>NC_062553.1:109656712-112156712 GCF_016906955.1 Phacochoerus africanus | reverse complement strand
CTGAGTGAAGTTAGCCAGACAGTGAGACACCAACATCAAATGCTATTACTTCCATGGGGAATCTAAAAAAAGGACACAAGGAACTTCTTCACAGAACAGATACTGACTCACAGACTTTGAAACACTTAGGGTTTCCAAATAAGACAGGTTGGGGGGTGGGGGGGATGCGCTGGGGGGTTTGGGGTGGAAATGCTGTAAAATTGGGTTGTGATGATCCCTGTACAATTATAAATGTAATTGAGTAAGAAGAAATGCTATAAAAGAAACAAAAGCAAAGACCAAAATTCTCTGAAACCTTTTTTCCTGAAGGTCACGCAACACTGCTTGGATTGCGTGTGTTGAGGTGGAGGGCGTTTAGACTGTGTTTGGAACAGGGTGACATTTTCCCTGTGGGCTCCTTTTAAGCAGTTAAGACTTATTACGGATCGTTTATCTATGTGGGGCCCTCTGTACAAGAGGAATAGAAGTAGAAGTGGGGTGCCCTCCATGCAATTTCTGTCAACCAGAACTCTGAAAAAGACACAACTTGTGCCCATTGCCAATAGTATTTTGCACATGAGGACACCACACATTGCTTCTAAGATACATTATCCATCCTGTCATCATCCATATCCACACTTACTGGTCTGAGACATAACTGTGAATCCTATTTTGTGCTGGAGCTGGAGATACAGGGGAACAAGAAAGAGGAGCACAGCTCCTCCCTCACAGGCCAGGGGAGACAGTCCTTTGGCAATACCAAAGAAAATCTAACTTTCCTTCTTTTTTTTTTTTTTTTTTTGTCTTTTAGGAAAGCACCCACAGCATATGGAAGTTTCCAGGCTGGGGTCGAACTGGAGCTGCAGCTGCCGGCCTACACCACAGCCACAGCCATGCGAGATCCCAGCCACATCTGCAATCTACACCACAGCTCACAGCCACGCTGGATCCCTAACCCACTGAGCGAGACCAGGAATCAACCTACATCCTCATGGCCACTATGTTGGCTTCTTAGCCCACTGAGCCACAACAGGAACTCCTGCCTTTACCTTTAATGACTTCAAACTTTAACCTAGTTCTTCTCTGTGCACTTAGGGATACGTCCTTAAGGAGCACAGGGCATTTCATATATGTCTTTGGGTGTCAATCAGCTGATGAGAGAACATTCAAGTGCAAGCCATTCGCTCTTAGGTGAGATGCGTTTGGTCTCAGCAAAAATGTAAGAGGTGGCAAGAACAGCTCGAGAAGTTAAGATGCAACCTCCTGGGTCAGGCTGTCTGTTTAAGATTGGAACAATTCTAGAGTTTTAATCATGTTCTTTTTAAAGGCAGAAATTGAATTTTTCTTCATCACTTCTCTCCTGAGCTCTGTGACCTTGTCCTGGAGCCTTTTGGGATGTTTTGTTTTGTACCAAGTTACTATAAACTCCAATTTAAACTCTTTCAGAGAACCCAAATCCCTGCCTCCTCCACAAGAGAATTATGAATTGCTAATGATTCACAATTTCTACAAATCATAGGCAATTCTATAAGCAGAATTGAAGATTTCTTCTCCATTTGTGAGCGAACACAAATACCTGTACTCAATGGACAACCTCTCCCGGGTACTTTAATCACCCTGCTCATATACTTCTTAGAACAAACGAAAATACAAAAAGCTACCTCTCTGTCCACCATTGTACCATTCGTAATGAAAAGCAAATAACACACACAAAAAATCATTGCTTTGTTACGCTGTTAGGAAAATGTAGTGTGAGCACAATGAAGTATCATGCCCCAAATCAATCATTTCAATCAAACAGACTTGATTCTAAATCCCAGGGCTCTGAAAGAAAAGTCATGGGCAGCAATGATACAGTGAGGATTGTTTGGTACCTCGGCCTTCACCGCACAGGACAATTTAGTCTTAAGTGATAAGAAGAAGGCAGCCAACAGCACCCACAAATTTCGCTCACAACTTTTTAAAAAAAAAAAACACAGTTGGATATGAGTTCCAAGGAGAACCAGCTATTGATTAAAGTAATCCAGCTATTGGAAGCACTGGCTAAAAGAATTGCGGGTTACAGGGGAAGAATTTGGTGGCCCTCTTTCACATGGAAAATCAAGTGGGAGGTAGGCAGCCTGTCGATTTCACAGTATCATCAAAAATAGGTGAGCAGTTACTATTTGGAGTTCTTGGTGGACATATAGAGAATAAAAATGGATGCTTTTCATGGAAGAACTGCCCATACTTTCAAGACTGAGGTTAGACTGCAATAGTCGTGTCCTATTTCCAATGATCTACTGGCAAGTGGTAACTAATCCTAAGTGAATTACTGATGTTTCTTCACTGAACCCCAATATCACACCTTTTCTCTCATGTCCAAGCTTTGAGGACATACAGACTATGAGAGGAAGGAAGTTTTCTCTCTCAGTATTTTAGTTAATTCTGTGCTTGCCAACGGGCCTCTCCAGAATAAACGTCTTGTACTTTTCCATGTTATCACATTTTCTTCAGCCAATCTGCAATTGTGGTTACCGTGGTTATTTCATCTTATTAATAATGGATGTCCCATCATCTAATGTAATGTATGCAACTGGACAATTTTATAAAAAGTTAGAGCTGAAGATTTTTTTTTAAGGCTTCATTTTTTTTTCCCCAAAGTCTTACAGGTTTTTTTTTTTCTTTTTTTTTTAAAAAAACCCCTGCTAAACAAGAAGGCTCCTTTATGGATTTGTGAGGTAATATGGACAGGTTGTAAGCAAAGTAGTCCTTAATTCAGCCTGAACTCAAAATAATCCTTAACGAATGCTTCAGGAGTTATTATACTTACATTCTAAATTACCACGTAATCTCTTTGAGAATGCTCATGTTATTTCTCTAGTAAGTTTCAGAAACGTATAGTATTCCAGCTATTTAAATACCAATTCCTTTCAGCAAAACCATTTAAAAATGCCTTCCATGTCAGCTGTTTCCAAGTTGTCGCAGCACCTATGACACATATTACTGAAATCCTATTTTTGTCCAAATTCAAATCTATTAATTGGATTATGGAGAATTAAAATGATGAAAGAATCTCAAAAGCTCAACGTTATTGAAAGGACACTCACTAAAGTATTAATAGTAGATATCTGTTTTTAGTGACGTGAAAGGTTTTGTGTTTGTGCTTTTCTGTGGTTTTCTGTTTTAGGAACAGAGAATTCTCACTCTTACAACTAGAAAAAAATTATGTTTAATAAAACAAATGCCTGCTGCATAGCATTTCCAATTGTAAAGAAGCAAAGATTGTCAAGGAGACTGCAGTTCTAGGAGCAGGAGAGGCCACTGCTACCTGGACTTACACAACCTGCAGCTCCCTTCATGGATCTCACTGGGGACAATCTGGGTGCTCTCAAAACTTACTACATTTATAACACACTGTGCACTTTTCTCCTATTTAGACTAGATCATTATACCATCAGTGGATTTTTCTTTCTTAATGTGGAAGGAAATAGGTAAATCTGGAGCAGCAGAATCAACTGCAGGTCTGTGCCATCTCCAGGTAAGGAGGTGAACATGCCCATGCTGGCTAGAGCCCAAAGTGCCACCTGCAGAGCAGGGTGATGTTTGTTCTCCTGGATTTCCTCAGTAAGCCCCTTTCAGAGCAGTTTGGAACTCTCTCTCATAATGGACATTTAAATTTTTTTTTTTAAAAAAAACAATGTATCATGCATTTTGTTAATCTATTATTTTCTTGGAACTATTTGAAAATCCAGGTAGTTCCTGGATTCAAGGGAAAAGCAGAAAAAAAATGTCCTATTTTCCCCCTTTGGAAAAAAGACTTTCCAAAAAAGGCGACGAGACTTAACTAATAACTGTTTACAAGTCTGTCTTCATCTCCCTTTTTTAATTTTTAAAAAGCCAAATAGCTAAATATTTACTAAACACCTACTTGGACACTAGAGACACAACAACAACAAAATACACACACACACACACACACACACACACACACACACACACACATATATCAAACAAAAATCCCTGCCCTCATGGAACTCAGAAGAGAAGGAGAGAATGGACAAGATTAGTTAACACATACAGTAAGCTAGAAGGTATTATGCGTCAAGGAGAAAAATGAGTCAGGCAAGGGTAATAAGGATGAGGGTGGGAATTATTATGATTTTAGATAGGGAGGGAGGAAGGTGAAAGTTGAGCATAGGTCAGAAGGAGGCTAGGGGACAAGGCCTTGTGAGAATATTAGGCAACGGATGTTCTAGACAGAGGGAACAGCAAGTATGACAGCTCTGAGGCAGCTGGCTTAGGAGCACCCCTGAGAAGTAGCACAGAGGCCACTCTGGCCTGAGAGGAGGAGAAGCCAGAGAGTAACAAAGCTCGCACTATGTAGTGTATTGCAGGCCTCTGGAAGATTCCTCAAACTCCAGGGCGTCAATCCCAGAGCTTCTGAAACCCATCTGTACTTTCACAGGTGAAGACTGATGATACCAAACAAAGTCTGGACTGTGGTCTGTGTGGCAAGTGATATAAGAAATATAAAGGGTGAACAAGTGAAATAAATAAAAACATCAATTACATGTGACTGGAGAAGTGGCCAAGTCTGAGTTTTTAATTCATGAATTCAGAAACTGTACAAGTGGGAGTTCCTGTTGTGGCTTCACGGTAATGAACCCACATCAAACTACAAGGAAACAAAAGAGGAAAGGAAGAAAAAAAAACAACAAAAACAAATAGTAAAATGGCAATAAGAACACACATATCAATAATTACCTGAAATGTAAATGGATTAAATGCTCACCAAAAGACAGACTGGATGGATAGATACAAAAACATGACCCATATAGACTCACTTCAGTTCTAGGGCCACACAAAGACTGAAAGTGATAGGATGGAAAAAGATATCCTATGCAAATAGAAATCAAAGGAGACAAAATAGACTTAAAAATAAAGATGGTTACAAGAGACAAAGGAGGACATTACATAATGATAAAAGAATCAATCCAAGAAGATGATGTAATAATTATAAATACATATGCACCCAACATAGGAACACCTCAATATGTAAGGTAACTGCTAACAGCCTTAAAAGGAGCAATCAACAAACACAATAATAGTGGGGGACTTTAATATTCCACTTACAGCAGTGGACAGATCATCTGGACAGAAAAATCAATAAGGAAATACAGGCCTTAAATGACATATTCGACCAGATGGACTTAATATTTATAGAACATGCCATCCAAAAGTAGCAGAATATGGAGTTCCCATCATGGTGTAATGAATCCGACTAAGAACCATAAGGTTGTGGGTTTGATCCCTGCCCTTGCTCAGTGGGTTAAGGATCTGTCGTTGCCATGGTGTAGGTCGCAGATGCGGCTCAGATCCTTTGTTGCTGTGGCTCTGGTGTAGGCCGGTGTCTACAGCTCCAATTAGATCCCTAGCCTGGGAACCTCCATATGGCATGGGAAGCGGCCCTGGAAAAGACAAGAAAAAAAAAAAAAGTAGCAGAATACACGTTCTTCTCAAGCACACAAGGAACATTTTCTGGGATAGATCACGTTCTGGGCCACAAATCAAGCCTCAATAAAATAAAAAAAAATTGAAATCCTATCAAGCATCTTGTCCAACAAAAATATACTTATAAGACTAGAAAATGAACTACCAAAAAAAAAAAAAAACTGCAAAAAGTACAAATACATGGAGATTAAACAACATGCTACTAAACAACCAATGGATCACTTAAAAAAATCAAACAATACATAGAGACAAATGAAAACACAATGATCCAAAAACCTATGGGATGCAGCAAAAGCAGTTCTAAGAGGGAAATTTAACAATAAAGCTTACTTCAGGAAACCAGAAAAATCTCAAATAATCAACCTACCTTACACCTAAAGCAACCAGAGAAAGAACACCACACAAACCCAAAGTTAGTAGAAGGAAAGAAATCAGAGATCAGCAGAAATGATGAAATAGAGATGAAGAATAGAAAAGATCAATGAAACTAACAGTTGGTTCTTTGAAAAGATCAACAAAATTGATAAGCCCTTAGCCAGACTCATCAAGAAAAAAAGGGAGGGCTCAAATCATGTTACAACAGACATCAGAGAAATCCAAAAGATCATAAGAGGCTTCTACAAGCAACTATACGCTAATAAAATAGACTATCTTGAAGAAATGGACAAATTCTTTAAGAGGTACAATCCTCCAAAACTAAACCAGGAAGAAATAGAAAAGGTGAACAGACCAATCCAAGTACTGAAATTGAAAGTGTGATTTAGAGACTTCCAACAAACAAAAGTCCAGGACCTGATGGCTGCACAGACAAATTCTATCAAACATTTCTAGAAGAGTTTGAAACTACCCTTCTGAAACTGTTTCAAAAATTTTCAGAGGAAGGAACATTCCCAAGCTCATTCTATGAGGGCACCATCACCCCGATACTACGACCAGACAAAGATGCCACCAAAAAAAAGAAAACTATAGGCCAATACCACTATTGAATATAGATGCAAACAGCCTCAACAAAATACTAGCAAACCTAATCCAACAATACATTAGAAGGATCATATACCATGATCAAGCGGGATTTATCCCAGGTATACAAGGACTTTTCAACACTCATAAATCAATCAGTGTGATACACCACATTAACAAATTGAAGAATAAAAACCATATGATCATCTCAATAGATACAGGAAAAACTTCTGACAAAACCCAACATCCATTCATGATTTAAAAAAAAAAAAACCCTCCAGAAAGTGGGCAGATAGGAAACTTACCTCAATAATGATAAAGGCCATAGAAGACAAACCCATAGCTAACATCATTCTCAATCGTGAAAAGCTACAAGAATTTGTCCTAAGATCAGGAACAAGACAAGGATGTCTACTCTCAGCACGTTTATTTAACATAGTTTTGGAAGTCCTGGTCATGGCAATCAGAGAAGAAAAAGAAATAAAAGAAATCGAAATTGGAAAAGAAGTAGTAAAACTTTTGCCTTATACAGATAATATGATACCCTACATGGAAAATCCCAAGATGCTATCAGAAAGCTACTTGAGTTCATCAATGAATTCAGTAAAGTTGCAGGATACAAAATTAATACACAGAAATGTCTTGCATTTCTATACACAAACAAAAGATCAGAAATAGAAATTAAGGAAACAATCCCATTTACCATGGCATCAAAAAAAAAAAAAAAAAAAAAACAGGAATAAAACTACCTAAGGAGGAAAAAGACCTATGATCTGAAAACTTTAAGATACTTTTGAAAGAAATCAAAGGTGACACAAACAGATGGAAAGATATATCATGCTCTTGGACCGTAAGAATCGATATCATCAAACTGACCATACTACCCCAAACCTCTACAGATTCAATTCAGTCTCTGTCAAAGTATCAATGACATTTTTCATAGAACTTGAACAAAAATATTTTAAATGTGTATGGAAACACAAAAGACCCCGAAAAGCCAAGGCAATCCTAAGAAAAACAGAACTTGAGCAATCGGGCTCTGGGTCTTCGGACTATACTACAAAGCTACAGTCATCAAAACTGGCACAAAAACACAAATATACATCAGTGGAACAAGATAGAAAGCCCAGAAATAAACCCAAGCACCTATGGTCAACTAATCTATGACAAAGAAGGCAAGAATATTCAGTGGAGGAAAGATATTCATATAAATTCAAAAGGGATTAAAGACCTAAATGTAATGCCAGATACCATAAAACTCCTAGAGGAAAACATAGGCAGAATGCTCTTTGACCAAAAATCCCAGCAACTTCTTGTTTGATCCACCTTCTAGAATGACAGTAAAAACAAAAATAAACCAATGGGACCTAATTAAACTCAAAAGCTTTTTGCCCAGCAAAGGAAATCATCAAACGAACCAACCAACAAAAAAACCCCAGAGACAACACACAGGAGAAAATATCCTGTAAATGGTGCAACCGACAAGGGCTTAATCTCCAAAATATACAAATATACATGCAGCTCTATGTAAAAAACACAAAGCCAAACTCAATCAAAAAATGAGCAAAAGATCTAAATATATATTTATCAAAAGAAGATCGACAGGTGGCCAAAAATCATATGAAAAGATGTTCAATATCACTAATTATTGAGAAATGCAAATCCAAACTACAATGAGGTATTACCTCACACAGATGAGAATGGCCATCATCAAAAAAATCTACAAACAATAAATGCTGAAGAGGGTGCAGAAAAAAAGGGAAACCTCCTACACTGTGGGAATGTAAATATGCACAACCACTACGAACAGTATGGAGGTTCCTCAAAAAACTAAAAATAGAACTACTATATGATTTAGCAATCCCACTCCTGGCCATATATTTGGAGAAAACCATAATGTGAAAAGATACATGGACCCCAATGTTCACTGCAGCACTATTTACAATAATAGTCAAGACATGGACACAACCTAAATGTCAATCCACAGAGGAATGGATCAAGAAGATGTGGTATATTTATACAATGGACTATTACTTGGCCGTAAAAAGTGAAATAATGCCATTTGCAGCAACATGGATGGACCCAGAGATTATCATACTAACTGAAATTAAATCAGACAAAGACAAACATTATATGATATCACTTGTATGTGGAATCTTAAAGAATACAAATGAACTTATTTGAAGAACAGAAACAGATCTGTAGATTTTGAAAACAAAAATGGTTTTGTATGGTGACCAAAGGGGACAGGTAGGGGTAGGGGATGGATTGGGGGTTTGGGACTGGCATATGCACACCATGGTATATGGAATGGCTGGCCAACTGGGATCTGCTATATATAGCACAGGGAACTCGGCCCCAAATTCTGTGATAATCTATGTGGGAAAAGAATCTGAAAATGAATAGATGTGCTTATGTATAACTAAATCACTTTGTTGTATAGCAGAAATTGCCACAATATTGCAAATCAACCTCACCTCAATAAAACAAATAAATTTAAAAAGGAACCTGGTGTGATTTATTTATTTATTTATTTGCTTTTTAGGGCTGCACCTGTAGCATATGGAAGGGATTGAATCAGAGCTGCAGGTGCTGGCCTACACCACAACAACTCAGAATCTGAGCTGCATCTGCAACCTACACCACAGTCCACACCAACACTGGATCCTTAACCCACTGAGCAAGGCCAGGGATTGAACCTGCATCCCTATGGATACTAGTTGGGTTATTAATTCGCTGAGCCACAATGGGAACTCCCTGATGTGAATATTTTAAATTTGAGTGAGGCTATGCCAAATGTTTGAAAGTGCTAGACAGGAGAGTATTTTCAGAGAAGAGATCAATACTGAAAATAAAGATTTGTTGGGGCAATTTGGCAAATGATAGTTGGAATGTCCCCTTTTTCTGTCTTATTAAGCCAACACAATTCCTCAAAAGGTTATAAATAAACATATCATTTATCATTCAAAGTGAGCCAATTTCAAGAGTGAAAGGGGGAGCTATTAATAATTTCACCCAAAAGTTCCCCTTGTGGTGCTGTGGAAACAAATCTGACTAGTATCCATGAGGACACGGTTTTGATCCCTGGCCTTGCTCAGTGGCTCGGGAATCCAGTGTTGCTGTGGCTGTGGTGTAGGCGGGCAGCTGTAACTCTGATTCGACCCCTAGCCTGGGAACATCCATATGTCCCAAGTGCAGCCCCCAAAAGAAAAAAGGATAATAATTTCACTGAGACAATGCCCACAGAACAAAGGTTGCCCAGGGCAAACCACGAAGTAGGGATTCCAGTTCATAGGTTCCATCTCACTTTAAAGGATGGAGAGGTACCATTTCTTTTTATTATTGTTCTCGGTTTTTCAAAAGGAGTCAAGTGATCAATTAGTGTTACAACAGATGGCTGAGAGAAAGGTTCCCAAATCATTCTTCCAGCCATACATACCACCTTAGGGTCACTGTCAGAAAATAGAAAACGAAAAACCACGCTTAATTCTAACTATAAATCTGCCAGTACTGAGGTGTTGTGTTTAGATAATTGGGCACGAAGTTTGTATTTTGATATATAAACTTGATTTAATGTACTTTTGCCAGTCTCTCATAGAATGACTACAATTGTTAGCTTTCTTTTGAAAAATTGATTTTTCACTATTTGCTTTTCAACTTAAAAAACTGCCATCCATACTTATCAAACAGTTAGTTTTCTTGTTTGACTTTTTTGTAAAGATATAAAACCATACAAAAAGAGTAGACACCTCCTTGCCCCCCCACCCTTCACCCCCAGATCCAATCACTCTTCCTGCCTCCTCAGAAACAGAGATTATCACTAGCCTCAACTTTTTTTTTTTTCTTCTTTTCAGGGCCGCATCTGTGGCATATGGGTGTTCTCAGGCTAGGGGTTGAATTGGAGCAATAACTCTCTGGTGTAGAGTAGATGACATATGGCCTGAGACTTGAGGGAATTCATTTTGCAGAAAAGGTAGGAAGGCATTCCAGTTTCTTTCTTTCTTTTTTCCTTTTCTTTCTAGGGCTGCACGTGTGGCGTATGGAAGTTCCGTAGCCTGGGAACAGCAGAGAATCAGAGCTGCAGCTGCCGGTCTACACCACAGCCACACCAGATCTAAGCCGTGTCTGAGACCTACACCACAGCTCGTGCCAATGCTGGATCCTCAACCCACTGAGGCAAGGCCAGGGATCGAACCTGCATCCTATGGATACTAGTCAGGTTCTTAATCCGCTGAGCCACAATGGGAACCCCACTAGCCTGAACTTTATAAACATTGTTTTTATGCTTTTACTACACATATGTTAATAAACAATGTGTTAATTTATGGGTTATTAAAATTTTTCTACACAGTATCACATTACCACAAATATTTGTCAGCTTGCTTTTGACTACTCAGCATATGCTTTCCAGAAGTATCCTTTGCTTTGTTACTTTTGCCCTTTTGGTGGTTGCTACATTTTAAATGTGAAATTTATAACCTGTTATTGTTAAGATAGGGGTTTTTCCCCCATGACATTTATAACTTATGTATCATTGCCTTTATATCATTAATACCACTAAAATCAGTGTGTAATACTGTTCTCTGTGGGTTAAAAAGGACCACTTCTGGCAACCATATATCAAAATACTAGCTACAAGGTGCTTGAGTATAAATTAAGTTCTGAAAAAAAATAAAATAAAATAAATTAATTAAGTTCTGGAGTTCCCGTAGTAGCTCAGGTGAAATGAATCTGACTGGCATCCATGAGGATGCAGGTTCGATCCCTGGCCTCGCTCAGTGGGTTAAAAGGATCTGGCGTTGCTGTGAGCTGTGGTGTAGGTCACAGACATGGTTTGGATCCTGTGGCTATGGCACAGGGCGGAAGCTACGGCTCCAATTCAACCCCTGGCCTGGGAACATCCATATGCCACGGGTGCGACCCTGAAAAAACCAAAAAAAAAAAAAAAAGTTCTGAAATTTGTCACTTTCAATGTTTCATCATTTTACAGGTCAATGACGTACTTAACTCCTTCAATATGGGTTTTTAAAATGTAACATTTTTCTCAACTGAAGAGTTTCAGTTGGTTTTTTCATATAGTCTCTTTAAAAATAAGGTACTTGCCAATAATCCTTCCACTATTAAATACTGATGGGTATGTGTCTAAAACCATGAGTAGATTTGATGAAATATCATTCACCTGCTGCTCTACACTGTTAAATATTTTTTTCTGAATGTGCCCTGTGCTATCCATAAGCCCTTTATTCATGGAACTCTTGCCAAAGAAAGAAAAAGAGTAATTTTCTGTTAATCTTGAATATAGCTTATATTTAAGCCAAAGATGAAATTCAGCGACAAAATAAAAATATGGCCAGGAAACGAAAATGTGGCTTCAGCAGGCAAAAATTGCTTGGTTAATGATAAGGCAAAAAGTCAGACTGCAAAGTGAGGCTATCTGGCTTTGTGCAAATAAAACATAAAACAACAGAGGCCAGAGTGAATCACCAGGAAACAGGAGTAAGCAAATTTGCAGCAGGGGCAATACTGGCATCTATAAATATGCAGCACAAAGTAATTAGCTTATTCTAGTGAGAACTGACTAGACATCCTGCTTTGACCTGTTCTGGGTCAGAGACCTAGAAGAAGAGTTCCTTATGCTGCCAATGAGAAGGAAATACTGCCAGATAACCGATAGAGGCAGCCTGAATCAGAAGTGTGCACATATGCACCCAGTCTACAAGGATTTGAAGTTATTAAATCAATACAGAGGAAGTTCTTTACAAATCAATTGAAAAACCCAGCTGAGATGCCATAGGAACATGAGTGAAGATGCAGCAGGTCTGGGATGAATGGGCAGTGGGCACCTCGAAGGGTTTGATGCCCCATTTGCCATGAGCAACAATCTCATCTGAAGGATCTAGTGATTCAAATTACTGGAATTTTTCTCAGTATTTCTCTCCTAACGAAATATTCAAACATCTAGGGCCATTCTGACAGGTGTGAAGTGAATGGCTATCATCAAAAGGACATAAACAACAAATGTTGGTGAGGAGGTAGAAAGAGGGGACTCCCTCCTACACTGTTGGTGGGCATGTAAATTGATGCAGCCAGTGAGAAACAGTATGGAGCTTCCTCAAACAACTAAAACTAGAACTCTTGCATGATCCAGCAAGTCCACTCCTGGGTTTATATCTGAAGAAAACCGGCATTGCTAATTTGAAAACTTGCACACACTCCAATGTTCATTGCAGCACTCTGTACAATAGCCGAGATATGGAAGCAACCTAAGTGTCCATCAACAGGTGAATAGATAAGGAAGACATAGTGTGCATACACACACACAATGGAATGCTACTCAGCCATTAAAAAAAAAATGAAATTTTGCCATTTGCAGCAACATGGATGGACCTGGAGGGTAGTATGCTAACTGACAGAGAAAGACAAATACTGTGTGATATCACTTATATATGGAATCTAAAAAATAAAATAGTATAAGAAAAATGAAATGTACTCACACACACCCCACACACACAAAAATAAAGCATCTAGGCCCAAATGCCACCTGGAGTTACCAAATAAGGAAATGTTTTATCCCTGAGTTGGGTAGGATGTAAGTTGGAAGCAGGCTGCTATATCACAATCATATCCATAAACACTAATTGACACCAGAAGCTGATGACTTACATCGAGAAGGGGAGGGCAGGGCCTGCGGCTAACAGGGAGAAATTGTCAAGAAAACTCTAGAGAAACCACTCTCCCATGAAGCCAATCCATGGCGGGCCTGGGGCAAACCTCACTTGGATCATATGCTAACTGCTCCTGAAACCTTATGACAGCTCTTCATATATGACATTGTACTCAGCCTATATGAAGCTTGCTCTCTCTCATACTGAGTCAACATCCAAAGGTAAAGAGAAAGAAGGAAAACATTCTTCAGGTAATTATACAACCCCCCTGCCTCTTTCTGAAGTAGACCAGTAAGAGAGGATTTTTCTTTTTGCTTAAGGAACCTATATATCCAAATTTGTGAATTATAATAAGGGAAGAGCCGTTCACAATTTGCTGCAAAAACATAACCTTGTAAAAATGAAGTTACCTTACATGATCAAGGGAGGAGAATTTTTATTTATTTATATATTTATTTATTATCTTTCGGGGTTTTTTTTAGGGCTGTACCCATAGCATATGGAGGTTCCCAGGCTAGGGGTTGAATTGGAGCTGTAGCTGCTGGCCTACACCACAGCGGATCTGGGCCACGTCTGCGAACTACACCACATCTCATGGCAACACTAGAGCCTTAACCCACTGCATAAGGCCAGGGATTGAACCTGCGTCCTCATGGATGCTAGTCAGATTCGTTTCTGCTGAGCCACAACAGGAACTCAGAGAATTTTTATTAATACCCATCAAAACATCTGGTTGTTGGAAGAGCTTATTTTTGATGCCTTAATTATTTTATTAACTATTCTCTTTTTAGGGTTGCACCTGTGGCATAATGAAAGTTCTCAGTCTAGGGGTCGAATTGGAGCTGCAGCTGTGGCCTATACCCCGGCCATGGCAAGACCAGATCTAAGCCACATCTGCGAACTACACTGCAGCTTGTGGCAAAGCAAAATCCTTGACCCACTAAGTGAGGCCAGGGATCAAACCCATATCCTTAGAGACAACATTGGGTCCCTTAACATTGGGGACTCCATTTTTGATGCTTTATATCAACTTCATTCATAAGCTTTTTGGATTCTAAAATAAACAGCAACTATCACTTGAGATTCTCTAGGCTATGTACAAGATTGTACATGCATGTGTGTATATTTTAGAAAATGTTTTTAAATGCAGAAAAGAACAAAGAATAATAAACACCCAATATCCAGGATTGAGCCATCAAGATTATATTGTGTCATTTGTTTTAAGTAAGGAAAAGCATCACAGCAAAAAGTTAAATCCTTTTTACCTCGAAATTGCCAGTCCACTAGAACCAAGCTCTACAAGCACTGAAATTGTTTTATTTTCTAGTAAATAAAAGGCATTTGATAAAAGTATGTCTCAGAGTTCCCATTGTGGTGCAGCAGAAACAAATCCGACCAGGATCCAGGAGGATGTAGGTTTGATCCCTGGCCTTGCTCAGTGGGTTAAGGATCCAGCGTTGCCGTGAGATGTGGTGTAGGTCACAGACACAGCTCAGATCCTGCATTGCTGTGGCTGCAGTGTATGCCTGCAGTTGTAGCTCTAATTCGACCCCTAGCCTGGGAACTTCCATATGCCGCAGATGCAGCCCTAAAAAGACTAAATAAATAAATAAATAAATAAATAAATAAATAAATAAAAGCATGTCTCCTCTGCCTTTTCACAGACATAAGAATCGAGTATCTTTTTAGATACTTTTTACAAATAATGGAATATATTAACGAATGATATGTTTTATGTCTAGGAATAAAATTTAAACATTAAATAAAAATACCATTCTGTATTTAGCCTTTTTCATTCAATGCACTGTCGATCAGAATCCTTTAAGCATAGAGAAACTTCAATATATTCTTCCTAACATGGAACCACGTTTGGTTACTATAGCTAGAATTCCATTATTGGTATTCTCCAAATAACTGATTAGAACATTATGATCAATTTTTACAAGACCCTAGTAGACTGTTCATGCTTGGACTCCTTAAACATGACTGAAGAAAATAAAGTAACTCATAGAATTAAGGAAATGGAAGATAAAACAAGCGCTTAATCTAAAAAAGATATGGTAGTGTTGCCGACAACTGCATATGTATCGTGGGATGATTAAAGGAGTAATTACTGGCTGACACTGGGAGCTTGGATTTTGGCATAGGAGGAGGAGCAATCAGTTAAGTAAAAACTCTCCAGTTAAATATGAACTGGAAGTATCAGTGCTAACTCTGGATACATCTCTTTTGAAAAAGAATTTTCTATTTCTGCCTTCTGAAAGGCTTGAACATAAGAACTCACTTAGCAACAGCGACCACCCCTAGAACTTAAGAGTCATTTCTAAATACTCTCTCTCTTCCCCAAAGGAATGTAGGATCCTTCAAGAAATGGTCAATTCCAGCTCTGGACAAGGAATATGTAACATCTTGGCCTGGAAGAGCTTGTCATCCACACACTCTCCCCCAAACATACACAGCCTCTCCCTCTCTCAAGTGCACGTGAGAGAGGATTCGGGAGCCAGCTTGAAGAAACTCCCATTGTCCAAACATGGGATAATTCAGCATAAAATATGGAGTTCCTGTCGTGACTCAGTGGTTAATGAATCTGACTAGGAACCATGAGGTTGCAGGTTCGATCCCCGGCCTCGCTCAGTGGATTAAGGATCTGGCGTTGCCATGAGTGGTGGTATAGGTCGCAGATGTAAGCTCAGATCCTGCGTTGCAGGGGCTGTGGCATAGGCCGGCGGCTACGGCTCTGATTAGACCCCTAGCCTGGGAACCTCCATATGCTGCAGGTGTGGCCCTAGAAAAGACAAAAAAAAAGAGAAACTCCCACTGTCCAAACATGGGGTAATTCAGCGTAAAATATACAGCAGTGGACTACAACACATCAAATTCAAATTCATCTCAAAATCATCAGCACACAAAACGTTTAAGTCTGTGAGTTTATAATAACTTTTAAAAACCCATTATTATTCACATGCTAAGTAATGAAATTATTTTTTTGACACTGCTAAATATGACCAAAGAATCAAGCATTTATCCTGCCTTTACTACAACTTCTTATAAAAACGTACAATAACTTATAATAAGTCCTGTCAAATATAAAACCTAAATATAATAGAACTTCTAGATCCAACTATCAGCTAACAAGGAAAACAAGGGGACATAAGCGCACACTTGGCAAAATCCCACCTGGGGGGAGCTCTAAAAGGCAAATGATCTGGCAGCTCCAAAGGATGGAGTGGGGAGAGGGACTCAGAGAGGAAGGAAGAAACCTCTAAGGTAAAGGAAATCATCCAATGGAAATGCATGCACCTATCGGACCAAAATTCTTCAAACTAAATTGTCCAAAAAATTATTTATGAGACAACCGGGGAAATTGGAACATTTAACAATAAAGAATTATTACTAGTGTAGGTGAGAGAATGATACTGTGATCAGGTTTTGAAAAAGACTACTTAATCTTAGATAAAGGCTCAGGGGATGCTGAAAAATCTGTGAATTGATGGAGGGCATCATTAGGCTAAAGATAACTTTTTCCCCCTCAAATGTCAAAGTACTCCAGGTGAGGCATCCTCTGGGAACCTTCGACATCGATAGAAGTGAAAACACTGCTTTGTATTAGAGAATATTGAAATGGAAGGAGTCTTTAGAGAGAGATCCAAACCAGGGGTATCTCGAATGCAGTTGTCTTACAAAATGCACCAAAATAAAGAGCACATGCAGTCGGAACAAGCGAAGGAGTGTCTCAGACACCAGGAGCCAACATAATGCAAATGTACAGATCATTAGAATTTGGGAAAATCCTCTTCCTGATTGAAATTTTTCATAAGCCTTAAGTGACTGGTGAGGCTTTTCATGCTACCACCCATTTCTCCTTAGTGGTAAAACAGTTAATATGCAATATGAAAAAAATAAAAAGAAATACTCCTAAATATTAAAACAGACAGGTTTTTATCCTGTAGCATATCTACATCTTTCCCCCCAAGGCTACTGATCACCTTGCAGTCCTGACAAGCCAAACACAAATAGAGCAGGTGCCTTTGTTAGAGCTGTAGGTAAATTCTGGCACCTGTTTGGACACCAGCTCTGTGGTAATTAGCTTTATGATTGCCAGATTACCAAGTATTACAAAACCAGGAGTGTTCCTTCAAGCTTCCAGGAGTGTGTTTGGATGTTGGCTGGCAGATGTCTCTGGAGAGACCAGTCCTAACAGCCTCTGTGATGGATTTTACCCAATGCAAAAGACTTGGCTGCATAAGCCTATGCCTGTGAGTCAGTTCAGGCCATGGGGGTGAAGGATGCTTTGGGGAATGCGGAATAAAAGCGTTCTCTGGTCTGGTGACACCGGCACAGACGTGTGTCCAGTGTCAGGTCACATGCCCCCAAAGCCATTTTCGATTAAGTTCTAGTCAGTAAGGTCACACGTGAACCCTCCTCTCCCACAGACGTCCACAGTTTCCTGCTGTAGATTTCCATTTAGCCCTTCATCTATGTTTATACGACAGAAATAACGGAATCGATGCACTGCCTCCGGTCCTAAGACATAAATTGAATTACTGCATGAACAGTTTAGACGAAAGCGGAAATGGCCTGAAAGCTCCCAAGATAAGAGCCTGACTATAATATGGCAAGTTTGGTTGCAAGAAGGCTTTCCCTCTGGACATGGGTTTATGTCCTTAAAAATAAAAACTATGAGATTTAAGATAAAAATGTTCAATTGCTGCTTCTTTTAGCCAAGTCTGATAGAATGAATGGATTTTCTTTGGAAAGTGGGGAAAACAAAACAAAAACTCACCTGAACACTGCAAGGCTCAGAGACCACAGCACTAATGGCTTCCTCAGTTCAAACTTCGCACGCTTGTTCATGACATGCCGACCGCCAAAGATAAAGGCAGCATACAGAGCAGAAACCAGGAAAGATTTCTTCCTATGAACAAAGAACCCAAAATCCTATGAAAGAAAGATCTTTAAGCAATTTGTTTTTATTCATTAGAAACTTACATTTATTCATCATTCAGCAACCTTTATCCTACCCTCCTCTTTGTAAGCACCGAAAATATATTCTTTTTGTTGTTGTTGTCTTGTTGCCATTTCTTGAGCCACTCCACGGCATATGGAGTTTCCCAGGCTAGGGGTCTAATCGGAGCTGTAGCCACCGGCCTACGCCAGAGCCACAGCAACGCGGGATCCGAGCCACGTCTGCGACCTACACCACAGCTCATGGCAACGCCAGGTCCTTAACCCACTGAGCAAAGCCAGGGATCGAACCTGCAACCTCATCGTTCCTAGTCGGATTCGTTAACCACAGAGCCACGACGGGAACTCCCCCGAAAACACATTCTTTGGGATGTGCCCTCTGCATTAGAGAGAGAAGGTTTAGTCCATTAGGCAGCAGGGTGTCTGTGGGTCCTCCCCTGACAAATTAGGTCATCCAGATTAATCAACTCATGGCAGGAGAGATGTGCTTCCTTTGGGGACTCTATAACTCTAAGCATTTCAACCACATAGCATTAAGGTACAAAAAGAAACTTTTTCCCTGAACGGATTAATTTTATTTTTCAGAGTTTGTTGAAAAATTTAGATTTTTTTTTTTTTTTTTGCTTTTTTAGGGCCACACCTATGGCATCTGGAAGTTCCCAGGCTAGGGGTCAGATCAGAGCTGCAGCTGCCAGCCACGGCCACAGCCACACAGGATCTGAGCCATGTCTGCAACCTACACTGCAGCTCACAGCAACGCAGGATCCTTAACCCACTGAGTGAGACCAGGAATCAAACCCACATCCTCATATATATTAGCCGGGTTCCTTACTGCTGAGCCATGATGGGAAATCTGATAGATGAATTGTTAAAAGAATTATTTTGACTGGAAATAAAATACCCAGTGATAAAACTGTGTCCCAGGACAGGAAAGCTTTTTAACATGGCATCTACCTAATAGGTTAGTGATACTAAAAAATGATGTTGGAGAAATAGATGATGCTTTAAAATACTAAAATGATTTATGCTCCCCCAAGATAGATTCCTGACATCTTCTCCACCAAGGCAGGCAGCTATTAAATGTCAGTACTATCATTAATAATAGGCATAATTATCAGATGTCATACAAGGCTACAGGAAGAATACAGAGCCACACTTGCCTAAAACCTTGAGTTTGAATCTCATCTAGTATCCGACTTTACTACCTGCTTACAGGAAATAGAATAAAGCCAAACTGTGGAACTTTGGTAGGACAGCTGAATTTCTTCCTTCAAAATATCAGTAGTAAGAAGTCACAATCAGAGGCTATTCTAGATTAAAAGTGACTTGAGAGACTCAAATATAAGATGTAGAACTTTTTTTTGATCCCTCTTTGAACAACTGTAAAAACAAAAAAACAAAACAAAACAAAAAAACCCCAAACTTTAATAAAATCTGAAAGTTGCTAGTAATAATTTTAAAAATGCTTATCGCTTAATTTTTATGGGTGAAATTATGTCTTAGATTTGCTTTAAAATACTCCAGGAAACAAACAGAACTCAAATAGTATGAGGAATAGGATGAGGAGTTCCTGTTGTGGCTCAGTGGTAACGAACCCAACTAGTATCCATGAGGACTCGGGTTCAATCCTGGCCTCACTCAGTGGGTTAAGGATCTGGCGTTGCAGTGAGCTGTGGTGTAGGTCACAGACACAGCTCAGATCTGGCATTCCTGTGGTTGTGGTGTAGGCCAGCAGATACAGCTCTATTCGACCCCTTATCTGGGAACTAATGTGGCCCTTAAAAAAAAAAAAAAAAAAGGGAATAAAACAAGATAAACAAAAAAGATGCTGGGACACAGGGACTCATTAGTCCCTCTTTTTGTCAGATTAGGTGGACTCTTGGTCAGAAAAGTCTCTGTAAATAAAACAGAATCGCTATGTCCTGCTGGGGTATTCCTGTACCAAGGAGAAATGAAAAACAGTATTGATGCTGCCATTAAAAAAAAAAGCACAAAGCTTTTGCAGAGTATGATTCCATAGAAAGTAACAGAGGCCAAGTGAATAACTGAAATATCTGAGTATGCTTTCTGATATGAAAGCAATGTTTCTTTTAAAATGAGTATTTCCCACTCAGATAAAAAGGGCTGAAAAGGAAGCTTCAAGATACAATACAAAGAGCAAACTACATTAACCTGAAGAGCATTACTTGTAGAAGGCTTCATATTTTTTTCCCTAACTGCTGCCATATATTGCTGACTCATGCGGGATCTTCCTACTCACACAGGCAGCACTCCTTCAGGGAGTGCAAACAACCTACTTGGTGACCAAACAAAGCAGTGATTCCTGAAATCAACCAGTAAATAGAACCAAATAAATCACTTCACCTCCACTGAGTTTTGCAAGCTCTTCTCTTGGAAACATAAGACCTGGCTGGCAGAAAGTGCTTAATAAGTATCTGTTGAATGATCACGGTCTTGTCATATCAAATTTTCCCATAGAGGAAAATAATTATGCATTTGTGTACATGGGGGCTTGGCGAGCACTAAGTGGGTGAATGAACAGTTGTACTTTCGCAGAAATGGCTTAATAACTACAGAAGAAAATATTTAGAAAAAAGCATTTGATCCATTTTCCTCCTCCAGAAAGAGGTTATTTCTATATCTCAAAGAGAAGAGGAAACGTGAGACACGTTTATAGAAACTGTAACTACTGAACAGCTGAAGAAGAAAGTATTTTTGGCCAGAAATGTATTTTTTGCTTTACTGGGAATCTTGCACATGTATGCATTAAATTGAGAGTCAGAATCTACCTGCATTTACATGCACCTAAGTAAGGACTCACTGAAGAAAACCAAAGTTCTTTAAAATTAATGTAGAGAATATTAATATGCAAAAGTATATGTTCTTTTTTAAATTTCTAAATCTAGTGACAATAATCATCGTATTATGATTTAGGGGGGTGACTCTTGTGGAGGCGGTGCTAAAAACTTTGCTATTTAATCCTTCTAATCATCCTTACTGTAGGTGAAACATTATCCTCATGTTTCTAGCCGAGGAACCTGGCTTAGAGGTTAAGGAGCTTTGATCTCCCTGCTCTGCTGTGGTCAACTTCTGGAAGAAAGGGTGACCTTCCTCTGTTATTTCTTAAGTGTATAAGAATTATGCTTATTCCTGGAGTTCCTGTCGTGGCACAGTGGTTAACAAATCCGACTAGGAACCATGAGGTTGCAGGTTCGATCCTGGCCTTGCTCAGTGTGTTAAGGATCTGGTGTTGCTGTGAGCTGTGGTGTAGGTTGCAGACGCAGTTTGGATCTGTCGTAGGCCCGTAGCTACAGCTCCGATTTGACCCCTAGCCTGGGAACCTCCATATGCCGGAGAACAGCCCAAGAAATGGCAAAAAGACAAAAAAAAAAAAAAAAGAATTATGCTTATTCCTTAAGTCTTCCTACTGAATTGCAAGGCCAGCGTGTAACTGTGTGGCACTCTGTTTAACTGTGAAAAGATGAAGAATCTCTACACCTTTTGTTTCAACCGTCCTATTTTGTGGGTGTGGAACACTTCAATCTGGACCTCCTTCACCTCCTGCAGAACAAATGCACCATATTCACGATATTCAACAAATGCACTGCAAGCGTCCCCTTATAATTATTTATCATTCTTTCTCTTGCTCCTTCAATCGAATTCTCAGTTTGATGAGAGACTGATTACATTACCTAGAATTATGAACCAAGTTCAATGAATGTCCATACGCTCCTATCATTCTAGCCTAAGGGGAAAATAATGTGCCTTGAAGTACCAAAAAAAAAAAAAAAAAAAAAAAGGAATAAAAATCTTCCCTCTGCTTCTTCCTTGAATTTCTTCAATTTTAGAATGAGAATTAGTCCTAATGTACTGCTAGCTTCCTGGCAAGGACTTTTTTTAAAAAAAAACCAAAACAAAAACATGTTTTCTAAAGATATCTTTAGAAATCTTAGGTTCCACAGCTAGGGCAAGTCAATCAATATAAACATGTAGAATTTAGAGACCTGCAGGGGAACCATTTCCCTGTTCTATAGAAATGTGGGGAGGGGTGTGTGAGCTGATGACATTGGTGGCTCAGGGTCATGTAGCTGCACATGGCATGTTGATCAAAACTACTAAAAATTGTAATGGCTGTGATCAAGCACCTAGGTAAATATAAATCAATTATCTAGGCTAGCAGAACTGATAATTCAGCAAGGTAGCAGGATACAGATTAACCTATGAAAGTCGGTTGCATTTCCTTATACTAACAATAGCAGAAAGGGAATGTAAACAAACCAACCCTTTTAAAATTACATTAAAAAAAAAAAAAACCACCTAGGAGGAAACTTCGCCAAAGAGGTCAAAGACATACTCTCAGAAGTATAAACATTGAGAAAGGAAACTGAAGATGATTCAAAGAAATGGAAAGACATCCCCCTTTCTTGGATTGAAAGAATTAATATTGATGAAATGGCCATACTACCCCCAATAATCTGTGATCCCTATCAAAGTACCCACGACACTTTTCACAGAACTAGAACAAATAATCCTAAAATTTACAGGGAACCATAAGAGACCCAGAATTGCCAAAGGAATTCTGAAGAAAAAGAACAAAGCAAGAGGTGTAACCCTCCCAGACCTCATACAATACTATAAAAGCCCCAAAGTAATCAAAACAACAGGGTACTGACACACAAAAAAGACATACAGATCAATGGAAGAGAATAGCCTGGAAATAAACCCACAAACCTACGGACAATTAATCTTCCACAAAGGAGGCAAGAATATACACTGGAGGAAAAAAAAGTCTCTTTGGCAAGTCGTGTTGGGAAAAGTTGGGCAGCAGCATGTAAATCAATGAGGTTAGAACATACCCTCACACCATACACAAAAGTAAAATTTTTTTGTCTTTTGTCTTTTTAGGGCCGCACCATGGCATATGGAGGTTCCCAGGCTAGGGGTCTAAGCAGAGCTGCAGCCACCGGTCTACACCAGAGCCACAGCAACGCGGGATCCAAGCCACGTCTGCGACCCACACCAGAGCTCACGGCAACGCCAGATCCTTAACCCACTGAGCGAGGGCAGGGATCGAACCCACGTCCTCACGGATACTAGTCAGGTTTGTGAACCACTGAGCCGCGGTAGGAGCTTCACACAAAAGTAAACAAAAATATGAGAAAAGCACCACAAAACCTTGAAGAGAACATAGGCAAAACATTTTCTGACATAAATCTTTCCAAAGTTTTCTTTCTTAGGTCAGTCTCCCAAGGCAAAAGGAATAAAAGCAAAAAAAAACCCAAATGGGGCCTAATCAATAGGACCTTAAAAGCTTTTGCACAGCAAAGGAAGTGAGAAACGAAAAGACAGGAGTTCCCACTGCGGTGCAGGGAAACAAATCCCATAACCATGAGGTTTCAGGTTTGATCCGGTCTTGCTGTGAGCTGTGGGGTGGGTCACAGACTTGGCTCAGATTCCGTGTTGCTGTGGCTGTGACAGAGGTTGGCAGCTGCAGCTCCAATTCAGTTATTAGCCTGGGAACCTCCATATGCTACGGGTGTGGCAGTAAAAAGCAAAGAAGAAAAAAAAGAAAAAGAAAAAGAAAAAGACAAGACTACCCACCACAGATTAGGAGAAAATATATGCAAACAATATGACTAACAAGGGTTAATTTTTAAAATATACAAACAGCTCATACAACTCAATGATAAACAACCCAATCAAAAAATGGGCAGAGGATCTTAACATTTATCCAAAAAAGATATACAGATAATCACATACTATCAGGGAAATGCAAATCAAAACTACAATGAGGTACTACCTTACACCAGTCAGAATGGCCATCATTTAAAAAATTGACAAATAATCAATGCTAGAGAGGATGTGGAGACAAGGGAACCTTCCTACATTGTTGGTGGGAATATAAGTCGGTGCAACCAGTGTGTAAAACAACATGGAGTTTCCTCAAAAAAATGAAGAGTTGCCATACGATTCAGCAATCCCATATATCCAGACAAACATATAATTTGAAAAGATACATGCACCCCTATGTTCATAGCAGCACTATTTACAATAGCCAAGACATGGAAAACACCTAATGCCCCTTGAGAGATGAATGGATAAATACACACACACACATATATATATACATGTAATGGAATACCATATATACATGTATATATGTAATGGAATACTACTCAGTCATAAAAAAGAATGAAATAATGCCATTTGCAGCAACATAGGCATAACTAGAGATTATTATACCAAGCAAAGTCAGAGAAAGACAAACACCATATGATACCACTTATGTATGGAATCTAAAATATGACACAAGTCAACGTATCTATAAAAAAAAAAAAAAACAGACTCACAAAGAGAACAGTGTTGTGGTTGCCAGGGGTGGGAAGGGGATGGGGCAGACTGAGAGTTTGGGATTAGCAGAGGCAAATTAGTATATGTAGGATGGATAAACAGGTCCTACTGTATAACACAGGAAACTATACTCAATATCCGGTGATGAGCCATAATGGAAAATAATATGAAAAAGAACATATATATATATATGTATAACTGAGACACTCTTCATACAGCAGAAATTAACATTAAAACCACTGTAAATCAACTATACCTCAATAAAACAAAAAAAATTATCTAAGCCATTCTGGATCAGCTGGTAATAATAACTGATATTTGTTCAAGTATGAATGCTATAATAAAAACAAGTTACTCATTGTATCCTATATAAACTTCCACCATGGAGAAATTTAAATGATGTTTTGGATTAATTTAGAACTAAGCTTAGGTTTCTTCTAAAAGAGGGAGTCATGTAAGGAAGCATTAACTCTTACTCTTCAATTGAGTAACCCAAATTTATCATTTAGAGTTGAATGTGTTACGATTTTTCCATTTTGCTTAAGAGAAGATAAATTTTTCTTTAGCAAAATGGGCAACTGAAGTGGATTAAAATGGTCCTTCCATTCTGGAATATCTTCGGTGAAGTTTCAATTACAGTCAAGATGAATAATGACTTGCTGCTGGCCCTCTTCCTATTTAACATAAGATCGATGACTTCCCTAAAGCTTCAACAGTAATCCAACAGTACTTCATATTCTGCCAGGCAGGCAAGGCAGGCAGGCGGGCTGGCCTCCACAGCTGGGTATAATGCTCACACCAAGTTGTTTTATTACCAGATAACTAGTAATTTCTAGATGGTATGAACTCTTCGTGTTTAACATCTTAAATGCACTTCATATTGCAGAACCTATAACTATAGGTGCTGAATACTTTTCAGGATGGTAATTCTGTAGCTATAATTACAAAGTAACTAACCAGATAAAGATCACCCAAATGAAATCCTGATAGACTTTGAGCTTGTCAAGCTTATATTTATCCCCTTTTCCCTTTTTTCTGTCAATGTGGATAATGAAAATCAGTCCATAATTAATAATAATTAAAAAAAAGCAATGGTTTTATCCTTTTTCCTTAGAAAGCTGGGTTTATCATGCCACCTTGCTCCAAAACTTTCCTTGGTATTTTTCTATTCTGACCCGAGGCACTGCTTAAGATTTGTATTTATTGTTCTACCTATTAACACTTCTTAAAGGGTGTGTATATGTTCAAATGTTCCCCCCACCCCCAACTCCTGGGATTCCACTAAAATCAGTACATAGTAGTAGCTCAAATATCTTTAATGTTCACATCAAGATCTCTGCCAAGTCACTTATACTCTTTGGGGAGTCAAGTTTATTTGAGAATGGTGAAACTTTCGTGTGGGTATAAGGATTCTGACATAGGATAGTTGCTAATGAGCACCTTGGGGAGATGGCCTGAGCTTCTTTACGCCAGTGACCTTGTTTTTATGTCTACTGTGTATGTGTGAGGCACAAGGAATTGTGAAAAGGAAAATTAAGCTGTGAAGGAGAAAGGGAAATAAAGAACTAAAAACATCTACTACTTTGGTGAATCGCCTTGGTGCACAGAAAGTGTTCCAGTTCTAAGTGTGAAGTTGAGAAAGAATGCTCATCAATAAGGCCACTCTCTTTTAAGATTTCTCTTTGAGTTCAGCTGCTGATTCAAGTCAGAAAATAATTCAAAGTTCTGAAAGTAATTTTAGGACATATATGAATAGGAAACTCTGAACAATTCATAAAGGGAAACCTCAATTCAGTGAGTCTGGAGACCAGAAGGGGTAGCTCTCCTGCACTATGACACAGTGGAGCCCAAGAGGAAGAAAGACCCCTCATCTCGCCTAGCAACAACTCAGCCAGTGAAAAGCCATGGACTCACTTACTATAGCCCTCCCCACTTCCTTTCCCCTCCAAAAAAGTGTTCTTCCTTGCCCTGCAGGGAGAGAGGACTTGCGCATGCGTGGTTTATCATGGTTGCAGACCCCAAATTCCAATTCTTTGTTCATCTCGAATAAACTCATCATTGCTGGAAAAATATCTGGCCATCTATTTGTTTGAGGTCGATAAGACCCAGAGACTGAAAGAAATACACTTTTTGTCCAGACACTCTGGATGTGTATGCTGGTTACAATTCAATAAGAGGATAAAGGAAGGTTATCTGGAAAGCAGTTGGGCTCCTGGAGGTCTAACCAGGGCTGGACTGTGTCACTTTCTTGAGAATTCCACCATGACTTTATAGAAGCATTTTTCTATATTAAAAAATAATGGAAAAATTTCAGCAGCTTTTATTCATAAGTACATTTTAACTGGGAATCAACTCTGCCAAGAAATTCTGACATAATTTTGTGACTAATGGAAAGATGTCCATAATTAATACAAATGAATGGTGACTTTATAATCACAAGACAAGCCATGACTAAAGAAAAGGGTGTTCTAATCTGTTATGTTTGCCCCAGCAAGCCAAATAACGTGTGATTTCTGGGCTTCTCTGAGTTGCAAACACCTTTGCTTATCATTCTGCTTTCCCTCAGATGCTAATTTAAAGATCACAGGTTCTCTTTATTTAGGGGTAGAAAACCATTCTTTTGTAATTCATTTTTTTTCTATTGTCAAAGTAGGTCAAGATCAAAATAGTTACATGAATACAAATGGATTCAATGACATGACTACACAGCCCTTTCCAGGAAAAGTACACTCATCTTAGGACAGACCTGATGTAGAATGCTGTATCTGTCAACATATGTATCATTTTTCTCCTTTCCACCTTTTAAAACATCTTGATAAATCCTGTTTTCTGGTTGATTTTCTTTTTGCAATTGGAAGGAAATAGATTCTTTGGGGAGAAAACAGTCTCAAAATAAAATGCCATCTCTCCAATACTTACATTGGCACGATACCAATTAACTACCTTTTGTTTCCTTAGATATTTTCAGTTATTGAGGAAAAAGGCTGTCATCCATCCATCCATCCATTCAAAAGTGAATGGTCCTCTTCATTTGCAGTGAGGTTAGTATGCCCTGAATGGGGTGGGGGCCGGGAGGAAATCCCTCCATAGAAGCAAACTTTGCCTCTGCTAATTTGGCTAAAAAGACAGGAAAAAAAAAAAGAAGTGTGTTGATGCTTTGAGGTGGATCCTCAAGATTTTGGAGGGATGGAAAGAGACAAGTGATTTGAAGTGGAACAAAGCGGTGATATCAGACATGAGTGAAGCCAGGAGTGTATGAGATGAAGCAGATGCTTCGGAGGGACGAAAGCCTGTTGGGAAATGTCGTATAAAGTCAGGGTGTGGAGTTCTGAAAACTCCGGCAGTGAGCCCTGCATCTTCAGCTCAAGGCTGCAATATGTTGTAAGGTAGATGGCTAGTAGTTTGTTACAACTAATAAAGTATGGGACTGACATCTGTAGCTCAAGTTTTTCTTTCCTTCTTCTTAAAAAAAAAAAAAAAAGATTCACTCAGGCTTACATTATGTGCCTTGGATGTCAGAAGAAGGGGGAAGAACAAGGGATAGTGATTCTAGAAAGATGGAGAACACTAGTTTAAGCCATGGAGAGCACGGAAAGTCTTGAAGCTGGAAGGAGGCAACATTTAAAAAATATATATACACACACACACACACACACATATGTATATATAGGATTACAAAAAACTTGGCATTAATTACTTCTATGCTAACAGGCAGAGGAGGCTTAAGTTTGATTCTGCTACTCTAAGTCACACATTCTGGAGTATTCCCCATAACCTACATTGTCAGCATCTGTAGCAGCAACAGTGACTGAAGTGCATACAGAAACTGAAGGGAATTTCTTTAATGAAATGCTGGTCTTTACAGGAGTATCAGATGGGAGCTTCTTTACATTTTTATTTAACAATGAATATTCTCCCGTTTTAACAAATGGCTAGGCTAATCCTGGCATTATTTCAGTAAAGCTGTGTCTTCAATTGTCCTATAGAGTAAAGGTCAAATTTAATCTTGAAATACTGTATCCTAGAGAGATACAAGAATATTTTTTTTTTGTCTTAAGAGGAGGTGGGGGGGATGAATTAGGAATCTGGGGTTAATATATACACACTACGATATATAAAATAGATAAACAGCAAGTTTATAGCACAGGGAACTATACTTTCTTATAATAACCTATAATGGAAAAGAATCTGAAGTATATACATATATATGCATAACAATCACTTTGCCAGACATCTGAGAAACATTGCAAATCAACCATACCTCAATTTAAAAAAAGGAAAAAAGGATTTTTTCCTTTATTTTAGAAGACATGACTAAATAAAACTGATCAGAGAGAATCAATCTGAAAGGTAGAATCATAGATTTTCGAGGACACTAAATCAAAAGAAAGAATTCTGACAGAGGTTTCCTAAGAGGAATAAATCTTGCCACAAACTTTAAGTAAAAATTTAGCCAAAAACATACCGATAGTCTTAATTAGACACATCTCCTCCCACCTCAAAGCAAACTTCTAATGAGGTTGCATTGACCAAATAATTTCTAGCTTCTGTTTTGTGAGCATTGCTCTCAATATTCTCGTCCTGATTCTTTGGTGTTGAGGTCACTTCAAGTTAGAATTTTCAGGTGTCTTATACAATATATCAGCTACTGATAACCCTTCAGTGAGAAAACATTAAACTCTAGTGGCCATTTAAAAAATAGTTCTGGAGTTCCCGTCGTGGCGCAGTGGTTAACGAATCCGACTAGGAACCATGAGGTTGCGGGTTCGATCCCTGCCCTTGCTCAGTGGGTTAAGGATCTGGTGTTGCCATGAGCTGTGGTGTAGGTTGCAGACGCGGCTCAGATCCCGCGTTGCTGTGGCTCTGGCGTAGGCCGGTGGCTCCAGCTCCGATTCGACCCCTAGCCTGTGAACCTCCATATGCCACAGGAGCGGCCCAAAGAAATAGCAAAGACCAAAAAAATAAAAAAATTAAAAAATTAAAAAAATTAAAATAAAAAATAGTTCTGAATAGAAGAGGCAACACACAAAAATAGAATCCAGAAAGTAGTTTCATCAGCAATTCAGTTTCATTGTGCTAATTCCCTTAAAGAAATGCCCTTTGTTCCTAAGAAACAGAAAGCTTTCATTTGGATTTCCAATGGAGAAATGCTTACTTGTTAAAATTATTTTAAAATAACAAAGATAATACAGAAAGCATACTCTTAATTTTGAAATGACCCCTATGAAATAACAGTTGAGTGACTTCCTGTCACTAAATTAAACTCTTACAGGCTTAAAATCTACTATGTGAGGTGTTAGGGATTTTTTTTTTTCCTGAATATAAAATTTCCTTGGACCAGAAGTTGTTCAACATATAATTATGGGCTTTGTTGAGGCTACAAGCTTAAAAAAAAAAAACAAAAACCCACACAAACTTGTCATCTACTTGAATGGCCTACTGACCATAGAAATATAATAAAGTTAAATAAAATATAAAAATCAATTTCCTGTTTGTCTTCATCCTGAAGAAGCCCTCATTGTTCTGCAGATAAATAGATTTATCTGAGAGCTGGAGACTAAACCAGAAGTGAAAAAACACTATAAAAAGCATGATTATTCACAATGGAATGGAAACCGGATTTCAGGTTTACAAAATTAAATCCAATTCAGAAATAAAATGTTCCCAGATTTAAATCAAAATGACAGCTGCACAGATAATTATATCAATAAACATAAATGGACCCCAATCTGAAGGCACTTTCTGTAGACTTCAGGGCAAACTGTTTGAACTGAAAGATGATCCATTTCTGTTGCAGTCAGCTACTTCCTTACATATAGAAAGAGGTTTAGTGAGTCCCCGTTGTGGCTCAGCAGTAACGAACCCAACAAGCATCCATGAGGATGCAGGTTTTGATCCCTGGTACTTGGTGGGTTAAGGATCCAGCATTGCTGTGAATTGCAGCTCTGATCTGGTGTTGCTATGGCCATGGTGTAGGCCAGCAGCCGCAGCTATGATTCGACCCCTAGCCTGGGAACTCCATATGCCGCAGGTGCAGCCCTTAAAAAAAAAAAAAAAAAAAAAAAAGAGCTTGACACTCATTATTTCAGACAAGTGTAAAGCTGGAAAACACCCTCAAGGAAAAAATTACTCGCTTTCCTGTTAACTACTGGGTGATTAAATATACGGTCATACTAACTTTCCCCTGGATATGAATTTTGAAAGGGTATCGGGGAAGCAATGAGAAAATATGCTCCAAGTACTCTTTTTGGATTAAGGAGAAAATAGCTCAGCAATGATGAAAATTATGTCATGGTGTATAACTCATCAACACTTTTTTGTCACCAGAATCAAATTCACACATTAAGCCTGACTGGAAACTAGCAATGGCAAGAAGAAACACACTAGCAAGGCAGTAAAAGGACAGACACTTTTTACCCATGAGACATCACCTATTATCTAAGAAAAGTCTTATCAATTTCATTTTGCTCTTGAAAATAATCATATGACAATATTTTAATTACGGTATTCACACTGCTCCTTCAAAACCTGAAAGCTCATTCAGTGATACAAGATAAGGCCTGTAGACACTAGGGCTGAGAACACTGATAATGAGGAAAACTTGCTTCAAGAACTGGATCGTGGAGTTCCTGTTGTGGCTCAGTGGTTAACGAATCCGACTAGGAACCATGAGGTTGCGGGTTCAATCCCTGCCCTTGCTCAGTGGGTTAAGGATCCGGCGTTGCCGTGAGCTGTGGTGTAGGTTGCAGACGTGGCTCAGATCCCGAGTTGCTGTGGCTCGTAGGCTGGTAGCTACAGCTCCGATTGGACCCCTAGCCTGGGAACCTCCATATGCCATGGGAGTAGCCCAAGAAATGGCAAAAAGACAAAAAAAAAAAAAACCCAAGTAGATTGTGTTACTTTTCTACTGTTGCAGTAACAAATGCCCACAAATTTAGTGGCTTAAACAACATGAATTTGTCATTTTATAATTCTGGAGGTCAAAAATCAAAATGAGTCTTATGGGGTTAAAAATCAAGGTATTTTAGAGTTCCCATTGTGGCTCAGCAGTAATAAACCCGACTAGTATCCATGAGGGATGCAGGTTCGATGCCTGGCCTCGCTCAGTGGGTTAAAGATGCAGTGCTGCCGTGAGTTGTGGCTTAGGTCACAGACACAGCTGGGACACTGTGTTGCTGTGGTGTAGGCCAGCAGCTGTGGCTCCGATTTGTCCCCTAGCCTGGGAACTTCCACATGCTGCAGATATAGCCGTAAAATAAAAAATCAAGGTGCATTCCTTCTTGGGAGTTCTGGGGAAAAATCTGCATTCTTACCTTTTTAGGCCAGACATTCCAGAATAATCTCATCTCAAATTCCTTAACCTAATCATATCTGTAAAGTTATATACCCACAAATTCCAAGGATTCAGATAAGGACTGCTTTAAGAGATTCATCTACAACTCGCCACATGGATTACCCTGAACAGCAGGAAAGTCTAAAAGCCATTTTTCAATTGTGACAGATAGTGGAAATGCCCTACAGAAAACCTTGGTTTGCTAGATTCAAAGGCAGTCTTCTAACTCCAGAAATTTTAGCATTTTAGAATGGAAGGAGCCGAGGGTCGCAGTGTCATGGGTTATCCTGAAGCCTATCGTTCATATATAAACCCACAGACAGCAGTACTTGAACTCTTACTAGTAACATATGTCTTATCATAGACTACCTTATAATCGAAGCTTAGAATTTCAACTTAAGTGTACAGTTTGTTAGAAATTCTGAATATGTATTCAATTTGTCCCAACCGTCATAAGGTTCTAAAGTGCCACCTTAGTATTTTGCACCAACAAAGATTATTTGGCTTGTGACCATCCTCTCAGCTTCAATCTTAAAATACAGGCTACATCAAGTACATTTTTCTATTGGCAGCAATCTTCATCACTCTTATGTGAAATCCATAAAGAAGGAGCCTTAAGGAGTTCCCGCTGTGGTCGATGGGTTAGGAATCCAGCTGGAGTTGCTCTGGTCTCTGCAGAGGCACGGGCTCAATCCCCTGCCGGACGCGGTGGGTTAAAGGATCCCACAGGGATCAGAATTGATCCCCGGCCTGGGACTATCCATATGCTACCAGTGCACCCCTTTAAAAAAAAAAAAAAAAGTGTTCTTCTGGAGCAGCCTAATAAACAGTAGCATTTGACACAGATGGTAACTTTCCTGTGATACTTTCTTCACTTGGCCTCTGGAACACTATATTCTTTTATTTCCTCTTCAACTTCACCATGGGCTCTTTTTTGGGTCTCCTTTGCAGCCTCTCTGTTCACTTCCCCCATCTTTAAATTTTGGGAGGCTCCCCGCACTCAACTGCGGACCTCTTTTCATCTATACCAGTGGTTCTCAAAGGGATGATGGTTTTGCCTCCTGGAGGATATTTGGCAATATCTGGAGCCATTTTTAGAATTGGAGGAGGGTGGGCTACTAACTAGCATCTAGTGTATAGATGGCCCAGATGCTTCATAGGACAGCTCCGCACAACAAAGAATTCTCCACCCCAAACGTCCACAGTGCCAAGGTTGAGAAAACAAGAAAAACATGAAGAGATTTAAGAAAAGGGAAACTGAAAAACTCAAGACAGTGTCAAAATGTGATACCCTTCAAGAACATCTTCATCAGTTAGGGTGACATCACTTATGCTTCAGACACACTCAGGCCGATTTGCTTAGAACCAATTCCAAGCCTAGAGCAAAAAGAGGAAGCGCTTCATTTCTAATCAATGGTTCCCTTTAAGATTGAAAGCCGATGGGATTAAGATGGCGGAATAGAAGGACTGGAGCTCAACTTCTCTCCTAAAAACAACAAAATTCACAACTAAAGACTGAGCAATCTCCACCCAAATGGACTGGAAACCCATACCCTACTCCAGAAGAAAAAGAGGATGCCACATCAAGAGGTAGGAGGGGTGATTTCATGATATAAACAACCCCATGCCTCCTGGGTGGGAAGCTCCACAGACTGAAAACTAACTGGCTCACAGAGACTCACCTACAGGAGTGAGAGTTCTGAGCCCCACATCAAACCCTCACACGCTGGGATCTGGCACTGGGAGAAAGAGCCCCTGGAGCATCTGGCATTGAAGGCCAGCGGGGCTTGTGTGCAGGAGCTGGGGGAAACGGAGACCCCATTCTTAAAAGGCACACACAGACTTTCACGTGCACTAGGTCCCAGGGCAGAGCGAGGTCTCCACAGGAACCTAGGTCAAACCTGACTGCAGTTCTTGAAGGACATCCTGGGAAAACAGGGGTGAATGTGGCTTGTTGCGAGGGAAGGACATTGAAGGCAAAGCTCTCAGGAATATTCAGCAGCTTCCTTTCTCTGGAGGGGCCATTTTGGGAAAATCTGGCCCCACTCATCAGTCAGCAGCTGAGAAGCCCCAGGGCAAACAACAATCCAGGTGGGATCACAGCCCCACCCCTCAGTAAACAGGCTGCCAAAAGACCCCTCAGGCACACAGCCACCTCTAATCCCATCCAGAGACTAAGCCCCACCCACCAGAGGGATAAGAATCAGCTCCACCTACCAGGGGGCAGGCATCAGCCCCTCCCATCAGGAAGCCTACAGAAAGCCCCCCATACCGACTTCAGCCACAAGGGGGGCAGACACCAGAAGTAAGAGAGGCTACAGCTCTATTATCTATAAAAAGGTCACCACACCAAAAACCTGTAAAAATGAAAAGACAGAGAACTATAACTCAGATGAGGGAGAAAGGAAAAACCCCAGAAAAACAGCTAAGCAACAAGGAGATTCTCAGCCTCCAGGAAAAAGGCTTTAGACTGTCAATGCTGAAGATGATGCAAGACATTGGAAATAAACTGGAGGCAAAGATGGATAACTTAACAGCAAACACTGACCAAAGAGATACAAGATATAAAACTTAAACAAGAAGAGATGCAAAATACAATAACAAATAAAAAACACACTAGAAGCAGCTAACAGCAGAATACAGGAGGGAGAAGAACGAATAAGTGAGGTGGAGGACAGATTAGAAGAAATTACGGATGCAGAACAGAAAAGAGAAAAAAGATTGGAAAAAAATGAAGAGAGTCTCAGGGAACTCTGGGACAATGTGAAATGCACCAACATCCATATTATAGGGGTGCCAGAAGGAGAAGAGAGGGAGAAGGGGACAGAAAAAATATTCCAAGAGATAATAGCCGAAAATTTCCCTAACATGGGAAAGGAACCACTCACTCAAATCCAGGAGGCACAACGAGTACCATATAAAATAAACCCAAGGAGGAACACACCGAGACACATCTTAATCAAACTGACCAAAATTAAAGACAAAGAGAAAATCTTGAAAGCAGCTAGGGAAAAGAAACAAGTAACATACAAGGGAACCCTAATAAGGTTATCAGCAGATTTTTCAGCAGAAACTCTGCAGTCCAGAAGGGAGTGGCATGATATACTTAACATGATGAAAGGAAAAAACCTCCAACCAATATTACTCTACCCAGCAAGGCTCTCATTCAGATTTGAAGGAGAAATCAAAACCTTCACAGATAAGCAAAAGTTGAGAGAATTCAGCAACACTGAGCCAGCCTTACAACAAATACTAAAGGAACTTCTCTAGGCAGGAAAGAAAAGACAGCAACAGGAAACAAAAATGCCACAAATGACAAGGCTCACCAGTAAAGGTATATATACAGTAAAGATACGAATCCATGCACAATTATACCATCAAAATCAGATATCATGAGAAGAGGTGGGTACAAATGCTGGACACCGGAGATGAACTTGCAATTAAGAGAACAACAACTGAAAATAATCTCATATACATATAGACTCTTACATCAAAACTTCAGAATAACTGCAAACCAAAAATCTACAATTGATACACAAACAAGGAATCTCTGGAGAAGAAATATATCTCGTGGTAAATAAGTGCATAATCCACCATGAAGGGGGTCATATGACGACATTCTTCTTAGATCTGATTCTGATTTCCTCTCCAAAGAACTTATGATAATTATAATTAAATAATGCCACTGTACAATTAAATAATACAGTTCTACAATTGTATTATTAATAACCATTTCTCTCCATGGTACAATGTAAAGTCTATAATGTCTTGTTTATCACATCACCTAGAATGGTGTAATGCCTTTATTGAAGAATCAATGAGATGGGACAAATTGTGAGGACATATTTATATAGTTATACTGTTTTTTAACCAACTTACGCATTTTATATTTATTTTCAGAGGGTGTATTATTTTTGTTATGCTTACCAGTTATTCTTTTTACTATGCCATATAAAATATTTAATGGTACATAAGGCTTTCTTCTTTATAAATTAGAGTTGCATAATATAACAATTTAATATAATGCTAATTTTTAAAGAAAAATTGAAATGTAATAGATAAAACTAAGTAGTAAAGATGAAAGCCATAAAAATGGGATAAAGTATAGAATAAATTTCCTATTTGTCTCAGCATATTTTCCATTCCACTTCTCCAATGGGAGTCACTTAATCTGTTTCTTAAGATCCATGTTATAATAATCTGTGTGAATGTAATTGTGTGTAAATGTATGTATTTTATTCTGTAAAAGAAAAAATTTTTAAAAATTTTTAAAAATTAAAAAAAAAAATTTGAAAGCCAAGCCACTGATTTGGGACAATATTTCCCTTCATGCTTCTAAAATTAGGTTCACTTCTGCCTACAGTAGAACCATGGCCAGCTGCCCTGAGACGCCTGGAAAGACAGAGTCGTACAAACTGCACACCTGTTGCCACGCTTCCCTTGCCAAGAAGATTATCTAGAACTGCACTTTACAGTTTTTCTTCAGGCAAGAGAAAGGAATGACCTGGAATGAAGAACAGTCACTGCCAAGACAACACTCTTTTAAGGCAGAATTCCAGTTATTTCCATTTCTCCCTTGAGTAAAAGGATCCCATGATTTAGGCCAATGCTGGTCGAGCTCTGGATGAGGCAATGCTGTAAAACTACACTAGACTATCAGGACTTACAGCTCTTACTTTGAACTTACGTGTGCTTAGCCAATTTCTGCTCAAAGTATGACAATTTGATAACAATAAAGGTTTCTGTCATGGAAACTTTAAGAATAACTATTTCATAAAGCTCAGAATTATGTCAGAAAAGTAGGCGCTAAAGCATGTCTATGGTACTGAACAAAATCAAATGCACTGTTTTTCAACCTTAGAACAAATCTTAATTATTCTTATTGGCTACACTCAGGCTTTTGCTCCCCTGCATTTTTTTGCCCTGTTGGGAGATGCTGATCCTCCTCTGATGCTTGTGCACCAAGCCCAATGAGTTGAACGGGAAGCTGCTCTCGACTCTGTGCGTGTCATCCGTTTCTACGGGAGGTCAGGGGGCAGCCGTGCAGAATAAAACCTGCAGAGAGTGGCCAGGGCTGCTTTAGGAGCTTTATAGCTTTCTATCTGTTTACATCATTTCCCACAGAGGCTTACACTTTGCTTTCCCTCCTCCTTCAATTATAGGCGCAGAGCCAGGAATAATGATAAAAATTCCATTTGGGGAAATGTTGAATAGAAACATTTCAAGGCCTGTCCAAAAAGAAAAAAGAGGGGAAAAAAAATGAAATTAAGTGCATAGCTCTCATTTCTTCAGACTGTGAATGGGGAATTTGTCTCATTTTTAAAGTTTCTTTTTACTACTTGGTTGGGAGACCAGGATAATTCCTTTTTTCACTTGTCGGTCAGGTGAGACATGACTGAGGTACAGCTGGGATTTATCAAGTATGGGTGCTGAGAAAAGAGCGTCTCAAAATAGCAATCCTTTTCTGTCTTCAGTTTTAGAAGTAAAAATGCTTGAGGAGAAGGGCATGGATGGGATTCATGGTTTCATTGAAAGCCGGAAGCTTAGCATGTCTCCCCATATTCCCAAGAGCAGCCCCCTTGAGAAGGTGCGTTAGGACCGTCTATGTCCTTGAGGTTTATTCAAGGTGGTCTGCACATGCTCTCCCAATAGAGAGCCACCACTTCTACAGAAACGTCAGCCTTCGTACTGTTCTCTTTTCTACTCTTCCTATTTGTCAAGGCCAATTTACGAGGCAACAAGACTTGGGAGAAAGACTATTCTTGACCTAGCTATGCTTACACGTGAAGGTGTCCTCCCCTCCTCTCTCTCTCGAATAAGTTTAAACAAAACAAAACAAAAAAGCTTTGACAAGGGTTAACATGTATCCTTCAGGTGTAAAGCATTTTTGAACTAGTTTGAGAACTTTTAGATGCCTGTGTGCTCTAACATTTAAATGTGTTTACCGAATATCCACAGTAAATCTCAGTACATGAATTTACTGTTCCACCAGAGACTCAAAGTTGAAGACTTTCGTGGACTGCACAACTGTGCACTCCTCCAGACCACTAAAATGGAATTTTTCCAGAGTTGCCGTTATGGCTCAGCAGAAGCAAATCTGACTAGTATCCATGAGGACACGGCTTTGATCCCTGACCTCACTCAGTGGGTTAAGGATCCAGTATTGCTATGAGCTGTGGTGTAGGTCGCAGATGTGGCTTGGATCTGGCGTTTGTTGTGGCTCTGGCAGAGGCCAGCAGCTACAACTCTGTCTCAACCCCTAGCCTGGGACCTTCCATATGCCACAGGTGCAGTCCTAAAAGAGACCAAAAAAAAAAAAAAAAGACAAATTCTCCAGAGAAAACATCCCCCAAAACCACTGCATGCTGAAGGCTGCCTCCTCCTTTCCAATCTGACGTTTGCCTACTTTTTTTGGGTGCTGACCGCCATATCCCCGGGATCACTTAATGGTTAGATGTACTTTGGCATATTACACAATTTTCTATGTAATTCTTTGTAATCTTTGGCATATCACACTATTTCCTACCTTTGCCTCTTCCCACTTAAACTGATTTATTCTGTAGTTCTAGAAAAGGATGGGCCACATTCCTGTGCTTTTGGTTCCTAAAATCCAGTATGGAAAACTATACAAGATGATATATAAGGAAATACACACATTAACTCAAACAAAGGCCAAGTACTTTCTATTTTCCAGGTAATTTTTGTTTTTTTTTAAACAGGAATGTCATAAGGTGGGTTATAGGCTCTAGAGGAATTTTAACAGAATTGACATTGTCTCTCAAACTATTCCAAATACGTTCACAGGACTCAGATGATTGTACCTACTCTGAAATCATGTCTATCACTTCCCCTGGGAACACCCCATGTTACAGTTAAACTGTGATTTTCAGAAGACATCACACCCCTTCGTCCTACCTTGTTTTTCTTACACATGCCATTCTCACTACCTTGGATGCCCTTCCAACCCGTCCTTTGTCATTTTTTAGGACTGCTTCTAGGTCAACTGGATTAGCCCCCTTCCATCATCACCTCCGTACTTTGGTACACCTTTAGCATCCCAATTAGAGCGCTTAACTCCTCAGGTTTCACGCCAAAATCTACGGGTCCAAAATCCTAAAGGGTAGGAACTGTGTCTCAACTTTGTATCCCCAAGGCCTTATACCACAGTCCTTGCCAAGGCTCCTGCCATTTGAATGGATAAGTAATATATTGGCTATTTATCAGATCTTGCATTGGGGAAACATGTTAAGGGAAGAGAAAATATATGACTGGGAGACTAAATAGGATAACTAATGTTCAAGTCATCTATGAATCTATGCTTCAAACCTACTTGATTGTATGTCTGAATGGTAAAAACTGTATTTTATTATAGCTTTGCTTTCCTCAGGAGCTGCAAGAATCCTACAAAACAATCTCAATTCTATTGTCTTTTCTTAAACTTACTGCTGCAGGAGTAGCCTTTTGTTACAAGTACCTGCTTAGGAATGTTGATGAAGCATTGTCTAACTTCTTTAGTCCTGCCTGCCCAGAGGCCCACATGTTGCTTTCTCAATGGAATTGTTGGCATAAAATAAGCCAAAGGCAGAGCCGACAGCTACAAAGTGAGATTGGCATCACTTTCCACCTGATAACTGTACCCTCATCTGCAAACAACAGAAACTCTGTTATTCACAGATACATTAGCAGACTGACTCTTGAAAGGCCAAGCTTAATCTGAAATCAAAATAATGTCAGTAATAGCACACTATTTGGATGATATATACATTGTGTTTATTTTGATCAGGATTATTATATAATAAAAAAACGCTCTAAGATACCATTTAATACCAGCAACAGGCAAAGAGGAAAGCGATTCAGGTGCAGATTTGGGTGAGGACACAGTGACTTGTGTTTTGCTGTCAGAAGGTAAAATGAAATTGCCCTTGAAAAAACAATTTACCAAGAACCTTGAAACACTCATAGTTTTGTTTTTTTTGTTCTTGTTTTTGGTTTCCTTTTTAGGGCCACACTCACAGCATACTGAAGTTCCCAGGCTAGGGGTTGAATTGAAGCTGTAGCTGCCAGCCTGTACCACAGCCAGGTCCGAGGTGCACCTGTGACCTATGCCTCAGCTCACGGCAATGCCAGATCCTTAATCCACTGGGTTGAGGCCAGGGATTGAACCTGAATCCTCATGAATACTATGTCGGGTTCTTAATCTGCTGAGCCACAACGGGAACTCTAAAACACTCACAGCTTTTAATCCTGCAATTGCACTTCTAGGCGTCTGTATGATGCAGACAATCTTCAGTATGGGAAAGGAAAGATAATCACTGCAGTACAACAGTGAAAAAGTAGGCAAATAAATCTCCAAGAGTCAGGGGTATACTACGGGATATCGACTTGAAAGACCGTTACACAGTCATTATAGCTGCATAAGATGTATATGCTTTTAATAACTATGGAATGTGGTATAATTCCATAGTGGAAGAATAAATACCCCCCACTCCCAATTTACAGTAGTTATCCTGCCTAAGTGGCAGGATTATGCATGCTTTTTTCCTCTAATTTACTTTTATTCACTGAATAGTTTTTTCTACTCGCTTAATGATGAAAGATGAAATTTTTATATTATTAATACTTTCTTTTTAGGGCCACACCTGCGGCATATGGAAGTTCCCAGGCTAGGGATCAAACTGAACCTGCAGCTGCCAGGCTAAACACAGCCACAGCCACACAGGATCCGAGCTGCGTCTGGACCTACACCACGGCTCACGGCAACACTGGATCCTCAACCCACTGAGCAAGGCCAGGGATTGAATTTACATCTTCATGGATTCTAGTCGGGTTCATTACCATGGAGCCACAATGGGAACTCCCAATAAAATTAAATTTTAAAAAGCATTTTTAAAAATACAAAATACTAACCAATATACTAAGCATTTGGTGGTGGTTTCATGAATACTATATATTAAAAAAAAAAAAGACACAAATTCTATTCCAGATATTTCTACATAGGTCTTACTGGAAGATACTAGAGCAGTCATTCTCCACTGTATCTACTGGAGTCACAAAAACCTGGGTTTCAATCCTGCTATAACACTTTGGTTCTGTGATCTTGAATAGACTACATCCTATCCGCCTCGGTGTCTCATCAAAAAACTGGGAAAATAGGAGTTCCCGTCGTGGCGCAGTGGTTAACGAATCCGACTAGGAACCATGAGGTTGCAGGTTCGGTCCCTGCTCTTGCTCAGTGGGTTAACGATCCGGCGTTGCCATGAGCTGTGGTGTAGGTTGCAGACGTGGCTCGGATCCCGCGTTGCTGTGGCTCTGGCGTAGCTCCGATTTGACCCCTAGCCTGGGAACCTCCATATGCCGAGGGAGCGGCCCAAAGAGATAGCAAAAAAGACAAAAAAGAAAAAGAAAAACAAAACTGGGAAAATAACATTGCCTTCTCAGGCTTCTTGTAAATCATAATACTGGACCTGGCAGGATTTGCCTCTTAGTAAATATTCAATACCTGGTACCTAAGGCAACTGCTTATGATCAGTAAAAATAATAGACATTATAAGATGAGAATCAACAAATGCCACAGATCAGGCTAGTTGGGTTTTTATAGCTAAAGTTATTTCAAGATCTGTTTGTTTAATCATTTTAAAGGTATGTATGATACCAGAACTTCTGTGAAGTTGCTATTTGCCTTTTGTCAATGCTTTAAAAACAATAAAGAAAACTGTACAACCCAAGTTTGTAATAAACAAGAGCTTTTACGAAAACAAGTCATTTATATATCCCAGCTTGAGAATGGAGAGAGGTAACATCGTAAATCAATCATGCCAATTCTTAGAAAAAGTCCTAACAGGATGCAGGACCCAAGTGTTTTAAATAGTACACACAGGTTGCTCTTGAACTGGACTGAAAAGAACTGGTCCACCTCAAAGAGTTACGTTTAGAAACATTAACCATTAGAAATGACTATAAATAAGCCTTCTAAATTAGATATTTCTAAAAGAAAATTTTGAAACATTATGGGTAGATACCCTTTTTCTTCTTCTGACATATTTATGGTGGGAGAAAACAAGGTCCCTTTTTGAGTCATGTAATTACTGGGCTAGCAGTGAAGAAAGGAATTGAATATGACCATTTGGCGGATTCACACTGCAGTTAAAAGGCACATAGAATGTTAGGATGTTAATACTGTACAATGCTCATTCTTTTCACAACTCTCAGTATTTTTTTTTAACAAAAACTGTTGATCGCAGCAAATCGGAGCCGAGATAGGCTGGCCACGCAGCCACCCTGGGGGAGATAACAGGACGTGCTATGATGCGGCTGCTCTGCGCCGGCGGTGAGAGGCGAGAGTAACTAACTAACCCAGATTTGTAGAACTGGCATCATCTCCTCCATGTCAGCCACCTTCAAAGGGTATCTGCAGGATATAGAGATGGCACGATCTGATTATTCCCAACCCGTTACTGGCCAGGAATCTGCTCTCTAGTCCACACACCTGGCATTGGGTTGACCCTGACTGATCACAAACAAATGTCCATCAGCTAGTTGACCTTTAGTGCACCTTCTGCCCTGGGCTGACAACAGTGCGGATGATCGCAGGTGATTGTTTTCAACTTCTAGCCCTGCCTTTCGCCCTTGACGCCCCTTAGAGCTATACACAAAAAGGGAACGCCCAAAGGAGGCCACACACAAGTCAAAAAGGGCTGAAATTACCTAAGGCCTTTGGGCCGCTCCTCTTCTCATCAGCATCCCCCTCATTTGGCTCATGTGGGCAGCTGGGCTAGAACTGGACACCCCACTAGTCAAGGAACAGAGATGGGTGTGGCAGCTGCCAGCACAAAGTGGCTCCAATACAGAAGATTTTCATCTCAAGAGTGGCATGGGAAACCAAAAATCTAATCTCGAGTTAAACCTTTCTCCTACTCTTTGACTAGGTCCACCATGAGGTCAACCACTCTATAAAATCCTAATGACACAGCCTGTCAAAGCAAGTACACCCTTGCTTTGTCAGACTGTACAGGGCATTGAGGTCAAAAATTCTTTTTTGGCTGCCCCTGGGCGTGAGGAGTTCCCGGGCCAGAGATCAGATCCAATCCACAGTTGCAACCTAAAAACACAGCTGTGGCAATGCCAGACCTTTATCCCACTGTGCCAGGCTGGGATCCAACTTTGGTGCCAGGGTGCTCCCAAGACGCCACTGATCCTGTTCCACCATAGCAGGAGCTCCAGAAATTCTTATCCGTAACTGCCTATGCTTTATCACTAAAAACAGAGGTTTTGCTTAAATGATACCAAAACAATGACTCCTTTTTTTTCCTCATTAAATGGATGACATTTGGGAGGGGGTAGATGGACTGAACCCAATCATTTATGTCACACTGTCACCAAAGTTCATATGGCATTTAGTCACCAACAACTTAGGTCTAGTCTTCATGGCTTCTGCAAGGGAACAGAAGCTGTACATTTAGACAGCACCAATGGCCACACAGAAAAATAAATTTTCTATTTTCTTTTCCAACTCCAGTTGGAACTCCTGATTATTCAATCTGAAAGGACTCATCAAGCACCCACCGTGTGCCAAGCCCCGTTCTAGGCTCTGGGAATACGTCAATTAACAAAGCAGGTGACAAAGCAGCCTGTGCTCATGGAGATTACAAGTCTGGAGATAAATAAATAAAATAAATAAATAAGGTATGTTACAAGATTGCACTATGATGGAGAAAAGAAAAAAGTAAAGCAGCAGGAAGGGACAATGAGGCAGGAAGTGACAGACAAGACAATTTAAACAGGGTGGTCAGGGCGCACACACAGAGAAGGTGACTCTGAGCCGAAGACTTTAAAGGGAGGGAGTGAACCACGCTCGGACAAGCTGTGCAAGGCCGAGAAAAATAACTAGGGCAAGGACCGCCTTCTGTGTTTACATTTACCCGGTTTTGCCAAATTTGTCTTTGGAAATCTCAGAGTACTGAGAATTCCTTTGCACACGTGTCTCTAAGTGCGTACCTGAGCGATAATTCCACTTGTTTCAGTAACTTTTAATGTGAACAAGCCATGTTTGCGTATCATTCAGGAAGAAGGAGCATGACAGTTACCTATACTATGGTAGAGAAAGATTTTATTTTTTATTTAGGGGATAAATCTGAGTTACTAAGAATTCTCCAAACTTTTGAGTTTCTAATGCCACCTTTTTTTTCTTTTTTTTTCCTTTTTTTTTTAAATCTTAAGTAAAGGTGGGAACCAGGGGACTCAAGGTCTCAGGAACCAAGAGCACCGCCCTAAGAAACCACATTGCTTTTATTGTGTTTTTTTAGGATTATGTCACGTGAGAAGGGGGTTTTAAGTGCAGGATATAGGTTTTTTTAAGTTATTTTAAAAGTCACTTAGTGGGTAGCTGATTAAGTTTTCACTCTGACTTTAGGCATTTAACAATCATTAGCATATGAGGAAGCTTGGCGTCAGCTATCTATGCATAGATTCTAGAGAATCACCATTGTGCTTCTACAGAAGGCATGCCTATCTGCAGCAACCTGGTGTGCCTAGTTTGCACCTGGTTCTTCTTTGCTAATACATATCCAGCTAATGACCCCTCATAAACCCCTTGGGGCCATGGGGCTCCTCTTTTTTTTTTCTCTTTTTTTTTATTACTCAAATGAATTTATCACATCTGTAATTGTATAATGATCATAACAATCTGATTTCACAGGATTTCCATCCCACAGCCCAGGCACATCCCCCCACCCCCCAAACTGTCTCCTCCGGAGACCATAAATTTTTCAATGTCTGTGAGTCAGCATCTGTTCTGCAAAGTTCAGTCTGTCCTTTTTTCAGATTCCACATGTCAGTGAAAGCATTTGATGTTGGTGTCTCGTTGTATGGCTGACTTCACTTAGCATGATAGTTTCTAGGTCCATCCATGTTGCAAAAAATGTTGGTATTTCGTTCTTTTTAATGGCTGAGTAATATTCCATTGTGTATGTGTACTACATCTTCTGGATCCACTCCTCTGTCGATGGACATTTAGGTTGTTTCCATGTCTTGGCTATCTAATGCCACCTCTTGAGAATTAAGTTAGTCCATAGACAGAAGATGATTATGAGATACCTGGGTAGAGTCAAATTAAGGCCGACCTAAAAGAGCTTGACACTAGAGATGCACTTATTTTGTCTTTCTCATAAAGAGGAGGAGGAGTATTTCTTTAGGATTTCCTCCTGCAAACCCAAACTTGAATGTACAAAAATAAACGCTGGTTCTTCAAAAAATTGCCAGGATTATTTCTTTTCCAACTAGTGACAGAATTGGATTTCCTACAAGCACATGAATTCTGCTTCACTGGCAAACTGGTTTTAGGTCCAGGTAGAAGGAAATAAAGGGGGCGGGGACTAGAAATTCCTGATGAGGACAAGGAAATCAGTTTTCAGTTTTCTTCCTGAGTCATCAGGGGAGTGTGGGACACAAGTGGCTTTTGAATGTCCACTTCTCTATGTGGACATGTAAGAAGCAAAGCCCCATGGCACTGTGGAAATCAAAACTTTAGAAAAAGAGGCAAATGAAATGAGTAAACGTGACCCTTATACTAAAAAGGGAACTAAGTGCATTTCTTTTAAAATATACCTTAGCGACTACTTCCATTAAAAAAAAAAAAGCCTTCGACTCCAGAGCTTAAGTGAGTTGCAGTGAAGTTTAACATTTTCAACCAAGTAATAAACACCATACACACTAGAACCTAATCCAAATTTTAGGAAGTCATCATAACACTTCAACTATAAGGTGTAGCTGTTTCTTTAAAGGCCAAAGACTTACTTAAAAAAAAAAAAAAATCAATCAATCAATCAATCAAACCCCACCAACAACAGGAGTTCCCTTCGTGATGCAAAAGAAACAAATCTGACTAGTATCCACGAGGATGAGGGTTCAAATCCTGGCCTCACTCAGTGGGTTAAGGATCCAGTGTTGCCGTGAACTGTGGTATAGATCTCAAATACCACATTTCTATGGCTGTGGTGTAGGCTGGCGGCTGCAGCTCCGATTCAATCCCTGGCCTGGAAACTTCCATATGCCGTGAGTACAGCCCTAAAAAGACAAAAAAAAACAAAACAAACAAACAAACAAAAACAACGGAACTCCATGTTGTCCCTTTGGTGGCTCAAGAGGCCTCTGGGAGAAGTGGTTCTATGGATGGTAGTGGCAGATTAGATGCCAACTGCCTTCAGTGTTTCTAACTTGATGCCTCAGCCCTGATGCTGTGGAAAATTTTGAAGAGGACTTGCAGGTGCTGGCCTTGCTGGTCTTACTAACATCTGTGTGCAAGTTCACATTTTCTAACCAGGCACTTTCCACAGCAAATCCTAAGTGTTTCTCAATATGATCCAGTGACTCCTCTTGAATACTTGTTACGGCCTCAGATTCCGCCCCCGAGAACTGAGTCTGGAAGAGGGCTATGGTCTGTGTTCTCTTTAAAATTCATGTTGGAAATGCTGACCTCCAACGTGATAGTGTTGGGAGGTGGTGCCTTGGGGAGATGATCAGGTCATGAGCAGAGACCTCCTGAATGGAATTAGCGAGAGGTTAAAGAGAAAAAATGGCCATCTAGGAAGCAGACCCTTTCCAAACGCTGAATCTGCCTGTGTCTTGATCTTGGACTTCCCAGCCTCCAGAACTGAGAAGACTTTGTTACCTAAGTGACTGTCTGTGGTATTCTGTTATAGCAGCCTGAACAGACAAAGAACAAATAGTAACCCTAACAGTCTGCACTTCCATACCACTCCTGGGAGACTTTCTGACTTGAGCTTATTTACGTCAAGATCCTGATTATTTAACTTCACATCTTTGGCCACCACCATCCCTCCAGGGTCTTTTGCTTTCCCACCTCAAAGATAACACAGGTATAATGCGCATCAAAATGAATTACATCATTTTATTTTTTTAGTTGTTTTTCCTAGGGCAGCTGCCACGGCATATGGAGGTTCCCAGGCTAGGGGTCCAATCAGAGCCTCAGCCACCAGTCTATGCCACAGCCACAGCCACTCGGGATCAGAGTAGCGTCTGCAACCTACACCACAGCTCGCGACAAGGCCAGATCCTTAACCCACTGAGCAAGGCCAGGGATCAAACCCGCAACCTCATGGTTCCTAGTCGGATTCGTTAACCACTGCACCATGACGGAAACTCCATGAATTACATCCTGAAATGAAATAAAAAACCTCTAGCCCCTAATCAAGGCATTACAACTAGCACAGACTCAACAAGAGAAGGAAAATGAAAAGTGGCAATCTCTTGCAGAGACAGAACACTGCACTATTGCTGCCCCAGGACTCTTAATCTGAGAAAGTAAGCCTACATCTCACTAAGCTTCTTAAACTTCTCATTTGTCAGATTTTTTTTTTTTTTTTAATTTAAGGGCTGTACCCTTGGCATATGGAGGTTCCCAAGCTAGAGGTCGAATTGCAGCTATAGCCACTGGCCTACACCACAGCCACACCAGATCCTAGCCACTTCCGTGACCTACAGCACAGCTCACACCAACGCTGGATGCTTAACCTACTGAGCAAGGCCAGGGATTGAACCTGTGTCCTTGTGGATACTAGTCAGATTCATTTCCACTGAGCCACAACAGGAATTCATTTGTGGGAATTTAAGATATTAATCTAAAATTTCTCACCCTTTAAACAGAAAAGTGAAACCTAGGAATAATATATTTACTTTTCTGCATAAATACTGAGCTACCTCAGTTGAAAGACTTTTCCAGGAATTGCTTGAAGTATGATAGTCTAATAACAGAATTCAAGAGGTATTTACTTACCTAATTAGCAAAAATTTACAAAGCCTTTTGGCTGATGGCACCAAATTTTGCTGAACATGTATCGGTAAGAGTTTATCTGGGCTGAGAGTGAGCAGTTCTGATTCATTCACTCTTTCCTATTACTATCCGACAAATGTTTATTAAGCGTTGACTATGTGCAAGGCATTGAGGACACACTCCCTGGCCCCTTGGAGACTTTGAAGTCTTTTAGGGTAAGAGACAAGTAAATGGGAAAGAGGAAGAATACATAATAAGGAAACACCCCAATAATAATAAGGATGCATTCTGACCCAGATTTAGACAAGATGAATAAACAAACAGCGTGGGCAGAGACAGAAGCAAGAGAGAGAAAGCACATTCACATAAGTGTAAGAAATTTAGGAGTTCCCGTCATGGCTCAGTGGTTAACGAATCCGACTAGGAACCAAAAGGTTGCGGGTTCGATTCCTGGCCTTGCTCAGTGGGTTAAGGATCTGGCGTTGCCGTGAGTTGTGGTGTAGGTTGCAGAGTTGCAGACTCTGATCCCAAGTGGCTGTGGTGTAGGCTGGTGGCTGCGGCTCTGATTGGACCCCTAGCCTGGGAACCTCCATATGCCGTGGGAGCGGCCCTAGGAAAGACAAAAAATAAAAATAAATAAAAAAGAGCATTTAAAAAAAAAAAAAAAGAACTTTAGTGTACTTGACCTTCAAATCCCAAGAGAAGGTTGAAGAACTTTGAGCTGAAGGTCCAAGAATTATGTAGAAGCAAGATTATGAGGCCTCTTATAAACTATGTTTAAAGGTTTATTTTTAATCCTAAGAGCAATAGGAAGCCGTTGAAGAGTTTAAATGAATGAAGTCAACATGCCTTTATTTGTAACAATGATTGCTCACTGATAAGATCAAAGGAGGAGCTTAAGTAGGTCTTAAATAAGTGAGGGGCGTAGGTTTTAGATACAGGCAGGGCCTGGAGCTGAGGTTAAAGCAGCCCAAGAATGTGAATGCGGGAAGTGCCAAATCTGAACACTTTCTCAGTTTGTGGAGTCATTTCATAGGAACTAACCATATTCAATGTATAATGTAAGTGATATATTCAATGTCTAATGTTCAATGTATAGGTGTATTAGGTTAGCCAAGTGCCTTTGGCAAATTATTTCACTCTACTCACCTGTGAGTATAGGGAACATAGCAAAGTATGGTATTTCATCATTGGTTATGGTATTTATCATGTTCTTAACTATAAAATTATTCTCTCATGTGTGCAGTAATGTCAGTTTCAGGACTACGAAAACATTCACGCATGTTTCCAAGCAATGAGAAACTTGGAGAGTTCTAAGTTCACATGGAACATATTTTTGAAGATCGAAGAATGGCTGCTGCTGAGGATAAATTTTAAGTGTGTGCCTCACCAAGATGTTATAGTTTATGAATTTTATATTCATGCCTCAAAGGTAAAATAAACCTTTTTAAAGTACCTGTTTATCTTCCTTTATGCAACAGATTTACTCTGAGAAAACTATATAAACTAATGTGCAATTTGAGAAAGTTTTGAGAGCTTTTCTGCTTAAGAGAAATTTAATGACTACTTATAACAGAAGAATCTTGGGAAAAAACCTGTCTAAGGAGGCAAACGACTTATAGTCTGAAAACTCTAAGATGCTGATTAAAGAAATCGAAGATGATGCAGAAAGACATACACTTGGATTGGAAGACTCAATACTGTCAAAATGACTATACTACCCAAGGCAAACTACAGATTCAGTGTAAATCCTGATCAAAGTACCAATGGCATTTTTTACAGAACTAGAACAAAAAAAATTTTATTTTGTATTTCCATACACAGACTCCTGAGAAAGAAAAACAGAGCTGGAGGAATCAGGCTCCCTGACTTCAGACTATACTACAAAGCTACAGTCATCCAAATAGCATGGCACTGGCACAAAAACAAAAATACACATGAGGGGATTTCCCATTGTGGCTCAGCAGTAACAAACCTGACTAGTAACCATGAGAATGAGGGTTTGATCCCTGGCCTCACTCCAGTGGGTTAAGAATCCAGCACTGCTGTGAGCTATGGTATAGGTCATAGATGCAGCTTAGAACCAGCATTGACATGGTATCAGCCAGCAGCTACAGGTCTGATTTGACCCCAAGTCGGGAACTTCCATATGCCACCAGTATGACCCTAAAAAACAAAAGACAGATATATAGATAGATAGATAGATATCACACATATATATATATGACAAATATAAAATCATATGTATGTGTGTGTATATATATATATATATATATATATATATATATACACACACACACACACACACACATATCATTTCTGTGGAACAGGGTAGAAAGCCCAGAAATAAACCCCAAGCACCTACGGTCAATTAATCTGTGAAGTCCTAAAGGGGGCAAGAACATACAGTGGAGGAATGACAGTCTCTTCAATCAGAGGTGCTGGGAAAACTGGACAGCTACATAGAAAAGAAGGAAATTAGAACATTACCTAATACCATACAAAAGAACAAACTCAGAATGGATTGAAGACCTAAACTTAAGGCCAGATACTATAAAACTCCTAGAGGAAAACATAGGCAGAACATTCTTTGACATAAATTGCAATAATATCTTGTTTGATCCACCTTCCAGAATGACAATAAAAACAAAAATAAACCAATGGGACCTAATTAAACTCAAGAGCTTTTACACAGCGAAGGAAAGCATAAAAGAAAACCAAGAGACAATCCACAGAATGGGAGAAAATCTTTGCAAAGGATTCAACCGACAGGGTAGTAATCTTCAAAATATACAAACAACTTACACAACTCAACAATAACAAAAAACAACCCAATCGAAAAACAGGCAGAACTAAGTAGACGGTTCTCCAAAGAAGACATATAGATGGCCATGTCCTATTGATGGACATGGGCATATGAAAAGATGCTCAACATTACTGATTATTAGAGAAATGCAGATCAAAACTACAGTGAGGTACCACCTAACACCAGTTAGAATGGCCATCATCAAAAAGTCTATAAACATTAAATGCTGGAGAGGGTGCAGAGGAAAGGAAACTCTCCTACACTGTTGGTGGTAATGTAAACTGGTACAACCACTATGGAGAACAGTAAGGAGGTTCCTCAAAAAACGAAAAATAAAACTACCTTATGATCCAGCAATCCCACTCCTGGGCATCTATCCAGAGAAAATCATAATTCAAGAAGAGACATGCACCCCAATATTCACTGCAGCACTATTCACAATAGCCAAGACATGCAAACAACCTAAATGTCCATTGACAAAGGAATGGATTAAAAAGATGTGGTACCTATATACAATGGAACATTACTCAGCCATAAAAAAGAAATAATGCCATTTACAGCAACCTGGATAGACCTACAGATCAGTCACAGACAAATATCATATGATACCACTTATATGCAGAATCAAAAAAAAAAAAAAGATACAAATGATACAAAACAGAAACAGACTCACAGATTTTTGGAATCAAACTTTCAGTTACCAAAAGGGAAACATTGGGGGACAGATAAATTAGGATTTGGTGATTAACACATACCCACTACTATATATAATCTACAAGGACCTAGTGCATAGCACAGGGAACTCTTATTATTCTCTAATAACCTATATGGGGGAAAATATCTGAAAAAGAATGGGTATATGTATAACTGAATCACTTTGCTGTACCCCTGAAGCTAACACAACATTGTAAATCAACTATACTCCAATATAAAAAGCAAAAAGTAAATTAAAAAAGACGGACTCTGTTGTATTCCATACTTTCTGTACTGGACTGCTCTCAATTCCTTGCCAGCTGAGAGGAGAGAATGTAGCCAGTATCACTCCTGGAAAGTCCCCAAGTCTCTCAAGAGATGCTAGAACACCAGGGCAAACATTACAGTAAGTGGTGTGCTCCACAGATGTCCTTTGATTGGAACCCCAATTTCAATGGACTGGATCCTTAGGGAGGTTATCTGAGGATGGTGGTAGGACTGAACTGCCAATCACAGTACCCTTCTCCCTGGCTCCCTTCCGGCAACTGGTCTAGGGACAGCCATGCGATGGTGTGCTGGCAGTGATGCCTACCTAAGTGGCCAGATGGGAAAGTATTCACGATTTGGCCGACACACCCCTTTGTAGGTTTGCTCCTTTCAGGATGCCTGGTGGCAGCCACCTTAACAGCAAGGAGAAAGCAAGCCAGTGGCACAGGAAGATGAAAGAGGTTGGTTTTCATATAGGATCACTGGGTTGCTTCATCAGCTCTAGATTGCCAAATAAGACAAGGAAATTCCCATACCTAAGGTGCAATTTGTGGGGGTTTTTTCTGTTGGTTCCCAATATACTCAGGATATTCAGTCAATATCCTGAATTTCTTTTGAAACTTTTCTGAATATAATGTGCCAAGTTCTGCAGCTACTGATAGTATATGGAATTCTGCAGTGATTTAATAACATGGGTGGGAACCAGGAAGCCATTACATCCAAAACGTAAATGTTTATATAATGACATTTGTAGAGCTTCCTAGAAAGATGCTGAGCTACCTGACCTATTGTGTTGTTACCAAAAAACAGCAGGAAAACAAAACCCAAGAAACTGTCTACATCCTGCCTAGGCAGCTTGGCTATAATTACGCTCTCTTAATTGAGCTTGACTGGCCAAATATTGAAAACGGCTGAACCCTCAATGCTAAAGCAGAAGCAGTCCCACTGGCCCAAGGGAGTAATTTCCCAGAAAAACAGAAGGACAAAATGTTTTGGGGACAGTTTTGGGCAAATTAAAGGCACACAGTAATAAGCACTGCACACACCAGCCAAAGCATCAGCCATCACGGATTGTTCACCTTAAGCAAACGTGGGCGGAAGTTTGCAACAGCTATACTTATTCAAAAGGTGTAACCTGTCAGGCAGGCTCCAGGACTTTCAGACTAGTTATATGTATGGGACACTAAATCCTTGCAGGATATCAAAGACAGGAAACATATTTGTGCATGAGTATTTATATTGTCATTTAAAGGCATATAAACATTGTTAAGTACATATTTCTGCTCAAGGAGATAGCATCCCGAGTTGAATGCAGGGTAAAGATCACTAGAGACGCTTGTTCCCACTCGTAAATAGAAGCTCTGGCTGCCCTGCTTTTTTTTTAGTTTTTTGTATATAACAGAATCATTTACAGTTAAGGAAGCCACCTAAATCATCAATTCTTTTTTTTTTTGCCATTTCTTGGGCCGCTCCTACAGCATGTGGAGGTTCCCAGGATAGGGGTTGAATCAGAGCTATAGCCACTGGCCTACGCCACAGCCACAGCAATGCGGGATCCGAGCCGCATCTGTGACCTACACCACAGCTCACGGCAACGCCGGATCCCTAACCCACTGAGCAAGGCCAGGGATTGAACCTGAAACCTCATGGTTCCTAGTCAGATTCGTCAACCACTGAGCCACGACGGGAACTCCTAAATCATCAATTCTTATATGTAGCAGCTACTACCTTGGAAATTTGAGTTGAAAATGATGAAACACATAAAATATCTGCCACAACGGATTTTCAAATTCCAGCAAGCCACCTACCTGGAGCTCTGTCCTGGGATTTGAATTTGCAAAGAGAAACTTAGTTCCAGAGAAGTGAGGACCAAGTGCTCACTGGAAGAGCCAGAAAGAGTCTAGACTGCTTAAATCTAGTCGTGTGGATCATTTTTAAAATTTGAACCATTCAAACTGTTAAACTGATTAAATTGGCCACAGGCTTTTCAAATTCCCAGTTTAGGACATACAGGCAAGCTTCTCTATGGAAAATTAAATTGCCTTTTATAAACAGGATAGGTATTTACAGACTTATCAGCAACAGATCAAGAGAGCAGAGTGCATGTGAGTTAAAAAAAAAAAAAAAAATAGCGTCAAAGGCTCCAGCTGGTTTACTTAAAAGTATTCGCTGAATACATATACTCAAAAGCTACCTGGACAGTCTATTTAAAAAACAAAAACAAAACAAAACACAGAAATTCTGATTCTTTAAGTTCTATGGGAATGGGGAAGGCCCAAGAATATGAATGTTAACAGTGGTAAACCCTTCTAACCTAGGAAGGCCTACGGATCCCATGTTGAGAAACACTGGTCTAGACTGTTCTAGGTGCCAAGGACACAAACTGCTCAGTCCAGTGAAACAGACCAGTACACGACAATTTTACAATACCCTCCAACTAGTCAGAGAGATATGAAGAGGACAGGAGGAGGCATTAAGGAGGAGGACAGAAGTGAAACGCTCCTGCAGCACGAAACATATTTAAAGGAGTAGTCAGGAAGTTAAGAACCCGACTAGTATTCATGAAGATGTGGGTTCAATCCCTGGCCTCGTTCAGTGGGTTAAGGATCCAGTGTTACCACAAGCTGCAGCATAGGTTGCAGAGGAGACTCCGATCTGGCGTTGCTGTGGTGTAGGCTGGCTCTCAATTCCACCCCTGACCCAGGAACTTCCCTATGCCACAGGTAGGGCCCTAAAAAGAAAAAAAAGGGGGTGGGGAGGAGTTGAACAGCTGGGGAAGGAGAAAGGAAGGGTGGTGAGGGACCAGCCATCAGCGGGGCATGTTGAGACAGAATAAGGAGTTTGGAATGACCAGAGCACCAGAGGAGCAGGAGAATTAAGAGGCGGTGCCATCCGGAATGATGTTTCTGTCTACACAGGACTATTTGGAACCTTCAATCCTGAAGGCACAGGGGACCCCTGAGAGTTGAGCTGGAGGGACAAAGTCAGATTCAGCTTTTAGAAAGCTTGCCAGGCCACAGTCACACACAGGAGACCTGGGAGGAATGCAACCTGAAGGAGATGGAGAGGCCAGGTAAGTGCAATTCTCTTCAAGGGAAGATGCCTGAACGGGTGAAGATGGGCAGGTGAATCCCACTTGGAAGATGGTAACTCATAATCCTTCCCTAGGTTAATTGAAAGGAATTCAACAGAGGCGGCAGAACAGACAGGTCTTAGCAACTGATGTGGAGAAAAAGAGAGGGAAGGTGAGGATTCTTGGGTTTCTGGCTTGACTTTGTAGCTGCTGTTAGTTTTGTGTGTAGAGGATAAACAAGTGACATTCCAGCATTTACTGATAAAGGTAGTTAATAGGACTGTATGACGTACTAGGAGAGAGTCTGCAGGAGGTCTGTACCGTATGGGACTTAGAAAGGTCTGGGCAGACCTGACGTCCAAAGATACTTACTTGGATGCTTGGTGATGGCTGAAGTCACTGACACGAGTGAGGTCACCCGAGGGGAAGGCTCTGAGGGTCAAGGTAGAGCCTAACTTGGGAGAAAGGCACCACCATTTAAGGGGGGAGGTGGAAAAGAAATGAGCAGGAAAGAAGAAGAACAGAGAGCAGAAAGGAAAGGAAAACCAAAGCATGTCATGGAAAGAAGTCAAAGAAAAGATCAAGGGTCATGGAGCAATCAAGTCAGATAAGGACTGAGACGGGTATTCCATTGTGACCTCAAGTGGCCCGAGGCTGCCTTCCCTGTGCAGGGTTCATTCATTTCTTCAAAAATTTATTTAAGTCCCCTGGGTGCCAGGTGCTGTGCAGATAAACCTCAAGGACAGCCTCATCCTGCTTTGAATGTGAAGGTGAAAGTGTTTGCATTGCCTTACACAAATGTTATATTGCATAGATGTAAACAGGAATTTATTGGTATGCAAAGCATTGGTGATATTGCACTTGGGCAAAGAGAGACAGAAGTGGGGTGAGATGCTTTAAGAGGATGGAATTTAAGAGAATCAGCAGCCTGAAATGCAAATGACCAGGAAAAGGCCTGGGGGCATAACCGCCTCACCTTCTGACCTTATTTATTCTGTTTCACCCTTTATTTAACTCCAACAGCTGATTTGGAAGGAAAGTCCTACGCTGAAGAGAAGTAGTTATTTCCCAGGATACTCTTTTTTGGTATCAAAAGATGAAAATTAAGATAGCAAAGAAAAAGTAAAACTCACCCAATTAACCTGGGCTCTATTTTTGAAATCTCATCTCATAGTTACGCATCAGTTACTTAGTAACTTTTTTATTTTATTTTTTTTTTGTCTTTTTAGGGCTATGCCTGCGGCATATGGAAGTTCCCAGGCTAGAGGTCAAATTGGAGCTGCAGCTGTCGGCCTACACCTCAGCCGCAGCAACTCCAGATCTGAGCAGCATCTGCTACCTACCCCACAGCTCACGGCAATGCCAGATCCCTAACCCACTGAGTGGGGCCAGGGATTGAACTCGAGTGCTTATGGATACTTGTCAGATTCGTTACCAATGAGTCACAATACGAACTTTTTTTTAATAGAACAACGCTTTGGGGTTTAAAACTTTTTTTAGCGTTCTGATTCTGTGCTTGTGCCTTCAACATTTTCATCAGAGTTTCTGCTCAGTAAGTAAGCTTGATCCTGTCACAGGCTCACTTAGCACAGGTGCATCTGCCACAGGCCCTGCTGACATCTATTTTACATGACCTCCTAAGAATGTCAGGTCTCACAACATGAACTCCTGAGCACATGCTACATATGGATTTTAGTGCTTTTCCAACCTTCCTGGTATAAAAAGTAAACAATTTCATTACCAGGGGTTTGACACAACCTAGTTTGGCCAGAGGCTATTGCAGGACAGCCCATGATGATGTTGTCGGGTTGAATACCTCTAGACACCATTCCTGGGAGGGCTTCCATTTCTTAAAATGACTCCAAAAACTTAACCTCTAAAACTCCAAAATAAGTTATTAGCCTCTTTTTTTTTTTTTTTTTGGTCTTTTTGCCTTTTCTAGGGCCTCTTCCGCGGCATATGGAGGTTCCCAGGCTAGGGGTTGGATTGGCGCTGTAGCCAGCGGCCTACACCAGGGCCACAACAACGCGGGATCCGAGTCTGCAACCTACACCACAGCTCATGGCAACGCCGGATCCTTAACCCACTGAGCAAGGGCAGGGATCGAACCTGCAACCTCATGGTTCCTAGTCGGATATGTTAACCACTGCGCCACGAGGTGAACTCCTAGCTGAACTCCGAGTTATTAGTCCCTTTTTATACCTTTAGGAAAACAGAGCTGATAATGCCCATACTTGAACAATAATACTGTGATTATTTGTTATCCATTCACTTGGTCAGGAAATACTGATTGAGTTCTTGCTAAAGATTCTAAGCAAAAGGAGGAGGTCCTCAAGCTCTGCAGCCCACATTACAGATGGAGACAGAACCTAACCGAGGCTCTACAACACCATCGTAGTGATATGTTGTTATGTACAAAGATAAAGCACATCGGGTGGGCCAGGAGTGACAGGGCTTCATCAGGAATGGTGGCAGGGAAGCCTTCTCATATAGGAGCAGAAATATGTGAAAATAAACATTTGAAAGGATTGGAGAGAATATACTGGACTGCACAATTGCTCTCTGGTTCGGATGCCCACCGTATACCCCTTCCTTCAGGACTCCATCACTGACACCTACCACTTGCCAGGCCCCATTTTCAGCACAGTGGGGGAACAGAGGCATTAAACTGTGTCCTGCCCTCAGCCTCTACTAACCAGCAGTGACTAGTACATCAAAGAACATGGTCGGTCAAAATAAAGTCATAAAAATTGTGCTAAATCAGCTGATGGAGGGATTATGAGGCTGTAAGAGAACATGGCCTCGGGTGAGACTTGCATGAGCACAGGACTAAGGAAAGGTGGAAATCAGGAATGGGATGTTCCAGTGTAGGAGGAAATGTCCTGACAAAAAGGTAGAAAGGAGACACCCCGGCCATGATGAGTAAGCAAAATCTGGCCAACTACCCCTAACCAGCCCCCCCCACACACATCTGCTTCTGTAAAACTGCTTCCGCATCTATTACTTTGCTGGTTTTCACTCTGGTCCGCCAAGCACGGACCCAGAAGAACTAGCCCATAAAAGTCTTGTGAAACCCCTCTTCGGGGCTCAGACTCCGGAGAGTGATCTCCTCTGAGCCCGCCGGCGTAATAAACCCGAGTCCTCCAACTCTCCGAGTGCTCGCTGGGTTTCCCTCCAGGTAAAAGAGCTGCTGGAGCTGGTACCCTGCAGCCATAGGGCTGCCACCAGAGCTGATACACTGCAACCTTGGGGCTGCTGACAGCAGCCGTAACACCAGAAGGAAGGAACAGTGTGAAACAAGGGCCAGACAGTGCTTGTCTAGAAACTGAGGATTATTCCAGTTTGGTAAACAAGTCCAGATGTTTGAAAGTGATGATGTGGGAAGTAAGGCAGAGGAGGGAGGGAGTTTTGGACAGAACAGTGCGGGACCTTGAATTTCAGGCAAAAAAATGTGAGGTCTTTCATTTATATTCCCTGATAGACCTGGAAGAGAGAACCCAGAGAACCCAGGACATGCCTTCATGATGTGGATATACAACTAAGGGACGATGAGAAAATCGCCTTAGGACTATCAAGGAAGTCACCGAAAATAATCAGACGATGCCTAACAAATGAGATGTCTGGGCCAGAGTCCAGGTTACTCAGGACGCTTCAGGCACTTCTTTTATCATGAAGAACAGGAAAAGGACTTCTTCATGCCCATTTACAGAGGGGGAAAGAATTTGCCTAAGGTTGCACAATAAGTAAGCAGTGAATTAAAGTGGCCTCTCTCCAAAGCCAAGGTCAGCACCATGGAGGACAAAAATTGGAAATGAATTAGCAAATCTGAGGAGTCAGGAGCCACAGGTAATGAAACTCAGTATAAGGGTAGTTTAGGGTTAGCTTGGCAGAAGTCCAGGGAAGATGGGAAGGCACTCAAAGTTCAAAATTTTAAATTGCATAAAAGAAGGGACCCACAGCACCGCGCTCTCCCCCCCTCCTTGTCTTGTCATCCACCTCAGCCAAGGCCACCTGAAGAACAGGAAAAGTAATCTTATCCTGGGCTCAGGTCTGATCCCCACCAGGCACCAGAGACAATTTTGTGGTTTGAGAAGATCCTCAAAGCTGAGCAAAGTGTCAAAGTATTAGGTCTGTGAAGAATTTTCAAAGGGAACCAGGAGGAGAAGGCTGACCATAAGTTAGTATGAGGTTTTCAAAGAATTAACTTGTACCTTCTTTAATATCACAAGAACTTCAATTAGATGTAAGGCAGTGAGTCTCGCTGAAAAATGAATTTTCTTTCTAAACTTGGCTGTGTGGTTAGGCTGCTAATCAATATATACTGATTAACGATAACATGAATAAGTCTGGGTTAACACGAAAGACACCTATAGTGGGTTCCTTAAAGTATCGAGCACAGAGACCAAACATTTCCCACAGTGAGATGTACCCATTCATAAAACTTAGCTCAATACCGTTTCTCTGTTAATGTTGTTTCATAGAACTCTAGATATCTGAAATTCTAAGTGTTGTCTTGGTCTCCGTTTTCTAGACAAGGATCTCAAATTCCATTTTCACTTTTTGACAGGTTATGAATGCCCTCAGATGTTCTCGCTGGAGCTGGGAATCCTGCTTTAGGAAGAGACACATAAGTGTCTACGATTCACATTGAGGTTCAATCAATTGTAAAGTGAATGGCTGTGCTGATAGTTCTGGGTAGAAGTTCCTTGACAGTAATTAAGTCCCGTGACAGTAGGTTTTCCCTTAATAAAATGTTCACTTTATTTTTTATTTTTATTTTTTATTTTTTAGGGCTGCACCCGCTGCATATGGAGGTTCCCAGGCGAGGCGTCAAATCAGAGCTGTAGCTGCCAGCCTACATACACCACAGCCACAGCAATGCGGGATCCGAGCCGAGTCTGCAACCTACACCACAGCTCGTGGAAACGCCGGATTCTTAACTCACTGAGCGAGGCCAGGGAATGAATCCTCGTCCCCATGGATATTAGTCGAGTTCATTACAGCAGAGCCGAGACTCGAACTCCCAAAATGTTGACTTTATACTGGACATCTCATTGAAGACATTACGAATGTATGAGTAGTAATAAGGAAAGTTTGTATGGCCACAAACAGCACTAGGACAGATTATGTATTCCACTGACAGACACACACAATCTCCCAAATTAGGAGCAATCAGCACTTCCTTATAAACTGAAGAAAAGATTGGAGATGCAGTCTTCCCATCAGTTTGTGAATATTTTCTTATTTACCCAGAACAACGAATTCCATTGGATCTGCCACTGACCTCTAATTATAGCAGCTGCACCCAATAACCACACCCAACAGTTCACCCTGAACATTCTTTTTATCCTCTGAATAGCTGAATAAAGATCAGCTGTAGTTTTTTAAGTTTCATATCACCCTTGTGTTTCACGTCCCCAAATGTTCATTTGTAAAGCTGCTGTTTGAGGCTAAATTCACTAGCAAAATTAGCAGGTAAATGACACCACGCCATGTCCACCTGTACCCTAAGAGAGTGCACAGAGATAAGCTGGGGGTGGGGAAATGGACAAAAGCGGAGGTCTTAAAAGGAAACCTCATCACAGAAACTTCCAGCCTTCTGGGACTGTCACTTAAAAAGCTGGGGGAGGATGGAGTTCCTGTCGTGGCTCTGCGGAAATGAATCTGACTAGGAACCATGAGGCTGTGGGTTTGATCCCTGGCCTCATTCAGTGGGTTAAGGATCCGGCGTTGCTGTGAGCTGTGGTGTGGGCCGAAGACTCGGCTCAGATCTGGCATTGCTGTGGCTCTGGGGTAGACAGGCAGCTATAGCTCCGATTTGACCCCTAGCCTGGGAACCTCCATATGCTGTAGGTACAGCCCTAAAAAGACTAAAAAATAAAAAAATAAAATGAGCTGGGGAACTCACATAAATGTACAACTAGTGCCTTTCTTCCTTCATGGTTGGAAGGCCAGGGGCACCATGGTAAAAGCTTGGCAGGGAAAATGACAGCTTTGGAAATTTTATTGTCTGGTATTATATATGTCAAGAACATAAAAATACTAATTTCTTTGGTTTCCTTAGAAGACTTGAAATCAACAGAACTTTACAGACTTTTTTTTTTTTTAAATGACCATACCTGCAGCATATGGAAGTTCCCAGGCCAAGGACTGAATCTGAGCCTCCACAGCAACCCTACCCACTGCAGTCGGTTCCTTAACCCACTGTACCACAGCAGGAATTCCTAGACTTTTCATAAGTAAATTTTAATTCCTTCCAGCTCTAGAATTCAGTGATTATTTGACACTGAGACTGAATTAAGTCTACTCTAGCATGAGCCTGGATTACCAGCTGGTTGCCTTTGGTGATTTTGCACGTTATGGTTACTTCCACTTAAGAAGCTCACCATTGGGACTTTCTTTGGAGCAAAGTTGGAAAGCAGACTTCAAAGCTGATTTTACACACTTACCTTCTACTCCCTGGTGAGGAGGACAATTTCACTATTATCACCAAACCCAACTGGGGTCGTCTGGTCTGCCTGCAGAAAAGCCAACCTCCAACCTGCTACCACCGGGTTGTGGTGAAGGAAAGTGCAGCATTCACTTCATAAGGCACCAAACAAGAAGTCTCGAGCAACCCGTGCTCAAGAAGCCAGAGCTCCCCAAAGGGTTTCAGCAAAGCGCTTTTAAAGGCAGGTTAAGTGAGCCGCTTTCACACAACTCTCTGATTGGTTGATGGGGAGGAAACAGGGCGGTGTCACGGGGGGTAAGATGATCCTTAGGCACCAATAGATGGTGGGGGGTAGGGGGTGCTGTGTGCTCTGGTCATCAAGAAGTTAATTTCTTCCATTTGGCGGGGGTTTTAGCACTTGTAAAACAACTCAGGAAACGTGCATCAGCTTCTGTTCTGTAGGTACTTCAGAGAGGAGCTGAAGCAGAGCACAAGGGGGAGGGGTCCGTCCCTGGAAAACCCACAAGGGTCTTGCTTACACTATGAAGCATGAGCATCTCCAAAGGTTTTGGAGGTTAACTTAGCTGGAGATCCTATTCTATCCAGGTCAGTTAAGCTTGTGCTTCTGGTAAGTCTACCTAAATTTAAAAGGTAAAAGCTTATCACTATTCATACATTTCTCTTATTTATTAGTAGAATCTATTTTTTAACTATATTAATTAGAACAGTAATGAGACCATACTTTACTTGGCACTTTGCAATTCACAAAAGACTTGTAACTCACATTACATAGATTCCTTGACAACCCACTCTGAGACAATAACTAATCTGTGGAACCAACACAATTGGCAATGGGCTCACAGATGCCTAGAATTCCCAGGCAGCCAGCTGCCTGTGCTCCACTTTTCATTAATTTCAAAATAACAAGACCATGCAGATTCAGTTATTTATTATGCAGGTTTTAACTGTGTGTCGAGTATCACGTACCTTATTCCTACGAGTCACCATGATTGCTTTTTACAGGTAAGAAAATGGAGGCACTTAGGGGTTCTTAAGAAAAGTCACTAATAAATGACTGAAAAACAGCAGATCTGCTATCAGAATGAGTACAATTCTTTCCTCTATCCCACAGCTTCTGCCAAGTCATTACAGAAATGCATGGAGAGATTTTAATCCTTGATGTTTAGGTTTCTCAAGGGTGGTAACCCATTTTAGTAACACAACATGCTCTGTAATTTACCACTGACAAAACTACTACTAGAAATTTACCAGTAACTTTTGGTAAATCATGACTAATAAAGACCAATCAAACAGGAACCTTCTCTTTCTTCATGGCCGCATGATGGTAAAGCAAGCTAGTTATATAAAGTTGGTGGATTTGAGCTAATGATATATACATCTCACTAATTCCACAAATATTTACTGGACACTTATCACCTGCCAGCTGCCATGCGAAGTGCTGGATACACAGAAATGAACGACGGACAACCATGGTGAGCCTCTGCTGAGTAGGGGAAAGAGAGATGCTAATCAACAACATAAAAATAACCCTCTACAGTGTGTCTTGAAAGAAAACTCCAGAGTAGGAGGAGAGGCAGTTTTTGAGGATGGGGAGCTCTTTCAGATGGAGAACAAGGAGTATCTCAGAAGAGCTGAGAGCACAGCAATGGGAAAGAGCTGGCCTTGAGAAGTATGGAAGGCCATTCCAGGGAGAAGGAACCACATCCTGGAAAGTCGGAAAACTAGAGTGTAGCTTGGCTAAGGGGCTAAGGATGGTCCCTGGGTAAGTATGTAGGGTGAGTCCAGGTGGGGGGAAGGTTCGAGAAAGGATGGCGTCCTAAACTGCTCTTAAGTACTTTTAACTGCTCCAAACATATGCTTCTCAACCACATGGCTTCAGTCAACTACCTCCTGAATAATTGTGTGGTAATCCAGAACAGATTAAGCATAGAGAGCTAAAAATATAATATCAATAGACTCCCTAAACCTAGGACACAAGTTTCCATCTTTTAAATGAAAGTTTACATCAAAATATTATAACTATAGGTGCTGATACAGATACACAGATGGATACATAGCTCTAGTATTCTAGAAAAAACTATCCTCCTCCAAGAAAAAAGTACTATCTCTCTCAAAATGGGAGGGTAGGGAAATTAACTCTTGGTAAATTTTATGGGGGAAAAAGTGACATCATGGGGACTGACTTTTTGTGTTTTTTTTTAATTAGGAAAATAAATAACAAAATGAAAAAAACTTTTTCTTTTTTACAAAAGTTTGGTTTTAAGAATTTCAGCTGGGAGTTCCCGTCCTGGCGCAGTGGTTAACAAATCCGACTAGGAACCATGAGGTTGCCAGTTCGATCCCTGGCCTTGCTCAGCGGGTTAGGGATCCATCATTGCTGTGAGCTGTGGTGTAGGTCGCAGACGCGGCTCGGATCCCGCGTTGCTCTGGCATAGGCTGGTGGCTATGGCTCCGATTCGACCCCTAGCCTGGGAACCTCCATGTGCCGCGGGAGCAGCCCTAGAAAAGGCAAAAAGACAAAAAAAAAAGAAGAAGAAGAAGAATCAAATCCAAAACTGTTCTCTGGACCTGAGCCTAATGCATTTTTATTTGAATGAGAATTGAAGATACATTTTTATTCCCTTGGGGCTCTGGGTTGTTAATACTTTACTTTTCAGAGATGGGCAGTCACAGGAAGATGGTCTTGGCGATCTCTTTCCCTTATTTAACTCTATCTTTGTTCCAAACTATTTTTGCCTGTTAAAAGATGATTCCCCCCTCTCCTTGGCTATAAGTAAATTTTTAGAGAATAACTATGCACATAAAATTTTTTTCCTCTTGTTCTGCTGCATCTGTACTTCTCTTATATGTCTAATCTTTGATCTCTTTTTGGAAATGATTTGGAAGCAAAGGGAATGGCTATATAGCTGACCTACCTCTATCAACAGTGTTTAAACATACAATTTTTAAGTGACAGTGAACTTTGTTTGTCTAAGATTTTTCTCAGGTTCTTAAACAAACTCTGGCCCCTTTCCCAAGTCATCTTGGGCTAAACCTGTCATTCAGCAGGTAACAATCTCTAACAGAACTGCAACCATCTCTACCGAGGCTGAATTTTCATAGCAAAGAATCTCAAAACTTGCCAATGGGCTATAAACTGTTTTGTCATACCCAGGTGTTTGTCAGGGCTTTGTCCAGTCCCTGCCTTTCTGAGGCGAACACCACACCTAACCTGCCCCTTAAACACCCTCAGGGCTGGTTCAGGATGGTTCCATCGCCCCCATTTGCTGGCAATCCCCTAGTCTCCTAGCACATGGTAATTACCTGTGACTTCCCCAGTCCCCGGCTGCCATCATAGAGCTACCTCACTTGCTCTTCCACTCAGAGTGCTTTTCCTGTGTCCTTTAGTTCCCACGCCACTTTGGAGGCAGGGCTACTACTAAGCCCCAAACCTGACTTTGCATTTCACGAAAAAGTGGAGAAGTGGAGTTGCCGTTGTGGCGCATCGGAAACAAATCCGACTAGTGACCATGAGTTTGAGGGTTTTTGATCTCCGGTCTTGCTCAGTGGTTAAGAACTGCTGTGAGCTGTGGTGTAGGTCACAGACACAGCTTGGATCGTGCGTGGCTGTGGCTGTGGCTTAGGCTGGCAGCTGTAGATCTGATTCGACCCTTACCCTAGAAAACTCCATATGCCATGGGTGCAGCCCTAAAAAAAAAAGGGGGGGGGGAGTTGGGTCCTCCCCCCCCGCCCCGATTTTCGTTCCACAAGAAGATACAGTGAGAGGAAGCAATTTCTGCTGATCAGCCACTTCCTCTTCTCACTTCTAAGCTTTTGTGCACTCAAGTATCAAATCCAGACCAATTTCTACCACTCACTCTGCTAAAAGAGAACAAAGGTTGGCTCTGGGGGATCTATTCTTTTTAATTTTTTAGATTGTTTCTTGCCTTTAATTCTGAGCACTTTTTACTTCCACCCGAAAGACTATATTTAATGAACTCTTTAGGTTACCAACAGATACGCAAAGTTTTAGCACTACCTGAATGATGCTGCTCACATCCTTACTGTCCAAGTGCCCTCGTGACTACGTGTTAATTGCAACGAAGGATTTATATATATATACACACGTTTATATACATTATATATATATATACACACACACACATATATTTTTCCCCCCATTTTGGTTGCCCTGTGGCATATGGAGTTCCTGGGCCAGGGATCAGATCCAAGCCATAGTTGTGACCTAAACTGCAGCTGCAGCCAACGCTGAATCCTTAATCCACTGTGCTGGGCTAGGGATCGAACCTGTGACCCAGCACTCCCAAGAAGCTGCTGATCCCGTTGCGCCACAGTGGGGACTCCAGGGATGATATTTTTTAACAAATATATTAACGTTTTTAAGTAGTACCTAAAGTTTAACAAAACTTGAATAATACTGTGCATAAAGTCCTTAGATACCATAAAAACCCCATGGTAGACTCCCAAAATGACTAGTTTTTCAAATATTTCTTAGATAACCTCTTTTATTATGATTTTAACCACTAACAGGTAATGGACATTTATCAATGACTTATTGAGAGTATTGTATGTAGCAGTAATACTCTGCTCTAGGTCCTAAGAAGGCTTTAGGCCCTGAGAAAAATGCAAAGCCTTAAGCTTTTTTCTGCAAGTGCTTTGCAACCAGTCATTTAGAATGAACAAAATATTGAACAAGTTTTGTTATCCCGAAATTTACAGACTGTTAAAGTCTTTTTTTTTTTTTTAATAAACTACACACCATTGAAATGTTTGCTTTTTTGACTACAGCTCACCACCACTATTGAAATTTCTCATTCACTCATTCTCCTGCCTTTTGGTTCCAGAAAAACTCAGTCCATGGGAATCGATTCACCCTGAGGCAGAAATGAGTGGCTGACAGTTCTCCTTTTAATTCTTGAAAGCTGCATAATTCGAAGCCCTGGGGGCACAATTAGAATCATCTGGAGAACTTAAAAAAAAAAAAATACAGAATTTGAGAACTGCCTCCCAGAGAATCTGATTTGATTGTTGTGAATCTCTTGTAAAAGCTGTCCAGGTAATTCTAATATTCAGCCCCACAATGCACCTGAAGAATGCAACACAAACAGCATTTCTCTGGGGCCACATACTCAGAAAAGAGTACACCAGGTGCTCTGGGGGAGGGGGTGATGGATGCGCTGAAAAAGCGTTAACAGGTGACTAGCAATTACCCACGTGGTCCTCCTTATCTGGAATAGTCACTGTGATCCTTGCAGAAGTATTTCAATTTTACTAGTATAGTATTAATTAGCCTCTTATTAGGATAAAGGTACCTTGCAATGCTTTGGGATATCAGGTAAACATTTTACAAATACAAGAAATTCAGCTGGTGGTGGAGAATGTGCATTGAAAACAGAAGGACTAGCATCTAGATAGCTTAGCCTGGCTGTGGTATCTTTGCTTCCCAACTTTTCCAAAAGCTGGTTCCAGTGCTTCTGATCACCTTCCTTCTGTCCATTTGAAGGGCCTTGCTAACATTCCACAGCGCCGGTATAAAGAATCAACCCAGCACCTACAGCTCCCTGCCGCAGCCCCTTCCCCTAGAAGAACAAAGTTAGCTGATAAGGAGGACTGCAGATGCTACAAGGTTTCCCATCTAATTACCTCTTTGGTGCCAGCATAAGCTGCCTGCTTGAAGTCAGGAAAGACGGCCCTTACCATAAATCATTATCATTATTAACCTAAACACTATTACTAGTTAAGGTTTGAAGTAATTTAACTGCGCTATGTTTTTGTACCCTACTCATGCATGCGCACCCCCTCCCAACCTGGATGTAAGTTTGCCTTTATAAACACGGTGGGTGCGGTCCCTTTCTTTGTTGGGGCTTTGGGATATCAGGCCGCTTTTAGGCAGTGTGTGGCCCTGGCCAGGAATTGTTTTTTCTAAGTGGGAGTGGTCTCTGTTCTTTCAGGGCACAACACATTTACATCTGAGCTAGCGACATGCCCCCAAGGGGCCCACGCTTTCTTAGTAGCTCTACCACCAGCAGTAGCAGTGGTGGTGAGGGCGCCGGGTAAGCCACGGTTGTCACCTGTCATTGGTCCGTGTCTGTCCGCTGATTACTGCTGGTACTGTGGTCTCTTGGAGTCGTTATCAAATGCCAGTGTCCTTTGTGTTTCATAGCCCAGTGATGCTGGCAGACAACCGAAATGGCAACTTGATAAGATTAGAGAAGCACTTTGCTCCTTGTTCAGTTTGTTCCTCATTGGTGGGGTGCCACCTTTTTCATTCAGACATCAGAAACATACTGATTCTGAAATGAGTGGCTCTTCTCTCTAACAGAAATAGAAAGCACTTTCCATATTCAAAAGGTAACTTCCTGATTGAATTCTAAAAGGGATATTATCATTCCCATACTAATAGCTTTTTATAAAAAACTTTTTAATCACAAAATTAGTTGTGACATTCCCAGAATTCCTATTTCTGCTACAGGAAGTGGGGAATGCATTTCTGAGTGGGCTGTGACAGAGCTGGTTAGGCTCATTTACCTGGGAACTAATAACTCGGCTTGGAGTATTTCATCCCCAGAGAAAGAGTAAGTTGCTGTATACAAAGAGTTTAAACTGTTAGGTTAACTATTTTCTGCAAATTTCTTGCATGGATATTATAGCTTTTTTTTTTTTTTTAAACATCTCTAAGTGAAAGGTGCTCTCATTTTATCATATTGATGTTATCGTATCAGTTTACAGATGAGGGAAAGGGCTTGGAGTTCACAAGACCCATGTAAATTGTAGGTGATGGTCCTGGAATTTGCCACATGCTTTACTGTTGCATCACCCTCTTCTTACTATTTCCTAGGCTTACGTTTAATAGAATGGGGCTAGACTTCAAAAATCAAAAAGGTGGAGTTCCCGTCATGGATCAGCAGAAACAAATCTTGATTAGTATCCATGAGGATGCAGATTTGATCCCTGGCCTGGCTCAGTAGTAGGGAGGCGGCAAACACAGCTAGGATTTGGCATTGCTATGGCTGTGGTGTAGGCTAGCGGATACAGCTCGGTTTCGACCCCTAGCCTGGGAACTTCCATATGCAAATCAAAAAGGTTTTGATACCCATGTGTGTGTGTTTTAAGAGTATTAACTACATTCCTAATTTTATACTTCAGGTTAAAAAGGCTAAGGGTTTTTTTTTGTTTGTTTTTCTTTTTAATAAAGTCCTCTAGGAGCTCCTTGGTGGCTCGGTGGTTTAAGGATCTGGCATTGTCACTGCCATGGCTCTGGGTACTGCTGTGGTGCGGGTTTGATCCCTGGCCTGGGAACTTCCACATGCCATGGGTATGGCCAAAAAAAGAAAAAAGTCCTCTGTCACACACACACTTGAGAATATACTAGTCCCCCCTACACACACCTGCCCCCTTATCTGTGGTTTCACTTTCTACTGTTTCAGTTATCTTGTGGTCAAAATATACTTTTTACAAAATCATTCATAGAAAATTCCAGAAGTTTTACATTATATGCTGAAATGACAGTGTCTTCCTCTTCTGTCCTGCCCTGAATCCCCAACCATCCACATTCCCTGCCCCTGACATCCAGCCATCCATATGGTCATGGCCCCATGATCCAGGATCACCTGAGGCAGACACTGGTCCTTCTGACCTATCCTCAGGAGGTCAACACTGCAGTTAGCCCCGCACTGCCTCACAATGCTTCCATCATTCATTTCACGTCATCTCATCACACAGGCATTTTATCATCTCACATCACCACAAGGGTGAGTACAGTATAATAAGATGCTTGAGAGAGAGCGACCACATTCACATAACTACAATGACTGTGTATTGTTCTAACTGTTCTATTTTTTATGTCATTCTCGTAAATCTCTTATTGTGACTAATTTATAAATTAAATTATCATAGGTATGTGTGTACAAGGAAAAATACAGTGTATATATATATATATATATATATAGGGTCTGGCACTATCTGAGTTTTCAGGCATCCACTAGGGGTCTTGGAACATAGCTCCTGCAGATGAGGAGGGAGCTCTGTAGTTTTCCCACAAATTGGGCAGCAGGTGATTGACGTGCCATTCTTCTAGAACTTGAAAATGCACAAGACACAGGGATGGTGTGTCTTCCAGCTACAGAAATGTCTTTGGTTTCTGGGATCTTTGTGGCCCTACAACCACATCCTAGACATCCTGCCTTTCACACTATTAGCAATGTCTTGGGTTATAGGAGTTTGCCTGACCTGCTTAATAGGATTTAACAGGGTTACTCTTGCTTCCCCCCACCTGCCCCTCTCGCCTAGAATCTGTGCACATTGCTTACATTCCCATCAATGCCTGTCTAAACTGTGCAATTATTGTCATTTGATGTAATCGGTCTACTCATTTCATGTGCCTAAGACACTTTTGGACGCAGAGTTAAGTGAGCTAATAACCAGGAGTTCAAATCTCCAACAGTCAGAATGAACTCTTGCTCTCTTGATAATCAACCGGTCCTCCCTCTTTCAGGTGGATTATGGCATTTTTCTCACTCATATTGAACAGGGAAAAGACATACTTCCTGACTTGCAGTTCCTTTTTGTATCACTTGACTGGGAGCTTTTTGGTTGGGTTGTCATTTTTTTTCCTAGCTATCGCCAACACTAGAGCATACCAATTCTTCAATATAATTCCTCTTTAAATTGTGGTTTTACCTTTGGAAGTAGTTACTAATTATACCAATGCTAAATCTTCCAAAAAATATTATTATGACTTGATGATTGTCCTGCATACACATTTCTCTCCTCCACCCCTCAGTCTACACAGAATGGCTTATCCCTTTGTCGAGTCCCTAGACCCTTAAATCTACCAATTAAAAGCTACCTAATAATCTATCTCTGAACCATGTACTTATCAAGTCACTAGTTATCGCAGGCTAGGCCATAATATTGTGCGAGGAACATCAAACTCCTAATCCTAGGATTTGATGAGTATACATCAGAAGGTATTTGGCGGTTCTTGTTTTGTTTTGGTTTTTGGCCATGACATGTAGCAGCCTGGTGTGGGATCTCAGTTCCCAGAGCAGGGATTTAACCCAGGCTACAGCAGTGAAATCACTGAGTCCTAACCACCAGACCACCAGGGAACTCCCACGGATGCATCATTAAAAAACAAAACAAATAACCTCATTTGACACAGCTAGACAGGGCATACCTCATCAACGTCAGCTCAAATAAATAGAGGTGAGATATTTCATGCAAACTAAACTCTAGTGCTGTTTTTCACTTATCTTTACATTTTCTCTACAAATATTATATATATGATATATTAATGTATTATATAATACTATTAATGTATTCTCTAATAGTTATATTACACAATTATACATAACTGTTATATATCTATGTAACTATACATATATTATATAGTTATATAATACAGTGTTCTAATTACTTCATTGGCCCAATTATACTTTAATGGCAGTCCTGAGTGCATAGATAAGGTCAAAAGTTTTCATACTCTGATTCCATGTTTCGTGTTTATAGAGTCCATTCAAACAAGTTCAAAGAAAAGGGCTAGGTTGTATAGAAATAACCCATCCCAAGAAATCTCAGCAATTTCTTAGGATGACTAAGAGCTTTGCTTTTCAAAGGGTAGTGACAACCAGCATAACCATCTGAGATCAAAAATTTGTATTCCTACACACTGCCTTCCTGAAAAAAAAAAAAAAAAAAAAAAAAGAGCTCACATTTATCAGGATTCATCAGGTGACTTGAATGCACTTTTTTTTTTTTTGGTCTTTTCTAGGGCTGCTCCCACGGCATATGGAGAGTCCCAGGCTAGGGGTCCAATCCGAGCTGTAGCCGCCAGTCTACGCCACAGCCACAGCAGCGCAGGATCCGAGCCGCGTCTGCAACCCACACCACAGCTCACGGCAATGCCGGATCCTTAACCCACTGAGAAAGGCCAGGGATCGAACCTGCAACCTCACGGTTCCTAGTCAGATTCGTTAACCACTGTGCCACGATGGGAACTCCTGAGTGCGCGTTAAAATTTGAACACTGTATTGGAAGTTTAGGGTACAACATTGTAAATCAACTAGACTTCAATAAAACCTTAAAAAAAAAAAAAGCTGAGCTTTCCATCAAGAAAGCAAATGAATCCAAACTACAAGAGGTACTACTTCACACCAGTCAGAATGGTCATCATTAATAAATCTACAAATAGCAGATGCTAGGAGGGTGTGGAGAAAAGGAAACCCTCCTACACTGTTGGTGGGAATATAAATTGGTACAACCAGTATGGAAAACAGTATGGCGGTACCTCAGAAAACTGAATACTTACCCTGTGATCCAGCAATCCCACTCCTGGGCATCTATCTGGACAAAACTTTCATTGAAAAAGATACACGCACCCCTATGTTCACTGCAGCACTATTCACAGTAGCCAAGACATGGAAACCACCTAAATGTCCATTGAGAGATGAGTGGAGGTACATATACACATGTAATACTCCTTAGCCATAAAAAGAACAAAATAATGCCATTTGTAGCAACAGGGATGGAACTAGAGACTCTCATACTAAGTGAAGTAAGTCAGAAAGAGACAAATACCACATGATATCACTTATATCTGGAATCTAATATATGGCACAAACGAACCTGTCTACATAAAAGGAATGAACTCATGGACTTGGGAACAGACTTGTGGTTGCCAAGGGGGAGGAGTGGGATGGACTGGGAGTTTAGGGTTAGCAGATGTAAACTATTGCATTTGGAGTGAATAAGTAATGAGATCCTGCTGTATAGCACAAGGAACTATATCCAATTACTTGTGATGGAACATGATGGAAGATAATATGAGAAAAAGAATGTATACGTATATGTATAGCTAGATCACTTTGCTGTACAGCAGAAATTGACAGAATACTGTGAATCAACTATAATTAAAAAATTAAAAAAAAACAGAAACCCTCCAAGTTCATCACCCACACCCCCACAAAAAAAGCAACAAAAACAGGAACATAAAATAAGTGACAGTGACTTTAATAACACAAGAAGAGTAGTCTTGAGAAAAAATTAGTCAAGAGACTGCCACAGCAATTTTAAAGCAAAAATCCTGACTCTGTCCTATGCGGGCATATTCTCTATGACCCACTGGATAGAGACCCACAGTGGGTCAGGTTCTATTCCAGGCGAAATGACCCAAAAATGAGGTCATTCCCTGTATTTTGATTCCACCCCAGTCCAAAACCCTTAGGTAGGTGTTTCACTGAGAAATGGAGAGTCACAGGGAGTCGTTAGGACGATTTCAGTTACTGGAGAGGCTATCTTCCACTGTAAATCAATAAACTTGTCACAGTGCCTATAGTATACACATTACACTGGCATTAAATCATATTTGCTTACATTCATTTCCAATTTTTTGGTGATGAACACGAACATTTTATATTAATCTCCCCTTTTCCCTAGGAAAACCTGAACAATCATCAGTCGGGTGATGAGCTCCTGAAAGTACAAATGACTCAAGAGGTCCTTCCTTGGAAGTGGCTCTGCTCTCTCCAACCTTTCACGGTACCTCACCTGCAGAAAGGACCTTAATGACATATAATGAGCCAGGAAGGATGCAGTTAGTGTCTCCCCACTTGGGTGTGGCCAAGAAAAACACAACATGTAGCTGAGTCTTTAAACAGATTCTCCTTGCTTTGAAGAACTGAATCAATTCCAAATGGAACAATAGCAATCACTACGAAGAAGAGGATGTCTGCCAAGAAATACATTGGTGAAGATGGAAATTCCAGCACTTCAAAAGTTCTAACTTTAGAAGCCAGAACCCATCACTGGTTGAAGACTTTCTTATCATCAGCCAACCCGCCGCGCTCCTTTTGTTCTGACTTTGCTCTCTCACAACACTAGCCCCTGGGTTGGGTTAAAATCCACATCTGAAGCCAGTGTGCAGCATGCTGCAATGTAAGAGGGTCTATACCAGCTGAAAGAGGAACGGGGGGCGGGGGGGGGGGGCATTCAAGGGGAGAGGATTGGTGTGATTGGGCAGCAGATCAGGCAGACAGAGGAACAGGGAAGAGATGGAGATAAGCTGTGCAAGGTGGTTTCAGCTAGACTCCAGGGCTATTTTCCACTTATCTTTATGTTTTTCTATAAGTATGTGTTACATTATACTATATTGTATTATTGATACACAAGATATGATACAAGTCCCTCGGTTACTTCATTAGTTCGATTATTGTTTAATGGCAGTCCTGAATCTGTGGATAAGGTGAAAAATCTCTGAATTCGTGTTTTGCATTTATAGAGTAAATGCAAACCAGGCCCAGAAGGAAAGAGTTAGGTTTAGAGCTAGGTACAGAAAGAATCCATCCCCGGAGTTCCCGTCGTGGCGCAGTGGTTAATGAATCTGACTAGGAACCATGAGGTTGCGGGTTCAGTCCCTGCCCTTGCTCAGTGGGTTAAGGATCCGGCGTTGCCATGAGCTGTGGTGTAGGTTGCAGAAGCAGCTCGGATCCCGAGTTGCTGTGGCTCTGGCGTAGGCCGGTGGCTACAGCTCAGATTAGACCCCTAACCTGGGAACCTCCATATGCTGCAGGAGCAGCCCTAGAAAAGGAAAAAAAGACCAAAAAAAAAAAGAAAGAAAGAAATAATCCACCCCCTAAAACAAAGAGGGAATACAAAGGAACGAAGAAGGAAAACAAAACCCCATCGGCCTCCTGGGACCAAGAAAGGGTTATTTTCCAGCTAATCATCCTCAATGTCCACTCCGCAAGGTGAGAAACCCAAATATACAGAATATCCAGGCAGAGGGGCTCCTGGCTAGCAGCCTCCTACTCAAGACATTGATGAGAAGAATGACATCAAGGCCATTCCCAAGCTGGGCAGTTTACCATAGTAGAGATTGATGATTTAGTTCTAAGCAAGAAATGAATCAGTCTCTTCACAGCTAGGTGACCACAAATCAAGCCAAAGATGAAACAGGAAAAAAAAGCTGGAATAAGACATATTCCAGCTGGATAACTCTATTTTCCTGTCAAAGTGTCTTCCTAAGATTGATATTTACCTACCTACATAGAAAAATTTCCACTTAGAAAAGAACTACATAGAAAAACATTTTATAACTACTCTAAAATTGATAAATGAACTTGTTCCCTATAGATTTTAAAGAGCTTTGTACCTTCCTAATTATATTCTTAGGTGAGTTCTTACTCTGTGCTTTAAGACAAGCACATAACAAAGCCAGTGAGCAATCATGCTGTTAAAAAGTGAAAATCTAAGTGGAAACTGTTTCTTCTTTTCTGTATTATATTCCACATGCTTCCAAACTAACTGAAAATCTATGCACTCAAGTTCACACAAAAGTCTCATTGCCCGAACTGCCAAACTTGAACAAAGAGGCAGCAAAAATTAAACTCATAAGTTTTGTGTTCTTTGCTTATATAGGTTGATCTAGGTTTTTGATGTGTTCTCTCTAATATACCCAAACATTCTGATAATTTTCATTTTATCATGTCACTATATTGTCTAGCAAAAGGAACTCTCTTACTCATCACCTGTCAATAGCCCATTTCCAAAACTGATGATTTCTCAACAATAAGGAAAGTTAAGCAAATATGTTCAAAAATCCTCCAAAGTGTATTTTTTAAAAGCTATAACTGTTTAAAATTTTTAAAAAATAGAATACTTAAAATGTCTTTCTTGACATGATTTAAATGATTTTGGAGACTCATTCACTGTATGATCCTTTCATTTCTATGCTTTACTGTCATTATTTGGTAATAATATAGTTTGATAATAAAAATATAACTTTAAAAGGAAACTAAAATCCTTAGTGGAATTTCTGCACCTCTTATTTGCATAAATTCCACATGACAAGAGAGACTTTTGAGGTTTCTCATATCATTACTATAGTAACAAGTCACCAATGAGACCAGTATTTGGGTGTGAATGATAAGGCAGGTGCTTGGGTGTGTCACAAGATTTATATGTAATTTACTAAGTACGGCAATAATGAAACTTGAAATGCTTTCCCATTCATAAGAGCCAGTGCTCCTAGGACATAAAGAAGTCTGAGCAAAAAAAAAAAAAAAGAGTTCCCGGTGTGGTTCAGTGGTAACGAACCTGAACCCGACTAGTATCCATGAGGACACAGGTTTGATCCCTGGCCTCCCTCAGTGGATTAAGGATCCAGCATTGCCATGAGCTGTGGTGTAGGTCACAAATGCAGCTCCTATTTGACCCCGAGCCTGGGAACTTCCATATGCTGAGGGTGCGGCCCTAGAAAGCAAAAACAGAAAAGAAAAGGAAAAAAAGAAAAAAAACATAGAAGACAATGTAGTATCACAATTAAGAGGCAGGACTTTGGAATGAGAGACCTTGAACCTGCTTCTTCCACTTTGTAGCTATCCAATTTTTGGCAAATTACTTCATCTCTTAGTGTCTCAGTTTCCTCATCAGTAAAAAGGAAATAATAAGCCCCTAGTTGCCTAGGAGTATTGTAAAGATTACAATACTGGACACATTTAGTAATCAGCTCATGAATATTAATCTTATTAGAGAATAACAGCAGTCAACAACCAGAAGTCATTACCTGAAAAGACGAACATCCTTCTAAAGTGTATAGATCCTTCTAAAGTGTATAGAAATTCAAGTGGTAGGAGTTCCCATCGTGGTGCAGTGGTTAAGGAATCCGATTGGGAACCATGAGGTTGCAGGTTCGATCCCTAGTCTTGCTCAGTGGGTTAAGGATCCGGCGTTGCCGTGAGCTGTGATGTAGGTTGCAGAGGTGGCTCGGATCCCGTGTTGCTATGGGTGGCTACAGCTCCGAATGGACCCCTAGCCTGGGAACCTCCATACGCCGCGGGAGTGGCCTAAGAAAACGGCAAAAAGACCAAAAAAAAAAAAAAAAAAATCCTAGTGGTAAAAGAGAGGTTATCTAAGACAAGATAACAGTAAAATGTATATTCACATGAGAAGAAATTCAGTTCTAAGTAGTGGGCTCCTATTATCTGGCTCTTGGCACCCCCACATCCCTCCCAAAAATATTTTTACCCCTTCATGATATTTGGATCATTATTATTATTATTATTATTTTTGTCTTTTTGCTATTTCTTGGGCCGCTCCCGTGGCATATGGGGGTTCCCAGGCTAGGGGTCCAATCGGAGCTGTAGTCTCCGGCCTACGCCAGAGCCACAGCAACGCGGGAACCAAGCCGCGTCTGCAACCTACACCGCATGCAGCTCACGTCAACGCCAGATCATTAACCCACTGAGCAAGGGCAGGGACCGAACCCACAACCTCACGGTTTCTAGTCGGATTCGTTAACCACTGCGCCACGACGGGAACTCCTATTTGGATCATTATGATAAGAAACCGTTTTCCTTGGAATCTCCTGAAAGGTCACATCTTACATCATCCCAGCCCCCATTATGGACCTTTCTCTTTGCAGATCTTGAACTGAAGACACAGTCCAAGAGAAACCTGCTCAGAAAAAAAATTTTTAAACTCATCTGTCACAATAGATTTTCATCAATTATTTCCCTGGCATTATTTTACAGCTGCTATAGTCACATTATTGTGGTTATAAAACCCTTCCCTGCCGAAACCTCGCCTCTCTACCACCCAGTTCAGAGTCTCCCTTGTCTAGAAAAGCATGGGATTCTCTCACAGAAAGATCATTTATTCAGTGAAAATACAGCTAGTGTCATGTTTGGCCTTTCTGCCAGGCAGTGAGTGATTCCAGATTCCAGCTTCTCAAATTTTGAATGTTGGAACCAATGAAACACCTAGAGATCTTATTAAAATGCAGGTTTTGATTCAGTAGGTCTGAGATGGGGCCTGAGATGCTGCATTTCTAGCAAGTTCCCCAGTGATGCTGCTGGTCCACACACAGAGGAGACTTATAAGCAGTGAGATTTATGACAACTAGGTCACTAGAGTATGTGTGTATGTGTGTGTGTGTTTGTGTTGTGTGTGTGTGATGCCTAAAAATATTTCAGAAAGTTTTAGATGAAGAAGGGGAAGCACTTACTGCTGCACTGTCCTAGAAACCTTATTTTAAAATGAACATTTGGTTCTTCCAAAATTTGCTTTTTCAAACTGGTAAGGACAGTTTTTTTTGGTCTCTTAAAATGAAGCTGTCAAACCCACGTGACCTCTCCTTAGATAAAGACACTGGCCTATTACAGAGCTGGGAGGACACAGTAATTGATGGACTATTTCTCTGATGGACCCTTGGTCACTTCCTTTTTTCTTTTTGGCTGTGCCCTCAGCATACAAAAGTTCCTGGGCTAGAGATTGAACCTGAGCCCACAGCAGCGACAATGCCAAGTCCTTAACTGCTAGGCCACCAGGGAGCTCCCCCTTGGTCACTTCATTAGGTCATGATCAGCCTGTGTCTTTTAGGTAGCCAGAGCACTGACAGATATGAAGAAAATTACAAACAGAAGGGATATTGGGAAAAATTTCCTGGTGTCATGGAAAAGACTTTTCAAATTCAGGAATAATAACAGTAAACTAGAACTATGGTAAATTTGCGAAACAGTACCATTCTGCAGAAAAGTAGACAGCTGGTGTCACTTTTGACCTTCCTAATTTCTTACACAAAATATTTACCTTCAAAACATTAGAACGACAGCATTTACCACCTACTTATCTCTCTTGAATGCTTTAAATCTTAAGAGAGAGTGGGGTAATTTCATAGATCATTATTAGACCGTGGGATACAGTTTAACTGTTAGTGGAACAAGATGAAAAATCTCTTCTGTAAGTGTGCCATTTCTTTTTGCTGATATAAAATCCAGCAGAGCAGGTAAGCGAATGATGCCATAGCAAGGAAATAAAGTGTAATAAATGCTGCTTCTTTAAGGTTCATAAACTGTTGACACATTTTATCCTGTCCTCTAGGTAAATCTTTCTTTAAAAAACCGGGGGTTTTTTTTGATGTTGTGAAAATCACACCTTAGGCAAAGTTATTATAATCTCGAAAAATTTAAGGATGATTTTACAAATTTAAACAAAACTAACAGATCGTTGTTTAAAAGGGGATCCACTGAACTTTCCAGTGCCATTCCTGAAATAACTCTAGAGATGGAATAATGGGCTGTTTCTTTCTTTGTAGTTTCTTAATGCAACGTAAGCAGCTTTACAGGGCTTAGCTTTCTCCACTGACCTAACAGCATTCTTTACCTCCTTTGCAATGAAACAGAAATAGTTTTTTCTCCAAGCTCAATTTCCTACCAAGGCATGGACTTCATCTATTAAAAAGAGCACATCCTCTTTTATTTAGAAAAGTTAAGAAATATAAAAAGTACCAGGCGTTGTGTCGTCAATATTAATTTCTTAATGTAAAGTTCAACATCTGATTTGCCTCCCTCCAGTTATTTTTTTAGGTGCTCCCCGTCATCAGACCCAAACCCTGCCTGAATTTCTTATCAGATGCCAACTTCTGTCCTGTGCTGTCACTGGGTGGAGAAGATGGCTCGGTGCTGCATGGCAGTGAAAGGCAAGCAGCCATGCAAGGACCAACACAGAGACCCCCTATGCCAGGTCGCTCTCTAACGAGGAAACTGTCTTCTTTGTAATGACCTTGGAGGAGATGTGCTATTCTGCTGCTGTAAGGCCACACATGTAGTAGCGATAGAAAAGACAAGGGCCTTCCAGAGCGGGTGAGTCCAAATCCACCTTAGGGAGTCTATGGACTTTGAATGACCATGATGTGTCAATGCAGGGTCATCCACTGTAACAAATGTACCATCTGGTGGTGCTGCTGATAACAGGGGAGGTTGTGCAGGTGTAGGGCTGGGGTATTTGGGAAATCTCTGGACCCTCCTAATGTCGTTGTGAACCTAAAACTACCATAAAAATAACGGTCTTAAAAAAAGAAAAAGAAAAGGGTTAACCTAATACTACTCCCCTGCCCTGCTACTCCACCCAATAAATTTACTTTCTAAAGTAAAAAAAAAAAAAAAAAATCCTATCCTTCTGAGAGTTACTAATTCCGTGGCTGAGCCCCAGCTTCCTCATCTGTAAAATGGAGAATATCTTCCTTTCAGTATTATTTTGACAATTAAATGAGTCATACATTTTAAGTAAAAGACAGGCCCTAATATACTTTATTAACCCCACTGCACTTTTAGCATATTTTGGGTAACACATTTGAAAAATTCCATGAAAATAGGATTTTAAAGTATATATTGACCATGTTTACATAGGCAAAAGTTAACTTTTACTTCTTAAAAGTTTTCAGATCACTAAATTATTATAATGGCTTGTTTACACAACTAAATGATCTTAAAATATGATCAACATATTTATTAATGACTTTGTGGTTTTAAAAATCCTTTTACATGCAGTCACACATATTTACCGTGTGTTAATAGTACTGGTATATCATAAACATTTTTATTTAAAAATAGATGCACCAAAAATAATCAGCCCTAGGATCTGAGGGTATAGGAAACTTTCCTAACTATAGCAAAAAAAAAAAAATTTGTTTATAATAGAGAAAAAAGACAAGATAACTATAAAAGCTACTGAAAATATTTAAATGTACTTTATGACAGATTAAATAATATTCTACATAATCAAAGTTTTAAAATGTGTGTAAGTATCAGGATTTAATTATTCTATAGATGTTTGCTGGAATATTTATTTTTACTACCAGGATGTAATTCTTTTCAGACAGTATGAAAGACCTATGTTGTCCAGGTTATACACTCAAATCCAGACTCAGAGGTTGCACAATATGCCACGAGTTGGCTACATGTTCCAGGTATATTTTAAATTATCAGAATCACTTGGGCAGATAATCAGACCGCCCTTGTCTCAAATATCTTTCTAAACCATAGGTTCTTATTACCTCATCTCCAGGGTAAGGTTTTAAACTTCCTTATCCCCACCTCCAGAGATGCTGAGAGAGATTTTGCATTGGTGACAATAAAAACTTTCCAGCTGATTACAATGTGGGAAGTGCAGGTCATGTTAAAAACCAACTATCCTGGAGTTCCCGTCGTGGCGCAGTGGTTAACGAATCCGACTAGGAACCATCAGGTTGCAGGTTCAGTCGCTGCCCTTGCTTAGTGGGTTAACGATCCGGCGTTGCCGTGAGCTGTGGTGTAGGTTGCAGACACGGCTCGGATCCCTCGTTGCTGTGGCTCTGGTGTAGGCCGGTGGCTACAGCTCCGATTAGACCCCTAGCCTGGGAATCTCCATATGCCGCCGGAGCGGCCCAAGAAATAGCAAAAAGACAAAACAAACAAACAAACAAACAAGAAAAATAAAAATAAAAATAAAAATAAAAAATAAAAACCAACTATCCTGAAGTTCCCGATGTGGCACCGAGGAAACGAATCTGATTAGTAACAATGAGGACCCAAGTTCGATCCCCGGCCTCGCTTAGTGGGTTAAGGATCAGGCACTGCAGTGAGCTGTGGTGTAGGTTGTAGACATGGCTCAGATCCCGCGTTGCTGTGTCCACGGTGTAGGTCGGTGGCTACAGCTCCAATTTGACCCCCAGCCTGGGAACCTCCAAATGCTATGGGTGCAGCCCTAAAAAGCAAACAACAAACAAATAAACAAAAATCCCAACTATCCTAGTTAACGAGAATGGCTACAAGGCAGTGTAGGAATAGCAAAACACACAAGCTTTAAAAAAGACACTGAACAAATGTTCTCTTAAGAATAGTGCCTTACTGGGCATACCTCCAAATATGCCTGTAGCCTTTTCTTTAAATAGCTATTCAGTAAGATTCAAAGAAAGGATAGAACAAGAAAAGGTAGACAAAGGAAAACCAGAACCTCCTGGAAAAGGAAGATTCCAGCTGAGCCATCTTAAAAATGCAAGAGATAAGTAGTAGTTACCGAACCTGCCACAGATGGTAAAATCTAAATATTCAGGAAGTTAAAATGTTTTCTAGAGTGGGAGGTGTGTCAGGAAAGAGGATTAGGTAACAAGAGACCTGGAATTAGGATGCGATTCTCCCCCAGGGAGAGAAATATGCCAAGGATGCAGTGAAAGTAAGGGCTCTTCGGAGTTCCCACCATGGCGCAGCGGAAACGAATCTGACTAAGAACCATGAGGTTGCAGGTTCCTTGCTCAGTGGGTTAAGAATCCAGCGTTGCCATGAGCTGTGGTGTAGGTTGCAGATGCGGCTCAGATCTGGCATTGCTGTGTCTGTGGAGTAGGCTGGCAGTTGTAGCTCCAATTAGACCCCTAGCCTGGGAACTTCCATATGCCGTGGGTGGGGCCCTAAAAAAGCAAAAAAAAAGGAAAAAAGAAAGAAAGAAAGAAAAGGCTCTCCTAAGAAGACACTTCCATGCCTGGCTGTGTTCTGTCTAAAATCTTATGTTCATGAGCAGAAATAAAAGGGCTCCATGTCTGTAAACCAGCTACAATGGAAAAAATAAAAATCATGTAAAAAATAAAGAAATTTTTTAAAAAAGGGCTCCACGTATGATGAAACACAGTCTTCTTTCTCAGGAAAGAAAGGACAGGAGGACTGAATGAGTGTCTCTAAGCAGTTAGTTTTGTGCGTCCTTGGTGAATTAAATAAACGTGTGATTAACAAACGTCTGCCTTGCAACACAACGTATCCCGAAACTAAAAACAGCAGCAACACCGAAACACAAAACTATTCCTCAAAAAAAAAATCCTTCACATGGGAGCCCATAGTTGGATATTTGTGGCTACAGGAAGCCACAATGCAACTGGTGAAGAGTACCCTTTCCCAGCTCACCCAATTGATTTGTAACAACCCTGTGAACTGGCTAACCATCATTTGGACCCGGTTTTGTTTTGGTTTGGTTTGGTTTTTTGGAAGACTGGGAGAGGGGAACTTTTCAAAAGCAAAAGGCCAAAGCCCAGGAGACATGAGAGGTTTGTGAGAAAAAAGCTCAAACATTTCCTTTATCCCTACTGTCATATAACCTTCAGCCGCACGTGTTCCCTCCACAAGTCACTGCTCACTGAAGCAGAGGAGGAAAATAATTTTTAAAATGCACTGGGAATGCCTAAGAGCCAGATACTCTGTAATATATTTCTTAAAAGATATTTTTTCTTTTCTCAGGAAGAAAATCAGCAGGGATTCATTAACCATTTACTGAGTGCCAACTACCTCCAAAAATTATCTGTCTCCGAGGGAGGATATAAAACACCCTCGTGGGTCATACATGTTGAATTAGCTGCAGTGACACTTTGTCTCATTATTAAGTAAAATTTTTAAAGGAAAGCAAGTAGGAAATACATATTCATGGAGTGAAGAAGTAGACCAGTGATAAGTGCTTAATATATATATATATATATTTTTTTTTTGGTGCTTAGTATTTTGACATCTAATCTCAAATCCTTTTCTAGGAAAAGGAAGGATTAAACAAATACATTTAAATAGTAATTAAATACTCAGTTATTTCATATGTCAACACGAAGGTAATCCAAAGTTCACGGATATAGTACACTGCAAACTAAGTTTGCCAAGTCAGCAATTCATGCTTTAATACATGGCTTAAGAAAATCATTACATTATTTTCAAGTATGTATTTACAATTTAGAGCATTTATTAATAAGAATGTTAGTTAAGAAAATCCATTCACAGAATACGTTCCTATTTTACTTTCCATTCTATGAGGGGGCATCTTTCCACATCATTTTCCTCCTCGGAAAGAGACGTGACACCGTGACCATTGTTTAGATGGCCCCTGATTTAAGTAACCCCATTTTGAATATCACAAAATTTTTTTAAGTTTAATTTTATTGGAGTACAGCTGACTTACAACGTTGTATTAGTTTCAGGGATACAGCAAAGTGACATCAGCCATACATATAAATACACCTATTATTTTTTCCCAAATAGGTTATTACAAACTATTGAGTAGATTTTCCTGTGCTATACAGTAGGTTTGCATTAATCATCTGCTTTACACAGTAGTGTGCATATACTATTCCCACCCTCCCAAAGGTTTCACCTATGGTAAGACTGGTTTTGAAATCTGAGTTTGTTTTATAGAAACAAATAGGGGAGTTCCCGTCAGCGTTCAGCGGAAACAAATCTGACTAGCATCCATGAGGACGCAAGTTCCATCCGTGGCCCCGCTCAGAGGATTAAGGATCCGGCTGTGCCATGAGCTTTGGTGTAGGTGGCAGACACAGCTTGCTGGTGTTGCTGAGGCTGTGGCGTAGACCGGCGGCTACAGCTCCATTTCCACCCCTAGCCTGGGAACCTCCACATGGCTGCGAGTGGTTCGGCCCAAAAAGACAAAAAAATAAAAAACTAAAAAGTTTCTTCTGTATCACTTTTTTTTGTCTTTTTGCCTTTTCTAGGGCCACACCCGCGGCACATGGAGGTTCCCAGGCTAGGGGTCCAATCGGAGCTGTAGCCGCCAGTCTATGCCACAGCCACATCAATGCGGGATCCAAGCCACGTCTGCAACCTGCACCACAGCTCAGGGCAATGCCAGATCCTTAACCCACTGAGCAAGACCAGGGATCGAACCTGCAACCTCATGGTTCCCAGTCAGATTCGTTAACCACTGAGCCACAACGGGAACTCCCTCTTCTGTATCACTTTTAATGCCACAGTTGTAGCCCTAAAAAGAAAAAAAAGAACCAGGCAAAATGCTAACAACCATTCTCCAGATTGCGGCCAAGAAGTTGGATAACACACTTGGTTAAACAAATCGTCATGCCTCACAAAATCGGAGTCTCAGCTCTAATACTCAAACTTCCTTTGCGCAGTTACTTTATCTATGCGATTCACTTCCAGACTTCCCTTGCGATTTGCAGTTTTTTTCTCTACTTTATTTGTAAAATGGAGGCGCTAATGTACTGGACAGAATGATGTCGTATTGGAATACGGAACAGTTTATTAAAAATTATTTTCCTTATTTGTTTCGTCGGCAAACTTTCAAGAAACGCCTACCCTGTGCCAAGGTACCAGAATACACCCAGGGAAATGAGACAGGCAAACCTTTGACTATCATGGGACGTATAATATAGGGGGGCGGCCAGTCAATAATACACATGAGGGCAATTAAAAAAAAGTGATAAGTAAATTTTTTGCTTAATCATATGAAAAAAGAGAAACCTTTTTCAGTTTAAGTGAGGTTTACATTTTTATTATAAAAATAAGAAATGCCTGCAGTTAAAAAAAAAAAAACAAAAAAATCAAGTAATACAGGAAGAGCGAAAAATAAAAGCCACGTTTCCTTCCCTTTCCAAGATGTGCATGCATATTTGTGTGTGTTAAGCTGCCAGCCTGCACCAGAGCCACAGCAATGCTGGATCTGAGCCACTTCTATGACCTACACCACAGCTCACAGAAACGCCAGCTCCGTACCCCACTGAGCGGGGCCAGAGATGGAATCCACCTCCTCATGGATACTAGTTGGGTTTGTCACCACCGAGCCACTTTAGGAACTCCTATACTTCTTTAAAAATCGTATTTTAACACCCTCGTGCATACTGACGTTTTTCACTTACAACAATGTATCTTTGAGATCTTTTCACAGTAGCAGGAGATTCTACCTACGTCTTTTTTTTTTTCTTTTTGTCTTTCTAGGGCCACATCCACAGCACATGGAGGCTCCCAGGCTAGGGGTAGAAGCCACCAGCCTACACCAGAGCCACAGCAACGCAGGATCCCAGCCGCATCTGCGACCTACACCACAGCTCACGGCAACGCCGGATCCTTAACCCACCGAGTGAGGCCAGGGATTGAACCCGTGTCCTCATGGATGCTAGTCGGGTTCATGAACCGCTGAGCCACGACAGGAACTCTATCTACCTCAGTCTTTTTAATGGTTCATAGAGAATGCAAAGTTATTCCCCCAAAATGACTCCAAATAGTACAGGAATTTATACCCTTCTACCAACATACATTCCCACACTCTCTAGCACTGAGATTGCACAAAAAATTTTAATCTCCCATAATCTAAAAGATGCACGTGGTTTCTCATTGTTTTCTACTATTTCTTAGTTATGAGTACATTTAAGTATTTTTTCATATCTCCCGAAAGAAATGGTTAAGAAACATTTCCTTTGCTGTGAACTCCTCTTTATGATCTTTATCTACCTTATTATTGAGTTATTTATCTTTCTCATTGATTTGTAAGACCTCTTCTATCATGAGAGAAACTGGCACCTAAAGCAAACACTGAAATAAAATTTAAATCCTTTTAAAAAGCAACACGATGAGGGCTTTGTTCCATATAATTAAATACAAACACGCACAGGCATACACCATTGAATGTTTTTTTTTATCACTTTATTCATTTATTTTTTATTATTATTATTTGGTATTTTTGTCTTTTTTTAGGGCCGCACCTGTGGCATATGGAGGTTCCAGGCTAGGGGTCTAATCGGAGCTGTAGCCTCCAGGCCTACACCACAGCCACAGCTGTGCAACCTACACCACAGCTCATGGCAATGTCAGATCCTTAACCCACTGAGCAAGGCCAGGGATTGAACCCGAAACCTCATGGTTCCTAGTCGGATTTGTTAACCACTGAGCCATGACGGGAACTCCCTGATTTTTATCACTTTAACCACCCTTTAACAAGTTACCTTGTAGATCTTTCCACCCCTTGGAGCTTAACCTCATTCTTTTTGCAGTTCCATAGTATTCCATGGCTTCAATATGTCATACTTTATATACCAACTCCTTATTGGAAGGCAGTTAGATTGTCTTTAATTATGTGCTACTGCAAACAATACTGCAAAAAACATTCTTGCACCGTATCTTTTTGTATATATATATGTAAGGGGAGAAATCTCGGTTATGGGCAAAATGTATGTCCATTGAAAAATCTTGACCTCTATGGCCTGAAGTTCTCTAAGATTATAACCATTGATTGTCCCACAATAGTATATAGGTCTGCCCATTCTCTCATTCCCTTGACACACCAATAATGATCAAATTTTAAAATCCAGCTCCTTCTCGACAATTTGCCTGGAGTTTTCATTAACTAGTCCCCTCGCTCATCTGCTTCTGCTACCCTGGCCCTTTGTCAGATGCACTCCCTTCCTGCCAGATTCTCAGGCCCTTTCCTCAGTTTGGCATTTCAGAACCTACATAGCTCACCCTCATTATCTTATAGTCTTTACTCAAACGTTATCTTGCCTAATATCCCTGCCAAATCAGACCTTCCAACTGCCCCTAGTTCTGTCCTGGCCTTTCTGCTCTGCTTTTCTCCATAGCACTTTTCCCCATCAGACATACTATGTATAATAAACCAGAAATATGCATAGTTAACTTATTTGTTTATGATCTAGCTCTTGCTATTAAAACATAAACTTCATGAAGGCAGGGATTTAAAATGGTACATTATTAAGTAATTTCATAGCTATGCCATTTTACTAGCTTTAATGCACACTAACTTCATGGCAGTAAAGCTTCTATTTCATTTTATTGGGCCATGCCCATGGCACATGGAAGTTCCGGGCCAGAGACAAACCTACCCCACCACAGAGACAATGCTGGATCCTTAACCCACTGAGCCACCAGGAAACTCCAAGCTTCCCATATTTTATTTGTATTTATTTATTTATTTTTGGCTACACACAAGACATATAGAAGTTCCCAGGCCAGGGATCTAATCCAAGCCACAGCTGCAACATATGCCACAGCTGCAGCAACACTGGACCCTTAACCCACTGTGCCACAGTGGGTAATTCCCAAATTTTAAATTTATTCAAATTATCCACTCTAGATTGTTGTAACAATAAAATACTAAAAGCATGGATATTTCCCACATGTTGCTACAATGTGTACTGATTTTGAAACATTATTTTCTGTAGAAAATATAGCTAGAATGAGAAATAACAAATGGCTTCATGTGAGACACCATCATGTACCACATTAAAAGGTTAGGAAATAGGAGTTTCCTTGTGGTGCAGCAGGTTAAGGATCCAGCAGGAAACTGCAGTGGCTGGGGACACTGCTATGGCTTGGGTTCAATCCCTGGCCCAGGAACATCCACGTGCCAAGGTGTAGTCCCCCCATCCCTCAAAAAAAAATAATAATAATTAAGAAATAGGTTAACAGAGAGAGAGAGGGAACATGAGTATCTCACACACTGATTCCTCTGAGGTTTTAACTTGCTTTTCTTTTTTTTTTTTTTCTTTTTGTCTTTTTAGGGCTGTACTCACGGCATATGGAAATTCCCAAACCAGGGGTTGAATCAGAGCTGTAGCCACTGGTCTACACCACAGCCACGGCAACACGGGATCCAAGCCACATCTGTGACCTACACCACAGCTCACAGCAAAGCCAGATCCTTAACCCACTGATCAGGGCCAGGGGTCAAACCCGTGTCCTTATGGATACTAGTCGGGTTCATTTCTGCTGAGCCACGACAGGAACTCCTTAACTTGGTTTTCTACTAAGTACATTCTCACACCTTACTGGAAAACTTAGTAAGATAGGTCCTCTGACACAGGAGTTTGTTATTAAGATATAATTCAAGGAGTTCCAGTCATGGCACAGTGGTTAACGAATCCGACTAGGAACCATGAGGTTGCGGGTTCGATCCCTGGCCTTGCTCAGTGGGTTAAGGATCCGGCATTGCTGTGAGCTGTGGTGTAGGTCGAAGATGCGACTTGGATCCCGTGTTGCTGTGGCTCTGGCGTAGGCTGGCAGCTATAGCTCTGATTCGACCCCTAGCCTGGGAACCTCCACATGCCACAGGAGTAGCCCTAGAAAAGGCAGAAAGACAAAAAAAAAGATATAATTCAAGTCACTGCAAAATCAGCAAAGGATGCCGCTATGTGAAGAATGCCATGCCCTCTGACAATAGCGGTTGGAGTGGATAATGTACCATCACAGAGGACAATATGACAACGCCTATTGATCACTATTTCCATCACGGTATGATCCATATATACCCAATAGATACAGACTCTCTAATAATAAAGAATTGGAAACAACACAAATATCCAGGGGATGAAATTATAGGCAGTGTCAAAAGCAATATACAAGGTAGAAACTCCTTTTTTACTAAAAGACAAATATATGCATGTAAAAAATGTTTCAGAGGTAGTGTTAAGTGAATAAATCCAGACAACAGAACATTATATATTGTAACCTACCATTGGTGAATCAAACGACAATGTTTTCACAGATACTGTATTTACAGGTTCTCCTACTCACTAAAATATATTTCTAACCCCCCAAATCAACACATGCAGCACTCTCACAATCCACTGTGGACATGTACAGAGTGGCAAAAATTTCGAGTGGCCTGACACCCTCACATGCCCAGCTGAGATGGAGCTGGACAGTGGACTCCACCTCCTGTTTCAGCTCTCATACTGTAAACAAGCATCCTTCCCAGGTCTCACTGCTCTGCCTTTGGCATGTCTGTGCTCTTCATTGGCGTTTTGCTGCTTAAGATGACCTCCCCCACCCCAGTGCTAAAATGCTGCCTAGTGTTCCCAAGCAAAGGCTGTGATGTGACTTATGAAGAAATTTCATGTGCTAGGTAAGCTTCACTCAGGCATGAGTCACAGTGCTTTTGGCTGTGAGTTCGCTGTTAATGAATAAACAATATATATTAAATAGGATGTATTTAAACAGAAATGCACATAAAACAAGGATATATATTGATCAAAATATATATTGACCAAAGTGACCTGAGGGTCTCAGGAAACTAATTCTGCATTTCTCCTAAGTGCATTGGTTCTGTATTAGCTAATTCAGTGTTTGTGGTGATTTTATAGAACATAAGTACCACCAATAACGACAACCGACTGTATTTCTAGTTTCTTTTTTTTTTTTTTTTGCTTTTTAGGGCTGCACCCACTGCATATGGAAGATCCCAGGCTACGGGTCAAATTGGAGCTACAGGTGCCGGCCTACACTACAGCCACAGCCACGCAGGATCTGAGTCATGTCTGCAACCTACACCACAGCTCACGGCAACGCCAAATCCTTAACCTACTGAGCAAGGCCAGGGATCGAACCTGCGTCCTCATGGATACTAGTTGGGTTCCTTTCCACTTCGCCACACAGGAACTCCTGTCATTGCTTTTACATTGACATGCATAGGACATCTCTATAAGGGTACACTGGTTATCCACAGGGAGGGGCATTATGGTTTAGAAAGGGATAGATGTGCAATCAATATCTAAGAAGGGTTCTGAAGCCTATTCTGCATCAACGGCGATGAAAAACTGGTTCCTTGTGAATGAACCAAATCATTTAGATAAAAATAATACACAACTGCATTGAGAATGTAATAAACTCTACTACCTGATATGACTCAAAGGGATATATCCCTTTGCACTGAATATACTTTGCAGTGCATACCCTTGAGGACATTTTTTATTTTATACCTTGCCTGTGTTAAATTATTTTTTAAAGAATAAAATTAAAGTTAAAAAATAAACTAAAAGAGGAGTTCCCGTCATGGCGCAGTGGTTAACGAATCCGACTAGGAACCATGAGGTTGCAGGTTCGGTCCCTGCCCTTGCTCAGTGGGTTAAGGATCCAGCGTTGCCGTGAGCTGTGGTGTAGGTTGCAGACGCGGCTCAGATCCCGCGTTGCTGTGGCTCTGGCATAGGCTGGCGGCTACAGCTCTGATTGGACCCCTAGCCTGGGAACCTCCATATGCCACACGGGAGTGGCCCTAGAAATAGCAAAAAGACAAAAAATAAATAAATAAATAAATAAATAAATAAACTAAAAGAATGCTAATAGCAGAAAAGCGAACAACTGGTTTTTAGAGGCTACCCACTGTAGAATTATAAAGACAACAACCAACCAACTACCAAAATTCTCTCAAAATTCTCAGACTCAATAAAGCTCTTGCAAGGTGCTATAATAAATCATTTTGCTGAATATAGATATCTTGACAATATTTTCCTCCCCCAATTTTTTTTTAATGATAGCTCCCATGGTACATGAACATTCTCAGGCCAGGGACTGAATCCAAGCTGTAGCTGTGACCTACACCACAGCTGTGGCATTGCCAGATCCTTTAACTCACTGTGCTGGGCTGGGGATCAAACCAGAACCTCCCCAGTGACCCAAGGGGCTGAAGTCAGATTCTTAATCCACTACACCACAGTGAGAACGTCCACAATATTTTTTTACTTTTTATTTTTTGTTATTTTTTTCCTCCTGCTCTTTTAGCCTCCTGTCTCAAATGAATATCACATGAACTGCTTTTCAGAGTTATGAGGATCTAATTAGATAATGTCTATCAAGTGCCTGGCATGGTGCCGAAGTTCAGTAAAGAGCAGACTTTGCTATAGCATGCATTATGTTTTGAGCACCTTAAAATATATTATTAACATGGTATGTAAATCTAGATTCTGAGTTTATGTTTCTCTATCATTGCAATTCACTGTAGTGGTTAAACATTCATTGTTGTGGAGTTTTCATCTTAAGAAAGGAAATTCACCCCTGCTAAAAGCAGAAACATTGCAAGTCTTCAAGGAAAGTGCCTGTACGCCAAGTACCCTCAGTCAGGCAGGGCTGAGTCTCCTCTCAGCTACTAATGCTTATCAGATCCTGCATTTTAATAGCCCTGCAAGAAACAGAGTGGGTAAGAATGAGCTCGGCTTGCCCAGCTCACAGAGACGTGAAAGAACCACACTTTAGCTGTTCTCCTCAACATGTGGGGCTGTGGTGGGTGGGGAAGAGCACGAGTCCCGGCCAGATTTGCTCAAATTCTAACCCCTCTTTGAGACTCAGTTTCCTCAACTATAAAATAACAATTATATAATGTATTCCTGACAGGATTATCAGGGGGGTTTGTGAAATGAGGTATGTGGAGGTTGCCAGGTAACTGCTGCTTTGAAAAATCAAAACTTTATCCATGCACTGGAGAGAATCCAAGATGAATTTCCAAGGACAATCAATCCTACATCATCTACCTGCACCCTCTGGCCCGCCAGGGGAGGTGGAAAGGTGGGGTGTTCTTCTCTAAGCAAGAAGACCAATTAGGCTTCTCTATCTTCCCAACAAGTTATCAACCAGTGGGACAGCTTATCAAAGTAGCCCGGCCCAGAGCTGATCTCCAAGATATTGTCAGCATTATCAGTTCCCCTGGGGACTGTGAATTCTAGCCTGCTGTCCAGTGAGATTAGGAAGTGGTTTGGCTCCAGTGAATTTGGCCCTGGGTCTGCAACATTCTTTGACTTTTCTCCAAAGACTGCCCTAGGTCTTGGGTCTGGGACCTTGGTTTGTCCTTAACTAATCTCCAGAAAAACTGTCTAACCCTCCTGAGCAGTAACTAGATGCCTGGATATCCATCTTTCTTTTCAGAAAATAAGAATTCTCTTCAATTCTTTCATTTCTCGTTTTTCCCTGGCTCACAGAAAGCAGCTAAACAACACTGCCTCTTAACCCCAGCCCTCTGTACACAGTCCCATAGTCAAGGCTGGTGTATCAGAGCACAGGCAGTTTTTCTCTTGCTACCACCTTAAAAGTAAACTCCCGCTTCTCCTTTTTATCAGTCCAAATATAACAAAAGCTCACAAGGTCCCTTCTCTTAATGGAGTCTTTCTAAATATCCCACTATAGGGATTTTTCCTCTCTCATTTACCGTAATTGCTATATTCCAGCACTTGAATATTTGCTCTGCTCTATGGTACTTACTTGCAATTCACATGGACAGTTGTCTTCCTGAATGGAGTGTAATTGTGACTGAGATGTTTACAGAGGGTCTGTCTGCCTTCTTCTCTGCTTTCTCCTGTCTCCTGCATATCAGGCACACTCCAATCTGTCAGTAATTACCAGCCGGTCTGACCTAAGAACAGACTGATCAGCCTGGATGTGCACAGCTGCTGAAGATCCAGCCATCTGGAAGTCTCTCCACTAGCAAAATACTAGGTGCACTGAGACACACTTGGTTTCCTGGAGTAAAAACTTAATCTCATCTTCAAAAGATAATTGTAACTTGAATTTTGGTACATGTACTTAAAACTGGGTACAAACTGAATATTGTGTGTAGAATGTGTGTGTTACACAAATTAGCCAGATTGTTTTGTAGGCAGGTATTTTTTCCCCATAGCAATATATGATGTATATTTGCTGTCAAGATATATTCTTCAGTAATGTAATTTTAATGGGTATACAGGAGTTCCCGTCATGGCTCAGTGGTTAATGAATCCGACTAGGAACCATGAGGTTGTGGGTTCAATCCCTGGCCTTGCTCAGTGGGTCAAGGATCTGGCGTTGCTGTGAGCTGTGGTGTAGGTCGCAGACGCGGCTCAGATCCTGAGTTGCTGTGGCTCTGGCGTAGGCCGGTGGCTACAGCTCCGATTGGACCCCTAGTCTGGGAACCTCCATATACCACGGGAGCGGCCCAAGAAATGGCAAAAAGAAAAAGAAAAAAAAAAGGGTATACAAATGTCTACTAAAGGTTTTCCTGGAGTTTTTTTTTTTTGGGGGGGGGGCGGATAGCAGGGGAGGAAGAGCAAGTAAAGGGCTTTTCCATCAGAGTATTTTGTTGTTGTTGTTGTTGTTGCTATTTCTTGGGCCGCTCCCGCGGCATATGGAGGTTCCCAGGCTAGGGGTTGAATCGGAGTTGTAGCCACCGGCCTACGCCAGAGCCACAGCAACGCGGGATCCGAGCCGCGTCTGCAACCTACACCACAGCTCACGGCAACGCCGGATCGTCAACCCACTGAGCAAGGCCAGGGATTGAACCCGCAACCTCATGGTTCCTAGTCGGATTCGTTAACCACTGCGCCACGACGGGAACTCCAGAGTATTTTTTTATTTTGGCCACACCTGCAGCATGTGGAAGTTCCTGGGCCAGGGACTGAATTCGTGCCACAGCAATGACAATGCCAGATTCTTAACATCTAGGCCACCAGGACATTCCACATCAGAGAATTCTTGACTACAACTGCCCTCTGTCAAGAACATACAAGAAGCTCATGAACATTATTGTTAAAAATATATATATATTTTTATTTTCTTAGAAGCAGAAGACCAGAATGACTACCTCAACATTTAAGGCTATTTTAATGGTTTGTATAAAATTTTTTTGAGGTCTTTAGGTGCTGACAAATATCAGGCCAATTAAAGAAGTTCTTTCTTGTATTTTTGGTACAAAATCTAGATTTAGTACTTGATTCCAATTGGAAGGTCTAGTTACAGAATGCTTATTATTAGGATTAATGCTTTAGTAGAAATTTTGCCTTCACATCACTATACGACTGGAGTCCAGAATATAAACAAACATAGAAGAGATTACTCAAAGAAAAAAACTAAAACTCTTGAAGAGTGGTTCAGCATTTTCTAGCTGTATTTTTAGCTTGTTATGTGATTTTTATGTTTCTGTAAATTATTGGAATGAGCCCAATTCAAGAGACGGTCAGAATTTTTTCAAAAACTGCTATTTCACCCAGTGTATTTTCATTGATCTGGGCCTTCCTTAACAAAATGAAGCCCACCCTCTCATCCATCCCTCTCCCTTTAAAATAATGTCTTTGGAAATGATTTCTTGTTATTTTCCTAGTGAGTGCTGAGGTCATAAGCCAAAGTGGGAGACCGGGTACAGCCTAGTGGGTGGACCCAGCCTGCCTGGCTGTGAGGCCCATCTCTGCTGATGACAGGCTGTAGGACCATTTACAAGTTACTTATCCTGAGGTTCCTCAGCTGCAAAACAGGCCCCATCACAAAGCTTTATTTTGTAAAATGAAGGGTTAATGGATCAATGTTCACAACGTCCTTCTTAGGCCCAGGACAGGTGCTCAATACCCATTGGCTAATATCCTTATTAACTGCCCAGTAGAAGTCTTCAAATAAGCATTACTCATCCTAGCAAACACAATTCAGTCCCCTTCCACATTTATAAATGCAGTGGCAAAGGATTCAGTGTATGTGTGTGCTGTCTGTGTGTGTATGTGTGCCTGTGTGTTTTCAATTATCCATCCTTCTTTCCCCCATTGTTTCTGGATTTCCCCTTAGGAAACTACATTTTCCCCCCTTTATTATGATCTCCTTCAATAAAATTTTCTGTCTCTAGCTTTCAAGGCATGTTTTGTGATGTCAATCCGAAACGACAAGTGCTCCATATGAAGAGACTTGCCCTCTCAGAGTTCTGTGAAAAAGCATTTTCACTGCTAAGCATCGGTGAGGGCTGCCATGATAAATTAAGGTTATCCAGGGCAGGTGGAACACTTGAACTTCGGATGTCGCCTCCTACAATGAAATACAGTTGATCCTCACTATTGCAAATTCACCTACTCATTCAAATTATTTCTCACCCCACAATCTAAATACCCAATGCGTTCATGGTCCTTTGTGGTCATTCACAGGGTGGTAAATAATTTGAGTTGCCTGATCGGTCCACGCCAAGGTCAAACAAGGCAATGTTCTACCTTCTTGTTTCAACTCTCACACTGTAAACAAGTGGCCTTTTTTCAGTCTACTTAGTGTCTTTGTGTGTGTGTGTGTGTGTGCGCGCGTGTGCGCTTTTTATTGGTGATTTCACTGTTTAAAATGGCCCCCAGTGCTGAAACACTGTCTAGTGTTCCCAAGTACAAGGCTGTGCGGTGTCTTCCAGAGAAATCCATGGGTTAAATAAGCTTCATTCAGGCATGAGTTGTGCTGTTGGCTGTGAGTTCAATGTTAATGAATCAACTAAATATTAAATAAGGTGTCTTTAAACAGAAACACCTAAAACAAGGTTGTGTGTTGATTGGCTGACAAAAATGTTGTGATGAGAGGCTTGCAGGAACCTAGCCCCATACTTCCTCTAGGAGGAATGATTCCGAATGTGCTAATTCAGTTTTCCCAGTGACTTTAAAGCACGTAACTAGTCAAGTAATGAGAATTGACTTGTACTTCCTACAAGGAATGTGGACTAGAGGTAGACAGTACTAACCCACCAGGGTGTTGGATTAAACCCTGCAAAGAAAAGAGCCTTCTGGAGTATGATTCATACTTCATACTGGTTGCTCTGGTGAGCGATTGCCTTTCTTCTTGAGAAATGTGATCTGATTTTTAGTTTAGTTTAAAATAAATCCTTGCATTATCCCGAAGTACTTAATGTTGGAGTTCCTGTTGCAGCTCAGGGGAAATGAATCCGAAGAGCATCCACAAGGATGCAGGTTCGATCCCTGGCCTTGATCAGTGTGAGTTAAGGATCCGGCGTTGCCGTGAGCTATCATGTAGGTCCCAGACTTGGCACGGATCTGGTGTTGCTATGGCTGTGGTGTAGGCTGGCAGGTGTAGCTCCAATTTGGGAACTTCCATATGCCTTTTTGTCTTTTTGCCTTTTCTAGGGCTGCACCCGCAGCATGTGGAGGTTCCCAGGCTAGGGGTCTAATCAGAGCTGTAGCTGCCAAGCCTTCACCAGAGCCACAGCAACGCAGGATCCAAGCCACGTCTGCAACCTACACCACAGATCATGCTGGATCCTTAACCCACTGAGCAAGGCCAGGGATCGAACCCGCAATCTCATAGTTCCAATACAGATTCGTTAACCACTGAGCCTCAATGAGAACTCCTGACTTTTTTTAACTATGGGCTCTGCAAAGTTCTTCTAAGTCTTGTCACCATGAGAGAGTGGACCTGTATGTCCCCTGGAATATGGGCACTTTTCATCTGAACCTTATTCTGTATACTGCAGGGGTTAAAACATGAAAACCAACACTCCCTGGATCTCCCAAAGCTGTTTTTCCTCAGGTTCCTAAGTGCAAGAGGAAAAGCAGAATTCGGAGCCACACTGTTTCATGTGTCCAAGTGATACCTTCCAGCAGCCCTGTGCTGAGTGAACCTGTAAGCATAGCATGCATCACTATGGTGGTATGCTATTCATACACTGACTTCATCTGCTTATCTAGGTATTCAAACGGCACCTCTGACCTGCCTCTCTGCCTTGACAATACAAATTATTGGGTGTGCCTTAGTCAAGCATGAGAATGAACACAAGCAGGGAAATGTGAACTCAGGCTGTAACAGAAGCAGGAGAATACGCTCCCAACAGACCAATCTGCTCTCTGAACTCTAGTCCCAGGACAGCAATAACGGCTCTTAAGTTCCATTAATGCCCCCCAGGCTACCTCCAGCCATGCACTTTCTCATCCTACAGCCTCCACATCTGAAACATTTCATATGGCTCCTCACCATCATCTAAACCTTTATTAGATGTAGATATCTTGGTTGATGGGGAAAACTACCTTTATAAAAATAGGATTTAAAAAAATATATTCTCGGAGTCCCCTTTGTGGCTCAGCAGTTATTGAACCCAACTAATTAATATCCATGAGGATGCAGGTTCAATCCCTGGCCTCGCTCAGTGGGTTAAGGATCTGGCACAGCCATGAGCTGCAGTGTAGATCACAGACTCGGCTCATATCCCACGTTGCTGTGGCTGTGGTGTAGGCCGGCAGCTGCAGCTCTGATTCGACCCCTAACGTGGGAACTTCCATTTGCTATGGGTGCAGCCCTTAAAAAAAATAAAATAAATTTTTTAAAAAAGGAAAAAATAAAAATAAAAATATTCTGAGTAAAAAAGGGACAATACCTCATCCTATAATCTTTTTTTTTCCCCTCAATGGGTGTATCCTTTGAATTTAGAAAACTTTCCCTTTAAAAAAGAAAAATGATGAGAACAGGTTCATTGACTGAGTTCTAAATCTGTAAGAAGCCACCCAATGTCGTCTACCCTATTATTAAAGAGTCCACGGCTACAGGCTGACAAAGCAACTTGCTGAATTGTAAAAAACGTCTTTGTTCACTGGCTGGTCCTTCTGCAAGATACTTTGACAGAAAATAAGATGAAATGACATTACTTTCAATGCAAACTAAATTTAAAAAAATTTCAACTATCAGGATGGAAAGCCATTCATTCAGCCATTTTAAAAACCTATCTTAATGACGAATGCTATTATTTCTAGATATAACTCAAAAGAAAAGGTAAGGTTCAGATGGTATCTCTTTTTGCCAGTGGCCCTACTGAATCAGACTGGACTCACTAAGAGTTTTCTATTACTTTGGGTTCTCTCCAGCATTGAGCTGTGTATTGCTAGTGTCAACACATCTTCACCAGACTGGATCGGCTTTCCCTCTATTAGACCTACTAGTCATGAATGCAAAGCCCACTGGTATAGAATACATTTTAACTGCCACGCAGCATGCAACGATCTTTATATTTTCACTCACCCTAGAGTTGATACATCTATGTGTCTAAATCAATCCCAAGAATTTAATGCTGTGAATGAACATAATTATTTCTACTGACTGAAATTACTCCTAGGAGATTTGTCTATTAACCAATTATTCACACTTTCTAATGTGATCTTACGGACTACGTAATCTAGGAACGTGTCAATTCCACATCTCTTATAATTTCTGCTCACACTCTGATTTAAAATTTATAATTAAGAAACTAAAAAGATATCAGAATCACTGCTGGGCTCACTACAGATTGGGACGTAAAAGTATATAATGCTTTCATCTATAAAATGGAGATGAAAATTCCTGGCTCATAGGTTTGCAGGGAGGGGACCATAAGACAATGTGAATGTAAAATGTTCAAGATTGGGAGTTCCCATCATGGCTCAGGGGTAATGAACCCAACTAGTGTCCATGAGGACACAGGTTCGATCCCTGTCCTTACTCAGTGGGTTAAGGATCCAGAATTGCTGTGAGCTGTGGTGTAGATTGCAGCCTTGCTTGGATCCTGCATTGCTGTGGCTGTGACATAGGCTGGCAGCTGCAGCTCCAACTTGACCCCTAGCCTGGGAACTTCCATATGCCAAGGGTGTGGCCCTAAAAAAGACGCGCGCGCGCGCACGCACACACACACACACACACACACACACACACACACACACAGAGGCAGGGTATAGGCATCTCAAGGCAATCAGTCTCTTCGTCAGCAGCCTAAGGGTGAGAAAAGCAATTCCGGTCCTCTCTCTCTCTCTCTTTTTTATTTTTTTTTGGTCTTTTTCTCATTCTAGTCGGGTTTGCTAACTGCTGAACCAAGACGGGAACTCCCAGTCCCAGTCCTCTTTGTCAGTGAATGGTCTAAAAGTGAGGACTGTGACCCAGGCCTGGCCAATAAGATGAAGTTGCATCAGTAAAAAAGGAAAATCTTTATATATATAAACTTATCAAGAAAAAGTTGGCTTGGAGGTTTCTTCTTGACAAAGAGGAGACTAAAAGAAGGCTTCTTTGCTGCTCCTTCCCATCTACTTGAGACGTTGGAGTGAGGACAGACGTTTGGTGATTTGGCATCTGTCTTGGAACCACCAAGAAAATACTGCTGAGTTCCTCTCATGGCTCAGCAGGTTAAGAATCTGACTAGCATCCACAAGGAAGTGGGTTTGCTCCATGGCCTCGTTCAGTGGCTTAAAGACCTGGTATTGCTGTGCGCTGCAGTGTAGGTCACAGTCCCGGCTCATGGTCTGGTGTTGCTGAGGCTGTGGTGTAGGCTCGCAGCTGCAGCTCTGATTCAACCCCTAAAGCCTGGGAACTTCCATATGCTGCAGGTGTGGCCCTAAAAAAAGAAAAGAAAAGAGAAAGGAAATACTGTTGATACATTAAGGATGGTAAGACAAAAACTCAAACAGAACCTGGGACTATTAATGATAGAATTAAACAACTGAATGACTACAGAGGCTTCCAAACAGGTCTATTCATGTAAAAAAATAATTAAATGTTTTTTGTTTTAAGCCACAGTTAACTATAATCTATTATTTGCAGTTAAAAGCATCCTAACACAGTTCCTTGACTGGAAAGTTTCTTCTGCACAGCACAGTGCTGAGGTACCATTCCATGAAGAAAATAATCACAAGTTTATTGCATTTTTATTCCACTAGTAAAACTTAAAACCATGTTAATCCTATTATTCAGTGTAGTCTTTTGCTCTTTTAAAGCTACTAGTTCTCTTTTTCCTTCTGAGAATGACAGAAAATATGTTGACTAAAAAGAGTGACAGGTGTCTCCGTAAGTTTTTCACAAGACAGCCAGTACATTACATTAAAGAAACATAATTCTCTCATTTACAATTTGGCAAAGAAAGTATTTGAGAACATGGAAAAATGTTCCATCTATATTAAGAAAAGAAGTCAGGTTCCAGAAAAATATGGTATGAACACTACGAAAATATTTTAGTTAAAAATAGAGATGGATAGATGGAAAGAAAGATGTTTAAATGCTAGTGTTTATCTCAAGGTAACATGTACTTTCTTATTTTTCCTTATTTGTGTTTCGTAAATTTTTTACAATATGTAATTTAGTTACTTAGTCCAGACCTATCCACTGAATGAAGTTAGAAACTTGATGGTTTAATCCTTCAAAAAATGTTTCTGTGACAGTACATGTCTTTGCTTTATCAAAATGAATCTTGATACTTTGCTACATGAGTATAATCTTAAGAAAAAAGTAAAGATTATATGTATACTCCTAATTCTAGGCCTCTAGGTACATGCAATTTAATTGATGAGGCAAACTATATATACTGCAGAAAATAGAGTGGAAACAGTAAATCTTTAAACTCAGCTGAACTCATGAAAAAACAAGAGTATTGCTTTTCTTTTTTTTTTCTTTTTGTCTTTTTGCCATTTCTTGGGCCACTCTCGTGGCATATGTAGGTTCCCAGGCCAGGGGTCCAAATCGGAGCCACAGCCACCGGCCTATGCCACAGCCACAGCAATGCGGGGATCCGAGCCATGTCTGCAACCCACACCACAGCTCTTGGCAAACCTGGATCTCTAACCCACTGAGCAAGGCCAGGGATCGAACCCACAACCCCATGGTTCCCAGTCGGATTTGTTAACCACTGAGCCATGACGGGAACTCCAAGAGTACTGCTTTTCATTTTCACATGAAAAAACAATTTAAGCCACCTACTAAAGACAATTGGCAACCTATTGACGGTCTGGCCCAAGATCAATGAAAATATAATTTATAGCAATACTTTGGAAAACTACCATATTCAAAATGTCCTAGGTTTTGCATACAAACAAGACATGTGGAGCTGTTATATTGTAACTACCTAAGGAAAACAGTATCTCTTACAGCACATCTAGATAAGATGAACTGTAAACATAAAAAAAGAGCCTATGTATTCTTCCCACTAAGTAAAATTTAATCCTGAAAGGGGAACACCAATTTTTATGATCATCTGTATTCTACTGTGAGAAGGCAGGACAAGCATAATTCACCAGCTTTAGTCCCTATACCCTATCCCTTCAGCATTTGCTGGGGGGAAAAGAACCTCCGGACATCAAATGCTTTGTGGAGAAGAAACCGTCTCCACAAAAAGTTTAGTCTTTATCTTTCTGACTTAACTTCAATTACTATGAGAATCTCTAGTTGCATCCATGTTGCTAGAAATGGCATTATTTGTCCTTTTAATTGCTGAGTAGTATTCCATTGTATACATGCTCTACATCTTCTTAATCCAAAAAAAAAATGTATATATATATGAATGACTGGGTCACTTTGCTGTACAGCAGAAATCGAAGGACCACTGCAAATCAACTATAATAAAAATATTTAATGAAAATACAAAAAAAATTTTAAATAAGAGTTAATAGATGTGAGACCTAAACAGAAAAAAAAAAAAGTTAAAGTTTAGTCTGATGATGTAACAGATCTCTGAGGCCAAGCTTTCTATTCCTTAGCCGTGATATAATTCTCAAAAACACGGTAGTGTTTCTTTTTTAAGTTTGTTCTATGTATTTTCCATTGTGAATGTTATTTCATCTATGTAACAATGCAAGTTCAAAAAGCCAGCTCTCTGCTTGGCCTGAATTTTCTACATAAAATACCCACAATCTGAGCCTACATAGCAGTAACAGGATGTTGACTACCTCTTGTCTCAGCAAAACTAAAGAAGGGATTAGCATCAATATTTGCTCAATTGGGGTTAAGAGACGCAAACTATTGCATTTGGAGTGGATAAGCAATGAGATCCTGCTGTACAGCCCAGGGAACTATATCTAGTCACTTATGGAACATGATGGAGAATAATGTGAGAAAAAAATGTGTGTGTATATGTGTGTATATATATATATATATATATATGTGTGTGTGTGACTGGGTCACTTTGCTGTACAGTAGAACACTGTACATCAACTATAATGGAAAAAATAAAAATCATTAGAAAAATATTTGCTCAATTTAAAAAAGCCCACTAATTAATATTTATTTTTTAATTATCACAAAATTTATATAGCACTGAAATGGAAGACTTTTTTCCAAAATAAAGCATAAATATATATCAGGCATGTAAAGTATGTAAAATTTGGTTTTCATGTTTAAAATGTATTAAAAGTTTGGGAGTTCCCGTCGTGGCACAGTGGTTAACGAATCCAACTAGGAACCATGAGGTTGCGGGTTCGATCCCTACCCTTGCTCAGTGGGTTAACAATCCGGCGTTGCCGTGAGCTGTGGTGTAGGTTGCAGACGAGGCTCAGATCCCTCATTGCTGTGGCTCTGGTGTAGGCCAATGGCTACAGCCCCGATTCGACCCCTAGCCTGGGAACCTCCATATGCCGCTGGAGTTGCCCAAGAAATAGCAATAAATAAATAAATAAATAAAAGTTTATAATGTGAACTTTTCTATTTTAATGTTTCAAAAAGTCAAATGCAATCTACAGTCCTCACTCTCTACTGGTCAGAACTGCCTCTACACATTCAGAGGTTATGCTAGTCAGAACATTCTATACTTGGTAAGTTGTAATTTTCCTTTTAGACTCATAAACGTGTTGTTTTAGAATGTGATACTACAGATAATTTCTTGCACTTTATTTTAGGGTAGTTTTCAAATTAAAAAAAAATTAATTTCTGTAACAGAGAAAAACTTTCCTTAAAAAAAATTACCCAAAAAGAGATAAATCCTTTTCTTCTGATGTAACAGAAGAAAGTCATAAATGTTTAATAGATTAAATTTTTTAATTTACCTCAAGAAGTATTTTTTGAGGAAATAGTATTTTAACAATCTTGGAAAAATTAAGTCTAATATAACTGAAACATATTAAATATGCAATATTCTCCTTAGCATTTAATATTTTCCTTTTGGCTCCTTTAGGATATTTCTAACTTACTGCTTGTTTCCTTGCATCCAGAAAGAATACTTCTTTAAGTTGTCTGGAGCTTAAGAGCAGAATGTTTCCTGAATTTATAGAAAGGATAAAACTGAAAAGATCATCACTAAATCAATTACAGGTTTTTTTTTTTGCATTTTTTTGGGGGGGCACACCTGCAGCCTATGGAGGTTCCCAGGCTAGAGGTCAAATGGGAGCTATGGCTGCTGGCCTATGCCACAACCACAGCATCATGGGATCCGAGCCACATCTGTGACCTATACTACAGCTCACAGCAACACTGGATCCTTAACCCACTGAGTGAGGCCAGGGATCGAACTCACATCCTCATGGATACCAGTCGGGTTGGTTACCACTGAGCCACAGTAGGAACTCCAATTAGAGAGATTTTTAAAAAAACTCTTTCTTGTATGATTTGGGACCATTCTCCTCCATCCCCCCTTTTGTTTGCTGGCTAGAACAAGGAAAAGACTAGATTGGAATGCCAAGCCTTCCCAGACACAGCTAATGTAAAATCAAAACACTCATGTTCTCAAATGGCAGTTTCTCATCTCTTTTCTCTAAGGAGTCCAGAAGAAACAAGAGTTCAAAGCAAGGCCCATGGCTGATAAGATCTCCTCTGCAAAGCAATCCTGTGAAAAAGCTCTGCCCCAGATCCCTGGGACTTCCGACCAGATCAGGCACACCAGGTTTTCTGGCTTCACCCAGCCCGACCTCTGGACGAGACGGGCCCTTTATAACCTTCATTGCAGAGAGTAACAAAATCCTTCCAGCTCCTCTAAACCGGACTCAGTCTCCCAGGCATTCAGCAGTGCTGGAGTATTTGTTAATGATGTAACCCAGGTATGTGTGCATATGTCTCCAGGTGCCATGAGGTCTCTGAGCCAATTATCCGATTCATTTTTCACTCTCTAGAGGTAGGTTTATGTTTAATCTTTTATTGCTATTAGATTAGATGACTACTGTCCCTGGGGAAGCTTTGCCCTAAGGATATAACCCTGAAACCCAGAGGTAGAAGTTGTCAAGTTCAAGTCAAATGAATGTCTGTTATCGCCCTGCCTTAAGGAAGCAGGACCCTTTCTGACTGAAAAATAATCAAACTGTATAGTTGAGGACTAAAGAGAAGGAAATTTTATTGTGACATCAACAGAATGGCTCAGAGTTCCTACAGTGGTCAGTGGGTTAAGAATCCGACTGCTGCAGCTAGGGTTGCTGCTGAGGTGTGGGTTAGATCCCCAGCCTGGCACAGTGGGCTAACGGATCTGGTGTTGCCACCACTATGGCTCAGATTCAACCCTGACCCGGGAACTTCAATATGCCACAGGGACAGCCATTTAAAAATTTTAAAAAGTATGGCTCATCTCTAACTTAATCTGAGAAAGTGTTTTCATCTGAAGTAAGAATGTACATTTAATTCTCATTAGATGGTAAGAAAACCCTCTAATCTGTGCAAGAGGTGTGATCTATATAAAAGAGAAAATACAGAAAAAAAAAAAGAAGAACATGCCATTCCCTGTCCTCACAAACTGCCTTTATGTTTAACTATGTTGCTTAATGTTTATTAAAATATGCATTAGTTTTTCAAAGTGCTTGTTACTTGATATCAGATAATATACCACTGTAAAATGAAACATTTTTTTACTCTGAAAACTGTTAAGTACATTATAGTTAATGCAAAAAATGAAAAAATATGACCATCTGCAAAATCACACCACCCATAAATACCCAGAATATAATATAAAAAGATTATGGAAAACTGGAAGAGCAAAGGGAGAAATAATATTTACCATTTTACCACTTTTACACAACTACTTTTTACAATTTTGGTGTTATTATTTTCTTCCTAATTTTTTTTTCCTTGTGCATATATTCCCACCTTCCCCCCACTCTAGGCAAGCTTTTGACCTCTTTCCCACTGAAGTAGTTGATTTGAGTGCCTAGAAAAAGACGAATAATCCCTAACAGTTAACATGAATGAGTTCGGAGTTCCCATCGTGGCTCAGTGGTAACGAACCCATATAATATCCATGAAGATTCAAGTTCAATCCCTGGCCTCGCTCAGGCTCAGTGATCTAAGGATCCAGCGTTGCCATGAGCTGTGGTGTAGGTCACAGACATAGCTCAGATCCCTCATTGCTGTGGCTGTGGTACAGGCTGGCAGCTGCAGCTCTGATTTGACTCCTAGCCTGGGAACCTCAATATGCTGCAGATGCAGCCCTAAAAAGCAAAAGAATAAAATAACATGTGTTCACTAAAACTTAGTCATGCTAAATTAATACTTTTTCTCTTAAAAATAAAGTTAGATAAAAATAAAATGAGTATTTTTATTAATGTTTCAATAAGGCACCAGAGTGTCTCCTATAATTCACTTAAGGACAATGCAAAGAGGTACTGGATAAAAGGTCAGATACATCTGAGAGTGAATGGAACAGCCTTATCTTCATGCATACCTATATTTATCCAGTCAACACACAGAGTGCAACTATCTGTGATCAGCACTGATTTCACTAATCTATTTATGAGCCAAGTCCCATCAAACCACAAAGAAAGGAGCAACCGATTTTGATGGGTGGGGAAGAGAAAGAATCTGGAAGCTGTATTTGAACAGGCCTGCTGCTTCAATAGGTAACACCAAGAAGACAATCTGGAGGCAGATTTTGAACGGCATTTCAAACCAAATCTAAAGAATTTGCATTTGTCCTGCAGACCATGGGAAATCACTGAAGGTTTTTACCACAGGAGGGACCTATTGGGACCTGTGGCTTAGATAATGCTGAAAGCAGAGGAAAAGATGGAAGTAGGAAAGTGGGTGAGGAGACAAAAAGCAGTTGATGGGGGTGCTGAAGGAGGCCAGCAGCAATGGACCTGAACCAGGAGAAAGGGAAGTGAGGGCCAGATCACACAGGGCTTGGTTGTGAACTAGAGGAAAGGAGAGAGAGAGAAGGGGGCTGGACAGGGCGATAGCCTGAGTCTGTGTAGCTGACAACAGAGGAAAAGGCATTGTTTGTGAAACCACTGGTCTGAGATCCAAAGGACGTGGGATGGAATCAGCCTCTGCTCCTCACTAAGGCAAGAATCACCTGGAAAAATCTTTCCCAGTCCCTGGGCCCCTCCGTGGACTCGTGAATTCTGGGTCCCTGAGATGAAGCCTGTGCATGTGTATTCTGAAGAAAAACACATTCTCCAGTCTGGCCCAGATACCTGGTTAAGGATCAAAGACACAGAATGTGGTTCTCAAACTTTTACCCCAAATTATTCTCTTGGCAGCAGAAAACAAACACAGTAATTACAAAGAACTGGCGAACAACCAGGTACCAACCAAAGCGGTATAATCACAAAGCAGTATCAGCAATCACAAAATACATGTTCCCAAAAAGTATTTCTGCAAATAGGAGCGCAGGGAACAGGAATCAAAAACCAGCTACCCCTCAAGACAACCCTGGTGGTTCAGTGCTAACAGAGAGGCCTTAAAATTTCCAGAATGTCATATACAATAGGAGCTTTGTCATGTTCCAGAACACCATGTGGCAAACTTTTTAGCAGAATACGAAATTAGCGCTCCCCTCCCCCACTCTACTTCCTAATATAGGCTTGATCTTTATAATAAGGGCCAAATTTCAGCAAGCTTTAATACCTTTCCTAACAGTTTCCTAGCAGGTACTATTTAATTGCGCAAAAGTATAGGAGGCCCTAACTTTTTAGTTTTCGGAAGTATCCATGTGGATTCCCAGTAGACTGCAGATGATATTCTTTCTTAAAAAGCAAGAGCCTAAAGAGGACAAAATAGTCATTTTCAAATACATACACAACAGCCATGCAGAAGTGAGAAATAAAATACAGCCAGAGTCAGAATGAGGACTAATGGAGGACACACGGAGGGCCATGACTTTAACATCCATACGTAGAGGAGTTCCTGTCATGGCTCAGTGGTTAATGGATCTAACTAGGAACCATGAGGTTGCGGGTTCAATCCCTGGCCTTGCTCAGTGGGTTAAGGATCTGGCGTTGCCATGAGCTGTGGTGTAGGCTGCAGACGTGGCTCAGATCCTGTGTTGCTGTGGCTGTGGTGTAGGCCAGTGGCTACAGCTCGATTAGACCCCCAGCCTGGGAACCTCCATGTGCCACAGGCATGGCCCTGGAAAAGGCAAAAAGACAAAAAAAAAAAAAAAAAGATCAATATGTAGAACAGTCTTCAAATAGTCAGAGCCGCACCAAGCGGGATGGACTGAAAGGGGCTTTTGGAGGGAGTTCTCAGGTTCTCAAGAAGTAGATGACAAAGTCAAAAATAAGGCCTTGCTTTTACCCAGTTAGGAGACTAGTTCTAATGACCGCAACACACAGAAATGCTGTCATAACCTACTCTGCCGTCAAGAAAACATAGTTTAAGACACTTGATAGCCCACCCATCTCTCCTTCTCACCCGAAAAGAAAAGTAAAAATGAACAATGAGGAGTTCCCCTCGTGGCTCAGTGGTAACAAACCCGACTAGTATCCAGGAGGACTCAGGTTCGATCCCTGGCCTCGCTCAGTGGGTTAGGCTCCAGTGTTGCCATGAGCTGTGGTGTCTTGTCGCAGACACGGTTCGGATCTGGCATTGCTGTGGCTGTGGTGTAGGCTGGCAGGTGCACCTCTGATTAGACCCCAAGCCTGGGAACCTCCATATGCTGCAGGTGAGTGCCAAAAAATACAAAAGCAAGCAAACAAACAAACAAAAAAAACAAGAACAGTGATGTTAAGGTAAAATAATAATCTTCATTTGTCTTCCTGTTGATTAGACCCTCTATTCTGAATGTTGAGATGTTCTAAATTTAGAACCAGAAACAAGAGAGCATTCCTGCAGCTGAGTCTTTTAAATCTATCAATGTGGCATGAGAGCTGTTTTTGGAGGTACCCATGAATAAAACCAAGGATCAAAATGTTACGTCATTAAGAAAGAAAAGTGATGGCGTATATTTCGGATTCATTGTGCATTATTCAATAAAGAGATAAACCTATATTATCATCACGTCATAATTGTTGAAACTAGCCAATCTTCTTATTTATTCCATCTCTATTAAAAAAATTAATTCATTTCAACTTATAATGAAAAAATACTAAATGTGTGAGACAGTACATCTTTTAGGAAGTTGTCAGCAAAAAAAGTTGGAAGAACATTTTAATCTAGAAAATTCCATAAAACCACCTTTTTTTCTGATTAAACATCAGTGTCCCTTGACCTCTGCATCTTATTTTCGTAGTTAGTATCAAGTGATGCACTCCTCTGTGGGGCCACTTTCCACAAGGGCATAAAGTATCTATGCCTGAGATTTGCTACCTACCAAACAATAAAAGAAAGCAAACAACTGTTCTGACAGGTAACTGCTTCTCATATTTGACTTCAAATTTTTAAAAAAGCTGCTTCATTTCCTGGACCGTTGGATCCCTCTCCAAGTCAAAACCGCCAGTGCTAAAACCACAAATTCCAAGTATCTACAACACTAGGTCTTAGAGGGGAATAACTGTCAAGTTGATAGGAGCCCAGTGGGTCAGTCCCCTTATGACTGAAGTACTATTAGTTACAGGCTGGTTATAAAACGTGTCTACCAGCACGGCACACTTCACCTGTGTTTCTATCACAAAGAGGGATGGATGCAAGCTGCCCACTGCAATGCCAACTCCAGGCCCAGAAGGGGAGTTGGTGGTTTTGTCACCCCAGGAGTCCCAGGGTAAAACTGGAAACAGGGCCCCTTACACTGGGAGGCAGGGAGAGACCAAAGAAAGAGGCAGCCACTCCAGACGGGTAATGGCAGGTTTAATAAGCAAGGGGACATACTCCTGAGGCTTGTCTTGGGTGATTGCAAGATGAGTAGATCTCCGCAATCTCCCCCAGAACTGAGTTTGTACAGAGACCTTAACGGGGTTCCCTCATGTATACCACCCAGACGACTTCAACATCATACTACCCTCAAGGCTGCATCCTCAAAACATGAGGGCTGTGGGAGTGGTGGGCAGAATGAACATTCCAGGGCTGGGGCAAGGGCAGGGCAAGGAGCCTCAGTTGCCCAGGTCTGGCCCTCGGGTCAATTTGGGGGGCGGGGGGGAGGCAGGGGGAGGTGTCACATCCTCTTGTTACCTCCTCCCACAGTGTCCAGAGGACTATTTCTTTTTTTTTTTTTTTGTCTTTTTGCCTTTTCTAGGGCCGCTCCCGCGGCATATGGAGGTTCCCAGGCTAGGGGTCTAAGCAGAGCTGCAGCCACCGGTCTACACCAGAGCCACAGCAACGCGGGATCTGAGCCACGTCTGCGACCCACACCAGAGCTCACGGCAACGCCAGATCCTTAACCCACTGAGCGAGGGCAGGGATCGAACCCACAACCTCATGGTTCCTAGTCAGATTTGTTAACCACTGAGTGGGATTTGTTAACCACTGAGCCACGTGGTTAACGAATCCCTCTAGGAACCATGAGGTTGTGGGTTTGATCCCTGGCCTTGCTCAGTGGGTTAAGGATCCGGCGTTGCCGTGAGCTGTGGTGTGGGTCGCAGACGTGGCTCGGATCCCGCGTTGCTGTGGCTCTGGTGTAGACCGGTGGCTGCAGCTCTGATTATACCCCTAGCCTGGGAACCTCCATATGCCTCAGGAGCGGCCCTATAAAAGGTAAAAAAAACCAAAAAAAATTAATTAAAATTTAAAAAGATGTATTTGTATCTACATAGTGCAATGTTGATTATAACATTAATAGGTGAATTGTATATCAATCATAATAAAAAAATCTTTTAAAAAAAGAAAAATAGGTGCTTTTTTGTAGTGCTTATTCTGGCCTTCAGTGTTTAGGATCCACATAGGGAAAAACAGAAGACAGACACTAAGATCCTAGACTAAAACCACAGGTACCTTACTTGTTTACAGTACTGCCAAGTTTCCAAATGCTTTATTTTATTGATTGAATATTTACTCTTATACAAATGGGGCCTGGGTGATGAAGCTTCAGTCAAGGCTGGAGCCATTCCTCCTTTTTTTTTTTTTCTTTTTTGATCCCTAAGTACAAATCCCAACTCATTTAACCACATTGTGCCTCATTTCCTGTCATATAAAATCAAAAAGATAAGACATCAAAGGAGGGTTGGGAGGATTTAACTTTTAACATATATAAAAGAATGCCTGCAATCAGTAATCAACTATTTAGTATCATTACTCCAGAATGAAGAAAATCTACCTTCCTTTCTAAGATCTTTATATTGAGTCTATGTCAAAAAGTCATAAAATTGAGAGGAAACTACAGACCTTCATATTTAGAAGACCTTTTTATTGAGCTTCCTACCCTCTCATTGTAATGACAACCACTACAAGACAGCTTTTAAATGCTTAAGGCACCCATAGACTTCAAGAGAAGTCTCATACATTAAAAAAAAGTTTCAGGAGTAAACCTTTTCATCAGGCCTTTTTTTCCCCATTGAGCCTCCTAAAACAAGATCATGAAATTCTCAACTTCAAAGCGTACAACTCCTCTGAACCCACTTCACCTGAAAAAGTCAATTATCTCAGTTGGAGTGGGCCTCACTGTATTAACACCACCTTTATAGGCAGAAGGAGCCATGCACTGGGCCTAAAAGACAGGAAAACTTGAGGGTTTCACCTATTGTTATCCATACTAAAGGTTTTTAAAAAATTATTAATAATTGGGGTAAATCCAAGTACTAAATGTTCAAATTTTGCAGTTTTAAGACACTTGCTAAAATTGTATTACTTCTTAAAAAAAAAAAAAAAAACCCAGTCAATTAAATTAGGAGCGATTTTACAGCAAATTTTAGGGAGATCCCGTCATGGCGCAGTGGTTAACGAATCCGACTAGGAACCATGAGGTTGCGGGTTCGATCCCTGCCCTTGCTCAGTGGGTTAACGATCCCGCGTTGCCATGAGCTGTGGTGTAGGTTGCAGACGTGGCTCGGATCCCGCGTTGCTGTGGCTCTGCCGTAGGCCAGTGGCTACAGCTCCGATTCGACCCCTAGCCTGGGAACCTCCATATGCTGCGGGAGCGGCCCAAAGAAATAGCAAAAAGACAAAAAATAAATAAATAAATAAATAAATAAAAATTTTAGAACACTTGGCTCAACAATAGCAGGAAACACAAAAATGGTCTTTATTGGAATATCAGTTCATTTTTTTTTAAAGTCACTTTAACATGTGTGTACATAAACAAACATATACTTTTCTAACTAAATGTCTGTACTCTAACAAAGATAAAGGATAAACATGCATTTCATTGATGTTTTCAGTCTTCAAAGAATGGTCTTGTATGCTGTCCACTACGTATTAACAAATAGTTAATTCAAAAATTCAGCTTCAGAGGAGGAAAACAAAATTCAGCCTCAGGATTCAAAGGATCATTTGAAAAAACACAAGTCCAAGGATGGGTATTCATAAAATTAAGGGTTGAGCTAAAACATCTGAAATTTATCTTTAAGAAAATGAAATTATACTATCTATAATTTCACACATGAAATTATACTATCTACACACTTACACGCTATATTATATATACTTTATACTTTAAAATATGTGATCATAGACTTGGGTAAAATAGTAGGGGGTTCCTCTCTCCAAAATACATTAGTATCAATGATATTCTCCTCATCATAGTATTAAAAAAAAAAAAAAAAACTTTGGAAAGAAAAATACTAAAATACGAAATCCTGAAGAAAACAAAAGTATTAGAAACCGGAGTTCCCCTCGTGGCACAGTGGTTAATGAATCTGATTAGGAACCATGAGGTTGCAGGTTCGATCCCTGGCCTTGCTCAGTGGGTTAAGGATCTGGCGTTGCCGTGAGCTGTGGTGTAGGTTGCAGACACACGGCTCAGATCCCGTGTTGCTGTGGCTCTGGTGTAGGCCGGTGGCTACAGCTCTGATTCAACCCCTAGCCTGGGAACCTCCACATGCTGCAGGAGCGGCCCTAGAAAAGACAAAAAAAAGGAAAAAAAAAGTATTAGAAACCTATATGAATATCTACCCAGCAAATTGCTTCTAATCAGCATGTCTATCTCAGCAAAGACAGTGTAAATCATTTTCATTTGTACCTTATTTTGGGCAGATAGGCTTAAAGGTAAATTTTAGAAAGTTCACAGTGGGTGACTGACTCCACAAAAGGGTTCCAAAAAATACCTGTCATTCCAATAACTAAGATAAAGAACCCTGAAAGTAAAAGTCATGAGTGCAGAAATGAATGATGATAAAATTATAAGCTTAAACTTAGATGACTTACATGGATCTGTGCTTCGGGATAGTTTTTGCTCAATGAATTTAAAATTACAAATCCATTTTTGATTCTAGGGCAATTGTTTTTTTAAAAAAGTTAATCTACCTCTAAAAGAAAATTATCGTTAAATTAAATATAATTAAGGATGCTGTTTTTTTTCTTTTTTTTTTCTTTTTGCTTTTTAGGGCCTCACCTGCAGTTATATGGAGGTTCCCAGGCTAGGGGTCAAATTGGAGCTAGAGCCTACACCACAGCCACAGCGACGCAGGATCTGAGCCACATCTGCCACCTACATCACAGCTCACGGAAATGCCAGATCCTTAACCCACTGAGCAAGGCCAGGGATCGAACCTGCAGCCTCATGGTTCTTAGTCACATTTGTTTCTACTGCACTACAGCAGGAACTCCGGAAGTTGTTTTTTCAGTTCTCTGAGCATGCCAACTTGACACACATGTATACACACACAATCGCAGTACAAATAAAGGAATGAAGAGATGAGCCTTAATCTTTCAATAAAGCCATGTTACATTTTCATTTAGATTTCCTTGGGTTATCAATAGGAATCATATTTGTACTACAGGTAACTTTTCTAGGTAAAATTCATCAGGTAAACGCCTGTGCTCTTCTAACAAAGACAAATGGAAAGTAAGTGAGGCAGATGGATTTGAAGCTGAAAATAAAGGTAGAGAGCTGGAGTTCCCATCAAGGCTCAGTGGAAATGAACCTGACTAGCATCCATGAGGATGCAGGTTCAATCCCTGGCCTTGCTCAGTAGGTTAGGATCCCGCCTTGCTGTGGGCTGTGGTGTAGGTCACAGATGTGGCTTGGATCCAGTGTTGCTATGGTTGTGGTATAGGCCGGTGGCTACAAAACAGCTCCAATTCAACCCCTAGCCTGGAAACCTCCATATGCCTTGGATGCGGCCATAAAAAGACAAAATAATAATAAAGGTAGAGAGCTAAAGGCAAATTTTGTGGACTGTGGTCTGATTCCTATTAATAAAAAGCTAGCTCAGCTCACCTGTATCCAGACATGAAAAGTTAAGTTTTTCATGCAACAATTTCTGGATAACTCATCTCAGAAAATACTGGACCTGAAATATCCAGACGAAATTTTTTTTTTTCTTTTTGGCCACACCTGGGGCATAGGAGAAGTTCCCTGGCCAGGGGTTGATTACAAGCCACAACTGTGACCCACACCACAGCTATAGGCAATACCAGAACCTTAACTCAGCCCAGGGATAGAACCTGTGCCACCAGAGACAATGCTGGATCCTTAACAGTGGGAACTCCCAAAGACGAATTCTTGATTCACAGTACTCTTTCATTTTACTTTTGTTGGCTACAGAAAGTGTAAATGGTTATTTTATGCTCTTCTAAGTATTTCTAAGTCTCCATCCCCCTCAAAAATTTTCCACTGATTAAACAGATTCTGCTTACAAGGAAGTATGCCACGCAACTTCGATCTGGAGTGGGCTGACTTGGAGTTAAATCCCAACATGATCCTGACGGTTTTAGAATTATTATCATTTAACATTAAAAGTAACAAGGAGCCTTCTCTAGACCACAAAATTTAACTGCCAACCTAACAAAAGGCTTATGTAAACATTTTACCATGATATGTGTACCACTGATTACTAATGCAAATATAGAGGTGGATACTATAAATATAAAATAATTTTGATTTATTCCTGGGAGTCCTAAAAAACCAAAACCTGCATGAATATACATCATCTTTGTACAGCTACATGAAAGTTCAAATTAAAGTTCCTGTACAACATTTATTTCATTGTTTTCTGGGACCATTAACATAAACCACAATTTTCTGTATACATTTTCTCAGTGTTCTCATTGTTAACCTGGTACACATCAGGCCAATCTTTCAGTGCTTTCTAAAGTTTGTTGAATGAAACCCTAAGCTCACACTTAGGGTTTTTAGTCTTAGGGCTAATACAAATTGTGATTCTCCAAAATGAGCGGCAAGCAACACACTGAGTACAACGTGGACACAGAAGTGTCCTAGACAGCTGACCAAATTTGTATTTGCTGTAGCGTCCTTGATTAAATAAGACTGTGGCCTTTTCTGTTTCATGACCATAGACTACACTATTTTCCAGCCACTTTTCTTACAAAAGCATACAACAGGTCACAAGGAGGATTTCAGAGATCAACACAAAGTAATTGCCACTACAGGAAAAACAACAGCCTGCATTCTAAAGCTGATACATTATGATGCTATATTTTGCATAAAAATATAGCATAGGCTTATAATACTTTTATGTCCTTTAATACTGAAATTGTACATGTCACTTTCTAAACCTCATATATAGGAAAGCGCATAAAGGTGTACAATTCCGTTTTTTTTTTCCTTAGTAAAAACAAGTTCATGGAAAAAGTTTCCTTAGCCAGACAGTATTTAATTCTAAAAATCCCTGCACTATCTTATAGACCCAAAAACAAAATACAAAAGCGGTAAAAGCCTTATAACCATCACCACGGACGAAGGGAGCGGAGAGAGTCAGAAAAATATACAAAGCACTGAAAGGCTAGATGTGGCAGACGCTAGAAGAGAGCGGGGGAGGGTTTCATGAGGTTCTAGGCAAGCCCCGTGATGACGTCACCTCACATACATAATGTTACAGCAGTCAGCACAGGCCTCCTGCTTTCCTATTGGTGAACACCGTGTCAGCCGACATCAGAAGATAATCATCATTGGCCAGACAATTACAACTGGAGCAACTAGCATCCACCACTGCTAGCACAGACCTGGCAGGCTGCTGAAAGAGAAGGCAGAGCCCAGCTGCCCTTCTCACTCAATGAATGTTATGTCACCTTACCAATCACTAGGCAGTTTTGCTCCCTTGCAAGCGGCCCTTATACATTAAGTCAGCTATTAGTGAAAATAACAGGTAAAGGCCAGACATCTCATAAAAGAACAAAATGCCTCTATTTTCAATGCTGTAAAATCACAAGACCTTTTCAGTATAAAAATCAGAACTCAAAAATACTATTGAGCTAAAAGCAGACATTTTCCTCTACCTCATGCAATACAATCTCATTTACCAGATAATATTACCCACAATATTTTTAACTTGACATACAGTTTCAAGATGTAGCTCAGGATGATTCTCCAAGGCATAATATTTTTGGTTTGCATTTCCATAGCTTTTCTAATCTATATATGTGAAACTGTTAGAGAAGTAAAATTATCCAGTGTCTAGAACAATGAATATAGGGTTAATCTTTTTTTTTTTTTTTTTTGATCTTTTTGCCATTTCTTGGGCCGCTCCCGCAGCATATGGAGGTTCCCAGGCTAGGGGGCTAATCGGAGCTGTAGCTGCCAGCCTACGCCAGAGCCACAGCAACACAGGATCCGAACCGCGTCTGCGACCACACCACAGAGCACGGCAATGCTGGATCGTTAACCCACTGAGCAAGGCCAGGGATTGAACCCACAACCTCATGGTTCCTAGCTGGATTCGTTAACCACTACGCCAGGACAGGAACTCCGGGTTAATCATTCTTTAAGCAGCAGTAAACTTGATAAACTTGCCTCAGCTGTACCCTTTCAGAGTTTATAAAAACACTGCTCCAAAAAAGGGCCCCATTACATTAATATGTAGTAAGGTAACCAATATGGATTACAGGACAAGTTTCATAAAGACCCTCTTAAATGATACTCCAAAAGTAATGCAGATATCAGAGGGACAAAACAGCACTCCCGGCCTTCCTGCTATTCTTCAAAAGACAGTGTAGCTCATTTTTAGATAAGTTATAACTCTCTAAATTGAGGTTTGTTTAAGGCCATGTCTAAGGGATTTTTAAGGACAATTGAAAATGATTTGTCAAAAAACATTGTAGAAGCTTCACAATGCTATTTTTCCTCCAGAAGCTATTTCAAGCCATTTTAAATTAATGTACCCAGGAAAAGCTAAGACTGTGTTGCCTAAACTTTCCCTGCTCCCAAGAGGGTGTAAGCCTCGGTTATGGGTCTCCTCCTCCAGCTAACAAGGGAAATGAAAAGGACCTCATTTTCTTATACACCTGGTTCAGGGCTTTTTGGCTGTCGAGGTTTTGGGGGAAGGTTTACAAAGTTGGGACCCAAGGATATCAGGAGAAATGCATACACTCTGGGGTAAAAGAAGAAAGCAAGAGAATTAGGATCCAGAAGACTTACAAGAAAGGGGTAAAATCAGGGGATTGCTGCTGCAAGGAACAGAGTCAACAAAGAGAGAAAATGTCAAGAAAGGGAAACCTCAGTATGGGACTATGACATAGTATTCAAAATGCAAGGGGAGGCCAAGTATGTCGAGCTTCAGATTGTAACAGGTAGTGCTGGCAATAAAATGGGCACACATCATTTTAACTCACTAGACATGCATTTTTTTCCTCAGCATCTGCCAGGTACAATGCATGCTCTGAGATGCTCCCTGTAATCAAGAGTGGAATGAAGAGAAGAACCATGCACGCTCGGAAGAGATGGTCTGGTAGGAAGCACAGGTACATAAATTTTCATATATATGAATAAAAGCCAGGAAGGACACTGCCAGACGAAAAAGATACAGATAAAGAGCTAGAAGGAAAGAGGAGTCAGTGCAAAACAGGCGAAGATAAATTGGCGCGTTTTGGCCATTTTCAGTCCCCATAGGGCTAGGCCCTCTCTGGCTCAGTGTGTACTTGTTGAGAGAATTAAGCAAAGTGGCGGGAAATGGTACCTGGAAGTGGAGGCGGCACAGAAAGTGGCCTCGGAGAAAAGGCAACAAGTGAATGGAGGCAGTATCCCCGGCGAGGTGTAAGGGAGGGCTGGCCGACAGTGAACGCGCTAGGGGAAGCCGGCTCCAAATAGGCAGGTTCGATAAGGTGCAGCAAGTTGGAAACACGACAGATTGTTAGAAAACACAGAGCGAACCAGACCGACGAGGGAGGAAGATGGGCTCCAGGTGTGTGGCAAAAGAATCCGACAAACAGCTGCAGAGAAGACCTGGCCGGAGGTACAGCTCCAGGCACTCACCGCCCTGGGCCACGGCCTCCGCCCGCTTTCAGCGCCACCGCCTACGCGGGAGGAGGAAGTGCATCTGGAGAAGGTCTCCTAGGTGGGGCCTAAGGAGGCTCGGCTTCCCCGAACGCCCGAGACCTTATAATTTCTTAACTCCTACGGGACTGAGCTTCTCCGTGTACAACCAAAATTGCCCACCCTCGGCTCTTTCGGCCTCGGGGGCCCAGGAGGGACCCGGGACCCGCACCCATGTGCTCCCACACATCCCAGCGGTTCTCGTTCCCTTCCTGGCTTCCGGCTGAGCCCCTCCGGCCCCCGCGCCCGAGTGGAGCGCGGCTGGCTGGCCGCACCCTCCCCTACAGGCCGGGCGGAGCAGGCACGCGCGGCGCAGGGGGCGGGCTGGGCTCGGCCCGGCTGCAGCCGCAAAAGGCCTGCTGGTCCCGGCGCACCCGTGGGGAAGGAGAAGGCGCTAGCGGCGGCTGAACCTCCTGAGACCATTCGAGACTCCTGAGGGGCGCTGAAAAAGAAGCTGAACCCCCATTCCCCAGCTCTGGAGCCCGGCATCCCTCCCTATTGCACCCACCCGCCCGGGTCCATCCCCCGCCCCGGCGCATCAGCGTCTCCGGTTTCCCATTGATGAGGTGGGGGAGGGAAGGCAGGTCGGGAGGGCTCCGGGGGCACGCGCTCGCGCACGCGGCGGGCAGAATCCCCAAGCGCCCGGGAGCCCTCCCCCCACCCCTCAGCCAGCACCTAGGAGGCTGCCGGCCACTGCCGGAATCGCGTTGGGGTGCGTTTGGTTTGCCCTATGCTGATCGCCAGCCAGACCTGGGGTTAAGGGAAGGAAGAGAATGTCTGCCACAGCAGCTCTGTCTACGAGGAAGAAGCGAGATGAGCACACGCACCCTTTTCTGTTAAATATTGCAAGGTGACACAGGATCGCTTCCCACACGGGGATTTTCAAAAGGACTGGAGGAGGGAACGCAATAAACAAGAAAGATGCTTTCCCGGATCAGAAGTTTGTCTGGGGAAGAGCCCCCAACGACTCTGCACACTGAGGGGTTTTTGATCTGTGTCAACTCCAGTCAGCAGCTTCCCACTGACTTAGAACTGAGAGTGTCCAAAAGGCGTCTCCGTAAAACAAACTTAATAATGGCGTGGCTCCAAGAGCTTGGGTTCATTCATTTTCGTTACCGTTTTCATTGTCCCCTCCTCCCCCACCCCCGCCCCTGTCTCTTTAAGAAACCGGAAAGGGATAAAGGGGTCCAGGAAAGGAGGAATCCGGCTCAGGAGCAGCAAAGAGGAGGGCAGTGAAGTAAGAGAAACGCAAGGAGAAAGGAAGGACACGAGGGATGGGAAAGGGCGAGGACCAGAGAGCCGAGGACTGCGGCGGGCGGGAGAGGGTTAAAGGGAGCAGGAGACCGGGTCCTCCCCCACTGCCTTTCACACTCTGCCTGCCGGAGGCCAAGCAAGAAAACCCAATTCTAGATGAAAACCAGGAGCAGCAAAGGTATGGACTGTGACATCTCTCCCGCCTTCCCTGTCGCGCAGACATCTACTCTATGTACACATATATGTTCTATGTTATATAATCTATGTTAAAGATGCATGCTTAGCCACGGCTAACCCAGGGGCAACCACAGAACCACGCGTCTCATGCAGCCCCAGTGTCCCCTGCACCCGGGAGACCCGGGAACTCAGCAACTGCCCGCGGTTCCTCGCTCCATTCACACCCCAGAAAGGGAGTACCGACATTAAGGCACACCCGGGAGACGCGCGAGGCTCCCGGGGACTGTATCACGAGAAAGCATCACCTACCAGTTTTCCTGCATCCATTGGATGGCTTCGTTCTCGTTGAACTGCTTTTCGAATTCATATTCTTGTAAAGTCAACACTGACATGTTCATTGGGGCTGATCTTCGGAGTCGCTACGTGTTCTCTACACAAAATAAAATAATCTGTAAAGCGCTTGATTTTGAGTGCACTCCTGTCTGCTTCCCCCACCCACCCCCCTAGGTCTTCCCCGCGCCGCTGGGTCTCCAGCAATCGGTCTCTCCCAGTCTCTCTCAGCTACAGTCGGGGCTGAGCATTGCCTGTGCCTGGGCTCTCAGCTCCTCGCTCTGGGACTCTCCTCCTCCCGGCGTCCGCATCCACCGTAGGAGGAAATGAATGCCTTGCGGTCTTAGTGCCCGCACGTTTGTCCATCACCCTTTTTACTTGTCTACAGGGAAATCTCCTCCCCCTCATGCGATCAGACAAATTAACCCTTTGCGAGGGAGAGCGAAAGGAAGCAAGACAGCCCTGGGGACAGTTTTGTTTACGAGTAGGTGACGAAAAGGGTGGAGGAAAGGCTAGAAGGGGGAGGAAGTGGTGTCGAGGTCATCCACAGCCTCAATCCTGACCTCGTGAGCCGCCTAGCCTTGCCTTTGAATGAAGTGTTCCGCACACCGAGTGCAGCCCCAGGGCGCAGACCAGCGAGCTCTGCGAGTAAGACTTAAGTAAATAGTAAAACCTGCCAGCTCTGGCTAGAACTCCAGGCAAATTTGCGCTGAAATCCCACGTGAAAGGATCAAACTTCCCACCTCCTTGCTCTTGCCACACCCTCCAGGTCACTCAGCTCTGAGCTCTGGCTTTGACTCGAGTTCACCTGAGGCCTGTCCCGAAGAGCTCCCCAATCGCGTGATGTCTGGGGATGCTGAGGGCGGGCAAGGGTGGGCGGAGAGTGACTAGTAGCCAGAAGAGAGAGGTCAGGTGGTAGGTTTGGGGAAGGGAGGGAAAGGGTAGAATTAGTGAACAAAGGGGAAGAAGGAAGTGAGCAGATAGGAAAACTTGACCAACTGGTCCAATGCAAAACACATGGGGAATTTCACTTGATGTATTGCTGGGGTAGTAGATGGAACAGAATTTTGTGTTTGAGGAGAGGGCTAAAAGCAATATTGACCTCTACTGAACCCCTACTCTCACTGCAGTGTTTTAACCTCAGCTTCCATAAACAACCCTCTTCATTTTCTCAGAGGGAAAAGTGTTTTTTATGGTGTCCATTCCTCCACTCATTCCCCACAAGTTAGGAAAAGTGAAATGAGACTTGGCAGCATCTGATAATCTGCTCTATACATATAATTGTTATAAGCTTAAAATACAATTTTTTTTTTTCTTTTTAGGGCCGCACTTGCATCACATGGAGGTTCCCAGGCTAGGGACTGAATCGGAACTCCAGTTGCCAGCCTAGGCCACAGCCACAGCCACACCAGATCCGAGCCCCGTCTGCGACCCACACCACAGCTCACGGCAATGCCGGGTCCTCGACCCACTGAGCTAGGCCAGGGATTGAACCCCCAACCTCAGGGTTCCTAGTTGGATTTGTTTCTGCTGCACCACAGAGGGAATGCCCAATAATAATTTTTTTTTTTTAAAGCTATGCTTTAAAAATTAGGTAGACATTAGGACAAGGAAGAAAATTCTGAAAAGTGGGAACTGTGAGAAATATCTCTAAATGAGGAGGGTGTAATAAGAACTTAAATAATTAATGAGTCTTTAAAATCCAGTTCATTTTTATATATACACACACACATATGCATGCATATGTATTTATAATTAGCAAATTAATTTATAAGTTGATGCTCCCAAACTTCCCAAGTATGGACTCTCCTCATTGCTCAATATAAGGGTTGTCATTATAGAGACTTCTGCAGTACAAGTTGTAAATGAATTTGGAGGTAAAGCCTAGGCCAAAAGACTTGGCAGGATTTAGGGGCAAGTGGGTGTGGCCTGACAAAGGAAGGATTTTAGCAAAGTACCTGGGTCTTTGAGTAGTCAATAAATATTTGTAGGAGTTCCCATTGTGGCACAGCAGAAACAATCCGACTAGGAACCATGAGATTTCGGGTCTGATCCCTGACCTCACTCAGTGGGTTAAGAATCCGGCCTTGCCGTGAACTGTGGTGTGGGTTGCAGATGTGGCTTGGATCTGGTGTAGCTGTGGTGTAGGCCGGCACTTGCTATGTTTCTTATTCAAATGTCTGTTACTACCTGTTTATTTTCTGAAGATGGACTTGACATTATGTTAAAAGCAAATATCTGATTTGTTTTTAACGGTGTCTAAAGAAAAATTACTTTAAATTTGAAGGTTAAGTCCTTTAAAGTGATCAATTACCAAAAATGATAAATTCTTGACAGGCACTATGAGTGGTAGTGAAAACTAGTGACTTTACCTAGCAATTTGGCAGCCTATTTAATCATTTTACTTTATTTTTTCATGGCTGCACCTGTGTCATATGGCAGTTCCAGGGGCAGGGATTGAATCCAAGCCGAAGCTGAGGCAATACCAGATCCTTCTTTAACCCACTGCTTCCAGCTGGGGATTGAATTCCTTTTTTTTTTTTTTTTTTTGCTTTTTAGGGCCAGAACCATGGCATATGGAAATTCCCAGGCAAGGGGTCTACTCATCGCTACAGATGTGCCAGCCTACACCACAGCAAACCCGGGATCCGAGCCATGTCTGCAACCTACACCACAGCTCATAGCAACGCTGGATCCTTGATCCACTGGGCCAAGCCAGGGTCCCAACCTGCATCCTCATGAATACTAGTCAGGTTCGTGGGTTCACAAAGGGAACTCTTGGGGATTGAATTATTAACACATAGTATCACAGGGGGAACACCTATTTAATCATTTTAAATCCACTTATTCATTGACCACTTATTCACTGGATATTCCTTGAGCCTTTGCTCTTCTGAGTTTGTGGGACTCAAGTGGGGAAGAAGAAAAACAGGACTCCTGTTCTTGTGGAGCTCACATTCCATTCACATTTCATGTGAAATCCTAAGATTAAAATTAAATAGAATCATGTAAAGAGATGGGAGTGCTCGCTTAAGCCCTAAAGGCAGGAGTTCCTGCTGTGGCTCAGAGGAAACAAATCTGACTAGCATCCATGAGGACACAGGTTCAATCCCTGACCTCACTCAGTGGGTTAATGATCCGGCCTTGCTGGGAGCTGCTGTGTATGTCGCAGACACTGCTCAGATCCTGAGTTTCTGTGGCTGTGGTGCAGGCCAGCAGCTGCAGCTCTGATTCAATCCCTAGCCTGCGCACCTCCAAATGCTGTGGGTGCAGCCCTAAAAAGACAAAAATAAATAAAAATTTTAAAAATTTTTTAAAAAATGAAAAAAAAAATCAGAACAGCAAAAACCTAAAGGCTTCACTGAGAAGGCAATGGTTACTTGTGTAAAAAATTAATACACAGAAACCTCAGTTGAGTCAAGACACCAGGCAACAACTCAAGCAATGAAAGGCCACTGACTTTTTGTTTACCATGGCCCTCCCACCTTCCTTTCCCCCTCTATAAAAGGGGTCTCCTTCCCTTCCCCTGTGATGGTCTGCACATGGCTCACCGTGGCTGTACACTCTGAATTGCAATTCTCTGATGATCCCAAATAAACCCATTATTGCTGGAGTAGTAACTACCAGTCTATTTGTTTTAGATCAATGGTCAGAATGACAAAGAGCCAGGGTGTCACAAGAAGTAAGAGCAAGTACAAAAGTCCTGAAGTTAGGAATGCTTTTGCAGGACTGAGGAAAAAAGGCTGTTGAGTCTCCAGGTCATGAGGAAGGAGTAACTCCAATAGGTTGGAGAAGCAGATCCAGGCCAGATCTTAGCTGACTGGTCAATCAAGATAATTTGATTTGATTCTAAGTGCAGTGGAGTGAGGAAATCGTAGAGTTTTTAGGTGGGAAATAGCGTGATAATTTCTAGTAATTCCACTACTGGGAACTTACTCTGTGGATACACTCACCAAAACATTCTAGATATATGTATAAGATATTGTTCAGCATTGTAATAACACTGGAAATAATAAGGGTTAACTAAATGATCACTAATATTAACTAAATGATGGCACACCCTTACGATGGAATATTATGAAGCTTTTTTTTTTTTTAATGCTCTTTTAGGGCTGAACCTGCAGCACATGGAATTTCCCAGGCTATGGGTCAAATTGGAGCTGTAGCTGCTGGCCAGAGCCACAGCCACAGCAACACCGGATCCGAGCGGCATCTGTGACCTGCATTGTAGCTCGGGGCAATGCTGGATACTTAACCCTCTGTGTAAGGCCAGAGATCGAGCCCACATCCTCATGGATATTAGTCAGATTAGTTACCAGTGAGCCACAATGGGAACTCACTGGAGGAAGAAATTTAGGAAATTGTAACAAGGGAATATGATAGGTGCTCAAATGTCCAGTTTAACTCTGGGGTTTTCACAACACTGTGAGCATGCGCCTTCCACGATGCAGATAGTGTCTGCCCCAAACCCTCTGAGTTTATGAGCCAATACTTTTCACTTTGGGAGTAGCAAAGGGCAATTAAGTTCCAGGGAATGAGTGAGGGCTTATTTTTTTTGTCTTTTTGCCATTTCTAGGGCCACTCCTGCAGCACATGGAGGTTCCCAGGCTAGGGGTCGAATTGGAGCTGTAGCCGCTGACCTAAGCCACAGCCACAGCAATGCCAGATCTGAGCCGCATCTATGACCTACACCATAGCTCACGGCAATGATGGATCCTTAAACCACTGAGCGAGGCCAGGGATCAAACCTGAGTCCTCATGGATGCTAGTCGGGTTCGTTAACCACTGAGCCACGACGGGAACTCCCAGATGTCTTCTGATTAGCATCCTTTCATATATTTACCACACAGAATTATTCAGTAGCACAAAAATGTATTTCAGATATAAATGAAAACCTAAAGAACACTACTTGATAATGAGCACATTTCTCATTGCTGATATTTAAGTTCAGAGCGCCCCTGGAGGACAATCGGGTAAACTGCATGTGAAGGGAAAGAGTCATTCTACATACTTACTAAGATCTCTTTTTCTGTATTTACATATAAATGAACTGGCTGTTAGGCAATTGCATTTACTCCTTATTATCTGTGTTAGTAGAGAAGAGAAGATGTATGTAGATCTCTCATGACGAATAAACTCCCTTGAATTACAAGGAACAATTCAGGGCGCCTCCTACTATTCCTCTAATATGTATTGGTCCAAACTATACAGGAGACTTCAAGAGAGGCATAAATCTCAGTGGGTGCCTTTCCCACCATGATCCCACGTCAGGGGTGTGTGGCAGGACATCAGACCTGGACTGGGCCAGTGGACAAACGGGGAGGTCACTCTCATGCAAGGTTTAGGAGGGACTTTACCACCTTAGGACTTGGGCTAAGACACCAAGGATCAAGTGAACTGCTAAAGACTATTTTTTCAGCTTGTTCCAGAGCAGATAACCTAAAAGAACCAAAAAAAGCTGCCTCAAGTATTGTCTTATAAGGAAACTCTGAATAATAGTTCTATCTGGTCTCAATAGTAAGGATAATTGTGTCACAGGGTCCCAGCTGTGGCCCAGTGGGTTGAGACCCTGACCACCGTCCCTGAGGAAGTGGTGCAATCCCTGGCCTCACTCAGTGGGTCAAGGATCTGGCGTTGCCTCGAGCTTCAGCGGAGGCCACAGACCCAGCTTGGATCTGGCATTGTTGTGGCTGTGGCGTAGGCCGGCAGCTCCAGCTCCAGTTCAACCCCTAGCCTAGGCACTTCCATATGCAGTGGATGCAGTCCTTAAAGAAAAAAAAAAAGTTGGATGCTTAGAGACAAGGTCACAGGCAGGAGGATTAGACATAACCAAAAGATGCAACACTGGCTTGTAAAGAGATTTAAACGTAAGCAATGCTGAAAGAAAACTTCCCAAAGCCAGAGAAAGACTTGGTGAGAACAGGAAATCAGGGACATAAGGGATTTCGGGTGCAGCATCAGTAGGAAAATTCAGAAAAAACAGAGGCCAAACTCATTTACTTCTATATTGATATAGACATTTGGGGTCTTTGCCTCTGCTCTTTTGGTAACTACATCCCACTGCAGTTTGGGGGGAATTTTTTTTTTTTTTTTTTTTTTTTTTTTTTTTTGCTGAGTCCAAGCTTGCACTGTTTGCTCCATGACAGGCCAGGAAATCCAGAGAGGAGTAGCTGGGGCAAGGAACAGCAACGTGAATCAGAACGCCAGCACAGCAAGAAGATGGTGGACTAGTGTCCCAAAGAACCGTCTTCCCAGAGGTAGAATTCTGGCTTTTTTATTCTAAATGGGGTGGGGGTGAAGTCCTGGTTCCAGCCCAGCTCCAGAGGGGAAGTGCTAATTTCTTCCTTCCTGCAGACAATCACAGGTGGGCCTGCTCAGTGTGCTGTCTGGTAAGCTAGGAAAAGGTATTTCAGTTTAAAACTTGCTACCTGGGAGGCGGGGTTCCCAGAGATAGGCCATCAGCTTATAATCTTATAGGTCAATTCCTTTAAAGATTAACTTATAGTGGAACACAAAGGATTTTCCAGATGTTCCCATTGTGGCTCAGTGGTTAATGAACCCAGCTAGCATCCATGAGGATGCGGGTTCGATGCCTGGCCTTGCTCAGTGGGTTAAGGATCTGGCGTTGCTATGCGCTGGGGTGTAGGTTGCAGACGCTGCTCAGATCTGGCTTGGCGTGGCTGTGGTGTAGGCCAGCAGCTACAGCTCCGATTCAACCCCTAGCCTGGGAACCGTCATATACCATGGGTGCAGCTCTAAGACAACAAGACAGAGCAAAAAAAAGGGGGTTTTCCTTATTATAATTCTATACCATCAAAGATCCTTTCCCCAGTCTTGTGGGAAAAGAGACAACCACTAGGCTACCGCCTGCTGAATGGGAGGTGGGGTAGGGGTGGCGAGGAGGTAGTCATTATGGAATGAATTGATCAGCCCTCAACAGGGAATATTCCTTAGAATCTTTTAGTCAGAAAGACAGTCTTTTCCTTTTTTTAGGTATTTGAACCTGATGAAACCCTTTAACATTTTGTTGTCTAGTTTGTAATTGTACTTGGAATTTTGCTTCCAGTTCCCAGTACAAATATTAAATTTAACTTTGTGCCATAATAACACTAAATTCCTATGCTATTTATTTATTTGTCTTAGGGCTGCACCCATGGCATATGGAGGTTCCCAGGCCAGGGGTCTAATCAGAGCTGTAGCTGATGGCCTACACCACGGCCACAGCCACAGCCACATACATCCATGTCAGATCCGAGCCGCGTCTGCCACCTACACCACAGCTCATGGCAATGCCGGATCCTTAACCCATTGAACAAGGCCAGGGATCAAACCCACAACCTCATGGTTCCTAGTTGGATTTGTTTCCAGTGTGCCACATTGGGAACTCCTCCTATGCTATTTATTTGGAGAAAAATTAAATAGGCTGACCCTTCTCCAGCTACAATGAAATTATAATCTCGATCCTTTTGTTTTGTTTTGTTTTAAGCCTGCACCAGTGGTATATGGAGGTTCCAGACCTGTGACCTACGCCATGGCTCATGGCCACGCCGGATCCTTAACCCACTGAGCAAGACCAAGGATTGAACCTTCGTCCTCATGGATAGGAGTTGGGTTCGTGACTGCTGAGCCACAATGGGAACTACTTTCAATACTTCTTTTTTAAAGAGCAACCATAAGTCTTCTAAGGGTTCACAAATCCAGGGCTCTCCAGGCCCCTCAGGAGTTGGGTTGTTTTCTGATGACCTTGTGCTGCTTTCATCCAAGTGTGATGAATGCATGGTTTCAGGCCAGTTAACCTGACAAAGTGCATGGTGAGGAATGCCATGTGTGGTCCTGTCCACCTTGCAGTCAGATGTTTAGGCCCTTGTTTTCTCCAGGTTTTAAGGAGGACTCAGTCTCTGGGTGGGAAATGTTGAAAAGCTACTTCAGTTGGATGGGCAGTGATTGCTAGGTCTTTTAGAGCATTTACAAAGTCTCCTGCCCAGGCAGAAACTTGTAATGGTTTTTGCATTGCACCATGAATACAATATTGCACCATGAAATATTGCACCATGTCATATTTCAAGGGCAATTAATTTAGGCCTGCCTCTGGGAGCCCTTCTGATCCCCAGAGCAGGACAACTGGCAAGGCCTTATCCAAATAACTCAATCTCTCAATATATTTTAGTAACACTCCTTTTTAATGTGTGATTCATGTTCTCTGTTTTTCCCGTTGATTGTGGTCTCCAGGATGAATTTAGTTTCCAATAAGCTTGCAATGCTTTGGATGATACCTGTTCGGTTATACTTGAAACCGAGCAGAACCCTGTGGGGCTCCTGGGCGCCAAAGCCTTCCTGTCCCCTGTTTCTTGTTTTTAAGCAAAGAGGCCTCATTTATCATCCTCGACCTTCCCAGAGTTCCAACACGGCAGCTTCAGACTGTTGCTTATCAGGGAATGGAGGGGATGCGGAGACCAGGAAAGAAGAGCCAGGAGACAGGAGTGCATGCAGCCTTGGGGCAGGGTCCTGGTGCCTCCTCAAGGAAGATACATGACAATATCTTTGCATGTTTCAGAATTAAACCCCCCCAACAAATGAGAGATATGATGAAGCATTCTTTATTCCAGAAAGAAAATAGGGTCCCAGAACCAGCCCCAGGGCCACTGAACACCCTACAAGCTCGCATCTACCCTGATCCTCATCTGTGGCCCTGTTTTCCACTCCCCAACTATAAAACCATTTTCTCTTCTCTCCCAAAGGAGGGCACGGCCTTTAGGGCATTAGCCTGCTGTGACCCTCCTTTGCCTGGCAAAGCAGTAGAGCTGTTTTTTCCCTCCTTCAGCCCAAACTCTGTCTCCCCGTTCCCTATGCAACATGGGTGGGCGGAGGCTAAGTTTCAGTCACATGCTGGAGACCAAAGCAGGCCCTTTGTCACTCAAGGGGTGTTAGGTCAACCAAATTACAGAATAATTTCCTTGAGGAGGGCTTTAACCACCTCGGAGGGGTGTCTTTGTCTGGGTGGGATGTGCTTCTTTCCCTCTTGAAAGTGTCCACAAACACTAGCAGGCACCTGAGATTTTCTGTAGCTCAAGGCATTTGAGTAAAGTCTATTTGCTAGTCCTCTGTGGGGCTGGTTCCTCTGTGCTGGGTCCGCATCTGGAGATGTCCCACATCAGTCCTTGGGTTATTTTCGCACAAACCATGCAATTTTGAGTCACTCTTAATGGTCTTTTGTACGTTAGGCTTCATCACGTTATTTTTGAGTCCTGTAAGATGGCACCTCTCCTGTAATGGGTACTGTTAGGACTGTGATCCAAGAGGGCCTCAGGACTCAAAACAATTCCTTGTTCAGTACATTTTCTTTGGCTCATTCCCACTTTCAGTTTCACCCTGGACTCCTGTGGGAATGGGGTGCCTCAAGTCCAAGGAAGTCCCTGGGCCTCTTCATTCACTTTCTTACCATGAGAGCCTCCCATCTCTCTTGTGTCGTTGCTTTTCTTCTGCATTAGCCCAGGGCAATCTCTTCCAGTGTATTTTCTCCCCCTTCCGTCAGCTCCTTGTTCCTTCCCCAGTGGGGGCTCACCTCTCTCTGGGTTACTTGCTTTCTGGCGATCCAATGCTGCTGCCATAAAAAGGGGTGTTTTATGTTGTGTCTGTTGTTGTACTCTTTTATTTTATTTTTCTTTTTAGGGCCACACCTGTGGCATATGGAGGTTCCCAGGCCAGTGGTCGAATTAGAGCTATAGCTGCTGGCCAACCCTACAGCCACAGCAACGCAGGATCTGAGCAGCGTCTGCCATCTACACCACAGCTCACTGCAATGCCAGATCCTGAACCCACTGAGCGAGGCCAGCAATCGAACCTGCATCCTCATGGATACTAGTCTGATTTGTTTTCACTGATCCATGATGGGAGCTCCTATTGTACTCTTAAAAGTAACCTCTACCAACTGAGAAGGGTTTATTCCAAGTCCACCATCTAATTTTTGCAAATTTCTAGTATCTGAGGCACTTCGCTCAATTTTTTGAAGTTATTTTGCTTTGTGTCCCCTTTACAAAGATGCCTGTATGGTTGTGTCCTAAAAAGGGCATTTCTCGGGAGTTCCTGTCGTGGCACAGCAGAACCATGAGGTTGCGGGTTCGATCCCTGGCCTTGCTCAGTGGGTTAAGGACCTGGCGTTGCCATGAGCTGTGGTGTAGGTCTCAGACTCGGCTTGGATCTGGCATTGCTGTGGCTCTGGTGTAGGCTGGCAGCTACTGCTCCGATTCAACCCCTAGCCTGAGAACCTCCATATGCCGCGGGTGCAGCCCTAAAAGGACAAAAAGACCAAAAAAAAAAAAAAAAAGAGCATTTCTCCATCATGGGGTCCAAATTTGGTTCAGCTGTGGGTACTGCCAAACAGGCTTCAAATGTATCATTCGGGCCTGTTAGGTGGAGCCAGTACACTTCTTCCCTGGCCTCATCAATGGTCATTCTTTCACGTCCTATAAGCATAGCCTCCCTATAAGGAGGGTTGCGATCTGTCCAATTAAGCAAATTTGAGGTGGAGAAACGACTATGCATCCATAGAAACCCAGCTTGGCTGTTTGCATTTAGGCCTCCTGAGGGATAATGGTGTAAGGGAAATTTCCCTGCTCCAGCAGTGGCTCTTGGGTCTTAAATGGCGACTCCAGGCCAGGTTCTTGCATTAGCAGAGGATTTTCTAACTAAGCCCTATAAAGAGGGGGAGGGTATACTGGCATAAGGGCTGCACAGCAGTGATAGCCAGCTTGGCTAGAGGTTGGAGCAACGTATCCTTACCCTTGTTCCCTTTTTTCCTGTATGACACATTTTCCCTTGGGTTTTTTTTTCTTTTTTTTTAACATAAGGTAACAACTGTCTGACTTTTTCCCTCCCTGATGTAATAGCACAAATGCTTGCACATAGAGGATTTTATCACTCTTCCCTGCTTCTTCACAGAAGAGCTACAGAGCCATTCAAAGGCCACTGTAAAACCGTGAGTAGTGATTGATCATCTCTAACCATTAAAAGGATGCCTTTTTGCCTTAGTATCAAGCCACTGGGCTGAATTCTGGGATGGGGCTTTTGTTGATTTCAGGAACCAAGGGGAACCGTTCTCTTCTCCCTGGGAATGCCCCACTTTTAGACAAGGACAGGGTTTTTGTTGTTCCTTTCCTCCATTTGACATCAATCTGTAAGTGGAGAAAAACCTGAAGAACAGAAAACCCTAGAGAAACCCTCAAGTGTGGTCTTAGGGTTTTACATATCACAAGAACAATCAACTCAACTCCCATTCCGTGGGACTCCTTGGAGAACAGCTGGATCCAGACCAACAACACAAGAGACCGAATAGGATTTAATGAACACAGCAAGAGTGGCAGTATGTGGTGCACAGGGACCCAAGACAACCAGGCCTAAGTCCTGAGCGGTGATCCTAATGGGTACTGTGGATGCATTGTTGCAATAAAACATCATCGACTTCTCTGTCTCAGATTCATAGCTATGATCAGATCACTTCTCCTAAACGCATCTCAGAGGCCTTTCTTTAGGGGTAGTTGAAACATTACCCAGTTTTTAAAGACAGAACACAAATGGTGCCCACACTAGCATCCAAAGAAAAAAAGGAACCAGTTCACAAATCAGGTAAAAATTCCACATTTTTTCCCCTCTCTCCAACAGGGTTCCCCACTCAACTACAAAGCAAACTGGCTTAGTCTGAAGAAAACAAACAAACAGAGAGGAAATAAAGTTTCTGGTTAGGGACACCAGAGTGACTTACCTATGTACTGAGCCTGTCAACTCCCATCTATCGATTCCTTAACTGCCAAGCGCTGGGGCAGCTGGTGCTGCTTCAGGAAACTTTAAAGGGAAGATTCTCTGAACAAGTGGTCCCAGCAGCTGCTAGGGCCTTACCCCAAAATTCCACAACCAGGGCGGCAGCAGGCTCCTGGCTAGCTTCACCAAAATTTGTTACTGAGTCCGGACTCATACTTCTTGCTGCATGACAGGCCGATAAATCCAGAGACGAGCTGTTGTGGCAAGGAACAGAGATGGATTTAGAGAGCCAGCACACCAAGACGATGGCAGACTAGTGTCCAAAAGAACCACCTTCCCTGAGTTAGAATTCAGGCTTCTTTTGGAGTTCCTGTTGTGGCTCAGTGGTTAACGAAACCAACTAGGATCCATGAGGTTGCAGGTTCGATCCCTGGCCTCGCTCAATGGGTTAGGGGTCCAGTGTTGCCATGAGCTGTGGTGTAGGTCACAGACATGGCTCAGATCTGGCATTGCTGTGGCTGTGATGTAGGCTGGTGGCTACAGCTCCGATTGGACCCCTAGCCTGGGAACCTCTATATGCCGCGGGTGCAGCCCTAAAAAGACAATAATAATAATAATAATTCAGGGTTGTTTTATACTAAAAGGGGAGGGGGTGCCATCCTGGTTCCAGCCAGACTCCCAAGGGGATGTGTTGATTTCTTCTTCCTGTAGCCAATCACAGGTGGGCCTGATCAGGATGTTTCTTGTGAGCTAAACAAAACAATTTAGCTTCAAGCTCATTACCTGGGAGGCAGCGCTCCCAGAGATAGGCCATTATGTATAATTTATGCTTGTAGGCAACAGCGCTTTAGTGATTAACTTGTGATAAATAGAATACCAAGGTTCTTCCCGATTATACTTTGGGAAACCCTTAATTCCACTTGGATCCTGTCAATCATGGGACAGCACAATTCTCTCTTACCTCTATTGCCTTCTCTGAAAATGAAGATTAAATACACTAAAAAGCTTGAATGGATAATCTCTGCAATGTGACCAGCACAGTGCCTGGTACAATGAAAGGCATGATGCTCCTGTCATGACTTTCTTCAGGTCCCTGCTTGACAGCAGAGGGACAGAAGATGAGCCAGGCCAGCTGCTTCCATGCAAGACATGGGGAAATACCAAGGCCTGGAGAGGCTGAGTGGCTTTTGCAAAGGTATTTGTTCTCAGAGCCTGTTCATCTAGAAACCCTGAAAGCCTCCTGCTAGAAATCACTGGTGCTCATGACTCAGTGAAGTTTCCACCAAGAGAAGAGTAAACTGAGCTTCATCTCTGATCTGGGAGAGCAACTGCCACTTTGTCAACTTTCACGACCTCCTCGGTCCTTGGTGTATTTAGATCCATGAGCTCCACAAACATCACATTCTTTTAAAGAAAGTAAAACAAAACCCCATGGCTTTATTGTAAAACAATGCAACATTATTAAAGAAAATGTAAAACAAAAACAAAAACACAACTGGTGGGGAATACCTCTTATAAAGGCTCCTTGTGAAAAGACTGTGTATTTGCCACTCACTAGCTGGGTGATCTGGGCAATGATTTATCTCTCTGTGCCTCAGGGGTCTCATCTAAAAAAGAATATTGGTACCTACTTTGTAGGCCTGTTAATGAGGATTTTTGAAGTACTTATGGACCAGAAACATAGGGAGTATCTCATACATGTTTGGTACAGAAAGAAGAATAAAAGCAGTATCTCTCTGGTGGAGAGTAGGTGACATTTGGGCGGAGACTTGAAGAAATTCATTTTGCAGAAAAGGTGGGAAAGCATTCCAGTTTCTTTCTGTCTGTCTGCCTTCTTTCTTTTCTTTCTCCTTCCTTCTTTCTTCCTTCCTCCCTTTCTTCCTTCCTCTCTTTCTCTCCCCTTCCTTCTTTCCTTTACTTTCTTCCTTCCTTCCTGCCTTTCTCGCTCTCTTTCTTTCTCTCCCCTTCCTTCCTTTTCTTTCTCTCCTTCTTCCTTTCTTTCTTTCTTCCTCTCTTCCTTTCACATATGGAAGTTCCCTAGTCTGGGAACTGCAGCGAATCAGAGCTACAGCTGTCCGCCTGCACCACAGCCATAGATAGCAATGCCAGATCTGAGCTTCATCTGTGACCCACACCACAGCTCACCGGCCATGCTGGATCTTTAACCCACTGAGTGAGGCCAGGGATCGAACCCGCATCCTCATGGATACTAGTGGGGTTCATTACCGTTTTGCCACAATGGGAACTCAGGCATTCCAGTTTCTAATTGGAAAGAAAACACCTGCAAAGACATGGAGACAACGATGAGGACGACGACAATGACAATGATGATAGACAACTAACTATGGAACATAGACAATGTACCTTTATATACTGTACATCCTTTAACTTTATTAACAACTGCAGTGCTGGTTATGTAATATAAAGAAGCCAAGCTTTAGGAGTTCCCGTCGTGGCGCAGTGGTTAATGAATCCAACTAGGAACCAGGAGATTGTGAGTTCGATCCCTGGCCTTGCTCAGTGGGTTAATGATCCGGTGTTGCCGTGAGCTGTGGTGTAGGTCGCAGACGCGGCTTGGATCCTGAGTTGCTGTGGCTCTAGCGTAGGCCGGGGCTACAGCTCCGATTCGACCCCTAGCCTGGGAACCTCCACATACCGCGGATTCCGCCCTAGAAAAGGCAAAAAGACAAAAAAAAAAAAAAGAAGCCAAGCTTTAGATAAAATGATGACAGGCAGAGGCAGGCATCAGGATTTCCTGTCATGGCTCTGTGGTAATGAACTCGACTAGTATCCTTGAGGACAAAGGTTCAATCCCTGGACTCACTCATTGTGTGAAGGATCCGTTGTTGCCATGAACTGTGGTGTAGGTCACAGAGGCGACTCAGATCCTGGGTTGCTGTGGCTGTGGCGTAGGCTGGCAGCCACAACTCCAGTTGTACCCCAAGCCTGGGAACTTCCATATGCTGAAGGTGGGGCCGTAAAAAAAAAAAAAAAAAAGCAGCAGCAGCAGCAGCAGCCATGCAATTCCAAGTCTGACAGAAGTTTTGTACACGCTTGGAGAATTTCAGTTTTTCTTAAGCTTTGGGTGCAGGAGGCAGAGTGGGGGAGATAAACCAGAAAGCTGACCAGAAAGCCAAATCTTAAAGGATCCCCATAGGTCATTTTGATTTTAAGGGATTTTGACCTTATTCTTTATATAAGGAGGAGCTTCTGAGGAATTTGTCCACTCAGAAGAAAGATAAGTTTTGCAGTTTTGAACAATTACAGAGATAAGACTGCATTGTGGAGGATGGTTTTTTTTTTTTTTTAAACAATAGGCTGTTTTGATAGAGCAATTTTACTGTTACCTAGTGAGTATATACCCAAGAGAAGAGAAAAGAAATGTTTGAAAACATACATGAATGTTCACAGCAGGATTATTCATAACAGCCTGAAGGTGGAAACAACCCAAATGTCCACCAACTGATGAACAAATAATGGTCTCCTTCAATGGAATATTATTCAAACAGGAAAAAGAATGGAGTACTGATACATGCTATAACGTGGATGAATCTTGAAAACATTATGCTAAATGTAAGAAGCCAGTCACAAAAGATCTCATATTATATAATTCAATCCATATAAAATGTCCAGAATAGGCTAATATATAGAGACACAATTAAATTGGTGGTTAGCTAGTATGAGGAAGCATAGGTATCATAATGAGAACTAAAGGGTATAGGGTTTCTTTTGGGGGGAATATCCTATTGATTGTAATGGTGGTTATACAATTCTGTGAATATACCACAAACCATTGAATTGTTCACTTGAAATGGATGAGTCATAAGGTCTGTGTATATCAAAAACACTATTACAAAATGAAGAAAATATTATGCTAGATAACAGCATTCATAAGGGGAGTGAGTTTGTGTGTGTGCGTGTCTTTTTTAGGGCCGCACCTGTGGCACATGGAAGTTTCCAGGCTAGGGGTCCAATTGGAGCTGCAGCTGCCAGCCTACATACACCTCAACCACAGCAACAGCAGATCCAAGCTGCATCTTCAAGCTACACCACAGCTCACAGCAATGCTGGATCCTTAATCCACTGAACAAAGCCAGGGATCGAACCTGTGTCCTCATGGATACTAGTCAGATTCATTACTGCTGAGCCACATTGGGAACTCCCCAGCATTCTTTAATCACATTTCTCTCCCTCCAGATTATGAGTACCATCAGAAGTGCAATAACTGCAAACCAGTACAATGTAGAGAAATGGGCAGTAGGGTTATAATAGATAGCTTCTTCACTAACTATGAGCCAGGCACTGCCTTAAGCTCTTTATGCATATTATCTCAGATAAGGATTCAATGAGAATTTCTCGTGTGACTCAGAGGAAAGGAACTTGACTAGTATCCATGAGGATGCAGGTTCAATCCCTAGCAACCCAGATCTGGCATTGCTGTGGCTGTGGCCTTGGCCGGCAGCTGTAGCTCCCATTTAACCCCTAGCCTGGGAACTTCCACATGCTGCACCTGAGGCCCTAAATTAAAAAAAAAAAAAAAAAAAAAACCTCAATGAATATTTGTGGAATGAATATTTTACTTGAAGAAGCAGGAGGCTTTGGAGGGGGATTCGGGGATGACATAAAATAGCAGAGGATATTTGAGCTGAGTCACGGAGAATTGGTAAAAGTTTTTTTATTAACATATAGTTGATTTACAATGTTTCGTCAAGTTCTGTTGTACAACAAAGTGACCCAATCACACACATTTCCCTGTGCTGTACAGTAGGATCCCATTGCCCATCCATTACAGATATAACAGTTTGCATCCCCAAAACCCCAAGATGCCCATCCCTCCCACTTCCCCTTCTCCCCGCTGCCCAAAACCCCAACCCCATGCTCTGTTTCTGTGGGTTTTTTTGTTTTTTTGGGTTTTTTTTTAGATAGGATCATCCATTCCATATGTTAGATTCCACAAATAAGTGATATTATATGGTATTTGTCTTTTTTTTTTCTGGTTTACTTCACTTAGTATGAGAGTCTCTAGCTCCATCCATGCTGCTGCAAACGACATTAGTTTGTCCTTTTTTGTGGCTAATATTCCATTGTATATATGTACCACATCTTCTTAATCCATTCGTCTGTCAATGCATATTTAGGTTGTTTCCATGTTTTAGCTATTGTGAATAGTGCTGCTATGAACAAAAAGATGCATATATCTTTTTCTTTACTTTTTCTTTTCTTTTTTTGCCTTTTTGCCTTTTTCTAAGGCTGCTCCTGTGGCATAGGGAGGTTCCCAGGCTAGGAGTCCAATAGAAGCCGCAGCTGCCGGCCTACACCACAAGCACAGCAACACGGGATCCGAGCCACATCTGCAACCTACACCACAGCTCATGGTAATGCTGGATCCTTAACCTGCTGAGCAAGGCCAGGGATCGAACCCGCAACCTCATGGTTCCTAGTCGGATTCGTTAACCACTGAGCCACGATGGGAACTCCAGCATGTATCTTTTTCAATGAAAGTTTTTTTCTGGATATATGCCCAGCAGTGGAATTGCTGGATCATACAGTAGCTCTATATTTGGTTTCCTGAGGTACCTCCATACTGTTTTCCATAGCGGTTGTAGCAATTACATCCCACCAACAGTGGAGGGGGGTACCTTTTTTCCATACCTTCTCCAGCATTTATTATTTGTTGTCTTGTTAATGATGGCCATTCTGACTGGTGTGAGGTGGTACCTCATTGTAGTTTTGATTTGCATTTCTCTAATCATTAGTGATATTGAGCATTTTTTTCATATGCCTGTTGGCCATCTGCCTGTCTTTGGAAAAATGTCTATTTAGGTCTTCTGCCCATTTTTCAATTGGGTTTTTTTTTGTGTTGGGGGGGTTGATTTATATGAGTTGTTTGTATATTTTGGAGATTAGGCCCTTTGCTGTTGCATTGTTGGCAAAGATTTTCTCCCATTCTGTGGGTTGTCTTTTTGTTTTTTAATGGTTTCCTTTGCTGTGTAAAAGCTTTTGAGTTTGATTAGGTCCCATTGGTTTATTTGTGTCTTTATTGTCATTATTCTAGGAGGTGGGTCAAACAAGGTGTTGCTGTGAGCTATGTAAAAGAGTGTTCTACCTATGTTTTCCTCTAGGAGTTTTATTTTATTTTATTTTATTTTGTCTTTTTGCTATTTCTTGGGCTGCTCCCACCGCATATGGAGGTTTCCAGGCTAGGGGTCGAATCGGAGCTGTAGCCACCGGCCTACGCCAGAGCCACAGCAACGCGGGATCTGAGCCGCGTCTGCAACCTACACCACAGCTCACGGCAACGCCAGATCGTTAACCCACTGAGCAAGGGCAGGGACCAGGGACCGAACCGCAACCTCATGGTTCCTAGTGTGATTTGTTAACCACTGCGCCACGATGGGAACTCCTCTAGGAGTTTTATAGTATCTGGCCTTATATTTAAGTCTTTAATCCATTTTGATTTTATTTTTGTATGTGGTTTTAGATAGTGTTCTATTTTCATTCTTTTACATGTAGCTTTCCAGTTTTCCTAGCACCATTTATTGAAAAGGCTATCTTTCTTCCACTGTATGTTCTGTCCTCCTTTGTCATAGATTAGTTGCCCACAGATACTTGGGTTTATATCTGGGCTTTTTATCCTGTTCCATTGGTCTATATTTCTGTTTTTTGTGCCAGTACCATATTGTTTTGATGACTATAGCTTTGTAGTATTGTCAAAGGTCAGGAAACTTGATTCCTCCATTTTCGTTTTTCTTTCTCAATATTGCTTTAGCTATTCAGGGTCTCTTGGTGTTTTCATACAAATTGTAAAATATTCTGTTCTAGTTCTGTAAAGAATGTCTTTGGTAATTTGATAGAGATTGCATTGAATCTGTAGATTGCCTTGAGAAGTAGAGTCATTTTGACAATATTGATTCTTCCAATCCAAGAGCATGGTATATCTTTCCATCTGCTTTGTTGTCTTTGATTTCTTTCATCAATGTTTTATAATTTTCAGGTCTTTCATCTCCTTAGGTAGGTTTATTCCTACATAATTAATTAATTTTGATGTAAATGGGATGGTTTCTCCGATTTCTCTTTTTGATCTTTCATTATTAGTATATAGAAATGCAATTGATTTCTGTGTATTAATTTTGTAGCCTGCAACTTTGCCAAATTCATCAATGAGTTCTAATACTTTTCTGGTGCTGTCTTTAGGGTTTTCTAAATCTAGTATCATATCATCTGCAGTGATAGTTTTACTTCATCTTTTCCAATTTAGATTCCTTTTATTTCTTTTTCTTCTCTAATTGCTGTGGTTAGAACTTCCAAAACTATGTTGAATAATAGTGGTGAAAGTGGACATCCCTTTGTCTTGAACCTGATCTTAGTGGGAATGTTTTTAATTTTTCACCATTGAGAATGATATTAGCTGTGGGTTTTTCATATATGTTTTTTATTATGTTAAGGTAAGTTCCCTCTATCCCCACTCTCTGGATAATTTTTATCAGAAATGGGTGTTGAATTTTGTCAAAAGCCTTTTTTCATCTATTGAGATGATCATATAGTTCTTATTCTTCAGTTTGTTGATGTGGTGTATCACATTGATAGATTTGTGGATATTGAAGAATCCTTGCATCCTTGGGATAAATCCTGCTTGATCATGGTGTATGATCCTTTTAATATATACTTGGATTCAGTTTGCTAGTATTTTGTTGAGGATTTTTGCATCTATGTTCATCAGTGATATTGGTCTGTAATTTTCTTTTTTGTGGTATCTTTGTCTGGTTTTGGTAGAGAATTGGTAAAAGTTTAATGTACATAATGGCAGAGAAGTGCATTGTAGACCAAGGAACACTTTTGGGGAAAACTGAAGTCAAGATCATTAATACAAAAAAAAAAAAAGATCATTGGAGTTCCCATCTTGGCTCAGTGGTTAATGAATCCGACTAGGAACGATGAAGTTGCGGGTTTGATCCCTGGCCTTGCTCAGTGGGTTAAGGATCCGGCATTGCTGTGAGCTGTGGTGTAGGTTGCAGACACAGCTCAGATCCTGAATTGCTATGGCTGTGGTGTAGGCCAGCGGCTACAGCTCTGATTAAACTCCTAGTCTGGGAACCTCCATGTGCCATGGGTGTGGCCCTAGAAAGGACAAAAAAAAAAAAAATCATTGATACAAGCTAAATCTGAATTCAATTCCTGTCTGAGTCTCTCACTGACCATGTTATTTCTAGGATTCCTAAACTCTCCTAGGATTCAATGCAATTGTAATACAGGATGGACAGAACCTATCATTTAGGGGTGTTGTAACTTTACAAATGCATAGTTTAGAACAGTACCAGGCATAAAATTCTAAGAGTACATTAACCATTCTTCTTCAGCCTCAAATTAGACTTTCTAGATCTTCCTGCTCCAAAAACACTGTAGTGGCTAGGAAACATATGTCCTTGGGCAATATGCCTATTTTTACACCTACCTATTTTGAGTAGATAGAAAAGACTCACTAGTAGTTATTATTGTTTCCATGCACAGCAATTGTCTGGAAAGAATGGATTAAGGAGATTGATGAAGTGGAGACAAGACAAAATAAGAGCTGGTAAAGTGAAGGGCTTTGTCTGATATGTTAAGGGATTATGGCTCCATCCTTTCAGTAAGGTTCAAAAATTCAAACGCCTTTCTTTCTTTCTTTCTGTCTTTTTGTCTTTTCTAGGGCCGCACCCACAGCATATGGAGGTTCCCAGGATAGGGGTCGAATCAGAGCTGTAGCCACCGGCCTACGCCAGAGCCACAGCAATGCAGGATCCAAGCCATGACCACAACCTACACCACAGCTCATGGCAATGCCGGATCCTTAACCCACTAAGCAAGGCCAGGGACCGAACCCGCAACCTCATGGTTCCTAGTCGGATTCGTTAACCACTGAGCCATGACAGGAACTCCTCAAACGCCTTTCAAGTACAGCTTTTGACAAATGAATGAAGTGAGCAGGTTATTAAAAAATAGTGGTATGTTGACCTGGATACTCCTTGTGTGCATATTAAATAAGTTGAAATGGTCTTCGCTCCACAAAGAAATCTATTTTTTTTCTCATTATTTTCTGAATGTATTTCTATTTCAAGTCTATCTTGCTTTCTCTATTTTTTCTTTTCCTGTTTTCTTTTTTTGGGGGGGGCTGCACCCAAAGCATTCAGAAGTTCCTAGGCTAGGGGTTGAATCAGAGCTGCAACTGGCAGCCTACACCACAGCCACAACAACACCAGATCCTTAACCCACTGAGCAAGGCCAGGGATCAAACACGCATCCTCATGGATACTATTCAGGTTTGTTACCACTAAGCCACAGAAACTCCCTAATGTTCTATTTATTTATTTACTTTTGGACACATCCATGGCATGTGGAAGTTCCCGGGCTAGGGACTGAACCCATGCCATAGCAGCAACAGGAGCCACTGAAGTGACAATGATGGATCCTTAACCCACTGAGCCTCATGGGAACTCCTAATTTTCTTTTTAAATGAATCATTGTCGAGGCCAAATAAAACCTGTCTGTGGTCCAGATTTGACCCCAGGGCCACTGGTTTACAATCAGTGTGTTGAGGAAGGGAGTCATTTAAGCAGTTTGAAGGGCAGGTCACAGGATCAGATGGGTATTTCTGAAAAATCAGTGAGAGAGCAAATTAGAGACTGGATTAGGGACTAGAAAAGGATTTTTATGGTTGAAGAGAACCATGTTGAGGCTAATTAAAGTGGAGAAGAGAGCATGAACTTGAGAAAAGAATCTAAGGTGGAATGTTCAAGACTTGTGTGACTCTTTGGAAAGAAGGAAGAACAAGGAATCAAGTGATCCTCTACTTTCTGCTCTGAATAGTACCATTAGCTAAATTAAAGCCATAATTTAGACTGACCAAATAAGACTGATAAACCTTTTCTACCCCCAGTATGGCATCCAAGAACCAACTGTGGGAGAGGAGGAGCAGACCCCAGACAGTACCTCCATGGAGATGGTGAACCCAAGATTTTCTCTATCAGGGGATCAAGAAGGACTTTCCAGAAGAGGAGCTACCTAAATGAGGAACCAAGGGTGAGTTGGAACCACAGGGACATTCATTCATTGTGGGCTGTTTTCTCTTTAACTCTGGACAGCCCACAAAGGTTGTCCCTCCTTCACTTACCCTGACTCCTTCCCCTTGAAGTACTTGATTCTCTGCCTTTCCTGTCTTGCCCAACTGGGACCCACTGGCTGGGCACCTGAACTGCACTCTCCATTGTCTCCCAGTCCCCTAAGGATCTGCCAGAGGCTCCTGCCCTAACCCTCCTATTCCATCTGGGAGGGTCTGGGAAGAGGCAATCCTTCGCGAACCTCGGAGGTCAACATTTCTTTAAACAAATCTCTCAGCTGTTCTGATCTCACTTAGGATTTACCAGCGGAATGAGATTTTTCTCTCCACGCCTTCTCTCTCTGATAGTGTGAAGTTCTGTGGACCTACCTGTGCTCTCACAGATCATAGAAGATGATGACTCTCTGCCGATGGAGCCTCCCCCTCCCTTGATGACTGGGAGCTGGGAGAGGATACCCACCCTTTTCCCACCCTTCAGCCCAGAGAAGCTCAGAGAGGCACAAAGGTCTAAGTCACCTTTCTTTAGGTGACTTCATTTTGTTTCTATTCTGAGGTATTTTGAAATGATTCTGCCAATGCCCAGGAAACCTCTCTTGCAATGTGGCAGCATGAGGAAGTGCATGAACAACCCTGAACTTGTAAGATTCTTCTCTGGCTTTAAACATACCCATATTGGAGTTTCTATTGTGCCTCAGCAGTAACGAACCTGACTAGTATCCATGAGGATGCGGGTTCAGTCCCTGGCCTTGCTCAGTGGGTTAAGGATCCGGCTTTGCTGTGAGCTTGTGATCTGAGACAAGGCTCAGATCCCGAGTTGCTATGGCTGTGACCAACAGCTACAGCTTCAATTCGACCCCTAGCCTGGGAACTTCCATATGCCGTGGGTGTGGCCCTAAAAAGACCAAAAAAAAAAAAAAAAGAAAAGAAAAGAAATCGGTGTATTTTGTCCATGTAATTCATCCATGTCTAAGGACCCAGGTCCTTTCCTTGGGTGACTGTAAGGAAAAGTAATTTTGGTAGAAGTAAGGGTGGACCTACAAAGTACAAGAGGCTTCTTGTTTGGACGTACTGCCACTAGAACTGCAGACACAGCTTCAATTTACTTAGATCTTAATGTGTGATGGCATTAGGATAAGCAGCTTGCATTTATTATTTCTTTGAATTCTCACAACCAACTTGCTGTCTCATCGTCATTTTACCTATGAGGAAATTGATGGTCAAAGAGATGAATGACTTACCCAAAGACACAAACCTGTAAAGTATGATTCTTTTTAAAAAAAAAAATAGGCCCACACCCATGGCATATGGAAGTTCCCAGGCTATGGGTCAGATTGGAGCTACAGCTGCCTGCAACAGCCACAGCCACAGCCACAGCCACAGCCACAGCCACAGCCACAGCCATGGGGGATCCAAGCCGGGTGTGTGACCTACACCAAGCTCATGGCAATGCCAGATCCTTAACCCACTGAGCAAGGCCAGGGATCAAACCTGCATCCTCATGGATACTAGTTGGATTCTTTTCTGCTGTGACACAAGGATAACTCCATGTAAAATATATTTCTAATGAATCAAAGGACTATGTTTTATTTCTTCCATGACAACATGCATGAGAAAAATATATTCCTCATCTACTTACTTGCTCGTTTAACATTCACAGAGCATCAGCCAAGTGTGGAGAACTGTACTAGATGCTGGCTTTTTTGGAGCTAAAGTGCAGCATCTGAGTGATTTGTTATTAAAGCTCCTCAAATAGGCCACACCAGAGGTTGGAAACACTTTATTGTGCAGTTCTGTCAGTAAAAAAAAATAAAAAATTAGTGAGCACCTCATATATATTTCTAAAAAGATGATATTCAGGTACTACCCGTACATACTGTATTCATTTTATAGAATATTAAAAATATCAAAATTTAAAACAAGAGGAAAAATTTAATTTTTTAAAGTTTTAATATTTACTTTATGCATACCAAACAGGTATTGCTCGCCCCACTTTGAAGACTTTGAACCAGAATATGAAGCCCATGATATTTCATATATTACGCTGGAGGATTTCATGGTCTGGTTGGTGTATGCTCTGCAGTCCACATCATGAAGGAAGAATTTAGAGTTGCTTGGGAAAATCAAAAAAGGCTTTATAAAACAGGTGACATGTGCACTGAATCTTGGAGGAGAAGTAAGAATGATGGCAAGTGGAAAAGAGGGTTTATCTCATGCTGAAAGACCATCATGTGCCAAACCAGGCATTTGGGGAGGCCTAGTGTATGGGAGGAGAATAAAAAATTCAGTGTGTTGGAGTTCCTGTCGTGGTGCAGTGGAAACGAATCCAACTAGGAACCATGAGGTTGCGTGTTTGATCCCTGGCCTCGCTCAGTGGGTTAAAGGATCTGGCGTTGCTGTGAGGTGTGGTGTAGGTGGCAGACGCGGCTCGGATCTGGCATTGCTATGGTGCTGGTGTAGGCTGGCAGCAACAGCTCCATTTAGACCCCTAGCCTGGGAGCCTCCATAAGCCGTGGGTGTGGCCCTAAAAGGACAAAAGACAAAAAATAAAGAAATAAATAAAAATTAAAAAATAAAACATTCAGTGTGTTAACTAGAACCCTGGGTACCGGGAGGAAGTAATGCTGGTAAAGTAATTTGGGGTCAGATAATTGTTTGTGTTATGCTGTACCCTTAGACTTTATATCTTAGGTAACAGGGAACCATTGAAAGTAAGTGGAGAGAGTGGGTAAACTGTTACCATGATCTGGGGGAAGAGATACTAAAGGAAGGAACTGATGCAGTGGCAACAGGATGGGAGGAGGAAATAGATTCTGTAGCTGACTTTGGATAGGAATGGCTTCCTTGCTGAACAGGTGTGGGTATGAGGAAGAGGGAGAAATTAAAAGGAAGCACCAGGGTTTCTACTCGGAGTGGAGTGGAGAATGACTCCAGGGGCTGAGGCAAGGGAGCCTTGTCCCACTTTTCAGAGAGCGATGTGGTAGAGTGGACAAAGAGCAGCCCCTGGAATCAGAGCAACCGACGTTTAAAGGCTGCATCACCGTCTTGGGTGATTTTAAGCCACATGTTCCCTCTCTGATGCATACTTTTCTCATCTGCACAACTGGTACACCCAAGTGCTCTGTAGCAACATGTCCGTGGAGAAAAATTGCCTTAAGCAAATCAGCTAGTAGGCTCTGAAAGTTCTTCACTTGCAAAATACCTGTCCTACACCTGTCCTAATAAATTACTGTAAACTTGGTGGCTTAAAACAATGGAAATCTATTTTCTCACAGATCTAGAGGTCAGAAGTCCAAAATCGGTATCAGTGGGCTAAAATCAAGGTGTCATCAGGGCCATGCTCCCTTAGGAGGCTGTAGGGGAGAATCTGTCCCTTTGTTCTTCCAACTTTTGCCAGCTGCTGGCATTCCTTGGTTTGGGGCAACATCGCTCTAATCTTCCAGGCCAGGGTCTTCAAATCTCTATCTTCATATCACTTTCTCCTTCATGTATCTGTGTTTGATCTCCCTCTGCCTTCCTCTTATAAGGATACATGGGGTTGCATTTAGGGCCCACCTGAATAAACTAGGATAACCTTTCCATTTCAATATCCTTAATTTAATCAGATCTGCAAAGACTTGGGGGGGGGGAATAGGAGGTAATATTTATAGGTTCCCAGGATTATTACATGATATCTTTGGGTGGCCATTGTTCAGCCCATTGCAGCACTTTATTTAGTATTTGTAGAGTCTTCAGATTTTTTGTGATGCAAACCAGAGTGCCTTTCTTCCTGGATTTTTTTCCCCCCATGGGAGAGAAAGAATAAACTGGGGGGTAAGCACCGGCCTTGAAACACTTTCAAGATCAAATGAGCCCTACACATATCAGATTCCTGTTTTCCTCCCCTGTAAGATCAAGCAGTTGGAAATTTGGCATTGTGTAGCCATAGCTCATGAATACATGGAAACTGCATGCTTAATCATTTCACTGATATTCAAATTGCCAGGTAACACTACTTGCATTTCCTCTGCTTTCAGTAGAATAGATTTACTTAAAATAGTTTATTTCCCCTAAGGGGTAACTCCCCTAATGTTTTTTGGCACTGTTTAATTTTGGAATGTGCACATACAATATGTTAGGACTGTGACACAGTGTCTGTGATAGATACTGAAGGAAGACCTGTTCAGTTCCATCCCGCTCTCCTTTTTTGAGTGCCTTTCTATAAACTTGGGACCAGAAAGCTGAAAACTATATTGACCACTTTCCTTTGCATATGCAATCTGGATGCAAATTAGGTTCTATTAGATACAGTCCTGATGCATTTGGAAGGAGGAAGGTTGTGAAGAAAAACTCATTTTTTATTTTTTCGCTACTGTACCTTTCATTCTCAATACTTCCCTTTTTTTTTTTTTTGCTTTTTAGGGCCACATCTGTGGCATGTGGAAGTTCCCAGGCTAGGAGCTGAATCAGCTACAGCTGCTGGCCTACACCACAGCCACAGCAATGTGGGATCCGAGCCTTGTCTGAGACCTACACCACAGCTCATAGCAACACGGGATCCTTAACCCACTGAGTGAGGCCAGGGATGGAACCCGCATCCTCATGGTTCCTAGTTGAGTTTGTTAACCATTGAGCCATGAAGGGAAGTCCCTCAGTACTTAGCTTCTGATACCAGATGTGTGGGTTTTTCTACACTGAGCAATTTTTCAATTATCTGTAGGGGCCAACTGGGTGTCCCACAATTTAATTCAATTTTGACACTATCTACCTGGAGATAATATCAGATCCCACAGGTTAAGGGCTTCGTCCCACAAGACTCCCCCACTCCTTCTCCAGGCCGGATGCCAGTCCAGGTTATCACCTCTGCATTTGACCTACCTGCCACAAGTTGGAGGTTTCCACAACTCCCACCTTAGATTTAATAATATGCTATAGTGACTCAAAGAACTGAGGAAAATATTCTACTTACTGGGTTATTGGTTTATCGGAAAGTTTTCAACTCTAGGAAGAGCTAGATGGAAAAGATGCAAAGGGCAGGGTGTGGGGAGGGCACAGAACTTTCCAGAGGTCTGGGGATGAGGCTGAAAGTTCCTTTAATCAGTGGTTGGTTCTCCTGGCCTCATCCTGAAGTCAGCCAAAATTCACTTCATTAATATAAACTCAGGCGTAACGGAAAGGAGCTTGTTATGAATAATTTAAAAATATCTTAGGACAAGACGGCGGAGGAGTAGAGGGACACGCTCGCCCTCTCCCACAAACACAACAAAAAAAAAGCACATCTACAGAATAAATGACTCGCACAGAGCAGCAACCAATCGCTGGCAGAAGAACCTAAACTCCAGTAACGGCAAGAAGTTCGTGACATTATGGGGCAGAACGGGAGAAAAGAGGAGAGTGAGAGAAGGTGAATCCGAGCGGGACGGGCGCTCCCGAAAGGGAACTGCGGAGGAGAAATGGATCCCGCACCCTGGAAAGTCACCTACACGGGGGAAAGATCAAACGAACCGGAGGAATCTCCAGATGCAGAGAAGAGTGTAGCAGTAAGTTGGAGTACAGAAAAGCCGATCAATGGAGTTCCCGTCGTGGCGCAGTGGTTAACGAATCCGACTAGGAACCATGAGGTTGCGGGTTCAATCCCTGGCCTTGCTCAGTGGGTTAACGATCCGGTGCTGCCCTGAGCTGTGGTGTAGGTTGCAGACGCGGCTCGGATCCCGCGTTGCTGTGGCTCTGGCGTAGACGGGTGGCTACAGCTCCGATTCGACCCCTAGCCTGGGAACCTCCATATGCCAAGGGAGCGGCCCAAGAAATAGCAACAACAACAACAAAAAAAGCCCATCAAGAACCGAACGGACCATCTGAACTACGGGCACAGTCGCCAAAAATTGAGACGCCTGGGTGGGGGCTGGGCACCGAGACCTAGGCTCCAGAGGATAGTCCCCGGGCTTGGGGGCGGGGCGGAGCGGAAACTGCTTGGGAGGTCTAGAAACCTTTTGACGGGGCAGAGACTGCCTGGGAGACTAGAAAACAAAGCTGTCACAGAGGAAGGGAGCAATACTCTAGGGGCGGGGAAGTGGAAAGCCGCATCAGAGGGAACCTGGGAAAAGAGCCTGGTCTGTGCCCATGCTGGGGAGGGGAGAGAAGAAGGGGTGGGTCCCCATAGAATACCCCCCATGCCACAGCAAGCTTACAGGCCTGCTAGCTAGCTGAAAGCTGTGCTTCCCAGTGCATCCCCTTCCCCCACCCCCACCACCCCCTACGCTCTCGCCGAACCTGGGGCTGCCGGCCATCCAGGAGGGCTGGCCTCAACAATTGCCTGAAGCCTACCACCGCAGGGGCTGTCCCTGCACAGGCCTGCTTGCCCTTTGGAGGGGCTACACTTCCGCAGAGTAGCACCAAACACCACCAGCCCCCCGAGAAAAGGCCTGCAGCCCAGAAAAGCTAGAACAAGCCTAGCCAGGCAGTGAATAGATCTGCCTAATTCCCGGACGGTTTTTCTGAGTCGGGCTGCCCCGGGGAGGAGCCTTTTCGGTTTCCAATGGCCCTGCTACCCGCCCTAGCCCCCAGGGGGTGCCCTAGTGGATCAGCTGCATAGGACTGCCTGCTCCAGGCAGGACCCCCTGCAGCTCAGAAAAGCTGCAACAAGCTCGGCGGAGCCGGGAAAAGATCTCAGACAGTATTTCTGAGTCGGGCTGCCCTGGGGAGGAGCCTCTTCGGTTTCCAACGGCCCTGCTACCCGCCCAAGCCCCCAGGGGGTGCCTTAGTGGATCAGCTGTATAGGACTGCCAGCTCCAGGCAGGACCCCCTACAGCCCAGAAAAGCTGCAACAAGCCTGGCCAAATCGGGAAAAGATCTCAGACGGTTTTTCTGAGTCAGGCTGCCCCGGGGAGGAGCCTCTTCGGTTTCCAACGGCCCTGCTACCTGCCCTAGCCCCCAGGGGGTGCCCTAGTGGATCAGCTGTATAGGACTGCCAGCTCCAGGCAGGACCCCTTGCAGCTCAGAAAAGCTGCAGCAAGCCTGGCCGAGTTGGGAAAAGATCTCAGACGGTCTTTCTGAGTCGGGCTGCCCTGGGGAGGAGCCTCTTCGGTTTCCAACAGCCCTGCTACCCGCCCAAGCCCCCAGGGGGTGCCCTAGTGGATCAGCTGCATAGGACTGCCAGCTCCAGGCAGGACCCCCTACAGCCCAGAAAAGCTGCAACAAGCCTGGCCGAGTTGGGAAAAGATCTCAGACGGGCCCAACACCACCAACCCCCTGCAAGAACCCCACAGCCTAAAAACACCAGAGCAAGATCTGCACGACCAAGTGAAATCTGCTACCATCGTGGTGTGGACCTCCCAGTCCTGTCTGCCCTCAGGAAGGCCTCCTTTGCTTCAAAGAAACACTGTTAGCCCCATCAACACTCCAGAAAAGCCACACTGCCTCAAAAAAGATTGACCAACAACGCCAGCCCTCAGGAAATACTCCACGGCAGTGACAAGGCAAACACTGCCCGATAATGGAGAGTACAACTCCCTCAGGAGAAAGAAAACAACAAGCAAGATGAAGAAGCTGAGAAACCACCCCCAGTCAAACCAACAGGAGAACTCACCTAAAACAGGCAACAATGAAACAGATCTCTGCAGTCAGACAGACCTGGAGTTCAAAAGAGAAATAGTGAAAATACTGAAGGAATTAAGAGAAGATATGAACAGTAATGCAGATACCCTCAGAAAGGAACTAGAAAATATAAGGAGGAGCCAAGAAAAACTAGAACATTCATTTGCAGAGATGCAAACTGAACTAAGGGCAGTAAAAACCAGAATAAATAATGCAGAAGAACGAATCAGTGATATGGAAGATAGAATAATGGAAATCACTCAATCCAGTCAACAGACAGAAAACTGAATCAAAAAACTGGAAAGCAATATAAGAGACCTATGGGATAATATAAAGCGGGCCAATCTACGCATAATAGGAATTCCAGAAGGAGTAGAAAAAGATAAGGGGATGGAAAATATACTTGAAGAAATTATCGCTGGAAACTTCCCAAATCTAAAGGATGCTGGGTTCAAGATACAAGAAGCACAGAGGGCCCCAAACAAACTGAACCCAAATAGACCCACAGCAAGACACATCATAATAAAAATGGCAAAAGTTAGTGATAAAGAGAGGATCCTAAAGGCAGCAAGAGAAAAACAGAATGTTACCTACAAGGGAACCCCCATAAGAATATCAGCTGACTTCTCTACAGAAACACTACAGGCCAGGAGGGAATGGCAAGAGATATTTAAAGTGCTCAAAGGAAAAAATATGCAACCTAGAATACTCTATCCAGCAAGAATATCATTTAAAATAGAAGGGGAAATAAACATTTTTTCCAACAAACAAAAACTTAAAGAATACTGCAACACAAAACCCAGGTTCAAGGAAATATTGAAAGGGCTTCTCTAAACCAAAAAGAAAGGAAGGAAAGGGAAGAAAAAAGAAAAGAAAAAGAAAAAAAAGAAGAAGAAGAAGAACTAGGACTGAGGAAACTGCAATCAGAGAGCAGTCACTCAAATAAGCCAGCATACAGATTTAATCATGAACAGGCCTCAAACAAATAAAATTAAAAAGAAAAAAATAAAAAAGAGTCATCAAAACCATAAAATGTGGGCAAGGGATGTTAGGAAGCAATAACCCTTTTTGTTTGTTTGTATGTTTCTCTTCTTAATTTTAATATAGTAATGAAGTGTTTGAACTTACAGGACCATCAGGCTAAAACACACAATTATGGGAAGGGGTTAGCATACTTAAAAAACAGGGCAACCACAAGCCAAAACCAAATATTGCATTTGCAAAAAATGGAAAAAAAATACACTCAAGCAGATAATAACAGGAGACTATCCAACCAAAAAAAAAAAAGAAAAGAAAGGAAGAATGGAGAACCATAGAATCAACTGGAACATGAGATTCAAATGGCAATAAATAATCATCTATCAATTATCACCTTAAATGTCAATGGACTGAACGCCCCAATCAAAAGACACAGAGTGGCTGAGTGGATAAAAAGGCAAAAACCTTCAATATGCTGCCTACAAGAAACTCACCTTAGGACAAAAGATGCATATAGATTGAAAGTGAAAGGGTGGGGAAAAATATTTCACGCCAATAGACATGACAGAAAAGCAGGAGTCGCAACGCTCATATCAGACAAAATAGACTTTAAAACAAAAGACATAAAGAAAGACAAAGAAGGACACTACTTAATGATTAAGGGATCCATCCAAGGAGAGGATGTTACTATCGTCAACATATATGCCCCAAATACAGGAGCACCCAGATACATACATCAAATATTAACAGACATAAAGGGAGATATTGATGAGAATACAATCATAGTAGGAGACCTTAATACCCCCCTCACATCAATGCACAGATCCTCTAGACAGAAAACCAATAAAGCAACAGAGATCCTAAAGGAAACAATAGAAAAGTTAGACTTCATTGATATCTTCAGGACACTACATCCAAAAAAAGCAGAATACACATTCTTCTCAAATGCTCATGGAACATTCTCAAGAATCGACCACATCTTGGGACACAAAGCGAATCTCAATAAATTTAGGAGCATAGAAATTATCTCAAGTATCTTCTCTGACCACAATGCCATGAAATTAGAAATCAACCATGGGAAAAGGAAAGAGAAAAAACCTACTGCATGGAGACTAAACAACATGCTCCTAAAAAACCAATGGGTCAATGAGGAAATCAAGAAGGAAATTAAAAACTACCTTGAAACAAATGATAATGAAGACACAACCTCTCAAAATCTATGGGATGCTGTGAAAGCAGTGCTCAGAGGGAAATTTATTGCAATACAGGCCTTTCTCAAAAAAGAAGAAAGATCCCAAATTGACAACTTAACCCTCCACCTAAATGAATTAGAAAAAGAACAAAAAAGGCCTAAAGTCAGCAGAAGGAAGAAAATTATCAAGATCAAAGAAGAAATCAATAAAATAGAGACTCAAAAAACAACAGAGAAAATTAAGAAAACCAAGAGCTGGTTCTTTGAAAAGGTGAACAAAATTGACAAACCCCTGGCCAGACTCACTAAAAAGAGGAGAGAAAGAACCCAACTAACCAAAATTATAAATGAAAAAGGAGAAATCACAACGGATACAGCAGAAATACAAAAAACCATAAGAGAATACTATGAACAACTATATGGCAACAAGTTTGACAATCTGGAAGAAATGGACAATTTTCTAGAATCTTACAGCCTGCCAAAACTGAATCAAGAAGAAACAGACCAACTGAACAGACCGATCACTAGAAATGAAATTGAAGAGGTCATAAAATCACTCCCTACAAATAAAAGTCCAGGACCAGATGGCTTCGCAGGTGAATTCTATCAAACATATAAAGAGGAATTGGTGCCCATCCTCCTTAAACTCTTTCAAAAGGTTGAAGAAGAAGGAATACTCCCAAAGACATTCTAGGATGCCACCATCACCCTCATTCCAAAACCAGAAAGAGATACCACCAAAAAAGAAAACTAGCGCCCAATATCATTGATGAATATAGATGCAAAAATTCTCAACAAAATCTTAGCCAACCGAATCCAACAACATATCAAAAAAATTATACACCATGACCAGGTTGGGTTCATCCCAGGTTCACAAGGATGGTTCAACATACGCAAATCAATCAGCATCATACACCACATTAACAAAAAAAAAGTCAAAAATCATATGATCATCTCAATAGACGCAGAAAAAGCATTTGACAAAGTCCAACATCCACTCATGATCAAGACCCTTGCCAAAGTGGGTATAGAGGGAACATTCCTGAATATAATCAAAGCCATTTATGAGAAACCCACAGCAAATATAATACTCAATGGGGAAAAACTGAAAGCCTTCTCACAAATCTGGAACAAGACAGGGATGCCCACTCTCACCACTGCTCTTCAACATAGTTTTGGAAATCCTAGCCACAGCAACTAGGCAAACAAAAGAAATAAAAGGCATCCATATAGGAAGAGAAGAGATAAAACTGTCACTGTATGCAGATGACATGATACTATACATAGAAAACCCTAAGGACTCAACCCCAAAACTACTTGAACGGATTAATAAATTCAGCAAAGTAGCAGGATATAAGATGAACATTCAGAAGTCAGTTGCATTTCTGTATACCAGCAATGAAATATTAGAAAAGGAATACAAAAATACGATACCTTTTAAAATTGCACCTCACAAAATCAAATACTTCGGAATACACCTGACCAAGGAGGTAAAGGACCTATATGCCGAGAACTATAAAACTTTAATCAAAGAAATCAAAGAAGATGTAAAGAAATGGAAAGATATTCCATGTTCCTGGATTGGGAAAATCAATATTGTAAAAATGGCCATACTACCCAAAGCAATCTACAGATTCAATGCAATTCCTATCAAATTACCCATGACATTTTTCACAGAACTAGAACAAACAATCCAAACATTTATATGGAACCACAAAAGACCCAGAATCGCCAAAGCAATCCTGAGAAACAAAAACCAAGCAGGAGGCATAACTCTCCCAGACTTCAAGAAATACTACAAAGCCACAGTCATCAAAACAGTGTGGTACTGGTATCAAAACAGACAGACAGACCAATGGAACAGAATAGAGAATCCGGAAATAAACCCTGACACCTATGGTCAATTCATCTTTGACAAGGGAGGCAAGAACATCAAATGGGAAAAAGAAAGTCTATTCAGCAAGCATTGCTGGGAAACCTGGACAGCTGCATGCAAAGCAATGAAACGAGAACACACCCTCACACCATGCACAAAAATACACTCAAAATGGCTGAAAGACTTAAATATACGACAGGACACCATCAAACTCCTAGAAAAAAACATAGGCAAAACACTCTCTGACATCAACATCATGAATATTTTCTCAGGTCAGTCTCCCAAAGCAATCGAAATGAGAGCAAAAATAAACCCATGGGGCCTCATCAAACTGAAAAGCTTTTGCACAGCAAAGGAAACCCAAAAGAAAACAAAAAGACAACTTACAGAATGGGAGAAAAGAGTTTCAAATGATGCAACCGACAAGGGCTTAATCTCTAGAATATATAAACAACTTATACAACCCAGCAGCAAAAAAGCCAATCAATCAATGGAAAAATGGGCAAAAGACCTGAATAGACTGTTCTCCAAGGAAGATATACAGATGGCCAGCAAACACATGAAAAAATGCTCAACATCACTGATTATAAGAGAAATGCAAATCAAAAGTACCATGAGATACCACCTCACACCAGTCAGAATGGCCATCATTAATAAAGCCACAAATAACAAGCGCTGGAGGGGCTGTGGAGAAAAGGGAACCCTCCTGCACTGTTGGTGGGAATGTAAACTGGTACAGCCACTATGGAGAACAGTTTGGAGATACCTTAGACATCTATACATAGAACTTCCATATGACCCCGCAATCCCACTCTTGGGCATCTATCCAGACAAAACTCTACTTAAAAGAGACACGTGCACCCGCGTGTTCATTGCAGCACTATTCACAATAGCCAAGACATGGAAACAACCCATATGTCCATCGACAGATGATTGGATTCGGAAGAAGTGGTATATATACACAATGGAATACTACTCAGCCATAAAAAAGAATGACATAATGCCATTTGCAGCAACATGGATGGAGCTAGAGAACCTCATACTGAGTGAAATGAGCCAGAAAGACAAAGACAAATACCATATGATATCACTTATAACTGGAATCTAATATCCAGCACAAATGAACATCTCCTCAGAAAAGAAAATCATGGACTTGGAGAAGAGACTTGTGGCTGCCTGATGGGAGGGGGAGGGAGTGGGAGGGATCGGGAGCTTGGGCTTATCAGACACAACTTAGAATAGATTTACAAGGAGATCCTGCTGAATAGCACTGAGAACTTTGTACTCATGTTGCAACAGAAGAAAGGCTGGGGGAAAAATGTAATTGTAATGTATACATGTAAGGATAACCTGACCTCCTTGCTGTACAGTGGGAAAAAAATAAATAAATAAAAATAAATAAATAAATAAAAGTATCTTTATCATTTTTATCCTAAGAAAATTTCAGAAGTTCCTCTTGTGGCTCAGCAGGTTAAGAACCCAACATAGTATCTGTAAGGATGCAGGTTCGATCTCTGGACTCACTCAGTGGGTTAAGTATCTGGTGTGGCTGTGGCTGTGGCATAGGTGGGCAGCTGAAGCTTTGATTCGACCTCTAGCCTGGAAACTTCCATATGCTGCAGGTGTGGCCCTAAAAAGGAAACAAAACAAAACAAAACAAAACATGGCCAAGAAAAATATCCTAATAAAATCCCAATCGAATTTCGAAAAAGAGAAAGAGAAAAAGAAAAATCCAAAGGTTTTAGGAGCTTGCCAAGAATGAGGGCAAAAGCCATATATTTCTTATAAATCAAACTACAACAAAGGTAGCTAGAAGCCATTCTTCTGCCTTTGGGGGCTTTTCTTCCTTCCTTCCTTCCTTTCTTTATTTCTTGTTTTAGGGCCATACCTGTGGCATATGGAGGTTCCCAGGCTAAGGGTCGAATCAGAGCTACAGCCGCCAGCCAGCACCACAGCTCACCGCAACGCCGGATTCTTAACCCACTGAGAAAGGCCAGCGATCGCACCTTCATCCTCATGGATCCTAGTTGGGTTCGTTAACTGCTGAGCCACGAAGGGAACCCCCTTGGGCTCTTTTCTTAGAGCCAGAAGATATTTCTGCCACAATTTCCCAGGGTCTATTCTTCTGCTTCCTGGATGTCTGCATGTGTGCCAGAGATGGTGGCAGCAGCAGTGGCAGTGACCTCATTCCAGTATCTCCATTCCTGGGTCACAGCTGTGGGGTTGTGAGATAGTAGCTCTTCCAGCAGATCCATTTTGTAATGTTCTAGGACTCATTCTTAAAAGACTCAGCCTAGAGCCCTCTGCATGAGCTATTCCAAAAATTTTGTCAGGACCTAATTCCCTGTATTCAGATTCCTTTCCACTTAAAAATAACTACAGTGGGTTGAGTGTGTGTTTACCCAACTACTGACTGACACAGTTGTCAAGGGACGTGGAAGTGGACAGAGATGAATCAGATTTCAGGATTCTGCAATCTTTGCCTAATTTTTAAGGAAACATGACTTCATTCTTTCCCTGAATACTCCCAATTTTCTTTTCATTTACAAATCTTCAATTAAAATACAAGATGCAAGGAATTCCTGCTATGGTGCAATGGGTTAAGAAGCTGACTGCAGTGGCCTGATCACTTCAGAGGTTATGTGGGTTTGATCGCCGGTCCTGCACAGTGGGTTAAAGGTTTGGCATTGCCTCAGGTGAGGCGTAGGTTGTAGCTGTGGCTTAGATTCGATCCCTGTTCCTGGAACTTCCATATTCCATGGGTACAGCCATTAAAAAAAAAACAAGAAGATGCAATTTATGTGATATATAAATTCTAATTTTCCAAGAATAATATTCTTGTTTTTTTTTCTCCAAAACATGTAATGAAAGAATTCTCAAGAAAAAAGAAAATACATAATAAAGAAGATAATATGTATTGTGGCTATTATATATTATGTGTGGTATTATGTGTCAGCTAAGGCTAGGCCAAATGTTAAGTTTATCAAAGCTGAGATGGCTTGCTCATTAATTTGATTTAAAGAACTATCAGCTGACGCTTAAAATAGTAGTTGTTGGCTTTACATATATGCATTTACAGATAGAAATGTTGCCATTTTCTGGTCGTTCTAGGATACTGCAGACCAATTGACTAGATTTTTTGTTGTTGTCGTTGTCTTTTTAGGGCAGCGCCCGTAGCGTGTGGAAGTTCCTGTGCTAGGGGTCAAATCAGAGATGTAGCTGCCAGCCTACACCACAGCCACAGCAACATTAGATCCAAGCTGTGTCTGCGACCTACACCACAGCTCACTGCAATGCTGGATCCTTAACCGAGTGAGGCCAGGGATCAAACCCGCATTCGCATGGATACTAGTTGGGTTCTATACCACTGAGCCATGATGGGAACTCCCCCAATTGACTAAATATTAAAAATATTCTACAGCCTAATAAACAGCAGAAGATTTTCAAATATGGTCTTAATCAGCACTGGCTCTGAAATATGCTGAGTAATTGGAGGGTCTCTAGAAGTTTCCTCCACTACAAATGATCATTTTGTCATTCAATTTTTGGAAGCATCACCACTAACAATCTAATTACTTTATTCTAAACATTTTAGGTATTATGCTGGAGTATGGGGCAGGCTAGGGGGTGGGCAACTCTTTGTAGATTTATGTTGAGATGCTAGTACTTGTTCAGTTAGGGTAAGACCGGGCTCAGAACTAATAACTAATATGAAATTTGTATTGAGGTGAACCTAAAGTTGGATATGAAAGCTAATCATCAATGTAGAGCAGGAGTTCTAGAGGCAAGTGGGCATCTTAAGCAGTGGTATGTACCAAACAAAAATTTAAATTCAGGTGGTGCCTTGGAGGCAGTCGGCCGCTTAAGGATGAAGCTGAATATCACTTTCCCGGCCATTGGCTGCCAAAAACTCATTGAAGTGGACAATGAGTGAAAACTTCGTACATTTTATGAGAAACACATGGCCACAGAAGTTTCTGCTGACGCTCTGGGTGAAGAATGGAAGGGTTATGTGGTCCGAATAAGTGGTGGGAACACAAACAAGGATTTCCCATGAAGCAGGGTGTCTTGACCCATGGCCGAGTCCGCCTGCTACTGAGTAAGGGGCATTCCTGTTACAGACCAAGGAGGACTGGAGAAAGAAAGTGCAAATCAGTTCGGGGTTGCATTGTGGGTGCCAATCTAAATGTTCTCAATTTGGTCATCGCAAAAAAAAGGGGAGAAGGATATTCCTGGACTCACCGATACTACTGTGCCTCGCCACCTGGGGCCTAAAAGAGCTAGCAGAATCCGAAAACTTTTCAGTCTTTCTAAGGAAGATGATGTCTGTCAGTATGTAGTGAGAAAGCCCCTAAACAAAGAAGGTAAGAAACCTAGGACCAAAGCACCCAAGATTCAGCGTCTTGTTACTCCGTGTGTTCTGCAACACAAACGTCGCCATATTGCTCTGAAGAAACAACGTACTAAGAAAAATAAGGAAGAGGCTGCAGAATATGCTAAACTTTTGGCCAAGAGAATGAAGGAGGCCAAAGAAAAATGTCAGGACCAGATTGCCAAGAGACGGAGGCTATCCTCTCTGAGAGCATCTACCTCTGAGTCCAGTCAAAAATGAGATGTTTTGAGAGTAACCAATAAATAACATCAAATCTTCCAAAAAAAATAAATTAAATTCAGGCAGTGGAACTGTAAAGCACTGAGGGTTTAACAACACAGTGCTGAAGATAACATTTGCAGAATTACGTGCCACGTTTTAGTCCAATGGATAAAAACATCCCCCACATTTTTCCTTACCATCAGCAGGGCAGACAACGCAGACTAGCCAGAGTCTTTCATTCCTCTAAATTGAGTCTTCAGCTCTAAATATAATAGCCACTGCCAATAAAGGGATGTAAGAGTATGGTGGCAGGTGCAGTTGATTTCCTACCCAATAGTCATTCTTCTTCCTTTCTTCCTTACTAAAGAACCTACTCCCATGAGAAAGGATGAAAATACAATGTCAAATACTTTCTTAGCATTCTTATTCATAGGCATGGGACTGGGTCCTACTGGGCTTCTTGGAACAATTGGAAGCAATACTCTTTCTTCAGCTAGATGTTGGCATATCTACAAGGGATGATTCCAGCCATGTGCCAGCCATGATGTGTCTAGGAAGGGTCCAGATCAACTTGATGTGGGTGGCAGAATAGGAAGATAAAAAGACTCTAGTCTTTGATGATTTTGTTGAGCCCCTGAACCAACTCTGGGACTCCTTTTCTGGACCTTCTGTTTTGTGAGAAAATGAATAAATTATAAATATCTGAGTAAATATAAATTTTTATTTTTATTTTTTTATTTTTTAATGTAAATTTTAAAATCTCATTTTCTTAAAATATATATTCCTGCTTAAATAAAAAATTATAACATTGCCATGTGGGGTTTATAATATATGCAGATGTAATGTATATGACAACTGAAGAATAAAGTCTAGGGGGCAGTAAATGGATCTATACGGTTATAAGATTTCTGCAATTTACATCGAGTGCTATGATATTAGTTCTAGATCTACCCCAAAAGTTTAAGGATGTACATTGTAATCCTTACTATAATCACTAAAAATTAATGCAAAGAGATATAGTTTGTAGGTCCACAGATAGGTTAAAATGGGATTCTAAAAAATACTCAAACAATTCAAGAAAGCAGAAAACACAAAACAGAAAAAAGCAAACAACAACAAAAAAAAAACCCAGAGTGTAGTAAAATGATCTATCTAAACCTAACCATGTTAATGATCATATTAAATGCTATTAGTCAAAACACACTAATTAAAAAGCATGTATTTTCCAAATGAATTAAATGCAAAACCAGACTATATGCCATTTACTGCAGATGCATTGTAAATACAAAGCTACAGACAGGTTGAAAATAAATGCATGGAAAAAGGTATACCATTCATACAGTAAGCATACAAAAGAAAGGATGGCTCTGTTACCATTGGTGTGTCAGGCTTCAAGACAAGTATTATTAGAAATAAAGAGGGAGATTTCCTAATGATAAAAGGGTCAATTCATTAGGAAGATATAACAATAATATGTCCATAGTACCTAATAACACATTGGATCACAAAAATTGAACCCGGGAGTTCCCGTCGTGGCGCAGTGGTTAACGAATCCGACTAGGAACCATGAGGTTGCGGGTTCGGTCCCTGCCCTTGCTCAGTGGGTTAACGATCCGGCGTTGCCGTGAGCTGTGGTGTAGGTTGCAGACACGGCTCGGATCCTGCGTTGCTGTGGCTCTGGCATAGGCTGGTGGCTACAGCTCCGATTCAACCCCTAGCCTGGGAACCTCCATATGCCGTGGGAGCGGCCCAAGAAATAGCAACAACAACAACAACAACAACAACAAAAAAGACAAAAAAAAAATTGAACCCAACTGAGTGCTGTATACAATGAACACCCCTACAAAGAAGTAATTTAGAAGGATTAATAACAAGAGTATGCATAAAATTATAACAGACAAAAGTGAGCAAAAAGAACTGGGACGTGATCTTAATGTAAGGCAAAAAATAACTGAAATTATGAAGGAGTGTACTTTATAATGCTAAAGAGTTTTGTGAAGATACAGAAGTTGTGACTATCCTGGCATACAATAGAACAGCCACCAATATTCATTAAGCCAAAATTATGAGGAAGAACAGAGAACTACACACACATATATATATCTGTGAGGATATGTGTATATATAAATATATATATATATATAAATATATATATATATATATATATATATATATATATATATATATATATATATATATATAAAATCTGCGAGGCCAGGGATTGAACCTGCAACCTCATGGTTCCTAGTCAGATTTGTTAGACAGCAATATATTAATGATGATAGAGGTTAGTTAACCTCACTCAGTTAAAAAAATGTAACAATTAGACAAAAAATAAGGATATAAAATACTTAAATACCACACCAGTAAGGTAGATTTGATTGATAAATATTAGAAGTAGAGAATATGAATACCCATAGCAAAGTCACAAAATATGATTATATATTAGGCTTCCAAGGAATACACAGTAAGCACACCCTGATGAGAAGATGAAGAAGAATATGTTCAAGGAAAGAGGACACTGTTGACCTAAACATACATTTCTTAAAAATAGATACGCAATGGAAAAATATAAAAAAGATAAAAAGATAAATTTTATAGGAAAAATGTGCCAACAAGTGTGGGGTAAACAAGAGATAACAAGATTCTTGTTCTCGAGAAATTCATAATCTAAAATGAGAGAGACATAAGCGCCTTTAAAATACAAGTCAACAGGAGTTCCCGTCGTTGCTCACTGGTTAACAAATCCGACTAGGAACCATGAGGTTGCAGGTTCGATCCCTGCCCTTGCTCAGTGGGTTAAGGATCCGGCAGTTGCTGTGAGCTGTGGTGTAGGTTGCAGACGTGTCTCGGATCCTGCATTGCTGTGGCTCTGGCGTAGGCCGGAGGCTGTAGCTCTGGTTCGACCCCTAGCCTGGTAACCTCCATGTGCCGCAGGAGTGGCCCTAGAAAAGGCAAAAAGACAAACAAACAAACAAAAAAGTCAACAGATGCCATGTGCTACAAGCAAAATATAAATATGTACTCTGCAAGCACAGAGGGGCGAACAAGCCCTATTTGTGGAGAGAAAACTTGAGGGAGAATTTTTCTTGGGCTGAGCTCTCCCAGAAGCCAGCTCTGAGACAAAGATTAAAGAAGTTATCTTAGGAAGCACTGGTAAGAGTAAGAAAGATGAGTCAGGGAAGGGAAGGAAGCCAATACGATGTGTGTAAGGAGAAATTAGGGCTCAGTCCCACAGGGAACTCCCACTGAGAGACAGTGGGCCACGTAACTCCCAGTTATCCCTCCTGCGGAGTGAGGCATCGCGGCATGTATCCACCGAGCTCTGTTCATCGCTGATTGTGGGTTGCTTCTGGAGGTATTAACACAACAGTACTATGGTCTGCCTCTCAAGTAAGGCATGCTTCTGTGGTCTGATGGTCACAAATGTGGAGGGAATGTAGATGGGAGCAAACATGGCATCTCCTACCATATTGAAGGTTGAATAGGCTTCTACAGGTAAGGACCACGTGTTGAATTAATGAATGGATGGATGAATGAGTAAGTGGGCGGGATGGATGGATGGATGAGTGAGACGGATAAAAAGGAACATTCATGTGAGACAAAAAGATGAAATGGGATCAAAATGGAAACAGTATTATGGGCTTTGGAGCTTCTGCCTTTTTCTTATTCATAGAAGTGATTTTTATGTATGGAGTATTAACTATTTGGGGTCATATATACCACAAATACTTTTCCTAGTTATCATTATCTTAACTTTCACTAAGTTGATTTTAGGTTTCATAGGTTATTTTTTATTTACTTATTTTTTGGCTGCCCCCACAGCATGGGAAAATTCCTGGGCCCGGGAATGAACCCACACTTCAGCAGGGACCTGAGTCACTGCAGCGACACCACCAGATCCTTAATCTGCTGTGGCACAAGAGAACTCCGTATAGGTTATTTTAAATGGAATACAATAATTGCTATCCATAGAGGAGAAAAGAATTCCAAAAGCAATAGAAAAATAAAAAGGAGGCTATTTTGCTTTGGAGGCTTACATGAAAGGTGCATTTCTATGAATATGCTTAGTTTGGTAATATGCTTTTGTCAATTCAGAGTGTATACAGTGTTATGTATATGATTCATAAGGATTTCTCTACCTGGAGAACTGAAACCATGTAAAATATATACTCTCCGGTCTTCTTACCTCCCCGTGTAGACAGAGCATTTATTTAATATAATCCAATGCTCAAAGATCCTTCTCCAGTTCCTCTCTACCTGCATATCATTTTTGCACTATAAGTGGATATACAATGGTATATCCTTTCTACATGATTCAAAAATATGACACTTGGTTTCACACCTGCTCTGTTGATAGTCTTGATTTCAGCAGAACTCCAAGCAGAAATTCTATACTATAAAAACATCATTTTACTAGGTAATACCAGTAAAGCAGAAATAGATATCTTCTTATAGCTCACAGCTGCTCATCTGGAAAGTCTTTTTAACAGTGATATAATAAGATATAATAAGACTAAGACTTCTATAATCTAAGCATTCTAGTTTTCCCACAATCACTATTTATTTTTTTGTCTTTTTTGTGTTTTTAGGGCCATACCCACGGCATATGGAGGTTCCCAGGCTAGGGGGTGAATCAGAGCTGTTGCTGCTGGCCTACACCCAGCCATAGCAATAGAGGATCCAAGTTGCGTCTGGGACATATACCATAACTCACGGCAACGCTGGATCCTTTACCCACTGAGCAAGGTCAGGGATTGAACCTGCATCCTCATGGATGCCAGTCAAATTTGTTACTGCTGAGCCATGACGGGAAGTCCCCACCATCACTATTAACTAATAACTTTACCCAAGTTTCCAATGACTTATTTATTTTTCTTTATGATCATTGTGTCCTTTCATGGGGGGTTACATTTTTGTCACTAAATATGAATTCACAAATCTATTCACTTAGGTAAAATAGGAATAACATCTTTCCTGGAGATTTGATGAGAAAAAACATGTAAAAGTTATGTTGCTAAATATTTTTGAAAATCTGAGGTCCCCTGCCTGTCTCACCATTGCATGTTGGGTGTGGGAATGGATGCAGATAACTAGTCCCTCAAGTGTATGGACCTTTGGGTGGAAAGGAACTGGACTTCAGAAGCTGAACTTAAGATAACAAAAACTGAAGTGCCTCTTCTGCACCTGGACCTGATTTCTTTCTTTTCTCTCACTCTTTTCTTTTTTTGGTCTTTTTATAGCCACACCTGCAGCATATGGAAGTTCCCAGGCTAGGGGTCAAATCAGAGCTACAGTTGCTGGCCTACACCACAGCCACAGCAACTCCAGATCCGAGCTGTCTGCCACCTACACCGCAGCTCATGGCAACACTAGGTCCTTAACCCACTAAGCAAGGCCAGGGATAAAACTTGCATCCTTATGGATACCAGTTTTTGTTACTGCTGAGCCACAGTGGGAACTCCTGGACTTGATTTAAATGACAAGATTCTGGACTTTGGGCTGATGCTGTAATGGGATGAGACTTTTGGAAGCCTTGGGAAGGAGTGAGTGTATATTGCAGGTAGGAGTAATGTATATAATATGTTACAAGGAATTCTGTGGTGGTTTTTAAATATGTTCAAAGTCTTTGCTACTCTTCCCTTCAAGAAGTGAAGCTTAGAGTACCCATTGTGGCTCAGTGGTTAACATCCCCAAGTTCGATCCCTGGCCTTGCTTAGTGGGTTAAGGATCTGGTGATGCCGTAAGCTGTGGTGTAGGTAGGTGGCAGCCACAGCTCAGATCTGGCATTGCTGTGGCTGTGGTGTAGGCTGGTAGCTAGAGCTCCAATTCTACCCTTAGCCTGGAACCTCCATATGCTGCAGGTGAGGCTCTTAAAAAAAAAAAAAAAAAAAAAAAAAGTGAAGCTTAATCCTGCTCTGTGAGGGAAAATTAAAAGAGAACCCCTATGACCAGAGGAACTGGATTTAGAGGCTCTCTTCTACTGAATATGATACAGCAAAACTGGCAATGTATAGTTTTGGAGATGAGGTCATAAAGGCATTGAGGCTTCCTTTGTTCTAGCTTCCCTAGAAGGAAGTTAGCTGAGGACACTCGGACAGCCTATGAAAGGATCCACATAGAAAGGACCTGAGGTGTCCTGTCAGAAACTAAGGCCTCTTGCAGTTAGCCTTAGGAGTGAGTCATTTTAGGATGACTTCCAGTCCCGGTTAGCCTTCAAATGACTGATTGCAGCCCCTGTCAACATCCTGATTGCAACTGCATGAAAGACTCTGTGTCAGAACCACCCAAAGCCTCTTCAAATTCCTGACCACAGAGATTACAAGATAATCAGTGTTTGTCATTTTAAACCATTGCATCTGGGGATAATCTACACAGCAACAGACATCCAATGCCATGGTATGGGGTGATATATCAGTTAAACATGGCCACAATAATGGTATAACTAACAATTACAGAAATTTCGGTGGCATACAACAAAATGATATGGGCCAGCTGGGGTTCAGCTGATCTGGGCTGGGCTCCAGTAAATGGTTCTGTTAGTCTCAGCTAGGCTTGCTCTTGCATCTGGGATGACCTGAGAGTCTTCCTCATGTCTTTCTAATTTGAGACCAGCAAGCTATTCCAGGCATGTTCTTTTTCAAGGCATAAGAGGGCAAGCACAATCATTGCTACGACTTGCATGCCTTTGGACATGTCCCACTCACTAACATTGCATAGATCTAAGCAAATCATATGCTGGCCCACAGTCGGGGGTGGGAGGAGTAATATAATTTGCCTTCATGAGGAGAGCTACAGCAAAGTCCCATGACAAAAGGTGTGGCTAAAGGGAGAGTAAGAACCTGGGTTCATTATGGCTGTCTATCATAATTGAGGTGAATGGAGTAAGTTTTACTTACAAACCATGAATGGTTTGAGAGGAATAAGAATCAGACAAGACAGCATGGTGGGAAGACCAGGGCTGATGCTACTTCCACCAGCAAGGCTGCTTGTTGTTTCAATCTTGCTGAACAAATACTGTCTAGTATATTCATTTTATAAATGAGGGGAAAAAAGACACAAAATCTCCAAATACAGGCTAACACTTTTCGGTGGGAATTATAAAAGCAAAGTTGAGTTTAAATTTATGTTGGAGAACCCATTTGTAAAATCACAGAGCCCTAGGAATGTGAGTTACATGAGCTATGCAAAAAAAAAAAAAAAAAAGGAATGAAATGAAACAGGCATCCATTCTGAGTTTCATTTGACTGCACTCGATGTATCTTTTTTTTTTTTAAATGATTAAGGTTGGAGCTTCATGCTCAAATATGTTTTTTCTTTCTTTTTTTGGGGGGGGGGGGTGGCTGCACCCACGGTATATGGAGGTCCCCAGCCTAGGGGTCGAATTGGAGCCGTAGCCGCTGGCCTACACCACAGCTCACAGCAACCCTGGACCCCTAACTCACTGAGCAAGGCCAGGGATTGAACCTGCATCCTCATGGATGCTAATCAGATTCATTTCCGCTCAGCCACAATGGGATCTCCCTCAAATACGTCTTTTTCAAACTTAAATATCTGTTATGGTTATGTCAGGAAAATGTTACTTGGAACAATGTAGTACAGGTTGCCCTTGCTATTCAAAAGTGGAGTGTTCCCATGAGACCTTTTTTTGTAAAGCAAAGAAGCAATTACCTTAGGACACATCTTGGCTAAGGGATGCACAAAATACATTGAGGACAAAGCACGCATGCTCACAGACACAGTTCAAAGCTGGCTTGATGGAGAGATACTGAGTGTAGTTCCTGGGGAGGAGTTGGTGGGGCCGCTCTCTCTCACTGCTCAGAGTGCACGCTCCATCTAAAACATGTTCTGCAAAACTGATGCTGAATGCTATTTTTGTCTTTTGCCTTTGTTCGTAAAACTGAAAATCTTTGGATTTCTTTTGGTTAGCAAAAAAGGCACTTATGTGGGTTTTTCGCAAAAGTGAAATGGTATAAAGTGAACTTTCAAAAAGTGGGGCATGTTGGTATGGCTCAAATATATTCACATATATGATTATGGCCGTCCTTGGAATTTCAGGTAAGAAGGTGTAGTTTATTGATGGAGCAGTTTGTAAGATTATATCTTTAACTGTTCGAATTTAGTGTTTTTTCCCTACCTGAAATGAAACAGGCTCTTTTTGGTCTGTGGCAGTCAGTTTAAACATATGTACTCAGTGCTTCAGATGGCACAAACAGAATGTGTGGTGTAATTGGAAAAAGAGAGAGAGAAGGAAAGGAGAGTTATTGGGTTTGCCCATTTTTTTCCATTTTGTTCTTTCCCACGTTGTAACCAAGCAGGACCCTTTGGGGCTTCTCAGGTCAGGCCCTTCCCCATTGCCTCTGCTTTAGCTCCTCTCTGAAGCAGAGCATGCATCTTGTTGGAGGTTTACAGGAGCATTGTGCCCTGACATCTGCGGACTTTAAAAAGAACAAAGGATTTCTATGCCAAGAAGTGTGCACCAACCAACCATGCCCCCCAAGCCCTTTGCCTTTAAAAATGCTTTTCAATTCTGGTTTGGGGAGTTGGGGATATTTTGGGAGCATGAGTCACCTGTCTTCTTGCATGGCCATACAATAAGCCTTTCTCTGCTCTAAATGCCTACATTTTGGTTTGGCCTCACAGTGCCTTAGGCACATGGACTTGTGCTAACAATTTTGGTGAGCAAGCCAGGAGTCTGTGCCCATGGCAGGTCGGCCCCAGGCAAGGGGCAGCCCCCCTTCCCTGACCCCTAAGCAGCTGCTGGAGCCCACTTTACTTTGGGGATCTTGGAGGGACGGTTTCCGACAGGTGCCGGCCAACCAAGGCATGAGGCTGTTTGGAGCGGAGAAACATCCAGCACCGCAGCCCATATTCAGTGTCACTGGGGGTAAGTCACTCCAGCTTGTGCAGGCTGGGAATTCTATCCTCTGTCTGAGCTGCTTCCCTTGTGGGAAGGGAGCCACTTTGGGTCTGTTCTCTTGAGAGCTGGAGGTTTCTTCCATTTAGGAGTGAGAGTGGAATTTTAGACTACATCTCCTCTGATTTTCTGTCTCTGTGACCATAGCTCATTTGTTGTTTGTGTTCTGTGTGTGTCATCTTGGGGTGCGCCACTTGTAGCCATTCTCTTTCTGGAGCCAGGCTGCTATGGAGGCCTCTGTCTAGGAATGGAAGTGGAATATCTGGGCTACTCCTTATCTAATTCTTTGTTTGTTGTTTGTGTGTGTGTGTTGTAGTACTTGCATTGGTCAGCTGAGATGTCTTTGGTAATGGGGCTCATGTGTGATGACACCAGGTATGCTTCACTATTGTGTTGGGTTTCACTTGAGGCGGAGTGTTGTTGGGACTTTCCCTTTGCAAAGGATGGGAACTCCCTTTTTGGTGCTAGGGACTTGTCATCCTGAGAGACCATTTTGTATTGCATTTGTATTGTCTTTTTAGGGCTGCACTCTCAGCATATTAAAGTTCCCAGACTAGGGGTCGTATTGGAGCTATAGCTGCCAGCCTATACCAAGGCCACAGCAATGCAGGATCCATGCTGCATCTGTGATCTACACCACAGCTCACGGCAATGCCAGATTCTTAACCCAATGAGTGAGGCAAAGGATTGAAGCCGCATCTTCATGGATACTAGTCAGGTTCATTAACCACTGAGCCACGGCAGGATCTCCTTTTTGTTTGATATTTGATAACACCTGCCATGATAATCAGGGCTTTATTCTATTTGACAGTCCCCCCTAGGGTATGTTTTGCAAAACCGAGAGATCTTTAGTATGCTTCTAGAAAGAGAGAGAAAGAAGATTTTTTAACATTGCATGGTGGCCACTATATTCTTTAGACTCTGGAGAAAATTGGTTAAGATGAAACTCTTGAAATCCCACAACTAATTCTTTTTGCATATGCAGTTAGAGTGATGACTTCACCCAGGTGTAAGAAAAGTTAAATAAAATCCTGTTATATCTGTTACCAGTTTGTCAATAAGAAAATAACTTGGTATGATGAAATTTTATAAGTGAATTAAATGCAAGAGAGATAAAAGCATTTAGATAAATTCCGTAGGAATAATTATGTTTTAAAAATGTCTATCTAAAATAGTCTTTCCAGGAGTTCCCACTGTGGCAAAGCAGAAATGAATCTGACTACTATCCATTAGGATGTGGGTTCAATCACTGGCCTCGCTCAGTGGGTTAAGGATCCTGCGTTGCTGTGGCTGTGGCGTAGGCCAGCAGCTGTAGCTCTGATTTGACCCCTGGCCTGGGAACTTACATATACCATGGGGTGGCCCTTAAAAAAAAGTTATTTTGATTTCAGCTAACTTTGGTATTTCAGAGGGTCCCTGAGGTATCTCAGAAAAATAGATACATATATTTCACTAGGACTGATTGGTATGTTAAATTACACAGAAAGTATTGTCAAATGAGTGATAAGCCTCCTCAGGTTATACAGTATGAATAAATGTTATTAATATAGATATTCTAGAAATTCTATAAGATTTCTGAAATTTGGATATGTTCTGGCATAGTGTTATAATTAGAATTCTTGTTTTAAAATGTTGTATGTCACAGCAACTTGGATAACCTTCTTTGTTAAGAAGCATTGTGATCAGATCTTTCTTTCCTTTTTTTTTTTTTTTTTGCTTTTTAGGGCCATACCTGTGGCATACGGAAATTTTCAGGCTAGGGGTTGAACTGGAGCTGCAGCTGCCAGGCTACACCACAGCCACAGCAAGGCCCCATCTGCACCCTACATCACAGTTCCCAGCAATGCTGGATCCTTAACCCACTGAGTGATTTGAAGAATTTTTGCCTATGTCTATATCCACATGCAATCACTACCTAGATCAAAATAGCAACATTTCTGTGACTGGCCATTTTGCAGTGCCCCGTCCCATTTAATATTCACTCTTCCAGGTAATCACTACTTGGATTCTTATCAGCTCTTTGGTAGACTCTGGCATTCTGTGGGCATTCTCTTCTGACAGCCAGTGAAGCAAGCTAGTTTAGACTGTTTCTCTGGCCTGGGGAAGGAGAAAGTCTCTGAGCATTGTAGAAAAACCCCAGCTTTCTTGCTCTGTCTCTCAGTACTCCTCTGCTGCAGCTTTTTTGTTGGATGAGCTTTTCCCACTGAATTGGAAAAGCCTGAGATTCAGGTGCTTAGGGAATAAGGGTCAAAGTAGGTCATTTTGTTTGCTTTGGTTCCAGGCCTTAGGCTGGAATGTTTTTAGTGTTTTCCATAGTCCACATTCTTCCACTCCATAATACTGTCTCTGCTATAGCATATAGCTGGCAACACGATGTGGCTTTAGGCTATAGCATACATTGGTAATATGCACTTTGGCTCAAGAAATGCTTTTGGTGGTGGGTGGTTGCTGAGATTTAAGAATTAATTCTTGTATTTTGTTCTGGGGATTCCCATAGTTTTCTAAACTCAGTGGGTAAAGGGCTGGTCCCATGGACACTGTAAGAATGGGACACATGAGACCATTGGAATGATCCAACCTTGCAGGGGCTGACATTGGTGCTAGGCCAGTGTGACCCACTAGAGAAAAATAAAGAAGCTGGTGCAAGCTGCTGAGGAAGGAATAAGACTCAACCCAGGCATCTATGCGTGATCTCTTCTGTTGGGTCAGAGAAGAATAAGACTTTGAGGAAGGGAAATATTGATTACCTCTTCTGAGACTTTAAGTTCCAAAAATACCCCCCCCCCTTTCTTTAATGAGAATTGCAACATTTATTTCAGGTGTTTTTTTTTTTTTTTTTTTGCCACACAGGTAGTGTGTGAGAATTCCTGGGGTCAGGGATTGAACCTACACTGCACAGCAGCAACCGGAGCCATAGCGGTGAGAACTCAGGAACCTTACATGCTGGGCTATCACAGAACTCCCCCAAAATATCCTTAATGTTTTGTTGCTGGTATTGTTTGTCTGGTTTTTGTTTGTTTCCTGGAGGTAAAAATGCTAGTTCTCACACAACTGAGATAGGGTTATTCGAAGACAGGAAGGGCAAGTCGTGGGTCACGGACTCGGGTTTATTTTCCATGGTCAGCATTACACCCTGTGTGTTGGGCCTACTTCCCCTGCTCCCAGGGCCACTTCAGATATTCTCATGCAGAGTCTGATGACTGAAGAGTTCTTTCTTGCTAAAATCCTTTTCTTTTTCCCTGCAAGACCCTGCTGTGTTCGTCATTCTTCCAGCCATTAGAAACCTGTTGTGCTCTCATCTGTACTCCTAACTCCCCTCCGTTGTCTTTTTCTGTCTACCTTTTTTTTTTGGTCTTTTTTCCAGGGCCACTCCCTCGGCATATGGAGGTTCCCAGGCTAGGGGTGGAATCGGAGCTGTAACTGCCGGCCTACACCAGAGCCATAGCAACTCGAGATCCGAGCTGCATCTGTGGCCTATACCACAGCTCACGGCAATGCCGGATCCTTAACCCACTGAGCAAGGGCAGGGATCGAACCCGCAACCTCATGGTTCCTAGTCGGATTCGTTAACCACTAAGCCATGATGGGAACTCCTCTGTCTGCCATCTTGAACCAAAGGCTGACAGGCAAAATTTAAGGTGTCAGTGGACTATACATAGTTGAATATAGTATGACTTTAAGATTGAATTAACAGCCCATTCTGGATAATTTCAGATGCTTCTAGAGTAAGAACGCAGACATATTCATGAGGTACTGAAGGTCAGCACTCCCACTCATACCTGGGAGCACTGGCCATTTCCTGACAAAGGGATAAGCAAGATATTCTCTCCTGCTAAAGACCATTGAATTGTTATTGAGCTTGTTAGGTTAAGAGGCTAAAAAATAAAACACTTGACTGTTGGCTTGGGAGAAGATTACAACTCCTCCGCAAATAATCCAATCTGTGGCAGAAAATTCTGATACCTAACCTAATTTCCTTTTCTTCCTTAATATAAAAGCACTGCCCCCCCTTTTCTTTTTATGGCTGCATTGCAGCACATAGAGGTCCCCAGGCCAGGGGTCGAATCGAAGCTACAGCTGCCAGCTTATGCCACAGTCACAGCAACACAGGATCCGAGCCTCGTCACAACCTACACCACAGCTCAGGGCAACGCCAGATCCCAGGCCCACTGAGCAAGATCAGGGATCAAATTCACATCCTCATGAATACTAGTCAGATTCTCGGATTCATTTCCACTGCATCACAGTGGGAACTCCTTTTTTTCAGGGGACTATGTTTTTTTAGGGGGGCTATATTCCTAGCTTTCCCTATAGGTGGAGGTGTCATCTGCTACAGTTCTGGCAAGTACAATACGAACAGAAGTGATGAATATGTGGTGTTCTTAGAAAGCTCTTTAAAAGGAGACTGGATCTAATTTGACCCCTAGCCTGGAAACTTCTACATGCCTCACATGCAGCCCTAAAAAAGGGGGGGAAAAAAAAAAGGAGACTGTGCTGACAAGATTCCTCTTTACTCTCTGCTCTTTCTACTGCCTGAAGGGACTTTCAAGATTCCAGGAACTCAGAGTGTATTCTAGGAGGGGCTCTGGAACCAGTCCTATGTCCCTTTACCTGTGTGGAAGAGTGAAGTCAGGGGAGAGCTCACATCAGTAGGTCCTTTATCTGGGCAGGAGTGCTAATTTAATCCTCTTTCTGATTTGACTTCCTATGCATAGATGGACATTTTCTGCTTAATTCTAATAATTCATTTTTCAAAACCAGCCTTTATGGGATAAGAACATTAGCAGGAAATGTGCTTCACATTATTTTAAATTGTAAAGATTATATTCCACTGCATATTAACCCCAAACTCTGAGTCAATGTCTTTCCTTTTTTTTTTAGGGCTGCACTTGCAGCATATGCAAATTCCCAGGCCAGGGGTCAAATCAGACCTACAGCTGCTGGCCTATGCCACAGCAATGGCAGATCTGAGCCGCATCTGCGACCTGCACCACAGCTCATGGCAACGCAGGGTCCTTGACCCATTGAGAGAGGGCAGGGATCAAACCCAAATTCTCGTGGATACTAGTCAGGCTAGTTACCACTGAGCCATGATGGGAACTCCTGAGTCAGTTTCTTAAAATGTAGTTAAACACACCCAAATACTATGTATAATAAGAAAACTGTCTGTGAGGATGGAAAATGTTTAAAATATCGTTACCCAGTCACCAAAAAAGTTGATATGGATGTTATCTTTGCTTTGAATGCAGTTAATACAGCCTTTCTTGGTGCCAGCAAAAATCATACAAGCACTTAGCTGACACTTGGGGATCTTTTCATATGATTCTTTAATTTTTGTCAATTTAGAAAAGAATTGAGACTTTTTATGTGTGTTGTTTTGTTTAAAATGTTGTATTGAGTTTTGAGGACATTACTTATTTTGCCTATATAAATATTGTCCCAAAAATGTTATATTCAGAGATATATACTAGAGTTCCCCACGTGGCTCAGTGGTAGCAAACCCCACTAGTACCCATGAGGACGAGGGTTTGATCCCTGGCCTTGCTCAGTGGGTTAAGGATCTGGTGTTACCACAAGCTGAGGCATAGGTTGCAGATATTGCTCAGGTCTGGCGTTGCTGTGGTTGTGGAGCAGGCCAGCAGCTGCAGCTCCACTTCGACCTCTAGCCTGGGAACTTCCATATGCTGAGGTGCAGCCCAAAGAATAAAAAAGAAAAAAGAAAAAAAGAAACAGAGAGATATATACTCTCATGAGGTTTGAGTATTAATGACTAAGAAATGTCCTACCAGGAAAAGATGAATGGCCTGTAATTGTTTCAGGGACTTCTCTGCTATTAGATGGAAGTTTGTGGGTAGGATTTAAAGACTCAGAATGTCATGTTCTTACTTAACATCCTTTAACCCTTCTCCATTCCACACATTAGGACTGAAATACTTTTGTGCAATTAAGGGAAAATGTTCTATTGAGCAATTTAAACATGTTACTTACTACCCAGCAGCAGAGTTTGAAAAGTTCTCATGGAGAGATTGGGATTTAAAAAACACAGGTGCAGTGGAAACGAATCTGACTAGTATCCATGAGGATGTGGGTTCAATCCCTAGCCTCTCTCAGTGGGTCAGGGATCCAGCGTTGCCATGAGCTGTTATCTGTTTAGAGCACTCGGCAACAGCTTATTGGCTGCTGCTGTTGTAGGTGTTAGATTTCCGGGGAGGTGCACAGAGCGGGTCTAGGTTAGTGGACACTGCCAGGTTGTTCTTGCAAAGAGAAGTGGTCTGGACGCTCTGAGACTTAGCCTGAGGCTCTTAAACCACCTTTCTAGCTTCTGCCATTGGTTCTCTTCCCCAGCACCTTGAAACGACAGAAAAAAAAAGCCACCCAGTTCCGGAAAATTTGGAGGCAAATGGAGACACCAATTGCCCCTGCCCAGGATCCTGACATGGGAAGCCATGGAGCAGATCCAGTATTTGCATAAGGAATTTGCAAAGTCTTGGTTACTTCCCAGATTGGCTGAAGGCTTAGATGTCAGCACTGAAGGGCTTTATTTTTTATTTATTATTATTAATATTATTTTATTTTATTTTTAGGGCTGCACCTGTGGCATATGGAAGTGCCTAGTTTAGGGGTCCAATCAGAGTTGTGGCTGCCAGCCTACACCACAGCAACAGGTGAGAGAGAATGAGAAATGTCACTTCTTGGATTTTAATAGAAAGACAGGAAGAAAGGGTGGGTGGGATCCAAGGAGAGTACAAGTTGGTTGAGGAAATTTTGTTTGGAGCTTTTTTTTCTTCTTGAAAGGACAAATGAGATTGTCAGTTGAAAATGAGAAGGGAGAAGAAGAGGAGAGTGTGAGGTGGGCTTGAAATAGCCACGGTGGAAAGTAGAGCAAGCACTTGCTGGGGACACAGAAGAATTGCCAGGTAGTAATGAGGTACTTTTGAGGATGGACACCATCCATGAATGTGGCAGTTCCACTGAGAGGGGCTATGACTTCTTTTCTTTCTTCTCTCCTTTTACTTAATTCCTTATAAATGAATATTTCATTTTGCCTATTAAAAAAAGCATACAGATTTGAGTTCCCACTGTGGCTCAGCAGATCAAGAACCTGACTAATATCCATGAGGATGCTGGTTTGATCCCTGGCCTTGCTCCGTGGTTTAAGGATCCAGTGCTGCTGCAAGCTACGGCGTCAGTCCCAGACGTGGCTTGGATTCAGCGTTGCTGTGACTGTGACATAAGTCTACAGCTGCAGTTCTGATTCGACCCCTAGCCCGGGAACTTCCACATGCCGCAGGTGTGGCCCTAAAAAGAAAAAAAGGGAAAAAAAGCATACAGCTCTAATACAGATCTCTTTCACTTTCGGGAACCACAGGCAAGTGAGTTGTTCTTACTTGCCAGTTGTGGCAAATCGCAAGCTGCAAATAAAAGGCCAGCCTTTAGGTCAACAAGGCTGAAAATCTTTGGGGATTTCATAGAGTTGAAATTTCACAGGATTAAAATTGCACATGTATGATACATGAAATCCTAGCTTAAGGTATGAGAAATGCGCAATGAACTGAGCTCATAACAGAGTTTATCAGATATGAAAGTTAAAAATCCTGCAGGTATTATTTGAATAAGGGCATGCGACCTTTGAAAAGGATCAGGTGATATTCGGTTTGATTTCCCTAAATCAAATTATAGGCCAGACTATTAAGTTAGCTACAGAGTTAAAAATGTTAAAAATGGAGACACTAAATTTGCTCTTAGCTAATTGATTTGTATAAATTTTTAGAACGGCAAAAAGAAAATACGCATTCCTACATACAGAGAAAAGAGACTGGAAGGATAAATACCAAATATTAAAAGTAATTTTCTTTAGGTAATAGGATTACGGGTGATTTATCTTTTTGTTTATGTATATTTTATAAAGATTTTTTAATAGACAGGAAATAGGAAGTGTTATTTAAAATACTTTTTTTGTCTTTTTAGGGTTGCACCCTCGGCATATGGTGGTTCCCAGGCTAGAGATCAAATCAGAGCTGTAGCCACTGGCCTACACCCCAGCCACAGCAACGAAGGATCCAAGCTATGTCTGCGACCTCAGTGACAGCAACGCAGGATCCTTAATCCACTGAGCCAGGCCAGGGATCATACCTGTGTCCTCATGGATACTAGTCAGATTCATTTCCTCTGAGCCACTATGGGAGCTCCAGAAATGTTATTTAAAATAGTTGATGGATCACTAGACACCTACTTGAATGAGAAAAAGAAGAGAGAGAGAGACAGAGAAAGAAAAAAAAAACCCCTGAAAACACCACTGCTGGTGGAGGATGTGGAATAATGGGTATGTTCATTCATTGCTGGTGGGTATGCAAAACGGTACAGATATATATATAGTTTATTGTTCATTTTGAGATACTGGGGGTTAGGACTTAAACACTTAAACAATCTTGAGGGCTACAATTCCATATCGAAAAGAAACTGGTAATGAGCAAGGCTATCTTTGGGGGAAAACTATCATCAGCTTGACTGCTCTCTTCTTCAGTCAATTTAGTAATCTTACACATGTCATGAAGCCCACCCTGCCAGTGATTCTTGCAGAAATCGGATATGGTTGGTGCCACTGAATATTTTTCTTTTTTTTTGAATTTATCACATCTGTAGTTGTATAATGATCATAACAATCCAATTTCACAGGATTTCTATCCCATAACCCAAGCACATCCCCCCATCCCCCAAACTGTCTCCTCCGGAGACGGTAAGTTTTTCAATGTCTGTGAGTCAGCATCTGTTCTGCAAAGAAGTTCAGTCTGTCCTTTTTGAATATTTATTTATTTATTTTTGTCTTTCTGCGTTTTCTAGGGCCGCTCCCGCGGCATATGGAGGTTCCCAGGCTAGGGATCTAATCGGAGCCGTAGCCACCGGCCTACACCAGAGCCACAGCAACGCGGGATCCGAGCCGCGTCTGCAACCTACACCACAGCTCACAGCAACGGTGGATCCTTGACCCACTGAGCAAGGCCAGGGATTGAACCTGCAACCTCACGGTTCCTAGTCAGATTCTTTAACCACTGCGCCACGACAGGAACTCTGAATGCTTATTTCTCTTAAACATCTTATCCTGTGATATCTAGGAAGCTCTTCTTTTTTTTTTTTTTTTTTTGCCTCTCTGACTAAACTTTTTTCCCTCTCTCTCTCCTTCTTTTTCTTCTCACCTCAGCGACGCCTCCTAGGCAATTTTCATTTGAATCTTCAGCCCCGCATGACATCTAACAGTGCCAATGTCCTCTTTATTATTTCTCTTTGGCTGAACTTGCTCTCACCTCAAAATAAATTGTTTCAAGGCTCCTTTCTCCTAACAACACAGTCAAAAATATGCCTGATTCTTTTTCCAGCTTCTCTAGCATAATGATGGATCTTACTTTATATTCTTTTGGGGTACACAAGGAATTTCATTGTTCAAGCCTTCAAATTAACCTGGTGTAAAATATTAGATGCTTCATGTTCACTTCATTTGATCAATAAATCAAGAAATCATTTTACTTTCTTAGCGTGTAGCTTGACCCTGTTCTCTTCTTTACATTAGCATTGCTTCTGCCCCCATCCTGTCCTCAGTACCTGATGTGTGGACTAATGTGGTTTCTCCCTATTTTACACCCTGTTGCAACATATGGCCCTCATACTACCATTCACTGGTTAAAGAACTTCTATGGATCCCTTATGCCAACTGTACAAAGCTCCTAGCATTCAAGGATGGCCAATATGTATTTTTATTCTATTTATTTAATCCCTGCCCCCCAACCCTCTGTACCTGAACAGTTGAGTACTGCAGGAGAAACATATAAACTGGCACCATCGAAAACTCATTATCTCCATCCCATCTTATGAGATTTCCACACCACCTGCCAACATTCAGCTTTCTCTGGTCTACTCTTCAATGTCTATTCTACATTTCCTCAAGCATTAACCCCACACTTTCATTCTCAGGAAGTCATCTGTTTGCTCCAGAAAACTGAAACTAGGTATGATTTTTCTCAACTATCTTCCATCTATTTACAAGCTCACTAATACCTACTGATCTTTAGTGACTTGACTCTAGGATTCTGAAATCTGTGCAGTGGCACTTCTTGTCCCTGACTACTTCCTTGGCCCCTGGCAACGTTGCTCTATTAGTCAATTCCCTTCTCTTCAATGTCATCAACCTCTCTTCCCACTGGTTTTACTCCCTTCATCATAAAAAATAAGCAAGCATTTATGTGTTTTCCATGAAAAACTTTTTTTTAAAATCTTTTTAGGGCCACACCCATGGCATATGGAAGTTCCCAGGCTAGGAGTTGATTTGGGGCTGTAGCCTCTGGCCTATGCCACAGCCACAACAACACCAGATCCGAGACGTGTCTGTGACCTATACCTCAGCTCATGGCAACGCCACATCCTTAACTCTCTGAATGAGCCTGAGTCCTCATGGATGCTAGTCCAGGTTCATTAACCGCTGAACCATGACAGGAACACCTTCCATGAAAAACTTGAACAAGATGAATTTAAGATGCTCTGTAAATTCTATGGAAGTATAATTAGGTTTAGAAAAAATATGTAAATGTTTATGTTGGTAGCTATAATTAGAATTATTTTTAGGAATAAGTATATCACAAAGTTTTAGAGTCTATAAATGTGGTACAAAGTCTTCTTAAGACACATTCTTTCACTGTGTTTAGAAGATGAGTTTGGAATGACTTAGAATAGTCTATATGAACTACATATTATCAAGGAATCTACACAATCTAGGAAATATCTGCACATCTTATGCAGGGAGAAGTGGTTTTTCATTATCATTTTGAAGAGAGGTGGTGGCTATAACAGCAATGGTTTACCAAAAACTCTCTCTCCCGGGGAATTTTTTTCTGATCTTTTGCAGTAAGTATCCTTCTCTAAGGCTTACTAAGGTGTCTATAGGGCAAGACCATGTACCTGTCAACAGATTTTCTTAGAAAAGTACAGGATAGAGCTATTCTCCCAAAGGAAAAGATAACAGCAAAGACAACAGTCTGCTCACACATAACTAGCCCAGTTCTTTGAGTCCATATGTCTTCAGTAGATTGTAACTTTTATAGGACAACAAACATGATATCATCTGTTACTGTGCCTACACTGTGTGTGCGGTAAAGCTTATGTAAAATTTTAAGATAGATATACCTTTACAAAAGAAATACACACTAGAAAATATACAGAATATATAAATAAGCAAAAAGCAGAAGACTTCAAAATTACCCATACATCCCATTCCAGAGATAATTTCTATTAATGTTTGACCTATATCTATGCCTATGTGAATATGTACTCCTAGTAAAATGGAAACTCCATTTAACAGGTAAAGCTAAGGTCCTGTTTGTCCACCATGGCTTGTTCTATTCTTCCTGCTCCTCAGAAATAACCACTACAACCATTCAGTTTACATGTTCCTAGTTCTTGTTCACGCACTTGCATCCATGTATCCTCCTGTAGGAAATGTAAGGTATCATTGTGCATATTTATTTCATATTTTATATAAAAGATATCACATGGCCATTTGTTTGAAAGCAGCATGCTATTTCTTTTAAGTCACTAATATGCTATGGAGCTCCTTGTTGATACGGAGAAGTAGGGATACCAGGGATATGGGGAAGTAAAATGCACATTTTACCACACTTCTTTCAATTTCCTATAAAATTTAACTTTTTGTGGGTGTGATTTTGATGAGTGAAAGGTAGTATCTTCTATATTACTTGTAAGATTGAACCAATGCAATTAAATATGCTCAATCTAATTTTTGCATCAGTGATCCATATTTCCTTTTAATAAATCACATGTTTATATGCTTTCACTAGTACATGATTTTGTTTTCCTTGTTAATTTGAAATGCTTTATGTATTCTGGATGATAACAGTCATATATGCTGCAAACATTTTTTTTCTTTCTATTTTAATTCACTATTGGCATCTTTTTCCCTTTATTTATGGCATAATCTGTGGTTTAATTTTCTTTATTCGTTTATCTTTTGCTTTTTGTTCATTGCTTCTTCTATAGATGGGGTTCTCGTCTAAAGGCATAAACAAATTATATTTCTTCTTCTAAGTTTATAATTTTGATACAACTAGACTTTTTAGTTGTTAACATGTGAAGAATGGAATCAGATAATTTTTTCCCTAAATATTTATCCAAATTTTCTCTCAGCATTTATTGAGTGGACTGCCTTTTCCTTACATATATTTCTGTCTCATGAGTTCAAACCAACTCACTGACCTTGTGCCTGGTCTCAACTTCACCCCCTGGACAGTTTCTCCTGCCCCCTGCCCCCTTGCTCCTGGCTGCTACAGCAATGCCACTTCTTCCTTTGAGGTTGTGTTCTCCCAACTGCTCCTACTGTACTAGGCTAACATTTTCCTCTTTATTTAATCAGATCCTATTTATTTATTTTCTTTTTATGGCTGTGCCTATGGCATATGGAAGTTCCCAGGCTGGGGGTCAGATTGGAGCTGTAGCTGAGGGCTACACCACAGCCACAGCAACACTAGATCGGAGCTGCATCTGCAACCTACACCACAGCTTGCAGCAACACCAAATTCTTTTTTTTTTCTTCTTTTTTTGTCTTTTTGCCTTTTCTAGGGCCGCACCTGAGGCATATGGAGGTTCTCAGGCTAGGAGTCGAATCAGAGCTGTGGCCACCAACCCTAGCCAGAGCCACAGCAACTCGGGATCCGAGCTGCATCGGCAACCTACACCACAGGTCACGGCAACGCCCAATCCTTAACCCACTGAGCAAGGCCAGAGATTGAACCCACAACCTCATGGTTCCTAGTTGGATTCGTTAACCACTGAGCCCCATGACAGGAACTCCAGCAACACCAAATTCTTAACCCACTGAGTGAGGCCAGGGAGCCAAACTCATCCTCACAGAGAAAAATGTCAAGTCCTTAACTTGTTGAGCCACAATAGAAACTCCAAATCCCAATTATTTTTATTTTTCATAGATTTCATCCAGCCAGTCCACTGAAAGTCCATTGAAAGTTCCTTTTTTTGTTTGTTTGAGTTCTAACTTAGTTCCCCAAATCAGCTGATGAGTTCACATTGTCTGAAACTATTATTAAACCATTGTCTTTGAGCATGATTTAAGTAGGTATCGGACAGAGGAAGAAACTAACCAAAGGGCCCTTAGGTGAGACATACCTTCATGTTATGACAAAACATATAGTGAGTGAGTCCAAGGAATCCTGAATTTTAATGCTTAACCTTCCGATTTGCAACTTAGTATTCAATTTATTAGCAAATCTGGTCATCTATGCCTACAAAGTATGTTTAAAATCGGATTGCTTTACCCTTCAACTCTGCCACATTGGTCTGCATTCCCAGCTTCACTTCCCTGGACTCCTGGAGTCATTTCCTACCTAGTCTCCTCGCTTTGAAGTTTATCTTGCCTTATCTCTTCTCCACATAGCAACAGGATGATCATTTTTAAATGTAAATCAAATCATGCCATCCTTCCATACACAGCCCTCCCAAAGTCTTCCCCTCACTTGGAATAAAATGATGACGGGACTAAAGAACCTGGTTGCTGGGTAATTTTCTGATTTCTTTTGACTACTCTTCCCTTTACCTACTCTACTCTGGCCACACCGGTTTTCCTGCTGTTCCTTGTGCATGTGAAACACCTGCCACCTTTGCTTTTGCACTTACTTCTCTCTGCCCAGAAAACTTTTCCTTTAGATATTCACAAGGTTCAGTCCCTCACCGGACCATATTTTTTTAAAACTTCACCTCCTCTGAGAGCCCTTCTTTGCCCACCCTATCTATAACAGGACCTCTGTTTCTATCTTTTTCTCCTGCTTATTTTTCTCCGTAGCATTTTTCACCATTGGACATTGTCTTTTGTGTTTACTTGTTTATCGTGTCTTCCCCACTTGAATTGTTTCTGTTCACTGCATATCGCTAGCATGTAAAATAGTACTTGACAGGAAGTTCCCTTGTGGCACAGCAGGTTGAGGATCCCAAGCTGTCACTGCAGTGTCTCGGGTTGCTGCTGTGTCATGGGTTGGATCCCTGGCCTGGGAACTTCCACATGCTGAGGGTGTGGTCAAAAAAGAAAAAACGGTGCTCAACATATAGTATACTCTCGACATATATTTATTGAATGTATTAATTAATGAGAGTGGCTGTGTATTCATTCATTTTTAAGGGCAATCTTTCCTATCATTTCCAGTATTTGGTCCTGTATCAGTTATCTTCTACTACAATAATGCTTGGTAACAAACATCTAGAAATCTCAGAATCACCCACGGTTCCACTGATCTAGGTTGGGCTTAGCTGTGACTGCAGATTGACTCTGTTCCTTATAGCTCTCATATCTTTTCCTAGGACCTGTGGAAAGTCTGGGCACGTCCTTTTCATGGCGATGATTGAGGTGCAGGAGAAAGGATGATTCAATGCCAAGCCCACATCAAGCCTCTACTTGCATCAAGTCTACACATATCCTACTGGCTAGAGCAAGTCATATGGTTGAGACCAGGGTCAGGGGTCGGTAGGCCACTCTGCTCATAAGTTGAAGGGCATGGCAAAGTTAGATGCAAAAGGCACACTATAGGCAGGAGTGATGAGTTAGAGCCATCTGTGCAGTCTCTCCACAGAGTGTATTGCTGAAAAATAAACTTTAGCTTTCAGCTAACATTTTAACATTATGGCCACAGAAATTATGTACCTGATACCAGTGAGAATGTTAAAAAAGTGTTGCCTAGGAGTTCCCATCATGGCTCAGCAGTAATGATCCCAACTAGTATCCATGAGGACGTGGGTTCGATCCCTGGCCTGGCTCAGTGGGTTAAGGACCTGGCATTGCTGTGAGCTGTGGTGTAGGTTGCAGACATGGCTTGGATCCTGTGTTGCTGTGGCTGGGGCGTAGCCAGCAGCTACAGTTCTGATTCGACCCCTAACCTAGTAACCTCCATATGCCACAGATGTAGCCCTTAAAAAAAAAAAGAAAAAAGTATGCCTAATGCACTCGGAGGATAAGAGAACACTCTTAAGACTTATGAACAGAAATAATTTCAAAACTTCAATAGTAAGAAAAAGTATTTAAGATATGTTAAATGTGTATTTTGGTCCACTGGGAAAGAAGCACCCATTTCAAATAGCAAGATATGAGAACTTTACTTTGGTGATGAAAAAAAAATCAAGGTTTTCGTTAGATAGTGCCTGTATGTCAATGGAGTGATCATTTGTTTGGATTAAAATCTCTTATCTCAATAGGGTTTATCTGTTGTGATTACTTTGGTAAATGTCTGAAAGTACACATTCAAAATTTTAATTGAATGTGTACAGTTTAAACTCTGTTGAAAAGCCAATGAATGAAAGTGTGTAGCATAAGGGTGTGGGATATCTTTGTGGGTGATATGCTCTATTAAATTAGCTATTTTTCCTCTGCTCATGATTATGGGGGATGTGCCTATTATCTTTAATATTTAAGTCAATTTCTTGGGTAGGAATAAAATAAGTAATTGTTTTTTTTGCGACTATAGTTATGGCCACTTTTAAGTTGATCCTTCCTGGAAAAGCCCAGCTTAAAACTGTCTTGTGGAAGGCAAAAGATAAAATTTTTCAAAGGAGAAATTTCTGGCTTTGTTGGCCATTATTTCATAAATTTCTGATTTTGTTGGCCGTTATTTCATAACATTGGCTATGGTGTAGGTGGCAGCTGCAGCTCTGTTTTTTTTTTTTTTTTTTTGTCATTTTTGCTATTTCTTGGACCGCTCCCACGGCATATGGAGGTTCCCAGGCTAGGGGTCCAATCGGAGCTGTAGCTGCCAGCCTACGCCAGAGCCACAGCAACGAGGGATCCGAGCTGCGTCTGCAACCTACACCACAGCTCACGGCAACGCCAGATCCTTAACCCACTGAGCAAGGGCAGGGACCGAACCCGCAACCTCATGGTTCCTAGTCGGATTCGTTAACCACTGCGCCACGACGGGAACTCCTGCAGCTCTGATTTTGATTTGACCCCTAGCCTGTCTGACATGTTTTTGAGAAAAAATTTTGATTTACTTCTTTTCTTAATATAAAGTTATTTTCCACTGAATTTTTCTGTTTCTCGAGATTTCTGGTCACAATTCAGTAAGATATATTTCCTAAGCATGTTGTTATTTACCTAAAAAGAGGCAGAGTTGGATCTTGGATTTTATCTTTGAATACAATTTATCAGTACCTTAAACTTGATGACATATAGTTGAAATTTAATTTTTATTAATTCTATATTAAGTAGGTAGATAAAATGTAGATAAAATGTAGAATGTGCCTCCTTCTATATAACAAAAATAATATTTCACAGTTACATAAAGACTCATAAGGATCATGAAGACAAAATGAATGAGTTCTTATATTTATAAGAATAGTTAATTGTCTTAGAGATATATGCCTATATTTCTCATTCTATGAAAAGATATAATATTTCTGTTTGTTTTTCTCCTTTATTCAAAATTACCTTTGGCTAATCCTATTCAGTTTAAAATTTCTTCATAAATTTGATATTACTGACATTTTGCTGTATTTATTTTGTTGTATTTTGCATGCCATGACCTAAACACTTCAAACTGTTTGAAATAATTTTGTTGACAATGTGAGGAAAATTATATTGGATAAAACATCTGAGTGGGATATGGATGGCTAAATGGAATCCCAAAAATAAAGATATCAGTGTGTAAACATTTTTCTTAAGGTTTTAGCATTAAACATGTGCAAGAGCTAACTTAGATCACACTCCCTCGTTTTCAGTTTTGGGTTTTTCTTCTCAATAATCATAAGAAAAACATATGAAAGATACAGGTGTGGATTAATGTATCAGTCAGGATTCACTCAGAGACGTAGAAACTCTAGGATATATATAAGTATGTCGCTGTATATGTGTATATATGTTTATGATTTGAATTTACACAATTGTAAAGCAGTCTCTGTGAGCCTGTCTGCTGTCTTCCCATCTGGTGCAGGAGCTGTGAAGCCCTTGGGGCAGGCAGTTGGGAAGGGAAGATGAAAGAAAGTAAAGGGGAGGAGGAATTCCCATTGCGGCTCAGTGGGGACAAACCCAACTAGTATCTGTGAGGACTCGGGTTTGATCCCTGACCTTGCTCAGTGGGTTAAGAATCCAGCGTTGCTGTGAGCTGTTTGTAGGTCAAAGACTCGGCTTAGATCCCATGTTGCTGTGGCTGTGGTGTAGGCCGGTAGCAGAAGCTCCAATTCTGATTTGACCCTTAGCCTGAGAACTTCAGTACGCCGTGGGTGTGGCCCTACAAATATATAAAAAAGAAAAGAAAGTAAAGGGGAGGAGAAGCAAGAATAAGCTGGAACCCAAAAGGATGAGCTGGAGACTCATAAGAATAGACTGAAACCTGTGTCAGATCCTGAGGAGAAGCTAGGGTCCCTTGTCTGCTGCTAAACACATACATCTAGCCTAGGAATCAGAGAAGCTGAGAAGGATCCAGGGGAAGGTGGGCGAGTCGCAGGCCTGCTGTGATGTCACACCAACAGGGTGATCCGGCAGATCAGTGATGATGTGTGGGAACTGTTTCACTTCTGCCCTTCAAATCCCCTATAAGAATCTCTCAGTTACTACCTTAACTGGAACAAATAGACAAGCAAATTCTGGGGAGTGTAGTTTAGATTAATTAATCCAAGACAAAGCCACCACAGTTATAAAGTCCAGTCATTGATAACATAGCCATTCATTCAATCATTTACCAGTCTGAAACCCTAAATTTCAAGATTGGCTTTGCATGGGGCTTCTCCAGCATCACCAATCCTTTTTTTTTTTTTTGTCTTTTTGTAGGGCCGCACCCATGGGATATAGAGGTTTCCAGGTTAGGGGTCTAATCAGAGCTGTAGCTGCCGGCTTACACCAGAGCCACAGCAACACCAGATCTGAGCCGCATTTGTAACCTACACCACAGCTCACAGCAACGCTGGATCTTAACCCACTGAGCGAGGCCAGGGATTGAACCTGCAACCTCATGGTTTCTAGTCAGATTTGTTAACCACTGAGCCACAACGGGAACTCCCCTAGCATCAATCTTAACCATTCCTCTGAGGACAGTTTTGTTAATTTTCTCTCTCTCTCTGAATATGTGTGTATTTATATATACATACATATATACACACACATATATAGACACATTACACACACATATATAACTTTTATGTTATAGAATTATATACAGATACAATTAATACATAGATAAAATTATATTTGTAATTTTATAACTCACATAAAAGCTTATATATATATGTGCAATATATGTATACATATAACATACAGGCTAAATCCAGGGTAAATTTTACTTATACTTCCTTTTACTTGTATTTTATTAAGTGCTATGTTTTGTACTTTGACATTATAATTAACTCCTCTCTGACCATCATCACCATTCTTAGTATGGTTATTTTGGGGCCAGGTGGAAAGAGGGGATTTGCTCTCTTTGGCTCACACACAGTGGATTACAGCCTTCTGCATCCATAACTGGACTCATGAGCTTAGATGGATTGGTAAGATGAAGGTTGAAAATGCTCACTAAAATCCATTTCTTATCATTCACATACTGAAATGATTCTTATTAATGCTAGGTTTGGGCATTTGAATTTCCTGTTCTATGTTTTTCAATTCTGTGGTATTTTACTTTTTCTTTTTCTTTTTTTTTGGCTTTTCTAGGGCCACTCCCACAGGTCATTTTATTTTTTTTTTTATTTTATTTTTTTGTCTTTTTGCTATTTCTTGGGCCGCTCCCGCGGCATATGGAGGTTCCCAGGCTAGGAGTCGAATCGGAGCTGTAGCCGCCAGCCTACGCCAGAGCCACAGCAACAGTATTTTACTTTTTCTGTGTTTCATAACAAATGACCATAAATTCAGCTGCTTAAAACAACACCTATTTACTGTCTCACAGCATGGGGTGGCTGGAGTCTCTGCTTAGGATCTCAAGGGGGAAACCACAGTGTTGGCAAGGCTGCATTCTTTTCTGGATGTCCTGGGGAGGAATCTGCTGTCAAGTTCATTCAAGATGCTGGTAGTAGAATTTAGATCCTTCCCATAATTTCCATGTGCCCCCCCGCCCCCCGCCGCCACTGCTTTTGCATGCAGGCAACTATATGTAGAGTCTTCATGCTTTTAGTCTGTATTAGTTTCCCTGGGACTGCTGTAGCAAATTACAACAAACTGGGTGGCTTAAAACAATAGAAATTTATCCTCTCATAGTTCCGGAGTCCAGAAGTCTGAAATCAAGGTTTGGATAGGTCCAGGCTCCCTTTGAAACTCTACAGAAGAGTTCTTTCTTGCCTCTTCCTAGATTCTGGTGGCTCCTGGCAATCTCTGCATTCCTTGGTTATAGCTGCAACACATGATTCTCTTCCTTGTGCCTCTGTATCCAAATCTCCCTCTCCTTTCTGCCATAAAGACATTAGTCGTTGAATTTAGGGCCTACCCTAATCTAAAATGATCTCATTAGAACTTGATTACATCTGCAAAGACCCTATTTCCAAATAAGACCATGTTTACAGGGCCTGAACATACCTTTTGAGGGGACAATTCAAATCACTGTGTAAGCTCTCTGCCTTTCTCTCCTGCCACCAGCTTGGGAAGGTCTTCTGTTTCTAAGAGCTTGTGTGATTAGATGAGGCCACATAGCTCATCTCCCTGTTATGGGCTGAATCCACTTACTTCCATATCCACTGGTTAAAGGCTGCCCCACATGGTTTAACTCCCTTGTGCTTGTTGACTCTAAAAGGAAAACACACAACGTAAAAGTTGTGAGTTAAGTTTTATTCAGGGAACTTACTGAGGACGAAAGCCTCTCAGTAGCTCTAAGGGGACTGCTTTGAAAAAGTGTGGTGGTGGCGGCGGGGGGAGCCAGGATATACATGTATTTGTCTAGGGCTGGGAAATACCTGTAGTCAAGCATCCATCGTGGTAAAAGATTACTGCTAATCACAAAGAATTAGATATCTGAGTTAATGATTTTAGTGCTTTTCTATGGGAGGATGCAAGAATCTGGGGTCATTGAAGTTCTTTCTTAGATATGCCCATATACCCAAAATACAGAACGCTGGGTCCTGTTTTTCCTCTTTTCTGAAATCCCCTCAGGGCAGCTCTTCTGGACAACTGCAGTGAGTTGAGACTTCATATAACTCTTCATATAACTGGGTAATGGAGCACTCTGTGCTTTTTGTTTATAGCACAAGTACTAGTAGGTTCCTCCAGCATCTCTCATTGTGACTCCAGAGAAGTTCCAGAGTAGAAAGAGAGAGGATACTATTTATTGCACTTGCTCAATGCCGGATCACACAGCAAAACCAGAGTTAAAGCGGGCAGAGAAGAAGTGAGAGACAAGAGGCATCTGACACATCCGACAAGACAAAAAACTTAAATGAAAATGATGAAGAGAGAAATTTTCTTTGCCTATCAAGTTGGGCAAGGCGTTTAAATTGATAATCCCATTTAAGTAATGAGAATCTGAACAAAAGCTCTAGGAATGAAAAGGATTCCAGAATCACCTGGGAGGTAGGATGACAGGGTGTGGCTCCTGATTTAGATGTGGGAAATAAGGAAAGGGGAGGTAGGAATTCCACAGACTAGCCTTAGAGCTTGTCACTGGAGGGATTCCTTGGCCATTAGCTTAATTAACAGGGGATACAGGAAGGAGAGCTTTCAGGAGCAAGAAAGAGTTTGGAATGTTGAGTTAGAAATCTGTATCAGGAGCTTCTTAGGGAGCGAGATGCAGTTCATGAGTCACTACAAATAAATAACAGCTGAAGCCTCCTCTAGAATAGTGAGATTTTAAAAGAGTTTAGGGGAACTTCACCAAATACCATTATTTAAAGGTGGTCTGGGGAGTTCCCATTGGGCCTCAGTGGAAGCACACCCAACTAGGTTCCACAGGGACTCGGGTTCAATCCCTGGCCTTGCTCAGTGTATTAAGGATTCGGCATTACCCTGAGCTGTGATGCAGGTCGAAGATACAGCTCAGATCTGGCGTTGCTATGGCTGTGGTGTAGGGTGGCAGCTGGAGCTCCGATTTTGACCCTCTCGCCTGGGAACTTCCATATGCCAAACCGTGGCCCCAAAATGCATTATAAATAGATAATAAATAAATAAATAATAAATAAAGGTGGTCTGAAGGGTGGAGTTAGTGAAGGATGACATAGTTGAGGAGGTAGCAGGAAAACTGGGAATTTGAGTGCTATAAATTGAGGAGATACTTTAAAGGGAAGAAGTCCAATAGAGTTGAATGAGGCAGAAAGGTGGAGTGGTAAGAATGCCGCAAAGATGCCATTCAACTTGATTCATAGAAAAATTATTTGAGAACTTTGAAAGAGTAATGCCTACAGGATAAAATGGGCAAAAATCATAATGCACAGGGTTGGAAATGAACAAGAGCTCTTCACAATGAAGTATCCTTCATGATAATGAGGGAAAGAGAAATACTGTGGTAGGACAGTAAAATCAATGAGATGGAAATTAAACCCTAAAATTGTGAGTTTTTTTAAATTTAGTAAGGTATAATTTTTTTAATTTAGTAAGCTATAAATTCTCAAATAATTAGAAATTAAGCTTTATTTAAATTATTTTTATTTAAAGTTTGATATTCATTATTAGCTGTAGCTTGTTTTTCAACCTAAATAAACTTAAATGTCTTAGGAGAAAATTATTTTTGAAAAAAGTATGACAATTTAAAATTTTGCATTTTAGTTTAACTTTTTTGTAGGGAAATTTTATGTATGTAGGTTATTATTTTATTATTATTATTATCATATTTTTGCTTTTTAGGGCTACAGCTCATGGCAATGCCAGATCCTTAACCCACTGAGCAAGGCCAGGGATCAAACCCGCAACCACATGGTTCCTAGTTGGATTTGTTTCCACTGTGCCACAACAGGAACTCCTATCTATCATTAAAGTATAGTTGATTTGCAATGTTTCATCAAGTTCTGTTGTACAACAAAGTGACCCAATCACACGTATATCCCTGTGCTGTACAGTAGGATCCCACTGCCTATCTATTCCAAATAGAACAGTTTGCATGCCCCAAACCCCCCAAATGCTCATCCATCCCACTCCCACCACTTTTCCCTCCAGAACCCCAAGTCTGCTCTTCTTGGCCATGATCTGTTTCTGTTTGTTTGTTTGTTATTTTTAGATAGGATCATCTATTCCATATTTTAGATTCCACAAATAAGTGATATCATATGACATTTGTCTTTTTTATTCTGGCTTACTTCATTTAGTATGAGAGTCTCTAGCTCCACCCATGCTGCTACAAATGGCATTAGTTTAGTATACATTTTAATGATAACATATTAAAGTTTTTATACTTTGAATATAATGACATTTTATTTTTTAATTTTTTAGAGGAGCATTATCCAATGGAAAAATGTGTCACATATGTGAACCACATAAGTAATTTAAAATTTTCTAGTAGTCATATTAAAAAAATAAAAAACAAAAACAAAAAATAGGGGAGTTCCTGTAGTGGCGCAGTGGTTAACGAATCTGACTAAGAACCATGAGGTTGCGGGTTCGATCCCTGGCCTTGCTCAGTGGGTTAAGGATCTGGCGTTGCCGTGAGCTGTGGTGTAGGTTGCAGACGCGGCTCAGATCTGGCGTTGCTGTGGCTCTGGTGTAGGTCGGCAGCTACAGCTCTGATTCGACTCCTAGCCTGGGAACGTCCATATGCCGTGGGTGTGGCCCTAGAAAAGGCAAAAAGACAAAAAAAAAGGTAAAATTAATTCTGATAATGTATTTTATTTACCAATACATTAAAAATATTACCATTTAAAATATACTCAATTTAGGAATTCCCGTGGTGGCACAGTGGGAATGAATCCGACTAGAAACCATGAGGTTACGGGTTTGATCCCTGGCCTCACTCAGTGGGTTAAGGATCTGGCGTTGCCGTGAGCTGTGGTGTAGGTCACAGACGCAGCTCAGATCTGGCGTTGCTGTGGCTCTGGTGTTGGCCGGCAGCTGTAGCTCCAATCAGACCCCTAGCCTGGGAACCTCCATATGCCGCGAGTGCAGCCCTAAAATGAAGTAAATAAATAAATAAGAATAAAATATACTCAATTAAAAAATTATTGAGATTATTTTATACGTTTTTCATATTAAGTCTGGAATCAGCATATATTTTACACTCTAGCCACATTTGGCTAGTGGCTAACACATAAAACGACATGTATTTGAACAATGGAGTCATTAGAAAAACTAAGTGAAAATCTTTATTATAACAACTTCCTGATTTTGCTGAAATGAAGGCAAAGAAATGAGATTTTATGAAATAAATATAAAATGATTCATATAAAGTATATTTGTGTTATTTACCCAAACATCAAAACAATACCTAAAGATGCATAAGTACAAATAAATCAGTTGTCCTTGATATTTTTCAGGCATATAAAAAACACAGTTTTATGCTTTTTTTCTTTTTCTTTTTGTCTTTTCTAGGGCCTGCTCCTGCAGCATATAGAGGTTCCCAGGCTAGGGGTCTAATCGGAGCTGTAGCCACCAGCCTATGCCAGAGCCACAGCAACGTGAGATCCAAGCCGCGTCTGCGACCTACACCACAGCCCATGGCAATGCCAGATCCTTAACCCACTAAGCAAGGCCAGGGATTGAACCTGCAACCTCATGGTTCCTAGTTGGATTCGTTAACCACTGAGCCACAACGGGAACTCCAAGAAAAACGTGTGTTTTTAGAAATTATAACAGACACTCCGTTGTTGCTTTGGAAAAGTACAACGTGAGTGCTTTCAATAAAGAAGGAATGAGGAATGGAACTGCATTTTATTAAGGCAAAAGAAAGATTGTCTTTAGCTTGTTGCTTTGGTTGGAAAATAAGGGACAGATTAATATGGATACAGAAAGTGATGCAAGGTGTGTGGGAAGTGGATATTGTGAAAAAAATTTGTGCATTGTGTGGACTAAGTTTAGAATAAATTTAATTGAGTAAGTTAACCTTAAAAGTAAGGTGGTGCCATAAATCATACTCCTCACAAGGGCAAGTGACCTGTGCTATTACAAAATCTAAACGTTGTGTCTGTATTCCTGATTATTCACTGAATGTGATTCTCTGCAGATCTCCAGCAGCAGATTCATAAGATGTTGTATTCAGCTCCAGCTTTTGGAGCTGCCCTCTAGAATTGGTTGATCTCCTCTTCTGGTGGAAATATTTCATCACCATAGCCAAAATCGTGATCTTAATGCTTTTATTTGGACCCTGTATAATTAATTGTATTTTTCTCTTCATTACATCCCCGATTAGAAGCTATCAACATTCAGATGGTGATAGAAGGGGTACCTAGTGTGATGCATTGAACCCCACTCAACCATCCCATGACTGGAGACCTAACTGCTCTCCCCTAACGACACCCCTTTACAGCAGGAAGCAGTCAGAGTGGTCCGTCGCTCCTTCTCCCTCGCAGTTAGAGTTTCCAACTCTAGAGGGGGGATTGAGGCAGAATATTAACTCAGGTAGTCAGTGTAGGAGCATGGGCTTCGATGCATTCTTTGATATAGCCACTGATGAACATTTGAGGCTTAAGGGCTCCAGGGAGTACCATCCCCACAGGCCTTGTTTACTATAGGGAGTGTACCTATGCCCAGATGGATATTAATCCCTAATCCCCTGTGACTCAGTTTACCCGAGGAAAAGGTCAAAGGAGCTATGAGACTTATGGGACATTTCCATCCCTAGGACCCTATTGGACAAGGACTGATATAGGTAACTAAGCAAGGCCAATGGGAGAAGACCACATCTCTCTGGACCCCACATTGGTATCCCCTCCATCTTTAAGGAATAAAAACCCCATAGGACAATAGGGAAAGGGGGGCTCTTCTCCCCCCGCTCCAGTAACCCTGGGAGCTATCTGCTTTCCTTTAATAAAGACTTTGCTTGCTTGCAAAAAAAAAAAAAGGCAGTCAAGGAGCACAGGAGCCATTTAATGGTTCTCTTGTTGAGATTTTGTTGTTTTTACGACTCTGTAGGCTACTGGGAAAACATGCTCTGGAAGGTTTCTAGCTAACATAATCACATGGAACTTGGGTTCTTTGTTAGTTCATCTGTCTTTGGTTGCACAATCTTATAATCATTTTCTGAGGGACATACTCTCCCTATCCATAGGAACTCCATCAGTCCATCTCCACATCTATTCAGGCTGGCCTCTGGTTCATTGAATTGTTTTAAACAAGACAGTGTTCAACTTTCTGATCACTCCTGAATTTCTTTAATTCCAGGGAAATTCTAGCTCTCGCAAAAAAGAAAAAAAAACCAAAAAACCTCCTTTATGAAAAATGATATCCATGCCTACTGGATATGCTGTCTCTTCATCCTGTTGTGTATTATTAATTTTACTAGTCCTGAATCAAGCCAGATCATCAGTGAGATTCTGCTTAGAGTATCCTCCTCACACCTGGCTACTTTTACTGAAATAACCCTTGATGTAGTACTTTCAGTTTCACACAATAAGACGATAACAGAGAACTCACTAGTGTATTTACTGTAGGGATGATGTTGAGAATACTATCTACAACATATCCAAGCATCTATCCTTCGTAAAGAACCATGGGAGAAATAGCAACCATACCAGGAAAAAGCTATGCTTGTCCTGAGTAACAGGCAGGCTTTGAATGTATAGTTTATTTATATATTTTATTAATTTCCTTCTTTCTTTGCTTTGGTTGCTAGAAAACTCAGAGCCAGATTTGCTCTTTTGCTTTGGCAGATGTGTAAGAACTTGTAAACTTTACTTTGGTTTTATTTTTTTCTTCCTCCCATATTCCTCTTCACTTTGACCCTTTTATCTACTTTATTTCATCTAATTTTATGTATTTTAGCTTATTATCTCAAAGTCTTTTTGGCTATAAGTGTGTGAGCATAAGTTAAGTAATGAATAAATCAATTCATTACAATAATTGACATAAAATATAATATAAAATTTGTCCAGGAAGAGTGGATGTTTTAATTGTAATATTTTGGTTTGTCCTTACCCTTTGTTTTCCTGTCTTTTTCTTCTACTGACTAAAAAACTCCCCTCCCAGATACCAGTTAGAAAATTTAAAAAATGCACTATATGATTGGTGTCATTTTAAGAGAATACTTTAATTGCTTTATGTTAATGAAATAAGTGTGCTATGACTGATTAGCTGGTTCTTTTTATTGTTGATTTTACTAAACAAAGCATCTGTTAATAAAATATTTAGGAGGTCATCAAGATTCACAAAGCATCATAATTCACCTGAGAGGGTATATTGTCAGTTATTAGACAGAAAAGTAGTAGAGGGAAAACATGAGTCTGAGAAAAATAATTTTAAAGCTGTCAACACGGTGATTTATAAGTTAGGTATTTAAACAAGTCTTAACTATTTTCCATGTCAATAATAAAATGGTATCTAATTACTTAAAAACTATTTATTGTGTGCCCTTTCCAAAACTATTTTTCGGGAAGTTCAAAACTATTGGTCTAGGACCTCTGTTTGGATGAAGTTTCTGTAAGCTAATGAAAGGATAAAGAGCCGTCAGCTTTTCTATTTGGGATTAAGACTATCCTGATCATTCCCTGTGAGCACAATTTTCCTGTGCATCATTTAAAACTGAAAGACAAAAGGGATGGAAAAAGATCAACTGAAGCCTACAGGGATATACTTACAAATTATGAGTGAAGATGCTCCCTTAATATTTTGCCAAGTGAAGTTTGGTGCTGAGAGGGAGGCAATGAAAGTTCTCAATCAACAAGAGGGAAGTGGAGCGTGTGACAGTCAGGGTCCAATAGGAAAAGAGAAACTGCAACCACTATTTTTTCGTTTTTTGTCTTTTTAGGGCCACACCGGCAGCAAGCATATGGAACTTCCCAGCTTAGGGGCTGAATCACAGCTGTAGCTGCCGGCCTACACCACGGCCCCAGCAATGCCAGATCCAAGCAGCATCTTCGAACTACACTGCAGCTCATGGCAATGCTGGATCCTTGACCCACTGAGCGAGGCCAGATATCGAACCCACATCGTCATGGATACTAGTCAGGTTCATTATGCTGAGCCACAACAGGAACTCCAATGAAGACAATTTAATATAGAGTGTTGGAAGGAATACAGATAAAATGTAGATAAGTTCAGGAAGTAGCTTCTTCATTCTTAGTACTGGGGACAAAGATAAAAGACTGGGGTTCTCAAGAAAAACTAGATGCTTGGAGGAGGGGCCCTTGGGACTGCTTGTCTGGGGGTGGTATCACTGAGGGGCCTCAGTTACGAGGCTGGATCTAAGAGATGGAACAACATTGGAAAGTTGAACCCTCTGTTTCTGGAACCAAGTGTGCTTTTTGGTTAAAGAGCCATACTGGGGTGACCCAAGCAGCAACAGAAAGCAAAACAGAAAGAGCAAATTCTTTCTCCTTCCTCCTGCCCTTCTAGTCTCTCTTTAGTTTCTCTTACTGGAGAAACCTAAAAGAAAATCAGAGAAGTGTTTGTGGAAGCCAAGTCCAAATATCACAAAGATAAAAGGGCAAGCGTGAAGCTGAGAAACAACAGCTTAATAACTGACAGAGATGCTACATTGGGATGAAAACCGAAGAAAAAAATGTAATGGTTGAATTATAAGAGAGACACACTGGGAGCTGGAGAGGAGATAGCAGTAAATAAATTTTTAGGAAAATCCGTATTAATTGACAATGCTTTTTGGATTAGATTTGTGTTTTGTTGGGATAGAAGTACAGTCTGCCTCAAGGGAACCACTCACAGTTGGCTTACTTGTGGATGAAACTAAGAAAGGCTCAGCTAAAAGAGAGCAATCAAATAAAAAACACGGAAACCAAGTTTAATAGACCCTCAAAGTATTAGGTACATTTCTCATTTATTTCTAAATTACAAGTAACTAAAAAGGAGAAGGACTTACCAATTGTCAAGTCTAAGATGACAGTGACCCAGTCCACTCACTCTAGACATATTCATGGGTAATGTTTTTGTATTGAAACAAATAATTTAGTGATAACTACTTTAATGTGTGACCTCAGACAAAAAACCCTTTTGGGTCCTTTTTTCTTGTTTGTAATTAATGAACTGAACTAAATGGATCTGATCTTCTTTTAGCTTTTAAATGTTCATAGCTATTAAAATTGTTACCTTTCCCCCAAATCTGATATCTTATGTATCAGATAAACATAAGATAGGTAAACCAGAGATTCTCCTTTAGTTTCGATTTCATCATTCTCAAATCTTTAGATAATAGGATTTAACTAACTGCAATGGTACCAGAGATTGTAAAAGTGATTAGCTAAGAAAAGAACACATGACAATCAAGGCAAGATTCACATTTAATTATCTGGTATAGCAGGCTCTATACCATTTTTTCCCCCTATTAAACAATATAGTCAGTGTTTCAATAATCTCAGGCATTTGAAAATCTTTCAGGAGTTCCCATCGTGGCACAGTGGTTAAGGAATCCGACTAGGAACCATGAGGTTGCGGTTAGATCCCTGGCCTTGCTCAGTGGGTTAAGGATCCGGCGTTGCCGTGAGCTGTGGTCTAGGTCGCAGACATGGCTCGGATCCCGCGTTGCTGTGGCTCTGGTGTAGGCCAGTGGCTATAGCTCCAATTCGACCCCTAGCCTGGGAACCTCCATATGCCACAGGTGTGGCCCTAGAAAAGAAAAAAAAAAAAAAAAAGTCAGTTCCTGAAGTTTTGAAATAGAAATTCTGGAGAAAGAAGTTCTTTCAGGGTCCTGATATCTCTGCTTGCTTAGATCATCACTTGCTTCCCTTAACTCACTCTTTCTTTCTTTTTTTCTTTTTCTTTTTTTGACCTCACCTACAGCGCACAGGCATTCCCAGGGCCAGAGATCGAACCTGCACCACAGCAATGACAATGCCAGATCTCAACCCGCTGTGCCACTAGGGAACTCCAACTCATTATTTCTTAAATCTGAGAACCATGGGAATCTTCAGACTGCAGCATGATAAATCTGTTTTAAGGTGTATCATGGACTTGTCAAAAAATTGGAGAGGAGCTTATCCTGATGATCTAGCCAAGAGTCAGTGCAATTTTCTACGCTGTCATGGATGAGTTACTGATTAATTACTTGATGTCTTAGTTTGGGGGGGAGGCATGGACAAAAAGAATCAAGGGTTGCTTTTCCTATTGACTTTGTGGATGTCCCACCAGCTCTTTGTGTCTTGGGTGTGTCAGGTTCACCGATAACGAACCGAGAGTGTACTGAGGGGGAGGGAAAGGAGCATTTGCTTTGCCAGAGTAAGAGAGGGATGTGGGCTTCCCTTGAGAACAGGGTCGGACTTGTCAAGATTATAAGGACTGAGGGGTGGTGGCTTCTGCAGTGATTAGTGGCCTGATGGAGTTGACTGTGTGGATGCCTGGAGACCTGGGCACTCACACTAGTACCTTAGTTGTGTGGCAAGGTTCCTAGTGACGAAACTTGCCTCAGAAGGTGTAAATACGGCCAACTGACCCACTGATCTTCACCTAGAGCACGCAGACTTGGACGGCGAGCATCTCGGCAGTGACCATAATGGGCTGAACATCAAAGACCATCCTCACTTTTCCAAAAAAACACTCTCTGACATCAACATCATGAATATTTTCTCAGGTCAGTCTCCCAAAGCAATAGAAATGAGAGCAAAAGTAAACCAATGGGACCTAATCAAACTGAAAAGCTTTTGCACAGCAAAGGAAACCAAAAGAAAACAAAAAGGCAACTTACAGAATGGGAGAAAATACTTTCAAATGATGCAACGGACAAAGGCTTAATCTCTAGAATATATAAGTAACTTATACAACTCAACAGCAAAAAAGCCAATCAACCAATGGAAAAATGGGCAAAAGACCTGAATAGACTGTTCTCCAAGGAAGATATACAGATGGCCAGCAAACACATGAAAAAATGCTCAACATCACTGATTATAAGAGAAATGCAAATCAAAAGTACCATGAGATACCACTTCACACCAGTCAGAATGGCCATCATTAATAAGTCCACAAATAACAAATGCTGGAGAGGGTATGGAGAAAAGGGAACCCTCCTACACTGTTGGTGTAGCCACTATGAAAAACAATATGGAGGTTCCTCAAAAAGCTAAAAATAGAGTTGCCATAGAGTAATAGAGTAATCCCACTCCTGGGCATATATTTAGATGAAACTATAATTCAAAAAGATACATGCACCCCTATATTCATAGCAATGCTATTCACAATAGCCAAGACATGGAAACAACCTAAATGTACAACAACAGAGGAATATGATATATATATATATATATATATATATATATATATACATATATTACTACACAGCCATAAAAAAGAACACAATGCCATTTACAGCAACACGGTTGGAACTAGAGATTATCATACTAAGTGAAGTAAGTTAGAAAAAGAAAGACAAGTACCATATGACATCATTTACATGTAGAACCTAAAATACACTACAAATAAACTTCTCTATGAAACAAAAACAGACTCACAGACATAGAGAACAGACTGGTTCTTCTCCCCTGGTTGCCAAAGAGGAGAGGAGTAGGGTAGGGATGGAGTGGGAGTTTGGGATTTGCAGATGTGAACAATCATATATACAATGGATAAACAACTGGGTCCTATTGTATAGGACAAAGAACTATATTCAATATCCTGTGATAAACCATAATGGAAAAGAATATTTTAAAAGAATGTATATATACATGTATAACTGAATCACTTTGCTGTATAGGAGAAATTAATACAACATTGTAAATCAACTATACTTCAATAAAAAATAAATTAAAAAAGAAGTAAATGATGAAGCAATTTGCTCAATAGATAATTAGCATACATGACAAAAATATTTCAGTAGAAGTAAAATGGTTAGACACTTGCCAGAGAATCTGATCTCCTGGGATCTTTTAAAGACTTGGAATGAATATCTCATGTTCTTGCAATTTAACCATTTTTCCTCAAATAAGGAAATAATAGACAACATATCCGTTCTAATCGCTATAGATATGTGATAAGAAATTTATATATATATATATATTTTTTTTTTGTCTTTTTGCCTTTTCTAGAGCCTACTCCTGCGGCATATGGAGGTTCCCAGACTAGGGGTCTAATCGGAGTTGTAGCTGCCTGGCTTACACCACAGCCACAGCAATGCCAGATCCCGAGCCGCATCTGCGACCTACACCACAGCTCACAGCAATGCCGGATCCTTAACCCACTAAGCAAGGCCAAGGATGGAACCCTGTGACCTCATGGTTCCTAGTTGGATTCGTTTCCATGTGTCACAACGGGAACTCCAAGAAATTATATTTTTTGAATAATATTTTGAGGTCCTGATAAAAGTAGTACTAAGAAAGGTAGCATTCTCCTCACATTTTTCTGAGTTGGGTAAGAAAAATATAGTTTTGTGGGTTTTTTTCTTTCATCTTTGGAGGTTCTAGTGAAACTTTGTCCTACCTATGAGGAACTGATGAGCTGAGAGAAGAGAGAAGAAGAAAGGTGCTAAAATGATCCTAGGCTTCCAGATTTCTTACAGTCACAAGTTTTCATTGGTTGTAAATGCTGATAATACTAACCAGAGTCCAGGAAGAGGTGTGTTGGCAGACAAGGAAAGAAAAGAGGTAAAGGGCATGGGAAGAGAAGTCAAGAAAAGGATGCTCTTGGTACCCTTGTTAGAAGTCATTTACCCAGATATGCAAGGCTTTATTTCTGCATTCTTTGGGTTCTTAATGCAATTCTATTAAAACCCTAGCTGGCTTCCTCACAGAATTTGACAAAATTCATGTGGAAGCTCAAACTGGTGATGTGTAGGTCAATTTGGAGAGCACTGTCATCTTAGCAAAGTTAAAAATTTTTTGATCCATGAAAATGGAATGTCTTCATTTATTTAGATATTTAATTTCTTTCAACGGTGTCTTGTAATATTCAAAGCATAAGTTCTGCACCTTTAAAAACTTTCTAAAGGAAGTCCCCTTGTGGTGCAGCAGCTTAAATATCTAGCGTTGCCACACTTGTGGCTTGGGTTTGTCTTCTGGCCCAGGAACTTCTCTCTGCCATGGGTGCAGCCAAAAACAAAACAAAATAAGAATACTTTCTAAATATTTTATTTTTTAATGATATTGTATATGGAATTGCTTTCCTAATTTTGTTTTCTGATTTTTTTGCAAGTGTATAAAATACTATCGAATTTTTGTGCATTAATTTCATATACTATAATCTGGCTGAACTTGTTTATTTGTTCTAACAGCTTTTAAGCAGATTCCCCAGGATTCTCTTTATGCATAAACCATGTCGTCTGTGAAAGGGGATGGCTTTACTTCTATTCCAATCTGGATGCCTTTTATTTATCTTCTTGTGTAATTGCCCTGTGTGGAATCTCCAGTTTTTTTTTTTTTTTGTCTTGTCTTGGGCCGCTCCCGTGGCATATGGAGGTCCCCAGGCTAGGGGTCCAGTCGGAGCTGTAGCCGCCGGCCTACGCCAGAGCCACAGCAACGCGGGATCCGAGCCGCGTCTGCAACCTACACCACAGCTCACGGCAACTGCCGGATCGTTAACCCACTGAGCAAGGGCAGGGACCGAACCCGCAACCTCATGGTTCCTAGTCGGATTCGTTAACCACTGCGCCACCGACGGGAACTCCGAATCTCCAGTTTTAATGTTGAACAGAACTGGTGATAACAGATATCTTTGTTTTGTTGCTGATCTTCAGAGAAAGTACCCAGTCTTTCACCATTAAGTTATGATGTTAGCTGGAGTTTTTTGGTAGTTTTTTTTTTTTTTTTTGTCTTTTCTAGGGCTTCTCCCTCGGCATATGGAGATTCCCAGGCCAGGGGTTGAATCAGAGCTGTAGCCGCCGGCCTACACCACAGCCACAGCAACTTGGGATCTGAGCTGCATCTGCGACCTACATCACAGCTCAGGGCAACGCTGGATCCTTAACCCACTGAGCAAGGCCAGGGATCAAACCCACAACCTCATGGTTCCTAGTCAGATTCGTTAACCGATGCGCCACCAAGGGAACTCCTGGTAGATGTTCTTTTATCAAGTTGAGGAAGACCCCCCCTTTTCCTAGCTTTATAAGCCTTTTAATCATGAATAGGTGTTGGATTTTGTCAAGCTATATTTACATCTATTGACATGATCATATGACCTTTCTTTTTTGCTTGTTAATGTAACAGATTACATGAACTGATTTTCAAATGCTGAAAAAGACTTGTATACCTGGAATAAATTCCAGTTTATTATGGTGTATAATTATTTTAAAACAATTCTGATTTTGATTTGGTAATATTTTATTGATGGTTTTTCATCTACACTCATAAATGATATTGGTCTATTGTTTTCTTTTTGTGTGATGTCTTTGGTTTTGGTATCAGAGAAATAATGGTTTAATAAAATCAAGGGCTCTGGGAGTTCCCACCGTGGCTCAGTGGAAATAAATCCGATTTGTATCCATGAGGATGCAGGTTTGATCCCTGGCCTTGCTCAGTGGGTTAAGGATCCAGCATTGCTGTGAGCTGTGGTGTAGGTCGCAGACACAGCTCAGATCCTGCATTTCTATGGCTGTGGTGTAGGCAAGCAGTTACAGCTCCAATTTGACCCCTAGCCTGGGAACCTCCATATGCTGTGAGTGCAGCCCTTAAAAAAACAAAAAACAAAAAACAAAAAAAACAAAGGCTCTGTTCACCTGTCTCTTACTGACCACACTCAGCTGTTAAACTTCACTAATTGCTGTGTGATTATTATATTGTTGCCAACAGTGCCCTGGGGCCCAAGTTGTTCTACAGACAGATCCAATTCAGTTTGGGCCCCTTTAATAAAGCATTAGTTTTTTGAGTTCAATTTTTTTTTTTGTCTTTTTGCCATTTCTTGGGCCGCTCCTGCCGCATATGGAGGTTCCCAGGCTAGGGGTCGAACCGGAGCTGTAGCCGCCGGCCTACACCACAGCCACAGCAACTTGGGATCCGAGCTGCGTCTGCGACCTACATCACAGCTCAGGGCAACGCTGGATCCTTAACCCACTGAGCAAAGCCAGGGATCGAAACTGCAACCTCATGGTTCCTAGTCGGATTCATTAACCACTGAGCCACGATGGGAACTCCTGAGTTCAATTTTTGAGACTTGTTCTGACCCCATGAAAGTTTTTCTTAACTGCCTCTTTTCTTGATTCTGTCCAGTGCACTCACTGGATCATGGTTCAGTGTATACCTCTAATGGATTTACAAGTCTCTTATTAATTGCTTTTCACCTCAACTTCCATTGTTTTTGAGAGCATCCTTATGCTTAAACGTCCCCACACTCTTGAAAATAAATCAGTTGCTTTGGGAAGAAATTCAAAGGTCTCTGATTTACAGCCTGCCACTCTCACTTGGTAAAATTTATGGGTTAAGTTTTGAGAGTTGAAGGTGGTAACAGTGATGTGGTTCTCTGAATGGACCAGAACAAGAGCTATTGGGATTCGAGTATTCTTGGTGCACTGGCCTCACAGTAAAGCCTCTATCCCACACAGAGGGCCTGGGTGAAAGAAAGGAGCATCACCAGAACTCTTGTCTAAAGTCACCTCTGTATTGTAATTTAGGGAACTACATGTTCCTTAATCCCCTTCCTCATATGATTCTGAGTTAGATTTTGCTAATGCCAAACCTGAATGAGATCCAAAGTCCTCTTTATGTGTATTTGAAAAACCACCTGCTTCATTGCTTTGGAGTAAATTAGTTGATGAAAATTTTTTCAGAGAAACTTGAAAATTCCAACTTTTCTATGATCTTTAGATAGGTAACCAGTTGCTTTAGTGCTTCAGATTGTGGTCATCAATGTCTGTTTCACTTTTTTATGAACTTTGGTGGTGAATTCCCTGACTTTTGCTTCCATAGATCTTCTATCCTTCAGGTAAATCCTTATTCTTATAATAAGTCCTTTATTTCTGGAATTTTAAAGTGGTTCTTCTTTCTTAACTGAATCCAGACTGAAAAGGTCCAGGATGGTTCAATATTTACAAATTAATTAATGTGACATTAACAAAATAAAGTATAAAAATCATATGATCATCTCAATAGATGCAGAAAAGGCACTGACAAAATTCAACATTCCATTTATCATTAAACTCTCAACAATGTGGATATAGAGGGGATGTTTCTCAACATAATGAAATCATATATGACAAACCTACAGCCAATATCATAATCAATGCTGACAATCTGAAAGCTTTTCCTCTAAGATCAGGTACTAGATAAAGACGCCCACTCTTGTCACTTTTATTTAACATAGTATTGGAGGTCCTAGCCAGAGGAATTAGGCAAGAAAAGGAAACACAGGGCATCCAAATCAGAAAGGAAGAAGTAAAATTGTTACTATTTGCAGAATTGTAAAATTGTAAAATTTTGCAAAATTGTTACTAATTGATACCATATCTAGAAAACCCTAAAGATTCCACCAAGACCTAGAATTAATAAATGAATTCAGTAACATTATAGAATACCAAATCGACGTACAGAAATCTGTGGCATTTCTATACATTAATAACAAACTATCAGAAAGAGAAATTAAGGGAGTTCCCGTCATGGCTCAGTGGTATGGAACTCGACTACTATCCATAAGGACATGGGTTCAATTTCTGGCCTCGTTCAGTGGGTTAGGGATCCGGCATTGTCATGAGCTGTGGTGTAGGTCGGAGATGTGGCTTGGATTCCGTGTTGCTGTGGCTGTGGCATAGGCCAGTAGCTGCAGCCCTTTTTTTTTTTTTTTTTTTTGGTCTTTTTGCTATTTCTTGGGCTGCTCCTGTAGCATATGGAGGTTCCCAGGCTAGGGGTTGAATCAGAGCTGCAGCCGCCGGCCCACGCCAGAGCCACAGCAACGCTGGATCCAAGCCACGTCTGCAACCTACACCACAGCTCGCGGCAACGCCAGATCGTTAACCCACTGAGCAAGGGCAGGGACCAAATCCGCAACCTCATGGTTCCTAGTCGGATTCGTCAACCACTGCGCCACGACGGGAACTCCTGCAGCCCTTTCCGATTTGACCCCTAGCCTGAGAACTTCTATATGCCCCAGGTGCACCCCACCTCCCCCCAAAAAAGAAAGAGAAATTAAGAAAACTTGTGGTGATCATTTTTCAGTATATACAGATGTTGAATTATAATGCTGTATATCTGAAACACGTATATATGTATGTCACACAAACGCTGAAAAAAAGGGAAAAGAAAAATATCAAAATGAATTGTGAGAATTAAAGTTTAAAATTATTTACATTTATTTATTTATGTTTGTCTTTTTGCCTTTTCTAGGCCCGCTCCCACGGCATATGGAGGTTCTCAGGCTAGGGGTCTAATCCGAGCTGTAGCCGCCAGTCTACGCCACAGCCACAGGCAACACAGGATCCGAGCCTCGTCTGCAACCTATACCACAGCTCAGGACAACGCTGGGTCCTTAACCCACTGAGCTAGGCCAGGGATCAAACCTGCAACCTCATGGTTCCTAGTGGGATTCGTTAACCACTGCGCCTACTACAGGAACTCCAAAATTATTTATATTTAAATCAAATCTATCTTACCTAATACAAAATGGTGTTAATAAGTTTTCTCCACCGGAAGTATAGCTTCCACAGGAAGGAGAAAAGTTCTTTTATCTGTTTCTAGTCCAATTGCTGGCAACTGAGGCACAGTTTTGGTTATTTAAAACAGGCACATTTAAAGTGATTTATATGGGGAATTTTTTTTTTTTTTTTTGTCTTTTTAGGGATACACCCATGGCATATGGAAGTTCCCCAGCTAGGGGTTGAATTGGAGCTGTAGCCACTGGCCTACACCACAACCACAGCCATAGCAACTTGGGATCTGAGCCTCGTCTGCAGCCTATACCACAGCTCATGGCAACGCCAGATCCTTAACCCACTGAGCTAGGCCAGGGATCAAACCTGCATCTTCATGGATACTAGTCACATTCTTTCCTGCTGAGCCACAGTGGGAACTCCATATGTGGGACACATTTTGAACAGCTGTGCTGACAGTTTGAAATAGGTCCTGTCAATAGTGAACTGAATGATAGCTACAGTTTATTTTTTTTCTTTGTGAAGTTAGCCAAAATGAAGGGATGAGATAGGTCCAATATTTACATGGAAATTAGTCCAATTAGAACTTTGGTAGTTGGAGTTCCCACCGTGGCACAGCGGTTAACGAATCCAACTAGGAACCATGAGGTTGCGGGTTCGGTCCCTGGCCTTGCTCAGTGGGTTAAGGACCCGGCGTTGCTGTCAGCTGTGGTGTAGGTTGCAGACGTGGCTCGGATCTGGCGTTGCTGTGGCTCTGGTGTAGGCCGGCAGCTACAGCTCTGATTAGACCCCTAGCCTGGGAACCTTCATATGCCGAGGGTGCGGCCCTAGAAAAGGCAAAAAGACAAAAAAAAAAAGAAAGAAAGAAAAAAAAAGAACTTTCGCAGTAGAATTATAATCTCCCCAGTCATGAGTTGACTGTTTTAGAGAAGCCTGCATGTGATTGAGGCATGCACATGAAATAGCTTTGGCAATGGGTAGAGGCTGTCCAAAGTATGATGAGTTAGTCTGTGTCCTTTATTCACTCTGTTCTTGGAGGAGAATAATCCTGTCACTGAGGAGATTTATCATGTTCACTGGAAAACTAATGACATCAATATTATTAAATTATATCCCGTGCTCTTCATTTTAAGCCAGTGTTGTACCTTTATCCATAGTGAATTGAAACACTTTGGATTGTTAATTTAAAAAACAGAGACAAATATTCTTAGATCTTATCTTCTGGTGAATGCATTCACTGCTCTCTGTGGTGATTTAGAACTCCCGATTTTAGGAGCACATAACAATTTTATTGTTTTAATGTGCAATAATGGCACATTGTGTAGACCTTAATCTTGTCTGTAAAATAACTCCTAAATAGGTAACCCAAGCTTAGGAACATTGTGATATTGATTAGCAGTTATTTATTGTTCTTTTTTGGTTCTATTTCCAAGTTGGTATTTTTTAAAATGTTTTCCTAAGGCTAAGAAAGAAGGGGTAAATATTAGACTTATGTTGTCCAATATGGCAGCCACTAGCCACATGGAGCTATTAAGCATTGAAATGTGGCTGGTTCAGACTGAGATGTCCTATAAGTATAACATGCATACCAGATTTCAACCTTACTATAATAAAAAAGTAAAGTGTTTACTGATTACATGTTGAATTGATAATATTTTGGATATATTGTATTAAATAATACATACATATGTACCAATTAGTTTTAACAATGCTAACTTTTGACTTACATATGTGGCTCACATTATATTTGTTAGACAATATGGCTATAGCGATTCCAGAAGCAAAGATGAAGAAGTATCAGGATTTAGTCTATAAGACAAGGGAAGGGTTAAAAAAAAAGGCAAAGAAAAAGCAGGGGGGGAATAGAAATCAGGAAAAATATTGTGGAAATAAATAAACACATAAATAATCACAATAGATATAGACATCTCATGACTTGTAAATGAGTTCAGAGACATTTAAGTGAGAGAAAGGTAGTTACGAAAGGGAAGAAGTGTCTTTTTATGTTTTTCAAGTTATCCTGTGTCATGTTGTAGTTAGTTTTTAAGCTAATTATAAGCTTACATACACACTATTCTAGAGACAGGGAGGTGGAGAAAAAGTTTCAGAACTCCACTGGGAAGAAGAAAAGTTTTTTTTTAAAAAATCATATTTTATTTTTAGAGACAAGGAGATATGTAATAGCTAATCATCTCAGTATTATCACTCTGAGAAGCTTATTATTCACTCACACTTTTAAAGCCCCCTGTATTTAATTTTCAGAGATTCTATTCCTGGACAAATAACCTGCAGACTAGCATTCTGAAAATATTCAAGGAATCATATGAATAAATTGTTCAGTTGAATAGGAGAAAGGATAAATACTCATGTTCATATTGTGTGTTCATAAGTTAAACATGCCATCTGTGGGAGGCATTTGGTAGCTACTTCAGTTAACACTTTTAGTTTTGGTCAAAATCATTCAACACCTGGAGTTTTTTCAAGAGTAGAAAGGATTATAATTTACAACAGTAAAAGAGGTAATGATTTATTTTCTCACTGAAATTTTCATTTGGATTCAATGTGGGAGAATATGTGAATATCATGAAAAGAAAATTCACAACCGTCAAACCCCTTAAAATCTGATGGAAAAAAAGTGTCTCTTGTACAAACATGTCCTATAAACTTACCTCAAAATACGTAGTTGAAAGGTCTAGGCTAGTTATGGCAAAAAGACTGGGGAATTTTTTTTGTTTTGCAATTCCTTGCTTATATTAATTTCAAACTCAATGTAATAATAAAACTACTCTAAATTCTTTACTTTAAATCTTGTCATTATGTGACTTTACCCAGAAGATGGTACAGTAACATGCCATTTTCTTTCATTGGCTCATTCATTCATTCAATATTTATCTACCTACTATGTGCCAAGAATTAACTCAAGTTTTAAGACTTCGTGACAGTGGAAGACATGGACATGTTGTCATGTTGCTGTCAGTGTAGTGGGGAAATAGTCATACAAGCAGACAAGTCAAATCTAATGAGGGAAGGAGGGTAATAGGGAGCTGAACCAAGTGTGACGGGGCACAGAGGAGCAAGTAATTTTTATTTGAGAGAAACCTTCATTTGCCTTAAAAAAAATGGAAAATGGAAATTCTTACACAAATGGAAATTAAAGCTGTGGGACTATGGATATAAGGTAATACCTTCCTAGTTTCTGCATATACACAAACTGAATAAAGATTTTAAATTAAATGCTATAGCTGCTCCTGTATTTATAAAGAATTTTGCCACCTTCTACATTATACATCTTACACTGTGCAGTAAGAGGACAGAAGGAGGTAGTTCCCGTCGTGGCGCAGTGGTTAACAAATCCAACTAGGAACCATGAGGTTGCAGGTTCGATCCCTGCCCTTGCTCAGTGGGTTAACGATCCGGCGTTGCCGTGAGCTGTGGTGTAGGTTGCAGACGTGGCTCGGATCCCGAGTTGCTGTGGCTCTGGCATAGGCTGGTGGCTACAGCTCCAATTCGACCCCCTAGCCTGAGAACCTCCATATGCCGAGAGCGGCCCAAGAAATGGCAAAAAGACAAAAAAAAAAAAAAGAGGACAGACGGAAAATCAGTATGTAGTGGAAGGAAAATAATTTTATATAGTGTAACAGGCTCAAGCTGAGCTTCCTGTTAGCAGCGAAACAGTGGTTACAAAGAAAAAGTCCTCGATCAGATGGCATATACAAGTGCTGACCAGTCAACGTCTACTTTCGTTTTTGTTTACCCAATACTTAAGATCAACACTGGTTGGTTGTTTGATGCCAATCAACACTGGGTATTGGCCAGTTTACTAATTGTAAACACTTAGGAAAGTCCATCAATTTCTTTTTTCTTTTTCTTTTTTTTTAGCTGCCCCATGGCCAAGGATCAGATATGAGTTGCAGTTGTGAACTATGCCTCAGCTGCAGAAATACTGGATCCTTAACCCACTGTGCCAGGCCAGGGAATGAACCTGTGTCCCAGCTGGCTGCAGAGACACTGCCGTTTCTGTTGTGCCGCAATGGGAACTCCAGGCAAGCAATTTCTTGAGGCTTCAATTCCCTTCTATGAAAACTGAGGATAATAATACTTCACAGGTTTGTTGTGAGGATTATATGAGAAAATCTTAGTAAAATTCTTAGCATGGAGCCTGGGAATAAGACATATTTAATAAACAGTAGCTATCATTATTATTAATTTGCCTTGTCAAGTTATTTTTAAAAATCTTTACATTGGTTATTGATCTTCTGGCACAATTTCTGGGATTTCTTTTACTCCTGAGGCTAGAAGAGGATCAACAAAAGGAAAGATTTGTGGAGAGACTGGCTTCGGACCTAATAGAAGTAACCACCTGCTTTTAGGGCTTTCTTTCCTAAAAATCCAAATTAAAGAGCACACATGTATAACTTAGGAGCTAGCACACATGTAAAACTTAGGAGATCAACAAATATTTACTGAGGTACAGATATGGACACACGATTATGTAGACTATATCATTGGATCCCTCTGATTCTCAGTTTCCTTGTCTATGAAGAGTTGGCTTAAATTTCCAGCTCCAATTCCAAATGGTATCAGTTAGAATTAGATGCTGCTCTAACTGGAAACAAAGAACTGTAAACAGGACAGATTTTAAATTTCTCAAGTTTCTCTCTCACAATAGAGTCTAGGACATTGTCATCCAGGGATGGTATGGCCCATCGGCTCTGCAAAAACCTAACAGGCCAAAACCTCCTTTCAAGGAACTCCGAGGAAGGAGGCTCCACCTTCTTTATCCAAGATGGTGATTAGTCTCAAAAGATCAAAAACCTGATTAGAGATGCCAACCTTTGTAATGAGGGTCGGTCACCAAAGACTAACCCGTAAGTGGCTTAATAGACAATGGGGAAAAAGAAGGCCTCTGTGTGGTAACTACTTGGTCACAGGGACCATTAACCCTTTAATAGCTGAAATGTCACCTCTACTCTATTTTTATGTTGTTTTTGCATAGACTCCAGAAATTGAAGGAGTGGTTCTCAAATGAGAGGAACTGCTAGTCTTGGATTTTTTTTTTTTCCCCATTAAATTCAGCTGACTGGGATTCCCACTGTGGCACAGTGGAAACGAATCCAACTAGTATCCATAAGGATTCAGGTTCAATCCCTGTCCTTGATTAGCGGGTCGGGGATCTGGCATTGCTTTGAACTGTGATGTAGGTTGCAGACGAGGCTTGCATCCTGTGTTGCTGTGGCTGTGGGTAGGCTGGCAGCTATAGCTCTGATTTGACCCCTACCCTGGGAACTTCCATATGTCATGGGTGCAGCCCTAAAAAAAAAAAAGAAAAGAAAAGAAATAAATTTAGCTGATCATATTGATCAGTAGATAAATGTAAATAGTGTCATATTTTAAAAGTGGAATTCAGTATTGTTCCACTGTATCAAACAATGTCAGAGCTTTATTAATTTAACAATCCTCTCTGTATCATGGCATTTGTTACTTATATATTACACTGTCAATTATGCATTTGTAAATTTACATTTACAAAAGACACTGGTGGACTCTGTATCCCTTTTATATTTTAAATACAATAATTGTACTTGTTATGTTTTTGATGGAGATGGTAGAAACATACCTTGTTTATGCTTCTACACCCAATTTGTCCAAGCTGGAAAATAAATAAATAAAACATAAAGCCTTGTCTATTGAAAAAAAGAAGAAGGTAGTGACTGGAGTGCTAGAGCTACATCCAGAGTGCTATCTTGCTCATTGGTCATCAGGGACAAGGTGACAAAGAATAACGGGCAAAGGGCACACCAGGTATTTCATTTAAAAGGTTAAAAAATTAACTTTTTTTTGTCTTTTTTTTTTTTTTTTTTTTGCTATTTCTTGGGCCGCTCCCGCGGCATATGAAGGTTCCCAGGCTAGAGGGTGAATCGGAGTTGCAGCCACTGGCCTACACCAGAGCCACAGCAACGCGGGATCCGAGCCGCATCTGCAACCTACACCACAGCTCATTGCAACGCCAGATCATTAACCCACTGAGCAAGGGCAGGGATGGAACCCGAAACCTCATGGTTCCTAGTCGGATTCATTAACCACTGCGCCACGACTGGGAACTCCAAAAAATTAACTACTTTAAAGTGTAATTTTTTTTTTTCTTCTTTAGGGACGCACCTGAGGCGTATGGAGGTTCCCAGGCTAGGGGTCTAATCGGAGCTGTAGCCTCTGGCCTAGGCCACAGCCACAGCAATGCCAGATCGGAGCCTCATCTGCAACCTACACCACAGCTCATGGCAACACCAGATCCTTAACCCATTGATCAAGGCCAGGGATCGAACCCACAACCTCATGGTTCCTAGTCAGACTTGTTTCCGCTGCGCCATGATGGGAGCTCCTAGAGTGCGAAATTTCATGGCATTTAGAATATTCACAATGTTGTGCAACCACCACCTCTAACTAGTTCAAAACACATTTTCATCATTCCAAAAGAACTCCTGCCCCATTAGCCAATTAGGCAGTCACTTCCATGTTCATTCTAAGTTGCAAACTATCCACTATCTTTACTTTTCTTTATTTTCTTTATTTTTTATTTTTTATTTTATCTTTTATTTTATTTTATTTTATTTTTTATTTCCCCAATACATTAATTTTTTTCTACTGTACAGCATGCTACAAAGCAGGATCTCATTGCTAATCCATTCCAAAGGCAATAGTTTGCATCTATTAACCCCAAATTCCCAGTCCATCCCACTCCCTCCTCTTCCCCCTTGGCAACCACGAGTCTATTCTCCAAGTCCATACTTTTCTTTTCTGTGGAAAAGATTCCAGATATACGTGATATCATATGGTATTTGTCTTTCTCTTTCTGACTTCACTCAGTATGAGACTCTCTAGTTCCGTCCATGTTGCTGCAAATGGCATTGTTTTGTTCTTTTGTATGGCTGAGTAGTATTCCATTGTGTATATATACTACATCTTCCTAATCCAACTACCTGTCAATGGACATTTGGGTTGTTTCCATATCTTGGCTATTATGAATAGTGCTGCAATGAACATGAGGGTGCATGTGTCTTTTTTAAGGAAAGTTTTGTCCGGATATATGCCCAAGAGTGGGATTGCTGGATCATATTCTTTAGCTTCCTGGGGTTGCCACACCAAAGTACCCCCAAATAGGGGACTTAGAACAATAGAAATGCATTGCTTTGTAGACTGAGGCTAGAAGTCTGTGTCCAGTTGTTGGCAGAGTTGGTTCTTTCTGAGAGTTTTAAGAGAGAATTTTTTGCACATCTCTCTCCTAGTTTCTGCCAGTTTGTTGGTAATCTTGAGCGTTCCTTGGCTTGTGGGTACGTCACTCTGATTTCTGCCATATCCACATGGCGTTCTCCTTGTGTAGATGTCTGTGTCCAAATTTCCCCTTTCTATAAGGACATCTGTCATATTGCATTAGAGGCCACCATACTTCACTGTGACCTCATCTTAGCTAATTACATCTGCAGCGATGTCATTTACAACTATGGCCACATTATAAAGTACTGCAAGTCAGGAATTCAACACATGAATTTTGAGGGGGTCACAGTTCAATCCCATAACATCATGCAACATACTCTATGTTTTATTTATTGTGCTTATAGTTAGTTTTCTCCAAGTTAAATATCAGCAGCCAGGAGGGAAAGGATTGTCAGTCTTCCCAAATTAGCTAAGCAATGAGTACACAACCAACAAGTGGAATGTAAATTCCCTGAAGATGGAGGGATCAGTCAGTCTTGGACTACTGAATTACTTTAACCCATAACAGAATCTGGAACACAGTAGGCACTCAATAAATATTTGTTGGATGAACTGATGACAAATAGTCATATAGTCCGATCTTGCCTTTATTTAGTAGACTCTATAATAAGCAACTGATGTAATAATCACTTATGGATTAAAAAGAGGGATATCTGCATTTCTGAAAATCTGGACGAGAGAAGGGTACCTTCCCTGGAAGAAATATTCTTTATTCATGACTGTTAATTATGATGCGAAATAACTAATATACCAGGAAAACTAGAATTACCATCTTAAGACCTTCTTTATTTTCCAGAGATGAGATCTGAAGTTTTCTATATTTCTGTGAATGAATCATTTTTTTATTTGTACTATGTTTAGGTTACACAACATCAGTTAGACAAACGTTTTTGGTGGTAATTACAAAATAAACTTGTTTTGGGAGGGAGGGAAAAATTTATATGGCCAGATAAAAAGTTTTGTTTGATAACATGCAAGACAGTACTGAACTTTTTCAAAAAGGCAACTATTAAAAGGTATTAGAGGATTTCCCGTCGTGCCTTGGGAGTTAATGAACCTGACTAGCATCCATGAGGATATGGGTTGGATCCCTGGCCTCGCCCAGTGGGTTGAGGATCTGGTGTTGCCGTGAGCTGTGGTGTAGGTCGAAGATGCAGCTCGAATCTTGCGTTGCTGTGGCTCTGAGGTAGCTGGTGGCTATAGCTACGATTGGACCCCCAGCCTAGGAACCTCCATATGCCTCGGTGTGGCCCTAAAAGAGACAAAAAAGAGCAAAAAAAAGTATTAGAGAACAAAATGCCTATGGAAAAGCCCAAGTGTCATTTCATCAAAATCAACAGGTTGACACTAGGTGGCGCTATTCCATCTTCACTTCATAACTGTGCCAACAACCACCTTGGAAATGACTGTGAAAGACCTGAAATAGTCCCCCTTTTTTAGCATGTGACTTGGATGAGTGACCTAGAATTAAAAATGATTTTTAGGAGTTCCCATCGTGGTGCAGTGGTTAACGAATCCGACTAGGAACCATGAGGTTGTGGGTTCGATCTCTGGCCTTGCTCAGCGGGTTAAGGATCCGGTGTTGCCATGAGCTGTGGTGTAGGTCGCAGATGCGGCTCAGATCCTGCATTGCTGTGGCTCTGGCGTAGGCTGGTGGCTACAGCTCCGATTAGACCCCTAGCCTGGGAAACTCCATATGCAGCAGGAGCGGCCCAAGAAATAGCAAAAAAAAAAAAAAAAAAAAAGAAGATTTTTACAGAAGCACATTTCCCTCCAGTATTTTATTTTCATGAAAACTACCTAAACATATGTACTCTACTGACTGACTAAAGCATAGAAAACTAACGTAGTGGTGATAAAGATGGGAAAATAGGTTAGAAATTGATGTGGATTTTTTGTTGTGGTTCCTTAGGGCCACACCTGTGGCATATGGAAGTTCCCAGGCTAGGGATTGAATTGGAGCTGCAGCTCCCAGTCTATGCCACAGCCATAGCAATGAGAAGTCTGAGCCGTGTCTGCAACCTATACTATAGCTCACAGCAACCCTGGATCCCCAACCCACTGAGCAGTGTCAGGGATTGAACCCGCCCTCATGGATACTAGTCAGGCTCATAACCCACTGAACCGCATCTGGAACTCCCAGAATGTCCGTTCTTGATTGATTAGCATTTAACTAATTCAGTTCTTTTTGTTTGTTTGTTTGTTTAGGGCCACACCTGTGGCACATGGAAGTTCCCAGGCTAGAGGCTGAATTAGAGCTGCAGCTTCAGCCACAGACACAGCCATAGCAATGCCAGATCTGAGCTGCATCTGTGATCTATGACACAGCTTGCTGCAACACTGGATCCTTAACCCACTGATCTAGGCCAGGGACTGAACCCACGTCCTCATGGATACTAGCCGGGTTCTTAACCCACTGAGCCACAATGGAAACTCCACTAATTTAGTTCTTTAAAAAATATTAAGTACTCACAATATGTCCAGTAAAGTAATAGGTATTTAGTGTATATCCATGAACAAAATCAATAAAAACTCCTATATTTGCGTAGCTTCTATTGAAGGAGAGGGAGACAATAAAAATAAGAAATAAGAGAATTGCGTAGTCTGTTAGAAGGTGGTGAGGGCTACCATGAAAAAATAAAGGCAGAACATGGTGAGGAGGCCCAAGGGTCCTGGGCAATGGAGAGGGTTTTGTTCTATACAGGGTATTTATTCACTGAGAAGGATGAAATTCAAACAAAAATATGAAGGATGTAAGGGAAACAGCCAGGTAAATATCTGGGGAAAGAACAGTTCCTGTGGAGGGAAGAGCCTGTCCAAGGACCTTAAGCATATCTGGCTTGTTTGGTGAACTCAGCAAGGAGACCAGCACAGCCGCAGTGGGGTGAGCAAGTCAGGAGAGTAGTAGGCAATGAGGTCAGAAAGATGAGGTGGAGGGCAGATCACTGGGGCCTGGCAATATAGGAAATTATAGAAATAGCACTATTCTTGGGTTTTGAACAAAGGAGAAACAAATCTGATGTATAGTTTTAAAGGATCTGTACTGTGATAAGAATAGCAGAATAGCAGGCTTTAGTGTGCCAAGGGTAGAAGGTAGGGGACGAGGTGGGAGCTATTGCAGCAATGGAGGCAAAAGCCGATAGTGGCTTAGGCCAGCTATCAATGGAGGCATTGAGAAGGAGCTGGATTCTGAATAATTTTTTTTCCTTTCTCTTCTTTCCTTCTCTCCCTCCCTCCCCCCTTTCTTTCTCTCTCTTTCTCTTTGTCTCTCTTTCTTTCTTTTTTCTTTCTCTCTCTCCTCTTTCTTTCTTTCTTTCTTTCTTTCTTTCTTTCTTTCTTTCTTTCTTTCTTTCTTTCTTTCTTTCTTTCTTTCTTTCTTTCTTTCTTTTCTTCTCTTTCTCTCTCTCTCTTCCTTCCTTCCTTTCTTTCTTTCTTTCTTGCCAGCCCTGTGGTGTACGGAGGTTCCCAGGCTAGGGGTCAACTCGGAGTTGCAGCTGCTGGCCACAGCCAGAGCCACAGCAACTCAGGATCTGACCTATGCTGCAGCTTGTGGCAAAGCTGGATCCCTAACCCACTACGTGAGGCCAGGGATCAAACCTGCATCCTCATGGATACTAGTCAGGTTCTTAACCTGCTGAGTCACAACGGGAACTCCTAGGTATTTATTTCGATATTTGAGCTGACAGATTTCTTTTTTCCTGATGGAGTGAATGTTAAGTATGGGAATAAGAGAGTTGCCAAAAAAGACTTCAAGGTTTCTGCCCCAATTAACTAGGATGCCAAGGAGGCTTGTGGGAAGAATGAGTTTTGCAGCATCAATCAGGAGTTACCAGCTGAACATGCTGGTTTTGTAATGTCTGCCACCAAGTTGAAATGGAAAGGTTATGAGAAATGAGAGTCTGAAGGGAAAGATCATGGCCACAGTTTTGGACATAATGAACTTGAGATGTCTATTAGGCATTAAGGTGGCAAGAAGAAGCTTCTGAAGACTTCTGAGTGTGAAATTCATCACTGGTTTGCATTGGCATGGAATGCCTCAGAACAGAAGCCACAGGAAATGATCTAGAAGGCAATTATACCTGGGGTCAGATAAGGAAAAGTCAGAATTAGAACTGGCAGTGGATGTGGAAAGAGGGAGAAAGACAGTGATACTGTATAGGCAGAACGTCCAGAATTTAGTGGCTGGTTAGACTTGCAAGGTGAGAAGGGATTAAATGACTGAGTAATGTGATGGTTGTTAGTGACCTTAGTCAAATGGAAGGGATGAATAGCAAAGGAAGATTTTTTTCTCTGTGTATATACTTAGATGTTCATTTCTCAATTCTCTACTGTTTTGGGAAATGAAACAGAAAATTCTCTTTCTAAAAAGTCTCAAAGAAACTAGGAAATACACCCTACTGAATTTAGGGGGAAAAAAACCTGATACTTCTATCCTTTATTCCATTATGATTCTTTTAAAATCTCATTTGCGTCATGTCTATTTCATCACTGCCACCAAGAAATTCTTTTTTTTTTTTTTTGGCTTTTTGGCTTTTTTCCATTTCTTGGGCCGCTCCCACGGCATATGGAGGTTCCCAGGCTAGGGGTCAAATCGGAGCTGTAGCCACCAGCCTACACCAGAGCCACAGAAACTTGGGATCCGAGCCGCATCTGCAACCTACACCACAGCTCATGGCAACGCCAGGTCCTTAACCCACTGAGCAAGGCCAGGGATCGAACCTGCAACCTCATGGTTCTTAGATTTGTTAACCACTGCGCCACGACGGGAACTCCTCACATTGCTTTTTAAGATGAATTAACTCTCACTACTTTTGTCAGTGAATAATGCAGGGAATGCACTTGCCCCTAGAAAGTAGGAATCGGCTCCGAATCAATTGCATTGAAAAGGAAGGGCAGCAGGCACCCATCTGCATTGGCATTTGGGTATTTTCCCCTTCAGTGCATGTATTTGCAAAATACCACATTATGCCTTTGTGGTATTTTGCAAAATCCCTTTCTAATTTGCAACTTTCCCACAGTAATTGGTAATAGTAATGTCTGAACATGAGTTAGAACCAGGGTGACATTCTACTCAAGTGTATAGACATTACCAAATGAAGGGAGCTCTTGGCTTACGGGCATATTTCCCATTTACAAAGTCTTTAAAGTTTAAATCATAACCAAAGGTTATCACACTAGTTATTATTTAGCATATAATCACACCTCCTAGGTGCCAGGCACTAGTTCAAGATGTAACCAAGCTCTATTAAAATAACCATATTTCACTGAACCTAAGACAGTTTACTGTTGGTGCTTTCTTGATCTTTCTAAATGGTGTCAAGAGAAGATTTTTAACACCTACATCAAGGCTGCTTTTGGGAAGTTCCCCAGCTATAACAAGCCCCACTAGTATCCATGAGGATGTGGGTTTGATCCCTGGCTTCTCTCAGTGGGTTAAGGATCTGGCATTGCTATGAGCTGTGGTGTACATTGCAGATGCGGCCTGGATCTGGCGTTGCTGTGGCTGTGCTGTAGGCCAGTAGCTATAGCTCTGATTTGACGTCTAGCCTGGGAACCTCCATATGCTGCAAGTGCAGCCCTAAAATGAATTAAAAAAAAAAAAAAAAGACTGTTCTGGCTAATGAAAAGACAACCTACAGAATGGGAGAAAATATTTGTAAACAATGTGACTGAAAGGGATTAATCTCCAAAATATACAAACAGCTCATGTTGACTGATATCAAAAAAAGACCCAATTAAAAAATAGGCAGAAGATTTAAACAGACATAGATCTAAATAGATGGCCAATAGGCACATGAAAAAATGTTCAACATCACTAATTATTAGAGAAGTGCAAATCAAAACTACAATGAAGTATCACCTTGCACTGCTCAGAATGGTGATCATCAAAAAGTCTATAAATCATAAATGCTGGAGAGGGTGTAGAGAAAAAGGAACCCTCCAACATTGTTGGTGGATATATAAATTGGTATAGCCACTATGGAGAATAGTATGGAGGTTTCTTAAAAAACTAAAAATAGAGCTACCGTATGATCCTGCAATCCATTCTGGGACATATATCCAGAGAACACCATAATCTGAAAAGATACATGCACCCTAATGTTCATGGCAGCACTATTTACAGTAGCCAAGACATGAAAGAAACCTGAGTGCCCACTGACAAAGGAATGGATAAAGAAGATGTGGTACATATATACAATGGAATATTACTCAGCCATAAAAAGCATGAAATAATGCCATTTGCAGCAACATGAGTGGACATAGAACTCTTTATATTAAGTGAAGTGAGACAGAGAAAGACAAATACCATATGATATCACTTATATGTGGAATATAATAAAAATGATACAAACTTATTTACAAAATAGAAATAGACACACAGACACAGAAAAACAATCTTATGGTTACCAAATGGGAAAGGGGCAGGGGGAGGAATGAATTAGGAGTTTGGGATTAACATATACACACAACTATATATAAAATATATAATCAACAAGGTCCTACTATATAGCACAAGGAAATATATTCAATATTTTGCAATAACCTATAAGGGGAAAAAAATCTTAAAAACAATATAAACTAACACAATACTATAAATCAGCTATACTTCCATTAAAAAAAACAACAACTGCCTCTGGCTGACAGCGATTGTAAGATACCATGGACTGCAGGGTTCATCCTGATTCTACAGATTAAAATGAAAAACAAGTGCATCTTAAAACTGATGAAGCAGGCAGTAGGTAAGACTTATTGCGTACTAACTCTGTGCCTGGCAATATGCTAAATACTTATCATGCACTGATCTCATTCTGGAATATCTGCATTCAAATTAAAGTTTTATCCAAATCACATTTTCCTTAAGAACATGGGAGATGCTTGCTTTACAGTTTTGCAACTAAATTACCTAGTTAAATACAGTTTTCCTGCTTGCAGCTTAGTAGTGCAAGGTTTATTTTCTTAATTTTACCAGTTGAGAATCCCCCAAATTCTAGTTGCTGAATTGCCAGCAGAAGTTTATTATATAATTTGTATAAATTAAATTCAACCAAGATTTCTTTATTACTTATTTTGTGATAAGAACTATGGTAGATACTTTGAGATTAGGCTGTTGCATTCAAAAACTTAAAATTCAGTGGAAGCACAGAGGTTATTATAGAGAATGATCTTTGGGCTGAGAGTCACGTGTTGTAGGCATATGGGAGAAAAACAATCTTTTCTAATGGGTGTGTGCTGGGGAGGGAGAGCAGGAACAACTTGATGGAGACAATGGCATTTGATTTGGGTGTCATGACTAAGGTTTCTGAGAGTAGAGAATTAAGTCAATCAAATGTCTTTTAAATCCAATCAAATGCATAATGGCCCCAACCCATGGATAATACATAATGACGATGGGACAAGTTCAATACATAATGACAGTGGGACAAGTTCCTTGAATTGAAAAGTAAACACCAAGGATCATTCTACAAATAGAACAACTGGAAATAAGCAATCAACAGTAACGTTATAGATAGCTACTTTGTTCCTGCCAGCCCATGTGAACTAGTCTCTTGAATTTCAATTATCAGGAAAGCACACCTTGCTAACTTTTTTTGACTTAGACGAATAAATAGAAGAGGTAATTGCTTAGATACTTTAGACAAAAGCCAAACTGACCTGAGTTGTCTTGAATCAGTGCCTGCTCTGTGGTTAGACTGCATCTTTTTCAGAAGCCATAGACAGGTATTTTAGAGATGATCTCTGATTGAAATCTCTGCTCTTTCTAGAGGACGCTTAAAATTCGACACCATTCTGTGAAGTATAGATAAGTTTTACTGTTGAAGGAGGTAATGAAGAGGATGTTGTCCTTTGAGCTGGCCTGCGGCATTCATAGGCTCCTCGCCCCCCTCCCCTGTCCCTCGTGGTGCACCCGACATTCCCTCAGCGGGAGTTACCCTAGGGACTCAGCCTTGAGGGAGTAAGGTGTTGTTGAGACCATCTGAACTGTGTATATGACTGAACCTAGTAAGTCCACTGCACAATTTTTTAAGATTCTGGCAGAGAGGTGGGGAGATCTGCTTGTCTTGTGGATGCCCCACACAAGCTCCCCAAGTAAGTTCCCTTGCTTATGAAAACCAGCATCTACCAATGTGGAGTGACCTGCTTTTTTCTTCAGCCTCTCCATCCCCTCCTATACATAGGGGCCAGTTTGCAAACTAACATTTATTAGAGTCAACTTTGATCAGAACTCCTGACACAATGCCGTGTAGTTATGCTTGCTGTATGTCACAGGGGAAGTCCATGTCCACCAACAGATGAATGGGTTGAGAAGATATAGTACATACATACAATGGAAAACTGCTCAGCCATAAAAAAATAAAACAATGCCGGAGTTCCCATCATGGCTCAGTGGTTAATGAGCCCGACTAGTATCCATGAGGACGTGGGTTCGATCCCTGGCCTTGCTCAGTGGGGTAAGGATCTGGCATTGCTGTGAGCTGTGGTGAAGTTCATAGACATGGCTTGGATCCAGCATTGCTGTGGCTGGGGTGTAGGCTAGCAACTATAGCTCTGATTCAACCCCTAGCCTGGAAACTTCCATATGCCTCAGGAGCGGCCCTAAAAAGACCAAAAAAAAAAAAAAAAAAGAAGAAGAAAGAAAGAAACAATGCCATTTACAGTAACATGGATGCAGCTAGAAATTCTCATACTAACTTAAGTCAGAAAGACAAAAAGACAAATACCATTTGATATCAGTTATATGTGAAATATGAAATATGGCACCAGTGAACCTATCTACAGAACAGAAACAGACTCACAGACATAGAGAACAGACTTGTGGTTGGCAAGGAGGTAGGGGGAGGGAGTGGAATGGACTGGGAGTTTGGGGTTAGTAAATGCAAACTATTACAGTTAGAATGGATAAGCAATGAGGTCCTGATGTACAGCACAGGGAACTATATACAAAATTTGGGGACAGAACATGATGGACAATAATATGAGAAAAAGAATGTGTGTATATATATATATATATACATATATATATATATATATGAGACTGGGTCATTTTGCTGTACAGCAGAAAATGGCACAAAATTGTAAATCAACTATACTTTACTTAAAAAAAGGATGATAATATGTCATCAGTGTATTGATTAAGATGAAAAAACAAAAAGGCCACTCTATGTTTCTGTAAGAATTGTGAATTGCTACAGATTTTTGAGAAAATAATCTGTTAACACCTGTACAAATGGAAATGATTCTGGAATCCCACATTCCTTCTTCCAGGAATCAAGACAGTAGAATTAAAAGCACCACTACTTAGGCCATATGCAAAATAATACATACTGCCACAATTTTGTATTTGGGAAATGCTGGAAACACCTTGAAGGTTTAGAAATCCTAGAATAATTTGAATAGGTTTTGGAATATTAGGCAAATATGGAAATAAAATGGATGGGCTCTGCACAAAAAGAGAACTCCTCTGATCGGAAATAAGTGGAGAATATTTTTTTTTCCTTAAGTCTACTTTTTTCTTTTCTTTTTTGTTTTTTCTTCTTCTCTGGAGAACTTTATTTTTTATTTTTTAGCAGCCACCACTTTAATCTTTCTTTACAGTATTTTTTCAAATTAGAGTATAGTTGATTTACAGTGTTTCTTGGATTTCTGTTGTACAGCAAAGTGACCCAATCACAGACATTTCTCTGTGCTATACAGTAGGGCTCCATTGTCCATCCATTCCGAATGTAACAGTTTGTGTGTGTGTGTGTACCTCTGCTGCAATTGGGCTTATCCCTAAAACATGGTGAAAAAAAACACTGCCCACTGTGCTGGGAGCAAACTTCTTACCAGCTTTGTGTTCATCAGGCAACGGTGAATCAGGTGTGCTGGAGAAAAATGACATTGCCCTGATAAAATCTAACTCAGAGGTAACTGAGGCTTTCCAAATTGTTCAGTCTCCTAGTCTCTACTTCCTCCTGTCTTGCTACAGTTAACCTGTCCACATCCAGGACCTAGGTTTGTCATTTGGGGCCTCTGTTTGTATCAGTGTTACGTTTAAATGTTACCTCAAGTAACAGAGAGTCCCTGGTTGGTTTGGTTTTGCACACACTTCTAGCTCCCAACTTCTGCCAAAGTACTAGCACCTCTCACTGAATTGGACTCGTGATTCACTTGTTCTCTTCATTCAAGTCTGAGCTCAAATGGCATCTCATCTGAGCAGTCTTCTCTGGGGGCCTCACCCCAACATCAGTCTCACTGCCCTAAACTGGCTGTATGTTTCCTCATAGTGCATATAATCACCTGATAGGGTATTTGTTGTGCTAGTGGTCTCACCTTGCTAGAATGTAAACTGCCTGAAACAGGAACCCTGTGTGGTTCATGACTATTTCCACAACCCTGAGGCAGCACCTGCCACACCACAGATACTCCAATAGGTGCAGAGGGGACAATTCAACAAAAATTGTACTGTGGTTTCCTAACTGATCTACTCATGTTCATTGCCTTGCCTCTACAATTTATCTTTCACTCAAAGAACTAAAGATATCCCCCGAAGACAAAGACGCCGAGCTGACTGAATCAGCTCACTGCAGAACGTTAAATGGTCCTTCACTGCTTATTGAGGAAAACCCTCTTTCAGAGGAGTAACTAAACTCTCCACAATTTACCTTCCAGAAAATTTTCTGGCACCATGGATGCTTTCTTTTCCTTCATTTTATAGTCCAGGCTCACCAGTTCATTCACTTTTTCTGACTATGCCAAGCACTTTCATGCCAACAAAATTTTAGTCTTTTTTCCCCCTTGTTCTGTCCCCCTCCTCCAACCATTCATGTAGGAATTTTGAGTTATAATGTTCACTTGTTTTATGACAACTTTTTTTTTGGCAAATTTCCTTCATATTCTTTCTTAGACTATTTTTTGTCTGGTGGCTGTGGTATATATAAGCTATACAGCTTTTGAATATCCTGGTGTCTCCAGACTAGCCATTAGCAAAAGATTCCTCTAGAGTGGGGGGAGGACCCAGAGTAATTTGCCAGATTCTCTCGTCAAATTCTGCCTCCTCTGATGCTTCAGTGCAGGACCAGGACTGCAAAAACGTGGCCCCACGTATAGCTCCACCTCCCTTGGCTCTCTTATGACTAGGACTCCCACCAGCATGGAGCTTCCGTGGCTGTTATTAATGACAACTTGGCATCTGCCTTCCACATACATCTCTTAAAAAGTAGAGCTCTCTGGACTTCCCGTGTGGCTCACAGCAAAAAGTGGTGTTCTCTGAGTTTAGTCACCTCAGGACCTCACTGGGCCCTTCCTGTGCTTTTCTCCCTCTGCCTTCTCCAGTTAGTGTCCCCTATTGCATCTCAGGGTTGCTCATGGCATTCCCATCAGGATAAGACCTCATTGTCCAGGGGTAAATATTTCCATTAGTGTCTGAGCAGGGCCACTGCCAGGCCCCCTCTCTGTCCCATTCTCCACTGCACCACCACTCCACTGTGACTGCACCAACCTTGCTTCTTAGGTAAGTCTGTCGGGTTTCAGATGATTTTTTGTTTGTTTGTTTGCTTTGCTTTTTAGGGCTGCACCCATGGCATATGGAGGTTCCCAGGCTAGGAGTCCAGTCGGAGCTACAGCTGCTGGCCTACGTCACAGCCACAGCAACACCAGATCCTTAACCCACTGAGCGAGGCCAGGGATCAGACCTGCAACCTCATGGTTCCTAGTCGGATTTGTTTCTGATGTGCCACGATGGGAACACCGGGTTTCAGATGTTTTGACTGTACTTTAGTGCAGTTTGGAATTTTTGCATGTTTCTTGCTGAGAATGTAGAGCGTACTTTCTGTTGCAGCTGATGTTGCTGTTTTCTCCTCATTGCTCTGCAGATTTCCCAGAGGAAAAGCAAGAAGATTCAAAATTATGCTGCTGCCATTCTCCTATTTGGTTCATCCAATTTAAAGCTCTACACTTTAGTCTAGGATTCCTGTCCTTACTAATTTGGGGTTAATAGGTCCTTTTTCATATGAAATGAAGATGACAGGTGGACTGGAGTTTTATGGTATTTTTAAATGTACTGATTTGGAAAAATAAAATCTAACAACTTTATAGTTGTTCTCAATTTCTTTAAAATATTATTAACCTATGAAACATTTAAGTCTAGAAATGTCTGATATGTATTTGCCTCTCTCTGTCTTTATTTACCTGCCTATGGAACTACCTCCCTATTCTATGTACTTCAGCCAACATTTACTGTATTTCAGGCATTCATCCAAGATACAAAGGCATATAGTTATGGACTAGGACCATGCAACATGTTATAGCAAAACAGAGAAAGGACTTATGACTTCTAGATAAATAAAAAGGTTGAGCTTTATGGAGACAGTATCAATGATTAAACATGACCACTATGTGGCTGGAATGGGAATAAGGAAAAAAGGCTAAAACCACATTAACATAAAAATGTGAGGCATGGTTAGAAAAAGTGAGTGAACCAGTGTGGCTAGACTGGAGAATGGAGGAAAAAAATCCTCCATGTTAGAATGTCTTCTGGAAGACAAACTGTGAGTAATTTAATCACTACTCTAGATGAGTCCAGGCTTTAGTAAATAAGAAAATTTCCATATAAATGGGGACAAAAATAGAAAAATTACTATGCACAGAATAAGTTGGTAATAAATAGTTTTCATATATTTATTAGCAACCAATTAGACTCTGAAAATATAGAAATTTTCATTTACAGTAGCCACAAAAAAGACAAAATAGGAAAAAACAATTTGAAATGGGAAAAAAAAGAGGGAAACTTTAAAATATTTCTTAAAATACATAAAAGATTTGAACCTTTGAGAAGCCTCAAAATGTATGTGGATAGTATGATTCAACATCATGAAGACATCATTCTGAGTTAATTTACAAATCTAATATAATTACAATTAAAATATTAATACATTGTCCTGTGGCACTAAACAAGTCGATTCTAAAGTTCACAAGGAAAAAGTCTGATTCTAAACAAGTCAGAAAACTCTGGAAAGAAAAAGCAATAACATGAGGCTAATCTTATCACCTTATAGTATAACACCTCAGTATTTAAAACTGGTATTGGAGCTGTCTGAAGACAGACCATTTTAACAAAAGAGAAAGCTTAGAAACAGATGCAAATAAATGTGGGAATTTATTTGGTCTATTTAATAGTTGGGATAAAGTTTGACTTTTAGGAAATAATATGGGGCACAACAGGGAAGTTGTCTAGACTAAGACAAAGCTGGATCTGCCTCTTACAGGAAGGACAAATTCCAAGTGGCTCCACAAGTATAATATGTAAAATATTCATAAAATATACTTAAAAGCCACCTATATATGCAAAGAAAATGAACAAATTTATATCTTGTGTAAAAAGCCTTTCTAACTGCGACTTTAAATCCACGATCCATGAAATTAAAAAACAGATTTTACCACATAAAAGTCATTTTTGGCCTTGGAGTCCCCTTGTTGCATAGAGGGCATGGCAGGAAACATTCAACACAAAGGTAAAAGACAAATGGCAAACTTGGAAAAACATTTCCAACTTACACCTGAGACAGAAGACAAAAAGATAATGTCCTTAATATGTAAAGATCCCGTACATATTGAGAAGAGAAAAACAATCAATTAGAAAGCCAGTCAAAGGATGGTAACTGACAGATAATGTGAAAAGCAACCATCACAAACGACCTTTAAATATGCAAAAAAGGCTTAATTGAAACATAACAACAAAAGCACAATTCAAAACTATACCTGTCATTGGAAAACATCACAAATTTTGGCAGAGGAAACAGATAATTTTTACATTGCTGTAGCCAGGAAAAAGTTACAGCTATTAGATGAAATGCAACTGGGCAATCTCTATCAAGATTAGAGCAAGCTCACCTTGGGAAATTTGTTCTAGCTGTGCATTTTTGATATAATACAGGCCTATGTTCATTTGTTGCAGCAATGTGATAGCAAGAGATGAGAATCAATCTAGGTAAAGGATGAAAAGTTGAAGAGGTGAGAAGGCAAAAAATTTGGAGATTAACACCAGTCTATTGGAAAATTTTCAGAGACCTGAGGCCCAATGATGAAGAAGGGCAATACAATGAATATTTTCTTCCTTCTTCTTTCCTTCGTTCCTTCCTTCCTTCCCTCCCTTTCTTTTTCTTTCTTTCTTTTTTTTTTTTTTGTTTTTGCCATGTCTGAGGCATGCAGAAGTTCCCTGGGCCAGGGCCAGGGACTGAACCTACTCTCTCTATATAAGGATCATGTCATCTGATATCAGAGATAATTTTACTTCTCTCTTTCTGATTTAGATACATTTTGCTTCTCTCTTCTTTCCCTTTTCCTATTTTCTTCCCCTAACTGATCTGGCTCAAACTTTCAGTACAACATTGACTAGAAGCAGCAAATGTAGCATTCTCGTTTTGTTCTTGATTTTAGGGAGAAAACTTTCAGTTTTTCATCGAGTATAATATTACTTACGATCTTTCACAAATGTCTTGTATCATGTTGAGGAAATTCCCTTATATTGCTAGTTTGTTTTTATCATAATATGGTGTTAGTTTAATGATAACTAACATTGTTTGGTTTTGCTAACACCAAAAATGTCAATTTTTTTCTGCATGAATTGAAATGCTCATTTCCCACCTCCATTCTATTAATGTAGCATATTATATTGCTTTCTTGGGTTAAACCCCACTTAGTCAAGATGCATAATCCTCTTAATATGCTACCGAATTCAGTTTGCTAGTATTTTGTTGAAGATTTCTGCATCTATATTCATCTTTCTCCAGTAAAATAGAATAATTTTACTTTTTATATCCTATTTTTTTTCCAAATTTATTTCCTTTAAGATTTTTAAAATTAAATTCTAAGATATTGTAAGATTAGTGAAAATATATTTGAAAGCATCTATCCTGACATGCAGTCAGCATTCCAAAAACAGCTTCATTCTTCCTGTCTCCTTTTATCAAAATCTTACCTATAAAAAAATTCATGTCATTTCAAGAGTCTCATACTATTCAATAGCCATTCTTTAAGGAGGTTTCTTTCTATTTAATTTTTAACTTCAACCCCTAGATATGTATCTTTATAAAACATATTTGAATATTATGTCAAAAATCATTTTACCCACACCATTCTACTCTCATTTTGGGGAACTTCTTAAAAGATAAAATACTGTGAATTACTCTGTTGAGAGGAAATTTCTCGAAGGTGAAATGAAAGAGGGTATTCACCATGTTGCAAATTCAATTTCCCTGCATATTCTATAGAAATTTGTGATTATTTTTATCCATCTGTGATATTCTCCAAGTTATAAAGGAAGCTGTTACTTTTGAGGCCATTTTAAAAGTTACTTTATAAAGGATCTTATATAAGAACAAGCATCTAGGAGTTCCCGTTGTGGCTCAGTGGTTAACGAATCCGACTAGAAACCATGAGATTGCAGGTTTGATCCCTGGCCTTGCTCAGTAGGTTAAGGATCCGGCATTGCCGTGAGCTGTGGTGTAGATTGCAGATGTGGCTCGGATCCAGCGTTGCTGTGGCTGTGGTGTAGGCCGGTGGCTACAGCTCGGATTAGACCCCTAGCCTGGGAACCTCCATATACCACGGGAGCAGCCCTAGAAAAGGCAAAAAGACAAAAAAAAAAAAAAGAACAAACATCTAAATTAACTTGTAGTTGTAGTGTCCCAGGGTTGGGTTTGCCCATGAGTTCCTCCACAGTAATTAGAGTGTTGGGAAGTTCCTGTTGTGGTTCATGGGTAATGAGCCCAACTGGTATCCATGAGGATGTGGGTTCCATCCCTGGCCTCGCTGAGTGAGTCAGGGATCGGGAATGGCTGTGAGCTGTGGTGTAAGTCGCAGACACAGCTGGGATCCCACTTTGCTATGGCTGTGGTGTAGGCCAGCAGCTGTAGCTCTGATTTGACCCCTAGCCTGGGAGCCTGGGAACTTCCATATGTCATGAGTGTAGCCCTAAAAAGAGGACAAAAAAAATAGTGATGAAAATTGCTTATTTCCCATTTGGTGTTATCAGTACTTATTACAAAACACCTTCTAAAACCAAGATTAGAATCCTGTTTAATAAAGAAAGCTGGATGGCTAGAAGCAGGGCAAATCAACTTTCGAGTTCAACCAATTCAAGGCAGACCCTGGCCTAGAAGAGTAGCTACCTTAGAGCATAAAGAAATTTGGTGCTTGGGATCCATGAGTCATGAACTAGTTTTCTTGGCTACTTTGTGGGGTTCATTTTTACCTCTTCTCAGCTCTGCTTCTCAGGGGTGATGGCCCTCATTACTATTAAAAGCAGCAGATTTCCCGCTAATGGCTAATGAGGGCATGATCTCCAGTGCCAGCTACTATTTCTACTTATATCTGCCACACTTCAAGCCAAGAACATTGATGTTGGTACAGGATCCTATCTTTTGAAACTGACTGCCCTGCCTCTGGCCACTGTTCAAACTTCTATTGCCAAATGTAGCAGCTGTGCTGTGCTTTCAGATAGTTTCCTAAGCAGTTCTAGTGTTTGCTTTTTGGTAGCTCCCTTATGCTGTGATTCAGCGGAATCTGTGTGCCCTGGACAGAAACACAATGCATTCAGGTATTCAACAAATACTTATCGAGCACCTGCAACGTATACATATTATTATAGATTTTAGGGACATATCAGTGAACAAAAAGGATGAACTTATATTCTGTCTATGCAATGGGAAAGAATTTCAATTCGTTTCTTCCTTTAGAAACTTTCCTATTGTTCTTGAAACTTGTTGAGTCTTGATACTTTTTTCTCATGATGGCTCACTCCATCTGAATTCTGGGGTAAATAGAATAAGTTTGACTGGGATCTTTGCTACAAAACAAAGTAAGAGTTCAAAAGAAACCTGCTGAGTGCCTATTTATTTATTTATTTTGGCCACAGTATGCAGCAGCTTGATGTGGGACCAAAGTTTCCAGACCAGGGACTGAACCTGGGCAGCAATGGTGAAAGCACCAAGTCCTAACTACTAGACACCAGGGAACTGCCTGAAATTTTGTAGAACACGTAAATGTCACCCAAGATGTACATACTGGGTAAACTTGTCTTTTTGGATGTGAAAGGATTATACTTTACCAGATATAATGTACAACCTGGAAAAGACATTGCTGGCTATTGCTCCATCAACCTCAACTCTCTGGTCTGGGAGATCTCCTTGGGGACATGTTGCAGAATTGCCTTATATGTGTAGTTTGAAATGAAACCTTTAAAGACATTTTATAATCAAACACAATCAATGTTTTTAGAAACCTTAGCTTTCGAAGCAGCCTAACTTCCTGTCATAGACATTTAAAACAGCATCTTCTAAAATGAAACTGTCCGAAGTAGAGCACACTTGGCAACAGAGTCAGCAGAACTCAGGAAATAGTCTCTCTAAGGGGTCTGCAGGTCAGTTTCAGCATACCAACACTTGTCAACACGTGCCCAGCTACCAACACTTGCCCTTGAACTTGTAGTTTCAAGGGTTCAGAGTAAGAGGTCTACCATAGAGAGGGGTATTTTGAAGAAGCAGACCTCTTGAAACCTATCAGCATAGTCAGCAGAACGCCAATGACTCTCACATCACCTGGTTTAAAGCAATTCATGTTATTTATAAGACCACAGCCTCAGGGTTGGATCACATTTATAGAGTGAAGAGCACGGTGCCCTTTCCCTAGCAGGCTTGTACTCCCAACTGGCTTGTGCTTGGGGAGACTGGTACTGACTTTATTAGGCAGAGTAAACACAATGTGTAGGATTCACAAAATTGTGTGTTGTAACTTCCGTTGAAATCAGAAGAAAACGAATATAAAATAATGAATTGAGCCTGGATTATACATGTCTTTGTACCAACAGAGTCGATTTTTGATATTTTTGGTGCAAGAAGGGGCTCATGAAAGCAAAAATATTTAGGGTCCATGAAGGCCATCTGCAGCCAAGGGGAGATAGAAAATATCCAAGATTTTAAAAATAAAATATATAGTTTATTGGAGAAAAAACAAATCAAGGAATGGGAAAAGTGTTAGGGGAAGGAGAGTTGAAATTTTAGATACTGTGTACCATGGAGTTTCTGTTGTGGCTCAGCAGAAATGAATCTGACCAGCATCCATGAAAACGCAGGTTCGATCCCTGGCCTTGCTCAGTGGGTAAGGATCCGGCGTTGCCATGAGCTGTGGTGTAGGTCGCAGATATGGTTAGGATTTGGCATTGCTGTGCTTGTGGTATAGGCCAGCGGTTGCAGCTCCGATTCAACCCCTAGCCTGGGAACTTCCATATGACTCGGGGATGGCCCTAAAAAGACAAAATAAATAAATAAATAAGATATTGTGTACCAGGAGCAAAGTTTTCTGAGCAGGTGACATTTGAGTAGACCTGAGAGAGGTGTGTAAAGTGTTAGAAATATAGACAGAGATTATGATTATGATTATGATTATGATTATTACTTTGTCTTTTTGCCTTTTCTTGGGCCACTCCTGTGGCAGATGGAGGTTCCCAGGCTAGGGGTCAAATCGGAGCTGCAGCCACCGGCCTACACCAGAGACACAGCAACGTGAGATCCGAGCCACGTCTGCAACCTACACCACAGCTCATGGCAATGTCGGATCCTTAACCCACTGAGCAAGGCCAGGGATCGAACCTGCAATCTCATGGTTCCTAGTTGGATTTGTTAACCACTGCGCCACGACGGGAACTCCGACAGAGATTATTATGGAAAAAAGGAAAAGCGGGTGCTAAAGCCCTGATGCAAGAAGGTGCTTGATGTCTGAATAACAGGAAAGAGGCCAGCATGACTAGAGAGGATGACCAAAGAAAGACAAAGGGGAGGTAAGAAATAGATGAAATCAAAGAGGTGACTGGAGGTTAGCTTACATGGGTGTAAGGTTATTGTAAGGACTCTGACGTATTTTGACCTGATTTATATTTGAAAGGGGTCACCCTGCATGTTGTATTCAGAAGAGACTGAAGGGGGCACAACAGAAGGTGCAAGGCCAGTTAGGAGGCTGTGGTAATAATCCAAGCAAGCAATAATGGTGACTTGGGTCAGGGTATTTGCAGTGGGGGTGATGAAAGGTAGATGGATTCTGTAGGCATTTTGAATGCAAGGATGATAAGACTCTGTGGATGGATTGGATCTGGGTTGTGAGAGAAAAACAGGGGTCAAGGATGACTGTTTGGACTGAGCAAGAGGATGGACGGCATTACCACTCTGAGATGGAGAACATTAAGGGAGAAGTAGGCTGGGGAAGAAAAGCAAGTTCCCTATTAAAAATGCAGGTGCACGTGCTGTGAAGGCACCTGAAGAGCCCTCAGATGGAAACACTTTTGGGAGCTGTCTATTTATCGATGCTATGCAGTGCCTTGGGATTAGAAGAGAGCACTGAGAAAGAGAGTACAGAAAATAACAATGTCTTTTTAATTGTAGTATCTTCAACATCTAACTCAGCCATTGGTTTTCAATAAAATTTTTGTTGTTGTTGTTGTTGTTGCTCTTTTTGCTATTTCTTGGGCCGCTCCCGCGGCATATGGAGGTTCCCAAGCTAGGGGTCTAATCCTAGCTGTAGCCACCGGCCTATGCCAGAGACACAGCAACGCGGGATCCGAGCCGCGTTTGCGACCTACACCACAGCTCACGGCAACGCTGGATCCTTAACCGCCTGAGCAAGACCAGGGATCGAACCCTCAACCTCATGGTTCCTAGTCGGATTCGTTAACCACTGCGCCACGACGGGAACTCCTCAATAAATATTTTTAATTGAATGAGAATGTTTCTACTTGTCACAGGTGATAGCAAAAAGCCCCCTAGGGCAGAGTCCTGTACCCTATTTTCCAAACTAGTCTCTGAGCAAGTGTTAACCACCCTTGCTCTTCACTCATAGCCCCCTGAAATTTTCTCTGTATATTTATTTTGGTTTGCAATTTTATGTTTATTGGGTTCATCACTTCGGTTCTAGTTCTTCAGCTAAGACACAAGAGGCTAGAGACCGTTATCTATTCTAGTCTCCTCCCAGCATCCAGAATGGTGTCTAGAATATAATAGATACTCTATTACTACATGTTGAACAAAAAGTGAAAGGAAAAGAAATTTTAGAGGTCATTTTCTTTGGGCTTATCTATTGACTAAACACTCTTGGACTCTCAAGTCTATTTTTTATCTAATAGGGAAAAACAGGAAGACTTTATCTACATCCATGATGTCAACTTGTAGCATTAAGCTGATATTTTTTCCTCCTCTGCCATTTGCTCATCCCAGTCACTGATAGTCCACCTTGGCCCTCTTCTCACTGCATCTGTATGCAGCCTCATGTAAATATCACCATACACTGCCCCAGGTACCCACTGACACGTGATTGGATTGGCATTCACAACAAAACCCGATCCGTTCTTCATCTAAAGTAAACCAAATGACATCAGATCCACTCTGTGCCCGGAATGGGTAAAATCACAGAAATAATATGACATTAATGGGCATTATACCGCAAAGTCTACATGACATCTCTAGCACTCACGGTCCATCACCTCTGGGCTGTTCTTACTGAAAGAAAGGTGTTTTCTACTTTGGGGCAGCCTTCACTTAGCGGTAGTTGGTCTATGATGCTACTGCAGCAGGTGCTTCTCTTCCCAAATAAAACCCACTACCTAGCAAAGGGTGCATCTGTATCTAGCTTTACAGTTTAGAGTTTCTGTTGAGTCCTAAAATGTTACTGCATTTCATGAAAACTGTGCCTTTTGAGATGTATGTATTTTCTCTAATATCACGATTTCATATAGTGTTAGTTTGAGGGAGTTTTTGACCCAATGGGGCAAGGGTAGTGTATAGATTCATCGCAACTCCCAAATTATAAAACCCTCCTAGCCTCCTCTCAGTCCCAACAATTCAAGTGAGGAATAGGACTAGAATTTGAGTAAGTAATTTGTAGTGCAAGCTCTGAGAGGCTGGGGGAATCAGATTTGAAAGGCACGTCTGAGTAAAGAATGCTACTGGCACTTTGGGACTCTGGTCAAATAAAAGATAGCAATAGGTACTAAGTCCTGGATGAAAGTGCAATTGTTGGTATTTTTATATTTTGGCTACTACTGACTGTACATTTTCTTTGTGCTTAGTAATTGCTTATATGTTATTATTTAATTCCCTTACCAATTCCACAACACAGATATTTTCCCCTACTTTACAGATGATGAAACTGGATGCTAAGAACTTGGATACTTTCATCATAGAGTCACATATTAACAAATATTACAGCCCAAATTTGAACCCAGATCTCAGAATCTGTGCTCGTAACCATTTGCTTGGCACCTGCTACTGATGCTGCACTTTAGAGCACAAAGTGGGGAAGACTAGAAAGACATAGAAATTCTACTTCCTTATTTGTTGCCTGAAGCTGGTCCTGCTTCTTCCCCAAATAAAAATGAGGAGAAACCCAACTGTCTTTTTTTTTTTTTTTTTGCTGTGCTCTTAGCATGTGGAAATTCCTGGGCCAGAGATTGAATGCCTGAGATAGTAGCAACTCAAGCCGCTGCAGTGACAATGCTGGATTCTTCACCTACTGAGCCACCAGGGAACTCTAAAACCCAACTGTCTTGATTACTACTGTTTCCAATACCTAGAGAATAGCTGACAAAAAAAAAAAAAAAAAGGGCTAAGCAGATATTTGTGGAAGAAATAAATGACTTAGAGTCATATTCAAAATCATCATCACAGTCTTTATTTCTAGCACGTCTTTCCATAAGATATTAAACAAAGAGTTTGATGAGGTTGTTTTAAAAAGAGAAATTAGCATTTTATGGCTAATTCTGATTCTCTTAGGTCATACCCTTCAGGACAGGTTCCTTGCAGAGTGCACTGTCCTGTCCAACAGCCCCTGTGTGTCAACTCTTTGAGCGATTCCCATGGTCTTCATTAGAAACATTGCTCTTTGCTTTCTATTCTAAATTCCAGCATAACAAGCTGATGATGTTTAAACAGCTGCTAGTTTCCACCCTAGAGAAGTCTACATTTCAATGATGAGCAGGAGAATTCCTATTCATAGGGCTGAAGCAGCATCCTTTGGAATAAGGAGAGAGCCTCTCAGCTCATCCTTACATTACACTGTATGTCAGGTGAATCACAAGGCTGTCCTGCAAGTCTGCTCTTTTGAGCTTCCAAGAGTTTATAAAATGTCCGCTATACCGTAAGAAGACCTATCTGTAGCTAATTATTTCCTGGCTTTGACTCAGATGAGCCAAACTCCCCAAATCTCCTGTCATGAGCACAGGCTACCTTCTAATGTTTCAGGTAGTTTTGCTGAGAGCTAATATGAGCCTCCTATAAAGAGTTATCTTATCCAAACTTTTAGGCTCTGTGCTGAACTGAACATCCATCTACTTCATCCCTTGTATTAGCTCTACTGAGTAAATATTCAGCTAAATGAAAAACAGTTCTATTCTAAATATTACTGCTGAAAATTTTACTTGCAGCCGACCCCAAATCTCTGTCTTCTCTGCATCACCCTGTTCTTGATGGAACTATTTTCTATCTTCCCCTTTGTTCCCAGAAAAGTCCCCTAGACCCGTGGTTCTCAACTGGGGACAGTTGTTTCCCCAGAAGATGTTCGGCAATATCTGGAGACATTTTTGGTTTTTTCAAGTGGTGAGATGCCACTGGAATCTACTACCTAGAGACTAGGGATACTGCTAAACACCCTGAAATGCACAGGACAGCGCCCCCCACCCCCAAATGATCCCTTTCAAAATGTCCACACAGTGCTACTGTTGAGAAACCCTGTTCTAGAGTATGAGGGATATTAATATCCTGGCGAGCACCATAAAGACACCTCTTATTTGCATTTATCAAATTTAATTTTATTGACATTAAAATAACAAACCTATCATTTATAAATAGAGGAAAATAAGAGCACTTAACAAATTACAAAAATTGATTGTTAAGCTCCTGTGCTAGGCTAGGCGCTATGTTCTTACGACTCTATGAAAAAATTATTGCTCTTTCCCCCATTTTACGGGAAGGAAATGAAATTTAGAGAAAGGTTAATAAACATACTCAAGGTCACATAGGAAAGGCCAGAGTTAGGATTTGAATTCTGGCATGACTCCAAAGTCCCTGTTCTTTCCTCTAGAGCTTCAGAATGATCCTTTCCCACTGGAAGGAAAAGCACAGAAATAAATTTCTCAAAATTTTCAAACTTGTCCTCAAATGACTCATCTCATTTCCTGAAATTCCTATTTCACAGCCTGTCAGACAGATGAATCCATGCCCTGACCTACTTCCTCTCAAGTACAACCCTCTTGCACATGGGGAAACTGTTGCAAAGGACTATCAAATGGGTGCTATGATCCTATCGTTTATGTAGCATTTTGAAACCATCAATTTACTTAACCCTTTGGTAACTTGTGCTTTATGACTAATCTGCCTCACTGAGCCAAACTTTTAACTCTCTCCTGTATTGTTTGTAGATAATCTTGTGGTCTCTATCCCAGAAAGCATCGGAGGCTGCCTTTTTGATCCTCTGCAGTCAAGGCAGTGCCTTCATTTCAGTTTTCTGATCTACTTAACGCCGTTGGGATAATGTTTAGCCAAGCCCCTTTCTGCCCATTCCCAGAACATCTGTATAGCTATGTATATATATGTATGTACAACCTTTGATTCATTTTTAAACTATACCATAAGGATGCATACTCTTTTATACCGTACTCTTAAACACCATTACTGTTTTTCCAATACTGGGGCAGCCATGATCAATACTTCAGGGAGGTCCTTCTCTTCTCCTTAAAATAAATTCATGATTCTTGTGCTATGGGGTATTTAGAATGATGAAGTTGGTTAAATTCACTCAGCTGTGGTCTCCCAGGAACAAAAGTTCTTCTAAGGTTGGCTATTGGGCCAAACAGTTTAATTGAATTTTTTTTTTTTTTTTGCCTTTTCTAGGGCAACTTCTGTGGCATATGGAGGTTTCCAGGCTAGGGGTTGAATCGGAGCTGTAGCAACCGGCCTACACCAGAGCCACAGTGACTCCGGATCCGAGCCGTGTCTGCGACATACACCACAGCTCACGGCAACGCCAGATCCTTAACCCACTGAGCAAGGGCAGGGATCGAACCTGCAACCTCATGATTCCTAGTCAGATTCGTTAACCACAGTGCCACAATGGGAACTCCAAAATTCGTATCCACATTTTACACAAATTCCAGAAAAAAGTAATGTAAAGAAATAAAACAATACTAACACTAGATAAAAATACAGGTGATAATTCATTTGATCTCTAGGTAAAAAATATTTTATATGTACAAAACAGATATATACATACACATATATTTAAACCAAATCATATTGTATTGCATATTTGATTTTTTTCCACTGAACAATGTCTCCCAGATATCTTTTTCAGAAGTACACGAAAAACTATCTTATTCTTTTCATGGCTTAACATTAGTCCAGTATACCATAGTTTTTTTAACTATTTCTCTATGAATGAACATTTAGGCTGGTTCTTGTTTTGTTTGTTTTTGTGGTGTGTGTCTGTGTGTGTGATTATAAGTGATACTGCAATTAAAATTTCTACATTTATCTTTCTTTAACTCAATGAACTGTATAGCATTTATAGTTGTACAGCAATCATGACAACCCAGTTTTACAGCATTTATATTGGTATATGGTTGCTTGTAATAGTCTCTAATGATCCTTTGTATTTCTGTGATGTCTGTTGTAACTTCTCCTTTTTCATTTCTAATATTATTGATTTGAGTCCTCTCTGCCTCTCTTTTTTTGATGAGTCTGGCTAAGTGTTTATCAGTTTTGTTGATCTTTTCAAAGAACAAGCTTTTAGTTTCATTGATCTTTTCCTATGGTTTTCTTAGTTTCTATTTCATTTATTTCTGCTCTGATCTTTATGATTTCTTTCCTCCTGCTAACTTTGGGTTTTGTCTGTTCTTCTCTCTCCAGTTGCTTTAGGTGTAAAGATAGGTTGTTTATTTGAGCTTTTTCTTGTTTCCTGAGGTAGGCGTGTATTTGCCGTAAACTTCAGTCTTAGAACTGCTTTTGCTGCATCCCATAGGTGTTGGATTGTTGTGTCTTTGCTGTCATTTGCTCCTAGATATTTTTTAATTTCCTCTTTTATTTCTTCAAAGAGGTTGTTTAGTAGCATATTGTTTAGTCTCCACGTGCTTTTTTTTTTTTTTTGCAGGTTTTCCTTGTTGATTTCCAGTCATATAAACGTTGTAGTTGGAAAAAATGCTTGATATGATTTCAATTTCCTTAAGTTTACTGAAGCTTGGTTTGTGGCCCAGAATGTGATCTATCCTAGAGAATGTTCCATGCACACTTGAGAAGAATGTGTATTCTGCTGCTTTTGGATGGAATATTCTATAAATATCTATTAAGTCCATCTGGTCTAATGTATCATTTAAGGCTTGTATTTCCTTGTTGATTTTCTGTCTGGATGATCTGTCCACTGCTGTAAGTAGGGTGTTAAAAGTCCCCCATTATTATTGTGTTATTGTAAATTTCTCCTTTTAAGGTTGTTAGCAGTTGCCTTATACACTGAGGTGATCTCATGTTGGGTGCATATATATTTACAATTGCTATATCTTCTTCTTGGATTGATCCTTAGATTATATAATGTCATTCTTTGTCTCTTATAATATTCTTTATTTTAAGGTCTATTTTGTCTGATATGAATATTGCTACTCCAGCTTTCTTTTGGTTTCAGTTTGCACGGAATATTTTCTCCCATCCTCTCACTTTCAATTTGTACGTGTCACTAGAAGTGAAGTGGGTCTACTGAAGACAGCATATATGTGCATCTTGTTTTTGTATCCATTTAGCCAGTCTATGTCTTTTGGTTGGGGCATTTAGTCCTTCTGCATTTAAGGTAATTATTGATAATGTATGTTCTTAAAGCCATTTTATTAACTGTTTTGGATTTTTTTTTCTTTTTTTCTTTTTAGGGCCATACCCACGGCATATGGAGGTTCTCAGGCTAGGGGTCGAAATGGAGCTACAGCTGCTGGCCTACGTCATGGCCAAAGCAACGCAGGATCTGAGCCGCATCTGCAACCCACACCACAGCTCACAGCAATGCCGTTTTCCTGACCCACTGAGCAAGGCCAGGGGTCAAACCCACATTCTCATGGATACTAGTTGGATTTGTTTCCACTGTGCCATAATGGGAACTCCCTTTGATTTGTTTTTGTTGGTCTATTTTCTTCCCTTCTTCTCTTGTGGTTTGATGACTATCACTGTTGCTGCATTTGTATTGCTTTTTCCTATTTGTGTATCTATGGTGGGATTTTGGTTTGCAGTTACCCTGAAGTTTTGATATACATATACAAGATTGTTTTGTATATGTATACATACATATACAAGTCTATACATATACAAGATTGTTTTCAGTTGTTGCTCTCTTAATTGCAGGTGCATCTCCAGTCCTGCATTCACACCCTCCTCTCTTCATGATTTCTGATTTTGGTAGCATATTTGTGTGTGGATGATTTCTTACCTTTACTATATGTATGCCTTCACTAGTGAGCTTTGTCATTTGTGATATTTTTGTTTCTAGTTGTGGCCTTTTCTTTTCCACATTCTGTTAGCTTTTGCTTGTCTACAAAGCTTTATAAAGCTTTTGATTTCTCCTTCAAATCTGAATGAGAACCTTGCTGGGTACAGTAATCTTGGTTGGAGGTTTTATTCTTTTATCATTTTAATTATATCGTGCCACTCCCTTCTGGCCTGTAGAATTTCTACTGAAAAATCTGCCATTAACTTTATTGGGGTTCCCTTGTATGCTATTCATTTCTTTTCCCTAGCTGCTTTCAATATATTAGTATTGGTCAGTTGATTAATATGTGTCTTGGGGTGTTCCTTCTTGGGTTTATTTTATATGCTACTCATTGCGCTTCCTGGATTTGAGTGAATGATTTTTTCCCACGTTAGTGAAGTTTTTGGCTATTATCTCTTCAGATATTTTCTCTGGCTCTTTCTCCCTTCTCCTTCTGGCACCCCTATAATACAGATGTTGGTGTGTTTAACATCCCAGAGTTCTCATAGACTGTCATCATTTCTTTTCAATATTTTTTCTGTTTTCTGTCCCACATTAGTGATTTCCACTAGTCTGTCCTCCACCTTGCTTATTCATTCTCCTGCCTCCTGTATTCTGCTATTGGTTGCTTCTAGTGAACTTTTTATTTCAGTTATTGTATTCTGCATCTCTGCTTGCTTAATTCTTAAATATCCTATTTCTTTGTTCAGTGTTTCATGTAATTTATCAATCTTTGCCTCCAGTTTATTTCCAAGAACTTTAATCACCTTTTTCATGGAGGTTGGTCATCTCCAGATCATTTAGCTGTTTTACTTCTTTTTTTTTTCTCCTTGTTCCTTTATATGAGTCATAATTCTTTGCCTCTTCATTTTGTATAGACTTTTGGTGTGGTCTCCTTTTTTGCAGACAATAGGGTTGTAGCCTTTCTTGCTTCTGATGTCTACCCCCTTTGTGGCTGAAGTTGGTATGGGGGCTTGCTGTAGGCTTCCTGATGGGAGGGACTGGTGCCTGTCCATTGGTAGGTGGAGCTGATTCTTATCCCTCTGGTGGGTGGGACTTTGACTCTGGGTAAGATTAGAGGCAGCTGTGTGCCTGGTGGGTCTTTAGGCAGCCTGTGTGCTGATGGGTGGGGCTGTGTTCCCCTGTGGATTATTGTTTGGCCTGGGGCTTCTCAGCTGATGGGTAGAGCCATATTTTTCCAAAATGGCCACCTCTAGAGGAGCACATGCTGATGATTATTCCCGAGACCCTTGCCTCCAGTGTCTTTCCCCAAGAATGAGCCACAGTCACCCCCTGTTTTCCCAGGAGATCCTCCAAGAGAGCTGTAGGCAGGTCTGACCCAGATTCCTATCTGGTCTCTGTTTTGCCCTGGACTCAGTGCACAGGAAAGCCTGTGTGTGCCTTTTAAGAATGGAGTCTCCATTTCCCCCAGTCCCATGGAGCTCCTGCACACAAGCCCCACTGGCCCTCAAAGCCAAATGCTCTGGGGGCTCCTCCTCCCAATGCCAGATCCCCAGGCATGGGATCCAGATGTGGGGCTCAGAACTCTCACTTCCATAGGTGAGTCTCTGTGATATAGTTAACTTCAGTCTGTGGGCTACCCACCCGGCAGGTATGGGGTTCTTTACATTGCATAATCACCCCTCCTACCATCTTGATGTGGTCTCCTCTTTGTCTTCTGGAGCAGGATATCTTTTTTGAGCGTTTTCAGTCTATCTCTTTGAAGGTTGTTCAGCATTTGGTTGTAATTTTGTTCTTTTTATGAGAGAAGGTGAGCTCCAGTCCTTCTACTCTGCTATCTTAATCCTGTCTCTAAATGATCTCGCTACATTTATCTTTTGACATTGTTTAAACAACTGCCAGAAAAAATTTCAGAAGTAAAGTTGTTGAGTAAAAGGTGTACTTTTTACATTTTGCAAAATATTTCCAATTTGCTACCCAAGGAGTTTGCTCCATAATGTGGCTCTATGAAAGTTATATGACAATGCTGTCTTCTTATACCTTTGCTAACTATGTATTATCAATCTCTTTCATCTTGAAAAATTTAAATAGGTTAAATGTTTTTTTACTTTACTTTTTATAGAGCCAAAATTTTTGAGTAGACTTCAGGGAGTTCCCATTGTGGCACAGTGGAAGTGAATGCAACCAGTATCCATGAGGATGCAGGTTCAGCCCCTGGCCTTGCTCAGTGGGTTGGAGATCCAATGTTGCTGTGAGCTGTGGTGTAGGTTGCAGATGCAGCTCAGATCCCATGTTGCTGTGTCTGTGGTGCAAGCTGGCTGCTATAGCTTCAATTTGACCCCTAGCCTGGGAACTTCCATATGCTGCAGTGCAGCCCTAAAAAGCAAAAGCAAAAGAAACTTTTTTTTTTTTTTTGTATTTTTGCCTTTTCTAGGGCCGCTCCCGCGGCATATGGAGTTCCCAGGCTAGGGGTCTAATCGGAGCTACAGCCGCCGGCCTACGCCAGAGCCACAGCAACACCAGATGCTCATGGCAACGCCTAATCGTTAACCCACTGAGCAAGGCCAGGGATCAAACCTGCAACCTCATGGTTCCTAGTCAGATTCATTAACCACTGAGCCATGACGGGAACTCCAGAAACTTTTCTTTGAGTAGATTTAGGTTTGTAACAAAATTGGGAGGAAGGTACAGAGATTTCCCTGCCCCCACTCATGCATTTCCTCCCCCATTATTAACCTTACTCACTTTTTATTTTTTTACCAACAAGGCATCTACACTGACACATCATAACCACATGAAGTCCATAATGTACTTAAGGGTTCACTATTGGTATTGTGCATTCTATTGGTTTTGACAAATGTATAATGTCATACATTCATCATTATAGTATCATAGAGAGTATTTTCACTGCCCTAAAAATCCTCTGAGCTCTACCCATTCATCTCTCTCTTTCCTGACTCCACCCTCCCCCCACTATTGTCAACCACTGACCTTTTTACTGTCTTCATAGTATTAAAAATTAAACTTTGTCATTTTAAAAATTTTAAGAGTTTGAGCAAAAGTCAATTTCAATCAGGCAGCATACACTCTAGTAGATAGAAAGGAGCTCTCAGGTATTGTACAAAATGACATATTTTTATGGCAGAAGACAGTGGGAACAAGGAAGTCATGCCAGGCAAAAAAGCAGGTTGATTATTGCAAGGTGACTTTCCTTTACAGGATAGCACGAGTCTGTCAGGCAGATTACCTAGTAAGTGCTGATCAGGCAATGCCTGACATATTGGTTTAAGATTTCATTTCTAGGAGAGTTGAAACTAAGTTAAGTCTTGGTTTGGTGAAGTGAGGCATAAGTGCACAGGGACTTCATTTTAGGCCTGCTGTCTTCTTTGTTTTAAACAATAGTCTTCATAATTTTTCCTTTCCAGAGTGTCATATCATTGGACTCATATAAAATGTGGCCTTTTTCAGATTGGCTTCTTTCACTTAGTAATATGCATTTCAGGTTCCTCCACGTCTCTTCATAGCTTGATAGCTCATTTCTGTACTGCTTATTCATCCATTCATCTACTGAAAGACTTGGTTGCTTCTAGGTTTTGGCAATTATGAATAAAGCTGCTATAAACATCTGTATGAGATTTTTCTATGAACATAAATTTTCAACTCCTTCAGGTAAGTAAATACCAAGAAGCATGAGTGCTGGATCATATGATAATAGTAGGTTTCACCAAACTGTCTTCCAGAGTAGTTGTACCACTTTGCACACATACCAGCAATGAATGAGAGTTCCTATTGGCCCACAATCTCATCAGCATTTAATGTCGTCAGTGTTCAAGATTTCGGCCATTCTAGTACATGAGTAGTGGTATCTCATAGTTAGTTTAATTTGCATTTCACTGATGACATATGATGTGAAGCATCTTTTCACATGCTTATTTGTCATCTGTGTACTTTCTTTGGCGAGGTATCTGATAAAGTCTTTGACCCATTTTCCAATTGGGTTGTTTGTTTTCTGAGGATCAATCATTTGAGGACCTAAATAGAACAAAAAGGTGGAAGAAGGGCAAATCTGCTCTATGCTTGATCTGGGACATTCATTTTCTCCAGCCCTTGAACATCGGTGCTCCTCATTCTTTGGACTCAGTCTTTGGACTTGGATCCAGATTTACACCATCATCTGCTCCTTATTCCATCCGGGCTTTCGAACTTAGCCTGGGACTTATACCATCTGCTATGTTGGTTCCCCTCAGACTCAGATTAAATTACACTATTGGCTTTCCTTGTTTTCCAGCTTGCAGATGGCAAATCGTGGGACCTGCCTCCATAATTGTGTAAGCCAATTTCTATAATAAATCTCCTTTTATATGTCTATATATATATATCTTATTGATTCTGTTTCTCTGGAGACTCTTGACTAATATACATAGGTTATGGAGGTCATTTCCTAAGATTGACCTTTGCTCAGAAGCAAGGAATTACTAAATTTCATCCCTCTTGAGCTTAAATGGTTTTGACTCCATTTGTAAAGATATATTTAAAAAATCAATTTCTGCCTCTTCATAGCTAGGAAACTCTTAGAGAGGTACTTATTTTTCCCCTGGTACTTATTTACTTCCCTTTCCAGGTTCCTCAGAACAGTGCTACTAGCTGAGAAACAAAGCTTAGGAATATTCTCATCAGTTCCACAGCCTGTTGTCAGAGGACTGCTCTAATTTGGTCTCTGGCTCTAGTTCATAGCCTCCTGACCTGCTTGGATCTGGATCCAGTTGGGACTCTGACTTCTTTGATTCCTTATAGACCATTGCTCCTACTCAGGCCCTGAATGGAGATTCCTCAGTCTGCCTTTCAACCTTCTCCTTCTAGCCAAGGAGACATTTCTGAAAATATGCTGCAGATGTGAATATTTTCTCCAAGTTCCTGCAGCTCACCTGAGCTACTGACTCAGTCTGCCTTCCCAGCATTACTTCTCTAGGGCCCTCTTGTCTTCTTTCTACTTGGAACCCACCTTTCTATCCCACCTTTAATCCCAAGCTCTGCTGGGGCTAGCTCAAGCTGTTTTACATTGAAGTCTATTTTTTTCTGATATGCATATGGGTACACCTCCTTTCTTTTGGCTGCCATTTGCTTGGAATATCATCTTCCATTCCTTCATTTTGAGCTTATGTTTTTCTTCAGAGCTGAGATGCGTCTTCTGGAGGCAGCTTATAATTGGGTCTTTTTTTTTTTTTTAATTCATCTAGCATCTGTGTCCTTTTATTGGTGAATTCAAACCATTTATATTTAGATTCATTATTGACACATGAGCCCTTAGTAATGCCTTTTTATCTTTTGTCTTCTGGTTGCTCTATATCTCCATTGTTTCTTTTTCCTTATGTTTTTGTTGGCCATTTTATTTGTTTAATTTAATTTTACTTTTCTTTTTGAGGCCACATCTGTGACATATGGAAGTCCTGGGCTAGGGGTCAAACTGGAGCTGCAGCTGCAGGCCCACACCACAGCCACTGCAACATTGGATCCGAGTCGTATCTTCAACCTTCACAGTTTGTGGCAACAAAAGATCCTTAACCCACTGAGCGAGGCCAGAGATCGAACCTGCATCCTCACGGGCACTATGCCAGTTCTTAATCTGCTGAGTCACAATGGGAATTCCTTGTTTGCTATTTTAGTTTAGTAGTTTTCTATGATGTCTTGATGTGTTCCTCAGTTTTCTCTTTTTTTGTTTTAAGTCTTTGCTCTAGATTTATATTTTGTGGTTACCATAAAGTTTGTATAAAATATCTCAGATAAAATAGGTCTTTTTCTGCTGATGGCCTCTTATCTTTGTTTATCCCATTCTGTCCTTTTCCTTTTACACTTTTATGTTTTTGTTATCTCAAATTATCCCTTTTTATGTTGTGAGTGTGTTACTAAATTGAAGTAGCTATGGTTATTTTTACTGCTTTTTTTCTTTAACCTTTATAATTGTTTAATAACCTATATCAATATAGATTTGCATTTTTATGATTCTGTGTATTTAATCACCTTACTCAAAGTCTTGTGTGGTTTTGCCTTTTTGTTTCAGGTAGAAGTGCTCCTTTCAACATTTCTTGTAAGGCAGGTTTGGTGGTGACGAACTCCCTCAGGTTTCCTTTGGGAAAGCCTTATATCTCCTTCATATCTGAAGGACAACTTTGTTGGGCAGAGTATTCTTGGCTGATAGGTTTTAATCTTTCAATATTTTGAGTATGTCATTCCATGCCCTCCTGGCCTGTAGAGCTTCTGCTGAGAAAGATGCTAATAGCCTAAAGGGGGTTCTTTGGTAGGCATTTTTTTCCCCTGGCTTCCTTTAAATTTTTTTCTTTTTCATTGACTTTTGACAGTTTTATTATAATTCGTCTTGGAGAAGGTCTTTTTTGCATTGAAATAATTATGTGTCCTCTTAGCTTCATAGAATTATATATCTAGTTTCTTCCCCAGGTTTGGGAAGTTCTCACCTACTATTTCTTCAAATAAATTCTCTGGTCCCTTCTCACTCTCTTTTCCTTCTGGGATACTCATTACCCTAACTAATGCTGCCCTTCCTAAAAGAGGTCGATAGCCCTCACAGAATTTCTTTATTTTTTTCCTATCTTTGAGCTCACTAATGCTTTCTACAATATAGTCTGCTCTATTTCCAATGCTTTCTAATGCATTCTTTTTTTGTTTTTGTTTTTGCTATTTTAGGGCCACACCAGCGGCATAAGGAAGTTCCCAGGCTAGGGGCCAAATCGGAGCTGTAGCTGCTGCCCTACACCACAGCCACAGCAACTCCGGATCTGAGCCGCATCTGTGACCTACACCACAGCTCACAGCAATGCTGGATCCTTAACCCACTGAGCGAGGCCAGGGATCGAACCTGCATCCTCATGGATCCTAGTTGGGTTCTTTAACCACTGAGCCAGAAAGCTCCTCTAATGCATTCTTAATCTCATTTATTGAGTTCTTCAGCTCCAGAATTTCTGTTTGGGTCTTTTTTTAGAGTTTTGATCTCTTTGGTAAGATATCAAAGAAATCTCTTTTATTCATTAATTTTATTCTTGAGTTCATTGTATTGCCTTTCCAATTTTTCTTGTAGCTCCTTGAGTTTCTTCATAATAGTTATTTTGAATTCTATATCAGATTGCTATTGCTGTGATTTTAAGTTTGGTTTCTGAAGAACTGTTATTATCTTTTTGTGACACTATGTTACTATGTCTTATTTGTGACACTCTGGGTTTTCATGGTGCTTGATGAATTGTTCCTCTGCTGGCGTACCTGAAGTAGCAAACACCTCTCTTCCTTTGGTAAAGCTTTTTTAACTTGATTCTAACAATTCAACGGATTGATAGAGACCTTTTTGTTTGTTTGTTTTTCAGTAGGTGGCACTACAGCACAAAGTTTTGGTTTCTTTTACCTGCGCTGTCTTCGGCTATATTTAAGAATAGGCACTTTCTACTCTCTACTGCCTCTACGAGAGGTGTCACCCTATGCCCTCCTTATTGTTGCTTGTGCCTCCATGGTGGCTGGTGTTTTGCTGCTGCTGGTGTCATTGCTGTTGCTGGCATTGGCACCTAGGGCACTAGGATGGCAGGTGCTTCCACTATGTCTATGTTTGCCTGGGTTCTGGGTACTGCTGCCATGTGGGATGGGGAAAATCGGGGCCACAAGATTGGGGTTATGACTAGGGTTGCTGAGTTTGCCATAATTGTTGGGGGGCAGAGTCACAGGTGCCTCTGTGGCTGGAGGGAGCAGGGTCACAGGCCCTGCTGCTGTTGCCCAGTTCCCTGTGGCTATGGGTGCCACTGTGGTAGGGAGGCTGGAGTCATGTGTGCTGCCTCCCCTGCTGCTACTGGACTACAAGATCAGCCAGCTCATTGGCTGCAACAGGGGTGGGGGCATGGGAGCCAGAATCTCAGGCACCACCTCTACTGTTTCTCTGGTACTGCCTCCTCTGTGTTCCAGTCCACCCATCTTTAAATGGAGAGATGTGTGGGGCTATTCAGCATCCTAGGGAGTTAAGCAGAGACATCTTTATTGGGTTAGGGATGTTTTACTGGTTGTAGATTAAATGGGATAGACAGAGGGAACATCTCATGTTGCCATGATGATGCTGATGTCACTATCCAGAACTTGGTATTTTATGTTGTCCAATTTATCATTCTTTTCTTTTTTGAGCTCTGAGTTTTGTAAGATACTTTAAAAGCATTTTCCTTACTTAAAATCATAAGAAGATCATTTGGCATTTTCTTCTAGTGTTTTTACACTTTTCTATCATCATTTTTACACTGTTTTGTGATAACCTCTAAATGAATCTCCCTGCCTCCAGCTTTAAGACCCTTTTAACACTGTACCACAATTATCTTTAAAATGCAAGTTGGACCCTGTTACTTTTCTGCTCAAATTAGTTCATGGTTTCCATAACGCACAGATAAAAGTCAGCTTCTTAACATGGCACACTCGGTGATCATGATGTAACCATTATTTCTTTTTTCCAGTAGACTCTTCCAAAGATTCTTCTGTTCTCTCTCACTTCCACGACTATTCATATGATGTTCCTACTGTCTGACAGCTTTGGCTTAGTCACTTCAAACTCCATCTCCTTGGAAAACCCTTATTAATCCACCACTGACCTGCTCAGCTATTGCCCTTCCTGAATACTCCCCTGATCTCTGCCCAAGATAAATCTTTCCTTTCCCAGATCAAGCATCTTATATGCATCTCTACAGTATGTTTATCATGTTATGGCATTGGCTAACTTACTTGTCTTTTTCATTGCTGCTGCTTATGCCTCTGGTGACACTAGAAGCAGCAAGGCAATAGCAACCCCGGTGGCACAAGCAGCAAAGGCCTTGTTTTATTCATGTCTGCATTCGCAGTATATACACAGATTTTAGAACACAGTAATGATTCAACAATGGAATGCTGGAATGAAATGAAGTTGCTTGCTTTGATGCAATATTATTCAAGGGAGAATCAGGAATCACTTGTGTTCAAATGACTCAGGGTGTTTATTTAAAAAATGGAAGTTATTGGACTCACCCCAGATATACCAAATCAGTCGTTAGGGATGAGGTGTGGGAATCCTCATGTTTACTAAGCTCCATATGTGGTTCTTATTTACTCTAAAGTTTGAAAATCATTGTTATTACTTAGTCCTACAAATGCCTTTTAAACATGACATGTGAAAATGGAGGACAACTTGGAGAAGAAAAGTACTATTAACATTAGGATGAGGGGGAAGGTAAACACATTTATGGTAGATGCATAAAATGCAGTATTATGCAACTATTGGAATTCATGAGCCTGAGATTCTCTTATAAAAGTTCTTTAAGAGCTAGTGTTAATTTTTTTTTTAAAGAGCAAAGGCAGGACCTGTGGCTATGCATATGCTCAGAAAACCTTCTGGAAGTTTACAAAGACAACTGCTAATAATGCTTATCTTTAGGGAGTGAGTGGAGTAGCTCAGCAATTGTAAGTTTGTATCATTATCAGTACTCTTCTCTCTATACTCTTCGAACTTTTTCATGTACTTGTTTTACTTTTGTAATAATATCATTTAAACTTAAAATCTTTCTTGGGTGATTCACATATTAAAGTAATAAATTACGTTTCTCTATCTAATTTGAAAATGTCATAGATTATCATTAAATTTTTTCTATTTTTAAACTTTGCAAACAAGTAATTCAGTGAAAGAAGCTCAAACTCTGAAAATCAAAGTCCTGATTTTATTTTTTTAATATTGAGGTGAAATTCATATAACATAAAACTAACCATTTTAAAGTGAACAATTCAGTGGCATTTAGTGCATTCACTATGTTGTGCAATTCCATCTCTACACAGTTTTGAAAAAATTTTCAGTGCAGTTTCTGGCAGCCAACAATCAGTGTTCTGTCTCTATGGATCTACTTCTGGATATTTCATATTAATGGAATCACACAACATGTGACATTTTATGTCTAGCTTCTTTTACTTAGCATAATGCTTTTCAGGTTCATCCATATTGTAGCATGCATCAGCATTTCATGCCTTTTTATGGATGAATAATATTTCATTGTATGCATTTAAGATCTGGTCTTCAGTTAGTTATTGGCTTCAGAGGAGTAAGTCTCTCTGAGCCTCACTTTCCTGAACTCTAAAATAAGAATTTCAATGCCTACATTAAAGTTGTGTCTATAGAGTGAGAAAATGCATATGAAAATTCCTGCTACACAATCAGGCCAAGCAGAAGGTGGCAGACCCAGACCTAGACCAACCAATGGAATGGAGCTGGAGGGAAGGGTTGCAGGTTGTAGAAAGAACTTTGGCAGAAAGAGAGGACAAGGGTCTGAGGGTGGATGTCTAGGCAAATTGGCAGTATCAGAGAAGCTTGGTAGAGAGGAATACAATGTCTTGTGCATGGCTGGAACATAGGCTTAGGGCATCCAGAAATCTCTTAATTCAGAGATTGCCACAAGGAAACAGAGAGGACAGTTCCCTAAGGGCCAATGGTGAACCTGTCAACTCAGTGGAGGACAGTCAGGAGCTGTCATCCAAGTAGGAACTCTGCCTCTAGGGAAGCAGACATGGAGTAGGTTACCAGATGTGAGGGAACAAAGCAGATCTCAGCAGTTAGAAAGAGGGTACCAAGTCACTTTGGCTTAAAGATTCACTAGGGTTGTGCTAGTGTTTACTTCTCATCCATGGGCAAAATCTCAAAGACTCTCTCTTTGGGAAGGGCAGTGGAGCTCTGGGGGTGAGGCAGGGCACCTCTATGAGTGGCATTTTGTGCACAGGCTCAAGTGGGATGCCATGGCTCTTTCATTTCTTCCTCATAACTCTGTATGTTATATAAATCGTGTTTTCTTAACATCGCAATAGTCAGTTCAATCAGTCAAGAGTAGGTCAGTAAAACTGGTTATTGGAAAAACAAACTCATTTAAAGATTTTTTTCATTATTCTGCTATCATTTTATAAATACAATCATAGAATAATAAAGAGCCTTATAATTCCTTTAGATTGTTTAATGGCTTATGCAATTTACCAAGAGTAATTATCTCCACCAACCCTCTGAAATCCACAAACTCAACATCAGAAGAGGAAGCTGTTGGATGATGGGGAGGCACTGCTTAGTCTCATGTTAAGTTTAGTAGCTCCTTCGCTTCCAGGAATTACTCTTCTGTTGCTGGATGGTATGTTTGCAATGGAATTTGCTGATACAGGACATCTTTGCTTTTATGGACCTTTGCTTATAACAGTTAATAACATCCTGTGCCTGCCTCCTCATTCAAATGTCAGGACTGTTTGGGGACTCTCAAACAGAAGGCCTCTAAGACCCTCTTTATTAATCATACTCTGTGCTCTCTAAGAGATGAAGTAAGCCTTCTACGTTCACCAACCTTGTGACCACAGCCAGGACCCTTTGTCCTATCATTGCTATTTCTCATTCAATCATATTGTGCTTAATCAGCTGTCTGGAGTTAGATTAGCATATGCTGCATGTGTACAGTTAAATTAGAGATAGTCAAACTACAGCTTGGCTTTTTTAGCTCTAATCAGATAACTACATTTTTTTTTGTCTAGGGCCACACCCACAGCATATGGAGGGTCCTAGGCCAGGGGTCCAATCTGAGCTGTAGCCTCCAGCCCACACCACAGTCACAGCAATGCCAGATCCAAGCCATGTCGGTGACCTACACCACAGCTCACGGCAACACTAGATCCTTAACCCACTGAGTGAGGCCAGGTATCGAACCCGCAACATCATGGTTCCTAGTCAGATTCATTAACCACTGAGCCACGATGGGAACTCCTCAGTTAACTACTTCTTTTTTTGTTTGTTTGTTTTATTTTTATTTTTTTATTTTTATTTTTTTGTCTTTTTGCTATTTCTTGGGCCGCTCCCGTGGCATATGGAGGTTCCCAGGCTAGGGGTCTAATTGGAGCTGTAGCCACCGGCCTACGCCAGAGCAACAGCAACGCGGGATCCGAGCCGCGTCTGCAACCTACACCACAGCTCACGGCAACGCCGGATCGTTAACCCACTGAGCAAGGGCAGGGACCGAACCCGCAACCTCATGGTTCCTAGTCAGATTCGTTAACCACTGCGCCACGACGGGAACTCCGTACTTCTTAAACCTGCTTATTCTCGGAGGCCCCCAGATTCTTGCAGGTTGTATTTAATAATGACTGTAACTGCCATTAAACTAAACACCTACTGTGTGCTTGACATGTCAATCACATAGCTATCTCTTACTGATGGCTCACTATGTGCCAGTCATTGTTCTAAATACTTTACATATATTATCTCATTTAATCCTCCCAACAACTCTATGCATAGATACTAGTACTATTTCCATATTAAAGATGATAAAACTGAGGCCCAGGGATGTTAAGCAACTTGCCCAAACTTATATGCCTCATAAATATTAAAGCTAGACTGGAATCCCTGGGGTCTAGTTTCTGAAGTTGCACTCTTAATTGCTACTCTATATTGTTTTACTTTACAAACATATTTCTAACTAATACGTACTAAGCGAGCCAGAAAATATTGCTAGTGGTAGGATAATAGCAACTGGAACCTTAAAAAATTCCTGTCCTCATGGAACTTTCATTCTAATTGAAACAGATAATAGCAAATACAAATAAGTAAAATATAAGACATGTTAACGAGAGATAACTGCTAAGAGGAAAAACCAAGGCAAAAGAAGTACTGAGGGGAGGGCTGAAATGTTAGACAGTATATCAAAGAGAGGCCTGACTAAGAGAGTGACATTTGATTAAAGCCACGTGGATATCTGGAGAAGCACACCCCAGGCAAGAGCAGAGTTGTGCCAAGGTCCCCGAGGTAGGAATAAGAGAGGAAAAAGAAAAAAAGTCACAAAAGAAAAAATCTGAATATCTAATAAATGTTTTCAATATGTTGAATTTAATAATAATAATTTTAGGGTAAAATCATATTTGTAAATACTCTCTTTTACTCTAAAAGAATAAGGTTTGCCTATATATATTTCAAATAAATTTTCGAAGAAAATTGTTAAACAAAAAAACAAAAATTGTTAAATAAAAACAGAAAGTAGTTGAGCAATAATACAGTATGACGAAATCTTAAGAGGTAAAAAATAGTATCCAACGAAACTAAACTAGTGCGGTCAAACATGTATAGAAAAATCTGGGAGTTCCTGTTGTGGCTCAGAGGGTTTTCTCTGTGAGGATGGGGGTTCGATCCCTGGCCTTGATTATTGGTTTAAGGATCCAGCATTGCTGCAGGCTGTGGTGTAGGTTGCAGATGCAGCTCAGATCCAGTGTTGCTGTGACTGTGATATAGGCCACAGCTGTACCTCCAATTCATTCCCTAGCCTGGAAATTTCTATATGCCCCAGGTGTGGCTGTAATAAGAAAAAAAGAAAGATTTGGGGGAATATGCTATTAGTGGTATTATATCTGGGAAGGGGATGGGAATCAGAGTTGGTCAAGAAAGCACATTTAGGAGTTCCCATCATGGCTCAGTAAAAACGAATCTGACTGGCATCCATGAGGACCCTGGTTTGATCCCTGGCTTTGCTCAGTGGGTTAAGGATCTGGCATTGCTGTAAGCTGTGGTTTAGGTCACAGACATGTCTCGGATATGACGTTGCTGTGGCTGTGGTATAGGCCAGTGGCTACAGCTCTGATTTGACCCCTAGCCTGGGAACCTCCATATGCCGTAGGTGTGGCCCTAAAAAGCAAAAAAAAAAAAAAATATATATATATATATATATGTGTCTGTATATATATATATGTGTGTATATATATATGTGTGTGTGTGTATATATATATAAAATTAATAAACTCAAAAGCAATACTGCTCACTGTAAGGGAAAAAAAGCAAGCAAAACTTATAGAACCAAATTAAATAGCAAGTGAAAGTTTCCCCATCTAAAAAACTCTAGCCATAACCACCATAAAAACTTTGTATATTTTCTTCTAAAGATGTTTGTGCATATATATATATAAACTATTTTTTGTTTAAAAAATAGGATTATGTTCTATTAGCTCCTGATATTTTAATGTGTCATATATGACCCTTTTATTTTCTTTTTTCTTTTTTTTCTTATGGTCACCTACACTATAGGGAAATTCTCTGGCTAGGGGTCAGATTGGAGCTGCACCCAACTAACAGCAATGCCGGATCCTTAACCCACTGAGCAAGACAGGGATTGAACCCGCATCCTCATGTACACTTCTGCTGAGCCACAACAGGAACTCCTATGACACCCTTTAAAAAAATGCATTTAACAAATGTTTATTGAATACACATGCAGCATCTGGTACTGTTTTAGGATTAGACACTTTTTAGGCATATAGACCAAACTTTTCCTATTTGTAAAACTGTACAGTGTTCTATTGATTGGATTCACTACTGTTTAATATTTAACCAACACCCGATTAATAGAAATTGAAGTTGTTTCTGGTGTTATATATAGTAGATTTTGCTGGGATGAACTTCCATGTTCAGAACTTGGACAAACATCTTTGCAGACTTGTTTAATTATTTTCCTAGAATAAAGTGCTCACTGTGGGATTGGTGGATTGAAGGGAATGCACAATAAAATGTTGCCACATACTTCCAGACTGCCTCCAGAAAGCCTGTATGACCAAGGTGTGAGATTTCTCAACTCCAAATGCCCTTGACAATATGAAATCTCATGTATCCTCTAAGTTTTTGGCGATATGATATATAGAAAATATACCTAAATTGTCTTAATTTGCATGTCATTAGTGATAAATATGGTTGAGATTATTTTAAGATGTATTAACCATTTATATAATTTGGGGAGTTGCTTGTTCATGTCCTTTGTTTTCAATTGGAACATTCATCTTTTTCTTACTAAAGTATTCTAAAGTTATTAGCATGATGCCAAATATTTTCAAACTTCTGTCCACTGAGGTTTTGTTAGAGCTCACTTTAAAAACATACATGGCCGATGGCTGGCAGGGCTAAGTGACTGCACAACAAATTAGTGGAAGGACTACAAATGAATCTAAGGGACCCGATTCCCAGCACAGGCTTTTTTCCACTTCGTCTCCAACGCATTAAAATCAGATTTTAAAATATTAACATGTCAGTTACTGTTTTACTGGCTTATGAGAGTAAAAGGTAAATAACGTTATTTATCAATATTTTAGGATGTTTCTCATGAACCCCTTAATAGCCACAAGTTCTTGGCTAAGTCTTGCTAAGTTCTCTAAATTCCAATATCTTAGATATTGCAGAGTTTTGAGTCAGAATTCTTTGAGTTACAAGCAATAGAGAACTAACATAAATTAGTTTAAGGCAAACAGAAGCATTCTTGGAAAGGGGATGTCACCCCCTGGGCATGAGGGCTGGCGTGAGATGGGGGTTTAGGCTTTGAACACTAACAGCCCTTCATCGCCCACCAGGACTTTCTCCTGCTGCAGATCAGTCCCTCAGCCTGGAGATGCAAATGGAAGCCAGCACCTCCTGAGCTTCATGCTCCTTGATTTTGATTACTGAGGAGGGGCCTACCCATAACTTCTTTAGTTTTGAGTTTTTAAGTGGCAGAGAATGAATATAATTGAGTCAGCTCTGTCTGGTTGTTCACTGCTTGACCTTAAGAATACAGCAGCACCCATTTAAGCTGTGAACTCAGAGTAGGGAAGGGCATTTCCCAGAACAAGCAGGGGAGGCATTCTGTTAAAAGGTATAAAAGGTACCTGCCACTATCTCAGTCTAGGTGGACTTACATGCTAATCTTTCCATTCCCACCTCTTTTATTTTTCTATGTCAAACCTGTTCATCTAGTCCAGGGACAGTAAAAGCTGACTGTTTAGTAAGGGCTGTCTCATGGACTAGGATGAGAAAGGTTCTGAGACCTCAGGGGATGAGAGTGCTCTAACTGGTTTGTTACACCTGCCAAAAATGTGAGGTAGGGAAGGGTACCGTTTGCCTTGGGTAACTCCCATACCTATTCAAGCTCTTTATGTTATAAATCTAATCAAAGGTTTAAAAAAAATGAGGTGCTTCATTTTTTTCCCCAATAGGATTGTTGACAGTCAGATGTGGTACTGAGAACTAAAACTTCCTGTCCCTCACCACATCAGCGTTAGTCTGCAAACAGTGAAAAAAATGAGAGAAGGGTTGGGCATGATAGAGGCTGTATCCAGGTGACTTTGAGTATGCTACTGTAGTTATCTTGCAAGGACTGACACTCAGAAAATTAAACTGCACAAGATCCGACACACATTAATTCTTCCTTATGTTGCTTTCCAAACTTTTATTCAGACCCTCCATGGCAGACACTGTGCTAGGCTCTAGAAATACCAAAGAGAAAAAGAAATAGCTCCTATCTTTAAGAAGCTCTTTGTTTAATTGTGATGCAATCTAAGTAGATCAAAGCATTTTAACTGGTCAAATAGAGTGACTTGTTTATAGAAGCTTGGGTGGTGATTCAGAGCAGAGGAGGGCAGCTAGAGCTGCAGACAGGCAGCTGAAGAAGGGTTTCTCGGAGGGCTGATATCTGAGCAGTTTGAAAGAAGAAGATGACGATGCAAGAGAGATTGTGAAGGAGAATGAAAGGTCATCCAAAAGAATTGAGAGGGAACACATTTAAATGGGTGGCAGCAAACATGTAGGGAGGAGTCAATTTTTCAGTAAGGTTGAAGTGAGAGCGTATATAGAGGTGTGGCAGGAGTAAGATTAGAGAGACAGGCAAGAGGAAAGCATCCAGGGGCTTCCAATGCTACACCAGAGTTTGAGCTGTATCCTAGAAACTCTGTAGAGCTTTACAGGATTTTCCAGATTTGTAATTTAGAAATAGCTCTGGAACTCTAGAGGATTTGAATGAACTGAATAGGTGGAAACTGTGGGCAGGGACACCACTTCAGAGATTCTTGCTGGAATATAGCCAAGGTAAAAAATCATAAAGTCTTAACTAGAAAAAGAAAGTTCAGAGCAGGTTTGATTAATATTAAGCAGGCAGGGACTTCCTATATCGGCTCAGCGGAAACAAATCTGACTAGCATCCATGAGGATGCAGGTTCGATCCCTGGCCTTGCTCAGCGGGTCAAGGATCTGGTGTTGCCATGAGCTGTGGTATAGGTTGCAGACTCGGCTCAGATCTGGCGTTGCTGTGGCTGTGACATAGGCCAGTGGCTACAGCTCCGATTCGACCCATATTCTGGGAACCTCCATATGCCCCAAGTGTGGCCCTAAAAAGCAGGCAGCATCCTCAGGACAAAGTACAACTGGATAGAGGTGGGAATGAGGAAAAGGGAACCATCTAGGTTCTCTCATGTTTCTGACTTGGACAACTGGGAGAAAGTTGATGCCTAGTCCCAAGACGGAAAATACAGGAAATGCTTGATTGATGGCCCAGTATAAATTAGGCCTGACCTTAGAAGAATTTTTAATCTAACTAAAGGGTTAAAGCCTACAAAAGTTGCTGATAAGCCTACATTGATGATGCAATTCTATTATTTTAATTATCTAAATTTGCATTTGTTGGAGTTCCCTGGTGGGTCAGCAGGTTAAGGATCCAGCATGGCCAAAAAAACTGCATTTCTGTAGGTGTTTAAATATTCCAAATTCTTAATAAACACTTCGTCATTCCAGTGATTGGTAATTATTGGAAAGTTACTGGAAAGATCTATCAGAATGGATTGTTCACCCTTAGTTACTGCTTTCCCAGGTGGCAGGTTACGGAAGATCATTAAAGAGTCCTGATAATCATTAACTAATAATTTGGAGTTGAAGTTTCCAATTTTTTTTTTATGGATAATTTTATTTTTATTTTTTACAGAATAAAATACATACATTTAAACACAATTACATTCACACAGATTATTATAACATGGATCTTAAGAAACAGATTAAGTGACTCCCAATGGAGAAGTGGAATGGAAAATATGCTGAGACAAATAGGAAATTTATTCTATACTTTATCCCATTTTTATGGTTTTCATCTTTACTACTTAGTTTTATCTATTACATTTCAATTTTTCTTTAAAAATTAGCATTATATTAAAATTGTTATATTATGCAACTAAAATTTACAAAGAAGAAACCCTTATATACCATTAAATATTTTATATAGCATAATAAAAAGAATGACAACTGGTAAGAATAACAAAAATAATACACCCTCTGAAAATAAGTAAAATATAAAATGCATAAATTGGTTAAAAAACAGTGTCACTATATAAGTATGTCCTCATAATTTGTTACATCTTATTGATTCCTCAATATAGGCATTACACCATTCTAGGTGATGTGATAAACAAGACATTATAGACCTTACATTGTACCATGGAGAGAAATGGTTATTAATAATACAATTGTAGAACTGTATTATTTAATTGTACAGTCACATTGTTTAATTATAATTATCATAAGTTCTTTGATGGAGAGGAAATCAGAATCAGATGTAAGACTTCAGCATTCCAAGAATGATGTCAAATGACCCCCTTCATGGTGGATTATGCACTTATTTATTATGAGATATATTTCTTCTCCAGAGATTCCTTGTTTGTGCACCAATTATAGATTTTTGGTTTGCAGTTATTCTGAAGTTTTGATGTAAGAGTCTATATGTATATGAGATTGTTTTAAGTTGTTGGTCTCTTAATTGCAAGTTCATCTCCAGTGTCCCGCATTTGTACCCACCTCTTCTCATGATATCTGATTTTGGTGGTATAATTGTGCATGGATGATTTCGTATCTTTACTGTATATAAACCTTTACTGGTGAGCCTTGTCATTTGTGGCATTTTTGTTTCCTGTTGCTGTCTTTTCTTTCCTGCCTAGAGAAGTTCCTTTAGTATTTGTTGTAAGGCTGGTTTAGTGTTGCTGAATTCTCTCAGCTTTTGCTTAACTGAGAAGGCTTTGATTTCTCCTTCAAATCTGAGTGAGAGCCTTGCTGGGTAGAGTATTCTTGGTTGGAGGTTTTCTCCTTTCATCACTTTAAGTATAACATGCCACTCCCTTCTGGCCTGCAGAGTTTCTGCTGAAAAATCTGCTGATAACCTTATTGGGGTTCCCTTGTATGTTACTTGTTTCTTTTCCCTAGCTGCTTTCAAGATTTTCTCTTTGTCTTTAATTTTGGTCAGTTTGATTAAGATGTGTCTTGGTGTATTCCTCCTTGGGTTTATTTTATATGGTACTCGTTGTGCCTCCTGGATTTGAATGAGTGGTTCCTTTCCCATGTTAGGGAAATTTTTGGCTATTATCTCTTGGAATATTTTTTCTGTCCCCTTCTCTCTCTCTTCTCCTTCTGGCACCCCTATAATACGGATGTTGGTGCGTTTAACATTGTCCCAGAGTTCTCTGAGACTCTCTTCATTTGTTTTCAATCTTTTTTCTCTTTTCTGTTCTGCATCTGTAATTTCCACTAATCTGTCCTCCACCTCACTTATTCGTTCTTCTGCCTCCTGTATTCTGCTGTTAGCTGCTTCTAGTGTGTTTTTTATTTCAGTTATTGTATTTTGCATCTCTTCTTGTTTAAGTTTTATATCTTGTATCTCTTTGGTCAGTGTTTGCTGTAAGTTATCCATCTTTGCCTCCAGTTTATTTCCAATGTCTTGCATCATCTTCAGCATTGACAGTCTAAAGCCTTTTTCCTGGAGGCTGAGAATCTCCTTATTGCTTAGCTGTTTTTCTGGGGTTTTTCCTTTCTCCCTCATCTGAGTTATAGTTCTCTGTCTTTTCATTTTTACAGGTTTTTGGTGTGGTGACTTTTATAGATAATAGAGCTGTAGCCTCTCTTACTTCTGGCGTCTGCCCCCCTTGTGGCTGAAGTCGGTATGGGGGCTTGCTGTAGGCTTCCTGATGGGAGGGGCTGATGCCCACCCACTGGTAGGTGGAGCCGATTCTAATCCCTCTGGTGGGTGGGGCTTAGTCTCTGGATGGGATTAGGGGCAGCTGTGTGCCTGAGGGGTCTTTTGGCAGCCTGTTTACTGAGGGGTGGGGCTGTGATCCCACCTGGATTGTTGTTTGCTCTGGGACTTCTCAGCTGCTGACTGATGGGTGGGGCCAGATTTTCCCAAAATGGCCCCTCCAGAGAAAGGAAGCTGCTGAATATTCCTGAGAGCTTTGCCTTCAATGTCCTTCCCTCACAACAAGCCACATTCACCCCTGTTTTCCCAGGATGTCCTCCAAGAACTGCAGTCAGGTTTGACCTAGGTTCCTGTGGAGACCTCGCTCTGCCCTGGGACCTAGTGCACGTGAAAGTCTGTGTGTGCCTTTTAAGAATCCGGTCTCCGTTTCCCCCAGTCCTGTGGAGCTCCTGCGCACAAGCCCCGCTGGCCTTCAATGCCAGATGCTCCAGAGGCTCTTTCTCCCAGTGCCAGATCCCAGCATGTGAGGGTTTGATGTGGGGCTCAGAACTCTCACTCCTGTAGGTGAGTCTCTGTGAGCCAGTTAGTTTTCAGTCTGTGGAGCTTCCCACCCAGGAGGTATGGGGTTGTTTATATCATGAAATCACCCCTCCTACCTCTTGATGTGGCATCCTCTTTTTCTTCTGGAGTAGGGTATGGGCTTCTGGTCCATTTGGGTGGAGATTGCTCAGTCTTTAGTTGTGAATTTTGTTGTTTTTAGGAGAGAAGTTGAGCTCCAGTCCTTATATTCCGCCATCTTAATGCCCTAAAGTCGAAGTTTCCAATTTTGAATATTAAAAGGCAATGATCCTGATTAACTGTAAGAGATCACTTCTTATCAGATGATTGCAATAACTTACACTGAATTTTTCAGCTTAAAAAGAAAAGGATTTACATATTTATTTGCCTTGTGCTGGTTTCAGTGTGACTATCTAAAAAGAATGAAAGTATCGGATTCCCAGTGCAGCATCAGAACCTATGTAATAAAGCTCCTTCTTCCAATAACAGAGCTGTTACCTCAATTGATAAAGAACTCCAACGAGAGGAGCCTGTCCTCCCTAAGCTAGAGACAGACAGGCAGCATCTTCCAGGATCTGTACTCCTTATTCTTCTCTGCCTGATATGCTGACTTTTAAAAGATAAAATTCTGTTGTGCTGCATTTTAGCTGAGGATCTAGACTTGGGGATAAGCAGAGTGAATAATGAAGGGTCTGTGTACTCTACCATGTGGCATATTTCTTTGGCCAAGAGTGTCATCTGCTTCCCAAGCTCTGTCTTCCTTCTTTGCCTTAGAGCAGACTGTATTTGGGACAGCCATGTACCAAGCAAAATGACAGCACTTCCAAACTTCCCTTGCAATATGGGTGGGCAATCAGTGAGCTGTGTGAGGAAAGGAATTGCAGAGCATTTTCTGGAAAGCTCTTAAAGGGGTCTGATTCAGCTGGGAGGAACTCCTTTTAACCTAATAAAAAACTGCCCTAGTTTTAAAGCCACTATCGTTAGGTCACACTGCAACAGCAAGAAGCAATTCCTAACTGGTAAAATCACATTAAGGATTGAAAAGAGCAGGATTCAGTCATTTAAACTGTGCTTCAATACTTGTCTGAATCCTGAAGCAAATCCTCACAGTATCTTTATGCAATTCAACAGGGTAAATTCTGCTATTCAAATCTGAAACATGAGTTAGAAGGGTCCCACAGTGTGTGTCTTGCATAAGTTCCTGTAGGTAAGGAATAGAAATTGTTGCCAAGGGAGTTCCTGTCGCAGTTCAGTGGTAACGAACCTGACTAGTATCCATGAGGATGTGGGTTCGATCCCTGGCCTCGATCAGTGGGTTAAGGATCTGGCGTTGCTGTGAATTGTGGTGTAGGTCACAGATGGCTTGGATCTGACATTGCCATGGCATAGGCCAACAGCTACAGCTCTGATTTGATCCCTAGCCTGGGAACTTCCATATGCCTCGGGTGTGGTCCTGAAAGAAAAGAAAGGAAAAGAAAAGAAAAGAAAAGAGAAAAGAAAAGATAAAGAAATCCCTGCCAAGGTGAAACCTAGGTCCTGTGGTACCAGCTTTTTGTAACTAAAAGTAATTAAAGTGTCTTCTGATAAAGCCAGTTTATCTAATAGATTATTGCTTTGTAATTATCATAGCAATCAACTTGTGTTGCAATGAACCTATGAGGGAAGGCAGAATGGAGAAGTAGCTAAGAATGGGTTTGGAAATCCCAGCTCAGTCACTAACTAACTATAGGACCTTTGGCCAGGCATTTAAAAAAAAACTTTGGTTTCCTCATCTAAAAGTGAAAATGATGATAGCAACTGACCCAAAGCGAGCATTCTTATAAAGGTTCATTGAGGTAATAGATGTTCAGTACTTGGCATTGAACTTGGAATATAATGACTAGTTAATGTTAGTTAGCTATTATTATTTTATGGCCTCCAGAAACTAATGTTTTAGTTATAATTAGGTTCAACAATAGGTAACAGAAAGCCCTCTAATATTCTCTTAGACAAGATAAAGATTTCATTCTGTCCAACATCAAAGTCCAGAGTTTTGTTATCCAATTCTTCCTCAAATTTAAATGTCATCTCTACTCTGTGCTTCACTTAGCCAAGCCTTAATTTCTTCATAGTATATTTTTAAGTAACTTAAGGAATTGTGACTTTAAAGGCCAATGTCCAAGTATGTCAGCAATTAAGATAATATGATTAGAGGCAGGGAGAAATCAGTAATCTATATATGGCATCACAATTGAGGTGAGAGGTGAAGTTTCTGGAGTTTGAAACCAGAGAGGATCCTGTCTGTCAGAAAGAGTCTCTAGAGAGAAAAGTAGAAAATTATTACTTGAAGAAACCATTATTAAGAGGGTGGGAAGATGAGAAGAAATAGCAAAAGAGTAAAAGAATGAAAAGTATATACTCAATCCAAATGGTTTATTTCCAGACACATTTTAGGAATACATGCAGATGCAATAAACCCAAGTCCTCAGGAAAAAAAGACGGAAAGGAAGAACTTTAGATTTAGTATGACAGTAACCTGGGGTGAGATAAAGCCAAGAAATAGGATGGTGGGGACTATGCGTTTGTTTGTAGCAGGTAATGGACAGGGCCCTGGCTCTTGGTTTCAGTGAGCAGTGGTTTCACAGGCACTTATTGCTTTATTAATAATAACTCTTTTAGAAAGCTGGATACCAGAAAAGATATAAACTCTAACAGATCAATTATTATAGAAGGAAGAGCTTCCAAAACAGGGAAAAGACCACAATTATAAAATGAACAGAAAAGATAAACTCTTAAAAATCAGTTTAATAAGAAATATGATTCTTAGGGTCCAGGAGATTGAAGTTTACAAGGTCGTTTTAGAAACTGTGCCATTTTTCCAGGCTCCGCCTCCTCATCTATAAATAGGAGAACCAGGTTAAACATTTTGAGGATCTCTTTCATCTTTAACATGTCATGTCTATAGAACTTGCTCTGTTCAACGTCTTCAATGAACTTGACTGTGGCATGAGAATTTCCATGACCTTTCATTGCCTCCTGTAAGTATTTGGATAATTGTCTTGAACATGAAAAACAAAAAACATTGTTTTAAAAACCTTTTATTTTACTTTTAGGTTTTTTGTTTGTTTTTGTTTGGTTGGGGGGGGGGTGTTGGCCACACCTGCGGCATGCAGAAGATCCTGGGCCAGAGATCTAACCTACACCACAGCAGTAACAATGCCAGATCCTTAAACACTAGGCCACCAGTGAACTCCTAAAACCTTTTTAAAACAAGAAGAGTTGTTTGTCAGTATCCTTGGATTTATTTTATTTTGGGGAAATAAAAGACTGAGTGCCTGGAACTTGAGATTTCTCCTAATGGCTAGTCTGATTTGTGGTGCTACATTCCTTCTGGCTTCATATGAATATATTTCTGAAATCATAATGAAAGATGATTGCTGTATTTTAGAGATAAAAATACATTTAGATCAAAAGAAGTATGTTTAAACTTTTGCTTTGTTGGTTAGCATCTATTTGAACTCACTTAAATCAGTTAACTGCCAAACAGCAGAGTCCTAGTCTACAAAGTGAGATAATAATTTAATCTCTTCAAGGTTTGTGTGAAAACTGAAAGAAATAATATGATATCCCTTTTTATTTTATTTTTTTGTCTTTTTGCCTTTTCTAGGGCTGTACCTGAGGCATATGGAGGTTCCCAGGCTAGGGGTCCACTTGGAGCTGTAGCCGCTGGCCTACACCACAGCAACAGCAATGCGGGGTCCAAGCCGCATCTGTAACCTACACCACAGTTCAATGGCAATGCTGGATCCTTAACCTACTGAGAAAGGCCAGGGATCGAACCCGCAACCTCATGGTTCCTAGTCGGATTCGTTGACCACTGAGCCATGACGGGAACTCCTGACATCCCTTTTTAAAATGTAAAGTGCTGAGTTCCAGTGGTGGTGCATCGGAATTGAATCCGACTGGGAATCATGAGGTTGCTACCAGCTGTGGTGTAGGTTGCAGATGGGCTTGGCTCTGGCGTTGCTGTGGCTGTGGCATAGGCCAGCAGCTGTAGGTCTGATTAGACCCCTAGCCTGGGAAGCTCCATATGTCTCGGGTGCAGCCCTAAAAAGACGAAAGGCTAAATAAATAAATAAATAAAATGTAAAGTGCTACACTATGTAAACTGTTTCACTTAGGAGATTATAAAAACTCTGCTTTTAAATGGTGTGGGGAAAGCTGGACAGCTACATGTAAATCAATCAAATCAGAACACTCCCTCACACCGTATACAAAAAATAATCTCAAAATAGTTTAAAGACCTAAATATAAGACATGACACCATAAAAGAAGAGAATATAGGCAAAACATTCTCAGACATAAATTGTAGCAATATTCTTAGATCAGTCTCCCAAGGCAAAAGAAATAAAAGCAAAAATAAACAAATGGGACCTAACCAAACTTAAAAGCTTTTGCATAGCAAAGGAAGCAATCAACAAAATGAAAAGATAACCAATGGAATAGGAGAAAATACTTGCAAACAAAGAGACCAGCAAGGGGTTAATATTCAAAATTTACAAACAGTTCATGAAATCCAAGGTATTAAAAAAAATTTTTTTAATTAAAAAATGGGCAACAACGTTGAAAGGAAAAAAAAAAAGGACCTAAATAAAATAGACATTTCTCCAAAGATGATATACATACGGCCAAGAAGCACATGAAAAGATGCTCAACATTGCTAATTATAAGAGAAATGCAGAAACCAAAAAGAAAACAAAAAGACAACTTACAGAATGGGAGAAAATAGTTTCAAAGGATGCAACCGACAAGGGCTTAATCTCTAGAATATATAAGCAACTTATACAACTCAACAGCAAGAAAGCCAATCAATCAATGGAAAAATGGGCAAAAGACCTGAATAGACTGTTCTCCAAGGAAGATATACAGATGGCCCAGCAAACACATGAAAAAATGCTCAACATCGCTGATTATAAGAGAAATGCAAATCAAAACTACCATGAGATACCACCTCACACCTGTCAGAACGGCCATCATTAATAAGTCCACAAATAACAAATGCTGGATGGGGTGTGGAGAGAAGGGAACCCTCCTGCACTGTTGGTGGGAATGTCAACTGGTACAGCCACTATGGAGAACAGTTTGGAGATACCTTAGAAATCTATACATAGAACTTCCATATGACCCCGCAATCCCACTCTTGGGCATCTATCCGGACAAAACTCTACTTAAAAGAGACACGTGCACCCGCATGTTCATTGCAGCACTATTCACAATAGTCAGGACATGGAAACAACCCAAATGTCCATCAACAGATGATTGGATTCGGAAGAAGTGGTATATATACACAATGGAATACTACTTAGCCATAAAAAAGAATGACATAATGCCATTTGCAGCAACATGGATGGAACTAGAGACTCTCATACTGAGTGAAATGAGTCAGAAAGACAAAGACAAATACCATATGATATCACTATAACTGGAATCTAATATACAGTACAAATGAATCTTTCCACAGAAAAGAAAATCATGGACTTGGAGAATAGACTTATGGATGCCTGATGGGAGAGGGAGGGATCGGGAGCTTGGGGTTATCAGATACAACTTAGAATAGATTTGCAAGGAGATCCTGCTGAATAGCATTGAGAACTATGTCTAGATACTCATATTGCAACAGAACAAAGGGTGGGGAAAAAAAATGTATACATGTAAGAGTAACTTGATCCCCATGCTGTACAGCGGAAAAAAAATTAAAAAAAAAAAAAGAGAAATGCAAATCAAAACCACAATGAGGTGTCATCTCGCACTGGTTAGAATGGCCATCATCAAAAAGTCTACAAATAATAAATGCTGGAGAGGGTGTGGAGAAAAGGGAACTCTCCTACACTGTTGGTAGGAATGTAAATTAGTATAGCCACTATGGAAAACATTATGGAGGTTCCTTAAGGAACCAAAAATAGAGCTACCTTACGATCTAGCAATCCCACTCCTGAGCATATATCCAGAAAAGATGAAAACTCTAATTTGAAAAAGATACCTGCATCCCAATAGTCACAGCAGCATTGTTTATAACAGCCAAGACACAGAAGCAACCCAAAGGCCCATTGTCAGATGATGGGTTTAAGAAAATATGAGACTCACACACACAATAGACTATATTACTTAGCCATAAAATGAATGAAATAATACCATTTGCAGCAACATGGATGGGCCTAGAGAATATCATACTAAGTGAAGTAAGGCAAGGACAAAAATTATATGATATCATATATAAGTGGAATGTAAAAAATAATACAAGTTAATTTATTTACAAAATAGAAATACACCCAGACGGAGTAAAAAAACTTAAGGTTACCAAAAGGGAGTGGGGGGAGGATAAATTGGGAGGAGGGGATTAACAGATACAAACTATTATACATAAAATAGATAATAAGCAACAAGGATTTACTGTATAACACAGGGAACTACATTCAATATCATACATGGATTTTCTCAGATCCACCATAAATTTCTTTTAATATTAAGCCATTACTACTGACTCATAAAATTCCTACCAGCAACACTGTCTGTATTCAGAATGTGACAAATCATGCCTCTAATTCATAACCTTTGTGACTTGTAGAATGTGATAATGTCATATCCCATCCTCACATGTTCCTGTCACATTTCTGGTCTTTGGCACATCACAGTTAACAGCAACAGGATGAGGTGACCCGGTGATAGCCAAGCAAGATAGAGACCACCCATCTAGGTGGGAACAGGCAAAGAAAGCATTGTGTTGCAAATGCATATGGCAAATGGTCTTAGCTTCCAAATGAAACTGGTGGAGCACTAAGATGAGAAGTCTAAGAACAGGAGATACCTTTCCTTTCCAGGCAGGTTGAAACCTCTTTTCAAGATCAGAAAAGTTTATTCAAGGTGGTAAGGCTAAAACCTCTTAGCTGTTGTTTAAGGGCAAAACTCCAAGTCCTAGTCATGTTCATTCACCCTTTGAATGCCGCATCAGTCTATAGCAAAGCTTCCCCAAGCATATGCACTTTATTGGTGGAAATCCTCTTACTTGATTCACCAGTCCATTTAATTTCAGCCTTTCTAATTTATTGATACCTTGGCCTCCTTCACTTGAGCTGGCTTGCTCTATAGCAAGCTCCTGGCTTTGATTTTGGTTAAACATCTGCACTCTATTCTCTGGCTCCCAGGTTTCTATGGACCTGAACAGGTCACTGAGCACACCCTGCACCAGAGCTTGGCTGGGCTTTCCTACAGCTAAAGGGAAAACCAGATGAGGAGGGGTCAGGCCAGCTGCAGGGATGCTGGATTTTTGGCTGCTGACCCTCAAGACTAGTCTTAGGATAGAAGCTGTGCGGGCAGGAGGAAGGCAGAGGCCTGAAAGTGGCCAAGGTTTGACGGTTGAGAATGAAAAGTCCCAAAGCTACCAGGCTATGCTCAGTCCTTCAGCCTGATTGATTATTTTATTTGCTCTTCTCTGACTTTGTATCTTTTCTGAGATGTGGCAATCACAAGTTCACATAGTTGCTGAGGTACAAAATCAGCCATGTTTGTGAACAAGGCTAAGATTAAAGTTTTGCTGGGTGTTTTCCCCATAAAACTCACAGGTTTATTTAACTCTGGTAATAATAGCCGAGTACCTGGTTGCTGTGGGGAAGGGGAATAAATTAGATATACTGCGTCCTCATTCTTATTTTGAGAATTCCTATTCTTAAGAGACTATTTTGTAAGAAAATGCAGATTATACTCTACTAAAGATATTTTTTCTCATCTCTATTCTAGCTTTTCAAAAGCTTCTGTCCATGCATTTGGCAATTCACTCTTCCAGGGGAATGCACAGAGGCGCCCAAGATTTCTATTGAGCCAGTAGGCATGACGTGTTTTGTCATTACCATGTTTTTATTTCAACAATTATATATTTTATATTGAGTATAACTGCCTGTTTCTGCTTTATGTTTTCAATATTTTAACTTATTTTTGTATTTATTTAAAATTATATTTGTAAAATTAAATTATACTTATTCAATTACACTTATTTAAAATTCCCATACTGTCTATTCCACTAGTTCTGCTTTCTCTTGAATAGGATGTTCTGTTTATTGTCTGTCTGTTACATGGCTCTATTCTTCAGATGTCACATAATTTCCACTGTGAATTTATCTTTATTGCCTTGGGACAACAACAGTTCCATAGCAATACTGTGAGTTTTTAAAAAATACAAAACTTGGAATAGTGAGTGGTAAAGAGATCATTCCATATTTGCTAGCTGTGGTATGTTCTTTCCATGGCCAGTTAATGATTACCCCTAGATAGCAGCTTAAGACAACATTTATGTATCATCCTATGATTCTGTAAGTTGGAAATCGGGATGGGCTCTCTTGTTCAGGGAATCAAAGGCCAAAATCAAAGTGTTGTTTGGGCTCAGCTTTTATATCTGGAGGCTCTAGGAAAGACTGGTTCCAGCCTCATTCAGGTTGTTGGCAGAATTCCCTTTTTTGGCCTGCTGTCAGTTTGACTGCTCTCATCTCCTAGACGCCTCCCTCAGTTACTTGCCACGTCAAGATGCTCCTCCATCTCAGAGCATGCAATGACACAGCAAGCTTGGACTCTCTCTGACTTCCCCTCTTCTTTCTCTCGTCCTCTCTTTCGTTTTTTCTTTTTTTTTTGGTCTTTTTTTGCCATTTCTTGGGCCGCTCCTGAAGCATATGGAGGTTCCCAGGCTAGAGGTCAAATCAGAGCACTAAGCCACCAGCCTACGCCAGAGCCACAGCAACGCCGGATCTGAGCCATGTCTGCAAGCTACACCTCAGTTCACAGCAACGCCAGATCCTTAACCCACTGAGCAAGGCCAGGGATCGAACCCACAACCTCATGGTTCCTAGTTGGATTCGTTAACCACCAAGCCACGACGGGAACTCCTCTTTCTTTCTTTCTTTCTTCTTTCCTCTCTCTCTTTTTTTCTTTCTTATATTTTAGGGCTGCACCTGTGACATATGGAAGTTCCTAGGCTAGGGGTAGAATCAGAGCTGCAGCTGCCAGCCTAGGCTGCAGCCACAGCAACACCAGATTTGAGCTGTGTCTGTGACCTACAGCACAGCTCACGGCACTGCTGGATACCTAAACTACTGAGCGAGGCCAGGGATTGAACCGGAATCCCAATGGATACTAGCCGGGTTCATTACCACTGAGCCACAACAAAAGGAAATCCCTCTGACTTCCCCTTTTGCTCAATAAAATGCCCTGCTTTTATCAGGCTTCTGTGATTAGATTATGCCGACTCCTCTTGTTTAATTCAAGGTTAACTGAATAGTACATTAATTTGCTAAGGCTATCATAACAAAATGCCATAAACTGGGTGGTTTAAGGATTTCAACATGCTTTTAGGGGACATCATTCAACCCACAACAATTAGTAACCTTAACTACATCTGCAAAATCTTTTTTTTTTTTTGCCATAAAATATTACATAATTACTGGAGTAACACTGGGGCAGAGGTCCTTGAGGTCATTTTATTTATTTTTTTTTATTTTATTTTTTTGTCTTTTTGCTATTTCTTGGGCCGCTCCCGCGGCATATGGAGGTTCCCAGGCTAGGGGTCTAATCGGAGCTGTAGCCACCAGCCTACGCCAGAGCCACAGCAACGCCAGATCCGAGCTGCGTCTGCAACCTACACTACAGCTCACGGCAACGCTGGATCGTTAACCCACTGAGCAAGGGCAGGGACCGAACCCGCAACCTCATGGTTCCTAGTCGGATTCGTTAACCACTGCGCCACGACGGGAACTCCCTTGAGGTCATTTTAAAACAGTTATTATCATTTTCATTTCTTCTAGTGCTTATCTATCAAAGCATTTTTCAGGACAAAAAACAATACAATAGAATACAGAGAATGTCTAGTTCTAACCATGTAGGGGGCTGAAAGATAAGAAGAATTATCATGCACTTAAAGAAATGGTATTAAATGTTGAAACCATTATGTCACCTTCAATTTTCAGTTGTTGCTGATGTTAAAATACTACAGACTGCTTTAGGAGTTCCCTTCGTGGTTCAGTGGAAACGAACCTGACCAGGAACCATGAGGTTGTGAGTTCGATCCCTGGCCTTGCTCAGTGGGTTAGGGATCCAGCCTTGCAGTGAGCTGTGGTGTAGGTCCCAGACACAGCTCAGATCCTGTGTTGCTGTGGCTGTGGTGTAGGCCAGCAGCTACAGCTCTGATTTGACCCCAAGCCTGGGAACCTCCATATGCTGTGGGTGCAGCCCTAAAAATCAAAAAACCAAAAAAGCCAAACAAACAAAAAAATACTATAGACTGCTTTAAAATTGGTATTTTATCTTAAGAAATCTATATCTCAAATACAGAGTAGCAGGAGACTAAGCTATTCAGAGCTACGGTAGTTATCACTGTAAAAAATTCTTTTGTTACTTACTGAGTTTTGCTTGGATGTTATGACACTTGCTAAAATTTCAGCAGTGTGTGATGTCCAAGGAGCTCCTTGGACATTAGCAAAAACACATTTAAAAATTTTAGGACTCATATGCTGACCTGTTAATGTCTAATATTAAGTAAAGTTAGCAGTGCTTTGTATAGCTTTTAGGTGAATTACTTTTTATTTTAAAGAAAACTATATGGAAGAATCTACAGATTGCAGTGTGAATTAAATTTGAAATGTATAGTTAAAATATTTTATTTCTTAGGATCTCAATGACTTGGGAATTAGTAAGCACTATCTTTCTAGGAGGAAATGGAGCATAGTGGTTTTATTAGTTTGCTAGAGCTGCTGTAACAAAACTGTACAGGTTGGGTGATTTAAACAACAGAAATCTGTTTTCTTGCAGTTCTGGAAGATAGACTTTCAAGATCAAGGGGTTGGCAGGGTTGGATTCTCCTGAGGCCTCTCTCCTTGGCTTCCAGAAGACCACTTTTTCACTGTTTCCTCACAGGGTCTTTCTGCTGTGCCAGCAACCCCAGTGTCTCTTTGTATGTCCAAATTTCCTCTTTCTATATGGACACCTGTTAGACTGGATAAGGGCCCATCCTAATGGCCTCACTTTAACTTAATCACTCTTTTAAAGGCCCTTTCTCCAAATACAGTCACATGCTGAGGTACTGGGGGCTAGGCTTCGTCATGAATTTTAGGGTGACACAATGTGGTTAAGCTTGTGGGTTTTATTCTTATTTTTTAATTTTTTTAGGGCCATACCTGCAGCATATGGAAGCTTCCAGGCTAGGGGCTGCATCAGAGCTACAGCTGCTGGCCTACACCATAGCCACAGCAATGCAGACCCAAGCTGCACCTGTGACCTACGACACAGCTCATGGCAATGCCAGATCCTTAACCCACTGATCAGAGCCAGGGATCAATCCCTCCTCATGGATTGTAGTCAGGTTCATTTCCACTAAGCCATAGTGGGAACTCCCAAGCTTGTGGGTTTTAGAATCAGTGAGACCTAGTCAGGCTTTCCGCACTGTATCAGTCAAAACAGGCCCATTAGGCTGCTGTGATAGACAACTCCAATAGAGACAGATTTATTTTTTGCTCACACTACATGCCCAGTGTTGATTGGCTGGAGTCTCTGCTCTGCATTGTCCCCACTCCAGGACCCACGCTGACAGAGCTGGCATCAATACCTGAAACACTGATGGCACGTGGAAAAGAACCATGGCAAATTTCACACTGACTCTTCAAACTCCTGCTCAGAATTGATACACATCACTTAAGTTCACATTTCATCAACCACAGCAATTTACGTGGCCATGCTTAACTCCAAGGGAGGCAAGGGGGCTGAGGAAACAAAATCTGACTAGTTCCTGGAAGAAGACATAAACTGGAAAATTGCGAACATTCTCAATATCAGTGGAAACTACTTACTACTTAAATAACATTAGGTAAGTTATTTAATCCCTCTAGACCCGATTTTCCTTAATTAAAAAGTGGGACAATACTAAATATTAGTACCTATCACATGAGGTTCTTATGAAGATTAAATTAGATAATGAAAAAGATGTGTTTAACACATCCCTTTTGGATCCACTTGGAAAGGGTATGCAAATTTTAGGTAGTATTATTATAACTATAAATGATATTAGATATTTCCTCAGGTAGAATGAACTATAGATATCTAATCAACCCTCTTTTTATAAATAAGGGAACAGAGACCCAGAGTGGATAAGTGACATGAGATGGAATAGAACCCAGGTGTGAGAATTCATTATTTCAGCCCACCATCCTCTACAACTGTGTTGACTTTCACAGTCACTTAAAAAATACACACACACACACACACAAACATACACACACATACATATAATTCATTTATTTATGTGAACTGTATGGTAATTTACAGAGTTTGGGAAAGTTCCAGATCCTTTAATAGACTAGAAGACGAGAAGTTCTTTAGGCAGAGACTCTTTACCAGTAGTTTAGTGGTTGTGAGGTGGGGACAGGAAATTACAGAGAAGAAACCAGATAAGCTTCTGAAAAGAGAAAGAAATGAGAAGAAAAATGAGCTGTTGGATTGAGCAGCTGGCACCACTACTCAAGAATGAGGAGTCACCCATGCTGACAGGTGTACATGAACTGAATATAGAATATACTAGGGGAAAAGGAGCTACACGAGCGTCCACACCTGCCTTCCTCATGTACATGATCCCTTCACAACATATTTCCTGAACTAATAGTCTCAGCAGGGAAGTGATCTCTCAACTTGGAATAACAAATGAGACATTTTCAACAGCTCCTTAGGCACAAAGCATTTGCCCTGGAGGAGTCTGCTCTTTGAGGTATCTTGTAACATGCCTGAGAGAGGAGTGCTCAAGTCTTTCATGTTCCTTCCAACCCATGGAAAACATTAGCATTATAGTTTAAAAGTGGAGGCCATTGAAAAGATATGCTGGCATTATTAAAGCTATAAGGAACAATGCCACAAAATGCACAATTTCTAAGAGGACCAAATTACTTGGAATAGATTTGACATAGCGTTTGAAATTGGCCAGTGACCTGGGTTATAACACTGACTCCAACTCTTTTAACTATGTGCCCTCAAACAAGTTATTTAAAATCCATAAGCCTCTATTTCCTTATCCTTAAAATGGGGATATAATAATGCATGCATACCTCATGAGGTTGCTATACAGATTACATAAGATTGCTATGAAGATTAAATGAAATTTGTCATCAGGAGTTCCCGTCGTGGCACAGTGGTTAACGAATCCGACTAGGAACCATGAGGTTGCGGTTCGGTCCCTGCCCTTGCTCAGTGGGTTAACAATCCGGCGTTGCTGTGAGCTGTGGTGTAGGTTGCAGACACGGCTCGGATCCCGCGTTGCTGTGGCTCTGGCGTAGGCCGGTGGCTACAGCTCCGATTTGACCCCTAGCCTGGGAACCTCCATATGCCGCAGGAGCGGCCCAAGAAATGGCAAAAAGATAAAAAAAAAAAAAAAGAAAAATTTGTCATCAAAAATGTGAGCTAGGAGTTCCTGTTGTGGTTCAGTGGGTTAAGAACCTGACATAGTGTCTGTGAGGATGAGGGTTCAATCCCTGGCCTCCCTCAGTAGGTTAAGGATCTGGTGTTGCTGCAAGCTGAGGTGTAGGTCACATATGTGGTGTTGCTGTGGCTGAGGTGTACGCCTACAGCTGTAGCTCTAATTTGACCCTTAGCCTGGGAACTTGCATATGATAACAGGTTTGGCTGTTAAAAAAAAAAAAAATGAGTACTTCCTGTCATGGCTCAGAGGAAATGAATCTGACTAGTATCCATGAGGACGCAGGTTCCACCCCTGGCCTCACTCAGTGGGTTAAGGATCTGGTGTTGCCATGAGCTGTGGTGTAGGTTGCAGATGCAGCTGTGGCCTGGCAGTGGCTGGCAGGTGTAGCTCCGATTGGACCCTTACCCTAGGAACCTCCATGTGCTGCAAGTGCGGCCCCTGAATCTGAGAGAGAATGGATATGTATAAATGTATGACTGGGTCACTTTGTTGTACAGCAGAAATTATCACAACCTTGTAAATTAACTATACTTCAATAAAACTCAAAAAAAAAAGAAAAGAAAATCTAAAGTTTGAGACTTGAGAGTAAATGTCTACTGAATTTCTTCCTTGGGAAATTGTATGTGGTTCTGATTCCTCAGTGGAGTGGGTTGGTTAGAAGCCATGTCGTTAGGAAGCCAGGGGAAGGTGACTGATGCTGCGAAATGTTGCATTAGTTCAGGAGAAGAAGGAAAGACTTGATGTGGTTGGTAGTCAAAAGGGATAAGAATGGTAAAGGGAGAAAAACTCACCTCTGTGGAGGCAGAGGGAAGGGTTGGGATCAGATCACAGAGCCCACGTAACCAAGTAGAGCAAAGATGTGAAATGTTCGATGATAGTGATTATTTCTTTAAATATTTACTCATATGGCAGGATAATTAGCTTAGAAGCAAACTCTTAAAAGCTTCTCTGTTCCTAGAATTTACCTGTCATATAATTTCAAAATAAGGGTAGTTTCCACCTAGACTAATATATAAGTGTGCTGATGTTAAAAGGTGTGAGATTGTTTTATTAATTTGAATGAATGGCCTTCCTCTCCTCCCCCACATCCCCAACTTTCCCTTTTTCTTCAGCTAGTTTTAACATCCCCCAGAGATCCTTGTTTTTTGCTACAGCTGCCTCTGATGCTGGCACTCGGTGGCTCCTTCCCAACCTTCTGTAACCAAGCTTTATGAGAAGGGGGAGCTAGCAAACTAATTAGACTGTTGGCTTAAGAAAATATAAACTGTGGCATACCCCCACACCAAAAAGCCCTACATACACAAAAATTGAGTGTTTAGGCCTGCCCAGCCATCCCAAACTGCTAACTTCAGACTTAATGTCACACTTGGAAAGCTGTTTTTGTTTTGCTGTGTTCTGTGCTTTGGTATATTGCAGAGAAGTTTGACATACTCAAACTGGAATAAAGGCTACATTTGGAATGATGAGATATACATAGAAAAAATTAAGTATGAGAAAATTTGGAGATATTACCCAACCACTTGTCATTAATGGAAATAGCAAATTGGTGAACTAGCAAAATCTGATTTAGCTGCTGAAACTTTGAGGACGCCTTTAAAAAGGGTTAACTTTTTGTGCTATATAAAGAAAAAATCACATACATTAATAGTTGGCTTGTAAAATATGGTATTTTTTGGCCAGCCCCTGCAGAATTTTCTTTGATGAAACTGACTGTCACATCACTGGCATTGTTGTCAGTGCCAGAAGGGAAGCCAAAGAGAAGGCAGTTTTCCTTTTTTTTTTTTTTTGTCTTTTTGCTATTTCTTGGGCCGCTCCTGCGGCATATGGAGGTTCCCAGGCTAGGGGTCAAATCGGAGCTACGCCAGAGCCACAGCAACGCGGGATCCGAGCCGTGTCTGCAACCTACACCACAGCTCACGGCAACGCTGGATCCTCAACCCACTGAGCAAGGGCAGGGACTGAACCGCAACCTCATGGTTCCTAGTGGGATTCGTTAACCACTGCGCCACGACGGGAACCCCGAGAAGGTAGTTTTCAATCTATTGTCCACCTGTATCAGAATTACCTAAGCTTTTTTGTTTTTAATGCAGAGTCCAAGAATTCACTCTGAATCTACTCATCTCTGTGGGTGAGTTTTGAGAATTTACTATTTTAATAAGCTTCCAGGTGATTCTTATGGAAATTAAAGTTTGAGAACTAGATTTCAGTCCATACAACCACATGTAGATGAGCAATGCCCAATGGGAGTGAAAACTGGCATTTCCTTCATGATGTGCCAATTTTTTCTTAAAATTTTTCATCACAATTTAAAACGTACTCATCCTTTGACACAGCAATTCTTTTTCTAGGAATTTATCTTAAGGAACAACTGGACAAACGTGCAAAGGCATAAGCAAAAACTATCTATCCATTACAAAATTGGCTATGTTAGTGGAGAAGTGGTAGTAATTTAAATGCCTATCAAGAGATTTTTATTAAATAAGCTATATACACTTATATAATGTATGTACAATGTTCAAAGCACTTTAGAAGCTGTAAGTCATACAATCCGTATACATTATCTAAATAATAAAATATAGTATAAAATACAGTACATTATGTTTAATATAATAATGTAATAATATTATTACCCCTACTTTATATATGACAAAGCTGAGGCCCAGAGTAGTCAAGCACTTGCTCGAGATCACACAGCCAGTGCACAGCAGAGCCAGAGCACAATGCCAGGCAGTCAGAGCCTGTGGTTTCACCCTGCACTCTCCGTCTGTCTCAGCATTCTGCTGCCTTCACATAATGACTATAAGGAAAACAGTTTACAAAAATGTTTGATATGATCATATTCATGGTAAAAGTATATATTATATCTGCATTTTGATAAGAAAGTATATATTATATCTGCATTTTATGAAAAGTTAAAGAATAGTTTGGGTGCACCAAATTGAAGATAATAATCTGAAAGTGGGAGTTCCCGTCGTGGCGCAGTGGTTAATGAATCCGACTAGGAACCATGAGGTTGTGGGTTCGATCCCTGGCCTTGCTCAGTGGGTTGAGGATCCGGCATTGCCGTGAGCTGTGGTGTAGGTCGCAGACTCGGCTCGGATCCAGCGTTGCTGTGGCTCTGGTGTAGGCCAGTGGCTGCAGCTCCGATTCGACCCCTAGCCTGGAAACCTCCTAGAAAAGGCAAAAAGACAAATAATAATAATAATAATAATCTGAAAGTGGAATTATGGGTGCTTTCTATTTTTCTTCTTTTGCTTGACTCTGATTGCTTTTTCCCTCTTTTTTTTAAAGCAATGAATATATTCTATTATTATAAAAAAAGGAAGAGTAATATAAACAGGCCTAGCATGCAAAGATAGCAAATTTTTAAATTTATGCTTTAAGGATAAACTGATTGAATTATAAACAGGAGGAAAAATAAACTTATATATTCCCTCACTCTCCTTCCTCTATACAAGTCCACTGTGTTTCTAGCAGATCTGTCTTCTCAGGCTTCTTTTTCATGGGCAAGCTGGTGTAAGTGGCTTTGTTTTTCTTTTATTACCGATTTTATTTTCTATTTAATCTTTCTTTTTCTCCATCAGAAAAGGAAAAGATTTCCTTTTCTAAAAAAAAAAAAATCTTCTTTGTCTCATCTATAAGCCTGAATGTAATGTATTTATTTTATTAAGTTATCTTGCATCTTTTAAGGATCCAGTCTCATCCAGAAGTATTCGAATTATATGTGTTGATAAGCCAATCAGTTGTGATTCAGTCCAAGGTGAAAAAAATCTAAAAGGGCCTCAAGGTGGATGTCACACCAAACTCTGGGCCAAATTAATGTTCAGTTAACTGCACATTATGACTGGAGCATTTCTTGAGCTTATTTTACTTTAGTACAGGCAGGAAGAATTATTGTTCTCTTTATTTTATAAATGTCATCATTCTTCAAGAAGAATCTCAGCAGGCAAGGTGATCTGTTTGCTTTCTGAAGATCTGAATTCTAAATCACTGTTTGATATGGTTTGCTGGTAAGTTATTTTAATTGACCATATTGTTTTTAAACAATATAAGACTGCTTTAGCCACCCCAAATTTACTAAGTCATATCAATTTTTTTTTAAAAAATTGAAGTTCATGAAGATTCAAAATGGACTTGGAATCATTATAATAAAACAAGATATACTTTTGAGCAACAACCTGTCATTTCTCTGGAAACTTAATGACATTTTTGTGTCTTAGCAAACATCTAATTCTAACAGGATTAAAAATTTACAAATCACATAACCAAATAACATAATTGTTTACGTGCAAATATAAGAACATTGCCATGTGAAATAAAACCAGCTTTATTTCCCCTAACTTCAAGGAAGCACTCTTTACTTATTCAAAATTAGTACAAAAAGAATAAGCAAGGCGAAAAAACAATCCTTTGTTAGGTTTCCAACATTTTAGCAAAATATTAAGTATTAACTTGTGGATATTAATTCTTTCATTTTTCTTTTATTTAAAAATTTTTACTATAGTTGATTTACAATGTTCTGTCAATTTCTGCTATACAGCAAAGTGACACAGTCATGCATATATATATATTTTTTCTCATATTATCTTTCATCATGTTTCATCACAAGTGATTGGACATAGTTCCCTTGCTGTACAGCAAGACCACATTGCCTATTCATTCTTTTTTTTTTCATTTATACGGATTTTTATATTTTCCATTATAGCTGGTTTATAGTGTTCTGTCAATTTTCTACTGTACAGCAAGGTGACCCAGTTGGGGTTAACAGATGCCTATTCATTCTTTTTTTTTTGTCTTTTTGCTTTTCTAGGGCTGCTCCCACGGCATATGGAGGTTTCCAGGCTAGGGGTCCACTTGGAGCTGTAGCCGCTGGCCTACACCACAGCAACAGCAATGCGGGGTCCAAGCCGCATCTGCGACCTACACCACAGCTCACGGCAACGCTGGATCGTTAACCCACTGAGCAAGGGCAGGGATCGAACCCGCAACCTCATGGTTCCTAGTCGGATTCGTTAACCACTGCGCCACGACGGGAACTCCAATGCCTATTCATTCTTAATGTAACAGTTTGCATCTATTAACCCCAAACTCCCAGTCCATCCCACAACCTCCCTTTCCCCCTTGGCAACCACAAGTCTGCTGTCTGTCTGTGAGGCTATTTCTGTTCTGTAGATAGGTTCATTTCTGCCATATTTTAGGTTCCACAGATAAATGATATCATATGGTGTCTGTCTTTCTCTTTTTGACTTACTTCATTTAGCATGAGAGTCTCTGGTTCCATTCGTGTTGCTGCAAATGGCTTTATTTTGTTCTTTTTTATGGCTGAGTAATATTCCATTGTGTATATACACCACATCTTCCTTTTTCCTTTTTGCTTTTTAGGGCTGCACCTGCAGCATATGAAGGTTCCCAGGCTAGTGGTTGAATTGGAGCTGTAGCTGCCGGCCTATACCACAGCCACAGCAACTTGGGGTCTGAGCCATTTCTGTGACCTTCACCACAGCTCATGGCAATGCTGGATCCTTAACCCACTGAGCAAGCCAGAAATCAAACCTGCACCATCATGGATATTAGTCAGATTTGTTTCCACTGCTCCACAAAGGGAACTCCTAAACCACATCTTCTAAATCCATTCATCTGTGGATGGACATGTAGGTTGTTTCCTTGTCTTAGCTATTGTGAATAGTACTACAATGAACATAGGGGTGCAAGCATCTTTTTCACTGAAAGTGTTGTCTGGATATGCGCCCAGGAGTGGGACTGCTGGATCATATGGTAGTTCTATATTTAGTTTTCTGAAGTACCTCCTTACCTTTTTCCATAGTAGTTGTACTACTTTACATTCCCGCCAAAAGTGAAGGAGGGTTCCCTTTTCTCCAGACCCACTCCAGCATTTGTTTATTTGTAGTCTTATTAATGACAGTGTGAGGTGGTACCTCATTATAGTTTTGATTTGCATTTCTCTAATAATTAGTGATATTGTGTGTTTTTTCTTTTTCTTTTTTTTTTCTTTTTCTTTTGTCTTTTTGCCATTTCTTGGGCCACTTGCATGGCATATGGAGGTTCCCAGGCTAGGGGTCGAATTGGAGCTGGAGCCACCGGCCTACGCCAGAGCCACAGCAACTCCAGGATCCGAGCCGCGTCTGCAACCTACACCACAGCTCATGGCAATGCTGGATCTTAAGCCACTGAGCAAGGCCAGGGATCGAACCCTCAACCTCATGGTTCCTAGTTGGATTCGTTAACCACTGAGCCACAACAGGAACTCCCTATTGAGTGTTTTTTTCATGTGCCTGATAGCCATCTGTATGTCTTCCTTGGAGAAGTGTCTATTTAGGTCTGCCCATTTTTTTTTTTTTTTTGCTGTTGAATTGTATGAGTTGTTTATGTATTTTGGAGATTAAGCCTGTGTTGGTTCCATGGTTTGAGTTATTTTCTCCCATTCTGTAGGTTGTCTTTTTATTTTTTTTTAATGTTTTGCTTTGATGTGCGAAAGCTTGTAAGTTTGATTAGGTCCCACTGGTTTATTTTTGTTTTTATTTCTATTGCCTTGGGAGACTGACCTAGCATCTGTATGGTTGATATCAGACAATGTTTTGTCTATGTTCTCTTCTAGGAGTTTCATGGTGTCTTATGTTTAAGTCTTTAAGCCATTTTGAGTGTATTTTTGTGCATGATGTGGAGGGTATATTCTAATTTCATTGATTTACATGCAGCTGTCCTGTTTTCCCGGCACCACTTGCTAAAGAGACATTCTTTTTTTGAATAATTCACTGTATTACTACATATTTCTCTACCATTATAATTTTGATAATCTTATCTCTTCATGACTTAAATCAATCACATAAACATTATCGTTAAATATAGAAAACAATTTATGGAATGACTATAATGTTTATAAGCACACATAAAATTACATAATCTATAATACTGTAAACAATTTGCAATCAACAATAAATCGTTGAAAAGCATTACAGGTTACTATATTTAGGACCAAAGTCTTCGGCATTCCCGGGAAGGTCAGGAAGAAGTAATTTACTGGGTAAGCTCCAAAGGAGCTCAACAGATACTGGTGGGTAATTAAAACTGATAAAGTATATTGCTTTGTTTTTTGTTGTACATTGTCCTTCTATTTTGAATATATTAACCAACCTCACCCCAAATTTCAGATATTTAAAACAATTCTAACTTGGCTATTTCACCTGCCATTAAAAAGCACTCATTTGGAGTTCCCATCGTTGCTCAGTGGTTGACAAATCCGACTAGAAACCATGAGGTTTTGGGTTTGAATCCCGGCCTTGCTCAGTGTGTTAAGGATCCAGCGTTGCCGTGAGCTGTGGTATGGGTCGCAGACGCAGCTCGGATCCCGTGTTGCTGTGGCTGTGGTGTAGGCTGGCAGCTGTAGCTCCGATTGGACCCCTAGCCTGGGAACCTCCATGTGCCTGGGTGCGGCCCTAGAAAAGACCAAAAAAAAAAAAAAAAAAGCACTCATTCTTAGCAATATGTAAGCATATGGTATCTACCTAAATAACTGAAGAAAACTGGACTCAAATATTTAAATCAAATCCATTAGCTATAAGTAGCCTACTCAATGGTATAATTTAGGGAAAACTCAAGATTTATTGCTCTGAGCAGGAAAAACTTTCTTTTTCAGATTCTTTTCCCATATAGATTATCAGAAAATACTGGGTAGAGTTCCTTGTGCTATACAGCAGGTCCCCGCTGGCTAGTCATTCCATATATCTCAGTGTGCATATGTCAATCTCCTCTATGCTATTTTTGTCTTATATGTCATAATTATTTCTTTGTACATTTTTGCCTTTTTTTTTTTTAGGGCAGCACCCATGGCATATGGAAGTTCCCAGGCTAGGGGCCCAATCGGAGCTATAGCAGGCCTACACCAGAGCCACAGCAACGCGGGATCTGAGCCTGTCTGTGACCTACACCACAGCTCATGGCAACAATAGATCCTTAACCCACTGAGGGAGGCCAAGGATGGAATCCACATCCTCAGGGATGCTAGTCAAGTTCATTAACCGCCGAGACACGACAGGAACTCCCTAGCCTTTTATATTAATTACCAATTTACCATTTCTGATGTTCACTTCTGTCTACAGATTTTAGTTACTAATGAGGCTTCACATTCAGCCAATGATAACTGGGAGCTTGAATGCTTTCCAGTCTCTTCTGCGTGAATGCATGTCCTTCCTGAGCTCTAGAGATATGTGGGAGTTTACCAGACCCACTCTAGCTCTCTCATTTTCCAGATATCCCGGTTAAATTTCTGGCTGATCTACTGATGTGTTACTTGTTCCAACCAGTGTGATCTCAGACTAACCGCAATGTTGGCGTTCCTGCACATTTGCCAGAAAGCATTATTATTTTCATCATTACCCCTGGGCATGTGTTTTTGCATTCTGTTCAAAATCAATCAGGCCATTCAGGCATTGGGGCTGCCTGTCCTCAGAGCCTTCCCTACCCTGGTAGAACTCTGTCCTGTGGAGCTGATGTGGTGTGGAATATAGAATGAAAGCACCCCTGGTCTAAAACTCCACAGACTCTCACTGTTCTAACAGCGGTTTAGTGGTTTTTCTTGAACTAATGCCTCTTAAATCGTTATATGTCTTTGGTCAATTTCCAAAGTCTTAAATTACTATTTTTGAAAATTTTTATCTAGTTTTATCTTTACCTTTTTGCAAGAGTATGCACTAAGCTCCTTTCCAGAGAAGAGAGAACTTTCCTTATGGAAGTTCTGCCTCCTGAAAGGGTTTTTAAGACTTAACCCTTAAAGCTATACAATGTCACTTCTTCATTCTATTGAACAAAGCAAATCACAAGGGTAACCATCTCCAGATTCATGCCCAGGAATGGGATTGCTGGATCATAGAGTAGTTCTATATTTATTTTATTTATTTATTTATTTATTCTTTTGTCTTTTCAGGGCCACCCAGTGGCATATGGAGGTTCCCAGGATAGGGGTCTAATCGGACCTATAGCTGCCAGCCTACACCACAGCAATGCCAGATCCGAGCCATGTCTGCGACCTACACCACAGCTCACGGGAACACTAGATCCCTAACCCACTGAGCAAGGCCAGGGGTCGAACCTGCAACCTCACGGTTCCTAGTCAGATTCATTTCCACTCTGCCACGATGGAAAATCCTAGTTCTATATTTAGTTTTCTGAGGTACCTTCATACTGTTTTCCATAGTGGTTTTATCAATTTACCTTCCCACCAACAGTGTAGGAAGGTTCCCTTTTCTCCACACCCTCTCCAGCATTTGTTATTTGTAGACTTATTAATGATAGCCATTACAACTGGTGTGAAGTGGTTCCTCATTGTAGTTTTGATTTGCATTTCTCTAATAATTAGTGATGTTGAACATTTTTTCATGTGCCTGTTGGCCACTGTATGCCTTCTTTGGAGAAATGTCTATTTTGGTCTTCTGCCCATTTTCTAATTGGGTTGTTTATTTTTTGCTGTTGAGTTGTATGAGTTGTTTGCACATTTTGGAGATTAAGCCCCGGTCAGTTGCATAATTTGCAACTATTTTTTCCCATTCCATAGGTTGTCTTTTTTTTTTTTTAAATGGTTTCCTTTACTGTGCAAAAGCTTGTGAGCTTGATTAAGTCCCATTGGTTTATTTTTGTTTTATTTCTATTGCTTCGGGAGACTAACCTAAGAAAACATTTGTATCGTTGCAAGTTCTCTTCTAGGAGTTTTATTGTGTTTTATGTTTGAGTCTCTAAGTGATTTTGAGTTTGTTTGTTTGTTTATTTTTTGTCTTTTTAGGGCTGTACCCGAAGCACATGGAAGTTCTCAGGCTAGAGGTCGAATTGGAGCTACAGCTGCCAGCCTGCACCACAGCCACAAAAACGTGGAATCTGAGCCGAGTCTGTGACCTACACCATGGCTTATGACAACACTGGATCCTTAACCCACTGATCAAGGCCTGGGATCAAACCTGCATCCTCATGGATACTAGTCGGGTTTGTTAACTGCTGAGCCACAGTGGGAACTCTTGAGTTTATTTTTGTTCATGGTGTGAGGGTGTATTCTAGTTTTATTGATTTACGTGCAGCTGTCCAATTTTCCCAGCATTGCTTGTTGAAGAGACTGTTTTTCCCATTTTATATTCTTGCCTCCTTTGTTGAAGATTAACTGACCAGAAGTGTCTGGGTTTATTTCTGAGTTCACTATTCTGTTCCACTGGTTTTTATGTATGTTTTTGTATCAGTACCATACTGTCTTGATTACTGTAGCTTTGTTAACATTGTCTGAAGTCTGGAAGAATTATTGCCTTGGGCTTGTGTTTTTTCCATCAGGACTGTTTTGGCAATTCTGGGTCTTTTATGGTTCCATATAAATTTTTGGATTGTTTATTCTAGTTCTGTGAAAAATGTCACGGGTAATTTGATAGAGATTGCATTAAATCTGTAGATTGATTTGGGTGGTATGGCCATTTTAATGATATTAGTTCTTGCAATCCAGGAGCATGGAGTGTCTTTTCATTTCATTGAATCCTCTTCAATTTCCTTGACTAATGTTTTATAGTTCTCAGGGGATAAGTTTTTCACCTTCTTGGTCAGGTTTATTTCTAGGTATTTAATTTTTGGGGGGGGTGCAATTTTAAAAGGTATTTTTATATTCCTTTTCTAACATTTCATTGTTAGTATATAAATTCATTTATAAATGTATTTAAATAGTACATAAATTTATTGTTAGTACATAAATTCATTTATTTCTGAATTTTAATCTTGTATCCTACTACTTTGCAAGAATTCGTTGATCTGCTTGAGTAGTTTTTGTGTGGAGTCCTTAGGTTTTTCTATATATAGTATCATGTCATCTGCATATAGTCACAATTTTACCTCTCCTCTTCTGATCTGGATACCTTTTATATCTTCTGTTTGTCTGATTTCTGTGGCTAGGACTTCCAATACTATGTTGAATAAAAGTGGTAAGAGTAGGCATCCTTGTCTTGTTCCAGATTTTATGGGGAAGACTTTCAGTTTTTCTCCATTGAGTATTATATTGTCTGTGGGTTTGTCATAAGTGGCTTTGATTAGGTTAAGGTATGTTCCCTCTATACCCACTTTGGTAGGAGTTTTTTATCATGAATGGATGTTGGATTTTGTCAAATGCTTTCTCTGCATCTATTGAGATGATCATGTGATTTTTCTACTTTGCTTTTGTTAATGTGGTGTATGACTGATTTGTGTATGCTGAACCATCCCTGTGAACTTGGGATGAATTTCACTTGGTCGTGATACATGATCTTTGCATGTGTTGTTGGATTTGGCTGGCTAAAACTTTGTTAAGAATTTTTGCATCTATGTTCATCAAAGATGTTGGTCTATAACTTTATTTTTTGGTAGTGTCTTTGTCTGGTTTTGGTATTAGGGTGATGGTGGCTTCATAGAATGTCTTTGGGATGGTTCCTTCTTCTTCAATCTTCTGGAAAAGTTTAAGAAGGATCAGTATAAGTTCTTCTTTGCATGTTTGGTAGAATTCTCCTGTGAAACCATTTGGTCCTGGACTTAGTTTGTACGGAGTATTTTTTATTACATATATAATTTCATTTCTAGTGATCGGTATGTTCATTTGATAAATTTCTTCTTCTTCTTCTTTTTTTTTTTAAAGGGCCGCATCTGTGGCATATGGAGGTTCCCAGGCTAGGGGTCACATTGGAGCTACAGCTGCTGGCCTAGGTCACAGCCACAGCCACGCCAGATCCAAGTTGCATCTGCAACCTACATCACAGCTCATGGCAACACTGGATCCTTAACCCACTAAGCAAGGCCAGGGATTGAACCCACAACCTCATGGTTCCTAGTTGGATTCATTTCTGCTGCGCCACAATGGGAACTCCTGATTTATTTCTTCTTGATTCAGTTTGGGTGGGCTGTATGTCTCTAGAGAGTTGTCCATTTCTTCTAGGTTGTCAAATTTGTTGGCATATAATTGTTCATGGTATTCTCTTATGGCTTTTTGTATTTCTGCAGTATCTGTTGAGATTTTTCCTTTTTCATTTCTTATTTTGTTTATTTGGGTTCTTTCTCTCCTCTTCTTGGTGACTATGGCCAGAGTTTTGTCAATTTTGTTTACGCTTTCAAAGAACAAGCTCTTGGCTTTATTGATTTTTTTCTATTGTATTTTGAATCTCTATTTTATTGATTTTTTCTCTGATCTTTATGATTTCCTTCCTTCTGATGACTTTAGGATTTGTTTGTTCTTTTTCTAATTCTTTTAGGTAGTAGTTTAAGTTGTTGATTTGAGATTTTTCTTCTTTTTTGAGGAAAGCCTATATCAGTATGAGTTTCATCTAAGAACTGCTTTTGCAACATCCCATAGATTTTGAATGGTTGTGTTTTTATTATCATTTGTCTTGAGGTATTTTTTAATTTCCCTTTTGATTTCCTCATTGACCATGTTTTTTAGTAGAATGTTGCATAGTCTCCATGTAGTCAGTTTTTTCTCATTTCTTTTCCTGCGGTTGATTTTTAGTTTCAGGACATTGTGGTCAGATACTTGAAATAATTTCTATATCCTTAAATTTGTTGAGGTTAGTTTTGTGTCCCAGTATGTGGTCAATCCTTGAGAATGTTCCATGTGCACTTGAAAAGAACGTATATTCTTTTTTTTTTTTTTCTGGATGTAATGTCTTAAAAATATCAAGTCTAACTGTTCTACTGTGTCATTTAGGATCTGTCACCTTACTGATTTTCTGCCTAGAGGATCTGTCCACTGATGTGAGTGGGGGTGTTAAAATCTTCTATTATCATTATATTTCCATCAATTTCTCCTTTTATGTTTGTTAGTATTTGTTGTATATATTTGGGGGCTCCTGTATTAGAGGCATATATATTGGCTAGTGTAATATCTTCTTGAATTGATCCTTTTAAACAGCATCCTTCTTTGTCTTTCTTTATGGCCTTTGTTTTAAAGTCTATTTTGTCTAATGTGAATATTGCAACTCCTTCTTTCTCACCTTTTCCATTTGCATGAAATATCTTTTTCCATCCCCTCACTTTCAGTTTATATGTGTCCTCTGCACTAAGGTGAGTCTCTTGTAGGCAGAATATGGCAGGCTCTTGTTTTTTTTTATCCAGTCTGACACTTTATATCTTTTGATTGGCACATTCAGTTCATGGACATAAGATAATTATTGACAAATATGTATTTAATGCCATTCTAAATCTTGCTTTCCAGTTGATTCTATTTCTCCTTTGTTCCTTTATTTTCTTGGTTGGATGATTTTCTTTTATTTTATGATTCTGTTCTCTCTTTTTTTTTAGGTTTCATTAATGTGTTGTTCGTCTTGATTTGTGGTTGCCCTGCTTTTCAAGTATGTTATCCTCTTCCTATATCTGCTTGCTTTAGCCTTATAGTCATATAGGCTCAAACACATTCTAAAAAAAATAAAAAGTCCATTGTCTTACTTTCCTTCTGCACATTTTATGATTTTGAAGCCCTTTTTTACATCTTCATGTTTATCCTTTTGCTGTTCCTTGTGTTTATCATCACTTTTACTTATAGATTTTTTTTTCCTTTTAGATCTGTATACTGGCTTATTTAAGTGATTACTTTGAATTGTGATTTCCTCCATCATATTTCTTCTTGCTTTGTTCTTATTGAGAGGAGACCTTCCAGTATTTCTTTTAGAATAGGTTTAGTATTGCTATACTCTTTATTTTTGTTTTTTGGAGAAATTCTTTATTTTTCCTTCTACTTTAAATGATATTCTTGCTGGGTAGAGTATTCTAGGCTGCAAATTTTTCCCTTTTAGAACTTTGAATATATCTTGCCACTCTCTTCTGGCTTGTAGTGTTTCTGTAGAGAAATAAGCTGATAGCCTTATGGGGGTTCCCTTATAATTAACTCTTTTTTTTTTCTCTTGCTGCCTTTAGAATCCTCTCATTTTTAACTTTTGCTATTTTTATTATAATATGTCTTGGTGTAGGTATGTTTGGGGCCTTCTGTGCTTCCTGTATCTTGGTATCTGTTTTCTTTAGATTTGAAAAGTTTTCAGCCATAATTTCTTCAAATATATATATATTTTTTGTCTTTTTGTTGTTGTTGTTGTTGTTATTATTGTTGTTGTTGTTGCTATTTCTTGGGCCGCTCCCGCAGCATATGGAGATTCCCAGGCTAGGGGTTGAATCGGAGCTGTAGCCACCGGCCTACGCCAGAGCCACAGCAACGCGGGATCCAAGCCGCGTCTGCAACCTACACCACAGCTCACGGCAACACCGGATCGTTAACCCACTGAGCAAGGGCAGGGACCGAACCCGCAACCTCATGGTTCCTAGTCGGATTCGTTAACCACTGCGCCATGACGGCAACTCCTTCAAATATATTTTTAATCCCCTTTTCTTTTTCATCCTCTGGAATCCCTATCATGCATAGATTGGTCTGCTTTTTATCATTCCCATAGATCTCTAATATTGTGTTCATGTTTTTTCATTTGGTTTCCTGTCTGCTGTCCTGATTTGGTGATTTCCATTATTCTATCTTCCAAGTCATTTATTCATTCCTCTGCTTTATTCGTTCTGCTCTTCAATGCCTTTAATTCATCTTGTGTCTCTGCAAATGAATTTTTAATTTTTCTTGGCTCCTCCCTAATATTTTCTAGTTCCTTTTTAAAGTAATCTTCATTACTGTTCATATCTGCTCTTAATTCCTTCATATTTGTTATCAATTCCTTCAATATTTTCACTATCTCCTTTTTGATCTTAGTGTCTGTTAGACTGCAGGGGTCTGTTTCATTGTTTGCTCCTTCAGGGGAATTTTCCTGTTCTTTTAACTCAGAATGATTCCTGAGCTTCCGCATTTTGCTTATTTTTCTCAAATTCTGTGAGTTCAGGGAAAACAACTACTGTAGTCTTGCCAGGCTATTTATATGCGAGAGTACTGCTCGCTAGTTTGTGAGGGCTTTTTTTTTTTTTGGCATGAGGGTTAATTTTAGTTTGGATGCTTGCTATCTCTTTCCTCAGTGTATGCAAGCTGTTATCATCTTGATAGGGGGTATGCTGGTATACAGCCTGTGCATGCTTCCAGGAAAATGGAGGCAATGGGCAGGGCCTGTAGTCAGTGCCTGGTTGCTGGGCCCTTGACAGTGGCAATGACCTGTGGGGTGGTGGCGGAGGTTGCTCCTGGTTGCAGGGCCCTGGGAAGTGGCAGTGACCCTCAGGCAAATGTAGGCATTGCCGAAAGCCTTAGGCAGTGGCAACAGCAGGGCATGTGCTTTCCAAGGGAAGTCAGATGAACAATGGGTGGGGGTCGGTTGCAGTGCCCTCCTCTGTGCAGACCTCTGAGGTGACTGGGGCCACAGGTGGTGCTTGTTCACAGAGCCCTAGTGGTGATGGGCCATGCCAGCCTCTGGCATTTGAGATGATTATGGCAGTTTTTCTCTGCTGCCCTTAGCCCATGCAAGAGGTGACCTGCTGCCTGAGAGCCCATGCATGTGAAGACAAAGGTATTCCTATGGGCAGTCCCTCCATCCTCCTCTCACCCTCCCCAACAATGGCACCTTGCTTCTCCTTCGAGTCTAGGCCTACTCCCAAGTTCCTTCAGCTGTGCATTCCACTCCACATCTTTTGGCACACTGCTCCCTAGCCCCTCAGGTCTTCTCCACACAGCCAACCCTAGTCCTTTTCCTGTAACTGACCTCTGGAGCCAGAGTCTCAGTGCCCAACCACTGCCCAAGTGTCTCAGGCAGTGGTGTCTGGGGGCAGTGGTACAGATGGTCTGTGCAGCTCTCTGTTTTGCTCTCCTTAGTCTAGCTGCTGCACTTTTCTCCAAGGCTTTGAGGTTCCCTCTACATCTGGGCCGATCTCCTCATCAGTTAGTTTGCCTCCCAGGGTAAGGATTCCTTTCTTCTTTCACAACTCTCTCTCAGGAGTGCTGATCCTGTCCTGATTCCCTTTTTTCTCTTCTCTCTCTCTTTTTCCTTTTGTTCTAGCCAGGTATGTGGAGGGATTCTTGCCCTTTTTGGAGGTTTAAGGTCTTCTGCCAGTGTTCAGTAGATGTTCTGTGTGAATCATTCTACATATAGATGTGGGGTTTTTTTTTGATGTGCTTGTGGGAGAAGGTGAGCACCATGTCTTACTCCTCCACCACCTTGATCATTCACCAGGAATTTTTAATGGCTGTGTCTGTGGCATATAGAAGTTCCCAGGCCAGGGATCAAATCCCCATCTTTGCAGTCATCTAAGCCACTGTAGTCAGATCCCTAACCTACTGCACCACAGCAGGAGCTCCAAGAGGTTTTTTAATTAAAATGTTTTTTAAAGTTACTTCTAATTTTGCAGTGTTTCCCAATAACACTCATTTGATATTGAAAGTATAGTAATTTGAGAATACCCACTGAAGAGGTATTTCTTTAAAAAATTCTACTTATGAAGAACCAAAACCCATTAATTCTCAAACATTAGTGTATTTTCTAAGTTATTGTGTTCTGGTTCTCACGCTTTGGGAATTATTCATATAGAAAGCTGTTCTTTGAATACAGATGAAACAGATTTTTACTTTTTGAAAAACAGATAAAAGGACGGTATAGTTGACATTTTTGCTTTGGACTTTGGGATTATCTATAGTTATATAAATCATAATTGGAGACTAGAGAACTTTTTATTATTTAAAAATGGTTGAAAATAATTTTCATTGTAATTAGACAGAAGAAACTGCATATCAGGAAACAGATTTACTTGAAAATAACAGACTATTGAAGCTTTTGAGATTTGCATGTATGGGCGATTCTGTTCAAATTAGTACAATGTCTTCCTACCACTCCCTCTAGGTCTCATTTCTTTCATGAGCACTTTAGAGAGAAGCATTTTTATAGATCTAATGTTTTACATGGCTTTACATGTAGTTACAACAATTTTTGTGTAACAGGCCCTAAATCATTGCATTCATGTGCAAGCATGCCTGAATGCTAAGGTTTTTGCAAAAGACAGTCCAAGTAAAATTTCATCACATGAAATCTGCAAATAAGTAATTTTAATTCTACATCAAGTTAAGTCTTGTACAGAGAGCACTTATTTTTATCACACTCCTTTCTTTCCCCATAGGAAATGCTGCACATTCTAATGGTGGGGGTTTTTTATGAGTAGAGAAGGCTAGATTTGAGATTTCTTCAGTGAACTATATTTAATGAGTTAAATCAATGTGCAGAATAGTACTTGGCACATAATAAATCCATTTATGTATTAGCTATGACCACTCAGAATAGCAGTTGTAGATAAAGAGGGGTTACAGAATTGGGTAAGAGCTACATATTTATCTCAATAACTTCCTTCTTTGTCACAAAGCAAAATAATAATGACGTTCAGTGGAATCTGAAGGCAAAGTTTAAATTGGGCAGATTTTCCAAAAATCTCTCTTCTAGGACTATTTGTTCTTATTTATTTTGGTAGTTTTTTTCTAGAAACATTTTAGCAGATAAAGAGCTAAGAAATACACCTCAACTTCCATGTATCTAGAGTGTTCAAGTTTCAGTTTGAAGCGTAATAACCATCCCTCAGGAGCAATTTAAGGTATAACACTCATGCCCACATTAAAAGCAACAAAATTTTCTCTTCTCTACTAGGTTCCCCCTCCTTGATATGTTCCAGAATCTTTCAGAATGCTCACTCCTCATGAAAGACCAACCTAGTTTGCCCTTGGCTTGCAGATAGAACCAAAACTGAGTGTTCCCTCTCTCTCTGAGAATGATTAGCTCCACAAAGGCTATAAGAAGCTGGGTGTCTAGAATATGCTACGTTGCTTCTGCCTGTTAATGCAGCTGAAACCTATAGAGTCCAGGGAAATTCTTCACTCAACACAGCCTGCACTGGAGCATGTTATTGCTGCCTTTGTGGTGATGGATGCTGCAGTCACCAGAGCGGTTCTTTAGGTACAAGACAGGATAGTCATCACATTGAGGTGGATCACTAATTTGGGAGTGGCTCTATTGCCTACCACCCCACAGACCCAAAACCGCAGTTACTACCTGACTACACTCTCAGAGCAAGGATCAGCTTAGCAATTCCAATTTTGTTCCACCCTCATGGAAACTTTTTTCACTGAGGAGTTTCCATGTTCTTCCTTGACCCAGACAAAATACATGGATCCATTAATTTTTGCATAGTTTCTGTTGTCATGCCTTCACGCTCACTAATCTTTTTCTTCTGCAGTGTCTAAGCTACTGTTTATCCCATCCAGTGTATTTTTCAACTCAGACGTTATAGTTTTAACTTTAGAAGTTCAACTGGACTATTTCTTTTGGGGAGGGGATCTTTTTATGGCCACTCCCATGGCAAATGGAGGTTCCCAGGCTAGGAGTCAAATCAGAGCTATAGCTGCTGGCCTATACCATAGCCACAGCAATGCCATATCCGAGCTGCATCTACAACCTATACCACAGTTCATGGCAACACAGATCCTTAACCCACTGAGCTAGGCCAGGGATGGAACCCGCATCCTCAAGGGTGCTAGTCAGATTTGTTTCTGTTGAGCCACGATGGGAACTGCTCAATTGGGTTATTGTTATTTTTTTTTAAGTCTGCTTAATTTTTTGAACATACAGAATACAGTTACAATAAGTTTTAGTGTTTTTGTCTGCTAATTCTAACACGTGTGTCAGTTCTGGTTTCAATTGATTGATTTTCCACCTATTTAGAGATTCTAATTTACTGTTTCTTTGCATGCCTCGTAATCTTTGATTGGACTCAGACACTGTGAATTTTATCACATTGAATGCTGGATATTTTTGTATTTCTATCGGCGTGCTTGAGCTTTGTTCTGGGATACAGTTTAGATTGTAGGAAACACTTTTATCCTTTTGGGTCTTTCTTATATGATTTACTAGGTAGGACAAGAGCCATGTTTAGGTTTTGGCTAATTATTCCCCACTGCTGAGGCTAAACCCTTCTGAACAATCTATCCTCTGCCCTGGGCATGTTGAGGTTTTCTAATCTGGCTGATTGGAACAGGAACTATAACCAGCCCTGTGTGAGTGTTCATACTGTTTCCTTCCAGTCTTCTTCCCCACATCTCACCCACCCCTCCCATCCTGGGGTCCTCTTTTGGACCATTATTAAATATTATTCCTTTCTTTGGAGAGTTTGTTTACAACGTGGTACACAGAACAGACAAAAATATACCTTATTAAGCCTTTATTGAAGATATCTGATATTCAGACACATAGACAGATATAGCAAGTATTTCACATTTTAAAATCTGATTTTATTTTTATAAAGAAAAGCTTTATGAATTTTTATATAAAGTTTACTTTTCTCTTTCTCATTCCCAAACAATATGATATACACAGCAACCACAGTAATCTTTTATTTTATTTATTTATTTATTTATTTATTTATTGTGTTTTTGCCTTTTCTAAGGCCGCTTCTGCGGCATATGGAGGTTCCCAGGCTATGGGTCAAATCAGAGCTGTAGCCGCCGGCCTACGCCAGAGCCAGAGTAATGCAGGATCCCAGCCACGTCTGCAACCTACACCACAGCTCACAGCAAAGCTGGATCCTTAACCCACTGAGCGAGGCCAGGGATCGAACCCGCAACTTCATGGTTCCTAGTCGGATTCGTTAACCACTGAGCCATGACGAGAACTCCCACAGTAATCTTTTAAAAGCATAAATCATATTACTTCCCTGCTTAAAACTTTCCATGGCTTCCCAACTGCTTTATCTGCATGTGTGCCTGAAAGAGGACCCCAGGATGGGAGGGGTGGGTGAGATGTGGGGAAGAAGACTGGAAGGAAATGGATAATACATCGAGTGGAAATCTCAGAACAAATAGGAGGTCAGCAATCAAAAATATGATTTATGGAAAAGCGCAAAAAGCGAACCCCAGACAAATAATAGAACTTATTCTAATAAACTGGATATATGGAATGATGACAGAAAATGGATTTTTATTTTCTAGAGACAGGGTAAATATCTTTTCTTAGTTTATTTAACTTAATGGATCAAAATTTAGGGGGACAGCTAGTACAGGGAAATAAAAGATAAAAATAAACATCTAAATTTTTTCATGAAAGACTTGACTCTGTAACAATACATACATGTGTATTTTTTGCCAACTACTAAATAATTTATCTTCAGGAAAATACTCTATACAAAACAAAATAAGAACAATACCACTACACTGCAAAACAATTTTCCCATAATTTTATATATTACCAAAGAAAGTCACTGATTTAAAACTTTGATTTATGCTTTCCAGTCTTTTCTATGCATATATATTTTACAACAGGAGTTTCATACTGTACATACCATTTTGTCGTCCACTTTTATCACTTAATGTAGGGACACATATATTATTGTTATTTTATGCATTTTCTTTTTTCTACAAACTTACATTGGATTCTAATTAAAATAGTTATATGTATAGATCTTCTGCCCATTTTTTCATGGGGTTGTTTGTTTTTTGGTGTTGAGCTGTAGAAGGTGTTTATAAATTTTGGAGATTAATCCCTTGTCAGTCGATTCATTTGAAAAGATTTTCTCCCATTCTGTGGGTTGTCTTTTTGTTTTGTTTAGGGTTTCCTTTGCTGTGCAGAAACTTTTAAGTTTAATTAAGTCCCATTTGTTTATTTTTGTTTTTATTGTCATTATTCTAAGTGGTGGATCTGAGAAGATGTTGCTGTCGTTTATGTCAGAGAGTGTTTGGCCTATGTTTAGATCTTTTGCCTATGTTTAGATCTTCTGCCCATCAAAAAATGGGCAGAAGATCTAAACAGACAATTCTCCAAAGAAGACATACAGATGGCCAAAAAACACATGAAAGGATATTCAACGTCACTCATTATTAGAGAAATACGAATCAAAACCACTCTGAAGTACCACCTTACACCAGCCAGAATGGCCATCATCAAAAAGTCTACAAACAATAAGTTCTGGAGAGGGTGTGCAGAAAAAAGAACCCTGTTACACTGTTGGTGAGAATGTAAGTTGGTGCAACCACTGTGGAAAACAGTATGGAGATTCCTCAGGAAACTAAAAATAGAACTACCATTTGATCCAGCAATCCCACTCCTGGGCATCTATCCAGAGAAAACTGTGACTTGAAAAGATACATGTACTCCAACGTTCATGGCAGCACTATATACACTAGCCAGACATGGAAACAACCTAAATGTCCATCGACAGAGGAGTGGATCAACAAGATGTGGTACATACACACAATGGAATATTACTCAGCCATTAAAAGGAACGAAATAACGGCATTCTTAGCAACATGGATGGACCTAGAAATTATAATGCTAAGTGAAGTCAGTCAGACAATGAGACACCAACATCAAATGCTTTCACTGACATGTGGAATCTGAAAAAAGGACGGAATGAACTTCTTTGCAGAACAGATCTGACTCGCAAACTTTGAAAAACTTATGGTCTCCAAAGGAGACAGTTTGGGGGGTGGGGAGATGTGCTGGGGCTTTGGGTTGGAAATCCTATAAAATTGGATTGTGATGATCATTGTACAACTATAAATGTAATAAATTCATTGAGTAATAAAAATAGTAAAATAAAATAAAACAAAATAGTTATATGTAATGTCATAGTCAAAACTGGTTAATGTTTTAGGGAGAAAAGCTGGTAAAGTGCTATTATATAAACTTAGCTTATTTTTTTAATTTAGAATTAAAAGAGGCAATGAGTTTTTCTTTCAAAATAAATTTTATCTGATCATCATTTAACCATTCTTCCTACCTGTACATTATCTTCTACAAATTTGGCACCATGCAATGCAGTGTGGGGAATATAAAGGAATCTGAAAACATATGAATGACTCTAAACTCAAAATACTGTGTGGTGAAAAAAGATACAAATTAGGTCAAGCAAGTAGAAAACAATTCAAAGCAGCAAATAAATAAGTAGAAGACAGTGTATAACATACGTTCTGCAACACTTTAGAACAAAGAAAAGACAATTTCATGAAAATTCAGTTAGTTTCTTTGGCCAAAAACATTTGTGTTCAAGGCACTGTACCAAATACTATGAACACAAACAAGCAAGAGGTCCTGAAGCTCTAGAGCTGTGCATCCACTAGGGTAGCCACTATACTATGTAACTACGGGGCACCTAAAACATGGCTAGTCCAAATTGAGATGTTCTGTAAACATAAAACACTCTGGATTTGATAGCATGAATAATGTAAAATGTGCTATTTTTATATTGAGTACATTTTTCTAATTCTGAGTTCATGTAATAATGTTTTGGACATATGTTAAAATATTTTATTAAAATATAGTTCACCTGTTTCTTTTTCTTTTTTTAATGTGGCTGCTAGAAAATTGAAAGTTATAGACGTCATCACATTACATTTCTGTTAACCAGGACTGCTCTGGTTTTTAAAAACCTGAACAAGAAAGGGCAAATTAAAGCTATAAAAGAAAACATATAAATGCCGGGAAAGAGGAAAGAGAAGCCATAATTGCCAAGCACCTAAAATCCACCTAGCAATGTGTGAAGGTAAGAGATGAACCTTGACTAATACCAAGAAGAATTGTAACTCTAGTGGGAAAATGAAACATGGAAAGAAGTGGGAAGATACCACATATTTATGGGGAGCGATAATACTCAGCTTAGACAAACTGAGTTGAAGGTGATGGTGAAATATGCGAGTGGACAAAGACTCATATAGTTGACCTTGAATCTCAGGAGAAAAAAAAAATGTGGATTAGTGATGAAATTTGGGAGTTCTGTAAATAGAAGTGTTGATTGAGTTATACAAAGATGCAAGGGAAAAAAGAAGAAATGTATGATTTATGGAAGAACTACATTTAGAGGACAAGAGGAGAAGACATTGAGAGGACATAAAGGAGAGGGATGAACCAAAGCAATGTAGTCTCATGGAAGCTAAAGAGCAGACAGCTGAGGACAAGGAAGGGTTCATCCTTTTTTTCCTCCATGTTTTTATTTACTTTCATCCAGCCTTCATTCATTAAACATTTATTAAACACTTATTCTATGCCAGGTATTGTTGGACTTACTGGAGAGACAGTAATAAACCTATGGTGGTGAAAACTGTGCAGTGTCAAGTGAAGACTGAGTGAGGAGAGGAAGTTATGCAGGTAGAAAGAAAAATACAGAGATTATAGGGCTTTGCACAAATGACCATTAGAGACGAAAACTACTGGTAAACCACAGCATCAAAATAAGAATCTAAATTAATCATGAATACTTTTTTTTTCTTTTTAGGGCCACAACTGTGGCATATGGAAGTTCCAGGGTAGGGATCAAATCAGAGCTGCAGCTGCCAGCCTATGCCACAGCCACAGCCACAGCCAAGCCAGATCTGAGCTATGTCTGTGACCTATGCCACAGCTCATGGCAATGCCAGATCCTTAACCCACTGAGTGAGGCCAGGGATCAAACCCATGTCCTCACGGATACTAGTTGAGTTCTTAACCCGCTGAGCCACAACGGGAACTCCAAGAATCTAAATTAATCAAAGACACTATTAGATGATTACTAAATAAGGCCTATAATGAAGTTAACCAAATATTTAATTATAGTATTTTTGCCATATAGATATAGCCTAAAGCGGTGTTTCTCAACCTCAGCACCACTGACATTTGGACTAGATGATGCAAGAGGGGGCTGTTCTGTGCACTGCAGGATGTTTCGCGGCATCCAGTGCCTCTGCACACTAGATTCCAATAGCAATTCCCTCCTTTTCCTTTCCCCAAGTCTTGACAATCAATGATGCTGCCTAATACTGCTAGACATGCCCTGAGGGGATGGCAAAATTGTGGCTAATTGACAAGTACCAGCCGGAAGTAAAAATTCAGCAATCAACTGAAGGAATAATCGTTTATCATAATTTGACGATACATGGTAAAGAATATTAGTTAAAATCACCCTTAGGGGATAATTTCCTCAGCTCTTCATAGCTTAATAATTAGAACTTAATTTCTTCCATATTCATTCCTTGGAGTTGGGGAGGTGGGTGTGGTTATTTGGAAGGCAAGACTCCTTCCGTTTTGTGACTCTTCCATATTCACTCTTTCCAGATTTCCCTAGGTGTCAACAACCAGTTGGCAGGCCAAGGAAGACGAGCGTAGGACCACACAGGTGGTTTTTATGGGCCAGGTCTGAAGAGAATGTATCACTTCTCTCCACATTGTATTAGCCAAAATGGAGTCACGTTTCCACTGCAAAGAGAGCTGAGAAACACTGCCCCACCGTGAACTCAGGAGGAAACGGAAATATGCTTCATGAACAACGAGCTAGTCACTGCCATAAGGCCAAAGTTACCCTGGACCTCCAAAGTAATTTTGTCCTTAACTGTCAGATTTGAATGTCCTTATGAATCAAATTGATGAAAACTGTTAGCTAAGTCTCCATGTATCTTACTGCCAAGTACAGACTTGCTGCTTTAGAGTCAGCAGTATTGCATTTCAGTTGCTAAAGAAAAGCAACAAAAAGAATTAGGGATTCTGTACTGAAGGACGCATATTCATTATGCAAATAACTTTACAAATAGTTGGGGGAAATGAACAATGCTGGCCTTCAGAGAGACACAAATTGGTTGGAAACTTGAATTCACAGCCAAAGCTACCTCAGGCAAGTAACATGGCTGACGCTCTGGATACGGATGTGGACACAGTTACTTCATGTTTACCATGCCATAGTCAAGGCACATGAACCACCAATCATCCAGAAAATGAAATAGCCTTCATTAAAATCATCTTCAATAACTCAGCTTCTCAAATCTATGACTTACTTGAAAAATAGAATAGCATTAAACAGCATTAGTACACCACACTTATTTTCTTTGTTCTTTCATTATTCTAACATTTGTCATCAATTTAACTCATGAGTTACACTACCTACATTACGAAACTAATTTCTGAACACCCCAAGCAGATAAGGGCGCCCTCAGGGTACTTCAGGGCAAAAACCAATGCAATGGGCACCCCAGCTTGGTGCATATTGGGGAGGGAAACCTCCCCCCCCACTGCCATGTCCTGGCAGTCTTGATGACTAGATTAGTAAGTAGGTCTTATGTGCTGGATCTTGTAGTACATTTTTACTTAGCAACATTATAAAGATGATTTGTTGGTTAGGCTAGCTGCAAAGATCTAGATATTCCATAATATACCTAAAATAAAAAATTATTCATAGAGCAGTCTGAACTAGCCCATAAATAGTACTAAATTCCTTCTATTAGATTTAGAGGCAGCATGGTATGGTAAGTAGCAGCTGGGACCCATAAGAACTAACTTACAGCATTGCTGGGTGCATTAAAAAGACAGCAAATAAAAGACATTTGGCACCAAGTAGGCACCAAGAAGGCTGGTTCTTTTGTCATTTCATTTCCTTCCTCTTTCCTTCCACCTGAATGCAATTACCTTTACTTACATCTGTTTCTACGATGTTCTAAAACGCCAATAAAATGACCTTTGTGAAATAAAATAGGGAGTTGCTGTACCTAAGCCATCCCTAGAAGCACGGTGGGACCCAAAGAAAATCAGTTTGTGCGTATCCCTCTCACAGAACAAGTCTGTTCAGGAAAAATCAAGTTAAAATAAATATTTAGAGTAGCAGTGATGAAAACAAGCATAAATCATGAGCATGTAGGTGAATAATTTTTATGTGTGTGTGAAGAGAGAGGCATTTTGCTTTGGATAGGGCCTTAGGCCGATATAAAAATATTAGCAGCTGGCAGAGAATTTTTTTTCTGAGTCACTGCAAAATCCATCCTAAAATGAGGGGAGGCCAGCATGGGCAGTCACGGCTAGTTGACCACCAAAGACACATGCTTCTGCTGCCTGCCTGTCCCCAGCCCCTTTGCTTTTATGAGGAGTCATGTGACTAGCTCTGGCCAATGGTTGTGAGTGAAAGTAATGTGTGTGACTTCTAGGTCAAGGTGATTAAAAATCCAGTATGAGTTCCTCACGTTCTCTTCTCTGCCTGTGGCGATCATAGAGCATATACTAAAGAAGGCAGCACCACAAGGACGGAAGGAGCCCAAATCCCTGACTCACTGCTTAGAGGAATGCTGTCCAGGAGAGCTAGCTCACTAACAAAAAATATCCACTTCAGATATGGCCTGAGTGAGAAATAAATAACGTAGTAAATATATTGGTCCTTTGGGCAGTTAGATGACATTTATTAAGTCACAAAATAATCATTTGGGGTTGGACTAAAAATCAATGACACATGAATGACATCATGTGCGTTTACAGGAATTTAAAGAAGGATCAACCGGAGTTCCCGTCATGGTGCAGTGGAAACGAATCCGACTAGGAACCACGAGGTTGTGGGTTTGAGCCCTGGCCTCATTCAGTGGGTTGAGGATCCGGCGTTGCCGTGAGCTGTGGTGCAGGTTGCAGACACGGCTCGGATCCTGTGTTGCTGTGGCTGTGGTGTAGGCTGGCAGCTGTAGCCCCGATTGGACCTCTAGCCTGGGAACCTCTATATGCCGAGGGTGGTGCAGCCCTAAAAAAGACAAATAAATAAATAGTAGAGCAAAGAGGGGGAAAAAAAGAGTTAAGACGCTGGGGATGATGGAGGCAGCAAGTAGAAAAGAGTGGGAAGCACAAACTCTGCTTTTCTTACATCTGTCCTTCCCCTCTCCACAGATAAGATCTAGTCAGGCTATGCTTGTGCTCTTTGATTTGTGGTGGCAGTCTTTATTGTCCAGCCAAGCCCCTTCTTATTTGCCAGCATTGTGTGCTGTTCTAGAGATAAACCGGCATTGTTTCAAGTCAATCATTTCCATCACATTCCTCTCCACCAGGTGAAGCTACAGGAGGGCCAAGTGAGGCAGGACTCCTGAATGAAATGTTAGGGGAAGCCTGCAGAGGACTCCTGGGAAATTATTTTCTTTACTGATAAAAAAGAAAGAACTCTTAAGAGAAAAAAACTTACTCTTCCTTCTACCCAACCCTTCTTGCTTTTGAAAGTGACTGTCATAATCAGAGCTGTGACAACCAGCTTGAGACCACACAGTAAAGATGGTGAAATGGATAGACAGGCACAAATTAATTTCCTGATGACATTACTGTGATGCTACTCCTCCCTACCTCCAGACTTTTCGTTATGGGAGATCATTAGACGTCTTCATAGATTAAGCCATGGTTAACTAAGTTTTCTTTATTTGGAACTAAAAGCATCCCCGATTTATAAACTCCAAAATAAAGTCCTTCTCCAAAGGCATCTAAAATTTTCATATGCTCCAACCCACAATAGGCTGTGCTGTACCTGATAATTTTACATGGAGACATATCTGAATCCTGAGTAGAGATTTTAAGCAATCAAGCAAACCCTTGCAATATATGTATATACATATCTCAGCCACAGATACAAAATATCAGATAAACCAAGAATAAAAGTCACCTGAAAATCCTTTAAAAGCTAATCAAGACATAAAAGGAAAGTATCTTAATGCAGAAGTTAAATAATTCACCAGATTACCATCAACAACGTGTAGAAATAAATGAAGCAAAGTATTCAGAACATAGAAGGGAATTACTACACCCAAAAGAAATAGTATTATTTTTCCCTGGATTTGCAACATCACTAACCAAAGAAAACATCTAAAGTTAAAATCTCCAAATCGAAAGTGAATATGAAAATTTTGCCACATATAAATTTAATAAATGATTCAGATAAATTCAGTGGGAGTAATGATATTTACACAGAAACACACATCCTATTCACTGAAGATATCATTTGTCAACCCTCTTAACGAATATTCCATGGTAAAGACAACTGGAAAATAAATGCATAAAAATCCTTTAAAGATTTGAGTAAGATCTATATACATACCAAAGAACAAAAACAGAGTTCTGAAGTGTAATCACTAGAAAATTAGAAGTAAATGAAAGAAGAGATTCTACCACTGTCCCCAAAGCCAATATTCTATCTTATTCCTATGCTCTTTTTTTTTTAACTCAGTCAGTGAATTTTATTATAATTATAGTTGTACAACCATCATCACAACCCAATTTTACAACATTTCCAAACCAAACCCCCAGCCCACTCTCCCGCCTCCCTACAACCTGACTCCATCAGTAACCATAAGTTTTTCAAGGTCTGTGAGTCAGTTTTGGTTCCACAAAGAAGTTAACTTTATCCTTTTTTAGAGTCCACATATAAGTGCTAGCATATGACGTTTATGTCTCACTGTCTGACTAACTTCACTTAGCATGATAATTTCTAGGTCCACCCATGTTGCTGCAAATGCCATTATTTCATTCCTTTTTATGGCTGACTAATATTCCATTGTGTGTATGTACCACTTCTTTATCCACTCCTCTGCTGATGGACATTTAGGTTGCTTCCATGTCTTGGCGATTGTATATAGTGCTGCAATGAACACTGGGGTACAGGTATCTTCCAAGTCATGGTTTTCTCTGGATAGATGCCCAGAAATCAGATTGATAGATCAAATGGTAATTCTATTTTTAGTTTTTTGAGGACTCTATATACTGTTTTCTCCAGTGGTTGCAACAATGTACATTCTCATCAATAGTGAAGGAGGGTTCCCTTTTCCCCACCGCCTCTCCAGCATTTATTGTTTGTAAACTTTTTGATGATGGCTATTCTGGCTGGTGTAAAGTGATACCTCATAGTAGTTTTGATTTACATTTCTCTAATAATTAGTGATGTTGAACATCTTTTCATGTGTTTTTTTGGCCATCTGTATGTCTTCTTTGTTTAGATCTTCTGCCCATTTTTTGATGGAGTCGTTTGTTTTTTTGATATTGAACTGAAGGAGGTGTTTATGTATTTTGGGGATTAATCCTCTGCCAATAACTTCATTTGCAAATATTTTCTCCCATTCTGTGGGTTGTCTTTTCATTTTGTTTAGGGTTTCTTTTGCTTTGCAAAACCTTTTAAGTTTAGTTAGGTCCCATTTGTTTATTTTTGTTTTATTGTTATTATTCTAGGAGATGGACCTGAGAAGATACTGCTATGGTTTATGTCAGAGAGTGTTCAGCCTATGTTTTCCTCTAAGAGTTTTATAGTATCTGGTCTTATATTTAGATCTTTAATCCATTTTGTGTTTATTTTTGCGTGTGGTATTAGGAAGTGTTCTAATTTCATTCTTTTCCATGTAGCTGTCCAGTTTCCCCAGCACCACTTATGAAAGAGACTGTCTTTTCTCCATTGCATATTGTTGCCTCCTTTGTCATAGATTAGTTGACTATAGGTGTGTGGGTTTAAATCTGGGCTTTCTATCCTGTTCCAGTGATGTGTTTTGTGTTTTTGTGCCAGTACCATACTGTTTTGATGACTACAGCTTTGTAGTCTGAAGTCAGGATGCCTGATTCCTCTTGCTCCATTTTTCTTTCTCAGGATAGCTTTAACTCTTCTGGGTCTTTTGTGCTTCCAAACTAATTTTTAATATATTATGTCTAGTTCCGTGAAAAAAATCCTTGGTGTTTGATAGGGATTGTATTGAATCTATAGATTGTCTTGGGTAGTATAATCATTTTGACAATATTGATTCTTCAAATCCAAAACAATGGTGTATCTTTCCATCTATTTCTGTCATCTATGATTTCTTCCATCAGCATCTTAGAGTTTTCAAAGTACAGGTATTTTGTCTCTTGAGGTAGGTTTGTTCCTAAGTATTTTATTCTTTTTGATGCGATGGTAAATGGGATGCTTTCCCTAATTTCTCTTTCTGATCTTTCATTGTTAGTACATAGAAATGCAGTCAATTTTACTAAATTCATTGATGAGCTCTTAACAGTTTTCTGGTAGTGTCTTTAGGATTTCCTAGGTATAGTATCATGTTATCTGCAATCAGTGATAATTTTACTTCTTCCTTTCCAATGTGAATTCCTTTTATTATCTTTTTCTTCTCTGATTGCCATGGGTAGGACTTACAAAACTATGTTGAAAAACACTGGTGAAAGTAGACATCCTTGACTTGTTCCTGATCTTAGCAGAAATGATTGTTATATCTTCTTTGTGGATTTATCTTTTGATCATTTTGAAATGTCCTTCTTTGTCTCATAATATTCTTTATTTTAAGATCTATTTTGTCTGATATAAGTATTGCTACTGCAGCTTTCTTTTGATTACTGTTTGCATGGAATATTTTCTCCCATCCTCTCACTTTCAATTTGTATGTGTCCCTAGAACTGAAGTGGGTCTCTTGAAGAGAGGATATACATATATATATATATGCATCTTGTTTTTGTATCCATTCAGCCAGTCTATGTCTTTTGGTTGGGGCAATTAGTCCATTTGCACTCAAGGTAATTACTTATATGTAGGTTCTTAACGCCAATTTATTAACTGTTTTGGGTTTTTTTGTTGTTGATTTTTTTTCCTTCCCTTATCTTGTACTCTTCTCTTCTGTTTTGATGACTATCTTTAGTGCTGTGTTTGGATTGGCTTATCTTATTTGCGTATGTATCTATGGTAGATTTTTGGTTTACAGTCACCATGAAGTTTTGAAATAGAAGTCTATACATACACAAGATTGTTTTAAGTTAATTGGTCTTTTAATTGCATGTACATCTCCAGTGTCCTGCATTTGCACCCTCCTCTTCTCACGATTTCTGATTTTGGTAGCATATTTGTTTGTGGATGATATCCTACCTTTAATATACGTATGCCTTTACCAGTGAGCCCTGTCATTTGTAATATTCTTGTTTCTGGTTGTGGCCTTTTCTTTTCCACCTAGAGAAGTTCCTTTAGTATTTGTTGAAAAGCTGGTTTAGTGTTGCTGAATTCTCTTAGCTTTTGCTTGTCCATAAAGCTTTTGATTTCTCCTTCAAATCTGAATGAGAGCCTTGCTGCGCACAGTAATCTTGGCTAGAGGTTTTCTTCTTTCATTATTTAAGAATATCAAGGAGTTTCCGTCGTGGCGCAGTGGTTAACGAATCCGACTAGGAACCATGAGGTTGCGGGTTCGGTCCCTGCCCTTGCTCAGTGGGTTAACGATCCGGTGTTGCCGTGAGCTATGGTGTAGGTTGCAGACGCAGCTCGGATCCCGCATTGCTGTGGCTCTGGCGTAGGCCGGTGGCTACAGCTCCGATTCAACCCCTAGCCTGGGAACCTCCATATGCCGCGGGAGTGGCCCAAGAAATAGCAACAACAACAACAACAACAAAAAGACAAAAGACAAAAAAAAAAAAAAAAGAATATCAAGCCACTCCCTTCTGGCCTGCATAGTCTGTGCTGAAAAATATGCCAATAACCTTATGGAGGTTCCCTTGTATGTTATTTGTTTCTTTTCCCTAGCTGCTTTCAACATATTCTCTTTGTCTTTAATATTGTGTCTCAGGGTGTTCCTTCTTAGATTTATTTTATATGGTACTCGTTGTGCTTCCTGGATTTGAGTGAATGATTCCCCATGTTAGGTAAGTTTTCTGCTATTATCTCTTCAAATATTTTCTCTGGCCCTTTCTCTCTCTCTTCCCCTTCCGGCAGCCCTATAATATGGATGCTGGTGTGTTTAATGTCCCAGAATTCTCTTAGACTGTCTTCATTTCTTTTCAATCTTTATTCTTTTTTCTGTTCCACATCAGTGATTTCCACTGGCCTGTCTTCCACCTCTCTTATTTGTTTATTTCAGTTATTTTGCATTTCTGCTTGCTTAATCCTTAAATCTTCTACTTCTTTGCTCAGTGGTTCTTGTAATTTACCAGTTTACCTTCAGTTTATTTCCATGATCTTGAATCATCTTTACTATCATCATATCATTAATATAAAGTCTTTTTCATGGAGGTTGGTAATCTCCAGGTCACTTAGCTGTTTTTCTGTTTTGTTTTGTTTTTTCCTTGTTGCCTTATCTGAGTCATAATTTTCACTTTGTATAGATTTTTGGGGTGGGATCCTTTTTGCAGACAATAGAGTTGTAGCCTCTCTTGCTACCCCCCCTTGTGGCTGGCTGAACTTGGTATGGAGGCTTGCTGCAGGCTTCCTGATGGGAGGAACTCGATCCTCACACTGGAAGGTGGAGCTGATTCTTATCCCTCTGGTGGGTGGGGCTTTGTCTCTGGGTGAGATTAGAGGCAACTTTGTGCCTGGGTGGTCTTTGGCCTGGGGCTTCTCAGCTCTGATGGATGGGGCCAGATTTTTCCAAAATGGCCACCTCTAGAGGAGTTCATGCTGATGATTATTCCTGAGACCTTTGCCTCCAATATCCTTTCCCCACAATGAGCCACAGTCAACTCCTGTTTCCCCAGGAAATCCTCCAAGAATCGCAAGCAGGTCTGACTCAGATTTCTACGGGGTCTCTGCTTTGCCCTGGGACCCAGTGCACGTGAAAGCCTGTGTGCGCCTTTCAAGAATGAAGTCTCCGTTTCTCCCAGTCCCATGGAGCTGGTGCACACAAGCCCCACAGCCCTCAATGCCAAATACTCTGCGTGCTCCTCCTCCCAATGCCAGATCTCCAGGTGTGGAAACCTGATGTGGGGCTCAGAACTCTCACTCCTGTGGGTGAGTCTCTGTGATACGGTTACTTTCCAGTCTGTAGGCTGCCCACACAGTAGTTATGGGTTGCTTATATCATGAAATCACCCCATCTACTGTCTCAATGTGGCCTCCTATTTGTCTTCTGCAGTAGGATTTCATTTTTGATAGTTTGCAGTATATTTTGTTGAAGGTTGTTCAGCAGTTGGCTGTAAATTTGTCACTTTTATGACAGAAGGTTGGCTTCTGTCATACTCTGCCATCTTAATCCTGTCTCTGGGTGTGGTTATTGCAATTGACAGCACAAAGCAGCAATCACTCCTATGCTCTTTCTACTTGAGAAAAACTGTTCTGCTCTGAGACTGTTTTCATTTGTGTTTAGTGTGCACTTAGTGTTTTTCCATCAGCTGAAATATTTAGCACACTGTAGTTCTCAATAAATGTTCACTGAATGATTTCCTAAAGACTGTTGTATTAGTTTCCTATGGATGCTGTAACATATTATCAAAAGCTTAGTAGTTTAAAATCACAGAAATTTATTCTTTCACATTTTTGGAGGCCACATGTCCAAAATAGGCATCGCTGGGACAAAATTAGGGTATCAGCAGGGCTACCTATCCTCCAGAAGCTCTAGGGAAGAATCTGTTCCTTGTCTCTTCCAGCCTCTAGGAGTTGCCAACATTCCTTAGTTTGTGGCTATATCACTACAATCTTCAAGACAGCATTTCAAATCTTTCTCTGCTCTGTCTTCACATCATCTGTGTGTCTGTGGGTGAAATCTCTCAGCCTTTCTTTTAGGACACATGAAATTGCATATAAATCCCACCCTGATAACTGATAATCCCAGGATAATCCCCCTCCATCTCATGATTCTTAATCACATCAGCAAAGATCTTTTTTTTTTTTAAAAAAAAAAAAAAAACCATGTATGGTAACAATCAAAAGTTCCAGGGATTAGGATGTGGATATCTTTTCAGGGGATTATTTTTCAGTTTAAGACAAAAGCATACTAAGAAAGTAATAAATGAAAAGCAGAAGATATACCAAGAAAAGAGCAACAACAGGAGAAATAACATTTCTGTTGCTCATATGGATGACTTTGATCATCTTAATACATTTAAAATATTTACTTCCAAAAAAAACAAAAATTAAAGACAACTTTATTTGTTAAAATTAATGTGGTAATAAAGAAACTTTCAAACAAAACAGCTGGTACTAATAAATAAAAATTGGAAAATTACAGGTCTTTCCTCTAAAAGAAATAATTAATATTACTTAAGATGAAGAATGGATCTCTTAGAATTTTTGTGCGAAACATGATCCAAAATCATCATTACTAGTATAATTCACTTGGATTCTTCATGGAATAAAAGAACATCGGGTGAGATATTTTCTGTACGCCAACATTATTTTTACAGACTTCTGCAGATAGGAAAGAAGAGAGAGAAGAAAATATTGCCAAGAATTTTGACAGTACAAAGGCTGAAAGGAAATGTTGAGTGAATTAAGCATTTCAGGAAGTTTTAAAACTTAGACTATACAGCTATTATTTAATGCACTGAGAAAACTGATAGACAGCTTTAAAGTTCTTAGAAATAATGAATTATCACTATTATTTTTCTCCTGCTGCCTCTCCGTCCTGCCACTGTCTCCCAGTGCATTATTGCACATTAGGGAGCCCAATATAAAAGCAGTTTAAAATTATTGGAATAATAAAATCTTTTCATTTTATTTTCTTTGCTTTTCTGAACATTTTTAAAACGTCTACAAAGCAGGGGTTTATACACATGACTTTAAGAGTATTTATTAATGTTTCTTTTAATGCCCACATTTTAATGTTTATCCTAGAATTCCTTGTCCAGTAAATATTTGTTGAAAAGTAAATATTTATTGATTTACTATATATTGGTTGAATGACTGAAAGAATAAGTCAATATTGAAAGATAAAGGGTGAGTAAATGAATAGCGGCCCATAGACACTTTTTCAGAGGCAGGTAAAGTCCACTGAGTAATCCAAATGAGTAATGTGACTCTTATTAATAAAGAATAAAGTTCTTCTTATTATGACAGTCAATATACAAATTCATTATCACCAACAAACAAAAATTAGATGCAACCTGCTGAACAATTCTGTCTTAACATCTGCAGATGTTTTCAGCTCTTTGAAAAAGTTAGTTGAGGAGCTCCCATCGTGGTGAAGCAGAAACAAATCTGACTAGGAACCATGAGGTTGCGGGTTCAATCCCTGGCCTCGCTCAGCGGGTCAAGGACCCGGCGTTGCTGTGAGCTGTGGTGTAGGTCTCAGATGCAGCTCGGATCTGGCGTTGCTTTGGCTGTGACCTAGGCCTGCGGCTACCACTCCAATTCAAGCCCTAGCCTGGGAACCTCCATATGCCACAAGTGCGGCCCTAAAAAGACACACACACACACACACACGCACACACACACCAAAAAAAACAAAAGAAAGAAAAAGTTAGCTGAGATCACTTTAGTCTTAAAAACGACGGAACCTTTCAAAACAGTTGCTAAGGCCAAATAAAAGATGACGAATAGGAATAAAACATTACTGACTGGGATCACAACATACATTGCCAATATGCATTTATAATGCATGGCTGGCCAAGTAAAATGCAATGGCACCCTCCTTTTAAAATTCTAACTAAACTCTTAAAGTTTGGAAATACTTGGACTGACCATGGAGTTTACATAATTGACATGGTTGATAATAGAGACCATGGCAAGACAGAAAGAAATTGGTTCTGATTTTCCCTGTTTCCTATATAATAGAGCCCAATTTGCAGATTCTGCTTCTTCCATTGTGATTCTAGCTTGTCATTTTTGTTTGTTGTTTTCCTGAACCATTCAGCTATAATCAACTAATAGGAATAAAAAGCCAGACAAATAATCACACTGTAGAGGTTTTTTTTTTTTTTTTTTTGGTCTTTTTGGGTCTGCACCTGCAGCATATGAAGGCTAGGGGTTGAACCGGAGCTATAGCTGCTGACCTATGTCACAGCCACAGCAACGCAGGATCCAAGACATGTCTGCAACCTATATACCACAGCTGATGGCAATGCCGGATCCTTAACCCACAGATGAAGGCCAGGGATCGAACCCGCAATCTCATGGTTCCTGGTTGGATTCATTTCTGCTGCACCATGACGGGAACTCCTGCAGAGTTAATTATTGACAACATTTCTGGAGATGCCCCTATCCCTCCGGTGAGCCAACAGCACCACATGTACATAGAAGGCTCAGTAGTGTCTGCAGTATGCATCATTCCTGAGACTTAACTGAAGAGATTTAACTGGAAACTCCAAGTGAAAAGGGGAAGTACACACTGCGTATTCAGTATTATGGTATCTTGCATCCGTATACATGCTGTGGGAAGGAATCAGTCAAGAAGTTCCTTACTTTCTCAAGATCAAGCAAGATAAAAGTCCTCACTCTAGGAAATTTCTTTCCAGTCATTCTTGGAATTTGAACTAAGTTTATTTTATCTCAACATCTCGGGCATATTATGCCTGCTAACATTTCCAATTCTGGATTCTTGGTGTTCTTTTCCCCTCTTTTTATTTATCCATTCATTTGTTTATTGATTAAGCAATCAAGGAACATTTATCGAACGCCATATGTAGAAGAGATATTGGAATTGTACTTGGGATAAAGATGATAATACACATTGTAAAAGCTATGGAGGGAGTGTGGTTTAGGATCCACAGTAAATGGCTGTGCATTCACTTCACCTAAGTGGAAACTAACTAGAGGTCACCTTTTCAATTTACTTATATGTAATGCAGACTTTTCAACACAAGATTAATCAATACAAACTTTCATCTATGTGAGTGCCTATGACGGTTCATCGGTCTCACTGTAGGAATAGATTCTCTCTCTCTCTCTCTGTCCTGCCAATGGCTGTCTTGACTTTCACTGTGGGTTGGATCTGGAACAAGGGCTTTCAAGATCAAGACCCTCCTGCCACAGACTCAGTATTCCAGGGTCAGGGAAAGGAAGGATAGCAGGCACTACTGCATTGGAGTGCAGTGTTAACAAATATGAAAGCTAGGGGCTTTATGTTGAGTTAGCCCTACTATGTTGACCCTAAATGTGTTTAGTGCATAGGCTGGCTCTGCTATTCCCACTCATCTGGCTGGACATTTTACCTCTATTACATCAGGCAACCCTAATGTGCTGATACGGATAAGATGTGGTGTCTTCACTGGATGTAAGCAGCTCTTTTAGGTTGATACTAATAAGATGTTATGGTTAGAACAGGGCTTTAGACTCAAAATTTATGTATGTGTGCATACACACACATTAAATACACAAATTTAAGGGATTTTCTTTCTGCTATCAAAAAATGCATTTAAATTATGAATCCCTTATGGTGGAATTTAAGGCAAAATAGGAAAAAGATATTTTATAGCAGGTGGCCTTTCTCAATCCCCCTTAAATGTACCTTATCTCAAAGGTTTACTATCTTTTTTGTTCAGTTTAGCCTAGACATGGGGCATGATGATAAGACTGCTCTCTTTCTAGACAAGATTGAGTTTTAGAGTTTTACATATGTTTGCTTTAGCTCAGATTAAAAAAAAAAAATGCTTCTAGTTTAATCTAACTTTATGTGTGTTCTTCCAAATGTTTTCCTTTTCATTTTTCAGTCAGTATGCTGAGACAAATTTAATGTTTACCCTTTCATTTATGGAGAACACATTAAAATGTTTGACCTGCGAAACATTTAGCGAACATCAGATGATTTTTCTGATAAAGGGATTTCGCGGCAACTTTCAGAAAGCTGATTTACTAAAATTAAAATACTATGATTTTAATTTAGAATGTGAAATTAATAAATAACGATGAACCTATAATTTTGAAAAATATATCCCTCTTCCCTTTCTGTTTAATTCTTAACATGATTTTATGAGAAAACAACAGAAATGTACAGAGCAAAAAGTACCCTTTTTGCTTTAAAAATTTTTTTTTTCTATGAGTTCAGTTTATAATTTGGAACAGTTCAAAGCAGCATTTCGCAGGAGTTTCCACTGTGTTACAGTGGGTTAAGAATCTGACTGCAGTGGCTCAGGTGGCCATGGAAGTGTGGGTTCAATCCCTGGCCAGGAGCAATGGGTTAAAAAGATCTGGCAATGCTGCAGCTGTGGCTTGGATTCAATCCTTGGTCTGGCAACTTGCATATGCTGAGAATGCAGCCATAAAGTGAAAGAAAGAAAGAAGAAAGAAGAAAGAAAGAAAGAAAGAAAGAAAGAAAGAAAGAAAGAAAGAAAGAAAGAAAGAAAGAGAGAAAGAGAGAAAGAAAGAAGCATTTCTCAGAGTGTGTTCCATGGAACAGAAGACCCTCAAAAGGGTCTCTCATCAACAAAATATAAAAATCACTCAATAGTATATCTTGTCTGGGAGATTCACAGTGTGATAGTAATGCCGTCTGAAGGTTCTGAAAGAATGGAAGACAGTGAGAGAATGTTCTTAACTTTATATACCCCGGCATTGCCTGCTCTGCAAATATATCTATTAATATCCATGGATTGCACTTTGGGAAATATTGACCGAGGTTTTCATAGTTACTTAACTTTTACATATTTTTCCATCAGAAAACAGAGGCGGTGTAGTTAGATATTTGAATTTTGCACTCAGACAACCTGAGTTCAAACCCCAATTCTGTGACCTTGAGGAAATGATTTAACCTTTTTGAATGTCAGTGTTTCCATCTTTAAAATGGATATCATAGAAGTACCAATCTTATAGAGTTATTGGGAAGGCTTAAATGATAACTTCTCAGCATAGTGCCTGGTATATAGAAATTCCTCAAATTTTTATATTTATGATTGTACTGATACTATTAGAGATAGCTAGGGTGTCTATATCTCAGCTACTCATAAAAAAAAAGGATGTCACTGTGATTTTATCGTCTTGACCTTTTCATTAAGAGGCAACAGGTTTGGGCAGTAATGGATCTTTCAACAGGCCACCTTTTGCATGTGGAATCTGCTCCAAAGATCATCTACTACATTCAAGGCTAAAGAATTCAATCTTGCTTAGGTGAGATCATCTAACAGAGTTTAGTTATCTAACCTAACAAGTTTATCAAGTTTATCTTCCTTGTTCTTCTGTCCTTTCAGCCCTTTCCCTTTCTCTCTTTTTTTTCTTATGCTTCTCAGCTCCAGTACTGCTTTGACTAATTTCTTTCTGTTTCCTTCTCTCTTTCATCCAGCATCCACTGAAATGATTTAGGGTGACCTGGTCATGCTTTACTAGTCCACCAATTTAACAAGTATTTGCTGAGTACCTAAGTGGTTCCTGAATTTACGTATCACTCTGAGCATGGAATGCCATGACCTGACTTTGGAAAAAAGAAGAATCTGTATGTTTACATAACATGAGGAAAAAAGAACGAAAAGAAAACACAGCTTCTTTGGCAAGCTACCTGCAAAAGAGCTGAAATTCAAGAAGCCCTTTGGTGAGGAGAGAGAGATTGTAAGCACAACAGGAAGAAGCCATAGACTCAGTGGCAAAGGTTGAGTTTTTCTATCACAAGCGCACCTCTTTCCCAAACGCTCTCTCCCTGAAAGCTGCTGACGGAGCTTTGGCAAAGGATCATCCTCCCATTGGCTGATAAGCTAAGCCCTGTTTTATATTTAACTCACTCCAGCGCAGGAGGGGTGGAGTAGGGGATGCATTGTTTATAAGGGGAGCCGCCACAATATTCTCCTCAGTCCTCTTCCCCCAGCTCAGCTCCTCTTCTGGAATCCTTACCCCACCCCCTGTTTCCACATTCATCCTTGAGTGGCTGGTGGGAACGAAGGGAGAGGAAGAGACGAAAGAAGCCAGAGAGGTGTGGGAAAGGCGAAACAGGCTGCCAAACCAGGGAATTCCTTCCAGTTGAAAAAAGAAGACTGCTGATGTTAGTTAGTTAAATTTAACATCCTTTTATGTGTAACATTTGACTTTGGAAACAAAAATGAGCACAGACTCTAAGAGATACTGCATTAAAACGAAACATGTGGCTATTATCTGTGCAGCGGTAGTGGCTGTCGGATTAATAGTAGGACTTTCTGTGGGCTTGACCAGATCATGTGACTCTAAGGACGGTGGACAGGGCACAACCCAGTCTCCGTCCCACCTTCCTCCCACTTCAAGCCCTCCACAGGACCAGGGGGTCTGCCCTGCCAGTGAAGATGAAAGTGGAAACTGGAGAGATTTCAGGCTACCGGATTTCATCAACCCAGTGCACTACGATCTGCAAGTGAAGCCCCTGTTGGAGCAGGACACATACACGGGGACAGTGAACATCTCCATCAATGTGAGCTCACCCACCCAGCACCTGTGGCTGCATCTCCGGGAGACGAGGATCACCCAGCTCCCAGTGCTGAGGAGGCCCTCTGGGGAGCAGGTGCAAGTCAGGCGGTGCTTCGAATACAAAAAGCAGGAGTATGTGGTGGTGGAGGCAGAAGAAGAGCTTGCACCCAACAGTGGCGAGGGTCTCTACCACCTGACGATGGAGTTCGCTGGTTGGCTGAATGGCTCGCTCGTGGGGTTTTACAGAACAACATACGTGGAGAAAGGACAAATCAAGTAAATTTTTTGGCTTTATTTCTTCTAAGCTCATACATTTCCTTTCCTTTCCTTTTCACTTCTCAGCTTTCAGTTATTTTGATGGTCTGATCTTTATCTAAACTTGGTTTCATTTCTGCCTGTTCATCTGAGAAGGAAAAATTCTTGCCCTGTTGTATTTTCAAAGCCTATCACAGAACTTGAAAGTGTTGAATGAGCTGTATGGAGTCCCAAAAAAATAAGTGTAAGTCTTTTATTCCATCAGGAAAAAATCATAATGTACTGCATTCTATCCTTAATAACTACATAAACTACCCCAATTTTTCTTTGAATTTTGGATTATTTTCTTTTTCTTTTTTTAAAAATTAGAGTCAATTTTTTTAAAATACATGTGTTTGGTAAGTTTTACTGGTGATATTCTTGGGCCATATGTCAATGAACTTAAACTGAATTTTTAAAATGATAATTTAAGTGAAAACAAGTAAATGTCAATTATAATTTTGTCTGGAGAAGAGACATTGAAAGAGTACATAAAATCTGCAGAATTGTCTTTGTGTTTTCATTTAGGAAGGAAAATACGACTGTGTCTTTTTATCTTTTCTGGCCAGAACTATATTTTACAGATAGGCTTTCAATAAATACTCCTTGAGTTCACTCATCAGTGATAGTACACAGATCCATCTTTGGGCTTACTATCATAAGTATACAATGCTTACGCTAAGCTTTTTGTGACTTAAAAGATGTATTAAGTAATTAAGGACATAAAAATATCCCCCCACAGCCCTTAATGTATATATGTACACACACACACACACACACACACACATACCTGCATTCCCTGAGTCTACCCAAATGGTTACCTGCCTTTGTCAAATCAATCAGAGGCTACTACTACAGCAATGCTAAAGGCAGAAACTCTCTCAATGAACTCAAAAAGCCTTTGCTCTGTGGGTGTGGTCCTTGCATCAGAGAGGAAGGGTACACCTGAGGTACCACTGAATTTGAAACTGCTTTGACCTTTGCCTACTTAGATTCTGAACAAGTAAATGATTAAGAAACCTTATGACACTGTTCAGAGTGAGTCTGGAGCCAGCCGTCTGAATATCCCTTTCCCATGATTTTTTTGCTTTTTTAGTGTTTTTTTGTTTGGTTGGTTGGTGGGTTTTTTTTGGGGGGGGGGTTGTTTTGTTTTGTTTGTTTGTTTTTGCTTTTTAGGCCGTACCTGCAGCATATAGAATTTCCCAGGCTAGGGGTTGAATCAGAGCTGCAGCTGCCCACCTAAGCCATAGTCACAACAAGGCAAGATCCAAGCCGTGTCTGCAACCTACACTGCAGCTCTTGGCTACACCAGATTCTTAACCACTGAGCAAGGCCAGGGATCAAACTCACATTCTCATGGATATTAGTTGGGTTTGTAAACCGATGAGCCAGAACGGGAACTCCCTCCCTTTCCCACGTTGTTTTAAGCATCTTATAGAGCAAAGCAAATTGTTTTTTTTTTTTCGAGCTGTTCATATGCCCACAAAGTGTGGAAGTTCCTGGGCCAGAGATTGAACCGGTACCACAGCAGTGATCCAAGCCACTGCAGTGACACTGCCCAAACCTTAACCCACTGAGCCCATAACACAACTCCCAAAGCAAATCTTTTTATTTATTTATTTTTTATTATTATTTTTTTTATTTTCCCACTGTACAGCAAGGGGGTCAGGTTATCCTTACATGTATACATTACAATTACATTTTTTCCCCCACCCTTTCTTCTGTTGCAACATGAGTATCTAGACAAAGTTCTCAATGCTATTCAGCAGGATCTTCTTGCAAATCTATTCTAAGTTGTGTCTGATAAGCCCAAGCTCCCGATCCCTCCCACTCCCTCCCCCTCCCATCAGGCAGCCACAAGTCTCTTCTCCAAGTCCATGATTTTCTTTTCTGAGGAGATGTTCATTTGTGCTGGATATTAGATTCCAGTTCTAAGTGATATCATATGGTATTTGTCTTTGTCTTTCTGGCTCATTTCACTCAGTATGAGATTCTCTAGCTCCATCCATGTTGCTGCAAATGGCATTATGTCATTCTTTTTTATGGCTGAGTAGTATTCCATTGTGTATATGTACCACTTCTTCGGAATCCAATCATCTGTCGATGGACATTTGGGTTGTTTCCATGTCTTGGCTATTGTGAATAGTGCTGCAATGAACATGCGGGTGCACGTGTCTCTTTTAAGTAGAGTTTTGTCCGGATAGATGCCCAAGAGTGGGATTGCGGGGTCATATGGAAGTTCTATGTATAGATTTCTAAGGTATCTCCAAACTGTTCTCCATAGTGGCTGTACCAGTTTACATTCCCACCAACAGTGTAGGAGGGTTCCCTTTTCTCCACACCCCCTCCAGTACTTGTTATTTGTGGCTTTATTAATGATGGCCAATGATGGTGTGAGGTGATATCTCATGGTAGTTTTGATTTGCATTTCTCTTATAATCAGCGATGTTGAGCATTTTTTCATGTGTTTGCTGGCCATCTGTATATCTTCTTTGGAGAAATGTCTATTCAGGTCTTTTGCCCATTTTTCCATTGATTGATTGGCTTTTTTGTTGCTGGGTTGTATAAGTTGTTTATATATTCTAGAGATTAAGCCCTTTTCGGTTGCATCCTTTGAAACTATTTTCTCCCATTCTGTAAGTTGTCTTTTTGTTTTCTTTTGGGTTTCCTTTGCTGTGCAAAAGCTTTTCAGTTTGATGAGGTCCCATGGGTTTATTTTTGCTCTAATTTCTATTGCCAAAGCAAATCTTTTGATCAAAATGCTTTCTATGGTTTGTTAGAGAGACCCAGGGATTAAAATAAAATATTTAAACACTCTTATCTCACTGTGTGGTACAGTGATAAATTGTGTAGAAATGATAGTTTGAAAAAATATTTGGAGGGATCATGTTCATATAGAAAACTGTATCTTAGTATTACTAGCTATGAAACAAGCTTCTTTGTTGTTTACATTTTTTCTGTTTATAAAAACTACAAATGTTGAAAGCATAGCAAATTATAAAAAGGAAAATTAGGAGTTCCCGTCATGGCTCAGTGGTTAACCAACCAAACTAGCATCATGAGGACACAGGCTTGATCCCTGGCCTCACTCAGTGGGTTAAGGATCCAGCGTTGCTGTGAGGGTCACAGAAGCAGCTGGGATCCTGCGTTGCTGTGGCTGTGGTGTAGGCCGGCAGCTACAGCTCTGATTCGATCCCTAGCCTGGGAACCCTCATATGCCACGGGTACGGCCCTGAAAAGACAAAAAGACCAGGAAAAAAAAAAAGGAAAATCAAAAGAACCTATAAATAATTTCACCACCCAGTGGTAAAACTTGTTCACATTATGTTAATGTATATTCTAATTTTGGGGGGTAATCAAAATTGTAATTATATAATGCCTATATATCTCTCTACCCATATACATTTTAAATTAATATCTTGTAAGCACTTCCCTTTATTCTTAAATATTTTCAAGAATCTGATTTTAAAGATTGTGCAATATCCTACCACATGAATGCACTGTTATTTTTTTTAAACCAATTCCCTAATGTTGAACATTTGAGTAGCTTCCAGTATTTTATTACTATAAACAAGTCAGAAAGAACATAGTTGTAAGTACATCTGTTAGTGTGTATCTGTTTATTTCCTTATGTTAGGATATAGTCAGAAAAACAGAGTTGCTGGGTCAAAGGGTACAAATATATCAGGAAACAAGCAACAATTATTTTGTTTAAGTATTCCATAAATAAGACACATTCACTGCTGAAAATTTGGGAGACAGAGAAAACTGTAAGTAAAAAAATCCATGTACAAGTCCATCACTCAAGTATGGTCATTGTTGATATTTAGGCAGATATTCTAGTAATGAACAGTCTTATAAAAAAAACCATGTTATGTGTAATATTTTCTAATATATCTATAGAAAATTCTTAGGAAATTGGCTCAAACTACATATGTATGAATGCACATATATGTGTGTACACACATCTACACATATGTAACCCAAGTGCATGCACGTATGTAGCTGTCTGTGTCTCCAAACTGACTTCCAAAAATATGTCCCAAATTATGTTTTCACAAACAATGAATGAAAGTATCTATTCTTCTGAGCCTCAGTAACAATAACATGATTTTTTAAAGTGTTTTCTGTTTGGTACAGTAAAAGGCATAATACTCCCGAATATCTACATTCAAGAGATTCTAAAAATCTGTTAGTGTAAACTGAAAACACATCAAAACTTTTAAATGATTATTGCTAAGAGGTTAAAAGGGCTTCTTCGGTCATGAAAGAATTAGAAATTGCATCTGAGTAAAGTGAAATATTTAATAAAAATTCTGTACACTACAGAAAAGCCAAAAAACATGGAATGAGGTTCCATTAATAAGTTCGTGTTATGTATTTTGTAAGTATAAAAAATTACTGTATACTAAAATATATATTCTCTGATTCTTTGGATTATTTTATCGTATGAGTTAATTTTATGATAATATATAGAGAGAATTGGTTTTCTGAAAGTTAGTTGTCTTCGTTGGGTAAATACCCAGAAATACTAAGTGGCAGCCAGGATGATGAGGAAGTTTGGTGCTCAGTTAGGCTCCCATGGAGGACTGGTGTCCCTGACTGTGTCTGTTTTCACTGGTCCCAGCTGAGGCTCTCACATTACACAGGATGCAGCTAGTTTTGTACTGCACACACGGTTTTGGAATAGTTCTGGCACATACTCAATAACCTTATTTAGGCTCAATGGAATACTTTTTGTTTTTCTTGTTATGAAATAGTTCAAGCATATGAGAAAAATGCATTGTTTTCTTTCAGGCCTGTGAATAACACTTTGACGATGCAGGCCTCTAGGGGTCTCATCTACAGAGCACAGAAAAGGGCCACAAGAGTGAGTTCATGGGGGAATAGGACCGTTCTTTCATAGTACAGAGTGAGAGTGAGCCTTGTGATATCTGATGCTCATACGATTTCAGTTGCCATCATAGTAATACATTTTATGTATATAGTCAAGATTATATTTTCCAAATCTTCTGTCTTATTGTAAAAATTAAGTCCAGGATTGAGTATGTTTGGTATGGGATATTACTATTGCAACCACAAGGCAATAAACATGAGTGCACGCAGTAGTAAGCAAAATTACTTGATTTCTGCAAATACAACCAAGACTTGAACTTCACACAGAAGAGACGACTATCTGAGTTTCTTTCCCTCAAAATTCAGAGGCAAAGGGAGACTTGGAAAAGAAGGTAGAGCCAGTTTAGAGTTCCCTGCCTTAATAACCATATCATCTCACTGGGGACACAGTTGTAGTGAGGCTTAACAGGAGAATGTCTGAGAACCTTAACAGCCACTTCTCTTAATCTCTGGTCTGTTCCTCAGGGTCTGAGGAAAACGACTTCAAAAGATTGGAACCTTTGGAATGTCTTCCTGTCCACACCACCAAACCCTCTCAACACTCTTTCTCAACAATTAAATAGGATTTCCAGTTGTTCTCTTCTCAGAGGTCCCCTCTACTCACATCCCCCAAGTATGTAATAATATTCTCTTCTCTCCAAGGTTTAGCATTTCCTTCTCTGCATTTGGATGGCTCTTGACCAATATTTCCCAATTATCTGTTCTACAGAGTTCTGGTTGCATGGGATATTAATAGATATTGCCAGAAAAAAAGCAAGGGAGGGAGTCTGTGGCCAAGTTTGTTTGGGAAATAATACTAAACACAAAATTATATATATATTTTGTCTTTTCAGGGCTGCACCCGCAGCACATGGAAGTTCCCAGGCTGGGGATCAAATCAGAACTGCAGCCACTGGCCTACACCATAGCCACAGCAACACGGGATCCAAGCCATGTCTGTGACCTACACCACAGTTCACAGCAATGCTGAATCCTTCACCCAGTGAGCGAGGCCAGGGATCAAACCCTAGTCCTCATGGATACTAGTCAGGTTCTTTACTGCTGAGCCATGTCAGGAACTCCTAAAATGGTATTTTTTTTTTAATGGTGGGACTTTTCAGAGACTTTTATATCATAATGTCCATTATGAAGCCCTAGAAGCTGCCATAGTATGCAGTTTCCCAACCACATGAGCCTATGTAATCATCTGTGGGTCACTGAGAATAGGACTGTCTCTCTCTTGTTCACTACCTAGAACACAGAGAGAACTTAACTATTATTGAATGAATACACAGAAATGTTTTCATATGACTCTCACTCAACTAGTGTCCTCTGCAACATGTGGGACATGCTGCATCACCATGGCCCCTTTCCTGTCAAGGAATCCAGTTTCCACCAACAACACTTCCCCCATCCCACTCAGTCAGGATAGAAAATTTTCTTTGGTTCCTTTTTTCCCCATCTTGTCAAAGGCAAGAGGAGTTGGTAAAGTCTTTTTTTTTTTTTTTGACTTAGGAATGCAGTCTTCATACTTTAAGGACTGAGAATCATTGGAATTGACAGGAATTACAACAAGAATTTAAGAGGGGCAGATGGTTTCCGGTTTGGGTTTTCTGGTGATTTATAGCATTACTGGGATTGAAGCTGAATTTTGATATAATGTGGTGGGGTTTCAATAGGCAGAGGCAAGCAAGAAGGTAAAAGCAGGGAAAAAAGAAAGGCACTAAGTCAAAAATGCAGAGTAGGGAGAATAAATACATTTGTAGGAGAGGTTTATATGAAGAGGCTAGCTAGAGATAACTCTGGAAAATCCATAGGGGAAAAAAAAATAAGGATAGTTAATGACAGGCATTATGAAGGAAAAGTTAACCAGTTTACATGGGGAGGGAAGAACTAAATCTATACATAAGTATATGAGAGAAACTGCAGTTATCCAGGAGAGAGAGATGATTAGGATCAGGTAGGATAGTGATCTCAGGACAAACAGAAGAGGACACAATGAAGAAAACAGTTTAGAGGTAACATCATCATGATTTGCAGACCGATTGGCTATGGGAAAGGACTGAGTTAAGGTGTAGATCTAGGGTGCTCCAGAAATCTGATCTGATAGCCAACACCATTCCCTGATATTAGAAATAGAATAGAAGAACCAGGTTTAGAAGGGAAGGTCATGAGTTTGGTGGAGGATGTGCCGAACGCCTGTCAGACATCTGGGGAGAGAAAACTAGTGGGCATTTGCATAAATAAATCTGAAGCATGAGGTTAGGGCTTGTGATAAAGAACTGAGTTAAATGGAAATACGGCAAAAAAAAAAAAAAAGAAATCAGCGAGATGGTCTTATGTAATGTATATGTGTGTGTGTGTGTACCATATTCTCACACACAGATATGTATACTCACTTGTAGTTTTGATCTTGAAATTTTAGTTATATGTCAGTTTATTCATTATATTCTTAGACTGGTATGTTCAGCTAGCAGTATACCTACCATCAATAAAGAATACATTTGGTTGGATCTTATTTACTTGTTGCAGGATGCATAGTAATTTCCTTATTTTGGAAGCAAGGAAAAAAAATTTTTTACTTGACCTTGAATATCTTCTATATAGAAAAAAAAGCAACTGGAGAGTTTCCATTGCAGTTCAGCAGTAACAAACCTGACTAGTTCATGACTAGTCCATGAGGACACTGGTTTGATCCCTGGCCTCACTCAGTGGGTTAGGGATCCAGCATTGCCTCAAGTTGTGGTGTAGGTCACAGACTCAGCTCGGATCTGGCGTGGCTTTGGCTGTGGCATAGGCCGGCAGCTGCGGTTCCAATTTGACCCTTAGCCTAGGAACTTCCATTTGCTGCAGGTGCAGCCCTGAAAAGGAAAAAAAAAATGCAGTCAGAAAATAAATAATTAGCTGGTTCAAACTCCTATAAAAATAGACCGGAGTGTGAATAATCTAGATGGGTTGTCTTGCACTGATCAGCCCCCCAATCTTGGAACCCTTTACTAAGTCTGCACAGACACTTAGTTGTGGCTGCCTCGCCCGCATCAGAAGTCCTTCATTTAAGTTATTCACCCAGACCTTGCTGTTTATTTTGCTGGCTCAAGTTAATAAACTGCTGCACATAGCCTGAGAGTCTTCACTGGAAACAGTGCACCAGATGATTTATGAGGTAATCAAGAAGCTGGTTTTTTTAAAGTTGAGGCAGAAGTGAACTGGTTGGTGCTTGTATCATCACTTCCTCTCTCTTGGGCTTTTTCTAAGGTCACCTTGATCTGATTCACTCAGATAAGTCAGAGGAATGTTTTCCTTTTTGTAAATTAACAAGCCACAAAGAATTATATTTTAATGTGTTGGGTCTAGTAAGTGACTTATTAACGCGAAATAGGCCCCTATGGAAAATGGTTTACCTCAGCACATTTGCCTGGTATAATTATTCAGGATGTACCCAAGAGTTAATCCTGAACATATTGTACGTTTAGCTTTTCCGTTAATTTGCAAAACAATTCATCTAATTTAAAAGGAAGTTTTCATCGCTGAATGAAACCTCCCCAACGAATTTGTGATCTAAAATTGTTTTGTACTGCTGTCTCATATACCTTGTTTTCAAATGTGCATATATTTAGAACACTTAGTAACTTTGGATGAAATTTAACATATTCAAACAAAGAGGTCTTTTTTAAAAGTTGAAGTATAGTTGATTAACAATATTATATTAGTTTCAGATATACAACATAGTGACTCAATATTTTTATAGAATATACTCCATTTAAAGTTATAAAATATTGGCTATATTCCCTATACTGTATAATATATCCTTGTAGCTTATTTAATTTATATAGTTTGTATCTCTTAACTCCCTACCATTATTTTGCCCTTCCCCTCACTGCTAACCACTAGTTTGTTCTCTGTATCTGAGTCTGTTTTTGTTTGTTATATTCGTTTACTTTTTAGATTCCACATAGAAGTGATAACATTTGTCTTTGTCTGACTTACTTCACTAGGCCTAATACCTTCCAAGTCTAAAGGTCTTTCATATTATTGCAAATGACAGACTTTCATTCTTTTTTATGGCTAATACCCATTGTATACATATATACTGCATCTTCTTTATCCATGCATCTGATGGACACTTAGGTTGCTTCCACATCTTGGCTATGAATACTGAGGTGCATGTATCATTTCAAATGAATGTTTTCACTTTTTTTCCCAGATAGCACTCAGGACTGGAATTGCTGGATCATATGGTAGTTCTATTTTTAGTTTTTTAAACTCTCCATACTGTTTTCCATAGTGGCTGCACTAATACACATTCCCACCAACAGTGTACCAGGATTCCCTTTTCTCTATATCCTTGCCAATGTTTACTAGTTGTGTTCCTTTTGATAGTAGCCATTTTGATAGGTGTGAGGTGATACCTCACTGTTTTGATTTGCATTTCTCTGATGATTAATGATGTTGAGCATTTTTTTTGTGTGTCTGTTGACCATCTGCGTGTCTTCTTTGTAAAAAAGGTCTCCTCAGGTCTTCTGCTGGTTTTTTAATCAAGTTGTTTGGTTTTTTTTTGTTTGTTTGTTTTTTAGTATTGAGTTGTATATTTATTCATTTATTTAATTTTAAGATTTTATTTTTTTCTATTATAGTTGATTTACAATATTCTTTGAGTTGCATGAGGTATTGATATATTTTGGATATTAACCCCTTATCAGTCACATCATTTACTAATCTTTTCTCTTATTCATTAGGTTATCTTTTTGTTTTGTTGATTTCCTCTGCCATGTGAAAGATTTTACATTTAATTAGATCTCATTTGTTTATTTTTAAATTTTGTTTCTTTTGCCTTAGGGGACAGATCTAAAAAATATTGTTACAATTTTTGTAAGCAGTGTTCTGCCTATGTTTTCTTCGAGGAGTTTTATGATTTCTGGTCTTACATTTTTCTTTAATTAATTTTGAGTTTATTTTTGTATGTGGTATGAGGATATGTTCTTTTTGTTTTTTGCTTTGTTTGCTTTTAGGGCCATACCTGCATTATATGGAAGTTCCCAGACTAGGGGTCAAACTGGAGCTGCAGCTGCTGGCCTATGCCACAGCCCCAGCAACGCAAGATCCAAGCCACATCAGCAACCTACACAGCTTATGGCAATGCCACATCCTTAACCCACTGAGCAAGACCAGGGATTGAACCCGTGTCCTCATGGATAATAGTCTGGTTTGTTATTGCTGAGTCATGATGGCAGCTCCCTGAGAAAATGTTCTGTCCAATTTTCCAAGCACCATTTATTAAAGAGACTCTTTTCCCCATTGTATATTCTTGCCTAATCAGTCATAGATAAACTGACCATAAGTGTGTGGGTTTATTCTGTGCTCTCTATTCTGTCCTATTGATCTATGTGTCTGTTTTTTGTGAAGTATCATATGATTTTGGTTACTGTAGCTTTTGTAGTATGGTCTGAAGTCAGAGAGTGATACTTCCAGCTTTGATCTCTTTTCTCAAGCTTGCTTTGACAAATTGGGGTCTTTGTAGTTCTATATTAATTTCAGGATTAATTGTTCTAGTTCTATGAAAAATGTCATAGTATTTTGATAGGAATTGCATTAAATATGTATATTGCTTTGGGTAGTATGGACATTTTAACACTATCAGTTCTTCTAATCTGTGAACATAGGATATCTTTCCATTTCTTTGTATCGTCTTCAATTTCTTTCATCAATGTCATACTTTTCAGAGAATAAGTCTCTCACCTCCTTGGTTAAGTTTATTCCCAGGTATTTTATTCTTTTTGATGTGATTTTAAATGAGAGATTGTTTTCTTGCTTTCTCTTTGGGAAAGTTCATTATTAGTGTATAGAAAAGCAATAGATTTCTGTATATTAATCTTCTATCCTACAAGTTTACTGAATTCATTTATTAGCTTAATAGTTTTTTGGTGGAGACTTTAGGATTTTCTCTATATATTATCATGTCACCTGCAAATAGTATCAGTTTTACTTCTTTTCCAATTTGCTTTTTCTTGCTTTTTCTTGTCTCACTGCTGTGGCTAGGACATCCAATACTATGTTAAAGAAATTGATGATAATGGGCATCCTTGTCTTGTTCCTGATTCTAGAAAAAAAACTTTCAGCTTTTCACCACTAAATATACTGTTAGCTGTGGGTTAGTCATGTATGGCCTTTATTATGTTGAGATATATTCCTTCTATTCCAACATCAATGAGAGTTTTTTTAATTATGATTGGATGTTGAATTTTTTTTTTTTTTTGTCTTTTTGCCATTTCTTGGGCCACTCCCCCGGCATATGGAGGTTCCCAGGCTAGGGGTCAAATCGGAGCTGTAGCCACTGGCCTACACCAGAGCCACAGCAACACCAGATCTGAGCCACGTCTGCAACCTACACCACAGCTCACGGCAACGCCGGATCCCTAGCCCACTGAGCAGGCCAGGGATCGAACCCACAACCTCATGGTTCCTAGTCAGATTCATTAACCACTGAGCCACGACAGGAACTCCTAGATGTTGCATTTTTGTCAAATGCTCTTTCTGCATCTATTGAGATGGTCACATGATTTTATCCATCTTTTTGTTAATGTGGTATATCACAATGATTGATTTGCAGATCTTGAACTGCCCTGGAATCCCTGGAATAGGTCATACTTGGTCCTAATTGATCACGGCATCCGATCCTTTTTTTTTTTTTTTGGCTTTTTAGGGCCGTACCCATGGCATATGGAGATGCCCAGGCTAGAGGTCCAATCAGAGCTACTGCTGCTGGCCTATACCACACAGCCACAGCAACATCAGATCCGAGCTTCATCTGCAGACTACACCATAGCTCACGGCAATGCCAGATCCTTAACCGACTGAGCAAGGCCAGAAATCAAACCCACAACCTCATGGTTCCTGGTTGGATTCATTTCCACTGTGCCACAATGGGAACACCCTGATCCTTTTTACATATTGTTGAATTTGGTTTGCTAATACTTCACTGAGGATTTTTTCATCAGAGATATTGACTTGTACTTTTCTCTCTCTTTTTTGGTAGTGTTTTTGCCTGATATTAGTATCAGGGTAATGGAATGAATTTGGAAGTATTCCCTCCTCTTCAATTTTTTAGAACAGTTTGAGAAGAATAGCTGTTAGCTCTTCTTATATGTTTGGTAGAATTCCCCTGTGAAGCTGTCTTGTCCTGGACGTTTGTCTGCTAGAGTTTTGTTTTGTTTTTAAATTACAAATTCAGTTCCACTGCTAGGAATTTGTTCAGATTGTCTGTTTCTTCCCAATTCAATCTTGGAAGATTGTATGTCAACAACCTAGAAGAAATGTTGTCCACTTTACTGCCTTATGGTTTTTGAGAATATTCTCTTATGTTTTTTAAATCTCTGTGATAATGATTATAATTTCTCTTCTTTCATTTCTTATTTTGTTAATTTGGGTCCTTTCTCTTATTTCTTAATGAGCCTGGCTAAAGCTTATAAACTTTGTTTATTTTTTCAAAAAAACACTTCTTGTTTTCATTGATCTTTTCTATTTTTGGTCTCTATTTCCTTTTTGATCTTTATTATTTCCCTCCTCTGACCTTGGGCTCCATTTGTTCTTCTTTTTCTAATTCTTCTAGTTGGTAGGTTAGGTTGTTTATTTGAGACTTTTCTTATTTCTTAAGGTAGGCCTATATCATTATAAGCTTATCTCTTAGAGTTTCTTTTGTTAAATCCCATAGATTTTGGATAGTTAAGTTTTTATTTTAATTTGTCTCAAGGTATTTTCTTTTATTTAATTTTCTCTATTAGAGTTGATTTACAATGTTCTGTTAATTTCTGCTGTACACATTCTTTTTCTTACATTATCCTCCATCATGTTCCATCACAGTGATATGTTCCTTATGCTATAAAGCAGGATCTCTCTGCTTATCCACTTCAAATGCAATAGTTTGCATCTACTAAACCCACACTCCCTCCACCTCCCCCTCTCCCTTGGCAACCACAAGTCTGTTCTCCCTGTCCATGAGTTTATTTGTTTTTTTCTGTAGATAGGTTCATTTGTGCCATATGTTAGATTCCAGATTAAGTGACATAACATGGTATTTGGCTTTCCCTTTCTGACTTACTTCATGTAGTATGAGACTCTCTAGTTCCATCCATGTTGCTGCAAGTGGCATTATTTTGTTCTGTTTTATGGCTGAGTAGTATTCCACTGTGTATATATACCACATCTTCTTAATCCATTCATTTGTCAATAGACATTTAGGTTGTTTCCATGTCTTGGCCATTGTGAATAGTGCTCTGATGAACATGCAGGTGTATGTATTGTTTTCAATGAAAGATATGCCCAAGAGTGGGATTGCTGGGTTATATGGTAGTTCTATATTTAGTTTTCTGAGGTACCTCCATGCTGTTTTCCACAGTGGTTGTACCAATTTACATTCCCACCAACAGTGAAGGAGGGTACCCTTTTCTCCATACCCTCTCCAGCATTTGCTGTTTGTTGAGTTGTTGATGATAGTTATTCTGACAGGTCTGTGGTGAAACCTCATTGTAGTTCTGATTTGCATTTCTCTAATAATTAGTGATATTGAACATTTTTTTCATATGCCTGTTGGTCATCTATATGTCTTCTTTGGAGAAATGTCTATTTAGGTCTTATTCCCATTTTTCAACTGGATTGTTGGGTGTTTTTTGTTGTTGTTGAGTTGTGTGAGTTTTTTATATATTGTAGAGATTAAGCCCTTGTCAGTTGCACCATTTGAAACTATTTTCTCCCATTCCGTAGGTTGTCCTTTTTTTTTTTTTTTTTTTTTTAATGGTTTCCTTTGCTGTGCAAAAACTTGTAACTTTGATTAGGTCCCATTGGTTTATTTTTATTTCTGCTGCCTTGGGTCAAAGTATTTTCTGATTTCTTCTTTGATTTCTTCATTGACTCATTGGTTTTTTAGTAGCATATTGTTTAATCATGATTTATACATGGTATATCTTTTTCTATCCCTTCACTTTCATCTCTGTGTGTCTTTAGCTCTAAAGTGAGTCTCTTATAAGTAGCATATAGAAGGGTCTTTGTTTTTTGTATATATAATCGTATTATTATTTACTAAGTAATTTTGTTCCAATACAGATATTTCTACATAAAGAGTACATTTTGAAGTCTGTTAATTGTGAAAAATGCTATATCAGGAATCATAGTTACCCTTTTATAGTTAAAGAAAATAGAGTAAGGTACATTCTAATCCCATCGTCTAAATTTCAGGGACATTTCTAATATATCACCACATGAGATCTACCACATTTCACTCTCCCATAACTCTGTGGAGAGGACAGATATGCTTTGGTAACCATGTTTTATAGATCAGGACACTAAGAATCAGTGTTTTGTGGCTTGCACAAAATCACACTTATGGAGCTGAAGTAGGATTAGAATCTAGGAGTTTTTACTTTTAAAATGGGGTTTTCCTTATAAAATCATGTCAGCTCTGCACTTAAAAAAAGAAAATAATACATATTTTGTAGTCCTTCTGGTTGATGAATGTTAGTTTATGTACATCATTGTAAGTCCAGATCACTGTGACCGAGTGGGACTTGTCGTAATTAACATTTGCTGACAGGACCACTTCCATGGACCAAACACACCACACAGAGACATCCCGAATACTGTCCCATTCCATTTCCAAAGGCAGGCTCTGAGGTACTGTAATCTAAAAAAGGCAATTTCTGCCTACTATCAAGCACAACTTCTTTTAAAGAAAGAATATGAGGAAAGGATGGAAAATTTTTTTCTCTCTTGGGTGCATGGGAATGTATATCCCAGCAGATACACTGAAACGAAGTATTTGAAAACCTAGCAAATGGCTGTTGCTTAGAATAGTGTTATCCCACTCCCTCATCACTTTACCTCCCACACACGAAGGCAGGCATGCACATGCATACACACACACACTCTCTCTCTCTCTCTCTCTCTCTCTCTCTCTCTCTCTCTCTCTCTCTCTCTCTCTCTCTCTCTCTCCCCCAAATTAGTTAGCTGGCTTATTTCTGAGGTGTGACTAAAATGAAACATTCTTGTAGTGAGTGAATTTTTCTTTTCCTTTGCTTGGGGAAGAAATCAGAATCCAGAATTCAGAAGAAAAAGGCAGACTAGTAAACGTGGGGTTGGAACTTAGTGGATCTTACTATAAATTCTTAGTACTCTGAGAAAGTGTACAAGTTGCTTTATATTCGGATGTGTTTGCAATTCGCTACAGTCTGCATGTGTCAGAAACTTGAACTGACCAGTTAAACTGTTATCATCATAAAAACGAACCAGTAATTAGTCTACCGAAGAATAAATTCTTGGCTGGGATTTTTGGCTAATTTTTATTTTGAAATAATTTCAAATTTATAAAAGTTACAAGAATAGTAGAAGAACTCCTAGAAACACTTTACTCAGGTTCACCAATTGTTTACATTTTGTCCTATTTCCTTCCTGCCCCTCTGCACTTCTCTTCCATCATGTTTCCCCTGTTTCCCTCCCTTTAGAGTACACTGAAACATTGTTTCATTGTTTTCCTTTACCTCTTCACATTCAGTTCATATTTCTTAAGTACGGGGACATTTTCTAACATAATCATGGTACAGTTATCAGAATATGAATATTTAACAATGATACAATCATCTACTCCATAGTCATAGTCAACTTTCATCAATTACCCAAAGGTGTCCTTTTGAGAATTTCTTTTGCAGTCCCATATCCAGTCTGGATTCATGCCTTTCATTTAATGTCATGGCTTTTTTAGGCTCCTTTAAAATGAAACAATTGCTACCTTTTCTTTTATCTTTCACAACCTCTGATTTTTTTTTTTACTTTTTAGGGCCACACCTATGGCATATGGAAGTTCCCAGGCTAGGAGTCAAATCAGAGCTACTGCTGACGGCCTATGCCACAGCAACAGTCACAGCAACTTGGGATCCAAGCTGCCTCTGTGGTTCACAGCCATGCTGGATCCCAACACACTGAGTGAGGCCAGGGATCAAACCCTTATCCTCATGGATACTGGTCAGATTTGTTTCCGCTGCACTACAACAGGAACTCCCAACCGCGATATTTTTGAAGGGTACAGGCCAGTTATTTTGGAAATATCCTTCAGTTTTAGTTTGTCTGATTTTCCTCATGATTTAAAAATACAAGTTAAGCATTTTTGTCAGTAATTTCACAGAATTGATACTGAGTCCCTTTCAGGAAATCACATCAGGGGATACATTTTGTTGATGTGTAATATTACTATCTATTGAGCATTTAATACTATCTATTGATCATTTGCTCAAGGCGGTATCCAACAGTTTTCTCCATTATAAAGTTATAATTTTTCTCTTCTAAGTAATTTTCAGAGAGATTCTTTTAAACTATTTCCTTTTCTCATCAAACTTTCATCCACTTTGTTTTGCATCCACTGATGATTTTCTAAAGCCATCATTCCTCCTAAAATTATCAGTAAGCAATCTACTGTAAAGAAGAGCTTTACAGAGTTCCCGTCGTGGTACAGTGGTTAACAAATCCGACTAGGAACCATGAGGTTGCGGGTTCGATCCCTGCCCTTGCTCGGTGGGTTAAGGATCTGGCATTGCTGTGAGCTGTGGTGTAGGCCGGTGGCTATAGCTCCGATTTGACCCCTAACCTGGGAACCTCCATATGCCTCAGGAAGTGGCCCTAGAAAAGCTGGCCATTGTGTCCTTTTGACTTCTTCCTATTCTTTGAACACTTCCTTACTTTTCAACAATGAAAGATGTTCCAGGATCATCTTGGATCCTCCTGATCCAGCACTGAAGTCAGCCATGTTTATAATGAGTCCTGGTTCCTTTTAATGGAGAGTAGTGGTGTTTAATGGGAATTAGTTGTGCTCATTGGTAAAAGCATGTCACTTCTTCTAGTCTTGTTCAGCAGATGAAACTAGGAGACACATGTCTCTCTGTGTATTTTTATATCCATTTACATATATATTTGTGTATGTGTGTGTGTGTGTGTATATATATATATATATATACATATGAAAAAGCATTGAAATCATACTGAACCTGCAATTATATTTCAAACACCAAGGTCTAGTCTTCCTCTTTTACAAGTGTATAATTCTCTTCCATAGCAGTGAGAAACCTACCTTTTGTTAATTCTTTTTTTTTTCCATTTGCTCAAGCCTAGAATACGAAAGTTGTTTCTGAATTGCTAACTTACACCACTGTAACAATTCACACTTACTTCCTGGAGCTCAGTGTTGATTTACAGTTATTTTTAGATAAAATTTATTCATTAAATGCACAAATCTAATGGGAACAATTCAATGAATTTTGAAAAATCCACACATCTTTGTTACACACACACATAACAAGGCATAGATTTTTTCCATTATCCCAGAAAGTTGTCTCCCTCAGTCAACAGTGTCCCAAAAGACAGTCATTTTTCCAGTTTTATTTTTTACAGATTAGTTTTCTTGGCTGAGTTTTTAAACAAGTAATTTTTGTATCTAGAATGTTTTAAAAGAAATCCAAAAATAATTTTTTTGTAGATGGATATTGACCTATGGCATATAGTTTTTTAGATTAAACTGATGTATATAATACATCCTTGAATCCAAATGCAATGCAGACTCTTACTATGACCTCTGCTGATCCCCGCAGTCCCTCCAGTTCACTATCCTACAGCCACACTGGACATCTTTCAGGACCTCAACCACATTAAATTCTTTTCCACTTTAGAGTTTGTATACTTGCTCTTCCCTCTGTTAAAGAAACACGTTTTCCTTAATCTTCACCCATGTGGGGTTTTTCTCATCATTTGGATCTCAGCAAACCATCACCCACTTCAAGAGACTGTCCCTACCTAATAATTGGTAGATTATTGACTCTACCTAATAATGCTTATCACTTTTCCTGAGTCATTTTCTGTCACTTTCCCATTTTGTTTTCTATATAGCCCTTATTTACTTATCTATCTACCTATATGTTCTTTCTTATTCCCTCAGCACCTAGAAAAATGCCTTGTGCGTGTGTGTGTGTGTGTGCACATGCGCATAAGGAATGGTTTCAATGATATTTACTGGATGAATGAATAATGTAATAATTTAGATCGCTATTCATTATAAAATACCTTTCTTAGTTTCTGAGAATCCTGAAGGACAAAATATTTTCCTTCCACAAATTGTTAATGAATATATATCCACATTTATTTACTTTCTCTTTCTTTTACACTTTTTACTCTGCCTACTTCTCTAATGAGCAAATGTATAATATCTTACTTGATATAACTACACGTAAAAAGTATATATTCATTGATTTTTTTGAGCAATTACTCAGAAAAATATTTCCACTTTGAAATGATGAACCATTAAACATTAACATTTTAGCTTACACAAGCAATATGCCTAGTTAGAGCCATAAAAGAATATTGTCTTTTTCCAAAAGTGGGCTGTAAACCTGGCCAAAGGTTGTTTCACTGGGAGACTGCTCAGGGCACTGCCTTTGCCTGGAAATGAAACTGAGTTTTTTTCCTCTGGTGTAACATAAGTAAGAAAGAATGTGCTATTAGGGACAGGAGCTGTGGACTCTGGAATACACTCCTCTACTCCATGACAGAACACAGCTGTTCGCACTTACAAGGACAGTTACAAGCAAGCCCTTGAGTTTGGCTTTGTGTTTATCGACTGGTCACTTGATAGCTCTGGGGTGAAAAGAGTGATACCTCATAATTGGATTGATTTTTGCTCATTTAGAGTTTACAGATTTTTAGTTATGGTACCAAAACATCTAATTATTCATATAAAATACCTGAAGCAGCTTCTGAATTTTCATTTGTTAACCTAAAAGTTCCAGGAAAAACTTTGATAACTATTTGATGGTTTTCTGGATGGAAATTCATTTTAAGAAATGCAAGTTATAATTACATAGTTGATTCTTTTCTATAAGAATAGAAACATAGGGGCTGTATAAAGAGGCAACATATATTTCATTTGTTTGTGTGTTTGTTTTTCTAAGGAGCATAGCAGCCACTGATCATGAACCAACAGATGCCAGAAAATCCTTCCCTTGTTTTGATGAGCCCAACAAAAAGGCAACTTATACAATATCTATCATCCATCCCAAAGAATATAAGGCACTTTCAAATATGCCAGTGGAGGTGAGTATTTTTTAAGTTTTAAAACTTATGCAGACAGTCTATTTATAATATAAGGTAAATTATCTGGTTTGCTATGAGAAGCCACTGAATTCTAAAATTAAATGTGCTCTAATGGCTTATTTAGATGCTTGAAAATATATTTGGGCAATCCCTTTTCTTTGAATACTAGATGTTTTTAACCCAAGAGATCACAATCTAGTCAAAATACCATGTTGGGTTTTCTAAGCAAGAGCAAATACAGTAGACACACATCAACTGGGTTCTTCTTAAGTCAAAGAATCCCCTAGTCATGACAAATTAAAGGCAAACTAATGGAATTACAGACTTAAAAATATTCAATGGCCTAATCATTATTCTTGGTTTTCCGCTGAATATAAACCCAGTTTCTAATACAGAGCTACAAAAAATCATCACTTAAATGGTGGAGTACAGACACCAACTACAGAGATCACTATGCCCATAGGTATTCTAGTGAAAGAGAAATACTTATTAAATGTTAAAAACAAAACAAAACAAAAAAGACTACAGTAAGTTCTGTCTGTATAGTTATTTTTTATGTTTTTTCTTTTTGTCTTTTCTGGGGCTGCACCCGCAGCATATGGAGGTTCCCAGGCTAGGGGTCTAATCAGAGCTACAGCTGCCAGCCTACTCCAGAGCCACAGCAATGCCAGAGCCACAGCAATGCCAGATCCAAGCCGCGTCTGCAACCTACACCACAGCTCACAGCAACGCCAGATCTCTAACCCACTGAGCGAGGCCAGGGATTGAACCCGCAATGTCATGGCTCCTAGTGGGATTTGTTAACCACTGAACCACAATGAGAACTCCCTGTACAGTTATTACCATGACTCCTCAGTTACTGCTCTTCATCCCCATAATGGGTAATGCAGTTAACTAAAATGTCATTACCTCAAAGTTGAGGTTTATTATACATTATACCTTTGATATGTAAAAGGGTCAAGCTCATCCTTAAATATAATTGTCACCTACCTGATACCAGAAAAGTACTATGACTACATTACATCTCCCATCTTTCTGACCCACAATCTGAAATATCGTCACTGAAATTCATCCTCTTTAATTACAAATATTCCTTGAAAAAGCAAACAAAAGCTACAAGAGAGTTAAAAAGTAAACTGTCAGTGTCAATTAGTTTATCAACTTCTCCTCTGCTGTCAAGTCGACACCTGGGCAATTGCATTTTGATTGGAGAAGAAAGAGGAAAGGATGAACTTAAAATATGACACCCTAATTCAGAAGATTGGATCGGAGTAAAATGCCATCAGAATCTTTTGGTATAGAAGGGAGAAAGAGAAGGTGGGAGGAGAAAGAATGCAAACTTTACTAACCTGTTTAAGATTTCCACACATGACCTTTTCATTTTGTAGAGTATACTTCTTCACCTTCGCTTAGTTCCAGAAACTAGTCCTGGAAGAAGGTGAATACTCTGGCTCCTTAGCAAATTGAAACTGCTACTAGGTTTTCATTATAGAGTAACTTTGCTAAGGCTCCAACTCTTCTCTACACGCACATAACATGTTTGCCTTGTCAATGATGCATCAAGTCCTAGTCCAGGTTCCCTCTTTTAATCCCTTTTTAAAGTTTCCTACTGCAGTGTGACTCATTGTGGCTTCAGGGCATGTGGAAATGTTTAAACAATGGGAAGCAGAAATTAGGCGAGTATTCATGGCTGGAGTACTAGGGCTGGTGATTGGCAGTGAGAAAGGCAAAGCTGGCACGGACAGAAAACCATGCCAGATGGTGTCAGGAGTTGGCATCAAGTAATAAAATCCTCTCCCTCTCCATGGTAACCCAGGCAGTGATTTTAGTGACCAATGTGGGTCTCTGATGGAGACAACAGGAAATGGAAAAGCCAACTCAACATCCTTCTATGCCTGGTACAGCTATTGCCCCTAGCACATAGACAAATCAGCAAATACCTGCTTAGTTCTTCCTGTGTGCAAGGCACTGAGCACCAGCCCATTCTTCATTAAGGGGTCATGGTATCTGCTCAAATATTATGGTCAGGATTGTGTGTTTAATGTAGAAAGGTAAATAAACTCCTGTCCAGTTTATATCGCAAAGTTGTATTTCTCCCTGAGAAAACTCACAGAGTGTAGTTTAGTCACTCTTTCATAGCACTAAAAATAAGACAAATTTTCCTTTAGTCTTCTCAACATCACCATTTAGGGGTAAAATTTCTTTTTGCACTGGAGTTCCCATTGTGGCACAGCACAAACAAATCCAACCAGGAACCATGAGGTTGCGGGTTCAATCCCTGGCCTCGCTCAGTGGGTTAAGGATCCGGCATTGCCATGAGCTGTAGTGTAGGTAGCAGACATGGCTCGGATCTGGCATTGCTGTGGTTCTGGTGTAGGCTGGCAGCTGTAGCTCCAATTAGAACCCTAGCCTGGGAACCTCCATATGCTGCAGGTGTGGCCCTAAAAAAAAAAGACAAAAAAAAAATTCTTTTTACCCCTAAGTTTTGACAAAGGACTTCTGACTGGAAAGCCAGTTTGGAGCAACTATTTGTCTTATGCATGAGTGATCTTTTTATAAAGAAAAGATTATCTTTTGCTTTCAATAGAAAGAAGAGTCTGTGGATGATATATGGACTCGAACAACTTTTCAGAAGTCTGTTCCTATGAGCACTTACCTGGTATGCTTTGCTGTACATCAATTTGACTCTGTAACAAGAACGTCAAATAGAGGAATACCTGTGAGTACCATTATATTTTAAGAATTTACCACCCATGCATTTGTGGTTTTCTACTTTTTTTTAATAGTTTTTTTCTTTCTTTCTTAGAACAGACTAGAAAAGCCCATTAGTCACCAGGGTCTATGAGCCTGATGATACAATGAAAATATAGAAAAAAAAAAGTAAGCTGAAAGGACCCAGGTGAAAAATAAACGAAATAGCGATAGGAATGGATGGATAGCCTTGAATTATTTTAAGGAGAAAAATTACTATAAATTCAAAGCTATCTCCTAAGTATACCAGCACAAATGTACTAAATATCTGAGTATGTCCAAATTAAATGGATGGGCATATGTGTTTGGGTGGGGTCCTAGATGGAGGCCAGAGGGAGCGGAGGAAACCAGAAATAGGTGAATATCCTTCAGGTAAGTAAGCACTGAGATGCTTGTGGTACCATTTCATTATGTAACTTAAAATGGGACAACAACAAAGTTATCAAAAAGCATTTTTCAAAAGTGTAAGAAAATACAAATAAATTTTTTTTAGATCAAGATGAAGAACTCAACAATTTTCTTTTAAAAACTAAATACTCTCACCTAATTATTTTTCTCTTTTTGGAAGCCCCCAATTTGCTCGTGCCCTAAACACTTGCTAAGCTACCTAATGGTTAGTCCACTACTGTGCTACATATTACACACATAAACCATTACAATCTTTGCAATATAATTTTATAAGGAAGAAATCATCACTCCCACTTTACAGATGAGAAAATTAAAACAATGAGTTTAAGTAATTTGCTCAAGATCACCCAACTAGCAAGTGGTAGAGACTCAAATTACAGATTCTTTTCAAACAATGATCTCGGCTAAACTTTCTGAAATGTGGTGGTGCTCCTTCCACCACCCCATCTAAAGAGACAGGCAACCAGAGTTGCCTGCAAAAGACTGGTTTTGCTCGCTGAAAAAAAAAATGTGGGGTTCTTTTCTTCAAAATTGAACAGAATCTTGCAGAAGAACTTAAAGCCATCTAGTGTGAATGTCAATTCAAGGCAAATTCCACCTCTTTGGCATCTGACTACCTCCCTACCCACTCACTTTAAATTGAAATCTAGCACCTAAAACCCAAGCACAAATGCTCCCAAGCTTTCTCACTCCGGAGAGAATTATAGGAAAAACACTCTACTTAAATGTAACATCAGCAGGAACCTACACCGATCTCACAGTACTACATTATTAGAGCTAAACAGACAACTAAGACAAACAGGCCCATGAGGAAAACAAGCAACAGAAAAGAGAAAATCCAAGACAAATAAACATAAAAGCAGTGTGAGTAAACAGAAATAGTTAGGGAAACAAAAAAAAGGCAAAAAAATTAAACATTCTCACACACAACCAGTAATTATTATACTCAGAAATTCAAGAAGATATGATCACCAAAAAATAATAACAGAAAACTATGAGAAAACAATCAGAAATAGTAGTCAGAGTTCAAAAACATAATTTCCAAAGCATGACCTTGATGTGACCCCCAGGGAACTGTTGCTCATTCCTTCCAAAACCAGAGCCCAATAAGCCCACAGCTTTAGTTCCTGCCAGCTGCTTTGTATTTTTATCAACCTCAGGGAGATGCTTATATTGTTCGAAGCCCTGATATATTTTGTGGGTTTTCCACTTTTATATTACATAGACATTTCTCTATGTTAGGAACAGTGGGAGTACATCAAAGCACCAATTTACTGCATGATCTAGAGCCAAAGTCTCTGTATTACTTGCTCAGCTAAAAAACGAAGCTATTCAGTTTTTGTGTATTACAACATTTTTAGTAGGAATTTCATGAATCAAAAGACTATTCTTACTCATTTTGCTTCTGACAGTATTATTATGGTACATATATCGGTTGCTATTCATAATAAGATTATATACTGTACAATCTAGGAGTCTATAAGACCCTGACTGAACTCACTATTCTGGCAAGAATCCCTTTATATCAATAAATGTTGAACCAAGGCCTATCTTCTTCTTTTTTTTTTTTTTTTGAATTACGTTGCTGTATTGAAAAGCACTCAGCTTACGGTTAGCAAGCAGTTTCATTAAATCATGATAAACATTACAAAGAAAGGTACAGGCAGAAAATTAGACAACTCTTTAGGGAGAACATAGTCTGTATCCAGTGTATTATAATGTAATAACCATTGTGTTGGGAATAAGGAGAGAAGATGGTTTAAGACCAAACAGAACTTCCTTGCAATTAGCTATGGAGCCCTAATTTTTTTTTAATCTGTTAATTTCAAATAGTCATACCCACATGCAGGAAGTGTTACTATTTTTCACCAATATCTGGTTCTCCTCTACTCTGAGCACAGGTGGGGGGTGGGGTGGGGGTGGGGAATGATAGTTCCCTGCCCCTTTGAAGTAAGGCCTATGTTCTTAATTGCTTACCTGGAGTAGCAGATATTAGTCTTTGAACCATTCACTGTGCTAAAATGTCCCTGTTGAACCATTCACTGTGCTAAAATGTCTGTATTGCTCATGAAGATCAGAAGGCCCAAGTCTAAAAAAATTTTAGGATAAAAAGCAACCATGTTTGGAAGGTGGCTGAAAAGACAACTCTGCATATTTCCTTTTGCGGTTTTTTGTTTGTTTGTTTTTTGGCTGCACCTATGGCATGCAAAAGTTCCTGGGTTAGGGATCGAACCCAAACCACAGCAGTGACAAAGTTGAATTCCTAACCAGGAGGCCACCAGGGAGCTCCATATTTCCTTTTTTGAATACTAATTGCATTATATTTTTAATGCAATGTTATATAAGGTGCAGCTCTATGACATAGTGATTTATAACTTTTAAAGGTCATACTCCATTTATAGTTATTACATAATATTGGCTATATACCCTGGGCTACACAACATGTCCTTGCAGCTCATTTATTTTATGCACAGTAAATCGCTCATTTATTTTATGCATAGTCCCTCTCCTCACTAGTAAGCACTGGTTTGCTCTCTATATCTGTGAGTTTGTCTCTTTTTTTGTTATATTCATTAGTTTATTGTATTTTTCAAAATCCACATTTAAGTGATACCATACAGCATTTGTCTCTATCTGACTTATTTCACTAAACATAATTCCCTGCAAGTCCATCCATGTTGTTGCAAATGGCAAAATTTCATTCTTCTTATGGCTGTTAGTATTTCATTATATGTACACTACATCTTCTTTATTAATTCATCTATTGATGGACACTTAGGTTGTTTCTATATCTTGGCTATTGTAAATATGCTGCTATGAATATTATGGAGCACATATCTTTCAAATTAATGTTTTTGTTTTCTTTGGATATAAATCTGGAGTGGAATTGCTGGATCATATGGTAGCTCTATTTTTAGTTTTTTGAGGAACCTCCATATTGTCTTCCATGGTGACTGTACCAGTTTACACTCCCACCAACAGAGTACAAAGGTTCCCTTTTCTCTACATCTTCACCAACATTTGCTTTTTGTGGTCTTTTTGAGGCTAGGTTTTCAATGAGTTTGATTTTTATAATATTTTAATGAATTAAAAAATTATTTCTTTACCGTAAGTTCTTCTAAATTAAGGGCTTTTAATCATCCCTGAAGGAATGTATTTAATTTAAGAAGCCACCAAAGATTACTAATGATTTATATTCTTTACTTATAAAGATTCTTATTCTTTACTTAAATTTACAAAAATAATATTAATAAGTAAAATTCTATGAGGTTAGATTTTTTAATGTTAACTGTTTGTTCTGAAAAATTCTACTGCAGTAATAATAATCATTAAGTATCAAACAACTCAAATTTTGACTCAAATGAGAAGTAAGCTGTCAATAAATATTTTGTGTAACCCAGGTGATGACACGGAGCTTCTTCTCACACAGCACCTCATGGCAGCTGAGCTCTGGAACTCTAAAGTTCTGAACATATTTTAAACCTTCAAAGCCTCAGCAAAAATATAGTCCTTAGTCACCCAAACCTCTAGCCAAAGTTTTGCGTATTTGTAATAATTTATCTGTGGATAAGGAGCAAACTAAAATTTAGGAACAACATGTCATATTCCTGTGACAAACAAAACCCGAGAAAACCTAAAGTATCACTCTTCCTTTTTTTTTTTTTTTGTCTTTTTGCCTTTTCTAGGGCCACACTCACGGCATATGGACATTCCCAGGCTAGGGGTCTAATCGGATCTGTAGCCGCAGGTCTATGCCAGAGCCACAGCAATGCAGGATCCGAGCCACATCTGCAACCTACACCACAGCTCACGGCAATGCCGGATCCTTAACCCACTGAGTGGGGTCAGGAATCAAACCCACAGCCTCATGGTTCCTAGTCAGATTCATTAACCACTGAGACACGAGGGGAACTCCTCACTCTTCCTTTTTGCTAAGTATTCCTCCTCCCCAAATTTCTGCCAACTACTAGAAAAATACTTAGAAAAACATAAAGTTATAAAATTAAACACACTGATGACATTCAGTAATACCAGCTAGGTACCTTAAACAATTAAAAACAATATCAAATTCTTTTTTCTTTCTCATCCTGGCTACATCAGTGTTGAAAATAAAATTGAGGGTTCTTCCAATCAGAATGTTTTGTCAGTCTTTATTGAGCACCTACTATGTGTACAAAGAGGATGCTAAGCCTTAAAGGGATTGAAATGTGCTAAGAAATCTGTGCTTTAGTTGAGATGTGAAACAGAAGCAGTCACCACTCTCCAATGTCACTGAAGTGTGTTTTAAGGTCTTCACTGATTATACCATCTCCTCATTCTCCTAGTATTTCTAATAGTAATGTGGATACCACAAGGTGGACATCCCGCACATAAAAAAGGGAAGTACAGACAAAGAAAATTATAGACGTTAACTATTCAATGTATTATCTTTCATGATACTACTGTTCTTTCACTCTCTCTCTCTTTTTTTTTTTTTGTCTTTTTAATGGCCACACCTGTGACATATGGAAGTTCCCAGGCTAGGGGTCGAATCAGAGCTACAGCTGCTGGCCTACAGCACAACCACAGCAAGGCCAGATCTGAGCCACACCTGTGACATACGCCACAGCTCCCAGCAACACCGAATCCTTCAACCCACTGAGCAAGGCTAGGCATCAAACCCGCATCCTCTAGTCCTGTTTGTTGCTGCTGAGTCATGACAGGAACTCCTCTGAGGATACAAATGTTCTTGATGGGACACATAAAACTATTACATGTCAAGCATTGTTTATGCTTTAGCTTATTTAATGCTCACATAAACTCTCAGATAAGTACTATTGTTATTTCTATTTTATAGCGGGTGGAAGTCAGGTTTCATTCCCAGGAGTAGAGAAAAGCAGTATGCTATGATAAGAAACCAGCTTTGTGCTGAAGTTTAGTGTCGGTTTTGTCTTCATTTAACTCGTACACAATGAGGAAGTCTACAATCCTTATCTAAAACCTTTGTGACTAGCTATATGTTGGAATTCAGAAATTTTCAGATTTGCAGAAGGTAATATGGTACAAAATTGCATATTACTGAGTCACTACAGTGGGATCTGGGGTGGTACCTTATAATCAAACAGTAATATTTCTACAGAAATATATTTGTGAGAAAAGTAAAAATTATTTCTTTAAAAACTCCTATAAACTCAGGTCAGATGGTACTGCTAAATTAATTTTCTCAGAACAAATAAACTTTTGATTTTCAGAACTCTTTGGATTTTATAATTGTGGAAACGGGCCTAATGAAAGAATTGGGGTAGTTACCATCAGTGATGCAAAATATTGTATTTTGTTGTTATTAATAGTGCCAGATTCATAAAATAGATGTGTAGAGCGAGACACTACCTGGTAAGTGCTTATCACTTTACCTGGAAATTTTTAATTATTCAGTAGGACTAATAAGTAATCATAATGATAACACATAAAAGGAGTGAGGCTGCCAATTAGAATAAATTCTTGTGGACTTAAATTCCATCTCTCAAATTCCCAGAGACCCTTAATTAAAAGGACAATATTAACAATTCTCAAAGCCTTCTTTATAGTAGGTTCCCACATGATAAGAGAAAGGCAGCAACAACAACAGTGATAAAGCAGATGGATCACACCTCCCAAAAGAGTAATCAGCTGCATACAGGCTTTAGCAAGCACAGAGTTTACATTTGACACCAGATCCACAGATTCAATTATTTGAGCTACAACTAACAGTATCTCCAGCAGTGGTACAGCTAGGTAATCTAATTCACTTAGGGAACTTACTGTCTTTAAAAACTAAATATATGCATTTAAATTAGGTTCTTAAAAGCTTAAAAACATCTGTATGTACATATACATACATATATATATACATACACACACACTTATGTATGTACATATGTATATATAGATAGATAGAACTTATATAAAGCCTTTATATTTAACCTTTAATAGAGTCCTTGAATAATAAATGCATATAGCCTTTTTAGATGTTAAGAAGAACGAATATACACACATGCTCACCTCCTCACCCCATGCTATTTGAATATGGTTAGTCGTATCTTTAAAAATAATATCAGAAAAGCAAGTAGGTAAACTAGAAAGATAGCAATTATTACAAAGCAATGACAAATCAGGAGTAATTGACTGAACTGGACAGAAGTGTTGAGGCGTAGCAGATGATGGAGAAGTAACTACTTCTATCAAAGCCCATAGAAAGGAATCTTTAAAATAAAAACATTTTTTTATATATATGACAGATAGGACACATAGATATGCTTCCGTTAATGACATTACAAGGTTAATAGGCTATGTCTATATATTCTATGATTGCTTAGCTCAGTTGCTCAAAGCAATGGTCATAAAATGATTGATAATGCTTCAAAATAAGGGTCAGAGATCACAGACTGTCCAGACAGTAGAGATAGAACATACTTCTAAATGGTATTGAGTTTCTCAGAAACAAAGGAGAAAGGGACTTTTATTTTGATTGAATTTACATTGATATCAATCCTTTTTAAGGTCACTGCACTCCTGTTGCTGCCTATAACAGAAACATATGGAGAGAGAGCGAGAGAAAACAAAAACAAAAACAAAAACAAAAACAGATTATACTGTCTGAGAAGCATTCTGGTTAAAGGGAGTCAATCTACCAGTGTGGGCAACTAGAAGATATTGGTAGAAAAAGCACATTCTCCTCCCCATTGCTTTGCCTACAATGAGGGGTGTCACTGTAAAGTCTCCTTCCTCTTTTTCAACACTCTCACTCCCCAACTCATATTATGTGCAACACAAAAGTACAGAGTGTGTAGACAACAGGAACTACGTGTTGTGGTAGAAATTCTGAAGAACTTTTGACACAATAATCAGTTCACAGATGAGAAATTCTGAGTCTCGGCTTATAACATGGCAATCTTATAAGAATGTGTTGGTTCTGATTTCACAGTGGGCAATTACCTTTGCTCTGTGTAGTGGCCACCAACCGGATCTTAGTTTCACTCAACTTCTTGGAAAATGCATGTTGTAGTTCACAAAGAGAACGGGAGGGCAGTGAGGAAATCCATTACTTCTGGAAAGCAAACCAAAACACAAACTTAAACGAAACATGGGATGATAAATGAGTGAGTTTTGTAGTCTTTGCAGATGAAGGTAACACATCTTTACTCATGCAAATAAAGCAAGAATGTCAATTACACAACAGATGTGAGAACAGTGAGCCAGTGAAGGTAATTCAAGGGATGCCTTTTAGAAATGCCTCCTTAACTTATTGGATCTTTCTGCTGTTGTTCACTTCTGAGAAAAGATGACTAAAGGTGTGTGTCTAAAAGAACAGTAAAACTAGAGATGCGTCTAGAATAAAGGAAAATATACAAAGTTTCTCTTTTTCTTTTTTTTTTTGAAGATGATGAGTTCCTATTCTGGTTAGGTAGATGGGCTTGAACTTATCAGGTGACTGCATCCTTTGCTTTACTTTTGAAAGCAAAGTTTTGAATCAGGCCTAAAGTTCAGCAAGTAGACCTCATTTGAATTCCTCACTTTTAAAAAATGATTTTTTAGAAGAGCTTTAGGTTTACATCTAAATTGAGAGGAAGAAACAAACATAACCCGCTTGCTCCCACACATGCACAGCCTTCCCCATTATTAATATCACTCCTCCAAATACTACATTTGTTACCAAAGATGAACCTATATTGACACATTATAATACCCAGAGTCCTTGGTTTACCCTAAGGTTCACTCTTGGTATTGTATGTTTTATATATCTGGACAAATGTATAATGATATATATCCATCTTTATTGTATCATACAGAGTATCTTCACTGTCTAAAAATCCTCTGTGCTCTAACTATTCATCTCTCCACTCGGCCTGACAACCACTGATTTCTTTACTGTATCCATAGTTTTGACTCTTCAAAAATGTCATATAGTTGGAATCATTCCGTATGTAGCCTTTTCAGATAGGCTTCCTTCACTTAGTAATACGCATTTAATATTCCTCCTTGTTTTTTCAAGGTTTCATAGTCCTTTTTTTTTTTTTCTTTTCTTTTTACAGCCACACGTGCGGTATATGGAAGTTCCCAGGCTAGGGGTCAAATGGGAACTGCAGCGGCTGCAACACAGGATCCAAACTGCTTCTGCGACCAATACCACAGATCATGGCAACTGAGGATCCTTAGCTCACTAAGCAGGGCCAGGGGTCAAACCCTGGCAACCTCATGGATACTATTCATGTTGTTGGCTGAGTCACAATAGGAACTTCCCTGAATCATTATATTGTAGACTGTAGAAGTAGAATAGTTAAAATATCAAAAGGGAAATTTGAATAGCAATGGATAGAAAAGTACAAATGGAAAACATGTATCTAAGGGCTCTTAATATGAGGGAAATCTCATGCTTTTATGTCCTCAAAAACAGATGCATAGATAGATACATGAAAATTAAAAAGACAATGTATGTTCTAAATAGAAAAAAGTAATAACATTTAAAAATATATTGGACATTATGCTAACCATTATTTCTAGTCTCTGAAATTACCTCATGGGTTATATAGTATTCTTTTCCTTTATAGCGAAGTCTCAGAGAAGTAAGTGATCTGTCCATGACCACTGGGATTCCTATTAGATTTGTCTGACTCCAAGGCCCATCTTCTTCCCACTATGTCATGTACCATAGTTTTTGTGTTTCATCAAATGAAGAATTTTTAGGTGGTATACTTCAGTGATAAAGCATTTGACTGCAAATGAAGAATTTTCACTGGATTTTTGTGTTTTTTAATAGCTCACTATATATGTCCAGCCAGAACAAAAGCATACAGCTGAGTATGCTGCAAACATAACCAAAAGCGTGTTTGATTACTTTGAAGACTACTTTGCTATGGAATATTCTCTTCCTAAATTAGGTGAGAGTCATTTTTATTTTCTTTTTTTAATATTGCCTTTGTTTTCACCTAAGTTAACTCATTTCCTCCAGTTTTAGCATCCTTAGTTAATGGTCATCCCTTAGTCTTTTTATTATATGCATACATTGTGTGTCTAATACTTACTAGATACTGAAAGATCCAGTCTGTATTCCTCCAAGAATAATGTCTATACTCTGTTCTTACCTGATAATGTACAGTATTTTATTTCTAAATAAAAATTAAAGTATATATGTAAAACTGCAGACACTGATAATGATGGAGCCAGAAACGAGCAACCTAGATGAGGTGATTTCAAAAGTAGTGCTCATCTCAATAGTTTACATTGCCTCTCCACCATCAGTGAGTTAATAAAAAATAGGGCTAAATAATGCTGTCAGAATCCTATGTACTTCCAGTCTTTCCACTATTAAACAAGACTAATTCTAGATTCTTTGGCAGTTAAGATAAAATGCTGGTGCTCCTTCCATAAGCATTTTTCTCATATGGAGAATGGGAGGAATGTGTTTTGTTTTTAAAATAAAAATAGTCTTATAATCAAAATGGTGTGGATATGACACTTTTATCAATAGCAGAAATGCTTTATCAATAATCTTGAGTGGGATTAACAATGACTTTAAACGTAAGACCCCTATAGATGAGAAGGCAACAAGAAAACAAACCAACCAACAACTTGACTTCTCTATTTCTGTTTCTGCCCTTACTTTAATAAGTTATCAGGGCAAAGCAACTGGAATGCCACATCTGTATATGGGAATGGCGGTGGCTCTGCGTAACCTTGTGGATGCTCCATTTTTTTTTAAAAAAATTTTGATCCAAATAACTATTAGAGAAGGAAACAGGAAGACAAACAACTTTTCATCAAAATCAGAATAATATCTAATAAAATGTTAAGCACATAAATTTAAAAGTCTTTTTCTTTTTGTCTTTTTTTTTCTCTTTTTGCTTATCCTTTTTTTTCCTCTTTCTGCTTTTTAGGGCCAAACCTGTGGCATATGGCTAGGGATTGAATCAGAGCTACAGCTGCAGGCCTACACCACAGCCACAGCAACACCAGATCCCAGCTGTGTCTGTGACCTACACCACAGCTCACAGAAATGCTGGATCCTTAACCCACTGAGTGAGGCCAGGGATTGAACCTGCAACCTCATGGTTCCTAGTCGGATTCATTTCTCCTGCGCCACAATGGGAACCTCCTCTTTTTATCTTTCTTGTACCACCCAGGATAACATGGATTGGATGTACATATCTCACAGATTTATTTCTCTATTCTCTTTTTTTCCTACCTCTCCCCTATTTTTTCTTCTTCTCCTTCTCCCTCTCACCTCCCCCTCTTCCTCCTCCTTTTTTCCTTCATACTTTTATATGCATTTTAAACTCTTTCAGAATTGACTCTTAGACTTTGCTTACAATTGATTTCTGCATGTATTATACCCCCAAATGAAATGCACTGGAGTTAATTATAATGTCAACACCCACCAGAGAAATAAGGTTACAAAAAATTCCTTTTGTTCATGGGTTAGGTACAAATTACACTCTGTAACATTATGGAAAACATTGGCCCTTGAGGATACTATTTCTCCAAATATTAAGAGGATATTGTCAAACATTGTGATAAAATAAACAAGCCTAAGAAGGAAAATAACACTAAAAGGAAATTACCGCTGGAATTCTGACCTCCATTTAAGAAATATCCATTTTCATTCTTTAAGAAAAATCTTTAAGAATCTCTATTTTAACCATAAAGACAGGACCTTATAAGTTAGATAAAAATTTATTTTCATTTATTTGCCTCATTTAAATTATATACAATAACAAAGAAATTTCCTATTATAGTTCATTAACATTATTACAGTTCATTAACCGTAGACGCTGTATTCTGTCCACTAATCAAATGGAACATTTTCTGTTTTGGGACTAACGTAAAACTGATGAATACTGTATCTTCCTGCCTAAAATTGTAGGTCCAGGGAGATCCCCTCATGGCTTAGTGGTTAACAAACCCGACTAGCATCCATGAGGACGCAGGTTTGATCCCTGGCCTTGATCAGTGGGTTAAGGATCTGGCATTGCCATGAGCTGCAGTGTAGGTTGCAGACTCGGCTCAGATCCTGTGTTGCTGTGGCTGTGGTGTAGACCGGCAGCTACAGCTCCAATTGGACCCCTAGCCTGGGAACTCCATACGCCACAGGTGCAACCTTAAAGAGACAAAAAGACAAATAATAATAATAAAATAAAATAAAATAAAATAAAATAAAAGTGTGGCTATAATTTAAAAGAATAAGCTAAACTAAACTAAACTTACAAGTCCAGGAGTTCCCATTGCGGCTCAGTGGGTTATGAACTTGACTAGTAACCATAGGATGCAAGTTTGATCCCTGGCCTCGCTCAGTGGGTTAAGAATCTGGCATTACCATGAGCTGTGTGTAGAGCAGATAAGGCTTGGATCCCGCATTGCTGTGGCTGTGGTGTAGGCTGGCAGCTGTAGCTCTGATTCGACCCTTGGTCTGGGAACTTCCTATGCTGCAGGTGTGGCCCTAAAAAGACAAAAATAGAATTAAAATAAAATAAAATAAAGTAAAATAAAATAAAATAAGATAACAGGCCCCGGCAAAAATAGGGAACTGGAAATCTATATGAATTTCAACATTTTAGACCCCAAGGGGAATTTAGAGAGAATATAGTCAATTCTATATTGATCCAACTAATTTAATACACACATATAAGTGGATAGTAAGCTATTCAGTTAGTAGGGAATCAGGCTGGCCTCAAACTGTACATAACTAGAGAAAAAGTGGAATTTTGTATTCTCCAATAATCTGTTTCCTTGTATAGAAATATATTTATATATGCTTGGAAGCTCTGTACTTCTAAGTCCTCATTTGAAAACGTCATTCTCTTATTTCTTCTTTTTTTTTTTGTCTTTTTTTTTGCTATTTCTTGAGCCGCTCCCGCGGCATATGGAGGTTCCCAGGCTAGGGGTCCAATCGGAGCTGTAGCCACCGGCCTACGCCAGAGCCACAGCAACGCGGGATCCGAGCCTCGTCTGCAACCTACACCACAGCTCACGGCAACGCCGGATCCTTAACCCACTGAGCAAGGGCAGGGACCGAACCCGCAACCTCATGGTTCCTAGTCGGATTCGTTAACCACTGCGCCACGACAGGAACTCCCATTCTCTTATTTCTTATAGCAAATGCCCTAAAACAGACGCTCAGTGTTAGCTAAGTAAAAGCCATGGAAAAAAGCAAATGAAAATGAATTACCAAAAGGAACAAAGACATAAAATTATAGAAGACTTGAAAAGAGCCTTGCCATAGTGTTCTTAAAAAATAAAAGACACATTAATATCTGGAGCCAGCAGGAAAAAGTTCCATGGAAATTTTGAGCGCATTAAAGGCAGAAAAGTTTACACAAATAGATTATTGTTTTTCACTCTGAGAAATTATTTTTAGCATTTTAAAAAACATTCATCTAAAGAACTTAATGTGGTAAGAAATGTTATGAACAAATGGAAAGAATGTATTTCTCACTGGACTCTGTTTTTCCATAGATAAAATCGCTATTCCAGATTTTGGCACTGGGGCTATGGAGAACTGGGGACTCATCACTTACAGAGAAACGAACCTGCTTTATGACCCTAATGAATCAGCCTCATCAAACAAGCAGAGGGTGGCCGCTGTGGTTGCCCATGAACTTGTGCATCAGGTACGGACTCTTGGCATGAAGTGAACTTGTTTTAAAAAGTGGCTTAAGACCACAGGAATAACTGAATTTAATTATAACTCAGCAAATAAAAAATAGCCAACCCAGAAAATCCTGCTTTAAAGTCTTTCTTAGTGCTAATAAACATTTTACCATAAAGAAACTTTTAAGACACATTGTTTTGCCTTTAGTAAATACATGAGGTCTTCCTATAACTTTAAATATGCCCAGTAACATAGAAAAAAAAGCAATAAACTAAAGAGAATTTGAAATCATTTAAAAACCAGGAGAAATAAAGTAGGGACTAAATGCTAAGTATGATGCTGGCCACTTCTGTCTCAAGTGACAATATTTACATGAACAAATGAATGTACTGAAATTTTCTAGCCATCTCTAACAAAGGCATGAGATTTAACTCTCTCTTTATTGCTTATAATTTCAGTGGTTTGGAAATATCGTGACCATGGAATGGTGGGAAGACTTGTGGCTAAACGAAGGATTTGCTTCCTTCTTTGAGTTCCTGGGAGTAGACCATGCAGAAAAAGAGTGGCAAATGGTGAGCCCTAAACACAAGTTGCAAATCTCCTCTTTCCTCATGCCAAGCAGATTGAAGACTTTGGATTACTGAAGCCAGCTGGCTCCACTGAACTACACCTTATTCAGAGCCTATGCCCAGGCCCTAGAGAGCAATTCACCACCACAACCTGGGGATGTTGTTGGTATAATCATTCAAGAACATGTGCTAAGGAAGGAAAAATTATCTAGTTTACACAATGCCAATTCTGTGTTCAAGAAAGTATCTGTAGCACTAATCCTTTGAAATATATTTAAGCCTAAATGTATAAATGACTTACTTTATACAAGTTGCTGAAATGATGTGGTAAAGAGATAAGCCATATCCTCAGTGGTTACACCCGGGTTCAAATCCTGAACACATCATTTCTTAGATGCATTACAGGGAGTGTGAACTTGAGCAAGTATCATGTCCTCTATGAGGCAGCGCTCTCCTCTAAGAACATTGATCTCTGTCTTGTAAGCTTAAAGGCTCCCAAAATGTACATGAAATCACTACTAGACTGTGTGTCCCTGAGGGGCCTGGAACGGAAGCTTCCATGAACTCTACAGATATTTTTTTCCCAAAAAGCTGTATCTGTTTCTATTTGTATTTAGATGGTATAAGTATTCTTATCAGTTAGTATATATAAAAACGTGTGTGGGTGTGTGAAAGCAGCATTACAGAAGGTGATGTACTGTATAGACTACTGTCCTCTGCTGGACAGAATAAGAAATGTTAGATGCTTGAAGTCCTTGGAGTTTTCACAACCTGCTTTAAATTGCAAAAAATCCACTCATCTGTAGATAGACATTTAGGTTGTTTCCACGTCTTGGCTATTGTGAATGAACAGTGCTGCAGTGAACATAGGGGTGCATGTATCTTTTTGAATTACAGTTTTTTTCCAAAAATATGCTTAGGAGTGGAATTGCTGGATCATAGGGTAATTCTATTTTTAGTTTTCTGAGGAACCTCCATATTGTTTTAGTACAATGGAATACTACTTAGCCATAAAAAATAATTAAATAATGTCATTAAGAGCAACATGGATGCAACTAGAGATTCTCATACTAAGTGAAGTGAGTCAGAAAGAGAAGTACAAATACCATATGCTATCATTTATATATGGAATCTAAAATATAGCACAAATGAACCTATATACAAAACAGAAACAGGAGTTCTCATCACAGCTCAGCAGAAATGAATATGACTAGTATCCATGAGGATGCAGGTTTGATCCCTGACCTCACTCAGTGGGTTAGGGATCTGGTGCTGCCGTGAGCTGTGGTGTAGATTGCAGATATGGCTTGGATCTAACGTTGCTGTGGCTGTGGTGTAGGCCAGCAGCTGTAGCTCCAATTTGACCCCTAGCCTGGGAACCTCCATATGCCGAGGGTGGGTATAGTGCAGCCCTAAAAAGACAAAAAAAAAAAAAAAACACAAAAAAAACCCCAAAGAAACAGACTCGCAGACATAGAGAACAGACTTGCAGTTGCCAAGGAGGAGCAGGGAGAAAGTGCGATGGCCTGGGGGTTTGGGGTTAGTAGATGCAAACTATTACAACATTTAGAATGGATAAAGAGAGGAGTTCCTGTTGTGGCTCAGCAGGTTAAGAATCCAATGTAGTCTCCATGAAGATGTGTGTTCAATCCTTGGCTTCATTCAGTGGGTTAGGATCCTTTTTTTGGGGGGGGGAGGACTTTTTAGAGCCACAACCATGGCATATGGAAGTTCCCAAGCTACAGGTCAAATAAGAGCTGGCCTACACCACAGCCACATGGGATCTGAGCCATGTCTGCAACCCACACCACAGTTTATGGCAACACCAGATCCTTAACCTACTGCACAAGGCCAGGGATCGAACCTGAATCCTCATGGATACTAGTTGCATTCATTACCACTGAGCCATGACAGGAACTCCAGGATCTAGCATTGCCACAAACTATGGCATAGGTTACAGATGTGCCTCCAATTCGACCCCTAACCCAGTAACTTCCATATGCTGCAGGTGCAGCCATTAAAAAAAAAGAAAAACAGGAGTTCCCGTCGTGGCGCAGTGGTTAACGAATCTGACTAGGAACCATGAGGTTGCGGGTTCGGTCCCTGCCCTTGCTCAGTGGGTTAACGATCCGGCGTTGCCGTGAGCTGTGGTGTAGGTTGCAGACGCGGCTCGGATCCCGCGTTGCTGTGGCTCTGGCGTAGGCCGGTGGCTACAGCTCCGATTGGACCCCTAGTCTGGGAACCTCCATATGCCGCGGGAGCGGCCCAAGAAATAGCAACAACAACAACAACAAAAAAGACAAAAAAAAAAAGAAAAAGAAAAACATAGAATGGATAAATAACAAGGTCCTATAGCACAGGGAACTATATCCAGTCTCCTGAGATAGACCATGATGGAAAAAATATTTTAAAAAAAGAACTTCCATATGCTGCAGGTGTGGCCCTAAAGAACAACAAAACAAAACAAAACAAACCTAAAAATTGAGTTGCTGTATGATTCAGCAATCCCACTCCAGGGCATATATCTAGACAAAACTATAATTCAAAAAGATACATGAACCCCTATGTTCACAGCAACACTATTCACAATAGCCAAGATGTGGAAATAACCTAAATGTCCATCAACAGATAAATGGATAAAGATATGGTGCATATATACAAGGAAATACTACTCAGCCATAGAAAAGAAGGAAGTGATGCCACTTACAGCAATATGGATGGATCATACTGAGTAAAGTGCAGAAAGAGAAAGACAAATACCATTTGATTTCATTTACGTGTGGAATCTAAAATATGGCATGAATGAAACCACCTACAAAACAGAAACAGACTCACAGACATAGAGAAAGGACTTGTGGTTGATGTGGGGTTAGGGCTGCTGGGAGAGGGATAAAGTGGGAGTTTGGGATTAGCAGGTGCAAACTATTATATATAGAATGGATAAACAACAAGATCATGCTGTATAGCACAGGGGACTATATTCAATATTGTGATAAACCATAATGGAAAATAATATAAAATATAAAAAAGAATGTATGTATGTATGTATGTATGTATGTATGTGTGTGTGTATATACGTGTGTGTGTGTGTATATATATATATACACATCGGAATCACTTTGCTTTACAGTGGAAATTGGCACAACATTGCAAATCAACTATACTTCAGTTTATAAAAAAGAGGAGGGGAGAAATGTAGCCGTAGCTGGAAGGGAAAAATCTTAAATAGCAAAAAACTTAATTTGCAACAATTGCTTCTTTAAATTTAATCTATACCATGGTTCTTCAAGGATGGAACTATTGACATTTGGGCCAGATAATCCTTTGTTGTGGGAGTTGTCCTGTGTATAATATTAGCAGCATCCCTGGCCTATATCTACTAGATGTCAGTAATCCTCCATCCCAGTTGTGAAACCACAAATGTCTTCACATATTCTCAGATGTCACTTGGGGGATGAAATTTCCCCTACCTGAGGACCATTCATGTATACTGAAAATTGCCGAATTCATAATTTATTGCAGTTAAACTACCTAAATGAAAATTTATTTTGTCCTTTATTTTCTATAAAGTAACCTTCTTATATCGAGACATACTGTTATGTGAAATAATATGTAATATTTTACATTTCATTTTTAATGTTTCAAAAACACCAGTTAAATATCAGAAGATTCAAATATGCAATTCTTTTTTTTTTTTTTTCTGGTTAAAGGCTTTCATGTTTTGTTTGTTTGTTTGTTTGTTTGTTTGTTTTCCCACTGTACAGCAAGGGGGTCAGGTTATCCTTACATGTATACATTACAACTACATTTTTTTTCCCCCACCCTTTCTTCTGTTGCAACATGAGTATCTAGACAAAGTTCTCAATGCTATTCAGCAGGATCTCCTTGCAAATCTATTCTAAGTTGTGTCTGATAAGCCCAAGCTCCCGATCCCTCCCTCTCCCGTCAGGCAGCCACAAGTCTCTTCTCCAAGTCCATGATTTTCTTTTCTAAGGAGATGTTCATTTGTGCTGGATATTAGATTCCAGTTATAAGTGATATCATATGGTATTTGTCTTTGTCTTTCTGGCTCATTTCACTCAGTATGAGATTCTCTAGTTCCACCCATGTTGCTGCAAATGGCATTATGTCATTCTTTTTTATGGCTGAGTAGTATTCCATTGTGTATATGTACCACTTCTTCCGAATCCAATCCTCTGTCGATGGACATTTGGGTTGTTTCCATGTCCTGGCTATTGTGAATAGTGCTGCAATGAACATGCGGGTGCACGTGTCTCTTTTAAGTAGAGTTTTGTCCGGATAGATGCCCAAGAGTGGGATTGCAGGGTCATATGGAAGTTCTATGTATAGATTTCTAAGGTATCTCCAAACTGTTCTCCATAGTGGCTGTACCAGTTTACATTCCCACCAACAGTGTAGGAGGGTTCCCTTCTCTCCACAGCCCCTCCAGCACTTGTTATTTGTGGATTTATTAATGATGGCCATTCTGACTGGTGTGAAGTGGTATCTCATGGTACTTTTGATTTGCATTTCTCTTATAATCAGTGATGTTGAGCATTTTTTCATGTGTTTGCTGGCCATCTGTATATCTTCTTTGGAGAAATGTCTATTCAGGTCTTTTGCCCATTTTTCCATTGATTGATTGGCTTTTTTGCTGTTGAGTTGTATAAGTTGCTTATATATTCTAGAGATTAAGCCCTTGTCGGTTGCATCCTTTGAAACTATTTTCTCCCATTCTGTAAGTTGTCTTTTTGTTTTCTTTTTGGTTTCCTTTGCTGTGCAAAAGCTTTTCAGTTTGATGAGGTCCCATGGGTTTATTTTTGCTCTAATTTCTATTGCTTTGGGAGACTGACCTGAGAAAATATTCATGATGTTGATGTCAGAGAGTGTTTTGCCTATGTTTTCTTCTGGGATTTTGATGGTGTCCTGTCATATATTTAAGTCTTTCAGCCATTTGGAGTTTATTTTTGTGCATGGTGTGAGGGTGTGTTCTAGTTTCATTGCTTTGCATGCAGCTGTCCAGGTTTCCCAGCAATGCTTGCTGAATAGACTTTCTTTTTCCCATTTTATGTTCTTGCCTCCCTTGTCAAAGACTAATTGACCATAGGTGTCAGGGTTTATTTCTGGGTTCTCTATTCTGTTCCATTGGTCTGTCTGACTGTTTTGATACCAGCAAATATGCAATTCTTAAACAAAATTTAATCATATGATCCAACTCATTTAATTTATTCTCCCTCCATTCATTCACTCTATAGAGGACCCAAAACTGAATAAAACGCATTTCCTGCCCTTATAGAAGTTCCCAATTTAGGGTCTGGTGGTAGAGGGGACAGATAAAAAAAGATACATTGTAAGAAAGTTTGATAAGTACCACAATAGTGGAGCCTCATTTTATAGGTGAAAGATCTGATGTCCAAGAAGGTAATGTAATTTTCCAATGTCACAGAGACAACTGGTAACACAACAAAGACTTGAGTTAAGTAACTTGACATTGAGAAAAAGCTTCTTTCTTCTTACCTAAGCATTTTAGGGGCACAAATATTAAAATCCAAGTCGAAATTATTTTGATTGAGAGTCATCACTTGACAATAGTACCTGGCCTATTATAAGTGTAATTCACAAAATTGGAAAATGTAAACTAATATAGCATGCTTTTGGGGGGAAATATTTTTGATTAAGTAAGACCAATAAAGCTTTTGATTTTTTATTAGTAGTGATTTAATAGAGCTAGATTTCAGAATCTAATTAAGGATCAAAATAATTATAGCAGTAATGTGTTACGTTTTTATACTGTGCCAGGTACTATGTCAAATGCCTGCCCTGCATTAAATCCCCTGCACATTTCTAAAAGGTCACTGCCATCATTGTTCCTATATAACGAGTGAGGGAAACTACTTTAACTTACATGTCTAGGAAGTGGAGAAACTGAGCTTTGAATCTAGGCAGTCTTACTACAGGGCTAGACCTCCCAACCTCTCCATTTTGTTGAGAAAAACTAGGTCTGAAATGAGACAGTAACTAAAGGACAGTAACTAGAAGAACTAGAGCAAAAGCTATTGTTTCCCTCAAATAATTATGAATCATTCAATTTCTAACGATTAGCTGATGGGAAAAGACCCCTAAAACCAAAAAATTTGGGCAAATCAACATACTACCTTATTTAATTCTCAGACAAATCTCTGAGTTGATATCAGCATTCCTATTGCACAGATATGGAAACAGGGCTTGCACATGTCCAAAAGTCACACAGAAGTAGCAGAAACAGAATTTATAGATGCTTGTGTTTTCTTGGCCTGCATACAGGGGTGAAGTCAAAGGAGGTATAAGTAGGAGAAGGGAATTGAATCAGTGTAGACAAATCAGTGCAAAATACGATTAATCTGAACTCTAATGTTTGTTTTAAATAACTTGAGTCATTTTATTTATTTTCCCCAATCTGTACTACGTAAGTGATTATTATGTAAGTGTCATATAAACTAGCATAAAGGAAGTACTACATTTCATTGCTTCATTCTGCCATTTCAGCGTGACCAGATACTACTTGAAGACGTATTACCTGTACAAGAGGACGATTCTTTGATATCTTCACACCCAATTGTAGTCACTGTGTCAACTCCTGCTGAAATAACATCTGTTTTTGATGGGATTTCCTATAGCAAGGTGGGGAAAAAATGACACTATTTTGAACATCTTCCTGTTTAGTGGCTTTTCTCTTAGTAAATGCCTAAAAATGGTAAGAATGGTTAGACTATGCTATTAGGCTTTGGGGAAAAGTGTAGAACTTATTTCAACTGCTGAATATTCAATAGTTGTTAATTTTCAGTGGAACTGATCAATATTGATCACTGTCACAGGATTCTGATTCACATCTTTAAAATTTATCTTTTCACTTCTGTTTATGATGGCTCTCATTCTGATAACTGAACATTTACATTTTAAGTATCTAATTTTAAATTATTTTATTTAAAAAAAAACAATAAATCTTCTTTTTCTGCTATGTGGTCAATGAGAAATGCCCTGTATGTAGACACCTTAGTATAATGCTTCCAGTAACCATTTAAATCCAACTCCATTTGAAGGAATTACTTTCATCCATTTTTATATAAGCTTTGAATATGGCTTTATTAGCATGGCAAACCATTCTTATCTACTAAAAATTTGTGAAAAGTGACCTGGAGATTTATATTACTCATTTTCTCCCACAGCTTTTTCTATAGTTTGTCCTCTAAACATATTCCACATCTGTATGTAACATATTTTAGTCAATTTTCCACCCAGGCTCTCATGATTTACCCACTACATTAAGTTTTTCAAAAGCCACTGCAAACTAATACATTTTGTTGTTCTGGGTGACATCCAAAGTTTTATTTAAGACAAATATTATAATTATTAAAATGAACACTAGATAAAATTGGCTTGAGTGAAAAAGCCTTCTATGTGTTAATATTTTAAATTTATAGCGTCATATTTTTTTTGGCATCCCTCACATATTCTCACATTTTCAGGCCTCTTTTATTCGCTTTTCTTTTTAAATTGCCAATGATTCTTTTCATGTTTCTGTTAAAACGAAAATTTCTAATCCACTTATAGTATATTCTAGTAATTCACACAGAGACATTTCTATTTATTAAATCAGCTTCTTCCTGAGACCTACATATTCCATGTGTTTAAGGTTTTAGGTCAGAAGTAAATACATATTTCTAAGCCTTTGGCCTCTGCTAAGTAAATAATAATAATAATAACTTACATCTTAAAAAATTACAGTAAAAATTGCTCACTTAAATGGGGAAGCAATTTTTTTTGGTCAGTTACTTGAAAATTGATTTTAAAATTTACCAATAATGCATTTTAGAATTAATCTTATAACATATGAAAAGCAAGTAGAGAGCTAAGGAGTTCATCAGATTCTTCAGGCTAGATAAAACCAAATGAGATAAACTACTTTTGAAGAGAAGGATTTTATGTCTAAATTATAAATCTAATCTATATTACACTATTTGACCAGAAATTCCTCAACTATCTACTCCCCTATGTTAATTATAATTTTTTCACAAGTATTGCAATATACTTAAGAAGGAGTCAGAATTTTACCCTGAAATTGCTTTCCTTGTTCATCAAAAATCATGATTTCCGGAGTTCCCGTCGTGGTGCAGTGGTTAACGAATCTGACTAGGAACCATGAGGTTGCGGGTTCGGTCCCTGGCCTTGCTCAGTGGGTTAAGGATCTGGCGTTGCCGTGAGCTGTGGTGTAGGTTGCAGAGGCGGCTCTGATACCGCGTTGCTGTGGCTCTGGCGTAGGCCGGTGGCTGCAGCTCTGATTAGACCCCTAACCTGGGAACCTCCATATGCTGCGGGAGCGGCCCAAAGAAATAGCAAAAAGACCAAAAAAAAAAAAAAAAAATCGTGACTTCCCTAAAACCTTTTCCAGTTTCTCTCTCATTAGGAAAGCCCCATCTACTGGTTCGTGTGGTGAAGTGCAATAATTATTTGAACCTCAAGCTACTGAAATGATAGCTGTTTTATCTATGTCTCCTTGCCTTCTAGTTATTTTAGAAGCATAGATACAGGGGTTGTGCCAAGTGACATTTTCATCCTAAAATTACACAGCAATAACCATATAATTTAGCTGAATCATTTGAAGAAATTATCTCACAAGTACGATTGTGAAATACTAGTCACGATAGTGATCACTGATTGTTTCTTACATATCCTTTATTAGTTTAAGTTGTCATTCTTTTCCATCCCTAGGGAGCTTCCATTCTGAGAATGCTTGAAGACTGGATAACACCAGAGAAATTTCAAAAAGGATGTCAGGTATGATGTATTACTTTTAATGGTATGAAAAGTAAACTATGCTGATATGTGGCTGATGAATGCTAAGCTACCTGATGAATTAAGGACAATTCCCTTTTTACTTTTACTTTCTTTGCTCAGGGATAGATAATATAGCAAAACAGAGAAAGGTGATTTCACATCCAGTTCAGTGCCTACATTGTATCTGTAATTGTCATTTAGCAGAAGTTTCATGGAAAAGTTAAGCAGAGTATTTAGTTGTTTCTGATTCTCTTTACATGTGTATTAGCTCTGTCCATCATAACAAAATACAGTAGACTGGGTGGCCTAAACAAGAGAAATTTATTTTCTCACAGTTACGAAGGCTGAGAAGTCTAAGACCAAGGTGCTGGCAGATTCCATTTTTGGTGAGAGTTCTTTCTGGCTTCAAGGTGACCAGATTTTTGCTGTGTCCTCACATAGCAAAGAGAATCTTGTGGCGCCTCTTACAAGGACACTGGTCCCATCATAAGGCTCTCACCCTCATGATGTCATCTAGACCTAAATACTTCCTAAAGGCCTCATCTCCAAATACTATCACATTGAAGATTAGGGCTTCAAAGCATGAATTTCAGGGGAACACAATTCAATCCATAGCAACATAATATAAAAATTGAAATCCATCCGTAACACTCTTCCCTTACAGTTTTTAAAAGGATTTTTCTGTTGTTATTGGATTTTAGAATGGTTAATATAATAATTCTTATTATGATAAAGTGAATGAATAATATGGCCTATTTCCTTTGGGAAACAGAAATATCAATTTCCTAAAGCATTTCACACATTCCACTTAAGCTTATTCCTCCAGTGGATATTTCAGTTCCATTATTGTTCTTCTAGCAGACCCTAAGTCAATTCTCTCAGGGTTTTATATTATCACCATTGCCACTTTGTGTCCCTGTTACTGTCCTGTCTGCAGGTTGGGTCCGTTGAAGCCTAGAGATGGAATTGTCTTCCTGCTCTTTCTCTTTCATCTCCACCCTCCCTACTGTGACATCCTAGGTAGTCAGGCAGAGCAGTATTGAGTGTGTCCATCCCATAAAATAGAAAACAGGTCACAGCAGCACCCTACTAGTCTTCCCAAAGGGCACTAGTATTTCTTTTGGATGTGGTTGCCCAGGACAGTGGCTGCCTGGACAGGCCTGCCAGGACAATTCCTGCAGCTCTCACTACTGCCATATCTTCCCATATGGCAATTAGTGCTCTCTATCTTACCTTAAAAGGAAATACCTTCTACGCAAAACTTAAATTCCTAGATAACTATTAAAATAATAAATAAAACCAGGATTTAGGAAATAGTCAGGGAGCACATCAGTACATTTTACTCCTTTTGTCCATTAGTGAAATATTCTATGTGGACATTAGGTGGAAAGGGAGAAGCTATGTGCTTGTTCTTATGTGTACAATAGAACATCTCATAAATTTTCCATCAGCTTCAAACTCAAATTTCATATCTTCTCTAACTGTAAACACCTTTAGAGAGGAAATGTGTCTTTTGTATCTTTGCTCACTATTTTTCTTTGCCTTCCACCCCAGTGCCTAGTAGAATGAATTACAGTTAGAAGATCCAAAAAATGCCTGAATGCCTGAATGAATGAATGAGTGAATGAATAGTCTAAAATAAATAATATAGAATATAGAAATATGTAAAGACAATTCCTTTTTAAAAGTATTTTAAAATTTCATTTGCATAGGTTTCATTCAAAATTAAACTGATGAATAACACATTGTTGGACTCTTCAAAATGGACTTCAAATTAAATAATTCTTTACATTAACTTTTCTTGAAAGATACCAAAAGAGTCTTTAAAAGTAAATACGGAGTTCCTATTGTGGCGAAGCGGAAACGAATCCGACTAGTATCCACGAGGATGTGGGTTTATTCCCTGTCCTCCCTCAGTGGGTTAAGGATCCGGCATTGCTGTGAGCTGTGGTGTAGGCCAACAGCTATAGCTCCAATTCGACCCCCAGCCTGGGAACTTCCATGTGCCATGGGTGTGGCCCTAAAAAAAGTAAAAAAAAAGTAAATACCTATTCTAATAACTCAGTAATACTCTCCCATGTTACTTAGCCCAATATCTGTGGTACAATTACTTAAAAATCCAGTCCAGTCTAAAGTTAGTATTCCCAACCATCTTCCTCTACTCTAACTGCAACCACAGATGGCACTAGAAACTGACCGAGAAGGAGTAGATATTAATTTTCATATCATTATAGTACTGTGGAATTAATTTACAAAAAGACATTGAAACACTCATTATTTCCCTTTATTCTTCAACCACTAATATCTGAAAATAATAATATGAGCAATATAGGTCACACTCAGATATCAAACCAACTAGAACATTCATTCACACAGTTGCAGTATCCAAATGTATCCTTCCTTGATTTATCATCATGCTACAATTGCTGCCCTTAAACCCCTCAATATGTGACACTGTGCAAAATCTTTCCCTTGCATATACTAACTCTCTACCAAAAGTGACTCTTTGTTAGCTAACCTGCTGTGGTGCTAACTCAGGGGATGGCCAAGTGTGTTCTCTTTCATGCTTAACCTTAACCCCAAACCCAAGCTCAGACAGCAAAGGAGGTATAGAGTGAAGGGCATTAAGAGTAAAACCATCAACTTGAAAATCTTTCAGGCTGTGCTTGTACATAAAAAAGCATATTAAATAATGGGGCATTGATAACAGTGTATGGTCATGAAATAGAAGCTGGGAAGTATATCCATCCTTTCTGTTTCTCCTAGTGTCAGCAGTATCCCTGATAGGACAGGAATGGCTCAGCGGGAAAATGTCCTTTCCCTTCCTGAGATACTAGTAGTAGGCACATTGTTCCTTTCCTTTTGAGCTCACTGGTATCAACTATGAGGGGCTACTATTGGGGGCATAGTTCATCACGAACTTTTGACTGGGATTATTCAAAGTGAAGAGGAAATTTCTTAATATAGAATATTCAAAAGCACTAATCTGGACAAAATAAAATTAGTTCCTTTTAATATACCATTTATATAAGCCTTAATATAGAATATTCAAAAGCACTAATCTGGACAAAATAAAATTAGTTCCTTTTAATATACCATTTATATAAGCCTTTAGCTCAAGAGAAGCAAGGGACTGCAATTTAAAAAACAAGTAACAATTACAACAAAGGTAACAAAAACCACACAAACCGATCTAGGATTCAGAAGTCTCTTCCCAGTAATCTCAGGCATATTCCTTCATCTCTATAGACACCAGTTTCCTTCACTCCCAAAGTGTGGTAGTGGTATAAAATAGTATTTAAGGTCCCTTCTAGTTCCAAGATTGCATGTTTCTAAGTACAAGACATTGTGAATATACAGAGACATTCCCCTAAATTAATTTTAAGATGATACTATTCACTGGAAATTACTATTAACGGATAGCTATGAACATAATTATTACTATTCCAAGTATCCAATTATTTTATTTAGAAGGAAAGAATGATTTGTGCAAAAACTCTGGAATGAAGTTAGGTAACTTGTATGTAGAAATGTTCACTTCTCCCTTCCTTCGCCTGCCCTCCAGTGGTGGTGCTGAGCAGCGAACCAATCAAAACAATAAACGTGAAGGTGGCATCCCAAACTGGCTGCAACCCTTTCCCAGGTCTCCTGCTAATACTACTTTCTCTCTCTCTGCCTTGAAAAGAAGAGGAATTTAGAAGATAATGTAACTTAGGTACTGCACCTCCTGAAAATTACAGCAAAGTAGAGGGAAAATGATACATGCAAAGTCAATCACTGCTTCTTTCTTTGAAGACTCAAAGCCCACTTAAGAACATTCTATTTCTATCAAAGACTTCCACATTTTAAATGGGACAATGCTGCAGCATAAAAGAGAAGTGATACAGCATGAATTCTGGAAGGTTTCCTGGAGAACCATAACTACTGCCCAATTATAAGAGTAGGAGAAGATGGAATTTTCTCTAGGGATATATAACATTACACCTGAAAATTCATATAGAGAAGGGTTTTATGACCAGAACTGACAAAAGGGTGAGCCTTCTAGTTTAAAATTTAGTATTTTAAAAATATTTGAAGAGAGATTTATCTATTTATTTATTTTTGTCTTTTTGCCATTTCTTGGGCCGTTCCCGCGGCATATGGAGGTTCCAAGGCTAGGGGTCCAATCGGAGCTGTAGCCACCGGCCTACACCAGAGCCACAGCAAATCAGGATCCAAGCCGCGTCTGCAACCTACACTACAGCTCACGGCAATGGCGGATCCTTAACCCACTGAGCAAGGCCAGGGATCGAACCCGCAACCTCATGGTTCCTAGTTGGATTTGTTAATCACTGAGCCATGCCGGGAATTCCGAGATTTATTTTTTAAGGTGACTAATTTCCCCATCATCATTGTCATGATTATTAGTATTCAAGAGGCTATATATTCACAAACAAACAAAATCACTCTTTTTTTTTCTAGTCAAAGATTTTTATTTATTTTTTTTACTCAAATGAATTTATCACATCTGTAGTTGTATAATGATCATGACAATTCAATTTCACAGGATTTCCATCCCATAACCCAAGCACATCCACAAAATCACTTCTACATTTTTAAATAGTTGGGAAAAAAATTTAAAGTTTCATGAAAGAGTTCCCATTGGGGCTCAGTGGAAATGAATCTGACTAATATCCATGAGGGCACGTTTGATCCCTGGCCTCACTCAGTGGGTTAAGGATTCGGCATTGCCATGAGCTGTGGTGTTGGTCGCAGACACGGCTTGCATCTGGCATTGCTGTGGCTGTGACTGGCAGCTACAGCTAGATTCAATCCCTAGCCTGGGAACCTCTATATGCCTCAGGTGCAGCTCTAAAAGACAAAAAAAAAAAAGGGTTTCATGAAGAAAAAGATACCATGACACATGAAAGCTGTATGGTATTGAAATATCAGTGTACAAAAATTATGTTTTATTGGAAGAATGAGCCATGCTCTTTAATTCATATACTGTCTATGGCTGCTTTTGCATTATGGAGGCAGAGCTAAGCAGCCATGACAGTGACTATAGGCCCATAACACTTAAAATCTTTACTATACAGCTCTTTACTGGAAAAGTTTGCTAAGCCTTGGCATAGAACCAGGTTTACTGGTTTTATCGTTACATATAACCTCAATCACTCATGTGTAATGGGTCATCTGAAGGCAGCAGGTGTAGCCAGTAGTGGACAGGTTAACACGGTTAAGTGAGGGTCATAGAATTACTTATCTCTTTTCCTAGTGGATCAAAAATGTTATGGACTTTTGACTATTTGCTGAACATTTAACTGTCCTTTAAAATCTTATATTGCTTGTCCTAAAAAAATTAAACTCTCTTCCTCTCCTGTTCACAATTCCATTAGACTAAAAAAAAAGATCTCATTAATATGAAAAAGTATTCCTTATGCTTTACAAATTATTTATACAGTGTCTTTATAGGTTACAAAATGTTTTACATAGTATATCATTTGATTTTCATTCTAAGTCCACCTGCTATTTAATACATTAGAGTGAAATATGTTGAAGGATTTGGCTCAGGCTCTGGAAGTATGGAAAAAGCAAACACTGACTTCTGAAGTATTTTTTATCTTTCATATACAGGAATACTTGAAAAAATACGAATTTAAGAATGCCAAAACTTCAGATTTTTGGGAAGCTCTTGAAGAGGTAAGGAGTATATCCTCAAATTAAAAAAAATTTTTTTTTATTGCTTTTTAGGACCTGTGGCATATGGAAGTTTACAGGCTAGGGGTCAAATCAGAGCTGCAGCTGCTGGCCTATATCACAGCTTGCAGCAACGCTGGATCCTTAACCCACTGAGTGGGGGCCAAGGATGGAACCTGTATCTTCATGGATACTAGTCTGGTTCACTACCACTGAGCCACGATAGGAACTCCAATACCCTCAAATATTTCTTTGGTTTTTAACAAATAATTTATCAAGCATTTCTTTATCTGATTATTCTATTCATTTACTTCCCCTTATCCATTGATTAATTATTCTCCATTAAAAAAAACAGGCAAGTAATCTACCGGTGAAAGAAGTAATGGACACCTGGACTAATCAGATGGGTTATCCTGTACTTAATGTGGAAGATATGAGGACCATCTCACAGAAACGCTTTCTGTTGGACCCAAGCGCTAATCCTTCTGAGCCACATTCAGTTTTTGGGTAAGGATCTATAATGCATTTCAGGAGAAAAGTAGAAATTTGATGGAAATACTGGCCATTCATTTAGACCATGCTCTTCAGTGCCTGACTCATAAGCACAGTGTCAGAGGTATGCAGAAATGGCTCAGCTGTCTCCAGGTTCCAAATGATGGACTGAGCACATGCCTGCAAGTCCTGTTCTTCCCAGAAATCACTGAATAAATGCACAGAAGAACTAAAGGAAATAAATTCATAAAAGAAAATAGAGAGGAAGGTCTACATGCATCATAGAGTTCTAGAAGAAGAAAAGCAGAGGGAGAAACATAGGCAGAAAAACAAACTGAGGAAGATGTAGCCAGATAAAAAGATACTTGCAGTCAAGGTAGAAACTGATTTCCCCTATCTCTAGACAGGCTCTGGCTCAGGGTCAGCACTCGAGTGGAAGGCAAGAGTGAAAAGTGAGGCTGAGAATAGGGCAATTAATTTGAAGTCTGGACTCAGGACAGTTATGCCAGCCAGACCCCTCCCCCTCCACTTTTTCTTCATTGATTGCCATTCTTTCCTCTGCACAGACCTCTCAGAGGCCTGGAAAAAAACCAAAATCCAGGGGGCCTTTTTTTTTCTGAAGAAATTGACTAAAACAGTAGAGGAGAGCTAAGGATTTCCATTTGGTTGGGACACCCAGAGTAAAGCTTTTCTCCTTATGGCATCTGTAGGAAGGATGGGCTGGAGCTGTCAGCTCCCCTCATACATGCACAGAGCCTCTAGTCAGACTTTCTGTTCAGTGAAGAAGTGTGTTTCAAAATACACCTCCTTTTTCAACAGTGGAAGGGTTCCATACAAGACACCAAGAATAATCAATTCAGTTCTTCTTTCTTAAATATGAATGAATTAGCAAGGATCACAAGACACATGAAAAAAATCTAAAAAGCATAAAAGGTGAAAATCTCACATAAACAGGAGTTCCAGTTGTGACTCGGTGGGTTAAGAACCCAACAAGGTGTCCACGAGGATGCACGTTTGATCCCTGGCTTCGCTTAGTGGGTTGCACATCCAGTGTTGCTGCACACTGCAGTATAGGTCGCAGATGCTCCTCGGATCTAGCATTGCCATGGCTGTGGCACAGGCCTGCAGTTGCAGCTCTGATTCAACCCCTGGCCCAGGAACTTCCATATGCCACAGGTGTGGCCATTAGAAGAAAAAAAAAAAAAATCTCTCGTGAATGAACAAGAAAACTGCCTCTATAAGAAACATAATTGGAATAAAAAATAAATTTATGACATATATTCAGAGATCCCAAAAGCTCTTATATCCACTAACGAAGAGCAGAATGTTTTTGAAAAGACAGACCAAGAATATAAAATAGTTCTGAAAGATTAATTTTTTGGTTGTCAAAAAATTAATAGACCAACTAGAAATAAATTTCATCTTCTCTGAAAATATAAGGCAAATACACATAGAACTGATAAATATGAATGAGAAGACAAACACGGGGAATCTAGCATCCAACAAATAGAAGTCCCTCAAAAACTCAAACAGAGGAGTTCCTGTCGTGGTGCAGGGGAAACAAATCTGACTAGGAACCATGAGGTGGTGGGTTCAATCCCTGGCTTTGCTCAGTGGGTTAAGGATCCGGTGTTGCCATGAGCTGTGGTATAGGTCGAAGATGTGGCTTGGATCCCGAGTTGCTGTGGCTCTGGGTAAGCCGTCGGCTACAGCTCCAATTAGACCCCTAGCCTGGGAACCTGCGGTGCAGCCCTGAAAAAGACAAAAAGACAAAAAAAAAAAATTAGAGAAACTTAAGGGGCAAATTACGTCAAAGAAATAATAAAGGACACAGGATTCTAATTTAAGAGCCCCATTGAGTACATAGTACAAAAAGAAAAAAAATAAAAAACAAAAAACCTAGCTACGGCCTCATGAAATTTCAGAAAACAAGGATCTATGAGTTAGTGTGGCTTAGACCTCTCCACAACAACCCTGAACACGAGAAGAAAATGGAGCAATCATCTAAAATGTAGATACAAAAAAATATTTTACCCTCTAATTCTCTATGCAGTTCTCTAAACCAAATGCAAAAGCACAGTGAAGACATTTTCTGGTAGGCAGCTGCAGAAAATGCTTCTCACACAGCACCTCTTAGAAAGTCATTAAGGTTGCAGGGGAATTTGAGCAGGGAGAGGATAAATATGAATAAATCCAAAAAAGAGGAAGACATGGGATCCAGGAAACAGTGCGTCCAACCTAGGAGAGCCATAAAAGGAAATGTAGACCAACATGATGCAGTGAGCTCCTAGTGCCAGTGTCATAAGAGCAGGATGGCTGGGGCTGAGGTAGGTGATCCCTAGCAAAAGAGTATAATGGGAGGATGGAAAAACTTGTGGAGTTGGTGACAGCTCATCAGTTTGCTCAACTATAAAGAAGAAATGTATAAAAAAACAAAATCAAGGCTATATGTAAAAGCTGTGATCCAAAAAATAGGAAGCAAGCAGAATGATTTTATGCCACTGATAAAGTATAAGGATAACAGTATAACATTTTACCTATATGTTAGGGTGTTATGGGAATATTTTTTGTTGTTTTTTGGCCATGCCTAAGGCATGCGGAAGTTCCTGGGCCAGGGATGGAACTCACATCACAGCAGCGACCCGAACTGCTGCAGTGACAATACACGACCCTTAACCTGCTGTGCCACAAGGGAACTCTGGGAAATTTTTATTTTAAGTGACTCATGGTACATGAAATCAGACCATAGAGTAGGAAATAACAATTCCAACACACTTCTTGGCCAACAGTATGTATATAGCATGATTTCATATATGTTATTTATTGCCTTATAGCATTTCTAATCAACCTATGGATGACTTATGTTAAAATTTTGTTATTAGATTTTAGGTTAGATTGTAAATGTAAATAGTCTTAATATTGTACCAAGAAAAAAACAGCTGACAGAAGAAAGAAGGTGGAAAAGGAAGAAAAGTTGCAAGAAAGTGTCAAAATACTGATTCAGGGGTAGACGAAGGTGGCTCTAAGCCAACTCAGTGACATCATTTTGGCAGCTTTAAATTGGTCATGTGAGTTAATGGAAATCAGCAAATACTACATTCCACCTCCCACCCTTGCCCCTGAGAGCCAGTTGTTAAGCATTTAACAGCACGGCAAAAAAAATCCTCATTCTACAGTTAGGAGAAAACACCAATACTAAAATTTATAAAACAAGAAATGGCAGTATGAGTATGTTATTTAAAGGAACAACTGTAACCTATAGAAAGTTGAATAATAATAATTTTGCTTTACTAAAATTTGACTATTAAAGGGGAAGAAAGAGAAATAGTGTAAGTAAACCCTCTTTCATTAATGAGTTAAATACTATCTTAAAAAAATAGAAGTATTTAAAGTTACAGAATTAGACAGCAGAGGAACTAAAACCAGAATCATTTAAAATGGGCTGCTTCTGAGAGAGGTGCTGGCCTGTGGGAAGGGTGGAGAAGACAGTGAGTTTTCAATAGCAGTTTTCCTAGTTTTTTATTAAGGATGTTTTTATTTACAGTGCATGAATAAAATTCTTCTGAACATTTAAACAGCAGTTACAAACTCAGTCAATCAAAGTTTCTGTATATCATCATTTCTAAGAAACTTCTGAACATCATTACCTAAAATGTTATTAAATTCCATTTATAATTTAAAAATACAAACACCAAAAGACACAGATTTACAAATCTAATTTTTAAAAAGACTTTTCTATACATTTTTATGAATCTAACAAATTAAAATTCATATAGTATGTCATATTTCTGGGGCATTTTCAATACATTAAGAATCAAACTTTAACAACCAAAAAAGAAAAAAAAAAGAATTAAACCTTTAATTTTGCAAAATTGGACCTTTTTTTGGGACATTTGAGCCTGACTGCTGAATTCAGGTACTCTTAACAATTTCAGTTAAAATTACAAATCCAATATGCCATTTTCTCTGCAGATTTTTAAACATCTCAAATATTGTAAAAGCTGACAAAACATGTGCCACACAGCCTGTGATTTCAAAACTTATACTTGTATGACTACAACTTGTACAAAAGTATTAACACTATAGCCATTTTTCTATAAGTAAATCGTTATTTTTGTATACATTTCTGGAGTGTCAACCGCTCCCAAATGAAGAGAACAAAATCAGGATCTCAGGACCCCGAGCCCCTGGGGCAGGTCACAGGAACCTGGTTGTACCACTTTGGGGATAATATCTCAGACTCCCATGACCTACCTGAGAACCCTCCTAAATTGGATCTTGGCTAAAGGAGAGCAACACACTGATCCCCTGGACATCATTCCAATTTCACCCATGAGGACTTTAATTGTCTTTTAACTTCTTAACACTTATTTGGGTAAAGAGAACTTTGTACCCACCTCATTCAGCCATCTCTACTACCTGATTTCCACTGGAAAGACCCTTCAACCTTCCTCTCTTTTTTAATAGTGTCATTGACTTCATTTTATAGCCACTTATATATGAAATCACCACAAGATCAATGATTCAGTAGCAATTAGGATAACATGAGGAAGGGGAATTACAGTGTGTGAAGGTGTTTCAGGAAGTGTTTAGTAACTATAAACTGGTTTTTTGTAATTATTATTTTATGGTCTAGCAAATTAGATTGGCCCATTTTAACAGCCTCTGGGTGTTAAATTTTTTTAAATATTACTCTGTTGTGAAACAAGCTTTCGTTTGGAAGTTTCACCATAACTATTCTCTCCAGCCATGTGTCCACTGACACGCTGAGCCTGAATTTCTTGGTGTGGCGGAGGTGCAGTGGAGTAGAGGGGGCTACAGAAGACTCTCTTTCTGAGGAAGTGATACTTAAACTGAGTAAACTGGTATCAGGGGTTGACCACTTGGGTTGTCAAAATGGAAAATACAACATATATGAAGGCCCTAAAGGTAAAAAGGGGGATTATACATAAAATATGCAACACATTGAGCATTTACGAAGCAGCTAGTATTATTTTAAGTACTTTAGAATATATTATAACATGGAGAAACTGAGGCAAAAAAGATTAAACAACTTAATCAAAGCTGCAGAGAGTGTAAGTGATGGAACCTTGATTGGTATGCACGTAGTCTGGCTCCAAGAGCGGGACCACAGAGAGGCACTGGGAAAAGTGGTAGCAGACAAAGTTGGAAAGGAAGACAAGCGCCAGGCATGCAGACCATGTTAGAGATTTTGAATAGTGAATGCAAATTCAAGGATGTTAAGGAGAGAATTGGCAGGATCACATTTACATTTTTCAAAGTTCTCCTTTGGTTACACCATGGAAAACAGATCAGGCGGGACAAGAGTGGAACCAAGGAGGCAACTTAGGATGCTGGTGGTAACCCATGTTTCAGATGATGGAGTTGATGGGGCCTGCACTAGGAGAGTGGCCACCAGGTAGAGCCATGTGGCAGGTGTTCCAAAGATTGAGTTGAGCTAAAATTTCCAATTAAAGGATAAACAATGTACAGAGAATTGAAATGGATGAATTTGCAGAGAACAATGTCCTTTCAGAATATTGTTCTCATCTTTTTCTACCAGGGTCTTAGCCATATTTCTAGAGAACTTAAAGATCTTTATAGAGCTGCTTTATGGTACATACTCCATGTGGGAGGTAACATAGCCTGTTTTCTGGCTTCCAATTCAGGGCTTTGGGTATTAAGTCACAGGAACAGCACACGGAGGTGTTTCCAAAAATTCAAATTGCCAAAAACTTTCTGTCCAAGGCAGCAAAAATGAAGAACACTCACAATTAAGAAATTAGCTACTTCCAAGAGACTGGTTGGCACCTGAACTAGAGAAACATGGAGAAAGCCAGTGGTGCTCACTTTGTTGAGACCTGTTACCAGCTTCTCCTCCTGGAAACCTCAGACACTCAGCTCTCCCACAGTAAATGAAATTCAGGAAAACTGGATATCTTGCTGGAATGCAACTTCTGAAAATGAATAGCTCTCACCAAATCAAAGGAAAATTTGAGTTCTTAGACCAAATGAGATCAGACAGGGAATGTCTGTATATCCTTCTTTATCCTTTCTTTATTTTGGAGAGGAAAGATAATGATGGGGAAAACTTCTTTTCACTCTTTCCTCTTCATTATATATGAATGATTTGAAACACAGTCTGACTTGGTTTTTGGTTTTTTTTTTTTTTTTTTTTTTTTTTTTGCTTTTTAGGGCCACACCTGTGACATACAGAAGTTTCCAGGCTATGGGTCGAATCAGAGCTGCAGCTGCCAGCCTACGCCACAGCTGCAGCCACAGCAATGCCAGATCCGAGCTTTATCTGCAACCTACACCACAGGCAACACCAGATCCCTAACTCACTCAGCGAGGCCAGCAATTGAACCCACATCCTCATGGATACTAGTCAGGTTCATTGCCATTGAGCCATGACAGGAACTCCAGATCTGATTTGTTATCAGGTGATAATTTAAAAAATCAACATAATTTCTGTGATCGCTCTGTTAACTATAAACTTATCTTTACAGTTACTGTTTTATATTCTAGCAAATCGGATTGGCCATATTTAAAACTGCTGTTTAATGGTCACTGCACATTAAAATTTAAAATATAAATATATTTCTTTCTTGCAAAACAAACTCCCATTGGGAAAGCTTTACAGTAATTGTTCCCTTCTGTTATTCATATCCAGTGATTTGTCAGCCAGAGAGCCAACGCTGTTTTTAAACCAGCAGGATTGGATTTTAAAAAACTATTCTTTGGTTATGGGTTCCTCTCCACACAAACAAAAAATGTATTACTAGGAGAAATAAACATATCAGATCAAAATCATGTTTAAATTATAGTAACTCTTTAAACTGCATTCATCAAGATTTAGACCATAGAACTATACTAACATTTGCATTTTTCTCTAATTTTTCTAGTTTTAACCTTCAGATACTTTTTAAAATTTTTAGATTCATAGATGCATTGTTTTTATAGATGCATAATTTTTAGTCATCGTTTATAATAAAGTCAATCTACTTGTTCCATTTTTGTAAAAAAAAATTATAAATGATATATGCATAGGAAAATAAACCTAGAAAACTTGAGTTTTTACTGTTGGGAATCTATAGTGGCTCCTGAACAAGGAAGAGAGAAAAGGACAAAATACCAAAAGTTATCCTTATTTTTAACTTGATTAAAAAGTGAAATTATAATATATGCCTTAATGCCCCCAGAAAGAAATCAGCTTTTTTTTTTCTCCAAGCCTAGTGTATACTCCTACCTGGTAGACAATGTTAAGCTATAGTCTAAACTGAATGGCCTTTTCCCTTTTCTCACTGCTTAAATCTTCCAAGGCTATGGAACTCTAATTTTTATAGAAAATTTTTATAATCTAAAAGGTCCACACAGGAGTTCCCATCGTGGCACAGTGGTTAACGAATCCGACTAGGAATGATGAAGTTGTGGGTTCGATCCCTGGCCTTACTCAGTGGGTTAAGGATCTGGCGTTGCAGTGAGCCGTGGTGTAGGTCGCAGAGGCAGCATGGAAGCTGCGTTGCTGTGGCTGTGGCGTAGGCTGGAGCTACAGCTCCAATTAGACCCCTAGCCTGGGAACCTCCATATGCTGCGGGAGCAACCCTAGAAAAAGGCAAAAAAAATAAATAAATAATTAAATAATTAAAATGACTAAATAAAAGGCCCACATGTGTGTAAGTTACTGTTTTAACACTATGGCCTCAACCATCTCTTAGAAATGGGCCATTTCACATCTCCATCAGGGAGAATTCTCTATGAGACAAGCTTATACGTCTTTGGCAGGCCACTCAATTTAAACAGGTGGGAGAATGGTAGGAGGTGTACTGTGTTAGCACAATCAAAGTCAGCTTCCTTAGTGAAAATCAGATTGGCCATATTTATATTGCCAGAAGCTGTTACATTGTTCGACATTTAAAAGGTGAATTATAGGAGTTCCCGCTGTGGGAACTGACTAGTATACGTGAGGATGTGGGTTCGATCACTGGCCTTGCTCGGTGGGTTAAGGATTGACATTGCTGCAAGCTGTGGTGAAGGTTTCAGATGTGACTTGGACCTGGTGTTGCTGTGGCTGTGGTATAGGCCAGTAGCTACAGCTCCAATTTGACCCCTAGCCTGGGAACTTCCGTATGTTGTGGGTGTGGCCCTAAAAAAAGAAAAAAAAGTGAATTATACCTTTAAAAAATAAAAGCTGATACTCATGAATTTTAGACAAAATATAGAAAACTATTATTTCATTTTTGTTATTTCCATTTCTTAATATTTCATACCCTCAAATCTGTTATTTTACTCAGATTAGATTAGATTCTGTAAATGGTTCCAAAATTATAAAATTACATAGCCTTAATCCTCTATCCCTTTTTGTGTTATGATGCTTTTACAGACCTCAGAGTAATATTTTTACATTTGTAGAGTATATCTTATGCTCACTCTTAGGCACAGCCTAGTCTCAGAGACCATGTCTTAGGGCTGACAGTGGAAATGTGAGATCCTGACTGTGCATGTAGGGTATCCAGACACTGCACACTCTGTTGTTTCAGCCGGGCTGGCACTGGGAAAAGGTCAGGGGGAATGAAATGTTAGTCTACATGGCAACACCAAACTAGCAGAGCAGTGCAAGAGTAAAATCTGTAGGTAGGATGTGACTTTTTAAAAAATCCTCCTTTGTCTGTCTCTTGAGAAGCTACAAGTGATCATTCTTAGATTGGCTTCACTAAAATCAGACCCTGAGGTGATCATTCAAGTGGAAGTGACTCATTAGGAAATGTTTCTGGGAAAGGCTGACAGGGGAGTGGGAAATGGGATACTGAGCACCAAAGGTGCAACATCGAGGAGGTCCAGTCCAGGGGAACTACCCGGCAGGGAAGTTCTGGAGACAGTACTTTAGAGTGGTCCTGCCAGATGAGACAAAGAACACCCTCATGCCCATTCATCATTGGCTAAGGGCTGCATCCAAGGATGCACATTTCCAGGAACTTCTGGTTTTCCCTGCTTAGGCGCCAGAGGGCAGTCTTCTGACAGAGAGACCCAGGTGCTGGCTGTCGGCAGGGAAAATACGTTGGAATCCAGGGTGCCCAAAAACGACAAAGAGATTCAAGGGGATAAGGGAGGGGCACTGACAATGTCTCCTATAGGACCCAAGAAACAACTTATGTATTGGTTCTAAGAAACTTACAGCCAAAAACATTCCACTGAAAAAATCCTTCGAGAGCTAGAAAAACCTCAATCTATAAAACATTTCAATAGTTATAAAACAAAGGATTACTTCTTTCATGTAGATGGCAAATATACATTCTTGCTGAGTTACATAAATTTTATTATATCTTGAAAGGGAGATATATCATTCCCCCATTCTTATTAGGGACTTGAATGACCACAGATGAAAAAAAAAAAAAAAAAGGCTAACTTTGAGTTGAAACCCAAACCCAAACACAGACTCATCCCCGCTCTAGACCTCCTGTATTTTCTGACTGCTAACATATGATATGAGAAATGTGTTATTTCCTTCACAGCCTTTATGATTGTCTTCTGAATTCTAAAAAAGCTTTGTGTTTGCTGAACAGAAATTATAGCATATTAGAGTGTATGCAAATATGTGTGTGATGCTCAATTTTATATCATGTATTACATTTGTGCAATATCTTTATTCCAAAGCCTGAAGGCATTTTATTTTAAACAATCTTCTTCATCCTTAGCTAATTTTTGATACAAAATTCCAAATTTTAGACTTAGAAATTGAAAGCAGTTGCATAGCCTATCTTTATCACAAAACAACATTGTATTAGCTGTTTAATGGTATACTAAACTAGACAATCACTTATGAGGAAAACATGCTTGTCTATTGCTTTTTTAATTACTTTTATTTTGGAAATGTTTTTATTTTTAGTAATAAAATTAAAATTTTCCTTTTTAAAAAACTTTAGCTACACATGGAATATTCCAGTTAGATGGACTAACGATAATGAATCAACGATTACAATCTACAACAGGTCAGAAACAGGAGGTAAATATTGTCAATTGATTTCTTTCTTCTTCGAATTAATGGATTGAATTGCTACTTTGAATGAGCACTACATTAAATGAATGTAAGTTTCAATAAACAACAAGAAAGCTTGAACTTATATAAGTTCCAGCTAAAAGAAACCTCTTAAATAATTAATGGATGAGCCCAAATCCTTATCCATAATAATGAGAACTTTTCTACCTTAAATTCTTTTTAATGACTTACCATGACTGACACAATAATAAATACCCATATCCAAAGGAGAAGGGTCATATACTGAACCATTCATTGGAAGATCAACATATAAATTTTCTTCCTTTCCTCTCCTTTCTCCTTTCCTCCCTTTTCTTTCTTTCTTCCTTTCTTTTTAAAAAAATCAGATAAGTAAGCCACTAAATTTATTAAATTGTTATATGGCAAGTCTGATTTTAAAAATTCTTTCAGTAAATTAGACTTATCATTTTTATTCAGATTAGCACATTAGACTCTTTAATGATCCCAAATTATCTTTTCTGAGCTATAAGTTGTCACCAGTAACTCAAGGCACTCTCTATATCAATCCATCCAACCATCTCCCCAAGTGAATGACTTGGCACTTGCCTATGTTAAAATTCAACTGTGACTGGTCTGATCACATAAATCAACTAGAAATACATTTCTGTATTCTATCTCCATTGATTTGTCTTTCCCTTTCTTTTTTTTTCTTTTCTTTTCTTTTTTTTTTGGCTTTTCCAGGGCCGCATTCGCAGCATATGGAGTTTCCCAGGCTAGGGGTCTAATCGGAGCTGAAGCCGCCGGCCTACACCAGAGCCACAGCAATGCGGGATCCGAGCCACGTCTGCAACCTACACCACAGCTCACGGCAATGCCGGATCCTTAACCCACTGAGCGAGGCCAGGGATGGAACCCACAACCTTGTGATTCCTAGTCGGATTCATTTACCACTGCGCCATGACGGGAACTCCTGTCTTTCCCTTTCTTGAAAAAATTGTTATATAAAAACAAGGAGAACTTATCACATGTTCTCTACTACAGATAGCCAAAAAAACAATAAATAAGGTAGGTTTTAGTAGCCATCTCAAAAGAATTTTGCCTTTCACAGCTTTTTTTTTTTGGTCTTTTTAGGGCCACGTCTGTGGCATATGGAGGTTCCCAGGCTAATGGTCGAATGGGAGCTGCAGCTGCTGGCCTACATTGCAGCCACAGTCATGCCAGATCTGAGCCGTGTCTGTGAACTACACCACAGCTCAGGGCAACACTGGATCCTTAACCCAGTGAGCGAGGCCAGGGATGGAACCTGTGTCCTCATGGGTACCAGTCAGGTTCATTTCTGCTGAGCCACAATGGGAACTCCCTTTTATACTTTTGCTATTGTGCTTGTTTTGTGTTTCAAAATCATTTTTTATCTAAGAAAAAAGAGACTCTTCTTCATCCCATCCCCTAAGGACTTTGTTTCAGAACAGCATTTGGCATGGACTTTCACCCGCAGCTTCTCAGTAATAAAAGTAAATCACCTATCCTCTATTTACATGTGCCAATTTGCTCCTGCAAAATATTCTAAAATAGTAATTCAGTTCCTCTGGCATGTAAATGTTTACCCTATTTCCAATAGACTTCTTTAAAAACAGCTTTATTGAGATATAATTCACATAGTATGCAATTCCCCCATTTAAAGTGTTCAATCCAATGTTTTTTATTATATTTTTATTATATTCACAGTCAATTTTAGAGCATTTCAATCACCTCAAAAAGAAACTCCATACTCTTTAGCTATCAACCCCTCTATCCTCCTATACCCCTAAACCTAAACAACCACTAGTCTACTTTCTGTCTGCATAGATTTGGCTATTTGAGACATTTCTTATAAATGGAACAATTTACACAGCACTTTGAGACTGGCTTCTTTCACTAAGCATGATGCTTTCAAGTTCATCCATGTCATAGCATGTAACAGCACTTCATTCCTTTTTTTTTTTTTCATCTTTTGTCCTTTTATGGCTGCACCCTTGGCATATGGAGGTTCCCAGGCTAGGGGTCTAATCAGAGCTGTTGCTACTGGCCTACATCACAGCCACAGCAATGCCAGATCCAAGCCACGTCATTCCTTTTTATTGACAAATTATATGCACATTATATTGGTATACTCCTTTTGTTTATTCATTAGTTGATGGGCATATGGATTGTTTCTACCTTTTAACTGTTAGGAATAATATTGCTATAAACACATATGTAAGTTTTTATGTGGCTCGAATAGGGTTTTTTCTGCTTTAGGTTTTTTACTTTTATCAAATTATTTTGTAATTTTTAATTTTTACTATAAACTCTACCAGCTTTGCTATTGTAAAGACACCTTTCTGTTGCCTTTACAACAAAACTTTCTCTTGGTCATTTATGCTAACTTTAATTGATGTGGTCAGCAATTCTGAATTCTTCTCACATTCCCAGATCAATGCCATTTTGTCAGTATTTTTAAATAGGATAATTTTGTGTTTGAGTGCTAAGCTCTACCTTTTGTGATCTGTCTTCTGACCATTTTCTTACTCAAGCACATTTGCCAAAGGAAAATGGAAAAGAAAGGGAAAAAAAGACACTTTAAAAAGTGCAATAGCACTTAAATATGCAATAGCACTAATAAAAGATATCATGAGGATAGGATTCCCTTGGGAGGTTTTCATTGGATTTGGTTTAAATATTACTACCTGTTTTGCCCATTGGTCGCTACTAGTTAATTGAGGGTGGGAGGAATGTCGGGGAAGCTGCTTGATTTGCTGTTTACAGGTTTAAAATCATGAATAATCTATCTACACTAATATAATCTACTCAGCATTTTCATGAAATGAGGTTTCCATAAAAGTGAATTTTCCAGATAACTAAAGCTTATTCAAGTGCTTCGTAAAACAGATTTCAGGCATTAACAATAAACATTTTTCTAATATGTATTATGTACTTAGAACATTTGAATAAGATATTTACTCCTTTATTAATTCTTTTAAACAAGTATTTACTAAGGACTAATTTATGGGCCAGACATGGGGGTAGGTATGGAGATAATGTCTAGGGAAAAACAACCCATGATCCTCGCTTTGCGGCACTTAGGTCTAGGTGCAGACGAGTCAGTAGGCAAATATAGTAAGTGTCAAAGTGCCTGGTGTGGTAACAGCCAAAGGTGCTCACTGGAGAAGCACTGGCCCATATTTAGGGGTTCAGGGAAGTTACTAAAGAAAAGGAAATCTAGGCTGAGAGTTAGGGGGGCTAAAGATTAAGTGAGTGACAGGATTGACTGAATGTAGATGGAAATTGTGCTATGGGCAGAAAAAGCTACTGTGAAAGTGAGAGAGCAGAGAGCTCTCATGACAACTTCCATCCCTCTGTCATGACATTTAATACATTTTCTTATCTAATTATTGACTTTATCTGTCTCTTCCCTCCCTGTAGAATATTTCTTGAGAAATGGAGCTGATTTTTTTGTTGTTGTGTGGTTGTTCCATATCTCCAGCAAGTATCTAGTAATTGGTTATTGAATTAATTATTAACTAAGCAGCTTTAACGTCCACAGAGCTTTGATGACAAACCTATCTTTATCTGCAGCAATCATGACTAGTCACTTAGCCAGAAGCACACTAGACATCTCTTCCTACTTCAAAGTGCCTACTCCATTTTTAGGCTATGCAATAAGTTCCTGTTTCCTGTTTGGGGACATCTTCAGCTTCCAGCTCAAAGCACAGATGATGAATATGTCCTGAGTGTACTGAATGGGCCATCAGCTCAGGTTACCAGCCCTACCTCCCTCCTCTCAGTTTCTTTAATGATTCATCAGTTAGAAATTTCCCAGGCAATAGTGGGACTTCCTTAGAGGTCTTTTATTACATTTGTGTGTTGTACGTGAAAACAACTGATCATGTACTTTGTAACAAAAACAAGAAGACCTTCATCTCAGATGCTTCTCTGGTTATTCTAACCTACCCTGAATAACCTCTCCTTACACTGTTGATAGTATATTTTGTGATATTGGTTTCATCAATCCTTATTCCTAGTATTATTTCTTAGATTTTAAGCATTATTATCATTATTTAAGATTCATATGCTCTATCTTTTCTTTTTAAAGTAAATTATGAGCTTCTTGAAGACACAGATTACACATCATACTCCTTGCCCCCTGCTCATCTTACTCCCAACAAGGAGCTGTGCCATCCTAAGACTTACTGAGAGTTCAGAAAGTCCTTGCTTAATGAAGGCTTGTTTGCTTGCAGATTGCTGTGCTTTTAGAGATTGTGTATGTAAGGTGAGGCCTTAATCTTTAGTATCAGCTACTATTTTGGCTATTGTCAGTGCATCTACATTTTGTAGTAAATTACTTTTACTTTTAACCTGCTACTTTATAGCACTTAGAAGACTTCTAGATTATCATATGGTATCAGATAATCAATCTTGCTAAAACTTTTTTTTTTTTTTTTTGGTCTTTTTAGGGCTGCACCCGAGGCATATGGACGTTCCAGGCTAGGGGTTGAATCTGAGCTGCAGCTGCCGGCCTACGCCACAGCCACAGCAACACCAGATCCTTAACCCACTGAGCGAGGCCAGGGATTGAACTCACACCCTCATGCATACTAGTCGGGTTCGTTACCACTGAGCTGCCATGAGAACTCCTAAAACATAATATTTTAAAACAGGGTTTCCTAAGCATATAGGGTCTAAAAGAAGGTTTAGGGCATGGGAGATGAAATAGACTTTGTGATGACTGTTTTCATAACTCTTTCAGATTTGAGGCTGCATTCTGGATGGTTAAACAAATTCTGTCATATAAAATAAGATATTACTAATTTTTTTATTTTTGGCTGCCCCACAGCACATGGAGCGCCCAGGCTAGGGATCAGATCCTAGCTACTGCCTCAACCTAAGCCACAGCTGCAGCAATGCTGGGTCCTTAACCCACTGTGCTGGGCCGGGGATCAAACCTGAGTCCCAGCACATCAAAGACTCTGCTGATCCTGTTGCACCACAGCAGGAGCTCCTAAAATTTGATGGTAGTTATACTTAAATAGTCATATCAAAATAACAATGGGTATATATTTTTTAATTTAATAGGAGAGACTTTCTTCATTCTCCAAGCTGAACCTCATAGAATGCTTTAATTTTGACTGAATCATTATGGACTTAGTTTTGCAGATTCAGAAGCTCAGTTTGATTAATTCATCCCTGGTCAGTCAAGTCTTCGAAGACTTATTCACATAAACCATACATATAAGAATGCTAATTTGTTAATTTACATAAAAATACTGGCCAGGGTGAACAGAATATTTACTTCAGCTAATTAGATATCACTTCCAGGAAGAACGTTTACTTAATAAGGGTAAAGAAAGAGTTAAGGTAGATCAATTATTTTAGAGATGTCATCAAGCTGTGATGGCTTTGCATACTGCATTAACCAGGGGAGTCTTATTATTGCATTTAGAGGCTATCAGCATCGGCCTGATGCAACCACTTCTTGTAGCTCCACCTCTTCCCCTCTCCCAACTTGATCCTGGACTCTTCTGCTGGATCTTTTGCATATAATCAGAAGACACAGAAAGAAATTGAGGGACTAGGCCGAGAAATGCATCTCTTATTTATGTCCACATTTTATGTCCAGTTGTCAATCGTATGTTGCCACCTAACTCTAAGGGAGCCTAATAGAGTCTAGCTGTGTTACCAGGAGGAAATGTGATAAATAGCCAATAGGTCTCTCCACACACATTGTTCCCTATAAGAGCAGCTCTGCTAAGTGATCTGGAACACATGTACCAGCTCAGGTGAGCACCTGCCTCCCCAGGCACACTGGGGACATACTGACAGAGCTGCACTATCCGCTCTCCTTGGCAAATATTTCTTCTCAGTCACCAAAACCATTGCCAATGATAACCCTTCATCGTGACAATAGTGTTGCATTTTTTCCAGATTATATTACATATTAATCCTGTAGCTTTCTTTTCAGGGAGATTCTCTAGGTCACTTGCTGGGATTTAGATGAGACTCTATAATTATTACTAACACAGTCATTAATACTTCCTTGAATAAGTAATTTGTTGACAACATTGCCACAAATTGATAATCAATCTGTTTTACAATGGATCATATTAGTCTTAGTTTCAGATATTGAACTTTTCTTCCTTGACCCCAAATTCTGATATTGCACCCTACTTGAAATTTTTAGGTCTCCAAATATAAACTGTGTGTCATTAGTTAAAAAAACAACAAAAAACAAAAACAAAAACTACTCTTGTATCTTTCAGTTGTTTTACTATTAAGTGATACACAAATTTAAGAAGATAGATATAAACTATCATTTTACACAGAAAAATAAGTTGCTTTAAAGGATCAATGCAGCACACTATTTACATGACAAAGGAAAAAACGTTTCCTTCTCTAGCAATTTTAGGCTATTACAAGCTGTCTACTTGACTGAAGTTTGTTACAATTATTTATATAAAATAGTATGTTAAAGAACTGTATGTGTGCTTTGTTACTGAAACTGAGTCAAAATTAGCCTCTGGATGAAATTTCAAAAAATTATCAGACAAATAATAGAAGGAAAAAATTTTCTAGAAAGAGCCTTATCCAGGAAGAATTCATTCACCACTTTTATGCGTAAAACTAGTAAGCAACAGCCCAAAATAATTAATAAATTGAATGAGAGAGTACTATGTGGCCATTAAATCTGTATCTTCATATATATAATATATATATATAATGAAATTGTGAATTATTTACAATATAATTTCAAATGAAAGGGATTGCTAATCATAAAAATAGTAAGGTTCCATTATGTGTAGTGTGGGTTCATATATGCATATATATGGAAGAAATGCACACAAACACACACGAGATAAAAATGTAATGTCAAACTGGTGATGGGTTATTTTTATATTCTTCATTATACTTTTTGTAATTTCCAAATACATTATTTGAAATGAAAAAAAAGGAACACATAATATTGCTATAATCAGAAAAAACTTAATAGTAAATGGAGAAACAGAAGGAAATATACACCCTTACTTCTGTGCACCATCTGGAATAGGCATCAGTATTTTAGTCCTACTTGCTTCATTATGTAACTAAACAACCCAACAGTATTTTGTTGTTGACAACTGTTCTGAGAGTAGCATGAACTTGGAAAGTCCGGTAACTACTGACTTCCTGGATCTCAGCTTCCTCATCTATAAAGTGAGAAAAATCACAGTAACTTTAGACAGGCTTAACTAGGCATATATAAAGCACACTAAAATACTGCAGTATTTAGAAGGATTGCCAGGAACTTCTCGATGTTATTTATATTTGCTTTCCTATTTATAGAACTGGCTGCATATCCCCTTTCATAATAATGGGGACAGCTACCATCTGTTGGACACATAACTATGTGACCAACACTTTACCTATGTTATCTTATTTAATCTTCACGACAGCCCTGTGAGAGATTTTTATCGTTATTTCCCTCATGGTGAAGTGGAACACAGCGAGGTCAAGCGATTTGGCCAAGATCACACAGCTAGTAAGTCATAGAGCAAGGATTTTACCCTAGATCTGTCAGACTCGAAAGTCTATGCTCTTTCTCCTATAACATATGGCTCTGTGCTTAGTGAGAGGCTCTCCTCCTGATACAAACATTCAAAGTATATGGCTGCCAAAAGATTAGCTTCCTTTCAACAACTTGTCCATGGGAGAATGACAAGGAAAGATAAATGCTGCAGGAGTGAGGTGAAGGTTTACAATTTGTCAAGACTCTACTCTGAACATTCCTAAAGAAACTTATTGTCTTGTTGAAGAGTTTACTCATATAGGATGAAAAACTACTGCGTCCTGGATATCTTTCAAACCTTGTGAACACTTCCAAAATTTAAATCACCTTTCCTCCCAGACTGACTCATCTTCCTCTGCTCTGTAATGGCAATACCATTATTCATCCAATCATGAAAGCTAATTTTCCCCTCCTCTAACAGTCCACATCAAGCAGAAAAAGGATGGTGTTGATTTTACTGGTGATGTGTCTCTTGAATATATAACCTATTTTCATCATCTCCACATAAGCTCTCATTCTTTCTTACCCTAGACTATTATAGTAGACTCTAGAATCTCCTTCAACTGTATCCCCATACCACCTTCAAAATTATCTTTCTAGAAAGGGGCTTGAGCATATTATTTCCCTGCTTAAAACTCTTCTCTATTTTTACCATCTCTCAGAAGATGAATTTCTTATCATAGCATGGTCCTTCACACTGAAGCCCCACTTTTATTTCCAGCCTCATCTCCTATTTTATAATACCACATCCCACACTGTCACTCCGTTAAGCTATTTGAAATTATTTAAATACATTAAGTATTCTCACATTATTATTTAAATTACATATTGTCCATGCAAACGAAAGAATTATGAGTTAAAAAGTAAAGAAGTATGGGAGTGCTGTTAATAAACCCTGGTCATATCAGACCCCAGCTATCAGTTTAAGTGAGTAGTTTTAAAACATATACCTTTTGGGAGTTCCCCTCGTGGCTCAGTGGTTAACGAATTCGACTAGGAACCATGAGGTTGCAGGTTCAAACCCTGGCCTCACTCAGTGGGTTGAGGATCCGGTGTTGCTGTGAGCTGTGGGGTAGGTCACAGATGCGGCTCAGATCCTGAGTTGCTGTAGCTGTGGCGAAGGCCAGCGGCTACAGCTCTGATGAGACCCCTAGCCTGAGAACCTCCATATGCCATGGGTGCAGCCCTAGAAAAGACAAAAAGACCAATATATATATATGTATATATATGTGTATATATATATGTGTGTGTGTGTATATATATATATATATATATATATCTTTGTTCCTTCAACACCAAGCTTCCAAAATCTATATACTAGAACCCCATGTAAATACTGGATGCTACTTTAGAAAGAAAGTTGATTTGGTAAATCCACTGATGAAAAGGCATTGATGTAATCAAGTGAAATAAGGAAGTAGGAGACTTTCAAAGATAAATAAAATCGGGAGAACAAGTATGAAACGGACTATAAGATCAAGAATGTTGTATTTGGATTTTAGTTCATTTGCAAGCCTTCTTGACATTTTAAAAGCATTACTCTCAAATCACTGTTCTGCTTAGCAATCACCATTTTCATCGATTTGAATGTTGATTTTAATAAACAAAGTCTTCATTAAATTTTGCATTTTTACCCTCTCCCCAGGCTGCCCTAGGGAATATTCTTTGTGTAATTAATCCATTATGACTAATAATATATGGATTAACCCCAGAAGGCATGGGCTTCTGTCTTTAAGCATTGTTCCTTTATTTATTAAAGGATTGACAAGCACAGAATTATTTCACCCATATGACAAGCTTCTGCCAGGAAGAAGTCTAAGTCACAAATTAGAGGACACTTATTTACATTACTTATTTCTTTTTCAGCTCACGCACTACTGTGATATGTTAAAGTTAGGCAACTAAGTAAGAATTAGGCTTTGGGGCTTTGGATCCAAATCAAACTTGACTCCTTGAGCTAACAGTTCTTTTCTTTTCTTTTTACCCTCTGGGTTTAATTTCTCTGTGTTTACAGTATGAGCAAACATGTTTCTCATTAGTGTTTATTTATGACCACAGGAATCACTTTGAACTCTTCTAATCCTAGTGGAAACGCTTTTCTCAAAATAAACCCAGATCATATTGGGTTTTATCGTGTAAATTACGAAGTATCAACTTGGGAATGGATAGCTACCAATCTTTCCCTCAACCACAAGGTAAGAGTAGCAGTGGTTGTGAATTGTTTTATTTTTGTTCTAAGAACAGCATCTTAATGATATTAATTTTTCAACACCTTTCGCTTTAAGATTCATGTTTCTTACCTCTTTTTCTTCCTCCTTCCAGGACTTTTCAACTGCTGATCGTGCAAGTCTTATTGATGATGCTTTTGCCTTGGCAAGGTGGGTTTTGGAATGAGATTAGATTATTTAAAACAGTGTGGATTTGTCATAAATCTTTTTTTAATGAATTACAACAAAGTTTAAATATTAATTTAGAGTTTAAAATATCAAAAGCCACTATTTAAGACATTATTCTTTTCTTTAGCTTTCTATTTTAAAACTAATATGAGCCTCATAGCTAATACTGATATCAACCTCTTAATATACACAAAACTCACCTATCCTGTCAACTTTAAGTAGGGTTTGTCTAATCAGAGTCCTTGAGCTAATGAGGAGTGACACTTGCAAATGCTCAAAAGAGTATCTTCACAATTTGATTTAATAAAAAGACAAATAATATATTTCATTAACTCACTTCTCTGAGTCCAAGTCAATTGTAAGATTTTATGGGTAGAGTTGTCAAATCTTGGTCAGGTCACTGGGGTAAGAAGAATGAGACATGGCACTCTAGGATTAAGATACGGTTTAGGAAATGTGAGTTTTTTTTCCTCATAGCCTGAAGGTAACTTAGACGTAGAAAAAAAAATAATAACCTACACCTTGAAAAAAATAATTAACACAGACTAGGGTAATGTAAGAGTAGTAATCACAGAACCTTTGAGTTTTATTTCAGGTAATCTAACACTAGTAATTCAACAGGTATTTGTTGAATTTCTGATACTTTGGTAGGAGATAGGGACAGAGCCAACATGCTTTGCTGGCTTTGTAGTAGCCCCATTTTAGACACAGATGATATATTACTTTCTCAGGAGGTCTCATGGCCCCTTTGTCTGGGTTCGGTGTTCCTTTTAAGGGCTCCTGTGTTTCCCATAATATTATATTGTCATCGCTTATTAATTATTCATCTCATCCATCAGACTCTAAGTTTTGTGAGAGTAGGCACCCAGATCGTGTTCCTATTGATTTTATCCCCAACTCCTAACTGTGCCTAGCCCCTAGTAGTTGCTCATTAAATATAATCTAAATACATGGGTGGAAGGGTAGTAAAACAGCACTAAAGGCATGGGAGCCCTATTTTACAGAGACTCCCTAGATGGTATAAAAGAAGTCAGAAAACCTTTGTGACATTTTCAAGGAGGGGAATTTAAAGGGTTAAAAAACAGACTCTCAAACCAGATTAAAATCCTGGTTCTGCATAACCTCAAGAAAGTGTCTTAACCTCTCTGTGCTTCAATTTCCGTATTAATAAAATGGAGATGACCTTATAAGACTCTTGTGAGGAATAAATGCAAGAATGCACATCAAGTATCCAAAACATTGCCTGGCCCTTCAGGAAATGTTCAATAGATTGTATTACTTGATCAAAAGGCATCCACACTGATTAGTAGCAGCAAAGAAGCATTTACAAAAGCTCTTCCGAATTTACAATCTAGATTCCCTTTGTAGGTAACAATCTTATTCTCTTTAGTGAATCACCAAGTTTAATCCCCTGGATATGTAACAGATTAATTATTTTCATTATATTACAGGATGTCAATCACTCATCTAATAAATATTTATTGAGCACCTACTCTGTACCTGGCACTATGTAGACTGAGGAAATTAAGTGGTAAAAGATGATCAACATTTTTAAATACACTAAGACTATTTAATGTTTTTTAGGAAAACTCTCCTTTGCGTGCATCATGACCTTTTCCACAGCTTAGAATATTGGCTGTTAGAAATTACACAGAAGTGTAACATCTTTATAATTTAATTTCCATCGCAACACAATCCAGACAGTTCTTTTGCTTTAAGAAGTGAAAGCCTCTTGAATAGCTTTCTCTGAGAAACTGTGTACAAAGCAGATAACTCACACCACTTACGACTTTCTCACATTTGTTTAGCCCCTTGGTCATAGTCCCATAAAATTTTGAAGAGCTTCAGAAGGGAAGAAAGTAAAACAAATTTGAAAACCAAAAAAAAAAAAAAAGAAAAAAAATGTAGAATCACACAGCAACCAATCCTGAAAATACCTGAGCTATCACCTGAAATAGTGCCTGAGCTATTGAATTATCACTCAGTTTCTTTCTACAAAACATGAGGGGAAAAGGGCTTGGAGAGAAACAGACCCAACCTGTGTTGGTTAGAGTCACATCCAGATCACTCTGAAACTTGAGAGAAAAGCAGAAGTGTATAGTTAGATAGATAAGTGTCTGTGGTAGGATTAGAATTTACACAGCTCTACTCTGCTATTCAAAAAGAAATGTTACCTATCATATTTCATCAGCAAGACTAAAAGGGCAGATCTAAAAATAAATATATTCTTGATTCCACTGCCCCCAAATTTGAGGAGCTAGTACTCTTACTGCCCTGGATGGAATATCCACCTGGGCACATTCGTTGAAGATAAGGCGTAGAAACACACCCAGTCATTCTGAGTCCCCCAAACAGGCTCAGTTCAATTATATGCCCTGCTGGTAAAACCCTCAACGTTTTCAATTTCGTTTAAAGTTTCTTCCAGTCCCCAGCCCAGGCTAGTTTCAGGCCAGGCACCTGCAATGGGAACAAGGTGCTTGGTTTCCTCTCCATTTTGCTGCATGGAACTTCTACGTCTCACCATGCTGCCTGGGACTCCCCCAGAGAGCTAAGGCAACGAGGCAGGACAACAGATGAATGGAAGAGCTCGACATGCCTTTTGGTGCTCTCTGAACCTTGTAGATGTTTAACACTGATTCTTTTCCTTGTGTGCTGCTTCCATGGACTCTGCACCATCCACACTCATTCCCTGGCCAAGGGTCTTTCTCCTATAGTTCCCTTGAGGTGAGGAAGTGAAAATGTCTGAACTGCATCTGGTCCATAGGAAGTAGTCACATATCCTTTCTCCTGACCATGTCAGGAAGGATGGCTCACCTCACACAGTCCTACCTCTTCCCTTGGAGGTCAGAGCAGTAGCCAACCACAGTCTCCCATCCTTTAGGTTTCTTGGGACTTCAGACACCAGGCCACTGTGACCCCAAGCTCCAAAATACTCAGATAAAACTCTTCAAGTAGTCCCATTAAAGCCCCCTTTCTAGGCTTGATGTTTGGGAAAAATCATCCTACACCTCCCCCAGCCCCCTGAGGGAGGAAAGCATTCACAGAACACTGAGAGAGTCCTCCAAAAGCTCTCTTCCAAAATGTTTCTCTCTCCCCCTTAGCCTCTCCATCTCTTCCACAGGCTTGTAGTGGGTTATCACCCAAGGGTCACAAAACCTTGTTCCTGCCCATGTGAGTCCTGACTGGATGGGCCTGCATCTTACTCTGGAGGATGTGCCAAGGTCCCGGTTTGGGGACCTTGTCAAAACTGAGACAGAAAAATCCCTTTTTTTGTCCATTCGGGGTTACAGTAGATTTATTTTCCCTTTTATTTTTTTGTTTTGTTTTGTTTTGTTTTGACTTTTTAGGGCCGCACCCACGGCATATGGAGGTTCCCAGGTTAGGGGCTGAATCGGAGCTGTAGCCACTGGCCTACTCCAGAGCCACAGCAACACGGGATCCAAGCTGTGTCTGTGACCTACACCGCAGCTCACAGCAACACCGGATCCTTAACCCACTGAGCAATCCCAGGAATCGAACCCACAACCTCATGGTTCCTAGTCAGATTCATTTCCACTGAGCCACCAGGGGAACTCCTACTTTCCGTTTTAAATAATTTATATTGTGCTCTGCAGCCCTTTGTGTGCCAAAGCCAGGAGAGGAGTGAGGAACAGCGTAAGGGAAAGCAGAGAGAACTGGCTAGCAAGCCCACGGGTGGGAGCAGGAGTCCCTGAGTGAGGGAAGAATGGCAGAGAGGATGGCTTCAAAGGCCACCTGCGCTAATGATCCAAACAGACTTGCAGTCAGGCTTCAAGGTGCAGGGGCCCCAGTGATATCCAAGGTGACGGTCAGGTTAGCAAATAAAAACCAGTAAGTGAACATTAGCCACACCAAGATGAAAGACCTCTAGGTATACCAGACTTAGCATTTTATAGGTATTTACACAGCTGACCAGAGCACAACACAGAACTGGATAAACAACTTTTCCTAACCCCTTGAGGGCTGCCTTTTAAAAGAAGGGAGAATCAGGGAATGGGGAAAGACTCCAAAAGGAAACTAGGAGTCCTAGTTGATCGCAAGGATACTATTCCAAGTCAGAAATCCAAATTTAATTAGTACGTTAACGTCAAGAGACCAGACACATGAGTTTTCAAAACTCTCCGCACCATCTGAAGGCTTTGCTGAAGAACGAGAGACCATGGGGTCAGTTCCATCCATCTAACCACACCTCTCAACAGTTTCTAATGTCCCATTCAAAAGCCACGTTTGATAGGGCACTATGCTTCACTCAAACTTCTCTGAGAAGGACTATTGCAGTCTTTCCAGGTCACACCCAAGGAAGCAAAAACAGATCTTTTGTTACAAGATTCCCCAACCTAAGATAGGAGAGCAAGAATTCCATCATAGGACCTCTTCTTTTCTTCGTCTTAGAGTTTTATGGGACCTTTCTTTAAGTTATAGCCTCTATCCTCTCTACACTATAAATTATAGGACAGCTCTAGGACTGAAGTCCCTCAGGCTGGACTCTTACTGTAAATGAAAGACTCTTGAATAAGAAAAATTCTCAACCAAGTCTGGCTTTCAGAGCTGCCATGTGTCCGTGGATTTACAAATAGTTTGAGACTCAAAGCAGAGTAAAAACGCTATCTTAGGTTGACATTCCTCAAAGCAGAGTCTGAAGCGGAGGTCCCCGTACATATGATTTATTGAGAAAGTACTCTCCTGAGACAGGGAATGCGAGTAGTAGGATGGGGAAAAGGCTGAGCAACAATATGCTCTCAGCTGGAGTCTGCTTTGTCAGATTCCATTAAAAAGCCATGAATTGTACTACAGAGTGGATCCAACTCAAGGGAAGCGGGCTGCCTTATTGCATTCCTGAATCAGACACTTAATGGCCAGGGTTGAGGGTTCCACAACCTTTTAAGCAATATGGATATATTCAGTCAAGAACTATTCTCTGACAAAAGCGAAGTACTACTAGGGGACCTGAGGAGGGAGATATATGTGTCTTTATTCTAAAAAACAAACAAAAAAAGAAACAAAAACAAACAAAAAAACTAATTCTTCATGTGTGGTCCCAGGAGTATTAGCATTGCCTAGGAACTTGAGAGAGATGCAAACTCTTAAACCTTACTCCAGATCTGCTGAATCAGAAATTCTAGGGATGGGGCCCAAGGGTATGTGATTAACAAACTTTCTAGGTGTTGCTGATGCATGTTCAAACTTGAGAATCATGATTCTAAATGATACTGCTCTTCCTCGGAAGTATCAAATATCACTGAGTAGTTGGTAGGAGTTGCAAAGTAACATGATTTGTGGGAAATGACAATTGCATCAACTTAATTCTCAAAATATTATTTCTATAATAACCAGCAAAAAATTAACTCTCTGTATTACTAATTCAATAATTTAAAGTTTATTGCTTAAACTTTCAAAATGTAGTGTGGAAAGACAGGATTCCCATCTACTATTCTTTTCACAACCTAGGGTAGGCGTTCCCGTCATGGCTCAGTGGTTAACGAATCCGACTAGGAACCATGAGGTTGCACGTTCAATGCCTGGCCTTGCTCAGTGGGTTAACGATCCGGCGTTGCCGTGAGCTGTGGTGTAGGTTGCAGATGAAGCTTGGATCTGACGTTGTTGTGGCTGTGGTGTAGGCCGGCAGCTACAGCTCTGATTAGACCCCTAGCCTGGGAACCTCCATGTGCCACGGGTGCAGCCCTAAAATAGACAGACACAGACAAAAACAAAAAAACAAACCTAGGCTAAAATTTGAGGCATTACAGATTTCTGAGAACAGTATTTCAAAAAGGTTCTAGAATATTTTATAAGAAGGAAGAAACTGGATTCTTTAAATTTTTAAATAGCAATAGTAACTTCACATTTTTTTGAGGAACAGAATCTATTTTTATTTATCAATATTGTTGGGAAATGTAGGAAAAAGGAGATGTTTTCATGGGAAATATAAGTTTATGGGAATGATTTAAGCATGCATGAGTACTCATATTACTATTCATAACAAATGTAAAAATAATTCAATAAGATACATTTATAATGGTGCATTTGCATATTATAATCAGCTTGTAAACCTAAAATTTAAGTTTCTATTTGTCATTATTAACCATATAGCTAAATGGCTTTTATCTAAAATTTTACCAAAGCAATTTTTCAAATGCATACCTTAATATTCTGTCTTCTTCTTTATACTGAACATACGAAAGCACTAATACATCATTATGAACAAATCTCTTTGATTGGGCCTCAACAGTAATGCATTCTCTTAATTATTTAATGGAAGGATTTTCATTAACATTGAAGTCTATGATCTCCATATTAGTACTTGCAATCAAAGGAAACTAGTCTATGGTTTTTAATTAACTGTGGGCTTTTTTTTTCTTTCTTAGAGCTCAACTTCTAAATTATAAGGAGGCTCTGAACTTGACCAAGTATCTCAAAATGGAAGACGAATATTTACCATGGCAGAGAGTCATTTCAGCCGTAACCTATATCATTAGCATGTTTGAAGATGATAAAGAGCTATACCCTATGATTGAAGTAATGTTAATGCTATATCTTATGAAAGTAGATGTTTAGCCATCAACAGAATAGGTAGATTTCTGAGAGAAGGGACCCATGGGAGACACAAAAGCATAGCTTGCCTGCCAAGTGAAATCAAAGGAAATTACAATTAGTTGACTAATCAAACCAAAGAGATGCTACTTTTTTTCAGTGTGAAATGTATCATTATTTTTGGTTCAGTATACCACTTACAGGTGTATTTTAGCGTTAGAAAGAATATAACAATTAATATTTTATTTATTTTATTTTATTATTTTTATTATTTCTTATTTAATTTATTATTTATTTATTTCAAAATAAACATTTGAAACCATGGATACAAACTAGATCTTATGTTTAATGGATTTATCTATGTTAAAGTGAATTTATTCTTATCAAAATATGACATCATTTTTCCTTATTCTTAGTGCTGTTATTTTCACAATGAGATTTTATTATGAGATAGTAATTCTAAATACTTTTATTGGCTTTGTGATTTCTTTGTGGCACTTTGGCACTTATAATTTTAAACAAATTCTGGATTCCAGTCTCCAGCTCTTCCACTTTCTTTATGGAAGAACTTGGACAAATGATTTCTTACTTGGGAGTCTTTATTTACTTCACACAATAGCAATGGCAGCACTTGGCTGCCTATGGTAATGGGATAGTGAGAATCATACACTATAAATAGTCTTTGTAAATCCTAAGGCAATATACTAATATTAGCTATTATTATTTCATCAATACTTGAGCAATTTTCCTTAGTGCAATAAGTATGTCAGGTGTCACTCTATTTATTACAAATACTAACTAAGAAGTGGAGGTTAAAAGGGGCTAACCCAAAGTTCTATAAAACAGAGAATGATCCATGATGTCATCTTCAGAACTGAAGTAAAATTACAACTTTCCTAAGGAAAATCCCAAAGTTCTCTGAACCAGTAGTGAAAAAGATTACAACAGGGAACTGTAGACTATAATAAATGGGGGACTGCCACTAAATAGTAAATGGTTACTCATTGTGCATGGTGCTTTTATTTCAGAAATACTTCAGAGATCAAGTGAAGCCCATCGCAGATTCTCTGGGATGGAATGATAATGGAGACCACCTCACAAAGTTATTTTTTACCTTTTATACAATTAATATTCATTTAATATTTGTGTGTTAAGACATGTTGAAAAGTGCTCAAGGCCCCGGATCTGTGTATCTTTGTTTTCTTAGGTTACTCCGCGCCTCTGTATTAGGGTTCGCATGCAAGATGGGAGACAGCAATGCCTTGAACAGCGCTTCCCATTTATTTGAGCAGTGGCTAACGGGGACTGTAAGGTGACTGTTCACCATGTTTTCATTTCTAGAAGGCTTTCAACTGAGAAATGAGGAATTAAAATTTCTGAAACACCATTTCTTCTCCTAGTCTTCCTGTAAATCTCAGGCTTCTGGTATATCGGTATGGAATGCAGAACTCTGGCAATGAGACTTCATGGAACTACACTCTTAAGCAATACCAGGAAACTTCCTTAGCTCAAGAAAAAGAAAAGCTACTGTATGGATTAGCATCAGTGAAGAATGTTGCTCTTTTGTCAAGGTAAAATGGAGCATTAAAAAAAATTATATGAATGGTACTTGATAGTTTTATGTCACAGTCTCTTAAGATGCTAATTAAAGGATATGTCTCTAAGAAAATCCATTATAAGTTATTTTCCTGGTAAGAAACAAAATATCCATGTTAAGAGTGGCTTACACAATATAGATATGTAATTTTATATTTAAAAAAGTCTGGAGGTAGATAGTTTCCAGTTGTATAGAGTGGTTCAACATTTTTTCACCCAGGACCGACACTCTTTCCCTTTCTTTTCTGCCATCCTCAACATGATGGATGTCTTATGACTTCCAGAGCTCCAAACATTTTATTTTCACACAAATATGTTCAATGGAAGAAGGAGAGGAGCAAGAGTTCCTCCTCATAAGTCTCTGTCTTTTACACTCTTAAGAGGTCAGTTATCTCTACTTCCCCTCATAATCAAGAACTGGGTCAACCTTGATCATTCTGGGTTATCCCAATGAAGCATTTTCTGACTAGGATGAACTTGAATTCCTTTGATTTGAGCCAACCATGATACTCTGAGGCTGGGGAAGCAGTCTACCTTACCCAGGATCAAGGATATCTTGATCCAAGCCCAGAACAAAACTGGTCTCTGATACAGACAAGGAGTGTCTGTCACAACATTCTTACACACACACACACACACTGCACACACGGTATTTACATTCCACTCAGAAGGTACAAAGACTGCTTGAAGCCTATCTATGAATCTTCTTCCACTCCATACCTATGGCCTAAATCAACTAGCTTCCACCTTATTCATTTTTTGCTTAGGTATGGTTTCTGAGTTATTTATTTTATTTGTTTAACCAAGTTATGATGTCCTTTCTATGTACAGTTATACAGACTGTGGGAATAAAAATAAATAAGAATGACATCTATCCTTGAGAAACTTACAGGCTCATGGGAGAGGCAGAATATACATAAGAAATTATAAAACAATAATTAATTTATAAGGACTACCAGAAGCAATTTGCTTTTACTTAGCAGGGCCAATAATAAATACACTTTCACCATCTCAGCTCAGAGCTATATGTCAGTTTTCCTTCTCCCTACCCTAAGATAGTCTATCAAGAACTTAATCATCTTGACATTCCACAAAACATCATATTGATTCACTGCTTTGATAACAGTGTGCTAACTGAATATGATGAGAAAATTAGCAAGTGCTAGAAGTTCCCATGGTGGCTCAGCCAGCAGTAATGAGCCCGACTAGTATCCATAAGGATGGCCTCACTCAGTGGGTTGAGGATTTGATGTTGCCATGCGCTGTGGCATAGGTCACAGACGAGGCTCAGATCCCATGTGGCTGCGGCTGTTGCTGTTGCTATGGCTGTTGCTGTGGCCGGCAGCTGTAACTCCAATTCCGCCCCTAGCCTGGGAACTTCCATATGCCACAAGTCTGGCCCTAAAAAGCAAAAAAAACTACACACACACACACACACACACATATACATACATATATACACATATATAGTAAAAATTCAGAAGCCCACCACTCCAGTGCAGTTTCTGAAGTTTAGGGGTCTAGAGTACGTTAAGATATTCTCTCTAGGTACAGCCATGGCATATATTTAATAAAAATATATTGATTTAATCACTCAATTTATCTTGGACTTATTTGCATTATACTATAATTATAGCCAACCAATCTAACCACGTAGGTTATATTAGAAAGTTGTTTTTTATAATACAAGGAAGAGCAAATAAGATTAAACTGTAATCCCATTTAAAATAAGAGTATAGGAGTTCCCGTTGTGGCGCAGTGGTTAACGAATCTGACTAGGAACCATGAGGTTGCGGGTTCGATCCCTGGCCTTGCTCAGTGGGTTAAGGATCTGGCGTTGCCGTGAGCTGTGGTGTAGGTTGCAGACGCGGCTCGGATCCCGAGTTGCTGTGGCTCTGGCGTAGGCCGGCGGCTACAGCTCCGATTAGACCCCTAGCCTGGGAACCTCCATATGCCACGGGAGCGGCCCAAGAAATGGCAAAAAGACAAAAAAAAATAAATAAAAATAAGAGTATAAGTAATTCAATTTACTGGTCCCTTTTTTTTTTTTTTAGTTTAATGGGGTAATAGGTAAATAGAAATTTTTCTATTTAATAAATACAATGAATTTTAATAGTTTAAACTGCAGTTTTTCTGAATTGTTTTTAGTACTTCCAAAATAATTTAATTTTTAATGTTCTTATTGTTTACATTTCATTAGTCCTCAAGATCCTAGGTTGTTCTTTATAAACAGTTAAACATTTTAGAAAATACTAAATTGTGTTTTATCATTTGTCTTATTTAATTAACTCTGTCAGTTGATGACTCAAGAACTGAATTACTAGAATGAAAGCTATGTTTTATTGGAATTTAGCTAAGGGTGAACATTAAAAGTTCATTTTGTATTGTTTTTCTGTCTGGCTTCTCTTAGGTATTTGGATTTGCTCAAGGACCCAAACGTTATTAAAAGCCAGGATGTGTTTACAGTCATTCGATATATCTCCTACAACAGCTATGGGAAGACTATGGCCTGGAACTGGATACAGCTCAACTGGGAATATCTGGTCAACAGGTGGGATGATCAGATAATGGTTTGTTGTTCTCTTTATCTGATACTATCTACAAGTTTCCTTTTCCTCTTTTCTGTACATTCTCTGACATCTATACAATATCTGAAATGGCATATTTTCAGAATTTTAGCATCACAGTATTTTCCTTCCAGGCAAGCAACATACTAGCTAATTTTAGGCATAATTCCTTTCCTGGAGAGTAGCATTTCTAGCTGATCTATAGAATTCTGAAATATAGAAAGATGCCTAAATAGCATTATTTTTAGTTTGGTTAAAACAAGCTTATCTTGGAGTTCCCGTCGTGGCACAGTGGTTAACGAACCCGACTAGGAACCATGAGGTTGCGGGTTCAGATCCCTGCCCTTGCTCAGTGGGTTAAGGATCCTGGCGTTGTCGTGAGCTGTGGTGTAGGTTGCAGACGCGGCTCGGATCCCGCGTTGCTGTGGCTCTGGCGTAGGCCGGCGGCTACAGCTCCGGTTAAACCCCTAGCCTGGGAACCTCCATATGCCGCAGGAGTGGCCCAAGAAATAGCAAAAAAAAAAAACAAACAAACAAAACAAGTTAATCTAATTCTGCCTCTTGTACTAGCACCTAGCATAAAGCCAGGCACATATTTAGTTCTCAATTAATCTTTAATGAAGACTAAATGAGAATTCCTGGACCTGGGTTCACATTAGAGCCCTACAGTTTACTGAGTTCATATGGATAATAACTTTTAACTCTCTTAACCAGATAATTAAACTTTAGGTATTTTGAAAAGTTCTTAAAAGCAAACTGTATTTTCCCAGGCAACAGCAGTTTTAAAATAAGTGGCAAAGACAAGAGATGAGAGATGCTTTCCTAATTTCTTATTTTTTTAGCCCCATATGAAAAAAACTACTACTACTCTTGTCCATGATCCTCTAACTTTAATGCTTATTTCCATTCAAAAGATACTTCTTTAACAGAGTATAAAATAGAATATAGATTATATATCCCAAACAAATATGTAGGCATTGAGCAAAGACTTATACCATCTGTAATCCTACACCAAGAAATGACCTCTGTCATTCCCTCCTAATCTCTCCTGTCTTCCCATCAGCATTGCCTAGTGTATAATCACCACCTTATCAGAAATACTAACTGCAAAGATACCTTTTATTTCTATACTCTTTTCTACCCCACAATCAACCAGTGAGCCATTATGTTAATTCACATTTCTCTATCTTCCGAGATCCAAATTTTATCTCTAGCTCTCAAACAAGACACCCTACATTGCTTTTGCTTACTTGTGATACAATTTTACTTTTTCTGTTCTTGCAAAGATTGAGTGTAACTGCTCACCCATTTCTAATAAGATTGATTGGTATGCTTGTTTGTGTGTGGGGGGGAGGGGTGTATATGATGCTTTTTCTCATCTGTGTATAATTTTTATGTTTCAATGGAATGTTTGGTTTAGAATTAATAAATCTGATGAGAACATGCTCTTATCTGAAGGCAATAGTTCATATTATGTAAAGTAGTACCTTCCATTTTGAAAGATATATGCCTAATGACACATACCATGTATTTTGTCTTCATACTATTTTTGGCATATACTGCAGGAAACCCATATAGAGGAGGAATAATGCTTACTATTAAATTATTGTGAAAATATAAGTAAATAATGTTCTATTTTACATAATAAAATTAGCATTTACTTATTTATTAAACAGTATTTCTCAAAGCCTAGTTGAATAGCTCTGGTGTGACATTTCAAATAATGGATATTTCATTCTCAAAAATTAGTTCATTGTTATACTCTTCAAAAATAAAGAAATAGGAGGAGTTCCTGCTGTGGCACAGTGAGTTAAGCAGCAGCTTGGTCACTGATGACGTGCGGGTTCGATCCCCGGCCTGAAACAGTGGATTACGGCTGACATTGACATAGCTGCAGCTGAGGTCATAGATGAAGCTCAGATTCAACCCCTGGCCCGGGAAGTGCCATATGCCATGGGTACAGCCAAAAAACAAAACAAAACAAAACAGGTGTTACACTGTCATAAAAGCCATAAACAGCTAATAAATCTATTAGACCTAATGTTGAATTTTTTGAAATTCAATGTTGAAAAATACATTGATAAACTATTTTCAGTACTAGTTCCAAAACACTCTCCCAAGGTTTTTATTATTTCTTCATATTCTAATGATCTAATTCTCATGAGGCATCATTTAAAATATCCTCAGGAGTTCCCGTCGTGGCGCAGTGGTTAACGAATCCGACTAGGAACCATGAGGTTGCAGGTTCAGTCCCTGCCCTTGCTCAGTGGGTTAAGGATCCGGCGTTGCCGTGAGCTGTCGTGTAGGTTGTAGACGTGGCTCGGATCCCACGTTGCTGTGGCTCTGGCGTAGGCTGGTGACTACAGCTCCTGATTAGACCCCTAGCCTGGGAACCTCCATATGTCACGGGAGCGGCCCTAGAAATAGCAAAAAAAAAAAAAAAAAAAAAAAAAGCCAAAAAAAATATCCTCAAACATAAAATTATACAATAACCACATGTCAGACACAAAAAAAATAATTAGAATTAGTAATGAATAAATATAATTTCCCCATTAAAACTGGATAATACAAATTAAACACAAATGAGCCAAGCTTAATCCAAATATTTCCAAACTCTTAAAAAACATTTTCCAGACTTTAGAATGAGTGCTTTACTGCCTCTGTATCTGAACAATTTCTTGTCATCCTAAAATAAATAAGTTGTTTTATAAATAAAGCTTTTGTTACATGATTTTTATGACAGCTGATGGCTACACTACTAATGTCCTTTCTAGTTTGAGACTTAACCATAAAGTACCAAAGATACTTGTGAAATTATTATTTGCTTCCATTTATTCCACCAAACTCTTACATGAAACTGTGAAGCTGGATGAAATCAATAAGCCAATATAATGTGCTGTGACAAAGTCTGAGTTTAACTTATTACTATGAATGAAAATTAAGTCAATAGGACACTACTAGAATCATTTAAATACTACTCATAAACAAAATAATGTAATAAGCATTTAATTAAAAGTTTTGTGTGCATCAAAATTATTTCTTCTGGATAACATAATAGTACCCATGTAAACATTAAATCCAAGAGGATGATTTTTATATAATTATTTTTCAAAATATTTAAGATATAATTAAATCCTTATGTTAGATTTTTTTTTTTTAAACTAGGGGTTGAATCAGAGCTGCAGCTGCTGGCCTATGCCACAGGCACAGCAACACCAGATCTGAGCTGCATCTGCAACCTATGCCACAGCTTGCAGCAATGCCAGATCCCTAGCCCACGGAGCAAGGCCAGGGATCAAACCCGTATCCTCATGGATACCAACCAGGTTCTTAACCTGCTGAGCTACAAAAGGAACTTCCTTATTTTAGTTTTAAAAGTAATTAATATGATAAATACACAGCATATTTCCTCTTAAATGGTACACTTTATATAATACTGGTTTCTTGGGATGAACATGTTTTGTTTTTATATTTCTAGTATTTATACAGGTAGTTTTGTTTTTATATCTCTAGTATTTATACAGGTAGTTTTTATTCAATCTATTCATTGCTGGTTTCTAAATATATTCTTTAAATTTCAGTCACAAAGTATAAAACAGAAAAGGAATATTTTAGAAATTATAGGAAGTCACTGGAAAAATTATTTTCTTATCTAATAACAGACTTTTTTGAATCTGTAGAACATCATTACAGGAACTTAGTGTGATTTCCTTTTTTAAAATCCCAATTTCTTTATTATAAAGTGGGTGTGTATTATTTTGCACAAAATGCAGATAAGGATACAAAATCACCAATAATCCCTGTTGTGACATTGCTGTTTTTCCTTGGGTCATTTTTCTATGGTTGTTTATTTATTTACAGAAATGGAATCATGTTAGACGTGTGATTTTATAACCTTTTTTTACATTATCCTGTACTATGGACATCTTTTCATTCTTTATGCTTCTTCAGTATTATTCTTAATGCTACATCATATCTTGATGTCTAGATATATCTTAGTTTATTCAGTTGATCTCCATATTTTGGATAATAAAATTGTTGCAAATTTTCCATTGTATAAATAATATACTAACATCTTTAAAACTGAAACTCTTTGTTCTCCTTGAATGTCCTTCACAATTTCCTTAGGGTACAAATAATACTAGAAGTAATACTGCTATGTCAAAGGATGTGGTTTGTTGTTTGTTTGTTTCATTACTTTTCAGGGCTGCACCCATGGCCTTTGGAAGTTCCCAGGCTAGGGGTCAAATCAGAACCACATCTGTGACTGACACCACAGCTCAGAGCAATGCGGGATCCTTACCCACTGAGCAATGCTGGGATCGAACCCAAGTCCTCATGGATACTAGCTGAGTTCATTTTTGCTGAACCATGACGGGAACACAATGATTTGTTCCTTTTTAGAGTTTCTGATGAATATTGCAAAGCTTTCACCCAGAACAAAATGTACTATTAATTTTGCTTATTTTTCCAACCTTTGTCAATACTAGTACTGTCATTTAAAAATATTCTTGCTAACTGAGTACATGAAAACTGATATCTCATTTTAAATAATTCCTTCATTCAATAAATACTGTGGTGCATCTACTATGTGCTTGGCACAGTGCTTGGCACTGAAGGTACAATATATATAAGGACAAACAGATCTGGCTGGCTGTCCTCGTAGAGCTTAGATTTTAATAATGGAGATCAAGATTAGGAACCACACAAATACATGTATTCTTAAAACTGTAATAAATACAAATAGAAGAGGTTCAGGGCATGCTGAAAGAGTATATATAATAGGGAAACTGACCAAATCAAGAGATGTTGGAGGTTAAGGACCTCCCTGAGGGAGTGATGACTGACCTGAATTCTCAAGGAAGGGCAGGAGGAAATTAGATGAACAGGACGCAAAGCATTCCTGGCCGAATGCCTACTGTCAGAAAAGAGGAAAGATGAGGGTGAGGCTTTTCAGGGTCACGTTTAGATTTGGACTTTTGTCCCAAGGGCAATGATAAGTCACTAAAGGGTTTTAAGTAAGAAAGTAAAATGATCAACTTTACACTGAAAAGAAAGCTCTGGTGGTAAAGTAAAGCACAAACCTAGGTGGGGGTCAGAGAGATTCTGGGGAAAGCACTTAGAAAGCTATTGGAGTAGTCCCAGTCGAAAGACAGTGGTAGACTGTACCATGGATGTAATGGTGAAGATGAAGAGATAAGAATAACATTTAGAACCTGGTTGGCCAGAAATGGGAGACAAGTGAGGGAACAAGGATAAAGTCTATACTTCCAGAAAAAAAAATGTCTGTGGAAGAACAAGTTCAGTTTGCTGTATATAATGCCTTTGATTCTCTTTTGAGATATTAAATTAGAGCCTGTTTCAAGGAAGTTATAGTCCCTTGTCAAATACTGATTAAAGTTTGAGTAAATTCAAGAATAAAAAATGCCCCCTAGCTTGGGAACCTCCATATGACGTGGGTGCAGCACTAAAAAAAGAAAAAAAAAAACAAAAAATAGAAAAACTACTATTTATGGAGTTCCCTTGGTGGTGCAGTGGAAACGAATCCGACTGGGAACCATAAGGTTGCGGGTTCAATCCCTGACCTCACTCAGTGGGTTAAGGATCTGGCATTGCTGTGAGCTATGGTGTAGGTCGCAGACATGGCTCAGATCTGGCATTGCTGTGGCTGTGGTGTAGCCCAGTGGCTGTAGCTCCAGTTGGACCCCTAGCCTGGGAATTTCCATACACTGCAGGTGTGGCCCTAAAAGGCCAAAAAAAAAAAAGAAATGTAGGGAAGTCTCCTGAAAAGCTGAAAGAATATTAAGAGAGCTATACCAGATCAAAAGAGGATTTTTGCTCATATGGAAGACATTTTAATATGTTAAATATTCTTAAAAGCTGATGAGAAAGATCTCATGAAGAATGAGAGATTTAATATGTAAGACAGAAAAAAGATTTTTTAAAAATTAAAGTTTTTGAAAAAGTGTAGGAGAAACAGGAACCAAAGTGCAGAGGACAGAAGGCAAGTAGGTATATTTGTATGTTTGTAAGCTAAAAGATGTAGAGGTTACTATGTATTTTCTCTGTAAATTAGAAGGCAGGATCATATTTATGGGAAGGGATGGAAGGGGAACAGTGTTTGGAGGTTGTAGGAGGGTGAAAACATTTGAAAAGAGCAACTCAAAGAGGAAGAGAATGAAGTTCACTGGTGGCCTAGTGGGTTAAGGATCTGGCACTGGCATTGTCACTGCTGTGGCTCAGGTCACTGCTATGGCGAGGGTTCAAACCCTGACTGAGGAACTTCTGCATGCCTTAGGTGCAGCTCCCTGCACACCCACCCCCACCAAAAAAAAAAAAAAAAAAGGTTGGGGGTGGGGAGAGAATGTGTTGGCCAGGGTGATATGGAATTGTCAATGTGGAGGGCCTGTTTAAGATTGATATCCATGAATTTACAGTGAAACAATATGGAAAAAGTTAGGTAGCCTCTCTTGACAGAACTGGTATAGAGGACATGAGCAAGGAAAGTAAAGAGAAAACTCCTAAAGCTGGAGTTTTGCTAGACACAAATTACTGAAATATAAGGGAGTTTAGGGCGTGGGCAAAAATGTTATTGAAAATGGTAGACCATGGAATCTAAATTATATAAGGAAATAAGTGAAAGGAAAGGAAGAGCTGATAATCCAGGAGAAAGTAGGGATAGTCAATGGGCTAGAAGTCCAAATTAAGACAAAGAATGGTCATAGTGGAAAGTCAAAGGTAAATTATGCCATGGAGTGTGCATATATTAATAATTTTAGAGGCAGAGTACTTATGGATGACTACAAGGTATGATAATGGCAATTGATGGCTGAGGTACAGTGAAGAAAATATATCATTTGAAATGAGGAAGTCAAGAAACTAAGGAAGTAAATTTGTTTTATCATCAACCATGTGGACCTTGAAATCATGTCCTGGAGTAGAAAGGATGACTAGGAGTCAGATGCCAACGTGTATCATAAATGAGATGAAGGGGAATAGCTTAAGGAACAGAGGTTCTTAAAAAGAGAGTGAAGGAATGATGGTTTGGAATCCACAATGCGGAGCATGAGCCCAGCAATTCCCTTTCTGACCTGGTGCTATGGAGGATGTGGGAAAGTAAACATTCTCCAAAGAAGCTGTAGTATTCCCTGTAAAGGAGTTCCAAAGGGCTAGGTGGAGGGTTTGAGAGGTTGGGGAGCTCTAGAGAGCTAAGTCAGAGGCAAGGAGGTACACTCATTATAGGGAGAGTGTTGAGCATAGATGCCTGAGAGTATTACGCTCTGGATAATGACTGATGACATTAAGTAAAGGGAAACTGCTTGCCTTAGACTTCTAAGAGAAGAGGGATGATATAATGGATTTAAATTCAGTGGTGTCTGTGACAGAAGTGAGCAGTGGACCTAGTACACTAAAATTGTGGCTAATTATTAGAACATTTCATCTATTTCCACTGGTACATTTTTTCTTCACATTTCTTTTGCAAACTGCTGATTCATTCCTTTGCTAATTTTATGTTGGCATATTTCTCCCTATTACCAATCTGTGAGGGTTCTTTCTGTAGTGAAAATATTTGATTTTTTTATAACACAATAAGAAATTTTCACTTTTAACTTTATGTCAGCTTTTTTAGTATAATTTTTAAATGTGTATGTGACAAACTTAGTTGTTATCTTCATGATTTCTGCTTATGTTATGTGATAATTTTTATGTATTTTTTAATTTATTTTTTTATGATATACTTGCTGGTTGGTTGGGGGTGGATAACACCCCTATAGCAATGGGGTGAGAGTGGGCCATATACCTTTCCTAATAGGGGGTAGGAAAGAGTAGGCCAGGTTGCTTCAAGGTAGTGGAGGAGCATTACAATGAGACAGGTGGGGCAATGATAAGGGTCCAGTAATTTTTTTTTAATTTAATTATACAGTTTCATTATTTAATTATAATTATCATAAATTCTTTGATGGAGAGGAAATCAGAATGAGGTCTAAGAAGACTTCATTCCAAGAATGATGTCATATGACCCCCTTCATGGTGGATTATGCACTTATTTATTATGAGATATATTTCTTCTCCAGAGATTCCTTGTTTGTGTATCAATTGTAGATTTTTGGTTTGCAGTTATTCTGAAATTTTGATATAAGAGTTTATATGTATATGAGATTGTTTTAAGTTGTTGGTCTCTTAATTGCAAGTTCATCTTCAGTATCCTGCATTTGTACCCACCTCTTCTCATGATTTCTGATTTTGGTGGTATAATTGTGCATGGATGATTTCATACATTTACTGGTGAGCCTTGTCATTTGTGGAATTTTTGTTTCCTGTTGCTGTCTTTTCCTTCCTGCCTAGAGAAGTTCCTTTAGTATTTGTTGTAAGGCTGGTTTAGTGTTGCTGAATTCTCTCAACTTTTGCTTATCTGTGAAGGTTTTGATTTCTCCTTCAAATCTGAATGAGAGCCTTGCTGGGTAGAGTAATCTTGGTTGGAGGTTTTTTCCTTTCATCATGTTAAGTATATCATGCCACTCCCTTCTGGACTGCAGAGTTTCTGCTGAAAAATCTGCTGATAACCTTATTAGGGTTCCCTTGTATGTTACTTGTTTCTTTTCCCTAGCTGCTTTCAAGATTTTCTCTTTGTCTTTAATTTTGGTCAGTTTGATTAAGATGTGTCTCGGTGTGTTCCTCCTTGGGTTTATTTTATATGGTACTCGTTGTGCTTCCTGGATTTGAGTGAGTGATTCCTTTCCCATGTTAGGGAAGTTTTCGGCTATTATCTCTTGGAATATTTTTTCTGTCCCCTTCTCTCTCTCTTCTCCTTCTGGCACCCCTATAAAACAGATGTTGTTGCGTTTCACATTGTCCCAGAGTTCTCTGAGACTCTCTTCATTTGTTTTCAATCTTTTTTCTCTTTTCTGTTCTGCATCTGTAATTTCCACTAATCTGTCCTCCACCTCGCTTATTCATTCTTCTGCCTCCTGTATTCTGCTGTTAGCTGCTTCTAGTGAATTTTTTATTTCAGTTATTTTATTTTGCATCTCTTCTTGTTTAAGTTTTATATCTTGTATCTCTTTGGTCAGTGTTTGCTGTAAGTTATCCATCTTTGCCTCCAGTTTATTTCCAATGTCTTGCATCATCTTCAGCATTGACAGTCTAAAGTCTTTTTCCTGGAGGCTGAGAATCTCCTCATCGCTGAGCTGATTTTCTCCCTCATCTGAGTTATAGTTCTCTGTCTTTTCATTTTTATAGGTTTTGGTGTAGTGACCTTTTTACAGATAACAGAGTTGTAGCCTCTCTTACTTCTGGCGTCTGACCCCCTTGTGGCTGAAGTCAGTGTGGGGGCTTGCTGTAGGCTTTCTGATGGGTGGGGCTGATTGTGATAATTTTTAAATGTAAAATACTTCCTACTGTTTACCTCTTTATATATTGATATATTTTCCTTTATCCTTCTCCAATATTCCAACAGTTCAAAGTTTATATACAGTTCTTGTGGTTTTCCTTACATTGTGATTAGTCAAAATTTGACCTGTATCACAATACTTTGTACTTTGGTCTATAGTGAAAATTCTGCTTCTTGCTCTTAGAGAGAAAATGCATAAGGGATAGGAATAGAGTATCATCTCTAAACGCTATCTTCGTACTTAGCTTCAAGTGTCTGTGCTTAGCCAGGCTGATATAGATCATAACCCCAAAGATGCAAGTGGCTGATACAGCTTTTTGAAAGCAGAATAAATAGCCTATATTCAAATTTCTGTACCTGCAGGAAGACACACAGAGTATTAGTTAGGATGAAGTTATAGAGCTATTCTGCTGTAACAGAAACACAGAAATATAGCAGCATAAAGGACATAAGTAATTATTTCTCACTCAGGTTGGTCTCCTAAAGTGAGCATTCCAAGTTACAAGGGTAAGGCCTAGGATCTTATTCCATCTGTGTGATTGAAGCTTGGAGGAAGGGGAGGGAAAAAAAAGAAGCCCAAGGCAAGCAATTTCCCTTTACTTAAGCTAGGAAATAATCAAATTAATCACTTTTGTTCATTTTCCACTGATAAGTATTAGGTCACCTGTCTACACCTAGCTATGAGAAAGGCTAAGAAGTGTAATCTGCCTGTGTGCAGGAAAAAAAGAGATAGATCTGGAGAATACAACAAGAAGTCTACCCTCTCTGGGGAAGTGGTGTGGATCTATCTACAAAAAGAACTGCAAAACTTTCTGAGAATTTCTCCCAAATAGAATTATTTTAAATTGTTAAAAAAATTAAATATATTTATTTACTCTTTTACTTTGAAAATTACTTTTCAAAAACTCTCTCAAAATGATAACGAAATGTCTGTATCTAGAGAAAGATTTAAAATTCCAGGCATTTATATACCATTTTACTCCCCTAAATTTCTTTTCAGGTACACAGTCAATGACAGAAACCTTGGCCGGATTGTCACCATAGCAGAACCATTCAACACTGAACTACAGCTCTGGCAGGTATGAAGATAAATTTCTCTACACTTGTCTAGGAAGGAACATAATTCACTTTTTTTTTCAAGTAGAAATGATATTTTCTCTACTCAGATCCCAGAAGACAAGGAAAAAGAAATAATTCCTATATATAAGTAAATGTACACCTATTTTTTTCTAAACTGAAGAAAAAATTCAAATAACCAAGAAATAAAGTTTAAAAGTTGAGAAAGGTGAGGCCTTGGGAGGCTTGGGAGGCTCCATGAGACCATTCAGTTTACTACATCATGAACAGTCTCCCCTTTCCAGGTAAATGTAACCCTGGGATAAGCTGGTCAAAATTTGATTCCTTTCAGAATTCAGAGTTTGGGGATTTCAAAACCAAGACCAAATCTTTCAAATTTCAAGTATCTCAACTCCCAAGGAGAAAATGTTCATTAATGTTGGACAAATAGAGATTTATGAATATTCAGTATCTATATTAGATACTGGAATGTTAGCATTCCTCTGTGTGTGTTGAGAAACAAAATAATTATTAATTTCGTAAATTGCAAATACTACCATGGTTAACTATGGAGGAGGCTTTTGGAGGGAAGAGGGAAAAGAGAACCAAATTTAACAGTTTTTTTTTTTTTAATAAGCCCTCAATATGGGAACTCAAAGTATATTAAAATACTTCAGACTCCTGGAGAGAAAGGCTAATAAGCTAAGCAATCATTCCACAGACCAGATTTTCCAGGGAATACCCTGAGGAACAGGCAGAAAATTGAGAAACCTGCAGAAGCAGAAAGGGCACACCAGCTTCCAGTGTGCTGCTCTCCTTCCCCAGTACGTCTGAGCCTCTTTCGAGGGACATGCTGCCAGGCATCCAAAAGCCATGGGGGGAGTTCCCGTCTTGGTGCAGCGGAAATGAATCCGACTAGGAACCATGAGGTTTCAGATTCAATCCCTGGCTTTGCTCAGTGGGTTAAGAATCCGGCGTTGCCATGAGCTGTGGTGTAGGTCGTGCCGTGAGCTGTGGTGTAGGTCGAAGACGAGGCTCAGATCCTGCATTGCTAGGCTGTGGCATAGGCCGGCATCTACAGCTCTACTTAGACCCCTAGCCTGGGAACCTCCATATGCCACAGGTGCAGCCCTAAAAAAAACAAAAAACAACAACAACAAAACAACAACAACAACAACAAAAAGCCATGGGGAATGAGTGCTAATGAGAGATGGGCTCAATTTAAATGATGCACCAAAAGATATATCTCAATGTTGTACAGTGATGCTGAATTTCCAGAGAAGAAGGAAACAAATCCAGAGTGTAAAAAAAAATTTGAAGAATAATTGGGCTTAAAATTACTCCCTTATTTCCTTCTCTTTTATAGATGGAGAGCTTTTTCAAAAGATATCCAGAAGCTGGAGCAGGAGAAAAACCTAGAGAGCAAGTACTGGAAACAGTAAAAAACAATATTGAATGGCTAAAACAAAACAGAGACACCATAAGAGACTGGTTTTTTTAATTGAACGGTTAATGTGTTCAAATACCATATATTAATTCTGTGAATCTATTGTTTTTCCTGTTAAATATCTGGTGGCCTAATTTACAAGCACTAGGAAGAGAGTCATACATAGACACTGCTTTTTCTAAGTACTATGTTTATATGTCTTGCAAAGCTTTTAAATTGTTCCTCTTTGTTTATGAAGGAAGGTACTAATAGAGTAGTTAATGTACTCAGGGATTTCTTCCAAGTGTACTTCCTAGGAGATTCTTTACAAACTGAAGAGAATTTAATAGCCATTTTAATGTCTTTAAATATCATTCTTTGTATCTTAAACCTGTGAAAATAGAACAGTTTGGTCTTAGTTTTACATTTTTAGTACCAAAGAAATACCACTTAATCTTCTCTCTTGATTGATTTTTAAAGTTTAAATATCAGTACTTGAGGGACCAATATTACCATCTTAATCTTTATTTTATTATTCAGAATTACACAAATCTAATGTAATTGTATTCATATATGTTTTACTTCTTTAAATCCTATCAAAGTAACCCAGGCTTAGATTTTACTCAAGGATTTCATGAATTAGCCAAAGACATGCCTGAGTGTTTGTTGCCTTTGTTCTTATAAAATCAACAAAAGAACTCTCCTCTCCTTAAAATAAACCTGAATGATTACCTTGAAAAAAAATACGTTGTTTTCCAGTGTCACTTTACTCTCAAATAATAATGACTGCAGCATTCCTCAAATAATTTAGCAGGAGGCAGATTCAAGAATCCAGTCTTTTTCATGCTTGGTACTCTGTCATCTTGCTCCATTCCCTACAAAGCTCCTTCAAATAAGCTATGAAATTAGAGGGAAGATAGTGCTTAACTCTACTCCATGGATTTTAGAGGAAAGGGGCTAAATAATTGGAAATTGGTCAGGAAAGAGAAAAGGCTGATTATTCCATAAAACTAAATGGAATTAGAATTTATCTTTGACCTAACCTAGGGATCTAAGTGTGAAAAATGAGGAAACCCATGGATGTCCCCAACATGACTCTGCATATCTGAGGATATTTCTTATATATAACTTTTATGTATAAACCCCTAGATCCTAGTCCATACAGAATAGCACTGATCAAATTTACATTAATGACTTTATTAAAGACATCAATTTTGTAGAAGCTGGTGGCAAGAACATGTTTAATATGGCACTTGATGCCTAGGAGAGCCACAATACGAGTCCAACAGGCAAAAAAGATGGTAAATTACTATGTTGCAATCTGCTATATCTAGAAAATCTAAATATATTTGGAACTTTAAGAAGTATAAGATAATTTAAGATTGGTTTGATTATAACTGAAACACGTGGGAACGATCAAAATTTTAGCTTTGACTTTACATAAAAATGTGCCCTAATCAAGGACTCAAACTTTGTCAACTCTCCTATTGCCGTCTCTTAATGATCACTCCTCAATCCACATATCTAAATTAGCAAAATCAAATGAAGACTGAGGAGAAAAAAGATAAACAAATTTTCACACTAAAACTTTTAACTTTTAAAATATTATTTAATTACTTCAGAAGAAAAAAACAGATTAACATCATAAATCATCAGGAAAACCCAATATCCTCACAGGGATTAACACCCTAACTTCAAATTGACCACAATCAAAACCAGTACTTGAAGTTTATGTATTGCTTCAAGTGGACAAATAAGGAAGTGGAATGGTTTATCCTTTGGCTTTATGTAATAACTAAATTCTTAAAAGAAAAATATAAGTTTGAGGGGGGTGGTAAATCAAACAGATTTCAACTTGCCTACAAATCATTGTTTCATTCTACTTCCTAAAGCACTAAAACTGACAGTGAATTGTGTTTAGTTCTCTCTTGTGTGAAAAAGAGCTGTACACACTTTATTATAACTCTACTAGCCCATTAGGCTCTTCTCACCAGAACTAGACCAGTACCTGGTTTTTAAAAGGCTGATGTCCAATAGACACATCTATACCAAGAATAGTTTACTACTGCGCTTACTTGGTTGTGTCATGATTTTTTCAGGGAAAAAAATGTAGTATGTTGTATCCAAAATTAAACCACAATAAAACGCCAACTTTAAGGAATTAACGGGAAGAAATGACAAGCAAAGTTATGCAGCAATAAGTAGGGCCAATAATAATTATTGCCTTCCTTCCAGGCAGTTTATTCCTATATTCCAGATCATTGCTGTGCTCCACATAAATATAAACTAGGAGTTTAAACAATAAACTATGAACATAAAAGAAATAGGTAGGAAGGGAAGTTCTGGGAAGCAGAGATAGACAGCTGGGTTGAAGACAATGGTATTCCTACAGTTTATCCTCCATGCTGGTGAAGTGTTAGTCCCAAAATAGATAAATATAAGGTGAGAACAAAAATCTAGAGCAGTGATTCTCAAATCAGGTTAAAAATAAGCAGGAAACAGAAGGAAGGAGAGTAGAATTACCAATGAAGCTTTCCAAAACCTTGCAAAATAATAATAATGATAATATAATAGCCAACTCCTTTTTATACTAAGCCCTGCTCAAAACGCAAGCACTTCATATACATCAATTTCTATACTTAAATTTTACAAAAACCCCATGAGGTAGGTACTGTTAATATCCCTATCTTACAGATGGAGAAACTGAAATAAAGAAGTCATAGAAGTTACCCAAGGCCATAAAAATAGAAGCTAGTCAGTTTATCACCAGAATCTATATTCTTAACCATGTGTTCAAGTAGAAAAGTGTGTTTTACAGTTAAAGTGATCTGGGTTTGAATTTCATCTACTTGCCCTTAATCTCACTGTTGTTCAGTTTTCTCATCTATAAAGTGGGGATAAAAATAATCACTACCTCAGTGGGTTGTTGTGAGGATTAAATTCAAAAAATGCATGTAAAGGATGTACGTGTGGGGAAATAATAATCACTCAATAAACATTAGATGCTGTTTTTGTTACTGTTATGAGATCTCTTAGTCCTCGCTTAAGACGTCAGTTTGGAGAATAAAATAAAGTTGGATTCAGGAATAACGAAGCCGAAGCAACTGAAGGTTCTAAGGAAAGGCAATGTGTCAGACTATGTTATTGTTCATAAATAGTAACTACCCCTCCCTAGAGAAAATTCCATTTTCTCATCCCACTGAAGTCTACCATGATTATGTGACTTGCTTTGGCTGGTGAAATATGAGTGAAAGTGATACATGTTGATTTCAGGCAGAAATGTCCAGAGGCAGCAAATGGTTTGCCTTGTTGTCCATTTTTCTTCTGCCACTAGATCCAGCAACGTTCCAGATAGAGACTGTTCTCTTAGCCTGAATTTCAGAATAAAAACAATGAAACCAAAAATTGGTTCTCTGAAATGAGCAAAATTTACAAACTTTTAGCCAGATTGACCAAGAAAAAAAGTGAGAAGACTTAAATTACTGAAACTAGAAATGAAAGAAGAGACATCACTACCAACCTTACAGAGATTAAAATAAATAAATAAATAAATAAATAGAAATTATGTATAACCATTTGCCAACAAATTAGATAACTTAGGTCAAATGGACAAATTCCTAGAAAAACACAAACTATCAAACTGACTCAAGAAGAAATAGATAATCTGAATAGACATACAACAACTAAAGAGGTTTATTTAATAATTAAAAAGAAAACACTTCCCAAAAGGAAAAGATCAGGACCAGATGGCTTCCTTAACCAATTCTACCAAACATTTAAAGAAAAATTAGTACCAATCCTTCACAAATTTGCAAAAAACAGATGAAGAGGGAACACTTAGCAATTCACTCTATGAGGTCATTAGTACTGTGACCCCACAGTCAGGCAAAGACATCACAAGAAAAAAATCTCCAAAATTACAGGTCAACATCCTTTTTGAATATATAAACAAAATACTAGCAAACCAAATCTAGCAACATAAAAAAAAAAAATGATTAAAGACATGACCAACTGCCAAGTGGAATTTACCCAAGAACACAAAGTTGTTTTGACATATGAAAATCAATGTGATATACTATGTTGACAGAATAAGGACAAAAACCACATGATCATCCCCATAGTACTGAAGAAGCATTTGACAAAGTCCAGCACCCTTTCATGATAAAACATTCAACAAGCTAGTAACAGAATGGAGCTTCCTCAACCTGGTAAAGGGCACCTATGAAACACCAACAGCTAACATTACACATATAGGTAAAAGACTGAATGTTTTGCCCCTAAGATCAGTAATAGAACAAGGATGTTTGCACTTGCAACCCTACTCAACATTGTAGTGGAAGTTCTTGCAATGGCAATTAAGTAAGAAAAGGAAACAAGAGACATCCAAATTGAAAAAGGAAAGAGTAAAATGATCTCCATTATCAAAGGACATGATCTTGCACATAGAAAATACTAAGGCACACACACACACATTCACACACAATTACTAATAAATGAGTTCAGCAAAGTTGAGGTCAATATACAAAAATTAATTGTATTTTATACTCTAGCAATTACAAATAAGAAAATGAAATTAACTACATCCCAAGACCATCTAAATGGCTAAAATACTTAGGAATAAATTTAACAAAAGAAGGCTAAAACTTGTAGACCTAAAACTAAGAAACATTATTGAAAAGATTTAAAGGTCTAAATAGATGGAAAGACATCTCAGGTTCATAGATTGGAAGACTTAATATTGTGAAAACAGAATACTCCCCAAATTGATCTATAGCTCCAACATGATCCCTATAAAATCCCAGCTTTCTTTTTTGCAGAAAACGATAACCTGATGATAAAATTCATGTTGAAGTGAACACAGAATAACCAAAAGAATCTTCAAAATAAGAACAAAGTTGTAGAACTAACATTTCTCAAATTTGAAACTTACTACACAGCTACAGTAATACAATATGATACTGCCATAAGGATAGACATATAGGTTAATGGAATAGAAATGAGAGTCCAGAAATAAATACTTATACATATGGTCATTTGATTTTTGACAAGACAATTGAACAGGGGAAAACAGATTTTTTGATAAATGGTGCGAGGATAACTGGATATCCACATGCCAAAAAGTAAGTTGAACCACTTTCTTACACCATACCCCAAAATTAACTCAAAATGCATCACAGACCTAAAAGCTTAAACTACAAAACTACTTTAAAAAATGTGAGTAAATTTTTGTGACCTTGGATTAGGCAATGACTTCTTAGACATGACACCAAAAGCATAAGCAACAAAAGAAAAAAATAAATCAGACCACATAAAAATTTAAAACTTTAGTGCTGCAAATGATGTTATCGAGAAAGTGATGACAACCCACAGTATGGAAGAAAATATCTGTAAATCAAATACTTGATTAGAGACTGGTATGCAGAATATATAAAGACCCCTTACAAGTCAATAATAAGACAAATGACCCAATTAAAAATGGGCAAAAGATTTGAGCAGATATTTCTCTAAAGATAAACGAGCATCTGATAAGCACATGAAAAGATGCTCAACATTATAAATTATTAGTGAAATACAAATTAAAACCTTCACACCCACTAGGATGGCAATAATAAAAAAAGACAGACAATAACAACTGTTGGCAAGGATATGGAGAAATTGGAACCTTCATACATTGCTAGTAGGAATTTAAAATGCTGCAGCTGCTTTGGAAAACATTTTGGCAGTTCTTCAAAATATCAGGCATAGAGTTATTATATGACCCAGCAATTTTATTCCTAGGTATATATCCAAGAAAAATGAAAACATATGCCCACACAAAAACTTGTATGCAAATGTTTATAGCAACACTATTCATAATAGTCAAAAATGAAAACAAGCCAAATTATGAATGAATTAAAAAATATAGTATATACCTGTAATTGAACATTATGGAAAAGGAATAAAATTTTGATACATGACACAAAATATATGAACCTTAAAAACCATTTAATTGTACACTTTAGGTAAATTTTATAGTATGTATATCATGGCTCAATAAGATGTTTTTTGCTTTTGTTTTGTCTTTTTAGGGCTGCACCCAAGGCATACGGAGGTTCCCAGGCTAGGGGTCAAATCAGAGCTGTAGCCCCTGACCTACACCATAGCCACAGCAAGGCCAGATCTGAGCTGTGTCTGCAACCTACACCACAGGTCAAGGTAATGCCAGATCCTTAACCCACTGAGCAAGGCCAGGGATCGAACCTGTGTCCTCATGGAGGCTAGTCAGATTCATTTCCGCTGAGCCACAACAGGAACTCTTCGATAAGATATTTTTAAAAGTCACCTAGAAATTTAAAAAAGAGAAGGAATATCTCCAAGTACATGAAATCAAAACAGAGGTACCATTTTTTACCTACCAGATTAACCAAAACTAAAGAGACTGGTAAAATTGGTGAGGGGATGGGAAAATTGCCCTTTCATCACTGCTGGTAAATGGGAAGGAATTTGAAAACATATTTTATAATTTTAAATATGCTTTTCCTTTGATCCAGCAATACAATTTCTAGAGACTTATCCTTTAGATGCTGTATAAAGGCATTTACTTGGTATACAAAGATGAAAAGATTTTCACTGCACAGCTCCTGAAAGTGAAAAACCTATGCTAGCTACTAAACTTGTAAAATAAACTATGATGTTCCTATACACTAATATAAGACACCAGTATTCATTCCTATATGTTCTACTTTCTTTTCCATTATGGCTAAGCTCCTAGCTAAGGCCAAAGCACTAGATCTCATTTTTATTCAACTGCTCAAAGCATTGCACTAGTAAATCTACATTCTCTCTCTTATACCATCAGTGTTTCCTTATCTACTAGCTTCATTGCATCAGCAGGGAACCATGCTATTATTTCCCAAAATGTTAAAAGTTAAAAAAAAAAAATCTCTTAACCCTATTTCTTGTTCCAGATATCTCCTTCTACTGACTGCAAAATTCATCTAAAGAGTTGTCTCTGCTTTTTTTAGAGGAGAACTTAACAGAAACGATCATATTTTAAATGAGTATGCCATCAAACCTAGAAAGTTCACTATTAGGAATCCCTTTTAGATAAAACCTAAAAATACTCACCTATTAATTCAATCAATATCATTGAGCATTTATGTCTAAGATCTGTTCTAGAAACTGGCACAGTTACCTTTATCAGAGAATAAAAGGCAAACCCAATACAAAAAAGAGTTGCCTAAAATTTCTCCCTTGGAGTTCCTGTTGTGGCACAGCCAAAACAAATCTGACTAGGAACTATGAGGTTGCGTGTTCGATCCCTGGCCTTGCTCAGTGGGTTAAGGATCTGGCATTGCCTTGAGCTATGGTGTAGGTCACAGATGTGGCTCGGATTCTGCATTGCTGTGGCTGTGGTGTAGGCCAGCAGCTGTAGCTCCAATTTGACCCCTAGCCTTGGAAGCTCCATATGCCATGGGTGCAGCCATAAAAAGCAAAAAAAATTTAAAAATAAAATAAAATAAAATTTCTCCCTTGAGCTCATTCTAAGCAGGCTTTTATACCCATGATTCTGGTAAAATGTGGTAAATTCTGCTAAATTCAGGTCAATTCTCAAAAACAATTCTACAGAAAGCCAAAATAATAGTGTCCAAGTATATACATCTAATTGGTATCTGACTTAATCTAAAGTTAAATTTTAGGACTTCTAGACAGATGAAATGGACTATATTTCCTTCAGATAACCTCTCGAAAATACTATTTTCAACTGAGTTTTTATGTTTCGTCAAAACAGTAGTGAATTTGAATACAGATTTTTCTATCTTGCTACTTTAACAATCAGATGAACTGAAGGAAATGTTGACATACTATTATAAATGTTGAGAAGCAACTGTCTGAATAAAAGTCCGCTCCAAAAGTAGAACCATTGTGCAAAGGTAGGATTTTCCCAGATAAATAATTTTGCATCTATCTAAAACACTGGCTAAAGATTAAGGTCCCCACATTATAGGATGTACAGGATGACTCTAACTGTTTTAACCCATGAAAAATTTAAAGAAAATATTGCTAAGCTTCCTTCTCAGTCATCTTCCCTTAGGGGAAAAAAATAAAACTTTTGATAAAGTATTATAAAATCTTTAAGATATCTTTGAATTAATGCATCAAGATAAATTGAAGATGTATTATAATTGGAAGGACCTATGTCAACATTATAACAATGATAATTCCTGAGTGGTGTAACTGATTCCTACCCAAGGAATTAAAGGTCCAGGTCTAAGGATCAACAAAAGCCCAAATAAATGTACACTGTTCCTAAAAGATTTATCCACAACATGATAATAAGGAGATTCAATGCTCTGATTTTTCAGAAAGGTCTAAACTTGAATTTTATCAAGAAGGAAGCTATAAAAAACTTACACACAAAATCCTTGGTAAACTACGTGTATAATTTGGGGTAAGTAAAGGACTGTGCTTTTTTTTTCCCCTTTAATTATAAAGTCATAGGCTACACTCTGGATCAGGTCATTAGTCAATGACTGTACATAAATTATCAAAGTTTAGCTTAAACTTTTAAACCAAATGTGCAGTCATAACTTGAGAATAGAACAGAGCAACATGGGATCTATAACATTTAGAGAAGTTGGCCTTAATTTACAAAGCTGAGAAGAGTCCTAGTGGTCAACTGGGATTCTTACCTCGCTCATCAAATTTGGCCACGTAACAGTACCCTTAAAATCTACCCTAAATTCTGGTCTGACTGCCATGCTTAGATTTTCTCACGTGGATATTCTTATTTTTGTCTTTTTTTTTTTTAGGGCCACACCTGTGGCATATGGAGGTTCCCAAGCTAGGGGTCGAACCAGAGCTGCAGCTGCTGGCCTACACCAGAGCCACAGCAATGCCAGACCCAAGCTACATCTTATTTAGGAGCAAGAACTGTGCCTACTTGCATCAATTCACACTTCTTTCCTCTTCCAGGAGTCTGCCTGTTCAGAGTATATGTTCCGATATTTTCAGAAATAAAGCAAACTTAGCAGGAATTCTCATTGTGGCTCAGTGGTCATGAATCAGACTAGTATCCATGAGGACATGGGTTCAATCCCTGGTCTCACTCAGTGAGTTAAGGATCCAGTGTTGCTGTGAGCTGCAGTGAAGGTCACAGACATGGCTTGGATCCTATGTTGCTGTGGCTGTGCCTGGCAGTTACAGCTCCAATTTGATCCCTAGCCTGGGAACTTCCATGTGCCACTGATGCATCCTAAAAAGACCAACAAAAACAAAAACAAAAAACACGCAAACTTAGCAATAAAGGCTCCCTGTGGGGTACAGAAAGTGGGCATGAAGCTGCTCAGGGCCTGTGGCAGAGTGGTGAGTCTACCTAATTCTCTGGGATCATCATCATTACTGGCCTCCTACGCAATGTCCTCCAACCTGGTCTTTATTTGTAACAACCCTTATTTATCTCTCAGTTGGCTAGGAAGAAGAAGACATATAAATTGCTGATGGACTAAAACTCTGACACCAATATGGAGTTTCTCCCAGACTGCACAAAACTATGTTTGCTCAACCACATCAGCTAACCGATGTACTATGGGATTTTTAGATAAAAGTAGGACTCTCTGACTAGCATTATTTAGAAATATTCCCAATATTCTACTGTTTGCCTCTGAAGACACATCTTTAAATGTACAGTAGTAAATAAACATAAATTGCTAGTTTTCAATTGATATCTTAATAACAAAAATTATCAAAAAGGCTTAAGCAGTAATTTAAAGAGTTGGATAAGTCTTGTCTGAATTACAGCTTAAACTTTTTCTTGAAGGATGAATAACATATAGCTAGAGAGACACAACAAAGTTGGGGAAACAAAGGCTGGAGATTTTATAAACTGGACACAATGTAGAAGAAAGAAGGGACTAGGATCACAATGCAGGATCATAAACTTGAACTGATGTAGTAGAGTCCAGAATATGTGAAGTCTTGAAAATTAACCTGAGGCCTTTACTCCACAGGCAATTAAGGAAATTGTCAAGAATTTAGCTAAACTACTCCATGATATTGCTTCCTCGGCATCATTTGGTTTGGTCAAGTGGCCTACAGGGACCTTAAACTGACACAAGCCCCTCATATAAGCGCATGGCCTAGATAACAACCCACAAAGTCACAAGTTCCTGATATAGCACCCCCAAAAGCTCTTGTAATCAATAGTCTCCTCTTCTCCCATGACATTCCCCTTATGTGTTCCTTAGATACCCCATGGAGCTTACCAAAACCCTGCTCTTTTGATCTGAATTGACCAATTCTGCCCTAGCCCAGGGAACCCCAAAGCACTCCACTCATGGACTCTAATGAAAGCATGTTCTCCAGGTCTTATCATTCTATCTGCACTCCGCCTTGACCTCCCCATGAGGCCCCTCAAGGCATGCCCTGTACTTCTAATTTCTCTAGTGGTCTGTTGAACCATGACTCACCATTCAGCACCTATTGCTCTACTTAACAAATGTTAATTAATAATGTCATGAGAGCATCACTAAAATTTTCTGAATAGAGAAATAATATACTGAAAATAAAGAATCAGAAATACTAATGTGATTTCTTTTAAATGTAAAGCGATCAGAAGTAGCAAGAGAATCAAGTACAATTAAGTAGGAAGTTTGAAGTGGTGAGAGCCTCAACAAACTGTCTTCCTTCCCTGCATCGCCAGTTTACTTAAAGCAAAACCTATGACTAGTCTCCACTTGGGCACCTGTTATTCACTCCTCAATCCACCTCAGTATGATGGTTCTTGCTAAGTCAGTCTCATCTCGCCCAAACAATTAGCAAGTAACCGAGAAAACTGACTACTCTTTCCACATTAGTTTTCTAAAGTGCTACAAACTGAGTGGCTTAAACCACGGAAATTTGTTGTCTCACTGTTTTGGAGGCTAATGCCCGAAATCAAGAGGTCTGCAGGGTTGACACCTTTACTTCCAAGCGCTGTGGAGGAAGGATCTGTCCCAAGCCTCTCTTGATGTTTTAGATGGCTATCTTCATGTTCACCTGGCACTCTCCCTGTGTGTGTTTCTCTGTGTCCAAATTCCCCCTTTTCATAAAGACACCAGTCATTTTGAATTAGGCTCACCCTAAACATTTCACTTTCACTTGATTACCTCTGTAAAGATTCTATCTCCAAATAAGGTCACATTCTGAGGTACTGGGGGTTAGGATTTCAACGTATGAATTTTTGGGGTGACACCATTCAACACCGAACATCCTCCTTCTTGACGTTCGCTTCCTCTGGCTTCCTTAGAGCGCTCTCTCACTCTCTCTCATACATCTCTGACCACTCTTTCTCATTCTCTTTTTTCTGTTTTCTCTTCCTCCGCCTGCCCCTTAAATGTTGAGGTTTCCCAAGTTCTGTATTCCTTCTTCCTATTTTTTATTCCACATGCTACCCCTGGGGCTCCATGTCTGCATGACTTTCACTGTCATATTTAGAGAGATGCCTCCAAAACTTATATCTGAAAAATCTATAGCTCTTACATTTGTCAACACTCATGGAATTTTACAGCACAAGGGATAAACATTAATATGTGAAAATAAGAAAAAAAATCATTTGGAGAAGATCCCAGACTGAATACAGAATTTGACCCCCAGAAGATCTAACTTAATACAAATTTATTTACAAACTCACCAAATGGGGTAGAGGGGAAAGTGCTGACCTCTATAATTATGAAAATGAGCAGAGTCTATAAGACTCAGGGCAGAAGAAACTGTGTATAAGTGCTGTACTTTAGTTGAAAAAGTTGTTTCTCACAGGAGTTCTGGTTCACCCCTCTGACACTGCTTACATATCTGGTGGAACTGAACAATTAAGCAAATGGATGGCAGGCGTTGGGAGCCAGGTTTCGCACTATGGGAATGAGAGGTTACAAATAAGCAGGGGAAGGAGGCTAGAATGATCCATGTGGTAATGAATTAGAGTGTGAGGCATCATTATGAACTCATGTTTCGCTTCATATAGAGACAGATGGTTACACATAGAGAAATTCATAGACATGCGTGTACAGGGATTTCAGTATGCACACACATTTTTTCTTGTTCTATCAGCTGTCAAAGACTAGAAGCAACAATACTCCAGTGGTACTGAGCACATTTAGCACCCATATTCTGATTCCTATTGCTATTTTCCAAGAAATGAAAGCAGGACTCCTTGGAAAAATGGCTGATTTTAGGACTAGTGCAGGAAGTATACAAGAAGAGTCTGGAGCATCTTATAGTGATAGAAAGTAGGGAAGCAAAAACAAAATAAAACTCCTCACAATCATGGAAGTATGTGAAAGCGAGGGACAACAGAAACCAACTGAAAAAGCTCCCAATGGCCAAAAATGGATGAATTGATAAATGAAGTAGTACTGAATTATAACCCAAAGTATAAAATAAATATCCATGTGCCCACACTGATTAACGGTTAAATTAATTAATTAATGGGGAAGAGTACACAAATCTCCATACAAAAGTCCGTATAACTGATGTAGATACTCTGCCCTCAAAGAGGTAGAGCACAGCTTCCCTTTCAAGTGTGGACTATGCACAATGACCTCCTTCTAGAGTATAGCACAGACAGGGAGAAAAAGGCAACTTTAAAGTGGAGACCCTGAGAAATACTACTCAGCCAGTGTTCCATGTCAACAGCAGCGATACTGATAATATGTACCTTTCACATGATGTGATGAGACGGCACTTCACCTCTGTGGTCATTCTCCCCAAATCCATAACCTAAATGTAATAATGAGAGAAACATCAGGCAAATTGCAACTGAGTGATGTTCTACAAAATATAGGACTGGTACTCAAAACTGTCAAAGTCATCAAAAACAATAAAGTCTGAGAAATTGTTACAACCAAGAGGAGTGTCAAGGACACACAACCATTAAATGCAAAATGGTACCCTCGATGGCAACTTGAAACAGGAAAAGAGCAATAGATAGAAATGAAGGAAATCTGAACAGGTATGGAATTTGGTTGATGAAGATAAGATTCAAGTATTATTTATCAAGTATATAAATGATTCCTTAATAGTACCCTTGTTCTTGCTAAATTTCTTCCAGCATGATGAATTAGAAAGAGGATGGGCTATGCCATCAACCAGACCAGCTCTGGTCTCTGCTTCACCTCTTCATAACTGTTGGATCCTGAACAAGTTATTTTTAACTTCACTAAGCCTATTTCCTCATTTTAAAAAGGTGCTAATATCTGCTTAATAAGACTTTCAGGATAAAATGAGATAAGTTTACATAAAACACCTAGCACAGTAACTGGCACAAAACAGGAGCTCAATAAATGCTGAAACGCAACCTTTTTGCAAGTTGCAATGAGACTTAGAAGTCAAAAAGGGCAGGTCTTGTTAGAACTTTTTGTAAACCTTCACCTTGTATTCATTTAGTCTTTGCTTATTTGAGATCTAATTATACCTTGCCTATTTGAAAAGTTCTTTCTAAATATCCATTATTTTATTAAAATATCTGAAGTTTGAATGTTTACTGTAAGTCTAATGTTGCAGATTAATACTTTGCCACTGACACTTAATGGGTGGACATCACTTTCTAGAAATTAAAATATTTTGAATGCGATATGCCTTTGAAAAGGCATAACAGCTTCTCTCAGCTGTTAGAACTTTCTGTAAATCTTTGAAAAGGCATCACAGCCTCTCTCAGCTGTTAGAACGTTTTGTAAATCTTCACCTTGTATTCATTTAGTCTTTGCTTATTTGAGATCTAATTATATCTTGCCTATTTGAAAAGTTCTTTCTAAATATCCATATTTTATTAAAAAAGAAAGCATCACAGCACAGTGGAAACAAATCTGACTAGGATCCATGATGTTGCAGGTTCGATCCCTGGCCTTGCTCAGAGGATTAAGGATCCACTGTTGCAGTGAGCTGTGGTGTAGGTCACAGATGTGGCTCAGATCCTGTGTTGCTGTGGCTCTGGTGTAGGCTGGCAGCTGTAGCTCTGATTGGACCCCTAGCCTGGGAACCTCCCTATGCTGTGGGTGAGGCCCTAAAAAGCACACACACACACACACACACACACACACACACACACACACACACACACAAAGAGAGCAGGTAAAAGAGAACAACCATTCAATTCCCTGTAATGGTGAATAAGAAAAGTGATATACACAAAGAATTTTGGTCATGAATTGTCCCTTAAAAAAAAGTTCTTTCTAATTGCAAAAAAAGGAAATTCAGTAAAAGCAACCAAAAGCATCTCAGGCCTAATACCGTGCTGAAACACAAAAGTGTAAGCCAAAAGTTAAGAGTGCCTTCATAATCTACTTGGTTACCAATGACCAAACACTGAACAGAGTAATATGAACCCACAATATATACATGACAATAAACATTACAATATTTTTAAAAAGAAAGAACTGTGGGTGGGAAAAAGACAACATGTGAACAGCAAAGCAATGAAATTTCCGAAGTTTCCTGTTCTTTACTGACCGTGGAAAAAAGCTCTTTTCACGAGATTAGTCCTCACATATTAAGAATTAAGAGCAGCCTCTAGTGGCAGGTTAAGGATTTTACAGAGTGACCGTGCAGAAACCAAAAATGCTTTCCAGTTCTTTCACTAATAGCTCTGAGCAAAAAGTACATTTCGTCCAAGAAACCCAGGAAAGCTCGCTAATCACCTTAGCAAATAATAACTGCACCCCCACTTTGAGTGTTCTTAATAGTTACTATTTTATTCGTATTCTTTTCTATATGTGCAGTTTCTCTGTAGACAGAGATACGCTATTAATGGAATGGGCTATTACCTGAACCATGGCGCGCGGGGGGGCGCGCAGGACGTGGGAGACAGTATTGTAAGGAAGAAAAGGGCTGACAAAACCTAAATGAAAACAGATAATGTTTGATGAACGAAGTCCGACTGAGTCCAATTCTCACTTAGCCTTTCTAGCTCCCTAAATCAAGGGTGAGCAAAAGCAGACATATTCTGAGGAGACGAGAAATATCTTCACCTGAGAGAATGAATTTTCCTGAATCCCATTTCATCTTTTCAAAGGGGGACCTTTTCTCGAGCAGTGCAAGGGAAAGGCTGGAAATACACCACATAAACGTTTCCCTTTCTCACTACTTATGAAATTTAAATAAAGAAAATGTTTTTCCTCATCAATTATTGCTACAAAGACACCGAGGTTACCTTTGCCTAAAACTCAAAGAGCGGTGCTGTTAAGTGAGGTTCGTCTACAGCGACAGCTCTCCTGCTTCGGTGCAGATAACGCTCCGCGCTCCACACAGGGACAACCGGAAAGCTTTAGGAACGTCCAGGGACAGACATTTTCAGTTTCCACAAAGGACAGCGCCAGGGAATTTCACACTTTGACCTATCATCGCCTCCCCCGCCGTGAAATCGCAGGCCCCACCGTCTGGGAAAGTGAGCAACGGAGAAGGTTGCAAACCTCGCCCGCCTTCCAGGTGTGTGGATCCCCCTCCCGGTTCGCCGGCGCCCAGACGACCGCCTGCTCCGCGCCTTCCTCCGCGCGGCCGGCGGCGCCGAGGTTGCGATGCGCCTGGAGCGCACGCAGCCGAGGCCCAAGCCGCGCACGGCGTCCGCACACCCGGCCCCGACCCCGCGTCTCGGCCCGAGGGGCCCCGCCTCGCCCTCCGCCGCCCACTAGCCCCCGGCGAGCCTCGGGCGCAGGACCGCGGGCCTCGCGCGCCGACCCAGGCCTCCTCCCGAGCAGAGCGCCGCTCCGCCGCCCCACCTCAGAGCGAGGAGCTGAAAGTGCGCGCAGAGAGGCCCGGGGGCGCGGACCAGCTTCAGGCTCCTCAGAATACAGGGAGCTCTGGGTCTTGGAGGGGGGAAGGCAGCCTCGAAAAAGGCAGAAGTGACTGCAGCCCCGAGCAGGACCTACCTAACTGGGCTCCCGGGGCCGGAATCCCCGCCTCGGCCGGCGGCGAGCGGCCGCGGGGGCGCGGGCTGGTCCCGGCCTTGGGGGCGGGGCTTCTGCTCTCCGGGGTCCCGGGAGCCCCGGGAGCCCCGGGCAGGGCCCGCCGCGCGGGTTCGCCAGACGAGGGTTGTGCGCGCCTGGATTCATTCATGTCTCGGTGGAAAGGCTGCTAATTGTTCCTTCACTTGGGGAAGGAGAGCGAAAGCAAAATTTGTAAAACCTTGACAGGCCTCTTAGTCCCACGAGTTCCTCCTGAAATGACTTCAAGGGAGAGTGAGTCGTAAAACAATATTACCTTCTTTCACATAATTAATATAATCATTTACTTTTTAGAGCTTGTCTTTCACAGGTGCTTTCAAATAAATTAATCTAGAATATATTTTATTATATTTTATTTATGAAAAATCCCTACCTTCTTGTGGGAATGCTGCAATGATGAATTAATATTTGCTAAGCACTTGGATGGTGAAAACTACGTAAAACTTGATGGAGTAACTCTATTATTGATACAGAAAAACTAGCTTGATGGGTTTGGTAACCCCTACCATCTGCTTTATTAGTTGAAATTACACTGTGAAAAGGCTTTCTCTCTTCAGGCAAAGGGGTAGAGTACAGAAATAATTATCCAGGTAATTCAGAATCCCCATAAAATGGAATCCTGCTTTGAAAGAAAAGTGAATCTCCTGCCTGATTTCGTTTTGTCTTGCTCTACTATTATTGTCACATTTATTATTAATTACTTGTATAAATGTAATTACCTGGACAACTTCTCAATTTTAATTTCTCCTTCATGTGATTATAGATGAATTATTTGAAGGCCAGCTCTTGCATTAACAACTTGAGAATTAAGTAATGCTCTTCCTTTCATAGCAGCCCCATTTTTACTTTATTTTCAGGTGTTTTAATAGAAATTTAAATAAAACTACAAAGAATTTCAAATATTTTATATCTGCATCATTAGTTGCATAGCCTTTCTGACTAGTAGAGAGGAATAAGGTTAAAAATGTCTAATTTTTCGGAAGTATATGATAACCATAGCAAAGACAGGCATTATATCTAGAATTAGATTTCCAGTTAAACCTATTTCCACCATAATTTAGGAGGACAATTGCTCTAATTCTTCCTCTTTACTAAAGTTAACATGGTCAGAGCCCAAATAACTTGGCACTAAATGTGTTTCAAAAGTAATCTGAATAGTTTTAGAAAAAAAATATTTTTTCAATGCAGGGTTTTTAATGGTGTTCTAAAATATCCAGCAAGCAACTCTAATAATCGTTATGTAACTTCCCTATGTTCACAGAAAACATTAAAATGTAATACCATAGAAGTAGGCCAGACCACTATCATCAACTTAATAGTCATCATCATTTATATCATTTATTAAATTACTCAGTGCAACAGTGCCAATAAGTGAAGTAATATTGTGAAATCACTAGAGGGAGCAATTCTTTTTTAGTAAATTAATGTTACTTATCTATATATTTAGTAGTCCTGGAATGGATCTGAACATTTAACCTAATTTGAGGATAAAAATAGGCAGAATGCAAGAAAGAGATCTCAGTGAAGAAGTACTGTAATTTCAAGACTTGGTTAGAGCTTTTCTTGAAGCATCTGAGGAGAAAAGAGAACCTGAAAACACAAGATAGACTAAAACACAAGATAGAAATATTCAAGCTGAACATCTGTCCGCTTTTCCATTTTGTTTTAATTTTCACACATTCATGCTTTTAGACAAAAAACACTGCCTATTAAAACTGGCATAGCATCTGACCCATTAAAAGTTCAACAGCAATCCACAGTAACAATAGCTAATTTCCAAGTGTCTGTAATAAATGCAAATAAACTCCGGATTCAATTAAAGATACTTTTTCTAGTTAGTAATATAAGTGACAGATGTTCAGACCTATTCACATTTCTGTTACACATTTCTATTTTTAGCTGTTTGTTTCACATCAACAATTCATTTACATTTGCATCCTATTTGATATATTTCATACTTGGAATTTTAACCAAAAAAACAAATTAGTATGGAATTAATAAACAGGATTCATACAAGTGTGCCTAACTGTATTGTTTTGAATTACCTATAAAATGTTAATGTTCAATGATTTAGATCATTGAAATAAAATAACTGAGTTATTGTCATTGAATTAATGCCAAGCTTTATACCAAAGATGCTAAAAATGTTTAAATGATAGTTTTATTTTATTTGTAAAATAATTCATTCGATTCATATTTAGTGATTTTCTACCTATCCTGGATAGTTTCAGGATCTGAGGTTACAAAGATATTAAGATCCAATGTAGCTCATAATTTAGAAAATTTCCCCAATAATTTAATTATATTTATGCTTAAAAACCCAACTATGTATTTTTCAATTCAATGACTTGTATTATATTTATAGTTGTCAACCGTCATCACAACCTACTTTTAGAACATTTCCATCCCAAATCCCCTTCTTCAAATCCTTTACTGAAAGGAGTAGCATTTTTGCTTTTTTCTTTCTTTTTCTTTTCTTTCTTTTTTCTTTTTTTCTTTAATCACTGGGAAACTGTCTTAACAGCTCAGAGCTAGAGAAAAATTTTAGAGTCTTTCAGTTTAAGAGCCATGCTTAGAATATAAATGGTCAATTCTGGCAATTCCAAGTCAGGTATTTACTACTATTTATTTGTATGTGGATGGGCCAGATGTTCTCCAAACTTCATTCCCTAAACTCTTGCCTAAAACGTTTTTTAAAGAAATGCAGTCTGAATACTTGTGCTAGTGAATTGATAGTTGATCCTTATTTTTACTTAAAAATGAATAAAGAAGAGAGGTGACTCATGAATCTCAGGTAATGGTCAGTGTATTCCATACTGAATCTCTCTCTTCTTTCTTATTAGACCATCTAAAATAGTATGTATTTATTTCTACAGCTTTTATCTACTATAATAATGTATCAAAGTCTCTATGACTAAAATATGAAGATGCCTAACCTTTGTTGCACTGGTAGTGTCATTTCAAATATTATCTTGCTATGAATTGACGTGTAAATATAAGAGCCACAAAGGAAGAACCATAATTAATATACTAAGGCTAAGGATTGCACAAGTTGAGGATGGATTAATTTTCTTTGAGGTCAAACACTGAAAACTTACTTTAAGCTATGACTTAAAGAAAAGGAATATTGAACTTTCATAAATGTTCTATATATCAGTAATTCTGCAATCTCTTGATATTAGCATATGATTTATAGAGACAGCTGAAAAAATAGAAATCCATTCATTCTACATTAAAATGTTTATTTTCTTTTAAAATCATGAAGTTAAAAATGTAAATAATCTATACTTCAATTTAAAAAAAACAAAATGATGTGAAGTGAGACTAGCCTCCATTATAGGAAATAAGTACATAGCAATAAAAAATTATACTCCATGTTCAAAGACATTCAACCTTACAGTTATTTATACTAGAATGTTCTTAAAACTAAATCTTCAAACATAATGTAACAGTGCCTTTAGAATTAAAAAGCCCTCAGTCTTTCTAAGAAGGGAACTAAATGTAATAATTTTTCAGTATTTTAAATAGTTAACATTGTCACACATAAATAACCAACCAATATGAAAAGTGGGTACTCCTATCATTATGAGAAATATACTTTCTTAGGCATTTTTCGAAAAGATTATAAACCCGGTTCAACTCAATTTTTAAAGAAATTGAATTTAATTGCAGTATATGCTGAAAATGAGTGAGTGTTCTCTAGTCTCCTTAATGATAATTAAGATTACCTCATTTACTATCACAGGAAAAGCAAGTTTATACCTATTTGGAAAGCCTTGGCCCTTGGCTCTTTGTGTATTTGCAACTTATAAATGTTAATCCCAGTGGATCCCAAGGACTGGTGAAGGCTCATAGGCTAGGAACAATTTTGTAAAAAGTGAAAAAAGCAGACATCCTCCCTTAGTTTTAAAGCAAAGAACTGAAGAACTTTGAAATAAAATCTAAAAATCTTGGCATATTAACTAAGACTTTGAAAGGCAAGTATCCATGTTTAAATGTTGATGTATTTATGAATACTCTGCCGTATATATTTTTCTACTTAATCTATACTGGTAATATAAAATAAAAATAATGATGATGGAAAAATAACTTGGGAGGCTAAGCCTGGCGGATCAATGATAAGAAAAGATCTCGAACATGAGATTTTTCTAAGACAGCAACCTGAGAAGGGGCTTTCACATTCCCTGGGAAGATCTCAGGACCCCAAGCCTGCGTAACATCAAAAAAAAAAAAAAATGTTTACTTCAGACTTAAGGTTGGCATTTTAATGTGCATTATTCAGTGAACATAGATCACTGTCTTAATAAATTTGAGAAATGAAACTATTTTTAAAGTATTTCACAATTATCATAATCTTCATCTTCAAAGCACAAAAGATAAATCAGAGTTTGTATAACATTCATATATGCTCTGTATAAATATTAATCCCAATTTATAGACAGTAAAACTGAGAAAAATTCTTTAATAACTTCAGAGACAACTGGAAAAAAGTATAGTTTTGTTTTCCACAATTTTGTTTATAGAAATATTGTTACATTAGACAAAATTACCTAATAAATAAAGTATTACAGGCATGTTGTTGTTTTTATAATTGCAAATATTTTCCTAGCAATAATTCTTAAGATATCTTTTAAAGATGACATCAACTCATATTCTAATTTTTTTGCTTTTTTTGTTTTATTGAAGGATAGTTGATTTACAATATTATGTTAGTTTCAGGTATACAACATAGTGATTCAATATTTTTATAATTATACCCCATTTAAGATTATTATAAAATATTGGCTGTATTCCTTGTGCCGTACAATATATTCCTGTAGCTTATTTACTTTATACATAATAATTTGTACCTCCTTTGTAGTTTTTTTATTTTTATTATCTAGAAAAAATAATACAGTTCTTAAGAGATGTCAAAAATATATTACTTTAAGAATTAAGAATCCCCAGATCTTTTCCTGACTCTGTCATCAACAATTATATGACTTTGCTTGGTTGATTGAAAGCTTAACTCTTACATGTGTGGCGCATAATGGATCCTGCAGATGTTTCTCAAATAGCAGAGAATGAAATGACTCTCATAGAAGAAAATGAATTATGCTTACCGTCTTTGCACTTTGATATGCAAGTTGTCTTTAAATCTTACAAATCAATCTAATCCACAACATTCTTCTTTAAAATGAGGCCAAAACTGAATCAGAATCTTAGCTTTAGAAAATACATCTACCCCAGAAAAGTTTGGTTGTTTTTTTTTTTTTAATCTTCAGAACAAGGGAATAAGTGGTATCTTCCTTCTGTAGTTGTCTTTCTGCTTTGTTTCTTAGATGCGCACGTAATTGGGAAAATACTAATTACATTTCAAGGATCTGCAAAATATCTATTGTGTTGTCTGATGAAACTTCTACAAGACTTTGAAGGTTTGTGTAAGGGAGTTCCTAGAAATTTGCTGTTTATTGAAGGTAACTGAATAAATATATCTTAGATCAGATTGGAAAGCAGCCTAGTGACATTTTGCGAAATTTATCCAACATCCTAGTCCAGAATTTTTCAGTATTACATTTTTTATAGGTGATAATCTAGCCTGTGTTTCAACTCTTCCAATGAAGAAATCATTCTTTTGTTAGATAACTGGAAGCCTCAAAAAATACTTCTGTGTTATTTAAAATCTACTGTTATATAACTTGTAGCCTTTTCTTCGTTTCTCCCCTTGGAAGGAACAGAGGCTATGCCATTACATGTTTCTTGTGCTAATGCTTTAAACACATGTACAGATGTCATGTCATCCCTAAGTCTACTCAGATTTTCACCAGGTGTTCTCATGTACTCTTCATGTTATAGTTTGTTAAGTCTTCGCTATCCTGATAGTCCTTAGTGCTCTCATTGTGTTTGCCAGTGTCTTTCAAAGTATATGACTCAAACTACATACAATATCTTAAATTGTTATAAGTCTAGAAGTGAACTATTACCATCTCTGACATGGAACCTTTGTTCAATTGATGCAGTCAAAAACCATAACATTTTAAAGCAGTCATTTCAACTTTTGCCTTATAATGAGATTGTAGTTTACTGTTTTAGTTGTCTGTTGCTTTATAAAAAAAAAAAAAATACCCCCAAATCTAGTGGCTGAAAACAACAACAAACAGTTATTATCTTTCACAGTTTCTGTGGCTCAGGAATTTAAGGGCAGCTTAGCTGGGTAATCCTGGTTTAGTGTCTCTTACGAGGTTATGGGTAAAATCTCAGCTATATCTACAGTCCTCTGAAAGCTTGACTGGAGCCGCCTCCAGGATTTGCCTCTAGGATGGCTCACTTAGATGGCAGTCAAGTTCATGCTGGCTCAGATCATTACCACATGGCTCTGTCATTAGGGCAGCTGGAGTGTCCTCATGAAATGACATGATCTCTGACTTCCTCAAGAGTGAGTTGTCCAAGAGAGAGCAAGGCAGAAGCCGCAATATCTTTTATGTCCTGGTGTTAGAAACCATGTATTGTCATTTCCATAATATGCTATTGATTATACAAGCCAATGTGGGGAAGGAAGGACTACACAGGGGCGTGAATACCAAGAAGCAAGAATTACTTGAGCACCATATTGAAGGTTGACCCAGGAGTCTATCCTCTATCTCTCATTGACTAATATCTCCCTCCCACAGCTAAATGATACTCACACCTCAAAGCCACCAAAAGTTTCAACCCATTACAGCATCATTTCAAAGGCTAGAATCTTGTCATCTCAACCAGACTCAGATGTGGATGAAGCTTTCTAGGTGCAGTTCCTTGAGCATAGCTCCTTGAGAACAGTCCTTTGAGCTGAAGACTTGTGAATTAAAGAGAAACGATCTCTGTCCACCCACTGCCAACCCACAGACACACACCCAACATTCAGTGGTAGAGCAGGAATAGGATAACCGCTATAGACTTTACTGTTCAAAGGACAGAAAACAAGAGGAATACAGGAATCACCAATCCAAGGTAATTCTGTAGTCCAGCTAGACAAATATTGGAAGTTCTTTCACTAGAACTTATTTCTACTGCTTCTTGGGATGATTTGCCATGACCCTTGGCTCTGATCTTTAAACTCTTGGTGTCTGCCTTCTGGTCAACTTATTTTTCAGTGAAAGGTAGCCTGTGTTTGAAGCTGTGTAGTTTTCTCAGCCTGATTCCTGCCTTTAGGTCCAAAGGCATCTTTTCCTTTTGTTTTTATCTCTGTTCTTTTTAGTCCATGCAGGTGATGTTTCTAACAATTAAATATTTTAAAATCTGTATAGGTCTCCTGTGAATCTTCCTGGGGTTTACTCCATTATACAAAAGCCACACCTACAAATCTGTTTGAGATAATCCCTTATCTATTTAGAGTTTCTACTGGGATTACTGATAGACAGTACCCTTAAGCTTCTTGGAAGTCCTAATGTCTGACTGAATAGCTCTCTTGAGTCATAATCTTAGATATCACCAAGATCTTAACAAAAGATTTGACAATCGTATCCTCAGCTTTATTTTTATACTATGATAGCCTAACAGTGCCTGGATTTGATCTTCGTTCAGAAGCCATTTCTTTGTTTTTGCAATGTCTCCCATCTTGAGAGGATGGCAAGTTTCAAGACGAACAAGTCTTGGCTTTTTTGGTTTAGCAATTCTTCCTTTAGCTTACCTTCCTCTTCTCTCATTTGACCATAACCAGCAAGAAGAAGTCATGCAGAACCTTTAACACTCTGACTGAAAAACTCCTTTACTAGGTCATTCATTTTGTTAGATACATTTTCCAGTTCCCCCATCACTGCAGATGACAGTGTTGCCCAACCTTCTGCCATTCTATTAAAACTATCCTCTTTGCCTCCAGTTTCCAGTAATATTTTCCTCAGCAGCAGCCTCCTCAAAGTCCATCGGGCTTATGGAAACAATCTGTTCTTCGACTTCCACTAACACTTTCTTCAGTGTTTTGTAGATTCTGCCACTGCTTAATTCTAATACCGCTCCCATTCTTTTAAGATTTGTTATGGCAGCAACCTAACTACAAATGCAGTATCTACTACTATGTAGCAAATTACGGCAAAATTTAGTCGCTGAGAAAAACAAGAAACCTTTGATATCTCAGTTTATGTGAATCAGGAATTTGGGAGCAGCTTAGCTTAGTGGTCCTAGTTCAAGGTCTATCATGGAGTTGGTTTCAAGAGAGTAGCTGGTAGGTTCTGCTTCAGAGACGTCCCTCACATGGCTGAAAAGTTCATACTGGCTGTTGGAAAGCAGCCTCAGTTCCTTATTGCGTGAATTTCTTCATAGGGCTGCTTGAGTGTCCTAATGACAGGGCAGCTAATTTTCCCCCAGAGAAAGTGATCCAAAAGAAAGCATAGCAGAAGCTGCTCTTTTTGTCCTAGCCTTAGACGCCACACATCATCACTTCCACAAATCCCATTAGCTACATAGGTTAACCTTATTTATTATGAAAGGGAACTGCAAGATGTGAATTACACAATCCTGCCACAGTAGCTTACTAAAGCGCAGCATCTCTCCATTCCTTATGCTGCTCAAAAACCTCACTCCCATCCACTCAGTGTTGGTACAAGTTTAGCTTTCAATGATTGCCACATTCTAGCCACAGTTTAGCTCGTCAGCCTTATCATCCACTACTTCCTCAGACTGGATTATTCTTGGTTCATCAGACTCATCCCACAGCTGCTAAGTCCTTTTTAAAAATTAATTTATTTTTAAATGATTTTTATATTTTCCATTATAGCTGCTTTACAGTGTTGTCAATTTTCTGCTGTACAGCAAAGTGACCCAGTCACACATACATATATACATTCTTTTTCTCACATTATCCTGCATCATGCTGCATCATAAGTGACTGGATATAGTTCCCAGTGCTATACAGCAGGATCTCATTGCTTATCCATTCCAAAGGCAATAGTTTGCATCCTATTAATCCCAGAGTCTTTATTGTGCTTTTTCCTCTGCCTGAAATGATCTCCCTCCACTTCTATTAAAACCCTACCCATCGTTCAAAGTCAAAATCAAAAGGAATCTCAAATATGATGACTTCATCCTCCCAACCAGAAGTATGCTCACTCTCTCCCAAAAGTCCAGGGTACTCTGTACAACTCCTAAGGTACTTACTGAATTCTAACTTAGGTTTCAGTTATATGTTTACATGATTTATCTCTTCTTGTAAATCCTCAGCTTTCCACCTACATAGTTGGTATCATTCTAATGGGTAGGAGTTAGCACATCTGTGTTACTTAGAGGTGGTTGTTTCTGAGGTGGAACCATCCTGGAATGGGTTGGGTGAGTATTACATGTTGGTTTTGTTGATGAATAGAAACACAATACAGTGTGGCTGAGAGAAAAACCTTTGGAGGGCAAACAATCCCGGATTTAAATTGAGTTTTACCAGTTTCAAGTTCAGGCAAATTAATCTCTTGGCACCTCAGATTTCTCACCTGTAGAATGGGAATAGCAGGACCTCTTTCGTAGCATAGATGTATTATCAAAATTAAGTGAGGTGTTGGATATGGAATGCTTTTTTTTTTCTTTGCTTTTTAGGGCTGCACCTTAGGCATATGGAAGTTACCAGGCTAGGAGTCGATTCAGAGCTACAGCAGCTGGCCTGTGCCACAGCCACAGCAACATCAGATCCAAGCCGCATCTGTGACCTACACCACAGCTCACAGCAATGCCACACATCCTTAACCCACTGAGAAATCGAGAAATCGAACCTGCATCCTCATGGATACTAGTCAGGTTTGTAATCTACTGAGCCACAAAGGGAACTCCCTAGAATATTTATCTTGATAAATGGTTATTAGCTTCCTACCCTCTGTTGTTTCTAGCACAGTCTTATAACAGTGTTCAATAACTTTTTATTAAATAAATGAATTATTTAGAAAACAAAAACATATTATGAATTGTATTTTAAATATACCTGTACACTTACAATTAAGAAAAACATTAGAGGAGTTCCCATCATGGCGCAGTGGAAACGAATCCAACTGGGAACCATGAGGTTGCAGGTTCGATCCCTGCCCTTGCTCAGTGGGTTAAGGATCCGGCGTTGCCATGAGCTGTGGTGTAGGTCGCAGAAGTGGCTCGGATCTGGTGTTGCTGTGGCTGTGGTGTAGGCTGGCAGCTACAGCTCCGATTAGACCCCTAGCCTGGAAAACTCCATATGCCGTGCAGGTGTGGCCCTCAAAAGACCAAAAAACAAAACAAAAATTAGTATAGAATACAGGATAAAAAACAGAAAAGCAAAGTGAGGAATCAAGATATTACTTTTTTTTACAAAATGGGCAAGAAGAAATTTAATTTTCAACACAGACTTATAGTCTTAACTATAGAATATGCTGGGAATTCCTTACAGTTTTCAATGGGAAAAATCTAATTACCCATTTTTAATTATAACAGTTCACATCTTAAATTACATATAAAAATGTTTGAATACTGTAACTTATGGGAGGCCCAGCCAAGCTCCAGAATCTTAGCCACTGGGGAATTTCTGTTCTGGACCACCCACTGTGAAAGTGAAAAGTTGGTACCTTTGCCAGTGTGGAAATTTCTTCAGAAGAGAGCTCTAAGCTGTCACAACCATTTCCCCCCAGGAAGACTGAGGGGGAAAAAATGCAAGAGAAATTACTGGACAAACACTACTTGTCCAAGTTTCAAAGTAATAATCAAAGTTGGAATTAATGCCTTTAACACTGCAGCTCTCCAAAACTTAAGTCTGTTTATATAGATTTGGGCTGACTTGTTTCAGTCCGCTTCTTTGGAGGACACAGTCTTACATGAACAAAGCTAGAATTTCAAGGCAAGTCACGCTATTTAGTTATAGTTTCATTCGGATTTTTGTTCATTTTTTGTAGTCTTTCTCAAAATGTCTTTAGAAACAAGTCATTCAGATAGTAATAGTGAAATGGCATTTGCATTTGAAATCTTCTTTCAAGTTTCTTGGAATACCTTTATTTCGAAAGCAAAAGAGACACCCCCATGGTATGAAACCTGGAGAAGGTACAGAAAAGTGCACAGAATGAGAGTCCTTGCTCATTAATTTTCTCATTTCAAAAAGACTAATATTTAACACCTTTTATGTTAAAGACATTATTTCATCTATAACTAAGAACAGTCTGAAAATTGAGTTTCTTGGACTAATGCAGAACAGATGTATGCGAAAATGCTTGAAATATAATATACCTTCAATAAATAATTATTGTGTTGGCAAAAAAGTGGGGCAGGTGTGTGTGTGTTTGTGAACACAACCCTCCTTCACCCCCTCAATATTTCCAAGGCAGTGTTAGCAGAAGGCCACTAGAAGATGAGATTTTTCTACTTACACTGCAGTCTCTGAGGACTCCAAAAGTCTATCACAAATCCTGGCTCCAAAGGCACTTGCTTCTGCTCTCCTCAGGAGAAGACTACTTATGGAGATAGGGAAGGGGACACTCTATTGAAGCAAGAATTCTTTGGGTTGCAAGTAGCAGAAACCCAATTTGAACCACTGTGGGCCAAACGGTAAACATTTTGACTCGAGTAGCAAAATCTCAGGAAGGGCTTGGCTTTAGCTGGACCTCCAGGATTATAGGAACAGGGACATGGCTGGACTTTCTCCAGCTAGCTCTCCTTTATACTCCTCTGAGTAAGTTTTCTGTCTTACTAGATACTGCAACCTTCCACCCTGAGAGCCTGACTTTTGACATCTCATCTCTTCATCATGGAAAGGACTCCTTCTCTTCTCTAAATCTCATTTGAAAATTCTCAGGGAGGGACCACAGATGCCAGCTTAGGTCGTATGTCTCCTCTTATGAACAGGGTGACCAGTTCTATCATTGGCATCCTCCACTAGAACAACGTAGTTTGAGGAAAGAGAAGAGTAGTTCCTCCAAAAGGAAGACAGTTCTGTTCCCAGAATAAGGAGTGTGATGCTGGACAGACAAAAATGTATTCTTAAAATTATACTTTTGAAAATCAGGATTATATTGACTAAATCTGAAACAAAAATCTTTTTCAGTTGCTTATTTTCTATAAAAGTATTTTTTCTGTTTATCTCATATTTTTGTCTCAAATGTTTTTCTTGGGAGTTCCCATTGTGGCTCAGCAGTAACGAACCCGACTAGTATCCATGAGGATGCGTGTTTGGTTCCTGGCCTCGTTCAGTGGGTTAAAGATCAGGTGTTGCCTTTAGCTCCAGTGTAGGTCACAGACCAGGCTCAGATCTGGTGTTGCTGTTGCTATGGCTGTGGCGTAGGCCAGCAGCTGCAGCTCGGATTCGACCCCTAGCCTGGGAACTTTCATATGCCATGGATGCAGCCCTAAAAAGACAAAAATTAAGGTTTTCTTACATAGCACCATTAAGTCCTACCCTTTCCCTCCTTCAAATCTGTGCTTCAGAGTCAATTCCTCGGATTTCTGATAAAATGAGGAGAATTGACTACATTTGTTTGTCTTTATTTTCCCCAAAATGCAATTAAAATGGCAGCAAAAAAACAAAAAACAAAAAACCCAGTGCAAAGAAAGGGAGAGACGATAACAGATGAAAAGTTGCAAAAACTTTCTCAGAAAATAGGAGATAGGTATGGTATGTCTCAGTTATCTATTGCAATGTAACATATTACTCCAAAACTTAGCATCTTAAAATAATAAATATTTATTACCTCACACAGTTTTGAGGGTCAGGAATCTGGAAGCAGCTTATGTTGCGGTCAAGTTTTCAGCCAGGGCTGCAGACATTTGAAGAGCTAGAGAATCTGTTTCCAAGCTCACACACATGGCTGTTGGCAAGAGCTTCAGTTCCTCACTATAAAGCTACTCATGAAATAATAACTATAATGAGGAAAAATGTAATAATGTGATAGAGAAGCTAACAGATACCGCCATATTCAAGTGATCAGTGTAACATCACCTAATCCCAGATTCTGTCTAAGCTGACACTGTGTGCCTACAAACCCAGCATCGCTTCTGGGCTATTCCTGAATATCACAGAAGATATGCAATCTGAATCAAAACACATGAAAACATCACACACAAACCAACTGAGACATTCTTTAAAATAACTGGCCTAGGAGTTCCTGTTACGGTGCAGCGGGTTAAGAATCTGACTGCAGGGAGTTCCCATGGTGGCTCAGTGGTAACAAATCCAACTAGTAACTATGAGGACAGGGTTTGATCCCTGGCCTTGCTCAGTGGGTTAAGGATCTGGTGTTGCTGTGAGCTGTGGTATAGGTCACAGAGGCAGCTCATATTATTGCTGTGGCTGTGGCATGGGCTGGCAGCTATAGCTCCGATTAGACCCCTAGCCTGGGAACCTCCATATGCCTCGAGTGTGGCCCTAGAAAGCAAAAAAAAAAAAAAATGAGAATGAGTGTTCCATACCCAACACTTAATTATGATGTATTAATTAGATGTATTAATTATGATAATACATCTATGCTACGAAAGAGGTCCTGCTATTCCCATTCTACAGGTGAGAAATCTGAGGTGCCAAGAGATTAATTTGCCTGAACTTGAAACTGGTAAAACTCAATTTAAATCCGGGATTGTTTGCCCTCCAAAGGTTTTTCTCTCAGCCACACTGTATTGTGTTTCTATTCATCAACAAAACCAACATGTAATACTCACCCAACCCATTCCAGGATGGTTCCACCTCAGAAACAACCACCTCTAAGTAACACAGATGTGCTAACTCCTACCCATTAGAATGATACCAACTATGTAGGTGGAAAGCTGAGGATTTACAAGAAGAGATAAATCATGTAAACATATAACTGAAACCTAAGTTAGAATTCAGTAAGTACCTTAGGAGTGGTACAGAGTACCCTGGACTTTTGGGAGAGAGTGAGCATACTAAAATGAAAAACAAACAAACAAACAAAAAAATCCAAAAAGAAACCTGACTGCAGCAGTTCAAGTCCCTGAGGAGGTAGGGTTCAATCCCTGGCCTGGTACGGTGGGTAACGAATCCAGCATTGCTACAGCTGCAGTGTAGGTAACAGTTTTGGCTCTGATGCAATCCCTAGCCCAGGAAATTCCGTATGTCACGGGTGTGGCCATAAAAAACAAAACAAAAAACTGACCTATAATTTTCAAAACTATTAAATTTATGGAAGTATGTTATGCAGGTTGATATGGGAGCACACAGTAAGGATACCTTGAAGTAATCTGATGCCGAGATGTCAGGGAGGTCTCTTTCAGACTAGGGATGTCTAAGCTGAGTCTAGAGTCAGCCTAGAAAAGGGACAATGGAGTTGAGGAGAGGCAAGAAAGAAGGAAACAAGTTGTAGTGTACAAGACAAAGAAAAAAATCACTTGCTCATATGCCAGCTGGTGTGTGTGTGTGTGTGTGTGTGTGTGTGTGTGTGAATGTGTGTCCTTAATATCGGCAAGAGTTTGCTTCTTTCCCTATCCTATCTAAAATGTCACATTTAAAAATATCTTAAGAGGTTGGGCCTATTGCTTTGGTCTAAGAAAGGTACCTTGAAACACCAGTGAAAAGAGCAGATCAATTTTTACCTTTTTTTTTTTTTTTTTTGGTCTTTTAGGGCCCCACCCGTGGCTATGGAGGTTCCCAGGCCAGAGGTTGAATAGAAGCTACAGCTGTGGGCCTACGCCACAGCCACAGCAGTGCTGGATCCGAGCCGTGTCTGTGACCTACACCACAGCTCATGGCAACACTAGGTCCTTAACCCACTGATCGAGGCCAGGGATCAAACCCATATCCTCATGGTTCCTAGTAGGGTTTGTTAACTGCTGAGCCACAACGGGAACTCCCCAACTTTACCTTTGATGGGCTTAGTCACTATAATCCTTTTTTTTCACACACTATTCATCTCATCAACTAAGCAATATTATTTTCATACTACCTTTCATGTATTTCCTTAATATATATGTCTTTCTTAAATGGCATTTTCTAATCATGTCAACAGAATGTGAAGCAGAAACTAAATTCTTTCGAAGTGGCAGTTTGCTTAATGGTTGGGAGAAAAAGCCTCGTGTCAGATTGTGCCTGATTTGAGTCCTATTCTAGGCTCAATTCTGCCACTCATGAACCAGGGAGCCTGACGCAAGTTATTTCTGAGCATCGGTTTTCTCATCTGTCAAAGAAGGGAGTAATAATATCTACTTTATAGGGTTCTTGTGAGAACTGGTTGAGATAATATATGAAAAGCACTTAGCTAACTGACTCATAGAAAATACGCACTAAACCAGATCTTCGGCACCACTCTACAGTTACATTTAGAAAAGGTTATGTATAAAATAAGGTCAAAATATAATGGTAAAAATATATGTAGAGTGCTATGAAAATAAGACTGGCCCATTGTTTTAGGAATATGTAGGTCATTTTCTTTTTTTTCTTTTCTTTTCAAACCCATTCTGCAGCAGCGAACTGAGCTGCTGCAGTGACCATGCTGGATCCTTAACCCATTGTGCCATAATAAACTCCTGTAGATCATTTGTTAAAATGATGATTATAGTGCCTGAGCCAATGAAAAACATTTGTCTTTTTTTTTTTTTTTGGCTTTTTGCCTTTTCTAGGGCCACTCCTTCGGCATATGGAGGTTCCCAGGCCAGGGGTCTAATCGGAGCTGTAGCCACCGGCCTACGCCAGAGCCACAGCAACTCGGGATCGGAGCCACGTCTGCAACCCACACCACAGTTCACGGCAACGCCAGATCCTTAACCCACTGAGCAAGGCCAGGGATCGAACCAGCAACCTTATGGTTCCTAGTCGGATTCGTTAACCAATGAGCAACGACGGGAACTCCTTTTTTTTTTGTCTTTTGAAGACCACATCCGCAGCATATCGAGGTTCCCAGGCTAGGGGTCTAATCAGAGCTGTAGCCACTGGCCTATGGCACAGTCACAGCAATGCAGGATCTGAGCCTTGTCTGCAACCTACACCACAGCTCATAGCAACACCAGATCCTTAACCCACTGAGCTAAGCCAGGGATCGAAGATATTAGTCAGGTTCGTTAACCACTGAGCCACGATGGAAACTCCTACTCTGTCACATTTTGTAAGTTCCCAGTCATCCTCCCTTGATTTTTTGAATCCACAGTCTATCTATTCCTCCCTTTAGGGCCTTCTAAGAAACAGCTAAGCTAGGGTAGTAATTCTTCAGTAGAAACTGGGGTATTTAAAAGCCCCATAAGCACTGCAAAACCCACTTCACTATAACCCACCATTCCAATCGCTGCATTTACTTGTTTGTTCATGTATGTATTTGTTTGTTCGTTTATTTGCATAATAATGCAAAACCTTTTTCTGGCATAGTAAGACGTTTTAAATGCTTCATAGATGTGTTGTCAGAAGTGATGCCGCTCTCCAGTTGGTATAGTGATATGTGTTTATTGTTTACAGCAGCAATTGGAAAGTAGGAGTGGATGGAATAAGTGTTGTAAGGAATATTTTGCCACCGGTAAATTAAAAAAAATATTTGGGAGTTTCCATTGTGGCTCAGCAGTAACGAACCTAACTAGTATCCACGGGGATGCAGGTTTGATCCTTGGCCTCTCTCAGTGGGTTAAGGATCCAGCATTGCCGTGAGCTGAGGTGTAGGTCACAGATGTGGCTCAGATCCTGCATTGCTGCGGCTGTGGCACAGGCTGGCAGCTACAGCTTTTACTTGACCCCTAGCCTGAAAACCTCCATGTACTGCAGGCGTGGCCCTAAAAAGAAAAAAAAAAAAAAAATGAAGCTCTCTGGTTAACAATTAGCAGAAAACAAACAAACAAACTATAGTTTGTTTAGCTTATGACCTTAGTCAATGTCTGACTGGGTTAATACTTTTTCATTGTTTGAGGGTTGACTAACATTTTTAACTTCTCAAGTAACTATAAAACTGAAAAAATAACTTTATTTTTTAATATATATATATATATGTTTTTGCTTTTTAGGGCTGCACCTGCAGTATATGGAGGTTCCCAGGCTGGGGTCCAATCGGAGCTACAGAAGCTAGCCTACACCACAGCCACAGCAACGCAGGATCTGAGCCACAGCTCACGGCAATGCCGGATCCTTAACCCATTGATGGAGTCCAGGGATCAAACCCCCAAACTCATGGTTCCTAGTCGGATTCGCTTCCACTGCACCATGACAGGAACTCATATCCTAGTATATTTTGATGCACTATATTTTATTGTATATTCTGAATAGTAAAATTGTTAAAAGTGTAAAATAATTGTGAGAATTGGAGATCATAATCTCTTAACTAGTTAAGTGATCCTAGGTTAGACAGTATAAGGTGGAAAATTCTGTCAGCTATGTGTCTTCACGCCTCCCGCCACACACACCCCCCCCCCACACACACACCCTCCTGTCTCCCTCACCACACATATGCCCCAAGCTATATTTTTTTCTAAAATATTTATTTCAGTAAAGCTATACTAAGAAACATTAAAATGTGTCTAGTATCTTATGAACCCTGATGAAAAATAATGAACTATATGATTCATCATCCTAAAAATGCTGACATAAAAATGATGGTAGTGATGATAGAAAAGATTAAGATGAAATTTCTTCTAAAGAATCCTTTTTTTTTTCTTTTTGGGACCGCACCTGTGGCATATGGAAGTTCCCAGGCTAGGGGTTGAATTGGAGCTGCACAGTCACAGCAACCCAGGATCTGAGCCACATCTGTGACCTACACCAGAGCTCATAGCAAGGCCAGATCCTTAATCCACTGGGTGAGGCCAGGGATCGAACCCTCATCCTCATGGAGTTCGTTACCACTGAGTTACAACTGGTCGAGTTCGTTACCACTGAGTTACAACAGGAACTCCCTCTATAGAATTATTTTACATGTCTTATTTGTTGAGAAATAAGTTAATTAGAAATTAATTAGAATTAATCTGAGATTTAATTCATGCCAATTCAATAGATTTTAATGTCATCGAACTATGATTTTTGAGTACAAAGTTTTAATTGTACCGTTTGATAAATTGGTGTTTATTGAACATCTACTATTTACTAAGTATTATGCCAAGCTCCCACAAAAAGTGTAAAAGAAAGTGACCCTCTTGGATCTTAACTAATATTAAAATATGCTACATGGTAATTGACAAAAAATAGTTTTCAGGTATGGGAACAATGAGTGTCCAGAAATGAAATTCAAAAAGTAAAAAGGGAGAGAAATGTGAGATTTAAACTTACCCCAAGAAAGATGTTGGAAGAAATGAGAAAGGGAAAGCACTCAGAGGAGGGTGGAAAAGGGGCAGCTCTTCAGTGGAGGAAGATGTCTTTCCACCAAGTTCTAATCTGAAAGTTACAAAATGACAACAGAGTTGTCTTACAACCACAAAAGAAAGGAAAATCACCATAAAATACTGCTAAGCCAGTGACAATAGGATATAAAGTAAGAAAAATAGATACTTTTATACGGAAAGATGCAGAAAGGAACTCACATAAACTCTACATGGGACTGTATCTGTGCTCTCCTGGAACACATGACTTTGACGATGTGTGCAAATCCACAGGTGGTAGTTTCAGGCAGAGAAGGAGCTTCCAAATTGAGAACAGTAAACTGAACTGAGATTTACCACTTTGGCAGTCATAATGCAAAGGGTAATGCTGCCTGGGATGAAGGGAGTGTGATCGCCAAACCTGCCAGGATTCGCAGCATGCAGTGGAGTTTTATTAAAGAACATGCATAGTCCCTCTGTTGCTTTAAAAGACAGATTTCTATGTTGTACACTGCTTATTGGTCCTGATGCCTTTATTGTTCATACAGGCACTCCGCATGCAGGAATACAAATGGTTTACAGGTAGATTACAGCGTTTCTTATTTGGAAGAGTAAAAACTACAAACAATCTGAAGCCTTAATTCAACAGCGGGGAAAAGCAGAGGACAATCCAGGAGTAGCCAGCAATCTGGAAAGAGGTTCCTGAGATGGGAGAAGGGCAAAAAGGAGGATATGAAGAAGGCAGGAAATAAAGGACAGGTGAAGAAGAGGCGTGTGGAGAGGTACTTAAATTGCTCACATCCAAGAAGCCTTATTGATAGCTCTTCCTATTCCCCTGTTCTCTGACAAAGGTGTGGTGTGCGAATGCAGGGTCCAGCAGAGACTTGGGGTGGCCAGGCTGCTCCAGCCACTGTGGCCTCATCCTCCCTCCACCTCCACTGTGGCACCCCACCCAGATTCCTTTCTTGTCAAACTTGTTTCCAATCACCCAAGCCCTCTAGTCTATGACCTCTTGGTCAAACTGTCTGTTACCCAGGACACAAATAGATTGAGGGTGTCAGATAACATGGTAATTTGGTGGGGGAGAAGACAGTTTGAGTGAGCACTGCAGTACCCTTTATAATACCCCTTTCCCTAACCACACACACCTTTACAAGTAAATGCCCTTTATCTATCTATGTTTCTCTGTGTCTTCGAGTCACTGGAGGGCAACTGAGTGTGATTCATACCTCTTTTTGCTTTGATGAGTTCATTCTCTCTGAGGAGCTAACTGTAGAACATGTGAGTCAATTCTTTTTCTTGGGGAAGAGGGTTGATGCAGCTGGGTGATGACAAACTTGGGCTGTACTGATCTATGGGAATCACATTGAATATTGTGTGCACTGAAGTTAGAACAGTGACACTACATGAAGCATCTTGTAACCACATCTTAAATTCAAAGCCGTTTCTTCTGGAACTGATTAATGTCCAACTAATACACATAACATAGTACTCACCATATGCCTGATGCCTACCGATTCCCTGAAAAACCTTGTTCCCCCGTGTCTCAGTTGCCATCTTCCCCTCGTCCCCTGAAACTTTCGGGATCACTGTACAGGCTGTGAACACACTGAAGGAGAAGCAGTGGCCTTTGGAGAAGCTAAGACATGAACACGAGCATAATGGAGTGATGCAGACTTCACCCCATACATCCACACCATCACAGCTACTTTATCACACACCTAAAAACAAAGGTTCGGGTGAATGCTCTCAGTAAAAATTATGCTGCTTCAATGAACAGGTCAGAGGGAGGATGCAAAGGGGGTAGGTTACTTGTTCAAAAAATATGGTCTGAGAGATTATTATGGGTCTGCCACTCTATTTTGAGTAAAGCAGCTGTTTGGCATAGAAATAAACCAATCTTCTTAAGAGGTACAAGAATTACTCTGAACACGGGTTGGCAATTCCTGAAAGATAACTCTTTTGTAACATCACATCCTCCTCTTGTTTGCACTCACTTTATCTCTTTTCCTGAAAGAGGGAGAGGGAAAGGGGAGGATGGACCTAGGGAGAGAAACAGGGATGCAGAGAGGATCACCTTCCTATTCAGGGATTTTGCTGGTGTTTCCAGGTGAGGGCACAAGAACTCGGGAAGTCCACTGCTTCTCCGGCTCTGTTCTCTCTTCATAAATTCTGAATATTCCAATCCGTACGTGGGTCTAGCACATAAATCAGTGCTGAAGTTCCATTGTAAAGTTGTATCATTTATGCTTAAAGAAACAGATAGGTCTGAGCAGGAAAAAGGCAGGGCCCAGGCAAGCGGGACGTGGGGTGGGACCTGAGCCTGGGATTTCAAGGCCGACCGCAGGCCATGGCTTGCGCTAGGTCTAAGCCTGGGAACCAGGACCCAGGCCCCTTGCGCCGCCCACCGCACCTCCCCTCCAGCTCCCACCCTTCCCACCCTGGGTTGTCCGCTCCTGCTCCACTCCCTACCCACCCGGCCCTGCCTCCCAAGGTCCGCCCGGAGCGCCAGGGCTGGTGGCTGATTCCCAGAGGCGACCGTTCAGCCTGAGTGTTCGACCCTGAGGGCTGCGTCTCCTCCTAGAACTGCAGTTGCTTGCACTAAGCTTTGGAAGAGAGGAAAAGCTGTTCCAGACCTTTCTGTGTACCACAAGTGTTAAAAGGCCTAAACATCAGCCTACCCGGCTGGTCTGAGAACCCCCAACCCTCCTGCCCCGTCTCGGCTTCAGCCGGGGGTAGGCGAATGGTCCTTGGGCGGTGGCTGCCGGAAGGGTCGGTGCTTCTTGCCGGGGGCAAGGCTGGGGCAGCTCTAGGCGCAGAGCTCGCTATAGGTGCTCTCTTCCAGGATCGGATAGATGATTCATTTTTATATGTAACGTTTTACCCCATTCTATAGCTCCGGGGGGTTAATGTTCAACCCCAGGGCTTCGGGAGGCAGCTCGAGGGAGGCAGGCTGGGACTATCCATTCAAGGTATAAGGCCACTGGGGAGTGAAGGCGCACAAGCCCCAGAGAGGGGGAGGGCGATGTGGCGGGGGGCTCCTCCAGCCTGGGACTCCCTAGGCTGACATCAAGAGGGCAGGGACGCGGGGCTGTCAGTGGCCCGGGCCCAGCGCGCGTCCCTGGAGGCACAGCCGGGAGGCCGCGCCCCGGCCAGGCCGCGACCGCCCACGACGCCGCCGCCCAGGCTGGGAGAGGCGCGTGTGGGGGCGGCGGGAGCGCTGGCTGGCGCTTCGGCCCAGTGGGACGCGGAGGGCGGGCTGTGCAGCCCCGGCCGCCGGGCTCGGATGCAGGTCCCGGGCCGCGCGGGCTGGGGGCGCCGAGGAAGGCGGGAAGTGGGCGCTCGGCGGCAGCTGCGGATTAGATTTCAGTGTTGTTGTCCGGAGGGACGTGCAAACACCAGCGCCGGGACCCGAGAGGAGTCCCCGGAGGTGCGTAGGTTGCCCCCTGGGCCGCCGCTTCTCCGGGTGCCTCTGAAAATACCGTCAGGGTAATGCGAGGCGGCACGTCTTGCCACCGCGCTTCTCCCACGTCGCCGGCCAAGAAGGAACATTAAGATAAAGCAGCTGTTGTGGTCAGTAGACAGCGTAGGACACGGTCGTGCCTGTGCCGTGCGGGCGGCCGGGGAGGCCCAAGGCGAGGCCGCCCTTGGGGGCACGTCAGGCGGAGCCGCGGCCCGCAGGTCCTTCTAAGGGCTGGGTCGCGTGGCTCGGCTAAACCCGGGGGTCCAGAAGGTCCCGGTTCGCTGTCCAGGCTGCTATCTCCTGACAAAGGGCAGCTGAGAGGCCGGCGGAGCTGCACGGGGGAAGGAGGGTCACCAGCTGGGGAGGGAAGCTGCGCGCCCAGAATTTGCAGGAGGGATTTTTTTCCCCCCTGTCAGAGAAATGACAAACAAGGCCCTGCCTCGGCAGATAAGACTGGCTCCTGCGATTTCGCGGATTTTAGGCGGGGGTGGAGGCATTGAGGTCTGTAGAACCCTGGGAATGAACATCGGCCGAGGCCCAGCGCCCTCATAAGAAGGGTTTTATTTTACTTTCTTTTGTTTGATATTATCTTATTCTCTAACAAAGTGACCTGTTGTCTGTCGCCTTGGAATCGGCAGGTAAATCCCCGTCTGTGGCTTTCAGGACGGCCTGCAGGGTCGTCCCCATCTGCTCTCCCCCCTCCTGCGCCTGCACGCAGCGGGACAAATCAGTCAGGGGAGACTCTCCTTCAACCCAGCGCAGGCGGCTGCGTAAAGTGACATTAGGGAAGGCCCTGCCAGTTCATCCGGGAGGACCGAGAACGATGCTACCAAGCTTCAACTGGGTGCAGGAACTTCACCCAGATACCCGCCTAGGGAAGCAGAGTTGAGGGGGCTGTTGACAGTAGTAGAACGGAGGAAAGAGCCCAAGAACCGGGTTGCCACTAACCGGGATTCCAAGTCACATTCCGTATCTGCTCCACTGTCTTCTCCGGGACAGTGGAAGCGGCTCTTGGTCTCATCTCCCCAGAGGGACAAGGATAAATGTTCCAGCCCAGGACTGCGTGCAGGAGGTCCAGTGCCGCTGCAAACTGTTGATGGAGGCAGAAAGACTTTGCTGCTTCTGGTCAGAGGAGGCATTGGTAGAAGGAGTCTTGGAATTCTAAGGAAACCACCCCAAGCCTTAGTCCTGGTACACTGGGTCACATCATCAGCGGGCCATTTTCTAAGTTGATGGGACAGGAAAACAAACAAGCAGGCAAGTAAACAAAAACCCCACTCTGGAGTGGATAAAGAAAACAGAAGAGGGAAAATATAGGAGGAGAAAAAGACAGAGAAAGCAAAGAGTGGGACATGTGCAGGAAGAATAGAATAGGGGAACTGGCACTGAAAAGTTCCATCAAAGTCAGGGGATGCAGGCACACACCCTGCTCCTACTCCAGGAGGGTCCAGTGAGTCTGACCCTCTCTTAGCCCTGAGGAAGGAAAAAAAAAATGCGGCCCCCCTGCATAAGCCCCTAAAGTAAACACTTTTATCATATATTCAGTAAATGTTTTTAAGCTTTTTTTCCCCCTTTAAAAGTAGAAGGTTCTTTTAGTCATTCCTTGGCTGAATGACTTTAGCCTCCAGTATCTCCTAGTTTCCGCAACTGCCACTGAACTGTTAACAATGCATTGTTACAGCAGCAGTAGCAATGATTTTTTTAAAGGTACTTGAGTAGAATTAAATCCATCTTCAATGGGATATTTTATTTCTTGCAGCCCTTCTCTAATCTTCAAATAAAATCTAAAATCAACATTTACATAAATACATAAAATACTCAGCACATAAGTGAATGAAGTTGTGCATCCCCCACACAATTCTGGTTTCTATCTTTCCAAATAGAAAGTCAACAATGAGAAGGCCTCCTTTGGGGGACTGGGGTAGGGTGAGTGATTAAAAAAAAAAAAAAAAAGTTTTAAGATCAAAGTAAAAACCTGGAAAAGTAAATTAGTATTGTGTCTAAAATCGTGTTTCTACTTTAACCCATTAAAAAAAAAATCTCCTCTTCAATTATCATTCTCTCAAGCTCAGTTAAAGTGAAATTGTCAGATTAGGGACGCTGGGAGAGGAAGACTAGTTCTCTAAATGTCCTTCTGAAAATCTGCTGTAAGAAATTTCTCCCATTTACTTCGAGACCTCTCTTCCCTTCTTTCCTCCGTCAGCCACGTTTCTGGCTTCCCTGTGTGCTTAGCTTAACTGCAGCTTGCAAGGGGGTTTTATAAGACAATCAATAAGGGCTCTATATTCATAAAGGCCTCTGATCTGATTTTTTTTTTTTTCTTTCCTCTCTCAAAAATTTAAGTCGGCGAGCCTGGGACTCTTAGCGTAGCCGCGTCTGTGAGCGGCCCGGGGCTGGGGAGCCCAGGCGACGGCGGCGAGGGCGCCCGTGGATTAGGATGTGGATTGCAGGACAGACCTTTGTTTGGTCAAATTCTCGACGGGGGTTGGGGGAGGAGGGTCGTCCTTCGAGATCGCGCCAGGTTTTTATAGACTCGCCTTAAAAGAACTCGCCGCTCTTCATAGGGTTAATTTATGGGGGCTTTCGAGGAATATTGGGACTTTAAAGACGCTCTTTATTTTTTTCCCATTAATTTGTTGTTGTTGCTGTTGCACTCATAAAGGGACTCCTGGGTTTCAGCACCTCGCAGGCAGAAGGTGGGGGTGGGAGAAAGAACCGGGAGAGAAGAGGAGGGTTTGCCTCCTAATCAAACCTCCTGCAAGGCCCGGACTGCCGAACGTATTTTTAAAAAATTAAATTTCGAACCATGTCGTGAGCAGTAAAAGTCAGATTTAGGAACTGGGGGTAAAGTGAGACAAACGTGGGCTCTATCCACCTTTCCCCAGATCTCCACCACGTTGAATTCAGTATTAGGGGAAGAAAGAGGCTAGGAGTCTTATTTTTTTTTTTTTTAACTTAAAAACCGAGGACAGGCCAGAAAAAGGACTAGAGTAACAGGTGAGGGGGGTTGCAGGGGGAGAGCCCGTAGACTGCAAATTGTCAGCGCGGGGTTCCCGTCTTAGGCCCACCCCACCCCCACCCCCACCCCCACCCCCCAGCCTATGGGCGCACATTGGTGGGCGGCGGGGAGCTGAAGGCCTGGGAGGCCTGGGCTCCTGGGGCCCCGACCTCCCGCTCGCCATCTTTGATCCCAAGCCCAGGAGGTTGGCGTTCACGCTATAGATTACCTTAAAGGTTCCTTTAAGCACTTTAATACACAACTAGCTCAGAAATCATTAAGAGACCTAGAGAAGGAGGAAAAAAATACCTTCACACTCACCGGGAATAAGTGTTGACATGCAGCAAAAATCGATTGAGTGGAACCGAGGTGGTGGCAGTAGCGATGGCTGGAGGGGGCACCCGCGTGGGAGCGGGGAGGGGTAAGGCAACCGCGTACACCGGCTCGGGAACTAAGCTTTTCTCATTTGAGGGGAGAAGGAGGTGCGGAAAGGGGCCGGCAGGCGAGCGAGGAGGGGTGTGGGGAAGAAGAGGGGTGAGGAGGGTACTTCTCCCTTCTGGAAGTCCTGGGAACGAGCTGAGGTGGGAGAAAGGGCCTCTCCGCGGTCCCAAGTCTCCGCCCCCGGCCCGCACCACTCGAGTCGGGGAAGTGACAACTCTTCCCAAACCTCGACTTCCATTTTTGTTTCCTGCAGATTGATTGATTTCCTCGAAATACAGTTCTATTTCTGCAAGCAAACTAGGCCGAGATCCACCTCCTGCACCCAGCGCTCCCAAGTCTCTCTTGGACCTGCTGACGCAAATCCTCCCAGCAGGTCTCCTTAGCGCTTCCAGCCCCCCGTCCCCAGATCCCTTCTCCCAGTCCCCTCCCCCGCTGCCCCTCCCCCCATACCCGGCAGAGGCTCCGGGAGGCCCGGACGGATGAGCCCCGCGGCTCCAGAAGCCAAAGTCCGCCCGTGGGGACCGTTTTCCTCTCCACTGCTCCCAAGTGAACAACAAGGACGGAGGCGACCCTCGTCCAAAGGGCTTTTTATCTGCCCTCCACTGCCGCGTGATCCCTCCGCAGGTTGGAGGCAGAGCTTAAAGAAAGAAAGAAAAAGTTAATGTGCATTAAGCACTGATCTTAAATCGGGGACATTATCTGCGATCTCTTAAGTGGCAGCAGCAGTTCACGCAGAACAAAGACTCAGTGTCTGAGCTCCAAAATCTTATAGGTAAAGTTTCAGTCAGTTAAAAGCAACCTAAGCGCAAAAACACAGGTTTTTCTGGGCCGCAGGAAAGCGGCGTCTCCTTTTTGCTTCTGATTCCCCGGGGTGGTGTTTGTCCTGGCCCACCGCGGGGGACGGGGGCGGTGACCCCAATAGCAAAAGGCCTCAGAACTCCCCCCCACCCCACCCCCAACACACCGACCTCCCTTGCTCCACGGTGATGAATTCTTTGGGACTAAGTCCTATTTGCTACTATTTGTTACAAAATCAAATTTCACATAAAAAAAAAAAAGCTGAAAACCACCAACAAAGGAAGAGTGGTGCTTAAAGTTCTTTTAAACACTCACACCGACCTCATTCCCCGTTTAGTTGTCAGAAGATGGGAGGGAGAACAGGGCTGTAATTCATCTTGATTTGCTTCATTGTCCCGCCGTTTGCAAACTATAATCCTGTATAATTTCAGGAACAAGCAGGTTTAGAATTAATGGGTCAATATTATTTAAAACAAAACATGGGGAGCATGACCTTTGCCTCAACTACATATTGCTCGACAAGACTCAGGAAACTCCACTCTAACCTCTCAACCCCTGGGCCCTTTGAAAAACTAAAGGGCTGTGGTTATTAGGAGTGGTTGTTTCCCACCACCCCCTTCTTTTAATGTCTCTAAAGTATCTGGAAATAGTAATGTAATATAACATGAAGAATCTCTCTACTTAAGCCTGAAAGATAAACGTGGAGGCCTAAATATTTTGAACTGGAGGTGTTTCCTTGTAAACTTATTATAGAGACAGTCCTCTTGAGAGTAATGTATATAAACTGTACATGTATACATACACACATGCTTCTCCAAAACGATTTACTAGATGTTCAGGTCCCCCCTCCCCAAAGGAGTAAACTTGAAAGTCATTCCATGCTAACCTACTTTCTAAATATCCTTCTCCTTTGCTCTTTCCTTCTTATGTTATTTGCTAGCAATAATGGAACCCTTTGGGTTTAAGCCAAAGAAAAATCTGGGAGACAACAGCAGATTCTGAAGCCTTCCTCCCCCACCCCCCCAAGAGTGTCTTTTTTTTTTTTTTCCTTTTTAGTTTCTGATGAATGGCTATAATTTATTTCTACCAAATTTAAATAAGTACTGCTGCCTTGTGTGTTTAACTAGGCAGAGGGAATTGGTTTGTTTAGGAAGTGGTGACTGAGGAACCCTGGCCAGGTGACAGAGGAGGGAAGAAAGAATCCAGGCCAATTTGTATGCAGTATATTTTACTCCATGAAATAAAACACATTTTTCATATTTGCTGAAAAGTAAAACAATAATATTGTACGAAATGTTATACACAGGGTAGGTTGTACATAGCAGTTTCAGAAACATCATTGCATCCACCAGAGAAACTATTCTAAAACTGATATTCACACATTTTTTTATAATAATAATATGTTAGAAACATACAGTGTGGCATTTAGTATATACATTCCTTTGCTTGCAAGCGAAAAATCCTAATCGCTTCTGTATAACATGCTTTATTTTAAAGCCTAACCTTTAAAAACACTGTTGTGATATTACTAACAACTGCTTTTTATAAAATTAATTTGACATTTCCATATATATACATCCTTTCAGTCATTTCAATGTTAACAATGCTAAACTTAAAAAATAACAAGCTTATAGTAATGTTAAAATGTCATATCCAGTCAAACATTTGTGTGTGTCCTTGGAACTGTCGGAAATACTTTTAGTGAAAGATGTTAGAATTTGAGGAAATTCCTTTGAAATCAAAGGAGCTCTCTTTTAATTCAGTGGTTTCCTTTCCTCTCCTATATCTTCTCTCTCCCTTTCTTGAGTGCCCACGACCTTCTAGCGTAATTCCCAGTCTTTCAAGGGCAGAACTGCCCCATCCGGCACGGTCCTAGGATCCCCGCGCAGTGGGCACAGCTCACACAGGCCGGTCCACGGCGTACTGGCAAGCACTCAGGTTGGACGCCGGGTTCTGCACGCTGGCGTAGCCGAAGCTGGAGTGCTGCTTTGCTTTCAGTCTCAGGCTGGCCAGGCTCGAGTTACACGTGTCCCTATAAACATACGGAGGAGTTGGCGGTGCGTAAGGACAGGCGGGCGTAGGCACCGCGGAATTCAGCGACGGGCTGCTCAGGTTGTTCAAGTTATTCAGGCTGTTGAGGCTGGAGCCCGGGACTCCTGTCACCGCTGAGGGCACCATACTGGACGACATGCTCATGGACGAGATGGAGTTGGGCGGGGAGAACATGCTCTGCGACGACAGGGGGTTGACGTTCATAGAGTTGAAGAAAGGGAAGCTCTTGGTGGACAGAGAGGCCGACGTGAGGCCCTTGGCCGCCCAGTTGTTGTATGAGTAGCCTGGGTACATGTCGTCGTAGGGCTGCATAAGCCCGTTGAATTGCGGCCCAAAGCCATTCTTGCACAGCTCGGCCTGCTGGTTACGCTCTCGCTTTCTCCATTTGGCCCGGCGATTCTTGAACCAAACCTGGGGGTGGAGGGCAAGGAAGCAAAAAGACGCCACGGGTCAGATTGGTAAAACCTTGATCCCGGAAAGCACCAGCGGGGCCACCCCCCTTCAACACACACACACGCGCACAGCCTCCTCGCTGCCACAGTCCACCCCCCCGCCCCGCCCCCCAAAGTCCATGAGTCGCAAGCTGCCAGAGCTCGGTCCCAACCGCCGAGGCCCAGCTGGGCCTGAGAGGCCAGCCTCTGAGTTGTTGAGTTGTGCCGAAAACCCCAGCCCACGCCCGGCGGCCTGCGGGTGCCTTGTTCACTAACCCAGGGCCAAAAACACTTACTGCAAAATAAACGCGGAGCAGCGGGCTCTCTGCCCAACCCTTCCCCGACCACCTTGCAAACTTGCTTGCATTCCAAAGCCACAGGCTCAGTGACATGGACAAGGGGCTGGGAGGCCCGCGCTCTCTCCCACAACTCCTCCCTCCCCTCTCGGATCTCCGCTGCTGCCCCCTACTCCACAAAACGTGCGCCCTCAACAGGCACCAGGAGGGCGAACCCCCTCCTTGCCTTGCCAAATAACCAAATAAAAACCGAAAGACCACCTCCCCCGACAGCTCATTAAACTCCACGACCCGGGCGTGTAAATCTCCGGGAACCCTGAACAAGTCTCTTTGCAGCCCTCCCCTCCCTCAGTCGGCCCTTTTGCACCCTCCGCCTACCCCAGGCCAGGCCCGCAAAACCGGCGCTGCTCGGGCTGGGCCCGGCCAGGTTGCTGGGCTTTGCGGGCGGCCGCCCAGCCCGGCCAGCCCCCACCTGCGTCCGGTGGCCCCGACGCAACCCCGTTCTCAATCCACATCGGGCCCGCCCGTCGCCCCAGACGGCGGCTTTTGTGTATTGGAGCGAGGCCTGGCCCGAGATTTCCGAGCTGACACCGGTGATGTTTCACATTACACATCTCAGCCAGGCCCAGCAGCCTAATCCGCTTTTTCCCCCCTTTTCCCTTTCATTCTCGATTTCCTTTTTACCCCCCTTCCTCTATGCGCCCGACTGCTATAAAAAGCACGCTGCACTCCCCGCTCGGCCAGACCAGCAGCCATCCTGGAAGGCATTGTTGGAGGGAGCCGAGCGCTGCGGCGGCAGGGGGCTTGGGAGGGACGGCCGAACGGGGGCGGGGGAGGGCTTTTCCGAGGGATTCCTGAGAACCCGTAGGTCGTGTTTTCTTTACAGTTTCTTGCCATTTCTACTCTGGGCCGTCTAAACTTTGCCCAGGCGACACGAGTACGTGAGAGGCTCGTTCCCCAGATGGGCAGGAGAGCTAAGGAAAGACTGACCTTGCGCAAAAACCACGAGGCCCGGGCCTGAACGTAGCTCTGCGCAGTTAAACTAAAACCACTTGCAACTTCATCCTGGATCTTATATCCATCAGCCTAGCTTCGTTCCCTACACAGATGCCACCTAGAGAGTGCCTCCATTCCCTCTGCTTTGGGAGCGCATTTTGCTCTTTATTCATTTCATCGTTATCTCTATAAGTGTTTTCTTCTTCCTGTTTGCTCTAACTAGGGGCTCCTTTTCTATCCAGAGTGTTTCCCCCCCCCCCCCAACAGCAAAACCTCTGGATCCTGCTACGTATGTTTTCTGCTTCCAGAATCCTAACAAATTCGGAGTTTTCTACTGACCAGCAAAAACCAGGATGTTGCTACCAGGTAATTTATTTTTAAGTTCATTTTTGTCAACCTATAAAGGACAGATTTGCTAAAAAGGTAAGCCCTTTCTCTAATAAAACTATTATAATTGTTAGGAAAGCTATGGGTAACAATCTTATGAGAAAAGATAAATAAAACCAAATCGAGAAATCCTTCTTCTTTTTTCTTTTCTAAGAGGACTAGCAGGATAGCAGTTGTGTTATTAAAATTGCTTACACGGATCACAAAACCAGGGGACAGGGTGGGGGAGAGACCTGAACGGCCCAACAACCGCAAAGGCAGTGTAGGGGCCGAGAACCAAAAGGAGAAAAGGCTGGGCTAGGCCTCGCGAGAAAGTTTTCCTGAGAGGGCCAACCTTTGCGTGTCTCCGGAGGATTTTCCTTGTTAAAGGCGCACAGGTTGGAGCCTGTCATCGGCTTCTGGCCTGGGAGGGATTTTATTAGCGCTAGTTTGGCGAATGCAAGCCAGGAACACAATGCGCTATGCAGGGGAATGCACGCGGCCGGCTTGGGAGCGCGCTGGGTGGCGGGGCGGTGAGCCGGGCCCGCTCCCGGCGCCTGCGCCAGGCCGGCGGCTGGTCTCGAAAGGGGGAGCTGTAACCTCGCAACTGGGGCGGCCGGGAGGCCGTCAGCCTTTGCAAAGGCACCCCACCAGAGTCCTCCCTTACGGCGCCGCCTTCCACACGCCCTCCCGATCTACAGGGCCGGCATCCCTGCAGCGCCTTCCCCAGCTCCGTGCGGACTCCTACCCGGACTCGGGCTTCCGTAAGGTTGGTCCACACGGCGATTTCTTCACGCGTGGACATGTCCGGGTAGCGGTTCCTCTGGAAAGTGGCCTCCAATTCCTGCAGCTGCTGGCTGGTGAAGTGAGTCCGCTGCCGCCGTTGCCTCTTCTTCTTGGACGGGTCTTCAGCGCCCACATCCTCATTCTTTCCCTGCTGGCTCTTGTCTTTCTCTGAAAACGAAACACAGAGATTCCCGTCAGCATGCCCACCTGCTACCCGCGAACCGCAAGTGAACCAGGCGGCGGAGGGCCGGGGAAGAGATGAGCTGCCTGGCGGGGAGGAGTGTGTGAGCGGCCGCACGGTGCGCGGAAAGCGCTGCGTCTGCGGGGTGTGCAGATGTGAGTGTGAGTGTGCGCGCCCCATCTCCTCCCCTCCACCAGCGCCGCACGTTTTATTTACATGTTTATCTCATTGCGACGGCACATTCATTTTTATAGCCCTTGCTTTCAAGTATATTTATACGCCTCTGCGCGGACACAACAAATCTCCCGGGGCAGCCACACGCGCGCGTTTTACAGATTCCCCTTGTAGAAAGCTCAGATTTCGATGAAGGCTAGGAAAAGTAGATTTGGGATTCAGCGAGGCACCCAAGTTCCTCCGCTCTTTAGAAAAACCTCCTGTTCTTCTGGTGCGTAGTTTAACAAGTGTTTTTCTAACAAGCGGAGCTTCTTGGGAGCTGAAAGCCAAGACCACCACAAGGACCGGGTAAGGGGCGGCCTCTGAAGGTCCTCGAATGGAGGTGCCGAGATTTTTGTGATCCAGGAACCAAAAGGGAAGCCAGGGTAGGAATAGGGAGAGCGGCAGAACGGCTCGCGCGATTCGCGCCACCCCAGCCGCGCGGTCAAGGCAGAGCGAAAGGGACGCGGGGGTCAACAGAACCCTGGCTCCGGAAGTTCTGCAGGGAGCCAGCTGAACGACCACTCCCACCACACTTCGGAGGGGCCGACTTCCTTGGAGACGAGAAGGGCCGAGCTGTGCGGGGCCGCGCGGCGCCTTACCTGCGGCCTCGGGGCTGGAGGTGTCAGAGATGGTGTGCACCTCCAGCCTGTGCTTGGAAGAGTCCAGGGAGCGGGTCTGACCGGGAGCCAGGACCGAAGCCATGGCCAGCGGCTGGGGATGGTGACAGGAGGAGGAGGACGAGGAGACGGCCAAAAGCTTGGTCCCAGCTGCTCGGTGCTCCAAGTGCAGCGGGCCTTTCATGCAGTTCATGGACGAAGGAGCGCGCCGCCCTACCAGTCCCGGGCTGCCGCCCCGCCGAAGTCGCGTGGCTGCCGCCTCCTGCTCGGCTTCGCGCTCTAGGCGCGGAATTTCCTCGCCGCGGCCGCCGTGGGCAGAGCCAGGGTACACAACTCCCGCAGAGTCCTCAAGCCGAGCCGCCCGGGTTCCCTTCGGAAGGCTCAAGTGAAAGGGTCCGGCGGCCGAAAGTCAGCGGGCAAACGGAGACATGGGATTGTGGGTAGGAGAGCGCAGCTCCGAACGTCTTTGGGGAGCAGGCTTCCAAGCTCCAAAGCGAAACAAGAGTGGGCAAAGACCCCTTTCCTTCCTCCCTCCCCCAAGAACCCCTCCAATAAGGAAGGCTAACGCCGATAGCGCTCTGCCCGCCCCCGGCGCAGCAGCACTGACAGCGAAGTGTCAAGAGTGACAGGGACAGGTAGCTGATACTAGATCTCCCGCGACTGCTGCAGCGGCGCGGGCCTCTGGGCGCACCCTCCGCGGTGCGCACACGCACACCCCCTTGGGCCGTGGAGCTCGAGCCCGGCCTCGCCGCAGCTCAGTTCCCAGCACCCAGGCGAGCGACGAACCAGATCTGCGGCTCCAAGCTTCCCTGTTGGCCTAACATCTTAAAACCAGAGGCGGGCTTCCTGGTGCCGAGACGTCACTCCGCCGCGGCCCTCCCCAACCCTCCCTGCCTCCGCCTCCTCACAGACCCTTCGCCCGCCGGAGTGACGTGGCCCCGCACCAATCAGGAGGCCCCGAGCCGCGGCGGAGGGCGACTCCTTGGCTGCACCTATCAGCTGTGCGGGGCAGGACTAGTACCTCGCTGTACCCGCAGTCTACACCCGCCGGCTCTCGGGAATTCTGCTCCGGCCCGGCCAAAGACGATTCGGCTTTTAGTTCTGGCGAGGAGGTGAAAAGATGAGGCTGGGAGTAAAAGGCTCATCAGAAAGAAGCGGAAAGGTCGAAGGCTGAGAGGTACAAGGATCAAGGCACCCGGCCCCCCTTCCTTTTGTGTCTCCTTTATTTCCAACCGAGAGGTGGTTTTCTCCCCCAGTATGGAAAGGAGACATACTGCTTAAAAGCAGAAAATTTTAAAAACACCAACAAATCATCTCTCCGATCTTAAATTTTACAAACAGACTGTCAAGTGAACGCTGCGGAGCTAAGCTAAAGAAGCTTTACTTTAATTGCAAAGAAGACAGAGCCCTGAGAAGAGAGGCTAATAAATTAGAAATCGAGAAGCAAATGGACCCGTCAAAAGAAAATTACCTTGACTTTAAACGAACAACTGTTTGGTGGGTCACTCTGGATTTATACAAGAATAAAAAGTCGCCTCAGATCACGTTCTCTGTAATGCTTATTAGTCCCCAGACAGAAAACGCACAATAGAATAGAAACCCTAACCCAGCATTTTCAAAATGCTGAAAGCTTATCCATTCTACTTAAGGTTGATTAAGACACATATCCTAGAGCTTTCAAATTCCTTATACACTGTATTAAGCTTGTCCTAACCCCAGAGAGAGCCACGCTTTAAATTCGACTCTCTTGTTTACTTTATTATCAATCAGATTCAAATCCATAAAGCCTGTAGAATCAACAACCTTGAGCTAATTATATATATAATATACTTTAATGAATTTCCATACAATTAAGAATGTTGCCAAATAACCAATTTCAAGGATAATTTTTAAGTCATTTTCTATTCCTAGGGAGCTCAAGGCTGTCTTGAATTATTACAGTCCAAGCAGGCAGAGGCAATAGGTTGGTGGGCTAAGGGCAAAAACCTAGGAGAATACTCAGCTAGAAAAAGCCAAGTCTTGTTCATTTATTTAAAACAAAAGGAAAAAACACCTTTGCGGACATCTAAATCTTTACTATTTCCAAAGAAACTAAAGAAATCCAAAGATATCATTCAAAATAATTTGTGAAAGTCCTTTTGTCCTCTGGCTTAGGTCAGCTGAAGAACGCAAACTAATCTCCTCTGGGTTTCTGCATTGGCGATTGCTTTATTGTGGAGTTAGTGTTATCATCCCTGAATGTGTATTTGTTTGACATTACAGTCAATGATTTGCAGTGCCAGTATGAGGTATCTTCAGAAAACTCCCTCCTTGTCCTTGTTCCCAAGATTGGGAAACTTATTAAGTCTGGGGCAGAGCGGATGAAGCTGACTACAAATATATTTGTAACCTATGTGTGTCTCCTTTGCCCAGCTCCCACCTCCCACCTCCCACCCCCAAACCCTATCTACAACTCCTCCCCCATGTTAAACAAGCTTGAGAGCAGTCCGAAGAACCAAAAGAGAATTCTTCAGTCTCTCCCCACAAGTATCATCCAACTTTAAGAATTTAGCTGCAAGGAGGAACTTTCTTCAGAGTAAGCTTTAAATCGGCATTTTTGGTTTTAACCTTTTATTTCAGTTCACCCCATTCCACACATACACACACCTGCTCAGAGCAGAACACATCCCCATGTGGCAGGCCTGCATTAGCTGAGGCTCATACATCCAGCTATATTAGGTCCTGCAATCTTATCACTAAATTATACATATTACATAAGCAGCCTATTGGTAAAGAAGGTTAAATTAATTTACATTCTGCTCATTATCTGGTGCTTAAATGACGCATTTTATCCCTGAGATTTGGCAGAGAATCTCCTTTCCAGACCCCACAGTGTTTCACCGAAGACAATGCTCTTACATTTGTAGTGGTTTTTAATCTGATAAGACTCTAATTTGCTTAAGTCTTTTAAATAAGGGTTTTAAATGTTTCTAGTCATTTTCTTATTGAATTTCCTTTAATTCCCCCAAGATCATAAAGTGTATATGTAAAGTAAATATTTCCTCCCATTGCACTGCGAACCAATGACCTATAACTGAGTCATATGAATCCAGCTCTTTTCTGCCCAACATGTTTACTAATCATATTCCAGTATCTTCTTTGAAATCTCAGCATAGCTGAGATCCCCACAATATTACACGCTCAAGCCTTCATATCACAAAGAAACTCCATCTCATCAAAGAAGGAAAGCTTCTCCTCTATTGTGAGCATACTTTCTTCCTTGTTTCTTCAAAATTCAAACCCTGGAGTTGCAATTTTGGTGGAGGCTCTGAGTGGTTTTCAAAATTCCTTACTCAGAAGAGCTGAGAAGCTCCACAGAGCCGTATATATTTCCAAGTCCATCCTTCACTAAACCCATGGAATTCTGATTTAAGTTTAGTGGCTCTGTTGACTAACAGAACTTTCCTCAAGGCAAATACCCATGTATGAAGGACCCAAACCAGCCTCCAAAGTGGGTGAAAAACCCAAGGCAAGTGACAGCTCCTCATAGTGCCAAAGTGTGGGAAATGCTAGAAGTGCTGGTGATCAGCCTAAAAGCCTAAGAAGATAAAGAATCTTAAACCATTTTGATCCACTGCAAAATCAAGTGGAGAATGAAGATAAATTATTTGAAGAACTCTGGCTAAGTACAAATAAAATCACATATATGAATGCATATATCTATCTAGAGACAGAAATACACATACATAATATGCAACCCCCCAATACCCCCCTCCTCAAAGGGGGGGGGGATTTCTGTGTATTTTTCCAGGCAGAGTTTCAACTCTCTCCTGAGATTGAGTGACACCCTTTCCAGGCCCAACAGGGTTCACTCCATGGGTGGTAGGAGGATGCCAACATGAAATGTCTAGATAGGAAAAGCAGGTGTGTAGTAGGGAACCAAGAAAAACTTCTCAGTGAAAACTGTAGTGGTGGTGGGCAATTTTTAGATTTAATCTAAAAAAAAAGAAAAAAAAACCCTGGTGGGTGTACACTTATATAGGTATAGGCAGTAAAGATAACAAAGCAGTTGGAAGCAGGGAAATCTTAGGTATTTTGTGAGTTCAGCACTATGGTTGCCCCCCTTCCCCCTCCCTGGGCACTCACTCTTCTTTAACTGGTTTTAGAAATTACTATGACTTTAGCCTCCACCACAGAAATTGTCAATCCAGAGGGGAAAAAAAAAAAAAAATCAGTGTAGTCCACTTCAGGGAAGCTGGAGGTGCTACAGGGCTGCGGTGGGGAGAGGAAGGGAAGCCCAGTTTGGATTTAGGTTTTCCACTCATTAGATACCAGGGATCCTTTCCATCGGGGTTTTCCTGCTAATTCTATCAAAGAAAGACCCTTGAGGAGGGAAACATGTGACACGGGGTCAGGCATGTTTTGAGCTGGTATTTGCCACTGATTACCAGTCTTAAAGTCTTATTTAATTTCACAGTTTTTAGTGTTAGTTGCACAAAGGCCCTCTGGCCATTGCAGTGAGATGGGTTGGGCAAGGCTGCCAAACTGACTGCAGTGGCCAGGATAGGAGCTGGGACCCAACCAAGGGATTATGACTTTTAGGGGGAAAATCTGGCCTCAGAGCTCACCTGGACAATAGTTCAGTTGGTCCCTGCACTGTCAGGCCATAGAGGGGTGGGAATCTTGTTCCGAGTCCAGGCCAGCTCAAGGACGAGGCCTGCCTGGACTCAGCTCGGAGGCACGTGATAGGCATGAGTGTATGTGTGTAGGAGCATGCATTGTAAGGCACAGAGGTCAAATGGAGACCTTGCACCTTGTCCGAGAAGGGCCCTGCCTCCCCTCCTCGCCTTGCCTGTCTTTCTCTGCACACACACATCAAGGCGAAAAGGGCTCTTTGCCGTCCCCCCACCCCAGCCTTAAATCCAAAGAACCCAGAAATTAAAGGCTTTACTGTAGCTGATCTCGCCCCTCCCCATTCCCTAGATGGAATTAAAAAAAAAAAAAAAGTGCAGATTTGTAAAAAGGAGCAGATTCTCTTCTGAATCAGAAGTCTGTGGAGGGACTGAGCAATAGCCACCCTCTCTGGATCCTTGCAAGTTGTACCCATATTTCAGTCCCAAACAGAACCATTTGAGGTTTGGGGTAACTGGTTGGGGGATTCTCTTCACCCCACACTGGCAGGTAAAGAGAAGAGGGAGGGATTAGAGCAGGCCAGGGAAGACAAGCTGCCATCACCAAACCCACGTGCTGTGATGCCTGTTAATGCTATAGGTTTATTAGGTACTCATTTAATGCCAGAATGCAACTATTCATGGAAAAGTAAAATAAAGAGAATGGTATACTTGTGTATGGGGGTAAGAGAGAGATAAAGGAATGAGATAAACATCAATATCTAGGTCCAGAGAGACAGAAGTGACATGGGACTAACTAAAGTCACTTAAAAAAAAAAAAGTGAATTAAAACACTTCTCTGCCTTTCTCTTTTCTCTGTTTTTGCTCCCCAGCTCATGTCCATCTCCCTTTCTGTTTCTCTTGCTCCCCTTCTTTCTGTCTTCCCTCTCCCAGACATGCTGGTAGCTAACATTCAGCATTAGTTGTCATGGTGATCATAAATCACATAAATCCAAAAATACCCACCTATAATCTGAAATGAAGCTTTTATTTCCCTAGTGAAATAATATTTTAAAAGCTGTCAGCTGACAAAAAAAAAAAAAAAAAAAAAGGAACCCACCTCATTGTAGTAACCCAAGTAATATATTACTCCTAAAGGTTTAAATTAAAATGTCAGCCTGTTAAAAACATGCTGGGAGAATCTTGGGCACTCTTCATGTCAGATCCTCACAATGAAGTTGACTCCATCACTCCTGATCGCTCTTTAACACATATATGCAGTTGTGCTTGCTCTCTCTCCTTCTATTAATTTTTTCCCTCCCCTCCCCACTGCCTTAGTCCTCACATACTGTCTGTCTCCTTTGGGTTGTAAAAGGAAGGAGTCTCCATCTAGATCAGTAAGGAGCTCGATCCTTTGCCTGGGTCTTCTGAGGGTCCTGTTATCAGTTGCTTTCTTACATCAAAGAGGGGTGCCTTAGGGGAAAAGAGGCTGGTCAGGGCCACAGTGGGGGAGTCTTTATGGAGGAATTGGGAAGACGGAAACGCACAGGGAAGGAGTGGGGGTGGAGAGGAAGACTGAGTAGTGGAGAACTGAGCTGGTGGCCAGATTCTCCGGTTAAGCCTAGTCTAGCGCAGGAAAGGTACGTATATTCTCCCACTCCTGCCTTTTCCCCTCTGGGAGAGGAAACTTGCCCATTTGAGGACCTTGGGTGGGGGTGGGAGGGAGGAGGGTGGCGGCCGCAGTTGGGCCTTTTGTCTTGTACCTTGGGCTTGTTGTCTTTTGCCTATCTTTGGATTACAGGGTATTCGCCTAGATGAAGAGCCATTAATTACCCATTCAGTCAATATTAGGAAGACGACAAAGCTTTTTACATAGGATTAAGAAGACATCAGATTGTTCCATTAGTATATTCCTGCTCACGAATAAGCTTTCGTTATACATTTCCTTTTCCCCCGAGTCGCTCTAACAACTGCTGCATATATTAACAGCGGGCGGTGCGGGATAACAGCCCAACTAGCCTAGCGAAACTTTGAGCGTGCACCGCTACTAGACCGAGCAAAGCGACCTGTAAAGAAAGAGGACTTCTGCGAGCGGGGATCTGCAAGGACCTTTGGATAAATGCTTTTCCGGGGGGGGGGGACCACGAAAAAGAGAGGCAGCTTCTGCAGATAAACTGCAGATCTGGCGCAGGTGGCGTGCGGGTAGGAAAAAAAAAATAAAAGGAAATCTCTCCTTCCCTAGCTCCCCCCGCCCCTCAGACCTCACTCCCCTTGGCACGCCCGGGTCTCCTGCCCCAGCTTCGCACCAAGAGCTGTCCACTCTTCTAAACAGCCTCCCTCCGTGCCTCGCGTTTCCCATCGGGCTCAGGCCTTAGCGGCCTCCCCACGCACCACCAGTTTGCGTTTTGCTAAAGGTAGTCAGGACTGCTTTCCAGGTCTCCTTGTCAGTTTTAAAGTCGCTTCCTAACGGCAAAGGGAAATCGGATGATTTGCTTTGGGTGGCGGAGGTGGGGTGGGGGGGAGGAAGGTACATTAGGAATCCCTGTAGTATATTCTTGGCAAACATTTGGTGATTGAATGAATGGGGCTCTATGGCCGTCAAGGCGGTGGGGGTTACCCTGGGTTCTCTGAATAAGACCGAGACCCAGCTGCTGCCACGGGACATGGTTTGTGTGTCGCCACTAGGGCCTTGGAGTCCCTGTCCCTAGAGAAGGAAGTCTGCGCACGCCAGAGGCCCGGGTCGAACACTTTGAACCCAACCACTTCGCCAAAATGATTTAAAGAATTAATGGCATCGCTGGGGGAGACGACGGTACCCTCTCCAGGTCTGGCTGTGAAGCCAGGCGCGGGGACCGACGGGCGGTAGCTCGGGGGATTACAGCCTCGAATCCAGAGCCACTGCCTCGAAACTTCAAAAGTTATTGACCCGGGGAAGACCAGTTCATCCTCTTCCTGAAGGTCAAGACTATTTTTTGAGTTTCACCAAATGGGGGCTCCTTTAGGGACACCCAAATCGAGGAAAAGAAAAGGACCACTGCTCTAGGGGGACGTTCTCCGGGGGCGCTGTCCCTTCTGTGGGGCGGGGTGGGGGTGGTGGTGGTGGTGGTGGTGGAAATACTTTGTAACTTGCCAGCTCTTCCTCTCTTCACTTGTCATAGCCATCCACTCCTCTCTCCACCCTCTCTCAAGCTCCTGGCTTTAGGGAGGAACGATTTTGGGGTTCAAGCCAGGCTGTGGGTCATCCCAGTGGGGACGGACCGAGAGGACAGGAAGGGACGCAGAGCCCCGGCCTCCCAGAGGTCGACCCTGACAACCCAGGGAAGGTTTTCGGTCTTCAAGGCTGAGGCGTGTTGGGGCGGTGGTGAGGGGTGGGGAGAGAACATCATGGGCCTTCTCAAAACTCGCTTCTCATTGTAAACACTTTTTTCTTTTAAAGGCAAATAAAACCTATAAAGAAATTAAGGAGAAAACATCTCTTTTTAAAAGCAGGCTGTAGCTAGGAGTTTGCATATTCAATAAGTTCAATTCACTTATAACCAGTAAAGGGGGCTCTGGCAACCTTCCTTCCTCAGTGCTAAAGCTTTGTCCACGTGCATGTGACATTTTGGGTCTACTCTATTCCCTAAAAGCCAATTCAATCATGATTTTCAGCATTTTTTTTCCCATCACGTGTCTCTTCTTAATTAATGGCATCAAACATGTTTGGGCAGCAATTTTCCTTTTCGGTCCAAAAGGTAGAATACAGACTATTGGCTATGTGGGGAAAAGCCTCTCCTTGCACTGAAATAATCTGGGCCTGAAAGTAATGGTTAAGAAAACAATCGTTTATTATTTCTAGCTCTCTCTCTCTCTTTAAACTTATTAATTATCAAAAGCGCTGGCGCAGGGGCGCCTACTCAGACGGGGACAGGAGGGGACAGGGCTCTCCGGCTCTCTGCCACTCCTTGCTCACGCAGGAAGCCACCATCCCACCTCAGGCTTCTCCTCCAAGGGGCCCTAGCACGCGGGAAGGCCACCTGTCCTCAGAAACCTTCGCCGGGGTGAAGAAAACCCTGGGTGGGAGTGGGTGGAGATATTTTGCATCTCTCCGCTCCCAGCGCAGCGAGACATGTCAGCCCGGGCAGGGCTGGCCACAGCCCGCGCGGTGCGAAACGAGATTGGGGAGCTCCCCTCTCCCATAGGGTTAAAAGGAGCCAGGGCTGAACCCGCACAAAGCGTTTTCCGCGGGAGTCATCGCTGCTCTTGATTTTTAACCATATCCCAAACATACTCCGGTGTAATAATTTATTTTTACGACCGATTATCAAACAGAAGAAGAATTTAACACAATCTTAATGACAGAAATCACCCGACGTTATCTCTGCATGGCCCCATATAACCCCATGGGGTTAATCCCAGACAAGTGAGCGTTTAACTGGCCCAGCAGGTCGACTAGCGACGTTGCACAGTGTCGAAGCCATTTTGCTCCACACCATTTTAGACGTTTTATTCCAACAAATGATGCTTTCTCCCAGATTCACTGGGAAACCCCAATGCGGGGGCCTTTGTTTTCTTCTTAGAGATACGGTTTGCTTACTTGGCACGGTCCTCTTGGCCCCTTCTAGCACACATTACATTTATATCCTTACACTTCAATCCGGAAAGAGGGGGTTAGGGGCCAAGGGCTAGGGGGGCCTTTATCGCCTCACACTATCAAAGGTCAACAACCTCCTAAGGCCGGACACTTATTTATTAAGGAGGCTGGAAAACACGGAGAAGAGAGGAAGGGTAAATTTTAGTTTTCATGTATTCCAAAGGAAAGGTTGTTCCCATATTCCCTCCCCGCTCAAGTACACACACTCCCCCCAAAGGATACATTTTAATTCATCAAAAGTCTGTACGACGGGTAGGAGACGTTTTAAGTTTTACACACGCCTGCAGACACTGAGCAGCAATGGCACTTGACTCATCCTGACTGAAACCAGACTATCAACCACATTACCAAAACCCGAGGCCCTGCAACCAGCACAACAGGTAGGTTCGCGGTCGGTCGACACCGGCCCACACTCCATTCCATCCTCCGCGGCTGCGCGTAGTCGCTGCCCTCGGGCTCTGCAGGGCTGTCAGCTCCGCCGCCTCGCTGCCGGGGCGAACCTACGCCCCCCCAAGCCTCGCGTGCTGGCCCTTCGCGGTAAACCCCGCACCCACAAGCCCTGGCCGGGCGCCACCAAGGGCGGCGGGGACACGGTGGGCCCTGCTCGTGCTGCCCGTGCAGTGGGACATGGAGAGCGATAGAGGTCGCTGTTGGACCACTTTTCCACGCCAGCAAGCGGCGCCGAGGTAGGTCGGGGTGTGGGTAGATTAGGCCACACATCAGGAGATCATCAGGAGAGAGCGAGAAAGAGCGAGCGGGAGAGGTGATGGGTCTCAGGAGTGCAGTATAATTTGGAGAAAAGAATTAACGTTCCTTGGACGGCTGCTTCCCGTCCCAACCCGAGGCCAAGTGTCTAAGTTCGGAGCAGGCGCGCCCCTTCTGGCGGCCTCGCCGGCGCGCGCCTCACCCGAGACCCAGAGGCCCGGAGGCCCGGAGGCGGGTGTCTAGCGCGCGGCCTGCGCCTTGCTCCCGGCCTTACCACTGGCGCCGGGATGCTGCCGCGGGAAGAGCTTGCTGCTGGCTGCCTCTTTCCGGCTCTCGGGAGAGTCTGTGAACTCGACCTTTTTGATGTCGGAGTCTTTGGAGAAGAGGCATTCAACGGCCGCTGGCTGCACGCCTGGGCCACGAGCGCCCGCCCCACGTGCGGGGTGCGAGACGCCCCGGACGGCGGCGGAAAGTAGCGGGGGTCGAGGGGGGTGGGCGAGGGGGGCAGGACGGAGGAGAAAGAAGGACAAAGAGCAAAGACCCAGTTAGAGGAAAGAGCGGAGGGCCCTCCGGCAACCCGGAGCAGGGCGGCCCTTTCTCTCGCGGCCTCCCCTGCTGCCCGCAGCTCCCGCGGGGAGGCGAAGGCCGGGAGCTGCGAGGCCTGGCGAGCGGCTCCCTCCCTGGCCACAGCCCCCCGCACCCCCCCCCCCCCCCCCGCAGGGCAAGGCCACCGGCGTCCCGGTTCTGATATCCATCCTGCCCTGGCCGGCCCCTCCGGGGAAGCGCCCCTTGCGCGGCCTCGCTGCGGGACCGGTGCCCTCTCGCCGCCCTCGCGTGGCGCGGTCTCCCGTCGGTTGACCCTGGCAGAAGAAAAGACTCTTACCTAATTGCACACACGCCGACACTAGTTTTCTGCAGTTGGTCTCCATTCCCCGTTATCTGCAAAACAGAAGAGAAGGAGGGCTGTGAGAAGCGGCGGCTGGCGAGCGGGCGGGCGGGCTCAAAAGAGGCTACCTGTGGGGCTAACAACTTCCACCGAGCTCCTAGGCGCCTTCTCCGGGCTAGGTTTCAGGCGTGTTTCTGGAACCTGACAGGCTCTAGCTGCCCAGCCTCCTCATCCCCACTGCAGCCCGGGTCCAGGACGACAGACTGATTGTTTACCAAGGGGGGAGGGGGAATCTCCCCCCAGAGTTGCAGCGCAAGGGCCCAAGGGCTATGGGTGATAGAGCCGCCGTGTCGTGGGAACCCAGGCTGTGGAACTATTCACAAGGGTGTCTGTGGCAGGGGTTAAAAAGCCCGTCTGAACACGAGGACAGCCTTAGCAGATGCAAAATTTGGGGATGAGAGGAGAGGACTTTCTCTCTGGGGAGCTGTGTGCGAAGGCCAGCGCAATGCTTGGCCGTTAGTTGAAGCTCCGTAAACATTTATAAAGTGTCAGAGTCAATTTGTTCCTGTCCTAGATAGCAGCTCCCCTCGATTTTCTGTAATTCTGAACAGAACAAGACTCCAAGGCTCTCGGCCTAGGGTGCTCCAGGAGCGAGCTGGCTTCGAGCCTCTCCTCCATCAGGAGCCACTTTTCCATATTTAGCCACACTTTCCCCTGGAGATACTCACCCGGCCATTTATTTACCCTAAAGTATGATTTAAGATCTCAGAGCAGGGGAACGGGGTAGACTGAGTGAGTCGGAGGAGAGCGGGGGCAACGTCCCCGGAGGGTTTTCTACCCGCCAAGGGTAGAGAAAGAGCTCTGAGAGAACGGCTCCCCCAATTTTCCCTCTTCTCCCCAAAGCAAATCTTTTCGCAAATTTCCAACCACAACGCAGCGAGCCGAGCGTTTAACGCGCGCCTCCTTCTCTGCCACAGGCAAACCGGGAGAGGTGGGTGGCGAGGGGCTCTGTCTGGGTGGGTAGAAGAGCCGCGGCTGCTTTAAAGACAGAAGAAAAGAAAGACGGTCCCAGCTCCCCAGACCCCTTGGATCACCGCGCCTGCCTCGCTCCAAGCTAACCAGGGTACGCCGGCGGCGGGAGGGCCCATCTCGGCCTGGGTCCAGGGCTGGGGCTGGGGGCGGGCGTCGGCCGCTCGTTCGAGGGGCAGAGGCTGGGCGGGAAGCTGGGGGGTCTGGCTCTGGCCTGAGGCGCATTTCCCTGCTCCTCGGTCTCTCCTGGAAGGACCTGGGGCCCAGGGGCCTCCCGCCAAAGTCTCAGCCTAGAGGAAGGGCTGCCCCGCGCGGCAACGTGGGGATGCAAAGGTGGGGACCGCTAGGCGGTTCCCCTAGCCGCTAGCGTGGACGCAGGCGGGGGGCTCTGCCGATCCTTGCGGGCCCGGGGGCCCAGAAGTAGCAGTTTGGCGGCTCCAGATTTAGTGATTCTGCAGTAAAATCACAGGATTAGTCCCTGATTGAGATGTCTGTTCGTGAGATATTACAAAATTCATTATCACAGCTTTCTACTAACTCGATATGAAGTAACACAGATGGGATTTTATTAGTCCAGACTTCAAATGTTTACTTATGATAATTTCAGGGGAAATTTGCATGTCATCATCATTTTGATAATCTTTTTTTTTTTTTTTAAACTTCTGAACTGGCTGCATTATTAGCCGGTAGCCAGAGCTTTGCAGATGGTAACTGCAAATAGTTTTCATTTTCTAAAATAGTGAAATATACAAAAGAAAGAGATCCAGTCGCTGAGTGTAAAGTAGGTCAATTATTACACATTCTCCCCCCACTCCCAAGCTTCAGTGCTGAAGACCAAACAAAGCAATACAAAACAAATCTTCAAGAACTCCTCTCTAAAGACTGAAAAGAAGGTCAAGGCATGTTTCTTAGCTCACTCCTACATGTCCTTGTATCTTGGGGATTTATTTTGCAGTCAAAATCAGTCCTGAGACCTGCATTTTTTTTTCTCCCCTTCGTATAATGACCAGGCCTACTGGAATAACTGAGTCTAAGTAACTTGGGAAGATAATTTTTAAAAAGAGACCTTCAATTCTCGCCTGCTGATACTTAAACTTGCCCTGTCAAGACAAGTCTTACAAGACAAAGTTGCCCACAGGTTTTAGGTACTGGCTTCAATGGCTAATCTCAAAAATTAAGATGAGCAACTTTTCCTGTTGGGAAGTTGTTCTCACTCCAAAAGTTCATGTGCTGCTTGGAATGTATGTGCCAGGGCAATCTTGTTTTGGCCAACTTGAATTTTCTATTGTGAGCGCACTAAAAAGCACTACACAGCTTATGAACCACACTGAATGAGCACTCTGAACCACACTAGCTAAGGCAGGCAGGCAGGCAAGCCCTAAGAAATAGAAATTCAGTTGAAAATAATTTCTGTGGGTTGCCATAAGATGAAGTTGCAGGAATGGTACATAGTCCTAATAATTCCACATCCTTTCACATTTCTCCCCCTTTCCATTCACATTGTTACCCTCTAACAAAATCTTTAAAGGAAAGTTTAAAAATAAACATGGCAAGAACATATGTTTTAAATGAACCAAATTAGTGAGATTAGTCAGTAAATTAATTTGCAATGGGTAATCATTTAAGGAAATTAAAATACTGCTTAACAGAGTTCTGTATTTTACCAGTTTAAGCCTTCTTTTAAGCCAATTAATATTGATGCTTTAGGAACACTTGAGGACAAATATGCTCAACTTGAGGAACAAAGCACCTGAATAATTTAAGGGTAGTCTTGCTGAGGTAGAGCAAAACATTCCATAAATGAAGTCGCTATTTCATTTTTAGGGAAAGTTCGATTATTGAAACCTTGGATGCTTATTTTATGTTATGTCAACAGAAATCTTCAATTTATATTGCTTAAGAGCTTTGTTTCCTTGATATAATTGCCATTTGAATTTTAGATGGATTTCTCTCAAAATGATATGAAAAGCATCTTTAATTCTTATTAATGGCCTAAAAAGAATGCAAGGAAATTTCTCTAAATCGAATTAATTTCTCATAAAATATTTTGGAATGTATGAATCCCTACATTATTTTAATTCATGACAGTAAAAGTTTTTTTTAAATTTAGTTTACTTTAATAAGACAATACTTGCACAAATAAGAAAAGACTGAAAAAAAAAATCCACTGCCCTATGACGGTTTGATTTCTAAATTGCTTAGGAAAGTCAAGTCATTAAATTAGAATAAGAAGAGGAACATATTTCTCAGATTCAGAATCTTATTTTTTTTTTTCTTACTGGACAGTTGGAAAATAGTCCTCTTCCCTGCACCCATTTAAAATGTATCTCCTGAAGTGCAAGATTGGACTTGACTGGTAATCAATTTAAAGGATTTATAATCCGAAGTAATTGTTTGAGCTTGGCATCCAGGCCTGGCTCCCAGGTAATTCGCTTGGGCCTGAGAGGTCACTAACTGCCAGTTAAGATGAAATTTTTTTTTTTTTTTTTCCCCAATTGGTAACAATGGGAAGGGGGCTAATCTTCCAGTAGCTGAAACTTTGTACCCGGCCCTTTATCTTGAGAATGCTAATCCTCAGTCTAAGGATTTGTCCCTGCAGTGTTGGCACCGAGATTTAAGGGAAGATACCTCCTTTTAAATGCCAGCCCTGGTCTCGTTTCCCACTCGACTTCAGCACCCCATAGATTGTTCGTGTCTGTGACTGGGGACGAAAGGAACAGGGCTTTGCAAGGTCTGTTTGCCAACTGCGTTACCTCGGTGGGAAAGGCAGCCCCAAGAGCCACAAATCACCCAGGGTGAAGATTCTCCAAAGTGGAACAAATTTCCAAACTCGCATTATCTCACATCCCTGCGGGAGAGACGGCCTCCACTTACCGGCTACCGGGCGAGAGCTGCTGTCTCCGCGTCCCAGAGATTTCCAGCGAGCCGAGGCGCGGGCTGCACGGCCAGCGCCCGAAAGCCGGGCCGAGAGGACTGCGGGGCTCCCGAGGGTGCCAAGTTCCGAGGGGGTCCAGGGGTACGAGGTGGCCTCCGGAATCTAGCCGTCACGGGCAGTTTCTTTCTGCTCTTCTCCAGCTTTCTCGCTCGCTCTTGCACTCTCTCTCTCCTCCCTCGCTCTCATCCCTCTCTCTTGCTTCAGCCCGGACTCCGTGTGGGGAGTGACGTGACGTCAGCAGAGATTCCACCAAACTCCTCTGCACAGTGGCGGGCGGGCGGGCAGCCGAGCCGGCCGCGCGGCGGCCGATCAAGAAGCGAGAGCAGCGCTCCGGCGAGAGAGAAGGGGGGAGCCGGCAGGGGCGACCAGAACCGGGGCAGGGGAGGGAAGTGGAGGCCGACGGGCTCGGGAGCCGGAGGAGTCGCGAAGAGCGAAAGGAGAGGGAGCCGGCCAGGGCTCTTAGGCAGGAGCGGACTGAGCCGCAGGCGCGAGCTCTCCCGCTGTGGAAAGGAGGACGGGAAGGGAGGATGGGAAGGTGGAGAAGAGAAAGGAATCTGCGCCAAACAGGGAGCTCTAATAAGTCAGAGGGGGAGGGCAAGGGCTTCGGGGACACAGAAACGTACTCCTGGGGGGGGGGGGGGCGAACCTGGTCGGGGAGGGAGGAAGGGATAAGAAAGTGGCCCAAGAAACGGAACAAAAGGCAACATGCGTGTGTTTGGGGGGCGAGGCGTGTGGGGTGTGAGTTTGAAGGTGCCTGCTTGTGACCTGCTTTCAGGCCTGCAGGGTTGCGGAAAGAGGTCTTAGAAACTAGGGGTTGCAGGATGGGGGAGGGGGAGTGGGGACAGACCCGAGGCTGGAGGGAAGGTAGGCGGGGTGGGGCGAGAGGATGGTTGAGGAGAAATCTGGTGAGGTAGAGTGGCTGCGGTTGAGTGGGGTGGCAGGGGTGGGACGGGGTGGGGGTGTGGGGAGGTGGAGGGAGACAGCTTGGAGGGAGCGAACTGGGACGAGTCAGTCTGGGAAGGCCGAGATATCTGGCCCAGCGCCGTCGGCGGGGACGCCACGCCCGAGGTCAAGGCGGGTGGACGAGGCGCGCAGCACCCGGTGTCCGCCTGCAGGTGGGCACGGCCGCGCACTGACCAGTGTGCACGAAGGGATTGCGCTGGACAAGGCTCGGGTGCTCACAGAGTCTAGAATTTCCTCTGCTGTACCTACACTCAACAAGTTCACTCCGGGTCACGGATATCTCATTTTTTAAAATGACGAGGTTAAGGTTCCTGGCGAGCACGGTATTAAATTGCAAGGGATGGTGGTGGGGGTGGGAAAGGGAAGCTACCCTTGAATCTACATTTGCTCCTAAAAATCGAAGAGCACGTGGAATTAGAAAGGGTCATTCCTTTCCCCACCCCAGGAAAAGTGTGCCCTACTTTTAAGCCCTGATTTTCCAATTTCTTGACTCCAGCAAGGGCTTGTATTTTGGTAATGAGAGGATTATTTTTGCCCTGTCCTGCCTTTGAGTGGAAGGACTATAAATATGATGCGCCTGGAAAACCAGGTGCGAAGGCTTCTGCCAGGCATATCTGACAAAGTTCTTTCAATCTCAAGGGTGTCCTGTTAATGTATGTTTTTGAAAAGTGTCAGAAAACAGCCATTGCTCCTGGTTCAGTATTGCCACCGATATTATTTACTGCCTAGGAGCAAAATTCTGCCAGGCCCGCCATTGGAGAGTCTTCCCTTTGGCCCTCAAGAGAGGATAAAGTCCCCTCTAAAAGTTGTACTGCTCTTCCTGAGTCAATGTACCAAATCTCGCAATTTTAAGAACATATAATGACGTTGGGAGAACGTGTGTGAATTATATACATTTTGGAAAGCCTGGCGTTTAAAATAACCAAGGTCACCATATAGGTGACTGGGCTTTCCCTACATTTGGGGGCTGTCTGGAACATGTTATGTGTTTTCTTGAATTACTCCGTGTTTTGAATTCATTTGAGTTAGCAGTAAAAACAGGCAAACAAACTTGCTCAATTTGTTTTGAGTGCTAAATCCCTTCACTTTGAAATAGCTAACAGTCGACAGATGGACTCATTTTATGGAAAGGGTTAGCCTCTTCAGCCAAGAAGAAAACTGATGAGAGGTCTACATGTTTAAGCCATTTCTAACCTCCACCTAACATCCATGAAAACTCAGACTTTCTCTCTTTACCAGTGGAAATTCAAGACAGTTTTATTTAAGGGGAGAGAAATGAGGGGAAAATGCCCACGTGCAGTTTTTACTTTTATTTCCTGTCTCTGAGAATTTCTATTTCTGGTTTCTGAACTCTTGCTGAGGCAAGACAATCAAATTTCTTCAAGTTTCACGACTGAAATCTAAGGTCGCAGCATCCCCCATAATGTAAGTCCAAGAAAGACATTTTCGCCTCTGACCATCAAATATTGTTGCTGGCTTTCCAGCCCCCCTAAGTTATGGGTTAATATCTCCCCCCTCCCACTTCTTTTCATTTTATAGAGATTAAGAGATGCTCAGAGCAGAACAGCCTCGCCTCCATCTGGAGGGACCGATGGGGACTCTCACGGAAAAGTGGGGAAGAGTGAGAAAATCAGAGATAGGAAGATTCAGAGAATCAGAGACGCTCGGAGAGACTAGAGAAAGAGAAAGGGACTGCGCGGGAGAGACGCGCAGAGGAGCGCATGCCACTCCCTCCCCTTTTCCAGATTCAGAGGTTTGCAGACCAGGGCTGGGATGGAGGGGCTCCGGGAAGCTCACATTTCCCTCGCCCCCCTTCCGTCTGGAGTCTCGCCCGCCAAGGTCTGGTTAACCCCAGTCCGGGCCGCCACAGACAGCGCGCTGAGCTTTTGGGTCCCCGCCTCGCCCAGCGCCAGTGCAGCTGAAGTGAGCAGCTGGTGGGAAATGCAAATGGCTCCTGGAGAAAGAGAAGATACAGAATGATTCTCATTCCCTCCTCGAGTCTGTGGAAGGAGCTGGACATACGTTTCACGCTCCTAATCCTTCTTTTACATTTTTAGTCATACTCCTATTAAACAACTAATTAATGCCCAGAACCACCAGGGAATACATTAGGCATGCAGCGGGGAGGCAGGGTGCTGGGGGGCTACAAACCACAGAGCTGATTTAAGACGTGGATTTCAGGTTTTTCCCTCCTCAGAGCAGAAATGGAAGTGTGGGCCGTGGCGATTGTATTTAGATTCCGATTACTTCAAATTAGAAGGGGGTGGAGGGAGCGTCCAAGCAAAGCAAGCAATTCCCTGCCCTGCAGATGTAAACAAGATTGTAGCATCAAAGGTACCAGCTCCTTAAGGGCCAGATCGCCTGGGCTGGGAGCCTGGGGTTGGGAGACACTGACCTTATGTATCAGTGAATTTCAAGGATGTTACACTTTTACATAAACAACTCCGGAGCCGGTTGCCTGGTGAAACTCACTGTTCTAGAATATCTTAAAAAAAAAAAAAATTCCCCCCAGAAGGAGGTATACATCCTTTTTCCTTTTCCAAAATTTTGAACTATGTCTAAAGATAATAAGCTTCCAGTAAACCAGTGTATTGGACCATTTCCCTTAGCCATTCCTTCTACCTTTTTGATTATCTGATTTAATGTGTGTGGGACACAGAGAATTAAACATACCCCCCAATAAATCAGCATAAGAAGACTGGTGCTGGCTACATGGATTCAGAGAATTTTTGGTGAGATTCGGAGTCATGCCCCTCCCGCTAATATTTTGAAGCAAGTGACAGAATTGTTAGAATAAGAATCAAAATTGTGAAGCTCAGGGAAGGACCTAATGTTTTGTGATCAAAGCAGGGCAAAACCGGGGACAAATGTGGGGCGACCTCTGCCAACTCACTCTCACCCAAGAGTGAGGATTTGGGAAAGGTACAGTATTATTTTCAAGCCCTCGGTGACTGGCTGCATGCTACCATTTACTTTCTTCACTCTGGATTATGATTTCAACCCTAGCAAGCAATTTCCCCAGCTTCTTATCTGACAACAAGCGAGTATGTAAATACCAATGGCTAGAGATGTTTAACTGCCTCAAACATTATTGATTTGTTAGCTGTTCTAAATTTTCTTCCCACTCTAGGTCTTGTTTCCGAATTATCTATTCGGGCCGTTTGATCTGTACCTCCGATATTACAATAACAATAATTGTTTTTGTTTTTTTTTTTACAAAAGGCATTTAAGATGAACCAATTAATTTGCATATAAATTAAAATGACTATGCGTTGCCTATTCGGTGTTTTATAATCATTCGAAATTAGTACTTAACCACTCGAGCTAAAAGACTATATAAATGTCTGTATTGATTCACTAATGAATTACCTAATTAAAACGTCTCGGGAAGTTGGGTTCTGGAAAGACTGTTGAATCAAGACACATTAGGGGAGTGATGCCTATTGGAAGGGTAACAGGGTCTGGAACTCAAGAGGGAGTTTCTGGTGGTTCCGAGCTTTAATTCTGAAGCACTGGCCTTCCTTCTCTGTTGTTAGTGCTTTTGTGCTTGTTTGTAAATAAATGAAGTGGATGCGGCGCTCCGGAGGCCGCGGTCGCTCAGGCCCTTTGCTCAGGCAGGACCTTCCTGTTCTAGTTCTGACCCAGAAACGCTTAATCCTGGGAGAAGCTGGGCCGGACCGGGAGGTGTGTGGCCCCGCCGGCGGCCTGGCCAGCCTGCTCCCCTCCTCCGGCCTCGCCGGCTGGCTGTCGGGAGCAGGCTGCGCTCTCACCGCCCGATCCGAGAACTGGAACTGGAGCCGACATTTAATAGATATGCTAACTGAGCACTTACCTTCGTCCTGAGAATAGGAATAAAAGGTAGCTCTTCTTAAGAGAGGCGGTGCAAAGGCACGCTAGGAGTTCAGAAAAGGCTGGCGGCGGGAAATCTGTAGCCTGGGGGCTCGCCAACATCCCCTTTCATTTCAAGCACTTATTGATTTGCTGTTGTCATCTTTGGCGACGCAGAAGGACACTTGAAAGAATTTCTGATGGGGCTCTGATCTGGGAAAGGAGGTGACCTGCCCAGGCTCTCACCAAATTCTTAATTACCACATCAACTGCTTTTTTTTTTTTTATCCCCCATCCCACCTCCTTCCCCTGTGGCCACGGAGTTTGCTTATTCTGAACTTTTTAATTATTCAGAAACTTCCTCACCTCTTATTGGCCTCCTTTTTGCAGCGGTTTTTTATCCGAATCTTCCCCCACCCCCTTCCCATGGTAGGGTCTGGATATTGATCCCTCTGACCTTTGGCACATCTGGGCCTTCCCAAATCTCTCAATCTTTTTAGATTTGAGGTTGGAAGGCTCCACCCTCTCCACTATGTGCACACACTCAGAAATACCAAGACTTAGATTGCCTTCAAACCCAGAGGATCTAACAGATGTTCCCTTTTCAGTTGTCTCTTGAAATCTGAAATGCCTGCCTGACTTGAACTTGGATACCCTCTCTCTCTCTCTCTCTCATTCCTTTTTCAAAGCAGTTTGAACATTTGTGCACATGTGCCTGCAACATCTCTACCTATAATTTTTTTTTTTTACCAAACTGTAAATAAAGAGGCGCTTATGCAGTAGATTGGTATACAGACTTCATTAGGAATCAGACTCCCCAATTTCAGGATTCCTCAATCAACACTGATTATCCTCCACACTGAATCATCTCCTGCAGGAGACCCACAGGAATGTGTGCTGTAGAGCAGCAGGTAAAGCCACAGTAAAAAAGAATAATTTCAGGATCATTTCATTAGAATGCAAATTATGTTTCTGGGTTTTGTTTGTAACCACCTAGTTTCAGTATATGCAGAATTAGGAAAAATAGGTCAACATGGTTATTTGTATTAAAATGGAGAAATTTCTTGGGCTTATCACTGAAAAGGAGACCCCGCCCCCAAAGGCTACAATGTTCAGTGGTTTAATTTCATTTGTAATAGTGGGAATAAATAAGATACAAACTGCCTTATATATTTTATGTACATGGACCAATCTGAGTTCCCTGAAAGTTTCTGATGGCAACTTGAGAAAATAAAGCCATAGGGACAAGATGAATGGGGTGAACCCCTTGAGCTGACTGTTTCTGCAAGCCCAGGGGTAAAACATTGTTTTTGTATGGTCTTTTTAGACTATCTATTAGAATTTGTTAGTTCTTATCAGACCTCACATCATTGTTTGAATCTACATTCACTGTGGGTAAGTTCAGTTATTATGCTGATATTATTTTTATGGCCACACCCTCGGCTCATGGAAGTTCCTGGCTCAGGGATTAATTCCAAGCTGCAGCTGTGGCAACGCTGGATCTTTTAACCCACTGTGTCAGGCCAGGGATGGAACCCTGGCCTCTGCAGCGACCTGATCTGCTGCAGTCAGACTCCCAACCCACTGTGCCACAGCGGGAACTCCACTGTGTGGGTTTTAAAATAGACGTTTCTGCCAGCAAAATCTTGGTTTTCAAATAACGGAAATCTTTAGTTTAATATACGAAGTACTGAGTTTTCACCTCCTTTAGAATTAGTACACTGAACTGGTGGTGACTGTAACTGGAGGGTCAGAATCCTCTAAGGGAAAGAAATAAGAACTTTCATGCGGAACCTTTCAAAAAACAAAAGGAAACTGCAGAGATAAGAAATATATTACCTGGAGGATGGAGACAGTCAGAAATGTCTTAAGTGCTAGAGAAAAGAGAATTGATTGAATAAAGGACAGTAGGAAAACCAAACTCCAGTATTTGTTCTGGGCATTCCTGTCTGTCTTGTCCTGTCATTCCAGGAAAGAGAAAGATAAATTCAGGGATGTTTGTGAATAGTAGGAAAATTAATGCCTAGGTGGTCAGGTTGGCCTGAGCCTAATAAGTTAGGAATCTAGTTTAAAAGAATTCTTTCCCAGAAATTCCAGGAGAGGATAAAATACCTAAATTGAGATTTGAATAGTTTTACCGTAGAACCAAAGAGAGAAGCAAGTCAGGAGTGAGTAATAAGAACTTCTATGTCGCAGGAACATACAATTTGAGTGGGGAGTGAAATCTAGAAAAACCTGTTAGGAATCTGGTTATTGTGCTAAACTGTGCCAGGCTGAAAGGACAAACGAGATTTTACCTATCCTTACCTATCTCTGTCTACTTAGCACCCTTACTCCATTACTGCAGTAAAGTCCTTTGCAATTTTAAGTGAGGTGACTTGTGCTGAAGAAGAGCTTGCATGGAGGGATGTTAGGAAGCAAATGAAAGGGAGAGATAATGATCCCAAGGACACTGTGTCTGTGGGAGCAACGCTGGATCGTAGACTAGTTGTTGTTAGTAGAATGTTAGCCAGGCAAGAATGCCAGGGAGCCTCTACAAGGTCCATTTCATCACAGCAGGCCTGTTCCTGATCCCAAAGATCATTCCCAATTCAAGTTTGTCCCTTTGCCAAAAATGAGCCAAAATTGGCTCCATTTTAGCCTTTCCTGGGAGAGATAGATAAATGTAACTGTATGTATAGATTCCCAATTTTATGAAGCACAAGAGAAGTGAAAAATGGAAGAATCAATCCAGTTTTCTGTTTCCTGGCAAAAATTCTCTTATTCCTTTGTGATGTGTGTAGAATAAGAAAACATGGAGAATGGGTTCATATAAGGAAAAATGGTATGTGAGTTCATTTCAAGGAGGATCTCACCTTGTACTGTCTGAGGAATCCAGACTCTCTCTTGTAAATGCCATGGTACTGTTGAAAGAAAAGTCTGAGGGCACAGTCTTATTTCCCGTCTCTATCCTGTGGGTCTCATTGTGTGTTTTTTTTTTTTTTTTCTTTCTAAAGTGGGAAGAGAAATGAGGAGCCGTAGAAAGTAAGAACTAGACAGAATCTATAGGATTCCCTCCTCCCTCAGCCTATGTTTAAATTACTCCCCAAAAGATAGCCAGTTATCCTTTTCAGCAAAGAGCCCCCTAAGTTCCCTTGGGAATGCATTTGGATGCTTCATAATTTCACACATTCACTGTCTCTCTGTCTGAAGAGAATGATGTGATGTCATATGGCTCCAATGAACAGAGGGCATTTCTTCTAGACTCTTCCAAATATTTCGTATATCTTTTACCCTCAAAAAACTACATGAAAATATTACTGGCCTCATTTAACAGATGGATAACTGTGTCATAGAGACTTTTAGAAGTTATCCAGGGTTATGCAGCATGGTGCCGGAAGAACTAAATTAAAGACAAAGTCAAAAAATTCTATGTTCAAGGTTTTCCTTGCAGACATGTCAGTTCTTGGGGCTAGTTATTATCTTTCTGTCTGAGTAAAGTGCACGTTTGATTGTAACTCTATCTGTCCTTCTGTTTGTCTGCCTGTGAGTAGTTTATCTTTTAATCCATCAATTTATCTCCTTGCTACTTTCTTAATACACCATAAGTTAACCCATGTTGATAAAATTTCACCCTTACCATGAGTGCTACTTGAGCAGATTGAGATGGTTGTCATATTTTTCAAATATCACATGCACCTAACAGTACTGCCACTGTTTAAGTGCCATGATTTTGTTTTGATCTAGAAATTATACACATACTACACTTTCTGCCACAAGGAGATCACCTCTACTTATTAGCACTTTTGATATTTATGCTGTCCCCTGGGAGGATGTTGCTCTTTTTGTTCATGTCCCTGTTGACATTATAATAACCGCCTTTTTGTTTAGATGTGTGTTTTCTCTCAGGTGTATTGAGTTGTGGTTCCTAAGCCTGACTTCAAGAAACTAAAGTCACCGATTGGGTTAAAAATGTTGAAATTTCCTGAAAGAAAATGTTGGACTAATCCTGGGACAAGTGTGATTTTCCATGCATTGTCCTTATGCGGATATAAATGTTCTTTCTTTTTTTTCCAATTCACCTGTTTCAAAATTGGAGGAAAAGTTCTTTTTCCTGAATGTAATTTATGAACCAAAAGCAATAGGATTCTTATTCATTTTCTTTTTTGCTATTTTCTCTCCTTATTCTCCCCTGAATTATTTCTTCTTTTTTTCTCAGAGATGCACATTCGCTGACAGCATTATCTTCCTCTCTCACAGGAGAGCAGCTGTGAATTGTTAAAGCTGCATCCTCTGGGTTCTTATTCTTTTTGTCACAGTTGACAACTCATATTTCTTTCCCCAAAGCATTAATGTCATTCTACTGGTTTCTGATTTACAAAAATCAAGTAGGATCTACAAAAGTCAATGAAAAGGAAAATTATGTTTTTTATCTTGAGTCATTTATTTATTACTTTCTTATATTTTAGAAAGGGTACACAAATCATATACCCTTTCCTCATCTTCCACCCTTGCTAAGTTCACAAGAATATGTGGAATGGAAAGAGAAAAATCAAGAAAGGGAAAGGAATGACTCAATTCAATGAAAATGAGAAAAAAAAAGCAGAGGCAGAATATAGGACTGTGGTTCAACAAGATGATTCAGTTAATTTGGTAGATTCGTTTTGTGGTAATTTGTTAAGCTGGGTTCAGGATGATGGAAAAGTGTTTCTAGATCTTAATGGGCACACACTGAATTAGAAAAGAAGGGCTAATCAAATCTTTTAATTATATGCAAATAATCACAGAAAGGAAAAAAGAGACAAGGTTAAACAGATGTGATAGGGTGCAGGGTTGGGGCAAGATGGGAGAATTTTAGAAAGCAGACTGGTTTGCAGATTGACTTCAGGAGACTGTCTTTTGAACCTTTTGTTTCGCAGATGAAGTGGTATGCAATTTTAATTGAAAATTTACTTCTAATTTCAGCTGAAGTTAACTTCTCACCTCCCTAACCATTTTGTTATGCATTATTTATGTTGTGAGGAATACCATGATCTAAAGATTGCTTATTGTTGTTTTTTCCTTTGAACATATCTTTTGGAGGTTTGAGAAAAGTAAGAAAGTACATGATTTTCAGAACCTTCCAAGGATTACTTTACTGAAAAGCTAGAGTCCAATCACTGAGCTAGTCCTGGCCATAGAGGGCTACCAGAGTTGGAAGAAAGGAAAGGATGAAGATTTGGATTGGTTCAAGGCTGTGCTCACTTTGCTTTGCAGCCAAACCAGCAAATCTGAATCTCACGCAGGTAAGGCAGGGTATTTATGGGAGTTCCTCCAAAGAGGATGTGTCACAGAATTTCCGGGTTTGGGGGTTTATGGCCCTTGTAGAAGGAGGAGTGCTCCAGGATGGAAGAGCTTGAGGAAGGATGCTGGAATAGAAGTCTTCGCGTTTCCTTACCCTCTGCCACCACATACTGGAGTCCTTGCTACATGCACCCCGCCCCCGCCCTCCCACCCTGTTCCAGGAATCCAGGCCTACACCGGCCTGGCCGTGGCCCATAGATAGTGAAAGGCAAAGACATGGTATGTGGAGTCAAAGAATTGGGAGAAGACAAAAAAAAAAAAAAAAATCAGCATTTCATTGGTTGGTTCCAGTCTTCTTTGTCGATGCTTGTTCAGCAGTTGTGATTTTTGTGTTTTTGTGAGAGGATGTGGGCTCAAGTCCTTCTACTCTGCCACCTTGTCTCCAGTCCACAACATTTCTTCGTAAAACTTAAAAAATATATATATTACATTCTCTCTTAAATAGGGTGAACTACTGATCTGGATAAAATTCCTTGATTTTAATTGATTCATTATGTTGATTTCCTACCTCAGGTTATAAGCAGACATCTGAAAACCGTGAAATTGATGTTATTCTAGATCTTCAAAACCCCTGATAACCAAAGGGGCTGTAATATAGCAGCCACATATTTTTAAAATTACTATTAGATTTCAGTTGATAATCATTACTGTTGAGTTGAATGATAGCTCACTGTTTTGGAAGTCATTGATGGAGGTTTCCATTATTATTTTGAACTATGGTTTTTTAAAATTTTTTATTCTTGCCAGAATTTTTTCCTTTTTATTTCAGTTCGTATCTATCTAAAAAAAAAAACTTATGACAAATAAGCTGTCAAGAAACACTTAAGAAAGCTAAATCAGCTCTCTATTCTACTTGAAGTAAAATGATTAAACTTTATGGTAGAGTTTTGTTTCATTTAATGTTTAATCCTTTTAAAATAAAAGAGGCTTAAAATAGTCAGGTAACTATGAATATATTCTCCCTGTCTATACTCTGTATTCTATACGTAGAGAAATTAATATGTGTTTTAAAATCCCCAATAGAAGGTCGGTGTAAAGCATTATTATTTTAAACAGGCCACCTATATAATGTGTATATAAATATTTATGCGCATATATACATATATTACAAATCAACATTTCCTATAAGTCCTATCTGCTTATAGTTTTACAACAAAAACAAAGAGTAGGATAAATAATAATCAAAATGGGAAAACTCTGACTCCTTTAAAGAACTCAAATATAAATTCTTTTATATCACTTACAATTTGTTTGTCGAAGATGTCTCATTCCCTAGTGAGCTCATGTAGTCCTTTTTAAGATCTAGCACGAAATTTCACTGCATACTTTATTTAGTATAGGATAATGCTTACCTATAAACTAATGCTTTATATTTTTACAAAGCATTCGGAAGTGTTGATGAATTGTCAAAGAACAAGCAATCCAGTTTACATTCTCCCTGCCTCTCCTACCCCTAATCTCTTCATTCGTAGAGGTGATTTTCCTATAATAGTAATAGCTAGTTAGAATATGTTTAATAAAGGATTGACTCTTAATTTAAATAAGAGTAAAGTCCCCATGGTAAGATTCTTAGTAAGGGTTAGAAGAGAGCTTTCTAGTTTTCCTCCCCATGAACACCTTGGCACAGTTACACGTAATTAAAAAAAGTATATGGCTTTAATCTGAAGCTGACTCTTCTTTGGAATAATGTTGAGAGTTAATGAAAAGCCTCCTTGTCTCAGGTCAATTAAAAAAAAAAAGTAACTGGAATTCCCGTCGTGGCTCAGTGGTTAATGAATCTGACTAGGAGCCTTGAGGTTGAGGGTTCGATCCCTGCCCTTGCTCAGTGGGTTGAGGATCTGGCGTTGCCATGAGCTGTGGTGTAGGTCGCAGACGCGGCTCCGATCCCGCGTTGCTGTGGCTCTGGGCATAGGCCAGCAGCTACAGCTCCGATTAGACCCCTAGCCTGGGAACCTCCATATGCCAGGGAGCAGCCCTAGAAAAGGCAAGAAGACCAAAAAAACAAACAAACAAACAAACAAAAATTAGTGACATGGTCTTAGTAGTATAAAATAATAGGTTGAATTATTTTTAAATGATGTATTATGTGCCAATTTCAGTCACTAGATTGTTTTGGCCGTGGGAAGGTAAAAATAATCCCTTTTCATTCATCCTACTATTCAATGTCAAAATAGCTGGCTAATTTTTTTTTTTACTGTACTTAAACTGTATTGAAAATACAACAAATTTGGAATTTATGAACAATTTTATTTCTCCCTGTGAACATTAACTGTTCTGGATTATATGCAGTATCTTTTGCTGCTTGCTTTTCACATTTATTTTTATGAAAAGGAATTGGAAATCTGATTTATTGTCCTCTGTCATAGTGAAGAGAAAACTTCTCAATGATTTGGCTACAGCTTGCTAAGCAGGTTATCTTGTTAAAAAACAGAGCAAATTAAAAAACACCAGGTAGAATGACAGGGTTCATTAGTGAAGGTTTAAACTCAGGACTATTTTATTTATTTTTAAATTTTCTATATATATATTTTTTTTGGTCTTTTTGCCTTTTCTAGGGCCACCCCCACAGCATATGGAGGTTCCCAGGCTAGGGGTCTAATCGGAGCTGTAGCTGCTGGCCTATGCCAGAGCCACAGCAATGCCAGATCTGAGCCGCATCTGTGACCTACACCACAGCTCACGGCAACGCTGGATCCTTAACCCACTGAGCAAGGGCAGGGATTGAACCCTCAACCTCATGGTTCCTAGTTGGATTTGTTAACCACTGAGCCCACGATGGGAACTCCCAATTCAGGACTATTTTAAAAGACTGGCAGTTTTACTTTTTTTCAAGTACACATGTAGTAACCTGGGTTAGGCTTCTAAGTGCTGCCTCCTTGGGCTAGTTGTGCTGCCTCATCTTAGTTTTTGCAACAAGGAAGAAATAAATATGTAGATTAGCAGATAGAGACAAATACATGAATCCAATTGATAGCTCTAGGAGCTCACTCAGATAGTCACACTTTCTAATCAACTGTCTATATTTTTATCGTTTTCAAAATAGTTTTAATAGTAACGATCATCAAAATAAACCATATGCTTCATTTGCTGTTTAGTCAAAGATTTAAGATCTTACTGGACACGTTCTTTAATTTTAACAATAATCTTGAGAAGTAAGGAATGAATGTAACTATGTCCATTCTAAAGAAGAAAAACATGAAATTAGCTAAATTTCTAAATGATTATCCAGACTCCTTGCACAATTCTTGCTGTGCAGTATATTTATGTAAGCTCTGGGAGGCCACGGGCTAAATATTATTAATCTCTGTGTTCCTAGCACAATTCCTTGAGCTCAGCAATGGCTATTGTGGAATGAAAGAATAGATGGATCAAACTGACGAACTCTCCTTGTGATTGGACTGAATTGTTGGCAGCCTGGTTCTTTTTTTTTTAATTTTAAAAATTTTATGTTTCATTCAAGTCACATTGCCCGTCTTGAATCTATTATACAATTCCGCAAACATGCCTTATCTGTTGGTTGATGGGACAAGCCAGCTCTTTACCAGAGTGTGAAGTGGGACTCTTTTATGTTCCTTTCCTTACAGCTATTTTTGCAGTTAAATAATTTGGGAATTCAGACTAAAGCTTCTCTCATTCTCAAGATTGCAGTAATAAGCGTTCCTTTTGATATGTATGTATTTTAGTTGATGATCATAGCTCATACATGAGAGCTCACACTATGCTGAGTGATTTATTACATTAGTACCATTATTGCCCCTTTTTTTTGCAGATGAGAAAACAAAGTCTAAAAGAGGGATAATAACTTGCCCAAGTTTTCACAAAAACAGAGAGTGAGCAAATAGTTACAAACTGGGGTGCAAACCTAGGCCTGTATGACTATAGCATCCAAAATTTCACACTCATTTTCAATTGCCTCTGTTTATGAAGAGTTTAATTTTAGCACGTGCACTTTTCGGGAACATCATAATTATACTTAGGAACCATAGGGGTATTTTCTTGGATAACAGCTGTGGGGAAGGCTGGGGCATGAAAAAAGTATCAAACATTAACAAAACAGATTATTTCAGGAAACATTCATTATTCATCTTGATATCTTGGGGAGAAGGAAGTGGTCACAATAGGTGAATTAGGGGAAGCTGAATGGGACAATAGAATAGGCTTCTCATTCTTAAGACTATGCACAGCCATTATTTTATTTAAATCACCTCCAGTAGCAGATTAGAGTGAGAGTCCAGCTTTTAGCCTGGCTTTAGTGAGAACCAGAAGAGTCTACGTACTATTGCATTTGGTCCTTCATGCGTTTCCCAAATATCTGATGAGATTCCTCTTCTGAGCCCAGAGAGGGGGCCCAGTGTCATTGCAAGGGAGTTTGAAATCAGCTTCTCTGCTCCCACCCTGGTCTCCTGTCATCTTTTTGCTCCTATCCAAATATTCTTTGAATGCATTCTACAGTAAGAGACCAAATAATTGCAAATCTGCCTCAGGCAACATTTTGGTGTGGATAATTTCAGCTTAAACAATAAACAACTGTAAAGGACAAGTTTCTTGCCTGGAAGGGTTACCAACAAGAGGGAAAAGAAAAGTACGGGAGAGCAGGTGGAAAGTGAACTTTAAACACTTTACAACTTTGCTTAAGGTCAGATCTGTTTACTTTCTCCTGGGCAGGGCAAACAGAGGGAAACAACACAGGCCAGGCAGCCGCCACTAAATGCCTTCCATACCTTTTCGCGTTGGGGGGCTTCACCATTTTCTGGTGGAATATACATTCTTACAGTTTTCCCATTTCCTCCATGTGCAAACAGGTTCTGCATGGTTAAGTGAATTGTTCAAGGACTCACAGAGTTGGGGGTCAGTCTCAGATTGAACAGAATCTGGAACTCATACACTTTCTTTTCCAGCACAATGCCAATAGCATAGCACAAGATCAGGTGTACCGAGGGACAACTAGGCAGCTCTGCTTTCAATCAGTTGTGCTGTTTCTTTCTTCTTTTCTTCCTTCTTTTTTTTTCTTCTTCTTCTTCTCTTATTTTTCTTTTTTGGCTGCCCCGTGGCATACGGAGTTCCAGGGCCAGGGATCAGATCTGCACCACAGTTGTGACCCACCTCACAGCAGTGCAACACCAGAACATTTAACCTACTCTGCTCAGCCGGGGGTTGAACCTGTGTTTTGGCGCTGCAGAGACACCGCTGATCCTGGTGTGCCACAGAGGGGAACTCTCTTTTTCTTCTTTTCAACAGGACAGACTTTGTATAAAACAGGTTAATTTTGTGGGGGCTTGTTAATTTTAGCATCGCAGAGAGAGTCTATGTATTGTTTTAGTAAATGCATTAGCTTTTTTATCAATGTACATATTTATTGAGAAATCCTTGTTCCTGGAAGAAAGAAGGCATTCAGCAGCATTTTCTGATTGAAAGACTAGCTGTGATAACATCACTTGTCTAACTATGTGCAAGCTGGGCTTTAAGATATTCGTGGAATTTCTGTAGAATCATAAGGTGTTGAAGTTGGAAGAGCAGCCAGAGAACATATGAGAAACCCCTTGGCCTTCTTGGCAACCCCTCATGTATGGATAAGTATAGATAAGAAAACTGAGGTCCTGAAAAGATAAGAGAATCATCCAAGATAACATGCATGCTTATTGACACTGTTGGAACAGGTACCCCGTGCTCTTTTCTGGCACGCTCTTCAGAGCAGTACTGTTACAACCTCTGGCTTTAGCATTTTTTCTTTTTCTTTTCTTTTTCTTTTTTTTTTTGTGGGGGGAGTTGGCCATGCCCATGGCATGTGAAAGTTCCTTGACTCTTGTTGCTTCAGTAACGACTTGGGAGCCTTAACCAGTTGTGCCACAAGGGAACTCCTTAGCAATTTGCTTGATGAGGTGAGGAAGTTTGGAGGTTGGGGTCCTAAAACAATGTACATCTCCATTATATTTTCCAATTTTTCTGACTTGTCCTCCTGATTGAGTATAGTAGGTTGAACGGTGGCTCCCTAAATATAAATCCATGTCCTAACCTCTGAAACTTGTGAATGTCGATTTATTTGGAAGAAAGATCTTTGAAGGTGCAATTCAGTTAAAATCTTGAGATGATTCGATCATCCTGGCATATGTTATAGACCCTAGATCCAATGGCAAGTGCCTTTATCAGAGAAAAGCAGAGGGAGACTTGCGACTGGCTGAAACGAAGACAGAGGAGAAGACATTGTGAAGACGGAGGCAGAGATTGGGGTGGTGTGGCGGCAAGCCAAAAACACCAGGGAGCGCAGACGACCACCAGAAGCTGGAAGAGGCAGGGAAGTGTTCTCCCCTGAAGCCTCTGGAGAAGGTGCAGCCCTGCCAACACCTTGCCGTCTGACTTCTGGCGTCCCAAAGTGCTAGAGAACACATTTCTATTTTAAGTCACCCACTTTGTGGTACTTTGTCGTAGGACCCATAGGAAACCAATACATGGAAGGACGGATACTACAGACCTGATGTTATATAAATAACATCACAGAACTGACGTCCTTTATGTCATCCCTGACTTCACACATGCCAAGGGAAGGTGGGAGTCTGCTGATGGGAGCGGACAGCTGAAGCACTTCAAGGCAAATGAGTGTATTCGTTGTGATACAGACAGGCAATAATGACCTTCTGGCAAATAACAGGCATTTTATTTTTAAAAAACCCCAAAGAAAGGTTGGGAACATCAGATCAAATAAAGTGAAGGAGTGAGAGAGGGCCAGACCGTTTCCTATTTTGTGCTCACACTCTTTCAGACCTTGGCGCCCTTGCACTTCTTCCTGGATACCCGCGGGCCCTTCTCACAAAACCACTCCCCTTGGCCTTCTGCTAATCTTTCTCCAACCTCTGCCTCATTTCCTGGGGCTCTTTTCCTAGGCCTGCTTCCCACCTCCAGATTAATTTGTTGCAAGGAGTTAAGGCTGATGATAACTCACTGCTACTCTGTTTTAATAGCATGTCTTTTCCAACTGATCTGGGATCTGTTACCCTGAGGAGAGCGGTCAATGGGTATCCCAAGCAGGTTCTACACCAGCGTAAGGCCCAGGCATTTTGGAGAGAGAGGAACATTCTTCCTGCCATTCCTGTCCCACACCATCAAGTCCAGCCCAGTTCACGAGTAGCCCTGTGGGCAGGTATTTTCCTACAGACCCAGATGTCTTGGGAGACGAAAAGGGACTAGAAGACAAGGAACGCTTCTGTCCCGGGCTGGATTGTCTCATGAGTTCGGAGAGTGATGCAGGGCTGCTTTGCTTCCTGTTGCGCCTTCTGCTTGGACATGATTCCTTTTCTCTCATTCAACTGCTTAACCTTTCTGTGCCTCAGTTTCCTCGTTTGTAACGTGGAGGTGATGATGATACTTTGCTCTTAGGCTTGTTGTGAGGATTCAATGAGGTAATCTGGGTCAAGCTTTTAGGGCCGTGCCTGACCCAGAGTGAGAACTCAATAAACCTTAGCTGTTTTATTTATTAGACAGAAATGCCTCTGATTCCTAACTTCTGTGAGGAGTTAGCACCTCGATGTACTGCCAGCCTTTTGACCAGTTCCTTACTTCTCCTGGGGATGTGTTTGTCTAGTGACTGTCCTTATTCCAATTTCCTTGATTGTGGGGAGTTTTCTGTTACAAGTCCATGATCAAAAGGAAATTTGGTGTCATGCTTTTTCACGCTCCACTCTGAGAAATGGAGACAGTGACGTGGCTAAGTGTGTCTGCCTCGTGGTCTCAAGCTTTTCCTCGGGTCGACGGTTTGAGGACCAGGCAGAGGGTCCAGAGTGAGCAAGTCAGTTTGGATCCTCACAGTAAGCTAAGTCCTCTAACCTCGTCTATATTGGTTATAAAATTGATGTTTTTACTTATTAGCTGACCATTTTGTCTTCTTATTGGTTCAATACTTGTTATCGGTTGAAGTCCCTTGAAAACACAGCAACATGGTTATTCCGATGAAGGACAACTTAAGCCAGAGGGGATGGAGTCTTGTTTGAGGAAAAAAAAAGTGTGCCGAAGTAGGTGCCTAGAACGCGTCCCCGTGTTTGAAGGCAGAGTGCGAGGTCAAGAACCCACACTCCCCCTCTCCTTCCAGTTCACCCACTGAATTAACCTGTTTGCTTATCTTTCTAAAACTTTATGAGTCAATCAGCAACGAAAGATCAGAAGTCACTCCTTCAAACCCATGTGCTCCCCTGAAAGAAGGCTTTAAGGATACACCAGACTGCAGAATGAGAAAAAGTGTGCAGTGGAGGGATCATAAACAGAAGATTTTTATTCCTGAGCAAGCAAAATGAAAATTCAGCAAACAAATCGAAGAATCAAGATAAAGGCCTAAAAGATGAAATGGGGACACGAACTATATAACAATGAACGTAAAACCAAATCATCTCAACACTCAGGCAATTACACTGGTCCTGTGGTGAGTCAGAGTGAGCAAAGTACTTCTTTAGAGGAAAGTGTTCATGCTGGAAGGAATATGAACATCATACATCTATAAATTACTTTATACTCCACAAAACGTCATCACATCTATTTCCTTATATGATTTTTATTTGAACTCTATGGTGTTTGTTGGGGATTATAAAAGATGTGGGGAAAAAAAAAGGATACTCTGGGAGGTAAAAAAATTATCTGACTTATGGCTGGTCAGATGACAGGTGTCTGATCCAATGACAGATGATAGTTTTCCATCTTTTATCACAAAACCCTTTCTATCCCTTTCGGTGGTGGCTGGAATAATACTTAAGCAATTCTTTTCTCTTTTAGTGTCGTGGAGACTATGGCTCTGCCTTTCAAATTATCACATTGAAAACAACAACAGCAACACTTCATTGCCTACCATTTTGGAAACCCATGAATTCTTCCACCAGTGCCTGAATTTAGAGGACTTCCCTTTATTGGTATATTAATGGGAGATTTGGATTTGCTCCTTTTAATAGGGGTTCAGAATAAGAGGATTGTCTGTCTAATGATACTCAAGGGTGTTATAAAGAATGGTTCCGTTGTCATATATGCCTAGAAACAGAAAAATTGAAGGCCTAAAATGAGTTAGCTATGGGCTTTATCATAGAACAATCTTGTTTTTAGGATTTACACTAGAGTCCTCAGATGTGGGCTAATAAAGAAATTAACATGGTACTTAAATCACAAATATACATACGTTTTATTTTATTTTATTTTTGGCTGTATGTGGAAGTTCTGGGGCCAGACCCTGAACCAGCGCCACAGCAGTAACCAGAGCCACAACAGTGACAATGTCAGATCCTTAACCCGCAGAGCCACCAGGGAACTCGACATATATTTTAGGAAGTAGTGTTGATTCTAACCTCTCTGGGACTTGTCCTCACTGTTGGTAAACGGATGTCACCAGCAGGTTGTGCTGGAACTTCACCTATCAAGGTGTTAAGACACATTTCGCCTACTTATTATTTGGTGAATATCTTCTGCTTGCTTGCTCCTTAAGGCCCAGTTACAGAGGAGATGATAATCTGCGGTTGTGGTTGGCAGTATCTGACAAGGGTTTTCTGAATCTGTTCTTGCTAAAGCTATCTGACAGTCTATTCACCCTTCTTCCAGGTCTTTTTTTCATTTTTGGATTTCTTTTTCTTAGCTTTCTGGTCAGTGGTAGGGAGCTGGGGTAACCCACTACTGTAGCTGGCTCTGGGGCTTGTTTCCTGGTCTCATTCCCATAAGCTCTGTTTCCTAGAGCTGAGTTTCCTCCCCTTCCCCTTTCATATTACTTTAGGATATCACCTCTAGTCAGTGTCACAGTCTATAATTGACTCTGAAAAGTATTATAGCAGCTCCAAAAGCATGTCTTTGTTGCATCAGCTCAGCTGAGATGCCCACTGATCACTACCTGCACTGGCCTTAAGTTTTTCTTATTTTTGAATGGTTGTTCTTTTGCCACATTTAGAGATGAAATGGATGCTCATTTCCTGCTGAAATGGAAGCTTCTGCTGCTTCTCTGTTTTTTCCCCAAGTCTATTCATTTCTTTCTTCTGGATGCAATCTCCTGTCACTCAAATCATGCTCCTTTGCTTTTGTGACTCCTTTCATTCGTATCATTTTTTTAATAGCAACCCAGACGATAAGACAGTGAGATATTACCTTAATGGTATCTTAACAATCAATGGTATTGATAGGACTTTGTAATAGTCAATAAATGTAATAACTTTTTAAATGGTGCATTTAGTAGATACATCACTGTTTTCTATGGAGACCAAATAAACAAATACATAGTACTAAAGAAAGAAAAAATAATAAAGGAGGACATCTGTAATAATGTGGTTATTTCAGAGATTAAATTCAGATTCTATGCAGGCGTTGATTCTTTATCAATTCTGATGGATATTCAGTTCTTGAAAATGGCCCTGGGAGATTAATTTGCTATTGGAAGAGATGTTTAGATGTCCTTCAGTATTATTTTCCACTTCTTCAGTAATAGAATTCTTGAATTTTAGCCAGGCAAATCACTGCCACAAATAAAAACTGCAATTCCCGGCTTCTCTTGCAACTAGGTTTGCCGTAGTTCCAACTTCTGGCCAATGGGATATAACTGGTAGTAATGTGAAAAACTTCTGGGAAGTTTTGCTAAAGGAAGGATGTATTCTTCTCCTTATTCTTTTAACCTTCCAGCTGGCCGGGATACAGAAGTGGTGGTTGGAGATAGAGCGGTTATCTTGCGCCGTGAGGTAAATTTAGGGATCAAGACCACCCTCTTATTAATAAGATAAAAGCAGTTTGGGTCCTTGACAACTTGGGGAGGTATATCAACATTATCTTTTCTACTTGAGCTTTCTTTGACAGAAAAATAAACTTCTCTTTTTTAAGCCACTATTATTTTGAGGTTTCTCTCGTTTGCAGTCAATCATAGTATTAGTTATAAAGCTTACAAAAGTGTAGTGTGTTGAACTGTATACCCTCAAAAGCTATATCCACTCCTACCCCAGTTCCTGTGAGTGTGACCTTATTTGAAAATAGGGTTTTTGTAGATACAGTTAAGGATCTTGAGATGAGATCATTTTGGATAAGGTTGAGCCCTAAATCCCATGATGTATCTTTATGGGAGAAAGGAGAGAGAGACTTGAGACATAGAGAGACACAGGGAGGAGGGCCAGGTACAAAGAGACTGGAGTTATGCTGCCACAAGTCAAGGAAAGCCAGCAGCCACTGGAAGCTGGAAGAGGCAAGGAAGGATTTTTCCCTTGAGTCTGCTGACATGGTGAGAGAATGAATTTCTGTTGTCATAAGCTGCCAAGTTTGCAGGATTTGTTATGACAACCCTAGAAATTAATACAAAGGATAGCTATTTAAAATTTAAATTTTTTTTTATTGAGGGAATACTGGTTTATAACATTATATGTTTCATATAACACATTTTTTTAAATGGACAAATAGGGGATTCATCTAAGTCATAAAATGAAATTTAAACACAGACTTGGTGATTTCTTCTTGGACAGTGTTTATACCAGGCTTGAAAGAAGTCACTAAAACCATTAATCTGTCACTTAAAAAAAAAGCCATTCTCTCCCAGAGTATATTTATATGGCTTTGATTCCTCCTTTCAGGACATCAGAAATCCATTGTACTTATATGTAGGTAAAAGTGTCTTTGAAGATTTATCAACTGGCTAATGCTCATCCATGAAAATAAAATTAACAGCTTTGGCTTAAAATGGTACTGCCTTTCCTGGGCGAATGGATGAAGTGTTTTACTCTCTTTAGAAGGAACTCGGGTTCTATAAGAAAAACCATCGGTTAGGTTTGATAATAAAAGGGGATGATTCTGAACACCATTTATCAATTTTGCCAGACGGCAAACACTATTTTAAACATCAGTTATTGAGAGAAAGAGGACAGCTGAATATTCACATGCAATAAGCATACTGAACTGATCTGCCACTTATAGGGATAAACCTTTCAGTGACAGCGCTTTGTGTATGTGTGATTTACAAATATGTGCTTTGTCTGCATTAACACTTTCTTATTCCACTAACTAGAGACTCACTAGTTCATGAGCATTCTACTCTCAAAATGTCTGAATGGCTTCCTGTTTTAAATAGTACATATTGGTATATACATATTTTAAATAGTACATATTGGAATATATATATTTTAAATAGTGCATATATATGTGTACATATATACACGTATACATATACATGTATATATACATATGTATTTTTGTTTTATTTATTTATTGTCTTTTTGCCATTTCTGGGGCTGCTCTCATAGCATATGGAGGTTCTCAGGCTAGGGGTCTAATCGGAGCTGTAGCTGCCGGCCTATGCCAGAGCCACAACAATGTGGGATCTGAGCTGCATGTGCAACCTACACCACAGCTCACAGCAACGCCAGATCCTTAACCCACTGAGCAAGGGCAGGGACCGAACCCGCAACCTCATGGTTCCCAGTCGGATTTGTTAACCACTGGGCCACAATGGGAACTCCCACATATACATATTTCAAATAGTACATATTGGAATATAATGCATATTTTCTAACACAACCATAAGGCCCTAAATCACATCAGTGGTCCCAGGCTCTCAGCCTGGCCCCTCTCTCCCACTCCGCATTGTCTCAGCCACAGGCGTCTTTTTACTTTAGTTCCCTGATAGAGCCTGATTCTCTCACATGCTGTTACCTCTGCCTGGCATACTCTTTTCCCAGCTCTTTGTCTGGTGAAATCCTTTTTATCCCTCCAGTCTCAGCTTATGCATAATGCCTTCAGATAGACTTTGACTTTGTGGCATTGATCATGATTTATAATAGCTTGCATTACTTTTAAACTAGTTTTGATTCCTTGTCAAATGCTTGCTTTTTGCTTCGTAACCTTCTTAAAGGCTCTCGTTCATACTTTTTACCCACTCTCTGTACATAGCCCAGGACCTGGGACATAGCAGGCACTCAGTAAATATTTGTTGAATGAATGAATGAAAACAATGTTTTTAGTAGGATACCTGGATATACCTTAAATAGCTCAAATTACAACTTTGGACTAAGGAAAAATTTTGGTTGACAGCATCAAAAGAACAATGTTTCTTACGTCTGGCTAGTCATTAAAATCATTTAAGAAGCTTTTATAAAATGATGATGTCCAGATCCCATTCCAGGAATTCTGATTTATTTGGTTTAAGATATGGCCCGGACATCAGTATTTTTATAAATTCCGATTCTAATATGTGGACAAGGACAGAAAAGCCAGTGGTGCAGTTTCTGGATGGTAGCTAATAATAGAACATCATCTTTTCCTCTGATAGCCTTCATTTTATTGCTATTAATAATTTCATTTGGAGTATTCTGAACAAAGATGGCAATGATTGGAAGGAAGAAAGATAAAAACAGAAAGCACAATATCTGGCACACTCTCTTGGCATAAATGTTGGCAGTATATCTTGTGTAGTGAAATATAAAATGCCTTGCCATAAATAGACATTCGATTGCATAAACAGAATCATATATTGGATTAAAAAAGAGCAAGTGACTGTTCTTACAAGCAGTGACGTAAGCTGAAATTCTGGGAAAAGGAGAAAGTGTGTCAGAAAGGTCTATCTTATCTTTTGTTACTTAGTCAAGAAACTGATCTCAGTGGGAGAAGGAAAACCCACATTTCTGTCTTCCCATACATAGAGCCTAAGGCATTCCTACACAGTAAGTAGCATGCAGGACCTTCCTAGCTTTAGCTATACCAATATTCTGGAGGCACAAACCCCATCCATGGTGAGGTAGGAAGCCCGCTGTGCTGAGAAAAGAGCAGTGTGCTGTGGAGGAGAAACTCAAAAAGTAAGGATACTTCTGTCCCAAGAGTTCTGTCTTCAGGGCCCGTCACCCACGTTCCCACAGAAGCTTGCCCACATCGCCGCTGCTGCCGCTGTAGCAATTGTCTAATCGTATTGTACCTGTTTGGATGCTTTGCCACTAGCGTGTAAGCTCTTTGTGGTCAGAATGACACTCTTTATTCACGTTGGTATTTCCAATACTGTCTATGCTTCTTGGCACGTGGCAGCCACTGATTTGCCACTTCTGAATAAATGGACTTTTGAGTCTGATAGACTTGTGTTAGCATCCTGGCTCAGTCATGACTGTGACTTTGGAAAAGTTCCTTTATTTCTTGGGATGGTTATTTCTTCATCTGTTGATTAGAGATATCCTTTCAAATTTATTTACGAGAGTGCCTGTCTTAGCCAGGTAGGGTAGATTGAGTCATTGACCTGATTTCCTCTCCCCTCCCATACCCTTTGCCCTGTAACCTTGCAGTTTCTCTTTGCCTGGACTCAGTCATGTGTCTGGCTTTGGCTTATGAGATGCTCACTGATGTGACTGACACAAGCAGGGGCTAGAAAGGTCCCGGTGCTCTTGTGTGCCACACATCATGAGAAATACTTCCCTCTGGTAGCTGTGGCCCCTTCAGACTGAGCTCCATGGTTAATACATGGATCCAGGTAAAGCAAACTAGCATCCAGCCCACAGCAAGGAGGTAAGCCCGGTCAGACCCACAGGTGGGAGCAGAGCCGCTGCAGCAGCCGCAGCCCAAGAAAAGCTGCTACTGCCTTCTGGCAAACTCGTGAGTCAGAACTAAATGCTCCTTGTCATATACCACTGAGATCATGTGGTTGTGTTATGCAAGAATACTTAACTCATATACCAAGGTTTCCAAGAAAGTAGACAGATGGGGGCAAAAGCTTATGGGCTGCCCCTTTTAAGTAAAGAGACACAGTAAAGGAGGGCAATCCCGGGGGAACAGGAGCGAGGAGGCAGCAGGGGAAGAAGGAGGGAGGACAAATACACTTCTAAGAGGTGGCAGATACCGTGCTGTCATTAATGGTAGTTACTATTGTTAATATATCTTGGGGGAACTGATCAAAAGCTTTCAGCTTTAAAGCTAATTCATGGAAAAGCGTATCTTCATGGTTTGCTATTTTGAAAAGAGAACATTTTTATTTGGGACGTAGGAAAAGTGAGCACTGACCATTTTTTCTCACTTCTTTTAGGTATTCCAATTCTTTACCTTGCCACATCTTTAACATGTTATCTTATGTTGTGGCTATATCTCTCCCTAAGGTCAGTGGAGGTTCTGCAAGCATTTAATAAGTGAACGAAAATCCTGATGTTTATATTGCACTGTAACTACAAAATGAAGTAATTGACAAGTAAAGAAAAGAAGACTTCAGGTGATGTTCGAAATCTAATGCTTTCTTTCTTATGTTGGGTTAGTATTTAGTAGAGGTAAGATTTAGGCTAGTGGTCTGAGATGATGAATTGTGTAGGTAATTTCTCGAGAGCGCTAGGTGTGATGAATTTATAGCCAGATCTTTAGCAGAGTCATCATGACCAAGAATGTGATAACAAAATGAGAAAGAAGCAAAAAGAAAATATTTGTGGTAAGGAACAAATTGATAAGCAAAACTTTTTAGACTGAATACTTCTGCTAAAGTAGGACAAATTTTGTATTTCTCACCAGCAGGGGATTATATAAGGGAGGTACTTGACACGCTGAAATCTGAATACATATGGTTGAAGACGAAGATGTGTTCTTGTGGGAAAAATTAGTGATATTGCTGTGAGGTTCATTAACTAAAAAAACAGAACTTACATAAGGCTAGAGTTAATGGCAGAAGATGAAGACATGATGGATCTTTGACCTGTATTGCCGGTCACACAGCAGTTTCTTAAAAAGCCCCGCCTACACCAGACTTGCCAATTGTTACTGAAAAAGAAATGCAGTACAAGAGCGTTACATTCTGTATACCAAAGGATAAAGATAATACTTATTTACTGACATTTATGGATAATATAATCCTTAGAGTGCTTAAATTAAATGTTAAAGTTAATCCTCTTTACATAGTAAACCTCTTCAGAATTTGGATAAGAGGACTCAGGGCTAAGGCAAAATATTGGACACTAAATTATAATAATATTTTCTAGAATTCCTTAAAAATGAAAAACCTAAAAAAGGGAATAGAATTTTCCATAGGGCACATGCCTTCGGGGCTTATTTTGAATAGACATCCTTGATTAGTGGCTACATAAGAAAGGTATATAAAATGGACTTTTTTTTTTTGCTGCAAACTGTAGATAAATACATTTATTTGCATGCTTTTCCCTCACAGATCTTAAAAAAAATTTTTAATACTTATTCCGACTCACCACTAATGTTATTAATAATTTAGGCCCCAGGAAAGCCCTGAGAAGGTAACTTGTAAAGAGATGGTGCATAGAGGTAGTTAGCTGATTAACTGCCCATACGAGGTGGTGGGGAGTGAATGATGCTGAGGTCAGCAACTCCCCTTGTGAAAATGTCTGACTCGTGTAGACAAAACCAGGCCCCTTCTCTCCCCTGCCAGCAAGCAGTGGTCAGGGCCACTGCTCAGGCAGGTCTTCTGGCAGCTGGGGCTGGGCGTGTGTGAGTGACCATCCAGAGGTTACAGGGCAGGATGCCATGGGACACTGGGGTCAAGGGCGGAGCAGGAAGTAAAGGAACTGGTAAAGCCGTCAGCTGAGGGAGTTGGCAGAGAATGAAAACGCAGGGCTGGAGAGAATTGATGGGTGTGGATCTGACCACAGCAAAACTGAATAAGCAGGTTTGAAAGGCGGGGGCTTGAAAAAAGTTTTTTAGAGATTTCGACTGTGGCTGAACCTGCTGCAGACAGTCAAGCAGGAGGTCATGTGCTGTGCTGGACTGCACAGTGCTAATAATGCTTCCTCATGCCTCCCTCTCTCTCTTGATGAGCCGAGAAAGCTTAAAGAGAGGGGTGAGGGTGGGCAGTCAGGAGGACACTCCTGGTTTATGAATCTGGAAGGTGGTCCATTGACAGCTCACAGGAACACTTGCATTGGAAGCAACTTTGTTTCAGTATAGCAGAAACAAATGCTTTGGAATAAGGGTGAAAAAGATTGGGAAAGATTTCCCATTCAAACTCTAAAGTCTGTAATTTTTATGCATTTTTTCCCCCCAAGCCACCCTGTGCTCTTTTATATGCTTGCTCTGCGAGAAGAAGAACCTGCAGCCTGGGGGCCCCGGATTCTCTCTGGTTAGTAGAGGAGTGCAACCAGAGAAGCAAGGTTGGGGAATGTCAACACAACCGTGACCGCGGCTGTGACCACAGTGACCACTGTGGACACTGCCAAGGCCAATGCTACCATTTGAAACTGGGACTTGTCTGCAGGTGGCATTTCCCCCCCCCCCCCCCCGCTTTTTAAAATGTATATACGTTTAAGGGCATTTCGTTTCAGGACAAAAGATACATTGATGTGAAGCTAAGATGGTAAATACTTCAGAAATGTGTTAAATCACCTGAAATTTCTTTCATTCCTTTTGAGGAATGGATGCAGGGGTGACATTCCAAACCTTTAGTCAGACACCATGGTGTGGGCATGGCCATCAGAAGAGATCACTGGGCAGGTTCAAGAGTTTCTTCTACCTCTGCAGCTGAGAGGTATGGGGGAGGGCGGGGGGGGGGGTGGTGGTGGTGCTGGGAGGGGTGTCAGGGTGGCCAGGATAGGGAGATGACTTTGTGGGAGCTCAGAGCATCAACTTTTTTTTTTTTTTTGAGGGCCACACTGCAGCATGTGGATGTTCCTAGGGCAGGGGTGGAATCGAAGCTGCAGCTGTCAGCCACAGCCACAGCCGCAGCAACGCAGGATCCAAGCTGCATCTGCAAACTACATTGCACTGTATCCTTAAGCCACTGAGGGAAGCCATGGATTGAACCTACATCCTCATAGACATTATGTCAGGTTCTTAACCCTCTGAGCCACATGGGAACTCCACATCAACTAGAAGTATTACTGATCAATATAGAAATATTTCCATTTTGCACCAACAGGTTGGCCCCGAAAGCTAAGGATTAGTCCTTTTTTATGGGGAGGGCTTGCTTATTTGTCCTCAGCCTGTGTCACTTTGATGACCTCCCTCAGCTCTTCAGAACTGCGCTCATCTGGACCATTTATGTCCCGATTTCCACAACATGAGCTGTTTTTTTGTTGGCTTCTGAATGTTTCCTCCACACCTTTCCTCAAAATGTGTCCATATTAAGATATTCACTCATAGGGTGGCCTGTAGAGCTTTACGTTTGTTACTTTACTCTTTGGTTTTTAGATGGGTCACGTTAACTCCTTGTCTTTTATTTTATTTTATGTATTTTATTTTATTTTTGCTTTTTACAGCCGCACCTGCAGCATCTGGAAGTTACCAGACTAGGGATAGAATCAGAGCTGTAGCTGCCAGCCTACACCACAGTCATAGCAACTCGGGATCCAAGCCACGTCTGTGACCTACACCACAGCTCACAGCAATGCTGGATCCTTAACCCACTGAGAGAGGCCAGGGATTGAACCCTCATCTTCATAGATACTAGTCAGATTCATTTCCGCCCTGCCACAATGGGAACCTCCAAATCCTCGTATTACAAAGAGAATTGAAAATCTAACCTATCTAGAATGTTTTGAGATTGTTGTTAGGAACCAAATGCAAAAAGAAACTTTTCAAATTCAAATTCTTCTAACAAAGTCTAGCTCCCCACAGAATGGCTTGTGTGAAGAGTTGAGAGAGTGCTAACTGCCAACATGTGTTTTTGTTGAAATGTATTTGCTAATGTAAACAATTTATGCCTGCCTGTGGCACCCAGGACTGTCACGTGAAGCTTGCATGCTACTTGGAGAATGCTGCTCTCACAAAGATTAATACATGTAAATCTGTAACTCATGTTTCTGTTGCTCACATGTGTCTCATGCAATTAAAGAGAAAGGGAACTCATTTACATTAGACCAGCACTGGGAAAGCTTCAACATTTGATTGCTAGAAACAGAAGGGAAAAAAAAAAATCAATGAAAAATAGGGGGAAATTTCAGAAAAGATGAATTAAATGATGAGGTTTTTTTCCCACTACATCTTTTAATCTGAATTTATTTTCTGTGACTCTTTTTTTTTTTTTTTAAATGCACAGTATAGTTTTTCAAGTAGCTTAGCCCTGCCAATGTAAGGAAATTAAATGGCTTAGGAGCTGTTTTGAATGTTTAACTAGATAGGTCACTGCTCTTGGGGTAATAAAATATTCTAATGCAATGGTTCTCAAACTTGAGCTAGTGCCAGAATCACTAGGAACTTCTTAAAACACAGCTTGCTAGGCCTTGTCCTCAGAGTTTTTTGCTTTAGTAGATCTGGGGTGGGGTCTGAGACTCTGCATCTCTGACTAGTTCCCGGATAATACCGCTGCTGCTGGTCCCCAGGACCACATTTTGAGAACCACTCAAAGACAGAAGTTATCAAGCTCTGATGCCCAGCAGAATCACCTGGAGAGCTTTGAAGCAAAACTCAAGCTGGGGCTCTCCCGTACCCCCACCCCAGACCTTCTGATTTGATTAAATCATAAGTCCTAGGGAAGCGGTAATGGTGAAAAACTTTCCAGGGGATGATAATGTTCAGCTGATACTGGGAACCTCTACTTAAATAAAGATTAATCACTACCATGGGATGTGTTATTTGATGATTTTACCTGGACATTCAATGGTTTTGAATCTAGGAGTAACTTTTACACTCTGTACATAGCCAAACTTTTTTTTTTTTTTTTTTCCCCAGCAACTGTAAAATGTGGTGGAAGCCAAACTTTTTAATTTTATTTTATTTTCTGTCTTTTTGCCTTTCCTAGGGCTGCTCCTGCGGCATATGGAGGTTCCCAGGCTAGGGGTTGAATCGGAGCTATGGCCACCGGCCTACGCCAGAGCCACAGCAACGTGGGATCCGAGCCACATCTGCGACCTACACCACAGCTCACGGCAATGCCGGATCCTTAACCCACTGAGCAAGGCCAGGGATCGAACCTGCAACCTCATGGTTCCTAGTCAGATTCGTTAACCACTGAGCCACGATGGGAACTCCCAAAACTTATTTAAAAAAATAAGTATTGCATTAATATCATAATTAGCAGCCACTTTAAAATATGGCAGTTTCCTCCTAATTCAGGTATGGGGAGCAGAGAAGTGTTGAGACTGAAGTTTTATCCCCTTTTCTTTATATCACTCCCTTCCGCCCCACCCTCATCTTCAGTTTCTGAGCCTTCTTCACCCCCCCTTTTGTTTGAAGGTCTGTTGGCTGACTGCTGGAGGTGTCCTCCAGATAACAGGTGGTCGAAACAGAAAAAGCCTTAAGAATGGCCACAAGGGAGCTTGAGGACATCCCTCGGGTTTGGGTGATTTATTTTACCAGGCACTGGTTGAGTTCAGATTCTTACTGCTTTCTTAGCCTAATGGACGGGTGATTATAGGAAAATCACTTAATCTTGTGAAACTTCACTTTTCTTAAAGTAACATAGGGTTCTACCTACCTCTTGAGAGTCTGTTTTGAGGATTAAATAAGATGGCAGGATGGGACTTTGATTTCTTCGCTGGCCGCGGATGCCAGAGTTCCTGCGACACAGAAGGCCCTTGAGCAGCTTTAGTCAAACGGAAACAAACTCTGTAAATTGCAAAGTACTAAATAAAAAAAAAAAATTTACCCGCAGGGAACATGCTTTCTAGCGTCAAGCTCTCTTTGTCCCATGTATGCACTTTGGCCTACATCGTTCTCTGGCTTGTGTTCAGCTCTGTGGGCACTGAGTGTTTACAATCAGATGATGGAAGCAAAAGTTGATATGAACGCATTCTTTCTTGTTGGAGTAAATATCTGATTATGACCGCATTTCACTTCTCAAATATTCTTTCCTTAAAGAATATAAAATGTAGCATTGTTGACACTGTTTCTTTTCCAGAAAGGTCATTCTTTCTTTCGGTGGAGAAAGAGTTGTGAGCTGAAGTGAGGAATTGGAGTCCTAGGTTTTATTTCTTACTAACAGTACTGTGGTACCTCATGCTTTATAAATAACCTTTATTGACTTAACATTGGCACGCCTCAGGTTACTGGTGATAATTATGCCAAAAGAACCTCTTTCTCTCTCTTCTGATGATAATTTCTCTGTTTTGTTGTAAACCTGGACTAATAGAGTAGAAACAGTCTCCCTGAATGAACTGGGGTAGGAGTAGGGATGTCTCATTTGTCAAATTACATGATTGTGAGAGTGGAAATAAGCCAGATTTGGCTGTGAGAGCAGTGGTCTTCGTAGGCTTGGCAAAGGACATCACTGAATATCTCGCTTGAACAAATTTTGCCATGGCATATAGAGCTCCTTGGCTAATGAATGTGTGTGCACTATCATCAGGGCCAAGAGGATGGACATAGGCATACATCTAAAAGGTAGGGAAAAATCTTACTTATAATCCTACTTTATAAACGATTCTGTAAGGGAGGTTATGTGTTGATGTCTTTGTGCAAAGCTGACGTATTGATCCAAATTCTTTATTTTTCCTGAATAGTCAATATCAAGTGAGACATCATTACATCATAGGCACTTAAACTTTTCACACAGAATATTTATTTTTCTATGAACTTCCCTCTGAGCACTGCTTTTGCATCATCCCATAGATTTTCAGTGGTTGTGTCATCGTTATCATTTGTCTCTAGGTATTTTTTAATTTCCTTCTTGATTTCTTCATTGACCTACTGGTTTTTTAGTAGCGTGTTGTTTAGTCTTCCTGTAGTTAGTTTTTTCTCATTTCATTTCCTGTGGTTGATTTCTAGTTTCATGTCATTGCGGTCAGAGAAGATACTTGAAATAATTTCTATACCCTTAAATTTGTTGAGGTTAGCTTTGTGCCCCAGTATGTGATCGATCCTTGAGATTGTTCCATGTGCACTTGAGAAGAATGTATATTCTGATTTTTTTTGGATGTAATGTCCTGAAAATGTCAATTAAGTCTAACTTGTCTATTGCGTCATTTAGGATCTCTGTTACCTTATTAATTTTCTGTCCATTGATGTGAGTGGGGTGTTAAAGTCTCCTACTGTGATTGTTTTCCCATCCATTTCTCCTTTTATGTCTATTAGTATTTGTTGGAGGTATCTGGGTGCTCCTATATTAGGGGCATATATATTGACGATTGTAATCCTCTTCTTGACTGGATCCTTTTACCATTAAGTAGTGTCCTTCTTTGTCTTTCTTTATGGCCTTCATTTTAAAGTCTGTTTTGTCTGATATGAGTATTGCAACTCCTGCTTTCCTGTCTTGTCCATTGGCATGAAATATCTCTTCCCATATCCTCACTTTCAATCTATATGTGTCTTGTGCCCTAAGGTGAGTCTCTTGTAGACAGCAGATTGTAGGTTTTGCTCTTTTATCCATTCTGCCACTCTGTGCAGAGTATTTATTTTTAAAAAGATAGAACATTTCTATTTTTATATGGGTAATGCTATGACATGCTATTTTCTGGTGTTGGTAAAAGGCCCTCCAAAAACAACTTTGAAAGGAAATCTAGGATCTACAGAATGATGAGAAAGTTCTAGCTTTCTCAAAGCAGAAAATCTCAGAGAGAGCTCCTTTCCTCTATCCTCATGCCACCAGCCCTCCCCCTTCCCCTTCAGCCTGAATTTCACAGGCAACAGCTTTTTCTGCAGTTGTAAAGTTAGCCTTCAAATATAAACCGAGGTCCTGGGCTCCATTACTGTTTCTGGCCAGAAAACTAGAGTCAGTGTTATCTCTAAGTTTGTGAAATTCAGAAAAAAACAGCTCTGTGGTGGCAGGGCTAGAATTTTATAGCCTGGGTAAGGAATGCCATTGAAGTTGTCAGACTCATAAACTTAAAATGTTTAGATCTTTTGGAGGAAGGGAGCATGGTGTGATGGTGGAAGAAAAGAAGGCCAAGTCTGCAGGACAGTGTTTTATTCCTAAGGCTCTCAAACATTTTTACAACTTTTGATCATGTCTTCCTGCCTCAGTTTCTCCACCCACCTAATGAAATAATTGTGAGAATTAACATGCCTTTGCTTAGGGTCTCAGCTTAGATTGTAACTTTCTCTTGGGAAGCCTTCTTTGAACCTCTGATTTTCAGTTTGGTGCCTAATTTTTGAAAACCCAACCCCTGACGCTCCGCCTGAAACTCTGTGCTTACTGAACCATATGGTTCTGGGTTTGCCTGTTTCTTCTTTCTACTTCACCTCCTGAGCCACCAACCCCCACTTCGCCCCGCCATCGTTTCAGATTATAAACGCTGTTCTAACTGGATTTTCACTGTTTTTGCAGTGCCTGGCCCTGTGTCTAGGTACGGGGACTCTCAATGAATGTTTATTAACAGAATAAGGGAAAGAAAAAAAGATATTTTTCCTAGTGCTCAAGGACAAGTCTATCTAATTGTTATAAGATTAAACATTTGTGTGTGTGTGTGTGTGTGTGTGTGTTTGTGTATGTGTGTGTGGGGGGGTGGCAAGTGATATAGTCATATTAGCATGGCTCAAATAGAAAAGAGAAGGTCATGTTGGTGAATGATTCTTAACAGCCAGAATGATTCATGGAGGTATGTACGCTTGGCACACATTCACTGCTGGGGTGATGGGCAGGGCACAGCTGCTGTGGGAAGCTTTCTCCCTGCTGGATGGACAGCCTACACCCAGGAAAGGAGGGAAGCTCTCTTCTGTTCTACATTCATATAGGGACATGCCATACGACCGTGAAGGGGCTAGACAACTCAAGATTACTTTCAGTTAGCTGACTTAGCCAGTCAGTAATGCTAACACTTACCAAACAGTTATTATATCCAGATACTATTCTAAGCACTTATATGATAAATTCAACTAATCTTCAAAATAGAGATTATTGTGATTCTTCTTTTAGAGATTTTTTTAAAATTTAAATTTATTTTTTATTTTTTTATTTTTAGGGCTGCACCCATGGCATATGGAAGTTCCCAGGCTAGGGGCTGAATCAGAGCTGCAGCTGCCAGCCTAGGCCACAGCCACAGCAACACAGATTTGAGCTGTGTCTGCAACCTACACCACAGCTCATGGCAACACCAGATTCTTAACTGACTGAGTAAGGCCAGGTATCAAACCCACATCCTTCTGGATACCAGTCAGGTTCGTTACCACTGAGTCACCACAGGAACTCCTCTTTTAGAGATTTTTTAAGACTCAAAGAAATGGGGTAAATTGCCTAAATTCATCTAATTAGAAAATGGAAGAGGCGGACTTCCAACCCAGTCAGGCTCTGGAAGCGTGGAGCCATCCTGCATTCCCAGCTTTCCGGAGCAGGACTGTCTGTTCTCTCAGCTAAGCAGCCAGGACCACCAGTTGTTCTAACACTCCGTTGACCAAGAAATCAGTCTATACTTGGGGCTACATCTTGGCGCTGTGGGAGTCATCAAAACAGTGGATGTCAAGCCCCTGCCCTGACAACTTTGCAGTAATGCCATGCAGGTGCATTCCTAGAAAACATGTCAAGAAAGGGTGTAATTATGTGCTTCCTTGCATGGTATAGTGAGCACCATTCATGCCAGATACTGAGAATCATTTTTGCCCTCCTGGGGGTGACTTCTGAGGGAAAAGCATTCTCTGAGCCACGTGTACCCCTCATCCAATATGAGCTGCTTTGCTGACCACTGAAGGCATCACTTCTGCTCCTTTGAGAAAAAAGGGTTCAGGCAGTACTGGCTTGATTGCTCCTGAGGCAGAGGAGGATTTTTTTACGTGACTGGGAAAAGAACCAAAATGATGGTGATGATTGAATCCTCATAACAACAATGAAAGCTCACATTGACTGAACAAGTATTGCCATGTATTGTTCTAATAGGAATCTACTCATTTACTCATATACCTATTAGGTACAAGGTATGTACTGTTATTATTTGTGTTTTGCAAATGACAAAACTGTGACACACAGAGAGAAAGCAGCTTCGGTATTAAAAGGCAAAGTCTGGACTTTATTTTGCTTATCAGTCATATAGCTCTCTGTGCCATAGACTGTTTCAAATGCTTTACATATATTAACACATTTACTCCTCATAATACACCTATTTCACACATGGGGAAACTGAGGCATAAGGCCATTAAGTCATTTGCTGTTAAGTCATTTGTTGAAACCCAGCCTAGTAGATCAGCAGCCTGTTTGATGTGAAAAGCCTGATCGTGTAACCATTCTGTTCTTTGGCCTTTTTTTCATGACTTACCAAGACTGCCTGGGTTTTGTTATCTGAAAAATGACATCAAAAACAGTAATACCTATCTTATAGGATTAAATGTGACGGCTTATGTGAAGCCTTAGCATAGGGCCCAGCACACTCTAAAGGTTCAACCCACATGAATTTAGAATGTTAAAATTCATGACTTTATACATTTTTATTTACTTTGGAATTAGAACTAGGTTCTAACATGTATTTTTCACTTATTAGCTGGTGAGCTTGGGCAATGTACTTAACTTATCTGAACCTCAGTGGCCTTCCCTGTAGAATGGAGGACATAATCGCATCTATCTCAGAGATTGTTGTGAAGATAAAATGAGACACTCTTTTTTTTTTTTTTGTCTTTTTGCCTTTTCTAGGGCCACTCCCGCTGCATATGGAGATTCCCAGGCTAGGGGTCTAATCGGAGCTGTAGCCACTGGCCTACACCAGAGCCACAGCAACTCGGGATCCGAGCCGTGTCTGCAAACTACACCACAGCTCACGGCAAGCCGGATCCTTAACCCACTGAGCGAGGCCAGGGATCGAACCTGCAACCTCATGGTTCCTAGTCGGATTCGTTAACCACTGTGCCACGACGGGAACTCCAAAATGAGACACTCTAAAGAGGAGAATGTTTTAAGTTGATCAAAAAAAGCCAAAAGAGCAGAACTCTGTGGCATGGGCTCGATTAAATGCTTGCATGTGTTATTAGGAGAAGTAAAGGAAAGGAGTTGTGAGGGACACAAAGAATGTTTACCATGGAGACTTCGTGGTGTCATTAAACATGGGTGACTCACATGGAAGGCCCATGAGGGGGCTCAAGTGAACCTTTTGCCAGGAATACCTGATCTGCCATCACCTCCTCAGAGTGCTAGGGAGCCCGTGAGGAGGAGCCAGGCAGCCCTGGTTTCTCATCTGCTTTCTGTGTGGGTCTGGAGAATGACTTAAGCGCTCTAAGCCTCTGATTCCCCATCTGTGTAATGGGGATGCTAGCACTGCCCTCCTGGAGTTGTCAGGAGGATTAACTGAGATATTGTATGTAATTCACTTGGCACAGTGCCTGGCAAATAATCAACGCCCCATAAAGGTAACTATCAGTGTTACTAAAAGTTGTCATGGAGGGTGAAAAACACAGCCTCATGACTTACACAATCCTGTAGCCATTTCTGACTAATACATGGCCTACTCCCATGCTCTTAAGGACTTTTATTACGTGGTTAGGCCATTTGCTGTCTCTGCTACAAGTTTGGCCTTGTAGTCAAAGAGTCAGGGGAATTTTAGAACTGGGAAAACAATGGGTAGAGTAGAACCAAATTGTAGAGATTGTTTGATTTGAATGTTTGCCTCATTAAATTAGAAAAATGAGATCATAGTAGCATTTAAAGGATTTTTTTTTTTTTTTTTAAGATCAGAGAGCTGAGTTCTGGTCAGTAAGACCAGTACCTGCGTCTTCTGGTTCCTATACTTAAAAATCTCCATTCGGAGTTCCCATTGTGGCTCAGTGGTTAACGAATCCGACTAGGAACCATGAGGTTGTGGGTTCGATCCCTGGCTTTTCTCAGTGGGTTAAGGATCAGGGGTTGCCACGAGCTTTGGTGTAGGTCACAGACGTGGCTTGGATCTGGTGTTGCTGTGGCTGTGGCGTAGGCTGGAGGCCACAGCTCAGATTCGACCCCTAGCTTGGCAACCTTCATAGGCCATGGGAGGGGCCCTAGGAAAAGGCAAAAAGACAAACAAACAAACAAAAAAACTCCATTAAAGTTAACAAGCGGATTTCTGTTTTTTTCAATATTGCTGGGCGAGAGGTGCTAAATGAAGCTCTAATCACTCAAAAGGGTTAATACGCTGACTGAACCATTGGGGAGAATCTGATTTAATGAATTTTTATTTATTAAGGACTCTTGACCTCATAAATACAAGTTTTACATGTACAAGTACTTCTTTACAAAATATGGTTAGAACAAATGTAGAGACCTCACTCAAGCTATGTAAGAAACTATGAATTTCAAGAAAACAGAAACAAACAACCCTTCCAAATGCAACAAAAAAATGTTTCAAAGTATAGGAGATCCCCTTAGATTTGAATACTGTTTTTTACCACTTTCAAGGGAAAAATTACACTTATCGAACAAACTATTTCATTTAAAATCACTTAATATATGTTTCTACATGGGAAATCTATATCTTTCAATGTTTTAAAATTCATAGACAATTTTGTCAATTAGATAAGGTGAATCTATTTTTAAAATCATGATTCAGAAATGGAGAATTGAGTGGATGGGGATAAATTACATGGATTAAAGAGGTGTCGTTTATGAGATAATTGCTAAGTCTAGCATTTATTTTACTTTGTGAAATAAATCTCAGTTTTCCCTCTGATATTATTAATATTTCAGCCACAGAGAAATCACATCATCATATGTTGCACAGTAAAATGAAGGGTAGTATAGGAGAAGATAAGAAAAAGTTCCATTTTAAAGGTCAAAATTACAGTCATGATCTCCAATATCAAAAGAGTAATCCTTTAAAGTTTACGTACCATATTGTTTAATTGAACAAGATGTATTTTCTGCTCATTAACCAAAGTGTCCTTAGGTTTAAAGGTAGAATCTGATCATTTGTAGCAGTTAGGATTATGTTTGATTGAAAAGAAAAAAACCCTCCCAAATAAAACTGGCTTAACAACATAAAAAATTGATTTTTCTCTCAGATAAAAGAAATGCAGATGTGGTCCGCCATACAGAGGGCAGCCCCAAAGTGCTATCAGGGCCCATCAGGCTCCTGTGGTCCTGCCATCTGTTTCTTAAAATCTGTTTCTCTTCTTCTTCTGTAGTCATAGAATTGTAGCCGAGACGTGGCTGTACAATTAGACACTGAATTTCCTAGTCTCTCTTGTAGCCGGATGTGGCCATGAGCTGAAGCGCTCGTCAATGGAACGTGAGGAGAAATGGTATTGGCGGCTCTCTCCCCACTTGCCTAAGAGGAGGTCTCTGATCCTGGCCCTCCACCCTTCCTCCTTTTGGCTTTGTCTAGATGCTAGAGTGACTTTGGAGGCCACACAACAAAGACGACGCAGTCATCATGAGCTCAAGTCCTTCACCAACTGGAGCAAAATTGCCCATTGCCAAAGCCCTCCTCTGACCCATTATATAAGAGAGACATGATCTTTTCTAAAGCACCAGGCTGGCTTTTCTTCGTTACAGCACCTTTAATTCTCTTAACTAAATAAAGCCCTAGGCATGTTTTACATTCTCAAAGTCACCCCATGGTCCAAGGTAGCTTCCTGGGCATGCGACAGTTGCAGCCATCATATCCGTGTTGCAACTCAGGAGGCGGGAAGGCAGGATAATAGTGGTCTCCCATCTCAGTCAGGTCCTTTCAGCAGGTTTGCTGGTGCTCACCCGCTTAACCTCTCACCGTTGGGCAGAACAGTGTCACATGGTCACGCCAAGCGGAAAGGAGGCTGGGAAACATACCATTTATTTTGGGGCGGGGTGTGTGGCAAAATGCCCAAGTAAAAATCAAAAGTCTGTTCCCGAGAAGGATATGAAGGATAAACAGCTTCATTTTTCTAGTGAAAAGTAAAATGTAAAGATTCCAACCATCCCACTGAGCAGATAGTCTTAATTATTTAACTCTGAAAAGTATTAATGAGCAAATGATTATTCTTATTAGAAATTATGCTCTTCATAGGGATTGCTGGGTGTGTGCATGTGCGTGTGCGTGTGCACGCGTGCGCGCATGTGCTCGTGAGCCATGGTATATGCTTTGGGGGGAAGAGAGAAGGTAGGCTCTGGCAGTGGTCATAAAGCTGACAAGGCCCATGCTCTAGCATGATGCTTTTTGTTCTGAGGGGAAAATACAGTTCCTCCAGGATTCAGAGAATGTCGTCTTTCTCCCAGAGTTGGAGATATTACAGATGTTGCAGCTTACCCTTGGGAGATGGCCTGCCAAGCGGATCTTACTCAGTTGATGAAATATGTTTCTGGATGCCTGTTTGTAGTGTGTTACATTGTAGAAGAGTTTCTCTCTTCTTTTGCAGTTTATATTGTTAAGCCCTCAAATAAACTCAGTTTAGGGATTATCTAACTGGCTTCCAGACCCATATTTAATGTTGCCACATACAAGATGACAGTGCCCTCACCATATAACATAGCTACTGGATGGTATGTGTACATCCTCTGAACAGTGCTGAGAGCTTCAAATTTCCTGTCACGTGGGAATATCTTTCTTGCAATCTTTTCTGAGAGTAATATTAATCCAAATAAATTCCATGCATACGTGCAACACAATTTCGTTTCATTTTAACCTCAAATTTTGTGTCCTCTCCCTATATTAATGTAGTGACTGCTTAAGATAGGTAAATAAAGAGAGAATTGAGAAATATGCTCGAACTGTCACTTTCAAACTATCTTTGAGACAGACAGTAACAGCTTCATCATCTTTTCATATCTCCCAAGTGTTAAAGTGATACAATATTCTTAGCATGCCAAAAAGTACATGATTTCTCTAACTGGGGACAAAGACCACTTATTTCTTGTGGATCGATATTTTCCTATTAAAGGTAATGTTTCTTCTAACTGCAAAGTAGTTGCTGTATTGGTCTTAGGCGCTTAAAAACTATCAAGTGCTTAAAAAATGTCAGTCATATACTCATCAGGCTGGCCACTTTGGAGCAGAGTCTTCGTAAGCAATTTTTGAGCTCGCGCCTCCTAGTTTTAGGAGTGGCCCGTGACTTAGTGCCTCAGAAATGGGGTTGCTGTTCTGGTGGGACAAGAGCCTCAGTATTACAGCAAAGAGCGAGGAAGTATTTGCAGTTGAGTTGAGGGAAGAAGAGGAAGCTTTGCTTGAAATGACTCTTCGGGGCTGGGTCTGTGGCACAAACAGCTGGCTGTTTTCTGCCATCAGCTTTCCCTTGTGTCTGCAGTAGCAGAATTTTTAGCTGGGCCTCCTGTGTACCTGGGTGTACACAGGTGATGGTTTCTAGCCAGTAAGATATTAACAAGAGTGCTGTGTGGGACTTCGAGATTGTGTCTCTAGATGGAGAGGCTGCACCTTTTCCTTCTCCGCTTCCTCACTCTGTTGGCAGCCAGGTGGAATGGAAGGACTGGAGCTGGAGCAGCCGGGCCCGAGCAACAGGCTGGAAGGAGCCCTGGCTCCTGGGAACTGCCACATCCCCGGATTGCTTGGACTGACAGTTGGGGGAAAAATAAACTTCTATTTGTTTAGAACACTGTTAGGTTGGGTCTGTCAACTACAAAAGCCAACCAATATACCATGAGTACAGGGGGTGAGGGGAGGCAGTGAAGTCCTTCCATAGGTGCTGTTCCCAAGCCTTGTGGACCAGTACCAGACTCAATAACTTGCAGCACATACAGCTCAGCTTGCTCACTTTTTCCCCGTCTCCATCAGAGACATCCACCGGTTGGGGGCATTCCTTCCTGTTCAGCGTTGGGCAGAGCTGAATCCTGGTCTACGTCCATGTTTTTCCCCTGCTAAACAAGGACAAACCATCCCAGGTTTTTGGAGGGAATGAGTACATTGACAAGGCAAAATCTTTGGTCTTGAGTGGATTTCACAATCACTTTCAAGACGGATATTCTTCCTCCTCAGGATCCCCTGAGTCTCCTTTAGTCTGTGGTCGAAAGTACGGCCCTCCAAAACCGCTAAGGTTTTAACAAAGATGCTGTGCTCCTCCTCTCGTTTTCCAAAGTGTACTCTTTCTCAGCATGAGATTCTAGCATGGCAGAGTCTACTCTAGTTATTTAATGGGCATGAGTGCATTAAAAATCAAATTTGTTTGCATCACATCTGTGTTATACAATCACATTGATTTGGTTGATTCACCCCCTAAGCCTGTTTTTGTATTGAGATTTTAATTTCTCTGAGCTCTCTCTTCACACAGTGAAGTATAAGAGGCAGTGTCTTGGTGAAAGAGGACTCAGGACTCAGAAAACTGGAGAACTCATTCTGGGTGGGCTATTTACAAGCATGGCTCTCTGATTCTTAATTTTCCCTGGCCAGACTGGGATTTTAATATTTTCCTTGAGTGCCTCAACACTCTGTGATGAACCCTTAGGTGCGTGGGGAGACTGAGGATAAAATCCCTTGAAATCGGTAAATCCCATATCAGAGTTGCCATGAATTTGCTCTTACAGGCCTCTGGTGAAGGGGCTTTGTTAATTCTTTTTTTTTTTCCTTTTTTTTGTCTTTTCTAGGGCTGCACCTGCAGCATGTGGAGGTTCCCAGGCTAGGGGTTGAATCGGAGCTGTAGCCGCCAGCCTACGCCACAGCCACAGCAACACGGGATCCGAGCTGTGTCTGTGACCTACACCACAGCTCATGGCAACGCCAGATCCTTCATCCACTGAGCGAGGCCAGGGATCAAACCCGCAACCTCATGGTTCTTGGTTGGATTCGTTAACCACTGCGCCATGACGGGAACTCCTCCTGTTAACTCTTAATCACAGATGTGAACTTGGATTACATTTCCACAGACACTGGAAGCAAATCTCTCAAAAATTTATACATGTTTACATTCTTCTCTAGGTAGTCCCCTCCCTCCCAAACTGCGCCAACAGGTATCTAGGTAATTTCCTCAAGTTTCTTTCTAGTTTTGTCTATAGAAGATGGTCTTACGGACCCCAGTATTCAGAAGTATAAACATTCACCCAATGGAATATAGGAATTATGGACACTTATTTCTGGGGTTAAGTATAGTTACTCTACTTGGAAGGCAAATTCTGTTTCCTTTGAAGTAAGGAGGTAGTGTTAGTGGCTCATTCCTCTCTGCATCCTTTTTTCTGTTTTTCTCTTTCATTAGACTTGTTACTTAGTATTGTCATTATGGGTTCATGCTGAAGAGTAGTAGGTGTTAAGCTTTGTACATCGGTACTCAGTACTGTACCTGGCACACAGTAGGTTCTCGTTACATGTACGTTGAAGGAATGAATGAGTGAGTGAATGAACATAAATTGCTTATTTGAAACAGTACATCAGTGACAAAATACAGATTAGTATTTAGACTGATTGGTGATTAAATGGCACAGGGTCAGTCTCATCCTTATCACTGACATTGAGACCTTAGAGGTTTACCTTCATAGAATAGGCATAAGGGTTAGAGAAAAAAAGTAAAGGAAATAAGTTGCTGACCTTGGAGCAGGAAATACAGAATGGAGAACAGGGGCAAATGTCTGTGAAAAAGTAGTTGGGGAGCTTGGAACAGGTCTGGTGCTGTGTCAGGCTTACTGCTGCAGCTCTGGGAAATATCTTGTTCAGAACCATACACTTCAGGCTCTGTAAATAAATCACAGAGAATTATTTATTCCTGCTGAGTCTGTAGGCTTTTTTTTTTTTTTGCCACCATATAGGAAGAGCAGATTCCTTTGGAAAAAGGCATTCATATTTTCTCAAATATTTTAACAATTGATCATCTCAGAAACATTATTATTATTATTTTTTAACCAGGCAAAACTTAGGAATGCCTTATCTATTATAAATCCCTCTATTTGATGATTAGGTGCCAAGTCCTAAAAGAAAAACCCTTTTAAGCAGGGATCTCAGTGGGTACATAAAAATGAACAACCAAACAAAGTTCATTAAGGATACTAATGTTTCAGTAGAATCAGAGGAAACAATTTTTGCTACTTTAATTCTTCTCTCCCTTCCCCCAAGTTCAACAATGTCACCAGGTTGAAAAACACAGAGAGAGGAGATTAATCATTGGTAAAAACACACCCTTCAGCCCCTCCCCTGGCCTTCTGAAATTTGAGTGAGTAAAAAATGTGTAACATTTAATCAGAGTGGTTGATTCTTTCCCATTAATGTGCAACTCCCCCCTTTCCTTTCTCTGCTGCCTTTTGAAGGGGGAAAAGGTGATTTTTTGGCTCCACTCACGTCTCGTCAACCTTTATCCTCTCCCTCTCCCTTTTCAATCTCTAGGGTGTATCTTGGAGAAAAATCCACCCCCCACACTGTTCTGGCATTCATTATTTTCTCTACTTTTAGATATTATTGGTTTCAGAAACCAATCTCAACGTATGACTCAGATATGTTAGAAAGGACTGTACTATATTTTAAGATCTTTTTCAGGCTTCATCTGCAAGCTTCCAAGTGTAGGCTAAGGATGTGTTCCTTTCTCTGTGTGTTTTACTGTGCCATTTTTCCGGTAACTGGTTGTCTAAAGTGGCTAAAAGTATTTATTCTAATAAAGGCATTTAAGTGGTTTTAGCCCCCTCTCTGGCTCCTACCTTTTCTTTGTTTCTTCCTTTTTTCCTTCTTCCTTCTTTTGCTCTCTTCCTCCTTTCCTTCCTCCACTGCCTTTCCCCTGTCAGATTCTCAGGACCTGCATTAGATGCTGAGAATTCAAAAACTGACAGGAAAAAAAAAAAAAAAAAAATCCAGCCCTCAAGAGATTCACAACTCTCCCTGAACTGCTACTTCCCCAGGCAGGGTGAAACAGTGCCCAGGAAGTAGGACCAGGGAAAGTCCTATTGCCAGGACTGGAGGTGGGACGTTCCTTATTGGAGGTAGAACTTGAATCTGTAAAGAATTCTCTAGGGATATTTTACAGGGTGGAATGGGAAAGCTATTCAATGGAGAGGAATCAGCAAACTCAAAGAAACAAGAAAAGGAGTTTTTTTGTTTTTTGTTTTTTGAAATGCAAATTTCAATGAATATGGAGATTGGCCAGAGATGGGGCACAGAAGGTCTGGTAAGGCCTGCTGAGGAGTTTAGATTTTAGACCATAGGCATTCGGAGCCAATGATGACTTTCCGAAGTGGAGGGACCTGCCTGGTTGGAGGGTTAAAGCTGGAGGGGAAAGGAAGAGTGGGGATGGAGAGAGACAGTGAAGGAGTATAGCCACAGTCCAGGCAAAGCTTTATAAAATCTCAACGAAGGCCTCCGGCAACAGGTGACAATGAGGAGATGAACCTGAGGCACGTTTGGGGCCCACTGGACAGGGTGGATGAATGGATGTGGGGGGTCGAGGGACCAGGAGGAGTCTCTGGGTCCAGCCAGTTTTCTGTCTTGTGACCTGGCGCTGTGTGAGCTCCGTAACTCTGGAGGTGGAAGAGGTTTGGAGAGAGCAAAGTTGATGAATTTTGGGCACTAAGTCAGACTATACTGTGAGGCAAATGAGTCATCTTGCCAGTGGAAGCTGTTGCTAGAAAGGAGAACCAGGAAAGATAGTTAAATTGACACAAATATTCCACTGTATTGGTGGAGAGGCCGTTAGGCTGGAAAACCACACAGCCAAAAAGCACCTTCCTAGCCTATAAGACAAGCAGCAGAGGAGGAGAAGGAGAACAAATTCAGAGTTTGTCAATGAGTGTAAGGAGATTTTCCAGTAAGACAGTGATCGTTTAATTACAAAATTTAATTACTAAAATTTCTGATACTGCTAAATGCTTCTGATACTACTACTCAAAACAAAAAGAAAAGAAACAAGTGAAAACAATCCATCAGGAGCTATTAGGAGAAAACATTGTAAAACTACGTCTATAGTTAGTACTTTGCATCTGGATGAAAGCATTGACTGAGGGTTAGCGTTAAAATAACAATAAAGATGAATTTTATTAGAATATTTCTAAAATATTTTCAGAAGACAAGGAAACTTTATGCCTCGCCTTCCCTAAATTAAATAGATTGTGTATCATATGCCTCCTTTTTCTCTTAGAGTTTCAACCACTGGGAAGCGACATTGTCCTTACAATTCAGGGGTAAAGAGAGGTCTTGATTTACAAAATACTTTGCCATTATTGAAGCTATCGAAACAGAGCATTGTTCTATGGTCAGTAGCTGAGGACCCATGATCTATCTTTTAAAAGCTCGGAAGAATTTTGGATTTGAGCACCTCTAGGGCTACATTCAGCCTAGAGCAATTATCCAACTAATTTGGCATCTCTCCAGAGGACTGGTTACCAAATTGCACTGGGTTCATGCTGAACTAGCCGTTATTTCACAAGGATTTTCACTAGTGCTTATCTGCATGTGTGGAATTCCTGTTCAGAGGTTGTTTTTCTGAGCTGGTTAGTTAAGCCAGATTACAAATTGACTTGTTTGGTGTGAGCAGAAACCTATTTACAAAGCAGATCTCCCAAGCCACCTTTCTGGTTAAATTAAATTCTCCAATAATTTTTTCCCTATTCTTAGGTAAAAAGAAGTCGCATCAATGAAGTTGTTCCTTTTTAGATTTTAAGTTGTAAGGTAACAATGTAGACTGCTTTAAGATCTTTGGAAAGTTTAAATTTCTCTCCAGAGATTAGGTATAGGAGTAAATCTTACCAGAACCAATTATAATTGATGTATAAAAAGAAGAAATAAGAAGTACTAAAAACTCATTTACATACCTGAGGAAAGCAGATTTATCTGAATTATGAGTTTGTGTCTTGTTAAATCAGGTAGATTTCTAAAGTTTATGTTCACAGGATTTTTGTTCTTTTCAGACCTCCTTTTACATTAAGCATTAATATGAATTAAATATTACTTCATCATGGAAACCCTAATGATTTTTTTTTTTTTTTGGCAAACAGACACTGGGTTTATTTCTTAGACTATATTATTAATTTTGTGTCATCACAGAAGGTAGCCCAGTTTTATTTTGAGATTGGTTTATTTTCCCTGGACATTTGGGATGAATAGCTCAGCATAACAAATTATTCTATATGCTCTAGTTTCAAGCATTTAAACTGGAATCCAAGTTTTAGCATCAGGAACCAATTAAATGATAGTTAGTTCTGACTGAAAAATTAATGGTCCAGAACAGAAACTATGTAGTTTTCTTTCTTTTTTTAAGTCCCCCCCCCCCAGCATTTCTGTTTTAAATAAAAATCTGGATGGGTCCCAATAAAATACAAAGTGTCATTAAAAAAAAGAGAAAATTGATATAAATAGAGCCACACCCAGGCTTAAAAATCACTTAATGATGATTGCATTCTTAGTCGGCTATTAAACACAAAGTGTTTATCAGCCTTCACGGGCTGTTAAGACTTTGGCTATAAAACACAAAGCACTGTGGGGCAACAAAGAAGTGAAATGGTTTTGTGGTTCCTTCTGGTGAGTATGATTTGCTCTTTAAAAATGATCATTCTGTAGTTATGTCATCTAGTCTGATTGCGGTTAACATTTGATTTTTTGCCATAGAAATCAATCAGACCCATGTTAATATTTTGTCCTAATGGTAAATAAATCAGGAGAGAAGAATGTTGATGTTCAGCCCACTAACTTCAAACTTGTTAATGTGCCTTGACAGAACATGGTGCCCTTGGATTGGATGCCAGTGAGAGGGTTCAGCTTTGAACATTTGGCCACTGCTTCAAGCACCCTACATGGAAAGCCAGGATAGTACCTTTAGTCTGGCTCTAATTCAAACCTATCAGTAATCACTTAGTCTGCTCTACTTACTCTGTCAGTCTTTTTGCCAAAAAAGATTTCATGGGTAGCAGTATCAGAAGCATTTTTGTAATTAAATTATTGTCGCTTTACTGGAAAATCTCTTTACATTTGCAAAGGCTGAATTTGTCCCCCCGCCCCCGCCCTGACTTGTAGTCTACCAAGGCGCTTTTGGCTGTGTGTCTTTCCAGCTTAATGGCCTCCTTACCGCAATATTCATTTTGGTTGGGTTACTCTAGCCATCATTTTCCAGAGACAGTCAAAATCCCTCAACGATGACAGAAGTCATTTGATCATGGGAACAAGAAATAAAAAGAGCAACAATAATTTCTTTAGGAGCTTTTTATGGGTTTTTAAGAGAAGAGATTCTGCGATAAGAGTACAGAGTCTGTGTTTCCAACCTAAGATACACCATTTTAGCATTTTCCTGAGGGAATTAAAAGAGCCCATTTACTGTACAGAAGTATCATTCCCAGCCTGCCACTCCCTCCTCTTGAGTCCTCACTTTTCACACCCAGGGTTGTAATTATGTACTTACATATCTGTCCCTTCCAAAACATCTTAACTCCTTTGGGGCTTGCTGCATTAGTTATGTTTGCCCCAGTGAGAATCTCCTGGACCCTAGCAGGTGCTCATTTTGTATCTATATAAATGAGTGGATGACAATTCTGCTCCTAGACACCTGCGCTGAGAAATCTGGATCTATTCCTTGTCCTTCCTCAGCTCTGCTCTATGCTTCAGAGAAGCTGATCCAGCAAGCTTTGTGTCTCAGGCTCCCACACAACTTTCTCCCTTCTGGGTCTGGGAAGAGAAGGCTGGGGTGGGAGACTGAAGGACAGGAGAAAGGTAGCAACCAGGGTATTTTCTGCATTGAGTGGCTACGTAAGCTTTGTGACTCCAGCTCCTGCCCAAAGGGCTGCCAGGATTCCAACTTCTTTTGGGTGACACCATTCTCTGGTCTCTGATAATACTGCTTCCTTTTTTTGTTTCTCCAGCATAGGGAGTGGCTTCCTACCTTTGTTAATTTCTGGGTTGTTGTACTTCCTCCAGTTTGGTTTGTCAGCAATTCCATCACCTGTATAACAATTCCTTGCATTAAATTCCCTCTGTTTTCAATACTTGGAGTGTGTGTTCAGTGCTGTACTGTGATGCAAAAATTGAAATTATACTTCCTGATCTCAAAACTTCTTAGTAAAGAAGGAATTGCCATGTACTCTAGAGTCTTACCATTGCCTGGGATCTTGGCTTACAGAATGGGCCTCCACTGAGGGAAGAGTCAGAGGTTCCTTTGGGATCTGATGCCCCTACCTTCTGGAAATGCCTTATCCTTACACATTGCTCTTGCATCCTCACTTTTGTTCTTCTAGTTGGAGCTACTGCAGAACTTTGGGGCATATACTTCCTTCCTAGTGTGAAGGACTCAATCTAACTCAGTTATTTGGCAGAAGAGGAGCAGGGGCACAGTTCCCAGAACAACTGGTAGTAAGCAGCTCTTATAGAGGAAAGACAGGGATTCTGACAGTGGTATTTTCTGACCTGGTTCTGAAGGTGGGAAAAGTCTGGATCTGTTTCAATTGTGTGTCTTTTAATTTTTACCATGCTCTAGTTGTATAGCTGCTGGAGTAAGCAAATTGAGTGGTCAAGTTCAGCGCCCTCAGATTCTGTCATTTTAACGTATCTTACACATTTTCACAATGAACTGAAGATGAATTTAAATGTACATGAGTTCCTTTTCTCCCTTCCCTCATCTTTATAACCCTTCTTTGATTGTATTTCACTGGGGGTTGGGAAGGAAAAGGAATCTGGCTGACATCAAATTATGAATATTGGTTTAAGTTCTTAACAAGCTTGCATTTCACATGCACAGCTAACCCACAAAAGCCACTGGATTTTCCAATGAATTAGTTTCAAATCTACAAGAATGAGGGTTTTCAGCAAAGATCTCTGTCCTTATTTTCTTCTCTGTGTTTGACCATGCAGCCAGGCAATGGTCAAATGGTCAGCTGTGTATTGTTGGGAAGGGGGTCTTCTAATGCACAAATTAGCAAATCATCAAATTTAAGTAGGAAGTCTGATTTTCTATCATATCTATCCTTGTTCAGTCAGAATTGTAAAATGCTTCTAGGGGAGAAAACCATTACCTGTGTGAGTTTAATTGGACTAAATGATGGAATACCGAACTGGACCAAATACTTACTTCCACAAGAATTTCAGGACTTTGGAGTCATAGAGGATCTTAGGAATCTCTTGATCCAGTGTTTTTATTTTGCGCATAAGAAAACTCAGGCTCAGACAGGCTAACAGCTGGCAAGTAGCAGAATGGAGATTAAAATCTGGAATGGTTTTCGTCTTGTTCCCTTTCAACAAAACTTATTACCTGTCAGTTTATACACCTTAGTGCTTAAGGCTGATTTTTTTTCTTATATTTTGACCTTAAGTCTATCAGACCTGGCCCAGATATATTACAAAAGACGGTCAAAAGTGCACACAGAGCTTGGAGACACGTTGTAGGGCATGGGTGTACTTGACAGTGGGACGGAGGGAAGAAGTGCAAAGGCAATAGCGGGCAGTATTGAGTCCCTACTCTTTGCCAGACACGAGGAGACCACTTACTGTTACTCTAAGTGGTACCATGATGTTATATATGCTCAATGAAGATGGAGTGTGCAAAAGATGGGAAACACAGGGCAACTTGTGCAAGAAGAATTGCTCTGAAGATATATGGCTGTGTTTGATGGGAATATAGGAATAACCAAAGCAAACGATGGCCACATTTGTGGGCCCTCAGCTTGTCAAATAGTTATATGGGGTCTAGGGAAGTATATTAACACTTAGGTTGTTAAAACACCCTATTCTGTACACTTTCTCGGGCACTTAATATTATAACAATAGTTTAGCTTATAATTATTTATATTTAACTATCTTTATATCCACTAACCTGATAAATCTTCTCATTAGGGAAAGGCAGTTTTTTTAATATGTGTAAAGAAACAAATAAATATTTGAGATAGATCTGCCAAGGTTTCAGAGTAGTGTTTTGCTTTGTTTTTAAACCTTAAAAAAATCTGGAATATTGCCACATCATATAGTGAACTGTTTATGGTTAAATTTTCCCATGTCTTTCTAAACTATAGGCCTCAATTAGGTATTCTATTCTCATTCGATAAAAGCTCTTAACTGAAAATAAATGTCATTATGTTGTAATGAGTTTCAATATGTGCTGACCTTACCTGGATTTTGGAGGGTGACTTGGCAATGAAAGATTCAGTAACTCTTTATCCTTCTCCTGAGACACTAATTACTCATTAAATTTCTTTTTATCCTTTTTGCTGTATTTAAAAAATTCTAAAGATAAAGATTTTTTTTTAGAAATGAGAAATTGGTAGAAATGCCTGAGAGTGTTTCTTTAAACTTAAAGCTGTAGATATCCAAATGCGGAAAGAGATAATGTGAACTTTTGTCTTTATTTCAACTGGTTATAACTAGATCAGATTGAAATTGGGTATTCCAAGTTTCATCCCGAAGCAAATTTCTATAGTTGCCTTATAAGCCCCTGAAAAACGGGGTTTATGATGAAATGTTGAAAGACTCTCAACTTTAGGACAAGGCACAACTATAATTTTACAGGCATTAGGCACCTAAAATAACTTTGTATGAAGATTACTCTGGGATTTGTCCCCCATTTGGTAGAAAATGCTTAATGTTGAACTATATTTTATGCACACAAAAAGACTTATTTCATAAGACAAGGAGCTCAAGGATTTTCATTCCAATATTCCACAACACTATTACTAAAGGGGCCTCTCCTTCTACTCTCATAATTGAGTGATCTTAAGTGATATTTAAAAGACAATATCATTCTGCTAAACATATGTAAAGATGATATGTGGCAGAGTGATTTAAAATTTTCAAGTAGAATGTATTCCAACCATGTATATAGTATGTCAGGAAACTGAATTGATAGGTCATAATAATGTTTTAATATTCTGTTCTATAGCAGCAAAGGAAATGAGTTTTTATTTTTGTTTGTGTAGCGCAATAAAGTACTCATACGTGAGTATACAGTGTGATAACAAAAAAACCTTTTTGTCTAATGGAGAATTCCTAGTGCTGGACAATCCTTGCCTGTCTTTGCTAATTCATTATCTTTGTCCTTAAATGTAGATAAATCCAAGTTCTATTCCTGCTATTTTTCTTTTCTTTCTCTACACCTTCTCCTCTCCATGCTGATGACTCCTAAATTTAGATTTCTAGTCCCACCTTCATCTCCATTTGCAGAACTTTCTTTTCTCTTCAGTCTTTATTTGGATGGGTTGGGAGCATTTTGTTTGTTTGTTTGTTTGTTTGTTTTTTTAGGACCACATCTGTGGCATATGGCAGTTCCCAAGCTAGGGGTTGAATGGCAGCTATAACAGCCAGCCTATACCACGGCAACAAGGGAGCTAAGTGGAGTCTGCTACCTGCACCACAGCCCATGGCAACACCAGTTCTTTAACCCACAGAGCGAGGCCAGGGTTCCAACCCGCATCTCATGGATACTAGTCGGGTTCGTTACCGCTGAGCCAGGGGAACTCCTGGGAGCACTTTCAAATCCATCTTTAAAACCCAACTCATCATTTCTATCTCTTTCCAGCAGCTTCTCCTCGAAGTTTGTTTATATATTTGCGTGTGTGCTTGTAGTGTGTGTGTGTGTGTGTGTACATATACATATATATATTTAACTCTTTAAAATATTTTTAAAATGACACCATCATCCTCCCAGTCATCCCAAATCAAAACCCCACTATGTTTCTTGAGAGCCTCCTTTTATTCTTGCTTGTCCAATAACCACCCACTCCTGCCAATTAAATTAGTTCTGTACATACACACCAAAATTTCACTTTTTTTTCTTTTACTGGCATATCATCATTGAGAAATTTACTGCTTCTTGCCTAGACTGTTACAGACCAGACTGTCTCTTCAACTCTGGTCTTTTCTCTTACTTTGCTGGCAGGTGAATTTCATGCTCACATTGTTTTGAGGATTGCCAGTTTCTTACTGAATTAGGTGCCAACCCCTCAGCATGCTATCACAGGTCAGGCCAAAAAAATCACCCCAATTTACATTCTGGTTTTACTCTTATATTTCCCTGATACAGTGGAATACTTTCATGAGTGTGCTTTCCTGCTTTGGTTCACGTTCTTTTCTCAGTGTCAAGCAACCTCCCTCCAACTTACCGAAATTGCACCTCAGATGCTACTTCCTGCATGGAACCTTTTGAACTTCTTCTGGCAGAATGGATGAAAATCAGCCTTCTTAAAGCTCCCTATTAGCCTTGGAATTTGCATGTTGTATTTCGTTTGGTATAAGGCCATACTTTGCATGATTTTTATTCTCTTAAATTTGTTGAGATTTGTTTCACCGCCCAGAGTAAAATCTATTATGGTTTAAAAAATGTGTTTTCTAGGGAGTTCCTACTGTGGCTCAGCGGTTAATGAATCCGACCGGGAACCATGAGGTTGCGGGTTCGATCCCTGGCCTTGCTCAGTGGGTTAACGATCCAGAGTTGCCGTGAGCTGTGGTGTAGGTCACAGATGTGGCTTGGATCCCAAGTTGCTGTGACTGTGGAGCAGGCTGACATCTACAGCTCCAATTAGACCCCTAGCCTGGGAACCTCCGTATGCCACAGGTGCGGCCCTAAAAAGACCAAAAAACCAAAAAAAAAAAAAAAAAAGTGCTTTCTATTGTTGTTGGGTGGAGTTAGTTGAAGGTGTTGTTCAAATCTTTTATATTCTTACTGATTTTTTTTCTACTAGTTCTATGGCCTTACTGAGAGAGGATTTTTGAAATCTCTAACTGTACTAATGGATTTTTCTATTTCTTCTTTCAGTTCTATCAGTTTTGCCTGTGTACTTAAAGCTCTGTAATTAAGTGCCTGCATGTTCAATGTTGATATTTCTGCTTGGTATATTTTAAACTTTCAATATCATTAATAGCTCCCCTTTATCTTGCTAATATTCCTTGTACCGAAATCCACTTTGACTTTATTAGTGTAACTGCTCCAGTATTCTTTTGATCGATGTTTGCATTGCTCGTCCCACCCTTTTACTTTTTTTTTTTTTTGGTCTTTTTGCCTTTTCTAAGGCCACACCTGTGGCATATGGAGGTTCCCAGGTTAGGGGTCTAATTGGAGCTGTAGCCACCGGCCTACACCAGAGCCACAGCAACTTGGGATCCGAGCCGCGTCTGCGACATACACCACAGCTCACGGCAATGCCGGATCATCAACCCATTGAGCAAGGGCAGGGATCGAACCCGCAACCCCAGGGTTCCTAGTCGGATTCGTTAACCACTGCGCCACGACGGGAACTCCCCACCCTTTTACTTTTAATAAGTGTGGTTCTTTTATTGACTATCACTTGGTCTTGCTTTTTAAAACCCAAATGTGACAATCTCAGTTCTTTATTTGTATGTTTGAACTATTTACATTTAATGCAATCATCAATAAGCCTGAACTAAAATCTACTATCCTGCTCTTTGTGTTTTATTGTTCCTATCTGCTCCTTGCTTCTTTTTTTCTTTTTTCTTTTTCATTGAGTATTTTTTATGATTCTACTTTAATACAACTAATATTAGCACATTATATATATTTCTCTTTTGCTTTAGACATTGCTCTAGAGTTTACTATATATACCTCTTACTAATCAGAGGTTAGTATGCTACTTCACATGTAATCTAAGAACACTGTAATTCTTTTATTTCTTCCCTCCTATGCTTTGTACTATCATGAATTTTATTTCTGCTGGTGCTATAAATTCTGGATTCATTGCTACTCTTTTTTTGCTTTAGTCAATTATCTTTTAAATGATTAAAAATAAGAAAAATGTTCTTCATATTTACCATAATTCTTCCTGTTTTGATTCTTTCATTCCTTTGAAAATATAAATTTCCATCTGGTATGATCAATAGAACATGCCTTTGCTTAGGGGTGGAAGTGTGTAATTTTCTGTCTTCTCTCAATAGCAGATGGCTTTTGCTTCTGCTCTCTCCCAGAAGCAGTGGATCTTTGCCTTGGAGGGTGGCTTTTCTACTCCTCTCCCAGAGCCTCCCTCAGTCTTTTGCTTCATATGGGAGAAGGATCTGAGATACAGGTATTGGATTCCTGCCGATGTTTTACCACGGATGGGCCTCTCAGATCCTCTGTCATGCTCTAGTCTTTCTCTTGAGCAATTTAGTGGCGGCTCCTGGAAAAAGTTGTAGAATGAAAGTGTGTTCCCCTTAGTCTTGATCTCCTGAGAAGTCTAAATTGTCCTTTTAGCATGCAGTTGACCTTTAAGAATCTGTAACAATTAAAGTTTTTTTTTTTTTTTCCTTATCCACTTTTACACTGGCAGATGCTTTCATTCTCCTCTACTCTGCTGAAAATGAAACAGTTTGTGTATCCCATTTCTCTTCAGAGGGGCTTCTCACTCTTTCAAATTAATTCATCTGATTTTCTTGCGACTTTGTGACTTCAGCTGTCTCCTGGGCTCAAGAAGATTTGTGATTTTATAAGTTATAGGGTTTTTTTGTTGTTGTTTTTTGTTTTTGTTTGTTTTTCCTTCTCGTTCTTAGAGAAGTAGTCTCTTGTGGCTTTTGCAGTCCTAAGAGAAACAGAACTCCATGTCCTATGATTTTTAGTATTTAAGTGTGGACTAGGAGTAAGCTTTCTTTGCAAACCTGAAGTCCTAACATAAAAAATAGAGTCCTAAAACTTGTCTTTTAATATTGGGTTGTACTGAGAGGTTGGAATTGATACCCAATTCTATGTGCACTGGAATATAAAGCATATCCTTATAGTAATAAAATAATTCATTTTGCTGTAATAATGTTTTCCTTTAAACTAAAAGACTATATCTGGGATCTATAGTAACTTTTTTATTCAAGTCAATAAAAATATATTAATGTCAGTGAATGTTTGATATGTTGTCATTTACTTTTATTTAACACTTCCATTTCATTTTGGGGGATAGGAAATACTTGATATTTGGAGTGGCACTTGCTGCTTAAGTGATATTTGGTGATGGACTGTAATGCTTATTTAAGAACAGGAATTTTTCCCAAATGCTTTAATTTGGTTTCCCCCTTCCCTCTAAGAGAACATTGTTCATTGTGGTAAATTGGGAAATAGCCCCCCCTCCCCCCAAGGATATCCATTTCCTAATCCCTAGAACCTGTAAATGTTACCTTTTTGGAAAAATCATTTTTGCAGATGTGATCAGTTAAGGGACTTGAAATGAGATTATCCTGGATTGTATGAGTGGGCCCTAAACACTGTCACACATGTCCTTGTGAAAGAGGCAGAGGGAGATTAGCCACACAGAAGAAAAAGTAATGTGAAGACCGAGACAGAGAGTGGAGGGTCGTAGCCCTCCACAGGAATGCCGGCAACCACTGGAAGCTGGAAGAGGCAAGGAAACATTCTCCCCTAGAGTTTCGTGAGGCTGTGTGGCCCTGCTGACACCTTGATTTCAGCCCAGTGAAATTGATTTTAGACTTCTTGCTTCTAGTACTGTAAGAGAATAAATTTCCGCTGTTTTAAGCCGCTACATCTGTTGTAATTTCTTACAGGATCTTAGGAAACTAATACATTCATCTTTGTCTTAACAGAGGGGATTTTAACTTTTCCCCTTTTATTTACTATTCGAAATGTCATTTGATAAAAGTCAGTTGTAGGGAGTATTTATTATGATCTACACTCAAGATTGGCACTTATTTTGAGATTTAACTTGGTTAAATATTTTAGTAATAAAACAAAAGGGAAATTTATTCTTGGCCTAGGATGGCATTACACACATTTTTTGAATGAGTGGTTAGTGGACAGAATTTTGGATGCTTCCCGTCATCAATCCTGATTTGAGGTCATGCTAGTGGTGATGTATTCATATATTTGAGTCCCCAAACAAAAATGACTCAAAGAGCTTCCCCTATCTATTGCTGACTATCCAGAAGTTTGATACCTCTTCTGGGGTAGCCCAAGCTTCACCATCAATATATGGTTGGGCTTTGTTCACATTTTCAAGTGTCTTTCAGTTCACAAGTCCATTCATGGCAATGTAAGACAAAAAGTATGATATTGTAGACAATCCAATGAAAATGAAAGAACAAAGGGAAGTGTCTGGAAATGTTTTAACTGTTTGCCTAAGAACATGACAAATTTATATTTTTATACTTCCAGACTTATATATGTCCCTGCTGTGATTTCTCTCCCTTTTATCCTTCTTTATTTTTTTTTTTGGTGCATAGTACTTATCATCTTCCACCAGCTGTATAACCATTTTACAGTGCATGTATTATTTTTCTGTCTCCAAGGAGAATATAAAGTCCAAGAGGACAGGATATATTTTTTTTTTTTTTGTAGTTGTTCAATGATGTGTCCAAGTGCCTAAAACAATGTCTGGGACTTAGTAGGCCCTCAATAAATATTTGCATAGTGAATGAAGAAATGATTGGTTATACAGAACCTAAAGAGGTTAGCAGTTTCACTCCAGATAGGTATTAGTTCGTGATAATGCTAACTAAACTCTTTTAAGAATTTCAAATTTTCCTTTCAAGTTTTTTTTTTGAAAGTTCTTTCTTTAATCATTTATCTTAGAGTTAAAAAAAATCCTCCTTGCCCCTAGTTTTTCCTGATAAGCTAAGACCCCTAAAAGGGCTCAGTTACCTATGAGATTCTCAGGGTCTGACCTTTGTCTACCTGTGCACTAGCCCCTCCCTCCACTCTTGACACACCTCACAGTGGTTCAGGCCCTGTCTTCTTTCTGATCCCTTTTCCCACCTTGGAGAGTTTGCCCATATCCATTTCTTTGCCTCCTTCCTAGTTGCTGAATCCCTAGCTTTTTCATGGCTGTCCCTATCATGACTTTTGACCTTAGGTCAAATATCACCTCTTAGGAGAAGACTTTCTATGTGGTTCTTTTTTTTTTTTTTTGGCTGCACCCATGGTATATGGAGATTCCCAGGCTAGGGGGCAAATCAAAGCTACACCTGCTAGCCTACACCACAGTTTACGGCAATGCCAGATCCTTAACCCACTGATCGAGGCCAGGGGATCCAACCCGAAACCTCATGGTTACTAGTCAGATTCGCTTCTGCTGCGCCACAACGGGAACTCAAGCCTGTGGTTTTTAATTGGAGTGATTTTGTTCCCCAGAGGACACTGGGCAATTTTGTTTGTCATACCTTGAGAGGAGGGGTTGTCTCTTGGCATCTAATGGGAAGAGGCTAAAATGCTGCCAAATATCTTACCATGCACATGACAGCCCCCACCGTCCTCTCCCACCCCCAGCACACACATTAGAGAATTGTCTGGCCTGAGAGGTTGAGAGTGCCAAGTTTAGGACACCCCATTCTAGGCTAAAGCAATCCTTCTGCTCTAATACTGGTCATTTCTTGCTATCAGTGTTGTACTTCCTCATAGCGCCTGTTAAGCATCTAAATTACTTTGTTTATTAATTTGCTTATTTTTTTAAAAACCATCTCTCTGTCCTGCTAGAATGCAAGTTCTAGGAAAGCAAGATCTTTGTATGTCTTATTCACGTAATATTCCCAGTGCCTGGAACTGGCACCTCACAGACATCCAATTATTTATTGCCTAGATGAATAAATAAGTAAATATAACTGACTATTCTCCTTCGCACCTCACATTATTGTCACTCAGCCACCTGTCTTTTTCTTTGGACTAAAATTTTGAGATGGTTCTATTTTTTCAGTATGGGCCTCCTTCCCCTGCAGTTACAACCACTTTCATTAACATCTGTGGAAATCATATTTTACATAGTTAAAAATTACACATATAAAATCAAAATACTTGGGTTCAACAGGCCCTTACCATTTCTCTGTTCTGTGAGAAACTACTTTAAGACGTTACTTTATTAAGCTGGACAATTTCCTTTATCTTTGTGGTCTTTGGGTCTCCTTCAACGGAAGATAATTCCAGTGTCTCCTCAAAGAGTTGCTTTGAAGATTAAGTGGATAATTCACAGGAAGCACACACATATTTGCTCTTACTATAATTGTTCTTATTTTGTGGTCAAACCCATAAAATTTACAATTCCAACCATTTTGAAGTGTACTGGGCAATGGCCTTAAGTACAATCACACTGGTGTACACCTGTTGTTATTATGTTCGTCCTCTGAACCTGTATTTTGTCTCCTTAGACTTTTTTGCACGTGTGGCTCCTACATGAGTCCTGCTATTCAAAGATGGATCCTGCTGGTATTGGCTACAGTCAGTTCTCCCATGATTCTTAGAGGGTGCGTATCATACACTCAGTTGTTCTGCAAGCTTAATGGTGTGTTTTCGTCCACTGCATTCACCAAGTTATCTGCCAGGCACTCAGCTCTCTGTAAGTGCTTTCCCAATAACACAACAGGAACCTTAGCACATGTTTTATTCTTGAGTGGGTGCCCGAGGAGCACATCCACCGTAAGGAGGTGTGAAAGTCTCGCCACCTTCAAGCTGATGGTAACAAGTCACAGAAGATGAATATCTGGCTGGATAATCCTAAAACATAGGCTTAATAGCAAGTCATGAAAGTAAAGATTTGATTATAGAGATTAGAAGAATAGAAATTGGGTTTTAGAGCAATCGAGCAACTATTAAGAATACTTCAAACACCTTGAAAGAATCCTTAAAATACTGAGGTTTAAAACAAGATCGAGACGTAGGCTGAGGATTTTCCCCAGGGGAAAAAAAATCCTACTCGTTTAATTTAAGCAACTTTTAAAAATTGTCAGTACAACCGTTTAAATATAGTCTCTTGGGTTCTAAAAGAACAAATTACATGGGAAAATTAGTGCTGAGGGCTAAGAAGAAATGAAGGTGTCTCTCCACAATCATGTTTGGATTATATTCAAAATGCTCTTCTAATCACTGCACAATTTTGAAAAGGTTGATGGCCGATTAGTGACCTTTCATGAAAGCTTTTCAAGAGGTTAGATTTGTTGGGAAACATTTATGAAGTGAAATTTTTACAATGTAAATTTTATAGCCTTTCTTCATGAAACTTCCTGAAGTAATTGAAAGGTTAGATATGGAGTTACGTGAACTAGAGTTTTCAAAATGAGAGTGTGCAGGCTGGAAAGACATTTTTGCACATGTGGGTTTGTTACAACCCCAGAACATGGATGTGGCATAGTAAAACAAACAAAAGCCCCACTAGGCTGGGAACATGTAGCTTCCCACAGGAGAAATGAGTAGTAGTTTGGTAAGCGGGTAAGGGAATTCAGCCCACAGTTTGCCCAGGCACCTACAGACCACTAGTGGCCGGTCACACCTGGAACCCAGGTCAGCTGAGCCCAGGCCACTGACATTCCCTCTCCCCCAGACCCTTCTATGAGTTATCAGGCCCCTGGGACTTCTCGTTGCCATCTGTCTCCCCTGCAGCCTGCAGCTGGCTGGTTTTTAGCTTCAGGGCAACACTGAGCTTCTGATGGATCACACCTTGGTCCAGTGGCCTCAGCCTTCCCGTGAGCCTTCCTTCAGTTTAGACAACTTGATCTGTGGGAGAATTTCATGAGCTAAAAATCCATCAGCAGAGTTCCCTTCGAGGCGCAGTGGTTAATGAATCCGACTAGGAACCACGAGGTTGCGGGTTCGGTCCCTGGCCTTGCTCAGTGGGTTAAGGATCTGGCGTTGCCGTGAGCTGTGGTGTGGGTCACAGACGCAGCTCTGATCCTGCGTTGCTGTGGCTCTGGTGTAGGCCAGCGGCTACAGCTCTGATTGGACCCCTAGCCTGGGAACCTCCATATGCCACGGGAGCGGCCCTAGAAAAGGCAAAAAATAAAATAAAATTAAAAATAAAAAATAAATAAAAATAAAAATCCATCAGCCTTTCCATTGACTAAGTTGCTCTTCAGTTGTTCTATAATCTAACCGTTCTAAATGGCCCTCGACAGAAACATGGCACATGTCTTGGCAACTCCAGATGCAATTGTTTAATTGAAAGTGGTTGTTGACTTTTGAGCTAGGTGTAAAAAAGCTAATGCACAAGCCCCACAATTCAGATCTTTGGCATGGTTCTCAGATGATTCACTGTCAAGTTTGACCACATGGCACCACCGTTTTATTCAAGGTGGGTAAATGTCATGGGGTGAAGGCAGGTAGAGTCTGGGAGTGTCTTCCAAATGCAGTGTGGTTTCTATTTCTGTTCAGCATTTCGTTGGCAGATCTGAGACTCAAGAGGTATAGGATTATGTGATGGGAAAATGAGGACTAGTTTGTTGTCAAAATAGGGAAGAATTAAATGATTTAAGAATGTGAAGTGGAGATGGCAAAATAGGAACTCACATTTCTCGGCATTATTGGCTGAACATTCATTTAAGGACAGGCCTGGACCTATACAGAAATAAGAAGCAGGAAAAGTTTGTTCTTATTTCCACTTTCATTCTTCATTCCAACTTTTTTTTTCTGTGTTCTTCCCTACTCTTTCCTGTCCTTCCTTGTTTCCTACCTCCTGTCCTCAGTGACGTTATGCCTGAATCTCTGGCCTTAAGGTGCTTCTTTCTCTCGCTCTCTTTTTATTTTATTTTATTTTTTTGCTTTTTAGGGTCGAATATACAGCATATGGAGGTTCTCAGGCTAGGGGTTGAATCAGAGCTGTAGCTGCCAGCCTACAACACATTCACAGCAATGCAGGATCCAAGGTGCATCTGTAACCTACGCCATAGCTCAGGGCAATGCTGGGTCCTTAACCCACTGAACGAGCCCAGGGATGGAACCTGCATCCTCGTGGATACTAGTAGGGTTCTTAACCAGCTGAGCCACAATGGGAATTCCAAGGTGTTTCTTATTTTAATTTTGTATGAAGTAAGGGATGTCCAATTTTTTTTTTTTTTTTTTGCCATTTCTTGGGCTGCTCCCACAGCATATGGAGGTTCCCAGGTTAGGGGTCATATTGGAGCTGTAGCTGCCCGCCTACGCCAGAGCCACAGCAATGTGGGATCTGAGCAGCGTCTGCGACCTACACCACAGCTCACGGCAACACCAAGATCCTTAACCCACCGAGCAAGGGCAGGGATCAAACCTCATGGTTCCTAGTCGGATTCGTTAACCACTGCGCCACGACGGGAACTCCCCAAAATATTTTTGATGTGTTGTAGCATATATTCAATAGTCTTAGAACCTAAGGATAGGACAAGCCCTGCTTGAGGTTATCACTTTCCAAAAATAAAACTATCATTTCCTTTTAACTAGCTTCCAACTCCAGTAATAAGAGAAAAAGTCATGAAACTCATGCAGGTTTATAAAATTAACAAGAGTAGTGGAATTAACAAGAGTAGATGATACCAAAAAAATAGTATTAGTAGCTATATTTAAAATGCAACTGTGCACAGCATTTATAAAAATAGAAACCCATAATTAAATAAATGATTTAAATATTTTAAGAATAGTTGTAAACATTAGATAACTTACAATGGAAATAGAACGGGGACAGACTAAAAAAGTTTTTTTCTTACTTTTTAAAGTAACTTAGGACAGTTTTTAGAGAGTTTAGGAAATGGCATGAATATTTTGAGTCAAAGAATACCGAATATGAATTCTATCTTTTCTATCTCTTCTTGTTTGATTTCAGAGTGTGAAATATCTAAATGAAATGCTTGAAAGCAGAGAAAAAGTAAGAAAATTGTGAGTCTCCACCAACAAAACCATCTGCCGAGATAACTGAATTTGCTGCCATAGACAAGAAATATAAATGTCCAAGTGACGACTTTCTTGGTAAGACTGACAGCTTCCTAAAAGGATTTTTTTTCTTCTTAAACAATACAAACATTTCTGGAAGATCAGTTAAAAATTAATTATCACTCATGTAAAAGTTTACATTTAAGAAAAGTCATTCATTTAGATGGGTAAAATTCCTTTTACTGACTCATTTGGTAGCTAGGTGCCCACTGACTGTATTGTTCTAAAACAAATACTTACAAAATGTCAATTAGATACATCTCTATAGTTTATACTCAATCTATCCCTTCTTTAGTAAATAAAGCATAATTAAGATTACATCAAAGTGGTAAATGGAGATTATCTGTAGTCAATCTTGTGTACCTATATCTGCCAGTTTTTTTCCTTGTTCCTGCTGCATCCTGCCTTTGAGAGACCATTTCTTCAGATTTCATTTCATGTCTCCATTGGTGAGTGTTTTCTAGGACAATATCTTCTTTCTTTCTTTTTGTTTTTTAGGGCCGCACATGCAGCATATGGAAGTTCCCAGGCTAGGGATCGAATCAGATCTACAGCTGCTGGCCTACACCACAGCCACAGCAATGCCAGATCTGAGCCTCATCTGCGACCCACACCACAGCTCATGGCAATGCTGGATCCTTAACCCACTGAACAAAGCCAGGGATCGAACCTGAATCTTCATGGCTCCTTAGTCGGGTTTGTCAACTGCTGAGCCAGGAAGGGAACTCCCAGGACAATATATTCTTGAGTTGCGTGGGGGCCCCACAATTAAATGCCACTTTGTAATGAGACTTTCTTTGGTCACTGGTCTATCTCTAAAGTTATTAAAGCCTGCAGATGTCTGGCTAGTGCAACTTAATTAAACTACAGCAAATTGAATTTAGGTGCTAAAGCTGTGTTTGAAATTTATGGGTGTGTTTTCCTTAGAGTAATTTATTTTTCAAGGATGGTGGGTTAGCCCTCCCATGAATGCCTGTCTGGTAATTTTTGATGAGTCAGAATTATCTTGACTGGTTTCCCCAAAAGGAGAGTCTGGCTTCTTTGCACACAGTGAAAAGTACAGTTAATATGGTACTTAATTTGAGATATCATTTTTCAGTCAACTCAAGATGCTTCTATGTTTCTAAACAATTCTTTGGGTGTGCAGTCAGAAAACAAAAGCTTATTTTAACATTATGTAAGTAGAAGACAATTATGTTTATTTTACAACATTTATATAATCTGGGTATAGGACATTTCAAGTACTTGTCACTAAATTCCTCCATTGATACTAATAAGAGATGGTTTATTCTATAAGTTGAAATAACCTGAATTTTCACACATTTGATGTATAGGTTTTTTTTTTTTTTTTTTTGTAAATTCTATCAAGGGAAATTTATCACCACCAACTAAGAGAAATTACAAGAGTTTTGGGGTGAGTCCTATAGCTTAATCTATGTCATGGTATGATGCAGAGAGAATCTGACAACTCTGTAAACTCTGAGTCTAGTGGGTATGCAAGCCCTGGTCCAGGGAGGACCAGGAGACAAACTTCAGCTTTCATACGCAACAGGTGAATATCGTTTGGAACAGTGCTCTCAAGGGGACACCATAACCGTCACACACGAGTAGGACATGTAAGTGGTTATGGCCCCTTGAGAGGTGTGATCTTTGAGATGTGAGCCTGAACTAGACTTGGCTGTTGATTGCTCCTGGACCACTGGACGGATGACTCCTTTGGCAGTCGGTATCCTCTCAATGGCAGCCAAAAATAATTTCAGCACCAGCGGCAGGTTTATTTTGACTAGACGCCACAATTAGATGGTCAGCAGTGATGCCTACAGCTGTTCATCAAAGGTACCAGTCAGGAGGGAGAATGCCCCGATTTTCCATGGGCTTTCTTTTTCATAACTGCAAGAATGAGAAGAATTGACCTTGTGGTAATGGCACATTTAAATGTTCAAACTGTGAAGGCTGCTGTGGGGCAAAAGGACATATACCACCTGACCCTCCCTCCCGGACCTGGGCCAACTCCAAGGTGACCTATTTGAGAGGTTATATGACATGTTAGGACCTCTTTAAAATGAATCTTTATACTTGCCAAAAAATCGTTTCTTGACAGGATGCTAAGAAATACATCAATCCAGATTTTCTTGGAGCCCATGAAACTCCCTACCCTTTTGACATTTTTGGAAGATGGATGCCCTTCTTTAATGCCCCCTGAATATTCTTTTGTTTGTAATTGACACTGTGCTTAGCACCACTGCTGTCTTTAAGCAACATTAGATTTTGGTTCTTTCTTTCTTTCTTTCTTTATTTTGTGCTGTAGGGCAGAAATGCATCCTCGTAAAGGAGTATATTAAGTAGGGAAAGAAGCCGCTCTTTCATTAAGTGATGTCTCTCTCTTGATGTTATCTTCTTTCATTTAATAACCAGATAGGGCAGTAGGCTGGGGGGTGGGGGTGGTTAAAGTACAGGTTTCTGTTGCTGTTTCCAAGTCTCTTCCACATGGGCTAGAGAAACTACTTCAAAGCTCTAGATCCTGTCAGATTTCCATAAAGACTGCAGAAGCAGCTTATAATTTTTTAAAATCAAACCTTATTTTAGGATAGTTTTATTTTTCTGGCAGCACCCACAGCATGCAGAAGTTCCTGGGCCAGGGATCAAACCCGCACTACAGTAGTGATAACACTAGACCCTTAAACTGCTGAGCCACCAGGGAACTCTAGAGGATAGTTTTAGATTTATAGGGAAATTGCAAAGATAGCTCAGAAAATTCCCATACACCCCACACTCTGTTTTACCTGCTATTAATTTTGTACATTAATATGGTATGTTTGTTTTAATTAATGAGCCAATAACAATACAGGAATATTAGCTAAACTCCATACTATGTTCGGATTTCTTAGTTTTTACCTAATTGCCTTTTTTCCAGGATCCCATGGAGGAGATTGCATTATATTTAGTCATCTTGACTCCCTAGACTCCTCTTGGCTATGATGGTTTGGTAGACTTTTCTTGTTTTTGATAACCTTGACAATTTTGAGGAATACTGGTCTGATAATTTACAGATTGTTCCTCAACGGGGATTTGTCTGATCCTTTTCTTATGATTAGACTGGCACTGAAGGTTTGGGCAATGACGACTACGGAGGAAAAGTGCCCTTTCTACCACATCACATTAAAGGTACATATAGACGTACGACTTGTCAGTATTGATACTAACCTTGATTACTTGGTTGAAGTAGAGTCTGTCGGGTTTGTCCACTGTAAAACTACTGATTTTTCTCCCTCTTTTTCATGTTGTACTGTTTAGGAGGAAGTCACTGAACACAGCTCACTGTGAACTAAGAAACTATAGGTATTTAGGGGTGAGTTACGTAGTTTTATCCATGTCACGGTAAGATGCAGCAATGGGGAGTTATACTCCTCCTTCTTGAAGGTGGCGTATCTACATAGATTACCTGAAACTCTTCTGCTGGGAGGTTTATTCATTCTCCCCATTTATTTACTCATTTATTTATTTATTTATTTTATGTCAGTAGAGACTTATGGATATTTATTTCTACTCTGGGTTATAATCCAATACGACTTTCTTTTGTTTTCATAAAATGTTCTACCTTTGGCCATCAGGAGCTCTTTCAGTTGGCTCCTGCGTCCCTTTGACATGCCTCCATCTCTGTGTTTCTCTTTTTTTGAGCACTTCCTTACTTTCTGACATTATAAGATGCTCCAGGCTCATACTGTGTATTTTCTTCTCCAGGCCTAGAATCAGCCATTTCTCCAGAGAGCCCTGGTCAGACCAGTTTTTAAAGAATTGTGTATACTCTCTCTAAGTCTTCCCTGTGTTTGGTGTATGCAACTAGGTTAATGCTTTTTTGCTTGGTTGACACTGACACAGATTTTTTTTTTTTGTTTGTCTGTTTTTTGGCCACACTCATGGCATTGGAAGTTCCTGGGCCAGGGATCGAATTGCATCACAGCAGCCACCCAAGCTGCTGCAGTGACAATGGCGGATTCTCAACATGGTGTGCCACAAGAGCACTCCAGATTTTTTTTTTTTTTTAATATAGAGAAGTTCAAACGTATATAGACAGGGTAATGGCCCCCCCCCCATTTAGCCACAGTCCAGCTTTGACATTATCACCTTGTGGCCAGTGTTATTTATACTTTGATCCACTTCTCCTTAGATCATAATATCCTATCTTTTCACTATAATATTTTAGCAGTATCGCTAAGTAATAATCATTTAAAAAACATGACGTACATAAAATGAACTTAATGTGAATTTGGTTGACGATAGCTTAAAAGTGGTGACAATTATTTGATTCTCCTTCATCCTGTGGTGGGGTCTAGGTCTCCTCCCCTTGAATTTGGGCAGGCTCTGTGGCCAGGCTATGGCAGAGGTGATGCCATAGCTTTGTTAGAGGCCAGGCCTTTAGAACCTCCACTTCCTGCTTCCTGGAACAATTTTTCTGGAGGTCTTGAATTTCATATAAGAAATTGATCTGCCTTGCAGCAGCCGTGGTAGAAAAACATGTGTAAGTCCTCCAGTCAACCGTCCCAGGTAAGCTCTGCCTTCTAGCTCTTCTGCTGAGGAACCAGATATGTTTGTGAAGCCATCTTGAAGATGAGCCCACCTGTTACCTCAGCTGACAATATGCAGAGCAAACAAATCATCCAGCCTACCCCTGCTGGATTTCCTAACTCAAAAAATTATGAGATTGGAGTTCCCGTTGTGGGGCAGTGGAAATGAATCTGACCAGAAACCATGAGGTTTCAGGTTCGATCCCTGGCCTCGCTCAATGGGTTAAGGATCTGGCATTGCCGTGAGCTGTGGTGGAGGTTGCAGACGCAGCTCAGTTCTGGCGTTGCTGCGGCTGTGGTGTAGGTCAGCGGCTACAGCTCCGATTCGACCCCTAGCCTGGGAACCTCCATATGCCGCATGGGTGTGGCCCTTAAATGACAAAAAAAAAAAAGACAAAAAAATTTATGAGATCTAGTAAAATGGTTATTGTTTAAGCCACTACATTTTGAAGTAGTTTCTTGGGTAACAATAGGTAATTGAAACTGTAGGCTTTTAAAACGTGTACTCCTAGTGTTTCTTTTTGAGCATAAATCTCTCGGGAGTATGACTTACCCACCCCTTAGAAGGTCTTTCTTAAATTGTGTTGATCCATTTGTGACTTAAACAGTTTTGAGTATTTAGTACCTTTGTTTTTCATACAATTTCATACATTTTTAGAGTTTAGATTTTGGTAATTGTTGTCACAGGTTTTGTGAAAAACGTAACAGTTGGCTCTCCCGCTTTAGGAGGAATGGCTCCAGCCCATGACGGACTAAATGATGGTTTCTTCTTGATTAGTTTGTGGTGATTTTGTCTCCATCCGTGGCTGAGGTAGAACAGTTAAGTTACCTGGCTTTGGAGTATGTGTTGAGTTAAAATTTTGGCTTTGTGCCTTAGTGGTGTGACCTTGGGTAAGTTACTTGATGTCTAATCCTGTTGCCTTGGTGAAAAATGAGAATAATCATATGTACCCCAAAGGGTCATTGTGGAAGACTGAATTCAGGGAAACATGGACAGACCTTTTTACATTGTCGGCTCTAGTGTTGTTATAATTATTTAGTTTTCTTGTAAAATATAGGAACTCATTTGGGCTGTAGTGAAAATTCACGGCAATGAAAAGAATGAGCTAGCCTTTCTTGGGAGGTGAGATAAGGGAGTTTTTTTTTTTTTTTTTTTTCCTGTCTTTGGTACTTACTTTGGTTGCATTGGGGGCTCAGGGCTTTAATCTTTACAGGGAGGTGTGGAGGGTGTGGGGAGAGGTGATGGGAAGGCTTGCGTGCGTCTGAAAAATGATATTAGCAGAAGGAAGCACCAACTTTCCTAACAGGAGGAAGCTTGACACACTCATCGTCCTGTGAGGTGCTTGGAGGAGAATTATATGGTCTGCCTTTTGCAGACTGGCAAACTGAAGATAAAAGAGGTTACAACTTGCCCCAGGATCATAGTAGCAGGAACGGAAAAAGAATGGCAGAAATATTCAGCACAGCTTTTTGTTAATGGATTCACTCCAATACTCAGGCCATGCAGGTTCTTTAATTTCCCCCAAACCATACCCTTAAATGAGGCCTATTTCAGGCAGAGACACTAATCCAGCCCCGAGGTGGAATAATTCCTGCTCAGCGCCCTTCTTTGATGTGTAGCTGATATGAAACTGAGTGCCAACATATGTTTGTACAAATATATTGGCAAATGTAAGCAGCCTACTGCTAATTACTACACTCTGAACCTCATGTGAAGTTCGAATGATGCCTCAAGGAACTGGAATCTAAGAAAATAATATATATATATATCTTTTCAATGTTAGCAAAAATGGGTTAACTTCTTTGTGGTTGAAACAGGAAAACGCTCACGAATTATCTTGTCTTTTCAAATCTTTGGCAATAATGTTTTTACTTAAGGAATCCAGGTCAAACTCCTGCTCTCAGAGCTTGAAGTGATTTTAGGCACTTTAGAAATGAAAACGGGCAGCTTAAATTTAAAAACCTGAGATGGCTCCATATTTAAAAAAATGAAAATAAGCACAATATGGTTGAAACTGACTCTATCCCAAACAGAGAGTGCGAGAGACCAGAGGTCACCAACTAAAAATCATTTATCGGCAGGGAACAAAGTTACTGGTTGAAAACAAAGCGTAGGGAATACTGTGGGAACTTCAGAGTGGCAGGACTTGCCCAAACGTATTCAAATTCAAATCATTTCTGAGGACTGCGCGGGCTTAGCCGAGTTGAGGAGGCCAGATCAGACCTTTGTCGTCAATATGGTGACCCTTTGATTTAAGGTTACTTTAAAAGATGGTGATTTCATCATTTTACTGCATATTTCAAATCAAAACATTTTTCTAAAATTTGAATTGTATGAATATGTTTCTACATTCATTTTGCTCACTGTGAAGACTGATTTAACTGGCCATCAGATGTATTTTCACTTTTAACAGTGCATATATAGAATTCTTCTGTTGATCAGTTTCTCAGTGTCTCAGATTTCAAACAGAGACGTCTTGTAAGAATACTTTCTTTTTTACAAATATGAAATGTCTGCATTTTGTGGAGGTATAGAAAAAACTGTCAGAAACTGAAACAGATACCAAAAGGGAGGAAGGCTCACTTCAGAGCCAGCTTAATCTCTCTGTGATGAACTGATTTTTGCTCGTTGCTTGGTAAGATGGGGAAAATTAGAATGTTTGATCACTGTGCTTAAGTGGAAGGAACTTGTGATGATGCAATTTGATATCCTTAAATCTAGCTATTTGGATTAAAATATTTTAATTTGGTTTAGTTGGAATGAAGATATTTAAATTGAAAATATAGGAACATAAAAGTAGTTCTATTTTTAAAAAAATATAAGCAAACTAGTAGTATAACTTTCTTTTAAATATTTTCTTTATTATAGTTGATTTACATTGTTCAATTTCTTCTGTACTTTAAACATTTTTCTTATAACTTTCAGGAATTAATCAGCTAATTAACCTACCAAGTAATTGGATAAAAAGTATGGCTTAGTTTTTTAGGAGACTCGTATCAGTGAAAAGAAATGATAGATTTGTATTAGTATTTTAGTGTTTGGATTTACATGGTTGTTTCTAAATTTCCCTAGTGTACATGAATGTAGGTTTTCCTCTTAAATGTTTTAAATATTTTTCTGAATTTTTAGTCACTTTATTAAATTTCCCTTTCTCCGTAAGCAAAGATAGTTAAATAAATCGATTATGTATGTCAATGTACTTGTTAAGTTATACACATGTAGGATATTGTGAATGATAGCTCTTTAAAAATCTTTCAATATTTCTTGCTCAGTTGCTCTAGTATACCCGCTGCAACAATTCCTCAAAGTCGTGGAAACCTCCAGCCCATCGACCCTACATGCCCTATCCATCACTCCCCCCCACCCCTGTCTCCATTTCCTTTCGTGATGTCATGGTCCATCATTATTATCACTCCCTTGCTAATGCCTTAAACTCCCTTACCCGTCTTTTCCCCCTTCAAATTTGATCGGCGTAAGCTCAACCCTGATTAAACCCAGCCATCTTCTTTTCTTGAACACGGCAGCGGGGGGCGGGGCGGGGAGGGGGAATATTCACACAGTGAAGTTGACTTACTCAATTTTAAATTCTTGATCTCAAACTTCAAATGAGCTCCAACACAATCCAGACATTCTTTGATTTCCCCTGCTGCTGTTGGGTCCAAATATTATACACTGTAGTTTTGATTCGAAAAAAAGAAGTGATTATTTATTTTCTGTACCTAATGTGATCACCCTCTCCCAGGTCTCACCTACTTAGTAGCAGAGGCAAAAGCTGGGAGATGAGACGGTAGAGTAGGGGAAACTTAGATAGGAACTTTAACTAGTGGGATCTTAATTTCAGATTTCATTGCTTCGGGCAACAATTTCAAATCTCTACACATTCTCTAGCTCCTTTTCGTGATGATTTCAGATATATGGAATAGCTTACTTGATTTTATGATAGAGGGCAAGAAGACCTCAGATTCAAACTCCAGACCCCTGTTATCTTTGCTGGGGAAAAGAGGTGTCTTATCTATATTGATCCTTGGCCCTCTGCACTGGAACCCACTGAGGCGCATCTGATCTCTTGCACATTTTGGAGATATTGTGTGTGCAACAGTGGTGGTCTATAGTGTTAGCCAATGATCTGGTTGCCCAGATCTCACGGTTTGTGGTCTTTTTTTTTTTTTATGATGCCAGGTCTCCTCTGGTTCAGCAGCCCTCTCAGCTCCTTTACATCCACACATAGTCCACATAAGTTTTAAGAAACTAGTAGCAAATACGTGGGCTGTTGGTTCCAGGCAAATTGAACATGGCGCTGAGACAAATGGGGGGCTTGTGTCTGTGGTTTGTGTGTCCAGCCTCTGTCTGGAGAAGCAGTCTGCTATCTCTAATGTTCTCCAGTGCTTCTCTACTTCAGAATGTTCCTATATCCCCCACTGCTGAGATCCAATGCTGAGCAGGAGGAAAGACAAAGACTTTGCTCTACATTTTCCTCTTCTCCTTTGCACACTCCTCCAGGGCTGAGTCAGCTGGGCTTCTCTTCTTCCAACATGGCAGGGGCTTTCCCTGTGCCCTATCTTGAGTTTTTTTCTACTGATAATAACCTTGATGCTCAAGTTAACCAGACCTGGCTTTTGGTACATTTTTGAGAGTTTAAGGAATTTAGAAAACCCCTTTTCTCGTGATAACGCCTGTTTTTCAAATTTATGGTATTGCTAGGGATTCAACTGAACATTGGTTGCTCTCTTTCTGTTCCTGTTATAATTGTCCTCACCTCCACCCTCCTATGCCCCTTGACACCTACTCTCCAACTCCTCTTAGATGGATGCCTCTGAGTACAGAGATGGTCATGTCCATGGAAATACAAAAGAGAAAGACATTAATATAGATCAAAAATTGTTATCCTAGTTATACGGCTAAGTTTACTTTGCTATTCTGTGGGATGACTATTTTATCTGTCTGCTTGCTCCTCAGAGGTCTCATTACCCTTCCCCCTTCCCTACCCAGTTCTCAGCAGAAGACTTGCTCTCATAAATCACTGAGAAAAATTAAAGTCATCAGAGAACTCTCATTGCTAACTATAAATAACCTGCATCTCTTTCTTCCTTAGAGAAATGTGGAAGAAGAATCAATTATTTCATCAGAGGCCAATCCCTCCAAATTTTGCTTGGGATCTCATTCCTTCTCTCCTTTTAAAACACTGTGATCCTTCCTTTATCTTTCATTGTGAACTTGCTCTCTCTATTGGATTATTCTTATGAATGTAAACATGCTATCATATCTTTCTTCTTAAAGAAAAAAAATCCTGCTAGCTCCACATCTCCCTCCAGCTCTCAATCTGCAGCTTCATTTCTCTGTCATTCTTTCTGACCATGTCATCTAGAAAGTAGTGTATGCGTGCTCTCACCCTTTCTCACTTTTTTTTTTTTTAAATGGCCACGCCTGTGGCATATGGAAGTTCTCAGGCTAGGGGATCAAATCAGAGCTGCAGCTGCTGGCCTACACCACAGCCACAGCAATGCTGTGTCTGTGATCTACACTACGGCTCATGACAACACTGGATCCTTAACCTACTGAGTGAGGTCAGGGATTGAACCCGAATCCTCGTGGATTCTACGTCGGGTCCTTAATCTGCTGAGCCACAACAAAAACTTTCCCTTTCTCACCTTCCATTCAGTTTTCAAGCCACTTGAATCTGGCTTGCATCTCTACCATGCCACTGAAATGACATGTTAAATTCCATGTCTCCTTTTCTATTCTCATCACACTCAGCTTCCTGGCAACTTTCAGCACTGTTGATCATTTTCTTCTTTTGGAAATATTTTTCTATCTTAGCTTCTGTGGTGTCACACTCTGGCTTTCCTCTTGCCCCATTAGCTTTTCTACCTATATCTCCTTTATTTTCTCTTTCTCTTGACCCAAACTCTAAATGTTGGTGATTCATGGGCTTGATCCAGCCTTCATTCTTTTTTATACTTTGCCCCAAATGTGATCTTCCCCAGCTTTGTGGCTTCAATATCATATATGCTAGAACTTTTTACGTTTGTGTTTTCTCTTCATACTTCTCTTCTGAGCTATAGATTCAAATATTCAAACTATCTTCTTGATATCTCTATTTGGAGGGAATCATGGGTATGGTAAACATAGCGTGGCTAATACAATTATTATTCCATTCCCTTACCACGCAACAGTCCCTCAGTCTTCCATATCTCAGTAATATTGCAATCATCCTCTGTATCCTTAATCTAAAAATCTGGTTTTCTTTCTTGATCCCTTAACTGCTATTACTTCTCAGTGTCTTGTGGGTTTCTTTTTCTTGGTGCATTCTTCAGTTAAAAAAAAAAGGGTGTTTGTCTTAGCATAATTTCACGTCTTGCTTGTTTCTCCCTAATCAATTGCATCTACTCCTATGGCTTGACATTTTATGTTGATAATGTTCTATGTTCCATCTTTAATCCAATATTTGCTTCTGAAATTGAGACCCTTGTATTTACATATTTGGTTACTATCTTTAGTATGATGTTCCATAGGAAATTTCAAATTAGTCTATCCAGAACAGAATTTGCTATGTTTCCCTAGTAATCTATGCTTCCTTCTTGGTCCCTCTCTCAGTGAATGATACTAATACCTAATAGAGTCACAAGCTAAAATCTGGGTATTTTTCTTAATAAGAGGTCACTTTATTATTCACATTCAGTCCAGAAGAAGGCTCTGTCTCCTCAACTTCTATATCATGAATTCATCAACACACCTTCCTCTCCTATGAGAACACTTTGGCGCACATCTTTCTATTTCTTGCTTGATTTTCACTTTTTATTTTATTCATAAAGAAGCCAGAGTGACTTCTTAGAGAGCAAATAGACTCATGTATTCTCCTGCTTAAAGCCATTAATTTACACTTCATAAATCTGAAATCATTTTATTTATTCATTTGTTTATCTGCCTACTGTTATAATCCCCCACTGGTTTTATGCTCCATGTGAGCAAGGCCATATTGGCTAAGTTTTGTTTCTCAAGCATCATGCGCAGTGTTTGATGATAGTAGATGCGTGATGACAAACAACAAAGGGACCCAGTTATCTACGTAGATGACTAGTCCCCATGAACTCCGAAGTAATGTGGTTCAAGATTTTTTACTACAATGGTATTTTAGAGAATTTAGACTAGAATTTTCAGTGAATAAGCCAAGGTAGTTAATTTCACTTTTTGCAATATATTTTAAAGGGATTTTTAATTTAGAAACTTGAGCGAGTGGCTATTCCCTGTCATTCTATATGTAGCCTATACCTTGTTCAAGCAAGGTCAGGACCATAGCTAGGTCATTTGGAGAAATGCTTATGTATAGAATTCTAACAAGGGGAGACATACGTTGTAGATATTCACGAAATGACTTTTGTCTTTCTAACATACTAAGCTTCAACAAGATACCACAGTTTCTGTAAAACACAGGAGGAGACATCTATGTCACAAAACAGGATATAGCCAAATCACTTGGTAAAGAAAAGGACTGTATTTTTTGAATTTTTATTTATTTATTTATTTATTTATTTATTTATTTATTTATTTATTTATTTATTTATTTTTGGCCGTGCCCATGGCATGCGGAAGTTCTCGGACCAGGGATCAAACTCATGCCACAGCTGTAACCAGACCCACAGCAGTGACAACGCTAGATCTTTCACCTGCTGTGCCACAAAGGAACTCAGTAGCTAATTTTTAGAATACTAGTTACTAGTAAAATAAACCAATCCCCTTGCCTCCGTCTCACAGAAAAACCCTCCAAGCTAACAAATCCATATACTGCAGTACTATTAAAATGCTGATAGGAAAAGTGACTTAGTTTTTTTTGGCTTAATATTTCTCAATTTCTCTTATTTGTCAACTGACTTTCAGTTTCACCTTCTCCGGAGAAAAAGCAGCCTGTCTTGCGTTTTTACACATTATCAAACTGAATATGTTTCAAATTAATTGCCAATGTGAGGGATTGAGATGGGGGGTTTAAGAATAAGATGACAATAGGGTAAAACAGATTTGAAATAAAAATACAGCTCAGTTTTTTAAAAAATATATTTTACCTGTGGCAGAGGTGGGATCTGGCTAGGGAGTGGGGCTGAGAAGTTTCAGGGCATAGTGGTAAAGCCCTGTCTTCATTCAAATATCTCATGTAACCATTGAAGCACTTTCTTGGGAATCCCAGAGTAACACAGCAAGAAGGAACACAAAGCATCATTAGTGGAGAGAACACTTAACTGGTAGCATGTATGAGTTATATCTATATAGTTGGCTCTCTGCAAATTTTGAATCCTTGTGTTTAACCAACTGCAGATCAAAACTATTCTAGGGCGTTCCTGTTGTGGCACAGGAAATGAGTCTGACTACTATCCTTGAGAGTGCGAGTTCCATCCCTGCCCTCGTTCAGTGGGTCGGGGATCCGGCGTTGCCAAGAGCTGTGGTGTAGGTTGCAGACGAGGTTTGGATCCTGTGCGGCTGTAGCGTAGGCTGGCAGCTATAGCTCTGATTCCACCCCTAGCCTGGGAACTTTCATATGCTGCAGGCATGGCTCAGAAACAAAACAAAAAAATTCTAAGAGGATATAGTCAATTCCAAACAATTGGTAAAATAATGTTAGTCATTTAATCTCAGAACCTTGTTTTTGGTGTGGACAGCTGAAATCTAAGCAAATCTAAGCATTTCATTTTTTTCCCACATTATCTTTGGGTCATGAATATGGGGGTTAATTGTGTAGTTAACTCATGACTGGAGTTCCTGTCATGGCTCAGTGGTTAATGAGTCCAACTAGGAACCATTGCAGGTTCAATCCCTGGCCTTGCTCGGTGGGTTAAGGATCCGGCATTGCCGTGAGCTGTGGTGAAGGTTGCAGATGCGGCTCGGATCCCACGTTGCTGTGGCTCTGGTGAAGGCCGGTGGCTACAGCTCCGATTGGACCCCTAGCCTGGGAACCTCCATATGCCGTAGGAGCGGCCCAAGAGATGGCAAAAAGACAAAAACAAATAAACAAAAACCTCATGACTGGCTACAGAAGGGTCCTGTTCTCTAACTTCAATCCCATATAAAATTAATCTTACCAACCTATAAAAGGAAAGGTTGTATTTAACATTAATTTTTATAAATTTAAGCACATCCTAAATGTAATAATAGAGGCTCTTTATTAAAAGAAAATATCTAAAAAAGGAGGGAGGGGAGAGAGAGAGAAAGAAAACATATCTGAGAAACTCTTTTGGTATCAGAATAATATCTTCTCTATCAGTTTATTTGCCAAATACATATTAGGAAGTAGCCAGTTGTGGTACAAACAATCCAAGACTTAGCCCCCAGAGATCTGGGTTCTAATCCATGTTTTGATTGTCACTAGTAGTATGCCTTCAAGCAAACGTAATACTGAAGGATAACTTTTCCCATTGGTGAGGGAGTTATACTAGATAATGCTCAAGAATTTCTCCAGCTCTAGAGTTTTATGCTTTATTTTCCAAATTTGGGTATTTATTGATTGCAAGATGTTTTCACCATTGCACACCTGTGTTATGTAACCAGGGCGACTTAGTACAAAATTAATGCTAATCCCCAGGACTGATTTAAAGCTATTTGAAATTGTGCATTGATTAACATTTTATAAAACTGAAAGAGATAATGAAACTTCCAGAACCTCTCAATTAACTATAGAGATTTAGTTTTTTTTTTTTTTAAGAGAATCTAGTCCTACGTTTGGTATCAACATGCATGACCATTGCTTTGGATTTATCAGTAAGATTAGAAATGGTTTCAAAAGTCATGGAACTCCTCTGATGTAATTGAAGGAATAATAAACATGTAAAGATGCATTTTGAATTTTGGTCCTATTTTTTAATAACTATGTGTCATTGCTTAAGTCACTTGATTTCTCTGATGTTTAATTTTTTGCATCTTTAAGTTGGGGGTAGTATCTGTTTTGCATTCATTATAAGGTGACTGTGGGTGAAAGGTTATTTACAGAAGAATTCCTTTTGAGAATTGCAAAATGCAAAACGTTTTAAGGATTGTAGCTTAGTTTTTGTTCTGTGGCAGAGAGAAATTATTTCCAACTGCTAGTTTGGGGGAGTAAGCAGGACTATTTTATGAATGTCTTTCTGGAATGGAGATTATACTGCACTGGTAGAAACTCACATACAGTGAGTTCACTCACAACATCACTTTGACATCAGAGAAAAGAGCAATGCCACCCTGCTTGTTTCAGGATCCATCAACAGAGTAGGGGTATGTCTGAGGAATACTGTGTGGCAGTCTACTCTGAGAATTATGGTAGATGTGGTACCCTGGACCATCTAACCTTTCCTTTCTTTGGTCTAGTCTTTATCCTGGCTCCATCTCTTACTGATCATGTGACTTTGTGTATATTACCTAACCTTTCTGAAACTCGGTTTTCCTGTGCATCAACTTTCCTCTCAAAAAATAGTAGCTATTATATTTGCTGCTCTTACATTCTCATTCTCTAAGTGCAAAGATTTGTAGGGATACAGATCTTCTCAAAGAAAGGGCATTAAAGCTCCATGATTAAGTCATTTCTTTCCTTAATTCTCTATTGCCATTGGACATTATTATTTAGGATTAGGTTTTCCTGAGAGTAGTAGGGAACCAAAATATAGTGTCTTTGGTAAAACTAAAATTTACTTATTGGATAGGGAAAGGTTTTATAGTTAAGTGAGTTAATGCTGATTTGATAAATCTGTTCCACAAAATCCTCAGGGGTCCAAGATCTTCTATATGATTGCTCTTCATATGTAGCTTCATAACCAAGATCACCCGCTGGCTCAAGATAGCTGCTCCAGTTCCAGCCATCATGTCCATATTCTAGCTGGCAGGAAGAAGGAAGAGACAACCAAAAATTTAGAGGTTATATTACCTGTCATTTGAGGAAGATTCCCCCAAAATGTTGTATACTTGTTCACTGAATGAAAATATAGCTACCTAGATACATCCAGCAACAAGAAAGGCTGTCAAATAATAGTCTTTCCATGTCTATGAAGAAGAGAACCAAGTATTGGGAGAAAATATAGCTCCTTTGGCACAAGAACAATAATGGAATCATTTATAACATGTATGAGAATATTGAGACAAACAATAAAAAAGTGGGAGCATATATAGCCACGTAGGGCTAAGTTTGTTGACTATAATAAGGATGTTATTATTACATGTGATTATCAAATTTAAGTTACGCCTGACACTGAAGCCCAGCTTGCATCCTGAGTCTTTGTATGGATGTCTTCAATAGGAAGCTTTTTTTTGTTCTCTGTGAAGCATATGTATTATCTTTAGAAAACACATTACTCTTATTTTGTTAAAGTTATTTTTTCCCTATAGGAAAGCCATGTATTTAGAAAGGATCTAATAACTTGGTTCAGGGTGTCAATCAATACAGCACATGAATAACCAGTGGAAAGTGGTCACTATGCTGCCCAAGGGGAAGTCATCCAAGAATGAAATCAGGACAACAGCAGCTGAATTGCATCCTTCATCGGACACATGCAAAACAGTTCAGAAAGACATCAATTCCCAGTGCTGGCATAGGTGGTCTTTCTACTGCATGTGTAATTTCCAATTTAACGAAGGTTAATATATTTTTGTAATTTGAAATGTCAAAATAGTAAGTCTTCTGTGCCAGTCTAACTGGGTGGCAGTTTTAAAATTTATAATGAGGGGCTAGTTAAAATAATAAAGTCATTTTAATTACATTTGCAGAGATTTTTCTCTTTTTAAACTAGTGATATGTATTTTGGGTAATAGTTTTTACGGATCAGGAATAAAATACCTAATACCTGACATAATTGTATTTTAGGTCAGTATGGCCTCGTATGGCAGGAAGGAGGCGATGAGGTCTTGTTAATTAAATGATTCTAGCTAGTATGTGCTTCCCTTTGCTACCTTTTAATTACTTATTATTTCCATTCTGCTTTTATTCCTTAGGGTATCTTGGAGACTAATTCGACTATTTAATCTGTTCTTATTTTTTTATTTTAAATTTTTTTTGAATTTTACTTCCTAATATTATCCATATTTAATTGATTTACTCACGAGAGCCTTTCTGTAACTGACTTTTTAGATTTCTATTTTTTTGGGGGGGGTGCTTTTTAGGACCTCACCCATGGCATATGGAGCTTCCCAGGCTAGGAGTCAAAATGGATCTATAGCTGGTGGCCTACACCACAGCCACAACAACACCAGATCGGAGCCAAGTCTGTGACCTTCACCACAGCTCATGGCAATGCTGGATCCTTAACCCACTGAGGGAGGCCAGGGATCAGACCTGCGCCCTCATGGATGCTAGGTCAGATTCGTTTCAGCTGAGCCACAATGGGAACTCCTGTAACTTAATTAAAAAAAAAAAATTTCTTCAATTAAAAAAATTCCCTCACAGGAACAAGGCAACAAGGCATGAAAGGCTGAGGAGGTTAAATTTGTCTTCTTTCTCTGCAGAAAATTCACTTTGACAGGTATGCTTGTCAATATTGAACATTTTCTTATTTTTTTAAAAAAATAGCCAGGCCAACAAAATGATTACATTTCAGTTTTTGGCATTTTACTACCTCCTCCCCCCCTTTTTTTCTTCTTATTTTTTCTTTTTGGATATAGTTTATTTCATTTCAACCACACATACTGAAAGGCTACTTGGTTCCAGGTGCTTTGTCAAGACTGGGAAATTTACAGATGAGGAGCATGGTTCCTGACCTTGAGAAGTTCAGAGTCTAGACTAAAATTTGAACCTCTTAATTTCAATTGCTTTTAGCAAACCGAAATAGGATATCAATCATTCTCAGAGATTTAAATGAGAGACTTCTAAGGAGTGGATGATTTAACCAAAATGGAAAGGAATATAGAGATACGCCTTTCTTTTAAATGTCTATCTATCCTTACATGTGAGTTTTCCCATCTGTCCATATCACTTATGTTCCTGAAAAGGCATGGTTTGATGATGAAAAGATCCCTTTATCCCAAATGCATTACAAAGACTAATTTGGATATAACCTGGAACCTCTGAAAATCTCGTTCTCTTTCCTTTACCCAAAGCACCCTTTCTATTTTATAGCATTTTGCCTGTAAGAACAGTGTTAAAATTAGAAGAGGTGTTCAAATCTCTTGGTTTTGGCAGTGGTGCATTTTCTTCCAAAGTTGAATTACAAAGAAAGTGGTCAGTGATCAAGGATAGAGATAAATCCCACACACCTCAACCTCTATGAATTTATTCTCTTTCAAAACTCAGTTTAGGAGTTCCCGTCGTGGTACAGTGGTTAACGAATCCGACTAGGAACCATGAGGTTGTGGGTTCAGTCCCTGCGCTTGCTCAGTGGGTTAAGGATCTGGCGTTGCCGTGAGCTGTGGTGTAGGTTGCAGACGCGGCTCGGATCCTGTGTTGCTGTGGCTCTGGCTTAGGCCGGAGACTACAGCTCCGATTCGACCCCTAGCCTGGGAACCTCCATGTGCCGTGGAAGCGGCCCCAAGAAATAGCAAAAAGACAAACAAAAAACAAAAAACAAAAAAAAAAACTCAGTTTAGTAAAAAGCATTATTTCCTTAGGACTTTACAGCATATGAAACAGAACATCTGAGAAAAAGAAACACACAAAGATGTTTATCACATTACGTTACAGAGGAAATTTTTCATATTACAAAGAAAATTTATCACAAAGTAATAAAATTGTGTTAGCATAAATCTTGAGTAGACTTTATGTAAGGAGGGAATTTTTAATGTTTCTTTTTAGTGAAAATTAGGAATTCTTCTGTTACTTCAACACGAAATAAAAATGAAACATTTTATATCAAATACATTTTATATCAAAATAAAGAAGCTCAGAGTCAAAAGACACACGAATGTGTCCTATTGACACATTGATAAATTCCTCGCTCCTGTTTTCCTTTGCCTGCATTCAGCAGTACCATTTTTTTCTTTCTTTACCCCTCCCTTTCTCCTCCTTTGCTTCCTTCTCAGTTTCCAGCTCCCTTTCTCTCACCTTTTTGAAAATGTCATATTGTACCCTATCTTACCTTTTCCTGGTGGGACTCCTCAGATCTCTAACAGTTCTTCTGGTAGGAAACAGATGAGCCATTGCTATAGGCTTCGCAGCGAAGAGGATATAAATGGGCTGTTTTCTTAGTGACGTAGAGAATGGCAAATGGATGCGTCCATCTCAAAGGGAAATCTGTCGCTATGAAATGAACTGGCTTCCTTGGATGGAGAGCTAACATTTGCTGTGCATGTGCTCTGAGGTCCCTTGCTTCCCTGTTTTTCCTGTATCTTCTTTAAGAGAAGATTCTAGAAAACCAATTCCCAGCTTTTGGAGGTTAGGTAACTCTTTGAAAACTCATTTCTTCCCCCGATGCAACATCAGGAGTCCTAGGACTGGAAGCTCAGATTCTGGCTTTGAGTTCTGATTTATTATTCCCAGATACATGTGGGACTATAATCTTTAATCCAGCTTGTTTTTTGCACTGATGTCTCAGGCAGTAGGGATGCCCTGACAGGTCCTTGTAAACTCTGAAGCCTCTGACCCATGCTTGGGCCAGTTTTATCCTAAGGACCTGGATCTGTTTCTTCTCAACCATACCCTGGCTCCGAGACTCATGATCATGGTCACACATGGCTTACTTATAACACTGCTCTCTATTTTATTTGAATTTGGCCCTTCAGATCTCACCATGGGGTACTTAATCATGTTCTACTGCTAGTACAGGAAGTGAGGTGGACAGTGGGAGGGACACAGTCTCAGAAATCAGACAGATCCGAGTTTCCGTCCGAGCTCTCTACCTTGCCCACTATGTGAACCTGGACATCCTTCTATAACCTTAGCTTCCTCGGCCATGAAGTGGGCATAATAATTGCAATCCCCTGGGAACTGTTGTGATAATTATGTGAAATACTCGTGTAAGTCCCTTGCCCTTTGACAGCAGTGAGAGCTCAAGAGAATCAGTTCCCTTTGTCTTCTGTGAATGGAGGCATGTGTGTATGCGTGTGCGTGCATGTGTGTACGTTTGTATGTATGTTGTCCCAATTCTGCTTTTGTGTTCTTTTCTTTCTTTCTTTCTTTCTTTCTTTCTTTCTTTCTTTCTTTCTTTCTTTCTTTCTTTCTTTCTTTCTTTCTTTCTTTCTTTTTTTTTTTTTTTTTTTAGGGCCACACCCAGGACATATGGAAGTTCTCAGGCTTGATGTTGAATCAGAGCTGAAGCTGCTGGCCTACACCATGGCCACAGCAAAGTGGGGTCGGAGCCATGTTTGTGACCTATACCACCCAACTCATAGCAATGCCAGATCTTTAACCCACTGAGCGAAGGCAGGGATTGAACCCAAATCCTCATGGATACTAGTAGGGTTCATTACCACTGAGCCATGCTGGGAACTCCTTGTGCCCTTTTCTATTTCTTGTGTTTTAGCTGCTAGTTTTCTGTGTATTCTGGTTGTTTGTTTCTTATATTTAAGAAAACAACCCCTTTCTCAGCAAACTGCAAGAAAGAATAGGTTGACTCATATTGGTATTTTTGTCCTACAAATTATTCCAAAATGGAAATATGTCCCCCCTTTCTACTTTGTAACCCTGGAGAGAGAACAACACATGATAAATACTTCTAGTGTTCTTCTCTAGAGGCAACCATTTTCAACTTTTTAAGTTATTTCTTCTAGTATTCCCTCAGTGTCTCTCAATGGTAATTATTTCTTGATATATCTGCTTAGACATCACTTACTGACTAACACTTATATTAGTTGAGGGCTTAACTTCCTCCAGCTACTCCACACTTCCCTTCCCAATACTCATTACAGTTTTGGTTAAATCATTCTCCAGGGCTGTCGTTATTATGATTCTAGATGTTGTTCACCTCAGTGAACTGGTCATGTACTGTGATTATGCATCCTGTCATGAATAATATTTTCCCTTGGAATTAATGTTTCTTTAAATAAAACATAACTTTAGTGTAGTTTGTTTAGTTCTCTGTGTATTTAAGGCTCTGCACAGATCAATCTGGGTCACCTCTGGTGCTGTTGGATTGGGATTTTTCATTGAATCAAAATTTTACCCTGTAACTCCTATCTACTTGCACTCTTTCTGTTACTTAGCGCTATTTAGACTATTTAACTTTTTATACTAGTTTCCCATAGCTGTTGTAAAAAAAAAAAATGACCACACATATAGTGATTTAAAGCCACATAAATTCATTATTTTCCAGTTCTGGAAGTTGGAAGTCTAAAATGGTCTGGCAGAGCTGTGTTCCTTCTGGAGGTTCCAAGACAGAATTCATTTCCTTGCCTTTTCTAGTTTCTGGAGACTGCCCATATACCTTAGCTCATGGCCTTATGTCACTCTGACCTCTGCTATTATAGTCAGTTCTCCTCTGACTCTGATCTTGTGTCTTCCTCTTCCACCTTTTAAGAATTCTTGTGATTATATTGGACCCTCTGGCTAGTCCAGGATAATCTCCCTATTTCAAGATTCTTAATCGAATCTGCAAAGTCCCTTCTGTCATGTGAGGTAACATATTTATAGGTTTCAGGGATTGGGAGGTAGACTTCTTTGGGGGACTGTTATTCTGCCCACCATGGTAGCTCTTCGAATATTTGAACAAAGGCTACGTACCTTCTAAGTCTTTTTTTCGGTTAACATAAGAAAACATCTTTCCTTGCTTCATATTTGACACGCCTCCCAGCTTCATCACTCTCCTTATTGCCACCATCTGTATTTATTCCCTTTTATCAAGGTCTTTTTTTTTTTTTGGTGTCCAGAACTGAACATAAATATGATTAGACTCAGGAAGATTCAATGAAGATAACATTTCCCTGCTTCTGGAAACTCTACTTTTATTAATGCAGCTCAAGATTTCATTATTTTCTTGGAGAACATTGTTGACTAATATTGATCTTTTCGCCAACGAAAATCCCTTAATCTTTTTCATGTAAACTACTTGTAAGTGAGGTTTTTTTTCCCCCCCATTCTGTATTTCTCCTGAAATAAGGGCTGTTAACTTAAAACAACAACAAAAACTACCAAGGTGTCTTCAAGTCCTATTAGGTGCCAGAAACTGGACAATATTGTTACACCTAGGTAAGTCAAGTGGCAGCTGCCTAAATGCTCTAGAGTCCTCCAGCTTGCTTTCAGGTTTAAATAAAAATGCCACGGACCCTATATAAAGAGTGGAGGGAATCGCATCATCCCTCACACTATGTTCAGGGTCCTTTGGTGAAGTTTGTACTGTATTTGGTCACCTCTGACTAATCATCTATTTCCACCAAACTCTCAACTCTCGATCTGCATCTTATCTTCCTTGCTGCCTTCACTTTTCTGTCCTCTGTTTTCTCATGCTGGACACCTCAATTCCTGTACTCCCCCAAAGTTCCACTGACCCAAGCTTGTATATGTGGACTTTCACTGAAGGTCTGCAGTTATGAAGAGAGGTAACATACAGCTTAAACAATGATCAGCAGTAATTATCAGACCTCAGAAGTCCCTTTGTGATTCTTGCCTCTGGGAGCTCCTCATAGGACCAGTTCTTGGCACAGAGCTCAGGTTTACATTCAGCTCCTTGGCTTCTCCCTATTTCCTCTCTTCAGGATGTCAAGCCCAATCCACCTTCTCCCATGTTTCCTGCTTCAGAGCAACATGGTTCTTGTTTGGGACTTCACCTTTTTTTGAAATCATCAAGGTCTTTGATGGAATAAAACACAGGTTCTCTACCTAGTCAAAACTCCTTGCCAAGATGTTAGGATGAGGAAAAGGTTCATCCTTGTTACATTTGGCTCTCTCAAAAATTCAGCCCTAAATTCCATAGAACTACTTATATTAGACAATAAAACCCCCGTGTATTCAAAAACTGTTCATGCTTTAAGAAAGCCATTATTATAAATTATCATCTGCAAAATGAGGATTATGTTTAATTATTCTGAATTTCAAGTCACAAAATTATATCTGTGAGGTTTTACTCCCCATAGTGTACATCTTGGAGTTCTTGAACATACATAAATCTGCCTGAATAAGGACGGCAGGACCCAGATCAGGGCGAATACCGTGGATCTAAAGGCATCTCTCACAAAAGGTGATTCCCCCCCCCCCCATTTCACTAAGAAGAATAAAGATTATTTTTGATTTAGTACATTTTATGGATTGAATTGTGTCCTCCTAGAAAGATTCACTGATGCTCTAAGCCCTAGTCCTTGAGCATGTGATCTCATTTGGACATTGGGTCTTTTAAAAGGTAATCAAGTTAGAACGAGATAGTTACGGTGGGTCGTAATCCAAAATGACTTGTATACTGATAAAAGGGGGAAATTTGAACACGGACACACACACACAGAGGGAAGGTGTTCTGTGAACATGAAGGCAGAGATCTGATGAGGCATCTGCAGAGCAAGGAACACCAAAGATTGCCGGCAAACCACCAGAAGCTAGGAGAGAGGCAGGGAGCAGATTTTCTCTCAACCTTCAGAAGCAACCCATTGTGCGGACACCTTGATCTCAGACTTCCTAGCCTCCAGAACATTGAGACAATAGATTTTTAAAGTGGCCCATTTTGTAGTACTTTGTTACAACAGTCCGGGCAAACTAAAATTGTGTATTCAACTTAAACAAAGACTTCATTAATCATTTCTTAATTCCTTGGTCTGTTTTTAACCTAAAATATGGTGGGAAGAGACTTGGTGAGAAAAATTTTGGATGAGAAGTAAACTGTTTTCAATATAAATTAACATAATTTGTCAAATAAACTGAATTGAAATTCCTTAACCAAATAATCCATCTGGAAAAGATACTTCAAGGTGGGGGGATCAAGTAGATGTTTATTAATGGGTCTTGGGTTTCCTCTTGGTAGGATTGTCTGCGAGATGAACTAGATACTTGTGAGTGTGGACCAGATCCAGAATGTGGAAATTAAAGCACTGTGGAGACTGGGGTGGCACCAGCATCCCCCAATCCTTTCAGCCAATTTATCCTAACAACAAAAGTAACAACAACAAACTCTCTTGACTGTGCATTTCCCCCTCTCAGCTCAATTGCATAAACAAACTTTTAAAAGAACTATATGCACGCTGTGTTCACTTCCTCATCTTCTTTGTATTCTTTGACTTTCCCCATTCTGGTTCTGCCCTTCGCCATTCTGCTGAAACTGCCTTTGCCCAGGGCCCAGTGGCTCTGTGCCAGGAACATTTCCCCCTCATCTTACTCCCCCTGTCAGTAGCAGTTGCTGCTGTTTACCGTTTCCTCCTGTTGAAAGTCTTCTGACTTCTATGGTACCAGGCTTTCCTGATTTTCACCATGACTCCCCAGCCGTGCCTTTTGTCTTTGCTGGCTGGCTCCTCCTTTTCTACCTGCTTATTTATGTTGCTTTGCCATGGATCCTCTTTTTTTCCTTTTTTTTTTTCTTTTTTAGCTGTTTATACTCTCTCCCTAGGTTATCCCATTCAGTCTCATAATTTGAAATGCTGTATATGTGCTGTTGAATCCCAAATATATGTCTTCAGCTCAGATTTCTCAGCTTAGCTTCAGACCTTCATATTCAACCACGTGCTTACTTATCATCTCCATGTGTGCACCTCCTTGTATTTTTAATATATTCCAAACTGAATTTTTGATTCTCTTGCAACAAATTTGTGTCTCTTTCCACTCTTATTACCTCCATAAAGTCCATCAGAAGTCTAGAAATCAGTCTTCCTTCCTCTCTTAGCTTCCTTGCCATCCACTTCTCTCCATCCCCATTGCTACCACTCTTGCCCAGGTCATTTACTATTGAACGAATTTAACAGCCTCTGGCCAATCTCTCCTCTGCCCCTCTGGCCTTCTTCTCCCTCCACGGAGGATCCAGAAATATCTTTATATATGAGAATAGGGCCATTTCATTCTCCTGCTCAAAGCTCTTCTGTGACTTCCTTTGCACTCAGACTCAAATTTAAATGCATTACAGTAGCCTTCAGGGCCAGTGTGACACTGTCCCTCCCTCCCTGGGACACCTGTCCCTCACTCACCACTTTTGGCTACACAATCCTCTTGAATTTCTCGAGCAGGCCAAGGCTTTATCTGTCTTGAGGCATTGTCACATCTCTCTTCTGCCTGATATGTTAAGCTAATAGCATGGTATGAAAAAAGATAGTTAAACTATAATTGTGCTTTGGGTCACTCATTACAGGCAGAGAATCTGGGATATTCCTCTAATGCAGCTTCTTGGGGTTTTATGAGGCAGAATTTATGAGGTGGAAGTTTTTTTGTTTTTGTTTTTGTTTGTTTGTTTGTCTTTAAAACCAATACCTGTGTGTGAGCCGGAACTATAGCTGGTGGTGGGTGCATCCTTGGCATTTAAGTGTCCTTCTGAAGGTGATTTCATGCAGATGTTGTTAAAAAAAGAATCTGGTCAAAATTCTTTCCAGTTACACTATTGATTCTTTTGGATTTGTATCCATTCTGAGATGAATTAATTTGGTAGTATACAGGTAAAGAGATCTGATAGAAGCTGCATTTCATGCAAAATGATAAGTAAAAGTTAATTGTATTAACTGATGTTCCTGAGATCAACTTTTCCGTTTTTCAAAAAATATGAAGGCAATTTAAAAATACATATTTTCCAATATCATAGCTTTTGTTATGAATATATATCCACTTCCCTAACTTTAGTCATGCACATACCAGTTTCAAGATTTTTGCAATATTTCTACTATTTGTGTTAATGTGTGTATATTTTAAACTTTATCTTGACAATAACATCTGGGAAATCAAAGTTTGATGTTTTACGTTGCATCTTTCTATTTGTAACAGAACAAGTGCATCATCATCAAAATGAAAGATGTTCACCTTTGTACCATGTAGAATTAATTGTGAGTCATCACAATTTAAGTACCACTTTTAGGAAAAACTATTACATACCATCCTTAATGTCACCCTTACTTGGCCAGCATTGTTTGACACCATATTTAATTATGGGTTTTTTTTAGGCAAAGATTAAAAAGAATTTATATTTCCTAGCATGCACCAGTTGAAGTCATCAAACATATTATGGGAAGCATGTGGACAGACTGTAATTAAAATTTTGCCTTATGTAATAGAAAAGATATAAAATCCACCTGTGAATATAAAGGAATGCGGTTTGCCGAGGTGTGTGTGTGTGTGTGTGTATACATATATTTATAAATAAATTTATGTTTTGAGCTTTGTTCTTATTGATGTCCATTTATGAAAAGGACTGGTCACTTCCAGTTAGCATTAAAGAGACTCTGAGTCCATCTTCAGTCTTTACAAATGTTGAACCTATTAAATAGTGTGCACGTATAAAGATGAACCCAATTTCACATATAATGGCACTTATTCATCTTATACTGTACACAAATCTCCATATAAAACATATGAAAGTTACTTTTATTTATTTATTTATTATTTTAGGGCTGCACCCACGGCATATGGAAGTTTCCAGGCTAGAAGCGGAATCGAAGCTGCATACCACAGTCACAGCAATGTGGGATCCGAGCTGTGACTTACACCACAGTTCATGGCAATGCCACATCCTTAGCCCCCTGAACAAGGCCGGGGATCGAACCCATATCCTCATGGATTCTAGTTGGATTTGTTTCCGCTATGCCACAACAGGAACTCCATGAAAATTACTTTTTAATAGAATGATGGATGGTTGACTATTCATTATTCCTTGGTCCTCCTTTTCAGGAACTACACCTATTTGTTACTCAGGCAGTATAGTTAGGTTGAGACCTTGGTAATAGAAAAGATCAAAATTAATTGGACTATGTGGGAATTGAATTGAAGACCAACTTTGACCTCATTAGCACAGTGGTGTAGCCAGCGAAGGCTGTCAGATCCAACACTCATGGAAACACTCAAAGGAAAAACTCATTTCGAAGGAAAGTTGAATGTATGCTTATTACAGCCTTCAGCTTTGTAGATAGAAGATTAAAAAGAGAATTGTAAAAATGTCAGAGAGCACATCATTAAAGTTGGATTTTTAGCTCTGCATATTTGTTTCTGTTTCTCATCTTGTAGTCAGTGGTAGGAAAATGCCTAGGAAATAGGACTAATAATTATCCATGGTATTACTAACAGATATGTCACACAGAATGGTGGTAAACTATTAGAACACAGTCACTCTACAAGCATCCTTGAAACCATGTTAGTTGTACCAGTACTAGTCACATACGAACAGACATTTAGGGGTCCAGTACCACTGTTGGAGACAAATAACAGGCTGATCTTTTCTGGGTGCAGTAACTGGATACTACAGCTTTTATTGCTCGCCACTTAAGCAAAAAGACCATATTTAAGGAGAAGGTTAGGGTTAGGATTTCCAAAACAATAGACTACAGTGGCAGTGAAGGTGGTGTTTATTCAGGAACAGGATACACCCCACTTTTGCAGACATAAGAAATTGGTATTAGTGCAGAATCATTGAAGGATGATTTTTATAGTTATTTTTATTTTTTTTTATTCTTTCATTTTTGTTTTTGTCTCTTTGTCTTTGGGGCCACACCTGCAGCATATGGAGGTTCCCAGGCTAGGGGTTGAATTGGAGCTGTAGCCACCGGCCTGCACCACAGCCACAGCAATGCCAGATCCGAGCCTCCTCTGCGACCTACACCACAGCTCACGGCAACACCAGATCCTTAACCCACTGAGCGAGGCTAGGGATTGAACCTGCATCCTCATGGATGCTGATCGGGTTCGTTAGCCTTGGAGGCATGAAGGGAACTCCTTTATAGTTATTTTTAATTTTTTTCATTGAAATGTAGTTGATTTACAATGTTGTGTTTGTTTCAGGTATACAGCAAAGTGATTCAGTCGTACACACACATATACACATATGCATTCTTTCTCAGATTCTTTTCCATTATAGTTACTATAAGATATTGAGTATAGTTCCCTGTGCTGTACAATAGGTCCTTGTGGTTATCTCTTTTTCATAAAGTGGTGTATATATGTTAATCCCAAACTTCTAATTTATCCTTCCACCATCCCCTGTATAGTTCTGTTCACATCTGAAAACCTGTTTTCCTTTTTAAACTAAAGACAGGGAACTTAAGTTCTTTTGTCTCCTGTTTCTTCTTTCTCCCTTTTTTTCTCCTCAAAGACATTTTTGTCATCCTGGTTTCCCACAAATAATTTTATTGTTGAACTCTTTAACTTATCTTGACCTTGACTTCCCTTGTTTGGCAGCTGCGAGTTTGTATTAGTGACACGCTGCTGGTACTAGGCATTCATCTAGACTGGACTTTTGAGTAGGGTATGATTTGAAGAGCATTAGGCAGTCCCTTCAGCCCTAAATACTTTTGACCGTGTCCTTAAAATTAAGCTATTAGAGAGTCATTAATTTGTGTCTCTATTCCGTGATTATTGAGTAGCTACTGCAGGCTAAGCACTGTGATAGGTACTGAAAATAAAATGGTCTGCAAAACCAGACTCGCAGTCTAGTGCAGTAACCGAATAGTAGTTGCAGCAGTTATCTTTTGAACTCTGAAGCCCCCATTCCAAAGCAAATATCTCTGGGACTAAATACCAAGACTTTAGCTGTTAATGCTTTAGAGGGGATTTGACTTCAAGCTGAGAGGAAGACTGTAGAAACAGCTTTAGACTTAGTCACTTGGGAGGCAGGATACAGGATAAGAGGAAATGCCATTTTGCTTACAACATTGATTCGAGGAGGTGCAAAGCTGGTGAGGGTGTCCTGGGGACCAAGTCCATATATTGAGAGATAAGAGGAAGCTAGAGCATTCATTTATTTGCCTTTCTTTGCCCATCATTTTGTTTTTTTTTTTTGGAGGGTGTAGAAGTTAAATATCAGAATTTCTGAACATTCCTCTCAGTTGTCCTGGTTTAGTCATTGACCTTGCATTTATTTTTGCAGGTAGTTTGTTACGGTTTTTCATTTTCTAATGTGTATTCCTCAAAACTGACTGTCTTTTAAACTATTTTTATGTTATTAAAGCATATATTCAAAAACTATATGATGTTGCCTTCCTAAGGCATATACTAAAAGGATTTGATTCAGAGTTTGGAAAATTTTTAATTTATTTGCCATTCTTGATCCCAAGAAATATTGTATGTTTTCCTCAAACATTTACTTCTTTTTGTAACAATAGCTAAATAATTCAAAGATAGAAAACGTTATGTTCTCTATGTGGAATTAAGTGACTTTTAGGTCATCCAATATTTTTATATGAGAACAATAACTTATTTGCTCACTTTCATAAAAGAACAAATTTTAACACAATGGAGTTCCCATTGTGGCTCAGCGGTAATGAACTCAACTAGTGTCCATGAGGATGACAGGTTCGATCCCTGGCCTTGCTCAGTGGGTTAAGGATAAGGTGTTGCTGTGAGCTGTGGTAAAGGCTGGCAGCTACAGCTCTGATTCAGCCTCTAGTCTGGGAACTTCCATACGCCATGGGTGCGGCCCTAAAAAGACCAATAACAAACAAAAACCCCCAACCCCACCCAAAAAACACTTGTTTGAAATTATATGTTCTTTTGATTAAGATTATATCATCTGATGAGATATTATATCATTTGGGAGCTTAGCGCAATTTATATTGTGTCCTACTAATCAAAATTGTTATTTCCCCTGATCTAAGGGACAAGCAGTCTGAATCAGTTCACCCTGATATTATAATCATGGTAAAGCTTAATAGCAAGGCTTTGCAATCCTCAAATTCAAGGCCTTCATCTCCGTTCATCTCATTCCACAAAACTCTCTGCTAGACTATGGTTTATCCATTCATCCATTTTCTTCAAATTCTGCCTCTCTCTTTTCTCCTCCATCTAATCAATTAGTAGCTTTTGTCTACTGTACCACAAGAATGTTTCTCATGCTCATCAGTTCTTTTCCATCATCTTTGGTACTGTCCTAATTTAGGTCCTTATTTCTTCTTAGCTAGAAAATTGGAAGCCCTCCAACTACTTTCTCTGCCTTTTGTGCACCTCTGTGAGCTGGACCTGTCTAGAGTTCAGCTCTGTTGTGACTTTTTCCAGATGAAATATTTTATGTGCTCTCTCTGTTGCTGTCAGAATCAAGTCCAAGATCCTGGGCTTGCAGTTATGGCCTTCTACAATCCAGCCATAACTTATCTTGCTAGTGTTAGCTTCCATTACAAGCTCTCCTTCCTGTGTTCTGTATATTATGCCCACCTCCAGTCCCTTATCTTACCTTCCAGGAATTTATTCACAGAATTCCCTCTACCTGCCTTCTCCCTCCCATATTCTGACCTTCAAAGTCCTCACTCATTCCTCATAAATTTCTCCTTCCAAGAAAGTTTTTTCCATTTCCTATTCAGAAGACATTTTCCCTTTCTCTCTCCTATTACTCTATATTATCAAAGTAGTTAAAGTAGTACTCTATATTATCAAAGTAGTTAAAGCTACTCTGTTGTGTTAGTGATATGTATTCATGCATGTATTGATCAAACAAAGGTATGTAAAGCTGTGGTCACAAAAAAAAAGCACCAATATTTTAGTTTATTCGATGTGTTCCATGAGGGATCTCAAATTTCCAGACTGCTAGTGACACCTACATCTCAACAAATACTTTCACAGTTGCCACAACAGAAGAACACATGGAGAATCACAATCATCTCTTAATCATTTGTCTGTTATTGAGACCCATCGCTTTCCTCATATGTCATTGCACAGAGCAAATTACCTTTAAGTTGCTAAAGGTAAAACTCTTGGCTGTGTAGAAAAGAGAGAAGAACCAGAAACATTGGTGAGCACTAATAACGTCTCAATCTGTATATCTTTTATTTCCTTTTCTTATTATATTAGCTAGGGCTTCTAGGACAATGTTGAATAAAAGCAGTGAGAGGAAGATCTTTGTCTTATTTCTGAAATAAGGGGGAAAGCATCTAGCTTATCACTATTGAGTGAAATGTTTGCTGTGGGTTTTTTGCTCTTTATCAACTTGAGGATAGTCCCTCTATTCTTATTTTGTTTAGCACTTTTCATCATGAATGTGTTTTGGGTTTTATGAGATGCTTTTACTACATTTATTAACATGGGCATATGAATTTTCTTGGTTTGTTGGTGTGATGAATGACATTAATTGATATTTTTTTCTTTTTTTGTATTTTCTAGGGCCACACCCACAGCATGTGGAGGTTCCCAGGCTAGGGGTCTAATCAGAGCTATAGCTGCCGGCCTACGCCAGAGCCACAGAAATGCCAGATCTGAGCTGCATCTGTGACCTACACCACAGCTCACGGCAACGCCAGATCCTTAACCCACTGAGCGAGGCCAGGGATTGAACCTGCAACCTCATGGTTCCTCGTCGGATTCGTTAACCACTGAGCCACGACGGGAACTCCTTAATTGATTTTTGAATGTTAAATCAGGGTTGCATCGCATACCTGGAATAAATCCCACTTGGTCATGGCACATAATTCTTTTTATACATTGTTGAATTCAATTTGCTAATGTTTTTTGAGAATTTTTACATTTACACTCATGAGAAATATTGGCCTGTAGTTTTCCTTTCTTTAATCTCTTTGTCTGGTTTTGGTATTGGGGAACAGTTGACCTTGGAAGTATCCTCTCTGCTTCTATTTTCTGGAACAGAGAATTGGAATCATTTCTTCCTTAAATATTTGGTGGAATTCACTAGTGAAGCCATCTGGGCCTGGTGCTTTCTGTTTTGGGAAATTATTAATTATTGATTCAACTTCTTTATCCTATTCAAATTATCTGTTTGTCCTTGAATGAGCTTTAGAAGATTGTGATTTTTCAAGGAATTGGTCCATTTTATCTAAGCTGTCAAATGTGTGACCACAGACTTGGTCATAATATTCCTTTATTATACTTTCAATGCATGGGATTAGTTGTGGTGACCACTCTTTCATTTATGATATCAGTAATTTGAGCCTTCTCTTTTTGTTAGTCAGCGTGGCTAAAGGTTTATCAATTTTTGTGACTGTTTTCAAAGGACTAGCTTTTGGTTTCATTGATTTTCTGTTTTCAATTTTATTCATTTCTGTTCTAATTTTTATTATTTCTTTTTTTCTTCTTGCTTTGGATTTATTTTGCTCTTCTTTTCTGGTTTTTCAAAATGAAATCTTAGGTTTCTAATTTTATATATTTCTTCTTTTCTAATAGCTTTATTAATTTCTCACAATGCTTGTGAAAATTATAAGACTGCACATTTCTAAGGTTAACGCCAGAGTCTTGTTCTTCTTTGTGTAATCCCAGGTCACAGGGAAGCATCCACAAATTGGTGTTTTCAAAATCTCAGTTATCCTTGTTTTGTCTTCATGTTTTGCCATAGTCTTGTGCTATGATAATTATGATAATAATTAATATTTTTAGACAGCATTGCTTCTTAAATTAAATTAACATCCTTAGAATGGAATCTTTATTGTACAACTATAAGTTAAAACATAGAACATTTCTCATAAATAGAGGAAAAATAAATAAATATTGAAAAATAAATATCAAACTTTTACAGTGAAAATACTGGTTGGATACTGTCCCAAGTCGTCTCAAGCACCAGCAGTGGTCTTCATAGTATACTTTTGGAAACACTAAAAGAAGTATTAGTGAAAAATGATGAAAATATATTCCAAAATTCTTTCCAGTGGTTGAAAAATTCTTTATTTTCTTGGGGTAACGTATAACAACATTATCAGAATGTTTGCCTCAATGTGAAGGAAAAACTATTCAATTTGTAGTCAGAGATCCGGATTTAAGTGCTCTGTTTTTTCTGTTTGCTGACTGGTACAGAAAGTCACTCAGATCCTCATTTGTAGAGTTAACATTAGCTACTTGATTGTATTGTTTGATATAAATGAGATAAATTACGATTATGCTTTAAAATTTTCTTGTCTTATGAGAATATGATTATGGTTCTGAACAGATGTTCCTGTGTCTGACTGTATATAATGTAAGATTCGAGATGTACCAAAGATTAATTATTTGCTTTTTTAGCAAGATCTGTGCAACTTTTTCTCTTGGAATGAGTATATATTGAGAGGTGTAGCTAGAGTTCTGAACTGCCAAAAAAGTTTCATATTAAAGAAAAATTTTAAAACAAAATTCGTGGATAAAGAACATGGGGAAAAGACTGTTAATCTGGAAAACGATTTCTCCCTGAGATTTTCTTCAAGGTGAAAAATTTATTCTTTTTTCTGGGTGTCCATAGTGAGTAAATTGTATCTGCTCTTTTGGAAAGTCAAGCCAATATGGCCTTACCCATTCCTTTTTCTATTTCTCAAGTTTTTTTACTCATTCTTTTTTTTTGGCCAGAATTTTCTGAATAATTATTTCAGAATTGCATACAAACAAGATGAACAATTGTTTGGTACCATGTAAGCAAAAATCCCCAAGTGATAAAGTGTTTCACCTATTAAATGAATGATTAGCTTCTGAGCCACGATACTAAGAAGCTGGAATAAGAGCCAAGGTAAATTAACAGTTCATGAGCTAAATGGAAGTACATCCTAAGGCAGAATTTCTCTTATACAATTCCTCACAAGATAAAGTTCCTTGAAACATTTTCCAAGGATCAGGTTTTTAAAGAAGGAACATTTGGGTAGTTATTTAATCCAGAAGCATTAGAAGATTTTGTTAACACTGAAGTAATGAGATCAACCATTGGATTCAATGGCAGTCATAGTTTTTTGAGGACATATTATGTCTGTATTCTGAAGTATAAATAGATGAATAAAAAATTTAATTTTTTACGTAGACTAATTTAGTAGTGGACATTATTGACGTGAATAATAGACATAATTCTGTCTACATGGATAATCAAAGGCCTGGAAACTACACTTTCAGTGAATATGTACCCTTTGAGCAGGACTAATAATGAAGAATGGGAGCCAGCTCCTATGATATTTAGGCAACTGCTAAAGTCTCACTGAAGTCAATGGGAGCTTGCTTACGTAAGGGCAAGCCTTAGCCTCCAGAGATTAAAGGGGGGAAAAAAATCCTTAAACTCTTTCAACATTAATATTGCCTGTAAGGAATCCAGCCATGATCTAAGCCATGGAGCTTTTTGAACCTAGCAAGTAGAAGGGTAAACAATAAACACCGGTTATTTTAAGCACGATCTAATCAGAGTTCAATGAGAAGCAATATTATATTTGATCTCTAAGGCCTTAATACTTGTATATCACTATTAGACATTTTTATGTAGCCCATTATCCAAACAATGGCTTAAGTCTGTGGTATTTAATAAATCAAGATGCCATGGCTATGGGGCTGAGTGAGAGTGAGGATGGAGTTTTTCTCTCCATTTTTCTTTCCTCAGGTGCAATTCTGTGTTAATATCAGAGAAGTGTGGCCTTCCTTCTCATAGCACTAAAAGTGAGATAATCCCTGTGTAAGAAATCAGTAAGTACGGTCTGCTTAATCTAGTCCCAGTGTGAAACTGTTGACATTTGTTCTTTTTTCTATCATTATGTGACTGGGCCTGTTTTGTGCTGGATTAGGCGCAAATCTCCTATGCAGCACATTTGGCATGTTACTAGTAGTTTAACTTCATTAATAATGTATGAAGAAAATGTAATCCACGACAGGGAAGGAAAGAAAAGTATTTTTTTTTTTTTTTGCTTCTCTCAAATCCTTTGGAATGAGTAATTATTCAACATTTTATGTTTGATGTTATATTGCACAATTGAACTTCCGTAATGATATTTAAAAAAGAAACTTTGGCAAATGCTTGCAGAAAACACACCTTTTAAAATTTTAAATGTGATTTACCGATGGCCAGAACTTGTTAAACATAGTGGGAGATTAAATATTTATTCAGCTTATTTCATTTTCAGGGTCATAAATGCTCTTTCTGAGTCATCCCCAGTAACAAGCATTTCTACCAGGAAAGCCATTAACAGGCATCATGATAGGGGAGCGCTAAATTAAGATGAGATTGTACAAACAAATAAGGACATACGCAGACTGGCATAGGAGTGCAAAATGCTCATTTCTGATTGAAATGTTTATAGCTAAATGAGTTTGGCTGCATCGAACAAAAATGTGCCAAAAGATAAGCCCCTCGCCGCTGCCGCCTCCACTGCTGCCGCCGCTTTTTTATGTTTTCTAAGCTGCTTTACAGATGAAACTGGAACTATATTTGGAACAAGGCTTTCTGTTTTTCCATACTATTGATATTTGTGGAAAGTCACAAAATGGCCTAAGGAAGCTAAGCTCACCCCAAGCAGTGGTCACTTACAAGTACTTTTGTACCCTGTACTCCTGTCACATTTGGGCGATCAGAGCAACAGCTGGGGAGACTTTTTCAACAAAGATGAGTGTCAGATAATCCTGATGAGATTCCACATCCAACATCTTTTGTAATTATGTCACATTCAGCTGTAATGGAATAATTCAAGCTGAAAGGACAAGCTTTGATCCTTTCTTAAACCTTTCCCTGTGGACTGGCTATCTAAAAGATTTAAAGATATTTCTGTTACAAGATCTAGTGTTTCCTCAGAGAAGTCATGCTCCTGAAGCATCGTGATCTACAAGAACAATATCAAGTTTGCCAAACACGTTTCTGAAAGCATCTTTTCTGGGCAGGAGGGGTGTATTGAATGAAGATGTCAGTGATACACTCACTGTTCTTCAATTTTTATCAAGACTATCAAGACTCGTTGTCTTATTCTGTCATCTTAACGGGCAGATAGAAAAAAGGTGACAAACACATCGTGGAAATGTATCATTGCACATTTACAGCATCTGTGTGCAAATTCATGCATGTGCTTACAGACGACGATGCATTTTAAGAAAAACTGGCCTAGTGAAATACTAGGTGTGTTGTAGGATTAAACAATAAAAGGTCATTAAAATGCTAACAAGTTAAAATTCCAAATTTCTCATTTAAAGGAATTTTTGTGCAAAATATTGCTATTTTACTTTTATTAGACTTTTGCATTGTACTAATGAAACTGAATGGGTGTTCAAACTCTAACTTAGGATTTTTGCTGAATAACAAGGATTAGTCATGTTAAAATCGCTTATTTTGGGTTGTTGTCATCCCATTTCTCAGTTATCATTTTAGTTCTTTTTTATGTTTGTCTTACCCTATAATTGTTTTTTTTCCATCTTTCTCTGTTTCTTTTTCCTCTCTAGTCTCGATTATTTTTTGTTCCTGAGACTAAATTACCAACAACAGAAAAAGAAGGTGATAGACAAGAAAACAAAGACTTGACTATAATTTGGCCTGAAGAAAATTATTACTAAAATGAAAACCGCTGTTAGAAAATAAGCTTTCTCTGAGTGTCATTTTAAAGAATGGTTCTACATAACTCCTAAAGGATGACGATTTGACTGCTCTTTGACTTGCTGAGCAAAGAAAAGATGATCAATGCATGAACACCCAAATGAAAATCAACGTTTGGTAGAAATGCAGAGGCAAATTGACAGCACTAAGTGGTACAAATATTGAAAATATTAAAACAAATTTTGCCCAAACTAAGGTTAACTAACCTCGAACTCATGTGATAAAAGTCCTCCGAAAGATCATCTTTTCCCACAGAGCACTTCCTATCTGTCCCCAGTAGAAATATCACAGGATCCTATTTCTAAATACAACATGCTGTGCCCTAAATGAAACATGTATGTATTTAACTCATGCATTTATTTTTTAGCTCATTCATTAATATTTTATTAGTGAAACATGTAAGTCTTTAGCTCATGTATTAATGTCATATACACAGATTTTTTTTTGGTTTCATTTGGGTCTTTAACTACCTGTTTGATTTAAGCTTAATATTCCCAACTCTGAAGTACCATTATCATCATTTTATGGATGAGGAAACCAAGCGGTTAGTGGACTTACACAGGTGTGAGACAAAACCGGGATTGAAAATTGGAGTTTCTGTCTATGAGCTTGGCACTCTCTCCGAGTTTTCTCTCAGTTTTCTCTTTCTGATTTGGCTGATGGTTATTGTGGTGGGAGAGTAAAGAATAAGTAATATAACTACTCAAGACTGTACATTTTTTCCCTCACATGCTACTCTTAATTGTAAAATCCGCAGTGAATTTTTTTTAAGATCTAAATTTCTTTTTAAGAACATGTGTCATCTCTCTTTAAAAAAATGCTGATTGAATAAAATGAAAATTGTGCTTTCTGACTTTGACTCACCAAAAATGTTGAAGGGACTAGACGGGATGTTGTCATTCTTGCCTTTATGCCTAAAGTTTAGATTCTGATTCTATGGATATGTACTCGAAAGAGTTTTGAGTATTTACTTAATTGAGTGCAACTCAATTGTTTCCTTTTTTGTCATGGTTGGATGAGTCATTTATGGTAAAACAACAAAATGATTTTTGAAAAAGTGAAAAATTTACAATGTTGAAACCTTGACCACCTGCAGCGTCTTCCTCGCTGGTGAATATAACAAAGACCAGCAAATATTTTCCCAACAGATAAAAAGTTTGGTGGGCTGACAGATCTTAAGTTTCTACCTGGTGACTACTTCAACATACATAACTTTACAATCTTTTTTCTTTTTCTCAAAGTGGATGTTTTATCATGCCATCTCCAAATTACCGCCTGCATTTCCATGTTAGGAATGAAGACATAGCTCACAAATCTGGTGAGTTCACCAAATGAGCCTTCTTGCAAATATTGGGTGTCTAGTATCACTTAATTCTTTAGATGAAAAAAATCCAACAGTACAAAGCCCACATTATGTGCATTTAGGTTTTTGTGAGAAAAAGGGAAGGACATGATTAAAACTTAAATCTATTGGCATTACTCATCTCGTACTTTCTTGGTATTTTTCCAATTCGGTATTTTCAAAGATGTTTCAGCGAAAAAATCCACAGTATTTTATGCCTTTTAAATACCTTGTTGGTCAGAACACTCCAATCTTCTGTTTTTAGTTGACCATATTTTAATGCTTTGTGTGTGAAGCAGAAAACATTTACTTTGTTCATTTAGTGACCATTTCAGTCTAGGGTTGTTCTTCGGAGGAGATGGTGTGGTTTTGAGGGCAATTTCAACATAACTAATGGCACTGAATGTTTTAGTTTTTAAATGTGGCTACAGATAAACCATTGTCTTATATTAGAGCAACTTTTTATTTAATAAACCATATATCTAAAGATCACTTTTGTTCATAAAAAGCAGAATGGTTTATTTCTCATTTATGGAGACTTTCTAGAAAAAGTCTCTTTCTGTGCACACACACACACACACACGCACACACATACTTTACATTATTTTAAGGGGTATGTTAAAAACACTTTTTACTCTTTCTAAATATATTAAAAGTAAAATAAATTGTACCATAATCCCCAGTGTACTCATCACAACTTCAGTAATAACATGTCTTGTTTCATCTATATCCTCTAACCCATCAGATTAGTTTGAAGAAAATTTAGGCGTGATATTATTCCACCTGTAATTACTTTTGTATATATCTCTAAAAGTAATAATTCTTTCTTAAGCATGTAGAGCAATTTATTAACACATAGAATAGGCATAATTCTTCAAATATCATCACATTGAAAAAAGTAGACTTTTTACATTTAATGAGCAGTCTTATGTTCTTGGTTATTTATATATATATTTTTTCATTTAAATTCTTAAGAGCTAATAAAGTTACTTTCTCAGCCCACATACTGTAAAACAGTGGTTGAGGGATTTGAATAATTGGGGGTTAAGCCTCTGCTTTGCCCTTTATTAGCTATGTCTTTTAGGGCACATGAGTAAGCCTCAATTTCCTCATCTGTAAAAATGGGAATAATAACACATGAGTATCAGATGATTTATATATGCAAAGTGCTTAGTTTAGTGCCTGGTATGCAGTAAGTTCTTAGTAAATAGGAACTATTTTAAAAATAGTTGGAATTTGAACCCAGGTCTGTCCCATCCCAAAGCCCATGAACTTTCCACTGTGCCATGCTCAACTAGCATGGTGACAACACTGGCAGCACACCGGCCTGGACACTCTTTAAAGAGTATTTAATGTGTACTTATTAAGAGTCCACTTCTTGATAGCCCCAAACTTTCCACCATCATTGGCAGGCAAGTGACTGGAATTCTCCAGTTGTGGCCATCACTAGCCATAGAACACAGCTGAGCCTAAACAGGTGGCTGTGAAGGTGAGTGGAGCCAGCACGGGCACATGGAAAGTCACGGCAGAACAAAGTGGGGGCAGGTGGGGCTTGACAGTGGATGACAAGACCTAAGAAATGCTCCTCCACCCCTCACAGAGGGTGAGTTGCCACTGCCAGCATTCTACATTCATCAGCTTCTTACAGAAGAGTTTTGTGATCCTGGGCCACTGCCATGACTTAGATGCCACAAGAATGAGGCTGCTCTTTGTGCTGATTTATGCTCACGATTACAGTGTCTTGTGCTTTCCAACTTCATACTTTTTATGTCGATAAAATATTCCCATCTAGATTTGGTCGAACCAGAAAATACAAATCAAATTGAGATTGATTCGATACTAAAATGTTACAGATTAGTGAAGAGCAGAAATGCAACTCCGTCATAAAGCCAGAAGATTTAGAGTATTGGACCAAAAAGTATGAAACTTGTATTTGTTAAGCACCAAAAATGGGCCATGAACAGAGGGACAGAAAAGAGACTGCTTTTCCCCCTCGTTCTCACTTTGGTAAGGAGAACTTACCAAAAGTTTTACTTTAGCAGGGGACTTCTTTAATAAGGGACTTCTGTCAAATCTCTGCTATTATTGTTTGATGCTTCCATACTTTATTTATTATTTTCTTTTTATGGTCATACTTGTGGCACAAGGAAGAGCCCAGGCCAGGGATTGAGTCCAAGCCGCAACTGTGATCTATGCCACAGCTGCAGAAATGCTGGATCCTTTAACTCAGTGCACCAGGCCAGATATCTAACCCACACCTCTGCAGCAACCCAAGCTGCTGTAATCGGATTCTTTACCCACTGTCGCATGGCAGGAACTTCAAATGCTTCCATACTCTAAATTTCTCCACCATTACACAAGCCGGGTGTCCTCTATTTGCTTCAGAAATAAGTGAGATGTTTTAATTCTTTCTTTCATTAATTCAATAAACATTTATTGAGCACTTACTATATGCCATCTAGTTTTCGAGGCACTTGGGGCCACGACAGTGAACAAAACATGCAAAATCTCTGCCCTCGTGGAACTTCTATTTTAGTGGGAGACAGAAAATAAAAGAAAATGAAACATATGTATAAGACCAATGTAAAGGATGCTAGCAAAAAATGCTAGGGAAGAATGAAGCAGGCAAGGTGATAGGAAGAGTTGAGGGGAGTTATGGGAATTTAGAAAAGGCCAACGGGGAAGGTGTTCCTGAGAAGGCGAAGGAAGTGGAGGGGAACCCCTGCAGATATCTGGGTACGAGGGTTTCCAGGCAAAGGGGACAGCCGCTGAGAAGACCCTAAGGCAGATTGTGACCGGCATGTTGGAAGAATAGGAAGAAGGCCATCGTGCCCTGAGAGAGCAGAGTAGGAAATTCGGTAAGGGACAGCATCTGTGTACAAATTATGCAGGGCCTTGTAGGCTAGAGAGAGGACGTTGGCTGTCAGGCTGAGTGAGTTGAAAACTGACTGGAGGGTCTGAACTGAGCAGAGGCGTGATCCCACTGGGGTGGTCGTAGAATCCTTCCTGCTGCTGTGTACAGAATCAAGGATTAATTAGGACAATGCCTGACACAGAGCAAGGAACACTAAGTATAAACTCTTACTGTTAATTTTACAACATCTATGGCCTTTATGGTTCATGTCTGCTGCATGAATTGACAAGGAGACACATTGAATGCAAAACAATCACTCGTTTGACTGAAATTATCACATAAAAATGATGAAATCTGCTATATAAGATTTCTTTTATTTATGAAGTGCTGATCTATAAAAAGTCAGCTTGAGAGGAAAAAATTCTCTGTGGCTGTCATCTATCTCTTGAGAAACTTGAGGATTAAAATTTTTATTTTGGATGCTTAAGTGCCTCAGCTTTGGATTAGCCATAAGTAGTTTAAAAAACCAACATAAATTGTGCCTAGGGAGACCAGAGTCCAGTATGCATTTAGGATATTGAAAAATCTATCATTTAAAATATAGTCCTTTACAGATTAAATAATATGCAAAGGTGCTTATTCAACTATTCATAATAAAAGATATAGCTTTAAATTAAACATTAGAATATGGTTTTCTTTATTATTCTGCTGCGCAGAAATACTTTTTTTTTGCCCTATGTCTTACTGGCAAATGGTAAAGAACATTTCTTTTGCGGGTGTTATTTTTAAGAATTCTAGATTGGATGGTGATGATAAACCTTGAATATATAGCACATTCCAGAGAAATTTTTACTGTGGTTAAAATTTAGAGTGCAACAATAAAAAAAGAAAATATTTTTGTCAACAATTTAATGAATCAATGTTTTTTACAAATTTTATTTAATAATTTTATCAAATTTTGAAATTATCCTCTTTCAACATTAATAGATTTATAAAAGTTTTGAAACATATTTTAATAGGACTATATCTATATATCTATATCTTATATACACCTGTGTATCAGACCATTTACTTTCTGTAACAATGTTATTTTGAAAATAGTTTCTGTGAGAATATTTCCTATAGATCTTTCCTACATTATCTATTTTGTTTGGCATTTGAAGCTGTCAGTGAAATTCAAGGATTTTATTTAGGTACTTGACAACTTTTTCTTTCTTTCTTTTTTTTTTGTCTTTTGTCATTTTAGGGCTGTACCTGTGGCATATGGAGGTTCCTGGGCTAGGGGTCTAATCAGAGCTGCAGCTGCTGGCCTACACCACAGCAACTTGGAATCCGAGCCACGTCTGTGACCTACACCACAGCTCATGGCAATGCCGGATCCTTAACCCACTGAGTGAGGTCAGGGATCGAACCCACAACCCCATGGTTCCTAGTCGGATTTGTTTCCGCTGCGCCATTATGGGAACTCCAATTTTTTCTTTCTTAATGTTTCTCACATCTACTTAAATTTAAACTGTCAATTGCTTTTCAGTATAGCCCAAATGTAATAAACTTCAATTTCTTAGATTTCAATGAAAGTAAACTTTAATAAAATGTGAATAAAGAAAGAATTAGAACATGAAAACTATGAATATAGCTAATATTTAAAATATATGCTATTTGATAGTCTCTGTCAGTCTTTTATGGAATACCTTTTTTACTCCTTCTAAAGTAGGTATTTTTCCTCTTGGAAAGAAAAAAATACTTTGCAAATATGAAATAATTTATACTCATTGATTAAAAAAATTAACTTCTTATTCCCTCTAACTTGCAACAATTTAAAGAAAACAAATAATAGATACATTCTTGAAAAGAAAGTATTGGGATGAAGGAGGGAAAGTATAAAGACTCAATTAAAAGTATCAAATGTATATTCTTTACAAAGGATTTAAAATTATGGAATTTCCTGCCAGACTTGACAGAGAAACCCAAAACATAATAGGGATCAGCCCAATTGCATCAGTGCTCCTTGACTTCTGGTATGCACAGAAATTTCCTAAATAACTTTTTTTTTTTGCCATTTCTTGGGCTGCTCCCGCGGCGTATGGAGGTTCCCAGGCTAGGGGTCTAATCAGAGCTGTAGCCACCGGCCTATGCCAGAGCCACAGCAACGTGGGATCCGAGCTGCGTCTGTGACCTACGCCATAGCTCATGGCAACGCCGGATCCTTAACCCACTGAACGAGAACAGGGATCGAACCCACAACCTCATGGTTCCTAGTTGGATTTGTTAACCACTGAGCCACGACGGGAACTCTAAATAACTTGATAGACGAAAACGGGAACTCTAAATAACTTGATAGACGAAAACGTAGTTCCTTGGCCCAGCACATGTACTCTGATTTAGTTGGTCTCCCTATAGGGCCTGCATGGGAAACACCTTTAAGAAGCATCCCAGGTAATTTCACAGAGATCCTGGGATCATACCGTTATGCTCCCCTGTTTCAACTGGTCCATTGATGCTTGTACTGATTCATGTTTTGTCCTTGAAGTTGTAGCTTAAAATTTGTCCTCTTCCTTTGGCACATTATAAATTGGTTTCCTTCATTCATAGCAGATATTGTTATGTTTTAGTTTTCGAAATGATAAAACATTTCCTAACATCTTGCTCTTCCCTCTTTTTCTTCCTCATCTTAGAGGAGGACGTGTCCCTACCTCTTTCTAAGGTTGTACCTCTATTTATGACATTATATTCACTCACTCATGTCTGGCTCTCTCCTGATCTTCCAGGCTCTGCGAGGACATGGATTGTGACTGTCTTCTTGATCCCATTTCTTTAGGGTTGGCGACAGGGCCCGGGGCATGGCCAACACTCAGTAAATGTCTGTGAGCTGAAGCCATGAGAGCGTCTTTTCTGATCCCAAGAACTTCACCTCCTTTTTACCTCTCACCCTCTATCCTCTTCTCCCCAAATTTCCTCCTGCTGCTTTGGTGTGTATATGCTTTCTCTTTCTCATGGTTACTTCTCCTTAGAGTGCAGACATGATCACATCTTTCTTAAAATGAAACCCCAAATCTCCCAGTTTCCTGTGTTATGTGTTGGCTTTTATGCAAAAAAAAAAAAAAAATAAATAAAATAAATAAATAAATAAATAAATAAAGTGGTTGTATTACTCTTCATGTTGAGGGAAACGAGTTTTTTTCCTCTTTATTTGGGCAGTTGGAGGTTCACACCAAAATGTAGGGAATGAGAGGCGTATGAGACAACTATAAAGTGTGTTTTTCCAAATGTAGTTTGTTGATTTGTTCATCTGTCATATTTTCCAAACTGAGCTGTTCTGCCAGGGCAACATTCTACTGTATTCAAGTCAGCTGCACTGGAATTGAGACACCTGTTGGTTTCTGTTTCTTTACTTTTCTTTTCTTTTTTTTTTTGTCTTTTTGCCTTTTTCTAGGGCTGCTCCCGAGGCATATGGAGGTTCCCAGGCTAGGGGTCGAATCAGAGCTGTAGCCGCCGGCCTACACCACAACCACAGCAACGCGGGATCCGAGCCGCGTCTGCAAACTACACCACAGCTCATGGTAATGCCGGATCCTTAACCCACTGAGCAAGGTCAGGGATCGAACCCGCAACCTCATGGTTCCTAGTCGGATTCGTTAACCACTGCGCCACGATGAGAACTCTGGTTTCTGTTTCTTAAGACACTGAATGAGATGTTGTTGGAGAGACAACACATAGTCAACTAGAAAATAAAATTCAAAGTAGCAATAAGATCTATAGGGCATCTAAATTAACTTAAGAACATACAATTTTTCTTGTGTGTGTGGAAAATTTAAGACTGTTAAAGACATAAATGATGATACTTATAAACAGTCATTTCATCCTTCCAGTTGGAATGCTATTGTGAAAATACCATGCACTTCTTGAATTAATCTATAAATTTAATCTATAAGTATCATTTCAATCAAAATAACAATTGTATTTTCCCTGTACCAGGAAGAATCATTGTTTATAAATAATCAATAAAATTTAAGAAGAATAAAGAATGTGTGTGTGAAGGTGAGTCTTGCTTACCCTATCGGATATTGAAAATTTGGTCCAAGAACAACCACAACAATAAAAATGGACCAATAGGATGGAATAGAAAGCACAGAGGGGAGTTCCCATCATGGCACAGTGGAAACACATCCGACTAGGAACCATGAGGTTGCGGGATCGATCCCTGGCCTCACTCAGTGGGTTAAGAATCTGGCGTTGCTGTGACCTATAGGTTTTGCAGATGCGGCTCAGATCTGGCATTGCTGTGGCTGTGGCGTGGGCCAGCGGCTGCAGCTCTGATTGGACTCCTAGCTTGGGAACCTCCATATGTCGCTGGTGCAGCCTACATGAGACAAGGAAAAAAAAAAAAAAAAGCACAGAGGGACTCAGTTGTGAGTGTGCATATACACTTAATTTTATAATAAAGTTTCTATCTCAAATTGAGAGGAAAAGAATTTGGAAAATGTTGGGAAAAGCTTGTTTACAAAATTCAGAAAAATAACTTGACTTAAAAGTAGACTTTAGATGTGGAAGGTAAAACATTCTGGTTAATAGAAGAAAGCATAGTTAATACCTGTGATCTAGAGGTGGGGAATGATTTCTTAACACTTCAAAAGAACACAGTTTAAGGCAAATGGTGAATATATAAAAATTAATGATATGATTAATGAAGGATACCATAGGCAAAGTTGAGAGCAAACAGAATGGGATTATCCATATGTTCAAGATATTAATTTCTTAAAAAGATAAATGTCCAGAATATATAAGGGATGCTTGTGAATTAACAAGAAAAATACAGTAGAAAAATAGGTAAAGAATATGAATGGGCAATGTACATAATTGAAAAGTCTCATTCCTATTAAAAATATTGAGATATTCAATTAATTTATAATCAGAAAATAAACAAATTAAAAAATAAAGCAATATCTTTTTATAGAATTTATTGGAATATAGTTGACTCACAAAATTGTGTTAATCTCAGCTATACAGCAAAGTAAATCAGTTATATGTATACATATATCCATTCCTTTTCAGGTTCTTTTCCCAAACAAGCTACCACACAGTACTGGGTAAATTCCCCTGTGCTATACAGTAGGTCCCTGTTACCCAACTATTTCATAAAAGCATTATCAGTTTGAATCAATTAGGTTGGAAATCTATATGATACCAAGTGTGGTCAGGGATGTGAGACCCTCATATCTGCTGGTGGGAGGTAAACCAGAGTAGCCACTCTGAAAGCCATCTCTCCAAAAATGACTAAACCTACGTCTATGACCCAGTAATTCTATTCCTGGGTATAGTATTATGCTAAAGAAAATGATCACGTGTTACGGTATTATTTATAGTGGTGGGGATTCTGAGGCAAGTGGGGTTTCTGTCCCTTGGAAAGTGATAGATAGATAGTGTGCTTAGTTGCTCACTGTTTGAGTACTAAGTAACTGTATGAAACAATGAACTAGATCTGTACCCAGTAAACTTGATGTATCTTAAAGTTATGAGTGAAAAGAGTAAAAACCACCAAACAGTGCACATTTTTGCAAGAAAACACACAATGCAAACCGTTGAAGACATTAGAATGCCTATGAGGGACACTTTCATGTTTAAAAATAATTATATACCTTACTGAATTTTGAAAATTGAAGACAGCAAAGAATTTAATTCTTTGATGTTCAGTTATCCATATGGTAAGTAATAAGCAAAATAACACTTGAAAACCCTTATTCTAATAGCTGTAAAATCAATTCAAAAAGAAACTAATTAGGAGGCTGTAGCAATAATCAAGATATGAGATGAGCTACAGAATACCTATACCGAGTGTTGGCAAGCAGAAGGCATGGCAGAGCAAAGTCAGCAGGGTGTTGTGTTTGGATGGATATTTGAGGGAAGGAAATAAGTGAATAAGTGAATAAATGAATAAACAAGTAAATACAAGTTTAAAAGCTAGGAGGGGTTCTATTTCTGGTACTAGATTGGCGAGGATCATTTGGAACAACTGCTGAACTAAACATGCTGGATTAATTTTAAAGAAATTCTTAAAGCATAAACAAGTTGGCAAGTCATGAAGGAATTTTCAGATCAAAATGTACAATTCTTCTATCCTGCTGTGACCTCCAATACATTGATCCCACCAACATTTCAATATCTCTCATTCCCATGATATTGTTATTCTCCTTCTAAATCACTTGAATGCCAGAGGCAATTGATATAAATCACTCATCTATTCCCTCGACAATTTTGTCCTTGGGCTTCACTGTAGTTGGCTTGGAGAAACTACAGATAAACTCAAGTTTCTGCTTTTCTCCATGTGTACTTATTTCACTGAACATGGTGGGTGCAAAACTTAAAACATGCAATCGCATTGAATGCTATCTCTTTAAATTGAATGCTACCAAACAAAGGCACTTTCTGTAGATGATCAATTCACTCATCCACTTGCCTAGATGACTATCTCATGCTTTTTTTTCTTTTCAAAGTTCTAACACTTCTTCCTCCCTTTTCAGTCTTAGCAGACAACCTTCTTCCTTTTTTAATGAGAACATCCACAGATTCCCAACATCATGTCTGCTTGTCAGCATTATATTCCCACACTCTGCCTTCCCACCTTGGTGAAGTATCCATGCTCTTATTGAAAGTCCACTCTCTATTGTGCAGTGGATGCTACCCCTTCTCACCTTCTCCTGACATTGCTCCAGCCACGCCTCCTCTCTGCTTACAATTATTCACCTCGGCATACACACATGCTGTTTTTCTCCCATCTAAAACAATAACAACGAATTTTATTGATCTTGTTCTCCTTCCATCTACTGCTTTTGCTTTGTTCCTCTGACAACAAAGCTCCTTAAAGGAATTGTCTCTACTCCCTGTCTTCAATTCTATTTCTCCCATTCTCTCTTAACCCGCTCATCATAAGCAGGCTTTCATTCCTCTCCACCAAGGTAACCAATGACTTCTATTTTGCTAAATCAAAAGGTCAGTTCTTAGTCTTCATTTTCCTTGACCCATGAGTAACATTTACACAGTTGAGTTTTCCCTACTCTTGGCTGTATATCTACCTTTGGCTTCCAGGACATCACATTCTTTTGGTTTCCCTTCTACTTTGCTGGTCTCACCTTCTTTGTCTTCCTCACTGGTTCCTCCCCTTTTGTTTTGCTTTTTTTTTTTCTGTTTTGCTTTGTATGGATGCACCTTCGGCATATGGAAATTCCTAGGCTAGGGATCGAATCAGAGCCACAGCTGCTGGGCTATACCACAGCCACAGCAACACCGGATGCCACAATTGTGACCTATGCTACAGCTCCTGGCAATGCCGGATCCTTAACCCACTGAACAAGGCCAGGGATCAAACCTTCATCCTCATGGATGCTAGTCAGATTCTTAACCCACTGAGCCACTACAGGAACTCCTGTCTTACATTTTAGAGTTGGAAAGTGCCCTAGAACCTCATTCTTAGTTTTCTTTAGCTCTTTGCGTTCCCTCCCTCAGTGAACCTGATTTTAAGGCTTTGAATACCATCTGTAGGTCCCTGACCCCCCTCATTTACATCCTCAGCTCGATCTCTCTTCCATTGCCTACTCAGTTTTTCCACTTAGATGTCTAACAGACATTTCAAAATCAATGTGTTCAAAACAGAACTTCTGAAATCCCTCACACTGTCAAACAAACAAAACCAAAGCAGAGCTACCTTGGTTGACGACAACTCCCATTTTTCAGTTGCTCAGGCCATAAACCTTGATGAAATCCTTGACTCTTCTCTGACACTCTTATTCCACATCCAATACCTCATTAAAGTACGTTGGTCCTACCTTTAAAATGCATCCCAAACCTATTTTCTTTTCATCACTTCTACTGCTATTGTCCTGATGCAAGCTATCATCATTCTTTGATTGGATTAATAAAGTAGACTCCTGACTGATCTTCATATTTTAACACTGTCCTAATTATACTGTTTCTAACAAAAAAAAAATCTTTTAAACCACATGCCAGATCATATCTCATTTCTGCTCAAAACCATACAGTAGCTTTCCTTTTCACTTAGACTAAAATCCCCCACCTCCCACTGTTACCTTCTTGACCTTATATCTTAATTTCCAACTACTCTCTTAGCTTGAAATGAGAAAACAGAGAACAATCATAAAGTGTTCAGTAAAATAAAACTGGCAAACTTCAGTCTAGATTTGTTAATAAGAGAAAAGAGAGGGTACAAGAAATCAACCACAGAAATGAAAAGGGGACACTACTACCTGCGCTGCAGACATAAACACATAGGATGATATTGCAAACAATTTTATGGAAAAAACTTAGAAAATTTAGCAAAATTGACGAATTCCTAAACAAATCTAATTTACCAAAAGGACAAAATAAAAAAATTGTTTATCCAGAAATAAGTTCAACAGCAGCCAATTTTTTTCTTGAAAAATGTTGAGGATTGAAGGAAATAATGCATATAAAGCACTCATCATGGTAAGGACCAACAACTGTAATTAATGTTATAACTTTTGAGACATGCATCTATGGGTGATTGTATGAGTATGACGTTTCTGAAGATTAAAAATACAGGAATCAAAATCGTAGACCTTAGAGTTGGGAGTATCTCAGAGATCTTAATCCATCTATTTCATTTCATAGTCAAAGAATCTGAAAGCCAGAGGAGTTAAACTCTTCTTCAATTCCTCATGGCAAGTTAGAGGCACTGTTGGGACAATAACAATTTTTTCCTGACTGCTAGTCTAGTCATCTGTCTGAAGAACTTTGAATGTGGGTGAAAATAAACTAGCCACACACACACAAACTAGCAAGATTAAACATTACCATGGAAATATGGCTGTTGTAAAATAATGGGATTCCAGATGCTGTCTTTTAGAGAAATCAGCTGATAGCCTTATGGGGGTTCCCTTGTAATTAACACTTTGTGTTGCTCTTGCTGACTTTAGAATCCTCTTGTTATCTTTAATTTTTTGCCATTTTTATTATATGTCTTGATGTGGGCAAGATGTTGTCTTTTAATTTGCAGACCTAATTATAAATTTATTTTTCTACTCTTCTACCTATTTTAGTGCTAAGCTAGGTGAAAATGGAGTTGCAATTCAGTTTCCAACCATGTGGTTAAAAGTTTGTGTTGATCTGGTGGAGGGATGGTTATGTAATTGGTGTAGTTTGTGCAAAATGAAAATGCTAGACTCCTAGTGAGTCAGGGAAGTCACTCTCTCCTTATCACAGGCCCATGTCCCAACATATGGTAGAGAGATGATCCTAGGTGGATCACAACCTCCATTCCGGAATGTGCTTGATACCTGGCTCGGGAGTGGGTGAAAGAGCCCATGTCACGTTGCCCATGAAATCTTGTGTTTTGCTGCCAGTCCAGGGTAGGAAGAATCACTACATTGATCTGCTGTAGGATGTCATGGGGCCTATGCCCAACACGTATCCTCTCTGCACCTGCACCCAGGCCCTTCTGAGACTAAAAGGCAAGTGACAACAGATTTTGAGCCTTCCCTCCCTTAAAGCTCAGGTGCTGGCAGTCACAGGGTAGACCAGGGAAAGGAGGCTGCGTAGAGACTAGGTAACTAAGAACCCATCCTGGGTTGGTGGGAAGGTGGAGAGAGAATTAAAAAAAAAAAAAAAAAAAGGAGTTTCATTGTGGCACAGTGGATTAAGGATCCAGACTTGCTACTGCTATGGCACAGGTTTGATCCCTGGCCCAGGAACTTCCACAAGCCATGGGTGTGGCCAAAAAACAAAACAGACAAACAAAGACATTTTGTAAAGGTGGGTCACTCCTTAGTGAAGCCCTGGATCCACGTGTGTGTCTGTTTCCCCATCAGATTTCACTTATGAAAGACACATTCAAATAATCTCAATTGGTGGATGATCTGAGCCAAATTATTTAACTTCTCTAAGCCCTATTTTCCTTAGATTGTCTTTTCAAGATAGAGGCTACAGAGTATTAAATTCCAAGTGCAAGGCTTTTCTGAGCATGGAGCCCCCTGTGGCTGTACTGGTTGTATGCCCATGAAGCCAGCCCTGATTTGGTGCCACAATACCTGTTTAATCAAGAATAATGTTCCCATTTGTTTATTTTTATTTTTACTGCCATGACTCTAAGAGGTGGATCTGAGAAGATGTTGCTGTCATTTATGTCAGAGAGTGTTTGGCCTATGTTTTCCTCTAAAAGTTTTATAGTATCTGGTCTTATATCTAGGTCTTTAAACCATTTGGAGTTTATTTTTGTGTATGGTGTTAGGGAGTGTTCTAATTTCATCCTTTTACATGTGGCTTTCCAGTTTTCCCAGCACCATTTATTGAACAGGCTGTCTTTTCTCCATTGTATGTTCTTGCCTCCTTTGTCATAGATTAGTTGGCTGTGGGTATGTGGGTTTAATTCTGGGCTTTCTATCCTGTTCCATTGATCTATATTTCTATCTTTGTGCCAGCACCATATGGTTTTGATGACTGTTGCTTTATAGTATGGTCTTAAGTCTGGGAGCCTTATTCCTCCAGCTCCATTTTTCTTTTTCAGGATGTCTTTGGCTATCCTGGCTCTTTCGTGTGTCCAAACAAACTTTAAAATATTTTTGTTAGAGTTTTGTAAAAAATGTCCTTGGTAATTTGATAGGAATTGCATTGAATCTGTAGATTGCCTTGGGTAGTATAGTCATTTTGATAATATTGACTCTTCCAATCCAAGAGCATGGTGTATCTTTCCATCTATTTGTGTCATCTTTGATTTCTTTCATCAGTATCTTATAGTTTTCAGAATACAGGTCTTTTGTCTCTTTAGGTAGGTTTACTCCTAGGTATTTTATTCTTTTGGATACAATGGTAAATGGAATTGCTTCCCTAATTTCTCTTCCTGATCTTTCATTGTTAGTATATAGAAATGCCATCAATTTCTGTGTATTAATTTTGTATTCTGTGACTTTGCCAAATTCATGGATGAGCTCTAACCATTTTCTGGTAGAGTCTTTAGGATTCTCTAGGTATAGTATCATGTCATCCACAAATAGTGATAGTTTTATTTCTTCCTTTCCAATTTGGATTCCTTTTATCTATTTTACTTCTCCAGTTGCTGTGGCTAGGACTTCCAAAGCTTGTAGTGGCGAGAGCAGACATCCTTGTCTTGTTCCTGATCTCATCAGGAATTCTTTCAGCTTTTCACCATTGAGAATGATGTTCGCTGTGGGGTTGTCATATATGGCCTTTATTATACTGAGGTAGGTTCGCTCTATGCCCACTTTAAGTTACTGCACAGCAAAGGAAACCCTAAACAAAACAAAAAGACAACCCACAGAATGGGAGAAAATCCTTGCAAATGAATTGACTGACAAGGGATTAATCTCCAAAATTTATAAATACCTCCTACCGCTCAATACCAAAAAACAAACAACCCATCAAAAAATGGGAAGAAGATCTAAACAGACGATTCTCCAAAGACATACAGATGGCCAAAAAACACATGAAAAGATATTCAACATCTCTCATTATTAGAGAAATGTAAACCAAATGGTACCACTATGAGGTACCACCTTACACCAGCCAGAATGGCCATCATCCAAAAGTCTACAAACAATAAGTGCTGGAGAGAGTGAAGAAAAGGGAACACTATTACACTGTTGGTGGGATTGTAAATTGGTGCAACCACTGTAGAAAACAGTATGGATATTCCTCAGAAAACTGAAAATAGAACTACCATTTGATCCAGCAATCCCACTCCTGGGCATCTAGCCAGAGAAAATCAAGACTCGAAAAGACATACGTACTCCAGCATTTGTTGCAGCACTATTTGCAATAGCCAAGACATGGAAACAACCTAAGTGTCCATGGACAGAGGAGTGGATCAAGAAGCTGTGGTACATATACACAATGGAATATTACACAGCCATTAAAAGGAATGAAATAATGGCATTTTTAGCAACATGGATGGACTTAGAAATTAAGTGAAGTCAGCCACACAATGAGACACCAACATCAAATGCTTTCACTGACATGTGGAATCTGAAAAAAGGACACAATGAACTTCTTTGCAGAACATATACTGGCTCACAGACTTTGAAAAACTTATGGTTTCCAAAGGAGACAGTTTGTGGGGTAGGGGGATGTTCTGGAGTGGTGGGATGGAAATCCTATAAAATTGGATTGTGATGATCATTGTACAACTATAAGTGTAATAAATTAATTGAGTAATAAAAAATAAATGATTGAAAAAAAAAGATTGTTCCCTTTAATGGTTGTCTTTGACCTCTTCTCCTGGTACTTCTGACTCCCCCTTCTCTGACTGCCCAGTTGACATCACTTCTAGGTTGTCAAGTTTGATCCAGACCCTCCAAAATTTGTGAGGGACTTGAAGAAGATTTGGACTCTGATATTGGAAAACCCACTTAGTTATGAATTAACTAATGATTTTGATTTCTTTTACATGTAATACTAAGAGTGTGGATTTTGAGGACAGCAAGGCCTGAGTTTGAGTCCTATGTCTGCTCTCACTTGACAAGTGAACTTATTTAATTTCTTTAAATTTTCCCTAGATCATTCATTTGGAAGACAGTGTGGTTAAGAGAGTGGAATTTGAAGCCAGGTTGTATGGCTATAAGCAAGTCTTTAACTTCTCTGAGACATAAAAATAGGAATAATAATATTATCTACCTTATGGGATTGTATTAAGGATTCACTGCATTAGTTTATGGAAAAAGCTTAGAGCAGTGTCTGGCACGTACTAAGGGTTGAGTAAATACTAGCTGTTAATATTAATTCATCCATTCATTGAAAGAGTGTTTATACTTCACTGTTCCAGGCATAATATTTCCTACATCAAGAGGAATATTGTAAATACTCATAAGTGAGATAACACTTGTTAAGTCTTAGCACCATGACTGTCACATTGCATGACCTTAATAAATGTTAGGTACCATAATAATCATAAATACTGATAATTTATTAGGAGCTTAGTCAGAAGAAAGGTGTCATTGTCAGAGCTGTTTGGTGGTAATTGGGTGATGGTGGATGGGGGACCCACTGAAAGCTGCACAGTGGAGAGGATACTCAAAGAGCATCCTACTCCTTTCCCTCTGAGTCTTCCATTCTTCCACTCTGATTGGGTAGCATGGGATCTGGATGGCAGCTTGGTCTCCTTGCACCATCTGATCTAGGTAGAGTTGAATTGTGCCCCCAGTCTTATGGGTTACTTGTGTAAGCTGTCAGTCTTTCTATGATTTCTGAAAAATTGCCACCCACGGATTCATACTTTCCCACGGATTCATATTCTTGGGAGCCATCTTCACCCAGGAGAGTGGCTAGCAAGACCAGAAAACTTCAGACTTCCAAGTTCCACCAAAGATTATCCACATTAGTGAAAAATGTACAATTTACTCAGTATTTTGTAGGAAGGCAGAAGAATGTCTTACTACATGACATATTCTAGAGCAAACCATTAGAAAACTCCATATTAGTGATTCTTGCTCTCCTTAGGGCTCTGCTGCCATTCTGGATTTTCTCTCTCCCTCTTTACTGAGCACCTCCCTCCAGCTTACCTTTTCACTTCAGGGATCCCTTAGTATTTTGGAAAATGAATGCACATTTTCCTGGCTTATTCTATCAAACTCATATTTAGACATTCAATAAAGTGCTCAATTGAGCAATGGCCTTCTAGTAGCATAACTCAGCCTGTCTAGAGGAGATGTGATGTTCCAGATTGTGAAATATTTCCTTATTGTATTTGATTTATATATTAGGCAACATCCCTTCTTTCGTTTGTTTGTTTATTGAACAAGTATTTATGAATGTAACTTCTGGTCTAAGACCTGTCAGGTTTGGCTTTTAGGAATACGGTGGGAGCCCCTCATCTCATGGCTAAAAGATGGTAAGATTGAAATCTATACATACATGTGGTAATGCACACCTATTTCCCACCTTTGTGTAATGTTGAAAAGATTTCAGAGTATAGTACTCAAAATACAGTTCTTATAGGACACACTGTAAAAGAACCTTGTCAGAGCTGGACTTAGATTTTTAGCAACACTGCACTCATGCTCCAGTCCTCTCACTGAAGTCATAGATCAGAGTAAGAAATTGCGGGATATAGTGATGGAGAGAAGTGGCTGGAAGGTGGATCCTGAATGACATCCAGCATCTAACACCTTTTGGGGGTCACTTTTTTCATGAAAATAACCACAGTTGGAAAAGTTAATCAAAATGATGAATGGACGAAAAGGGTGAGTCATGATTACCAAGAATAAAAGTGTTGATTTGTTGACGAGATACAGAAATAATTAGTAACACATTTAAAAATTGCTGACACTTCCTAACCACTTCCAGCTGGTTCTTTGGTGTGCACTGTAGGGAACTTGATAATTGAAACTCATTTCATATTAAGTAGAATCCAAAGTGTTCTTTTGTCTGGTCTAATTCTTTCTCCTTTGACGAACCTTCTTTAATGAATAAAGAGAGGAAGGAGAGAGAGAGAGGAGTACAAGGGGATACCTTTCCCCAGTACAGAAATGAGAGAAGAAAAGAAATGTAATTTTCAATGATATTTATTCCTATGTAACGCAGACCAAACTTCTTGCTCAAAAATGGTAAAGTTGGTCATGCTTCTTCGGCTCAGAGCTTGCTTCCATCTCTGGACCAAAAAAAAAAAAATTAAAATAAAAAAAGCCAAAAAAAAAAAAATAGGGCCAAGAAATCCAAAGGTTGTGGCAATCTAGAGGATCAACTTGTTTGAGTTTAAAATGAAAAACTACATAATGCTGAGGAACAATGTCACAAAATCTGCTAGAACAGAAGTAGTTCATCTCTAATAAGCCACTATACACATGTATTCTTTTATGTTCCAGATCTAGGTCTTAAATATGATTCCACAAACATATGAACAATAAGAGTTGAAATGAAAGACTTGCAACCAGTAATCTGTTATACCCGTTTAATTGGTCTGAGTGTGGACCCAGAAATATCATTTCCATTAATCTGTGACACCGTTTTGATGAACCCAGAGACAATAGTTTGATTCAGTAACTTAAGCCTTCAAATAAAAATTTTTTAAAGTTTCCTTTTCTCTTAGCCTATTGGAAGATAAAATATTAATTTCTCTTCAGTAGTTGGATACTCTACTACTCAAGAGATAAAAAGAAAAAAAAGTCACTTGAAAAAAATTTCTTTGTTTTACTTAAGCTTATTCCTTTTTTTTTTTTTCCTCTTTTTGCCATTTCTGGGGCTGCTTCCGTGGCATATGGAGGTTCCCAGGCTAGCGGTCTAATCAGACCTGTAGCTGCCAGCCTACACCAGAGCCACAGCAATGCAGGATCCGAGCCGTGTCTGCGACCTACACCACAGCTCACGGCAACGCCAGATCCTTAATCCACTGAGCAAGGCCAGGGATCGAACCTGCAACCTCATGGTTCCTAGTCGGATTCGTTAACCACTGCGCTACAACGGGAACTCCTTAAGCGCATTCTTTATTGGCTATTGTCTATAGTCTTCTCCATTCTTGTGTCACATTAGTTATTTGTACTCAAAGACATTGTTTTCAGTTATCAGTTATTTGGCAACTTCTGCAGAAGTTTGGCTGATCTGAGTTTAGCTGATATCCATTTTATAGTTAAATTCAGCATTATATGAGAATTCTGAAATGGGTCCTGAAAACTCATTGTTAATATGCATTGAATTGAGAGAGATCTCATACAAGTAAGGAAATGCTATTCCCAAGCTGACCCATTGACTTCTGGGTTCGTCACTTGGGCCTTCATGGTATTTGTTGATTTTGGTGTCTCCTATTCAATTGCCCCGCGTCTGGTAACATACCTCAATGTCAAAGGGATCACCTTTTCTCCCACTTTTAGTCTGCTCAGTTAGAATTCACTCCACCACTGATTCGAGATGGGCGGTTTGTGAGTTCAGACTTAGAGCTTTGCTTTTCCCAGTCCCCACGCTTAGCATGAGCACATGACCCAATCTTGAGACAGTAAGATACAAAGAGAATATTGCAGATGACCATGGAAAATTTCTTCTTAAGGACTTACATCTGAAAGGATGAAGCCAACAAGATAAAGACGGAGATGAGTAAAGCAGAAAAATTTCATCCTGATGCTATTACCTAAGCCTTGAATCCAGTCATACCCCAAACCAGTCCTACCTTTAGACTTTTCAGTTACAGGAGCCAATACATTTCCTTTTCGCTTAAGCCAAATTGGGCTAGATTTTCTGTCATTTCTCACTAGAACAAAAATTCTAATTTACATAGCTATTTATTTATTTATTTATTTATTTATTTATTTATTACCTCTAGGACAAACGTGAGTGAATCTGTTTGGACAGTGGGCTTTCACACATAGACTCACTGCTTTCATCTTAATCTGAGTTGGTGATACTCACAGAGACGTGGCTTTGATGTGCTCTGAGGTTGTTTCTTTACTCAGATTATATATGTATGTGTGTGTGTGTGTCTATATCATGTAAGAGTAACATAAAGAAAACTACAATGACGTCTTTCATTGATTTCTGGGCTCTCTGCCAAATCTATAGGTTGACTCCTAAATCCCAGTGCCTTAATATCATTTTATTTGGAGAAAAGGTCTTTACAGAGGTAATCCAGTTAAAGTGAGGTCATTAGGGTAGCCCCTAATTCAATGAGTGGTATCATTATAAAAAGGGGAAATTTGAAGGCAGACACACATGTTGGGGGAAGGCCATGTGAAGAGGCAGAGAGAGAAGATGACCATCAACAAGCCCAGGAGAGAGGCCTGGGACAGACCCTTCCCTCACACCCTCGGAAGGAACCAACCCTGCAGACACCTCGATCTCAGAGTTCTTGCCTCCAGAACTGTGAGACCTACACTTTTGTTGTTTGAACCACCCACTTTGTGGCACTTTGTTATGGCGGCCTTCGTGAACTAAAACATAGTGAAGCTGCATCCGTCTCTTTCACATACATGTTTGGTGTATCACAGACTCCCCTAGACTTATAATAGTTTGACCTGTGATATTTTTGGCTTTATGATGGTGTGAAAGCAATACACATTCTGTAGAACCTGGACTTTGAGTTTTGATGTGGATCTTTCCCCGGGCTAGCAATACGTGGTAGCATACTCTCCCGTGATGCTGGGCAGTGGCCTCGGCTGCAGCTCCCAGGCAGCTATGTGATCATGAAGGCAAACAACCAATACACTTAAAACCATCATGTCCCAGACAACCATCTGTATTTCCCTTTCAGTACAGTGTTCACTAGATTACATAAAATATTCAACACTTTATCATAAAATAAACTTTGTGTTAGATGATTTTGCCCAACTATAGGCTAAAGTAAGTGTTCTGAGCACATTTAAGGTAGGTTGGCCTCATTTATTTATTTTTAATTTTAATTGGTTTTTTTTTTTTGGGGGGGCTTCACTCATGGCATATGGAAGTTCCCAGGCTAGAGGCTGAATTGGAGATGCAGCTTCTGGTCTACACCGCAGCCACAGCAGCAGCAACATCAGATCCAAGCTTTGTCTTCAACCTACACAGCAGCTTGCGGCAACAAAGGAGACTTAACCCACTGAGCAAGGCCAGGTATTGAACCTACATCCTCATGGATACTAGTCTGATTTGATACTGCTGAGGCACAACAGGAACTCCTGGTTGGCCTCAGTTATGATGTTTGGTAGGTTAAGTGTATTACATATTTTTTCCATTTACAATATTTTCAGTTTATGATGGGCTTATCAGGACATACTCCCGTGATAAGTCAAGGAAGATCGTATATATCCCCACACATATATTTGCACAGACACACACATACACACACACATGTACATAAGATCTGTTTACAGATCTGTTTTTAAATGAGCATATTTGAAAAGTCAAAGAAGAAGAACTATTTCATTACAGATTACACGTGGTGCCTCCAAACAAGTGGGTAAATTTTTCTGTAGGCTAATCCATGGAAACCATGTACAGATCTAAACCCCTCCTTCTAAGTGATTAAATGCAACCACTTAATTCTGCATTGTTTTCTTAAACTCCTGCATATTTTACAGTGTCTATCTTGGTGTTGGATGGCGAAGCAAAGAGAATGCTGTTTTAGAGAAAAGTCACATTTCTTCTAGTTTATGACAGAGAGTGATAGAGATAAAAATATTATTGTCCTTTTGCTCTCTCCCTTCGAATAGCAAAATCCCACCCATAAGCAAAAATTGATTTTTTAAAAATAAAAGAAGTTATTGTTTGCCCTTTCTATCTGAACTGCAGGATATCATCATGGTCTCCGTTGATACTACACACAATTTATAGGAATATTTCATCTGAAATCTTTGTGGAGAGTCTCAGGAAAAAGAGGTCAGATCACTAGACAATGAAATGCCCTTCACAATTTAGCATTTGAAGATTTAGAGAGAAAAGTTTTCAGCGTGATGTGATTAGGTTTTGCCATCATTTATTCTGTATCATGGCTTGAGGTTTGTCGTTTTTCAAACATTTTTCATTCTTTTCCAAGATCTGTCTTAGAATAAGACTGAACAGAGAAAGCATAAATGTCCGGGTGAGAAGAATGGACATACCTTTAACAAGTTTTTAATTTTTGTTTTAATATGGTGTACACCTTATTCCCTGCGTAATATTCACCTGATTCCTTAATGCTTTAAACGTGTCTTTTTAAAAAGAAAAAATAACAATGTCCTTCCCCATCTCTCATACTTTTGTTTTACCCTGGAGGCTGTACAACTTTATACAGCATATAGCCTGGGCTAAATACACACACATCAACCAGAACAACTCTGCTGAAGGAAAGTACTCTTTGACTAGACGTTTCTGAGCCTCACTAAAGGAAAAGAAAGTTTCTATATAAAGTACTAGATAGACACCACAATTTTCCCATCTGAATTCTACTTCTTTGTGTGTGTGTGTGTGTGTGTGTGTGTGTGTGTGTGTGGTGGATGTGTGTAACCACTGTGACCTTGGGTTATGGAAGTAGACATCAAAAGGTCAAGTGCTCGCCATAATTTTTCATTGTATATTCTTTTCACATTGTCTCAGAGATACTCTATTGCTCTTAGTTCTATTGATCCCGATTTTTTTGCATTACTTTTCCCCCCGATTAACCAAAGATAGTAGAATTCTGATTCTGTTGTATGTCTTCTCTTCCTTTTTGAGATTTTTATTGCCAGAAAGGACCTTTATCTTATCCAGCTGCAAACTTAAATAAGCTCTCCATTTCTCTAGGTCACTGATGGCAAATGTTAAACAAATTTACATTGGGGATTTTCTATTCATTTCCCACCCGTTTGACACTGAGCCAATGATAACCGCTCATTAACTGTGCAGCTCTGGATCAGTTGTGTGACCCAGACTGTGTTTCCAGTGCGTTGATGACTCTATCACAGCAGGGAAGAATCAAAGGCCTCACTAAAGTCGTGGGCGGTGCTCTCGGCCAGTATCCCTCTGTGTTGCAAAAGCTCCTTTGCAAAATGTGAAAAAGTTTTCACTGTAGTCAGACTAAGAGTTAAATAAAATTTGTATTGGGCACAAGCTTCTGTAAAATGGAACTTGAAGATCCTGTAAAAGTTAAGTGCTTCGGTTCATTTTCTCTTTTTGGTCATTTTGGGTTCATTCTATTACCATAGGTGGTATGGGAAGCTGTTCTTATGATTCGTTTATTCTCAAGCTCTCAGGAGCCTATAGATTCAATTTTTTTGTAATTTTAAATTTTTAAAATTATCAAACCATGATAATTCATGATAACGAAATTTATCAGTTATAAATGACATCTATCAGTGATAAGTGAAATTATTAAAATTATTAAACCATAATAATTCACTGAGAAATCACTAAACTGGTTAAAGCGAAGAATTAACCTCTGCCCCAGCAAGGTGAAAACTTCCATCAGTCAATGCAAAGATGCTGAGTGGTTGCCAGGATTCTTGCTCCTACTGTCAGCATCCAAAGCTTGTTATGTGTTCTCAGGGAAAGTCCTTTACCTCTGTCTCAATTTCTTCACCTGTAAAGTGAAAATAACACCTATTTTACCTAATGTGAAAGGGGTTTTCCACTATCCAATGAAATAAAATATGTATAAATTGTTTTGACGTTCTGAAACAACTATATAAATCTAAGACATTTTACAATAATAATAATAATAAATATTTCACAAATATAAAAATTTCCAGATTCTGAAAATTATAATTTCTTCTCTGTAGCTAAGGCCATGGTTTAAAAAATAAATGTTAATATATTGTATAATGTGTTGCCAATAAATTAATATTTTTCCATTGGTATGAATTGGCTCATGGAGAAATGAAAACCATTATTTTGATAATTCAAGATAAAGAGTACTTGGGAGTTGCTATGGTGGCAGAAATGAATCCAACTAGCATCCTTGAGGAAGCGAGTTCAATCCCTGGCCTCGCTCAGTGGGTCAGGGATCTGGTGCTGCCGTGAGCTGTGGTGTAGGTCACACAAATGCAGTTCAGATCCTGCAGTGCTGTGGTTGTGGTATAGGCTGGTGGCTAGAGCTCCAATTACACACCTAGCCTGGGAACTTCCATGTGACACATATGCAGCCATAAAAAGCAAAAAAAAAAAAAAAAGATAAAAAGTACTTTCATCCAAATTCTCTGAATTTCTTTTGTGTGTTTGAAATTGTCTCGGAGGACCAAAGAACTGATATTTTTATGTTGCACATTAAGAAATAAAACAATAAGATCAAATTGTACTTTTATGAAGAAGTTGTATGTGAAATGATATGTTTTTTTATAAATGCCAGTTATAAAATAAATGTCACAGGTATGTAATACACAGCACAGAGAATACAGTCAATGTTTTATAATAAATTTATGTGATGTATAATTTATAAAAATATTGAATAACTATGTTGTACACCTGAAGTTAATATAATATTGTAAGTCAACTATGTTTCAATTAAAAAAGAAATTAAATATTTTTGTATTAATCAATTGTGCTTTGAAAAATTTTTTTTTGATCTTTTTTTTGCCATTTCTTGGGCCGCTCCTGTGGCATATGGAGGTTTCCAGGCTAGGGGTCGAATCAGAGCTGTAGCCACCGGCCTATGCCAGAGCTACAGAAATGCCAGATCCGAGCCGCATCTGCGACCTACACCACAGCTAATGGCAAGGCCAGATCCTTAACCCACTGAGCAAGGCCAGGGATCGAACCTGCAACCTCATGGTTCCTAGTTGGATTCGTTAACCACTGAGCCATGACAGGAACTCCTGAAATATTTTTAACTTGTGTTATTATTTGATTAAGAGTGTGTGTGTGTGTGTGTGTGTGTGTGTGTGTGTGTGTGTGTAGCCACATCCAGAGAACATGTTTTCTTAGAAGAAATTAGGAAGCATGTTGATATCATTTATTTCCCAACATCACTTTGGAAGAAATTACTTGGAGGAAAGCAAATGACTTTTACTACTGTAAAATTACATTTTTATTTTCTTACGACCTTTTCTATTATTTACTTTATATCTCATATTACCTAGAGAACTGAATAATGATAGGAATTATTTTGTCTGTGTGTGTGAAGATGTGGGAGTTGGAAGAGCTGGTGGGACTTTAATAATTTCACCCATTAAGTGTCCTGCCTACTTTAAAAATGCAAAATCAGACTTTCCTATAACTCTCAGGACTCTTTGATGCTAAAGAAACATGTTTACGATCAACCCGAAATTCTTTTCTTTATTTATGAGTCTTATATTTTGCTTGAAGTTTGCCTTTTTCTTTGAAAATTTATTGCATTTTTTCATCCAATACAATTTTTCTGAAACTGTCACCCTTTATGTTGATGCATCTGGAAATTAAAATGTTGTAAGACCTGTAAGGCCCACTATTAAATTTATTTAATAGAGGAAGTTGAAACAAAAGCTTGGGATTCATAATTACTTCTGAAATAATTTCTTCCTTTGAGTCTTGTTAGTTTTTTCTAAACGATCATTTAAAAATGTCGTCTTACTCTTAGATAATAATTTATGTGATAAGAATAATTTTAAAGGAGTTATTAAATTGTTTATCCTCTACTTTAGAGAAATAATTCATAAGTGATTATTTCAAGTCAAAGAACTAAGTGAACAGAGTAAATTTTACAACATGAAACTCAGTGATGCTGCCTCCCAAGGGCTCAGCAGCAAACAAGGTTCCTCATGGTTCTCCTTTGAATTTTTTGGTGAGACTTTCATAATTCGGTGTAATGAATGACAGAATGGAAGTGAGATGAATAAGGACCTTCCTGGTCCATGAAATTTATTTCTTATCATCCTGGTAGCCTTGTAGAAGAATGTGCTTACAATAATTAGAAACATCAAATAATCTGAAACAACTGTAAAGATGTAAACATGTCCTCAGCCTCGAAAGCATGTTCTGATAGTCTATTATCAACTATTCTAGCTCTAGGTGACCTAGAAATACATATAAACAGAAGAACATGTCTTTGCACTAGAGACTTCATAATTTAAAGACAGATAGTGAAGGAGACTGGTAAATGATGGAAAAACAGCACAGATGATGAATTTATTTTCTTCATAGATATGTCATGGTAAATTTTTCTTTTCTCTTTTTTTTTGTCTTTTTTGCTATTTCTTTGGGCCGCTCCTGCGGCATATGGAGGTTCCCAGGCTAGGGGTCGAATCGGAGCTGTAGCCACCGGCCTACGTCAGAGCCAAAGCAACGCGGGATCCGAGCCGCGTCGGCAACCTACACCACAGCTCACAGCAACGCCGGATCGTTAACCCACTGAGCAAGGGCAGGGACCGAACCCGCAACCTCATGGTTCCTAGTCGGATTCGTTAACCACTGTGCCACGACGGGAACTCCAAATTTTTCTTTTTTTAAGAGTGGAGAATATTGTGTGTGGACAGTGACATCTGTCAGTGCCAGACACAACTTCTTTCCTACCTCTGAGTCCCTACCATCACCAAACAAAGGGAGGCCATGCTAGGACAATGGATGATAACTCTGGTCATTCTAAAAATTATTTTTTTCCTAATTAATAACTGAATAATCAGAGGGAAAATTGTTTCCCTTGGTTTCCTCACAGATGTTGAGGCTGGTCACTAAGTAGTGTCCTCAAATCTCAGGGCCATCCCACTGGACCAGCTTCACAATTGCCCCTTGGTGGCAGTGCTCAGGTTCCCATCAGTGACAACTGGGGTGGACATCTGGAGAGCCTACGGACGGCATCTCCATATGACCTGGCTTTCTCACAGCATAGCAGCTACAGGCTCTAGAATCTTCTGCATCATTGTCCATGGCTCCAAGTCCAACTTTCCCAAATAACAAGGAGGAAGCTGGGTTTCCTTTTCTGAACTAGTCTTGGAAGTCGTGGTGTCACTTCCATTACATTTGTTTGGTGGTGACTCACAGGCCCACCCAGACTCCAGGGGAGGGGACATAGACTCCACTTCTCAGAGGGTCACATTATTTATGAATACATGCAGTGGGAAATATTTTCATGACTATTTTGGGAAATACAATCGATAGCAGAGCTTATGTAATTTTTTTAGTATGCACTCACTTCTAAGGTAATATTTTTCAGTCCATAAATTTAATTACGAACTGATGAATCCAGAATTTAGGGTGTTCCCGTTCTGGGTCAGCAGGTTAAGAATCCAGCTAGTATCCATGAGGATGCAGGTTCAATCCCTGGCCTTGATCAGTGGGTTAAGGATCCCATCTTGCACCAAGCTGTGGTGTAAGCCAACGGCTGTGGCTCCAATTAGTCCCCTAGCCCAGGAACGTCCATGTGCCCCAGGTGCAGCTCTAAAAAGAAAAAAAAAAAAACAAAAAACATATCTCCTTATATATCTTGACTTCTACCCTGAATTCTACATAGGAATTCTCAGTTCTCTGTCTGACCCTTAGCATCCCTTGCCTCTCAGCCCCAACCTCTGGTAATTAAAAATATCTCCAGATAATATCAGATATTCCTTGGAGGCAAAACTGTTTCTGCCTGAGAACCGTTAGTCTAAAGGGATTTTGATTGTTTTGTGATGCTGTTCTACTCGCTAATATTAAAAAGTTTAAATGGGAATTCCCATTGTAGCTCAGCGGAAATGAATTTGATTAGTATACATGAGGATGCAGGTTCGATCCCTGGCCTTGCTTAGCGGGTTAAGGATCTGGCATGCCATGAGCTGTGGTGTAGGTCACAGACAAGGCTCAGATCCCATGTCGTGTGGCTGTGGCCAGTGGCAGTAGCTTCGATTCGACCCCTAGCCTGGGAACCTCCATGTGCTGTGGGTACGGCCCTAAAAGGACAAAAAAAAAAAAAAATTTAGATGGTAGCTTACTGCCCTGCATAAAGTTCATTTCCTTGGTTTTTCAAATCCGTAAACACACTTTAATAGAGAACTGATTTCAAAGCCCTGTTGGTAACTCTAGCTTTTAAAAATGGAGTTCCCTCAGGGCTCAGTGGATTAAGGATCCAGTGTTGCCACTGCTGTGGCTTGGGTCACTGCTGTGGCATGGGTTCGATCCCTTACTGGGGAACTTCCGTGTGTCATGGGCATGGCCAAAAAAAATGAAAAGCCTGGAATTGCCAGCATGACTTTCCTGGCTGGTATGAATGAAGCCACTGGGTAAGAGAAAGAGATATGCCCTGTTATAATTAGTGTGTCTGTTTTAGGCTGCATATCATTTTACAGAGTTTTGACCCATGTGTATTGAAAACAAAAAGACTTCAGGAACAAGAATTCAGCAATGACTTGTAGGATATTTTTGTCAAGGTAAATTAATCTTTCTTTTATGTTAATCCTTTTGCTTCAATCCTTTCTCATTGAGCTTTCATAGAAAATGTCCTATGTTTGAATTATCCATACTATCTTTCTTTTATTATAAAATCCATAAAGTAAAGGGAATGAGTTTTCATGCTGTCGTTCAAAACACCAGGCCCCATGTTTCAGGATTATTTTTGTTGCTTCTGCTGATGATTATAATGACACTATACAACCACATGCCAGATATAAATAGTGAAGTGATAATTATATCTGCATATAACAGAATGGATCTCTGGTTGCTTTGGGATTCACTGGCATTCTCAGTGGTCATATAAAAGCCCTGTGAAGCTATGTGCAGAGTTTCTGGAAAGAATCGATGTATATTTCTAAAGGTTAGAGGCAGAAGAAATTTCTCCTCGTTATTCATTAGAAAAGGGCGTCCTGCTTCCTTGTGAAAGGAGAAATAGAATTGAGTATTGTAATTTGGTGATTCTTTTCATGGTTTGCTGGGGGTCGATTCCCATTTCTTACCAAAGTTAAAATTAAAAAAGCAAATCTCTGCTATGTACTTTACGTACAAAAGTGAGCTGTATATAATACATATGAAACATATAATATATTTATATATAGTTTCCTAATTAGCTGGATATAACTCTAGTCATGTTTCTTAATCTTTTTATATAGTGATAATAATAAGACTTCATATAGTTGTTTTGAATATGGCATGAATATAATATATAGATCCTTAGAATATTGTACACAGTGTATGCACTCAATAAACCTAGCTATGGTTGAGAGTATAGTTTTTCTCTCTCTCTGTCTCTGTCTCTCTCTCTCACACACACAACTATCATATTTTCAATTCATACAACAAGCATGTACTGGGTATTACGGAAGTATACTAGGTGGGCATTAGAAGTGGGGGTGTTTCCTGATCTCACAGAGCATGTGTTCCAATGAGGAAGACCGACCAAATACAATTCACAGGTAAATAAAAGTAACTGCAATTCATCCTAAGAGCCAAGAAGGAAATCAGTAGGCAACCCAGAGAAGGAATAAGAATAAGGGTGTGGATGGGAGGTGCCCTTAGAGGGCTGGTGAGGAAATGCCCCTCTGGGAAAATGCCATCAGGGTTGGGACTGGAGGGCTGGCGGGACTTAGCCTATAAAGGAAGAGCACGGGTAAGGTAGATTTACCTGCCTAAAGGCAGGTGCCATGTCTTCCATTGTTTGGTTCTCCATATCCATACTAGGAAATGGGGCTTAGGAACAAACATATGCTGATGCTTTTTCACTGATGGACTGAATTTGGGACTAACCATAAGTGGAGAATACCTCCGGACCACTGACTTGGACCTAGATTTTGAGTTAGTTTGATTTTGGGGTTCAAGGAAGTCATCTGGGATATGAAAATGAAATCAGGGATTTGAGTAACAAAGTCAATAATTTAGAAAAGTGCTAAGCTCCCCTTGCTGGCAGCTGCAGCTGTCTGGGTCTCTAGAGGGGCATCTTACTTACTAAGTTATGATTTTTAATTTTAAACCAAGAAAAACAAAACAAGTGTAGTAGTTTTGGTTTTTTTAGAAGAAAGGTTTACTTTTTAAAAAATGAAAATAAAAATAATGTATGCATAAAAGTTATAGAAAGTTATGAGAAATAAACTCACCCTCTCTTTTTTAAGCCCCCACTTCTGTTCCCAATAATCTCTTTTCAAAGGTAAGCCATTTAAGCTTCATATGAATTTTTTTGTAGAAGAATATAATTGCATCTATCAGCACAAATATTATATATGTGTATATATGTATATATTCAAGTCTTTGCAAATAGGATTGTACTATAAATCTGCTATATATCTTACTTTTTCACTTAAATGGCTTAAAGTCCTCTTATTTGAATCCATAAAAATGAACTTTTTTTTTAATGGCTGCCTAATGTCCTGTTTTATGAGGTTATCACAATATATTTTGCCATACCTTCATTAATAGGTCTTTGGATTATTTTTCCTACTTATTCTTACTACATAGGATCCTGAAAAGAGCATCCTGATTAGCGGGAACATTATTTTTTTAGTAGAGTCAGGTCCTAATCGTAGAATTGTTTAGTCAAAGGATATTTAAGCATTGTTAATTTTGATCATTACTACTAAATCGCACTAAAAAATTGATACCAATTAAAACTCTCATCAAAAACATCAGAATTCCTTGTAACCTATCTTTCCATAGTTGCATTAACACTGGATATTATTAAACTTTAAAGATTTTGCCAGTCTGACTGATAAAAACATTTGCGTTTTGCATTTCATTAGGAGTCAGATTGAGAATCTTTTTGCAGATTATTGGCCATTTTGTTCCTATATCTGTGAATTGCCTATTTATAGTAATTGATCACTTTCCATTCTTTTTTTTTTCCTCTTTGGTTTTTTCTTGCTAATTTGTACAAATATTATGTAAATTAGAAGATTAGCTCTTGGACTCTCAGAATATGATGCAAATATTTTTCTTTCCTTTGGCCATTGATCTTTTAGCTTTGTTTATATTTTTTGGCATTTTCCTTAACAGTTTCTTAGTTTTGTGTCATGTTTAGGAAGGCCTTTCACATTACAAAATTAAAGAAATATTTCCCCATGTTTTCTCTGAATACTTTTATGGTTTCATTTTGTAATTCAAAATCTTTGATCCATCTGGAATTTATTTTGACATAAGGGTAATTTTCTTTTCAAAATGATGAGGCAGTTGTCACCACGCTGTTTATTGAATAATATGTAAGTGACTCATTATTATTTTAGTAAAATGCACGGGCTCAGATTTTGGAATCAGAAAGACCTAAATCCAAACCTTGGTGTGACAGTCCTTGCTGCATCTTTCGTACAGGGTTAATACTTAGGGGTCACAATGTTTCATTTGAAACCACTTTTGTTGCCAGAATGTTTCTCAAGGGAGCTTAGCACATTGAGGATCCCACCTATGGCTCCAGGGTTGAGCCTACTCACTGCAGGGCTTGCAGGTTGCCAGGACACCACGGTTGTCATCTCTTCCTTCTCGCATCCACCAGGACAGCCATATTTTATCCCACCTCTGATTGTTGATCTCCTCGGATTCCTTTTCAAACCTGAGTGCTCTTCCTTCTCTCAGATACTCTCAACGCTCTCTTTCAGTTACTTCTGAACCCCTCTTCTTGAGCAGGACACATTTCTGTTTGCCTGAGCCTCTCTGGGTGGGGCCGTGGGGAACTTTCTGCAGCTATCTCAGACCTCTTCGGTCCAGAATGTCTAGTGTCCTCTGTGCCACGCTGGGGGCTGGGAATACTCTGTGAGGCTCCCTGACCCCCACCCACACAACCTCTCTTCTCAGCTCCATCAGCCCAGATGGAGGCTCCAGCGTTATCAACACTCCTCGGTTCAGGCACCCAGAGCAGCTCAAACACCATTGTTTCTTCTGTTTCCTCCTCTCTCCCTCCCGGTGGCAAACTTCATCAACTCTGGGGGGTCGGTGGCTAGGAAAAAAACTGGTTCTGACTGAAAATACCTATCATTCCAGATTTTTTTTTTTTTTTGTCCCAGGCTTGGATCTCAATCTTTAAAACCCCAAAGCCAAGGATTTTACTCTTTTGTTCTCTTCTCCCAAGTATCAACCCTACCCTAAGGCAATGGATATCTCAAAGTCTTTGAATAGGGAAGGGACAAGATTAGGAAAGCGTTACTGAGAAGAAAGCACATTAGTTAATATATTAGAATAAGATTCCTCTGTGTTACTAATTGTGTTTAATACGACAGAGAAAACCAGCTATGAGGACGTAGGAGCAAAAGATTAAACAAAACGAAATTTATTGCCATTTTACGGGTTTCATAATCACCAATATAGAAAATGTCAACATAGGAGGTTTGCTGAATGGAATGGACATCAGCCAAGCCGAGGATGTTGTGTACACTGCGAAGTGTGCTTCACTATTAACTGTTCTCATCCCATCTTGCTTCCCCCCAAATTGCAAACTTATAACTAACACTTTGTCCATAGAAAATCTCTCAGTCTCAATAGAAAAGCCCTCAGATATGCATTTGCCTACTATATTCCCCTCTTGCCAAGAAATTGTCTATAAAATTGTTAACATCTAGTTCTAAATAAACATCCTCCTCTCCATGTGTTATAAAACTCTGGAACTCTCCCAGCATCCAAAACAGCATGGTCTCTTATAGTCTTTTTTTTTTTTTTTAATTAAGAGAAAACAATTGGAATGGATTAGCAATGAGATCCATTTCACTGGTTATCACAATAATTTGCAAGAAAAGACTACAGCTATAAATTGAATGTAAAATATGTAAGGTTCTTTTATAAGGCATTCAGGATTTTCACTTAGAATTATTCTGCACTATAAAAATGATAATTTTGACTGTTTGAAAATATCTCAGTCATGAAAAGATTTGTTTTAGGTTTCCCAAAGCCAAGAAAATGCTAGCATGACATGATGTCACACCTACAATTTTGGCATAGGTCTGCATAATTCTTGAAGTTCAGTGTGGATCAATAATTGCTGTTACTGCTACTAAATTGTTCCTGAGTGGATTTATTTAGTATTCAATGGTGCCTGAGAGAAGGAATCGTTTATCTATAAAGCTGTCATAGATAAGCAACACAATCAAAACACTCTCCCCATGAAAATTTATTTTTAACTTGAAAGAAAACATCCTACTGACCACCCACTCACCGATTGTGAGTTTTGCTGGTACATGGAATCCTTGTTACAAAATTAACTAAACTACTCTTGCTAGGAATTCAGGGTAAGCCGAGTCCATTTGGGACTTTGTCCAAGCAAATCTATTTAGTGTGAATACTGAGAATAACCTGGTTTGAAAACTTTTCACTTATGTGTGATGTCTTGGTAGACAGAGCGCCTAAGGACAGTGTCACACTAAGTTTCCAGGGAGCTAATTTGATTTGTTAAATTAAATAATTAAATTTATTCTTCTTGTGCCTTGGGGTGGTAAAGAGGAGATGGGTACATGGAGAAAAAAGAACCTAGTAAAAATTGGTGCTTATTTTAAAGTCTGATTGATGATGCTTTAATTGCAGGTCTTACATTTATCCGAGGAATTTTTATAATTGAGTCAAAAAGGGAAGACTCACTTTCACTAGAGATTCTTTCACATTGTGAAGGAGAAACGGAATTGTGCGAAGTCTTGGTTTGGAAAAACCAGTATCAAAATTATACCACCAGTTACCTGTAGTCACATTGTGGTGTTTTTATAAAATGATGATACTAAAGTTTCCATGAAACTTTAAATTTGTGTCTCATTTATCCTTAACAAGTAGAATAAATAGGTAAAAAGAATACCACTTAAGGAGGAAATGAACTAGAAAAAGGAAATGATAATGAATTCCTAGATATTTATGCCTAGGCAAGAAAACACTTAGGCTTAAAAAAATTGACTCTGTCAAGTGAGAATTACTTAATGCCTGTAATTTAGTTAAGGGACTTGGGAAATGGAAAGGCAAAATGTACTGAGTAGTGTTGGTGCTTTGGTGGAATGTCTAATAAATGTGTATATTCTGTTTGTAAAATTACAAAAACTAATGATGACAAATAACCCTTATGGTGACCGGATTACATATTATTTAATCTGTAATATTCTTAGTTTGTTTTCAAAAACTCATGTTGTTCCACTTACAGAGTCAGGAAAATGACAAACTCTTAAGAGATTTACCATGAAAAGTAGTAGCAGCCTAACTATTTAAAATCCAAAGAAAAATTTCTCCTTCCAGCTGTGATTATGACAAAGAAAGTGACTATCGAAATTATCGCATTCCATCAAAGTCACTTAGTCCTATATTACTCTTTAAAAAAATGACTCACATCCAAATTCTGACCCAAAAAATATATCAATTGACAGGCTTGCTAGGTTTTCGTAGAAATTTAAAATTATGATGAAAATGTCTCCCCCCAATTCATTCTCTTTTAAGCCACAAGATAATAGTGATTTGATTCATTTCGTATAATATATATTTTTTAGAAATTAAAGTGTAGAATGTAACTTATTTATCTGTGGCTATTATGAAGGGCAGAGAATAGAACTCATAAAAAAAAAGTTTATTGCAAATCAAGCTGGGGGGACTCAGGGCCACATCTGGGCCAGATTCACATCCCATGTAATTCACTAGGCGAATTCCCATCAAGTTACATAGGGCAGAAATTAGACACAGAGGAACAGATCAGTGCTTTCACAACTTGACATTTTTATAGTTTCTCTCACCACACTCACTCTTTTAAGTAGTTTGCAGGTTTATCAGCGAGATCATTAAGTATTTGAATGTGTTCAATGAAATATTCAGTTATGATAGTTAAGTAAATAAAGCCGTTGAGGTCTGCCTTGCATGCACGGCTCACTTTTTTGACCTTCATAACCAGTCATCCCACAGGCTCTTGCTCGTTCAAAGAACTTTCACTGTCTAACAAAAAAAATAAAAATAAAAAAAAATAAAAAATAAATTAAAAAAAAAAGAAAAAGAGAGTTCCCGTTGTGGCACAGTGGAAACGATTCTGACTGGGAACCATGAGGTTGCAGGTTCGATCCCTGGCCTTGCTCAATGGGTTAAGGATCTGGTGTTGCTGTGAGCTGTGGTGTAGGTTGCAGACTCGGCTTGGATCTGGCATTGCTGTGGTTGTGGTGTAGGTCGGTGGCTACAGGTCCGATTAGACCACTAGCCTGGGAACCTCCATATGCCGCGGGTGCAGCCCTAAAAAGGACAAAAGACAAAAGACAAAAAAAAAAAAAAAAGAAGACCTTTCACTGTCTAAAAATGTGTTTGCTGTTTAAAATATAGAAAACCCTTAAAATGGAAAAAGTTTACGAAAACAAATTGGGAGAGTTTAGGCATAGGAGACTTCCCTTTGCCTACTGGAATGAAGGCCCTCCTACTGATGCTGTGTCTCTCAGCTGCTGTACAAGGTACCAGGCATTACCAGCCCTCCAGGACCTCACAGTCAAATGAGATACAGCAATGACAATAGTGAGTTTTTACGCTATGTGAAAAGATAGAGGTATTCATAAAGTGCTAAGGGAAAGTGAAATAGGGAGTGATGATTCTGATTTGGTGGTGCTTGGGTGTGGGTTTAGATCTGAGAAAGTCAGAGCAGGGGACACGTTAGCTAATGTTGAAGGATGAGTAGAAGTTTCTGGAAAGGATGTTTGGGGAAAGGCATTCCTGACAGAGGGAAGCATAAGAGCAAATGGACAGTGGCAGGAAAGTTCACTGTGTATGAAAAGGAGTCCAAATGCTGTGGACACGTGGAGGGTGACTGTGAAGTGATGGAGGGAGTGAGGGGCTAGGAGCATCAAAGGGTGAGGTGGGACAGGGGCCCTGAAAGGCAAGCAGAGCAGATGAGGATTTCCATGCTAAGCAATTTTTGCTCTATCCTCTGAGTTTTTACTTATATTGGGTCATGGAACCCTAAGAACAATTGTTGGCAAACTTTATTTCATATTAGAGTCACCGAGGGAGATTAAAATAATCCAGAAGCCCAGGCCACACTCTTTAGAACCTCTGGAGATGAAACACAGGCCTCCATTTTTTTTTTTCTTTTTATAAAATCTCCAGGGCTTTTCAGTATAAATCAGTGTCTCTCGAAGTGTGATCCCAGCTTCAGCAGCATTGGTGCTCATTGAGAACTTGCGAGAAATGCAAATTCCCGGCCCCGAATCCAGATACCACGTTCAAAATTATGATGGGGCCCAGCAATGTGTTTTAACAACTCTCCAGGAGATTTTGATGTGTGCTAACATTTGAGACTCATTGCCTTAAGAATTGAATGAAAACAGTTAATGTCCTTTCCAGAAAAATATTTATTTTTAAATATAATATTAGGCAGTGGATAGAAATCCCTCTAGTCCTATTCCATTTCCTTCCTGTAAGCTTGGAATCCAGGTTAAGAATTCCTCCTCTAGGCAGTGAGAGACACAAATTTTAAGTAAAAGAGGGGCATGATAAACTTTGGTAGTGGTATGATGGCTGCTAGAGTATAAAGAATGGGGAGTAATGAGGAGATACTGGAGTCAACCACACCCCGTGGGAGGTCAGTGGATGGTCAGATAGAATGCGGTGACTCATCAGTGGCGTGGGGTGGTGGAGAGGGATTGAAAAATGATTCCAGGATTTCTAACTTGAGCTTGGAATGAGTGAGCTCTTTATCTTGGAGAGAGACTATAAAGAGAGAAGGATTGGAGGCAAATATGATGATTACTGGACGCATATAGGGAGATGTACTAAAAATAGGTCTGAAATTTAGTTGAGGGTTGTAGACGGTGGGTAGTTATATTAGAACCATTAGCCTAGAAACAGGTAGATGTTTCTAGGCTAGGTAGAGGTTCTTATCCTCTCACTCCTGATATTTTGGACTGGCTGATTCTTCGTGTTGGAAGGCTGTCCTGTGAGTGTAGAATGTTTAGAAGCATTCTTGATCTCTATCCACTAGGTGCCAGTAGCCAACACCCCCTGCCATTGTGACAACCCCAAACACTTCCAGACATGGCTTAGTAGCTCCTAGCACCAAACCTGTTGAGAACTGCTGGGTGCAGATGAAATCTGGAGAGTAGATGAGATTGTTGTTGACGGAGGGGGGGAGCTGGTGGTCAAGGAGGACCCAGCAAGCGATTGAGATGTTCATAAGATTGGAAGAAAGTGGCATCACAGGTGCCGTGAAAGGGCTGAGTTCTCAGAAGGTGGCTGAATGGCAAACATTACCCATAAGAGTGAGAATTGAGAGGTCTCTGGATTTGGTGATCTGCAGGTTATTGTGAATGTATGTATGTGGAAGAGGAAACAAGAAAAAGCAGAGACTATCGACCTACATTACTTCACTGAGGGATTGATTAGGAAGAGAGAGAGGAGGAGACAGAGGCAAAAATACGGGAGATGGCTTATTCTAGGACTGCAGAGGTTTGCAAACACAGTCGACTGAGAGGAAAGTGTCAATGATTCCAAATAAACATAGAGCTTCAGGTGGAGCCCAAATCTATTCTTCACTAAGAGCTCAAAATAGAAATATTATTAATTATGAAGAAATACTATTAATTATGAAGGGGATATAAATTGTAGCAGCAACACACTGAGTAATTACAAGTACAGGTGCTGTTACTTTAAAAAATAATAGTATATTAATTGTTACGAGACAAAATTAGTAAATAGGAGAATGCATTTCATCCACCATACGGTAACATCCTGTTTATGTGGTTTTGCCTCTTGGCTGAGTCACCTTAATAATAGCGATGGTGTTCTTTTTTCCTTTTTTGGCTTCTTCCTTCATTCTTTTCTTTTGAGTCTCCATAACCAGCATGAGGGCAGCAGACTCACCCACAGCTAGGAACAAGCCTTATTTTGTTTGCCTTGGGACTGGGACCATGTTTATAGTAACATATTTCTTCAAGGGAAATGAAGAGAGGAAAAAGACTTTATTATTATTTTGCTAGCAACTTTCTTGCTGTACAAACATTATCTGTATATGAAGAAATCATTCTCTTGAACCTGTTAACTGTGTGCGAGTGCACGTGTGTGTGTGTGTGTGTGTGTGTGTGTGTGTTGCTTCAATTTCCGGGTTCCCATCATGGCGGCTGATGGCCCTGGGCATCTTATTTATTCTTTCCAGATCTCAAGGCCGTCATTTGCACAATGAGCAGGTGGGACTTGATAAGCTCTGAGGTTGTTTCTGGCTTTAAAATTCTATAATTATATGATTTCCTTTCTGCATTATCTTTGTTTGGTAAGAGCTTGCCTTAATCTGATCCATTCCTGAGCAAAATCTCTCAGATTGACTTGAAGCTCCAATTTTTACTCTGGTTCTCACACCTTTTTGTTTATTAGGTCATAAGTAATGAGCTCTGAACGCTTAAGAACTTGCCTGAGTTCACAGAGGTAGCTCATCAGGGGTGTAGACAGAGTGAAAAAGAAAATTAAGGTTTCCCAATTCTCCACTGCAGTATTTAAATCCAGGAGAACAAGTCACCCATGAAAATGTAGAATCTTTGTGGGTCTGTCCTTTCTTCAAGAGCTCTTCCTAAATGTATTGACTGAATTCTTGCCTTTTGAATCCCATCTGTAAACAACTGGATTGGTGGGTTTTAAGCACATTAATAGAGACTCATGTGTGAGTTTATTTCTACCACTAGATATGGTAACTATGATAAAAGGAATCAACCATTTAAAAGAGTAACTCGATTCCCCAGAGATTGCATTTAAATTTATTAATATGCTTTGCATTAACACTCTTAGCTTTTAAACATCCACTGTGTGTTTGTTTAGCTCCTAGTTTTGAATGTAGGAAACCACAATAATAAACTCATCCTAAATTCCCTCACCCTTGTGAGTGAGCCTCAGTAGGTGGGAAGGATTATGGCAGGGGAGTGACTGGCTAGACAATGGGTTGTCCAAAATAATGTAGTTTTTCTTCGGATTAAGGAGTGGGTGAAATTTCATTTCTATCTTGGAACTCTTATTTGGATTTTTTTTTTTAAACCTAAGATAAAAATTCCATTCCTACATCAAGCTAATTCTAGAGCAATGAAGGTACTTTATTATTTTTTTTTAAGGTAGAGGTTGTCATTCTTTGCATGACAGTCTATCCACTGAAACTGAGCAAAATGTTTTTAATTATATGAATTTGTCCCTCACAGCACATTGGCTTTTAGGTATTATAGTTATGCAAACTGGGTCCAAGGTATTAGCAGGCTAATGTTCACATGGCAAACTAGAAACAGGATTGCTTTGACTCACAGATGTAGAGAACAAACTAGTGGTTACCAGTGGGGAGAGAGGATGGAGGAGGAACATGAGGGGAGAGGGATAAAAAAGGATGATTTGGGGATTATATGAAATTGTGTGGGAGTTCCCATTGTGGCTCAGTGGTTAACAAATCCAACTAGGAACGACGAGGTTGTGGGTTCGATCCCTGGCCTCGCTCAGTGGGTTAAGGATCTGGTGTTGCTGTGAACTGTGGTGTAGGTCACAGACGAGGCTCAGATCCCAAGTTGCTGTGGCTGTGGTGTAGGTCGGTGGCTACAGCTCCAATTCGACCCCTAGCCTGGGAACCTCCATATGCTGCGGGTGCAGCCCTAGAAAAAGACAAAAAGACAAAAAAAGAAAGAAAGAAAGAAAGAAAAAAGAAGAAAAGAAATCGTGTGTATGAAATTTTTGAAAATTGTGAAGTCTTCTAGAATTTAAAGAATCCTCCATTCAATTTAAAGAAAAAGAAATAGGATTGTTTTGAGAGAAAAGAAAGTTCTGAAATTGTTCTCCACTCTATTCTTTGCATGTGAGTAAAAGAACTAGGAATCCTCTAAGCAGGAAAAGTGGGAGGAAAAAAGGAGAGGAGAAATGCAGCAGAGTACCTAGGAGGCAAAGGAGGACTAAAGAGATGTTTGCACCTGCGGAGAAGTAATGATTTAAGGGTGCCCAAGAACAACTGGAGACGTGTTTCTACACATCAGCACCTCAGGCTGGACCCGCACTTGAATGGCTGCTACTCCCAGACTGGATTTTATTGCTTTTGTTCTGGTCTATGGTTGTGACCTATCAACGCTGGCTGAAGTCATAATTTCTGGAGACTTACTTATCAACATTATGTTTCGTGTCAACGTGTCTACCTGTGAAATCTGGGATATTCTAATGTCTGGAGGATGAACCAGTAAAACCACATCTTTGCCCCTTCTCCGCTGAATAAAAGAATGGGGAGTAGCCTTCCTTTGTCAGCACATTTTTTTTGCCCTCTTCTTATGGCCTTTTTATTTATCATTTTTCCCCTTCTGCTTCCTTCTTTCATCTGCAATCCTTTCCTCATCCAAATCCCACATTTTCTTCAAAACGCATCTCCAAATTTATGTTCTTCATAAAGCCTTTGATGACTAAACTGTACAGATCGCTTTGCCTTATTTTTGTTGTGCTTCTTCAGCCCTGATGCATTCAGTTCATACCAGCACGTTTTCCTTGTCTTCCAGATTGTCTACTGGTGTCACAAAAATATCTTTTGACTCCCCAAGTGAAGACTGATTTTCCTGCTTCTCGATCGTCTGCTGTAATACCTAGCACAGTGCTGGGCCCCAAATACTTCCGAAATGAATCATTACATGCTGAAGACGGTGAAAAGATTTAAAACAAAAATCATCCTGAAGCTCTTCTGGCAAAAGGTCAACTGGAATTTATGACAAATGTCAGTAGCGGAGGACAAGATATGGGTGTTGTTCCCAGATATGAAGGGGAGATGACACCAACACAGAGAAATGTGAGGCAATTGTTCTGTCTCCTTAACAGTCCGTGTATAATCCTAAATGATACACAGGGGCTGGCATGGTGAGCTCCGTCTGATTCCAGGGATATCTTGGGCTTATTTAACAATGCTACCCTTAGAATAACATTAGCATACTAATCTATACTACTGGCCAAGAACCACATTCCTAGGTATCTTTTAACTAGATGGATTGAGCCGATCGCCCTAGATAACCAGGATAATGGTTAGCCTGACGGCCCAGAATTTTAAGAGGGCAGTATTGGGGGGGCGGGGGCGTGGTGGGGGGAACCTCATGAATCTAAATCCTTTTTTTCCTTTTCTAAGGTTCTTCCCAACAACACGCATGGTGAAAAATCCTCTGAAATGTAAATGCCTCTTTCTTTTCCCTTGCTTGTGCTGCAATATCACTCCTGCGCACTTCACTGAGCTTGAAAATTGCACAAGAAAGACACAGCCTCCCCCGCCCCCCCAGCGCCTAAACTCCTCTGTTTATAGTCAGTTTGCCTCCCTGGATCTTATGTTTTAACACATGCTGTAGTGTTCAGATTGCAAACACAGCGGAGGGATGTTTAAATCCTAAAAACAAACTGTTTTCATTGCAATGTGCAAAACAGCATTCCACGAAGACATTTCAATTAATATTAGCTGAGTGAGGGGAGTCCTCGCTCTGTGGCCTGTTCAGTGTTTGGCCTCTCTCTGCTGAGACTGCCAACCAGGGTGCTGCCAATTAATGCCAGCTGTGATCTATTGTTTGCTTCTGACACCTGGGAAGTCCCAGCGCATCAGAATCCTGCAAACAGCAGCTGGCTTAGTGGAGGCTGCCAGACTTCGGGGATTCTGAGATCTCTCAGCAAAGGTAGGGGGCCGTCTTGTTTTAGTTAAGGGAATAGTTCGGAAGAGCCAGCTTAAAATCCAAGATGACTTAGATTTAACAACCCCCAAATTTGGGGGAGGATCAGCCCAAGTCTCTAAGCCTCCTATCTCCTTCTAGGCCCCCATAGGGCCAGCTTTTAAAAAAATAAACGAGTGTTCCTAATCCTTTCTTATAAAGTCCCAAAGAGTACTTGTTATGCTGTAAAGGCATTTTCATGACCCCCTATATCTCCAGGAGGTTCTCAATTTGGTTCAGTTGTGCTGTAATTTAGTTTTACATGTGTTGAAAAACATGTATGTCCTCCCGCTGTCAACAATGCTTTCTGTTACCAGGCTCCCTCTGATTTTCTTACTGACAACACTTAAGAGCCAACATTTATTGAGTGCTTACAATGTGCCAGGCACTAAGCCCTTTACAAATTTTATCATTTCAATTCATTTATCTTTGACAAACATGAGTCAAGGTAGTAGTTACTCAAGTGGATGGAAGGTCCGTCAGTTGCAAGGGTTTCTCTTTTCATTTCCACACGGTATTTATTGTTCTTAAGCGATGATCACATTTGATTCTGTACTTGGGTTCCCTTTTGAGGAAGAACCTGAGCAGGTTGCATTGCATGACTGCCTTTCACTGTGGTGGGGTAGTTGGGTGAGTTGTCTTATTCCTCCTCCTCCGTTTGGTCATTTTGGGAGCATTCTGACGTTTCCTCCTAGAGCCCTTGAATTATGCCATGAGGACAGAAACTGCTTGTCTGTGTCATATTTGTGACTGTCCTGCAATTTATAAACCTCCACAGAGCCCCGTAAGGATAGCAGACAAGGCCAGAGACTTCTCCTGGGAGAGACAACCTTGAGAAGGTTGGTAGCTGGCCAGGTAACCCTGACCCTGAACTATGACCAGGTATTATATCTCCAGATGCCTTCTTTTCACAAGGGTGGAAAAGTCCCCAACCATTTCAGATGGATAACGTTCACAGCTGGCTAGGAGCCCCGCTTCTGTTCTGGGTTCCTAGGCTGCCATGCTGGAGCCTGCTGATTGTGTTCAATACACAGATACTTTCTAGTGTTGCTCATCAGAGGGGAAGATGTAGCCATTTATCCTTGATTTATTCAGTACATGATTCCATGTCTCAAGAAGTGAAAATGCAGTGAATTAAGCCACCGCTCTAGCGCTCATTAACAGCTTGATACAAATCCACTCAACATGCTCGCTCTTGAAGTCGTCAGGTGATGATGATAATATGATTTGTTTGCTGAGGTCTGTTAGTTCAATTGGGTAACCATAAATAGAACTGATAAACTGCTTCCAAGTAATACTCCATTTCCTATAAATCAATCGAACGTTTCCAAAGGAGTTGAGAAATTCCCTTTACACGAATGAAATACACAAATAATTTAAAGATGAGAGCACTTGCAGGTTCGATGTGCAAGATTGCAGAGTTATTGCACATATTTCTTTGAAGTAAGGTGTGTAAAATAAAGAAAATAGGAAAGAAAAATTAGGAAAAGGCATTCTAGGTTATTTCTTCCAGACGGATCATGATCAGTGTTTAATTTATATGAGATATTTGATACATTTCATCTTGACCCTAGAGGTCAGAGCCCTCTCTGGTCCAGACTCTGGACTTTCTGAGCGAAAGGATATGTGTTGGCAGTGAGCCATGCCACTTTAGGGTTTTTATCCAGGGCAGAATTAAAACCATACTTTGTTCTACCCCCCCATACAGTCATTCGGTACTGGAAGTTTGCTTCTGTAAACAAAAGACCCATCATCACTTCTTCCTCTGTTCTTCAGATCTTTGGAAATCAAGTCAATCCTCAGAGGCCCCGAACATAATTTTTATAGCTAAAGAGCAAATCAGAAGTATCTATTCTCCCTAACCTTCCTTGACACTATTAGATCGAAAAGAAGCTTCGGCATCGCATAATATCTGTACCAGAATACTCTTCTTACCTCTACCATAATTGTTCTAAGTATTGGTATTTTTCTCCTGCTGCACTTGTTACATAAATTGGAACACTATTATTTTAAGCAAACCAAATGGCCCCCGTACTAAGGTAAATGTGGCTTGACACATATACTTTCAGTGAAAGATCCATCAGGGGTTAGAATAACACTTCGGGATGCTAGCCAAGCCAGATCTTAACGACTTTCCTGGTTTTGGCCACTGCTGGGGAGTTGCTGGCTTCTTGAAATAAAACAAAGGTGTTTTACAGCTGATAGGAATTACTGAGCATGTCAAACACAAGTCCGAAAGACATTTTCACTTCAACTTGAAAAAGTTGTGCAGGGAGCCTAGGTAAGCTAAGAATATGGTTATTTTTAACTGAAAAAGTACTGACTTTCTTTTTGAAGATGCTGATACAACTTCTGACACTGTTGGTGATGAGTGGTGGGTAACAGCCGTTTCAGCTCTGGGCTATCAAGCAGTGAAAGGGAATCTTCTAAATACAGATCCCAGGACACCAGCACAGCTCTCAACAGCCCTCCCTTTCCTAGCTATCTTGGAGATGAGGAAGTAAAAGGCCTGGGGAGAAATTACTGCCTAAACAATGAAGGAAGGAGAAGAACCCCAAGGAAGACAATTTAAAGATTAAATCACATGCTTTGAATTTGATACAATGTGGGGAATTACAGTTTAATTCTGATTTATACTAACTTCTAACAGGCTTTCTCCTTAGCACAGAGATCAGTTTGGATAAAGGAAACAGAGCAATGAGAATGCAGTTTCTCAGTGAGTCTAAAAGGCTAGTTCTAATCAAAAAGAGGATGTCGGCAGGGAGGCCTAATCATATGTTGGCTTAAACCAAACTCCTTTTTTCCTTTTCATTAGGCTTTCTTGAAGCATTCAGCTAATTAATGATAATAAATAGTTATTGAGTACCACTAATATTCTAAATCCTCCAGTGTCATGCATCTGGAAGGAAAAAGGACCAATAGATAAAGTTAGGAAGTATGTGTGCGTGTGCGTGTGCGCGCGTGCGTGCGTGCGTGTGTGTGTGTGTGTGTGTGTGTGTGTGGCAATGTGCCTTAAAACTGAGAATTATGGTTGTAAACTAAGAAGACCTGTATAAAAGATGGGACAGCTTAAGTCACAGAAACAGATGGAACCTTCACTTGGTGTGATTGTGTAGAGGTCTCATACAGAAGAGGTGTAAGAATAATCATCTCCACATCTGCATTTGGACCCTGGTCCCATCCCTTAAATCAGAGTTATAAATCCTGTGAAGCTGGATTAATCTTACTTTATGGATGGTTGTAAAGACACAGGCTGTCCTTCAGCTTTACTTAAGGAAAGACAAGCAACCATTGTAAAATGGAGATGTGGGAAGGGCTGTTCAGAGGGCTTGGTACCCCAGAGACATCCTGGGTTTGCTCTTATGATCTAGAGAGGGGGATGAAGGGGACTCCGTGAAGCAAGGGGTAGTTAAAAGGGCTTAGCCTTTGAGGTCAGGCAGCTCTGAATTGGAATTCTGGCTCCATATAAACTAGCTTTGTGACTTGGAACATGTCACTTAACCTCTCTGAGCCCCAGGTTTCATTTGTAAAAATGGAGATAATACCCAGATTATAGAATTGTTTTGGGAATTAGGGATAGTTATGTAAAGTACATAGTATTTGGCATTTAATAATTGGGAGCTGTTATTATTGGCATTATTGTTTGATTGCAAAGCTGAACAGGCCTCTGAAACCACAATCAGCTCATGTGAGGTCACCATCTTCTGAAAAGCTCATGCTGATTAAAGCCTGGGAGAGGAACCGTGGATGAATTTTTTTTAATGGCACAGGGCCTACCTTCTCCCAGATTAAACTTCATCAAGTAGCTCTCATTGATATGTGTTGATTGCAATGATGTTCTTCCTTTTCCCATGAGAGAAGCTCATCTCTGGAATAAAATTTACCTGGGTTTATCAAAAAAGCCCATGCTTCCAGTTGGATTTGCATCTGGTCACTTGCAGATTTTCTCTTTGCTTTGGGACACTCCCCCTGGCTTGAGGAGTGACCTCCCTCTGAGATTCACGCAGATTATAGGGTAACCTGCTAATTTAAAAGTAACTTTATAACTGGAAGTTTGAGGACTAATGTGTAACATGGAGACTGTAGTTGATAACACTGTATTGTATAATTGAAATTTGTTAAGCAAGTAGAACTTTTATGTTCTAACCAAAAAAAAAAAAAAGTCACTGGGTGAGGTGATGGATGTACTAATGAACTTGGCATGGGAGGCGTCTTTTGCAAAGTACACATATGTCAGATCATCACATTGTACGCTTTGGTACACTTTAAGTATCTTACAATTTTATCTGTCAGTTATACCACAATAAAGCTGGGGGAAAAAAGTAAATTCATGATGGAAAGCCTCATGGGAGAAGGAACACACATGTCTATCAGAGAACGTTGGGCACAAAAGATGCCCATTTGTACAGTGGTAACATTTTTGCTGTTTTTTTTTTTTTCCTTCAAGCAGCCTCGAAAAGCATGTTAAGAAGATGACTTGAAATTAATACTCTGCTATGAGAGTGTCTGCCCATGGGCTGGCTCCCTTGCCTTCCACCATGCTGTATGCCGGGCTTCCTAGAAGGCATACGTGCTCCCTCCTTAATGAATTCTGTTCAAGTCGATAAGGACCGGCAGCAGTCCAGGTCGCCTCTTCTTGGATGGCATACAAGACCTGGTCCTGTATTTTGCTTTTATTAGTTCTTACTACTCTCTTTTCTCTCACTGTTGCGTTTTTTCATTGGTTTAAGTTCTCCGTCGTCTTGCTTTCTTGACAACTTAAGAAAAAAAAAAAAAAAAGCTAGTGCAGGGGCGGGTTTCCCCCAACTCACAGCACTAATTATATAATCACCACTCAAAACTCAACAAGTCAGTGCAATTTGTTTTTAAACACAGGCAACTCCTGAGCTTTTGCATTTGGACATGTCTTTCTGTCCATTTGTTGGGTTTAGAACAAACTGTCTATGCAAATGAGGAGGGAGCCCCCGCCCCCGCTGAGGTAGCCTTCAGCTGCCCACACCCTCAGTGCTGTTCAACTCTACAGCTCTTGTGAAGAAGACTGTTGTGAAAGTTAATAGTTATAAAAAGCACTTATTTACATCTGTTTCAGTGTAGCCATGAAGAGTGCAATTAATTAAGAAGTTTCTGGTGTGGTAAGAATAATCATACTGCAGGAATGCAAACACATGATTTCCAAAGAGATTTTTATTCCATATGGAATTTTTCCCCTAACTAAGAATTAATTGCCACTTTAAAGAAGGTTTGATTGTTTCTATGAAAAACATTTTAACTCCCGAGGAATTCTAAATGACTTCAATTTAAAATTCTCTTTCTTTACATTGTTAGTTAAGAGAGGGGTGCTTTGATCAAGCTCTGAGTTTTAGAATTTATTAGAGTAAAGGGAAGAGGATAACCTTCAGATGTCTTTTGCGGTGAAATGCTGAAGTTAAAAATTTTAAATGTTTGCAGACTAAAGACATATTCGGCTGTGAGGCCTAAAAGGATAAACACAATGTGACATGTTTTATTTTGTTACTTAACCCTTGTTTAAAAAAGCACAACCCAAAATGTATATAAATCATATTTTTGGGCCTTTCTGAAAACTTGGGCATGGGTTTTTGGTAAGCATCCTCTGAGCAGTGGCATCATGCCACATGGTATGTAGCGGTTAGTATCTGTGCAAAGAGCGTTAATTTTGGTATGGCCATTTCTTAAAGCTGAAAGCATTTAAACACAGCCTACATTCTGTTCAGGAATATCCTTTCTTCGATTGCCATGTGCTGTACATTCCGATAGTTTGTTGTAGCACAGGAATGAATAATGCAAAGAGGGGAAAAACAAAAACATGCAGCTGAAAGCATGATTGGCAGAGAAATGATGTCCATGGCTGCTTAGGTAGAGGATAAGAATGTGACATGTTGGAGAATAGGAAAAGGAATAAAAGCAACTTGGGTGCAGGCAGAGAACCTCTTTCGATCAAAGGCAGTCACAAGAGTTGCAGGGTGGGGGGAAATTTCCATCAATAACGAAGAGCTCTTATCACATGCGACTTTGATTTGATTGGCACGGCATTTCCATTATATGCTAATGAATTACGGATGACGAGAACTGCTGTCGCCTTCTGAGTGCAATTGAACATTCACCAATCAGTTAGTTAAATGCCAGACTGTCTGAAATATTAAAGGAAGTTGTTGCTATTTTGGAGATGAAAGTAAACAAACTGGAAATCTTGAATTAATTGAGAAAGGGGCACACGTTGAGAAGTAGGATTTGGCAAGTTATTACTTCTCTAAGTGGATGTCAGCGCAGGTATCCTATTCTCAGCGGGATATGTGCGTCCCTGCGAAGCCAACTGAAAAGCAAATTCTCTTAAGTGAATCCTGTTTTTCTGTTGACTAGCATTATACAATTATTGACTATTACTCTTGGGGAAAAAAAAGCTGGTCCTAGAATGTAATAAGATCGCTCTCAAGTATGCAACACTTTTGACAATACACGTTGAAAATAACCAACCACCACGATATTAAAAATAACCTTCAAAATAGCAGCAATATTCAAATTACTGCAGTTGAGTAACAGTCCTTAGGCCGTTGCAAAATAAAAATATGAAAGAAAAAACTCCCAAGATATAACTTGATATAAAGTTACTAAATAGTCACCTTTTACCCACCAAAAAGACACATTTGTTGGGGCTTTACAATTGTGACGAAGCTTTTCATCAGTCTAAAAGCACATAAAGACCTCTAAGTTTATTTTTTCCTTGTCCTTAGCATTTTTCCTTGTCCTTAGCATTTTCTTCTAGATCGTCAAGAAATACTTTAGAACATTAGGCTCAGGTCTAAAATATCTAATCTTTGTAAAACCAAAATCGGCTCTGACGTCAGCTGAGACATGGTCAGCTTGGGTGCTTAGGTAATGGCAGAGACCATCAATTGGCCATTATCTTTATGCTGTAAAAATTGACTTGTTACCATCACCTCATATCCATTAGGATGGTTACTATCACACACAAAAATTACAGGTGCTGGTGAGGACGTGGAGAAATTGGAACCCTTGAGTGCTGTTGGCGGGAATGTAACATGGTGCAGCCTTTATGGAAAACAGCATGGCAGTTCCTCGGATACTAAAAATAGAACTGCTATACAATCCAGAAAATCCACGTCTGGGTATCTTCCCCAAAGAACTAAGAGCAGAGTCTTGGAGAGACATCTGCACGTCTGTATTCATAGCAGTATTAGTCTCAAGAGCCAAAAGATGTTCAGCAACTCATGTGTCCATTGCTTGAAAGACAAAGATGAACAAAATGTGGTCTATACCTATCGTGGAATACTAGCTATCCTAAAAAAGGGAGGAAATTCTGACACCTGTTACAACATGGGTGATCCCTGAGAACATTCTGCTAATGAAATAAGCAGTGGCAAAAGGACAAATAGAATCACTTACATGAGGCACCTAGGGTGGTCAAATGCATAGAGACAGAAAGTAGAATGATGGTGGCTAGGGGCTGGGGAAAGGGAGAAAGAGGAGTTATTGTTTTGTAGGTGCAAAGGTTCAATGTAGGCAGATGAAAAAATTCTAGAGCTAGATGGTGGTGATGGTAGCAGAACAAGGGGAATGTACTTAATGCTGCTGAACTCTACACTTAAAATGGTTAAGATGGTAAGTTTTATCTTAATTATAGTTTACCAGAATTAAAAATAACATTTAGGAACGTTAAAAAATTGATTTATTGTTACATGACCTATGACTAGGTTTGCTAATTAAAGCAATGCCTGGTATACTTATTCGGGTGGTATTACTGTGTTAACACACTCTGTTGATAATTGTTAGACTCTTCCACGATGTCCACAGAGAAAGCATCAGAAAGGTCTGGCTGCTTCAGTTAGAACAGAGGTGACACCAAATGCCCAAGTTCTATTCACCTGGGGGTGCCTCTCCTTAAAAGACTTTTTTTTTTTTTTCTGCAATTCTCTAAGTAATTAGAGCTGCAGAGTTATCGAGTTTGTGCAAGAACAGGTGTCTGAGGAACAGCCAGGGGCCTGGTGACCTGAGTAAGGCAAAGTGGGGAGGGGAAGGAGAGTATTTAAGGAGAAAGACAGAGAGCAAACTGGGAACCTTGACTTTTTCTTTGCATGATATGGGCAAGGGCAGAGGGGTCATCTCAGGGTTTTGAGTGGAGGAATATGACTGGGTGTTTATTTAAAGGTGCACTGCATACACAACCTATGCTATGGGAGAGATGAAGTGGAAATGCAGAAATGGAACTTCAGAGGGGGGAGCAAGTTTGCTTTTAGTGGGGAAGCCATGGAACAAAAACCTAAGGCAAAGATTGAGAGGAAAAAGAAGTCTATCCTTTTCACATTTGAACATGCTTGAGAAGTCTCTCAAAAACAAAAACGAAACAAGAGTTTCTCTGCTGGTATTACTCTGTACTATTAATTTGCTTGTTGATGTCAGTAAATCAACTTTAATTTACTGAGTCCTGTGTGATCTCAGATTATTTCAGTACTTAAGGGTCTGCAGTGATGGTTCCAGAGGTGGATCCCGGCATGTCTGGAACTTCAATGCACAGGTTTCTCCTGTAATTACAAAGCTCCTTGAAATTTATCTGACTAAGAATAGTGTTTTTCTAAAGAGTTCAAGATAAAATTAGTGGCCATAGCATCTTACATTTTAATATTTTCTTTTAATGTTTATTATTGTTATTTTTTTTTGTCTTTTTTTTTTTGTTGTTGTTGTTGTTGTTGCTATTTCTTGGGCTGCTCCCTCGGCATGTGGAGGTTCCCAGGCTAGGGGTTGAATTGGAGCTGTAGCCACCGGCCTACGCCAGAGCCACAGCAACGTGGGATCCGAGCCACGTCTGCAACCTACACCACAGCTCACGGCAACGCCGGATCGTTAACCCACTGAGCAGGGGCAGGGACCGAACCCACAACCTCATGGTTCCTAGTCGGATTTGTTAACCACTGCACCACGACGGGAACTCCATATTATTGTTATTTTTTAATTGATTTTTTTTTTTTTTTTAAGGGCTACACCTGAGGCATATGGAAGTTCCTAGGCTAGGGGCTGAATCGGAGCTTCAGCTGCCAGGCCTAAGCCACAGTCACAGCAAAGCTAGATTCAAGCCATGTCTGTAACCTGCACCACAGCTCATAGCCATGCTAGATCTTTAACCCACTGAGCGAGGCTAGGGATCGAACTCGCATCCTCATGGATACTTGTCGGGTTCCTTACTGCTGAGCCACAATGGGAACTCCTCCATAGTTAATTTTTAGAATGATTGATTTAATAACTGATCTCGAAACACTTGGTCTTTTCTACTGAATGCTTGAGGTCTCTTTAAGGAGACTATGCCATTATGTGCCCTGTGTTGTCACAGGAGAGATGCTGGTTTTAGCTTTGAATTTAGGAGCCAGTTTGGGTGACTGAAAATTATATACCTAGTCCCTCAATCATTGGACTGAATGTAATCAAACAAACATAAATGGCTTGAGCCTGGAGGTCCTAGAGTTCTTAGAAGGACAAAAATCAATCCTATCTTCTATCTCCTTAAGAAAACTTTGTATATTTATGGTAATGCTTTCCTCAAACTCAACCTGACTCTAAGGAGTGATGGAATAGTATAAAGTACAAACAAAGCAAGCACATTCCCACGTGCACACTGAGAACAACAAATCACAAATTCTAAACCGGATCCTCAAGTATACTAAGTATCATAATACCGCAAAAGTCAACTGCTTTCAAATTTGAAATGCCTTGTCAATGTTCTTTTTTTTAACCCCAAAACATTCATGGATGATGTGCTGCCACACAGCTAAAGTTGTAGGACTAGACAGAAGTAGAATGTAATTGTATCTTTCATCGCTGTAGGCAAATAGCTTTCTCAGACACCTATCAAATCATTCTATGAATTGGTAACATAACTGAAAATATGCTGCCTTTGATAGTGAATTGAATTAAACTTTCTTAAACATTGGGAAAACCTTGCCAAAACTTTCCAAACTATTAATTATTCCTTTTCCTCCCTTCTTGAGTCTGAAATTTTATTTTCTCTTTGGAAGTAAACACTTGGTTGGTGATTGACTAACCATAAAAGATTATGTCCCCAATTAGAAATAACCAAAGTTTTGACATTTAAGGAAGATATACCTTGTCACTTCACCTAAACATAATTCTGTTTTTCCCTGAAATTTTGCTTGTGAATTTCTGTGGATTAATTCTAATGTAAAAATCTACCTGAAAATTACTAAAAATCATAAACGAGAAAACTACTCAGGATTACACAATTTAGAAGCAACGTAAACTTAGAAGTTGAAAGCCATGCCTACATCCTTCCTTTGCTTCACAGTTTTACACGTAGAGGTGGCTTCCTTTTTTTTCTTCTTCTTCTTTCTTTTTAGGGCCGCACTTGCCACATATGGAAGTTCCTGGGACTAGGTATGGGATCTAAGCCGCATCTGTGACCTACATCCCAGCTTGCAGCAATGCCAGATCCTTAATCTACTGAGTGAGGCTAGGGATTGAACCCACATTCTCATGGATGCTAGTCAGATTCTTAACCAACTGAGCCACATCGGGAATTGTGAAGTAGCTCACTGTTAACCTATGCTTTTCAACATTTTCCTACGTGTTTACAGACATTCCTATGTATACATATTTCTACACATACAGATAATCATGCTGTTCATTAGTCCAGAATCTCCCCCTCCCCCTTTAAACTCTATCGTGGCTATCTTTCTATGTCAGTACATTTAATTCTATTTTAGATGTCAAAGTCTAGAGACCTGCTGGGGAAAATCATCTGCAGATGAATTTTGTTGGGTCTGGGCCATATCATGTGTTTGAAAAAATTGATTTGGAATCTTTTTTGGTGGCAGACATCTTGCATCCTATTAATTGCACTCAACTCTTCATCGTCATCTCTGCTTAGTGATCTGAAACATTTACATTTGTGACTCCCAATATTATTTCATTGTAATGTTTTGTATTCTAATTTATTTAATCTCTTCTCGTAATAGAACTTTAAGTGGCTGCTCACCCTCTGATATCATATAGATGCATATATATAGAAAGAGAGAGCAAGACAGCAATATTTAATGCAGCATTAGGCATAAGAATAAAACCACAAGATGTCCATTTCTTCAATACTCAGCAAATATTTTTCAAACACTTTCTATATACAAAGAACACTTGAAAATTTGAAACCCAATATTCAAATTTCCCTTAAAAATATCCTTAATAAATATCATGTAGTATGGAAGCTAGTATTCTTTTGGGATTTTCATTTTCAATTTATTTGTGTTTTCTGGAAACAACAGAAATCATTCCTTAACTTTACCTCTCCCAGCTGTACTGTTGTATTTAGTGATGTTGGGACTCCGAGTAGCTTGCCTTGGGATTAGAGAGAATGAAAATTAAATCTTTATCCCTCTCTTTTTCTATCTCTTACTTTTACACATTTGCCCTTTGAATAGAACTGATTTTCTTTAATTCCACTTTTTAGTTTGTGGCAACAGTTTCAATATTAGGTTACCCAAAGTAGTTATCTTGTTTGTAATTGGACTCTCAACCAGTCAACAATATGATGTGGATTTATTTTGAGGAGGCTATAATGGCCAAAATTAATATAGCAACAGATTACAGGATTTTTTTTCTGAGTTTTCCAGCTTGGAAAACTTTATAAATCTTCCTCCTTTGTGATTACAGAGGATGGTGTGGGTTTACGGTGGCTCTTACTGTTTCCACTTGGAGGTTCTGACCCATAAATAAAGAATCGAACGTTTTAAAAAAGCATCACTTTTAAGTTCATGTTCAGATAGTCTCCAATGCAATCCAGGACTCTCTTGGAATGCTGCATTTGGGATTTCCTGCCTTGACTTTGGGATCCACACGTTCAGGTTTGTCTGTAGAGCTCTGGTGGCCTATCATACAGACTCTAAAGCCACACTGAACCTAGTTGCATCAAGAAGATTGAAGGCTGAAATCATGAGCTTGGTCCAAGCAAAGCAGAGAGGTTCCTGCTTTTGAGGCACAGTGGCTCCTGCCCATTAGTAAATGAACCCAGTGAATAGAAGGCTCTTGTCACTTAGATTAACAACTCATCCTTCTGAGTGAATAGGAATGTAGAGTGGGTCAGAGAGAGAAACTGGAAACACCCTTTTCAGTGATTGTCCCTGTGGCGAGAGAGGCTCTATTCTGATGAGTTGAAGCTGAGGTGTGCCAAGAAGAGTGGAGTCATTTGCTTTAACAGCATCTGCAAGGCTGTCATACTTTTTTACATTTGTATTTTACAATTGAAGTGGAGCCCTGATGCAATGAGCAGACGAGATGCTAATCTACAAATATCTCTCGAATGCTGTACTAAAATTTCACCACATTGACCCTTACACCTTGCACATTTTTTTTTTTCAATTGCCACAATAGTGAGAAAGAACTGTGGAAACCCTGCGTGTATTATTTTAATTAGCTGGCAGTTGTGCATTTGCTACTGCATGTAGGTAATTATATACTAGATGCTGTGGGGACCCAAATATGAGTATGACTGGGCTCTGGCTGGATAAAGGTCGCAATATAATACAATAGTTAAACATGATGCTTAAAGTTATACTAGCTCTTTGCGTATTAGTTCTACACTTAATGTCTCTAAGCTTTGATTTCTTCAGCTGTGATATGGGAATATAATAAAATTTTATAGATTAAATTAGGTAGTGTATCTAAAGTGTTTGACGCAGTGCCTGGAACTAGGTAAGTGCTCAATAAATGTTTGCTGTTATTACCATCGTTCTGATTGTGCTGCTATTCTGCTACTACCACTACTATTGCATAATGTATGAATTACAAATTGCCTGTTAACCACCACATCAGCCTTCTGAGAAATACAGCCAGAGTCATCATTTGCTGTAAAGGCTGGCCATGTGACCCTCTTACAATGACCACAGTTGAGTGAACCAGAAATTTGTACCCATAATCAGTGGTTCCAATTGGTTACCTTCATGACATACTTCTGAAGAGTAGAGCTTTTGTCAGACTTGAGGGGGACTGAAGTCCATTCACAAGATGACATTGGTGACTTGGTTGCCTTCAGCACCAGGTGGCATGTAATTATTGCAACAATGGTCCCACCCATATGCTCATTAGTCATGGTTCTGGCACTAAACTGAAGCTAGGCTATGCCTTCCTAAGAGAAACCCATGCCCAAGTTATCTAATATCCTACCCCCACAGCTCAATGATTTATTTCAGAGGCATTGATTGCCTTAATAAATATATTCCTCAGTGTTTCCTTCAGATCTGTGAGTGATTGAAGCACACAAGGTGATGGTGAGGACTTATGGCATACAATTTGAGAACTACTCCCTTTGTCTAGGAAAGCCACTGTAGAACAATGGATCCCAATGTTTGTATATGTGTATTGTGGGATGAGCAGGGAATAAATGTGTCAGAATTACCTCCATTCCCACCAACACATCTTGAAAACAGGACTTTGATAGAAAGCCAGTGGACTACTCAATTAGGACTCTCCATATTTTTCTGTTCTAAGGTTCAGGATTGCTTCCAACATGGGAAGTATAATTGTCCTGACATGTAAAGATTTGTGAGTCTTTATTGTTTAGAATAAAGGTAGGCAGCTAAATTACAGAAATCCTATAACATAGTGGCTTGCAAACTAGGAGTTTTCTTTCTTTCTCGCATTAGAATTGCAACATGGCAGAGAAGCCCTGCTCCTTGAGTTCATTCAAGACTCAAGTTCTCTCAAAGTCCTTTTTTCTGACAACGCCAAGGGCACTGTCATCACCTGCAAGGTCTATGCTGGATTCCACTTTGCGGGGATGGATTTCCACCTTGCTGTTGGCAAGGGGAGTAAGCAAGCTCAAGCTCAAGTCCTCACAGATCACTTCTCTTCAATTCCATCAGTGAGAACTTGGTATGTGGCTATTCTTAACCACAAGAGAGCCAGGGAAATGCAATCTAGCTGGGCAGTTATGTGTCCAAATGAAGGACAGAATGGATTTTTCACAGACAACCAGCAGTCTTGCCATCAAGTCCTTGTTATTTTTCTTTTCTTTTTTTTGGGGGGGGGGCCACACCTATGGCATATGGAAGTTCCCCAGCTACAGGGTCAAGTCAGAGTTTGAGCTGCCGGGCTATGCCACAGCCACAGCAACTCGGGATCTGAGCCTCGTCTGTGACCTACATCACAGCTCACAGCAACGCCGGATCCTTAACCCACTGAGTGAGGCCAGAGATTGAACCTGCATCCTCACAGATACTAGCCGGATTTGTTTCTGCTACGCCAAGTTCTTGTTAAGAACATGAAATAAACAATTGTAGTGTCAAATATTGTCTGTGACTGAAAAACATTGTAATAGAAGTTCAGCTGTCACTAAGTTCTTAGATAAGAAAAATTTTATGATTTATTAAGATTAGAACTTTATACTCAATTTGTTCACTTTATGTTCACATACATGCTCATAAATATATCTTGATTAGATTCTCAGGATGCTGTTGCACTCAACATATGGTAAATATGGAAAATGATGTGAGAAACTGTAGCAATGGGTGCCATACGAGGCATTTAAGTCTGGAATTTGGGATACTTGGGATTTCGGGCCAGCACTCCCATTATCTGTATGACTTTGTCCAACACATTTAATCTGTCTGGATCTCATTCCCTAAGTTTTTAAAGTTTTAACAGTACAGTCTGTCCTATTACTTCCACCTTCCAAATATAGCTTAAACCCATCTACTTTCCTATTGCTACCATCCTAATCCTCTCTTCATCCCCCATCTACAGTTCCCATCCCTTTTCATTCTCCAGCTCCGTCTCAGGTGGTTTTTCTCAGATGAATCCCCATTGATGTTTTTTCAGTTCCTAGACCACGTTGAGCTCTTCTTGCACAAAACCTCTTTATTCACTGGTCCCTTTGACTATATCTCCCTATCTTTTGCATAATCGTATCCTCTTTACCCTTTGGGGCTCGTCTTTGATATCACCTCTTTAGAGATACTTCCCTGATCTTCCTCTCTAAAGCAGATTTCTTCCAGCATTTTCTATCTCAACCACAGTTAATTTTCTTCAGTTATATTTGGTAATTGTCTTTTTCTTTTTTGGGCTGTACCTGAAGCATGTGGATTTTCCTGGGCCAGAGGTCAAATTCGTGCCACAGCAGTGACCCTAGTCACTGCAGGGATAATGCCAGATCCCTAACCTAATGCACCACAAAAGAACTTCAGTAATTATCTTTTTTGTTTACTCTTTTTGTTGTTGTTTCTTTCATTTTACCATTAGCTTTCACTGAACTAGTAACTCTGTTAAGGGAAGAGGAAAGATCTGTATTATTCATTCTTTTAACTATATCACCTACTACAATGTCCCATACCTAGTAGGTACTCAATAAATATTTGTCAAATAAAGTAATACAGGGCTTTACAGATGTATGATCCAATGAATTAAAACATAATTTAATGTCATTAAAATTTTTAAAATTATGCTATAAGTTTTATGGAAAAGATACTTAAAAGCATATGTCAGTGGCCTCTATTTTGAGATGAAAATCATTTCATAATATGAATTACTTTAAAAATTGTTCTATTCTGTTATTTATTTATTATTCTATTTATCTTTAAATAGTCTGGTATTTGAATACTTTCTCAATCCAGTCAAGATGGGAGATTTTGAGGAGGGAATTCATTATTCTGAGGGCTTCATTTTGTTTTGTATAATTTTAATCATGACAGTCTTTATCAAATCCATGTTTATTTAAATATTTATTTCCTTTTGCATATGTTGGGATTGAATATGTTGTTTTAATTAGCGGCATAGCTTTTTTGTTGCTTTGGCATTTGACCAAAAGCAAAACAGAATCAACGCAGTATAATCTATGGTAAGAGAACTGAATCTCACTGCACAATTGTGTCTCATCAGCTATAGGCTAAGCGATGGCCTCTTCAGCAATGTATGCAGGGGGTAGCAGCTACAATTACATCATGTTCCCTTATAGACAGAGTTGCCATTTTTGGTTTTCAGAAGAAACTTCTTTGTTTGATCTTGGATAGGTCCACAACTGGATGACAGTAAAATAAAATAAAGTTAGAGGGAAAAATTAACTATCAAAAGAACACATTGATAAGCTCTCTTTCAGGTGGTGTTTTCTAAGTGGAAAATTAAACTTCTCAGACTCTGTAATGAGAATTCATCACATAAAGGTACAGAGAGAATAATGTGAATCACGCAGTTGCTATGTAAGAAGAACAGCAAATGCCTTTTCAAGAGAGCTGGCTTGTAATGGTTCACATATATCAGTGCTAATTTCACCATGGTAAATTGTCATTAGACTTTATTTATTAACTTGCTATTTCACAGTTACATGCTGATTTTCCTTCAATAAACTCCATACATATTGAATTGTCTTTATGCTCAAGACGTAATGGGAATTTTTTTCAAATGGGTAATAATTTAAGTTGTATTATTTATGAAAGATAGGAATATTATCTGTAGTCTTTTTAGGAAGAAAATCCTAAATCTATAATGTAAATAATGTCTTTAAAGCCAACTCTATCTCAAAAAACTGTTTGCCTCTTTTTAAAGCAGGGCCATTGAAAGCTGAAAGGCGAGAGGAAGAAGGAAAAGCTATCTCCCCAGGGCTCAAATGCAACTCAACCTTGACCCAGCGATGAGTTTCTGTTGGTTAGACTTGTAGGAAAATATATCCATATAAAAGGGCAAACAGTACACTAGAACCTCATCATCATACTGTTCTCTCTAGGTTTCAGTTGAGTACAAGGCATGGCTTTGTAAAAGTTCCCGCTAAAACTGTATCACAAAGTCATTTGGCGTAGGGTCCCACAAATATGAGATGCCTCGGAAGCTAAGAAAGCTGCACCAGGGCCATTCATGGATTTATTCTAAACTTTAAATTTTGGGGGTAGTTTTTAATACCTACATGCACATCCCTAAACAGTCTGTACACTCCATGCAAAATACCCTTACTCAAGAAATTTCTGGAGTTCCCGTCGTGGCGCAGTGGTTAACGAATCCGACTAGGAACCATGAGGTTGCGGGTTCGGTCCCTGCCCTTGCTCAGTGGGTTACCGATCCGGCGTTGCCGTGAGCTGTGGTGTAGGTTGCAGACGCGGCTCGGATCCTGTGTTGCTGTGGCTCTGGCGTAGGCCAGTGGCTACAGCTCCGATTGGACCCCTAGCCTGGGAACCTCCATATGCCGTGGGAGCGGCCCAAAGAAATAGCAAAAAGACCAAAAAAAAAAAAAAAAGAAAGAAAGAAATTTCTTAAAAGCAGATTAATTAATTAATTTATTTTTTGTCTTTTCTAGGGCCACTCTGGCGCCATATGGAGGTTCCCAGGCTAGGGGTCGAATTGGAGCTGTAGCCACTGGCCTATGCTGGAGCCACAGCAAAGCAGGACCCAAGCCGCGTTCTTTGACCTACACCACAGCTCACTGCAGGCAACGCCGGATCTTTAACCCACTGAGCAAGGCCAGGGATCGAACTCACAACCTCATGGTTCTTAGTTGGATTCACTAATCATTGAGCCACAATGGGAACTCCCCAGATTAATTTTTATAAGATGATGGCCTTGTCTGTCTTTCTCTTTCTTTCTTTCTTCCACTCTCTCTCCCCTCCCCACCCCTTTTTTTGGGTCTTTTTAGGGCTGTACTAGCAGCATATGGAAGTTCCCAGGCTGGTGGTCCAATCTGCCTTCTATCCTATGCCACATCCACAGATATGAGCCTTGTCTGCAACCTACACCACAGTTCATGGCAACTCTGGATCCTTAACACACTGATCGAGGCCAGTCCAATTCGTTACCACTAAGCCACAACGGGAACTCACAATGGCCTTTTCTACATGTAATATGTCTATAGAACTTTTAATGTGATAGAGGGTCTATTGCAAAATTCTTTGCAAAAGTGAAAGGCATGGGTTTTACCATAGATTTAGGAAGGGAGCTTTATGTTTTTAAGTCATAGGCTGCTTTCTTTCTTTTCTTTTTCTTTAAAACCAAATCTAGGAAAGGAAATAAGGAGACAAATATCTAGGAAAATTTTTTCATAATATTCTAGGCTCTAGAAATAAAATTGTAGAAACAAAATTATTAAAAATGGCTTATTGGCAAACACAGGTAAGATTTACTACCCCGCCCTACATCATCATAGTACACAGGTTGGTAATTGTGGCATTCTTTTCATATGGAAAAAAAAAAATCAAACACATCTGAGAGCTAATTGAAAAATGCTTCAGGACAATATGTGTATTACTTATTACTTATTTATACAGCAATTATAGCCCAAATTTATGAATGTGTAGCTTGCCAAATGCCATTTGGATGAAACATGGTGAAAATTAAAAACCACAAAATCCTTTGCTTTATAACATATTCACAATAGCAACAAACCTAAGCTATGGCTTCATGTATACAGCTATTATTTACGAGTAAAAAAATACAAGATTTGGAAAATATGCAATAGATTCAGTAAACTCAATTTTTATTGAGGAAGGTATTTTAAAAAATAAAACTTTCATAATAAAGCAACCATTACTATAATAGTGATTGCTTTTCCAAGTGTTGAAAATCTGGGATGAGCAAGAGAGAATTTGAAGACAACTGTAAGGTGTAATTAATTGTGTAATTTTGGGGAGATTTATTTATTTATTTAGCCTTTTCTAGGGCCGCACCCGCGGCACATGGAGGTTCCCAGGCTAGGGATCTAATCGGAGCTGTAGCCACCGGCCTATGCCAGAGCCACAGCAACGCGGGATCCGAGTCACGTCTGCAACCTACACCACAGCTCATGGCAATGCCGGATCCTTAACCCACTGAGCAAGGCCAGGAATCAAACCCGCAACCTCATGGTTCCTAGTCGGATTTGTTAACCACTGAGCCATGACAGGAACTCCTGGGGGGATTTATTTTTATTGTATAATACATATTATATATATTTGAATAATATATATGTTTGCGTAATTACATGAATTATTTTAATTATAGCGTACTTAAATATTTTAAAATTTCTCTTTCCTGTTTAAGTGTATGAGTGAGTATTACAGCCACTCTTCCTCTTTATTGACTACATGGTACCCCCCAGCCTCCTAAGAAGTGGAAAAACAAGGAATAATCCTCCTCAAGTCAGGTGGAGTGTGAAGAAATCTGATCATTCTAAGCATTCATCAACATCATCATACAAATGGTAATTGTGTAGCTACTGCGTGTGATGCATTGCTGCGTGGTGTGTAATTTCTAGGGCTCTACAGTTGTTCAACCACATCCCCAGAGACTGACATGAAGAGTATACACCCTACAATATAAGGACACAGACAGACAGACAGACAAAGAAAGAGAGAAAGAAAACCCCAAATCCTCGCACTGTGTATCACTTTTGGGTGGTAACTGAAAGCCTGTGAAAATATCTCATGTTTAGTCCGGGTGAGGCCAGGAGGAGCTGGTCATTGCATTTCAGTGTGTCAAGAAAAGCTTCAAAAGAGAGACTTTTAATAAGGGAGTGGAGTCACTAAGGTCTCAGAAAGAGGACGTATCACGTGTAAGGTCATGAAGATGGTTTATTGATATTAGAGTGAGAAGATTAGACAAAGCAGGCAAGAAATAGATTCGCTTCCCAGAATGAGGAGACTTTTCTCTGAGCTAGTCTGAGCAAAAGAGACTGTTGAGCGGGAAAATAACCTCAGCAGGAGTGTCAGGAATCAAAGGAAGAGAAGTGTATCTGGACAAGAGAAACTCACCGATACAACTCAGTGCATAGGATGGAAAGGTAGGGTTTCAGATGTGGAGAAAGAGGGGAAAGTCTTCAGAAAAGAATAGAAGCTGCACTGAAGTGGCTTGACTACCAAGCAAGTGAGAGAGGAGAAAAAGCTCAAGGGAAGTGTCTTCAGATGCTCCCTGTAACAAGGAGAGAGTGAATCTGATTTTTCAAACAGAAAGCGCATGAACTCTTGTGATTTGAGGCGTTAATTCAAAAGAACTGTTAAAATGTTGCCCTGTGATTTAGTAGAGGCCGCAGGGAATTGGTACTATCTCTAGATGCTGCAATTCCCTTCACTAAGTCAGGAGGACCCACTCCAGAGCCATAGCCTTTACCACGGCCAAAAACACATCTGAGGGCCCACGGGCCACTTGGCCAAGTTCTAGGTACCGGGCAGCCAAGCTTTGAGGACACAGTTTTCAAAATCACATCAACGTCTTTCTGAGGCATAGCAATCATCTAATCTGCCTGCAGAATTATGTTACTGTGAAAAGTGATGTCTTCAAACCCATAAATTTGCGATGTTAGAATGAGTCGTTTTTGATATCCTTTACAAGACAAAAAGTACTCAGGCCTGTTGACAAAGCAAAGAAATGGTGTCAAAAATAATTTTAAAACCTTTTGACCTATAAGGTTTAAAAGAATTAGGCACAGATTCTTTGCTTTAAGCCTCTTGGTGACAAGAAATATGGTACTCTGCCAGACCGTTTGATTGACAGTAGCGTTTGTAGTCTCAGCTGCTAATACAGTATGCTTCTTGTATATTCTGAGTGGGTAAATATAGAAGACTATTTGTCACCTGGGTTGATGGATTACAAATAAGTGAGACAATGTGGTTAGGGTTTTGAAGCATACATGAAAAGTCAAAAACCTTATATTATTTACAATACAATGCTTATGATTTAAGATCTGTTATTCCCATTACATCAATGGAAATGGTTGGGTTTTAAAATAAGCATGTTACTTGTTTTTAATCATCTCTCTTCATTACATAGTTATTTGCTACAAGAATGCATCAATTAAGTGTACCAAAAACCTGATTAAAAAGAGGGACTTATTATAGATAGCTGCATTTATTTTTAAAGATCATGATTCAAGTATCTTAAAATTTTTCCACTCATAGGACCTATGACTAATGACATGTCTCTCCACCCAAATAAAGCTTGTTTTCAGTACCTAATTAGTGTTCAAGCTTGTTGTACTCACTTATGCTTAGAACAGTGATGTTTCTGAAAAATTCTTTCTTGGTCAATAGCCCTTTAATAATATTGATTTCTCTTTGTACAACATTTTGAATTCGCTAAAGTGTTACAAGTGGTATAACATAATTTCAGAATAATATCATGAATGGTTCCATAATTAATATTTTCAAAGAATCGTGCTATTCAAGATGAAAAGATTATTAAGGTGATATTACTGAGCCTTTGGACTTAAGAAAAGAAAATCTGCTTTGGAAAGCACATTAGCACCTTTCAAGACAAGAAACAAAACTGGCATTTTTAGCATGCTGCTCTTATCTTTATTTGCTGATAAAGAAAGAATCCAGAGTTTTTTAAAACTTTACATGAAAGGCTATGGTGAGGTTCACATGACCCAATCTTAAAAGAGCCATAAACGAATGGGAACAAAATGGAAACAATAGCCTTGACATTTTATTTTAGACCTTTTAAAAAAATGACCATTCTAAACAAAACACAACATATAAAGTCTATTTGTTTTCATCTATGTAATTAATACAGTATTTAAAAGTGAATGCTCTATAATTACAGTTTGACGCCACCATACCGTCACTCCATAATGGACAGTCAGCTTCTTTTTGAGTTGGTTATTCTTCTAATGTCTATATTTAAAGGCTATTTACATTAAATGAGAGGGAACACATTTAATTCTCACTTCAATTCACGCAACTTGTGGTTTAATGAGCTGCGTAGAAGCAGATTCCATTTTTCTTGAAACCCTATCACAATGTATTTGCTACTAAAAACTACCTGGACCTGACAGTATGTGTTATCAGAATAAAGGGAGACTTGAGCTGAAATTTTGTAAGTAAATTATAATCCAATACTTTGAAATATGCAATACTGAAAAACCTTATACTATATAATTTAGAAGTCTATATCAATAACATATACTTAGTAAAATAAAAGTTAAGAATTCTAAGAAAAATGTTTTTTTCCTCTTTATACATTTTTTTACATGCTGCAAAATTCTTTTATGTTCTTTTCCCACAAGTGTAGGACATAACTCAGACAGGACTAGTTAGTTGCTGCATGATTTGAAGATCAGTTGTTTTCTCACCTGTTCAGAGAAATGCTAGAGGAGTTTACAAGTTTAAGGTGGATGGCTGACGTTAAAAGTACTATACGTTTTGTTAAAACTCAAAACCAGAGGCTGTGTGCTGTACACTGGAATTTCAAGCAAATGAGGACAGACCAGAATAGCTAGTAAAACTCAGAAATCAATGTATTATTTTGTTTTCCAGGAAGAATCAATCATTGGAGGTTACAGAGCTTTAAATACATTGCCTTGTAGTCTCCTCATTTTATGGATGACGAAATGGAAGTGTGAGGTATAAAGAGGCAATGCAATAAAGGTCGTATAATTGTAAATGGGATAACGGGACTCAGGAGCAATGCTGATTTTACTGCAGGGCCTGGTTACTAATGCACCAGATTAATTGAACCCAGCATTTCCTGAAACTCAGTAGTCGAGATTCTGATTCTGATTCATTTCACAGAAGTACCACACCCCATCACAGATACTGCTTTTCAGATACCTTTAACAACAACAAAAATAAAGGAGAAATACATTTTTAATTGAAAGAGCACAACAGACACACAGTTATGGGCACCCAGGAGCCCCCTCGGTCTTTGCTGTTGACACATTTATGGCATAAAAAGTGGGGAGAGTTATGTGACGTTTCTAGCTGCATTGACTCTTCCAACTTTGAGGAGATTATAGTGGAAAATATTTCTCCTCTTGTGTTTGCCCATGGAGAATGCCTTTAAGAAGAGAAGAATGGACAATGTCTCATATATATTTAGAACTGATTGTCTAAATCATTTGGAGGTACTTAAGCATCATTTTGTTTACTAGTTTCCAACAATTTGACACAACTCATCAGAGAAATAATATCAGCAGCATGACCACTCTGGGAGTGAAAGCTTCCAGAAGGGACTTCTCCAATTGAGGTTAAGATTGAACCATCCAGGATTCTAAGAAACCATCTAGGACTCTAAGGAGCACAAGGCCAATTGCATGAGGCATAAATCAAAGCCTGTGTGTCCAGTTAGGGAAAATCTGTGTCTGTTGCTTTAGTGCCTCTTGAAAACATGGGCAGAAATTCCCATTACTTTACTCATGGTCTTTTTTTTCCCTTTCTTGTATGAAATGTGTTAATTATGAAAATTATGAAAATGTTAGGAAATAATAGAATATTTATTTTAAAATGTGAAATAAAATACTATACAAAATGTAAGAGGTTGCAATTTTAATAATATCTTCTTTTTGTCTTTTTTTTTTTTTGGTCTTTTTTGTGCCACACCCATGGCATATGGAGGTTCCCAGGCTAGGGATCAAATTGGAGCTGTAGCCGCCGGCCTGTGCCAGAGCCACAGCAACACAGGATCCCAGCCGCATCTGCGACAAACACCACAGCTCATGCAATGCTGGATCCTTAACCCACTGAGCGAGGCCAGGGATCCAACCCACCCATGTCCCCATGGATGCTAGTCGGGTTCGTTAACCTCTGAGCCATGACAGGAACTCCAGCAATTTTAATAATATCTTAAAGAATATTGTCAGGTAGGGTTAAATTATTCACTCGGGCTTAGTGGTAAATCCAAGATTTGGCTGTGCCTCTGAATTTCTAGCTTATCATCTTCTTAACCAAGTTTCAGGTTTAGGTGCATTTTATGTACACACAGAAAAAAGAAGGTATTTCTAGATTTAGGGTCTGAAGACAATGAGAAGATATTATGTGGAAAGGTAATTAGGATACGAATAAGATTTTAAAAAGTCAATCAAGAGTTCTGAGGCTGAATTAATTGAGGTCACTGTTACCATCATCATCGGTGGTGACACTGTCATTTTTATAATATAGCATTTTTATAATATAACGAGGACATCAAAAATTTCCCACAAATTTTCAAGCAATTTTGGAAAATATAGTTGTATAAAGTTTCCCATACCTGACATTTCAGATTTGGGTTTGAGAATTATTTTAAAAGAACATAGGACAATTTAATAGTCTTCATGCAAAATCTAAATCTATAGAATCTAAAGAACAGATTCTATATCTAATAGGAGACTAGTGAACAGTGACAAAATTAGTGAACTGAAGCAAGTCAAAGTTGAATCCAAAGTAAGTTCAATTGAAACACTTATTTATTGCTTTGGTAAATACAATTAAATGTGATCATTTATGTCCATTAATTGAAGCCGTCTGACGTACGGGCCACTGGTAAATGTACTCAATTTTATGTGAGAAACTCAGGGTTTTATGGACTAACAAAGTAAGAGTTAATAAGAAATACATCATGATAAGTAGTGTGAGAAACATTCATACCAGTACAGAAAAATCTAGTTGATTGTTGGCTAGAAAGTCAGGTTGGCAAGGACGGATTTTAGCGTATCTCTGTCTCTTGTGATGTGCTATAAATATAACTATTGTGTTTTAGATAAATAAAGGGAAGGAGCTTAAGTTTATCAGATTTTCTTAGTCTAAGGTGCTGTGAAGGTGCTTGACATAAGCCGCTGTATTTAAATCTCCAAGAACAGCCTGGTGAAATAGGTGATGTTATTATTAACTACATTTTAGAGTTGAGAAAAGTAAAGCAAAGATAAGCCAAGCAACTTTTCCGAGCTAAGGGGTTGAATCGCAGGTGCGGCTGCTGGCCTACACCACAGCCACAGCAAACGCAGGATCTGAGCCGCGTCTGTGACCTACACCACAGCTCATGGCAACACCGGATCCTTAACCCACTGAGACAAGGCCAGGGATGGAACCCGAGTCCTTCTGGATACTAGTCAGGCTCCTTAACTGCTGAGCCATGACGGGAACTCCTCCTATCTCATTTCGTTTCCTCTTTCTTAAAGACTTTTCCTTCCCCCAATTATGGGTGCGGATGAGTCCCACTACAGGCCCCACCAAGCCTGAGTCTGACGGTGATTTCAATCCTTGGGGTGATTTCATCCTTGGGGAATGAAGCTGGAAAAGTTGCAGAGAACAAGCCTTGATTCTTTGAAGCCCACGGGAGCCACTTAGGATTTAAGCTGGAAAGTGACCTGGGTATTTTTACCTGGGCTATTTTCAAATGATAGACCATTCAGAGACAGTATTGAATTGGAGACATTTAGCAATCTCACCCAGTCAGGGTGTGTTTCTAGCCTAGGGCAGTGCAGGAAAAAGTCTCCAGGCACAGCAGATGAGTCCCACTAACCGAGTTAATACAGCTTTTAAAATGTTTAATATGAAAATAAAAAAAGATCAAGAAACCTCAAACAGGAAATAACTTCTGGACTTTCTAAGATAAAATTTTGAACAAGGATTAAGGAACCAATTTCCTTTACATTTTCTGTCATTAGTAATTTATTTAAAATCATTCCAATAATTTAATTAAGATAATGATGCATGATTAGTCATCTATTTCATAAAATTAAGTAATTAATTTAATAAGTAATAAAGGAAATACATTTTATTATTATTATTAATTTGTTACCCTTAGATGTCAATGTAAAGAATGATGTTTCATTTAGCATATCTTGTGGCTTCTTGTTTTACTTATAGTATATGTGCTGGAAATAGTGAAGTATTTAGAATCAGAAGAGCTGACTTAATTCCCATTTCTACTATCTGCTTGTTGCATAACCTTGAGCCAGCCACTTATTCTCTGGGGGCCTCCTTTTCTTAATCTATAAAAGGATATAATATCTATCCTTCAGGTGGTTAGTGGTGATCAAATGTGTGTAGAAACAATTTTATTTTATTTTATTTTATTTTATTTTTATTTTCTTCGGTAATTCACCAAATGCTAGGCAAGACTCAATCGATGTTTTTTCATTTCTACTCGAGCATGTTGAAAACAGCAAAGCCCTGGTGTCCTCTCTAAACTGGAGTCCCAACATCTCCTGTAGCATTTGCTTGGCTTGTTCATTAAGCAGTCAACCTTATTTTATTATTATTATTTTTTAATTTTTAGGGCTGCACTGGTGGCGTATGGAAATTCCCAGGCTAGGGGTCAAGTTGGAGCTGCAGCTGCCAGCCTACACCACAGCCACAGCAATCTGGAATCTGAGCCACGTCTGCTACCCACACCGCTGCCCATGGCAATGCCATATTCCCAACCCACTGAGCGAGGGCCAGGGATCCAACCTGTGTCTTCCCGGATATTAGTCACGTTCATCACCACTGAGCCACAACAGGAACTCCATAGGCAGTTCACCTTTAATTCATGTATTATACAAGTCCTTTAAGAATAAAATTCAGTCAACTATTAATTTACTGCATGTGCAAACATAAACAAATATCTATTAGATTCCCTGATGAAATCACTTTATATCTCTGCCCCAATTTTTTTTTATTGAAGTTCACAGTTAAAATATTTTAAAAGTGGTTATTTTTGGCTACCTTTTTTTTTTTTTTTTTTAAAGAGACACTGAGATATTTAAGCAAAGAATCCTGAATTATAAGCAGGCCGTTTATGTGCTGGGGATATTTTCTCTTAAATAATTAAGCTTTTATTTAGAAGCGTAATTGTTAACTAGTGACCTAAGAAAGTGGGAGTTTCCAGTATGGTAAAAAGAGATTTAAGAACCTTCCTACATTTCTGTGACATTACTTTGTAGCAGGAAAGGAATGTCCCCATTTCTCTTCAAGAGGATATCGAGGAAGCATGCGCTAAAAAAGGGAACATTAGAAAAGCTAACTAGCCAGCCCTTGCGGTTGTTTGGTGGGTGGCGGATAGAGCTATCAGAGGGCAAGAGGAAAGAGTTCTGGACAGGTCGTGAGTGGTCTGCCAGGCACTCCGCACAGGTCATCCTATGTAATCCTTGTTACAGCTCATGAAGTGCTTATGCATGTCCCCCCCTTTGATAGATGAGGACATTGAAGTTAAGGGATCTAAGTTTACAGATGGTCAAAGAAAAAACTGTGTGAACTTTGACACCAGGTGGAGCTGCAGAAACTGGGGAGTGAGTTCATGATAAGTTTATGTATTATCTCTTGTGGAGATCATAATTAGTAAATGAGGAACATTTTTTTAAATTATAGAGATCAGATCAAATCCCAAGTCAGTGGCTTAATACCTATGTGATCTTGAGCCGGTTACCCAAGGTTACTCTATCCCTGAATTTCCTCACCTGTAAAAAGTTGTGAGAATGAGGAGCTCCCATGGTGGCTCGTGGGAAACGAATCTGGCAAGTATCCATGAGGATGCAGGTTTGATCCCTGGCCTCAATCAGTGGGTTAAGGATCTGGCGTTGCTGTGAGTTGTGGTGTAGGTCGTGTAAGATGTGGCTCTGATCTGGCGTTGCTGTGGCTGTGGTGTAGGCCAGCAGCTATAGTTTTGATTTGACCCCTAGCCTGGGAATCTCTATATGCCGTGGGTGCAGCCCCCAAAAGACAAAAAGACAAAAAAAAAATTGTGAGAATGAAATGAAGGATGTGGGTAGAAGCAAATATTGCAGTGCCTAAAAGATACTAGAAGGTTAAGACATTGTTCAATTTTTTTTGTTGTTGGTTTTTTTAGTGGAAAACTTATTTAGGGTTTAAAAAAATTTGGTTTTAAAGTTTGTTTTAAAGTATTATATATTCTTGGTCAGCTTATCAGTATGAGAAGCCTAACTTTTTTTGATTTTACAGAAAAGGGACTATGTGTTTGCAAGTTCTTCTAGGGATTCAGAAAACATCTTCTCTAGAAATGTATCCTTTGGACTCATGAACCCATAGGCTCACCAGGTAAGTGACCACTGCAAGCAAACCAATTATGAGGAAAGAAATGATCCCAGAGCGTGCAGCTTTTCAACTTGCAAGTTTAATTTGGTAAAGGAAAGTTAACAGCATATAATCAATGTTAACAGGAAGCCAGTATATAAAAAAACAGAAGCAGTAACTGGATTTTAACTAGACCAGGGAAACAAAGCCTGTCATCAGCAGCCTCTCTGATGTTACATTACAGCGTCCTGACCCCCTGAACATTTTTATGGTTTTTATATCAAACCATATATTCAGTCTTTTGGAATCGTGATTGCACTTTTCCATGAAATGCCTCAATTCCCCAGAGAAAGACAGCAGTTGTTTTAAGAAAAAGCAAATAGCATAGCATTCTACCAGCTGGAAATAAAATAAACACAAAAGATTCCTGCTCACTGGAATGAATGAAGGACCACGTGGCTGACAACATTAAATTCATTGTTTAATATTAATGGTAAGCTTAGGTATGTAAAGCAAGACCTCCTATTATTCCTACATGAATGCATTAGAGTCAGACATAAGTGAATCTCAAAAGGAGAGAAATCTGGTTCATTTTCCATGAGCACCAAGAAATTTAGATGCTTATGCAAAGCTTATCTGAACTACCTAAACACAGTTAAGTCTGCAGATCTTAGCAGTGCAAGGTTACATGTAAGATTGTCAGCATTTAGGCTCCCAACTCAGACTCAACTAGTGAGAAAGGAGACTTGCTGGCATGCTATGTTATTCTTAGATCTCTCTGTTGTTGTCAACCTAAGAATGAGAAAAATAAAATTTTTTATCCAAATCGGGATTTGAGTCAGTTTGATCCTGGTCCTCCAAGATGATAATTGACTTAGTACATATTGACAAAGAATTGTTTCACTTAGATATGTGTCTGAGAGGTATTCAACGCTTCGTTCTAAAGTTAATTGTGCACATAAGCACAAAGGATCAGAGTCCTAATAGGTTCACAAGCACATGTATCTATCATTTGAGAAGGTAAGTTAGCAAGTTAATTTAGATGGCTTTGATTATATTTACCCTGGCTTGCCCTTGTCACCTTCCAAGTGTAGGTCCTCTGCAATTCAACTGACACCTGATGACGGATGGCAACAGCAGGAAGGTCTAAGTATCTAGAAAGATTTTGTAAGGTTCAGGAAAGAGCAACAGGCCCCCAAATAAAACTATGAAAATTTGTTAACCATTTCTGGATGTAAAGGATGCTCTCTCAGATCTGTTCTTACATCATCAAACCTGATCACTCCAGGAACATTATCTTGTTTACTTTAAAGGTGAAGAATTTCTGGACCAGGCATAGGACAGTGAAAGGAGGAACATTAGATGGGTTGATTTATTTCATGGCATGAATGGGGAAAGGCCATTGAGCATTGTAGGGACAGTGTACAGGGCCTCCAATCTTTTCAGAGACCTGTTAATTGTTGAGTACCTAAAAATAACCCCTCCATTTGATTCTAAATAGAAGGAAGGATTACAAATTTGAGACTAATATTCAACAAAATATCTGCCACTTATTAATTTTTAATTTTAATATTTATAAAATTTTTGCATTTGAAAACAATTTGCAGGTGACATATTCCCTTTTGAAGAATCTTAAAATGCTCATGGTAATTGCTGAGAAATCAGCCAACTGTGAATTTAATTAGTTTTTGTGTGTATGTAGTCAAATAGTATCAAAAGGCAGATTATAATAATTTATAAAAAGTTAGAAGAGATTTATAGAAAAATTATATTTAATGTGATTGAAGCATCATCTTAATACGTTTGATGTAATATTGAGTAAGGTCTCCAAAAATAAGAGGTCTGCAAGCCTGGGAATATTTTCATTTGGCAAGAAATGGAGAAATCCTAAGTTGAGAATGAGACATTCTAGATGCGTGGAAAGTGCTGGAGAAGTTTGTTTGAATGTTTATGAGTTCAGCAGCTACAAGGTCTGAATTGCTCTAGCTACAAAAAACAAACTGTGAGAGTGGGTCAGGGAGGGAGAGTAAAATGCTGAGTGTATCCAATTAGTTTTGGGTTTAAAGTTTGTGGCTAATGCATATTTGTTATTTCTTTTCATTTTTTGTATAATGTTTCCATTCCTTTCTTCAGATTTGTATATACTGGTGTAAATAACTCTTCCTTATTTATGTTATTGAATAACGATTTTTCTTAAAAGGGAACATATAGAAAGGTACACATCATTTATTTTGGAATGTCTTGAGTACACTGAGTGTTTGCTGTCAGGAAGAGGCATGGATCGCATTATATCATTAGTGAATTATATTATGAAGTCTATAAGTTAATTAAATATATAGTAGATGACAATGACTTAGGGTGATATGTTAAAGCTGTCTTAAATTTGTCTGGTTGTTAGGATAATTTTAGATTTTTGTTAAAAGAAAATATTTTCGGATCCCACCCTTGATCTACCTAATCTGACTTTTTAGGGGAGAGGCCTATCAGTTGAATGCCATCTGGTGATTCTTCTGATCAGGCATGTTTGATAAACATGACATGAACCCAAGGGTCTCAGAGAACTTGGTTATTTTGTCTGAAACTGAAAATAGTTATTATGATAAAATCTATCCCGAGCCACTCTTAAATTTGGTCAGCTTTGTTTGTTAGAGCATGCTGGCTGCGTGGTTGAGGGCCAGTTAGTTCCTGCCCATTGGTTGTGGGTTATACCCCTCACCCTGACTTCTCATTTTCCATCCAGGTTGAAAAAGGTATAAAGAAGAGGGAATGAAAGGCCTAATCAACAAAAATGTGGAGAGAAAAACCTCACTAATGTGTGGAAACAAAATAATTTTAACTCAAAGCTTGTGCTGTCTTATCAGAGGGTTATTTTTATTGTTGTCCATGACAACAGTGCATTTAAGAATAGAACTTCCATTCCCAGGAGTAGAGAGCATCCATATTTATATTATAAAAGGAAGTGGGTGATATTTCTGAATTCAAAATAAAAAATGAGCTTGAAAATTAATTGCTTAAAAGGGAAAGAAGAAATTTAAAAACATGTGAAAATCTTCCTCATTATGTGATTATTATTTTACAGGGCAAAGTAAAATTACATAATGAAGTCAGACCTATAATAAAAGAAATGCATGTTGAAAGGAGGAAGGGGAGGCAGGATGTTAAAAAAAGGAAAGCAATATAAAAAATTGGCTTAATTTTCTTTTTAATCAATCTTATTATATACAAGATAGCACCATGTTAAATAAAGACTATCCAACTTCTGGGATCTTATAGAACTTCACGCAGACCTTTATTCTTGCATCTTTCACATTTAGTATAGTTGTTTTTGTATCTCCCTTATCAGATTTCTTGAGGTCCTTTAAAAAATTCTGGAGTTCCCATGTGGCTCAGCAGAAACAAATCTGACTAGTATCTATGAGGATACAGGTTTGATCCCTGGCCTCCCTCAGTGGGTTAAGGATCTGGCATTGCTGTGAGCTGTGGTGTAGGTCGAAGACATGACTTGGATCTAGCATTGCTGTGGCTGTGGCATAGGCTAGCAGCTATAGCTCCGATTTGACCCCTATCCTGGAAATCTCCATATGCCACAAGTGTGCCCCTAAAAAGACAAAAACAAACAAACAAACAAACAAATCTTCCTTCTATCCCCCATACTACATTAGCTCATATAAAGCAATATAACAACAATCCAATAGATAATTGACAGACTGAATGAAAGAAAACATGGTTCTTTTCCACAAAGCTACTCAATATAGACCCCAACCAAAAGAATAATTGTTTTGCATTATTGAAGTTAGCTCTAATATTTCTTTCTTTATTATTTTTTTATTTAATGATTTTAATTTTTTTCCATTATGGTTGGCTTACAGTGTTCTGTCAATTTTCTACTGTACAGCAAGGTGACCCAGTCACACATATACATTCCTTTTTCTCACATTATCATGCTCCATTTTAAGTGACTAGATAAAACTCCCAGTGCTATACAGCAGACTCTCATTGTTTATCCATTCCAAAGGCAATAGTTTGCATCTATTAACCCCAAATTCCCAGTCCACCCACTCCCTCCCTCCCCCCTTGACAACCACAAGTCTATTCTCCAAGTCCATGATTTTCTTTTCTGTGCAAAGGTTCATTTGTGCCATATACTATATTCCAGATATAAGTGATATTGTATGGTATTTGTCTTTCTCTTTCTGACTTACTTCACTCAGTATGAGAGTCTCTAGTTCCATCCATGTTGCTGCAAATGGTATTATTTTGTTCTTTTTTATGGCTGAGTAGTATTCCATTGTGTATATATACCACATCATCTTAATCCATTCATCTGCCAATGAGCATTTAGGTTGTTTCCATGTCTTAGCTATTGTGAATAGTGCTACAACAAACATACGGGTGCATGTGTCTTTTTCAAGGAAATTTTTGTCCAGATAGATGCCCAAGAGTGGGATTGCTGGGTCATATGGTAGTTCTCTATATAGTTTTCTAAGGTACCTCCATACTGTTTTCCATAGTGGTTGTACCAATTTACATTCCCACTAACAGTGCAGGAAGGCTCCCTTTTCTCCACACCCCCTCCAGCATTTGTTATTTGTGGAATTATTAATGATGGCCATTCTGACTGATGTGAGGTGGTACCTCATAGTAGTTTTGATTTGCATTTCTCTAATAATCAGTGATATTGAGCATTTTTTCATGTGCTTGTTGGCCATCTGTATATCTTTGGAGAAATGTCTATTCAGACCTTTTTGCCCATTTTTCCATTGGGCTGTTGGCTTTTTTGCTGTTGAGTTGTATAAGTTGTTTGCATATTTTAGAGATTAAGCCCATATCAATTGCATCATTTGAAACTATTTTCTCCCATTCTGTAAGTTGTCTTTTTGAAGCCCTATTATTTAAATTGTGGGTGGCTAATAGTTCAAGAAGTAGGGGATATTTCTAAAGGAAGAAGTTTCAAGATAAAGAAACAAATAGTATTAACACTATTTATATAATACTATTATGAGTAATAGTATTTATACAATGGTTACAAGAATTGTGGTAAGAATCTTCTAAGAAGAAGAATTATCAATAGGCTCAAGAATGATTTAGATGCACTTGTTGGAGGCAGATATAGGTTAGCGGTCAAGTGCTTGATTTATGGATTTGGAAAGACTTGGGCTAAAATTCCTGTCATCATTTATTAGTTGTATAATATTGGGTAAATTACAGAAGCACTCAAAATGTTAATTTCCTTACTTACAAAATGGGAGAGATTACAATATTTGTATCATAGGATTCTTGCAAAGATTAAATGGATATAAATACATGTATATGTTTAATATATATGAAATACTTGTGAAGCTTATCAAGATGATTGGCACATATCAGAGACCCACAGATATTAGCTATAATATTACTGCTGTTGCTGTTATTGACTTCACGGTTGCACACCATGCAGGGAAGGCAGACTTTTGGGGGAGACATAGGTTGATTTTAGAAAAATAGAAAATGCCATTTCTCCTCGGATACATAGTCATCATGCCATGCTGTTGGACTCTGGGTCTAGAGAGTGGACTCAAGGTGTTATTTCAACAACCCTCTCTGCTAGGTCACCTCTCCTAAAATTTCAGGACCCTTAATTTGTGTAAGTCAATTTTACTGAAAATAATCTGGAATTTAATAAGTAGGAAGTAAAAGTAATTGCTTTTCTGAGGCCGTTACTTTGTAATAGCATTACAGAATTTTGAATGAAAAATTAAGGAGTGAAGTTAGATATTCATCAAGAGAAAACAGCCGACTGTTTCCCAAGAGCCAGCAAAGGTGGTGTGGTCTTGCTCTGTCCCCTTCCTGACTGACTTAGAAACTACATTGGCCTAGAGCAGGTCAAGTTCAGCAATCTTGATTCATGCTAACAAAGCTCACAGAATACTACTATGCACAAGCAAGGTACCAGTGCCTTATTTACAGTGAATAAAGCTCAAGTAAATTATTATTATTACTATTTTTACTGGATACCTAGTCTTGACCATCTGGCGTTATTTTTTGAGAAATAGAAAGGAAGAGACGGGGTTAGTTTTCTAATCCTATGACAGACATGTATCAACATCTGTGTCTTTTTTTATCCCGGACTTCAGTGACTGACCTCTTACATGACTGATTTTTTTTTTTTTTTTTCCCCATTTAGATGTAGGTTACAATCAAGATTCTTGGGCCATCCCTACACCAATCCATTTTATATTTCTTATGTACCCTCTCTCCCAGAATGCAAACTTGCTTCCAAGTTCTTGGAAAGGGGCAGGGGTGGGGGGCAGTTGTGGTGGAATTGGTATTAGGGATCTCACTGTTAACTCTTCTTCTAGGATCCGTAGGCAATCTGACAAATGTATGCGAAAGTTCTTTAGATATATCAATGTTAACTTAGGTGGGTAGGCTCTTATGAGATCAAATGGGCAAATTAGGCAAGAAACAGGGAAAAAGTTAATCTGACAGTGAGATTTAATCATAATTTTTCTTAGCAAATGTTCACAAACCTAAATCATTCCATAATGGCCATGTCAGGGAATAGAGTACATTTCACACATGTTGAATTTTTCAGTTGATATGATTTATATTAGCTCTGCCTCCAATCTTCTTGGGAGTAAGCTATGGAATTTTTTTAAAGGACCACAACAACACAGTTATTTAAGAGTCTCTGTTCATAGCTGCCATGCATGCCTTTTCATGTGAATGAAATTAAGGCCGTGGCATCTGGTGCTGGTCGAGTATTACATTTGGGTCGAACTGGGATGCAGGTACCATGACAAAATTGTTAACAGATCTGGTCATTAAATGCAGGTCAAATTTCTTTGTCATGTTGGAGCTGAGCCTGGAAAATAAAGGAGAGGACAATAATTTGTCGAATTACTAAGTGTGTACCATGGCAAATATGTATGGCATGTCTAGTTGTAAACTTGGATGATCAGGTCCGTGCCATCCTTCCATATATAAATTTCAGTTTTAGTGACTTGAATTCAAATAATTACCACGTTGTGAATGTAGTAAGTGCTCTGTGCTTAATCCCTTCTCATAATAAAAACACTTTAAGTAGGATTAAGGGCCCCAGATTAAGGGCGGTCCATTATCAGCAAGTTTTCACACTGCTAAATTGCACCTAGAATGTACTCCACTTCTCCCAAGAACCTTCGGTTATAAAATAGGAAAAGTTATGCTGGCAGCAGAAGTTGCTGCATTTTGAATAGGAATGCAATGATTTACCTAGTTCATGTACCACACAGAGCAAAATATTGTTTTGCAAATCCCAAATCTTAATTCAACTTTCTCTTCTTTTTTAAACAGATGCTGTCAAGAGTCTGTAAAACCAAACTTTTGACTTTGAGTACCTCTTTTTCTCTCTTGAAAAAAATACATGTAAACTTCTAAATAGATAATGAAAATAAAACTTTTGTTTTTCATGAATGTTATGTACCTCTGTTTTACTGAGCCTCATAAGAAAACAGATGTAGGAGTTCCCGTCGTGGCGCAGTGGTTAAGGAATCCGACTAGGAACCATGAGGTTGCGGGTTCGGTCCCTGCCCTTGCTCAGTGGGTTAACGATCCGGCGTTGCCGTGAGCTGTGGTGTAGTTTGCAGACGCGGCTCGGATCCCGCGTTGCTGTGGCTCTGGCGTAGGCCGGTGGCTACAGCTCCGATTGGACCCCTAGCCTGGGAACCTCCATATGCCGCGGGAGCGGCCCAAGAAATAGCAAAAAAGACCAAAAAAAAAAAAAAAAAAAAAGAAAACAGATGTAGCTAGAGTTCTAAGACAATTGAACATGATCCTTGATCAAGTTCTAAGCTCTCACAGGTCTTGTTGCTTATGTGACATTGAGTTTCATCTTTCAAATAATTGAGATGCTCAGATATGATGGATTGATTTTACTGAAATAACATTCAACAATTTTTTTTGGACTGCCAGTTATATCCTTTTGCAGAAATATTCGCTCAAGTTCTCTCTCTTTTTAAATATTTCTCAACTGGATCAGTAATGAAAGAGAAGTTAATTTGCTTGTGAAATGAGAGACTAGTCCTCTGAAAAAGTGTGTGTGTGTGTGTGTGTGTGTGCGCGCGCACTCACGCATGAATGCAGTAGTGGCTCTTCCAAATCTATAGAGTGACAGATGTGTATTTTAAGAATAAAAGATGGATAGCATACCAGAGCCATGCTGGAAAACAGCTAATATTGGTTTTGTCATCTAGAAAATAATTTCACATATCCTTCATCCTTAAAAATCTTGTGAAGTTGATTTTACTCTCATTTTACAGATAAGGGAAACAGCTCAGAGAAGTTGAACCACTTCTTCCCTTTTTTCGATGCCTTAAAACACATACATTAGAGATATCCTAAGCTTTATTTTTGTCTCCTTCAGATACAATTCTATACTCCCCTCTACCTTAACTCAAGAAGTTCAGTTTAGCTCACCAAATATTTTATTTCTTCTTAAGACACCACCCTATGAAATTAGCTTATATTTGTAATATTTTGAACATCTGCTCTGATTTGACTGTAAACTCCATGAAGGCAAGACATTGATCAGCTCTGTCCAGTGCTGTATTTCAGCCCATAGAATAGTGCCTGGAACATAGGAGAGTCTCAATAAATATTTATTGACTGAAAGAATAAATGTATGAGCACCAGGTAGGTGCCCTGTCCTCTGCTGGGAAATGGGGCCATGAGAATGGAAGCAACATACTCCTGTCTCCAAGAACCCAGGGTGGACCCAATCATGACCTTGATTGAAGATGCTTTAGGTCAAGTCTCTTATCCCTTCAACTTGTCATTCTCCTTCTCTTCCTGTCCTTGCATATCTCCTTTCTCTGTGCCATGCCAAGTCACCCTTGCCATTAAAGTCCTTATTTGAATAGAGCAGCATTTTATTTTGTTTTGAGTGCCATCATTTTTTTTTAAAATGCCTGCACCTGTGGCATATGTTAATTCCCAGGCCAGGGATTGAATCCGAGCCACAGCTGTGGCAATGCCAGATCTATTAACCCACTGCACCACGCTGGGGAGATTGAACCCACACCTCCACAGTGACCCAAGCTGCTAAGGTAGGATTCTTAACCCCCTGCTCCGCAGGGGAACTCCCTGCATTCCATCATTCTTAGAGAGACACACATCTCTTTAGAATTTACATCTGTCCTGAATTACTGAATTGAGGTTGGTGGGGTGGGGCAGGGGAGACCTGGAGGCTGGTGTTTGCTCACTGTTATACTTACTCTCGCATGTGTGATAATTGGGAAGGATAAGTTAAGAATTTCTCTTTTCACTAAATGAGATCATCTGTTTATATTTTTTATATTTATGGGGAACAGAATATATTGTCCTGGCTGAATTGACCAATTGGTAATAAGAGAGTGGGCTTAAACTTACTTCTTTTTTTTTTTTTTTTTTTAGGGCCACACGTGTGGCATTTGGAAGTTCCTAGGCTAGGGTTTGAATTGGAGCTGTAGCTGCCCACCTACACCATAGCCATAGTAGCAACGTCAGATCCAAGCTGAGTCTGCAACCTACACCATAGCTCAGGGCCATGCCGGATCTTTAACCCACTGAGCGGGGCCAGGGATGGAACTCACATCCTCATGAGTACTAGTTGGAATCGTTTCTGCTGTGCCACAACTGGGAACTCCTAAACTTTCTCAATTATAGGTTGTTAATAGCTATGTGCTTTTAGGTGAGCTCCTTAGGCTCCTGAACCTCTGTTTCCGCATGTGTAAAGTGGGAATGTGAGTGGACTACTCGATATTACTGCTAACGGGATGAAATGAAGTGATGAGTGTGATCAGAGCGGTACCTCCACGTGCCCCTTCAGATCCCCACCCCTGGCTCACTTTCCCATCCCAGCTCGGATCTGTCCTGTGCAGGTGCAACAGCTGGAAAGGAAAGGACCTCACACAGGGGCACCTTTTCAATGCCTCCCCCATGCCTGCACCCAGTGAGTTTGCTGCCCACCTGGGCGTTTCCTCTTGCTGAGGAGGGGGGGGAGCCGTGGGACACTGCTCAGGGCCCACACATGCCCCACCCAGAAGCCTGGGGGAAGTAATGAGCTAGGTGGCAAACTTCGACAATTGCAAGATGGGGACTAGGACAAGATCTCTCACTTTTCTCCTCTGGAAAGACCATCCAAGGTGCGATTACAAAACTGTCGGGAGACTCACGCAGGACGATTACGCCATCAGGTCCCCTTAGAGATGACCAGCCAGGTAATAGTCCTCTTCATGGGTTTGCCTCCTGTCCTGTCTCCTTGCCTTTGTCCCACACTGCTGCTTCCTGGGAGTGCACTCCTTAGTAAAACAGCAGCCCATGAACTTCTGTGTCAGGCTTTGCTTTCTGAAGTCAATCGAAGGCTGAATGGAGGGCTGGCTATAAGTGCTGAATGTTCTTTAGGATTATGATACGCAAAGACTAATGTGCTTGTGATTGCTGGTGTCAACTGAAACAGGTACAGGTAAACGTTGGTTTCACAAGCTAATTTTGGTTTTCTAAACTCTGCGATCATTGTAATTACCAGACTTTTCCCCTGTGGAAGAGTCTTTCAGTTTAAAAGATGCTAAATTTTCTCTAAGCTGAAAGGAATTTCTCTTTCGCTGGTGTTCAGTCAGTTGACAGTGCATCTCTCATTCTCATCGGCTGCTTTGTTTTATGAGAGGCTCCAGTGATTTCACAGGCACGTGCTTGGCGTTTGCTAACAATGCTCTTTAAAGCCAGGGATCGGAGGATGCCTTTTTGTGTGTGTGCCACAAGCTGCCTAGGGTAGTACCTAGCCTAGCTCAACAGAGTGATTCATTTTTATGAAGGTCTACCTGAGACCTGTTTGTTTTCCTAAATGAATGAATTGCCTCGTGTTTTGGTATTTCCCTCATTAATAGGAGGCATAATTCACTGCATTGCAACGCTAAACAAATACAAGCTATTTGGGGGAGGAAAGTGGTTGTTCTTTAAAGTCAGGTTACGAAGTGCGGAGATGACTTTGTCAAGCAGAGTGCTAGGAGCTGTGTGTTGTCAGTGATTGTAAAGGAATAAAACCCTGCCAGTGCCGGCATCAGAAAAGCTGCCAAAGCTGAAAAGTACCTGGCTAGGTTTTAAAGGACAGGAACACAATACTCTTACTAAGACACACTTTATAGAGTCCAATTCGCAGCCAAGAAAAACAGCTTTTGGAGCTTTTGGGTGTCCATAAACAGCTAGATGAATGCAAGGAAGCCAAACCCGGGGATGAGTGGGGTATTTAAATGCTCAAGTTGTTCAGCTGCCACAGTGTCCTCCCTGTACGCCAGTGTGCTGGCTGGCACAGAGGGGACCCAGGAACGCCCTGTGTGTCTGTGATTTATGGAAAATCCACACACGGGGGACAGATAGAGGACGCTGGTGAATACTCAGTCGTTGTTACGTGGTCAATTATGAAAAGATATCTGGTTTGTTTTCCCAAGGTGATCATAAAACACGTTGCTAGAGTAAGAGGGAGGATGGTCCAGGAGTGACCCTCAGATAATGCCTTGTGGTCACTCAAGTTCTAGGCGACAATTGCCCGTTGATAAGGCAGTTCAAGCGTTTTCTTAGCCGAGACACTTCATAAACCTTGCCAAGAGAAGAGGGCATGTGGCCGTAAGTTGTAAAGTGATAAAAAGCAGGCATGGGTGGAAAATATTTTATCAAGAAAGATAAAATAAAGAAATTATATGAATATGATAACAGTACAACAAAGAATATTTTTATAGAGAAAATTTTGTAAAGTTGCCAGCCACTAAGGCAAAATGAATGAAGAGCAAATGGGTTGTATTTCAAACACATACCATTACACTGAGTAACAGTTACATTTTACTACCCGAGTCACATTTTTTGACTGATGCAATAAAATTTGCAAAATACAAAGAAAAACATAGGATTTATATCTTTTTTTTTTTTAACTTCAAATTTTAAATGGATTTTCTGGTTAACCATGCTGTAAAAACGTTTTGAGCTGTTCTGAATCATGTCCTAGTTTTGAAGAAGCACCGCACTGCTTACAACCAGCAGAGAAATCTGGAGTTGCCTATGGTTGTTAGACTCTTAGGTAATCCTAGCACGTTTTTAATGGAGAGATTTTTATGCTTTAATACTTCAATAATTATCATATTTAAATGGTTCATAGTGATTAGAATAATCTAGTAGGGCTTCATGGACCATAAATCGGGAATTTTTTTATGATTCATAAAATTTCTTCCATATACGATGAGCTAGTTCTATTTTTAATTATTTTATTTGATTCGTCTTCTGTTGGTAGAACCCCAAATTGGAGATAAGATTCATGAAATATGAGACAAAAAGGATTTAGAAAAAAACTTCTCTCTAAATCCTTTTTGTCTCCCTATCTTTTGCTTGCTTCAGGCTGTTTAGATTCAAGAACTCAGCAAAAAAGAACTTTGATTTGGTTTAGTAAAGAGAATTTTTTTAATGCCGTCATGAAATTAAAGCTAGAACAGCAATCGGACTACTATATGTAAATCATCTACACTCAAAGAAATCATTTCATTTCCCCAGCTATTTGAGCACTTTGTTTTGGTGAGTGTAATCACCTGTTAAGCAGAGGGAAATTGCCTCCCCTCCCTTCACTCCACTGAGTGCTCAGAGTTAGAGAGATTAAAATTTTAATTAAAAAAAATAGAATTCTAAAAGGTCTTTGGAAATGTTTTCAGACTCCAAGATTTTGCCTTTGCTTTGAGAGTGATTCCACTGTTCCCAGCATTAGCAAACCAGCAATTATTCTGTTGAATAGAACATTATACAGAGGAGGTCCTGAAAGCTGCTCATAATTCCAGACGATTCTCTAAGAATTTTTAGGGGAGATCCCAGGACATCAACTCAGTATGTCTCTGTGTGTGGATTTATTCTGATGCATCGCTGTTCTACAACAAAAGCCGTGGTCAAATGGTCCATAACCACGTATATTTGAAAGAAGTTTTACTGTCACGTGAGCATCTTTTCAAATTTTGTCTTTCAAATTGACTAAGTGAAATAATATGAACTTGCAATTCATGTAGAATTAAGAGATCTATGGGTGTTGGGGGGGAATCTATGTTGATTTATAAAACTGACTGAGGTCTTAACAAGGGCTATTCCCCTTTTATTAGACTTGGGGAGAAACTAGTATTGTCTTTTGACAAAGAGTAAAAAATCTAAACCATGCAGTCGGTGATATTTCATATAATGTATAGGATGGAAGTTTAAGAGTTGTTGGAAAAAAAAATTGTTGGTAATTTCTCAAGTTCAACACATAGTTTACTTCGGGCTGAAAGCAGTTTGCATTTTAGTGTATCTACTAATTTTGTTTCCAGACTCTTTCAGTCCCTGTGTTGTTCTGTTTCTTTCGGTACCATTAGCTGTTTTGGTTTCCAGGAATCCACGGCTGCCCCAGCCACCACTGTCATCGGGCATCTGGGGATCAGAGAGGCTGCTCTTGCTGTGTGACCTCAGGCACGGTCACAGCCTGGCTGGACTTGGTTGTCTCATCTGAGTGGCACGTGAGCTAAATTGGAACTATTTCCCAGAAAGAGGGTTTCTCAAATCCATGGCTGTCTCTTAAACAGGAAGATAAGTACAAGAGCAGACTCGGTTGCCGGGCCAGAGCTGCCTATGCCAGAGATCAGTCTCTTTAAGGATGAAATCTTGATAATGTTGCAGCTGTGTTTAGAGCAAAGAAATAAATGTCAAAAAGGTCCTTTTGAAGTTTTTGCTTTCTTTTTTTCTCAGCTTTAGAATCAAGAAATATGTGAAGGATGCTAGCAGTGAGATTGGATTTGAAGCTGGGATGAAAGACTTGCTCTGCTTTGTATTAGTTGTGGTGTTTTTTGGTGGTCTTTCCTCAGTGCTACCAAGTTCCCAGGGTTTTGGGGTTTTGCTGTGTTTTCTGGAATGACCATCTATCCAATTCTTACCAATCCTGCTCAGAGCGCTCTTTTCATGAGAAGCTCCTTCAGGTCACAGAAGGGACCAGAACAATCTTCCATGAACCCACTTCTCCACTCTAATGTCTTTTGCCAATCATTTGGTAATTAATCATCTTCTACCATCTGACTCTTACTGCAGTTGAAATTGACCTTTGCCATTGATTTTGTTCCCTAATCCCAATAAAAGTTCTCTGAAGCCATATCAGGTTGTGGTTATGACCTCAGTTTTTGGAGTCAAGATTCCAGAGTTCAAATCCTGTTTTGACTCTTTTCTTGTTGGAGGACCTCTGACAAGTAATCCTATCCTCCTCCCAAACCTAACTTTCTCATCTCTAAAATGGGGATAATGGTAGAACCCACCTCTGTTGTCCCTAGAACTCGAGTGATAACTCACAAAAAGTATGGAGCAAAAGACTTAGTGCCTAAGAAAGGCTCAGTGATTAGTATTCTTTGAAGGATGGTATGGATCTTAACAGTTCTTTGTGAATCTGTGGTGGCTCCCCCAGTGCCTTGCACTCTGCAGATGCTCTGTTTTCCTCTTTGTTGGCTATTTATTTTGTTGATATCTTTTCAGATGTTTGTTTTTATATGTAGTTTCACTTCTCAAGCCATTTTAGTGTGGCTAATATCAAGGCTCAAGAGGATGATATAAAAAAAAGGGGCTTAAATTACGTTAGAAATTAGAATAAAAATAGGCTGAGCCTCCACCAGGGGAGTCTGTGGAACACGCCCCTCAAATTCCTTCCCCCTGGAAGAGACAACGAGAGGTACACAGTTTCCTTGAAAGGATATTCAGTCTCTCTGCCCCAGGATCTCTGCCTTTTCTGGCTTCTCCTGTAAGTGTGAGGGCCTAATTATTCTTTAGTTAGTTTCTAATAATGAGGGTTGTGACCACCTTTTAAAATTTTTCTTCTGGTCATGCATAGTGTTGACCTGGCTGTTTGCAAGGCTGGCAAGGTTGACCAGGTCATTCCCCTGCAGCAGTAATTTTCATTAATGCATCCTCATTCTCATCACCTTAGGCTAAGTTTCCTCTCTTATTTGGGACACTGTCTTAGCTTTGTGTCAGTTATAACAAGCTAGGTTGTGTTGAGGTAACAAACAGCCCCCAAATGTCAAGAGCTTACAGAAAAAGAAAGTACATCTCTAGCTCACATTTTGTGTCCATCATGGGTCACCAAAGGTCTCTGTGGCATCATTCCGCTCCCCGCCCACCAGCTTAACACATTGGCCAGAACAATGAAAAGAAGAATAAAGTAACTTGGGGGCTTACATACACAGGCCATTAAAGCGCCTACCCAAAGGTGATGCCATATTGTTTCTGTTTACATTTCATTGACCTAGGCAAGACGTGGTTAAATTTGACTTCAGCATGATGGGGACATAGAATCCTTCTACTAGGAGAGAAATTAGCTATTGTTGAAAAGTGATGCATTCTACAACAGAGGCTAAATGATGGCTATTGTTTTCTCTTTTTCACTCTTTTCCATTGTTTAGTAAAGAAACCCAGGAGTTGCCTTTGTGGTGCTGCAGAAACGAATCCAACTAGGAACCATGATGTTGCGGGTTTGATCCCTGGCCTCACTCAGTGGGTTAAGGATCCAGTGTTGCCATGAGCTGTGGTGTGTGGGTTGCAGACGTGGCTTGGATCTGGTGTTGCTGTGGCTGTGGTGTAGGCCAGCAGCTACAGCTCCGATTAGACCCCTAGCCTGGGATCCTCCATATGCCGCAGGTGCGGCCCTAAAAGGACAAAAGACGCACAAACACACACACACATACACAAAGAAACCCAGTCCCAGTAAGTAGCCACCAGCTCCAATCTGTATTCTTTCTGGGAGGCTTAGGCAGACTTTCATATATGTACAGCCCTCAGTTCCTTGTCTTTGGCTTCCAATTTGACCTATGGAGCTCCCTCAGTCATTGTGCAGAAGAGATTCTTTTTGGAACACTTGCCACAACACACTTTTGATATCAGGGGATATGTACACCTATGCTGTTTCCCTTTTAAATAGCAATAACCAGAGTGTTAACAGCAAACACTTGCTATGTGCTGTGCACAGTTCTAAGTGCTGTATGTAAACTAATCTTTATATTTAATCTTCACAACTATTCTATAGGGTAGAATTATCACCACTATTATCACCATTTTACAGATGGGGCAATTGAGTAACAGAGAGGTTAAGTAAGTCATGCAAAGTTGTTCAGCTAGAAAGAAAAACCACTGATATTTGAACCCTGTGGGGTCTAGGTGGAGAGTGCCCATGCTTAGCCATTTTGCTACGTGGTCTCAACCGTAATGGTATAAATCTCATGTTTAGCACAGTAGCTGGGATATATTAAGTTCCCAATACATTGATCACTGCTGCTCCTGCTGCTCAAATTGGTGAGCTTAACCTTTTCTTTCTTCAAAGGACTGATATATGTTTTTCATATAATAACTCTTTGGTCTTCCCAGAATTACTGTCGGGTAGGTATGAGCCAGGCAAAGCCACTGCCATTTACTAGGAGATGGCCACAAAACAGTTATTGTCCACGTAGGCCTGTGTATTCTCTTTTCTGCTATCGATCTGCTGACATTGTGCCACCTCCAAAGTGCAGTGGGGACATTACCCAGAAAGGATATAGTTCAATATGAGCAGGCTTATCTCGCTGTGCTACTTCTCCAGCTATTCAGGAATACAAAGCTAATTTGTAGGTGATATTATATTTTCCTCTCATGCTTTACATGCAACCTTTATCCATGTTAATGGGAATTTTTTTGTGCTTACTCTAGGGAAAATTGATTCCAATTATTGAGTATAATTTATTCCAACCCCTTGATGGAATAATTTATACTCTTGAGATACTCTTGAAATGTGTAACCAATAGGGAACTCTATTTATACATAAGTTTTTACACATCTTTCAATTAAATAAGAAATCCAAGTGCAAAACCCATCACTCAAGGAAAGCATATGAGTTTGTAACACTCCCAAGAGGTTTTTTGGTCCATAAACCAATAAATGGATTACACTTACAGGGCAAAATTCTCCTCTCAGGTCCCACGTGGAGCTCCTATTGACTTACCTGGGAGGCGGCTCACAGGGGATGCGAGGTACTCTAGGCTGTAAGGAGAAGAATGGTCATTTTTGCATATAATCAATATTAGGGCTCCAATGTCGATTGTTATAAAGAATATGTTTATTATGGTACAACCCATTACATGTATAAACACACATTCTTTTGGTTCTAAATCCTACAGACAACAGGATTTTTTTAGCAAGGAGATGGGAGTGCACTTTTCTAAAATAAAGGGCAGAGATTTTTATATTTTCATATATCTACATGAAATAACAGGATAAGATCACTCTGTAGATTTTATTGTAGCGGTATATCAGCATATCTTTAATGTGAGATAAGTGACAATACAAAAAATTTTTTTTCATCTCAGCATTTCTGGAATTTCATGAGAAACTAAATTGAAAGTTTCTGGTATTCAGCATTATAATTTATAGCTTAACCTAAATTGTATTGCCTATACAAATAATCAGCAGGAAAATGGCAGTAATACAGATTCCAGTCAAAATTTAACATAACTTTTTTCAAGGTACCCACCCTGTTGTGAAGTGCTTTATAAACTCATTATTGCTTTTTTTTTTTTTTGCTTTTATTTTTAAGTCCACACCTGTGGCAAATGGAGGTTCCCAGACTAGGGGTCCAATTAGAGCTACAGCTGCTGGCCTACACCACAGCCACAGCAACTGGGGATCTGAGCCATGTCTGCGACCTACACCACAGCTCATGGCAATGCTGGATCCTTAACCCACTGAGTGAGGCCAGGCATTGAACCCACATCATCATGGATCCTAGTTGGGTTCATTAACTGCTGAGCGACGACAGAAACTGCTCATTATTGTATTTTTTAAAATTCTGTTTTAATATTTGTCTTGGGAGGAGAAAATCCATCCATTTTAAAGGGTCACTGTTTTATAGAGAGATTTAGGAATTATGTAGCTCTCTGCTCCTCAGAATAACCAAGTATATTTTTTGAGAGTTTCAAAACCTACAAAGTAATTTACAAATGTGTGAAATTTTTGTTGAATTAGAATTTGTGTTGTGATCAAACCATTACTTACACGTTTTGGGGACCCCACACCACAAGATGCTAATCCCCAACTCATAGTTTCTGAGTTAAAACTATGGTTCCTAACATAAGACTTTGCCAAGACAAATAACATTCATGATATTAAAATAATACTTTTGAATTTTGTAAAACTTCTAATTTCTAGTATAGAAATATCTCCAGGGTCTTTGGGGGGACAGAGTATTTACTACTCATCTCCTGAGTGGGAAATATTGAGATAAGCATATATGATACATATTTTTCTGCACATGCAGGTAGTTAATATATTAGTAGCAGTGCTTCTATGTGCTGTGTAACAATTAAAAACTTTGTTTCCTGAATATGAAAGATTTAATATATAAAGACAAGTACAATCTTCCAGCCCATTTTCCCTGCCACCTGCTGAAGTCAGCAGGGGCTGTGTGTGGCTGTTGTTAATAGAATTTTCAGATAATTTGTTTGGACTTCACAGTTTCATCAGCTGACTTTATCCCTTCTGAGCCAGTCCTTAGTCTTGCAAAACTCTCAGTGAATTCTTTTTGTTATCGGCTCTTTTAATATATAAAAAAATTGATTTCAGCATTTGCTAAAGACTTTTTGGAACTAGGGGCATAATCCCAGTGGCAATGCACAGAAAAGCGAGCATCCACACAAACACTCCTGGACATACACCAGTAGCAAATGGTCCTTTCTCTCTGAAACGAGTAACACGCTGTGCTCCCACTTGTACCAGTAAAGCAGGCAGGCTTTGGAATTCCTTTTCTGTCCACAGCCCGCCCTGTTGCCTTCTCTCCTATGGCTCCCATTTGGACTTTTAATGGAATGTCCAGCTGATGGTTCTGACTGTTGACAGAGGCAGAACGCAGGAATCCAGGCATCATCTACTAACCCTGGCCTCTCTTTTTCCAACAGTATTTGATTTCTTTTTCTCAGTATCAGAGGAGTGCTAGGGCACACTGACCTGTAAAAATATCTGTAGTGGAGAGGAAGCAATATGTACACACACACACCACACACACACACACACACACACACCACACACACACACACACAAACACATTCCTTTGGTCAATTTATTTGACTGCCACCAAACTTGTTGCAATGGTACGTAGGAAATAGCATACTTTTCTTCTTCCTTGAAAAACAGACCAGGAAAAAAATACTTTTTTAAAAAAATTTCTGAGCCAGGGGTTGAGCCACAGCCACTGTAGAAGCAACGCCGAGTCGTAATGCTGCAAGCCACACGGGGAGTCCAGAAAATACTTTTAATAGCATATTTTGGATGTTAACTAGTGGCCTCAAATTGTGAGAGGCTGAGGCCAAGTGCTGTGGATTTTATTGTGTTATAAAAGGTATCAGATTTCGGTGTGTGTTAAAAAATGAACTTTTAAAGTGATCTTATTATATGGAGAAGTCAATAGTAATTTTAGTTTCATGTTTTTAGGTTCCAGAAAGCATGTTTCCTCAACAGCAAAAACTATTTTCCATTTAAATTTATTTAATACACAATCGTAACTATGTCACAATAAACGTTCATGGCCAGATTCATTCCATTTCTTATTGAAGGTTACACAAAGAGTTGGTGGTATGACCAGGGCTGGCATCCTGATTTCATGATCCTCCGTCCTGTATTCTTTCCATCCCAGTTTCAAACAAGCTCAAGTGTGGTTAAAAGTCTAGAAACCATCCCCAGGGGCCTGGCATTAACTACGTTATTTTTCAGCAATGAGATTTAACGAACAGAAGCCAATGACGGTCCAAAAGAAGGGCCTGAGATAACTAGTTCAGTTCTCAAAGTACAAAGAATTGACAGCCCAAGAAAAACAGGCAATGAATCATCTTTTGTTGAAGGATGCAGAGCTGACTGGGTACTGGGCTAGGACACAGGTAGGTTTCCTCTAAAGTCCTAGTTGCTACTTAAAATTTCGGAGACCTGAGTCAATTATGTAATGTCTGCTAAATTTCATTTTCTTCATCTGTAAAGTAGCTATAATGGCAGGACCTATCTCCTCGAGATGTGGGGAAAATTATATGAGATGATGCTTAGAAGTGTTTCCAGCCGTAGGAAATACATCATATATGTTGTTGATGTTTTTTAAAAATTATTATTGTTATAATCATATCAATGTGCTCTGACTTAAAAACAGCAAATTTAAAACCCACCCAGATATATACTGGGAAGCGCTCTTGTTACATACATATATCAGAACTTACATGCTAGACTGTACATAGTAATCACTGCAAACGCTCATTTTATTTTCAACAAATATTTACAAGGCATTTGCTGTGTGCCAGGCACTAGTGTAAGCACTTTACACATGTGAACTTACGTAGCCTCACAACACCTCTGTGAAATAGGTGCCACTATCCTCTTTATTTCCAGATGAGTAAACTGAGGAAGGGAGAGGCTTGTAGGTGAAGGAGCCAGAATTCAAACCTGGTGTTTTGCTCCAGTGTCTCTCTGCTGAACCATCACCCCGCGTGGAAGACTCGGCTCCCAGGGCGGCACTGTTATGCTTATTTGTGGGCACATGACATTCCAAAACAAGAGGAGCTTGGATTTAAAAGCCAATGTAGAAATAGAACCCTAATTACATAAATATCTTTGAAGCACTCATGTAAACAATCTACTATTTCAAAAGAAAAATAGCGCAGTTGAAAAATTGTGTCTATTGAGACAGTATAAAATAAATCATTAGGAGAAGAAGATTAGAGGTAGAAGGTACATGAGCATAATGTATATTCTCTGGGTATAAATATTTACAGCCTTTTTCTGTTTCTTGGCTCTGCTCTTATGTATATGTATATTTGTAACATCACATGCAAATAGGAGAGGATTTAACATCTGGCTAAAATAGCTTTTGAATGTTTTTACCTTTAGTCTCTTGTGCCGTTTTAACAAATGACTGATTTCCATATGCAGTTGCTATGGCAATGTGACAACATGGAATATTTTTTCTAAGTTAAATGATGGGCAGGTATGATACAGAAGTATGTATTGTTTGCAGGACTCCTTACATTTAATTGTATGATATCTCAGTTGCATTCAATCGAATGTTGCTAGCCATTGCTTAGAAATGAAATACTCAGAGTGGCAATGAAGTTTATATTAGTGAAGTAATTCACTTAGAAATACTTTCATCCTACTGTACAGCACAGGGGACTATATCTAATCTTTTGGGATAGAACATGATGGAAGATAGTATGAGAAAAAGCATGTGTGTATATGTGTGACTGGGTCACTATGCTGTACAGCAGAAATTAACACCACACTGTAAATCAATTATACGCTAATAAAAAATTGGTTGCGTTGAAACTAAAAAGAAATACTTTCACATCATTAAAAAAAAAAAGATCAGTTTGACGGTCCCAGAGTAGAACTCTTTCTCTATATAAATTAGTAGCTTGTTACTTTATGTTATAATTTGAACTAAGAAATAACTTAGTTTAAAAAAATGACATCTTTATTATCCAGCAAAGTATTAAAGACTATCTGAAAGTTTTCTCATTGAGCACAGCTAGCTATATTCACTCCGACAAATTAGTCCCTACTTTAGTCTTTTGCTGCTGATAATGAGTAACTCAAAGTTCTAGTTAGAGAGCCCAACTTTATGGCAGATGATCCAGTAGCTGCTTACCAATGTCAATAGTTAGGTGGTAAGAAATAGAAAAAAGTGCCAGTGTCTGCTGAATGAAGACCAAGAGTAAGCGTTGTTCACATTTCCAAGTATTTATCAGTGCTTACGATCATTTTTCTCTCACAGCAAATGAATCATTTTAAATAGAAGCAAACTGATCCTCCTATTAGCAAGTCTAAATCAGTAGGCAACATCTATTTTCAGAATCTTTGTAGCTATAAAGGGATCTTTACAGTTTGTAACGCTTTGCCCTGTCCCAAAGTGACAGCATTCTGATACAAATAGATTTTTCGGGCCCTGGTGCCAGCGTCTCTATTGTGGAACCTTTGGTTGGGAAAGCCGACAGCTGGGAGGAGTTCAGTGTTTTGAAGGTTAGGATCACAGCAGTTTCATAAGTGCTTTATTTCAGTTCTCTCTGGCTGCAGAAGGGACAGGTGCGGTCTGGTTCTGATTTCACTGGTCTTAATTTCTTATCTGACCTGGTAGTCAATCAAGGGCATGGGAGAGAGAGACCAAGAGGGAGGGAGGGAGGGGGAGAGAGAGAGAGAGAGATGGGTGGGAGAAGGGAGCTGGGGGCTCCGAGCTACTGGGGGAAGGGTGCGTGCATCTGTGGGACAGCCTGTGTGTGTGTGCATGTGTGTGTGGGGGGGTGGGTGTGTGTGTAGAGCTAAGCATCTGACTTTTCTCATCGAAGAACTGGCAGCTCTGCCTGTCATTCTGCACTTCTGTGTGTACGAATGCTGCCCTGTGCAAAATGGATTTTTGAGTGTTAACCATCATGTTCTTCTTTTCCAAAGGGTCTTCTGTAGGATTTCATTTGCAGAGCACAGAGGGCAATATCTAGGGTAATTCCAGGGCTTAGTGGCTGTGATCTTTTGTCAACTCTCCTTGTGAGAGAAATTAAACTCGGTCCGAGCACCCACAATCGCAGTGAGGGCAACACCATGCCCGGCCGATGGGTGGGAAATCAGAAACCCGATAAGTATTGATGAGAGGGAAAAATGCGATGTCATACCATACAAAGAATATATTCATTAAATCGTTCAATTTCCCAGAAACAGAAAATTCCCACTTCAGTAAAAGGCTTTGAGCAGATTTATCAAAGTCCGATTATTCCTACTTTTATGAGATTTGACTCTCTATGCTAAAATGACGTATATTTAAAAGAAGGACCGCCTTGCCAAAGGAAGAAAACTATAAAAAGGTGGAGTTATTGTAACACTGGCCACTGTTCTTTTGGTGGGATCCCGGATAATGCCCACAACATGCACTGGAAAAAATCTGAGCACAAACATGAGTACCGAAAGAAATTAGACTTTTGAATGCACGGAAGGAATGGATGGACCTATTTGGTGCTTTCCAGAACAGTAGCCCGGTTTTCTAGCCTCTTATATTTGCCAAGCAATTTCATTTAGTTCAGTCCAATCCAATGATAACAACCTGTACATAACGTATTTGCTAGAAATATAGCGTTTAGTAATTTCAGTGTCTATAGGCTGATTTTCTGCAGGATGTCCCAAGAGTGACCTAAACAGTGTATGCTGAGACATAAGGACACTGGGCTACGCCCCTCCCTGTACCCTGTTTTTGGTCTCTGGGACCTGCACAGGTATATTAAGATAGGGAGAGCTCTATTTTTGGCAGATATGCCCTATATATGCTTAGGTTCTTTGCGTTGCCTTCAGAATGTCATAAATCTACTAGTCTCAGATCAGACCAATGTGTAAACCGGAGAATGTTTTCAGTAGTTGGGAAAACTGGGGCTTCTCTCGGTTGGAAGACCTTCGAATTGGACCAATATTTGGATGTCCCCCAAGGGGGAAAGTTCTGGTGTCAGAGCTACTTTCCTTGCCAGTATGTTCTACTCTTGACCTTGGAGATGAACAGGCTCTGAAATCAATTTCGAGTCTTAGGTCATAACTGTGACTGTGATCCGATTGGTATTTGTGTCAAGGTGCTGTATGTTCTCTGAAAAGACTGTGTCCATTTTTGGGAAAGTACAAGGGAGGAGCATGCTTGAGCGGAGGACATAAATTTGTGGCCTTCAGTCTAGAGTCAGATCAACAGGCCAAACTTCAGTGGGAAAAATTCAGTATTAATTCCATACTCAGAATCATTCCCAATATCTACTCATGTTTGGTGAGTAGAAGTGCTATAGGATGTTGAGCCCCGAGAGTAGGTCTTGTAATGAAAATACCTATAGTTAATGTTTATATTTTAGATTTTAAAATGTTCATTCTTATATACCAAAATCTTGTTTTTGGTGAGTTCAACATGGCCCTTTCTAGGCAGCCTTGAAAGATAAAGAAACTAAAGCACAGAGAAATCCTGATGAAATCTGGGACTCTTTGTAGCCAGAATACTCTAACATAAATCAAAAAGAGGTTACTTCCCATAACCGTTGTCCGTCAATGGCAGGGAGAGTGGAAGGATAAAGCACACTGACCTTAAAAGATATTTCTGGAAAGCGTGTTCCACACACACACTTATTTCTAAACTGTAAGCCGCTGTCAGCCCCGTCAGCCCAGGCTATCGCAAACCCTCGGTCCCTATGGCCAAGACTATCTCCCTCATCTCTGCAGCCACTTCAGCCTCCAGCAGCACTTCGTGAAGGCATTGAAGAGATGTGCGCCGCCAAAAAAAAGTTGGTGGCTATGAAAGAAAAGATTTGATTGGAATAGTTGGATATCCACTATCCGATGCTGCCAAATCATCGGTCACATTTCAATTCCCTTTTCTTTGTTAGTTTTATTGATCATTGTTTACACGTCCCTCTCCTCTTCTCAGCTAAACTCTCCCCTTTTGTACCACAAATGCCCAAGAGCACATATTCCATCTTCTATCCCATGTCCGATCTATCCTTTCGTACTGCCTTTGCCATTCACCACTCGTGAGACATTAGACAAACTATTTAACATCTCTGGGCCCCAGGCTCCTTATCTGTAAAACAGAAACGAAAATGATACCTAGATAGCAGAGGTTCTATGAGAAACAAATTAGTTAATACAGTGCCTCATCTAGAGTTAGCACATAATAAATACTGGTTATTATGAGCATTCAAGTCTTCATAATCAACTTGCACGGTGCCTGGAGCCCCGCAGGCACTTGTTACTTATTTTACGTGTTTAAATGACATTGAAAAGGCATGAATCACAGAAATCATCAATAAAAAGCTGGTTTTCTATAATGCAACAGCGCAGTTTTGTAGATGAATTGATGACTTGCTGTAATATCATAGGCAAGTCACTTTTCTCCTACTGCCTCAGTTTCCTGCCTATTGAAAATAGCAAAATAGCAAAATAATATTTCTCGCTATCTCTGCTTTAAAGTGCTATAAGCTATGCAGTATATATGATGCAGTAATATAATGATGAATGACAGTATTATCTAATTTTATCCTAGCAAAGGCATGTAAGATTTCAGTGTAATATAGCCTATTTATATTGTTACAGTTCATACATATGATTGCTTTATTTCCTCTGCTCTCTTATATCAAACTGGCTTATAATGTAGGTGCGTTCTGGCAGATGATGTTACTAAAAATAAAACATACCCTTTTTAAAATGAAAGTAGCCCAAAGGAAAATAGATATATCTGGGCAAGTTAATTGCGTGCTTCCAAAGTCTGCTTAGAAAGAAGGAAGTAGGGTGTTTACCTTGAGCAATTTGTAGTTGTTCTACGGGCTGCTCATTGTGTCCCCTTCTCTGGCCAGATACAGCATCTGCCTCACTCAACAGACTGCAGGACAGCCGGTTCCAAGTGGGGTTTGGAAGAATGAAAGATTTCTCAAGGGCTCTCTGCTTATGGTATTTTGGAACGCTGTTATTTGCGGATGGATCTCATAACTTGTAATTCTCTCTGTGTTCTCTGGCATGGTTTTAGGGTAGGCAAAGAACTTTAATTCCATAGAATGTCTGAATACCATGGAACAGCTCGCCTCTGATAACACGATAGGAGATGGAGAAGATCAAGGGACAGAGATAACTTCCTGCTTTTCTCCACTGACTGTACATTCCAAATAGGCAAGTTATAGGACCCTTTTCATTTCAAAAGTTTCTTGTTTTCTGTTTGGGTCTTTTCAAATATTTAGTGGCTCTCCTCCCAGAGGATTTTCTGTTCGACATTTTACTTTCTTCTGACATATTACTAGGAATCTATCAAAAGCCACATGGTCACTTTACCTACAGTGCTTCTGTCTGATGAAGTCTGAAAAGCATGCTCACCTCTGGAAAATTGATGCCATAAAATGAAAAGAGAAGAAAAATTTAAAAATTAAAAGTGACTTAGAAAATTATCCATATAAGTATTATTTTGAAGCAAATCCCAGACACCCTTTTATTTTATTTGTAAATATTTTACCAATTATCCCTAAAAGATAAACCTATTTTGAACATAACCCATGATATCATTATCATACCTAAAATATGAGCAGTATTTATTTTAAAATTTGAATTAATTAATTAATTAATTTGGCATGGCATGCAGTGGTTTGATATGAGATCGCAGTTCCCAGACCAGGGATTGAACTTGGGCCGTAGCTGTGAAGGCACCAAGTCCTAACCACTAGACCACCAGGAAAGCCCTGAGTAGTAATTCTTATAGTAATACATAGGCATTGTATAAATTTTCAGTTGCATCATAAAAAAAAAAATCATAAAATTTTTTACAGTTTGCTTTTTGAATTGGGATCAAAAAATATCCACAAGAAATAGCAACAACAACAACAACAACAACAACAACAAAAGACAAAGACAAAAAAATAATAATAATAATAATAAAAAAAAAAGGAGTTCCCGTCGTGGCGCAGTGGTTAACGAATCTGACTAGGAACCATGAGGTTGTGGGTTCGGTCCCTGCCCTTGCTCAGTGGGTTAACGATCCGGCGTTGCCATGAGCTGTGGTGTAGGTTGCAGACGGGGCTCGGATCCTGCGTTGCTGTGGCTCTGGCGTAGGCCGGTGACTACAGCTCCGATTCAACCCCTAGCCTGGGAACCTCCATATGCCACGAGAGCGGCCCAAGAAATAGCAACAACAACAACAACAAAAGACAAAAAAAAAATAATAATAATAATAAAAAATATCCACACATCACAATTGCTTAATATGTCCTTTCAGACCCTTTAAATCAAGTAGGCTTTCTCTTCTACCTCTTTCTTTCTTTTTCTTTTTCTTTTGCCTTTTTTAGGGCCGCTCCCAGGGCATATGGAGGTTCCCAGGCTAGGCGTCCAATCGGAGCTGTAGCCACTGGCCTACACAACAGCCAGAGCAACGCCAGATCCGAGCAGTGTCTGCGAACTACACCACAGCTCATGGCAATGCCAGATCCTTAACCCACTGAGCAAGGCCAGGGATTGAAACTACAACCTCATGGTTCCTAGTTGGATTCGTTTCCACTGCACCAAGATGGGAACTCCTATCTAGGTAATTCTGGTGCAAGTTATAGTTTGAAAATTACTGCTATAAATCATTAGTAATCATTGATTGGCTATATGTATTTTTCAGAATTCAAAAATTATTGGCACTTTTAAAGGAGCAATTGTTTAAATTATTCCTTTCATGTATTTTCAAATTAATTATTATTTTACTACTACTACTGCTACTGCCATTGTCTTACCCATTAAGTTTTGTCCCTTCTAACTCATCCTTCTTCTGAGTGTATGACCCTAATTCTTCTATGAATTACTCTGGTGAAAAAGAAGATAGGAAATCCAGTAAAGAGTTGGTATCATTAATTGATCAGTGTTCTGTTAAATCTGCCAATACCCCATTTAATTTGCATGTGGGGGTTAACTCTTGCCACTGCTCCTTTTCACTATGTCATGACACTACTTAACACGTGACTTCCCATTATTCCTGGAGCAAATCCAAGATCCACACTCTTCTAAGACCCACACCCTTGTGCTTCCTGTCCATCCATGTTCACGTGTAACAATTTAATCTTTCTGTTCTACTTACCTTTTATTGGCTCCCCCTAAGAAGAGCTCCTTATTCTTAAAATGTTTCTATTGCCCAAGTACCTAAGCTTTTACATAACCCAGAATATCTGACATCCAGCCTTTTAAAAAGTTTTCCTAGTTAACCATAAATCTGAAAGTGGTAGCCATTCTTGGCTAATCTAGTATTTTTCTGCAACCTCAGACTAGACATGCACTAGAGGCCATGCATGAGTTCATGGAAAAAAGTCAGGTTAAACACATGGAGGCCAGGATTTGAATCCTCTACTATTTACTATGTTTGCTTTAATTTCTTCATCTGTAAATAAGGAAATTGATAGTACCAACCACATTGTGTGGTGAGGATTAAATAGTGTAAGTAATATGAGTGTCTAGAACATGGTTCTCTAACATTCTCTCAGTATTTTATTTGATCACATTAATTTTGGTTCATGGGTCTTGATGAGGATTGTTTACTCTAAAATACTCTTGCTGTTTGGAAATTATGCCATTAAATTTCTACTAACTTAATTGTTAACTCAGTACCATCTGTAACCAGGTGCTTCTTGAACATAGTGATACTCGAAATGCAAATCATCAAATATAATCTTTGAAAAATATAATTCAAAGTAATGTTTAAGACCTAAATAAAAAACTACAAGGAGTTCCTATTGTGGCTCAGCAGGTTTCAAACCTGACTAGTATCCATGAGGATGTGGGTTTGATCCCTGGCCTTGCTCAGTGGGTTAAGAATCCAGTGTTGCCACAAGCTGCAGGTGCAGCTCCCATTCGACCCCTAACCGGGGATCTTCCCTATGCAACAGGTGGGAAAAAGAAAGAAAAGAAAAAACAAAACAAAACCAAAAACACTACAAATCATTTATCAAAGGAGAAGAAAACGTTGTAGCTAATGCACATTATTTAATATAGTATAATGTAATATTTAATGTACTGTACTATAATGTAATCCAGTATATAGACTTTTACCAGCCTTTTACTGATATGCTGTAAAAACAGGTAATTTGCAAAAAATTGTGCCTTCTTTCCATAGTAAGATTGCTTTGGGTAATAGGGGAAATCAGTGACCTGTTCTATCATCACTTGCAAATTGTAACAATTACTTGCGTTGAAAGGTCTCCAAGTCTAACTAGTAGTTAACAAAGAAAGCTTGAAAACTGAGACAAAGTGTTAATGGTCATGTGAAGGTCAATCTAACAGGCATATTAACAGTAACAATGACTACTTCTGGCAACATGGTATTAGTGGGCCAGATATTGTCATCTGCTTTAGTTCTCGATGTTTACTGCATCACGAGGCAAATCAAACTAATTATGAAATGCATGTAATTTATAATATGTGTGTGTGTGTATATGTGTATATATATGTATGCACACATGTGCACATGCATGCATATACATACATAAAGTGTGTGGAAAGACATGCTGAGATGAAAACAAGCCGTTGTTCAGGCAGGTGATGTTGGGACAAAGCCATGGATTTACAAGATGGGTAAAAAGGAAAAGGAGCACAAATCTATGCTATTTCTCTGTATTTAATTTTAATTGTTGTAGGTATAGAAACCTTGCAGCATGGAGGGGAGAGTGGTATACCTCTAAAAATTTCATGCCAATAATTAATATTTTCATACATTAAAATCTATAGCATGTATTGTATTTACAGGAACAGGTCACATTCTAAGGGGAAATTCTATTTCCTACAGTTGTATTTTTATATCACCCAAAATACTTGTGAGAACCAATTAGTGTCCACAACTTGCCATGTTCCTGTTAAGTGAACCTGGCACAGGAACATCCAGCTAATCCTTTGGCAGCCTTGTGTGAAGTACTTAGGAAGCCTGGTATGTCCTTGCTCCAACCTTATGGCCTTTGAGCCAACTTCAGCCACTGGTTATTGGCCCTTTATTGTGCACTGGTGAACTTCTGGCAGAAAATGAGTTGTGAAGACTACACGGCATGGAACACAAAATGATTTTGTAGACTCTTCTTCAACGCCCGATCTTTAGATCTTCAGAAAAAACTATCCTTAACTTTATAAACATATGGACAAGGTGGCCATTCCATATATCAGGTGCTCAATTCATATCAAGTGCAAAAATGAGACAATACTATCATTAGGAATAAAATATTTCTAATCAAGAGTCTACTGATAAAGAGTGAATGCTGGAAGCAAACTGCCTTGTTTGCAACCGAATGGGAAGTCCTTTAATCCACCTCCTTCTGTGCCCACATATCATGTTCACCAGCCAACGGGTGTTTGGGAATACCTGGCATGCTTTCCTATGGCCTCAGGTGGTAGAGCTGTGGAGCATCTGGTGGGGTCAATGGCACCTGGCCATTCTTGATAACACATTTTTAAGGGAGCAGGAGTGGTGCAGGCTGGGTAAGGGGTGCACATATGGCTGCCTTTTTCCTGAGAGAGAAAAAGCAACATGGCACCGTGGGGACTGACATGGTCTGAGTTTCAGGTTCAACTTCCCCACTGACTTGCTGTGCAACCTTAATCAACTTACCTGACCTTTCCTAGCTCAGTTTCCTCATCTGTGAAATGGTGATAATAGCACTCACCACAGAGGGCTGTTAATGAGGATTAAAGGAGGCCATGAATATAGAGCATTTAGCGCACCTCCTGGATCATATATGTTAAGACTTTAATACATGTAAGTTAACAAATTCTCTCATTTCTTGCTGCTATGCTGAAAGTGTAGAAGCTTTTGATGGATTACTTTTAAGAGGTTCATCCCTAAGTGAAGGGAAAAACCACACTGAGAAAATTCAGGAGAGGAATAATCCCCAAGACTAGCAGGAAGTCAGCTCTTGAATGTGTGAAATTTGACTTTGTTGCACAGAAATATGTTGATGGTGAAAAACAGTTGAAACTGAATAATGATACATTAATACTTATAAATTCACTTTTATTAGACTAACCAGATAAAAACACAAGATGCCTATTTAAATTTAAATTTTGGATGAGCAATAAATAATCTTTTGGCATAAGTATGTCCCAAATATTGCATGGGATATACTTATGCCAAAAAGTTTAATTTTAATTTGAAAATTTAAAAATCAAATTTAACTTGAAGTCTTGCACTTTCATTTTTTATTTTTTATTTTTTTTTGTCTTTTTGCCATTTTCTTGGGCCGCTCTAGTGGCATATGGAGGTTCCCAGGCTAGGGGTCCAATCGGAGCTGTAGACACCAGCCTACACCAGAGCCACAGCAACACTGGATCCGAGCCGCGTCTGCAACCTACACCACAGCTCAGGGCAACGCCGGATCGTTAACCCACTGAGCAAGGGCAGGGACCGAACCCGCAACCTCATGGTTCCTAGTCAGGTTTGTTAACCACTGGGCCATGACGGGAACTCCGAAGTCTTGCACTTTTACTTGATAAATCTAGATATCCTAACTTTTATAGTCATTCTTTTATGATCTGTTTAGTTTTGTACTTTTCCTTATAATTGGTAATTTATCAACTTTTTTTGCTTCAATAAGGTGAAATTGTGAGTAAAGTTTTAATGTAATTTGGAACTTAATGAGATGAAAAAAATTTATGAGCTGCAAACTAAAAGAAAAACTATATAAAATCAAGGTCCAATTGCATATATAATAATGATAACTTTAATATTTTAGAAAAACTTAATATTAACCTGATTATCATAGTACTGAAGTCAGTAACAAATATAATGAAGAATAAATAAGAATCTTGAGACTTATGAATTGTCACCACATGATAATTTTGATATGTTAAGAACACAAATCCAAGAAAATAAGAATTTTTAAGTCTCACATTTGTGCCATTTTCTCTGCTAGTGTTAGTCATATTTTTATTTGGGGGAAATAATGATTAACATTGCCACAGTTAAAAAATCTCTATTATTATTTTTATTATTCTAATAGTACCTGAAATTTACCCTGAATGCAAACAGATCTCAAGGCCAAAAAAATTCATTAAATTCAGCAGCTATATGATTAATGTTATTTTGAAACCAATATGTTATAAACTAATGTTAAGAAGGAGATATGTATATAAAAATACATACATATACATCTTAATTTTTATTTGTAAAATAAATCTCCTTTATGCTTTCACAGATTAGAAAGCAATAAAGTCCTAATGTGTTTTATATTCCATGAAAAATACAGATTAATCATAAGTCCTGTCTCTAGATGGTTACATCTTAAGCTTAACTGAAATACAAGTTTTGAGTCTACAGAAATTCGTTGAAAATAGTTGAGCAATTAAATATTTTTTTTAAATATTACTATATTTGGTAACCCATTTCATTTGGAGATTTGCCTTTTTAAATTCTAAAATCTAAATGGATCTTCTTAAATGTTAACTGCTTTTTAAAAAATATTCTTTTTAGACATGAATGACACACAATTACTCTATTGCCCCTTTAATTTCCTTTTACTTTTTGAGAACTTCTCTATTGCCCTTAGGTAACACAGTAATTAAACTGGGATCAAACCAAGTAATTCTCACATATGGAAAAAGTAAAGTGCTTCTTTCATATGCCTGATAAATTGCTCTCCTGGCTTTCCCAAATATGTAAAATTATTTGAACTAAGAACGTTACCATTTTTGTGATAGTGTTTTGTGGGTGTTGCCATATAAAACAAAACTGTGATAGAAACACTCAGAATTCTTATATATTCCTGCACTAAACTGTATAGGAGAAAATGAGTAATAAATTTCAGCTCTGTGTTTTTATATCCCCACAACACTGTGTACTTCATTTTTGTGGCAGGAAATAGTTAATATTTTATGTGTTTCCTACCATCATAACTCAATTGCCCATAATCCAGGTTGAATCACGATCATAAACGGTTGCTATAAAGTTCATGTCTTCGTGTCATAGGTAAATTTTTATAACAAGCCAAAGGCAAATGTAAAAATTCAGAATTAATTGCACTTAAAAAACTTAAATAATAGAGTATCATTTAGATGTCAGGAAGTTTAAAGCAGCCGTAATTAAAAAAATCAGTAAATGCGATCTTAACCTGTTGCTCATGTTCGTTCTGAAGGATAGAAAGTATTTACACCCCAAATAAGTTCATAAAGAGAGTCACACTCTTATTGAGGGCGAGTTAAAATTTGAACTTTTTAGGATAACACCCCCTCTTTTTTTATATATTTTTTTTATTACTCAAATGAATTTATCACATCTGTAGTTATATGATGATCATAACTCTTTTAACATAAGCATTTGGCTAGCATTGTGATGAATTTCTTGTTTTAAGACGGAGTAGAACAAAATCATGTGGTGAGATTAGGAAGGGCTTGGTATAGAACTTCATTAACATATAGAAGGATCCAGGTGGTTATGGAATCTGGATTTCTGCCAAGCCTTTTAGCTCATTTCACTTTCTGTCATATAAATAGGAATTTGTTAAGAACTGGCTTTTTATGATCTTATTGTACTGAAACTAGATGGTCAGGGTAAGAAACACCATTTGTTTCAAAAGAATGGCCCCTTTTTGGTGTGAGGAAAGAAATTGTCTTAGGAAAAAACCAGGCCTCAATCTAAATGTTTCCTCCTTATAAAAAAGTATCACCCAAGTACAAGCTTCTTAATATCAAAGACTTAGTCTGTTTTGTTTACTGCAGTATCTGCAAAGTCTAAAAACAGAGACTGGAACAGAGGGGGTGCCCAGTAAATATTTGCTGAGTGAATGAAGGAATGCAGAGTTGATTGCACCAAACTGAAGGGGTGGAGAGATACACTTCATTTGGGAATTCCTGGAACTGGCGGCCTCCAGCATAAAGAAGTCTGGGGGTCTGCCTTTGGCTTTTGATCCAAAGGAGCTATTCTCCCAAACGCTCTGCCCTTACTTGCCTGAGATTCTTATCTATGGCTGTGAGATGATGAGAGATAAATGCCCACTTGTGTTAATTCTTTGCAGTTTATAAAACACAAACTATATTTGTACCAGGATCTCATTCTTGAAAGTGAGACCTCTGTTTTCTTTTGCCTGCCCTAGTTTTGTAAATTGCCAAGATTCATTATTTCTTAAAAGTAGGGAAACCTCTAGAATTCCTGATTGAGAAAAATGATCTTCTTGGAGCCCAGAAATAGTTCAAACGAGGTGATATCATAGTCCTGAAGGTAGCTGTGGTTGTAGGGCTTTCGTGTTAATTTCAAACAAGATGACATCAAAGATCACTGCATAACAACCGAAGCACACACTTTAGGAAATAGATATTAAACACCAATGTCAGATCCTCTATATTCTAGAACTTTATTGTCTAAGGGGGATGATGAACATAAACAGAAAAGACTAAAACATGGATGACACGAGTGCTAATGAATTCAAATCGCCAAAGGGGGAATAATGAGTTGTGCTTAGAAAAGTCAGAGAGAGCTACACAGACAGTGTGGTGAATGGACAAACTATTGACAGAGTAGAAATCTGTCAAAATGGACTACAGCATTTGGGGAAGTGTAGAGTAAAAAGAAGCCTTATAGGCAGGAGTCATAGCATATGCCAAAGCATGGAAGCTTGAAATTATAGAGTTCATTTGGGAAATAGTAAACTTGCTGACGTGGCTGGAATGTAGATTGCTTGAGAAGGAGTGATAGGCAAGTAAATTGAAATTGGCATTTAAAAGGGCCTTGTATGCCATGCAGAGAAGGAAGGGATATGGAACCTTGATGAATTTTGGGCAGAAAAGTGACATAATATTTGCAATTTAGCCCCAAACTGGTGGTTTTGTCAAAATAACAAGGCAGTGGGAGATGCCAGTTACAAAACTTGGAGGTTTTATTTTATTGTGCCTTTTAAGAAGTCCAGCAAGTCCTGGCTTGACTGGCAATAGATAACAACAATGCTAATAGGACAAACAAATCAAGTGCCAGATAGTGCTTTAGCCCTTAAAAAAATTGACATATAATTGACATAAAAAGTTTAAACTTTAGCTTTCTGATATGTATAATTTCACTCATCCATGCATCAACCCTGTTGCTCATAATTATTATCCTCATCTTACAGATGAACAAAGTTAGGTTTAGAGAAGTAAATGAACTTGCCCCAGGTCATACAGCTAATACAGGCATGAGTCCAAGCAATGTGATTCCAGAGTCTGAACTCTGGACAAGTTCCTCACTGGCCTATTGTTAACCCAAGATGTCATGTGCCACCTCTGCCTGTGGGTGCACACGTGCCCCTTAATGCTAATACCCTCGCTCCTCAATTTATAGTATATACCCTGCTTTCTGCCCAAGGACCTTAAGCCCCTCCCCTGCACTGTACTTGGTTATTTCTGGTCATCACCAGAGACTGTCTCAAGTGAAACCTGGAACTATCAGCTCCTGTTCTTCTGCTCTGGAAGCCCATCCACAGGTCACCCAGAGGCCCAGACTTGTCTGTAGCCCAGTTTAGGCTCTCATTGGAATCGTCACCGTATTATTACAATACCAACTCTCCAGGGAACTTGCCAGCCTTTGAATGGCTATTCTGGCCTGCCTGCTGAAACGATCATGTTTCATATCTTTAGCTATAATAAGATGTAGTTATTAGTTCATAGATTAAAAAAAAACAGAGTTGAAAGAATTCTCTCCCTGCATTCCTTCTTCTGCTATGCTATCTTTCTGCCATCTTGGAAAGAAGAGAGAATTGGGGGGGGGGCGGGGGTGGAGACGGGATGTCCCAATTAGAGTCATAGAAGGAGGGATTAGGACATATTGAACATTTTTTACTAACCTGGAAATTCAAGTCTTAAAAAGAAGACTCAGAACAGCTTCCCCTTATCTCAGACCCAACAGCAGAAATAAATTCCAAAGGACTGTCATACTTCAGATCGCAGACAAAACATGATTTCATCAGAAAAGCCCTTACAGATGCCCTAAACACTCTCAGGACTTTCTTTGGGTTTTAGCTCTCACTTTTCCTTTAGCGAACTCATCTGCCGGAAATTAAAATTAATGCTTAGTATATGGTTCAATGCTTTTCTCTTCTGATCAAAAGGTAGCTTTTTAAAGGCAGGAATGTGGTTTTTTGTGTGTGTTTGTTTCAGACACAACGGTAGCATCAGCCCTGGCAGACTCTCAATAAATATTTATTGCACACAGGGAAGAATGAATGATCAAACAAACTGATAGGGGTAGGATCTGGCTCTCATGCATTGAAGGCACGTGCTGGGTAGCAATGATAGCGATCAGAAGAAAAGTTATTCATTGAAAGGTATGGGCTGCATCAAGGTGCAGTTGCATATTGTGACAGAGAGTAGACCTGTGAGTCATTTCTTACCGTGATGAGGCTATAATCAGTGTTTCAGTATTTTCTAAGTTCCTTGGATCAATAGCAGCAGCAGGAAAGGGAATTCCTTTCAGTTGTAAGGAAGCCTCTGTTACTGTGCTTTATGCTTAATTGTTTCTAAAAGACAGTTTCAGCAAGTTTGGTACCAATTGCTTGCTTGTGAGTGATTTGTAGAAAGAAGGCTTGCACCTTATCCTTAGTGATAACTCCAAATAGCTTCCTAATACCCAGACTCTCACAGTTCTTAAAGAGCACAGTCCAGACTTTACAGCTGCACAATTTGAAGATCCTTTAGATAACTGCATACGGTTTAAATATTATTTCTGCCATATTTGATGGCGTCTATCTCTGCTCTGAATCACCAATAGCCTCATTTGTCAGATCTGCAGATTTTAAAAGCAGAACTCTTCAGAATCCCCAGGAACTATGAATGCCACACAAAGGAATTTGACATTCCCTCCTTTTTTGGTGGTGGAGATCAAACCTTTTTGAATTGAATAAACACACAGTCTAGAAGACAGTATTGAGGATGTACTCTGTGTCTAGGCTCTGGACTGTCTAAAAATGAGTAGATACGGTTCCTAACCTCAAGGTTATTACAATCTATACAGTTCAGCCTGAAATGTAAAAGTATCTTTTGCCTTCTTTACTGTTGTCTTTGGCCGTATTTACTCTTCAGTCCTTTGGAGGCTCCGCATGCTCCTGGTACAGCGTCTGAGATTTAAAAAGGCATGAACTACTTAGCATACTTGGCAGGAAACCTGAAGTAATGTGGACACTTACAGTAGACCCTCGAGAACTAATTTGTCTAAGATGTCTTAAAAAGTCAAAAGGAAATCAAGCAGGAACACTAATGACACCTTTCCTAGCATATTATCATCACAATTCATTGTACTAGGAAAAAGTTTCTCGTAATTTATCATGCTTCCGTCACACACACACACACACACACACACACACACACACTCTCTCTCTCTCTCTCTCTCTCCCTCTCTCTCTCTCTCTCTCTCCTTTATTTCACACATCTGCAAGAATGATGCTGTGTCTACATTTCATGGAGTATTAGTCCGTCCACAGGGAGTGGGCAGGGTCACAGAAAGAAAGTGAAACCAAAATCAGTCCATTTGGTTGCTTGTTTATTCTTAGTCTAATGCAGGCTTTCACCCTTAGCCTAATTTCCTCGTCATTCTTTTCTATCTGAGGAGGAAGCCATGCAGGTAATCATTTCACTTTGACTCTACCCAGGTCAAAACTATATTTTCGCGTATGCCTCCCTTCTCCTCTGAAAGACACAGCAGAAAATGAAGGACTGCTGTTTAGAGAGCCTAACCCCTGGCCTAATAAATTTATGGTACAATTAGGGTCTTTCGGAGTCACTGAGAAAGGAGCGATGCCACCCAACACACTAATATTGGAAGCGGTAGCTCTGGCGTTACAGCTACCTCTTGTTTTGCTGTGTTGGATCAAGAGAGAGCATGATGTTGATTTTGTTCGTAAAAGAAGTCGGCTTTGCCTCTGCTGGGACTGTTCCAAGAGCAGAGATAGACTGAGAGCACTAAAAGGAAGTGACAGTGAGACGACAGCCTCAGCTGGCACAACTTCAAAACATTTCAGGGGATAGTGTTCCAAAGAGATATTGCAGTGTGGCTCCAGTAAGTGCCATACAAATAGATTTAGTGCTGCTCTACAGGAGGTAAAATAAGGCGGAGGAATAGAAAATGAAGAAAAACAACAATAGAGACAAGAAAAACCCTTTGTACATAAGCGATTTCATGACACAGCTAAACCACAGAATTAAAAGCCAGCAAAAATCTTCCAAATGTGCAAAACCATCTCTGGAAGGGCTCACAGAGGCCGCCGGATGGCTAGCAACCTGCCCTTGGGACACAGATCTGAGGAGCAGAGGGCTCCCTCCATTGTGAGGCAGCCCATCTGACTCTTGAATCATTTTTATTTTTTAAACTTTTTTAGAGCCACACCTGTGGCATATGGAAATTCCCAGGCTAGGGGTCGAATAGGAGCTACCGCTACCAGCCTACCCCACAGCCACAGCAATGCGGGATCCATGCCGTGTCTGTGACCTACACCACAGCTCATGGCAATGCCAGGATCCTTGACCCATGGAGGGAGGCCGAATCTGAGTTCTCATGGATACTAGTTGGGTTCATTGTAGCTGAGCCATGATGGGAACTCCTGATCCTTGAATGATGTTTAATTGATAAATAATTTTTCTTTACATTGAAGGAAACTATTTTCTTGTGGGTCCCAGTTCTGTTCTGTGAGGTGATGGCTCCTCCTGCTTCCATGCACTAGCCCTTCACATTTTAAAAACTGCCATCATGTCTCCCTGTAGTCTTCTTGTTATCAAGATAGATGTCCTTGATTGGTTCCCTCTATTCCTACTTAAGAGTCTCGTGCTCTACCGATTGAGCTAGCTGGGCTGTTATTTCTATTTGTTATGTGGTGTTCAGACCCCTTTCTGTGGATAACTCTCAGAAAATGTGGCTTTCAGAAAGTGAACAGATGTATTTTGACTTCTCCAGAATGGGAGTACCGTGCTTTCATTATGTTAAGTTTTTACTGCCTAAAAAAAAAAAAATCTGTTGTATTTTTGGATAAATTTGAGCTCAAAGTCAATCTCCACAGTCTTCGTTCGCTTAAGCTATCACCAAAATAAAAAGTCTAGCAGATTATATTTGGAAGTTAATGTTTTGAATGAAATTAAGGACTTTTTTTTTTTTTTTTTGGTCTTTTGAAGGCCACACCTTGGCATATGGAAGTTCCTAGGCGAGGGGTCGAATTGGAGCTACAGCTGCTGGCCTACACCAGAGCCACAGCAATGCAGGATCCGAGCCACATCTGTGATCTATACCCCAGCTCACGGCAACGCCAGATCCTTAACCCACTGAGCAAGGCCAGGGATTGAACCTGCGTCCTCATGGATACGAGTTGGGTTTGTTAACCACTGAGCTACGATGGCAACTCCCCATATTGAGGCCTTTGCATTTATCTCTATTAAATTTCATTTTTCTCATTTCTGTTGGGGAGAGTTTGAATCTTGACTATTAAAGAAGTGAAGCAAAAAGCCAACCCAACCACTTATTGTCTTCCTTCTGCATGCTACATGCTGTGCTTTCAGGATCAAAAAATTTAATGTAAGGCTGACAATCAGACAAAAAGGTATAATAATATCTGTGACAGGTGAAAGGTTACTTGTGTGTTCTGGTAATACAGAGAAATGAGTCTGTGAAATTTCTTAAATGAATTAATAGTGGTACTTGAATTGAGTGCTAAAGTATTGTAACACACACTCACACACACAACCTTGCCTTCTCTCTTACTCAACAAGCAAAAAATAGCTCTATCTACTGGTCTCATTTTCCAACATGCAATAAAGAAGCATGACAAGCATCTCATCTTGTCCACAGTTTTAATCTAATTAACACTGAAAATTCCAAAAAGTGAATTGTAAGAATCACTCTTACTTTTCTGACCAGAATTGGATAACTTTTTGAGACTATGGGAATACTATCAAAAACAATTTCTCAACCTACTGCCATCGTCACTCTTTGTTCTTATAAACAATTGTGGACCACAGATTTTGTTCCTCAGTTTTGTTAGCACAGATTAACTCAAACACAGTGTGTGTGTGTGACAATGCTGTTACTGGAGAACAAAATATCTTCTGTCATATAAAAGCATGTTTTGTCAAACACGCTTTTAGTTAGTTAAGTTAGGAAATGATTTGACTCATGGTGTAGCTCTGTATATAAGCTTTGCTATGAATAATAGGGAGAAAACAGCTGATGGTAAATTCTAATTAGAGTTAAGTTCTAATTAGAATTAAATACAATACACGGCTTCATTTAATCACATCTCCAATTATAAATCTAGATGGAAGGTGTGTTTTTTTACATACTGATTATTTAGGAAATTAATCAGTCGAGTTATAATTGCCATTATATTTTTAAAATTTTATTTTTATCATTATCCCTGAAATGCTTTGAAATGGATTCATATTATAAATCCATTTTTCTGAGAGGGTTGGCATACCAAGATGCTGCATAACTCATCAAGGATCACACATCCAAGAACTAATTTAAATTACTGAAAATAATTTTAAAGGATACAAGCTTATATAAACACGACGGCCTTAACAGATTATAACGAACAAAACACAGGTGCATAAAAAGCATACTAACTAACTTATCTACCTTGGTATTTCATTTTTAAAAACCCCCCAATTTTTGAATGGATGTGATGCTGAACTTCTTAGTAAATGTAAGTACAGATTAAGATGCTTCTATGGATTTACAGGAGGATAGAAGAAGTAAAAGTTTTCTCGAACAGACTATTGTTGCAATGAGTTTGTTTAAATCCCTCCTGAATCACCTTATCCTTAAGAAAAAAAATCAAACAAAAGACGTTTTCTAGAGTTCACGTAACGCCAATTAGGTAAGTATCAATCCCAAAGGGCACTGTTGGATTTTCCAGGCAGGGAGTGTCCAGGAGAGCAGCTTTCTCAGCAAATGCTACTATAGACACTAAATTCAACCGTTCATGGTAAGATACTTTCTGTGATTATCCTGACTCCTATGCGATGCTTGTCCTAGAAAATTCAGTCCCTACATGGCACTCGACATCATAAATATGGCTTTCATTAGTAAGTAACAAATATGCTACAAATATGAATATATAGACATTTATAAATAGAGATTACAGGAAGAGTGAATAAAACAGAAACTGGCTTACACTGACGCCCCCTCCCTGCCTCCCCCCTGCACACCTCCTCCCCAGACTGGTCCCTGCTGCTGACACATGTGCTCAAGTCTCTCCTGTATCACAGGGGAAAAAGCATTCTTTAGCATTTTTCTCCCTTCATGTTATTATTCTGCTTAGTATCCTTATTAGTACGAGCCGTGGTTTATAACAATCCAGTTGTTTTTGTACTCACCCGTCATTCTTTAATCTCCATAATGAGGCTCCATAATGCTCTTCCCATCCTCCCATCAACCAGCCATCTTTTTGCCTTTTTAGTCTATGGGACATTCTTCATCATCCCTTTGAAACTCACTGGCCTTTCCTTTCATTACCCTACTTAGAATTTACCTTCTTCCCTTTGGCTGCTCTTGGCTGGTCCCCCTGTTGACGCTATTACCTGACCTGCCTCCAGAAGATGAAGGTAGAGCTGAGATCACCACTGAGCACTCGAAAACCCTGGAGGGCTTGTGAAAACACTGACTGCTGGGCCCAGATCCCAAGCTTTTGATTCGGCAGGTGTGGAGTGGGCCCGATCATTCACCGTTCCAACAAGTTCCCAGGCGCTGTTGACACCGGTCAGAGGATCGTACTTGAAAACCCACTGCCCTGAGGCTTAGTTCTTCTACCTTTTGTTCTCTTACACACCCAAATTTCAGAAACTTACTCTGATGATTTTCTAATTCTCATTTCTCATCTATGAGACACGATCTCCAATCCTAAACCCCCCACTAAACTTCTCACATCCCTGACTTCCATCTCCTCTTGGCTGCCCCTCCATCACCTTGAACTTAATATGGACTGGCTAGCTTATGATCTTTCTTCAGAAACCAGTTCTTTCTCTGGATTTTCTCTTGCTTGCCTGTGAGGAGAGCCATCCTGTTTTTCCAGGCATCCAGTTCAATAGTAGGATATCATTGTCTTCCCCTGTGTCTCTGGACTCTCCTTTTTTATTGTTACTATGCCCTGTGATAGCAGGTATGCATTACCTCACACCTGGACTTCGGTAATCACTTATTTCTTATTCCTGCCCAAACCCACTCTCCATGTATATACTACTGTCAGATTAATCTTCCTCAAATACCACTTTGTAAACTTTGATAGTGTCCTATTGTCATTCGGACAGAGGTTTGCAGTTGACCTGGGCTGTGAATGTAGATTACAGGTGTGCTAGTGTATCCATTTCCTGAGCCGTGAGGGCATCCGGCCTGGCCTGGGACAGCTGGGTCTCCAGCAGCCAGTGCCTGAGTCACCACCGCTTCTTACCACCCCCACACCCACCACCGCCTCCAGCCCTTTCGAGCCTTCTCCTCTTTTACCCCAAGATGCCTTTGAAATATGTTCATATTCTACGTGTGCCATGGAGTGAAAGTTGTTGGCAACTACTGATTTATAGAATAATATGCAAATTCCTTTGTCTAGTGTTTCGGCCCAAACCAATACTGCCATGAGCAGTACCTATGAAACTCTGCTGACTCCATTCCACGAGTTGGATTTAACTTTATTCTCTGATTATGAAAATAAGCCCCTTTCTTCAAGTTCCAGCTCAAGATACTCCCTTCAGGGATGGTGCATCCAAAGTTTAGTGATCATCGGAGTTCCCTTTGTGGTTCAGTAGTTAATGAACCAGACTATCATCCATGAGGATGCCGGTTAAATCCCTGGCCTCGCTCAGTGGGTTAAGAATCCGGCATTGTGGTGAGCTGTGGTGTAGGTCACAGATGTGGCTCAGATCCCTTGTTGCTGTGGCTCTGGTATAGGCTGGCAGCTGTAGCTCCATTTGACCACTAGCCTGGGAACCTCCGTATACCTCAGGTGCAGCCCTAAAAAGAGAAAAAAAAAAAAAAAGAAAGATAGAAAGAAAGAAATACAAAGTTGAGTGATCCTCTACTATTTTCCAAAGTAGGTGCTGGTGGAGAATCAGAATAGGAGATTGGGCTCCAGATGGCTGGAGATCCCTCTCACCTGCCTCTGAACTCCTGTGGCAATTCTTAGGCACCTAGCTTAGCTGTGTTGTGTTGTGTGTCTTCTAACCATCATACTCAAACACTGATCAACCATCTATCAAAAGAAAAACATTCCCAGTGAAAAAAACTTTTTTCATTTCTGTCGTGTTGGTTACTGTACCACATGGTAAGAAGAGAAGCAGCTAAATGGAAGCCTAATAGAAGCAATTGAAAAGGAAAGTTAAAGACAAAAGAGAAATGAAAACTTGTGAAACAATGTGGAAAGTGCTATAATAAGGGGCTCCAGGAAAAGAAACCTTACATTTCTTGCCAGAGAAGCAATATCTAAGCAGTCAGAACAGTACTTGCCAGAGCTTGGAAACTAGAAAAAAGTGGCATAACATTTATGCTGAACCTCAAGCAGTTTTGTGTAGCTTAAGCAGAATGAGACGGCGGAGAGAGAGAGTGTGTGTGTGTGTGTTTGTGTGTGGTGTTTGGATGGAGGTGAGGAGGTAGCTATTGGCAGGAAAGATGTTGAAAGGATAGATTACTAAAAATGTTGGACCTTTTCTAAAGGCCACAGGAAATTACTAAAGAGTTTTAAGCCAGATAGTGACACTTCAGTACTGCTTTTTGGGAAACGTGGCACTGTGGGCTGCAGAGAAAATGGGCTGGAGGGAGGAAAACTCATGCAATGAAGACAAATTGGGAGGCTGCTGCTAGAATCCAGGTGAGAGATGGTGATGCCTGGATCCCAGTGATGACAGTAAAGATGGAGAAAAGTAAAGATACTTGAAAGATATTAGGCAAAAGCTGTGAGACGCGATGTTTGAATACATCTGTATGGGGGATGAAGTGGAGAAAAAAGTAAAGGCGATACACGGAGCACAGGTACACAGCTGGCCTTATGCAGGAAGACAGCTGGGCCTGAAAAGCAGAGGGACCCCGACAGCATCACAGACAGGGAGGCAGGAACCTCACGGTGTCCAGTTTCCTGTTACAAATGAAGTGATTACCGGAAGAGGGAGCGTGCAGAGCTGGCATATGCGGAGACAATCTGAGAAGGATGGATGTGCTCCTATGGAGAATGAGAGAGAGAGAAGTGTTACAAGGGAAAAGCCAAGACTGCCAGGCAGCCCTCTGCACAGGGCTGAGCCTGACAATGCAGAGGGAACTTCCTCGCGTGCTCAGCAGACCAGGCTGAAACAGCAGAAAAGGGCGCCCCTGAGGGCTCTGGTCCTGGCGCGGCAGAACACGCCACCCTCCCTCACCAACCTTTCACCTGGTTCGTGTCTCCGTGGACCATAACATTTACATTAAAGTTAAAGGGAAAAACTGTACAACATTGTCTGAAATGGGAAAAGATCCAGGAAAATGTCTTGAGGAGAGAAGCGGGACAGGGAGAGTTGAAAGTATGTTACCAAAAGGGCAAAGGGGACTTAAAAAAAAAAAATCTCCTGCGTTTGGTGACTGCGAAGTTGCTGGTGGCTTTGGCAAGAGTAACTTCAGTGAGAAGGATATTAACGGATGGCAGATACGACCAAGGTGGGGGCGGTGGGAGTGAAGGGGGGAGGGTGAAAGAGCCTCTGAGAGCCAAGATCTTGTGAACGGCAGACTAACATATTATAAAAAAGCACACACTCTGGAGTCTGGTGGCCTGGGTTCAATTCTGACTTTGTCCTTTTCAGCTGTGTGACCCTGGGCAAGTTACTTAACCTCTCTCTGCCTCAGTCTCCTCTTCTGTGGGATATACTAGAACTATTATTAATAGTGACATCATCATTAGATTAAAAGGAGTGGACATATGTCAAGCACCACAGAACCATGACACCCAGGGAGCACCAAGTCCTTTTTCTCCCTTTGCACCGCCAGCCCCCACTGTGCAAACAAAGTCAGTAACGCTAGTGATGAATTTCAGGAAAAAGAAGGAACAAATGTAGCACCCAAGAACCATTATCAGTAAGACCTATGTACTTTTCACCTGCATAATACCTTCATGTTATGTTCACAAAACAACAATGTAAAATCCTCTTCACCCCAGTTTACTAATAAGACAGGTTAACATTTACCCCAGAAACCAGAGGCTTAGAATCCATTACCGGAGTCTTGATGCTGAGTTTCAACTATCAAATAAAAAGATCTCCATGATAATTTATTAAAATCATACTTAACCCCAGAAGTGTGTCATATTTAGCTTGAGTGAAACTACATATTCCAAAGTTTAAAAAAAAGTGCCCGAGTAATAGGGGTCATTTTCCCTAATAATAAGAAATTGGAGTTCCCGTCATGGCGCAGCAGAAACGAATCCAACTAGGAACCATGAGGTTCTGGGTTTGATCCCTGGCCTTGCTCAGTGGGTTAAGGATCCGGTGTTGCCATGAGCTGTGGTGTAGGTCGAAGATGCCGCTCAGATCCTGCGTGGCTGTGGCTGTGGCTGTGGCTGTGGTGTAGGCCTGCGACTACAGCTCCGATACGACCCCCTAGCCTGGGAACCTCCATATGCCATGGGTACGTCCCTAAAAAGACAAAAGACAAAACAAACACACAAAAAAACACCATCTGCATCCTTAATTCCAAGACCAGAATAATCTCAGATTTTCTACTCTAAGAGGGATATCTGGGACACCAAATATTCATAGAAGTTAATTTATCTTTCACTAATTAAACATTATTTTAAAATTTTAAATGGAACATGCTATTCATATAATTATCTTTGTCTTTGAGATCATCAATTTATTAGTTAAAATAATGATATCCTAAACCTTTCCATTTAAGATCAAACAAGAAAAGGGAAACAAAATTCTAAACTCTTTTACATTGGATATACTAATCTATATAACAAAAACAGTAATTTTCCTTCTATTCAAAAGAAAGTTCCAGATAGTTTTATGATATTTATTATTTCTATGGGCTAAACTTTCTCCTCTACAAATCTAAGAAATTTTCAAGGTCAAGGCTTATCTTTTATTTTTGATCACCATCAAATAGCATAGCGCTCACTCTATAAATGACTATTGAATAAAATAATAAGTGAATGCATGTCATTTCCAAATATCTTTCTGTTTACCTTTTCTCTGTCTTTTTTTTTCCTGACTTATTTGCAATGACTCTCTGTTTTGAAAGTCATTTCATTTGATGTCACTATCCAGCTTTTGTTTGTTTGTGTTTTAAGCCAAGCAGAAATCCTTATATTTGATTACAATTGTCTCTGTCCTTCTCTTCCTGTACCTCCACTACAGTGGCTATAAAATTTAAAACTTAAAGATACATGTGTGACAATCATGTCACCTCCCTAAATTGTATTCTTACAACAGAGAGTACACATCATCTCAAATTGATGTTTCCATCTCAACTGACTCATTTGGCAGGATAAACAGCTATAATCTGCCAACAGATTGACTTAGCAAAGCATGGGCTGGGCTGACAGCATAGGACTGGCTTTTCCAGGGTTGTAATCTATAACACATGCGCATTAGAGTGCCAGGTGTAGATCAGGGGGCATCAGAGTGGAAAATAAGAGGAAATCTTCCCTGCCCTTCTGGACTTGTTACCATGAAAAAGCACAATGATGCACCACCAGCTACCTTTTAATGGGAAAGTTATCAAGGTCAGCCCAGACTTGGCAATGAGTTTGTTGTTCCCACCAAGTGAGTCACTGTACATAAGAACACTAATTTACTTAAACAAATATACCGCAACTTCACACTGAAAAAAATAACTACCCCAAAATCTTAAGAATGCATGGCTGTGTAAATGCTTCATCCAGCCTGCCATAGTTAGGAATAGGTATGATTCCATGAAAACTCTACTTGCCTGAGATATTTTTAAGCACCTTTTATTTGGAGCAAATCAATTTCCGCGTAAGAAAACCAACAACTCCTGGAGAAACACGGCATATTTTCTCTTCAAATTTAGATTAATTCCTGACTTTCTCCTCTTCATATGCATCTCACAAGATGTATGAAGTTTAAAGAAATCTAAAGACTGTTTGTTCCGTGTAACTAATCTCAAAATGTATTTCTTGTTTTGTTCTCACGTATCGGTTCAAATTTCTAAGCTTCATTATCATCATCCTCTTGCTCCAGGAGAATGTATTCTGTGCCTATTCAATGCTTCATCACCTGTCCTCACTTCAAACATCCAGAAGCTTTCCCTACTCCTCTCTCTTCTATAAGCCTGATGCTAACCCATCATTCTCTTGGTTATCCATCTCTGTAAGTTCACTCACCAAGTTTGCATGCCCTGCCCTCCTCTGTCTCTCAAACCTACCTATCCAGACCCTTCCAGTTTTTCAAGGCTCATTTTAAAGCCTACTTAGTGCACAAGACCCTTCTAAATTAATAACCGATTTGTCACAGAACAATACGAAATTATCTTCATTGCTTTGAGCTGTTTTTAATATCCAATTAAAATATCACTTTAGCCAAGATCCCCATTTAGATTCTAGAATAAAAAGGTGTCAACAGAATCAATTTTGGGGCTATTGGGAAGTGTCATGGTTATACATGAAAAATGCTGTCAATAGGGTTCAAAGTTGTTACAATATTGGAGTTACCGTGGATCACTCAAATGCTCACCACTCAATCAACAATTGGCTGAGCAGAGTATCTATAGGGACATGCTGACATGTTTAAACAGGGACATGTTTATAGCTTCTACTTCTCTGTTGTATCATCAGAGGTGTGACCCTTGATGTGGCCGGTGTGCTTCCTTTTAGACAGGTAAACAATGGTTTGCATTTACTAAAGATTTCATGTGTGAGGCACTTTGAAGTGTTTTGCATGCGTGCCATCCTTTAATCTTTAAACCAAGCCAATGAGCCAAGCACTGTTACCACCCTCATTTTACAGACAAGAGGAGGATTCGCTTACCAGCGCCACTCAGAAGGGGCACTGGTGCCAGAATTCAGAGCTGTACTCTCTCCACCGAGCCCTGAAACGCCATACTCTGCTCTGGGCTCCTCTTCCTCCTCATCCTTAACATTTTGGCTACACTTGTTTGCCCCTCACTCAGACTCCCCAAACTGACAGTTCCATTGCATAACACACTCAGATTTGAAAGTCCTAGCATGGATGGACTGGTTCTCAATAAAATCATTATATCATCTGTCATTTGAATGTGAAATATCAGGGAGTAATAAACAGGGTTTGCATAATACTGTATTTGCAAGGAGATTATCAAGTAGACTGATTTTTGGGGAAATATCCCCACTCTCCTGTCGGCCCCCAGAGCAAACGTCTGAGCACCCAGAGACCCACCATGGCATATGCCTGGGTGAGGGGCTTGAAACACCTGGGTGAGATTTGAACCTAACACAGACTTGACTCACATGATAAATAATCAGAAGGCCTTATGGTTGGGAGGTGCTTCATAGATGAGAGAGCATTTTTAGTCATGGCGTCGATCTTCATGGGAAGATCTCTCAGAAATTGAGAGAGGTCTAAGCTGTGTCCATTTTTTAATTCCCCAGTTTATCAAAGTAAATAAATCATACTTTCTACTTATGCAAATACTTCAGCTTTTCCTTTGCCTCTCTCTCCATCAAAAATATGTTTGATGTCTCATCTCCTCTTAGAACCTTGTCCTCTGTTAAAGTGCTATAATTTAATTCCTGATAATGCATGATATTACCCTAGCTAATAATATAGCTTGAATTTAACTGTAGAATTCTCTAAACTTCAATAAATATAGAAAATTTCAGAAGATGTGGCAGTCTCTTGGAGATATTTCAGCTAGGTGGTCTTCCCAGGCATGTCCTATCATTTTATAGAGCCAATATATACCTTTTTAAATGTAGCAGAAACAAAATGATATTTCCAAGCATCAATGTAAAGATAAAATATTAATGTTCTTATTTTCCATTCATATTTATTGGTACTTTAAAGATTTCCTTTTTTTTCACTTTGTTTTGTTGACATGTTCAACTCAAAATAGTTGTAAATAATGGAAAAGCAGAACCTCTGGACTAAACTCTTATCAGTAAGAAATAAATGATCCAAACTGGGAATGGGATTAGGAATTAATATTTCCTGAGGGTCTATTCTTGCCAGGCTTTATGCACAGAAGACATGCATTCTTTCAGGTGTGTATCAGCAAGAGCAAAAGTTAAGTTTTATCCTTCCATCCATTTGATAAATGAGAATTCAGACCCAAATGATGTCTTACTCATGGATTCTCAGATAGCAAATGGTAAAGCAAGAGTTCTGGTTTAAGTTGGAAGAAAACTCGGGGTGCTTTCTTGCTGATGAAAAGGAGCGAGTGAGGTGGTGGGACACGGTAGGTGTTGGAAGATACACCTGATGGGGCAGGAAACAATTAGCTTTGGCTGCATAACAAACCACCCCAAAACTTTGTGGCTTAAACCAATCCTTGCTTATTATTTCTCAAGATTCTATGGGCTGGCTGGGCAGTTCTTTGGGTCTCGGCTGGCACAGATGATCTCTGAGGTCTGCTGCTAGCTTGCCTGGGTGGAAGGGTTGAGGATGGCCTCTTAGGTCTGGCAGATGGCTCTGTATCACCTTGGGCAATGACCAGGCTGTGTGTCTTTCATCATCCTAAGGCCAGCCTCCAGTTTCACTACGTTTAAGTCAGCTAGCCTGGGATTATTCATATAGTGATGGTCCAGGGTTTCCCAAGAGCAGCAGGAAAAGGTGAACTTCAATGCATAAGCTCTTTCCAAAGCTCAGTTTACCTCACATTTGCCAGGGTCCCATTGGCTCTAGCATGACACAGGGCCAAACCCAGAAACATGATGCAAAATTGTGGGTGTTAGGAAATACGAACCATTGGAGGCCACTGCTGCAGCTATTTTCCACAACAGAGATGAGATGTAGGTCTCCTGAGAAGGTAGGCTTGAACAAAACAAAGAGTGCAACGTAAGGCTGGTTCTCGAGGCAGGCAACTGTAGGTGGGAGGGCATCAAATTTGAGGGAGCTGATTGCTCATGATTTCTTTTTCCTCTTTGACGTGAGAGGCTGTGTCATCTCCTGGATACAACAGGAGTAAAGGTATGAAAGTGTTTTAAGGAGAGTCAAGAAATTCTAAAATCCTGGCCAGAGGAGAGAGAGCTGACCAGTCACGTGTAAAAAATGATGGCCACTAAAGACTGAAAGTCCCTTTCAAGGTGTAAAACCCAAGAAGTCATAGGAGTATTCATCCAAAGGTTTTTGTTTGTTTGTTTGTTTGTTTTTTCCAGCTATGCTCAATAACTTGATTCTAGAAATGGAGAAGGTATAAGGTTGAGTGGATCCGAGGTTAGAATTTTATGGCCTGGGTGAGGTATTGAGATGAGGAAGTAGGGAGTTTTGAAATGGTGGGGAAGAAAACCAGGAGGGGGGAGGTCATCGATTAAATATAAACTTAAGTGGTTGTTTTGGTCTGGAGAAGTTCAAAGTGCAAATGTTGTGGGACAAAAGGAATTGAAAAAGGGAAGGCCACGGTCAGAGGCGTTTATGCTTTCAGAAATGAAGCAGTTCTGGACTGGCTGCAGCGTGGTTTGACTGAAGGGAGGTGCAGGTAAGGTCATGAAGCAGGGGTGTAAAGGGTTACAGGTACCTAACATCCGTATGGATATTGGGGTTTCCCAGGAACACGAGGAAGGCCAGGAACCACTGGTTAAGAAACGTACCTGCCTTTTCTGGGGAATGGTTTTCAGACTATCCTCCTCTTAGTGGAGAAGATAGAAGCAAAACAGGCAGTGGGTAAGTCTTTTGTCTCCTTGTTTTCTGTAAATATTCAGCACCTTTCATACACAGTTGGCATTTTGCTCCCTCTTGGGGGGTTTCCTTTTAACAGTTTTAAAAATCCTATTGATGACTGGAATTCCTTCTAAGCCTCAGTGAATTCAGGTTTAAGACCTTGTTACACTCTTCCAACAGATGTAAGCTCCTCCTTTTCCCCCCGTTTATCTTCTCTTTAGTGCTTTTACTTCCAGCTTTTACATATGTCCTTTTGAAATCTGAGAGCTCTCTTGTGACTTGATTGATTTCTCTAAATGTCTTTTCATTTCCCTTCCATCCCCAGGGCCATTCTTGGGGCCACAATTCCTACCTACTTTTTACCCGAACTTAAAAAGTGGCAGGGGGTGGATGGACGAAGAATAGAAAAGAACAAAACTTGATTGGAAATTATAGGATCGATATCTGGACTTTACCAGCATTTAAAAAAAACTTGTTATGAGTTAAAAAAACACATAACCAGTTTTTCCTGAATTTTTTTTTTAAAAACATAAACTACTGCTTTGTGAATAATCCCAGGCTAGCTGACTTAAACGTAGTGAAACTGGAGGCTGGCCTTAGGATGATGAAAGACACACAGCCTGGTCATTGCCCAAGGTGATACAGAGCCACCTGCCAGACCTAAGAGGCCATCCTCAACCCTTCCACCCAGGCAAGCTAGCAGCAGACCTCAGAGATCATCTGTGCCAGCCGAGACCCAAAGAACTGCCCAGCCAGCCCATAGAATCTTGAGAAATAATAAGCAAGGATTGGTTTAAGCCACAAAGTTTTGGGGTGGTTTGTTATGCAGCCAAAGCTAATTGTTTCCTGCCCCATCAGGTGTATCCTCCAGCTCCTGCTATGTGTTCCACTTCCTCACTGGCCCCTTTTCATCAGCAAACAAACACGCTGAGGTTCCTTCCAACTTAAGCCAACACTTTTGCTCCCATGGGCAAGGCTACTTCATAACCAAACTTTTTCAAAGAGCTGTCTAGTTGCCTTACTTGGTGTTCAAATCTTAACACTGAAATCTGACTTTTGCAACCACCACTCCAATGAAACTGCTTTTAAAGATAGCAGTGAACTTGCTAGCTCCAACGAGTCCTTTCCAGTGTTTGGTTTACTCAACCCTTCTTTTTTTTTTACGTATGTACATTTGCAACACTAGAGCATCTGTTTATAATGGCTTCATCCCCTGAGCCTCCTGAAAACTCCACACTGGTGCACACACATCTGATTTGGGGAAGAGAGAGCAAAATGAAGGTTTATAGGCATTATTGGCCTGCATTGATTATTCTAAGGACTATCAGTAGCACCTGTGATTTCTATTTGTGTTTGATTTAATCTATGACATGATGACATGTAAGGACATTGAATGGTTCATACACTGGTCTGTCTGATTTAGATCTTTTGGTAATATATTTTTTCCATGCATCTCTTTGTGTTTTTTTGTGGAGGTCTTTTTTTTTTTAATTTTTATTTTTAGGGCCGCACTCACGGCATGTGGAGGTTCCCAGGCTAGGGGTCCAATCGGAGCTGTAGCTGCTGGCCTACACCAGAGCCACAGCAACGCTAGATCCAAGACACATCTGCAACCTACACCACAGCTCATGGCAAGGCTGGATCCTTAACCCACTGATCGAGGCCAGGGATCAAACCCGCAACCTCCTGGTTCCTAGTCGGATTCGTTTCTGCTGCACCACAATGGGAACTCCTCCATGCATCTTTTTTATTTTTAAATTTTTTAATCAAAGTATAGTCGATGCACAATATTATATAAGTAATAGGTATACAATGTAGTGATTCACAAATTTTAAAGATTGTACTCCATTTATAGCTATTATGAAATATTGGGTATTTTCCCTGTGCTGTATAACATTTCCTTGTAGCTTATTTCTTACCTAATAGTTTGTATCTCTTAGCCCCTACCCCTATGCTGCCCCTCCCCTTTTCTCTCTGCACTAGTGACTACTAGTTTGTTCTCTATTCTGTGAGTCTGCTTCTTTCTTGTTATATTCATTCGTTTGTTGTATTTTTAGATTATAATACCATAAGTATTATAATACAATATTAGTCTTCCTCTGTCTAACTTACTTCCCCCAGTAAGGACTTCCCTCCAAGTCCATCCATGTTGCTGCAAATGGCAAAATTTCATTCTGTTTATGGCTGAATAGTATTCCATTGTGTGTGTATAGATACCACATCTTCTTTATCCATCCATCGGCTGATGGACACTTAGGTGGCTTCCATATCTTGGTCATTGTAAATAATACTGCTAAGAACATTCAGGTGCAGTATCTTTTCATATTAGTGTTTTTGGGTTTTTTGGCTGTGTATCTAGGAGTTTCCAGGCATCTATGCATTCAGCTTGCTCTGAAACATACTGATAAAGATGCTACTTTTCTGTATAGACTCTTAATTTTTCTTCTTTAAATGCATCTCAGAGATCCTTTCTTTCTTTCTTTCTTTTCTTTTTTTGTCTTTTTGTTATTTCTTGGGCCGCTCCTGCAGCATATGGAGGTTCCCAGGCTAGGGGTCTAATTGGAGCTGTAGCCGCTGGCCTACGCCAGAGCCACAGCAACGTGGATCCGAGCCACATCTGCGACCTACACCACAGCTCACGGCAACGCCAGACCCTTAACCCACTGAGCAAGGCTAGGGATCGAACCCGCAACCTCATGGTTCCTAGTCGGATTCGTTAACCACTGAGCCGTGACAGGAACTCCAGAGATCCTTGCTTTCAAACTTTGTTTTATAGATGATAGCATTGCAGTTTAAAATATTTGTAATTCTGTTTATATGCTCTGTCTTTTTTCTTATTCTCAGCCTGATCATATTTTTGCATTCCAATCTCTTTCTAGATTTGAAGCCGAACCCACACTAATGATAGCTGGTTTTCACTTTACATTTTAATATTTTCATAGACTTTATAGACTGTAGTTTTCTCTTATTACATGATCTGGAGCTGGTCATTATTCATTCTAACTCATGTATCTCATAATAATTTAAGAGGATTGGCGCTTCTTCTAAAGTGTTTGTTCTTCTTGAAAAAAATAAAAGGTCCTGCAAATATTGAGCATTGTTTTTATTAACAAAAAATATAGATATCAAAGTGAATTGGTTATTCATAGTTGTTCTCAGTTTGATCTTTTCATATTATTTTTCTTGGATAAGCAGAGTTAACCACTAAAAACATTAGAATTTATGGATGAACAACCATGTTGGACTAACACTATGTAATTTCATTATTTAGTTCTGGTCGGCAATTTATGTGCTAATGGCCCAAACATTATCTTATTTTTTTTAACAAGTTTGGCCTATTATTTCAGGTTTCTTAGTAGTTATACTATGTGAAGTTAGTTTTCTGTTCCAGTGAATAATATTTTATTATCAAAATAAGCTTGGACATTATTGCTTTACATTGTAATTAATCGCTATAGCACCACATATGAAAACAGATGTGATTCAGTCCCTTGCAAGTGCATATTCCTCTCTGTAAGCTATATGCCTACAAATATTCTCACTCTCTTGATTCACTTCAAGTCAGGCTAACTGAAATCTGGAAAATCATCAGGTGAAATATTCTTTTATGTCATCTCCAAATTTACCTTGGATAAAAATGACGTGGTTGTCATTCTCCCTTCCACTTTAAAAAAAAAAAAAAAAAAGAACTTACTCTTTTTTTGGAAAATCCAAACTGGCTGTGGATACAGGTCAGCAGGATTTCATCTTGGACTTTTTTCTTTTTTGCTTTTTAGGGCCACACCTGTGGCATATGGAAATTCCCAGGCTAGAGGTTGAATTGGAGCTACAGCTGCCGGCCTACACCGTAGCCACAGCAACACGGGATCCGAGTTGTGTCTGCAACATACACCACAGCTCAGGGCAATGCCAGATGCTTAACCTACTGAGCGAGGCCAGGGCCTGAACCCATATCCTCATGGATACCAGTCGGGTTCATTACCACTGAGCCACAGTGGGAACTCCTCATCTTGGATTTCTTGATTATTATTCTACTTGGTCTTTCATTATTAGGCATCATTAATTTTTTTCTTCAGAGTAAATAACATAAATATGCTTCAGGTACCACTTTTTCTTACATATTTTTGACGCCATCACTCTGGCTCTCTCTGCAGAGAATATATCATTCCCCATGTGCACTCCTTTTTACTATAGATGTTGTTGTATTTCTGCTCAGTGTTTATGAAAGAATTACTTATCTTCTCAGTGCTGTCAGAAGCAAAAATTTGTTAGTCTTTAGCCTTCTAATCGTATTTTGCCTTTCTTTGTTATAATTTTTTTTTTTTTTGTCTTTTGTCTTTTGAAGGTTGCACCTGCAGCATATGGAGGTTCCCAGGCTAGGGATCTAATCGGAGCCACAGCTGCCAGCCTGTGCCAGAGCCAGAGCAATACAGGATCTGAGCTGCGTCTGTGACCTGCACCAGAGCTCATGGCAACTTCAGATCCTTAAACCACTGAGCAAGGCCAGGGATCGAACACGCAACCTCATGGTTCCTAGTCAGATTTGTTTCCACTTCACCACGGTGGGAACTCCTCTTTGTTATAATTTTATTTTTAGTTTTATGATGACTGTTTCTTGTAATGCATTAAATAATGCACTTAGTGTCTTTAATTTGTTTCTTTCTAAGGGTTTTACTATAGCTGAATTCAGGTAAACATAGCTGTGGGCTTACTTCTATGGCGATGCTTTGGATCCAGCTGGTACATGCTCATGACATCGTCGCAACAATAATGACAATCTACTTTCCGAGGTCATTGATGGATTTGGGGTCCAACCTTCAACTGCTCAGGGTATTTCTTGGGAGGATGCCCTAAGAGATAATTGTCTTAATTGTTTTAATATAAATAGCATTTTCTCTTGCTGGAAGAGGTTGCATGGTGAAAATTCAATGAAGTCTGAGTGAATAAAATGAGAAAGAGCTGATACTGGACCACGTTTGTAATAGCAGCTAATAAATAAGACGATTCAGTTCTTTTCCTTTTTTATTGTGAAATAATTCATGCATGTAAAATACAACGTATATCTACATTTTAAAAAGTGGTATAAAATACTTCAAGAATTTTGCTATCATCCTTTTAAAGGGCCATGTTACCATTTGTTTCTTTTCTGTGTTAGTGGGGCACATCTGATTCATTTCTTCAAGTCAATCTTCAGCTTCACAGGTTTCCAAGATTATCTTAGTGTCTTTATAGATTTCTCTGTTAATACTGTCCTGCTCTTCGAGATTCTGTTTGTTTGGCTAAGGACTGGGCACCTGAGTTTTTAAAAATTCCCCAGGCACTTTCCACATGCAGAGAGAATTTGAAGAATCATGCTGGAGTCTGGTGTGTCATCTTGTGCTCTGGTTCCCTCTTTTAAGGGTGCTAATTTCTCCGCCAGTTTCCTGATCTGTTTTGTTTCTTGGCTGGCTCACTCAACTGCCCCCTTGGCGCCCCTCTTTTTCCTTGCACCTTTCCCTGATAGTTTAAGGAGAACTGAGCCTGATCTTACTTTGTATATTTTCCCCAAATCTCCTTCGCACCCCATTTTGTATTTATTTGTTTATGTTACATCACTGCTCACATGGGTTTTGCATTATCAGAAGATGGCACGGAGCCGACTTCATCATACGGCTGCCCAGCATTTCCAGGCACTCTCTGCTCTTCCCCAAACATCACGTTTTTCTTTCCTCTGTTATAAATGACAGTAAAAGATCCATGTTTCTAGTTAATTAGTGCTCCTTAGGTGATGTCCTTTGAATGGATTTCAAATTTGCATCCTTTATAAAATAGTAATGTTTTCTTTTCAGTTACTTAGTAAGGAATCTTTTCAATAGTCCCTGATCAGCATAATTTTTAGAAAATGGCAAAAAGCTGTACCTGCATTGGCATTAGTTGGCATTTGTAAACTGTACATTGTTTCACTCTTCTCTGTCATCCTTGCTTTCGGGAGATGGTGATGAGTCGGGGGGAAACACATAAGGCCTTGTAGTTACGGAGATAGCATTGGGCATCTTTGTCCATCACTTAAGTAGCTCTATGACCTTGGTCACCTTTCTTAACTTCTCTGATCTTTAAGACATCTCTCTCAAGTTGAAAATAATAATATCTACTGTAAAGAGTTGCTGTTGAGGAGTAAATGAAATAGAACATATAAAACACTTAGCTGTTAGGAGAGCTGCAAAAACTTTTGCAACAGAATGATGTTGGAATTATTTAAATAAGATATTTGATTTTGAATAATACACCTAGTAAATTATAACTGCGGGTACATAAGTGTTGGTAATTTTGATGTGTTGAGGGTAGCAATAGTGTGGTGTGTAATTGCTACTCAGTTTCACCTCCACTCCCCTCTTTTTGATTCAGTCATCACAGTAATGGGACTTTTTTGCAATGATAACTCTTATTGGTAATAATACTCGAAGCATTGATATGTAGCACTGTATGTCTTTGTTTGAGGAAAGTAAAAAGAAAGCATCCAAAATGACATTAGTTAGAGAATTTGCACACTGCCTAGAATCTTCGTCCTTAATGCTGTATGGGGAGAAAAAAAAAACCCTCCAATGCCCGGTTTAAATTCCCTCTTCCCTCATATCAAAACCTGCTTGTGTTCTTTGGCACACTTGAGCCAACTAATTTTTGCTTATATTTTCTTTTTGGCACAGACTTGATAGGTTGTTAACTTCATTTCTCAAATGAATCCTGAGTTAATTGATATTAAAAAAAAAGTAGTAAAAAAATCAGTTTTAGGTTTAATTAGCCTTACAGGGCTATCTAGCAAGATTTTATGAAGCTCCCCCCCAACCCCACCTGGTGTCTAGTTCATTAATAACATGATATATAAATGGAACCATTTAAAAATCATTTTTTTAACTTTGTAAGCAACGTGTGTCTCCTATTATTATTATTTTTTGTCTGTCAAACACAGGCCAATGCTTGTTGTAGCAGGGTTATAGAACCTAGTTCAATGTGAAAGTGACTTGATAATTCTTTTGCCCTGCAAAGTAGTGGGCATGCACCATGAGTTCAAGTTCTGCCAAGGAATACACATGGGAACCTTTGGGTGCACTGCCCAGTTTTTAAATATGAATTTCTCAAGAAAGAGAGATGCCGAAGTTTAAAATAACAGCATGCAGATTTCTTTATAGAATTTAAAGAATGGAAAACACTTGCAAAAATATCAGCAGGCAGGGGCAGGAAGAACAAACGGTAACCAAATTGGTTCCTGTGACAAACCATAACATTTACTTTAAACCATCAGCGTGCTACTCAGTAAAAGGCAGGCTACCACTCTTTTAATAGATCCCAGGCCTTGTTAAACTCACTGGTCTGCAAGAATTACCCAGGTCAAGAGCGGGTCAAAAAGTGAAAACCCATGTGAAAGTAAACTCTGAAATATCTGCTTTTGAAGAGCCCCAGCCGACTGTCTCCTCTGTAGTAAATACACTTCCTTTTTGTGTACAATATTGTTCAATATATGTACTTAAAATACATGCAGGTAACAGTAGCAGCACTACGCTATTTATATCCTGTCTCCTAAGTGCTGGTCTAACCTCTCCTGTAGTTTCTGAATCCTTCTTAACTTATTTGCTTTCTAAAGCCTTAAGAGAATAAAAACACAAACCCCTAAACTTAATAAAGAAAAAAAAAATTGTGGCTCTGCTTGGAGTAGCCGCCACTGTTTTGTTTTGAGATATCTTCACTCTGTTTAGAACTAGAGCTGTGATTTCCTCATGGGCAGAATAAAGAAGCAGGAGGGTGACTCACTGTGGAATTTATTTGCCTGGTAAACGGGTATTAATCTGGCCTACAATACACTTGCTCCAGATTTTGTTCAAGTGTAAGGTCATACTGTGAAGCTGTTTTTCATTTTGTTTTATATGTGTTAATATAATGCCTTATGAATTACCCTGGAGTTTTGTTCTGACAGCTAAAAAGCATAATCGTTTTTCCTTTCAAGGGGATTGAAAGCAAAGCAATTGACTCTATATTTGAAATGATTTATCTAAGATCCTTTCTCTCACATCTTGCCTTAATGTTTATAGAGAATATTCTTTGAGTTTTTACTGGTAGCATTGTATTTATCAAGCTCTTTGCCTCTTTGCCTGTTTCTCAAAATTGAGTCCATCTTAGGGTATGATCTTTTATTAGAGTTTATTGGCAAAACTGCCTGCAGAGTTAATGGGCACCATACTATGATTTTGATAGGAAAGAGACAGTCTCTTGAGATTTAACTCTAAAAGTTCTCCTGGTGGGAAAAAAATGAGATCTTTCTGCTATTTTCTGAGGAAATGAGTGGCGAGGTTTTTAATGCATTTGACTATATAGATGAAGGGTCTGCCTGCGAGGGCTGTGCAGTAATAGCATTAGTTGTAAAAGACACAGTGTCAGTCTCACTATGAAGATAGGAAGAAGGTCATGTATCATCCAGAAGAAGAGATTCCCTGAACACACGTAAAAGTAATTAATGCACAAGAATGTATGAGACAGGTGCCAAATGATGACGATGATGATGGCGGTGGCAGTGGCGGTAGGGGGAAGTGGGAATAATTTCGCAAGAACAGCTAACTGTTATTGAGTACTTACTGTGCACCTGGAATTTTCCAAGTGCTTTATCGTACTAATTCATTTAACCCTCACAAGAATCATATGTGATAGGAACTCTTACTGTCCTGACGTTGTGAGCCTCACCAGAAGTCCAGGAACTATCACTGTTCTCATGAAGCACAGAGAGATTAAGTAACTTGCTCAAACACAAGGAGCTAGTACACGTGACACCTGGGTTCAAACCTAGCAATCTGGATCCTCAGCCCATGCTTTTACACACAGTGCTAAGTGCTCTCACATTTAAGAGAATTTTAGAAGATTCAAGGGGAAGAAGAAATCACTTCCTTTGAGGGCTACAGAGGAAGGCTTTGTGCAGAAGTGGGGCTTCAGTTGACTTTGGAGGCCGAATAGCTAGATGGTGGTGGTATGCCAGTGGGGTCTGTGGCTGCCTCTGTCACCACTGGCCACTAGGCACCCAGGCCTGGTGTACATCAGGCCCACGATGATTAAATATGATCTGATGGGTAGGCATGGGGTCATCGGCATCCTTGTTGAGTTGGCAATACATCTTAATATTGCACCTGACTCTGTGTTTAATTGGATGTAGACTTTTAAAAAGCATCCATAAAGGACAAGTGCACATATGCATGTTCTACCTAAACTTTCCTCTAAGTTTATTAGAACTATTTCTTAAAAATCCGCATGGCACCAGTTACTCAGTTCACTTTTCTGTCTGCTCTGTCGCGTTCTAAGAACTAGAAAGAACTGGTTTATACTGGTTTATGGCCTAGCTCTTTAATATCCACTTGTTCTCTCCTTCCTGTTTTGTATTTCACTAGGCTAGAGTCATCATAATACATTTTCTTTCAAATTTTGGCTCTTTTAAAAAAATCACATGAATCTAGTTAATTGGTAGCAACAGAGATAAAGAGATGATAGGAAAGAGGATGAAGCAATAAAGGAGATTCAGATCTCCTGCTTAAATGTTTGAATAACACTACATGTAGTGTTTTACTAATCAACAGCATTTTTTTGAAAATCTCTAAAATCTTTGCCAGCAAGATAGCCTTGTGATGCACATAAAAGAAATACATGAAACAATATCTGACGTTTGTTAAGATTAACAGTTTTGGAGTCAGACAATTGGGGTTTCAAATCCTAACTCTCTTGCCTCTGGTCCAATGACAAGAGGAAAGAGAGGTAAATGCTTTGAGCTTCAAGTTATTCATAAGCTTTTCATGAGCATTACCTGAAATAATAGACATTAATTTATTACAAAACTGCTTAGCATGGCACCCTATACATAGCAAGAATCAATAAATGGTGGTGGTGGCTGTTAACAAAAATCATCATCTTTAGATATAGAAGCAATAAAAAAGGGATTCCAATAACTATGCCAGTTGGTGTCTTCAAGGAGCTTTCAAGGAGAAGGTCAATCTTAAAGCAAAGAAGGAAGGAGAGGGAGGCATTTGAGCAAGAGAAAGAACCTGGCCAAAGGAATAGGAGGGGGTATGTTTCTCTTCTGGGAAGCCCTAGAAGTTGGCTGGCTTGGTGAGAAGTTGGAGAATTAGACTCTGCCAGTCAGGCAGCTGGCCAGCATTAGCGGCTCTCCTCTACAACATGATTCTAAGACATGGAGATATGCAGGGCAGACTTTTCTGAGCATAAATTAATAGTTAATCAGTGGTATCTAAAAAGGAAACAGGACATGATTAAAGTGGTAACTTAGGAAGATTTGATCTGGCCGGGATGCAAGAGGACTGGAAGAGGTTCTAGGAAGGGGTTCTAGGCCAGAAGACCAGCTTTGAGGGTTTTGTGTAAGCATCTAAAGATGAGTGTCTCACCCAATGTGTGTGGAGGCAGTAGGAATATGAGATGAGGGGACCAGGAATCTGAGAGTCTGCAAGGAGAGAAGAAATGACTTGGAATACAGGACAGGTGTCAAAAATAAGAGAGTCAAAGGACCCGGCAGATTTTAGTTTTTTTTAAATCGTTAAGGCATTCTAACATTTAAAAATTACTGTTCCACAATATTTTAGTGATCACTGCCAAATGACATTGTCCTAGCGCTCTTGTGAAATATTGTGATGATGGGAAAGTTTTAGTGAACTAAGAACTTGGAGTTTAATATAAATAACTAGATCTTCTAAATCTTATCAAATCTTGAACCACCTTGTTTAAATTGAGTTTTATCATAACTATCTCTCCTTTAAGTAAATTACTTTCTGATGTGCTCAGGGGAAAAAAAAAAATCCTTTTGCATTAACCAGATGAAGCAACACCCATTTGCTTTTGAAACCGTTCATTTTATTATCTCACCACTTCTTTTTTTCCCCTCAAAGAGTGAGACCAAAAAGTGAAAGAAAAAAAAATTAGACAATATAATTACATCTTTAATCATCTCAAAGTAGAACTAAGATAATTCAAAGTAGAATGTTGGGATCTTTTTACGAATGAGGGGGAGGGGATCTGTATTAACATTACTCAAGTTGATGCACTTGAAATTTGACCAGGAAAAGTCACTTTCTCAGAGGGTGAATTATTCATATTGGTGGGGGGATCGTGTAGTCCAGCATCTAATTTTAAAAAGCTGTAGATCTCTTATTACTGCCAAAGACATTAGGATATTCTGTTTTAGCACATTGCTAACTCTAGTCCAGTTATTTCTGCAGCAAACATGGTTGCCGACATAATACTTTTGCCTTCAGTTACTGATGAGAACTAATGAAATGAAAAGAGATTCCTGGAAATAAAGCCATATAAATACAGCCAACCGATTAAAACGATGGATTCTTTTTTTGCCTGGTTGAGTTTCTCATTTTCATTATTTTACTTAGGCCCAAGGCTTTTAAAATGTAAACTTCAGAAGAAGCTGCAATGGTCTAATTTATGAAGTAGATAGTAATTCATTTGATCTTAATTTTACGTACATACCAATCAGAGTTATCACAAGTGGGATGTTTTATATCATATTATTTTCCAAATAAACATATTTTGTGGTCATTTATTTTAATGTATGCAGTGCCTTAGATCCTGGATATTTGGTGGATTTTAAGTTTCCTTTTATAAACTCTCTATCTTACAATATAAAATAGTCATAGTGTCTAGACCTTTAATACATAACTTCAAAAATAAGAGAGAAAAACTTTCAAGATGACACAGATTTGATGCAATGAGGTAATAGTTATCAAGATATAATATGCTACCTGTTCTTATTCATTTGGTTTCATTGGACTTGCTTTTTGAACAACTACACCAAGGGTGATACTCAAATGAAAACTATTTTAAAAATTTGTCTTATTCTGCATTTTTATTGTTCTTTTAGGAAAGAACACTGTCTAGAGATGAAGAGCGGGAGTGTGTTACTGAGTTTACACCATTTCCTAGGTAGAACCCCGGTGACAATCTCTTTTAATCTGTGTGTTCAATTATTAATTGTTCTGTTTGTTCGGCTTTGCTATCTGGCAGTATTGTTATGGAGAATACATGGCACTGTTCCGTCTCATAAGGGAGCTTGCATTTTTATTTCTTACCTAAAGACTACAGTCAGCCCAGTTGGAGAACAGCCTGAGATGCGTGGCAATGACATGCAAAATAATTGATTTTCTTAATCTTTAGCCATGGATTCACAATTTAGAAAAACCCAGTAGTTGTTCCCCTACAGCCTGGATAACGTCCTTTGTATTGAAAAATCACACTGGAGACTGTTTATTTACAAGGGTCTAAACATGCGTATCTTTACGGCTTTCTCCTGTCACAATGAATCACCAGCTATAAGTTGTCCTTTGTTGGTTTTGGTAAGAATCAAATGAAACCCAGCAGGAGATCTCAGAGTGCATTGTCCATGAGTGTAAAAATGCTGTGTTGATGACAGATCATACTGTTTTTATTAAAGCTAAGAACATTGACTTGACTTTGCTTTTTGACCCTGGTACTCTACTGTCAAGGTGATTTTATTTCTACAAATTTTCCTTCTACTGGCCTCATCAATGATTCACCATAAAACATTAGACAAATTCCCATCATCTGTATATGATTACAGCAGGTTCTGTTGTGCTGCTCACTGCCACTAAAAAGATGCTTTTCAGCTTTGTCTAACGAGGAATCAATTTACTAAGGCTCTTCCCTTTCACAATATCTTCTCATTTTAAATCCAAATTATAAAATGATACGGACTCAATGTAAAGCATCCTGATGTTCCATTTAATACTGTTTGCTAAAATTTCAGCTAATCTTCATGTAGTTTTAAAAAGAGAAAATATACTATATTTAGCACACACTGACTTACATGTGGCCAGATATACAGGATTTTTCTCATCTCTTTTTAAGACCTAAATGGAGGGCATCTCTCAGTTCTCAGATATATGACCTGTATTATATTTAGAAAATTGTTTACACATCACTTTATAAGTAACTAGGTAAAATAGTACTGTACACAATATTCTAAAACTGTTAACACTACAGTGCAACCAGTGTTCATTTGAAGGAAAAATAACTCTAACTCCTCTCAAATTGGTTTTCATCATGTCCCTTCTATGGTACAGTGCTATTCTATGCCTTAAAACAATTAGGTACACAATGAAAACCTTTAGTTCTTATTTCCAGAGCACATATTTTCTGCAAAATTACACAATAACAATAAAAAATAATAACCATTAACTGAGCATCTGCTAACTGCTAGGCACTTTACATACATTATCTCATTGAATATCAACCTAGTAATATAGATATAATGATGATAAGACAGAGTCTTAGAATGATGAAGTAGCTTAGCCACAATTTCAGATCTAAGAAGTGCCAGAATTGAGAATTGAATGCAGATCTGCTTAACTCAAAGCTAATGTTTTTCCTACTGCCCTATACAGACAAGAGAAAAAAAAAAAAAAAAAAAAAAAGGAAGAAAGAAAGAAAGAAAAAAGATGAGAAACTTAGCAGTCTAGCTCCACCCTGACTCCATGTTTCTCTCTTGCAATATGCTGTCACTCTGAGAAGCCTGGATCACATACTACTCTTCCTAGAAATTTCTAACCAGCTACATCTTTCATAAAAATTATGTAGAAATATTTGATAGTATCAATTGGAGCATTCTCTAAAGTTGCAACCAGTTATTTCACACACATCCTCTAATATGTCTCTTCTAGTGTTCTGCACTACAACAACTGGGACTTCATGACCTTTTTTTTTTTCTTTTTTTTCTTTTTAGGGCTGAACTCGCAGCATATGGAAGTTCCCAGGCTAGGGGTCACATCGAAGATGCAGCTGCTGGCCTACACCATAGCCACAGCAAGGTCAGATCCTTAACCCACTGAGCGAGGCCAGGGATTGAACCCTCTGATGGTTCTTATTGAAGAAAAATGCCTTCCTTCACTTTTGGTTTCCATGAGGAGAGATTTGTCCTCAGCACAATTTGGGTCTTTTATCCTCCTCCTCTTTGCCTGGGGAGATGGAATAACTTTTCTGATGAGTACATTTGGAAAGAATGATTGGGAATGCTCAGAATATCTCTGCCTTTCTTTACTCGGGATCCAGCTGCTGAACTGGGGCCCATTTCTTGCCAGGGTATGGGAAGAAATGGTATGGGGTTGTTGCCATCAGCTGGGTCAGCCTGCCTAACTCTGGGCTTCCATTAGCTGGCACATTCGGCCCTTGAACCAAGCTGTATTCTTCCACACGGTGTCAACCAATAACGAACGCCACATTTTAGCTCACTCTTTGTTGTATTTCTCCGCTTGCTCAAGACCAGGGTGGGGAAAGGGGGTGCTGTTTATCGAGGTCTCTGAGATTTCAAGAACATCGTCCCCTCTACCTCCACGACCTTCTTTGAGAGCCACATAACAAAGTCTCATTTAATGTTTAAGACCTTCTTACAAGCTTTTGCTCTTTTCAAGTTCCCTATATGACAACCTCATGTGGATAGAGTAGTTTCCTTTAAACCTCCTTAGTAGTTTGCTGTGACTTCTTCAAGCAGTATTTATCTTAGCTCCTAGCTTTCACTCATGTAGTCACTAGAGGTCTGAAGGTATACGCCGGGCATTGTCCTCATACCCGGAGTTACAGCAGCCCACAGTTCAGACGTGGTCCCCGTCTCCCTTGAATCATTCGCTTAGCGAAGTAGGGAGAGATTGAAAGGTAATGACAAATGGTGTGAAGGGTCAGTGGAAGTGCAGGGTGCTATGGTCAGCCTAGACTGGGGCATGGTCAAGGTCTCAGTCAGGCTGTGATCATTCCTGGAACTCGAGGACCGAGTTACCGAGTGACTTTACAAGTGACTTTTGGGCTGGTGTTTGAAAAATGAGAGGAGTTAGCTAGGTGAATGGGCTAGACGGCTAGGGGGCACAATGTGTGTTGAACTGAGCTATTTTTGATTAAAGTGAGTTCTCTTAAGCTTGCCTTGGGAACATGCTATAAGTCTTATTATTTTATAACATGTACAGTGTGCCAGGTACTGTGTTAAGCATTATACACGCATTAGTTTATCTTTCCAATAGTGTTCTTATGGCCTAGTATCACAATTTTAAAGATAACGAAACCAGATTCAGATACAGTAAGTAACTTGTCAAAGGTCATAAAGCTAATTAGTGGCAGAGCCCGGGAGCCAGGAGTCAACATATTCCAAGGTCTTCTCTTCCTATGGCAATGACTATGATTGTGGCTACTACTCCCGAGCCACACCTCTAATCAGTGTTTACTGTGTGCATTTAAGTTTTAAGGGCCTTCTGCACAGTGTCTTATTTAACCCTCAGAACAGCCTTATGGGGTTGGTAGTATTATTTATTATCCCTGGTATGCAGAGAAAGATATTCACACCCAGAGTGGTGAACGAGCCATGATCACAGAGCTCAAAGGTGGTGGGGCCATAATTCAAAACCAACTTCTCTCTCTCTCTCTCTCTCTTGCTCGCTCGCTCAAGTTTCTTAATCACAATTTTCAGGAAAAAATTCACAGCCATAGAAAGATGTTTGTCTAAGTGCAAGAATCTTGGAGGAAGAAATGGTGAAAATATATGTAGACTTTCAGAATAATTGGGGATATAGGAACCTACTAGTTTGGAAAGACTTGATTTTTAAACTTAGTGTATGTTCATGTATGGGTGTTACTTAGAAAAAATTTAGGTTGAGTTGGAGGAAAAAGGGGAGTGGTTGGTAAATAGTTTTGTTTAATCGATGTGGCAGAGAATGCACATTGGTGTAGAATTAAGTTTTGGACAAGAAGATACAGATGGCATGTCACGAAGAAGCAGTTTGAAGATTCATGAGCAGAATGCTATTTGATTTAGAGAATGTTAGGTACGTATTTAATTCCTGGAAACAGGGGCTTCATGAGCAAAAAGATGGCTTAGAATGATTGCATTACTTACAAAATTGTGGATTTCTTTTTCAATAGCACACATTTCATCTATAAGCCACGCAATATATGGAATTTTGCTTCAGGGAAATTGATGAACTGGGAGATGAATTCGACCTACCATGACTCAGAGATTTGTTTTTATGGAATTTTGAGATTTTCCAGGTCACAGAGGATTCTGAAGATTACTTAATGAATTCGTTGCTTGTGACAGAATTCACAAGCATCGATGATGTATGTTAGGGTATGACAGCACTTCAAGTGACGTGCTAGGGAATTATCCCTGGGAAGGTGAACTATCTGTCTGTCTTGAGCCATGATCTATTCCTTAAACTCCTCACACCTTTGTTTTTATCTTCTCACTTTCAGTTTCTAACACACTCACACTGCCCCAGAGCAGCACAGAGAACTCTCCTGACACTTGGGATCTGTTGGTTTTTTTTGCTTTTTTTTTTTTGGCCAGACCAATGTCCCTTTTGTCTTGGACTTGCCCTGGACCCAAGCTCTTGAACTCTAATCTCTGCCAACATGCAGTGTAGTAAATCTTGCTAATATACTAATGCTGTTGCATTTGTAGAAGAGTCTAGCACCTCTTCTTATCTCATGAGCACCAGAATTACAATTCTATATGAACTTTCATTCTTTAAAATATGAGATCAGGGATGGAGAGGAGGGTAGATTAAGAAGAAAATATTTTCTGGATCGGGTCTGCAAATTTATGGCTGTTTCATTTTGGGGAAACCATTGTCCTTTTCTGGCATTCAGATTCATCATCTTTAAAATGGAGATAAGACTACTTACTCTCATTAATTCATGTTACTAGACTGAATAAACCCATCTAACATATTGCTATTTTATAAATCCCCCTTGATTTTGAGCTTACAGAAATAACGAATCGTCTTTATTACCTTGTAAGCATTCAATTAAAAAAAAATTAAATGGCCACACCTGCAGCATATAGAAGTTCCCAGGCCACGGACTGAATCTGAGCTGCAGCTGCGACCTACACCCGATCCTTTAACCCACTCCTCCTGTGGGGGATCGAACCCAAACTGAAGCAGTTGCAGCTGGATTCTTAATCCACTGCAGTTGGATTCTTAACCCACTGCACCACGGCAAGAACTCCCTCAATAACTTGTCTGTATCTGAAAGTGTGAGTTATACCTGACTCAAGGTAGTAGCAGAAAGGGAATTGCAACTTAGGTTGAAAGAGGAAAGTAGTAGGAAAACTTTTGTTTTGTCTGTTTACATATTAGATAGACTTTTTACAAGGTTTAAACTATGTGGACAAGATAACTCATGGCACAGTAAAAAGAGGAGAAAGAAAGGAGAAGGAAGGGGTAGGGGAAGGAGAAAGAAGAGGTGGCTTGGATTTCGAGGGGAAGATGTGTTCAATTTTGAGTCTGGCGTGCTTGTGAGACATTACATGCAAATGTTTAGAGGGTGATATGGGGACAGACTCCAAGAGATCAAGCTTTGGGAATCAGCCCATTATTTGGAAGGATGTGCAGTGTGAAGACAGAGGTCCAAGTCTGAAAGCCCGAGGGAGATCAGTACTTCATAAATTAGCAGAGGAGTTTGAATCCCCCAAACAGGGAGATACGGAGAAGCCTGCAGAGCATGGTGTCATGGAATCCAAGGGAAGAGGGCCTTTCAAGAATGAGGAGTTCGTTCAGCAGTTTCATGTTACAGAGAAATCAAGTAAGATAAAGACTGAAAAAGCTTTGGGCTCTGGAGCAGGGCTTGCTAGCTTAAAAAAGAAAAAAAAGAACAGAGAAAGAATAAGAAAAAAATAGAGAAAAAAAGATTCTTATACTAAACCATGCTAAATTATTGACCTGATTTTTAGAGTTTTTTTAGTCATATGAGTTTTGTTTTGTTTCGTTTTGTTTGTTTGTTTTGTGTGTGGGGGGCAGCATGCCTGCAGCATGTAGAAGTTCTTGGGGCAGGGATCCAACCCATGCCATATCTGACAGCAGTGACAATGCCAGATCCTTAACCCACTGCACCACCAGGGAACTCCCTCTCAGCCTAAGAGATTTTTAATGTCCCTATTTTATATGTCTGGATTGACAAGGGCCATCAGAATGATATCAAATGTAAATTGCAACTTTAACTTCTTTTACTTTCTCATCTTGAAAATTAAACCAAACTAATAATTCAGTGATCATGCCTGTGCAAGTATAGTGGCAAAATGACAAAATATAAAACATAGTAATAATTTAAAATTACATATTTTCCCTATTACTAAGTCAGAACTACATAATAAAGTGGGTGAGATTATTTTAAAATACAAGTGAACTTTTGACCATAAACAGCAGTTTTGCGTAGTTAAGAGCATAGATTTCAGAGTCAGACTATCTAAGTTTGAATCTCTGCTTGACTACTTGCTGTTATTATGATTTGGGGCATGTTTACCCTCTTGTGCCTCAGTTGCCTTTTTTTTTTTTTTTTGGTCAAACCTGCAGCATATGGAAGGTCCCGGACCAGGGATCACACCTGAGCCGTTGCAGTGACCCAGGCCACTGCAGTAAGAAGGCTGGATACTTAACCTGCCTACCACTGGGGAACTCCTGTGCCTTAGTTATCTTATTTGTAAAATGGGGCTGATAACAGTATTCCTTTATAGCTTTTGTATGAGGACTCATGAGTTAACATTAGACATTGTTTGGCACATATTCCTACTATGCATGTATAAGAATTCTACAGCAATTATACTTAGAAAATAACCATAGCTTTAATTTCACCTATGTGTATGCACACCCATATTGACTTACTCTCTAACTCACCAAAAATACTGTGACCTGCCAGTGTCCCATATTGTAATTCACATAAACAACTTCATAAAAGCAATCGCAGTAATAGTGGAGTAATAGTATTTAATTTGTCTAGTTTTACTTGTAACCAAAGGTGGTCAGTTAAGGAACTCTGACCACTCTTCGGTCTAGTCCTTGAAGTTTTTTGGAGGGGGGCAAGGTGTAGGCAAGTACCTCATTTGCATATTGTTGACATCAAACTGATGGAAATTCTTTCTGGATTTTTTTTCTGTGTCGGTCCTATTTTTACAAGTCAGTTAGAACCGCAAGAGTTCTTGCTAGTCCCTTGCATTGGTTGGCTAGTGTTGTGCAAGAAATCACAACCACAGTATCTTAAAAACATGGATTTCTGATAGCACAGTCAGGAGTCAGGGGTGCACTGTCTGCATCCTGGATTCAGGCTCCCCCCAGGCTCAACCAAGGTGCTGGCCAGGACGGTGTTCCTCTCTAGGGCTTAGGATTCTTTTCCAAGCTCCCTACTTGTTGGCAGAATTCAGTTTCTTGCACTTGTTAACCTGAAGTCCCCATTTTTTGGCTGATTGTTGTCATCTAGAGGCTGTCTCCCTTTCTTGCCCTGTGTCTCTTCCATACCCAGGGTCCACCCCACAGGATCGTTTCCTCCAGGCCAGCAGGAGACTCTCTCACTTCTAATCACTCAGGGAAGTCCTGGACTCTAAACGGATGACACAATTGCAAAAAACCAAAAAACCAAAACAAAAACCCCAAACCAAAAAAACCTGCCATGGTTAATGTCAGCACAACTCATCTCATTAGACATCGGGAAGTGTTAAACTCAGATCAGTGAATATAGGTTTTTATAAACTTCCCATTTCCACTTGAAAGCTTGAATCTTGTCCTTGGGAACAAAAGCTGAGAATTATTTTCCTTGGAGTAATAGGGTCCACTTGTTCACTTTTTCCGCCAAGAAAGCAACAGCTGGATACCCAAACTGCAAAAATCATAGCTGGTCAGTTGTTCTTTAAGGAAAAAATGGTGCTGCCTGAATAAAGTGGCTAGTTCAGCTCTTGCATTGAATAATTTGCTTTTCTTTGAGACAATTCCTCATCATCATGTTTTTAGCCTCAAGACCTTTTCAGAGGGTCCTTAAGGTCAACAGCATTTTCATAATAATACTGAGATGAGATCTGTTTATTTTCCACTGTATTGACTGTTGCAAAAGCAGTGGGGAGGTGAGTGAGCTGACTGGCCCCTTGGCATGAGTCATCGGGGCTTCAGGCTGTGCTGGTAGCCCCAGTTCATCACCACCCACCAGCAGTCAAAGAAAAAAATGCCAGTTGCACTTAAGAATGTCCTTGATGGAACAGTAACCATCATATATTTTATGAAATCTTGGTCCTTGAATGCACATATTTTAAGTTAGCAAATGAAAAGCACATAGAAAGTGTTCATGGTTGAATATACATAACTGATCATCTTTTCCTTTGTACTCTTTGACTTTGCTTTAATGTTGAGAAAATTGTCATTCCTTTACATACCTGATAAATATTATATTACGCTCTTTTTTTTTTTTGGACCACACCCGCGGCATATGGAATTTCCCAGGCTAGGAGTCAAATCAGAGCTACAGCTGTCGGTCTACACCACAGCCACAGCGACTTGGGATCTGAGCTGCGTCTGTGACCTGTATCACAGCTCACGGCAATGCCCAATCCCTGACCCACTGAGCAAGGCCAGGGATCAAACCTGCATCCTGATGGATACTAGTCAGATTGGTTTCTGCTGCACCACAACAGGAACTCCTGTTACACACATTTTATTATTTTTAAAAAAATACTTAAAATTTCAATCTCTTAGAGTTGCTTTTGCTTTCTTGTATCAAGGATGTGCTAACATTTCCCCTCAAGTCACTGGCAGTTTCTCTCAACATCACTGTCTTAGAATGCTTTATTTTATTTCATATTTTAACATGTGACTTGAAGAGCCACAAATCTGTAATGAAATTCAGACATGATACATAAATTTTTTTTTTAGCCTCTGTTACATTTGAAGTTGATTTGAAAGTCTAAACAGTAAAAAACATTTTAAAAATCTCTTTTTAGTCCTTTCTTTAAGCTCCTAAATTCAAGACACCATTTTCAAGTTATAGCGTAGTTACAGTTCTTCTAATTTCATTTAACTATTTGCATCTCAAGTGATATTTATTTCAATATGTATTGAAAAATTCAATATTTAAGATACTAAATAGATTTAAGATATTTAAAGTAGATTTAAAATGGCTTGGATTTGAAAACAAGATATGAAGAGCTGATAACTGAATTTGGAATTAAGAGCCTTCTTTAATACCTGACACTTAGAGGTTGAATGAGGTAGAATGTTTTTTATTTTTATTTTATTTGTTTATTTTTTTTGCTTGTTTTTAGCCTCTCTGAACTTCAGCATCTTCCTTCCGTATAAAGCCAGGTCTAATTATTGTTTACCCCCACAGATATGCAATGAGATTAGGATGAGAAAATGCACTGTTTTAGTAGCTGCTCAATAATTGTTAGTGAGGCCGACTACCATGTGTCATAATGTCCCTCTAGAATAATCCATTCTGAGTTATGACTCAGAAATGGACATCCAGAAAAAGACCCTTTCTTGGGAATTTTTCTATGAGGAATTTCCAAAACACCTAAAGTTTGTGGTGAATAGTAGAACACAACTTTGATACATATATGTTTTTTGATAAAACTGGCATGACATCAGCAATTTGTAAATTGTGTTTTGAGTAAATATATGTTCCTCTTCTAGATAAATAATTGCATGTTTTCTGTCAAAAATAATTTAAAATTTTATCACATTTAAAGTGCTTTAAATTTTCATCACATTAAACTATCACAATAGGTTATGCACATAAAATGAAAGAATGCCAGGAGAGAGGGCTAAAAATATATATTTGTAATTAGATGAACAATTGAATCCTGTTCTGATACATTTTTGCTTGTTTGTTTGTTTGTTTGTTTTGGCTGCACCCACGGGCATGGGGAAGCTCCTGGGCCAGGGATAGAACCTGTGCCACAGCAATGACAACACCAGATCCTTCACTTGCTGGTCCCTGGGGAATTCCATGTTCTGATACATGTTTGAAAGAAAGTACTGTTTTCACGTATTTATGGAAGAGGAATAAACTCATAAAATTTTTGTAGTAAATACCCGGAGCAAACCCTCATATAAACTTATGACAGATATAAATCGTTGAGAGTCAATACACTCGTCACATTTCATATGGCAAAAAAAATCTCATGTGGATTTATAACTATTTAACAGGGCTTTTGTAGGTCTAAAAAGGTCATGTCTTTGATATACTTTGCTCATGTAGAGTCATAGTGTTTTTTAAAAACAATATTACTTTTATATCAATTAGAAAATTAACATTGGCATAATAGCAGTCCAGCAAATTTAATAGATTTGCCACATTGATAGGAGGTAGACAGAGCGTTGACTTCTGCATGTATTTTCTCAAAGCAAAGGGCACACAAGCTAAACATTTCTAATGCATGTTTTGCTCTGAAAGCATTAGACCTATTAGGACAGGCAGGAGGAACTTTGCTCCTTGAGTGCCCCCACGGTAAGTTGCGAGTTTTAGGGCTAAGCCAAGCTGGCATGCAAGAGGGGTTGCTGTTGATCTTTTATACTAATTTTGGATTAATTGTGATCTGCAGCGCTGCGTAAACATGCTATCCTAGTGCTTTGGCTTCTCCACAGCTAAACATTAATCCTTCTTAATGCTCTAAGTCAACTTTTAGTCCTTAGAAGAATTTACCTTAATCTCTGGCTAGTAAGTTAACTGATTTACAAAACATAATCCATGAGCCCAGAATCTTAAGGATGTGTGAACAGCAGCAACCTACCTTTACACAATTCACTGGACTGGATGCTTTGCAACACAAACTGGTGAAGGGGAAGATCCCTAGCTGTACATTTTAAAAATCTGGTTATTTTGTTGTATTTCAACCTAACAGTCCAATATCTGACCTTATGTTTGTTTGAGGTTATTTGTGTGGGTACACACTATGTGTGTGTGTGCGTGTGTGTGTGTGTGTGTGTGTGTGTGTGTGTGTGGTTGCCATCTGTGATTTTACAAGTATTTCTAGCAGGAGTCAATTACTTTTCTGCATTGTATTTTTTTTTTTTTTCTCCCTTGGGTCTTGGCAACTAATGTAGTCAGTCATCTGAATTAGTGACAGATCTTTCTCCATGCTTAGGTACCATTTTATTTTATTTCCTAATTATTTAAACATGTGCATGATGATCATGGAACACTGCCCTATAGACTACGTCTGGTTTTAGTCTCTCGAATTGCAGTACGACCATCAGCATTAGTGATGACAACCTCAGATGGTTCTATGATGTAGTTTGGTTTGGAAATCATTCATGTTGCTTGGTTTTTTAATTTGAAACTCACTTGACTGTTGGGGTCTTCAAGGGTTATGTTCTCTCTTACTTCCAGGCAGCCAGGCACATTTATATTTGGTGGCGGGTCTGCTCCATCCCACTCCGCTCGGGGCTCTCTGATTTCTTACGTACATCCCTCCTCTATGAAGCTTTCTCTCAAATTACTAAAGCTAGATTTGTCAAGCCTCCCTAGTTGAAGGGTGACATCTTGTATACATTTGGTAAGCATAGCTCTTCTTTACCAAATTCGGACTCCTTAGACCTTGGTTTTCATCACGGAATTATAAATGCTCATATTATCTCTCCCTTATGCTTTCAGAGATTTGTGGAGTTTCAATTGGGTCTTTGTCCAGTGTGGCTGTTGGGCCCCTGCTTGCTTATTCACCTAAGTGGCAAATATAGCCTGGAAACAGAGGCAAACAAAGGCAAAAGGCGAAGAGTAGCCTTACCACCTTGGTGGGGAGACTGTGCAGAGAGTATTTTGCTTCTAGAGACATATTCTTCTTCCTGAATATAGATCACTGTTTGGGAGCATAAATGTTTCTTCTGGGCCGTGTGTGTCAGTGAGGGTGTTTCTGCGTGGGTGTGCACTCCCCTGCGTGCACTTAATTCAGTGTCAGCTGCCGGGTAAGCAGAGGCCCACTCATCATGTGCCTCCCCTGGGGAGGGAATATGGGAGAAACGATCCCAGTGGCCTAAGACCCTTGCTGAATGCTCAGGATACATCCTGCCCCAGTTCAGTGTTAGCAGAGCTCAATTTAGACTTTGGAAAATGGACCTATAGGGATTCTTTGGTCATGTGGACTGTCCAGGGGAGGGACGAAGAGAGCTGCTAGGGAAAGGGGAAAGCCTGGGAGCAGGGGGTAGAGGTGGCCTGGAAGGCAGTTGGTGAAGGGCTGGGCTCTAACAGATTTGAGGCTCCCTCTCTCCTGAGTTGTCCTGATGGCAGGTGCGCAAGGGTAGGGACTGAGTCATGTTGACCGAGAGCCTTTTATTGGGAATGGTTTAAAATTTGGGGTGCCTTTGGCTTTGGACTGTAGAAACAGGCCCATAAAATGCAGCATTGCAATGTCCTGCCTTCCTGCTGCTGTGATTCTCTTCAATTGGCTGCCACGCTTGGTAAATGGTGATACTTTATGCAGCCTTGTGTGCAGACGATGTGAATGAAGTGGGGGTGGGGGTGGATGGTGAAGGGAGGTTGGCCTCCCACCCTGAGCCTGTTGGAGGGGGCAACATCCTGACAAGGGAAGCTAGAAGCCGATAGTTCCAGGGGGCTGTGGGTGGTGGCAGGTGCAGGTGGAAAAAGCCAGGCAGAGCAGCGACATGAAATGCTGCTGCCTGTAGCACTCAAGAGTGGACCTCCATGCACTTCAACGCGTACTTCCTGAGCACGTATTATGTGCTCGGTCCTGTTTTAGGCCCTTGGAATAAACCCAACAGGGACACAAACGAAGGTCCCTGATCTTGTGGGGACTGCATTCTAGGTGAGGCTGAGGGTGGCGACAGAAAATAAATCGTATAAATTTAAGAATACATAAATGTATTTATTTCTAACCCATCAATAACTTAGAGGCTGAGCTGTGTCATGGGACAAAGAAAGAAGAGAGCAGGATGAGGCGGATGAGGGGTGCTACGCAGGAGGGAGGATATTTCAAAGTGGTGCAACCAGGGAAGTCTGGTTGAAATGATGTACCTTGATCTGGGGAAGGACCTGAAGGGTGAGAGAGGGCGCTGAAAGGTTATCGGGAGGAAGAATGTTCCAGACAGAGCCAACAGCAAATGCAAATGTTCCAGACTGAGGGAAGAGCAAATACAAATGTCCCAGGGAGAGCGTGTGCCCAGGTTTCCCTGAGGAGCAGAGAGGAAGGCAAGGCGAGGGGCACGAGTGGGTGAGAGCAGATTGGAAGGAGAGAGGTCGGAGTTGCCTTGGAAGAGACTCCTGGAGAACTGACAGCCCTTTGCCGTGACTTTTATTCTGATGTCCGTGCCCAGGAAATGACCTGACCTGCTTTTAAGAGACTCCGATTTCTTGGTTGAGAATTGACCGTCAGGTCGGAAAATGTGGAGCAGGGAGAACCTTGGAAACCAGCGCGTGGTCCAGTGAAGGGCGGGATGTCAGCAGGCAGGATGAATGTCCCTGTCTAGCAAAATGTTAACTTTACACTTAGGTTTTGGAGTTCCCATCGTGGCTCAGCAGTTAATGAACCCGACTAGTATCCATGAGGCTGCGGATTTGATCCCTGACCTCGCTCCGTGGGTGAAGGATCCGGCATTACCATGGCTGTAGTGTAGGCCAGCAGCTGCAGTTCTGATTCAACCCCTGGCCTGGGACTCTCCATGTGCTGTGTGCGTGGCCCCCAAAAGACAAAAATAACTAACTAGATAACTTAATATAGGTTGGAGGGGTGGTATAAAATGCTATGCTCAAATGCCTGAATTTAGTTTTCATATGCTATGTAAAAGTTTGTTTATAGTTTCCCTAATTATTTATTACGCTTTTTCACCTTCCTGATGTACATATCATGAGCTAAACTGCGTATTTCCTTTTAATTCTACCCCTGGATTTTACAGAGAAGGACTTCCCATAATAGTTTGTATTCGTGGCTCATAATTCCAAGGGGAAAAAAAACTATCATTGACTGTTAATTTCTGGCAGCAGGAAGAGTGTACTTGAAAGTATTGAAATGAGGTGGGAGGTGGGGAGGGAACAAGAGAAACTATAAATGTTTCTGCAGTGAAGATTTGATAGTAAAATATAAAAAACCCGAAAGTAACAGTGAATACAGGTGTGCCTTGCTTTAAGAAGAAAGATGTCTAGACATTCACATGGTGTCAAGGCAGAATATCGAATTTGACCAGAAAGAGGGCATTTTGTCAAACCCTCTGACTTTGCAGGTGAGGGACCAGTTGTCTGGGAGAACCACGCGGTGGAGTTCTGCTCCCAGTACAGACTTCCCATCTCCTGGTGTGTTCCCTGCTGTGCCCCTGCTGCTAGTCATTAAAGGGGGGTGATTATGGGCGTCATAAAACAGTTCCTCTTTGAACAGCCAGTTCCCCTAGTGATTTTAAATATTTTACAGGCCATTAACTACACATTAAAAGACCAGTGGCTATAGGAGTGTCTATCAAGCTCGTGCAAATATTGATGAATTAGAAACAAATAAGAATTTTTTGAAGGTAGAATTGGAACTAATAGGAAATGTGATTTCATTTTTAAACATCAGTTAATAGGGAACCGGTGCCATCAAGTTAGATATTTCTCTGTAGGTTTACAAAGACTGGCAGTCATGGATTCTACAAGTGGGATTGAGCCCATTGAAAAGGGAAGATCCATCTTTTTGTTCTCTGTGCCCAGTACTGTGTCCTTGATCAGGACTCAGGCGTTGATTGTTAGTTGAAATTCAGTGTACTATATAGAGTATCCTTCCCACACAGGAGTCTAAAGGCAGCACTACAAAACACATATTTACATGTATACAATAGAGGTAGGACTTTGCTTAACTCTTCAAAAATTGAAATAATTTGGCGTTAATTTTTCACATCTCACGGTTACACAAAGCGTTCTTTGGCAGTTTGATAACTCAAAGGGGAATGTCAGCTTTTGAGGGGAGCTGTTGTGCCCACAGCATGCGGAAGTTCCCAGGTCAGGGGTCAAACCCACGCCACAGCAGTAAACAAAGCAACAGCAGTGACCATGCCAGATCCTTAACCACTAGGTCAACAGGGAACTCCGGGAAATGTCAACTTTTAATGGATGCAGCCATATATGCCAAAAACACTCATATATATATGTGTGTTATGTATGTATTTATTCTCACTAATGGTCTTCTCCCCACTCCAAAATGTCTGGGATAGGAAAAAATGGGGTGAGAAACAGAACAGTGAAAAGGAAACTAGGAAGTTCTAATATTTTTCAGCATTATCTTTTCCCTTTTTATGCACTTATACTTTTGTAAACTACTATCTATTTGAATGTAGAGAAGCAGTATGGCATAGCGGTTAAGATTATAGGCTCTTTGACACTGTAATTGAGTCAAGTCTGGGTTTGGTGACATGGAGCTTAGCATAAGAGACTCCATTTTGGCTGGTTGTCTTGGTTTTAACAGTACTTGACACAGCCGAACTGGATACTTAAAAATGTTTAAAGCGGTATATTTTGTTATGTGTATTACACCACTCACAAAAAAATAAGCATTTTTAAAGAAAGAATATAGGCTCTAGAGTCTGACACTTAGCCTTGGATTCCAGATCTGCTGCTGCTTCTTTGTGGGTCCACCGGAGCTCATTTAACCTCCTTGCAAAATGAATGTGATAACAGAACCTCATAAGGCTGTTGTGAGTACATTAACTCTTAGAACTTGTACTCACAGTAAACTTTCACTAAAAGTGTTAAAATCATGGCTGTATCTCCTTCAAAAATAATTGTGTTTTATTTTAGGTGGGTAAGCTAAAGTGCACAATAACCCTCAATGATATTGTTCTGTTCTTTGGAAATGAACTAGTCATAAAAAGTTATAGTCATCGAATTTTATTGTGGAATGAACAAAAGGGAAATTCTGAAATGTAATAGATGAATTGGAGCAGGAATTATACTGATTGATTATGAATCTGCTCACACCCCCTTGCATTTTGATGTTTTTATCTCAAAGCAAAGAGCTGGCCACAATGAATAGAAATGGAAAGGTAGTGAGCAATGAAAACTTACTCCATGTATGCTTTTTGAAAGGACTGTTTTAAAATGTGTGAATTTATGTAAGGGAATTTATAGACATCACCTGGGGAACTGGTTTAAATTCTGGGACCACAAAATTTTAAAGCTGACACCAGGGACCTTAGGAAGCAAAATCCCAATCTGTAATTTTAAAGAAGAGGAAGCAAATGTGCAGCGTGTTTTATGACTTGTTTCTGTGATGAGGCTGCACTTGTTTCCCTTTCCCACGCTTTCCTTCCACTGGGAGGTGTCTGCATCATTTCTGGTTTTGCTCTCCCTATCCACTCAAAAGAGTTAGATGCTGTATTATGTGCCTTGGTGGTTTAGGACAAGAGACTATTGTTCTTTCACCATTCTGGAGGCCAGACTCCTGAAATCCAGGTGGCAGCAAGGCTGTGCTCCCACCAAAGGCTCTGAGGAGTATCCTTCCTTCCTCTATCAGCCTTTGGGGGGCTCCAGGCAGAACTTGAGGCTGCAGAACTCTATGCTCCATTTTCGCTTGGCCATCTCCTCTTCTGTAATAAGAGAACCATGGGAATGGGATTCTTCCCTCCCCCTTAATCTCTCTCCAGACCCTTGACTTAATCACATCTGCAAAGACCCTTCTTCCAAATGAGGTCACATGCATAAGTTCTTGGGTTTAGGATAGGACACATCTTTTGGGGGGCTACCGGCCCACCCACTACAGGTATGTTTGCAATTTTCCAAGTTACTGTAGTTATGTGTTTGCCAGTTGTCCTTTCCCTGTATGATAAAGGTGGTTTACTTTTTTGGTTTCCCAATAACAGTTTCTTCACTACTTTTACAGCCTCTATGAAGTTTCCTCTTGCTTTCTGTCTTTGCCTTCCACTGTATCTCAAAGTCAATGCCACATAGTTTAGGCATTTTTTTAAAAAAGGTAACACCCCATTTCCAGTGCACATTTCCGTATCTTACTGGATAAATTAGTCCTAAATGACTTAGGACAGTAACATTTTTTTTTTCTTAAAAAATGTAAAGAAGGAGTTCCCATCGTGGCGCAGTGGTTAACGAATCCGACTAGGAACCATGAGGTTGCGGGTTCGGTCCCTGCCCTTGCTCAGTGGGTTAAGGATCCGGTGTTGCCGTGAGCTGTGATGTAGGTCGCAGATGCAGCTCGGATCCCATGTTGCTGTGGCTCTGGTGTAGGCCGGCGGCTACAGCTCCAATTCGACCCCTAGCCTGGGAACCTCCATATGCTGCGAGAGCGGCCCAAGAAATGGCAAAAAGACAAAAAAAAAAAAAAAAAGTAAAGAAAATTGTTTAAATTGTTCTGGTTTCAGCCAGATAGTTCTTTGATCGGTCTTGCTGGAGTCCTTCGTGTTGTTCTAGTCAGACGATGGGTAGGCTGGGACTGAATGGTCTAAAATGGCCTCAGTCACATGCCTGAAGCTGGATGCTGACTGAGCCTCTCTCTCTCCACTGGGCTTCTCATCCTCTGGGAGGCTAGTTGTGGAGCAGGAGGATCCAGCTACCCATCCTGGTGAAGACTCTCAATGTGTGGGATGGCAAAGAGCATCACAGGGTCACAGTGCTCTTACTTGCTTTATGGGTGTCTGCAGTGGGCGCCTGGCTCCCATGGTCAGCGGGTCCCTTCGGATAGCACACAGAGACCCTCTTGTTGCAGGCAGAGACCCTCTCCCTTCCAGCTGGGTGGAGTAGGGGAGAGATGTACTGATGGGTCTGGCTGGTGGCCATAGCAGGCACATGTTGAAGTGGTACAAGGAAGTTCACTGCATATCCAGAACAGGGGAAAACTTCCCCCAGTAAAGAAGAAGAATCTGGGGCCAAGGGACCCCTCAACACCAAGCTTCTACAATGGGGAATGTTCCAGGCCCAGGGTGCCTATTGGACGGGCCTGGAGAGGGGCGGCAGGTTGCTCAATGGCTGCTTCTGCTGCACTGGCCTGGATTTCCCTATATGGTGACAGCATTCAAAGAGCGCAAGAGTGGAAATGCAATACAAATTGGAGAACTTATAATTCTCCATCTACAACCAATGGACCAATAGAATTATCAACCAAAACCCCTCACAGATTCACTGGGTGGGGAGGTGGGGAATCACGTCCGTTCTCTCCTTTTGGAATCTTCCTGCCTGCAGAAAGCACACATTTTTCTCCCTTTCTCAATGCCATAGGTTAGAGGAGCAGTCTCCCCTTGGAGAGGCTTGTGGTCGTCCAGCGGTCTGTTGGTAGGTTTAGACTCTTCAGAGGTTTAGACTTAGGAAGAATGTCTGTCTGCAGGTATATGTCACATTCTCTAATATCAAACTTAGAAGTACCTAAGGGATATTTTGCCCTTCTTCTGCCTGAAGTCTATGGGTCTTTATCAGTTGGCTCAGACTGCCGTAGAGTATAGGGACATCATTTACTCAGCTTTACATAAACTCAATGACTAAGCAAGCAATAAATGGCCAAGCATTCCTAGGGCTCAGATCTCTTCACTTGAAGCCCAGTGTGGTTGTTCTACTCTACTGTCCTGGTGAGGTAAGTCCCTGGACACACGTAAAAATGGAACACTCTGATTGGAGTCAAATTCTGTGAAATGCGAAGATTCTTCTGGAAAATGCAAATGCAAAAAATCGAAATATTCATAGAATGAGTAAAGCTGCTTCATGAGTGGAATGTTCAGACGAATGATAATGCAAATAATTACAGGTAATGTATACTGCACATCCTATAAATACTACACTGGACAATAGGCATGTAGATAAGAAAAATATGTGGAAAGTTTTAAGTACTCTCACTTGACAAATGAAGCAAGATAAAGTAGAGGAATGAGGTTGGTAAACCTCTAAATGATGTCAGCGTGTCATGTGGCTCCATATAGGATATTACCCACGGACGTCCACATTATTTATTGCTGTCATTATGCATTTTTTTCATTCATGACAACTTCTCAGAAACCATATTGGTTCAGATGAGGAAAGATACTATTTCAGGTTTACGTCTAAAGCATGGTAATGGTATTTTTATTCTACTAGAGGACCACGTACTGTATCAGGTCATGTCTTGCCATTTCTGTGTTTATGGAGTTTGTAATGAATTAAGCTCATGTTTTCTTTTAACTTCTGATATATTTATGATATCACTATATACTAAAAGATAGCTGCCTCTCTTTTAGACTTTTTGGTTTTCAAATGAATTATACCTTTAAGAATAAAAAAAAGGAAAGTCTCCCCCTGTTTCAAAGGTTTGAAGGCAGAGATGGACTATGTAACGTGTGACCACGTGTCTTTGCTGTTCTATGGAGCTCATGTAGACATTAGGCCTCACAAGTCTAGCAGATTTTAAAGCAAATCCACAGGACGTGAGAGTATGTGAATGAAAAAGTAATTATATCAGAATAACAATTCTGCTCCTTTCTTTTGTTATTGTTGTTGTTAAAATGATTTGTGCACAGAAAATCTTCAGATTAAAAGAATGTGGCCAATCCTCTTCAGTACAAGAATTTTAAGGATTTGTATATTTACACACACATACACACACACACTTGCTTAATACTGGGGGAACATTTAAATGATTTCGTATGAGCTATCTACTTGGTTAGAAAAGATTATTCCGGAGGCCCACATCATGAGTTCAAATTCCAGGAGATCAGGAAAATTTTGCATAGAAAAGGACTGGCTTCCAAAACCATGGATTGCCTCCTTCGTCTCAGCCCATCACACAGCCTTTTAAATATTATTCATGTCGAGGGGGCTGATAATTTCAGGCAAATCTCTCTCTGAGACTGGACTGACCATTGAACAAAAAACAGAATTTGTGATTCACCACCATTCTTTCTGCATGTAAAGCGCCTATGCATTTCAGATAACTTTCATGCTCATTTTGCTGAAATGAGACTGAAGAAAATCTCAAAAATAATATCTACTTTTGTGGGGAGTCGCTAAGGTGTGGTTGGGGGAATTTATTCTGAGAAGAAAGACTTCAAGTCAAAATACCTATAAAAAAAAGGACCAAAGGGAGCCATTAAAACACCAAACCTTTAGTACTATCACCTTCATTCCAAAGAGAATCCTTCTACTCTTTCTTGCATTTCTTACTTCATCTCCTCCATTGTCTAGCAAAACGTATAATTGGTATATATAACGTGCACTTGCAGCTTTTATAAAAATTCATATAAAGTTTCATGACCACTGAAAACCTTCCTTTATGTATTAATGAAGCAGCTTAGGTTGTTGCTTGAGAGGTCAGGAATGCAAATACTGAACAACAGTGAAATTTTAAGCCAAACCACATGTAAATAAATAAATATAAACAAAAATATTCTGGCTTCTGAATCAGCTTTTTTTTTTTTTTGTCTTTTTGCCATTTCTTGGGCCGCTTCCATGGCATATGGAGGTTCCCAGGCTAGGAGTCCAAACAGAGCTGTAGTCGCCAGCCTTCGTCAGAGCCACAGCAACGTGGAATCCAAGCCACATCTTTGACCTACACCACAGCTCACGGCAACGCCGGATCCTTAACCCACTGAGCAAGGCCAGGGATCGAACCCACAACCTCATGGTTCCTAGTCAGATTTGTCAACCACTGTGCCACTGACGGGAACTCCTGAGTCAGCTGTTTTTAAAGTTTCTTCCAAGCTGTTAAGATTAGATGCATTCAGTGAGTTCTCTAAATCTATTCACTTGGTAAATGTCATGCACTAAACAGATTCAAAGGAAAGGTGTGTTAAACCTGGGCTTGTGTTCTTGTGGGTCCACAATTACTGAATTTATTTTCTATAAATATCTTTCCTCTCAGTCCAACGCAGGCTAGAACTTGTTAGGGAAGAGGAGAAAAGAGCCACTTAAATGTTTGCTACATTGAAAGTTCATTAGATAAGTGTTCTTTTTCCAAGTTGATTTCAAGCTGATAGTATGCCTTTGCTATCAAGCTGTGATTAAGCGTCAAGTTCAGAGTTTGAGATTGTCCCTGACACCTGGGGTGTTCAGCAACCCTGGGTCCCTCAGTGCTCTGGGCAAGATTTTGCACCTTATGAAGTAGCGCTGATTGAGAGATGCTCACACTGAACGTCAGTGAGTCTAACTGAAGTAGGTTAGAATGCTGAGCTAATTAAATCTTCACAAATGGGGGCTAAAATTTATTTTAGGATGGTAAAAAAATCCGAGAGAGGGGAGCCTTCTCTCAAGCATCCCAAAGATATTAAGCTTGCAAAGGCATTTCCCTAAGAAGGGAATTGCTTTTCATTCTTGGTCACTGCTGATCCACGAGAAAGCTTACGGTCTTTGCATAAAACTTCATGGAAAAGGGAAATTGAAAATAAATGTAATACTGTTGGTTGGGGTGACAACCACAATATCATTTACATTTTAGAATTTGGAAACCTGAAGCACACTGAGGTTAAATAAACTGCTCTCAGGGAACAATAAAGATAATATATCAACACAAGGACTTTGAAGCCTTTGGCTTTGGTCGTATTCTTGGGGGCACTGATCTCTACTATTCCTGGGTAATTTCTTTCTTTCTTTTGTATTTTTTCAGTCATCATAAATTTTATTTTATGGTGTTTGACCCCAGAATTTTTATTTGTTGTAAACTGCAAGCGTATATGAGTATGTTTATAATTTAGAGAGACAGAGCCTCTTTACAAGAGTTTTCCTCCAAAGGGGGGGGTGGGCTTGGTGCCCTGTCAGTGATCAGAGCATATGCTAATCTTCAGGCTCATCTCCTCCTCTGGTGGCAAAATACTTTTAATATGTGTAAAGAGCCTCAGATGCTATTTAGAGCAAAATGAAATCAGACAGTCATAAAGTATGTACGTGATTCTGTACATATCTGACCCTTCTAAAAATTGTATCCATGACAAAATTACTGATTTCTCTTCAACTAAGTGGGGAGAATTTAAACTTGAAGGGTGGCACATGTTCATATTTTTCTAATAAATACTAGATAGCAGGGGGTCAGCTACTCTGATAAGAGATGCATCTGGTGATTATTAGCTCTAGACCTTGACATTAGGTGGCAAATGCATCTTGGGACACACAGCTTTAATGACACGATCTCTATGTCTTTAGCAGTTATAAAAAATCTTAATTTTGATGTATAGGGAAAGTAGGGTCAAAATAATTGAATGGCTTTGTAGTGGTATGTGGCAGTTTAGAATTAGATGTGGGTGTCTTCTGCTAACAGGAGTTCCTAAATCTGTAAATGCTATTTACATATTTGAATCCTCATTACTTTGACAGATGAGCTATGCATATAGAAAACATTGGTGCCTACATGTGCAATTTATTTGTTAAAAGTCCTATTTCCAGGAGTCATTGAATAAATAATTTAATTACCAAAAAATAAAAATCGGATGACTTTATTTTTTTTTTAGCAGTCACCCATGGGTAATTCCAAGTTCTGCAGCAAATTCTCTAAATCTTTCCAAAAAATAAAGCCTCCTTAAATGTTATGTCTCTTATTCATGTTTCTCAAGAATTATAGGTCTAAGCAAACTCTGTGCTTTATTTAAGCCTTAAAGTTCATTGTCAGTTGACCCATATTACCCATCATTTATCCTGAGTGTTGTAGCCTAGAAACAGACCAAAAAAAAAAAAAAAAAAAAAGGAAAAAAAAAGACACACAGTTATTCTGGGAATGAACATGGTGTAATAGCTGTAGGAGTTTACTGGAAAGACCTAGAAGTCTTAGAGTCCAGATCTGGTTCTTGTACAGACTTGACATCCCCTCTTGGATGTTTCAAAGACACCTCAAAATCAGCACGTGTGAGACTGAACTCATGATCTTCCCTCAGCCTCGCTCATCTTTCAGGGTTTCCTATCTCAGCCGTGGCACTAGCCTCCACCCAGTTCTGCAGCTCAGAAACCCAAGAGTTGTCCTTTACACCTCCATCTTCTTGACCGCCCCCCCAATCCATCACGTGACTCTGGATTTTACCCCTGTAATATCTCAAATCTGCCAGTTTATCTCCACCTCTGCGGCCTCCACCCTAGTCCAGATGCCAGTGTCTTGCTTGGACTCATGTTTTCTAATTGGGCTGTGAGTAATCGCTCTGCATGCACACGACAGCAGAGTGACGCATTCAAAATGCACATCTCCCCCCCCACGTCCACTTCCCTGTGTAAAACTCTGTCCCGTGATCTTCGGTACATGGAGGGTGGGGAGGGATCATCATCAGAACTGGAAGGCACCACATGCCGTCAGCTGCTCACCCCTGGGCCCATTGTCCTTCCTTTGTTGAGGCCAAATGCAATTACCTTTCTTTTGCTGACTCAGATTTGCCAGCCACAGGGCTTTTGCAGTGGCTTTGCCCCTGCTTGGCACCCTCTTCTTTCTCTTCTTGGCCTTGTTCATGCCAACTCCTTTTTCATGTCTCAGCTTGCATCAGCTCCTCAGGGAGATCATCCCTGACATGGGTCCAGTTAAATTTCCCACCTGGAGCCTTTCCTTGCCCTCTTTGTAGCACTTGTCTTGGTAGCACTCTTACATCTGTTGCTGTGGTTAGTCGTTAGAGTAATAGCAGTTACTTCTCACCTCCTTCTCCACTATAGATGATACATTTTATAAGATTGGAAATAGAATCTATGTTTATCAATATGTTTCTCATACTGGGTAATATGCTTGGTGTCTAATCCTTATTTGATAAGTATTTATTGCATGAATAAATGATCTGTCTACATCTTTGGTAAGTTATTGGCTGCTTGTACCGTGTTACATGTACCCTTACCTGTAAAATGGAGGAAGATTTAATATTTTTTAAAAAGTTCTTTCGGAGTTTTTCTCCTAATTGCATCCAAAATATTGCTAATTTGAAATGAAGTATGCACCACTTACTCTACCAATCCATGACTATGGGATAGAGAAGAGGACCACGTAGAATGCAAAGAAGAGGCAAAAAAAGGGTGAAGAGAAGAGAGAAGAATGATACATGTAAAAATCTGGAAGGAAAGCAACGAAATGAGATCTGGGTAGAGTTCAAGTGGGTAAAACCAGGGGTTAAGTGCAACCTCTTTCTTTACTTCCCATGTTAAGGAGAAAGAAGTTTTAGCTTCATATAGCGAAGCACTTTCACGCTGGCAGATTCCTCCTCTCCCCAACACACACATACAAACACACATACACATACATACGCATGCACGCACGTGCACGCACACTGGCACACACTCCGGAGCTGGCTCTCTGCTTGACTGAATTGGTGCGCTAATGCAGGATTTGTGATCTGAACCTCAGGATTCCTGTCTCCCGGTCTGTTGCACTCTTACCTTTCCTTTCATCAAATTGAAATCTCTGCGCATTTTTTTTTTTGTGTGTGTTTGAGGGTAAATAACTTTCGAGTATATTTGAGCTGTCATTTAAAAATTTGTAGTCTATAAGGAAATTAAGGGAGAGGGAAAAAATAGAGAGGAAAATCTGGATTGCATTTTCCTGACCCATAGGGATTTTACTAAGAAAACAGACTTTAATGTAAACAACCTCTATATTTTTCATGGTGTCTTTTAAACTTACTTTTCCTAAGGTGCCTGAGTCAGATTCCCAAGATCCCTGCCTTCGGAGCCTTGTTTCAGGTTCGGCCAAATACAAAACTCCTTCAAACTTTTGATACTCTTTTGCCCAAAACAGCTTTTCAAAAGGTAGATGACTAGGAAATGCACTTTCATTCTCTGCTTAGTGCTCGAACATTAGTTTGACTTTAATAGGCTGGGATGATTTCAGCTTATAAATCTTCAACTGGAGGATAAAGTTCAAGTAGATAAAATCAAACAGATGTTGGTGGGAGGATTTCTTCATGACCCATAAAAGTGCTATCATCAAAGCCGAGAATCATTTGTTTTGAATTATTACACTGTTATCAAAAGGACTGTAGCAGTCTGTTTGTTGAGGAATTGGATCTGTTTATCTGAAAACAGAACAAAGATGCCATGCGAAGGCGTTCCTGGGAAAGTGTGGTTCAGAGGAGGGCTGACACGGTGGGGTAGCTCTGAGACATTTTGATTGACATTTGTCAGCGAACGAAGTAGTCAGGGCATTGTCATCACCAAAGCAGTGCTGCCAGAGCCCCGTGTTAACCAGAACTTGGCCAAAGGCAGGGTGGCGTGTTCAGCGGGAGGGAAACCCTCTACGTCAAACAAGAAAGCTCTTTCCTAGGTGAACCATTCACTGTTACGGGGGGAAAATAATTAATTTACTCAAAATTTAAATAGATGGCAAGTAAATGGTACAGAAATGTTCCCCCTGGAGCACTTGTCCTGAAACTGATGTCAGCACATAGGCTGTCTCCTCTTGATCCTGTTTTAAGTGGAATTGTTTGGACTTATGCACGAGGCAGACCCATGCTTATAACTCAACTCTCTGAAATGTCTTCAGTCAATACTTTGGAGGACCAGGCATGTTTTCATGTTGTATGGTCTCTGAGGGCAATGCAGAACATTTAACATATCAACATAACAATGCAAAGAAATGACTGGCTTAAGCCTTAGGTAATCATGTTGCTACAGGGTGAAAACTGTGTGTGTCAGAGTTCCTTTTACAACGAATACACTCACAACCCCTCTTTTTGATTATCAAAGTTGTCACGTATGCGCTGAATTATACTAGCAGGAGAACTGATTAGAGGTTTTCTATTTCATTAATATTAACTCCCTCTTTGGACTTTGCAGACCCTCTGTAATCTGGCCTCTCTCTAACGATCTTAACTTTTCTTCACCCCAGCACTTACCACGTGTTCTGCCCTTTCTGGTTTTCTTGCTCTCGTTGCTGTTACCAACTCCAAGTGACTTGTCTTCCCCTCACGCATCTGTCTGTGGTTCTCTGCCCTAAAAGTCTTCATTTTTTTTTCCCTTTCTTGCTTCAAGAGCTCTTCGGAGCCTTTGATAAAAAGCTTTAACTCTTTTCCAGAAAATTCAATTCGCATTTAAAATTTTGCATGCAACCTTAGGGCATCCAAAGATCTGACGTCATTTTTGGGCTTCAGCCCCACCCTGAGGATATGAGCCTCTGATAAATCCTTTAAGACCCAACAAAAGTCTTATTTCTCCATGAAACTAAGCTTTTGCAATTCATAGTGTGGACTATTTTGTGTAACACTTAGTGGAGAAGGCCTCAGGGTTTAAGAGCCTGTGTTCAAGCCCCCTTTTCTACTAACTCTAAGATCCAGCCTCTCTGGAATTTCCTGCCCCATAAATTAAGGGACTGATCTTTCCTTTGCTCTAAAAAGTTTATGATTCATGGCTTGTTCTTATTTGCCCTAGCTAGACTGTAAGCTTTTTGTGGGAAAGCGCTATATCTTACCAGTTCTTTCTATATTGTAGATTATCAAACATAATACTCACTTCCAGAAATTAACCAGCGAACATTTATCGGTTACATCCTTACAGGAAAATATATCAGGCAGCATACTCTCTGGATTTTTCTCTAATCTGGAATTTCTTTGTGCCTAATTCAGATGCAAGATATTTTAACTTAAATGAAAAAAATCACATGGCATGCCCTTGGCTTTATTTTCTTACACTTTACCCATTTCTTCCGAAAGTTCAGTCTATTTTGTCAACACTACTGTATTTACGGAGAATCTACTGTATTAATGAAGAATCTTGGCTTTCATTCCTAGAACATACTTTTCTTTTCCTTTGGGGGGAATGGGCATGGAAGTTGTTTTAGTGGCTACACAATCATTCTACATGAATATCATTTCACATTTGCCTCTGAATAAATCTTTTCCAAACCCATTTAATTGCAAACATGCAATGGTTTCCCTATATAATTTTTTTCAAAGGACTAAGAAAAGCAAACACTATAAATGGGAAAGTGTTACATGTGGAGAACAGTGCTGGGATGTAAATGTAATCACAGGCCTGCAGTGTCCTCAGGAGAATGCCTGGTACGCCTGGTACATCTGGTACCCCAGACAGGGGCAATTTTAAACAGGCAGTAGATGTCCTCCCTTACCTGACTGAGCTGCTGGTGGGGATGCGGTGATGGTGGTGACACCTCTAGCCAGCTAGGCTACCTCTCCAGGGACTTTGACAGTGACAGTTACTGCGCCTGACATTTGCCAGATCGTTAACTAGCATCCAAAGCGTTTTCTTTCTCTTCCTCTCTTCGTGTCCCAAAGACAATCCTCAAGAAGAGGAGTTCTGATGTGAATCAAAGACTCAAGAGGTGTGACCTTAATGACAGAGGGTTTCTGTAGGAGAAATTAAAAGATTTAAATAAAATGGATTAAACTGAGGGAAAGTCTTCTCTCTCTCGCTTCTTTTTTTCTCTCTCTTGGAGGGCCAGTGTTTGGGAGGTCACCTCTCCATGAGGCTGGTATTTTGGATGGGCCCTGGATGTGTTCCTCTTCCACCCAGATTTTCTCATCTCTCCTGTTTATTTTATTTTATTATTTATTTTTTTTGTCTTTTTTTTTTTTTTTAGCCTTTTCTAGAGCCGCTCCTAGGGCATATGGAGGTTCCCAGGCTAGGAATCGAATCAGAGCTGTAGCCACTGGCCTACACCAGAGCCACAGCAACTCGGGATCTGAGCAGCATCTGTGACCTACACCACAGCTCACGGCAACACCGGATCCTTAACCCACTGAGCAAGGCCAGGGACCGAACCCGCAACGTCATGGTTCCTAGTCGGATTTGTTAACCACTGCGCCGCCACGACGGGGACTCCACTCATCTCTCCTTTTAACATTCACACAGAAACACACACACACACACACACACACTCATGATTAGGTGGGGCTAATAAAGAAAGATGTATAATGAGAAACTTGGGGCATCCTCCTGATTCGGTTGGGTTTGTTTTCCTTGTTTATTTCCTACTTATCTCCCTACAGACCAAGGTCAGGGTGTAACCCTAGGGGAAAGGAAGCAAATTGGCTGACTGTGGAAGCCTTGAGCTCAAAGGATAATGACCCTCTAGGCACACTTTCGGATGGAACTCAATTTACGTATATTGAAAGTAGCAGGAAGGTGGAGCAAGAACCAACCAGTGGAGGAAAAAAAAAAGAGCGAGAAAGGCAGAAGGATGTAAGGAAGGAAGGAAAGAAGGTGGTATTCTCTGTGCAAATATCTTTGAAAATGTAACACGATGGTTAGAAATAGACTTGTGGTTGAATGAAAACAAAAACTTTAAGAGCTTTGGCCATACCACAGACTTTTTTGTTTTTTTGCTTTTTGTTTTTAATTGCCAACATTTAAAACTTGAGAAGTTCCAGATAAAATTTTTAATTTCAGGATTCTGCTAAAAATGGGAAGTTCTGGCAAGTACGGGTTCAAGTTCCCTCGGGGTTTAGTTATCTGGAGCTTCTTAGCAGCTGACTGTTTGGAGAGGGAATGCACTCTGGTTTGCAGCAATCCTGACTGTTCCTTAGTGCTTTTTCCTAACACTGCTCTCATTAGAGATCCTCGGCCCACACTGTAGGCATTTGAATACGCAGACAGTGTTCTTAAATGTTTCCAGGTAAAGTCTCGTAACATGTTTTTTTAGTCATAAAAGTTCTATAATAAAGTTATAGAATAAGAATCATTATTGATTCTGTTCCCAAAGCCTTCACTTTTATGGAGACACTATGTCACCAAATTGTCATTTCTTGTCTAGGCCAAAAAGAGTCTTTATCTTTAATAATTATTTTCTAGGGGTTGAATCATTTTCACTGTTTTTCACACTACCTTCATAATCTGTAGAAAGCCAGATCGTCAAGGTTTTAAAGCCACATGACTGAGGACTCTTCTCAGTTTATATTAAGAAAAGGATTGGGGAGTTCCTGCTGTGGTGCAGCGGAAACGAATCTGATTAGGAATCATGAGGTTGGGGTTCGATCCCTGGCCTTGCTCAGTGGGTTAAGGATCCAGAGTTGCCGTGAGCTGTGGTGTAGGTTGCAGACGGGGCTCAGATCTGGTTGCTGTGGCTGTGGTGTATGCAGCTCTGATCAGACCCCTAGCCTGGGAACCTCCCTATGCCACAGGTGTGGCTCTAAAAAGACAAAAAAGACATTAAAAAAAAAGAAAGAAAGAAAAGGATTGGGGGAAGAGTACTCACTAGGCTTAGTACTCAGCATTCAATGGTTCTTACGCATCTCTGAGTAATGTTACATTTTTTATTTAAGGTGTTTTGGAATTTTTTTTATTTGGTGAAAACTTTTAACTGCCTTTAGTTCTTTTTGGAGTCTATCTGCTCCAGCCACCCTCCTACCTACTTACCTGCCTGCCTACGGCCCCAGCTAGCAATTGAGATCATTAATACTTATAGATGGGGAAGCCAAGTACAATCTTCTTCTTCTTTTTTTCAGATTGCTTCTTTCACTTATCCTTTTAATAAATATTTATTTACACAGTCTCTACTTCAGACATTGTGCTAGGTACTAAAGGAATAACTAATATGAGTCACAATTTCAGATTTCAAGCTTCACCATGTTACTGAAAAGGAAGGTGAAAGCTGTAGCTAACTGGTTGGTCTAAGGTTGCATAATTCATGAAGGTACAGCAAGTTTTTGAACATGAGTCTATTGGATTTGGAAGTCCTCGCTTTTTCCAGTACACTGCCTTCCTTTCTAAGCCTCAGATAATCACAGGTAACCAGCTGTAAGTAAACATGACTTATAAGATGCAACTGGGATGTGATTTCTGACTTCTGTAATTGTTGCTGTCCTTGGATGCAAACTCTGGCAGATTCTGTGACTTTTTTGGTCACTCTTAAGGACAAGAAGGGTCATCATTTTAAATCAAAAGCAAAATCTCAATTCAGAAATCCAAATGCCAGATGGAATGTATAAATCAAGAGCTACCCACCCAAGCTTTGTTCCTCTTTCTGTCCATCCTCTAGCACGTGGCTGTCTGCATTCTGCAGTCTTGCCTGTGGGTGTTTTTATACGTTTCATAAGTCTCCTCTGCTGGGCCCTTTCAACTGGGAGGGCTTGTATTCACCCAGCAAGTATCTCTATTTCCCCAGAAACGTGATATTAAATTCCATCGCAAACAAACAAACAAAAACAAAGCAAACAAAAAACTGACAAAGCACACGATAAGTTGAAAGAAAGGGACCATGAAAGAAAGGAAAAAATATTATATCTCTCCAATGGTACTTTTTCCATGCTTTTTGAGTGTTCACTAGCTTCTGCAAATTCCACAGCGAGGCTTGTGTTAAATTAGAAAAAGTATCCAGGGTAGAAGTGGTGAGACCCTTAGCAAGTGTGGTATGAAGTTAGGCCCAGATGGTGGTGCCTTGGACCAAGGGGGAAGCAGCACAGTTTTGTTTCTGATATCGATCTATCTGTCTGCTTCTAAAACTATACATATACATGTACATATACGTGTGTCTATATATTGTGTTTGTGTGTATGTTGTATTTGCAGGATTTTCTTGCTGCCTCACTTTTAGCCATATGGCAATTCAGATAATTCTTTACCCAAAGAAAGATGATAAAGCAGTTCCTGTTGTGGCTCAGCAGTAATGAACCTACTAGCATCCATGAGGAAGCAGGTTTGATCCTTGGCCCTTCTCAATGGGTTAAAGATCTGGCATTGCCATGAACTGTGGTGTAGGTTGCAGACATGGCTTTGGTCTGGCATTGTGTGACTGTGGTGTAGGCCGGCAGCTACAGCTCCGATTTGACCCTTAGCCTGGGAAATTCCATATGCTGCAGGTGTGGCCCAAAAAAGGGGGAAAAAAAAAAGATTAAAAAAAACACAAACTTTGGATAAATTAGATAGAATAAGCATTGGCAATGTTTGTTTTAGTTTTCATTTATGTTTAAGTTGAAGTATAGTTGTGGAGTTCCTGTCATGGCACAGTGGAAATGAATCTGACTAGGAACCATGTGGTTGCGGGTTTGATCCCTGGCCTTGCTCAGTCGGTTAAGGATCCGGTATTGCCCTGAACTGTGGTGTAGGTCGCAGACATGGCTTGGATCTGGCAGTGCTGTGACTGTGGCGTAGGTTGGCGGCTGCAGCTCCGATTCGACCCATAGCCTGGGAACCTCCATATGCCATGGGTGCAGCCCTAAGAAAAAAGAAAAAGACAAAAGGACCAAAAAAAAAAAATTCAAGTATAATTGATTTACAAAGTTTCAGATATACAGAAGAGTGATTCAGTTATACATATACATGTTATGCTTTTTAGATTCTTTTCCATTGTAGATTATTATAAGATATAGTTCCCTGTGCTATACAGTAGGTCCTTGTTGCGTATTTATTTTATATATAGTAGTTTATGTCTGTTAAACCCAAATTCCTAATTTGTCCCCCCCCTTTTTACCCTTGTGGTAACTGTAATTTTCTTTTCTATGTTTGTGAGTCTATTTCTGTTTCGTAAATAAATTCATCTGTGTCATTTTTGAGATTCCATATATAACTGATATCATATGATATTTGTCTTTCTGATATTTTTCTTCAGGCATTGCCAATTTAAATGTAAAAATATTCCTTAAACAACTTTTTTTGCTAAATCACAGTAGAAATTACACTTGGTTTTTCTTATTCAGCAAAGCATCATTAACATCAGGCTTTGTTATGGTTGATAGAGGCATTTCCTGGTAATGGATGGTAAATTCATATACAATATGTAAATAGATTGAATACATGTGTGAATAACTCTGCTAAGTGCAATACAAACTCTTCTCAACCAAATGTTATGTGTCCATTGAAAAAAATTAGCTCTATCATCAAGAAGCCCTAAAACATGTATGGATTTGAGAAAAGCTCATTATTTGGCTGAAAAGGAACCAAATTTCTGTCATCTTATGTTCACTGCTGTCCTTTTAAATATCGTTAAGCCTTTTACAAAGCTGGAAAGGGATCCATTGCGAGGCTTCTTTTTCTTATTCTTGACAAGTCAGGATGCATCTCAGACTGGTTTGGGGCATGGGCTCAGGCCTCCCTACCTGAAGGCTTCCCATGTGATTCTTTTTCTTGGGCAGCAAGTCAGTTATTACCATCAGGAGATAACTGCTGTTGAAGGAGCAGGTACGTGCTGAAGAGGTAGTGAGATGGAGCAGGGGTTAAGCAGAGCCTACCCCCAAGTAAGGTAATTGTGTACTTGTGTTTTGGCTGGATCCAGAATTACAGCCGTGGCAATTAGCAGTGCATTTTTGTATTTTTGACACGCCAGTCCCGTGACTGCATTGTTCCTTCTTTCTTTTTTCTTGCTCTTCTTCCTTTTCTTCCCTGAGACCTGTCCTAAGGAGAAAGCCAGGGGGTGAGGGGCGGTGGGAGTGGGAATGAAGTGAGAATTAGATTAAAGCTTCCTTGCACTGCCGAATGCTGAGCCTACATGAGCTGCTGGATCAAGGGCCAGCCCTGGAAAAGCTTTACGACAGTTGCTAAAAGTAAGCACAGCATCAGAATTTTGTCTTTCTCCAGTGCTGTCTGCTTTTTGTAAGGGTCACTGGTGGTGGTGGTGCCTCGTTGAAAAATCAAGGATAAAGAATAAATAACTGTAAGCCTCAGGGGCTCAAACAAATTATTTTCCGGTTGGCAGACAGAGTGCTAAGTGAGAGGCAGTGAGCTTGAACCTGAGAGTCTTGATTGGTGATCAGTGCCTGCCCTTCTCTGTGTCTGAAAAGCTTCCAACTAAAAACACATTATCAAGTTTGAGTAATACCTCTTGAGAACCCAGAAAGGCACATAGAAAAGACACGAAAACACTATGGGAAAAAAGAACCAGGTAGTCGTCCAATTTTGTGTGTGTTCTTGCTGTGGGATTTCAAAGATGGATTTTGGACGACTTCATTACTTTATATACAGAAGAAATATTTTATCCAACTCAGTTATTAAATCATAAGTTTCTCCTCATTAGTGGCATAGAATTCGATACATCTTTTGTTCACCACACATTTTTAAAAGTTGGAAAATTCTAGACAGTCAACCTCAGAAAAGCTTTTTTCCTTCTTTACTGGAATTTCTTTTACGACACTTATACAAAGGTTTGAACTATTTTACTGAAATGCTACATGTTCTATTGGTGGCTTCGTGTATTCAAAGCAACTGCTATTCTTAAATGTCTGAAATTCAAGAACGGAAAGGAACAGCCCTCCAGCTGAATTTCCATTTGCTGGATGGCAACTCATATAAACAGAACGTCTTTTCCTTGGGCTGCTGGCAGCCCCGGCCAACCTGTCAAGAAAGTACTTATGACTATTTCTCGTTTTCTAGTGCGAGTGCTGAAAACTCACAACCTCTTTGGGAATTTCACTTTTCTTCTTGAAGCTGTAAGGGAAGCCATTTTATGTACTTTTAATTATAAAGCTATTTTGAATGTTGAAAGTTCTTTCCAAGTATATAAAATTAGAGGAGACTTCGAAAAGTATCTCCAGTCACTTTAAACAATGGCAAGCAATTTTACTGAAAAATTTTTTTTAGCTCAAAAAGGAGCATAAAACTGAGTTACTTACAACCGAATAATAATGACATCAATAATGCAGACAATAATTATCCCTTACTTATTGAGTGTTTACTATGTGCTGAGCACTATTCTATGTGCCTTCCCTGTGCTAAAGTTATATTTAACTTTCTCTCCCAAGTCCTCTGAGGTAACTCATACTGTCATCCTCAGTCTGAAGCACAGAACGCTTAAGACATTGGTCTGAGGTCACATTTCAGTGTCTTAGTCTGTGTGGGCTGCTATAACAAAATATCATAAATAGGTAGCTTATAAATATAGGAAATTTATTTTTCACAGTACCAGAGGCCAGGAAGTCCAAGATCAAGGTACTGACAGATTTCATGTCTGAAGAGAGTGGGCTTCTTGGTTCTTAGATGGACATCTTCTTGCTGTAGCCTCACCGATCTGAAGGGGTGAGAGATCCCTCTGGGGTCTCTTATGTAAGGGATTAATAAAGCACTTCCCAAAGGCCTCATCTCCTAATACTATCACACCGTGGATTAGGTTTCAATGTATGAATTTTGGTGGAACACATGTACTCAGTCTGTAGTGGCTAGTCTATGAGAGTAGCACATGCAGTCCAGATCCACATACTTAGGCATTAGGTAATATGTGGTTATATATTTCATGCCAAGTGATTAATTTCCTTTCTTCCTAAAGTTTAGAAAGTCTGAAAAAATAGTAAAATGGTAAATGTTTGCAAAACATGAAGATTCTTTGAGTTCTCTTACACCTCTATAGCGAATATAAGGTTATCAGTATTAATTTGGATTCTGAGCCAATATCATCTTTAAAATATTAATGACTTTGAGTTCCTGTTGTGGCTCAGCATTGATGAACCCTACTAGTATCCATGAGGATGTGGGTTTGATCCCTGGTCTTGCTCAGGGGGTTGAGTATCCAGCATTGCTGAGAGCTGTGGTGTGGGTTGCTTGGATCCTGCGTTGCTGTGACTGTGGTGTAGGCTGGCAGCTGCAACTCTGATTCAGCCTCTGGCCTGGGAACTTCCATATGATGTGTATGTGGCCCTAAAAAAAGATATACATATGAGAATATTAATAGCTCATAAATGGGGCATCACAGGTTCAAGTAATAAACTAAAAATTAAGGGAATGCCCATAGATAGAGGAATGGTTGAAAAATAGTGGCAGATAAATACTGTGAAATATTGTGAATTGATTTGGAGGAATGTCCAAAGTATATTAACTGTGAAAGCAACATTCACAGAAGTGTTTTATAAGATGTTCTCGTGCTGTAAACCTAACAATGTCAAATTCTTCTGTATACCTATGGGTGTGTTTGGGTGGGTGAGTGGGTGCATGAACACATGCATCAGCATTTATACCAACATGGGAAAATGTGCAGAAAGATACAATTACAAAGGTTCCCTGGGGATGGTGAGTGGGATATGAGGTTGTGCAAAGGTATGTGGGGAGGTCGGATTGGGCAGAATGAGAAAGTTTGAGAAAAACAAAGGCAAAGGAAAAAGGGAAAGAATATGTATACACAGATGGTTGCATAAATAGTCATGGCAATGATAATAGTAATAGCAGGATCACAGGCCTAGCTGTCAAGACCCATCAGTCCTGATGCCAGTTTTGACAGTGACTCACTGTGGCACCATAAATAAGTTGTTCTTTCAATGGATCAGCTTTCTCATCTAGAAAAGGGAGATAGTTATGGCACTTTGACCTATTTTGCAGAGTTATTATGATAAGTGATACGTATCCGAGTGTTTTGAAAAACCTAAAGGACTATAATTGCATAATTATAGCACCAAGTACAATATATCCAGTTTTGATATTGACTGTAGGTACTACAGAGACAAAGATAGATCTTTCAATTATATATTGTGGCCACCAGTTTTTCTGCCTATTTTTTTTTTTTCCTTATGTTGGTTTGTGTTAAAGCTAGTGTAGATTTTACTTCTGGGAACACAATACCACCTTGAGCAGGGCTTGTGTTTCCCACTGAATAAGAAGCTATACAAAGTTTTAAACATTCACATATAACCATAAGAAAAAAATGAGTTCCTATGGTTATTACCGCTCTATTTTATTTAATATTGTAATTAGAATTTCAAGTTAATTATAATAAAATCCATTTCCCCAAATTAAAAAAAATTATCTTCTTATGCAACAAAGAAATATGTCTCTTCTGTGAACACTTTAAAAATGTTCAGAAGTGAACATTTACCCACTGAATATCAAAGTGATGGACCATTTTACAGATAAACTCATTTTTGTCATTATTGTCATCTCTATCCACAGAAGACATGCTATGGCATCTGTATATCCGCATCTATATCTATGTCTTTTCATTGTCTACTTGTGTTTAGTGTATTTAGTTTGTGAAACAGGGGGTGCAATTCAAGAGAGAAACAAAGGGTCACAGCTGTGAACTGTGTGTGGAGAAGATCTGGTCCAGATTGGATCAGGTCAGAAGGCTTTAAGGAGATGAAGATGAAGGCTCCTGAACACCATAACAGTTGACAGAAAGTACGGATTTTAACTAATCAGAAGTACAGAAAAAGAACTGAAAAACTAGGCAAATTAAAAATAAGACAATCATGGAGTTCCCACTGTGGTACAGTGGGATTAAGGATCTGGTGTTACTGCAGCTGTGGCATAGGCCTCAGCTGTGGCTTGGATTCCATCCCTGGTCTGGGAAATTCCATATGCTGTGGGTGTGGCTTAAAAAAAAATGATCATCCTGAACTCCAAGGAAGATAGAATATTACGCAGAAAATTGAAAGAAATCCTGTCGTACAAATGCTTTAGCTGCAGCTACAGTTTTACAGTCACAGTGTAAACCCAGTACAGTTGTCCATCCACAATTGTAGTGTAAAATTTTGACATGACGGAGCCTTAGGGAGTATGGATCTGTGGCCTGTGAGGTGGGGAAGAGTTACTATTAGTAAAAAAGAAGAGCTAAATCATAAGCTCCCAACTGGGAAACCAATAGATGATGCCTATAGTTGAAAACCAGAGTCAGAAGGGAATATCATTTAGAGGAGGGCATTTGAAAAATGAATCAACTAAAAGAGTTGAGAGAGGTTCCCTCCAGGATGCAGACACTGAAAAAGGAAAGCAAGATTGCTGTTTCTGTCTTGTTTTTTTTAATGCTATTTGACACTTTAAGCATATGTAAAACTTTGTTAAAAATAAAATTTAAATAATATTAAGTTAAATGGTTTTGCAATTGGCATGATATAGCAAAGATTTTGCATTGACTTCCCATGCTCTCTTCCTGATTCACTGATGTCTAAAAATGATCTATGTCAGTCTTCAGAGATATTTATACAAGACAGCAAGCATTTGGGAAGATACACTTATACACGTAATTATATTTGGGATATAGGCAAGTTGGAATTCTTTGGACTTGGTCTTATTTCTTCATAATATGGAATTTTATAGCAGAAAGGGACCTAAAAGATCAGCTCACCTAATTCCTTCTCTTAACAGATAAAGAACATAAATCTGGGCTGAAGCGATGTGGCCAATTGAAGCCTGTTCTTTATCTTCAATTGTGTAAGAACAAATATATTTTGTTGACAAATAGATATTTAAATAACAATAGTTTTGAGGCCAAATTTGTCATTGCCTAATATTTACAAGTGCTGCCTTTTAAAAAATTGAATTTGAAAAGAATTTTAACCAAAAATTCAATTTTTAAACATTGAATTATTTAAAAAAATGAATTTTTAAAAATAATTTCTTATGCTTGAATCCAAATGATGACATGATGGAGAGACTTACAGTTTATGTCCGGTACAATTTGAGAAAACCTGTGGGGTCGAGTAGTCTTAATTCCCCCTCAAACAAAAGTCAATTTGATGTAATCATCACAATATTTTTTTCTGTTTTGGAAACACCATCTTGATCAGATGAATTTAACATATGGATTTGGTGGAAATCATCTTGATGTGAATTTGAAATATTACCTCTTTCTCTCTTGCCGTCTCTTTGATCTGTTTGTTTCTCACTAACTTACATTTCAACATCACTGTGTCTTGTGTTGCCTGTGTTTAACTGATGGGCCACTGTAGATATACATAAAGATACATATGACAAAGAATAAGCATAATTTAAAACTACATAGTGTTCAAAATCAGCACAGTGGCTGGTGGGCTTCGACGGAGTGATAAACTGAGGGACTAAATCATAAACATACAAATCTGGTTTTCTAGTGTCTGCACATGTTCAGTCTCTCAATACTTTCCATTTTGAAGGCATAAAATATTTAAAGTATTGCTTCGTTTTTAGTTTAAAAATAGAAACAAAATCGATGTCATCACTGCCAGGAATGGTGCAAACCCTGTGGAAACACGCCTGTTTAACTGCTGTGGCTTGTGAAATCACCATTCCTGCATTGTGCTCTAGGTCTCTAAGTGTGTGCGTATGTGTTTTAAACACCGCTGAAATCATACACGGCTTTTTCTCAATTGGATCATAAGCGTTTTCCAATCACAAATATTCTTTGATAGTATGATATTTTTCCTATAAAACATTTCAGTGAATGAAAGCTTCTGGTTTGCGTCCTTCTTAGGAAATATTTGTTTACAAGGAGCAGAAACAGACTCAAGATAGGCAGAGACAGGATGATTTGGGGTAGAAATACAGGGTAATTTCATGGAGCACTATTCAGAATGTACAGCTGAGTGGAAAGCTGCCCTCCAATCCTTTTGCTCCACACCCTCTCTTTCTTGTTGTAGACTCTGCTTTCAGATTCTGATTGAACATCTCTCTCCTGCTTCCTCCGTGTGCAGACCAAGACACTCTGGAAGGCCCTCGATAGCATTCACCTTCCCTAGAGTCTTGCCTTTCATGTGATTTGCACTGGTGGGGATACAATTCTTGTCTCTGCTCTGCGCTAACTTTATTGCTACAGACCTTCCTAGTTAGATTGTGTGTGTGTGTGTGTGTGTGTGTGTGTGTGTGTGTGTGTGTGTGTGTGTGTTCGTATTCTGTAGAAAGAGTCTTCTTGGAGGTTGGGAGCCATAAACTGACATGTTTTATAATCTCTCTGGGTTGAATTTGCTGTGGAGGTGAGTGAGCTTGTGGGTCTAGAACATGCAGCCCATTTTCACGTGCGCTTGATCTCTTAGAAATAGATTCTCTTAGAATGGGTCATAGCAGGGCAGGCAAAAATGATTGACTTAACTGCCCCATAGCACCAGACTACCACCCCCTTCTAGAATCTTAATATTTGAGCGGCATCCATCACATTGTATTTATCTGCTCATCTTTGTTTAAATAGCTTCCCCTTTTCTCCCCATTGAGCTACTTTGTTTTCCAGGGTAAGGCAATATTTATCCACTGTAAAAGGAAAGGAATTTTGCATTTTTTCATATCATCATTTTAGTGAACTTAGGTAAAATGGGATATTCTAATTTCAGAGGTCTTTTTTATATATTCTTTAATGTGCCTGAGAAAAATCTGAAGGAGTTCTCCTCCCTAGTACTGCGACTTATCCATCCATTAAGATCACAGTAACTGTACCTTTTCTTATGTTTAGCATCTCTAGTTTCACTTCTAGCTACAATTCAACTCTAATTAATTTTAAACTTATTTAAAAAATTTTAAGCTGTCCCTGGAAGAACTTATTGCAAACAAACAACAACAAAGCAAAACCATTTTTGCAAACTTCCCAAGGTCCACTTCAGTAATAAAGATTTGAGACCAAAAGTGCAGATGCAATTAGGAGAAGGGACTCTGTGGGGAGAAGGGTGGGAATAGATATAAGGCTGGAGAGAAGAGAGGATGTCGGTAGTGGAAGCTTGGAAAGAACCTTGGTGATGGTGAGAAGTGAGGAGGGGCTTTCAAAGTGGGAAGACAAAAGGAATCAATAGAGAGATCAAGTGGAGTTAGGATTGAGGAAAGCTCACTGGCAAAATATGATGAAGTTAGTCTGTTCATATTTTAATGGTTTGCAATGAAAATTGACAGCGTCTCTCATACGGCAATCTGACAGTACATTTCAAGAACAATAAATGTAGTCATATCCTTTGACCTGATATTCTTGCTCTTAGAAATTTAAAGATAGACTCTTAAAAAGGGAAATAATGAAGACATTCTTCCCAAACTTTTTTTAAAAATGAGAACTGATACAAGTCAAATTTAGATGAATCAACATCAACAATCAGAAAATGGCTATCTTTGTATATAAAATTATAGTGATATGTGGTAACCTGTGATACTAGAGCATAAAAACTACCATTTTTTATAACTATAAGCATGTGTAAGAACTGAAAGTAAATATAAAAAAAGGGAATGGTTAATTCCTAGTATGGATTCTGAGTGATTTCCATTATGGAAAATGCTATTTGATTTGGCAACTGCAGGAAATTGTTAAAATTTGAAATTGCAAATTTTATACATTATGGGACAGAAAGCAAAACCTAAAGGAGCAAGTTGTGAATGGATGGGGAAGAAATACAAACTTTGGGAAATTGCCATTTCGTTGTAGAAACATGGCTATGAAAACAAAGAAGGGGCATCCTAACATGAGGTAGGTTGTAGCAAAGACAGAAGGTGTATTACAGTAAACGGCCGATCAGATAGAGGAAACTTCATACTTGAAAGCTGAGGGGAAAATCCAGTGCAGACAGAAAGATTGAGAATGCCAGAGGGAGCAAAGGTGATAGCTACTCTAGGGAAACAAGATGCAGTCAAGACCAGAAGGAGTTCATTTATTCAATATATATTTATTCAATACACCTTTATTGAGTTGCTAAGTGCTAAAAATCAAGTGGTTAACAAAGGAGATATAAAATATATATATTTCCTACTTTCATTGAGCATATAGTATAGTGGGGGAGTCAGGTTATACCAATGAACATAAAATCACCAACTGGACTAAGGGAATCATAAGAAATGTACAGGGTGTTGAAAGAGAATAGGAAAGTGGTGGTCAAGGAAGACCTCTCTACGGCAGGATGTGTAAGCTGAAACATAAGGGATAAGTAGAAACTAACTAAACCAACAGATGAGAAAGGGGGTGAAGAGTGTCCTAGGAAAGAGGAGCAGGTATAAAGGCCCTGCAGAAGGAAAGAATTTGACGTCTCATGGAACTGAGCCTCAGTTTCCTTCCTTCTAAAATGAGTCTATTGCCACGAATCCTGTATGTCATACTTGGACAGAATGGCTATGCATCAAGGGAGAGAGGGGCATCATAAAAGGACATGCTCTGAGACAAACCCAGGCCATCCTGGGATTGATAGGTCATAGTAAAGATTGGATTTTTATTCTAATATTAATGATAAGACATTGATGAGTTTCAAGCAGGGTATGGTATGATAAGGTTTGTGATTTGAACCTCTTACTCTGTTGAGTATGGAATGGATGGGATAAGAGTAGAAAACAAGACATGGATTTTCAGATTATTGAAATGGTCCAGTTGAGAACTGTTTATGGTTGGAGCTAGGATGGTATCACTGGAGGCGATGTTTAAAATGGTGTTGCTTTTCATTCATCAGATTTTGAAGCTGGAGTTCCTAGCTCACAGAGGTCTGTTGCTATGTTATCATAAAGGCTTTTTTGTTCCCCTAAGGAATTTTGTTTTATGAAAACTGTGCCATCATGGCCGCTTTTAATTTGTTGGTTTAATTGCTATTGACAGGATACAGAATACTAATCTGTAGCAAATTCGTCATAATGTGCAAATGCTCCTTTAGGTTTTTCTTCAGAATAACAATCACCTACACATTCCATTACTTAGATTTTGTCCTCCTCAAATTTAATTATTTAATGGAAAGAAGATTCTATTGCCTTAATGTGAATATTAGAGTAATTTATTGCTCTCAAGATTTCCAATATGTAGTCTAGGGTTGCGCTCTCCAATATGGCAGCTACTAGCTACATGTGATTAAACACAGTTAAAATTGAATAAAAATTAAAAATCAATCACTCTGTTTCACTAGCCACATTTCAAGTATTTAATGGGCACATGTATCTAATGACTATGGGGTGGATAGAACATTTCTAATATCTATAAAGTTTTATTACAAGATAATGATCTGGAGTTTCTTGACCATGTCTTTGCATATATAAGCTCCCTGTCATCTGATTAACTATAGTTATTGGTCTAGATTCTTTTTTTTTTTTTTTGTCCTTTTGTCTTTTCTAGGGCTAAGCTGAGGTTCCCAGGCCAGGGATCTAAACAGAGCTGTAGGCACCGGCCCACACCACAGCCACAGCAAAGCAGGATCCAAGCCAAATCTTTGACCCACACCACGGCTCACAGCAACGCTGGATCTTTATCCCACTGAGTGAGTCCAGGGATCGAACCCTCAACCTCATGGTTCCTAGTCAGATTTGTTAACCACTGAGCCATGATGGGAACTCCTGGTCTAAGTTCTTGGAGAATATTTTTTTGCAAGTTTTTGGTATTTTCTTACGAGTAGTTGTATATTTTTCATGACAATGAAAATTGTCTTTTTTTTAAAAAAAATAGTTTATATAAGTCACCAGAATAGTTTACTAAAACAATAACCCTTTGAAAGCAAAGAAAGCCCTAGAACTAACAATAATAATGAAAACAATGATTAATATTTATTGCTAGGCACTGTTCTGAGTATTTTACATGCATTAACTTATTCGATTCCCAAAACAAATCTACATATAGCTCTGAGAGGTAAGAATTCCTTATTCCTTTTTTTTTTTTTCCCAGATGTGGAAACCAATGCATAGATATTTTTTCTCTCAAAGGAATTTTTACTTGCAACCTCTGAACCTCAATTTCTGGGGAAAAATTACTTAACCTTCCAGAGCCTCAGTTTCCTTCTCTATAAAATGAGTATAATATCATTAACCATAAACCGCATACATATCAATCAACTTTTCTTTTTGTCTTTTTAGGGGCGCACTTGCAGCATATGGAAGTTCCCAGGCTAGGAGTTGAATCGGAACTGTAGCCTCTGGCTTACACCACAGCCACATCAACATCAGATCCAAGCTGCGTCTGCGACCTACACAATTGCTCACGGCAGTGCCAGATCCTTTAACCTACTGAGGGAGGCCAGGGATTGAACCTGTGTCCTCATGGATACTAGTCAGGTTCATTACTGCTGAGCCACTGATGAGAACTCCATCCATCAGCTTTTCTTAGGTTCTGTTATAGTAAGAAAGAATCTTCAAATTTGAATGACCTGCTATAGAGGTTTCTTGTAGTTCTCTCTACGTGTTGACTTTTGTATTTTCTCATTCTGGAGTCTAGGCTAAAGGAACTGCTCCTGTGTGGAACAGGTTTTCATGGCAGTGAGAGAACTGGCAGAAACATACAATGCTGAGCAAAGCTTCTGCTTAGAACGAGCAGCCTACCCCACTGTTCATGTTACTGGCCGCAGAAAGTCACATGGCCAATTCTGATGTGAGTGGGACAGGGAAGCTTATTTACTCCTCTTGCAAGAGGACACTTTAAGTTACCTGGCAGCGGAGTGTATCATCTTCTTATGGGGAAGAGGGGCGCTATGCTTGGGACCAGCATTACAATTTACCACAATGTGGACTAAATATAATACTATAGTAAGACTTATCTCAGTGCTTGGCATCTAGTTCACCACAGTTACACTTTTGACTTCTTTCTTTTCTTTAATGCCTTCAGGTAAATTTTAGAGCTTTGGGATAAACCGCTGGTTAAAAAACAGACACTAATGAAGTTCCCATCGTGGCACAGTGGTTAACGAATCCGACTAGGAACCATGAGGTTGCGGGTTCGATCCCTGGCCTTGCTCAGTGGGTTAAGGATCCGGCGTTGCCATGAGCTGTGATGTAGGTTGCAGACCAGCTCGGATCTGGCATTGCTGTGGCTCTGGCGTAGGCCAGCGGCTACAGCTCCGATTAGACAAAAAAAAAGAACGAGGCCAGGCTTCTTCTATTAAAACAAACAAACAAACAAAAAAACCCAGACCACTGATAATTACCTTGTGATTTTGTCTCAGAGGAAGTTTAGTCATCACTTTGCATTATTAAACATATATTTAAAAATGTTTGGACTTATATAAGGAAGGCTTAGAAAAAAATCTCAGACTTGCAATTGTTTTTGTAGTTATTCTCACTAGAAAAGAAAGATACTATGTAGTTAAGAAGTTTATCTCATGAAAAGTTATACTCTAAATAGACAGTGACCAAGAGGAAAGTTGGCCAGATGTCCACGCAAAGGAAGAAATTACCTAATTATTTAGAAGAACAATTAAAACTCTTTCTTTGAGAGAAAGAAAGGAAGGAAGGAAGAAGGAAGGAAGGAAAGAAAGAAGGAAAGGAAAGAAGGAAGTTAGGATTCGTTAGATGTAATTTCTAATAATATACAATTTATGTAATGGGTATGAAATTATGAAACAAATAATAAAACTAAATAGCAAGAAAACTATCTGGATGGGTTTCATGTCCTGTAAAAAGGTTTGTTTAAAAATATTCTCTATTGTGATTGCTTTAAATTAGTTTTGCTCTTGAGTTTTCAAAGGATGGTTTTATATACAGGGATTCTAGATTTTATTTTGCCTATGCCATAATAATGTGGTTTATATCAATATAAACATCATGTGGTCCTCAAGGTCAGTAGGTAATTTCTTTATAAGGATTTGTGATTTCAGAAAAAAACACATCAAAGTTAATGTATAAACAAGCTTTTAGGCCTAAAACATACACATAGTGCTTAGTAGGAAAAGACTATTTTCCAACACTATTGGTAAGGAATTCAGTGGCGAAAATAAAAATGTTTGAAGATGAAGAGAAATATTTATTTACCCATAAATGAAATAGGTTTCATTAGATAAATTCAATTATTTATGTTCTATAATTTTAACTATATTGAGTCTATAACAGATTATATGAAGACTGCCAAGGCAGTAATTTGCCGGCCTCTAGGGAGTTACTTCTTTATACTTTAACATATCACTTGCTTATTTCAGGACCACTTTGTATTTCCGAAATTATTGGTAAGAATTTTTTTTACTATCATAAATGGACTGCAGATATTTCCTTGGTTAAAAAAATATAGTGATACATTTTTGTAGTACAGCCAATTTTTCAAGGGATAAAGATATTTATCCGCCACTTTCTGCCAACGTAACCTCTCTATACTGACTTTGGTTGTATCCCAATACAGGGTCATTCAAAAGCAAGAAAAGCTCAACAAATCTATCTTTAAGAGTATCTATTGGCTTTAGAAATTTTTAGCACCAGAAAAACAGAAGCTTCCATTGTTTTCCTTTGGTGAAGACTGTTTTGATGGCAAGAAATATCTGCAGTCCAGAAGAGAATAAAGAAAATAAACATTTTTATGCAAGGAATTTATTTTCACTGAAAAAAAATTGTAGTAATTATGAAGACTGTATGTTGCCAGCGAGAAGAAAATGGTCATAAGCAGACAGCAAGGACATTCTTGAAGCTTGATAATCCTCCGTTTAGAGCTACTCGAGGGTTACTGTCCTCCTCAATTTCTTTAAGTTTTAAAGTTAGTAGGAGACACTTGCATTACTCTAGATTTCATGATTATTGTTTAAAGAAACATTCGTTTTTGCAATGAAATGGAAAATTATAGTTTAAAAAATGAATTTTCTTTTTTTCAAGTTTTATTGAAGTCTAGTTTATTTACAATGTTGTGATGATTTCTGCTGTACAGCAAAGTGATTCAGTTATACATATACACTCATTTTAAGGTTAAACATTTATGAAGATATACATTCCCTTGGGATGTCTTTGCAATAGCGAACATTCTAGACTTTAGTTAACGCCTTGGATAGAAACTGAGGCAAAATAATATATATAGAAAGTAAAAAAATGGCTACATGTTTTCTTTTTATTAGATTATTATTTGTGTTGAGGAAAATTTCAGTATTTTAGTTTTTATCCTTATATGTTAGTGATTCGCCATTTTAAAATAATAGGGAATAGTAACTAGGATAATTTTATTACCATAAGGTATTTGGAGGGTGAAACATGATGATCCAGGTAAAGTTTTGGGTATAATGCCTGGCACGTTCTTAGATCTCAATAATTATTAGCATTAGTTTCTTATTAGTAAAACAGTTTTGCTTTGTTACCAATTCATTGTGTTGTCTTATTTCAGTCATTTATCTTTTAGGCCCCCATTTTCTTAATCTGGAATATATAAAGGTTTGGGATAGATGACTTCTAAGTTTCTTTAAGCTGTAATAATTGAATACTCCTATTTACAGTGTACAAAGGTGAATGACTTCCAGGGTCTTAGGGCTCAGTTTAAATGGTATATAGCACTTGTCATGTGAATATACTGACTATTCTTCATATAGATACCATTTAAGCACATATTTTTCTGCCCTAGAAATGTAATTGGCTGCCACTAATTAATCTTTATAAGGAGCTTTGGAGATGAAAAGTGGTGTTTAAGTGGTGAGTCATCAAACATGAGGAGTACAAGTTCAACACCCCTGTAATATACGGTTCGACTCTGAAGATAAGATTTAATTAAAATGATTTTTAGTGACACTGAAGAAAGACATGAATCCCTTTTCTAAGGAAAATATTGCATCAAATTATACATGTATGATAAATGCTTGAACATTTTATTAACTACTGTTACGGTGATAAAATGCTATTTTTCAAATAAAAAATTTCTGAAATTGGATATTCAGCATAGAAATATAAGGGACATTGCTTTTAAACATTGTTAAATGAATTGTTTGCTATTTATGATGTGCATATGGATAATTATGACTAAAACCTTTTGGCTAACCAAAGGCATCAAGGTCTTCACACAGTTCAAATTACCAAGAGATCATCTGATTCGCAGAATCTCTAAATATATGGAATGATGAGCCATGCACACAAACAGTGCTATCATGCTATACAACATAAAAGAGTTAAAATATGTAAGCACATACCTAAATTTTGACTCTACAATTAATTATATAAGCACACATTTAAAATATGCTTATGCTTTAGCATTTTATTGATCTGTATATGATCTATTTGTAGAAGCTTATTGCTAAAACAAGATGAAGTGTGTACTATGAAACACTTTATGTAACTTGTAAGTTCTAGGATGCTTCCTTGGGCGGACAGAAAAGCAAGGGAAAAGAATACCTATAAGCCCAAGCTATTATATAATATAATCTCATATATAGAGAGGAATAGATAATATAAATATTCTATATATGTTCATTGATTTGTGTCATTGAATGCCTGATATTCATTTTAATGTGCCCTGTTATTTTAAATGTGTATATAAAATATATAGTCAAGAACAAGTTTTAATTAAAATTATTATATCTAAATTAGATTATGTATTCACTTTTTCAAAATCAACAGATGTTTGATGGCAGGTTCATGTCTATAATCTTCCATTTTGGTACACAAAGGAAGAGTGATTTAGTTTCACATTATAGGGCATATAAATCTCCTAGTATATGTACTAATTCTAATCATTTTTCACAGCACTATGTAGAAAGATAGTTATCAACTAATCCAAGTGTTTCTTAATCTTAAATGTTTAGGAAAAAGTATTAGCAAAAGAATTATCATCATCTCACACTAAAAACACACACAAAATGAGGATATGATTTGTGTAAATATTTTACCATTTTGTATGGCCAACCTTAATTTCTTGTAGCACATATTTTTCCTTCCCAGTAATCCAGTGTTTGTGTATTTAACCAAGTAAAGCTGAGAGATTTTGAGTTTCATAAACTTCCTAGCAGAATCTTTTGGCATCATAATTTGCCTGTTGACTTTTAGTCCTAATTGGTCCATTTATTTCAAGATGAAAAAGCAAAAATGTTATAATTTGCTGATTGATACTTTACCTTCCATATTATTGCTCTTTATTAAACATTGGAATATAGTGTTCAAGAAGTTTGTTGTGAGCATGACTCTGAAGATATTTTCCCAAGGCAATATTCAGTTTCAAATTATGGTGATGATTTTGATAAAAAATTGATACTATAAGAATTTTTATAGGTCAATGAGCCATTCTATGACGATAGTATTTGTTTTCCCAAAGCCTTAGCAAGTCTATGAGAAAAGTCAATGGAAAAAAAGGGTAGGTAAACTAGATGCAAAGTATTAATGTATCAATACATGATATATTTCAAGTTTTTCCCCCGTATTTGACAGATGGGATTTTTTTTTTAAAAGAATGGTTTGTGAAAATTTTAATTTTCTGAATATTTTGAAAATATTTATTTCCATAAAACATTTATATTCTACATGCAGTGATACCATTCTTTAGAGTTGTGATGCATGAAAGCACAAATGAGTTTATGGGAGGATTCTATAATAATATTTTTAAAGGTGAAAGTTCTGTGAGCCAACAACAATTCACGATAGGTGTAGCCAGAGGCATGGCTCAAATCTCTCTTCTGAAAAAGCTTGTCTCTTCCTTTGGTTTCAAGACAGTTGTTTCATTAGACAGTTGCATGGTTTCAGACACCTATCTCTAGGCTTGGCTCAGTTTCTTTTCTTCCCCTTATCACTAAAACTCTTGGGAAGAGGGCGTGATGGAGAAGATGATGGCTCCATGTGAAGAGAAAGAAAACAAAGGCAATTAAAAAAAGAACAAATGTTTTGACATGTTAGAGTACCCTAAACATATTTTCATATGTATCCACCTATGTATCTAATCAATCCATCAGTCAATCACACTTCAAAAATCTCATATTTTAATTTTGCTTCAGTTGGAATGATCCAGTTGATAGATAATATTGCAGGGCTTGTTGTAGTTACCAGTTTCCACATCCCTTTACACAGAAAAAAAAAATCCCATGATATATGTGGTTTCTTCTATTTTATCCTTTCTTGGCTCACCAATAACCTGGGCCTCATTTTCTGAAAAGATTTCCAAAATAAGATATTTTAGGTTTACACATGGTATTGTAGTAATTTTGAAGCACTTAAATTATCTAGAGTTTTCCATTTCAGCCATTATTTTAAATGTAAAATTATTTCACTGACATCTGTTTAAATATTGAACCACTTGACATCAGTGTGTTCTTAAATGTTTAGAAAGGACAAATCTTCTCAGATACTGAATAGTTATTTAAATTTCATTGCAGATATTTTCCTAAGAAGGATCCAAAGTTCAATATTCAAAATATCCATGAAGACCTTTTTATCAAAATATTAGAAATATTGGAATAAAAGCAGGTAATATTACTAGAAAAAAAGTTAAATCATCATGATAAATAAATTCCTTAGTTTATCAAATATTTCTTTTAGTTTTTTAAAGTAAGTATATTGGAGTTACCGTTGTGGCTCAGTGGTAAGAAACCCGACTAGTATCCATGAGGACATGGGTTCGATCCCTGGCCTCGCTCAGTGGGTTAAGGATCCCTCATGGCTCTGAGCTACAGTGTAGGTGCCAATGTGGCTCAGATCTCGTGTTGCTGTGACTGTGGCATAGGCTGGCAGCTACAGCTCTGATTGGCTCCCTAGCCTGGGAACTTTCATATGCCACACGTGAGGCCCTAAAAAACAAAAATAAATAAATAAATAAAGTTTTTAAAAAGTAAGTATATTACCAGCAGGTTTAAAAACTAGTGATTTATTAGCTAAACTTTAGAGGTACTTATTGTCATCTTTCTAAGTATAATGGAATTTTATTGTTAAATCAGGAATAGTATCCTCTGGAAAGTTTTCCTAAATCTAAATTTCTTAAGTTAATTGGAGTAATCATCTACATTTTTTTAGTTTCTTTCAAAATAAACATCAATATTCATCTAATTCTTGATATATTGATTAAAAGACAAATAATGCTGCCATTAATTTTCTTATGTAAAATGCATTTCTTCTGTTTGCTTGCACTGAATAGACAAGAAAAACTGTATTTTAAAGAATGTAAATGTAAAGCGTTCTTTAGAAAAACCTTTCATAATTTCTGATATTGTCTCTGAGTTGACACTCAAGTTTCTCACTGCTTTTCTCAACGACTCAGAGGCACACAAATTTAACATAGCCTATATTTCTTTTAAAGAGTGGTTTAGAACCAAACTCAACTCTTCTGACGTCACAGAGACCAAGATTGATACCAAAATAACAAATACTCTCTCTGTTAATAAATGATATACTATCACTTTTTGAAGTTGATCCTCAGCTACGAACATAGAAAGAAATACACTTGATAACAGGATTTGTTTTGTACAATCTAATGAGGAAGTTGGTTCAAACAAGCCTGTTTGAAATAAATTTTCAGGGAAATAAATATCCTTATTTTATATGTCATGCATATTTTAAAGAGTTTCATAATTTATTTGAAAATATTTTATATTATACCCCTCTTCAATGAGTCCTAATTCAAACATATACATTGCAAAACAATTTGAAATGGCCTTGTTTTTGTAAATAATAAGTGCCTCTTTTCAAATTATCCATTTTAAATTCTCTTTAACAGGGTATTATGTATTTGAGATCAGTATTTTTTTTTAATCATCAAATTAACAAGTTAAAGTTCTTTATATCATTAGACCTGCTCTTTAACAACTTTTCCTTGCCAATATGTCCAAGAATAAATTTCCTCTTTACCAAATTATTATAGTGATCCTGAACTATCACTCAAAACACCTGACATTTGCAGGTTCTGGAAGGAGAGCAACAGATATGGGCTTGCAGGTCCTGGAAATTTTTTCCTTCCTAGAAGAGCATGTACCCACTTGAAGAAATTCAGAGCCTTCCCAGGAATAAAGTTCTCAGGAGAACCCAGTACCTTCAGTATTAATTGCGAGCATTCTAGAATGCTGTATTGTGTAAAGCCCAGTATTGCAAGTTTATAGGAAAACAAACAGCAACTCCAAAACGAACCAAAATAACCTGTGTCCCTTGATATGTTGCTAATTCTTTTAAATGAGTTTATTATTACCTCACATGTAACCTAACCAGACTAGTTACCCATGTCTTGAAAAGTCAAATCCTTCTGTGGCCATCATTACATAAGTCAATTTTTTTTTTAAACTGTATGTGTCATTGCAAATGTTTCCCAAATATTCAAGATATATTGGTTCTCTACATGTGTATGCCTGGGTATTAGGATAAGAAACAAATGTATTTAGATGCCATGTGCATGTGATTTACGTGCCTAAAACACAAGTGATTTATTTTATTATTGTGAAATTACTGTCTAAAGTGAAATTTCATGCAAAAATCCAACTTTTAAATATTTAAGTGATTTATAGTATTTGTGATTTCTTAGTAGTGAAACATATAATGCTAATTTTGAATTCAGTGACATACTCTGTTACTTGTATGGAATGCTGGGATCGTGGTGAAATGCTGAGATAGAACGGTGTTGAAATAAAGGAAACTACTCCCAAAGAGTAGTAAGAAAGATTAAGAATGTTATGAATTGTTTTCTAGCTTTGAAGCGTGCCACCTTTAATGCATGTATTTGTCTTACACTGTCTTTCTCCGGTATTATACTTGACTGAGTGGTTAGTGCCAAATCCATCTCTCTCTCTCTCTCTCTTTTTTTCTGCAATGATTTAGCTGTAATAAGAAACTTGTTTTTCTTTCCTCCCTTTTACACTTTTTCTGCGCAACTTCGCTTTATTCTTGAACCCCTCCTTCCCAAATCCAAATGAAGTATCACGACTTAGACTTCAAAGCAATTTTTTTAAAAGTCCAGTTACTCACTTGAAAGAAGGGATAACTCTCTTCTATGCTGCATATGATTTTTTTTCTTCCAAATAAGACAGTTCAGCAATTTGAATTTATTTCTAGAATGTAAGTGGAAAATTGATTTAAAATACTTTAACGGTGCATTAAAAGTTTGCTTTTTTTCTAGTTTATCTAGCTGGTCTAAGACCCCCTAAATACAACTTGGGTGCGAAGATCAAAGTTTGTTATAAAAATAAAGCCCTAAGAGTTTTTGGACTTATTTTGGAAAACGAGATTTCTAAGTTTGTTATCAGGATACAATTGAAAGGGTGAAAGATTATTGTATAGGGTAAAATATGAGCTAATATAGGTAGAATCCTGGAAAGCAGTCTGTATATACATTTTATTGACTGACTGTCTGGTCCAGTATTAGGTAGGCAGGAAGCCATCAATATATACTTCCCTGGAATTGGACTGAATTGGAGACTGGCAATAGCTGAGCAAGGTCTCATACACTGCAAAAAATTCCCCATGTTAAGGTGTGTCTTTCTTGTGGTAAACAAACTTAAGAAAACCTAAACTTGGAAACTTATTTGCCATTAATTTTTCAGTAGAATTTTTATTTTTATGCACTAATTCTCAAGAGATTGATTGACATTAACTGCTAATGCATGAAAGATAATGTTTGCCTTGACAATAAACCAAGAGGATTTTTAGTACAGATTTGGATATTTTCATCTTTAGTCTTCTCTTCCAAATATATGCTCTTCTTGCAAAATTTAGAGAAGGAACTTAGATTGAAGACAAAGCTTTCTACACGTCTTTTTATTTTTTTTATTTTTTATTTTTATTTTTATTTTATTTTATTTTGTCTTTTTGCCATTTTTTGGGCCGCTCCCGCGGCATATGGAGGTTCCATACAGGGGTCGAATCGGAGCTGTAGCCACCGGCCTATGCCAGAGCCACAGCAATGCAAAGATCCGAGCCTCGTCTGCAACCTACACCACAGCTCACGGCAACGCCGGATCGTTAACCCACTGATCAAGGCAGGGATCGAACCCGCAACCTCATGGTTCCTAGTCGGATCCCTTAACCACTGCACCACGACGGGAACTCCTAGACGTCTTTTTACATTTACTACCTCAACTGATAAGGCCATCCCTTCACGGGTTTAGGACCTGTTTATGATTTTAAACTCAAAACGAATGTATTATTTTTGTAAATAACCCTTTATAACTTAATATTTTCTAATGACAAATCTATAAATGTATTAATGACCACATTTAGAAAAAAACACTAACATATTTTGTCTCTATAACGACTAATGGTTAGTTTTTTTCTTTAATGTTTAGCAAAATGTCCTGCACACAGGAAGGATTTAGTGTATTGTGCTAAGGGGAATACAATTACTTCGGATAAGACCATTAGGTGTAACAATTAGGTGTGTGACAATAGGTTGTATTATAAAGCCTGAAAAGTAGAAATTTCATATATTCTATCACTGGAAGTACGTTAACAGTATATATTTAAAAGTCTGTGAATCATTTAAAAAAAAAAATCTCTAAAACTAAGGAAATCCAGCTGGTTTGTAGGTGATCTTACTCTATGTTAAAGTTGCCTCTTCAGGTATATATGTGTGTGTGTGTGTGTGTGTGTGTGTGTGTGTGTGTGCGTGCGCGCGCGTGCCTGGGTCTATGTATATGCACATTTAATATGTACACATAAGGATACATGCTGTGTGTGTCTGTGTGTGTGTGTATGCATAGGAAATAAATACATGCATGAAGTAAATACATGCATGAAGTATATATATATATGCATTTAGAGTAAATCATATTTTCTGCTTTAGATGCTGGTTCCACGGGTGCTTTATTTTCCTCATCTTTGATTGATCTCCAATTGGCAGAGTCTCCAGCATTTAAGCTCTAATTTTTTTGCCCCCATAGCCTCTTTGTCAAGTAGTTAATGATCTGTAAACAAACACTTAAATAGGGAGCTCCCTATTTACAGGAAGCCATCTGTGAATTCTTTTGTGATGTGAATAATCACATCCTAATTTATCTGTTTTCCAAGTTATCTGGCTTTCTTAAGGAAAGGCTATCTGGAGGTATTATTTTAGAATATGAAAACAAAGAAAATTGTTCTCTCAGGTACTCCTGCTCTTTGAAAATCTTAAAGAAAATTCTACCAAGTTTTAGGAACACATTTGATGAGGTAAGAAACATAATTTATAACAAAATAGAATCCTCAGTTAGGACCAAACAGCTCAAGGCCAATGAGGAAATTCAAAACTAGGACAGCTTATTATGCAATAATGCATTCCTATAATGCATGATAATTTGTGGTGAAGATGTAGATAAATATTACTCTGTATTTCGGTATAAAATAAAACCAGTATTATTTGAGGAATTTATTGCTCCCCTCTCTCTTACGTCTCTTTGAGTTATATGAATATGCTTACTCTTTCAAAATATTGTGTCATTGAACCCTGAATATATACATATATATTCAGTGTAGCTTATTTCATCAACAAATTTTAGGTAGTGGGAGGAATCATTAGTCTAGCGTACAAAAGCTTTTATAAAGACCAATGGTTAGAGTTACTGTGGCTTAGAAAAATCTGAATTAGTTTCTACGGAAACCATGAAAGTTAAGCAATGAAATAATTTTAGAAAGTATTTAATATTTGGATCTTCTTCCTCTATAACAAAAAATAGCAACCTAACCTTTTCAGGTAGTTTTAAATATTCCCCCCAAATCCTTTGAATTATACAGCTATAAGTATAAATTAAAATGACAAAGTACTGTATCTGTGAGGAAAAAGGAACATATTTTTTCACATACATATAGATAATTTTATTCAGGGGCTGTATGAAACTGATACCTAAAGTACACTAGCTAAACACCGTAGTAAAATTTGGAGGAAAAATGCAGAATTTTGTTAAAATACTGAGTTATTGATCATTGAAGGTAAATCTTACATAAACTCTATACAGTATCCAATTAAAATTAATAATTTTATTTATCTGTATTTAACTAAAGTTTTATATTTTGGTTGGGGGGGCTTGGTAGTAGAATGTAGTTCCTTGTTCTATGACAGTAAAATTAAGTCTTCTTCACTAATATCAATCTCATTTCAAGACAATAAAAAAACACCTATTTAGTTATACATTGATACACAGTAGATGTTGCTTGAAGGACTTAGAAATTTTGTGCTGGACCTCCCATTAAAGGCTTGAATATATATTTTAAAATAAGATTATTTTTTATTTTCTAAGGATATATATATATGTACACATACACACATGGTTCTTGGAGCTTTCCTGGAAAAACGAAAAGATCTCCAGTTTATATTTTATAAAATCTTAGATATTTTAAAATGTGAAATTCATCAAACTGTGTTTAAACTGGCATCTCAGAATTTAGTTTATAGTTGAAAACAAATACTTCTATGAAACATCCAACTGTCTTTCTTAATTGGCATAAAAATACTTTAAGTAAGGAATCTAAGATAGCAGTGCTTTTGCATTATTTCCATATGTGCTTTTTCCTGTCTTTTCTGTGCAATCATAAATTCTATAAGCAAGCATTTGCATTTCAGATATGGTCTCAGAAATTTGCTCTCCCATTTGTGTAATATCAAGGGTATCTACAAGGACCTGAAAAATAGAGTCTAGTTGGAGATAATCCCATATAATCCCAATACAGAAACCAAGGGAGAAAATGGTCACAGCAATAAATTATTCTTTTACTTATTCTTGTTACCTTGATTCCGTCAATTTTCGTCAAATCCCCCTGATTAAGGTCACTGCCACCCACCTCATTCAAAAAATGTCTTTTAACTAAAAATACAGGGAAATATCAAGTAAACAAATTAGGTCGACGATTTTATTTGGTTTTAGAATTTGGTAAAAGTCATTTAAAATGTTCTTCTAGAATAAGATTATGAATATGGCATGAACCAACCACTCTCAATTTCCTGCTGTAAACTGTATGAGGGCCAAAAGGTTTAGAATATGGCTCAAATATTCCCACTTTACAATTCTCAGCAATAAGTAGATAATGATTTACTTCCCTCATTTTGGTGCATAGTAAGTTTAATGTTCTCAAAAGTGACTGTTTATTTAGGGACACAGTACAGACTGGACATTAGAGTCACATTTAGGATGCCCCTCGGTAAAGAATCTGTAATCTAGGATTAGCTGCCAGGGCTAATTTTAATTCAAAAGCCGATCAAGTGAAAAACCAAACAAAAACAAAAACAACTGACACTATATTACACATGGCGAATGGTATTAAAAAGTCTTCCTTAATACTCACAAAGTTTCCGAAACCATGACAAGGACAGTATTGTGGGGGAACTCAGCGCCCCTTAGAAAGCAGTGGCTTTAATGATGATAAAATCAATCCACACATTTCAAGGATGAAAACGGAACCTGTTGTTTGTGTTCTGCATCTTGTAAGGTCCACAGCCATCCCATTTTACAGCTGCCGCAGTCTAGATCAGTGAGTTAAAAGTTTCTTTCTGACTGCGCATATTCACCTGGTTTCTGAAATTTTCTGTAGCTTGTAGCGACGCTTTTCAGGCCCTCCTTGTCTCCTGACTTTGGTTTCTAGATAGTGGACAGGTATTCACAGCGCACTGCGCCAGCACAGGTCACTGAGTTGGAGACTCCCCCTGTAGTGTGTTTTTACTTTACAGAGTCTTCAGATGTTCTCACGTTTCTGGCTTCAATTAAATTTCATTTTTTTTTCACACCTACAGTACTTCTTTTGCGGCACAGGAATAAATATGTTTTCAAATGTTATGTAATTTTGCAAATTCAAAATGCCCAAGGAACACAATAATTTTATGAAAATGTATATTTCTCGGCATCGCAGTTTCATAAATTATAGAATGCTTTGAGGGTTATGTTAACAATGCTTTGATTTGTCTCAAAAAGCAGCTGTTTAATGATTTTTTTTTTTACTGCCAACAATAAAAATTGCCTGGGCCACCTGATAATATTTGTTTCTGACCCAATATACAAAACAAAAGCTTTGCTTATTTATTTGATTAAAATGCAAAAGTGCAAGTGCATTCGGGTTTGTGTTGTATAGAATAGAACTTATTTTATCAGTCACTTTCATAACCTTTAAAGAGCCTTAAATAGTACATATGAAAAACACATTCATATCAGGTTCCCCTTGGGGATTTTTTCTTTGGTTTAGGAAAATTTTATTAAAAATCGGCATTGCAAATAACATTTTTCATAACTATATGTAGACCTGTTAAAATTTTTATTAAAACTGGAGTTCGGCCTGTTCTTTTTCATCATTCTATCAGATATTAAACTCCTGCAGCAGCTGTAGGAAATAGAGAAAGGGATTTTCAAAGGGATTTGAGTCTCCCTGTCTCTGTGCCTTTAGTGATCATATTATCATAACTATCACACATAACAAAGCTCTAAATCTGTAATTCAGATAAAGTAGTCCGGGACTCTGAAATACAAAAATCCAAACATATGCCGTAACATTTTTTTGCAATGCTGGCTCCTTTAACATGGATTTTGTAAACTTGGAGAGGCATTCAAGAGATTTTGTATACGAATACAAACTAAACAACATTGTTAGCAGTATGTTTGACAGAGATTTAATTAGAGGTACTTTCATACATCCAAGCAGTTCCATTAAGACAGCCATGCCTGCATGTGTTAGCAAATTATGATCAAACCTCTAAAGGTTAATAAGAATGAAACCAGAAGGCTGTTTCCAAGCCAGGTCTGTATGAATCTAGTCTAGCTCTCCAGCAGGGTCTGAGTTCTTGCTCAAGAGAGCAGCATTTCTTAAAGGCAGTGTTAAAAATGGTAAGTGTGACCACATAATTCCTTTGCAAATTAAATTAGAAATGAGGGTAATAAAATTATGAATGGGATGAAATAGAAATGAAAATAATATTAAAAAATTATGAATTTTTTCCTCACCTTTATAGGACACATGTATAACTTAAGGTCTTCATGAAAAGAAGATTTGTGCTCTGAAAAGTTAGTAAAACTCTCATCAGAATTCCCAGCCAGTTTGCAAATGAGCAGCTATATGTATATATTTATTGTAACAGTGCCTTCTGCTGGTCACACCTTATTTATGATGTAAGAGAATATACTGAATAGTCATGAAAACTTCCTTTTATCCTAAATTATGCTTGGGTAGGCTTACTGCCTTGCTTAAAGTGTTTCTGTGAATTGCAACTTTCATGCATAAAAAAATACAGTGTGTTAGAGATTAACACGTTTTATTTCTGTTACACTCTAGTAGTGATTAGACCTTTTGAAAAATTACTCCTAGGGAGGAAAGTAGTCCCTAAATATTACAACTTGAAATATGGAATATCTTCACCTGTTCACTAGTACCATCTTTCTGATTTTGAAATTGATTTTGTACTTACTGGCATTTTTCTTTTCTGTTTTTCAGTCACATGGTGCCTAATTAAAATTTGTGGAATCCTTATATATTATCCGTATCTATAAAATTTTTGAATCATGACATTTATTTGTATGTTGAGAAATATAGCAGAATTTAAACTATAATCTACTTGACTTAAAATATTTAACAATATTCACTGAAAATTGTATAAGCTTCTAAACATAAGGCATAACAAAGATGGTTGGTTTTAAATTTGCTTTGAAAAAGAATTGAACAAAAAGAGAAGCATGTAAGGTAGTGAATAAAAGTTGTATTTTTCAGAAAACTATCATAGCTAGTGTGGCATTAAGTAATTCATCTTTATGTACAATAAAGATGCCAGTAAAATCTATTGTTTCAACTTTAATTTTAAATAACATTTAACAAAGAATGTTCATAAATGATTAAGAATAATTGTTTTTCTTCCAAAAAAATTCTCCAATTAATTTTGTAGGGTATAATGTACACCGAATGGGCTGTCTTGGCGAAATAAACTTTTAAAGATATTTTGGATATGGATATTTGACTATCTGTAATAAACTTAAAATCTATACTGTAGGAAAATATTTTACTTTGGTTTCTTAAGCATTAAACCCTGCTTTCATTGCTTGAAGTAACCTTTTTAAGAAATTTTACCAAAGAAATCAAAATTCTGAGTATCTGATAAAATTTATTGTTTCATTAGAATTACTTCAATAGGGACATCCTGCTTATGTTAGAAATAGCATAAATTGGAAGCAATCCTCACAATTCCCTCTACCACAAATATTACACGTGAGGACTCATTACTGCTAACTTGACCGAAATCAGAGAAACTTCCTGAAGAATATATCCCAACGGGGACTCACTGTTAGGATGCTCAAGTCAGAATTTGGAACAACCCATGTGACCATAACATTCAACGGGAACAATACCATATGTTTATTCCTTCCAAACTGTTTAGTCCAGTAATTGTCTTCTCTAGGAGTGAAATTCTATCATGATAATTATATCTTAATATGAATGGAAGAAAGGTAAGAATGAGAAACAGGAAGTACAAATATTTTTAGAACAGTGTTCCAGTGGGATTTCAATCAACGATGAAAAAAAATTTAATGGGAGAAAGAGCTAGGAAAAGAGTTGTTAAAGATGAAAGGATTCAGTTTCAGGTTTATAGACCAACATCTATAGCCTTTCCTGTGTGAAGCAATCCCTCATTTGCTTTGTAATGATGGCATCCGTTTTGTTTACCATGCGGCATCCATAACAAGGGTAGAGGTGTTCCCTGTGAAATTTTGGGTTTTTTTGGAATGAGATACGTATATCTTCACAAACTAGTGTCTAGTTGCTCTTTATCCATGGATGACTATTTCCATATTATATGTGCACATTTACACTTGCAATAGATGCATCCATGAATAATGAACTGTGGAAATGTGTGCACAAGGACAGGGAAAGAGACAATACATGACACTGGGCAGTTAATGCACTTTCATTTCCATGAGTTAGGGATAATTGCATAATTCATGAATGGCAGAGAAAAGTCACAAGTGTGAATTGCATATGGGCAACTTAATATATGTTTAATAGTGTCTCTACCATGCTAGTTAAAGGATGCGTTTAAACCTACATCAATTGTGGTCCGGAATGAAACCATTTTAAGTGGCTTTATCGTTAGGAATAAAAAAATCTTCTCAATACAATGTAATTCTTCCCTGTAAGGATAGAATATTAATAATCAGTATATTCTGGTTTTGCTTAATTTGCCAGCACGTTAGGTTTTCGTATCTTTGTTTTAACTATGATTCATTCATATTTTATTTTATGCAAGGCATTAATAGAAACAAAAATTGCGTTCTCATTTTTTTTTTTGAAATTACCTGTGCTATCACTTAAGCTGTTAAATTCACTGAAGTCATTCTGATCCTATTTATACCACATGTAACAGACATTGTAATGATGCTGTGCCTTCCATAGAGAATAGTGATCTTTTTAGTTAGAACTTTGGACATCTTGGTAGTTTCTTGAGATATATAATAAATATAATTCCCTATGCTTTTGCTTTTGTGGGTTGGTAAATTTAGACCGTGGTACTGGGTAATTAAATATTCATTGAGAAATACTTTCTAGTATTATTTAAATAGTACAGACAAATGAAGTAGTTAAGATGCTTCCATGAGAAGAGCAATGGATTAGCAATTTTAAAAGATTTTGAATATAAAGTGCTCTCTGGTGCAGTAAGAACACGGTGCTCCTATGGGGAATGGGTACTTGTATATTTACACGCTTTTACACGCTGTATATGAATGCGAAATCCATGTGCCAGTTGACAGAGCTAAAATTATGCCTGAGAGGTATATGTTTTTATCATCATTCTGAGGCGTTGAATTTAACCTTATGCCTTATAACTAAACTCCAATATGCAAGGGATCTCAAGGTCCTCCTCTATTACCTCCTTTCCTGGGCAACTTCACAAACACAAACTGATAGTTTTTCACATCAGTGCCCTGTGCTCCTACTGCACCCTGTGCCAGTATACCTGGGAAGAAGCATAAACATCAAACCTGTCATCTTGAAGACAAAAGCATTCAGCATTTAGACAGAAACCATCAGAGAGTAGTTTTCTAAGATGTGTGATGCTTAATGAAATAAGCTATTTTTTTTATGTAGGAAAGCAAAAGCACTTGAGATTCAAGTCTATGTTCACTCACCTTACATAATTGTAAAATGTACTAATATTGAGTATCACAGGAAGAATAATATTTGAAGTACAATGAACATAAAACTGTGCCATTAATGAAATACAGCACAGAATTTCCGTCTCTATTGTTAAAATATCTACAATTTGCTAATGTTGTAAAGCACACTTTTCCTCTTCTATTAACTGGAACAGACTCCGGGCACATTTTCAGGGTGGTTATTGGCTATTCTATAGGCGATATTATTATGCTCATTCTTGGGTATCCGACAGGTATTTAACAGTTTGGTTCAGGTTGTCTAGGACAACAGGAATGTTGCTAGGCTGAGTCTCCAGGCGGCTGGGATGAAATCAGTTGTGACAAAGCAGTGAAGATTAAATTTGTAACAGATACAACACCTTTGAAGTACTAGCTTGTGATTTCACAGTGGCATTATAAGTCTTATTGCAGCATTTAAGCAGTTAGAAAGAATGCTGGTTATTAGCAGTTGAATTTTGTAAAATAGGATTTTATTGTCTTTAACTAGCCATGGCAGCAGTTTGTATTATCCTAGTACAACGTTTTTATAGCCGTGTATTAGAGTTGGTTGCTTTCCATTTTCCAGGTAAATTCTTTTATCTACATAACCCTCTGTTATATAAATATCGGATGATATAAATGTGGACAAGCATGAGCATATATAATATATACAATAAAAATATATACATATCTAATGTATTTGGAAAATTTAACAATATTTTATAAAAGACCAAAAGGAAGAAGCTCTGTTTTCTTTCTCTCAAGTGACATTTTAATGGTCAGATATCAAAGTATTTCAGAGCTCACAGAATTGTATGTATAAAGTAACCTAAAATATGTAATACCATAAAGATGAACTATTCCCTTAGTCATCTTGAAAGCACAGCATTAGCGATACACAAAGCAATTATGCTTTGTTACTAAATCTGATCACTTCTAAATTTCCTGTCTTATCATATGTCAGAAAGTGTCTGGTTCCTAAAAAGAATGCCTGGAAATTTTGAGGGATGCAAAAAACAAAAAACAAAAAACCACACCACTTCTTGAGGGGGAATGCAATCTTCACAGATGTTTTATCAGGAAAGCATCTAAGGTTCAAATCTGAATACCAAAATTTTAGGCAAGTTACTTAATATTAGACCTGTGTAATACCACTTTGTTTTAATCACTGAATAGACTTCAATGGGTTAACTTGGAATGAGGGTCAGGTTTTATATGTTTATATTTTCTTAGCCTTGGTCAGGAGAAGTGGCTTTGCCTGCCCTTGTGCAGTGCGGGAGTGGTAGGGTTTCACTCCGTTTGAAAACCTAGCACATCCCAAGAGGTTACCTTGGTGTAGATTTCTTTCTTTCTGTATTAAATCGCTCATTGTCGCAAAGTGACTGGTGCTGCTGGGCTTTGAAAAGAACTTCTAAGAGGTTAAAAAAAAAGCTTCTGTATGAAAGGATTTTTTACTTCTGCAGACAGAATACAGTTTGCAGCTGTTTGACTTGAGACAGTGATATGGATCTGATTGTATACAGTATAACAGGGGCCGTGGATGCAGCTGGAAGAGAGGTTATAAATTTTAAAAGCGATGCAGATTTTTGCCATTAATTGGCTGCTAATAAAAGCAAACTCAATGGCTTCTAACTGTGGGAGCCTGTGGCTCTGTATCTGATATCAGGAATTCATACACATTACACAGTTTTAGTGATTCAGACCACGACTAATTGAAATATGAGGCATACTGATCAAATTTAGCATTACCAGCATGCACTATGGTTTGGGACTGTATGGCGACAAGGTAGCATTTATTACTTATTCTCCATAACACTGCTTGATTGAAATATCTAGCTATGTTGTCAGCAGAGGCCCAGCTGGGCTTTAGTACAGCTAATTAAGTCATTAAAAGAGAGGTCAAGCAATCTAATTCTTGCATACTAAAGTACAAAAAAGTCTTTTATTATATTTTTTAATAAGTTAAGATTTGAATTTTTAAAGAAACTTCTTTTTAATAATAAATGCATTTACTGGTTTATTTATTGAAGTCAATTTAAATATATAGAGGTAAGAAATTATGTACTTGTCAATACACAATTTCCAAAGCAGTTTATATGGTTATGTTTTTTAATAAGTACATCATGCATGTGATTTTTGAAAGTTGCTCAATATATTAAATTCTGAATTAAGGTGTATAGCTGCTGATGTTTTTTTTCAACTGAGGGATGTCTCTTTTAGGGAAAAATTTCCAAAGTACTCATAATTGAGTTTTTTTAAATCCATTCTATAACTCGAGGCAGATATATACTGTGATATTCCTTGTTTTGAGGGTTTTGGGGGTAAAAGTATAAGGTTCTCGGCTTTTATTTCTCTGTCATTTATTGTCTTTTCAAACGCCTTTCCATTTCTCTATGGGAGAGAGCCTGTGAGCTTCTTGGTGCCGAATGAGTCAGTGGGGCTGGAAGCATTAATTTATTTGAGTGAATGTGTGTTAAAACAGCTCAAAATTTTTTTGAAAGTTGTGGGGCATTACTGACATGTTACTAAAACCACTGCCTATTTCAAAATCTATGAATGGTATTAAGAAAATCTAATATAATATTTTGAAGGATGGCTAGTTTGCTTTTCTTTATTATTTTAATATGTGTGAAGAGTCCAGTTTCTATTTTCTCATGCTAGGCTCCTATGGTAAACACTGAACATACCAAATGTTCCAGAAATGATTAACAAATGAATGAATATCTTGGATGCACAGTATTAATGGCTGGAGGAGAATTTACAACTTTTTGTCTTTTAGTCCTTTTGCATTAACTCTCAATCAGTCATAGTCTCTAAAGCTAGGGTAGAAGACAGACCATAAAGCTAAAATTTGTACATTTTATTATTGCCTGGAATAATGTTTGGAGAGGAAAAATGTTTAAACTGCATGCCAAGTTAAATTAACAACGAAATTACTTTCTGCTTGTTATTCCTGTTCCTATTTGATATGTATCACTAATAATTACCAGAATTAATAGATACCATTGATTTTGATTTTTTCCTAGATATATGTTGTATTATTAAGAAAAGTCAAAATCAAGTCATAAGAGTCTCTGGAGAAGCTTTAAAAAGTATGGGCAAAATGATACAAAATAGTTCAAATTACAAGTGCTGTCTTAGAAATGGCTTGAAATAGCAAATGAGGTCTGCTTTAGAAAAATCCTAGAACTATAAAAGACGTAGGTCTTATTCTAGTTTTCATATCTGTTGAGGATCCCCTTTCAGCGTGCGATTGACATGGGACAATTGTTACTAATTTCTGCACTTTTATTAGAGTGGAGCATGCAGATCTAAATAAGTTACTGCTGTTTTGGCAGGAACTGTGTATTTTCGAGTAAAATCTGCGCTGACATCCAATATTTTTGTGATAATATCTTTCAAAGATCGAGAAACTGTGGACTATTTAAATATAGCCAGTTGGTTTTTAGCTGTAACTGCTTAAAAGCCTTTGGAAGGAAAATGATTCAAGATGCAGCTTTCCTTGCTAATGGGTTGCGTTCTGTTAGAGAATCATCCTTATTCATACTTACTAGAGAGCCGATTACAGCATTGTAGGGACTGGACATCGGAGCACCTGTTGTGGGATGTAGAAATAGGAAGCTACATACCCATAAATCAAGTCAAGAAAACAATCCTTCCCCGTGATTGCTGTGTAAGTTCTGTTAAAGAGATTCTTGTGGTGATCACACTAAAGACTGTTTGTGTCTTTCATTACTGCATGTTCAGTCCCTATTCCAGGTCTTCTTTTCTAGAGGGGAGAAGGAGAAAAACCAAGCCGGCCTCAGAATCACGTACTAACAAACACCAAAGTAATTTATCATGGTTCAGAGCTACTGTCAGAAGGTTTTTCTTTGTACCAAAAAATAATTTTTGACCTCTTGTAAAAGTAACTTTTCACATGGTAGCTTTTGCTAATAATAATAAATCTTACATGAGCCATTTGAGAAACACATTTAATGAGATACATGATAATTAGATGGAAGAATGATCATATTCTTTGAAGGGTAATTCTCGCTGCTCAGTGAAAAGTGGTTCCTGCAATTAGAGTGACAGACAAATTCCTTGTCGACTCCCGCAGACTTTCTGCCTGTCTCTCAGGCTGCCACTCATCAGGAGTCCTGGATAAAGATTCGCACTTGTTAAGGACCTAGTACCAATTTTCACAGAAGAATTAGAACCAACAGGAGTTCACCTCTCCCTAAAATCTTGTTCAAAAACTTTACTGTTAACATTTTTTCAGATTGGATTCAAATAACAGATAAATATTCCTAAGAAATTTCTCTCTCTCCTAGGAAAAAGCATATTGTCTATAGTTTTTCTTAAAAACTTTAAAACATAGTATTTTTAAAAAATCATCTATTTAAAACAAGTATCTCATTTTTCTGGATTGCAAAAGTTTACCGTTTCTTCGCATAAATTTATTGTAAAGACTATGAGTATGGAATATGATTGAAGACCAAAAGTCTGGTCTCAAAGGAATTCTAGCTCAATTTTAAAATCAGAACTTATGGAAGGTTTTGGGTAAGCCTGCGAATCACTGGGCACCTGTCCAAAATGAACCTCTAAGTCTTTTGAAGTCTACCCATCACTAATATACACAGTACAGTCTAATCCAGCTGTCTGCCCGTTTTCCTGTTTCCCTTTCTCTTTCTTCAATCTGTCCTGAGGTACCAGTAGCTACATACTGTGGGAGATGTTTAGTAGATGTGCATTGCCTCTTGGAAATGTTCCCATACAGTGTATCTAGGGTATGCTTGGGGGAAGGGAGGCAGGGGGGAGGTCATACTTAGTCATGTGTCTCTCTGGTTGACATCCATTTACACCATAGTAACTCCTACCTAACTTTCAAATTATAAACTATTTTAGTTCTCAGTAATAACACCAGAAAATTTGTTTTCTGTTTCAACAAGAGAGCATACAATTTTAAAGAGCAGTACAGAGTCACAGATGAAAGGAAACAAATATAATTTTAGAAAATCCATTTAATGAACACCTCTTAATACTACAAGCATTTATATTATACGCTCTTAAAATTTTTGCATGGGTTAAGTCAGTGGAACTTGAAACATTTTTATATTTTGCAGCTTATTATTTTAATATATATTTATTTCAAAGTCTTTTTCTTTAAAATGATTTTGGGTCATGGATAAATTTCGGATAAAGAGAAAAATTAAAATTACAGCAAAGAAAAATCTAAGCCTGGTTTCTAAGAAATCTTTGTGATATACACATTGAAAAATTCAGATTGTGGTTAGGAGATATTTCGACTAACCAAAATACTTAAGATAGTGTGTTTTTGAGAATCTTTCCTTTCTTGGTCATTTTGTACTGTTCTCAGTTGGACATTCATATTTTGGGGACTCATTCTATTGAACTGTTTCTGAAACGGAAATTCTTTAGATATTTCTATGCATATCTTCCAAAAACAGTAGCAGAGTCAATTTCAAGAATTTTATGTTGTTATCACAGAACTTCATACAAGTTAACTAGAAGCTCAGGGCAAGGGCAGAGAAACCAGTTTCATCACTGCTCTAACCTGTGGGAATAAAGCCCCCCCCCCTTTTGGTAAATAAAACATGGATGAGTTGGAGGGAAGAAAGATCATGACTGGAGAAAAGACAGCAAGTTCAGGTAGAGAAAATATTGGAGTCTTTTTTTTTTCTTTATTCACCATGCTCTTCTTGTTTTTCTCCTCTTTGTGATGAAAATCACTAAAGCAGGGAGCAAACTTTTGTGTGAAAGTGCTATTGATGGAAAAATGGATATTCATAGTCTTGAAAATAAATGAACAAACCAAACACACATACACAAGTGCCATTTAGAAATCCGTTCTTAGCTCAGCCCTCCCCTATAACTTTGGACAATTTACTAAACATTTCTAATATGTACATATTTTAAATCACTCAGGTGAAATAATAACCCAATTACTTTTGGAGTTTGTTGGGAGAATGAGATGGGAAAATGTCTGTTAAGGAACTCTGAAGATTCAATTTCATTACAAATTCCAACAGGGTTTTGTGGGAAACTGACCAGCTAAAATTCATAGGGAAAAGGAAAGGACAAAGAATAGCCAAGACACTTTCTGAAGATTAAGAAGAAGGAAGTATTGGTGCCGTTAGGTTGTAGTAATCAAGATAAAGTGTCACTGAAATAGGGGGAGGCAAACAGACCCGAATGAAGAGCTTAGACAGAGACTCCTTCATAAACAGAGACTTGGGAGAGAACAGAGGCTGCTTCATGGTATGTTGGTATATTATTCAAAATGATGTATTACTCAGAAAAATGACACTAGGGCAAGTAGGTTAGCCACATGGGAAAGAAGCAGCAAAAAAATTGAGATGAAGTAAATATTTTAATGTTAAAAGCGAAGGGTTTGAAGCTGTTAGGAGAAAATATTGGAGAAATAGAATACCAAGGCAAAAAGACCAAGAATACATACACGATAAAGGAAGAGTTTGATATGGTTGATATTAAGATAATAAAATTTTCTTCATATCAAAGAATTCTAGAAAAAAATAGGAGGAGGTAAAGCCAAACTGGGAGAAGATATTTGTGATGCATACAGGAGATAATGAGTTAACATACAACATATATAAAGAATTTCTACAAATCAAGACATGAAAGACCTGTAGTCCAGTGGTGAAAAAAAATGGGCAAAGGATAAGAACAAGGACTTCTTGGAAGAGGGAAACTAATAAAGCAAACCAACAGATGGAAAAGTGCTTAGAAGCATAAAGTGTAGATTATAAAAATGATAAGATATTATATCGAGTTGGCAGAAATTAAAAGCCTGGAAATACCAAATGTTGATAAGGATATGAAGAAGTAGGAACTTTTATGCACTGCTTGTGTGAAGGTAATTTGGGACAAAAACCTTAGAGAATTTTTGGCATTTTAGTAAGTTGAAGAGTGCATGTACTTTCCAAAAAGATTGGAAAAGAGGGTGATTAGAAGACCAAAGAAATCCTCTACTCTGCTATTTGTGTACAAAGCAATAATACAAAGATGCTGATTCTAGCACTCTTTGCAATAGGAGAAAAAAGGAACATCTTAAATTTCCACCAGTGACCACTGGCTAAATAAAATGTGATGTAATCCTGCAACTGTACTACAAATCAGTTGAGATAAATGATATAGAGGTACCTGTATCAACAGGGAGAAAACTAGAAAGCCTACTGGTAAGTGAAAATGTAGGTTGCAGAATCATACAGAGAATATCATTTGATAATGCTTGAAAAAACAAAAATATTATATATTGTTAAGAGAGAAATATATACATAGTAAAAACCACAGACGTTGAATGTATACACCCAACATTAGAATATTGATTAACTCGGTAGAGGGAGGAAAGGAGGGAGATGTGATCTGGGGTAGGTTCAAAGGGGCTTCAGCTTTACTTGTGATGTGTTCTCTTTTCATGGACTTGGAGAAGAGACTTGTGGTTGCCAAGGGGGAAGGGAAGGGAGAGGGAGTGGGATGGGCTGGGAATCTGGGGTTAAGAGAGGCAAACTATTGCCTTTGGAATGGATAAGCAATGAGATCCTGCTGTATAGCACTGGGAACTATAACTAGTCATGACAGAGCATGATGGAAGATAATGTGAGAAAAAGAATGTATATATGTATGTGTGACTGGGTTACTTTGTTGTACAATAGAAAATTGACAGAATACTGTAAACCAGCTATAACAGAAAAAATAAAAATCATGCAAAAAATAAAAATAAAAATTACAAATATAGGAGTTCCCATTGTGGCACAGTGGAAACAAATCCACCTAGTATCCATGAGGATGCAGGTTTGATCCTTGCTTTCGCTCAGTGGGTCAGGGATCCGGCGTTGCTGTGAGCTGTGGTGCAGGTTGCAGATGTGGCTCGGATCCTACATTGCTGCGGCTGTGGTGTAGGCCAGCAGCTGTAGCTCCAATTCAACCCCTAGCCCCCTTGCCTGGGAACTTCCACATGCCACGGGTGCGGCCCAAAAAGCAAAAAGAAAAAATTGCAAATATAGCAACATCTTCACAATTCTTTACACTCGTATTCTATACACTTCTTGGTTTGAGTAAATTTTAAAATTTCAAGAAATTTTGGTGGCAACTACTAGATGTTGTTTATATTTATTAAAAAGACTTACCAAAAATTCGATTACATGAACTTGCAATCAAGTGAATTGTAACAAGAGGTTGGGATTACTACACTTTAGAAGCTTGGAGGAGGAGCCATGCAGAGATGGAATTAGACATCTTAAGGGGACTCAGGGCTGGCTGGAGCGAGTGTCTCTGAGCAGGAGGATGAGGCTGGACTCAGAATATGGGAAGGCCACAAACTGGAGTCACCTTCTGCTACTAGGAAAAGAGCCACTTCCAGGTTGAAGAATTGCTGAGGTCATATTAGAGAGATAGGAGGGGCCAAGTCTCCTCTCCCTCTTCCAGCCTCCTAGTCCCCTAATATCTACACTTAACAGGGAACTGTTGGCAAAGCCTAAAGGTAGTCGACAGAGTCGCAGCCCTAGAATCACAAAATGGAACGTAGATTTGTGGTTTTAAAGCTGAGAGACATTAACTTGATAATAAGCACATCGCAGAACACCTACTTCCTGTCATCCTCAACTCCAGAATATCACTCTATTTATAACGTTAAAAGTAGAAGTGGTTTGGAGTTCCTGTTGTGGCTCAGTGGTTAACGAATCCAGCTAGGAACCATGAGATTGTGGGTTTGATCCCTGGCCTTGCTCAGTGGGTTAAGGATCTCGCATTGCCATTAGCTTTGGTGTAGGTTGCAGACACAGCTTGGATCCTGCATTGCTATGGCTCTGGCGTAGACCTGTGGCTACAGCTCCAATTAGAACCTCCATATGCCGAGGGAGTGACCCTAGAAAAAGGCAAAAAGACAAAAAAAAAAAAAGTAGAAGTGGCTTTCCCGGCCATGACCCACTTTAGAGACACCTGTAACAACTCAGCGTTATTCTAGTCTCCCCCTGCTGCTTCCCTGCAGGCAATTCTGCTTCCCCTATCTTACTAATGAAGACCTATGCATGTGCTCATTTCCCTCTGTTGGGGTTTTCCAAAGATTTCATCGCCACAAACAAAAAAATTTAGCAAGTGACTCAGCCCTTCCCTGGACCTCAGCTCCTTCATCATCTTGAGGGATAAGAGTGTCTGTGTGAAAAAACCCCACCAGAGACTCCGCCTCAAAATTCTTCCATCTGATGGATATCAGTACTTTCATCTTGACTTCACAAAAGCAACCCAGTCCCGCTGCTCCACCTTAAATTTTGTCATTTCTTGACCATCCTCCCATTGTCAAATCTTCATATCTACTTTACCTTTTTAGAATAACCACATAACCACCTATCTCTCCGAGAATCTTCCTTCTGTTTTGCTTGTTTTCTGATGTCATGAAATCACTAATGTCTTCCTTTCTCCTCATCTGTGGTGCCTCTCTGGGTTTACTCTTCATCCTACTTGCCTTAGCCTCTGAGAACAACACTTTTCATATAACAATTTTATCATAATTCCCTTTTGCTCTCACCCTCCAGCCTTATTCTCTCACCATAGACAGCTTGCAGACCACCAAGTCTGGATTAATTCATAGACCTAGGTTCTTTACTCCAGTACTAGGAATGTGTCTAGGACCACTCCAGATTCTCGCCTTTTCAGCCAAGATTCTTCAAAGTGTAGTCTGCTCTTACGATCTCCATGTCTTTATCTCTACCCACTGTAGTCTTTCCATTATTTTGCTGAATCTTCTCTTGTTTAAAGTAAGGATTTCATTATAATTTTAGAATCAGAGAAATTTTTTTTTGCCTTTTTTAGGGCTGAATTTGTGGCATATGGAAGTTTCCAGGCTAAGGGTTGAATCAGAGCTGCAGCAGCCGGCCTACACCACAGCCACAGCAGTGCAAGATCTGAGCTCTGTCTGCAACCTACAACACAGCCCATAGCAATGCCAGATCCTTAACCCACTGTGCAAGGCCAGGGATCGAACCCACATCCTCATGGATCCTCATCAGGTTTGTTACTGCTGAGCCACAACAGGAACTCCAACCTTTTAATCATTACCATCCTTGGCCTTCCAATGTGTTTAATATTATTTAATTTTTTTTTTCAGCTCTGCTCACATTTGATTTCTATGTTATTTTCCTCAGATCGTCTTCCACCATTCTGCTTTTCCCCAGTGCACTTTTCAAACTTCCATTTGGCAGATTGTGTCTTAAATATTGGTGTTTCTTTGGCTCTTTCTCAGATTATATGTTTTCCTACTGAGTGATGCCTTTCATTTCCGTAGTTTCAATGACCATACAGTAGATGCCTCATGGCTCTCTTCTGGCTCGAACTCTGCATGTCAGTTCCTATTGATGTCCCATGTCCTCTTTGATCTATCCCATTCAGCCTCTTATCATGTCCACTCAGTAATCAAGACAGAGATGTGGTGAGGGATTAAATCCCAGTCTTACTCTCTTCTTCATTATGCTTATTTAAGTGATACCATGTCTTAAAGGATCTACTTCCTAAAAACCTTTCAGATGAGACCCTTTCTCTAAAGTTATTAGCCCTTCCTGTATCCTGGTTTTCTTCTAATCCATCCTGCATGCCACCATGAAATGATATTTTTAAAAATCCCTTGTATATTCTTGCCTCCTTTGTCATAGATTAGTCGACTGTAGGGTTTAATTCTGGGCTTTCTATCCTGTTCCAGTGATCTATATTTCTGTCTTTGTGCCAGTATCATATGGTTTTGATGACTGTAGCTTTGCAGTATAGTCTGAAGTCAGGGAGCCTGATTCCTCCAGCTCCAGCTGAAATTAGAACACTTCCTAACACCATACACAGAAATAAAAATTCAAAATGGATTAAAGACCTAAATATAAGACCAGATACGATAAAACTCTTGGGGGAAAACATAGGCCAAACACTCTCTGACATTAACCACAGCAATATCTTCTCAGATCCACCTCCTAGAGTAATGACAATAAAAACAAAAATAAACAAATAGGACTTAATTAAACGTAAAAGTTTCTGCACAGCAAATGAAAACAAAAAGACAACAAAACGAAAAGACAACCCACAGAATGGGAGAAAATATTTACAAATGAAGCAACTGACAAGGATTAATCTCCAAAATTTGTAAACACCATATGCAGCTCAATACTGAAAAAACAAACAACCCCATCAAAAAAATGGGCACAAGATCTAAACAGACAATTCTCCAAAGGAGACATACAGTTGGATGCATTTCTGCTGCACCACAACGGTAACTCCCTCTTCTTGCCTTCTTGCCTAACATCTTCCTATATGTCTCTGCTGCCTACAGAGTGTTTGCAAGGTATACACGTCTCTTTGGAGTCTGACCCCTGCTCCTTTGCCTTTCTCTCTAGTACAAGATCCAGATGCAGTTGTTCTGGACCTCTTGCCCATTCCTAAATATATGCTGCATTTTCACATTTCTCTGTATTTGCACAAGCTGTTCCCTTCATCTGAATAACTTCTCCCTCCACCCTCTCCATCCCTGCTTAGTATGCTTGGAAATGCTGAACTTCCTTCCTTAACCTTAAGTCTCCGATTAAGCATTCTCTTCTCTGTGAAGCCTCCGGAAACATCGTGTTTAACCATGGGAACATGGTTATTGATGTTGACCATAAATGGCTTTGAAACGTGGGTCTGCCCTGATACAGTGCATAAATAATCTTGATGAGCCTTTAAAAATCAATGATAATATGAGCTTCACAAATTTGTTAGATAAGATTACATGTGATAAATGATAAAAGAAGTGAATGAGGTAAAATGCCAGTACTGGAACAATCAACAGGTTACTGAGGATAAGCATAGTTTTTCCTATAACTGAAAACATTTTTTTCATGCTTCCATCAAACTATGTATTGTGAATATTTGCTACTCAAATTGTTATTCTTGGGCCAATGTCAATAGGAGCTCATTAAATATGTGGAATCTCAGGCCCCACCCCAAACTCTAAAGTCAAATCCACATTTTGACAAGATCCCCAGGTAATTAAATTATCCCCAGGTGACATGCACATTAAAGCTTGAGAAGTGCTGCTAGAGAACCGTATTATCTTTTTTTTAATTTTCTTTTATAAAATTTTTAAATGATTTTTACTTTCTCCATTATAGTTGGTTTACAGTGTTCTGTCAGTTTCTACTGTATAGTGTAATGACCCAGTCACAAATATACATACTTTCTTTTTCTCACATTATCCTCCACCACGTTCCATCATAAGTGACCAGATATAGTTCCCTGTGCTATACAGCAGGATTTCATTGCTTATCCACTCCAAATGCAATAGTCTGTATCTATTAACCCCAAATTCCCAGTCCATCCCACTCCCTCCCCCTCCCCCTTGGCAACCACAAGTCTGTTCTCCAAGTCCATGAGTTTCTTTTCTACGGAAAATTTCATTTGTGCCATATATTAGATTCCAGATATAAGTGTTATCATATGGTATTTGTCCTTCTTTTTCTGACTTACTTCACTTAGTATGAGAGTCTCTATTTCCATCCATGTTGAGACTTGGCATTATTTTGTTCTTTTTTATGGCTGAGTAGTATTCCTCATCTTCTTAATCCATTCATCTGCTGATGAACATTTAGGTTGTTTCCATGCCTTGGCTATTGTGAATAGTGCTGCAGTGAACATATGGGTGCATGTATCTTTTTCAAAGAAAGTTTTGTCTGGATATATGCCCAGGAGTGGTGTTGCTGGGCCATATAGTAGTTCTATCTTTAGTTTTCTGAGGTACCTCCATACTGTTTTCCATAGTGATTGTACCAATTTACATTCCTGCTAACACTGAAAACAGTATTTTCAATAACTTTCTCAGATAAATTAGGGAGTTTGGTATGATGTCTTCTTTATATGTTTAAGTTTTGGATTCCAAATTTCATATATATAGACAAGTATTGTAGAAACATAATCCAGTTCCCAGATTGGAGACTTTTTAATATATTTCCAAAAAATGTTTTAAGCCTCTCTTTTAATGAAGAGATAAATGTTACAAATACATTTACATTTCCTTTACATTCACTTTCCCTGCCTCCCTCCTCGAAGGTCATCACCCTTGTGAGGTTTGGCAGCATCATTACCAGGCAGGCCATTGCCATTTACCACTTATTTATGTTTCCATGGAATGTTATTAATATTTAAGCATCTACCTCTTTGGAAGGCCCTCCGTGCAAACCCAGGACACAGCCTGAAAACCTAATTCAGTAAGAGCAATTAATACAAAGTATCACCTCGGTGTGAGGGAAGGGCTTTCTAGCTTAATCCCAGGAGAGAATTTAGGTTCTAGAACTGGGAGAATGGGTAGAAAAACAAAAAGGAATGGTTGGGCAACATTTGTTTTGGGAATGTCTCAAGATAAGAACTGGACATGGGAGAATCTGATTTTCTATTGAGCGGCTTCAATCTTGGAGCAAAATGATAGTACTGGTGGTCAGTATTCAATCTCACCATTTTGTTCTCCTTTTCTTTTTCAAGGAAGCAATGTTGACCAACTTTCACTACACCTTGTCATTAGATACTGCTCCACTTGAGAGAGAGAGAGAGGCAGCTGCCAGGTGTGAGGTCTGACCTAGCCAGGGGTTCTGATTAGATTTGATTCTCCTCAGAGAATAGAGCTGGCCCTGCCTGGAAGGAAAAATGGCCAAGGGAGAGAAAGGAATCTAGATGAGGGGACGGGCAGGGAAGTGGCCCTACTAACACCCTGCCTATTCTTTCCTTTACTCTCATCCTCTAATTTTCCTATCCAGCTATTTTTCCAGAAAATTCTCCCTCCCTTCGTCCAATTCTGACTCTATCAGGGTCTTCGGAAGATATGTGCCTGAACCAGTTCTGGAGAAAATTTACTAGTAAGCCAAGAAAAGGTAGTTAAAATGACCATAAAATACCTTGGAAGAGTTTTAAATCCAAGGGGAAGTGGTTGGAATACGTTCAAAATGACTGTAACTTTGTTCAATGCTAAGCAGCTTTAATTCTCTAAATATATCTTAGGCATAACTTATTCTGTTTTGGGGCAACTTTTGAACACCAGAAGTAACAGTACCACAGACAAAAAAAGGAGCATTTTTGCACCTTAAAAAAAAAAGCGCAATGGATTTTGGAATTCCAGACTTCTGAAAACTCTAGTAAGAACCCAGAATCCAGATATTCGCACTCCATGCAAAGGTAAAATCTTTACTCCATTGGGAATAGGCAGCATTTCAAAAAGCATCATAAAAATTGTACATGTACTCATCATAAAACTGTGCAGGATAATGGAAACATAATAAAAACTTGGGAACTGGGATAATCTACATTATATGCATTATCTTTTGTTTAACATTATGTGCAACCTTCTGCTAATCAAGTTTGACTAGTCGCTGTGGAGGAGAATATAGGAATTTGGTGGTGGTGGCAGGAGAGTGAACCGAAGGTATTACAGGTGGAAGAGTGCACTGGACCACTAGCTTAGATGTTTATTAGGATGTCTGATTCTGGGATATGTTTGCCCCATCTTTCTTCTGTAAACTCTTACCGACAGGGAGTCATAGTGACGGGCTGTCCTCACCTGTGTTAAGATGGAAGATGAATGGCACCAACCTGTAAAGTTTATTATTATTATTATTTATTCTTACTATCATTTTGTTTTCTGGAGTCTTTGTTCTTGACATGGTCTGAATTTCCAAGGGTATAATTTAGACATATCAGGATTTCATTATATTTGCTTTTCCTCCCCGTTCACAGAACCCTCCTAGGAAAGCAAACTAAATGCTCTACAGGGAACACAATACAGAAAATGTTCAGGATTTTGATGTTTGTGGAAACGATGCTAACTTTCGCACTTAAAATTTGTTTTTCAAAGAGAGGCTCATTTCAGTAGAGCCCCACCCCTTTGGTAAGCTTGTAGTTATTTTTGATGTAACGCCTATGTGATACCTGAACAGTCGCAACTTGTCCTAAGCTGCATTTAGGCTTTCAGACTCTCTTTTAAAGCTCTGTTTATTTTCATTAAGCCTCTTCTTTTTAGCTCAGGTGATGTGTTGGTGTTTAGAAATGTATAACTTTGGCTTCCTTGGCTATTTTCTTCTCATGCAGATTTTATGCTGATAAATGTGCACTAAAGGGCATTTGTATAATTGCTTGTTTAATCTGGAAGCTGAGAGCACTTTGTATGCTCCTCAGCAGCAGTTTCCAGCTCAGGTATTAATAGCGTTTTTTAATGAGTTGATGAGGTTGATATTGATGATGGTGATGAAAAAAAAAGGAGAATAAAATTAGTACAGTGAGATTTAGGAACAGAGCAAAAGTATTGTTTTTATCTTTAAAGTGCTTTGCAGGAAAAGATCAGTTTTAGGCTTTCACTAAAAGAGAATGTCTGTGGCATTTATGATGTAAATATACTCATAACTACTTGCTTATTCACTTAAAACAGGCATCGACCTGATTCTAGATGCTAGTTTAGTGGCTATTTGTTCTTATATGACATGAGACAAAAATCATCTTTCTGCATCATTGGGTAACTTAAAAATGAAACAATTATTTCTTAAAATTCATAGTTTATAGGGGGCCACTAGAGATTATAATAGTCTGTATTATTCCAAACAGAAGAGAATATATTTTGCTTTTAAGAAATCTGTAATAAAGGTTACTTTCAGCTATTCTAGGATACAAATGTTACCAAACAATTTCCTTGATTTTACTGTTTTGGCTCTTGGTATGGAAATGATCATCTAGGAGTTCCCTTTGTGGTGCAGTGGAAAAGAAGCCAACTAGTATCCCTGAAGATGTGGGTTCGATCCCCGGCCTCGCTCAGTGGGTTAAGGATCCAGAGCTGCTGTGAGCTGTGGTATAGGTTGCATACGTGGCTCAGACCCGTGTTGCTGTGGCTGTGGTGTAGGCCAGCAGCTACAGCTCTGATTTGACACCTAGCCTGGGAACTTCCATATGACCTGAGTATGGTCCTACAAAGCCAAAAAAAAAAAAAAAAGACAAGAAAAGAAATGATCACATATGCTTGTGGAGTTCTTTGTCTCCAAATGTTCCTAAAAGTATTACAATATTGCTCCTTTCCTCAAGTGTGCCAGGAAAGCTTGTCATTGTTATTGCTATATATTGTAAATCAGTTTTATTTTTTTTTCATAATCTGCTATGATTATTGGTCCATTAGCCCTGCTACTTGTGTCTGTAGTATCTATTTTTTTTTCCCTTCTAGTTTTCCATAAGGTGAACGAGAACCTGGCTGAGGACCTAGAAGGGTGAGGAGCTGAGTATTTGGATGTGTTGCCCTGGGTTCTTTCCATCCTTTTCTGTTCTTTATTACTAGACCATGCTCAGGTATGAAACATCTACCCTTGCATCACATGGGGTGACTATAAAAAGTGAAAGGGTCAGGGCCCTGCCTTACATGTTAGCTTGAATCGGAATGTGTGGTGTTGGGGCCAGGGTTGTATACATTTTAACAAATTCCCTAATGACTCCTGCATATTAATGTGAAGAACTTCTAGACTTTCATTTTTTTTTTTGGCTCTCTTTTTTTTTTGCCTTTCTAGGGCCTCTCCCACGGCATATGGAGGTTCCCAGGCTAGGGGTCTAATTGGAGCTACAGCTGCCGACCTACACCACAGCCACAGCAATGCCAGATCCAAGCTGCATCTGCGACCTACACCACAGCTCAGCTCATGGCAACGCCGGATCCTTAACCCACTGAGCAAGGCCAGCGATCAAACTCGCAACCTCATGGTTCCTAGTTGGATTTGCTAACCGCTAAGCCACGATGAGAACTCCAAGACTTTCATTTTGACTGCAAAATATAGCTGGTCAGTAGTACAGCCTATTATTACTATTATTATTATTATTATTATTATTGTTATTATGATTGGCCTCTTCCTTGGCATATGGAAGTTCCTGGGCCAGATATTGAACCCAGACCACAGCAGTGACAACACTAGATCCTTAACCTGATGAGCCACGATGGAATTTCAGTACAGCCTCTTAGACTCCAGCCAATCCATGGTTAGGAAAACTTGAAGCAATATTGTGCTAGATTGGACTGGAGTTTGCTAGGTTGTCCAGAGGTTCATTTTAAATGATATCTGACGCCTTTGTAGGGTGAGGAAGGGTTGGAGCTAGTGGGACAGTCTTTCTGGCTTGGTTAATTCATCTCAGCCTCTACCTAGACTTAATCTATCTGGCTTATCTCTTACTGTTCTTTGCAGCTCCAGTGGGAAGTCATCAGATTGTTCTGGGTCTATTCAATGGCAGCCTAGGAATGGAATATAGCATCTTCTCTGAGAAATAAGAGTGAAGACACTAAAGCAGTGATAATATAAAGACTATATGAGTTCTGCACCTTCCTCCTAGCTAAGCTAGACATTTATGTGCAACTATATTTATTCTTTACTTTTTCCCGTTTTTCAAATGGAAAAAGTGACATTACTGACATCCCCCCAGCTAGTGCTCTTCCCTCCCTCTGTGCCCTAGATCCCATCTTCCTTATTATCTAGGTGGATTTGATTTATTGATCAGCTCTATTTCCTGGATCGATACTTTCTTCTTATTGGCGCCTCCTTCTCACATTTGTATCATGCTCAAATCTTCCTCATCTTTTCTGAACCATTCTCTAAGACCGCCTTTATTTCTCTCTTCTACTACTGGTCCAACTGAATGAAAACATGATCTATATTTGCCCCTCAATTCCTCCTCCTCCACTTTTTTCCTCGGCCCACTATAATTTGATTATGAGGCAATCACTGGAATTGCTTTGCCAGTCACCAAAGGTCTCTGAATGCTAAATCCAATAGGCCTTTCTCAGTCTTTCTCTTCTTTGTTATCTTGGCAGCATGTGATATCATTGCCATCGTCTGTCCTGTAATCCTGCTTTCTTACTGAAGAGGTGCCCTTAACTCCCCACCTCCACCCCCATATGCCACTCTGTTATTCTGGCCACACTGCACACAGTTCAGCTCTTTGAGTAACACAGACTCTTTCATCTGATCCTTCTCATTTGCTCTTTCGTCTATCTATAGCTGTTTCTCTCTACTTCACTGAATGCCTCCACCTCTCTTCCATAGCTCTTTCTCTATGACTTCAATTCTGGGTAAGTTGTTCTTCCCATTTGCTCCCACAGAGCTCCTTACATGGCACTTTTAAAATGAACTTTCATTATTATTTGTCCATATTCCTCATTAGGTAGAAATTGCATTCGGCTAAGGATTGTCAATTGTTTCACTGATTTTTCTTCAGCCCCTAGTATTCTATGAGAGTGACTGGGCTAGGGGTCAGATAGGAACATAATCAATATACATTGAATACTTGGTGACCTCTATGGGAAAAAAAACCTGAAAGAGAATGGATGCATGTATATATATAACGGATTCACTTTGATATACACCTGAAAAAACTCACATAGCATTGTAAGTCAACTATACTTGACTATAAATGAACATATATGTAGGATAAATGTGTGTATATATATAGGATAAATGAATAGAAATACACATGTACTTGCACATATACACACGTCTATAGTCTATGGATACTGTGGGAAATCTAATTGAGTATGTGACAACATGTCATCTCTAGGCTATAGTTTTTAACTGTGAAGATACGTTCACAAAAGATTGTAGTAAAGGACAGTAAATGTTTGGAGAAAAATGGATGATAAAATAATATACATGTTAAGAAAAGGGCAATTACACCCTCATCCGAGGTGAGCAGTATATAGAGGAAAAATATTGTTAAACTCGCCCTTAAAGAATCATAGAGTTTTAATAGGGAGATATCATTTAGAAGATGTTTCCTTAGAGAGGCATAGAGGAGTCGAAAAATACAGAGCAAAATTGAGAGTGACCAGCCAGGTAGGCAGCTGGACCAAAGACGTTTAAGCAAGAATAAAAGAAAAGCCTGGGAAAGTTGGCAGGGTGTGGAAGTTTGTAAAACTATTCTTTAGTAAGTGGAAACCACTAAGATACTGAACTTCACATTGTTTTCTCATGATAAAATATAAAATTATTAATCACATTTGCTTTTGCCCTGCAACATGCAGTTATTAATGCAGCTAGCTTCAGCTAATCTCTGAGTACTATCTCTAAGAGAAATCCTGTATCTCAGAGTTCTCTTTCCATGGAACCAATTATATGCTGCTTCTGTAAATGAAATGATTGTCCTGGACAATTATCGTTTTGCTGCTTAAAATTTTCAATGAAAATTTAAAAAATTACCATGATGTCTTACCACTGCAGCTACCCCTGCAATGGTCTTGTTTTGCCTGACAATTATGTAGTTTTATCAAATAATTGAATTAACATGAAACACATCATTCCAGATAATTAGGGAATTGTTGAATGAGTGGCAATCCTAATTTCAATTCCTGCAACACATGCAAATGTTCTCTTTTGGAACCTGGTACTAAATCATGAATTTTTGCCATCCCTCCACAAATTTTATATTCAAGTCTATTTGAATTCACTTTGTAATATTATTTATATGTTAGCTGAGTGGTTTAATAAGCTTAGATATATCCTTAACATTATCTTCTCATGATTGATTTAAATGTGATTTTAAAACCCAAATTTAGTTACTTTGCACATTTTCCTTGTATGTTTGGAAGTGCTGATAGCTTATTGATGAATGAGTACTTTTATTCTTTTTATCTTGGTCTACAGAATAATTCCAAGAGTAGCTGATTCAAGCCAACTCTCTAGTCTTCAGGTTTTGGATCCCTTAGTCACTTCCCTATACTTTTTTTTTTTTTTTTTGTCTTTTAGGGCCCTACCCACAGCATATGGAAATTCCCAGACTAGGGGTTGAAGCTGCCAGCCTACACCACAGCCACAGCAATGCCAGATCCAAGCCGCATCTGTGACCTACACCACAGCTCATGGCAACATTGGATTCTTAACCAACGGAGCGAGGCCAGGGATCGAACCTGCATCCTCATGGATACTAGTCAGATTCGTTTCCACTGAGCCACGATGGGAACTCCTTTCTTGTACTCTTAAAAGGTGCATTTCTATGTCATTGAGATATTTAGCACAAACGTTCTCCTAAGGAAATCCACATGTGTGCTTTTGGAAAGACCAGCTTTGGGAGGCTGCCATGGCAGTGCTGGCCAGATTAGTCAAGGAAGTTACAAACTGCACCAATTACATGAAAATGCATTTTCTCTTCTTCCTTAAAAATTCTCCTCCCCCGCCCCAGCCTTGGGATACTCAGAAGTGGGAAGGAGAGAAGACGAGTAAATGCAAAAGCATAGCTGCCATTTTCTTTTTCCAGAGACACCGTTCGGGCTGGAGCTGGAGTGAGGGAAGATGATTTGGACTGGAGATGAAGGTTTTAAGTTAAATTCATTTAAAATTCTAAAAATCTAAAGTAAATCTTAATTTCCAAAATGATTATTGTTTTAGCTGGAAATGCCTGGATAGCTGCTGGCATATACTGGATACATCACCACAGTGAGAGATCTGGAAGGGCATTTTGGAGACAGTGGTGGAAGAAAGAAAAAGCTCTTTTCTATTTGCATTCTATCCAGTCCTATCCATTTAATTTGTCTGCAATGATACAGGCAACATTTGGTACATTGGAGTTATCTTTGTAATTACATAACTGAAAAAAAGTCAGCCTCCAAATGATCTTAATTCTTCTCTCCCTCTTCTTGTTCCTCCCTGTTTTCCTTCTTTTTGCTTCCTCCCTTTTTTTCCTTCCTCCTTCCTTCACTCTTTCCTTCCAAACTTCCGAAAATATGGAGACCATACTCTGTGTCAGACACCGTACTAGGTGTTAGGGATACGCAAGGGAAAATGACAGAAGCAATCTTTGTCCTCATAGAGTTTATGTTCTAGTATCAGAAAATAGTTCACAGTGGCTCTGAGCTGAGACTGAATGCATTGAGGGAGCATGCCATAAGAATATTTAGTAAAGAGTATATCATGTGGAGGGAAAAGTAAATATAAAACCCCTTAAACTAGAGTGTGATCAGCAGCCTTGCGGAAAAGCGGAAACCCAAAGAGATATGGCGGAAAGTGTGAAAAATTAGGAAAGTGAGGTGGGGGGAGGGTAGATGATTTAGAACCTTGGGTCTTTAGGCTGTATTCTAAGTGTGATGGAAAGACATTGGATGGTTCCAATAATTGATACAATCCGATTTGGGTTCTAAATACATATATAGACCTTAGAGAGATGAAAGCGGAAGCTGAATGAATGGTTTGGAAGCTACACGGGTGGTTCAGGCAAGAGCTGATTCATCTTGACTGAGATGTGAGGAGACATGATTGGATTCTGGCTATAGTTTGAAGATGGAGCTGATAGAATGTGCTGACTGACTAGATGCAAGATATGCAAAATAGAAGTCCAGGATGACTCCCCAAGTTTGTTTGTTTATGCACTTGCTTGTCTTCAAGAGTAATTGGCAGAATCCTGGTGTCGATGACTGTGATACAAAAGATAACAGAAAGAGCAGGTTAGAGGAAAAATCAAGAGTTCAGTTTTTGTTATATTAAGTTTGAGATGCCTATTAAACATGCTCCTTGAGGTATACGATCTGGAGTTAGGAGAGGTAGGATAGGACATGTAAATTTGGGAGCCATTAGTTTATAGTCTGTATTTAAAGCTAAAGGATTGCAGTTGACCGCCTGGGGATCAGGGAGATAGAGAAGAGAAGTGGCTTAAGAGCTGAGCTTGGCACACTCCAGCAGATAGAGAAGGGGAAATGTATCCATCATTGTATCCATCAATGGAGACTCAGAAAATATGTCCAGTGATTTCCTAAAAGCCAAATCGAGAAACCATTTCAGAAGGAGTTAACCTGATCAGTTAGTTGTTAAATGCCACAAAGCAATGAAGTTAGATGAGGACTAACTGAATGTCTTTGGATCTGTAGACGTGGACATCATTGGTGACTTTGATGAAAGGGGTTTCAGTGAAATGATAGAATTGAAAGCTTGATTGAAGTCAGTTCATGGGATGATGGGCAGACTGGCAACAGGGAGAACCCATGGGTAATCCTTTAGAAGAGGATGGAGGAGAGATTGGAAAGAATTGCGGAGAAGTGGAGTGGTAGCTGCAGCTGACGACAGATCAAAAGAAGCCTTGTTTTTAGATCGGTAATGTTAACAAAATCTTTGTGTGCTGGTGGTGATAATGATGTGGGAGAGGAAGGCACAGTTATAGAAACAAAGTAGGTGAAAAGGTAAAAGGGGGATGAGATATAATGAATAGTATTATCTTTGATGTAAACAACATAGGTTCTGTCCTGCATTAACAGAAGAATACAGATGCTATATACCTGCTGTTAAGTGTATCAGGCCACATAGACCATGGAAAAGCCCTCTGTCAATGGAAATGAACGCAAGGGCTTATATTTAGTTGAGTCGCATTTATTGTTCAGATAGTCATGTCACCTATGCGTGACAGATCCATTGGCATATGAATTTGCTGGAGAAAGGTGGCAGAAGCCAGTATTCTTATATGTTTATGTGGACACATAGCTTTTATATAATTAGATCAGCAGCACATGTTGGAGCATCTTTGATGTACGAGGTACTGATTTAGGCACTGGGGATACAGTGATGAAAAAGACAAAATCACTGCTCATAAGGATCTTCCATTCCACGAAAGGGAGACTATGAATGGATGTATAAATAAATGAACGTGATATTTTCTGGTGACCCTTGTTAAAAATAGGGAAGTGTAATAAGGAGACATCGATTTCATTCTTTTGAGATTGAATTTATGAAGTAGAGGGCCCATGTGCTCCAGAAACACAAAAAGTGTTCTGATCACGGTGAAAGTAATTGTCTCTCATTCTCACAAACTTGTAAAACAGGAGCATCAGAGACAAAAATAACTCCCCCTTTTCAGACAAAAAAGTGCCATCTTAGGGAATTAAGCACAAGTGTAAAAGGAAGACTCCAATACAGATATTTTGGCTACAAACTTATCACTCTCTTTATGATGGCAGGAAGATGTAAGTGTCATAAATTAAATATGATTATTATCCACTTCAAAGATTCTCATATATATTAAAAAAGGACAATTATAAACACACAAGGATTAACACCTTTCAAATTTCAATAAGGTCTAGGAAGTTTGGGTTTGTACTTCTTAAGAAATATATAAAACTTTGTATTACTGATCAATCTTCTGCAAAGATATCCTTTTAGGTTGTGTGAAATTTATTTTTTTATGCCATGTCTTAAATGATTTCATTTTACTACCTTTATTCTTCATCATGTATCTTAAACCCTAATGTTGGCTGAGGGAAAAGTCATTTATAAAGTCCTTTTTTTTTTTTTTTTTTTTGCAGACTACAGTGAGAGATTTTCCTAAATAGAGAGATAAATATTTTAAACTAATACCCTCTAAAATTTCACTTTGGAAACATGAAACCAATTGGGGAATATAAATGTGCTATACTAGGCTGTTGGCTAAGCAACTCTAAAGCCACAGAGTCCTTGTTAACTAAATGCTAAAGCAATGGATAAAAAAAGTATGATTGCTTTAATACCTTCTTTTTCCTTGTACTTAAACTAGACAACAATCTGGATCTGAAAGACAATTTTATCTTTTAAGCTCCTGAAAATTTTGAGTCATTGGTATTTGTGCCGCTAATTAGATGCCATGGAAATTTGACATTTATTTTCCAAACCTTCTGATTGTGGTAAAACTAAATAAAGCTTTAATTATTAAAATTGTAATATTTTTAAAAAGGACTCTGTGTAATATTCTAGGCTGCCTTTCTTCACCACCGTTTTGTAGATGTAAGCTCTGGTTTTTTAAATGCTTTGACAGATGTGAAAATGCACAGTGTTTTTGATGATAATGGTGAGTAATACAGTAATTTTATGAATATGAAGCAACTGAGGATCAAATGGCTTAATACTGGCTTTTTTAGGGGGTTCCAGACTTTTGGTAATCGGATGCATCCACTTAGGGGAAGTCAAATATCACAGAGAGTGTCTAAAATCTTTGTCTGAAAGTCTTTTTGTTCTTAACTGTCAGAGAATATAAAAAATCAGCTGTGGTATTTTTCAGAACTATCCAATTTCAAATGCCCTTTTATTCAGTGCTTTTATGACCAGTTGCTTGACAACATATAGATATGGTTACTTCACGTATCTGTTCCTGTGCTATTGGTGTTGGCCTATTCTTCTGGACATATGCTAATACACAGTAATTCCCAATCTACAGATTTTAAACTGGTTTTACTCTTTTGCCTTTTCACAAATATTAGAGATTGTTGTATCTAAAAAAAATTCTACTACACACTATTTGAAATGTATTTTGAGACAAGGTTATAGTTTAGAGGTGTAATGCTTTGGGTGTGCCTTAATGGAGGTTTGGTATTTGTTACACATTAAACATGATATATGCCAACTTAAGCTTTAAAAAACCCTTCTCTGTTCCTGTGTTAATTTGAATATGTGAGAGTGCATTTTTGTTGTTCTAAATACACTGAAGTTTTCAAAGTAGAGGCCTTTAAAATATAATCATAGATCATTTCAAATTATAGAACATTTCAAATATAATTGGTAATTATAGTACAATATCAAATTTATTTCAATAGTAAGTGTGACCTTTGACCTCCTCTTTGGGCTTTTGTATCTGTTTTGTTGCTTAGGCAGTGTTAGGGGTACACATACACACAGTTGCTTTTCTTTGCATTTACAAATTTTTATAGGACATTTTATACACCTAGATAAGAACATACATTTATGGTATGGCCACCTAATGTATCTAATATTTGGAGCACATTGGAGAAAGATGTCCATATGAATATTTTTCACTATATGTTATTAATTATGTCATCATCGTCATTATCATAGGAGAGAATAGATTAATAATGTAGTAAATCAAGACTAGAAGAAAAATGTGAGAGTAACACCACACAAATTTATGGAAATAACTGAATGTAAAATAACCACTTACTAGATCTTCAAGGTTTAGCAAATACCTTAAAAACCAAATGTTTAACCTCTTTAACTTGGCGGAGAGAGTGACTTAGAAGACAGTTCCAGGTTAAAGCAGTTGTCTGTTTGAACTAAAAACAACGTGCGTGGGGGTCCCAAGCAACTCGAAGGGATTATTTTTTCCTTTTAAGAAAAACACCACCTTGTGGATCACCAAGTCGAGATTTGTACAAAGAAAAACTCGTTCAGGTCTGAGACCGAGAGCTGATACATTTCAAGGAGGACCGGCCGGCTGCACTTGTGAGCGGTGACAGATCTCTGTGAAATATAATCCTGATTAAAAATGCATGTGTGAAACCTCTTCGAATAAAGCACTGTGTCCAACAGCATTTTTTGAGCTCCTGCATGTAAGAAGGGAAGGCTAATGTGGCCACTCTTGTCCTATTTACCCCATCGTTTGCTGGCTGCTGTACATTTCTGCAATTGCCTCCCTGACTTTGAACTAGCTAGCGTTGTATTTTTCTGTTAAAAAGTCATTGGTAGTAATGAATTCAGAAATTCAGAAATTCAACACACACCCATGCACACATGGCCTCTTTATAAATATGTCCGAATCGAAGTACTGCGCTAAGTGATGGAAAGTAGTGATTTAGATGAACATCAATGACTGTGATTTCTAGGACTCTGCTACGCCTAAGTCACGTCAAATAAAAAGAGGCATATGTGTACACCTACTTCACACAGATTAGCAGCACTATTGTTGCAAGGCTATTACTCTTGCAGGGCCAAAGCTTTAATCAACTATCGAACAATTTTGAGTGTGTATTTAAGCCAATTTTCTTCATTGGGGGTCCAGATTTGTGGGAATTCAAGTATAAAGCCTGAGAGGTTTCTAAAATAGAGATGAGGTATATCTGTCTAGTTAAAAGTACAAGTAACTAATGCTACTATGGAGGTGTCTGGTAAAATCTGAGCAAGCCAAGTTGCCTTTGTGCCCATGTGCTTGTTACAACTCTGTGTGATTTTGATCCTATGATTATGGCTTAGAATGCCTAATTATGGCCATGTCTTTTGTTGGGATCTAAAAGATGGGCATAAACCATGCAGACAATTACTTCTTTAAAACCTTAGGAAATGAGAAACTGGGGAGAAAACTCTATAAAAACACCCAGTGGAGTAACACAGAGTGTGATCGAGGTTTGTCTGCAATCACACGTCTCTAGTTAGTCGTGTAACTGTGATACACACAGACAGACATGGACACAGATGCACACACACACATACAAAACATAATTTATATATATATGAAACAGATATATCAGAAACAGTTATTTATTGAGGGTCCTCTATGGGCTCTCTGACTATAATAGGTAGTGCTTTCTAGACTTCCCTGAATATTTATTTATTCGCTATTTTAAAAGAGAGAGCTAGAGCATTTTATTTGATATCACTTATAAAAAAAAAGGTGAGCTGGAGTTTTGCATAAAAAGAACGCCCAACTGAGAACATCTGAATGTGACGTCTGTAAATAAGGTGCAATTCGCTGAATCTGCATTTTGTAAACTCTGTTTGAATTTCTTTGTCCTGCTTCCTTTAGCAGGCCTCCGCTGAACACACTGTTCCTTTAGGGTCCTTGACAGTTCTTTGCAGGAAAAAATGAAAATTAACTCACAAATGCTGTGCATTTCACATTCGGGGTCTGAGTTTCTTCTCAATTGCGCAATCCTCAAAATATACAAGATTTTAAGAGATCTAATTTTATACAACCAAGAGAACAGGTGAGAGGAAGGTCTTTGCCTTCTGTGAGGCCTCAGAGCTGAAAATGTTATGTCCACAGTTACCCCCTCTTTTTAAACTTACGCAAGAATCACGTATTAATACTTCCTGACAACACAGTTGCAGATACTCAATTTTAATTGAAATATTAAAATGAGTATAGTATGAGGGATAACTAACAGCACTTACCTGCCTTAAATTTGAGATTTAAACTTATTAGTTCTTAAGTTTTACATCTCTCCCAAATATTTGTCTGTATTTTCAATAATGCCTATTCCTATAATAAAACGTCTTTAAAGTACATATATTTAATTATATATATTGTTATATATTTATTAGTGATTTTCCTAAAATAAGTGTAATCACTTTTTGAGGGGTATAGAATATCCAGTTTCATGTCAACATAGACACCGTGAAATAGCGGATGAAATTCTACAACAAAATATGTTGCAAGTACAAACCAATGAATACAAATTACTGTCCTTGAGAACAACAACAACAACAAAAAGCTTTCTAAAACCTTTAAGACCCTTGAATATTTTTTCTAATCCCCTGGTGCCTTTTAACAAGTGAAACTATTTTTTTTTATAAAATCGTCAATGGCTTCTTCTTTAGATTTATTGGGAGCCTTACTTAAATGGAATATCTGTCCTTTGTGTTTCAACAATATACAAAGCTTTCTCATATCTCAGTTCCCTAGTACACATGCACACACATGAAAATGCTTATAGAGAAGTTCATCAGAAGGAAAGCCTGATCACCTTTGTGTAAAATGTGATCCTCTACGTCTGGTGCAAATTTAGAAGGAGTAAAGCATACATGCATTTTTTTTCTTTGCTGATATCCTCTTAGTAATGAACGCTTAGATATTAGAAGTGAAAGGTAATTCATCCTTATCATTCTGTATATTTTACTTTATTTGCAATTAATTCTCTTGCTATATTACATCCATGTTAATATATGTTTTCTTAGAAATTCTAAGGAGAGTACTGCCTCTAATTTATTTCCCATCTTGACGTTGATTTAAGCAGGATTTAATACCCGTGATCTCCTTTCTTAGTTACAAATATACACAGTGAGTGTTCTGAGACTTGTAAGTGAACCTAGAATTCAGAAATGGGTTTTTATTACTCCTTTTGATTTAAAATTAATTAGCAATTATTAATGTAAAAATTCACAAGGAGAATTAGTAGTCTCAGGTTGCTATTTAATTCATTCTTGTTATTTTAAAACTTTAAGTTGTTATTGATATGGATATCAATGTTTTTAAGCAGCAATTTCTAGTATCAAAAGGCTATCTAATATTCATAGTTGGTTTGAAATCACTCTTGTGCACTGGTATGTGAATCATTTTTAAATTTCTTTTTTGATGTAGAGAAATTAAAAAAAATGTAGTCTACATGTTGTTAAAAAAATTGCTTTTCATGATGTCAATTCCAGAGTTCAATAAAGACAATTATGATACTTTTTATGCCTATCAAATTGTAGTGTATTTAATTCTAGCGTCAAAAGTAAAAATTATTAGGATAAAAAAAAAATCACTCAATGGAGTCACTGATAAGAATTGTCATTAAATGCTATTAAATGTCTGATATTTCAAATGTCCACTTTCATCCCCTTGAAAAAGACAATGTGTAAAACAAATGGATTGAGGGGAAAAAAACCCCATAACTTTTAAACCAATTCCAACTCAATTGAAATATAAATCGATCATAATTATACAACAGCTACAGGGATGAAAGCTACAGAGATGGAAGAGCAGAAGAGAAGAGAAAATGTTTCAAACATTGAAAAATTTATTTCAGTGCTTAAAGTCACATATGTTGAGCACTTGCTTTTGAAGTGCAATTTAAAAATAATGACCGTTGTGAAAAAATAAATACATACACAAATAAAAATAAAAATAATGACCGTTGTGACAATTTGGGGTGAAGCCCACCTCTGGTGTAGATCCGGACAGAGAATGCATGGTCTTCCCTAACTGCAGTTTTTATACAATATATGAAATGACAAGATTTTGAGGTTTCCTTTTTAAATCCTTGTCCAGTGACACTGTGCTCACCACACAGTCCAGTAGCATATAATGTCCTCAGCAAACGGAATGTGAACTATTCAAGAAGCCCTGCATGTTAGAATGTGAATGCCGACCCTTGTTTCTGATTGCCCTGGTTTATATATGTTCCAGATAAGCAGCTGTGAGCCCTCAAAGGCCTTTAGTGACTGTTATTTGCATAACAAATTTAGAATCCCAAAAAACTATGTTTCCTCTTAACATTATCGCACAGGTACAGTGATGGTCACGCCCCTCCTGGCCCAGAGTCTTTAGTTAAATCATCAGTTTGTTAACTGCTGTTTGCCAAGTAAACCCTCCCTCTGGAATGAACTTCTTTAAAGCAAAATGAAATAAAATAAAGGTAAGTAAAAGTAAATAGATTTTCCTATTGAAAGTTATTACTTCAGGAATGAAGAAGATGGATATTGATCGGCACCATCCTTTGCCATTACTGTCAGGTCCACGTAGATGGCTAAGACACTTTATTCTAAGCAAACAGCTATTTTCTCTTCTGACATGGGATTCCAGTGAGAATTGAAGAAAGTAAAAGGTTTGTAAAAACATTTTTCTGTCCTTCTTACAGGGACAATTTATGTTGAAGTAACAGTTTCTGAGATACTTGCACCTGTTATTGATTTATTTCTTCTTTGTCATGGACAATCTCCTGTTTTATAATACAGTTACCCTTGTATACTGCTCCTAGGCAGTCATTTAGAAATAATTTTCAATGCACCAATGTCCCGAGGGGCTCAAATATAGGGAGCATAGGAATAAAAAACCTAAATGAGGGTGTACATTTTCTAGGTGTTCTCTGGCACATGATGATAGTTGGGGTATTTCTTTGTAGCGCTAATAAAGGCAGGCTACCATGATGAGCTATTGTCATAACATTGCAAATGGAATTCTAAATCTATGGAGTCCCCATGGCTTCTGGTCAAATAATCCTTCCATATGACCTTGTGAATCCATGGAGTGGAAAACAGAAAAGAGTGTGCATAACGTAAACGTAAGGTAATCAAGTATAATTTATTATCATCAAAGATGGGCTAAGTCTCTTTTGATAAGAAAGCACATCTGAGTCAAGAATCCAGTAAATCTAAGGAAAAACTTTTGTTTAAATCACTGAGGACCTTTGATATGCAACTATAAATTTGCACACCAGTGCATGTATAAGCGTCCACTTTTTCTGTGTGTCCAATACAGTATACAATTGTTTCCTCCTAAAAAATCAATGTGGCTGTGATTTCTCTATGGTTCATTCACTGTTTATGGACAGGGATTAATGTCTGACCTTCCCTTGCCTTCTTGACTCGAACCAATTACTTTCAAATAATTTTTCTGGTTTAACTTTTTATCACATCTTCTGACATTTTAGCGAATAATATTTGACAGCTATGAACATCTGCGAAAGTTATTGTTATCATAACTTGAGCTCAATGGAACTACCGTCACTGATGCACTGAGGATCAGATTGCACTAGAGAGTAGGAACACACTTACATTAAAAAAATTGTTTGATGTCTTAGGAGGAATCTTTCCTGATTTGCTTTAACACATGCAGATTGTTTAAAAAAAAAAAAAAAAAGACACCTGGAGGTGGAAAACACATTTGCTGTCCATACGAGGGAAGCCTCAAAGTATTTATTTTTCATTTTGGAAATTTCTGCATTATTGTCATGCATGAAACAGCTTTTAATCTCTCTACATTGAAATTTTTCCTAAATGAATAAAACAAAAATCTTTGGAAACATTTAACACGGCAAAGCAGCTTTCTGCATCACAGGTTTGCAAGAAATTTCCAATAAGAGTATTTCATTGTAGTGTCCTGATTTCTTATTCAGTATGCACCCAGGGAAACTGGTATATTGCATTCTCCTTGAAGAAAGCAATAGACAGAGAAAATGCTGTTAGTCATTTATGTGCACATAATAATATAAATCGCAAAGATTAAGGGAAATCATTTTGGGGAGCACCACTATTTTGCAACCAAAGGCACTTAAATAATTACCTTTTTAAGCACCTTTTATTGACTATGCAGAAGGATAAAAGGTAATCTTACTTGTTTTAAATGGCATAAAGCAACCAAATGCCATTAACCGAGTGTTACATTTCTTATTTCACTAAGATTGTTGAAGCTTACCAGAAAGAGATAAAAAATGTATAAATTCAGGAACACTGGCTAGTAATATCCCAAACCATTGTCAGTGGACTCCTACTTTCTCCTGCCAAAATATGTGGAAGCATGCATGGATTGTACTAGATTAGTAAGAGGGGCTCGTTTCCGTGGCATTAGCCAGGTATCTTAGCAACAAGACCATACCAGATTCTAGCAGTGCTCTGTGGTGGTGCATGTAATATCCTGGACATAATCTGTCTTTTAATTTTCTTTGGATTGTAGTGATATTACAGATACATGTGTTCAGTTATAGATCTTTATTTAATAAGAAGAATGCCTTAGCTGAAGATTTGTACTATGCCAGGAGTGGGCAACTCACAATAATGTTGCTAGAGGTTTAGCCCAGGTACTGCCGTGTCTCACATTTCAGATTGACAGGAAAACTTACTCCTTTCATTAAGATGTGTCTCCTAGTTCATATCTTTATGCTGTGGAGATGAGGATGCTGCTGGAATTCATAATACTAAGAACGTTATTTAATGTCAGATAGAATGCAAATTGCTCGTACAATTGAAATGTCATCTAAAACATGCCACCGTATGCAACACCACTTTATTATAAGTCACTGAGAGCAATATCTTAAATTTGGAATTTCACTAATCCTTCATCTGCTTTGTTTACCTTTCATCTATAATAGAGATGTCGAATTTCCTCCAAACTGGATTTGCATGTTTTAACTGCTTGCTCACACAGCTCAAGATGTGTGGGAGAACTATATAGGGGGACTTCCCTTGATTTTCTTGTCTTTTTGTTGTTTGTTTAATGCAAATTAGCAGCAAAAGATAGCTTTCAAATACAAGACAAAATGCCATGTCAACCCTTTTGGGGAAATAAGCTAAAGCTTATGGTAGAACATTTGATTATTTAAAGGATGAATTATAATACAAATATGCTGTCGGTTTATTGGTAATTGATTTCCCTGGTAATTTAGCTTCATGCAAGTATTTTCTGGCATTTAATTGAAACAAGAATAATTTTGTAAAGTTAATTTTGTTCATGGTAAAATTACAAATGGACCTTTCAAGACTTTTGTCATGCTTGCTGGGAGAAAGTGTCCAGAACAATTGCCTTCCGAAATAAAGCTGTCCTGACCAGAAAATCTTGTTTGTACATAAGAAGTCTTAAAATCGGTTCCTAAGATAGATGGCTTCTCTTTTATAGATCAGTTTTCATACAAAAGAAGGCCCAGGACACCTCTTTACTTAGGACATTGTAAAGTTTTCCATAAAAAAATTACTTTTTTTTTTTTTTTTGGTGGCAGAGAGGAGGAGAGTGATGCGAAGGAAAATGGGAAAAAAGAAGAGAGTTCTTAAAACCACACTTCTTGATTCTATCCTCTCCAACTCAATATCCCTTTCCCCCCCACAGCTTTTCTCAAAGAATTTCAGCTCTGAAGTAGTGCTTAGTATCTTTTGATGGGCAGCCCTGGAGATTCTGCTTTGTTTTGTCTGATATTATACAGTATTTTTGTTGCTCATAACAGAGTACCGCTCACCAAACACTAGGAGAACTTAAGAATTCTAGCACAAAAGAGTATTTTAACTGATACAAAGGTGCAAGGAGTCCTCCCCAATTAAGACTCTCTGATTTGGATATGTATCTCTCTATCATTTGGTATAAGAATCTATATAAGACTTACAGAAGTTATTTTTATTTATGAGGTCATGCCTTCACGCCTTCTAAAGTAGCCCTTCATATGAATAATGCCATGATGCTAAATCATTCACTCTGATTTTTAAAGATCTCTCAAGTCAGTTAGAACAGCATCTCAAAGGGAGGTCTGAAGATTTCATGCTTTAGAATTATTTGGCATATTTGTGGGAAATTTAAATTCCTGGATTTTTATCCAGACTCATTGTATAAGGCCCTTTAAGGATTTAGAAATATTTCTAGCTTTTCTTTGGCATAGTAAAGTTTGAGCACCATTGGTTTAAAATAATGAATGACAATCAAGAAAAAGCTTAATTTTCAAAATAATAGTTGTGGCAAATTAAACCTTAAACATTTATATTTATATATTTTTATTTATATAAATAACTTGAGATATAACTAAAAAAAAACTTCAAACAAAGGGCATGACATTTTTTAAAAACTAGTTAAAATTATGCAATTTGTCATTATGGGCATTTTGCCCAGGTCTTTTAAATGACCATATTAACTTGGAGTCCCCTATCTTTTAAAATCATGCAGAAAGAGGACATTTTTTCATAGCTAGGAATTTTTTTTTAAATATTTCTCCTAAAATATGGAAACTCAAAATATGTTTTTGTAAATATATAATATTAAAATACTATTTATTGCATTCTGTGACATAAAAAAGGGGAATCAAGTCGAAACTTAGGACATATCTTTTAATTTAATGGCAGATTTCCTCCCCCATTTCTCTTAATTTGTCATTCTATCTTTGGTTTGAGTACTGGCTTTGAAGTCTGGTTACATTTTTGCATAATTATTGGTGACCAAAAATGATCTTGTGTTTACCAGCATCTTGGGTTCAGAAGCATCTCCGAGTTTTAGGTAAACTAAATACAGAAATCAGTTTAGCCAGCTGTGAAACATGATCAGCTCTTGGGTGTAAAACGACATCTGGTCATTGGCAAATTGCATTATGTAACAAAACTGAAGAGAAAGTGAAACATAGAAAGGCAAATTAAAGAGGGAGTCAGAGTCCAAGTGAAAGCAGTAGACTTCCAAGGTGCACAATGTATGACTAATTCAGACCCAGACGATCAGCAACGATCAGCAATAATAGATGCACAATCCCAGAGACTGACAAGTTGGAAGCTGGTCTACAGGTTTAAGATATAGGAGCAAGTCTTCCATGCTACCTCTTCATACCCCTTTGCACCAAAATATAGTCAAATAAGGAAACACGCACCTCAGAATGGAAAACATTACTTAGAATCATGTATCTGACACCTGATATTACTTGGTGTCTTTCATAAGAAACCTTTTTATAATTGAAGCAATTACTATTCCATGACTCCCAAAGATTCATTTATAACCTTGATCTTTTTCTTATGCAATTGTCACCTTGTTAATTTCCTATCTCTAGATTCTCTGCCATCATCTCAAATTCAGCCTTTCGAAAACAAAAATGAATGTTTTCCACTGAACACAAGATTGTACTCCTGATGTCTCAATTTCTGTCGGTAGTGCCGCCGTGTCCCATATTACTTGTCTTTAAAGTCTCTCAGGAGTCTGTAGGAGGTGCAAATGCCTATCCTAAGATTTCTAGTCAGTTTTACACATATCTGGTCAGTCTTGTCACTGTGAAGTAGGTTTGTTTGGAAAACAGTCCGAACAAATGTTGAGAAACATTTTTAATTCCCCGTGTCAAGCCACGTTTGTCAACACCCAGTGAAATCACACACTCCACTTCTAGTCGAGTAAAAGGAGAGCAAGTGAAACTTTAAGGATGATGTTTGATCATAGATATGCAACCAGCAGGAAGGTAGAGAACAAATAATAGAATTTTAACCTGAAAAAAATCAAGAGCCTCCTTTTTTGCTCAGTGAAGAAAGAGTTGCTGATTTTATCCAAATCATGTGTTGATGTGCACAGAGAATATTTCCTATTTTAAGCCTTTCTGGTTTTCTTCCTTTCTATCTGGTGCTAACATCAAGGCCAGGATGACAGAAGCAGATATTGGCAACACGTCCTAAAGACTCAGCATAAAGGTGCACGGGACCTGAATCAGGACTGAGAAAGAAGAAGTTGATGGGATCCTGGGGAGGAGACCAAAGGGATGACAATGACAGTTCTTTAATTTTAAGGACCTTTCTCAGGTGAGCTGGGGGTGAAGGGTGGGAGAATTTAAAGAATAGAAAGCACACCTAACCTTTTCCTCCTGCTCCAGCTCAAACTGTGTACAGATTGGAAGACACAACTAAATCCAAATAATTCAGGCTGTTTGGAATATGCATCTGGATCCTGGCTAATGGTAGTTTGGTTTTCAAATGGACTATACTACCTTTCTTTCTTTTTTTTTTTTTAATAATGATTTTTGTTTTTTCCATTATAGCTGACTTATAGTGTTCTGTCAATTTCCTACTTCAAGCAAGGTGACCCAGTCACACATACATGTATACGTTCTTTTTTCTCACATTATCATGCTCCATTGCAAGTGACCAGACATAGTTCCCAGTGCTACACAGCAGGAGCCCATTGCTTATTCATTCCAAGGCAATAGTTTGCATCTGTTAACCCCAGATGCCCAGTCCATCCCACTCTGTCCCCCTCCCTCTTGGCAACCACAAGTCTGTTCCCCATGTCCATGATTTTCTTTTCTGTGGAAAGGTTCATTTGTGCCATATAAAAAATGGACTCTACTACCTTTCTTTTCTACATACGATGCTGGGGACATACTGTTCTTCAGGGCGGAGCCTTAAGGGGCCATTTCTCTATGGCACGAGGACATTTTAAGTTTCGTCCGTTATAGAAATGCTGATGAGAAAGCTCTGGCAAGAGACTTCTAAAAGACATGGAGTGAGTAAAAAAAAAAGCTCTAACCCTTGACAGGACTGATATTTACCCTCAAGTATCATCATGAATTTGAATATTGACTATTGTACCTTTCTCCAGCCATAATAATGAACACTGTAGTTTCACAGGGTAACAGAATCAGGGTGTTGGAAACTGATAAAATGGGATGAAAATAGGCCTATCCACCTATCCACCTTTTCAGAAGCTGCCTTTTTATATACATCCTCTCTCATGGGCATACCTCAGAGATATTTTGCATTTGGTTCCAGGCTACCACAATCTTGCAAATATTATGATAAAGCAGGCCACGTAAATGTTTTGATGTCCCAGGGCATATAAAAGTCATGTTAGCAGTGTGCTGGAGTTCAAGGATGTAATGGCACTGCAGCTAAAAAAACAATGTACACACCTTAGTTTAAAAATACTCTCAACAATTAAAAATAAAATAAAATAAAAATACTCTCGCTAAAAACTGCTAACCATCATCTGAGCCTTCAGCAAGTCATAATCTTTTTGGTGGTGGAGGCTCATGACTCAGTGTTGATGACTATTGACTGATCAGGGCGATTGTTGCTAAAGGATGGGGTGGTTGTGGCAATTTAAATAAAGTAATCCAATGTAATTTAATTTTAAATAATACAACAATGGAATTTGCTGCTCAAATGCCCTTCCTTTCATGAACAATGTCTCTCTATCATGCAGTGCTTTTTGGTAGCTCTATTTTACCCATATAGAGTTTCTTTCAAAATTGGAGTCAATCCTCTCAAAGTCTGCTGCTATCTTATCAATTAGGTTTGTAAAATATTCTAAATTCTTTGTCATTTTTTCAACAATTTTCAGAGCATCTTCACCACGAGTAGATTCCATCTCCAGAAACCACCTTCTTTCCTCATCCACAAGAAGCAGCTCCTCATCTGTTAGTTTTATGGTGAGATTTCAGCAATTCAGTCACATCTTCGGGTTCCACTTCTAACTCTAGTTCTTGTGCTGTTTTCGCCACATCTGCAGTTACCTCTTCTGCTGAAGTCTTGAAGCCCTAGAGTCATCCATGAGGGTTGGAATCAACTTCTAAACTCCTGCGAATGCTGATATTTTTACTTCTTCCTGTGAATCATTTATAAAGTAAAGGCAGAGTAGATTTAGCATAACTGGTAAGGACCCTGGATTTTGGGAATGGTAAATGATCGCTGGCTTCAACTTAAAGTCACCAGTTGTATTAGCCCCTACAAAGAGAGTCAGTCCGCCCCTCCAAGCTTTGAAACCAGGCATTGACTTCTCCTCTCTAGCTATGAAAGACCTAGACAGCATCTTCTTCCAATAGAAGGCTGGTTTGCCCACATGGAAAGTCTGTTATTTAGTGTGGCTACTTTTCGTTAATTATCTTAGTTGCATCTGCTGGATAGCTTGCTGCAGCTTCTCCATCAGCACTTGCTACTTCACCTTGCACTTTTAGCTCCTTTTCATAAACCTCGAGAACTAATCTTCAAACTTTTCCTCTAGAATTTCATCACCTCTCTCAGCCTTCATAAAATTGAGGAGAGTGAGGACCTTGCTTTGGATTAGGCTTTTGCTTAAAGGAATGTTCTGGCTGGTTTGATCTTCTATCCACACCACTACAACTTTCTCCTTATCAGCAACAAGGCTGTTTTTTTGCTTATCATTTGTGCATTCATTGGAGTACCACTTTAAATTTCCTTCAAGAATTTTTTCTTTGTATTCACAACTTGGGTAACCATTTGGGGCAAGATGCCTAGTTTTTGACCTGCTCTGAGTTTTGACATGCCTTCCTCACTAAAAGTTATCAATCCTAGCTTTTGATGTATCTTTTGTCTTTTTTGTTTGTTTGTTGTTGTTGTTGTTGTTGCTATTTCTTGGGCCACTCCCGCGGCATATGGAGGTTCCCAGGCTAGGGGTTGAATTGGAGCTGTAGCCACTGGCCTACACCAGAGCCACAGCAACGTGGGATCCGAGCCGAGTCTGCAACCTACACCACAGCTCACGGCAACGCCGGATCGTTAACCCACTGAGCAAGGGCAGGGACCGAACCCGCAACCTCATGGTTCCTAGTCGGATTCGTTAACCACTGCGCCACGATGGGAACTCCTAGCTTTTGATTTAAAGTGAGAGGCATGTGACTCTTTCTTTCCCTCGAACAATTAGGGGCTACTGTAGGGTTACTAACTGGCCTCATTTCAAAACTGTTGTGTCTCAGGGAACAGGGAGGCCCCAGGAGAGGGAGAGTGATGGGGAATGTCTGGTCAGGGGGGGCAGTCAGAACACACACACATTTATCAGTTATGTTTGCTACCTTACCTGAGCATGGTTTGCAGCACCGCAACATGATTACAACATGAACATCAAAGACCACTGATCACAGATCACCAGAGTAGATGTTATAATAATGAAAAAGTTTGAAATATTTCAAGAAATGACCCAATGTGGCACAGCAATAAGAAGTGAGCCAACAACGGTAAATGGTGCCAGCAGACTTGTTCAACCTTCAATTTGTAAAAAACACATGATCTGCAAAATTCAGTGCATCAAAACATAATAAAAGGAGGTATGCCTATGTTTGCAGAGTAGTTCAGTCCTTTCTAGCTTATTCACCCTCCCATAGGTAAGGGGCAGGGGAAGAGTTAGAGCTACTTAGAAAGTTAGTGAGTCCTGCTATTGGGGAATTCATCGTAGTCCTTCTACGAGAGAAGGGAGAAATCCCCAAAACCAGCTCCTGAAAATTGCCAATGAACCTTGAGTACATCCTACACGTCTTGGATTTTGCCAAGGGTTTAATATGATTTATATCTTTCAGTCCTCCTCACCACCCTATGAGATGGCAGGTGTTATTATCCCCCTTTAAGGATGAAATAATAGATTGGAAAAGGTTCAATAACTTTCATAAGCTATCAATAATCATAATAATAATCAGACGTGTAATGATAAAGCAAACACTTGCATAGCATTTACTGTGAGCCTGGTTCTAAGTGCTTCATTTATATATCAACAAACGAATTCCAAACAATCCTAAGAGGTAGGTATTGTAATTATTTTTATTTTTGTAGATAATCAAATCAAAGTCCAGTTACTTTCCCAAGTCACACATCTAATAAGTGACCAAACCAAGCTTAAACCCAGGCATTCTGGCCTCAGAATCTGTGCTCGTAACTACTAAACTAGGCTAATACATTATAGAACCAAGGTTTAAATCCTGGCCTGCAAAATCCAAGCTTTTACCATCGATATCTACGTGTCACTCTTAAAATGAAGCCAGTAATATGAATATATTATAGTTTTACCTTTTTACAGTTTTTATATATGAATTTAAATATTGGATGTGTTCCATTGATTTAAGTATTCTTTCAACAGGGTTATAATTAAAGCAATGGAAAATAAGAACAAAAATATTTGGGTAAATAAACAATTTGAGAGAGTCATCTCCCCATAAATTTGAACTTGTGGGTGAACTGTATTTGAATGTGTTTTTAGATTAGCAAATTAAGTGAACTGTGGAAAATTACACCGTTGGTGTCTTGATGTAGTTAAGCTGCCTGACAAGTAAGTTATCTCAAAGAAAAGCAGTCCTATGTCAAAGCATATAGTGATGAGTGAATTAATTTGTATTTACTATTAGCGGGCAATAATGAATATTCTGCTAATCTTTAGAAATTACTTACACCTTATTCCAAACAGCACTCATCAAAACACCACAGACTTCCTTCATAATTTGATCTTTACTTTTAATCTGAAATTCATTTTACATTTATAATTATTGGTCTACTATGTGGTTTTTTTTTTTTTGCCTTTAGTAGCTATGCAAACAATAGCTTGAGACTAGTAGACACTTTAATCTTACTATTATTATCATTATTGAATGGTTCAAAAATATGTCACTACTTTTATGATGTCATTTTGAACTTGAATACACTAAGACCACTTATTGAAAAATCCTGAGTAATTTTAAATTGATGTTGACATTTAAAAGGATTGCCTGTAATGATAGTGTCTTGTAGCTGTAAGTACAGTCTGAAGTAAATCTAGTAATAATTATGGTTACATCTTGATCACTTGCCTTTTCCTGTTTATTAACCTTGGAAAGAAACATATTGTTAGAGTCATCTTTAATTCATATGAAAAATTAATCCCCTTTCCCTTCCATTTCAGACCTTAAAACAAGGATCGAGACTGCAAGTTCAGTGTTTGAACTTTTTTTTTTTCCTGGAGGGATTCCCACATGGAAAACTGAAGCAATACTACTAAAAGCTAAGTACCATGATCACACATCAGCTTTAGTACCTTCTGTTACCATCTTTTTAGGAAGGAGCCCCAACATGCACTACTGGTGTTCGCAGGGCTGCTGGAACCAGCTAGGGACTGAGCTGTCAAAACCAGTCCATTTGAAAAGAAAATAACTAAAGATGAAAACTCACCAGCTAACTTGAATTGCTGATCCCTGGAGGGTACTCTAAGGAAAGTTGGAAAAGATTATGTAAAATGCTCTCATATGTTAGGCAGGAAAAATTACTTATTGCCTCTAAACAGGAAGATTGTAAACAAGGTCTCCCATTTTCACAAAAAAAATAAGCAGCATCAGCTGCATAAGATGCTGCCCTCAAACATAGCTTTCAGAAAGTGTCATTGCGTTTAGATTCATCCACTTAGTGAAGAGAAACGGAAGAGATGGTCTCTTATTTCTTAGCCCTCTTCTGTGTTGGGCAGAGCCCGAAGTCTAAATAGGTAGGAGCTTTTATCCAAAACCTACACGTCTCCCTTTTCATCCTCAATCTAAAACAAGAGAGTTTGGCAGTCAAAGAAATAGTAACATATTATGTAGATTTGACACTGAAGATATGACCAAATCAGTATTTATTTACTGTCTTTCCTTATTAAGAATATGCATCATATGTGTATATCTAATTTGTGTTATTCATACTTTATTTTTTCTTTTTAGGGCTGCACCTGTGGTATATGGAAGTTCCCAGGCTGGGGGTGGAATCAGAGCTGCAGTTGCTGGCCTACGCCACAGCCACAGCCACAGCAACAGCAGATCTGAGGGGCATCTGTGACCTACAGCACAGCTCATGGCAATGCCAGATCCTTAACCCACTGATCGAGGCCAGGGAGCCAACCCGCATCCTCATGAATACTAATAGGTTTCATAATATGCTGAGCCACAGCGGACAGTCCCATACTTCACTTTTTTAAAACCTGGACGTAAACGAATAAAGTTTACAGTTATGCCAATGCTATCATTAATTGTAATTATGTTACAGTTTGTTGCTTTAGTATATAAATATTATAGGGAGAAGTAAGAAAATTTAAAGTATATGTGATGTCTGTTGTAATTAGGTATATTTATTTTTTACTTTTTGTTTTATTTTTATTTTATAATGATTTTTATTTTTTCCATGATAGCCGGTTTAGTGTTCTCTCAATTTTCTACCGTGCAGCATGGTGACCCAGTTATACATACATGTATACATTCTATTTTCTCACATTATCACGCTCCATCATAAGTGACCAGACATAGTTCCCAGTGCTATACAGAGGATCTCATTGCTTATCCATTCTGAAGGCAATAGTTTGCATCTATTACCCCTAAATTCCCAGTCCCTCCCAGTCCTTCCCCCTTATGTTTTAATTACAATTTTAAAAAGTTGCTAAATAAAGCAGGATGATTTAAGTTTTTGGTTCATTCTTGTAAATTCTGCTTAGCTCTAGTGCCTCTGTCATGCCATTCCTGATCAGTCCAGTCCATGGAGACCTCCTCTATGCAATAAACTCAAGGAAGAGTGGCTTCTAAATTTATCAAGCTACATAGGAAATGAGTTTCCATCCCTTTGGACCCTATGTTTCCAGATTTTATTGGCCAAAAATGTATTTGCTTAAAAACTTGTTTCTTTGCCATCTATTTACAGGTAGACAACAGTAGACAACAGTGGCGTTGAGCTGCCAAATTTGAAGTGCCAGGTCTGGGATTTGGATGGAGTGAAAGTGGGCAGAGGTGGTACAGGTGCTTGGAGGAGGCAGAGGCTGCAGTCCTGGGACTCCTGAAGCAGAGCAGAGTAGTGTGGATTAAAGGACTTGGACAGGGCTGGTGAGAGAGCTGATGGCTGAACATGTGTGATTGCCAGAATGCTGTGCGAAGTCAGAAGTGGGTCAGGAGCTGGGTCACCCAGTGTCCACATGGGATCTGACTGCAAGTGAGAGGCCAACAACCCCAAAATATGTAGAGAGAAATGAAGGGCAATCACATACATACTATCTATCCCATACACCCTAAGCAGGGTCCAGTCAGCAAAAGAGCCACGGCTGCCCCCTCTCTCTGTCATACACCTGGAGTGGGATTCCTCCTTGGGTCTTTAAAGGATCCTATACACTCATGAAATAATTGTAGCTAGGTATTTTGTCTCTGGTAAATGAACATAGCTTTTTAAAACATATTAATAATATTGAAGGGAGTTCCTGTCATGGCTCAGTGGTTAATGAATCCAACTAGGAACCATGAGATTTCGGGTTTGATCCCTGGCCTCGGTCAGTGGGTTAAGGATCCGGCATTGCTGTGAGCTGTGGTGTAGGTTACAGACGTGGCTTGGATCCCATGTTGCTGTGGCTGTGGTGTAGGCCGGCGGCTACAGCTCCGATTAGACCCCTAGCCTGAGAACCTCCATATGCCGTGGGAGCGGGCCTAGAAAAGACAAAAAGACAAATAATAATAATAATATTGAACATTTCTAAAGAATCACCGTCTACCTCTCCCTGTAGGAAGATTGTATATATAAGGGGAAATTCCATTGTATTCCTAAATGAAGGTTTTAAGAGTTCTTGTGTGGTTTTTCCATACTATCTTTTCCATTTGCCCTAAGAGAAATACCTTCAGGTAGGGAACAAAGAAATATGAAAGAAATGTCATTCTTTTTTTTCTTTTTTGCTTCCACATGGCATATGGAAGTCTTCAGGTTAGGGGTCAAATTGGAGCTACAGCTGCCAGCCTACACCACAGCCGTAGCAACTCGGAATCTGAGCCACGTCTGTGGCCTACACCACAGCTCATGACAACGCTGGATCCTTAACCCACTGAGCAAGGCCAGGGATCGAGCCGGAATCCTCATGGATTCTAGTTGGATTTGTTACCACTGAGCCACAATGGGAACTCCCAAGATATATCATTCTTGACCCTGACTGGACTTGTAATATGAGTGAAAATATATAATAAGTCACTGAAATTTTTTAGGTTTTTTCTTGTCACAGCATTATGTATCCTGAGTTGACTGATACAGACTATCATTGACCTTACTGTCTGTACTGAAGTTCAGAAAATATTTGTATGGCCTTTGATATTTCTTATAGTACTGTTTTAAAATCTTATTTGCCTCAATTATATGTCCCTTGAGAACAACCTCGGTGTCTTTTGTTTGTTGGATCTGCTATGAAAACCTCAGGTCTCTAAAACAAAATATTTTAAAATATGTCATGATGAATCAATGAATAAATACTTATATTCCATTGTAGTAACTCTGAATGACACAAAAATATGTCAAAGAAAGTGAAATTAAAATAAATATTTTCATGTTGAGAAATCTTTTAATTATCAATTGATTCAGTATTTCTGATAGTAAATCAAATGATTCTTATTCTTTTAAATGTGGCATCTATAACTTCTGCGTATAGTAAAAAGCACTTCATAACTATATTGTAAAAATAAAGTATCTACACTTAAGAGGCACTACTGAAAGCTTTATTAGGTATGTATAATGTGGCACTCATCACACTCATTTTTCATGAAAGAAAGAAAAAGCAGGAGTTCCCTGGTGGCTCAGCAGTTTAAGGATCTGGCCTTGTCTTGTCACTGCTGTGGTGTGGGTTCAATCCCTGGCCTGGGAACTTCTGCATGCCATGGGCATGGCCAAAGGAACAAAAAAAAAAAAAAAAAAAAAAAAAGAAGGAAAGGAAAAGCAGGAGGAGGAATTCCATACGGGGAGCTTTGTTGAGAATCTCAGGATATGTACTATAATTCTGAACCAGACCCACAATTTTAATGTCAGAAAATTAGGTTTCATCATGTATTGTCTGATCTATTGAAAAGGGTTACAATAGTAGCCAATTAAAATAGGATTGAAGTTGCTAATTAATATACTTAAGGATAGCAATTTCCAGAGTCCTAACTGCTTGTAGTAGTCTTATTCAGGGCAAACCAGGGTCCTGAGAGTTCTTAGACTTTGAACCAGTTGTTTGACGTTTGCTTGGTGAGAAGGACATAATCACATGACCATATGCCCCAGGCTTTGGTTGGAAGTGATGGAGTCTTTTGCCCTTTACCAGAGAACAGGTCTCTAGGGCTAGAATGCGTTTCTGGAATTCAGCACCAACATTGGCTTTTCTGCCCACACTGATATCCGAAATTCACGTTTGGAGTAGACCACCTCCTGTTTATATGTGCGCATGTATTTATTTCTTTTGATGCACTCCTGTCTCTGATAATTTTGAAAATATGTTCTTAACAGTCAGATGGTAGAGTTGCATAACCGTATGTTTTGATTTAATGAATGGAGGGCTTTGCTGGTATCCTTTTGTTAAATGTTTTCTGGTTTGTAAGAAGCACTCCCCTATTGCTGATTCACTCCCCTGAATGCATACTCTTTTTTAATTGGGGTAGAGTTGATCTAGTTGATCTACAATGTTGTATTAGTTTTAGGTTTATGCAAAGTTAATTGCACACACACACACAACACACACACACATATTTATTCTTTTTTCCCATATAGGTTATTACAGAACATTGGGCAGATCTCCCTGTGGTATACAGTGGGTTCCTATTAGTTATCTCCCCTTTATACAGTAGTGTGCATGTGCCAACCTCATCCCCCCCCCCCTCAGTTTCCCCTTTGGTAACCCTAAGTTTGACCTTGAAATCTTTGAGTCTGTTTCTGGCTACAAATAAGTTCTTTTGTATCATTTTAAAGTTAGATTCCACATATAAGTGATATCATATGATAACTGTCATTCTCTGTCTGGTCTACTTCACTTAATATGATAATCTCTAGGGCCATCCATGTTGCTGAGAATGGCATTATTTTGTTCTTTTTTTAAGGCTGAGTAATTGAATGCATATGCTTAGGACAATATTTAGTTGTAAAAAAAAAAAAAAGTCTCTGGCTTAATAGCTAGAAGACCTAGGTTCTAGATCAGGCTTTGGATTTTATTACCTGTATGACCTTGGTCAAATCACTTATTTTTTTTCTTATCTTTGAAATTATCATATCTTATATGTCTTATAATTATAATGTAGTATAATATGTCTGTGAAGTTATAATGTCTTCCTCACAGAACTGTAATGATGATTAAATAATATGCAGCTATGATAAGGCAGTGTGAACACAGACTTGGCAGAGCCATCAGGGACCACACCCAGAGCTTCCCGTGCTCCCAAACATCTCCCAACAGCCAAGACACCAAAGCAGTGACTGACTGGGGACCCAAGGAGCTCTACTTGCTCTTGAAAAGGGCTCTCACTTCCTCCCACCCCTGCTGGCTAAAAGCCTCCCACCACATTTGATTAAATGACCCTTAGGAGTCTTGGTGATGGTATATCCTATTTATCTCAGTCAACGGAAGATCCCCAGCCTCTTAAGTTATTTCTCATCAGACTCCTATTCCCATACGACTCTGTATATCTCCTAATTTGCTTCACACAAGCCCTTTCCTGGTCGATCATGTGCAAAATCTTCTAGATCAGGAGTTGGCAGATTGTGTGTGTGTGTTTGTGTGCATGTGTATGTAGACGCGATTTTTCCCCAGTGGAGTGGAAGAGGCAAGGGAGGGTAGGGAGGTGAAGTTGTGCGTGCTCTACACGACTGGAAAAAGTACTATATGCCCCTGTCATATTGTCTTAGAAGTGCTATAGGCTTTGGAGAAACCAAAGTGCTACGTGCTCATCTGCACTATGGCCTTGGGAGTTTCCCCACAAATCTTGGGTAGGTTTGGCTGAAGGTTATCTGGCACAGGTCAGGGCATGTGTCTCCATCATTTTGAGGCTCTTCAGCCTACTGTGTCTGAGCACCTGCAGCTGACCCTCTGTGCAGGGGGGTGGGGGATGTTTGGTGTCTTTAAAGGGTTGGATAGTACATATTTTAGGCCTGGGAGCCAAGAGGCAAAATCAAGGATATCATACATGCACTTACATAAACACCTAGTGTAACTATTTAAAAATACAAAATCTTGGCGTTCCCTTGTGGCACAGCAGGTTAAGGATCCAGCATTGTCACTGCTGTGGCTCAGGATGCTGCAGGTTTGATCCCTGGCTCTGGTAACTTCTGTGTGCCATAGGTGTGGCCAAAGAAGAGAAAAACAAAACCAAACAAACAAAAATGTAAAATCTACTCTCAGCTCCCAGGTATTAAAAAACCAGGGGAGTGGCTGAATTTGGCCATGTTGGCTGAACTTGTTCACCTCTGCTCTGTTTCTTCAGCTTTCTCCCCAACCTCTTCAGCCTCTTGGACTCCAGGAAACCTCGCTCTCTGCCCCCAGCACACCTCTGTCTGCTGTTGTCTCCAGTCATGACTGCCTCTTATAGAACTTCATACCCCTGGTCCTGGAGTGGGGTTGGGGGTGGGTGTCTTCCCTGTTCTGATTGCTGCTTTCAGGCATTATGACTTTATGACTTCACCCTCCACTTTAAAACTTTTAAACTTTTCTTCTTAGACACTTAAGTCATTAGATTATACTACTTTATTCCTGGTGTTTTTGTTTCTTTGTTTTTTGTTTTGTTTTGTTTTGTTTTTTGCTTTTTAGGCCTGCACCCGAGGCACATGGAAGTTCCCAGGCTAGGGGTCAAATTGGAGCTACAGCTGCCGGCCTACGCCACAGCCACAGCAAGGCTAGATCTGAGCTGCGTCTGCAGCCTACACCACAGCTCACAGCAATGTTGGATCCCCGACTCACTGAGTGAGGGCAGGGATCGAACCCGCATCCTCATGGATACTAGTTGGATTCATTTCCGCTGAGCTACAGTGGGGCTCTGATTACACTACTCTCTACTCTTCCATGCCACGATCATCTACAGATTCTTGAGGCACAACTCCCTCATCTTATCAATTTACACTCCTAAGTGGACCCTACCATTCTCTCTAACACAACTTCTGTCATAAATCTTGGTGATTTCAATCTCTGTGCAGCAAATCCATCCAGTAGCCTCACTGCCCAGGTCCCTGACCTCCTCATATCTCAGGAGTTTGCCTTCCTCCCCACCTCTGTCGCTCCAGCCACATCTTAACCTTGACATTTCAATTTTAATTTCAATTTCAAGGGCTCCAATCTCAGGATGCGGCCTGTTTACGCCCCCTTCCCATTCTCTCTCTCACACACACAGTCTCTCCGTGCCCTTATCCCAAAATTCCTTTCTTTCTAATTCCCCACTTTTTCACTGTCCATCCCACCCCTCAGACCCTCACTCACCTCCTTACCCAGCTTAGAAGCTGTGCTGTGTCATGAAATGACTCCCGCATCTACCACCTCAGCTTCTTGGTTTATCTCTCCTGCTTTTATCTCGGCTTTGCAAAACCCAAAACCTATAAAAATCAACTCATCACCCACTATGCAGCTGCCCAAGCAGCTGACTGGAGCTGGAGGAAGCACAAGCTCCCTTTCCTCTGTTTCTCTTTGGGTTCATAAGGACTAACCTCAGGCGAGCTCTTCAGGCTGCCTTATGAGCCTCCTTTATGTCTTTAGGCACTGCATGCCTCTCCTACAGGATTAAACGTATTTTCTTCTCTCTAACCGCCCACACTTTTTTTCTTCTGCTCTTTTTCAAAACATCCCTTTTCTTCTTATTTCATTGAAAAAAAAAAATGGAAACAATTAAAAGCGATGTCTGTCTGCTTTTGCACAAATCTACCTACCCGTACACATCTGGCCCATACGTTCTGCCTCCATCTGATGACAAAGGTGACTTGTCCCTGCTCTGTGTAAGGCTAGTGCCTCTTTTGTGCATGGTTTTTCCCTACCTGTTTCAAGGCCATTGTTTCTGTAGCTGCCCTTCCAACCCCAAATCAAATTATCCCTTTCACCAGGAACATTCCCAATATTACGCAAGGATGCTATACTACAACACATTATAAAAATCTTTGTTTGGTCCCAATATACTTTCGAATATCTTACCAGTTCTGTGCTAACTTTTCTAGAAAATCTCCTGAAAGACTATGTATAATCTCCCTCTACTTCCCTCCCCAAACTCTCTTAAACACACTTTATTCTGGTTTCACCCTCATCACTGCACAGGAACAGATTTTGTCATGTCACCAAAGAGCTCCATGCTGCAAAATCCAATGATCGCCTCTAAGTCCTTATTTCACTTACTTCGAAGCAGGTTTTCACAGAGATGATGACTTCCTCCTTCTTGAAACACACTTGACTCCTGGCATACCACTCTCTTGGGTAATCCTTCCACTAGATGCTCCTTCTCAGCTTTTTACTCTTCATCTTCTTCACATCTCAACGCTGGAGTGCTTCAGGGACCAATCTATGGACCTTTCCTATTATCTCTATATACTCAGTCTTTGGGGAACTCATCCAGGGCCTTAGCTTCAAATGTCATTTATTCACTATTGTTGGGATCATCTCCCTAGAATTTCAGACGCTGATATCTTACTGCTTATTTAATATATCTAACTGGATGTCTGATATGAACTTCACATCGAATATGTCCAATCTGAATTACATATTTCTCCCAAAATTCCACTTGCAAAACTCATCCCTTGTGCAGTATACGTTCCATCCTAGTAAACCAGAATTTCTGGGATCAAAAAATTGTGAGCCTTTGTTGGCATCTCCTTTTTCTCCCCCCACCACATCCCACATCTAACACAATTCTGTTGATTTTACCTTTAAGTTTTGTTGAGAATCTGACCACTTCTCACTAGCTCCACTATTGGTTCTTTGCTTCAAGGTATCATCTCCTACCTGGATGCTTTCAGTTGCCTAAGTGGTTTCCTTATTTCTATTTCTATAGTCTCTATAGTCTATTTGCTACTGAAGCTAGAAATATCCTATTAAAATGCAAGTCATAGATGACATCACCAGTGCTCAAAACACTAATAATTTTACATTTCTATTGTTTCCTTGACAATTTCCTGCTTTTTCTCTATTAGTATTGTGTTTGAAATCTTGAACTGACCCTTCATATTTTGTGTTTTTTTCCTTTCATATTTAGTATCCTCATGCTTTTTTCTATAATCTTGGATATTTGCTTGACATTATTTCCTTGCCTTTTAATAGAAAATGTTAATTTCAGAGGCCATATTTTCATTCCCAACAAGCTTTCTCTTATAAGCGTTACTTTCTTTTGTATAGCATCCTATTCTTGTTTTGTGAGTGTAATGTTTTTTGAACCTCCATGAGTGTGTTCATTGCAATTCTTTGAAAGTTCTCTTCTATTCCTGAATGATTTGTTCGTTTAAATGTTTTTCCTGTTAATTTATACAGATCTTTTTCTTCTAGGCTGTTCATTTTTCTTATCTGTCTGAAAACCCTTGGTTGTCTGTTTATACTTAAAAAAGAAGTATCAGTCAGTTAGCATGCATTTCCTCTGCAAATAGATAAATAGCTCGATGTGTGGTTATAGATTATTGACTGGCAGGCTTAGTTTTAAGTTTAGTGACCAGAGAGCAGCTATCAAGTCTCAAGTCTCTCAAAAGCCAAAACAATGAAGGCTTTATTCCTGGCAGTAACTTTCACACTAAAAACCTTGTCTTAACCCAAGAAGTTCATTCAAACTTGTCAGAGAAGAATCTCCAGGGAATTTCACATAGAGGCAATTAGACTCTGAATTTTCAAATTCTGCCACTTGGAGGTGCAGATTGGTGAATTGTTCCATATACAAATCTTCATTTAATATCCCTGTTTTCAACCTCATTGTTTGTTCTTGACAGAACCTCTGGGGTTCCTGATGGCAGAGAGCTCCTACCTCCTTCTCATTACAGTCTTTCACAGCAGGTCTTGGGCTCAAATGTTCTTATACAGTTTCAGCCATCCATTAGCTCTCATAACTCTTGGACTTTCAGAAATGAATTACAATTCCTCGTCTGCTGACGATTCAACTTCCCCATTCTCATTCTCTTTCTGGTTATGAGATTTGTACGTGTAGTTTTTACACTTGAACATACAATGCATAGCTAGGTTTGTGCCATGAGAGAAAGAGCTCTGTTCCTATTTTGCAAAGTTTGTCCCTATTACAACTGCTGAGATCGTCATATTTGCCATTTGGTGGATACAACTGGATTCCCTTGGATCTATACTAATGACAAGAACGATGTCCCTTGTGCCTAGTGAGAGTACATTTTCATGAAGAAAATGGCCTGGACTAGAGTCGGTATTAAAATCCATATGAAGGTGAAGTTGAATGGGCAGGATTTCAGTTCAACAATGTCTGGTAAAAATGTTCTTCCTCTATGGAACATGGTGAAATGTGTTAAGTAAATAAAAGGTCTTGTTTTCCTTTAGCGGCATCATGATGATTACTTACTCTGGGGCATTTTCATTACTAACACATGTTTGTTGCTTTTTGATTTGTTAAGTGTATATGATTCAGCATCATTTTCTCTAATACAAGATGACGAGAAAACCCTCAAACCACAATGGTTTCTGCTGGGATATCCTCTCAAACTATTTGCATTTGTCAACCAAGTGTAGTGTACTAAAGACAAAAAATAGGAGAGACTTTTTTTTCCCTCATTAATATAATGTAAACAACTCATAAACAGTCTCAGAAATAAGTACCAAAATTCAGTTTTCCATTGAAAATTCTTTGCAGAAGCAAAGGAAATTTCCTTCATTTTTGTATTTTTTTCCATTTTATAACTTTGAAACGATCATGTTAATATTTGGGGGAAGTTCTATTTAGTGATTTCACTACCAATTTGAATTTTCAGCCTATGTTTAATCACAGATTACTTCTCTAAATATCAATGATCAGCCTGGCCTCGGCATCCAGAAAGGTAGATGAACTCAAATGGATTTGAATATTCTGGATGTCTGTGAGCATTTTCTCAAACTATTTGATATTATTTAGGTGACTAAGACATTAAAATTATCTAAATTAAGTTTCCTTAATGTTCATTTCACCCAATCTGAGGTATTGCTCAGGCCTCTCTCAGACTCCTAAGTGTTCCTTACCTTGTGGTCAGTTCTCTGAGTCCCTCAAGAGGGCTTATTAACCTGGCTCCCCATTCACTTACTTCCCTGGGCTTCCTTCTACCTCCCGAGGCCAGGACAAGGCCAGACACGCGTGGCAGCCTTGAGAGCTGTGATCCTTTTGTTTAGTGTTACAGATTAAGGGAAATCATGTTAAAATTCTAATTTGTATCTTCAACAACATGACCTCATATAACTCCGATTTAGACATCGATACAACAAACATTTAGGAACAAGCTGAACTTTTGAGCTTCACTTTATATTACATCAGCTAATATGTGGTACATATTAGACTTTCATGAGAAATCATGTACACTGACCGATGTCCCTTTTCTGCATTCATAGTTGAATGCATTCTTCTTGGAGGAAGAGAGAAAAAATGTTTACCCTCCTTGGGAGGATAAAAGCTTTGTCTGATATTTTGTTCTCAGTTGGGGGAGTTAAAATACCAAATGCTCTTTTGTTTATAAAAGGATGATGAGGGTAGACTGTAGTTTTTTATTTTAACGCTGTTTTGTGACAGCATGAAAATGGCAACATTATGTTAGATGATCTCTTTCTTTTCCTTTATTTTGCTGTTGGCAAACATGGCACAGTGTGCCTATTTTGGTAGCCAAAATCCAAGTGTCTTATCCAGTGCTTTTTCTTTCCTTTAAATTTTCTCTCACTGTTCCAAAAAACAGACTTGAAGCATGCCTCTATAGCTCTTGAATGTTGCTTATGGCCTCAGGTCTGTGCATCGGATCTAATGGCATTTAGTCACTCTCATTTCAGATGGCTGGGAGACCTGGGAAGCACTGTGTGCCACAGGATTTGTTCACAGGTTTTATTTTTATTTTTTATTTTTTTTTGTCTTTTTGCTATTTCTTTGGGCCACTCCCGTGGCATATGGAGATTCCCAGGCTAGGGGTCTAATCGGAGCTGTAGCTGCCGGCCTATGCCAGAGCCACAGCAACGTGGGATCCGAGCCGCGGCTGCGACCTACACCACAGCTCACGGCAACCCCGGATCGTTAACCCACTGAGCAGGGGCAGGGATCGAACCCGCAACCTCATGGTTCCTAGTCGGAATCGTTAACCGCTGTGCCACGACGGGAACTCCCAGGTTTTATATCCACTCGTTGCCTTTGCCATCTTTCCGATGTTGTCTTCCTACCCTTTTCTTTCTCTTTCCTTTAAAGAGCTCCAGAGTATCAGGAAAACAATTCTCACTCTTGTTTAGTTAGATTTCCACCCCAAGTTTGATTTCGTTTTGTTTGAGTCATTATTGGGCTTCCAGGAGTCCAAAGAGTATTACTGTAAATGTAAAACATTTGTAACCAAGGTTTTAATTTTGAACAATTCTATTAACATAGAAAGGGATTTTTTTTTACATTCAAATTCAAAGTTATGAAAACATGACAGTTCTGCAGCTTACAAAAATTGACTCGATCTCACATTCAGTGGTCCAGTTATCGGAGCCAATGTCGGATCATTATCTAGGACTTTTAACTGTAGTTCAAAAATCTCATTTGAGAATTCTTGGGCTAGTAGTCTCACTCTTTGCATATGAGATTCTGGGCTTGAATTGTGACCTCTGCTTTCTTTTTTTTTTTTTTTTTTTTTGCTTTTTAAGGCTGTACTCTCTCGGCACATGGAGGTTCACAGGCTAGGGGTCAAATCAGAGCTGTAGCTGCCAGCCTACACCAAATCCACAGCAACGCCAGATCCAAGACACATCTGCAACCTTCACCACAGCTCACAGCAACGCCGGATTCTTAACCCACTGACGAGGCCAGGGATCAAACCTGCGCCCTCATGGATCCTAGTCATGTGCCACTAAGGGAATTCCTGTCCTCTGCTTTCTTATCAGCCCAGATTCTTAAGTAGTTGAGCCGCTGTGTTTTGCACCATTGGGAGCTTCTGGTTGGTCAGCCAAAGGAGACATAATAAGCAAAGCTGCTGGCAATAACTAGTCTGGGGGTCACAGAGGCATGGGAAACTGAGGCGAAGGTATGTAGAAATGAGATAAGGTCACACAATGACTGTGAAACAGAGAAAGTATTTTCAGCCATTGATGCCACTCAGAATTCTGGTAGCATCTGGTGACTGAAGCACATAGCCAGTCTGCAAGGCCCAGAGGTTAAGAGTAAAGCCATTCTTTCCATCTGGAGGGCTGAGTCCCTGGGTCCTACTGTTGCCTGCTCAGCTACCTTTGGCAGCTCCTCACCTTGGCAAATGAGGAAGGATTGTACTAGGTGCCTTAAAGCCATCTTCTACAAAATTAGCACAAATGAAGTTATTAACTTGTATATACTGTTTACCCACTTGACTTTTCCATTTAATATGAACTATACAATAGATGAATTAAAATATAGTTTCCTTGGCGGGGGTAACAATGACCACCCAGGCAAAATAATTAGTTAATTCTTAAGAGGTTTTTTTTTTTTTCTTCAGACTTTAGTAAAAGTGTCCTTTTTTTTTTTTTTTTGGCTGTGACACATTTCCCGGGGTAAATAATGCCAAATGGGAAAGGTATTAGGTTTGGGTGTGTGATGCTGCTATCAATTTATCTATAATGTCTTTCTTTTAAGGAAGATCTGTTATATTAAGTAGCTGATAAAAAAGGTATGGCTTTATTTAAAAAAAAAAAAAACCAAGAGGAGTTCCCGTCGTGGCGCAGTGGTTAATGAATCCGACTAGGAACGACGAGGTTGTGGGTTTGATCCCTGGCCTTGCTCAGTGGGTTAAGGATCCAGTGTTGCGGTGACCTGTGGTGTAGGTTGCAGACTCGGCTTGGATCCCACATTGCTGTGGCTCTGGCGTAGGACGGTGGCTACAGCTCCGATTCGACCCCTAGCCTGGGAACCTCCATATGCCGCAGGAGTGGCCCTAGAAAAGTCAAAAAGACACAAAACTAAAATAAATAAAATAAAAAAAATAAAATAAAAATAAAAAAACCCCAACAACAACAGAGGCAGCTCCATGATGCCTGAGAAATTAGCAATGAAAAGAGCACCTAGTTCCTTGCAGGCATCTCTGTCTTTTAAGTGAGATACACCCTCGAATACAAGAAAGGGATTTCAGCCACTGTGAGACCAAATGCTTAATGTTTCCAGAGCTTTAAAATATAAATGGCTTTTGGTATTTGACATGTTTATTTAAAAAATGCACCAGATTTTAACAAATGAGTTCTTGGACCAGATGATCTCTAATAATGTTTCCAGGCCTTCCATTTTATGTGTTTATGTGGCATTACTAATACGGACTTTTATGTATCTCTGATGTAAAATTATCTTGTTAAGACTATGACTGTTTTTAAAACTATGTGATCGCCCCCAGAGAGGTTCTATCAGTTTTTTTAAATAAACTACCCGGCAACCAAAATTTACATTCTGTTGGTAAATTTGCCAGGAAGGCCATTTCACTTGTTTATATTATGTCATAATCCCTGTTTTTCCTCATTCGCAGTTTATTACAAAATATAACTTAAAGTCATTTGTATGTGGTGCTGGAATCAGAGGATATTACCGTGCAGGGCTAATACTTCCAACCTCCCTGCCAGACTTTGGAAATCAATGTTCATTTCACATTGCACCCCCCCCACCCCAATCCTGCTCAACAAATACCCACGCCAAGAGGGATGACCCCTTTTAATTCCTTAATATAGGCCACGGTTCTCTTTGATTTATAGAAGACTGGTAGTCTATTTATAAAATATGTATCTGCAAGATGCAGTTTATGAGAAACTTGGCTTTGGGGACACATTAATTCTAACTGCAGATGCAACTTTCATGTTTTATAATATAACCCTGACAGCTGTAATTTCAGATTAAAGATTTTTCATTCACATTCCCATCCTGATTGCTCTGCACGGTCCTTATATTACCTTATTGTCAATAGCAAGTGTTCCCTCTATTGGGAGTCATTTAATAACCAGCTGCCATTTAAAGTGTGGACAGAACATTTGTCTCCGCCAGGCCATCTCAAGGAGAGTTCCCCCGCATACGGAGCTGGGACCTCTTCAAGAAAAACAACAGCTGGCCTTCACTATTGTCCTGACTTTTCCCTTTTTTTGTGGTGGCTAGTTAAAATAAACATGAATACTCTGGGTGCATTGCTGAATGCATTTGTGAGCTTGTTATTTTAGTAACCAAACCGTCCTCTCCACCCCCAACACTTATCCCACCCTGACCCCATCTCCTTTATGGGTCAAGCTTTCATTCTTTTCTGAGTTCTATAAATGTATATTCCTCTTCCAGTCCCTTGTATTGGTCACTAAGAATCGATCAACCTGGGTTGTAGGTTTAGGAGATATTGTAAAACATCTACTTTGGGGAAGGCTAGTCTATCTGCTTTTATAGATTGTGTTTGTAAATGATGCTATTATAATTCCAGTAATAGTAATGATAAAATAAGACCATCCCCCTGAAATATAATTATAAGTCCCAGCTCGAGGTCCATGGCTGATATATGAAAATGCATGCATGATTGGTAATGTTTTTATTTAGTGTCTACCTTTAAATTTCCTTAACATGACAGCTGGGGATTAGCTTCTATGGCAGGCAGTGGTAAAAGGAAATAAAACTGAAAAGTAAAGGAAAGCTTTTAAAAAATGGACTCTTTCATGGCTAATTAAACCAGAATACAAATCAATCATTGGAAATAAGTGATGAATTTTTTATGCTTGTGAGCTTACTGTACCCTGTAGTGCCTGCTATACACTGAAATTACAATTCCCATCAGCTTATAGGGTAATCGTTCACCTTAAGCTTTACCTTTATCTATCATATTGATCTGAGACTCCCAGGGAAAAAAGGAAAGCTGGTACGCTAAGGAAGTCTGAGGAGTAAAAATGTCTCAGCTGAGACACACTGGAACCTCTGCCTTGTAGGCTGGACTTTATCTTTTATTCTCAATTCATTTTAACTCTTCGGAAGAACCGCAGTCCTCAGTCCTCAGGCAAAGTGAATGACAGCAAATAGGGGAGGAAGTGGTGGCCCTTGGAGAGGCCCTGCGGTGGATTGGGTGACTGACTCTCCCCCGAGTCATGTCACATTGACCTGCTCCCTTGCTTAATGCTGACTAAGCGCTGGGTTTCGGATTGATCATGAAGAGTTACTGGGAAAAGGTGGCAGAGTCAGTGTCAGATTACAATATTACGGTGTTAAAGTAAGGTTGGCACCCCTTCTTTTTCTGATTATTTTCTAATATTTGAGGTCTCAGCCACTGCGACGTGTAATTTATTTTCTGGGTAGACTGTAATAACACATTTTTTCCTTGAGTATTGGGCCAACTTTTCACATAATGACAGGGTTTTTCTTTCTACGAGTGTCACATGCATGTCACGAGGGATCGTTTAGACCTCTAAATTGGCTCTTGAGTTTTACACTGAGAAAATATGACAGCACACAATATTCCTCATATAAAAATATGTTGAACTTGGAAATATTTCTTTCTCTATATATAAAGGTCTAAAACATTTGCAAAATAAATCCCAGGTACTCACTCACAGACATGAGGTACGATGTAAGGAAGTGATCGACTAAAACCAAATGAGTGGCATTCAAAGCCAAAATATGATTACGTCCACTTAGTAAAAGAGAATTACTGGAGTTCCCATTGTGACTCAGTGGAAACAAATTTGACTAGTATCAATGAGGATGAAGGTTTGATCCCTGGCCTTGCTCAGTGGGTTAAGGATCCGGCAATGCCTTGAGCTGTGGTGTAGGTTGCAGACACAGCTCAGATATGGCATTGCTGGGGCTGTGCTATAGGCTGGCAGCTGCAGCTCTGATTCAGCCCCTAGCCTGGGAAGCTCCCTATGCTGTGGGTGTGGCCCTAAAAAGACAAGAAAAAAAAAAAAAAGAAAATTGCTGATTTAAATGTTTCCTCTTGCCCATGTAAGATTCACAGACTGGGTGCTCCCAGGACATATGGTTTCTCTAGAGCATAACCAGTGCCATAACTAAGTTGTTGGCCTCTCAACACTAGGAGATATTCAGGTCTATGACCCGGCTTGGTGACCTTGCTTCCCCGGGCTGCTTGGGCTTCTCTGGGCTATGTTAAGGCACTTCCTACACCCACCACTCCCAGAGTGAAAGAGCATCCTTCCAACCTTAGCTCAGCTCTCCTATGTGTCATTATCTGAGGGCAGAAATAAAGAATTAGGCCAGCTGCATCCATGAGAAAAGCCGGGGCCTGGAACATCTGCATTTCAAATACAGCTCTAGATGAATAATAAATCGAGATGTCTCTCCCAGAAATTGGAAAAGAGGTCCCATGACTAATCATCCCTATAACAGCACTAGCTTTAGAGTTTGGGGAAAAAAAGTGAAGGTATCTTCATTGTCTGCCTCTGCACTTGAGTACCTACCAGCGGATGGTTCAACACAATTGAGAAAGCATTTAAGGTATTTACCTTCAGTTTTCCCCTTTGTTTTATTAAAAAGCAAAACAGAAAATGAGTTATTCTTTAAAAATGTAAAGCAGAGAGAGTGCAACACAGAAAAACCCCATGAAAAGGCAGACCCTCAACATCTAAAAGGAATCAAAAATTAGAAAGACCAGGCCTCCTGGTGCTGGCTGTCTCACTGTTGACTGTAAACAAAGTGTGGAGACCTCTGGGAGTTAATGGGGCTGTTGTTTGGTGTTTACTCATCCCAACAGGATCTGGTTTCTGATAATCCAAGACTCCTGTGTATTGATGAGTGTAGGCTGGTGGTGAACTAGCAATGCCCACTTCAAGGTAGGGGAGAGGGGCTTGTAAGCGCTTGGTGGCTAGGTTGAGCTGAAAGAGTGTTTATTTAGAATTCCTCCTAAGTCCTCTAGGACCCTAGCAAGGGCTGCAGAAGTCAAATTCCCCAAAGCCCTGTATATCTTTGTAGAAGTATCTGCTTGGTGAAAGACTAAAGGGGAAATCTACAACATTCTTTAAAGGAGCCCAGGGCATGCTATCTCGCATTTGTTGTTTCCTTTAATCGAGTGAGTTTTGATGGAACATCATTTAAACATAAGCTATTTCAAGTCATTTCAATTCTTCATCTTTGCTCTAATAGTAAATTTTTCAGAAAAAAATCAAAGGTAATCCATGATTTAATGACATACTAATATTTTTTTGCTTTCATATGCCTTCTAGTGGTAAGGTTTTATTTTTCCTGCAGTTTTTTTCTTTCCCCATTTTTGGCCACCCACAGCATATGGAGTTCCCTGGGCCAGGGATCATGTCCAAGCCACGGTGGAGACCTAAGCTGCAGTTGCAGCAATGCTGGACTCTTAACCCACTGTGCTGGGCTGGGGATTGAACCTGAATCCCAGTGCTCCCCAAATGCCACCAATCCCATTGCACCACAGTGGGAACTCCTCTTCCTGCAGTTTTATTGAAATATGATTTCCTTAAAGTTTCAGATTTAAGCAGATACTGAGACAGTTTTAACAGGTTCTTCCACATCAAATAGAGGTTACTTAGTTATAAGCTCCCATGAAAATCTTTATTCCCCTGATTTCTAATCATGGTGGTTTTTCTGGAGAAGAAACAGAACTCTGGATGTTTAACTCAATGATTCCAACCTTGTGTAGTTTGACAACCATTGATGATGTGATTTCAAACTTAGAACCATGAAGATAGTGTATGAAGCAATCGCATTGTATACATCCAGTGCCGCTGGAGTTAAACCATGGTGAGTGGTAATACTCAGTAGCTATCTGATCTTGTCAGAATCATTTCTTTTCTGTCTCCAGCTGAGTTACCATCATTCTGCTTCTCCACCAAAAGAAATAAGACACCGTCTTTGCATGTGTTAAATCAGGCTTTTCTGAGGATCATATTTTGGTTAAAATGCAAAATTTGAAAACACACTGACTTGTTATAGTGTCAGTAGCTTCGATGTATGTATTTAAGAATGCTGTATTTGGAGAAAGATGTCGCACATTCCTTATCGTTTTGTTACTGTAGTTTTTTATCATCCATCATTAAGATCTTTAGTGAAGTTTACCGTATTATTTCTATTCCAGAATATGTTTTAAAAACAGTATAGATCGTAAGATGATGATATACAAGCTGTGTGAGACTGAAATAGCTCTCATTCTGTTTCTGACTTTTCACCCCAGAATGATATTTTATGATGATCAAATACATATATCAGCATCTCTTCCTAGTTAATGGTAGTTTTTCCACATTGATAGAAGTGGACAAAGGCAAACTAGCTTATAAACTGTTTACCGATAGTGTAAGACTATACAAATCTTGTATCTATTAATCTATCAATAAATGTTTACTGAGTACCTACTGTATACTTAATAGAATGAAATGTATTGCATAAATTATATAAAAATAGAATAGTCTCAGTTCTTTCCAGGGAATTATAATCACACAAGGCAGACATGACACATTGGAAACAGTTCGCTAACACAGAAAGCACATATACGCATGTGCTGGATACTCAGAAGAGCTGATTTGTGAGATGAGAATTTGGTGATGAGTTTGGGCTCACAAGGAGAAGCTGTTTGGAAGAAGTAGAGTTTGAAATGAACCTTAAAGAAAAGCTTGAAATTAGATGGAGAAAAGGGAGAGAAAGAGTGGGAAGTCATACCTGGTGTGTGTTCAGAAACCAGTAAGGGGATTGGCCTGAAGAAAGGAGCTAGTTTTAAGGAAAAGCATTTGGATGATTAGAAGAGAACTTTCATTCCAATGTGAGACAGCCATTGGTGACTTGGGGCAGAGAAAGAAAATTCCATAAAATCTGCAAAATAATTGGATAAGAGAAAATCTAAGGCCAGTGAATCAGAGGGCTTAAGCAAGAATAGTTAGTTCAAACTGAGAGAAAATAATTGGTGTTATTTGTCCATTTAAATATGAGTCTTGGTTTTGTTTCAAATATTCATTTTGAAGAACTGCAATTTGTCATCAAATTGGCTCTTCTATAGCTTTTTTCTGGGAAGGTTTTCTAATAGTATTTAAAAACTACCTTAATATTTTTCTTTATTTTTAGGGCCACACCTGAAGCATATAGAAGTTCCTGGACTAGGGATCAAAGCAGAGCTGTAGCTGACAGCCTATGCCACAGCCACAGCAATGCCAGATCTGAGCCATCTGAGCTGCATCTGCATGACCTATGATGGGATCCTTAACCCACTGAGTGAGGCCTGGGATGGAACTCACATCTTCGTGAATACTAGTTGGATTCTTAACTTGCTAAGCCACAACAGGAACGCTCTACTATTTTTCTTTTGAAAATCTTTCTATTTATTTTACTAGAAGGATGTACATACACTGAAGAACTTTTGTAAAATATCAAATCAGCATGAAGAAAATGAAAGTCATGTAAAATTCCACTTTACTTTTAAATGATACCAATAATGCTGCAGCATACAATTTTTTAGTTATCTCTAGACTCACATTTTTACCATTGTTGCCAAAAAAAAATAGCATCACACAATGTCTGCCATGAGAAAAAATATTCATTATATACTCAAGTGAAAAAATTACAGAATAATTTTTTCTGAAATAGTAATCTAAGTGGGGATGTGTACTATGTCGTTGGAATAACCTATGTTTATTTCCTTAAGTGTCCTACTCTTGGACATTAGGTGGTTCCCAAGTCCTTCTGTGATAAAAATGTTTATGTAAACATCCTTGTCACACACAAAATCATTTGTTACAGTTCTTCTCTCTACTAGTTCTTCTCTCTACTAGTATTTTTCATCGTGTGACAAAAACTGCTCATTTTGCCACCCAAGTTCATTTTTTTTCTCACTTTATAACATAAAAGTTAATTGTTAGTGGTTATTTATTACGTGCTAGGCAGGTGCAAAATATTTTATGGGCATTATCTCATTTACACTTACTGTCACGGAACTTGTCTTTGGGGAATGTTTGCCATTCTTGTCATTGTTATTAGCAATAGAGAATGAAAATAAAGAGTTATGGTGTAGATGGTCTAGAAACCATATTTTGATGTGGTATTTAGCCTCTCTATATCTGAATACAACAGTTATGAAAATTTCTATCGAAATCTTAGGATGCTATCATAATGACACTGAAAACTTTACTATGGACTTTGAAAAATTATAATTATAGGATGTCTATAATACTACCATTGTTTTTAGCTTAGCAGTGACAGTGTTTGAAATAGGAGTTCCTGTCATGGCTCAGTGGAAATGAATCTGAGTAGCATCCATGAGGACGTAGGTTCGATCCCTGGCCTTGCTCGGTGGGTTAAGGATCTGGCATTGCTGTGAGCTGTGGTGTAGGTTGCAGATGCAGCTCTGATCCTGCTTGATGTGGCCCTGGTGTAGGCTAGCAGCTGCAGCTCCATTTTGACCCCTAGCCTGGGAATTTCCATATGCCATGAGTGTGGCCCTAAAAGACCAAAAAAAAAAAAAAAAAGAAAGAAAGAAAAGATGTTTGAAATATGTTATTCCTTTGCAAATACAAATGGACAATATAAGGCAAATTATGTAATGCACTTGGTTCTTGGAAGCAAGTTTTTACAGAGATTTAAATAAATGCCTTTGTGTCTGAACAGTGGAGGGATCAAATTGTCTTCCTCCACCTCCTCTCAGCTGAGTTTCCTTTCCCATGGAAGTTTCCCTCTCCCCCACAGAAAATTTGGCTGTAAAAGATGTGCGTGCAAATGTCCACAGGTGTTGAGCCTGTAGCATAATGTCAGGCACACAAATGAACAACACAGGAGCTTAGTAAACTACATATGCATCTGCAAATAATTGCCCACGGTTTCTGAAACTGGGCCAGCAAGTGTGTGTGTGTGTGTGTGTGTGTGTGTTAAAGCCCCTATGTATATGCTCTTCTTAACTTGTTCCAGATTTAGGCTAAGTTGCACTCCCAATTTCTAAAGGCCACTAAAGGCCATTAGTAAGGCCACCTTTTCCCTGTAAAATGTCATGTAACCCAGCACCTGGAAACCGTAACGTAAAACCTTGGTAGGAGAAAAAAGAACATTTTTGTATGTGCTTTAAGCTTCACATATTGGAGAAAACCTGAAAAGGAATGCTTGCATCTTCTGCAAAATAAGTCTTTAAGACACTATTCATTCTACAGTTTAACTCCCCCCTGAGCAAGGGACTACATGATAAATTTCTATTAGAATTTAGGAGCCACAGAAAAATAAAGTTTGCCTTAAAAAAAGACGCCAAGTAACAGCTATGTTTCATTTTATTGGCCAGTAGGAAGTAGATAATTCATTTTTCCCAGTCCTTTGGTCTGATCTAACAATAAGCTCAGTGTAGTGTAGACAGGTTGTATGTGATGTCTATTTTGTTAAATTTCATTTTAATCCTTTGGTTCAAGTAATACAAAATGATATAGTTACATAATTGGATAACACGTCCATTAGGAAGAATGATAGTATCATCCTATCGTGGGAACTGCGGGACTCATATTTCTGTCCAAGAGCTCACTCTGAATTATTAAAGATGATATGCTCATGGCCCTCATGCCTGTTGCTAGGGTTGCTTTCTTAGTTCAAGTCTCAATTTTTTTCTTCTATCGCTGCTTGCCTCCTTCATTCCAGTCTTGTTCCCCTTAAAGCCATCCAAAATAGCACCAGAGTTTTCCCTCTATAATGAAAATCTGAGCATCTCTCTCACTTGCCTTTGAGCAGTGAATGGCTCCCCAAGGATGTTTCATAAAATACAGGGTTGTGGAATGATTTGTGACTGTGTATCAAAAAAGCAGTCTCTATTCAAATACATTGGAAAGTTTCTTGGAGTTAAATGGATTTCTTTATTGCAAGACTACTCAGAGCGTTTGAAGGTTCTTTGGGAGCTTACTCCGAGAAGGAGAGGAAAATCTGCATAGTCCCCCAGATGTCTATATCCACAGGGCCCCTTGCTGGGGAAGTCGCCACCTACCTTGTCAGCCTTATCTTGGCCCTAATATGTGCTTGAGGACCTGGTATCTCTGGGCCACCGCATAAGCTTCCTCATCTCAGTGTGAGTTTGTGCTGTTCCTTCTGCCTGTGAACACATTTCCCTTTCTCTCTCTAAAAATTCATAGTCCTTCTTCAAAATCCAGGTCAGATTTTTGTCTGTCCTAGAAACTTTCTCTGATTTCTCTAAGGCAGAACTAGTCTTTTCTTCCTTTATGTGGCCATTGAGCATTCTCTTAAGTGTCTATTATTGAACTCCTTACTGTAAGTTGTTTATTCATTTATTTTCTCACGCACATCTTTTATCTTAATAAAGAAAGCATACTCATGATTTAGACTTCCCATTAAATTTATAGGTGAATATGGCAACTACTCTTCACAGATGCATCCCTCCTCAACTAATCATAGCTGTCAGGTTTCGTGACAAGGCTAAGTCATAAGAAGTCTTGCAATTTTCAAATGGGGTGGGTAGAAGTCTCATTCTGAGGAAAGCTTGCTACCATGTATGAAGGTTGACTATACTGAGGCCATTGTGCTCTGAGAATGCCCACAGTAGGTTTGTGAAGAGATGGAAAGAGAGAGAGAGAAGAAGAGAGAGACACTCAGTCAGTACCCTGCTGTTTCAACATTCCAGGTGAGGAACCAGAAGCTGTGAGAGAAGTTATCTTGTGTATCTTGCCCAGCCACTAGCTGACCTTCACCTGCAAATATACATGGTAATTGTCTAGCTAGACCAGTCAACTTGGAAGTGGGGTGATGTTCTCACACACACACACACACACACACACACACACACTACTTTGGGACCAATTGAGAGGGAAGCTGAAAGGACCCTCAAAAAACTGTTGGTAAAGGTCTATGTCAAAAATTAATAAAGCCTATGTCAAATGACTTCTTTAGGTTGCGCATTTTAAGATTTAGAAACAAGAAATATGAACAAAAGGAAGAAACCATTCAGTTCTCAAGTAAAATCTGGAGGACGCATTTCTGAGACAGTTACTTGCTACATTAAAAATAAAAATGTTTGCCATATCCAGCTTCTCACCCACCCAGCCAAAGACTCTCAAGGGAAGAAATGGCTTCAAGCTAAGTGAATAAACTAGGGTGCTGCCAGGAAAATATTGTTTCAGGGTAAAGAGTTCAAGATTCTTGTGTAAGACTGCAAAAATACTCCTCTCAGGTAGACTATGGATGGGCTAACTTTTTCTTGAAAGATCCAGGTAACAACTAACATAGGTTTTGTAAGCCACATAAGATCTGTGTCCCATATTCTTTGTCTGTTTATTGAAGCATAAGACCCAGAACATGAAATTTGCCATAAGGGACATTCATCCCACAGCACTGTGTGACCATCACCACTATCTAGTTGTAGAAGATTTTAATCACCTAAAAAGGAAAATCCAACGTATAAGGCAGTCACTCCCCAGTCCCTCCCCTTCCCTGTCTGTCAACCACTTGCTGATTGGTCTCTGACTCAGAAGGTTTTCCTTTTCTGAATATTTTATATAAATGAAATCAGGCAATATGTGGCCTTTTGTGTCTCCCTTCCTTTGCTTACTATAATGCTTTCAAGGAGCATCCCTAGTGTAGCATGTATCAATACTTTGTTCTTTTTTATAGCAGGATAATAAATATTCCAGTGTATTGAATATATCGCATTTTGTTTATCCATTTATCACTTTCTGGATATTCAAGTTGTTTCACCTTTTGGCTGCTGTGAACAATGCTATGAGCATTCGTGTGCAGATTTTCCTTTGAATTCTGATTTTTAGCCCTTTTGGGTACATATCCAGGAGTAGAACTGCTGAGTCATAGGGCAATTCTTTTCAATTTACTGACTGGCTGCTAGATTGTTTTCCATTGTGGCTGTGCCATTTTACATTCCTATCAGCAATACAGGAGTTTTCTAATTTTTCCATGTCTTCACCAGCACTTGCTGTTTTCAGGTTTTATTTATTTAAAAAAATTAAAATCACTGTAAACTATATATAGTGGTATCTTAGTGTAGTTTTGATTTGCATTTTCCTAATGACCCAGGATGCTGAACTTAATTTTCATCTTGTTGCCATCTATACATTTTCTTTAGTAAAATATATGTTCAAGTCCTTTACTCATTTTAAAATTAGATTGCTTGTGTTTTCATTGTTGAGTTAAAAGAGTTCTTTATGTATTCTTGATATTAAACTTATTTTGCCAATATGCTCTCCCATTCTGTGGGTTGTAACTTTCACCTGGACAATAACATATAAAAGAATGAAGTTAGACTCCTATCCCATGCATGTATATAAAAATTTAACTCAAAATGGATCAAAAATACACAAAAGAATTAAAACTACAAAACTCTTAGAAGAAACATAGGGATAAATCTTACTGATGTTGGGTTTGGCAGGGGTTTCTTAGATGTGACACCCAAAAGATGATCAACAAAATAAAAATAATTCAAATCAGACTTCCAAAAAATTTAAAGCATCAAAGCACAATATCAATAGGTGAAAGTTTGGGGGTAGATTGTTATATAGCAATAGACAACCGAAACAAATGGGGAAACTTCTAGGCCTCAATAGGCAGGCAAAATGAATGCAGCTACATAGATAACACAAATGAAGCTATTAATTCTGGAAGAGTGATTCCATGCACAATGTGGATATTAAAACAAAGACACAACGGAATAATTTCATAAAATCTCAAGCTGTACCAGGTAATTAGAAGGAAGAAAGTACAGATGTCTTAATGAGGCTCATATAACAATAGCTGTTTACCTTTCCTCACATTGCAAAACCATTCAGAAGCTGGATTACTTCTGGATGAACTAAAGGAAGGCTCTTGATCATTTAAGTAAAAAATCCTCCTAAAGTTGACAATGATCCTAATGATGGTTCTTCCATTGGTAGGACAAGGGTCAAGGGGGAAAAGGGTACATGGATAGTGTGCTTCTTTAACATCTAATATTTTGTGTCTTAGAAGTCCAGCCGTGGAATGGATTTCACTGCCCATAAACTTAGCCCCAAATCTTCCCATTGCCATTAGTCAAAGTGCAATGAGAAATACAATTTTCCCAGTACTTCTGGCATTATCTGCTGTATTGTGAATCAAATGGCTTTCTCAGGTAGTGGAAATCAACCTTTCCCAATGTAAGAATATCTCTTAATCAATCTAAAAGGTCCCATGGAGTTCCGGTCGTGGCTCAGCGGAAACAATTCTGACTAGGAAGCGTGAGGTTGTGAGTTCAATCCCTGACCTCACTCAGTGGGTTAAGGATCCGGCCTTGTTATGAGCTGTGGTGTGGGTTGTAGATATAGCTCGGATCTGGTGTTGCTGTGGCTGTGGCGCAGGCTGGCAGCTGTATCTCCAATTAGACCCCTAGCCTGGGAACCTCCATATGCCGCCAGTGCGGCCCTAAAAAGCAAAAATAAAATAAAAGGTCCCATGTCTTTTTTGGTGTTGGTGTAGGTGTTGGTTTTGTATTTAGAGATTGCTTTTTTCACTGGTTTCTTTATCAGACAGAGGCCCTATGTTTCTGAAGCAGGCAATCTTCCTCCAACAACTGGTGGAAATCTGGAAGACTAGTTCACTCAGCAGAATCTACACCTGAATATTTCTTTTATGGTGATGCCCAGCCACTGATTATTTGCTTTGTTAGGTTTTGGGGAATGCCATCCTTGGCTTAGAAGTTTCTCTCATTAGTTTCGTGATTACTGAAAACTAGCAAGGGCTTAACCTGCTTTTTGTATGTAGGGAATCGCTATGGGATATGGCAAAAGTAATGCCAGCCAGGGTAGAGCAGACTTGAACTGGCATTTGAAATGCGCGATGGAAGGAGAGAGAAAGAAAAAAACTGACCTAAGACTTGCCTTCATTGGTGTTTTGACATAATTATGTAGAGATGCTTGTCTTTTTTGCTGTTTGTGAACTACTCAAGAACGACTCCACCTTAGTCAATTTTGGGTCCTTCGTCAGTATCATAAGGAAGTGCCACATTAAATTATTTTAAAAGAGAGGGGGTCTGTTGTAGTGGCTAAAAGCATGGACTCTAGAGTCAGACTGCCTGGATAAAACACCTGCTCTAGCAAGTAGCAGCTGGGTGAACTTGGCCAAGTTACTTAACAGGTAGGAGGTCTTTGTTTCTTCTCCTCTTAAAGTGCGAATTATAAAATTATCTCCTGGGGCTGTTATGAGGATTACATTAATTAATATATACAAAATACTTAGAAAGATGGCTGGCCTTGACTAAGCACTACAGAAGCATCATCTGTTATTATTATTGTTACTATTAACACAAAGCAGATATGCTTAATATCTGAACAACAAACAGTGCCAAAAAAGGTCAAAGCAATGGCAACCATTGAAGGAAAGATTTTGCCCATATTGTTCTATTTAAGAGGCGGGCATCCATTTGCAGCAACATGGATGGACCTAGAGATTATCATACTAACTGAAGTGAGCCAGAGAAAGTTAAATATCACATGATACTGCTTATAGGTGGAATCTTAAAAATGATACAAATGAGCTTATTTACAAAACAGAAACACACTCATCAATGTAGAAAACAAACTTATGGTTAACAAAGAGGAAAGGGGGAAAGGATAAATTAACAATTTGGGATTTCAGATAAACACTATTATGTATAAAATAGATAACCAACAAGTAAGTACTAGACAGCACAGGGAATAATTAATAACCTATAAGGGAAAAGAACCTGAAAAAATGCGTAACTGAATCACTTGGCTGTATACCAGAAACTAATACAATGTTGTAAATCAATTATACTTCAATTAAGACAGAGAGGAAAAAAGAGGTGGGCATTAGATTTGTCTTATATCTAAGGAAATAGTGGCTTAGAGCAGTTGAATAACTTGTCCAAGATCACAGAGGTAGTAAATGACACATCCAGGATGTGTTACTAGTTTATCTAGTTTTAAAACTATACACCTTCTCACATGCTATCATAAGTAACATGGAAATGGAGGCAATGACTCCCTCTGCTAGATGGTCAGCAAGGATTTGCAGAGAAGGTAAGTTTAAAAATTCCCAAGTGGATCCGAAGAAAAAAGTTTCTAGTCAATGTTTTCTAACGCTTTTTTTTTCCTCAGTGTCCTAAGGTGTTCTTGTGAGTAGAAGGGAAAAAAAAAAACTATAATACTTAGCAAATTGTTTATATTAAAAAATTGTTTTATTTAAACATTTAAGTTCAGTTTTATGAATCTTATTCTACTTTAAAAAAATATATCTTTAGGTAAAAGTAGACCAGTTATCTTTTAGGGAGCTCTCTGATTAAAATTCATTAACTCAAAGTGAAAGCACTCAATTTCTCTTTGAAGAATCCATCACATTTTTAAGCTTAATTAATTAAATTACCTCAAACATTTTCAAAATGTACGTATAAATTTAAAATAGCCAAAATCTGTCTTTTTTCCGTTGCAGGTGTACTATACAATGATTGGACATTTGCATATTTATGAAGTGATCGACTGTGATATTCTAGTAGCTGTCTGTCCCCAAATAAAATTAATACAATGTATTAACCATACTCCTGATGCTGTATATTACATCCACATGGCTTATGTATTTATTTGTTTATTTATTTTTTTAATAGTTATCCACTTTTGCATTCTTTTTTTATGAAATTTTGTTATAGTTGATTTACAAAGTTCTGTCAATTTCTGCTGTACAGCAAAGTAACCCAGTTATACATACACACATATATATATATATATACACATTGTTTTTTTCCACATTATTCTTCATCATATTCCATCACAAATGATCAGATATAGTTCCTTGGGCTATACAGCAGAATCCCATTGCTTCCCCAAGGCTTATTTATATACAACTAAAGTTTGTACCTCTTAATCCCCTTCACCTTCACAACCTGCCCCCAATTTTTTAAAAACATTTAAATATTTGATGAATAAATTCACTGCCCTAATATGGAAAAGTTTCCCAAATGCTTAAATGGCTCTGGAATTCTAGTAAATACATCTTAAAAATCAATAATTTTGAAAATAGATTTTTTTTTAACTTTTGTTTTGTAAAATGTAGAGCTTTATCTCTATTGACTTGGAAATTGATTCTTCTAATTATTGATTTTTTTATGGTCTATATTAAATTAGCATGAATTCCAAGGACAGACTGCTAATTATTACAGTATTGAAATGTAATTAAACACTTAAAAACTAATCTGTATTGCACTTCTACTTTCAGATGATATAGAACATACTTTGGTATTGTTGGGTATCAGCATTATGAAGACCACTTACCATTGAGTTGGCTCAGCTCTTTTATTAATTTTCATCATTATTATTATTTTTATCTTTTTAGAGCCACACCTGTGGCATATGGACATTCCCAGGCTAGGGGTCGAATCGGAGCTACAGCTGCCAGCCTACGGCACAGCCAGAGCAACACCAGATCCAAGCCACATCTGCAACTACACAACAGCTCATGGCAATGCCGGATCCCTAAGCCACTGAGTGAGGCCAGGAATGGAACCTGCGTCCTCATGCATGCTAGACAGATTCGTTTCCACGACAGTGGAACTCCCTGGTTCAGCTCTTTTAAAAAACTTCTAATAATATACTTTTGGATAAATAACTAACATTTTTGGATAAAACATCTTAAAATATATGGTAGTTTATATTTTCTGAACTTTCAATCAATTCGTATGTCTCCCTAGATCTTTTTTAGTATCGTCTTAATTGTTTCTCAGCACTCTTTCTGGCCGCTGACCATAAAAATGTTTCAAAATAAGATTTAAGGGTTACGCTTCCATTTTTATTTGTACCATATTAACATATTTTTCTGTGTATTCATATGCACAGAACTTCTTTAAGTAACCATGGGAAATCAAGAGTAGCGGTGCAGAAACGAATGGAATCGAGATTATCTTTACTATCTATCGACCGAAATAAAAGATCGAAAATGAATCATTGGTGTCAGTAATTTTAGAATGCTAAATTGCAAGCAATTAAAAATGAATTCATTAAACCTAAGAAGTGGACAGCAGAAACAAAGCACAAGGGGAACAATAGGTCTTTTATGGCAGAAGCAAAATACACAAATAGATTTCTAGGATGATTTTTCTAATGGAACTGTTCTGAATCAGGACAGTGGAAAACGACAAAAATCCCTTGATTGTCTGCAACTTCATTTCTTTAAAGAAAGTGAGCAGATTTTTGGCCCTGAGAAAAGAGGGAAGGAGTTATTTGTATAATACCAGATAATAGCTTGAAATCTAAGAGTTACTAAATGAATTCAGGGGACTAAGCTATCTTACTTTAATGCGTGAATCTGTGCATCTTTACATTTTTTGGCAGAAAATACTCTTGGGGTTTATTTATATATTTTATCCTCTCATTGTTCATCCAGTGAATCATTGTATTATCTGTTCATTGTTTTGTTTCTCATAGCGATACAATAGTTCATGTTTGCCAGTAATTCTGTAACATTCTTTCTTTCCCCCAAGTAAGACAGGCTGCCAGAGAAGGCTTGCCTTGGGTGAGAATTACCAGTGGGTTCCCCTATAGGCTGGAACAGCCCAGCCCAGGACCTGCTACTTCTCAGTTATACCAGGCACCTTGACCCTTCTAAGAATTTCCTTTGTGAATGTGGGAAGCCCTATCATTATTATTATTTTTTTTTCTGAGCTCATTTCATCGATTCTGAAAGCCTTATGTAGTTCTTCCCTAGAGAAGGTATGACCTCACCTGAGTTGGAGGAAAAAAAAAAAATCCTTTCTGTGTTTTGAGCTCAGAGAATGTGAATACATTGAGTTAGACTGTCCTATCCCACATTTCATAGACCTGCATTTAGGACAGTAAAGGTGGAACATGCACCATAAGACTGCAAGGCCTGTGAGCACAAGGGCTCTGCTTGCTCATCATGGTCTTCCCCACAGTCCCTTGAATAGCATCACTTTTAATTCCTTTGTTGCATGGGCTAAGAAATGAAACAGGAAAATCAAATCATACTGCTTGTCTACCTTTGCTGTTTATTATTTTGGTTCATCTTCTATAAAGCTGACATCTTAATGTAAAAGAAAAATTCATAAGTATAACATTATGTGTATGGAAATGTAGGATATATTTCATTTATATTGTACTTTAAATTGTGGCCATTTATTTGCATATTAATATTGAAATCATGAAATATGATTAAAAAAATGACTACTAATAAAATTTGAGAATGAGGGAGTTCCTGTAGTGGCGCAGTGGAAATGAATCCAACTAGGGACCATGAGCTGCGGCGTAGGTCGCAGATGCAGCTTGGATCTGATGTTGCTGTGGCTGTGGCATAGACTGGTGGCTATAGCTTGGATTAGACCCCTAGCCTGGGAACCTCCATATGCTGCAGGTGTGGCCCTAAAAAAAGACAACAAGATAAAAACAATTGAGAATGAGAAATTCCAAGAGCTGAGCATTTTACAAATATGCTTTAACTGTGTTTTGAATATTTATTAATTCTAAATTTAAGTTCAGATTGTTAAGCCCGAGCATTCCAACTCCTGCTAATTAACTTGTCTTTTTAGAAAAACATTTAAAAATACAAATCAGATGTCTAATTACGTTCAATTGTTTGTTACCACTGCTTGCATCTGCAAAACAATTTCTTTAAATCACATAAGAAAGAGTATTTGAGGAGAGGAAAAAAAAAGAGAAACAGCCACTGCTAAAGCAGGCGGCAGCTCTGTTTCTGTGCTTTTAGGTTTCCATTCACTTTCTCTACCAGTTTGTAATTTGTCTCAAAAGTTTTTTTTGTTTGTTTGTTTTTTTTTTTTTTTTTACAAAATTGAGCTGTTACAAAGAGTGTAAGTTCATATACATATTCGAGCCTTGGTAGTTTATTTGTAACTTGGCACCTTTAGAAAAAAAGGGAAGGGAGTAAAATGACCTGCCACATGATTTAGAATCTAGTATTTATTCTGAGAGGTGGCTGCAATCAACAAACATAAAATGTTTTCTTCCTCTTAAAACTCTCCCTATTAAAGGAAAATTCTATGCGACGGTGGAGCATCATTTATTTTTATTTATTTCTTTTTCACAATTCTTTCAGACAATCAGTGACAAAAATCGGCAAAAAAAGAGAACCACACTCAGTTTTCTTTCCCTAATACTCTGATCTTTTAGTGCCTCTAAAGCCAGTATGATAGTAGATGAAAGACTATTCTGAATTTTTTAAAATTCATAAAAACTTAATCTCAGTTCCTAGATTGCTTTTCATGAGTGTTTTTGTCATTGCTCATATAAAGTAGCTAAGCTCTATGACAGTGGATGAGTTTCCCATCCTCCTCATGGAAGAATGGAACTCTGTCTCCTCTCTTCCTTTCTCAACAACACAACAATAATGCTCATATATTGACAGTAATCTCAATGTACATAAACAGTTTTGTATTTGGCCTATCACAGTGTTTCTGAGAAGGCACATTTTACATGTACATGTATTATTTAGTATTTATAATTCCATAGAAGAGACTCACTCTTTTAGAGAGAGGAAGAGTTCGGAGAAGAGGTCACACAGAAATGGTTTATGCATTAATGATGCTCCTTTACCATCTTCACGTAGATTGTTTGTGAAATTATTTGGGGGGGAGGGTGGCGTAATGGACTCACTGGTTAATTAATAGAACGAAGATCTTTATGGCAGTAGGTCAGGGGAAGAGGAAATTATCCATCTTTATAAGACAGTAAAACATTTCCAGACTCTGGTATATATATTCTCAAATCCTATTGGTATCTGAAATTCAGGTTATTAGCATTACTTTGATTCATTTGCTACAAGTCTCTATCTTAATAGGCACTGGAACAGTATACGCATTGAGTCTCTTGGTCAAATGGAAACAAGAGCACACTCTGATCCACATAACACCCTCTGGGCAAATTATATGATAGCCACCAAATGGAGCATACAGAAATAGACAATTCACCTTTTTCTATCTATATTAGTAGGGCAAACTACTCTGCCTGGAATTCATAATTTTATCATGTTTCTCTTTTAAAAAATTATGGCCGTGTCTGCCTCTTTTTCTGTTGTTAAAGTGGATGAATGCCATATTAATAGCTATCATGCTACAGATAAAGATTGTGGGAGTGGGAAATGAGAAGAGGAAAAATAAAATCAACCTGAATTTTACTAAACGTTATTGGTGAAACAAGTTTAGAAATGATACTCTAGTATTCCCCAAACTCCATTAACCTAAATGGAAGAGGAATCGTGTGTGTGTGTGTGTGTGTGTGTGTGTGTGTGTGTGTGTGTGTGTGTGTGGGATCTTGATATGCTCACAGTTGGTTGAAGATAGATTGGCAGTAACAGCTGCCACCAGTGTCAACAATCAAGTACAATGAAGTGTGGCAACCCCCCAACTGTTTTCCATTCAAATGAGTTATGAGTTCTCACCATTTAGAATCACTCTTATTATTTTTTTTTAAATCATAAGTCAGAGTTGTGAGAATTGGGGAATATCCACCTGGCAGGGAAATTTTCATGCTTTGAAAAAACGTGGAAAAAAGAGATTACACTGGATCAATCAAAGTCACTAGAAAATGTTAAACTGAGCAAAATCAGAGCAGCAAGAAATAACAAAAAAGCAATCCAGGGGAACCCATTAATAAGAATGAGTGTCAGTTTTACTTGGTTCAAGGACTCTGGTACAACGGATTAGAACACGGGGAACCGTATCAGACATGCACGGAGGCAACTGCAAACAGCAAGGGGCCTGCTCCTCCCCTGACATCAAAGCCCCCATGGAGAAAAAAAATGCTTGGTTTCTTGTAGCTTAATCCAACATTACACACTTCTTTCAAACATCAAAAATGCTGTTCAGCCTTGGATTGCTGGGCATTCTTACTGCTAATCCAGCCTTAATTATAAAAATTTTATACTCCTCAGTTTCTTCCCCCTGCACCACCACCAAACGCCTGCGTGGAGGGAGAGGCCTTGAAAGTAGGCGAAAGGGAATGAGGGGATACTATATGGTGAAAGGCAATTGCTTCTTACTTAGTCTTCACAGTTAGCGAGTATGTTCTAGAAATATCTGTGTGCAAAGACCTTCTTCATAACAACATTCATTCAATTCCCAGTTGTCCCTTTGCTTGATAGGAAAATCAAGTTTTTCTCATTTTTTTTCTTTTTTTTCTTTTTTTCCCCTCTAAACTCTCACTCTGAGGTATCTTAAATCGCACTGGGGTCCCATCAATCACTTCAGGCTACTCATCTCAAAAGGGAATGGCCATATATTTCTCTTCAAGCAGATTTGACTCAGGGCCATTGATTTGTGGTCTTTTTTGTGCCCTCGGGCCTAAAAGTACATATGCTGTCTGTGCCTGTGTACTTGAACTTGAATGGTGTCAAGTCACCGAGTTACGTCAATTAGTTCAAGAGCAAAATAAAGAAGTTATTCCAGGCAATGCCCATGAAAATCCTGTCGATGGCTTCCTCCGCCTTTCTTCATGATTAGCACGATCTTATTCCTTCTCTCGCCATAACATCTCTCTAAATGCTTGTAGGCAATTAACATGTCTCTCAATTGTCTCTCCTCCAGCCTGAACATGCCCATTGCGCCCAGGTCTGCCTTATTTCCAAACCTTTTATCGGTTCAGTCGCTTTCCTTTGAACTCACTCCAGTTTGTCTTTCTTTTCAAACATGTGATATCCAAAACAGAATACACCTCAAGGAGGCTGAGATGGAGCAACTCAAAGCCGTAAAAGTGGCTTCTTTCTTTTTGCATTCCGCTTAAAATCTAGTTGCATTAAAGTCTTTGCCTTTATTGGAAATAGATTTTTTTTAATCCCTCTAAGTTTATTGCCCACAATCTGTAACACCAGAGCCTTTGGTACTATTAAACTTCCTCTCGTGTTAATGTGAACAGATTATTCCTTCATAGGACTATTTCATCTCTGACTTCAAGTAATTTTTCCAATGCGATAAAAGTCATTCCTATTACTCTTCAGTAGTCTTTATAATCACTAATTATTTTATTGTTTGTGAACACGTTTAATAATTGTTTGGTTATCTTTTGGATTGTGTTTCTAATTTACAACACATCATTGAATTACATGGTGGAGAAGATAGCGGGTAATGTACTGTTGTTGCTTTTTGTTTTTTGTTTTCCAAACGTGGCATTGGTCTATTAGCATTGATTCTGCTGCCCAAAACATCGGAAACAATAGGCTATCCATCTTTTAGTAGTTTCCTCTAATCCATATTTCTCTGGTTTCTCTATAAGAATGCCACCCCCTGCTTTTGAAAAGAGGACAGGTGTTAAAAGACAGCTGCACTAGGTCTCTTCTGGCAATCTCCCAGCAATGAGGCTCCTCTCCCACCCCCAGCCCAATCCCCAATTCTCCTCACCTCCTTCACAGGCCATAGACAAGTTCCAGTTGGAGTGGAAAAGGCTGCAATCCAAACTGGGATATATAATGGCTAATTATTAATAAAGTCTTTTTAGTTGCAAATTTGCTGGAGATGGATGATGACTTTAACATACGCATTCTTCAAGAAAATCCCCCTAGAGGAAATTGTTGGAGGGAAAGAACAACGGCCTCTTTTTGGAGGAAAAATATGTTTATGATATAAGCAGTTCTCATAGATTATATCTGCGAGACATCTAAGAGACGTTTGTTCTTTACCCATACCTGACAGTCCATCGAAAAAGTGGCAAAATCAATCCATTACATCTGAGCAACATCATGTTCACTTTTCCAACAAGGTAGCCTTCAGAGCAAAAGTGAGAACTTGATCAGCACTGCAGTGAAGAAGAGACCTGAGAGGCCAGTTATAAAACAAAATTACTTCGAAATATTGTATTTTATCCAAAATCTTCAAGTGAATTTGGAATTCGACTCCACGCGACACCTGTGGTTGATTTCATGTAAAAGTCATACTTTGGATTCAATACCAGCTAAAGTCTGACCTTAATTTTTTTTTCTTTTGCTGAAAGTGTGACTCTAAGATGAATCACATTTATTCTGATATTATAATACGTAATACACATATCGATTGATTGTTTATCATCTGATTCCTGCCCCTACATCTAAGCACTGGAGGGCAGGAAGGACCCACTGAGGCTGGAGCAGTGATTGGCATTTAGTCAGTGTTACACAAATATTTGCTGAAAGAATAACTTAACCTCATATGGCCTCTGGTACAGGAATTTTCAGAAATCTTACCCTTCCTTGTGAGATGCAGGGAGTTAGAGCATCTTTGTGATCAAGATTCACCCCTTAATCTTGAAATGACTGTATCATCTAACCAATTTGAACAAATAAGCCGGATAGCTTGCCTCCACATACTTCTCACATAGCCTTAAACACATTGCACTTGATGTCTGCTTGCTTGTTTTTCTCACTTAACCCAGGGGGAAGCAGGAAAGGAGATCCTGAGGGCAGAAATAGTGCAACATTTATCTTCCTGTTCCTAGTGAATGAATGATTTAGGGGATGAATGAATACACCACAGATGAACCCATGATTCTGCCTCAGAGGGCAGCTAAGAGAAACTTACTTTTATGTGATCCATGATATGAGCCAAGATATTTTCCTTTTTAATTTTTCTTTTCTTTTTACAGCTGCACATGCGGCATATGGAAGTTCCTGGGCCGGGTGTCAGATCAGAGCTGCAGCTACAACCTACACCACAGCCACAGCAATGCCAGATCTGAGCTGCATCTGTGACCTATGCCACAGCTTGTGGTAATGCCGGATCCTTAACCCACTGAACGAGGACAGGGACTGAACTTGCATCCCCACAGACACTACGTTGGGTTCTTAATCTGCTGAGCCACAATGGGAACTCCCTGGGCCAATATACTTTAAGGTTTTCCATAATCTATTTTTCAACCTTATTTCTCACTGTATATTACACTGACCAATATATAGAAGGAAGACAATAAACACCAGGTTCCATCCACAGTAGTATGTGTGTGGCAGCCAATAGGGCTTAGTAAGGGCTATTTTCACCATTCCTTTGTGCTAGTCTATAACTTAAGCAAAAATATTTACAACCCCTTCTCTCCAAACGCACGGGTCCATATCCCAAGCTCACTTTAGTTATTCATCTTGTGACTTCCTGACATGTAGAGGGTCATGCTTGTCTTCTATAGCCATCTTCACTCAAATGCAGTCCAAATTTCACCCTTTTCTTCTGAGCTCTCCAGCCTCCTTTATCTTTCTCATCCAAAAATAACTAGAGTGAATGCTCCAGATGAGTATATCTAGTACTATGTTATTTTGCATTATTTACAAATCATGGCAGAGAGGTTCATTAGTCTTCTCTCTCCAACTTGTCACATACCATAGGACTACGATCATGTATAGGCAAATAGCAAGTATTCAAATATATTTTTGACAAATCTATAATTATCTTTCATGGTTCTTTGTTTCTTTCTCTTAAATTATCACAATTCAAAAGCTAATGAAAACACGGTAAAAAAAAGATTATCAAAACATTGCTCCCGTGAAAAATTATTTAAAATTCCTCTAGTTTGCAGATATCCATTTGGATGCTTCTCGGAATGAAAGGCCAACATGGTTTAGTCAAAGATGGAAATGTTCTCATATTTATTTGATCTCTGGGATCAGTTTTGCAGTTCTGGTTGACTTTAAACTTCATGGGAGTCATTTTGCAGGAAATTGCAAATTATTCTGCATCAATTTTCTTTGTCTCTTATTCAATGCTGCCCTAACTTAAAAGGCAGCAAGACTCTTTTTATTTTTATTTATTTTTGTCCTGAGGGCTGTTGTAAATTGATTTGGGTGGGAGTGGAAGAGTTGGGAGTAAAGAGAACTGCTTCTTACCATCACACAAATTCCTCTTCACTTTTTGAATGTCTCATCTATTCTAAGAGTAAATGCTTCAAATTAAAGAAACTGATTTGATTTTCTTTTAGAGTATATTCCTTTATTTGGATTATATTTGGGCATAGTTAAGTTTTCAAACATGCTCGTTTTAATATAGTCAGAATATCATCATTTACGTATTTGTTCTGTTGCACTAATATTTCCCAGAAGTTAAAGCAATATCCTCTTAATGTTTACTTAGTACTTGTTTCAAAAAAAAAGATTGAATCAATCTAGTAAGAAGAACCTCAAGTACCTGTGTTTCTTGTCTGTTATTATACACGTAGCAGATTGCCAAGGTCCTAGAAAGGCAAAAGTCCAAACTCTAAAGGGAGAATGCAATGTTCTGTTTCTACATCTTGACCAGCAAAAATAGCTGAAGGGTAGGAGCATGTGAAGGTACAATTTCATTTTTCCCAAAGCTTTGTTGGAGGTATAGAAGAAACAGTCTAGACATGATACTGGATTAAGAACTAACAACAAGAGGTTAGTGGATTATTATAGCAGGAAAGAATAATCTTCTGAATACTTTGTTGGGCTTACCTTGGATGTCAAATGTCAGCTCTTTTTCTGCACATGTTCTCAAGACAATAGCATTGTTGATAGTTTTGCCTGTGCATTTGCAAGCATGCTTTGTTGGAACCAGTCTGCCTTTGGCACATGGAGGCAGGACTGTAGTTGAAACAGCAGAAAGGAAATGCCAGGGAAGTTTCTCCAAAACTATAATATCTGTTTACATTTTTGTGTGGGGGAGAGAAACAGCCACTTGTTGAGTTAAGAGACAAAGTACTGAAAACTATGTCACAAGCTGTAACTGTCACAAAAACTTGAAATGTATATTGTTTGGGGGAACTTGGCACAAGGTGCTTGTTCAGGAATAGCCCTTTGGGTTAGTCATCTATTGAGTCGGCTTCTGAGGAGGCTTTTTGTCAGATTGGGTGATAATATGAAGAGAAAGATAGAAAGAGGCTGGAGGATGTACTCTCTAGGGTTGTGTTTCACAGACACTTCAGATATGTTGCCCCAGATCTTTAAAGGGATGAGTTATTCCCATGTACACTTTCCACCTTTGTATAACAAATGTTTTTGTGCTCTCCGTTTGCCATTTCTACAGTGTAGGCTCAGAGAAGACAGAGGGTATGGATTTCCTTTGAAAATCTTGGTAAGCCAAGGATGGTGTTGGGAGCACAATGAGCCTTGGGGATTTCGAAGGTGTGATATCAGCACTGGACATGTGGACTTTCCAAACCCTTGTCACGTGTCTTTCAGAAACGAACAGCGAACAGCGGTACTGGTGATAACAATTCCCCCACAATGGGACTGGGTCTCATAACCTGTATTCCTTATTCTCTGCTCTGGGATAAAACAGATTTTTAAAAAGTTAAGTAGGTTCTAGCCACGGGTAGTCCTTAAATAAGTACATGATCTTTGAAAACAAAGAGTCAAGGGTAATTATCTTGGTAGGTCGATTGTCCCCCCTTTGCAAATGACCTCCAAAGTCAAGGAGATTTAGTGTGTGTGTGTGTGTACTTTATTTGACCTGTGCTCCTCTCTGATCGTGATCATTTTACCTACCTATCTGCTTGTGGAATTTCACTGTGTAAAGGTTATTCCTTTTTTTTCTGTCCAAATGATGTATAGGCATGTTGTACTTTATTAAAAAGCTACCGCTTTTCATTGCAAAGCTATGTGCATTCCTACGGTAGTTGAAATGATTGGGATATCCTTATTTATTTATAGCCATATAGGTAATACCATAAATAGAAGACATGCTGATTATAGTTTTTCTCTTTCATATTTCAGTAGGTCATAAGTTCCTCAAAAACTTTTTTTCCAGGGCAAAAAAAAAAAAAAAATCATACTAGATAGTTTCTTTGTCCTGCTTTGACAGAGTTGAGCTATATAACTTAAGTAATTTGACATTACTCAAATATAAAACAAATGCAATTATTCTCCTTCTAAGAAAATGGTTTTGAACTTTATGTCACTCCTTTAACTCAAAGCCAATAGAAGCTAAAAACTTCAATCTCTCCATGATTATAGTTCTCGCCAGGGAAGGAGAACAGAGCCAAGTCTAAAGAATAACCATTAAATATTTTTTTTCACATTGTAAAGATTTTAAAATGCTGAAAATTATAGTTTTGTGTGTCAGCGCTACGGTTAGACCATCTTACTGACTTCATAAGTCTTTTTATGTTTTTAAAGACATAAAGAGACTGGAATAAGACATGTCCAATTAAATGCACCTTACATACAGAAAAATACCTAACACAATTCCTGATTTAAAAATTTGTGGAGCCACTGAAGCCAGAGAGTGATGCTACTATACATTGCATATATGTTCCAGGCTGTCTTCAGTACTTAGGATGAATTGGGAAGAAAGAACAGTCATCAGTAAATCCAATCAGCTGCTTTTGAATGGCTGGAGTGAATTAGCCAGCAGCCATCAGGTTGGACAGGAAGGAACTGATGAAAAATCCCTCATAATCTAAATGGATAGAAATTAGAAATCGAATTGAGGAAGCAGAAGGGAAAAGGAGAATTGAAGACTTGATGTTTAAAACCTGAACAACTCTGGGCATTATAATGACACTGATCTCTACGGAATGCAGACAGGGAACGGGTATTGAAGGAAAATGTATTCCATTCGAACAAGAATAGTCTGAGGTGCGTGCCGCTGCGGTTATAGCTAGGCAAATGGAAATCTAGGTCTAGCCTGGGCTTAAAAACCAAGTGAAATATGAAAAACAAGGGTAGAGGCCATAGGTAAAAGGAGAAAGAAGGAGACTGCAGGGCAAGAAGATACTGTGAATGAAACCATCCACCTTCTCACACCCTGCCCCCACTCCTTCCTCTACACCTCTAGATTCCAAAAGAAATTAGACATTAAGCAGACAAAAAAAGTGTTTGGTTGGAAGAGGAGCTCTAAATCAGCACAACCTTTAGAAGGAGTGTTTCACCCGCTTCTTCCTCTGTCTCGACCTTGCTTGGTTTACCTAACATCTCTCCCCAGCTGTCACAATGTACACGTACATGTTTATTATCTGACTCCACCCCATTAGAATGTACGATTCTCAGAGTTCAAGATTTACCTGCTTCGATCACGATGGTACTTCAGCTCTCAAGAGCATGATTTTTTGAGAGCTGAATGAAAGTTTTACATGATAAAAACTCTGAAGAACTTTAGTTAGAGGTGGGATAGGCACGGAGACATTGAGAAGGGCATGGAGGATTGTCTGGTAATTCTCATTACTGTAGAAGAGCAGCATTCATCAACATTCATAGATGACATATTGTCAACAGTTAATTTATCTTCTAACTCACAGTGATGAGGTCAGGCTAGGGAACAAGCAGAGGTAAGGGACATGAAGTTGGCCCTGGTGACATCTCCATCTGCAGCACACACCTGCAAACTGGCACACTAGTGGGGTCTCCACCTGAAGGGGAAGCCAGAGGAATAGAAAACTTCTGAATGGTCTCCTTCCCTATCAAAGTGGATTGCTGCTCCTTGCAGAAATCCATCAAGTTTCCTCTCAAGGGGGCAGCAAACAATATCAGAAACTCTGTGTCAGAGGCTTCCTCTTCCAGGGGACCAGAATGAGACAAGCAGAAAATTATCAGGAGAGAAAAAGTATTTGACTTATGAGAAGATACAGGAGTCAGCAATTGTATAGCAAAACATTCAAGGGATCAGCACATTTGTGAAAAGAAAGCTGGTAACCGATGAAAGAATAACATGCAACTGCTAAAAGCTGTACAGTGATAAAAACACACATTTGTAGAATGAAAAACCACACTGGAGGCTGTAGTGAGAACATTGAACACTTGGAAAATTGACTGAATGAAATAGAAAGTAAACCAATAAGTTCTCCCACTACAGAGAAAAAAAAATGATGAGTGAGATAAGAGAGAAGAAAAGGGATTCAGGAAGTATAGTACATATAAAATAAGAACCTCAAAAGATAATAAAATAATTTTTTAAAGAGCAAAAAAATACCTATAAAGAATATTCCAACAATGAAAAAAAGAAAAATGAAAAAGAAGTAGAGATAGACCATAACCACCATTTAAATGAATAATAAATTTTCCTAATATAATGTCAAGCTTGTCTGCAGATTCGAAGTGCAGAAACATTATTTTCACTCTTCATGTGCAAAGAAAATAGAAATATTTTTGACGTTGCAAACCACTAATACCCTTTGCAAAAACTACTCCAAGGCAAATTACAGTTGCCTGAGATATAAATTAAAATTTAAAACTCAATTGTGATTAGTGTTAAAAGTCTGTACAAGCAGCAATGAAGTCACCAAAACAATTAAAAAAAAAAAAAATAAGGCTGGGATTTCCCATTGTGGCTCAGCGGAAATGAATCTGACTAGCATCCATGAGGATGCAGGTTTGATCCCTGACCTCGATCAGTGGGTTAAGGATAAGGAGTTGCCATGAAGCTGTGCCATGAAGTCTGTGACCTCACAGATACGGCTCTGGTCTGGTGTTGCTGTGGCTGTTGCGTAAGCCCCTAGCCTGGAAGCCTGGAAACCTCCATATGTGTGGCCCTAAAAAGACCAAAAAAAAAAAAAAAAAAGAGAGAGAGAGAGAGAAATATAAGGTCAAAATTATAATGTTATTATGATAAGCAGGTGATAAATTCTAGATTACATGGATGATATTGGGACATAGGAACTAGGAGTAGGGAAGAGTGAGGAAAGGTAAAGCATGGTAAATCTTTGACCCTTGCAGAGTTAAATAGATACTATTTTCTTCTTAACATTTATGTTAAAGAAAAAATCTATAGGAAACTAAGAGTAGAAGAAAAATAAGCTTTTAACTTACAAATCATTAGAGCAAAGGGAACACATATCAGAAAAATGAAGGAAAATTTTTTTTTTAATGAGGCAGAAAAGAAGAATGGACATAAAATCACAGAGACTGGTTAATGTATAAAATCTAGCATTTGAGATATGTGGTGGCAATGATAATTTGAACCCAGTGGAGTGGATTTAGTCAACCATTGACTCAGGGCAAGCCCTCAAAGACCTAGAGCCTGATGAATGGGAAGCCGGAACACCTTGGAAAAAATACTGCAATGCCACACCCAGGATAGATAGCAGTAATTCCCTCCACTGGTCACAAAGAGGGCTACAGCCATTTACCAAAGTCACTGTCCTATAGGGAAATGTATCCTTATGGAAGAGTACTCAACAAAATAGGATCAAAAATTAAGGAAGAGGAAGATGTGGGATGTAAGAAGTAGAGAATAACGTAGAAAGATAATGAAAGAAAGTCCCAGATCACTTTGTCAGAGCTTTAAAGAGCAAACAGTCTTGACAAAAGCAGAAGAAAAACCTCCAGGAACTAAATGAAAGAATTGTGAGCACTTGGGGAAAAAATATGGCTGAGAGGAGACTGATAGTTCTGATAGGACATCTGGCAAGATAGATAGATGAAATATAAAATATATAATAACATGTACATATTATAATAAAAATAGATATATAATAGTTTTATCAGAAAAGATACATAATGAAGTAGTATTACTTAAGAATAAACGTATACAAACTAGAAAAATAACCATGATCCATATTATATTCAAATGTTATATTAAAATCTTCTCATAGCCATAATTTAATAAATTGAAATTTAACTAAAGGTTGATATATAGATGTATTTGGGAAAAAAATTTAAATTTTATTTTGGAATAATGTATCTAAATTCTCTCTGATCATAAGACAATCATGTATATTTATCAAGAATTTACTTCAGGAGTTCTCTTGTGATGCAGAGGGTTAAGGCAGTGGTAGGTTTGGGTTGCTGCTGTGGTGCAGGTTCAGTCCCTAGCCCAGGAACTTCCACATGCCACAGGCAGGACCAAAAAAAAAAAAGAATTTCCTTCAGATTTATGAAATCAGAATATATGTTAGCTAATTGGTACACTTAATAACTTTTTTTTAATGTACTCTACAATTTCATTTTAGAATCAAAAGGTGCAATTTAATAAAATTTAAGTATCAAAAATGATTTATATTTAAAAATTAGAAAAAAATATTGCTAAATAAATGTTTTGCCACAGGAGACAGCAAAACCATAATAACATACTACATAAAAAAAAAACAAAGTACATTTTGCATCAATTAACTAAATGAGGAAGCTCAATACAGAAATAAATACACAAAATATTAGAAAGAGAATGAGGGACAATCTTTTTAATCTTTTAGTATAGAAGATTTCTAAGCAAAGCACAAAATCATGAAGCCACAAAGAAAAAAAATCAAAAGTCTTGCCCACATAAAAATAAATATCCATGTACAGTGACAAACTTACCAAACAGAATTAGATGATAAATTCTACAGCAAGTTTAGCTTTTAATTTTATTTAGGATTGGTAACTATAAGATATAAAATCACTTCTAACATTAATATGAAAAATACAAAAAAACCCTCAATCCAAAGTGAGCAAAGGAAAATAAGAAAATATAAAGAAATGTAATAGTCAAATAAACATTTAAAAAATACCCAACTCCACTAGTTAACATAGACATGAAAAGAAAGCAGAAATCAGCAATTAAACTAGAGAAAAATTAAAAGTGCTGATGATGTCTAGTCTGTGTAAATAAATTAGAATCACAGTATCTATCAATATTTAAAAGGTATATATCAATTCAGCAATTTTATTTATGAAAATTTACTCAACATGTATACAAAGACCCATGTAAAAAGATAGTCACTGCATCACTGATTTTAAAACACCATTCTAAAAGGAATGGCTAAATTTTGATATAATCATACACAGAATTACTATGCTTCTGTTTAAAAAAATTAAAAAAGAGCGTCAAAAGCAAATAGGCAAACAACAAGTGTCTTGATGTGGTAAAACCTATGAGATGACTTACTACGTGAAGAAGAACTAACATGCAAAGCCATACATAGTGGATGGCTCATTTAATTGTAATAAAACTACTTAAGTTCACTCACTTTCTCTTCCTTTTTTATAAACACACACATAAATATCCACATACCACACACGTTAGAGGTATAACTGCATATGCAGCTACTTTTGTGTATATACACATCTCCATAGGTATATATTTGTATAAGTATATAGATACATATACATGTATATGGGAATGTATGAATGCTGATTATACCGTAAACATGAAATCTGCAAGATTATGAACAATAGCCTTAACAGTAATTACCTCTTTGGAGAAGGGCAGTTTGGGCAAAGCGGAGGGTGAATTTAATTTTTTTCCCTTATATAACTTTATATTTTCACATTTTTACTGTGGTCTAGTAATTAGAGAAATAACTGAGATACTATTTCACTGATTAGATTAACAAATTTTCCTTTCCCCCATACAAGTGATTTTTAAAAATTAAAGCATAGTTGATTATTTACAATGTTTCTTCAATTTCTGTTGAGGAGCAAAGTGACCCAATCACACACAGTTCTCTGTGCTGTACAGTAGGATCTCATTTCCCATCCATTCTAAATGTTACAGTTTGCATTCACCAACCCCAAATTCCCCATTCATCTCACTGCCCTCCCCCTGACTACAAACTTGCTCTCCATGTCTGTGATCTGTTTTTGTTCTATAGATAGGATCATCTGTGCCATATTTTAGATTCCCCATATAAGTGATATCATATGGTATTTGTCTTCCTCTTTCTGACTTACATAAAACAAAAATCTCTAGCTTCATGCATGTTGCTGCAAATGGCTTTATTTGTCCTTTTAATGGCTCAGTAGTACTCCATTGTGTATCTATACTACATCTTAATCCACTCATCTGTCAACAGACATTTGGGTTGTTTGCATGAAACAAGCTAAAGATTAACAAACGTAAAGAAAATTTCAACAATATAAAAAGTTGGCAAGGATTTTGGAAAATACCCTCAAGAAACCTCTGAGCCAACGGCATTCTTGAGGCCAAGGCACAGGGGGTGGGAATCTTTGGGCTTGGAGAGCTCATGGAGGAGGAGACAGTGTACAGGTGTGTTTACCAAACCATGAACATTAGCAATTAGCCCAAACGTTAGTTAGTTCCATGGGCCAAATGTTAATGATATTTCATCAGTCAAATCTAGATATCTTTGCATTACAAACAAGGGATCAAGTTAAAACAGCAGTATTTGCATATCTGCATTTGAGGATGGGCACAAAAAGCCAGTAAAGAAGGCTCATAAGAACAAGCTGTAACAGAAAAGGATCTACCCTTAAAAACCCATTTTAGGATTCATGTTTCAATGAGCCCACTTTCTTGTTTTACAGATTCAAAGTTATATTAGCATATGAATAATTCATGCCTGGAAACATTCAAAAAAAGAGGGCATTCCACAAGACACATTTAATATGTTAGTAGTACCACAATTCATTAACATCTGGAAAGTTTGACAATGCTTTTTAAAACTCATTATATATTTTTAATAAAAATTACAATGAAACCTTTGAAAATTCAGAACATTAAGATAAATTCACTCTCCTCCAAAGCATGACTCTTATACATAGGTCCACCTATGTTGCTGCAAATGTCAATATTTCATTCTTTTTTTATGGCTGAGTAATGTCTCATTTTATATATATATATATATATATATATATATACACACACACACAATTTATATATATGTATATATATAAATTATATATGTGTATATATGTATATATTGTATTTATATATATGTATATATATATATAAATTATCTTAATGAAACATATATATCATATCTTCTTAAAATCTGTTGATGGGCACTTGGATTATTCCATGTCCTGGCCATGGTAATCAGTACTTGCACATCTTGCACATGGTCCTCTACCCAGACTCCCTTATTTCTATCTTGTTACAGTTACTACCTGGTTCTGGAACATTATTCGTGGTCTATCAACATAACTGATGCCCGTCTACTTTTCATTTTACCATTTCCAGATTAACTTCCCATTCTCCAACTGCAATGGCACTCAAGCCAAAAGGAACAACAAATTTCTCTATTGCTTCCTGTACATTCTTTTTCTTGTTCTATTCCTTCTCTCTAGGAGTGATTTTTATTCTTTTCCCTGATTGATGCATTCTTCCATGGTTTTTAAACTTCAGTTCAAGAGATACCTTTATGAGTTCACCAGTTCTAGGTTATGCGTCCTTTCTACACGCCCTCAAAATCAGGGCTTAGGTAATTAACTCACATACATCAACAATCTCTTTAAGCTAATATAAATAGAGAATTTTTGTTGAGGGAGGGGTAGAGTAGATAGGTGGTATTAGGGGTAGCAGAGGAGGTGAGTAGGGATGCAGAGAGAACACTTGGGTCCTGACCTTCTCATTCAAGCTGCAGCAGGAAGCTCTGAACTTTTTCTATCCCGCAAGCGAATTAATTTTCTTCATTTCCTAGCTTCTTTGATACTGGGTTTTCTCGTGCTTTTAGTGTGAAAAGTCCAAATTGAATCAAGGAGGTAACACAAGTATTTCAATAAAATGTATCTATTAGTACATTTGATGGGGGAAACTAGGCCATGGCGGTAGCATGAGTTTGTAAATTTGTTAAGGTCTCATTTCATATCTACGCTGAACATCAACTGCATATGGTAGTTGATTCAAAGTCACTCTTGACATGTGTCATCTTTACCATCTTTGTTTACACTTTCTCTAAGTTACAGATGATGGAAGGTATCATGAGTGGTTTATGACTGAGGTTTAATACTTTATGGGGATACTGGCTTGGAATTTGAAATCTGAAAGCTGTCTTGACATTTTCCTGATGTCTTTATTGTCTCCTTGGTCAGCCTCAAGTTGAATTCTACCTTCATTTCCCCCCTTCCTTTCTCCCTTTTCTTACTACTGGGAAAATAAGGCTAATAATTCAATAAAAGAAACACTTAGCTAACAAGAGACCCTTCAAGCAGATGTCATCTTCTAATGGAGAATTATTGCACTATATATATTATCATAGCTAGAGCAGAACCACTTTGAGGAGAAAAATGACTTGAAAGTTTTTTCTTCTCTATATATTTTTGCTTCAGAAATAGGAAATATTAAGTCTGCTAGGCTCCTACTTTGTAGTGAAAAGAAAGAATATGGAGGAGCAAAGTTAATATAATTAGAAAAAAAATTCTATTGAGGTAGTATTCCCCATGTCATTACTAAAATTAGTCCGATAAGGAATCCACAAAAGATACTTGACTACAATCATGAAAAATATTTCAAAAAATCCAACAAATATTTAACATAACTTTTTTCCTGGTTAAGTAATAATACATGTTCCTTATAGCGAATCTGAATATTTAAAAAGAACTACAATCAATATATCAGGCTTGAGGTTGGCACTCAAATGTTCAAATGAGCAGGATAAAGGTCAAAGGACTAAACACAGTTTAGTTAGTGACTAGTTTCAATTTTGTGGACAAAAGTATTCCAGGACCCCTAAATTTGTAGCTCCTTAGTGGCAAATACCCTTTGGCATGTAGAAGCTTCTTTCATCTAAACTCAAAGTTCAGTAACTGTGTGCTATAAATCTGTTGAAAGTTGGTCTAGCACAGGGGTGGGGCTAGTACAGAGTTTTCTTCCTTTTCCCCTCTAATAAATAATTAGCTTTGTGAAGGTGGAAAAAATGGATCAATGTCTTAAAAAACCCTGACAAAATTGGGAGCTGGGTAGAAGCCAACAGAGATGCCAAGGAAAAGCATCACCAACCTACTGCTGATCTGATATGCTGCCTGACCCAAGAGTGGATCTTCCACCCACGCAGACTTTTGTAAATGCAATTCCCATTGGTACGTGGTTAACAGAATGTGCTCTGCCTGCAACCAGCATGGGTTGGATGCCAATTCCTCAGCTGATTTTGTGATCCTTGGCCAAGTAAATACTTATTTTGTCAATTCCTCAATTTCCCTGTCTGCCAAATATAGAAAATGTGACATCATTAACTGATAGGGTGATTCTGTATGAATTTAATGATGAAATCCATGCCAAATTTAATGATGAAATCCATAGCCTACCACATTTTAAGTAGGCAGTAAACACACTCTAAACATTAAGTATTATTGAGCCTAAATATTTGCACATCACCAATTATTTATAGAACTAATGACCATGCGCATAACCCCTAAATAACTTGGTTGTTTAATGACTGGTAGAGCCTCAATTGATTCACCCTCAAAGTTATGCCACAGAATGTGAAACAGATTATTTCCAATAACTTAAGTATTTGTTACACGGGCATTTCCAGAGTTTGGCCAGCGATTTTAAAGAGCCATAAATACTTACCCAGCTGCGTGAGCATTCCTTTTCCATCACCACCACCCCCCTCCCCAAAGCTCAGATCTGCAGTGTTAAGTAAAAATATTCTCGTCTTCCTTGCTTCCACCTCCAAGCAAACTGCCTGCACTAGAGGGAGACTGGGGTTCTGCTATTTTGAACTTAACAAATGAAAAAGGGATTTTTCTATTTTTTTTTTTATTCGATGGACCATAATTTTTAGGTAGCCTCTGATGTATATATCATATCATCACATAAGACTCACGTGAACTTCAAAGGGAACAGCACACAATGGCACACAAAGTGGAAAGAAACATTTCCAGGACATAATGAAGTATTATCTGAAGCAGTGCTGAAGCAGATGTCTTAGGAGAGGAAACGGTAGCAATGCACCAAGCACAGGAGCTGCCGAAATCTGGCCTGGGTCACCCAGCCTTAATGAGATCATGCTGACGGCCAACCAGAAAGGCAGCACTGGGGGGGTGGGGGGGAGAAAGAAGAAAGGAGGGAAGAAAAAGCAGGAGCTACCACTTTTGTTAAGGCCAGTTTGTACATGTGACTAATTGGCAGAAAGGGCTGGTCATTCATAAATCTTCCCCAGTTTCAGGGCACTGGGGACATTGGAAAAGGACCAAGGCCCGCATTGGCATGTAATCTAACAGGAACCCATAAAGTTATGTGGGGCCCTGGAAGAGAGCCTGGGCCCAAGGCTCCTGGTTTGCATGGGCATTTCCCTCCAGTTCCTGTTAAAAGAGGAACTCAACTATCTTTGAGTCCTTCTACCTTCATCACAGCAACGTTAGGGCACTCCCGCTCCCATCGAGGGAGGTGAAGAGGGATTTTTAGCACTGAGGAGACTGCCTTGGCAGCAGTGCAGTTTGTCTCTAAATCTTCCCCATTGCCTCTGAGAAAACTCCGAGTCTCCATGTGCTGGGGGTGGGGTAAAGGGGGCAGAACTGGATTGAAGGTCTAGTATCCCAAATATCATTCTAGGAAAATCTCTTTGGTTACAAGATTCCTCAGGGCTGCAGCTCCTATGCTTGGGCTTTGGATGGGAAATGCAGAAGGCTACCCATTTAGCTGAGTACAAAGAGTAGGGATTCTGTAGGGAAAGAGACATGGCGGGGTAAAAAGGATCGAGACCCATTATTTTTAATCTCCCTGGACCTCTTGTGCGACCGCGATACTGAACTTTTAGACGAGTACGAAACAAGACGTGGTTGGAAAATATAACTTTGGGAGAGAAAACACATTTTATCGCCCTCTACCCAGAGCGCTTTAGAGTGGCTAACGCTGATTGCACCTGAGGATTACCCACTGCCCACGGCCTTTGTTGATGGGTTGTTAAAGGGTCTGATTAATGGGGCAAATGTGGTTTTGGCATAACAATCAAGATGGGCTCTTTAGACAAAGCAGGATTTGTCTGCTATACCCAATGCCCATTCAAGATAGACAGGTCAACATTTTGAAAATGGAAAACAGATGTTTCATACAAAGCTTTAAAAGTGTCAGGTATAGATGAAGGACCCCGAGCTACTCGCTTCAAGAAGGGGATGTGGAGAAATCTGGCATTCTATCCGGCAGGCCTAAGTGCATTCTAAAATGATCACAGTTCACCTTTGAATAAAGGGAAGTTTTCCAGAATTAGTAAATCAGGATGGAATGGCTTCTGAAATGACCCAAGAGTCATCACACTGAATTTTTTCCAGCTTTATTGAGGTATACCTGACAAATAGAATAGTATATATTTGATGTATTCAGCGGGATGACTTGATATACATATACATTTTGAAATGACTACCACGACCTGTTAATGAACCCATCCATCACTGTCATCCTACTAATTAATTGTTATTCTAAACAAGGATCTGGTTTGTCAGATCATTACTGCCAAGTCTCTTTTAATGAAGAGATAAAAAAAAAAAAACTTTGAACACAGTTATAACCATGAATATATTGGTAACAGAGTAGCATTGAAATTCAATCCTTTTGCACAGCACTCCACAAACTCTAAGTGGAATATTTAGTAAACTTTCATTCTCTTAAAGCGAAGCAAAAGGAGGTCATCTGCAAAGACATGTGTATGTTTTTAACTCTCCGATGCAGTGGTGTCGTGTTACAGTCACCTGGGGGACTTTTTAAAAACACCTATGCTTGGCTTCTTCACCCTCAGATATTACGATTTTTTTTGTGGCGGAGCTGGGACACTGGTATTTTTAAAAAGCTGCTCAGGTTATTTTACTGTGCAACCAAACTGAAAACTCCTGCTTCAATGTAGCTGAGTATCCAAAATATATGGTGGTATTAGAACTTTGGTATTCTCTCATTTGCTGGGGTGTACTGCAGGGTGTGCCAACAGCCACTCCCAGTGTTTATTTCTAGGAGCTGGCATCTCTGTTATGTTCTCAACAGTAGTGCGATTCAGTGAGAATATGGACTCTAGTGTAGAAGTGTCTAGTTTGCATTCCCAGCTCTTTCCCTACTAGCTGTGTGAGCTTGGACAAATTACTTATCCTCTCTGTTCCCCAGTTCCTTTGTGTGTTAATGGTGACAATAATGGTATCTTCCTCTTGGAGTTGTCAAGATTAAATGTCAGATTATACATAAATGAGTTATTATATATAAAGCTCTTAGAACAATTATTGGAAGGATCATTTCTTACTACTAAAAAGAACCCTGGCTCTAAGTCTTGCCCTCTCTCTCCCAGTTACAAAGGGTCCAGTAAATATAGAGTAAAAACAATCATTACATTTTTATATTCAACAAAACACTCCCAGAATGCCTCATCGTTTTCCCATTTTGTTGACAAAATTCTTTTTTTTTTTTTTTTCTATTTCTTGGGCCACTCCCTCGGCATATGGAGGTTCCCAGGCTAGGGGTTGAATCGGAGCTGTAGCCGCCGGCCTACGCCAGAGCCACAGCAATGCGGGAGCCGAGCCGCGTCTGCAACCTACACCACAGCTCACGGCAACGCCGGATCGTTAACCCACTGAGCAAGGGCAGGGACCGAACCCGCAACCTCATGGTTCCTAGTCGGATTCGTTAACCACTGCGCCACGATAGGAACTCCGACAAAATTCTCTATACTGAAAGAGATGAGGATGCTTATGAGTTGTCTCCAGTTCTGTGATTCCTCCAGCTGTGGTCCCTGGAAACCACCTGAAGTGTTTCTTAGATACCAAGTTGCCTGGGCTCCATTACTAATATTCTAAGGATGATTCTTATGCACAGTAATGGATGAAAACAATGGCTCCAGTCCATGCCATTGTGTGGACAGTGGCAGGAGGAGAATTATTACGTCCTTTAAATGTCTAGCTCTGGTGTGTCCTCAGACAGAATCTCATAAATATCAATCCCAGGTGTCTATTGGAGGGCATGGTGTTGCTGTTGCCAGTGTGTTTATGTAGGAACCCCATCGAGGTTGTAGATTTTGGCTTTGTGTAACAAAGCAGTAACTTTATCTCTGAAGGAGCACTTGCCACATTATGTAATTTTTGAGTGGATTTCTCTTCCTGAGTAACTATCTTCTCCAGGTATAGATCTAGCTTAACAATCTGGGGGACCCACAAGGGTGGGTTGAGTGCCTTCCTCAAAATGCTCTAAGCCCCCCTCTGGTGCCTGGGACTGGCCAGAACTGAGAGCCTATCAGGGGAGTGGAGGGGACATTCTGAGCCCAGGCCAGGACTCAAGTTCTGAACCCCGTCCCTGTTTCTTGTTCCCCTTGAGGCTGCTCTCTGGTCACTAACAGTCCCCTGTGCCCTTCATCAGATGCCCAGAGGAGATCTAAGCCTCGTGCGTAAGGAGTCATCAGGGGTCCTGTGACCAGGCTTATTTCCAGGAGGGCAGCCTGGTGAGTGGATTACTTCTATGGACTGGCATGTTTTTTTGTTTTTCATGGGATCACATAAGAATGAGCTGCCAGGTGGTGCTGACATGCTGATTTGGGGAGACCCACTCATTTCCATCCAGAATAAAGACTGTTGATAGGCAATGATTGGAAAATTATATAAATAGAACTCTTTCCTATTATTCTAAGTCTTCATTTATAAATTGTTAAACCTCTCCTCACATTAATTTTTTCTAACTGTAAGGACACTGGAATAATTACTTGCTCATCCTATAGATGCCCCTGACTCCAACTTTTAATTCTTTTCATCACCAAGCTTAAAACCATCAGAAATAACTATACCTTCCCCCCCCCCCGCCCCCCGGGATGCCCATTACATAACTGGGGTTGTAGTGCAATAAATATTTGGAAGACAGATGTGGAGAAATTTAAGATAGGCTGGGATATGCTGCCACAATCACTCTACAATCCTTTGTGAATTACAAAAAACAAACTTTGTTTCTCACTCATGCAACAGATTCGCAGTGCATTGATTATGGGCTCTTTCCCAAGTATCTTTGTGGGATTCAGGCTGGCAGAACAGCAATATCAGAAACATTGTTTGTTCCAAAAGCAGGAGGCAAAAAACTCTGGACACCCTCACATAAACAATTTAATAACTTGGTGCAGAAATGATACATATCATTCTGTTCACAACTTATTGGACAGACCTAGTCATGTGGTTTTCGCTTAATGACAAGAGGTCCAGGAAGAGAAATCTAACCGAAGGCAAAAAGCCAGAAATATTTGGGGACGAGCACTAATGACTACCACAGATGTATTCAAGGTAGTACACTTATTCAATATTTTGCAAGCTGCTAAAGGAAATATCTAGAATTGTTGCTTCTGTTATAAGGAGTATCTTTTTAAAAATTGTAGAGACTGAGAGGAGACATAAAGGACTTCTTATAAATAATAAATATTAGAAAATTTAAATCTAATGTTTATATAATTTATAAATAATAAGGCGATACTACTAATTTTATTTCCTTATAAGGCAGAGTCATGTTGTATGAAATTCATGCTAGACTCTAAAAGCAAAAATCTGAGCAAAGGAAAGGCAAAATACCCAAATACTAAGAATATTATTTCTCGGTCAAGAGTACATGAACAACTTTTCTTTTCTCTCTCTTTTTAACTTTCTATTCCAAATATTCTATAATGAACATACATTCTTTTTATCATGGAAAATTATATGAAATAAACTGTACATTACTAATGTCTTAGAGAAGAGGAAACTGATGGATTTTTACATATAAAAATAAATTATTGACTTGTAAGTTAGTTAGCTGGGAAAAATCTTTTCCTTCTCTAGAAGTTTAAAAGTAATATTTACACTCATTAATTTGGAGGAGGAAACCTAGGAAAGGGAGAGGGATGCTCTATCCCTGGATTGGTACCAAAAGCTTTCATTCTACTTTAGACAATTCTGTGAGAGACACAGCTGCTTGTCAAAGAGAAGCTCTCTGTTTATATTTCAGCTTTTAGCATTCTGTATTTATTTGGCTCTCTTTTAGGTATTTGATTTTGGTGAGATCTGGAATGTCGTTTAGGAAGATTACAACATATCTTAGGTTTTTATTGAATTTTGAAACAAAATAATGCATGATCAAAATTTGAAAGGGCATATTTTTTCCATAAATAATTAAAAATTTTTTTTTCAGTGTCATGGTGACAATAGAGCAGTGGTTGCTTTAGAAGGAGGATGGGGAGGAGGCGTAGAAGGACATAAATGGTATGAGGAAACTTTATTATTATTATTATTTTTTTTTATTTATTTTTTGTCTTTTTTGTTGTTGTTATTGTTGTTGTTGTTGTTGTTGTTGCTATTTCTTGGGCCGCTCCCGCGGCATATGGAGGTTCCCAGGCTAGGGGTTGAATCGGAGCTGTAGCCACCGGCCTACGCCAGAGCCACAGCAACGCGGGATCCAAGCCGCGTCTGCAACCTACACCACAGCTCACGGCAACGCCAGATCGTTAACCCACTGAGCAAGGGCAGGGACCGAACCCGCAACCTCATGGTTCCTAGTCGGATTCGTTAACCACTGCGCCACGACGGAACTCCCCGGTATGAGGAAACTTTTAAGATCAATAGATAAGGATACATTCTTCCTCTTTATTTTAGAGATAATTTTATATATGTGTGATAACATCGAATTATAGGATTTAACTATGTGCACTTCTACCTAAATGGAGGTATTTTAAAATATAATTCAGTGTATCCTATAAATAGTGGTTATTTGAAGGCCTTAATCTTACATTAAGCTACTAAGCTACAAAGGTCAGACTTAGATCCCTTAATGTTTAATGTTTTTTATCAAACTTGGAGATTGGAATGTGAAATTTTCATATAATACCAAACTGGAGAGAAGGAAAAGAATTGTGACAGTCAATGTCTGTATGAGCAAAGATGTGACATTAACAAGCTGGAATGCTGAAGGTGCCCCCCTCCACAAAAAAGGATAAATAAATAAATTTTTAAAAATGCCACAGGTGTGGCCCTCTGAACACACACACGAACAAACAGACTGGAAGTAACCAGTAACTATTGACTGTGCTTTTAAGTTATAAATGTCCTTTCCACTTCAACCTGAGGTCTGTGACTCAGGTTTAACTAGGCAGAATCTTCATTTAAAGCAATTTCATTGGTAACTGTTAAACATTATTGTAATCTACTAATGTGTCTTATTGATGGTACTCGGACAGTTTTGTATTAAGAGTGACTGACATGTTCCAGGTAGACCTTGAACATGACTAGGCAACATTTTATAAAAACCCACTTTGGTGTGGTGATTTTGAGAACAGCATCAAATGTGTGAGTCTGGAAATAATACTCAATGGATGATGGTAAATGAAGTTTAAAATTCCAAGATAAATATTAACATTGATTGCTAGCAAATGCCTTGGGAACAAACTGAGTTATTATTGTAAAATTTAGAAGTATTGTGCCTTCTATAAAATGTGATTTCTTTCTTTTTCATTATTTTTTTTTCAGGGCCGCAGTCGTGGCACATGGAGGTCCCAGGCTAGGGGTCCAATTGGAGCTATAGCCACCGGTCTACGTTACAGCTCATGGCAATGCTGGATCCTTAATCCACTGAGCCAGGCCATGGATCGAACCTGTGTCCTCTTGGATGCTAGTCAGGTTCGTTAACCGCTGAGCCACGACGGGAACGCCTGATTTACTTCTTTATATTCTCAGTGTATTGAATCTTGGATTCTCGGTCCAATGTTTAAAATTCTGGTTAATAACTAAAATGATGCTAAGCTCCTAATCATAGCAAAGGCGATTTCTACATGAAGAAATGCAGAAGTGAGGTGTAAGTATTCTTTTGATCTGACAGATCAGCTGTGGCACTTATGTTCTACAAAGACCCAGACATTTGAGTCACTTTGATCTTCTCACCATTTATAAGGGCCACAGCTGATTGGATTAAGAGATATTTGCTTTCAGAACTATTTTACCACTGAATATGTAGAAATAATCTAAGACTAATTTAAATACCTTTAAATTCTAATACTTCGCATGCACAATGAGGGATGATCCAGTTGCAAAAGGATGTTTGTTAACATTTCTGGGTTAAATGGCCGATGGTTCAAATAATAATTGAAAACTAACTGAAAAATGTACTCTCCTCCAGAAAAAGCTCGTATATAGAGCATGATTTGCACCGTAGCCAAAATAGGCAGACAGTTTTCCATTTATTTTCCCCTAAGCCCTTGAAGTGGAACTCAGGAAGCATTACGTTCAAAATTTTGGAGGTGGATGCAGTTGCCAGTTCTCTTTGTTTAGCAACTGGCAGAATAACTCTTTAGGGGAGGAGCTAAAAATGTATTTGAATTTTAAAGACCAGCAAGATTAACAAGGCCTTGCAACAGCTAACTACTGAAGTTAAGGAAGAGCTGTTAGAGTTCTTTAAAACATCTGTCCCCAGTAGTTGTCAGCACATAGGCACTCACTAAGTGTTTGAGTGACCCACTGGTAAAGATGCTGGTGACACTGAAGAATGAGGGAGAACAGAGCATCTCTAATATACACTCAAGTCTGGGGTCCAGGAAAATGTGTAGTAACAGTAGCAATGCTTCCTATGGATAATCTTCTTTCTTAGACCCATTTGGGAGATGGGGATGGCAAGTGAGATTCTAATAATCAAAAACTCAGTCCTATAAAACAAACTCGTGGTGTCAAGAACAATTGGAAAACTTCACAGGCCATGCTCTTCTCAGATCCACAGATGGTCATCATAACAGTGGCATGGATGGCTTGCTATGAAGTTTGGTGTTATCACGAGACTGAATTTGAGCTAATGTGCAACTGGTGAACCTTGCAGGCCCCAAGAACCTCCTACAGGGGAACCTCCTAGCTCCTTTCCTTTCCAGCTGTTTGTAATGCAGGTAGCTCCCAGCATGACCTTGGGAAATATATGTTAAAAAGAACAGAGCTACAAATGAAACATGGTTGAATATCTGAATTGTCATTTAGACAAGAGCCTTCCATTGAGCAGGAACACCCTGTTTGGACTTCATATGAATGAGAAATACACTGCCATTGGGGGAAGGCGCTGTGATTTGGGGGTTTATTTGTTTTAGCAGCTAGCATTACATAATTGATACCATTGGCAAAGCATTTGTTGTCACATTGCTATATCAAAGATAGGCACATATTTAGGAAAATATTTACTTTATAGATGGGGGCTGTGAACAAGGGAGAAATTGGTACTTTTCAAATGCAACAGTAAGTTTTCATTACATCAGGAATTGGGACCTAGGCTTCTGATACTCAGCTCATGCTCTTAACTGAAAGTAATCTCTCAGCTTTAAAATTCTATATAATTTAAGCATACTTTTCTCATGGAACTTATTACCTTTCACTATAGTATAGATATTCGAATACATATTTTTATATTATTTTTCCTCCTAGATGTTATGCCCTTAAAGCCTGGGATTATGGGTGATATTGTATACCTTAAAATATCTTGTTCACTGTTTTTCCTGTTTTGTTCTGTTTTTTTTTTTTTTTACCATTTTGAAGGCTAAATAATTGTTTATTAAATGAATGTTCCAGATGTCAGTCAATATTCATTTATATTAAATAGGTGAGGGATCATCTAGATGGGCATACAAATTATTTAAATTTTGCCCCACCTGTGGCTACCATGGAACTTAAGACTTAAGTTTAGCCCTGGTTAGAAATAAAAAACCCCTCTATGCTTTAAAAATATTGGCAATATTCCTTATCCAAGAGTTAAATAAAATGGGTTTCATTTGTGTAAGCACTGATTTTTTTTTTTGTATAGCCTAGGTGAAATCTGAAATATTCTTACAAAAATGATTCAAATTCTAAGTTGTCATTTTTTGAAATCAATTTATCTATCTATCTATCTATCTATCTATCTATCTATCATCTGTCTATATTCCATTTGATTATTTTTCTGTGCTGCATACAAGCCACTGGACAGCTGGAGAAGAATAAAATTCTTTGTGTGAGTTGTGACCATGAAAATGTAAATATATATGACTAAGGAGTTATAAACAAATCATTTAGTTCTAACAGTAAGTTACATTATCCTAAAATGCAACTCATAGTTTTATTTCTAGGCATTTGTTTGCATATTATTTTTTTCATTAGCAGTTCTGAAATTTTGTGCTCCTAGATCTTGAAAGCATACTTGTTATTTACTTTGATAGAAAAAAAGCTCATTTTCTAAATCCACCATTTAATTAAAGGCTGAAGATGTAACCAAAATGTAAACTGCTTATGTTTGTCTAAGATATTTATACTATTGCTTTTAAAAATAATTAGGATGATCAAGATATTTAATATTAGGATGTTAGTACTAGTTTTACAGTGCTTTGTAATATGAATCAGCTATTTTCTGCAAGACCATATAATTTGGAGGTCAATAAGATTTAGAGATACCTTAGTCCCGAAGAACACTATATTTTTTCCTCCTGTGTTATTGCACACATCATCATTATCATTACTATATCAGACATTGTGAGAAAGATAACAAGCTCATATATTGGTCCTTGTTTTTAATACATAATCTGACTGGAAAGATAAATTCATGTTAATAGACAACTTCAATGCAGGGCACTAAATAGAGTGCCAATTAAGTGGCAGAAATTAAGCAAAATCTTAAAGAACAGTCGAAATTTAGATAGGCAGAAGTGAGAAATGAGGGCCTTTCAAGCAAAGAAACCTAAGTGGGAATGGTAGATAAAATAGAATAAAGGCATAGTTCTCAACCCATTGGAATCATCTGAGGAAAAAAAATTCCTGTGCTGAGGCTGCTCTAAATGTATGAAATAAGGCACTTTGTGGGTAGTATCAGGAATCAGTATTTCTAAATCTTCCCCAGTGATTGATTCTGTAGGGACAACAAGCTTGAGGACTGCTGGACCAAGGCATGCCATAGTCACTGTCGGGCCTGCTTGGCTACGACTTGGCTAGACCAGCAGTATAAAGGGACCAGATGGGAAGCCTTTTGTCTTTTTCTAGGGCCACACCGGTGGCAAATGGAGGTTCCCAGGCTAGGGGTCTAATCGGAGCTGTAGCTGCCAACCTACGCCAGAGCCACAGCAATGCAGGATCTGAGCCAAGTCTGAGCAAGGCCAGGGATTGAACCCGCAACCTGATGGTTCCTAGTTGGATTCGTTAACCACTGAGCCACAACGGGAACTCCTGGGAAGACTTCTGAATGGAAATAAATATGCCAGGATCATTATGAAATCCTGTAAATCTTAGTTACTGGGAACTGAGGGAAATTAGAAAGAAAACTAAGTTACAGTCAAGTTTTCAATTCCCAATGACTAGAACTGTGAGGCGATTAATTATCAGAGGAAAGAGCTGGTCATAAGGTGGAGAGGATGATGACTTCAGGTTTAAGCGCATTGATTTCAGCTCAGGTTTAAGCGCATTGATTTTAGCTAACATTGAAATTCCAGTCTCCTTTAGACAGGGTGCCCCACTTAAAGGGAACAAGGTATCTAGAGGATTGAGAAGTTCCCGTCGTGGCTCAGTGGTTGATGAAGCCAACTAGCATCCATGAGCATGACCCCTGGCCTTGCTTAGTGGGTTAAGGATCTGGCATTGCCCTGAGCTGTGGTGTAGGTTGCAGATGTGGCTCAAATCCCGCATTGCTATGGCTCTGGTGTAGGCTGGTGGCTACAGCTCAGATTTGACTCCTAGCCTTGGAACCTCCACATGCCGTGGGTGAAGCCCTAGAAAGACAAACATACAAAAAAATAAAAAAATAAATAGAGGATTGAGAAGCACTGTGAAGTTCACAGTCTAGGGATATGGGCTGTTTAAAAGACTGCAGTCAAATCATAAGGCTGTAGAATGCTTCCCCTTCCCTCACACCTTACCATCCCATCATTAATGACTTTTTTACTTTAGTTCTTTTCACTTAGTATAAAATGTTTTGCTGACAAGAGAAATTTCCCCAAATTAAACAGACACCAAAACACAGACCCAGGAAGGCTAGAGAAATCGAGTAGGATAAATGCCAAAGCAAAGCAAAACAAAACTATGGCTAGGCATATCATATTCAAATTGCAGAAAATGAAAGATTAAGAAAAATTCTGGAAGAAGCCAAAGGAAAGCAACATCTTATTTGTAAATGAGCAGAGATAGTTATATCTGACTTCTCAAAGCATGCAAACAAGAAAAGCGTGGAGTAAAATATTTAAAGGGTTGAGGAAAAAAAAACCCACCAGCCTAGAATTCTATATCCTGCAAAATTACCCTTCAAAAGTAAAGGAGAAATAAAGTCTTTCTCAAACAAACTAAATTTAAGAAAATGTGCTGCCAATAGATGTCTTGCAAGAAATGTTAAAAGAAGTTCTTCAGAGAAAAGGGAAATTATAGAAATTATATATGTCAGAAACCCAGATTTACATAAAGAAAGGAAGAGCACTGGAGAAAGAATAAATAAAGGGAAAATAAAAACTTATTTTATCTTTCTTAATCATAATTGATCTAATAATTGGTCAAAGTAGTGGTAGTAAAAAATACTGAATTTAAATATATTGATATACAAATGAAATGAATGATAGCAATGAAACAAAGAACAAGAGAGAAGAATTAGAAATATCTTGTAGGTAAGTTATTTGCCTACATGTGAAACCATACAGGATTTTTTGAAAGTACACATATATTACTTGTAAATTAATACTGCAAAGTCTAGGGCAACAACTGAAAAATTAATAAAAGAAGTATAATTGACAAGCTAAGAAAGAAAAGAAAATGGAATTATATAAAATGTTCAGAGAAATCCACAAAAGGTAGAAAAAGAGTGGAAGGCAAAAAAAAGAACAAAGGCAATGACTAGAAAACAGTAACAAATATGGTAGATATTAATTTAACTCTATCAATAATAAATTTAAACATCAATTAAAACACAGAGATAGAGTGGATTGAAATACCTACCTAGTTAAATGTTTTCTTTGAGAGAGATATTTTTAAAGATACAATATAGATTGAAAATAAAAGGATGAAGAAAGACATGCTAACACTAAGGAGAAAAGGTGGAGTAGTTATGTTAATTTTAGACAGAGAAGACCTCAGAGCAAGGAAACTTATCAGGGATAAAAAGGGGCATTAAATATAAATGGGATCAATTCTCCAAGAAGATGTAGCAGGTCTTAATGTGTCTGAACCTAATAAGATAGCCTCAAAATATGTGGGCCAAAAACTGATAAAACTGCAAGGAGAAATATATAAATTCACTATACACTGGATACTTTAAGATCTTTCTATCAGAAATGGACAGATCCAGTAGGCACAAAATCAGTAAGGACCTAGTTGAACTCAACCACACCATTCATCCACTGGATATATTTGGAAAAATATTCAAAAGACTCTCTAAATTAATAGGCAAATATATATATTGCAAGAATGAAATACTAAAAATCTTCAATAAATAAGCAAGGAAAAGAATAATCTAAATGATTAGTCTTTTTCTTCCAGTTTTATTGAGATATAATGGATATGTAGCACTGTATTGGTTTAAGGTTACAGCATGATTTGACTTACAGATTTGATGTCACAATCCTGAAATCATTACCACAATAATTCTAGTGAACATCCATCATTTCATGTAGATACAAAATTAAAGATGCAGAAAAAATATTTTTTATTTGTGGTGAGAACTCAGGGTTTACTCTCTTAACAACAGTCATATATAACATATAGCAGTGTTATATCCATCATGGTTTGCATTACATTCCTAACATTTATTTATCCTGTAACTGGAAATTTATACCTTTTGACCACCTTCATTTAATTCCCCCTTTTTCTCTGAGTTTGCATGGTTTGTAGATGGTAGCTAGATTTAGTGGTGATCATTTTGCAATGTATAGAAATCAATAATTACTGTATTATGTAACAGGATCTAACATAGCATTGTGGGTCAATTACAGTTCAAAAACAAAGAAATTCAATTATTACTTTTTAATTTTTATTTTATTAAATATTTTATAAAAATAAAAGCTTTTACAATTCTTGAATTTTGTTTTGAAAACAAAAATTATTTTTATTTTTGTATTAATTTTAATTAATTTTTTTGTGTTTTTGTCTTTTTAGGGCCACACCCGTGGCATTTGGAGGGTCCCAGGCTAGGGGTCTAATCTGAGCTGTTGCCACTGGCCTAAGCCACAGCCCCAGCAATGCTGTATCTGAGCCGTGTCTGTGACCCACACCACAGCTCATGGCAAGGCCGGATCCTTAACCCACTGAGCGAGGCCAGGGATGGAACCCACAACCTCGTGGTTCTTAGTCGGATTCATTTCCGCTGTGCCATGATGGGAACTCCTTAACTTTAATTTATATTTAAAAACAAATATAAGTTTTATATACTTTAAATATTGTATAATTAAATCCTTTGGATCATTATTACTTATAGAAACACAGTCTAAGTGAAAATCTTGGTTATAAAAAGACCACGATGTTGCTGAAATGAAGCAAAAAATAAATTGTAATAAATGAAATATAATTTGTAAGCCAAATGTGATTTTACATTTCATAATATGTTGACATCCCTTGCTCATCATTAGAAATTCCGGACATACGTAGTAATAGTTTAGTCATCACTGATATATTTGCGACTTTGTCATATAAAACCCATAGTTTTACACCTATTCTTCACTTTATTTAAATGCATATCTGTCAAGGAGGAAGATAAATCATAATTTGCCATCATAACTTACAACTTTGAAATGCTGAGGCATAGTGGACATGGGCCTCCATCCCCTCCACACTCTTCCCCAGGCTCCTCAAACCTTAGGGCGAGTCTGCTGTATATGATGGATCCACCAGACTCAGGCTGGGGAGCATCACAATGTCACCCCTCATGGCACACCCAGGAAATGAAAATTACTGAGAACATGAGGTAGGGTATTTGCCAAAAAAGAGAGCATGTCTTCTTTCTATAATATATCTTAAAGCAAGTAAAAATAGAGTATTAATGGATATAACAAGTATTGAACTTGTACTCTGTGTTCATGTAAAATATTTTCAAACGGTAAAATTAGAAACAAGAATTCTCACATCCATGGTTTTTTTAATATTGGGCTTTATGTTTAAAATTACTATTTGTTATTTTGAATTTAGATGTTTTATATGATCTCTTCAAATTCTTAGTAGTAACCATGCAGAGAATGTTTTTTCCCAATAAGAAAATAACAAAAACTTTAAGTAATTACACATATTAAAATGTGTAACAGTTTATATTATATAGGCAAACATTTTTATTTCATTCACAAATATAAGGTAGAATTTTTTATAAAAATATGATTTTTTTCTAACTAATGTTATTGAGAAATAACATGTAAGTTGTTTGCATCAATTTCAAGTCTAAAATTTTGAGTTTTGACAGTTGTAGACTTCCATGGACCTCCCCCATGATTAAGATATAGTGTATTTCCATCATTCTCAAGGATTTCTTGTGCCTCTTTGCACTCTCTCTCTCTCTTTGCTCCAGATGCAATTACTGATCTGCATTTTGTTACTATAAACCAGTTTGTATTTTATATCAATGGAATCATTTTGAATGTACCATTTCAGTCTGGACCTTTCATTCAACATATAGTTTTTGAAATTCATCCATATCATTGTGTGCTTTTCCTTTTTTATCACTGAGTAGAATTTCAGAGTATGGACATTTTGTTACCCATTTCTCTGTTGACGGCATTTAGATTGTTTCCATTTGAGGGATGTTGGGTAAAGCTGCTATGAACGTTGATACATACATCTTTGTGGGGACATATGTTTCCATTTCTCTTAAGCAAATAAATAATTTAGAATGGAATGACTGGATATATGGTAGGTGTAGATCTAACTTTTGAAGTTATCAAACAAATTTCCATAGTGGCTGTACTATTTCACATTCCCACCTGCAGTGTATGAGATCAAGTTGCTCATATCCTTGACAACACTTAGTATTATCAGTCTTTTAAAATTTTAGGCATTGTGGTAAGTGTATAGTAATATCTCACTATGGTTTTAATTTGCATTTTCCTGATGAATTATAATGTTGAACATTTACATTTTTTTTTTGTCTTTCTGCCTTTTCTAGGGCCGCTCCTGCGGCATATGGAGGTTCCCAGGCTAGGGGTCGAATCAGAGCTGTAGCCGCCGGCCTATACCACAGCCGTAGTGACCTGGGATCTGAGCCAAGTCTGCGACCTACACCACAGATCACGGCAACGGCGGATCCTCAACCCACTGAGCAAGGCCAGGGATCAAACCCGCAACCTCATGGTTCCTAGTTGGATTCGTTAACCACTGAGCCACGATGGGAACTCCTAAAATTTTGAGTTAATTTTGAATCCAGTCCACTTCATTGTACCAAATGATAAAATTCTAGTTGGCAGAATGACTATGGATTTTTAGAATAGTCATCTAGCTTGACAAAAATAGAAATATTTGATACATTTTGCATGGAATTTCTCATGATTCTTGCCTGGCCTCTCCAAACTTACCACTCCTCATTCCAATAGACTGCTCCCCTGGCTTCAGGCTGCTCCCATCAAAGGTCAGGAATGCAAAACCCTCTAGAAGCTCATATGGGCACATCTTGTCCTGATCACAGAAGTTAGGTGACATTGTGGCACAGCACTTTGGTGGGTGGGATGTTCCTATTGTAGTGGAGCAGTAGGTGTGAGTGTGACTCTCTGTGCCCTGCCTGTTGGGGCAAGATAGTGTTGCACCATCTGACTCCACTCTGCTGGAGAGTCCCCATCAAAGAGACCTAAAGGAAGGAGTCTGTTCCTTCGGGGGAAGCCACTGGCCCAGCCTCTGCCTCCTGGAGGTACTTCCCCTCTGCAGCTTCTTGAGCAAAACTGTTGCTGATCTGATCTGTGTAACCACAATGCACTTTGGCACTCTGGTTGAGGTGCTGTAGATGAGACTCTTTTCATCTGCAGCTTATTACATAGATTTTTTAAAAAGTTTTCAAGGAGAACTTTTTGGACAGTATCTGACTGCTTAAAAGATTTTGAGACCTAAAGAATATACAGTGGAGTTGGTGAAAAGAATATTTTATACATGAAGATTTTTATAAGGGCAGATGCACTACTTTGAACACATGGTGAGTAAGGAACACGGAAAAAAACTGCACCTTTCAGCCTTTCAGAAAATGTTTCCAGGATTCCCACACAAGATTATAATGGTTGGTATGCAGAAAACGAGGCCCCATAACTGATAGGCTTTAAAGCATTCTGGGCTTACCTTGTGATGTGTGATTGAAAAATGGAGCGGCTTTCCTTGACTTTCTTTTCCATATGTTTTTTACATTTAACTATCCAAGAGCTATATCATTAATCCCTCAAAATGGCCTCCTTTTTATTTGACCCAAGTTTCATTTCTTTTCTTTTTTCTTTTTTTTCTTTTTTCTTTTCCTGATGGGCTGGAGCCTATCTTGTGTTCTATATCTCAAGTGTTTAACATTCCATCAGCTGATATTAGCGGGCCAAAGGCCTTCTATTTTTGATATCTGAGTTAAAATGAGATAAACATTTACTTAGCACAAAAGTTTTAGCAATAAGATGATGGTTAAGACTTCTTGATTTGTGAATTAGAATGTGGATTTGTTCCATTCAGGGAAACCTATATTTCACTCATAAAAATGAAGTTCCATTTACTGTACAATTAAGTGAATCAGCACACATTAATCACAATTACTTTGTAAAAGGCTATGACATATATTTTAAACAAATAAACAATAGATCCTCTGTCCCAAGAAACATTTTGTCTAAGAAAAAAATGATTGTGTAATTCAAACCAGAAATTGCCCTAAATATTTAGCCCATATTGGCTCATTTTGCATGCCATTTTATCTGGGCACTTTCTGTTGACATTCTTCGTGTCCGAAACTTCATAGGCTGTGGTCATTTGTTACTCCGGCATCACCCATCTGCACATGCATTTGTCATTCTTCTGCTGAAGTTGGCTCTAGTTAGGCAATGGGAAGTCAGGGCTAGTGGAATAATGCCGTTATGTGAAGTATATCATTAGGGGACAAAATTGTACTTCAAAGACCAAGCACATATGGTTTTGACTTTTATAAAGATGGCAGGTGGACATGAAGAAAAGGTTGATTTCAAATTTATTTCCATGATAGGAGGAACTTCTTGAAGGTCTGAGGAAGATTAATTTCCAATTTGGAATTCCTAATAACTGAAACATGATCAGGGTTTTACAACTTCCTGAGGTAAATTTTCTGGATGACCAAGCCATCTTCATGTAAACCAATGGAACAACGTAATATAGGTCTCAGAATGATAGAATGCCGACAAATGTTTGGTAAGAGAAGCTTTGGAAAGTCAACACATGTAGAGTGTAATCCATTTGAAAAGTTTTAACCAGAGGATTTGTAACATTAGAGGAATAAAAAAATAATTAACTTCTAAATATGATCCAAATAAAATCAAATACACTTTCAAAAATTAGTTCTCATTTTAAAAAAACAATTTGTGGGAGTTCCCGTCGTGGCGCAGTGGTTAACGAATCCGACTAGGAACCATGAGGTTGCCGGTTCGATCCCTGCCCTTGCTCAGTGGGTTAACGATCTGGCGTTGCCGTGAGCTGTGGTGTAGGTTGCAGATGCGGCTCGGATCCAACGTTGCTGTGGCCCTGGTGTAGGCCAGTGGCTTCAGCTCTGATTCGACCCCTAGCCTGGGAACTTCCATATGCCGAGGGAGCTGTTCAAGAAATGGCAAAAAGACAAAAAGACAAAAAAAAAAAGAACAATTTGTTACGTATCTAATTTAATTTTTATTTATTTTAAAATTATTTTTATTTATTTATTTATTTATTTTTGTCTTTTTAGGGCCACACCGCGGCATATGGCGGTTCCCAGGCTAGAGGTCTAATCGGAGCTGTAGCCGCCGGCCTACACCACAGCCACAGCCACTCCAGATCTGAGCTGTGTTTGCAATCTACACCACATCTCACAGCAATGCTAGATTCTAACCCACTGAGAGAGGTCAGGAATCAAACCTGCAACCTCATGGTTCCTAGTCGGATTCGTTTCTGCTGCACTGCAACAGGAACTCCTAATTTAATTTTTAATATTGTTCAGCATATGAGGGCTTTCTTGTATTCTAGAATGTTAAAGCTTCTTTAATAATGATAATAGTTGGGTTTTTCTAGAAGCAGTTTTTTTCTTTTGTACTTACGATGCTTTCAATCAAATAAGGGTTGAAGATAGAGCAAACACAAATATAATTCTACCGTTAGCAATTATCTTATAGACATTTGCATGTACAATGCTTGTACCTCCTCCAGCAATATTTGCAATAGCAAAAAACCAAGAAATCACCTGCATGTCCATTTGCAAGGAGCAAATTAGATATGTCATGTTACAAATAAGTACTAATTCCACAAAATAATACAGATCCATATATGATGCCAGGGAATAATCTCGAGGATATAGTGATTATATAAAAAGCAAAGCTCAGAACAGTACAAAGGATGTACTACTATTTATATAAAAAGGATGCATAAAATATACATTCTTTATACGTACAATTTTATAAATAAAACCACTGACTCAAAATTTAAAAAATAAGGTGCCATCTTTTCCCCATTGATATTCTGTGCACAGGAAGAGAAGGGACTGCGCAGGGAACCACTGCTTCCTCAGCCTCTAAGTTCCTTGACGTTACAAATGGTTTTCTTACAGCCTTGTATAGAAGGAAGTGATCAATCAAGGATCTCTTTACAAAAATTTCTCTATTTTGGGTAAGGGCTCCTCTTTCTAAGCCTTGCTTTCCTTTTTCAGTAGTCGGGATTTTTGTGAGATGAGGGAGCTGTTGGGGAGGGGTCCCTTTCACACAAAGCAGTTCTGGGTGGGGGTAAACTGCACCAGAGCAGGTTTGTGGGCACTTCTGGCAGGGGAGGAGGGGCTGCAGTCTTCATTATTTCCATCTTTGTGACAGATGAGTTACATATTTCATTTATATTTTATGGATTTTATTTCTCTAATTAAAAAAAAAAAATTTTGGCTGTGCTCATGGCATGTGGAAGTTCCTAGGCCAGGGATCAAACCCATTCCACAGCAGTGACCCAAGCCATAGCAGTAACAACACCAATCCTTAATCCACTGCACTATAAGGGAATTCTTCTTCTGTAGTTTTTTGTGTAAGTCTCCAGTGTAGCTAATTCTCTCATACAGTGAGTTTAGGAAAAGATTTTAGAAAACTTTTTGGAGAAGTGTATAAAGATTGATGCTGGTAGGCAGAGGTAATAGGTATCTTCTCTAAGTGAGAAGGGAGGTCACTTTTGGCGGCTGGGAAATGGGGAGGTATTATCAATATTGTAGGAATCCCAGACAGAATATTAGCTCAGTTCTTGGGAGGAAAATTACAGCAAGGTTGTTACACAGATTTAAGTCTGGCATCTTCTCCACTGATAAGAGTTTCTTGTGATTTACAGCCATCCTCTTTCTTGTACAGAGAGGATGACACACTTACATAAGGAGATTTCCCTTATAAATGGAAATTTCTCTTACAAATTGTAAATTCTATTCTCTTTAGAGCTTCTCCAGTGTCTGCTTTTTCTCCAAAATAATCAGCTCAAAATAATCCTTATGCTATAGAGTCATACCGGGGGTTGGCATTTTCTGCTACCCTTCACGGTTCTTGGTGGAACCAGGAAAATCACAGCTTGAATAAGAAAAGACAGTCAACAGATACCAACAATGAGATGAGCCAGATGTGGGGATTATCTGAGAGAAGTTTGAGGGCCATCATTATGAAAGTGCTCCTAAGCATTCTTGAAACAAATGAAAACTTTAACATGTCACCAAAAATATAGAAAATACATATATTAAAAAACAACTTCCACAAACACAGTGAGTTATTCCAAACATTTAAGAAATAAATATCGAATTTTATACAAATTTTCTAGAGTTTTTTTTTTTAAAGTAATAGATCCCAGCTCTTTCTTCAAGCCAAGATAATATTGATACCAAACACTGACAAGTTCATGACAAAAAAAGAAAATTACGAATCAATCTCACTCATGAAGATAAATGTAAAGTTCCTAAAATAGATATGTTAAAGAGGTTTCCAATGTCATTTCTGACATGGTTAAAAAAAAAAAACCACCAAAACAACAACAACAAAAAAACAAACTTAAAAGGCATTTCCATTCTTACAACAAGAAAAATTTAGAGACTGAAAACAATGACTTTTCTGAGATTCAAGAGTAAACTGAAATTGTAGGGCAGACCACTACCCCAAAACTGGTGAGACAGGAATCAGAGGGATGGAACTGCCAAGATCTGTTTACCTGGAATTGAAAACACAAAAGACAAATGGCTAGGAACATTAATGCAGCAATACTGATGAACTGCTGGAGGTTGGATAAGGACTAGCACAGGACTGAAAACTTCTGGGGGGACCACCGTTCTTGAGAGTGGCCCACACTCTTGTGGCCCTTCCCCCCAAAGCTGTAAAAGGGGTTCCAGGTTCTCACAGTGAAGATTCTAGATGAACTTCCTCATGACCCTAGTAGGACAAAGGGAAGAATAACTATTGGGAAACATGCTCTGGGCTTCTCCATTTCAAATGCCTACAGTCCAGGAGAGAAGACTTCATCAGAGTGTACTCGGAAACCTCACTCCAGATGGGAAAATGGAATACCTCCAAATTCAGCCCCCTTTGGTTTTCCTGTGTCACCCAAGGGTAGTGACTAGGAGTAAAGTCAGGTGGGGAAAGGACTTCAAGGAAATAGGCTGGGAACTGCAACTAAGAAAGGAGGAGGTGGAGTTCCCGTCATGGCTCAGTGGTTAACGATTCTGACTAGGAACCAAGAGGTTGTGGGTTCAATCCCTGGCCTCATTCAGTGGGTTAAGGATCCAGCATTGTCATGAGCTGTGGTGTAGGTCGCAGACATGGCTCGGATCCCGCGTTGCTGTGGCTTCAGCTCTGATTAGACCCCTAGCCTGGGAACCTCCTTATGCTGTGGGTGTGGCCTTAGAAAAAGACAAAAAAAAAAAAAAAGAAAGGAGGAGGTAGAGGGGATAAAGTTATATTTCTGCAGGAGAGTCAGAAACACTTTTTTTTTAATACCATAAAATTATTTTTTGTTTTTGTTGTAAGAGAAGGGGTGTGGATGTCAAATCTTGGACATTAAAAATTTATTTATTCACTATACACAGAACATGTCCTCTCTAAAATACACATGCAAATTCCTAAAAAGTATAATTCGGCAAACATTTTCTACACTACAGAACATATTATATCTGTTGGGATAAGAGCTCTCTGCCTCAGAATAATCTAATTATAGCACCAGAGTCTCTTCTATATCTGATGCAAAGTTAAATACTTATTTTGGGGATTATTTCCTAATATATGTTTGAGGAGGCAGAGTTAACATTAACATAACTCTAGTATATTACAGTCACTGCATAATAAATGAAAGTGTTTTATCACAGATTAAATCATTTTTTTCATTATTTGCATTAATGGGTTGCAAACAAACAGGATGCCTCAACACAGGCCCCATTAAATCCTGAGAATTAATTGGAGCATTAAGACTGCTCCTTTTTCCCCAAGTCTACCACTGCACTAACTAGGCCACAGGTACAATAACAGCAGTTACAGCTAAAAGATCTGCCAGACACAGATGGTCTCAGAGAGGAGTTCATTGGAAGCCCTAAGTTAAGAAGCGAAACAAAATAAAGACACTCCAGGAATCTGAAACCTCTGATAGCTGTAGTAGTCCACTGAACAAAACCTTACTTCGAGCCATATGAACACATATCCTCCCACTTAAGTCCTATTTCCTCACTTCCCATTACCCAATACAACATGTCTGGTTTTCAAAAACAAATACGCAATCAAAGCAAAAAACTACAAGCTATGCCAAAAAGCATGGAAACAAAAACACACTCCGAAGAGACTCGGGTATGATACAGATGTTGGAATTATGATAAGGATGTAAAGTAACTATACTTAATATATTAAGGAGTCTATTAGAAAAGTAGACAACAGGTAAGAATGCCCATGATGAGCTTATCAGTAGACTGGACACAGCTGAAGAAAGAATCTATAAACTTGAATACAGGACAATAGAAACTCTTCAGATTGAAATGTAAAGTGAAAACTGAATTAACATAAAGATAATGGTACATCTAAGGACTCTAAGACAATTTCAAAAGGTATAATTATGAGTAATTAGAATTCCAGAAGAAGAGAGAAGGGAGCAGAATTTAGAAATAATACTGGCTGGGAACTTTCCAAAATTATTTAAAAAAAAAAAAACCAACTAACCTAAAATCTTACAAACGGTGAAATTCTCTTTCAAAATTGAAGGAGAAATACTTTCTTACACAAAGAAAAATTGAGGAAATTTATTGCCGGGAGTCTGGCCCTGCAAGAAATGTTGAAAGGAGTAGAAGAAAACAATGATGTATCAGACATTAGATTTACCTAAAAAAAAGAGGAGCATCAGAGGAGGAATAAATAAAATAAAATAAAATAAAATAAAATATTCTTAATTGATCTGAAATTGAACTATTTGTTTATAGTAATATAACACCAATGTGATGAGTAATCATAGCATGTGCTTAAGTGACAAGGAATGGGAGAGGAATTGGGGATACTGTTATCAGGTACCTGCATTACATATGAAGTGGTATAATGTTATTTGAAGGAGGACTTAGATTATTTTTTAAAGTATATCATCAACACTAAGGCAACCACTAAAAATTTTAAAAGGAATTTTTAAAAGGAAGACATTTTCCTCTACTCGTCTAGGTTCTCTGGCAGGTCTAAGAATTAAATCAACATGAGACAGATTAACAGGAGAAAATTAAAGTTTAATCCCATGTATACATGGAAGAGACCTAGGAAAACTGATTCACTTACCAAAATGCTGTATCCCTCACCTTAAATCCATCTTCAGCTAAAGACCAAAGAGGAGGTAGCGGTTTGGAACTTCAAAGGGGAGGAAGGCAATTCACACGGAGATGGAAAAGCAAATGTTTGCTGGGTCATGCAGAGATAATGGGACACAGAGAGAAATTTTAACAAACATTTTGTTAGGTTCCTCGATGTCTACCACACCTAGTTCATACTGTAGTTATCTATGGTGATAGTGCCCTTCCTGGTACAGGTCTTCTCCTCATATTCTTTTAGGCATTTCGGGGGAAGGTCAAACTTTCCTTCTGAGTCTTTTGGGCCTTGATTGTTCTCAGCTAGAGATAACACACACACAATTTTTTTTTTTTAATTTAAAGAAAGAAAGAATACATACACCAAAGAGACATTTTGGGCTGGCAAATTTTGCTCCTCTACAGTATGAATAATACACTAAAAGAGAAAATAATAAGAAATTATATGTTTCTCAGTCAAAACTAGAGAAGACAGAAAAAGAAAGAAAAGAAGAAACAAAGAGAAAATGCAACAAATAGAATATAGTTACAAAATGGTAGGGATTAGTCCAATTATTTCAATAATTATTGTAAATGGAATTTTATATATCAATAGAAAGAACCATGTACCACTACATGCAACCACATGGATGAATTGCACAAATATAATGTTGAATGAATGAAGCAGACACCAGATAACACACATCATGTGATTCTATTTCTAAGAGTTCAGGAGTTCCCACCGTGGCACAGTGGAAACAAATCTGACTAGGAATCATGAGGTTGCAGGTTCAATCCCTGGCCTTGGTCAGTGGGTTAAGGATCCGGTGTCACCCTGAACTGTGGTGTAAGTTACAGATGCATCTTGGATCTGGCATTGCTGTGGCTGTGGCGTAGGCCAGCGGCTACAGCTCCAACTAGACCCCTAGTCTGGGAACCTCCATATGCTGTGGGGGCGGCTCTAAAAAGACACACACACACACACACACACAAAAGAGTTCAAAACATGTAAAAGTAATATATTGCTTAGATGTCAGATTTGTGGTTACATTTTATGGACTAATGACTGTGGAGGGACATGGGGGGATTCCTGTGATGCTGCTAATACTCTATTTCTTGACCAAGTTGGCTGTTAATGAACATCTTCTTTGTGAATCTTCCTCAATGTGTATACATCAAATTTGTGCTTTTTTCTGTATGTAAGTTTCAATAAAAACAATTACCTAATTTATTCAAAGGCATTAGTTGAATATCAGACAAGGCAGAAATTCTTGCTAACATCTGCCTTCAATTTATAAACTTATTTACATATTCCAAGCTCTCCCCAAACATACCCTATAACTACTGTTTTGCTCACATACATTAATTTTGGATTTTCTACCCTTTACTAAAAATCTTTTTAGTTCTTTGATACCTGACTCAAATCTCCAGAATTAATTCTTCTTGTTTTAATTCTCAAGTTCATCATCCTCGTTCAGGTCCTTATCTTTCTGAAAATAAATAATAAGCTTTTGTCTGATTGCCCTCTTTTCCAATTCATTCTAATTAGACACAGGATCCAGACAGATTTTTCTAATATCTCTCCTTATTTCCTAATAATCTTTCCCAACTTAAAAAAAGTATTTTTCAACTGTACTCTAATTTAGGTTTAAGTTTTTCTGCCTTGAATTCAAAGCTTTCTGTAATCTGTCATCATCATATCTATCTTTGAGTGAACACACAATGCAGGTAATCGGCTACTTTCTGTCTTCTAATAAGAAATTGTGTCCTTCTTTCGGGGGCAGGCAGATATCATTCATTCCTCCTCTGCATGAGATATTCTGAAATTCCATCTCCACTGGTGAATTTAAAGTCACTTCTGCAAATATTTTGAGGACTTGCAATGTTTGGACAAAATGAAAGTATAAGTAAAATACAAACCCTCCCTTCATGACACTTAAACATTTAATGTGGGAAGCCCAGAGATGACTGTGGCTTTGGTAAGTCCTTCGTTTTTGAAGGTTACACAAAGAAAGTTATATTCTTCAGTGTCACAGGCTGTGGGCTTTTGCTCTGTGCTCCTGGCCCATTGGCTCCCCCTCACAGATATCCTTTGATGGGCCCAATACGATTTTACAATAGTTACTGTAGTCTATGATAACAGCTCTTAAACAGTAGAAATATTATGTGTTTATGATATATATGTTAAATAATAGCTTTGTGTTAATCTAAGTGAGGGAAAACATTAGTTGAGAATTGCCACAAAGCATTTCTCCTTTGAAATCATGGCTGAAAAATATAATAGAAGCTCTTTTACATTACATTACGGATGCAAACCTTTTGTGACAAAGACCAGCAGTCACCTTCATGTACAAAGCTCAGGATTTCATGTGTTCCTGATAGGCTGAGGATTGCTTATTGCACTTGAGAATGCAATTAGAATTCAGAAGAATGAATGCAAATTGTACATACAATTTCAAGAGGTTCACAGAATCCCTTTCAAAAAAAAAAAAATTCAGGACTTTGACAATAATGCAGTTCACTCTCTGCAAGAGCCATCTTTACTGAGATAGTCACTATGCCTTCCCTGAAAGAACGGTTCTACAGCAGAAAGGCAAATCAACTTGTAAGAAAATACAGAGATGGAAACAATTAATCATGACAAGAAGAAACAGGTAAGATTTCACAGAGAAGATGACATTTGATCAGAGCCTTAAGAGATGAGTAGCATTCCAGTAGGAAGAAGAGAAACAAACTATTACAAACGGAGAGGATGTTATAAGGAAAAGCAAAGTGGCTGGCCTGGAAGGAATAGAGGTCAGCAAGAGACAGATGTACTTGGCAGTGGTCAACCTAGCAGATGACTTCTGAATAGTGAAAAGAAGGAGGATTTGAACAGAGCCCCCGTGAAAATTTCTACATTTAAGGGGTAAGCAGAGGGAGAGGAAGCAAGGAAAACCAAGAAAGATTATTATTAGAGAAGTTGAGGCAAACTAGGTTATTTAGTGTTGTATACATGGAAGAAGGCCTTTAAGGAGGGAGCGATCTATCGATTTAAGTGCTAGAGAATGCAAGAGCTGACTGAACAAAGAAAATCATCAGTTCGATTCTGCAGTTAGTACAAGTAAGTGCATGTTTGCTGGCATGTTGGGTAGATGGAGGCATAGCCCAGAATGCAGCAGAATGGAGAGTAAAGGGGAGAAGGTAAGAAAGTGAAGATCCAGCTCAAAATCTTTTCCCATACTTTATCACAAACAGAATAATCCTTCTCTCCCAGTGGACTCCCTTAATACTTGGTTTGTATCATTTACTATCATTTACTAATACTTTCTTTTTTTATGGCTGCACCCACAGCACATGGAAGTTCCTGGGCCAGGGATTGAAGCTGAGCTGCAGCTGTGACCTGGATCCTTTAACCCACCGCACAGCGCCGGGGATCTAACCCGAAACTCTTCAGTGACTCGAGCCGCTGCATTCGGATTCTTAACCCGCTGTTCCCACAGCAGGAACTCCTTGTTTCCTGATACTTTTAATGAAAAAAATATGGCTTGTGGATATTCATATACACATTTTATCTCCCTATTTTGATTACTACACATTTTATATAATTTATAACTTTAAAGAGTACTTAGGTAGTGTGTTCAATGATGAACTGTTTAAGCAGCGTGCAGTTAAGGAAGATTCTTACTCTTTCATGAACTTACACTGACCAGTCTAATGCTTTCTTCCTCCACTGAGCTACAAGGGTGATTGTCTATATCCATTGCTCTTTTTAAATACTTCCATTTTTTTTTTTTTTTTTAGTTTGAAGAATCTTGAAGTGTGTGTATCTACATGTTTTATTGTCCTTGAGGTGCAGTAGATCCTCAAGGCATTGACTGTTCTACTCAGAACTAAGCCCATTTCCCAGTACCCTCAGGTCACCTCTCCAAAACCAGTGACATCAACAAAACCAAGTGAAGCCAAAGTTAGCCAAATCAAGTCATATGATGTGCACATGAAATTCAACTACATTCAAACATAACAACTCTCATAGCCTCGAGGTCCTCTGTTTACTTTTATGAACTGTTTATAAGTACTGTTCTTATTTGCATATCTCTGAATGATGAATGCTTGAATACCAATTTGATCATTTTCTTTGACAATAATTTTCTGAACTTTTAGAAACAACCTAGAGTGTTCACTCAGAGCAACTCATTAAAGGCTCCTTGGCAAAGTTACCCAGTGACTTGGTGAGTATCTTGGTGAATAGCCTTCTAGAGACTCTGGACACCTATGTCAAACAGACTTTGCAACTGAACAGTAGAAAAAAGTTCTGAAGGAGCAGTTTCCCTAGCAGAACTTCTGAGACATTAAAAAAAAAAATTCTAGACAAATAACCCTAATCTCTGGTGGGGTTGCTTTAAAAAAAAAAGTAGAAATGAAAAAGGTGGAATCGATGGATTAGGTAAAAGTTGAAACTGAACATTTAGGGCATCTCAGCTAGCAGCAAATCAATTATGTCACTTTTTCTATCCTTCACCTAAAAACCATCTGGGGCTGTCATGTAGCCTCAGCCTCTAAGCACTGTCAAGAAGGAATTGTCCCGATTGTCAAGAACACATACTTTACATGACTTGTACAACACTTAGATGAGGAAGGCAACTTATCCAACAATGGGTAAAGTTATATGGTGTTCAGGAAGTCCGTAAGTATGACTAGCTCCAGGATAATGTAAATGTTTATAAAGCACAGTCAGCAGTTAGAGACTTCACACTTCCTTCCACCCAACACCTAATTTATTTTTTTCTTGAAAAAATTACTGCAGTTTTTCAATTCAGGATATTTTCAAGCATATATTTTGGTCTTTCCAGGTTTCAGTAATCTTTTTTCTGTCTCCAGTTGCTTCTCTTTCACCTATCACAAGTCTTTCGAATTGCAAAATCATTAGAAAGTTATTTCTCCATTATATAAGGGCTCTGGAGGAGTATGGAAAGGATTCTTAATGATTTTAGCTTATAGAAATGGTATTTTGGGTATTAGAAATTAGAGTTAACTGTAGATCATTTTAAGTCAAGTATATGAGTACTCTCAGAGTTTCATTCTCACTGTAAAGGGGCTAAATAAGCATTAAGAATATAGTTCCTGGCCTCATAGAGCTTAACAGCTACCTGAAAAGATAGAGGAATGAATTTAATTTTAAGGAAAGTCCTCTGAATTGTAAACATACCATTCTAGGGAAAAAAATAGGCCTTTAACTTCAGATTTTCTCCCTATCTCACATGGTTCAAATATGTTCAAATGTTTGTGCTCATTTATAAGATGTGTGTAATCATCTAAGGATGTTCCTTGCATCTTTAAAATGTTAATTCTGTGTCATTCTTTGTTCTCTAGCATATTGGTCCTCTATCCAAGCGCCTTTCAAAATCTGCTGCATTTCTGAGGACTAAATATTTTCCTGACTCATTCTAGCTATTTCTTTCCCTTTGAGATCGTGAACAGAGGGATATCCTCTGTGTCAAGGCAATATCTCCACGGAATTGATTATAATGGCCTGTTGCCAAAGATGCCCCAGAGTTATGTATTAAGACAGTTTTATTTTGTTCACTTCTTGGATGCAACCTTCAGAATCAAATTACTGCCTTTGAGAAGGAAAACAATTGCAAAAGAATATCTTTGACTTAGCTGCTCATATAAGCTTGGCATCATTACTTGGGATAATATGGACAGTCATTTTAATGGGTAATTAGCAGTCATCAGACCCTACAGAGGATAAGGTTTGGGAAGTTAGAGCAGATGATTTTCAAATGCCATTGCAATTCTGACACTCTGTGACCTCGCTGTTGCTACCACACAGGTGAGCCAGCTGAAGGGCACATTGAATGGATAACTAAAGCCATAACCACGTGAAATCTGAAGAGCCAGCAGTGATTTCTCTTACACTTGCTGTTAGATGGTGATTTATCTCTTTCTGCTTATTATCTTAAGTATCATGTATTAACTCATAGAAAATGCCATAAAAAACTGGTCTATCTTTTCCTTTTGAATGGTTTCCTTCATAAATGGTGGAAAAAGGTTGGGATGAAATAGTAGTGCTTCCTTATTCCATGTACTCTATGATTATGGTCCCAACTTGGACTGACACACATGCAATCACGGATTTCTGAGAGGTGCTGCTTTAGGAGCCAGCTCACTTTTCTTCTTCTTCTCACTGTAAATGTATGTTTGGAATCTTTTTGTTTTTATGGAGTGTTTTTTTTTTTTTTTTTCAGTGCTATTAATATAGTCAATGACCTCTCTTTTTTCTTTTGTTTTTTGAAGTGAAATAATGTTACTGTCTAGGGGTCTTTAAATCATTCAAATGAAGGCAAGTGTACTTAACAGAAATTGCTTCGTTTAAAATGTTTGGGCATATGTACATGATAGAGCAGTATATAAGATACTAACGAGCAGGAATAAAATACCAGTGATATAAACCTTCATCTGAAGCTGATGATAGATGGAACCTTTGGCATCCTTCAAAAGTCCTGCAGCCCTTTTTAACCATTCAGAGTTTGGCCTCCTCAGACTGGCTAAGAAACATACAGCCCTGCTACTGAAGATTGGAAAAAGAGCTTGAGGTCAGAGGTCGACACAGTGAGGGAGTTTGCTCTTTAAGAGGTTATCTGTGGATCTGCAAAGCCAAAGTGTAATTGGGTTTTGTGATGTGATTTTAGTGTGTAATTGTATATGATCTTAGGTAGTTTCAAAGACAAGCCTGGAAGATTTTTCCAGCCTGTTTGTGATAGCAATTTTAGGGATTGTGTGCAATCTTGGATGGACAATTCAGAATGATCAAAAATAGCCAATAGACACAATACAGCAAATACTTGATTCACCTTAATTATAATTTCAGCACATTGATTTTACCAAAACATGTTCTTTCTTTTTAGGACATTATATTGACTGTGAAAATAAAGATACCCTTTTCATGGCTAGTATCATCAGTATAGCCAATTTTATATCATCAGTATAGTTCTCAGTGTTTCAGAGTTTGAATTTACTTGAGGATTTCTGAATCATTACAAGGAAAGAAAAAAGTGCATTGCAACTGAATGTATAGGATTCTTTTTGCCTCCAAATTCATCAAGTTTCTGATTCTTGAATTTCCTAAGCAATTGGAAATAAACATTTCCTTATTGTTTTAGTTGTTTAGGGTTGCCTTGATTAAGCTGTCACTGCTGTCAGTTATGTTCTTATAAGCCTGGTTGGATCTATTTCATGTTAGGAAAAAGCTCAGATAAATCCAGGAAAGCTTAATGTTTATCCAATGTGAAAATAATTACTCAAAAGTGTTATTCTTAATCCAGATAATTAGAGTGAGGAAGGAAAGATCAGTGTCATTGTGAATTATGCCCCGGCAATTGACTCTTGGTCCTTGTAAGTTTCAGGTGAAGATGTGAATGGATAAAGGTTAGATTAAACATAATCCAAAGTAGCTGCAACCTTAATCTGTTATGATACAAGGATGATCACTTAAAAAGAGCTGGATTGTGGGATTGTTTCTGGTTGGATAAGATGCCGCTCGACTGGGACTAGTCTTAAAACATGCTTAGCACCATGTCACTGCAGCTGTAAGCACTTGTGCACGACTGCAGCCTGCCACAACTAACAGACGCTCCCAGGCTCATGCTGCACGTCAGAGTATAACCCTTTCACAATATCTGGGCTTCACATTAACGTGCCTTCCAATGGTCTGCATGGAAAAAATATTTCCTGTGGCCTTTGTGGCATCTCTTCTTGGTTGTAATAAGCATGGATTTAGAATCTGCTAAAACTCTGGTATAAAGTATGCAGCCATTTTTTAACATAAAAATTAAAGGGTCTATTTGTAATTGAGCTTCTTTTTGCTCTGTTTCAACATAGAAATGATTTCAAATGCTATTCTTTAAGGTAATTCATAATGTTCATAGAACTACTTCTCTCTCAAGTATTTTGAAAATGAAGTTAGGCTTTTCTAAATATTACTGTGGAGGTAAAAAAGAATTTTTTTGAAGTATGGGTAAAAAGATCCAAAAAGGCTTTTAAGACATGATGCAAAATCCAGCCATTTTTTTTAATTGAAAGGAAAAAATATTTGATGTTTCATCTATTTCTACCAATAAATCTCAGCAGTTTAATATATTTAATTTCTGAATGGTTACATTGTTTTGTTTTGATTGTACAAAAGAGAACACAAATATTTTTACAATTATCATGTGAAACCTTACTGCCTAAATTGAAATGAATTGCTATTTTATGACAAATAAATTTTAGTGTTTGAATGAATATTTAATAATTTGCAGTAGTGGTTTATTTCTCTCCTGAGTAAAATTATGTTGTGCCACATTTATTGTTGCTAAACGGTTAAGAAAACAACTAATAAAATGTAAACGGGTAATAAGGTGGATTTTTTGGAACACATTTAGCTTACTTGGAACAAATTTCCAAAAGATTAGTTTGCATAATCTATAAATAACATTTTAATAAATGTAGCTCTAATATACCAACATGTTTTAACCTTCACTGAAATCCAAACTTACTCCGATATTCATTGTACTTTGATAATACACGCTTTGATAATACATGCTATATAACACGCTCTTCTGTAAATGTACCAGATAAGTTTTCTAGTGACATTAATGACTTCAGTACATATTTGTGCAAAAAATTATTTTTCAAAGGCCAATAGCATTTGCTGGGCATTCACCACACACATTTAGCCTCCTGGTTCATGTTTTCACAAATTAATTAATGTCATTAATTTATTGAACTGATGTTTTACCAATGGACTGATATGTGCCGAAGTGGTCTTTTGGCCGTGAACAAAACAAACTCCCCGCCTTCATGAAGCTTAGATTTTTGTGTGTAGAGAGAGAAAATAAGATAAAAAGTAAATGTGTAATATACAAAAGAGTGGCAAATGCAATGAAGAAATATGGATGGTTTAGGGATTTAGGAATGGAACATGGTGGATCACTATTTAAGGTGAGGGGTTAGGGAGAGTCTCGCAGAGAAGGTGAGATTTGTACAAAGACTGAAGGGTAAGACAAAAGGGTCAAGGGGTGCTCTTGGCTAAGGCTGTACTAGATTCTGAGTAATTACTCTTTCCTGGTAAGGAAAACAATTAACCCAGAGGATTTTTCAATAGCTATTTCAAGCGTAGAATTTACTGATGCTGATGGCTTTATTCTTTTCTAAGCAATGAAATGATGCTTCTTTTGAAAAATAAAGATCATTTTAACCATAGTTTAAACAATTATTTATGTTCAAATACCATAAGCATAATTAAAGGACAAGTAGAAACTTAGAAAAACATTAGCAATATATTTGACAGGCAAAGAAGCAGAATTCTGAAATATACAAGACTCCTTAAAATTAAAGGGAATAGCCTTCATGGCAAAATGTCAAAAGGAAAAGATAAATCACAAAACCACCTCACTAATTTCTGAAAAAGAGAAAGCTCCATCTCATTATTGTTAAAATGATGCAAAATGTTTTCTTTTTGTGTTAGTTATCTAGTGCTGTGCCATAAACTACCCCAAAACCTAGTGGCTTAAATAACAAATACTTATCACCTCACATTTTCTGTAGGTGAGGAATCCAGGTGTGGCTTGGTTCCTCCAGTTCAGAATCTCTTCCAAGGTTGCAATGGAGTTACCATTTGAACCGGAGTCATCTCATAGTTCGAGTAGGGAATATCTGATCCTAATACACTCCTGTGACTGTTGGCGGACCTCTGGTTCTCCTTGACTGTTGGCCAGAGATATCGGTTCCTTGCCATATGCATCTTTTCAACTGGCAGCTTTCCACAGCGGGGAGGGAAAAGGAAGAGAGCCCAAGATGGAAGCTACTGTCTTTCTGCAACCTAATTTTGGATGTGGCATCCTGCTGCTTCTACAACGGTCTATGGACTAGAAGTAAATCAGGAATCCAGCCCCACTCAAGGGAGAGGATCACACAAGGAGGGGACTATTCAAGGGCAGAAATCATTGGGGATATCTTAGAGTCTGTGTATTCACACCTCCTGTTAAACAGCAAAGATGATAAAGTAAGTCAACTGACAAAAATTTTATGTTGAAAAGATCAAGGTGGACTAGAGGCTGGTCAGAGTATATGTTCGTATAAACTTTCTGGAGACCATTTTGTCTATTGAGTAATAAAATGTTTATACTCTTGGGCCCATAGTTACATTTCCAGAAATTTATCATAAAGGTAAAAGAAGAGACACACACAAAGATTTTTATGTGGAAGAATGTTCATCAGAGCCTTATTTATAATAACAAAAGGCAGTAAGCTGACTTTCACAAATAAAGATAAAATGACGCAGTTCAATCTGGATGATAAAATATTTTACAGTCATTTATAATGTTTCCAAAATGTACTTCACACCATTAGAAAAGGATTGTAATATTTTTAAACAAAAAATCACTAGCTACTGTGTAGTATGGTTTTGATTTTATTGAAATATATATATATATATAATATGAACATACAAATATATATATATATATATACACACACACATATATATACTTACAGAAACCAAGAGGCAGAAAGAGACAGAGACAGAGAGAGATAGATATAGAAATAAAATTATCAGGATATAGCTTTGGGAAGATGAGAGGAATTGTGAGTGAAACTTTGAAAAGCATAGTTTGATCTGTAAAACTATCTGTGTGTACTAAAAGGACTGTCCCAATATTTTCTTTCACTCCTTCATTTTCTTTTGCCAATACAAAGTAGAGGGTTATGATTTAATGCAAAGACATGATTAGCTACGCTGGCAACAGTATGTTCAGTTTTTCTAATTGGTGGTATGCCACATGATGGACAGGACCCCAACTATGGCATACCACAGAACTGAGAGCTCTTGCCATACCTCGAGGCCCAGTGTTAGTCTTGGCTAAAATACTATGTGATGATAACAAACACTATACTATAAAAGTAATTTCACATTGGCGTACATTTAACATGATTTGATGGTTTTTAGCTCAAGTTACTGAGTTTTAGTCACGCTTCTAACCTGAATCTAGTGTCAATCTCCAAGAAGTCACATTTCACCACCAATCAGTTAACATTTTTTAAATCACCATAAGGTATTTGAAATCAGAGTAGGTAAGCATTCGAAACAAAGAGATCAATCAGGAAAACTCTTATTCTTTACTTTCACGGCTTTAGATATCCACTTAGAGATTTCACAGGTAAGTGAGTCCAGCCCATTACCTTGTCCCGTGGAAATCATTTCTTTAACGTCTGCCTCTCCTGCTAGACTGGGAGAAACATGAGGGCAAGGACATTATCTGCCTTTCTCATCTATTTATTTCTAATATCTTAGCACAGCGCCTGGAGCTTCTCAGGAACACAATATTTCTTTATTAATTAAATGGATGAATGAAGCTCTGGGCATTTGAGTCTGTTTATGGTGACATGTCTGAGACCTTTCACCTTGTTTCTGCCCTGTTTCTATTCTCCCCAAGAGAGGGAAATTTACAATCCATAATGAGAGTCTCTTAGTTTTGACAGCATTCCTTTCTCCAACTTTTGGTCCACCCTTGACACAGCGTATTGAGAAAGGAGACTAATTGTATAAACAACAAACCAAAAGATAGCCAATTCTGGTAGGAGACCTGGTTTTATTTAATCAAGGAATAAAATAACTGGCGTATCTGCCCTTGTTAGTGATTTTGGTCATTATGTTTCTATGTACATCAGTCTCCCATGGAGTTCAAGTCTAATTTGTGCATGTGTCTGTGTGTTCAGGTGTGACACGGAGAATAAAGTGTCTTAAAGTATGACAGCCTTTCTATGTCTGTGCCCTAATTCCTGGAACTTGTGAATATGTTACTTACATAGCAAAAGGGACTTTTCAGATGTGATTAAAGGTACAGACACTGAGATGAAGAGATTTCTTGGCCATCCGGTGAACTCAACCTAATCACGCATGTCCTTTAGTGGAGTACCTTTCCCAGTTATGGTTAGAAATGAGATGAGGAAAGAAGGGTCAGAGAGATGCGACATTACTGTCTTTGAAGATGGAGGAAAGATGCCTTGAGCCAAGGAGTGTAGGAAGCCTCTGGAAGCTGTAAAGACCAACGAAATATTCTCCCCTTAAGCCTCTGAAAGGATCGTAGCCATGCCAACACCTTGATTTTGACCCTAAGAGATCCCTATTGGGCTTCTGAATTGGAAGGTAATAAATTGTGTTGTTTTAAGTCACTAAGGTTGTAATTTGTTATAACAGCAATAGACAATACATGCAGCGATATTTTGATTGAACTCACGTGAATCTATTTGCTTAGCACTAAAACAGTTATTTTATTTTTCTCCCCCGGCCCCTTTTTTTGGCTGCACCTTGTGTCATATGGAAGTTTCCAGGCCAGGGACTAAACCCACACTACAGCAGTGACTGAGCCGCTGCAGTGACAAGGCCAGGTCCTTAACCTGCTATGCCACAAGGGAACTCCATAAAAGAGTATTTTAATAAAAACATATATTCAAAAAATTATATCTTTTTATCAGCTTACTGTTTGGCTAAGTAAATTTAAATACATATGGATTTTACAAGTTGGTCCTGTTGGTTAAAAGAAAACATAATCAGGTGGCCAGATGGAATTCAACAGGTAGTATCTCCTTCCTGCTACTTTTTATGGGATTTTATGGGAATCATTTTAAGTAGTTAAATTAGGAGCGCATGTTGATGTGAACATGTTTTCCTCCTCTGAGGAGATGGAGAATAGCAGGAATGTGGGGGCTGAAAGGCAACTTGGTATTTGTGGTCAGGTTGGTGAAATATTTTGTGGGCTTGTTGATTTTACATATGACTCTTCTAGTCACAATCTCTTGTCAATGTGACAACAGTACCCTTTATCTAAAGACTTCTAGAATTTGACTTGGTAATAGCCACATGAGAATAAATAGATGAAAACAAGAAACTCAAAAGTTAAACAAATTATACAAGATCATGGTTAAAACTGAGTTAGAGGTTAAAGTTCTTTTCTTTTCCTTCTATCTCTACTACTTAACTCTGATGTAAAAAAATTAGCAAAAACTCAAAAAGTTAAGAAGCAACTGATTTTCATACAAAGTCTTTACTTTTTAGAAAGTTTTTCTACTTAAGACATTGTGTAAGATTTCAACTATTGGAAGCAACACGAATATCTTCAAATTCAGAAATAATGTGCCTTCGGCTTGGCACATGTGCTGGTTTTCTATTACTGTTGTAACAAATGACCATAAACTTGGGGACTTAAAGCAACACAAATTTATTCTCTTACAGTTCTGGAAGTCCAAATCTGAAATGAATCTTAGAAGAAGTTGGAAGGGCTAGAGGGCCCTTCCAAATCAAGAAGTTGGAAGGGCTAGAGGGTCCAGAAGAGAAACTGTTTTATTGACTCTTTCTTCTAACTTCTAGAGACTACTTGAATTCTTTGTCACCTGAGCAGGTCACTCCCACCTATCGCCTCTGGCATCTCATCTTCTCTTCTGAATGGCACCCTTCCTGCCTCCCTTTTTAAAGGACTTTTGTGATTATATCACAACCATCCAGATAACCCAATATAATCTTCCTATCTATAAATCCTTAATTTAAACACACCTACAAGTCCCTTTTTGCATTACAAAGTGATATTTAGAGATTCCAGGGATTAGGGTATGACATGATGTATTTATAGCGTGGAGGCAGCATTATTCAGCCTACCGCAGTTGAACTAGAGATCACAAATGCTCTGAAACCTCTCAATATCATCCTTATCTTTGAGGTCCTGACTCCCCTCTTACAAAGAGAACTCCCTATAAAAGTTCCTGGTTGTCATTTCAAACAAACGCTACATGTAATTCGTAGAATAATAGCACTCAAGTGTTGTCTGTGGCTTGGAAATTACTTAGTCCAGAACTTTTTGAATCCATCAGGAAACAGATTAAAGCCTTTAAATTCTTAGCCTAAAGTTACTTGCAAAACTTGGAGGCAGAGCAAGGGCAGAGAAAGAACTAAGGGAATCGACACTTACTGAGTGCTTGAGTGTCTGTCACCCACCAGACACTGTGTTTTGTAAATCTTCTGGGTGAGTCCCATTACTTTCAACTTTTCAGATACAGAAAGTAAGATGAGAAGTAACTGGCTAACTTAGGACCACAGATAATTTTGCAAACCTGATTCCTCTTCGTTAATGTTCACTATCCCTTCCTTTATTGCTTTGCCCTACTGAACTCAAGTGAAGATATATAATTGGCTTTAGTCAATGAACTGTGTCTCTTCAGAGCTGAATTTTTAAGAGCTAATGCCTGCTTTGTCACAATATTAAATATTACACTGCCACAATAACTGACAATGTTGCCACTAAAAGATGCTTTGCCATCCCGGGTCTTACGGGGAAATGACCTGGGCACAAGCACGTGGTCTAAGCAAGAAAGAAACCTAATGCTATTATAAACCACTGAACTTTGGAGGTCATTTGTTGCCCTTGTTATTAACCTAACTTGTCCAGTTATTGAGGGTCAAGGACAGAATCTGAATTCAAGTCTGTCTGATTTCAAAGCCCATGTTTTTATAAGCTAGACCACAGATTATTATTTTAGTGTTTATTTCTCCACACTGTGAGACATATGCGCAACATATGGGGAAACTATCATATATGATGGACTGGTTATAAAGACTTTGCCCTAAATAAGTTTGTGATATAGGTGGACATTAATATTTAAGATGGCCTAGGCTATTCCTATCTAAACCTTTTTCCATCAACTATTATACTTTATGTGAAAGAAACTGATCAATGATACTGACCTTAGTCACAAATAATAAGCAATGGAGTGGAGACCATGTGGTAAAGCTCATCTAAATCACCTTCTAGACATTAACCTTTTTTAAAATTAGAGTATAGTTGAGTTACAATGTTGTGCTAATTTCTGCTGTACAGCAAAGTGACCTAGTCATACATATATGTACATTCTTTTTCTCACACTCTCTTCATCACGTTCTAACCCAAAGGATTGGATATAGTTCCCTGTGCTATACAGTATAACCTCATTGCTTTCTTAATCCTCACAAAACCCTTGCAAGGAGGTGTTTCTATTCTTACCCCATTTTCCACATAAGGAAACGAAGACATAAGCAGTAAATGGTGGAGCTTTTGTTAGAAGAGGGTATGTTCCTAAATCGTATTTAGTCCCTTTTAAATCCAAGCTGTTAATTTATGCCAAATATTCACAATCAAAACCAATGTGTATTCAATCTATGGGAATTTAAGAGCTTTGGGATATAAACTAAAAATACAGTTAAAATTTTGTATTGCAGTTTCTGCTTTATTTGGAGCTTCAAAAAGAGGTTGTTTCTCTATAACAAGAGACCAGTCAAGTCAAAGTACAAATTCCACAGAAAAGAAACTCATGGACTTGGAGAATAGACTTGTGGTTGCCAAGGGGGAGGGGGAGGGAGTGGGATGGATTGGGAATTTGGGTTAATAGATGCAAACTATTGCCTTTGGAATGGTTTAGCAATGAGATCCTGCTGTGCAGCCCTGGGAACTATGTCTAGTCACTTATGATGGAGCATGATAATGTGAGAAAACAGAAGGTACACTTGTATGTGCAACTGGGTCACCATGCTGTACAGCAGAAAATTGACAGAACACTGTAAACCAGCTATAATGGAAAAAAATAAAAATCATTACATATATATATATATATATAACATCAGATTGGTGGTTTCAAAGAAATATCTGGCTATCCGACTAAACAAATGGAGCAGCCATAATTAGAGCTACAGTGTTCTGTACATCTTTTCCTGTAACTACCAGAGTTGTTAATCACAACTACTCCCCCGTCACCATTTTTAAAAAGTCTATGTCTATTGCTTCAACTAAAATACAAATATATCCAAGCTATTACTCTCTCCTTTCTTTTTTTTAAATTTGTGCCACTATGATATCAGTTTGATTTGGCATCTCCTTGGCTTTTGTAAGGAGCTAATGATTCTTTTTTTAAGTATTAGATTTGAAATTCAAGTGCCACGCAAGTCAAGTCACTGTATTTGGCAAAGCCCTGTCACAAGGAGTGATTGATACGTTGTTTTAGATTTGTGAAAGCAGTTAGGGAATGGGCTACTGGGACACCTGCCAGAAAGTGTGGACCTCATAAGAAGGTGTTTCTGAAGCCAATCGACTTAACTGTGAAACACCTTAGAGTATAAAAAAACGCTTTCTTTTCAGAGTTCTTTGGTCATCCAGACACATGGCTTTGAAAATACGTCCTCTTTCTTAGCTGTTGACTAATATTAGTAATGAACAGATGCGTTTCTAATGCCTATGACTTACGGATGTCAACGTAATGGAGAGCCACATGACTGTATAACTTTTTAACAGTATAAAAATCACTATTGATCATGTAGTATCCAATGTTTCAAAGACGTGGCGAATAACCTCCTAAATCATTCATTAGTTCGTTTACTGTTCATGCTGAAAATCTTCAGCACTCCAGTTTCTTCATAGTTTTTTTTTTCATTTCTTTAAAGTTTTATTGAAGTATAGTTGATTTACAGTGTTCGTGTATGTTCCTTGTTCAGCAGGTTTAGGCTATATTACTTAAGATGAAATTCTGAGTGTTTACAGTATATATTCAAGAATATTTATCAGAGGAGCCTACTGAATAAACACCTAAGATTTAGAGATTACTCTTCGAAATATTTTTCCTGCCCTCCTACTCCTCTCCCTACCTTAGAGCTCACTGAACCTCAAGTATCTGAAAGAAATAGCAAGTATAGGAATAGGCAAATTATATATGTGATAAAGATGAAAAAATATACAGGGCTAGAAACCTAGCATTTTGAGCCCCAAAACAATTGTGACATATATTTAGTTTAATATTGAGGCTTAATTTTGATTTATTAAGCCTATTTTTTATCCGTTGGAAATCTGAATCTCATTTGCTGTGACTTCTTTTAAAAGCTTAGCTAAGTGAGTGATGTTTTCTGGCTTGCTCTCTAGGAGCAAAACATAACTAGGAAGACTATTTCTCCATTAGTTAAAAGTTCTCTGTATTGCATTTCTTGTGGGGGCTTGTGCATTTGAGCCAATGCCATCAGTACATCTGGAATTAAAATTTAGAGTCTTAGAAAGACCAAAATACCAAAAGAGTAGTGTTAAATGAAACAGAAGAATGTTTTGATTTATTGGAATGCACAGTAAAAAAAAATCATGCATAAATTTTGTATACAAGTTACAGTCTTTTTTTTAATGTGTGTGACACATGAGCCACTTTAAAAATTCAAGATATAGACTATAATTTCAAAAAATAAAAAACAAAAAGAGTTCTAGCTAAAAACTTAGTTAAGCTATGCTTATATGAAACATTACCTCAGATATTTTAAAAGCTAAAACATTTAAAACTTGCTTCATTGTAAACATAATTTAATTCAATCAGCAGAACAACAAGAGAAAGTATTAGATGTACTTAGGTATTATATAGGATTGTGGGCTAAGAGTGAGCACGACTACATAATGACACACGCAGATAGATACAGATGCACACAGAGAGAGACACCCCACATGTGGGTGTATATGTGTGAATGTGTATATTTCATTTTATGTATCTATTTTTTTATAATCTTACAACTTCACATACAGCTTTTGTGTCTAATTGTTGAACACAATAACTATGTAATGCTTTGTTATTTGATTGACAATAATACATTTTCAGAGTGTGACAAAAACTTACCAGGTCCACCATGTTGTATGTTATTCAAATCATAGCCATAAAAAATGTTCACTTATTAATACATCTGGAATATCTCTACTGAGAAACAGCAAATGATATTGCCATATTTTGTAATATTTCTAGACAGGACATAAGATCCATTTAGTATATTCTTGGCACTAGATACTTTTCTACCATCAGCTAATAGAATGTATAATTCCAAGAAACTCCCATGTTTTATTTATTGGAAACCACAAAATGAATTCCAACATTTTGGAATGTTATCTTCCAAACACTCAACATGTTATCTCATCATAGCTTATAAATAAAATGTTCTGATATTATCACTAAAAACCACCCACAAATATTATGTGTTTACATAGCCTATGTGCAAAAAATAAACATATCATGCAGCTCCTCTTAATATTATTTAGAAGAAAGCTATAACCCTTAACTTTGCATTTCTAGAAAATGGCATTAGTTTATAATTCATGTGTTCTTTTAAAAACAAATTACATCCAAAACTAATTTTCAAAATAAAAAAGTCCCACAAAAATCTTTTGCATATACTACTCATTCTATCTATCCATTATGTTTGAAAAATTATATGTGTGTACATATATTTGCATGTGTGTCACACACACATATGTGTACACACATACTGCCATTCAAGTGCATATCTGTGATGCTTAATTTATATGTCACCTTGTCTGAGACATGGAGTGCCCAGATTAAACATAATCTCTGGCTGTGTCTGTGAGGGTGTTTCTAGATGATCCTAGTATGTGAACTGGTAAACTAAATAAAGCAGATTGTTCTCCCTAATCTGGGTGGACATTAGTCAATCCTGAAGAGAACCCAGAGTTCCCATCATGGCTCTGCAGAAACGAATCTGACTAGTATCCCTAGTATCCCTGAGGATGCAGGTTCGATCCCTGGCCTCACTCAGGGGTTAAGGATCCGGCATTGCTGTGAGCTGTGGTGTAGGTCACAGATGCAGGTTGGGATCCCGTGTTGCTGTGGCTGTGGTGTAGGCTGCCAGCTGTAGCTCTGATTAGACCCCTAGCCTGGGAACCTCCCTATGCTGCAGGTGCGGCCCTAACAAGACAAAAAAAAAAAAAAAATCATCCTGAAGAGAACATGAAAGGCAGAAGAAAAGGGGATTCACTCACTGTACCTTACTGTTGAGCTGAGAGCTGAGACAGTTGTCTCCTGACCTCAGACTGGGACTTATGCCATTGACCCTCCAGTTCTCAGGACCATACTACATGTTCTGCTGTGTGCAGACAGCAGATTGTGGGATCTCTCGGCTTCCATAATAGCAGAAGCCAATTCTTCAATCTCTCTCTCTCTCTACACACACACACACACACACACACACACACACACACACACACACCAATGGGGTGTGCCACAAGAGAACTCCTAAGCTCTTCTTATTTTAAATATTTTTCTTCTCTAGTCTCTCTATATCCTCCCTCTACTATTTTAACTGTATTGTATATATGTTATATCTTTGAAACTGTCTTAACTGGATATTCTGTTCTGATTGCTTTCTCCCATTCTTTTTGTTTTCTCTTTCTTGTCAGTTTTGGAAGTTTCTGTTGACCTGTCTTGAAGCTCACATCAGTTTTTTACAATCTACTTATGAGCCCATCACATGCATTCTTTATTTCAATTTAGTACTTTTGATTTCTAGCGTTTCCTTTTTTGTGTGTCTGTGAGACAAAATTCACACAACATACAATTTATTTTAAAGTGAAAAATTTGGTGGCATATAATGTACTCACAATGTCATGCAATCACCAACTAGCTCTAGTTTCAATCTTTTTGAAAACACCTTATGCCAATTAAGTAATCACTCCTCATTTCCCTTTGCTCTCATCCCTTGACAAACACTAATCTGCATTCCTTTTGTATGAATTTGCCTTTTCTGAACATGTCATATAAAAGGTATAATAGGATACACACCTTTTGTGAATTGTTTCTTTAGCATATATTTTCGAAGTTCAATCAAGTTGTAGCACGTATCAGTACTTCATTACTTTTTATGTCTGAATAATATTCCACTGTATGTACACAACATGATTTGTTTATCCAGTCATCTTTTGATGGATATTTACTTTGTTTCTAGCTTTTGTATGCTATGAATACAGGCTTACCTTGGGGATACTGAAGATTATATTGTAGATGACCACAATAAGGAGAATATCTCAATAAAGGGAGTCACAGAATTTTTGGCAATTTTCAGCATATAAAAATTATGTTTACACTATACTGTAATCTATTAGATATGCAATAGCAATTTTTCTAAAAAACAATGCATATATCTTAATTTAAAAAATACTTCATTGCTAAAAAGTTCTATCATTTGAGCCTTCAGCCAGTTGCAGGAACGTCAAAATCACTGATCACAGATCACTGTAATAAACATAATAGTAATGGAAAAGTTTGAAATATTTCTGGAATTACCAAACTGTGACAAAGACATAAGGTAAGCAAATATTGTTGAAAAAATGGTTCCTACAGGCATGCTTGATGTAGGATTGCCACGAACTTTTCATTTGTAAAAAAAAAAAAAAACCCAAAACCCCTTCAAAAAACAGTACCTATGAAGTACAGTAAAACAAGAGATGCCTCTAATGCTGCTATAAACACTTATGTACAATTTTCTGCGTGAACATGTGTTTTCATTTCTCTTGGGTATGTATCTATGAGTGGAATTCTGGATCATATGGTAATTATATGTTTAACTTTTTGAGGAACTGTGAAACTATTTCCATGGTGTCTTCATTTTACATTTCTACCAGCAATGTACAAGGGTTCCTATTTCTCCACATTCTTGCCAACACTTGTCATTTTCCATTTTTTGATTAAAGCCATGCTAGCGGACATGAAGTGGTATATTGCTGCGGTTTTGGTTTGCATTTCCTCAGTGACCAATGATTTTGAATATATTTTTGTGTACCTGTCCGACTGTATGTCTTCTTTGGAAAAATGTTTGAGTCCTTTGCTCATTTTTTAATTGAGTTGTTTATCATTTTGTTGTTGAGTTTTATACATTCTAGATATAAAAATCTTAGCAGATGCATGACTTGAAAATATTTTTTCTTATTCCATAATTTGTCTTTTAAAATTATAGATAATGTCCTTTGATGGGCAAAGTTCCCAACTAAGGACATTCAATTTTTCTTTCTATTTTCTTGCACTTTTGGTGTCAAATCTAAGAATCCCATTACCAAATCCTAAGCCATGAAGAGCCTTCCTTATAGTTTCCATGTTCCACTTACATTACACATCTGTCCTGGCATGTTTACTTTTTCCTTCAGAGTCCTTAAGAGATTAGTTGTAGGTTGTTTTAATTCCCTGTCTGATAAATCTATATTAGTGTTATACCTGAGTCTGGCTCTCATGCTTGCTTGATCGCTTCAGTTGTGTTTTTAATTGCTATCTGGCTTGGCTTGTATATAACTTTTTGTTGAAAGCCAGACATGTTGTATTGGGTAATAAGAACTGAGGTCATAGGACTTTAGTGAGAGGACTTATGTTAATTTGATTAGCAGTTAGCCTGTGTTAATGTTTGCTATGTTTAATGTTCACATGCAGAGGTTTTAAATTCCTCTAGTGTCCTTGTTCTCATTTCCCTGCTGTCTTTGAGCCTCCCTGAGAACTCTTCCTTAGACAGAGTCTGAGTCTGGTACCTCTTTCAGCCCTAATTTACCAACATTATACTAAATCTCTGTTGACAGTGGTAAAATGTGATGGAGGGAAAACATTCCATAATCTTATCATTTCATCTCAGTCTTTCAGTGGGCCTGCATCTTTAGTGTTTCTCTACTTCCCACCTCTCCCAGTCCCCTTCCACCAGATGAGACAGGAAGGCTAGAGGGAGCTGGAGTAAGGAAAAAATATGTCTTTTCCCAGATGATATTATAATCTGGTAAAGTCTTTTCCCTTCAAAAGCAGCCTTCTATTATGAAGAACAGATATATCAATATGATCACATGATTTTTCTTCTTGGGCTTGTTGATGTGATAGGTTATATTAATTGCTTTTCCAGTGTTGAACCAACCTTGCATACCAGCAACAAATCTTACTTGATTATAATATATAGTTCTTTATCAACATTGTGGATAAGATTTGCTAAATTTTGTTGAGTATTTTTACAGCTATAGTTTATAAGCTATATTGGTCTATAGTTTTCTTATAATGTCTTTGTCTATGTTTGGTATTACAGTAATACTGGCCTCATAGAATGAGTGTGGATGCACTCCCTCTGCTACTTTCCTCTGAAAGGGATTGTGGAGAATTGGTATAATTTTTTCCTTAAAAATTTCATAGAATTCACCAGTGAACTCATCTGGTGCTTTCTTTTTTGTAATGTTATCCACTTGTTATTCACTTGTGTATTATACTTCCCCCAGGGCAGTTAGGCTCTGAGGTTACTTTAGCAGGTTAGGCTCTACTTATGTAATTTTTCCTAAGGACAGATCTTATTAAGAAGAATAGATTGTTCTGGCATACTCCAAACTAGTTTCTTATCCCCTCCACTTGCCAGAAGCAAGAGGGTGTTTTTCTCTATTTACTGTGGGAATCTGACTGAGCTTCTGTGGGTAAATCTGACAATATTGTGAGATTCCCTCATGACTAGGTCTTTCTGGAATTTTTAATTCTAACTGTTGTTCACTCTAAGCCACCATCAATTTCTCAATTATAGTTTGGGTGCTCCTATCCCGGCACTGGTACCTGCAGCAGTTTTCACTCAACAGTCTCTGCTTCATGGTCTTGACTCTTTGTATCCCCCGTCTGTCTCTCTAATCTTGTAGGCAATATTTTGCCCTGTGCTTGCCGTGTCTTAACAGATCCAAGAAGATGTTGATTTTTTTTTGATCTGTTTAATTTTTTTTTAACTTCTTAGGATGGGGTAATGATTTCCAAGCTCCTATAATCAGGAGTCTCAGCTGTCTTTTTCATTTTACTTTTTGAGAGAATAAAATATCCTACAAGTCATAATGTTTGGGAAATGTAATGTATTTAATCATCAATTTCATAGGTTAGATTTTTAGATATTTTGGAATCCCTAATAGCATTAATAACATCAAATGATTAATTACAATTTATTTTTAGTAATAACTATAAGCAATAAATACTTAAAAATTTTTCAGAGATGATACAAGTGGTAGATTTCGAAAGGCAAAAATAGGACTTTCATTTTTGACACTATAGCGAACTAGAAAATAGTTCCTTGAAAAATCCTCCATATAAAAGGCACTTAGAAATGGTGGATAAAGTACAACAATAGGCGTTCCTACGGTGGCACAGCTGGTTAAGGATGCAGCATTTTCTCTATGGTGATGTGGGTTTGATCTCTGGCCCAGCCCAGTGAGTTAAGGATCCAGTGTTGTTGCAGCTATGGTGTAGGTTATGGCTGCAGCTCAGATTCAATACCTGGCCTGGGAACTTCCATATGCCATGGTGTAGCCAACAAACAAACAAACAAACAAAAAAACAAAAACAGCAAAAACCAGTATTTTAAAGGAATATTTGGGCTTATAAGAAAATTAAGGAAATCTCCTGTGCCTCCAAATTAAAAAGGCTCTGAAAACCAGGGAGTTTAATGTGTACAAAAACTGTTGCTTCATCACCTTCATGCAGTTCTTTTTTTATTTTTTTTTTGGTCTTTTGTCTTTGTTGTTGTTGTTGTTGTTGCTATTTCTTGGGCCGCTCCCGCGGCATATGGAGGTTCCCAGGCTAGGGGTTGAATTGGAGCTGTAGCCACCGGCCTACGCCAGAGCCACAGCAACGCGGGATCCGAGCCGCGTCTGCAACCTACACCACAGCTCACGGCAACGCCAGATCGTTAACCCACTGAGCAAGGGCAGGGACTGAACCCGCAACCTCATGGTTCCTAGTCGGATTCGTTAACCACTGTGCCACGACGGGAACTCCTTCATGCAGTTCTTATCTGAGGCTTTCCAGAGATAAAACCTTAGCATCCAGTGTATAACTCTATCATTGCTCATTATATTATAACCCCACACACACGTCCACCACTAGACTATGAATTCCTTGAAGGCAGGAATGCTGCCTTATTCATCTTTGGTCCCCATGGCTTATGCATATACCTAACACATGGTAATAACTCAGTAAACATGTACTGAAATAAAGAGAAAATAATGAAGCTTGAGAGAAAAAAACAAATTATCTACAGAGGAATGATATTAGAATAAGAGAAGAATTCTTAGAGCAACAGTAGAAACCAAAAAACGACAGAGTAATACATTCAGTATTTGGAAGTAAAATAAGTTTTAACCTCACTTAAGAAAGAGAAAAATATAATGATGGACAAATTGAAAATAGAAAGTTTATCACCATCCAACCAACCTAAAAGAATGTTTGAAATATATTCTTCAGGAAAAAGAAAAATGATTTCTGAAAGAAGTATTGAGATGCAAGGATAAATAGCAAGATGTGATTTAAAATGTGGGCAAGTTCGAACAAATTGACTATATTAGACAATAATAATGAAGCATGTGGGGGAGGATAATAAAAGATGGCATTAGAATATATTATATATTATATAGTATATTATATGGGGTAATAAAAGATGGCATTATTATCAAAATAATATGTAAGAGTGGAGATGGTAATTAGTTTTATAATGGCTTAAGATCATTGTATTTTAAATATGCATAATAAAAACTAAGGGTAACCAATAAAGAATTTAAACAGTATATAATTTCTAAATAAATTGGAAAATGAAATTAAAGTATTAATCCAAAGAATGCCAAGAACATAAAAAAATAGGGTACTTAGAAAGTACATAATAAAGTAGTAGATATGACTCCAGAAATACAAATAAACTAAATTCATTAATTAAATTATAAAATTCAGAAATTAAATGAAAAAATCAAGTAGCAGAAGGATGCTTATAAGACCATCTATGTAAGTATTATAGATATGTTAAAATGCACTGGTCTTTAGAAATCACGCAGTTATAATAAAAACGAAATTTCTGGATGATTAATTTAGGACAGTGATTATTTCAGGAGTACACTTAGTAGTTGATACATGATGAACATTAATTAATTCTTCATGCCTTTCACAGAGCTAAAAGATTTGCTAACATTTTTGGTAAAAACCCAGATTGTATTTTAATCTGCTTTTAATCCACATTATTACTTGCACCCAGTAATACTGCACATAGTGATTCTGACTCAGAAAACCTTCCATGCATTGCAATATTTCAGTTGCATGCATTTTATAGTTTTTTGGCCACCTGCTGCTTTGATGCTTGATGTCGTATCGTCAAATTACAGCATTGAAAGATGACAGAAGCAAAGAAATCAGTTTTTATAAGCAGCATCTTAGAAGTTGAACCACATCTTAGATCCTGAAAGATGAGGAATGGCCTCAGCTGTGGGAAAACTGGAATGTAGCAAAACATTTAAGCCGGTATCTGGTTACAAGAATTTTCTATCTTACTACTGCTCATTTTTAAGGGATGCCATTTTAGGGAATGTGAAGAGCAGAATGAATTCCCTTGTTCTCTCAGCTTCTAACACAACAACCAGCACCATCTGTATTAAATGACTGTATTTGCCCAATGGAGCAATAGAGTTTGTTATATTAGCCTTTGTGAGATAAATGACTTGTTAGAATTCTCCAGTTTAACTAACACAAAATTCCAACTCTCCTGCCAATCCTTAGACCTGGTTTGAGTGCTGACAGAATGTTCACTAAAATCACTGCAGAGACGGACACAGAACACCCAATCAATGGTTCTCTTCTTCTCTCGATTTTTCCTTCTTCTGTAATATATTCTTTCACTTTTTGGATGTCGTTGAAAAAATGCCTTTCTAGTCTTCTCTTTTTCTTCCCCTAATAATATTAGTAAAGTGATAGAGGTATTTACAGAAGACTTTTTTATTGTGATTGCAGCCCTGGCATTTGGTTTACTTCACTACCCACGCTGCAGACATATGGGAATATGACTGCAAATAAGAGCGTATTCACTGCAGCAATCTCATAAGATAAAATTTAACATTATGTCCTCCTATGCAAAATGAGTGTATATCATTTTTAGAAAAATTAGAATATATAATAAATAAAATACAGACCTAATCTCGCTATCCAAATATAACCACTGATGATTCCAATGGCATTTCCTTCTGGATTCTTTAATCTGCAAACAGATCTAGAGACAGATAAATGCCTAGATATACAGAAATATCTACATATTTTATTTCTATTTGTCAATATGTCTATATATTTCATATGTTTTATAATTTTAATTTCTACTTAATACTTTGAGCACTGTAAAAAAACTTTGACAGACTTATTGAAATGACATAGAACAATTCTGCTATTGGGTCTATACACATACTGTTGAGTCTATAAATGTGGAGATAAATTGCCTCAAGAGTAGAATCTAAACATAGAGTAGAATCTAATATTTTTATGTAAGATTAAAAATAAGACATATTTACACCTATCTTTAATTTTATTTTTAGCCTTAAGAGTTAGACTATAAAATTATAGATCTATAAATAATGTTTACTAATGCTCTTAAAATTTCAAGATAAACCTATTTTTACTTAAAGAATCTTATAATTATTTTGACATTGTAAGCTGTATATAAACTTGAAGGTAAACATTTTATATTTCAGTTTTGAAATTAGATGTCTTTATTGTAAGAATCTGACCCACAGGTATCCGCTGGTGGTTGTAATGTAACTTGGCTTTTGACTTAGTCTTTTTTGTGATTTTTTTTCCTATGACTTCTTTGTCTATAAGCTTTGGTGTTTTTAGGCATACGTGCAGTATTTCAGAGAAAACAATTTTATCAGCCATGCATACTCTATTCTCAAATTTTTGATGTTGTTATTATTCAAGAAAGGATTGATGAAAACTTTACATTTAAATATTCATATACATCTGGTAATGCTTCTATGATTACACATTTTCTAGGACTCTAACTCTTTAAAATTATGTCTCCATGGTTTATTGAATCAGATCAAGCAAATGTTTTCCCAGGCTCTGGAAAAATTTCCTTCAGTGGTCTAGAATTCAGCAACCTGTCTATTTAAATATTTCTAAATAGATTGCATTGTTCTGGTTACTGGTATTTATTGACTGAAAGATTGAATGGTTTGTTCATGTGGAGTCCAAACAAAATAAGTCATGATTTTTTATCAGAAAGATATTCATTGGATATATTTTGCATATAAATGCAAGTTTTAATGCTTGAGGTATCTCTAGCAGAAGTGTTAATCTGATTAATGGTGAAAATAGGAGTCCATTTATATGCTGTTTTGACTTAGGTCATTTGATTTCACAACCCATTGAAATAAGCATAATTAGCATACTGAGTATTATTATCCCTACTTTATAGATAATACAACGAAGGCATAAGTTAACTAAAATGTTCCAGTTTTCACAAACTGTCATTAGCGAACTAGAATTCAAAGGTAAATGTTCCCACTCCAAATACAGTGCTTTTTCCATTATATGTTTGTTCCTCATTTATTGAGTGACCAAACAACCATTTATTGAGCACCAACTATCTAATCGGTGTTGTACTATTTTCTGCTGGAAATACAGAGGTCAACAAAGCAGACCAATCCCTATAGTTGCCAAGCTTAGCATCTACTGGCTGGAGATAGCAGATACATCAGTTTCCTGAGAAACAAAGGTTTTTATGTCAGCCCCCAAACCCTTAGCATGTCTTCAGGAAAAACAGAATTCCGAGAGCCCTCAACTTAATGTTTAAATTTACTTACGTTCAAATACTCATATCTAATTTATTTTTGAGGCATTATATTTTTCTTTACCATGGTATCAGAAAGATCCACTTCCCCATTGTTACGGTCAAAGTGCAATCCATATTGTCTTCGACCTTCTGTAGTAGAGTTTTGAATCTTTTTATCTGCCTACCATGTCTGTCTGTGGCAACAGATATTTTCTAATCATTTCCAAGAGTGCAGGCTTTGACCAATAGAGTATGAATGTGTTTCTCCTTCCAATGTAGCCACCTAAGTACCTAATGGGCCCAAGTGTCCTTGCAAATAACACTTATACACTCCACACAAATAAAACAAACAAACAAAAAACACGAACACAGCCTGAAGGCCCTAGAGAGTAAATGAAAACAGTCAGCTTCTTTAGGGTAGTTGAAACTTGGAAAAAGGGAGGAGGAGCTTGGGGTGTTTCCTTTATTTATTTATTTATTTTTTTGTAGTTTTTAGCTTGAGGTTAGCACCACTTAGGATGACTAAAATTTGGAAGAAACCTCACAGTCTTTGTGATCTGAAGACTAAGAAGATGGTATGGGGGGGCAAGAGAGTCACTGGAGAGTGAAAGTAGAATCCTGAAAAGGAAAAAGGATACCCCATATTTTGCATATCAATTCTCCCTAAGTCTCTGGCTGCTTTGTAACTACCCATGCACAGACCAGATTCCAAGGAGCCCAGCTAAAGTTTGAATTGAAATGAGATTGGACCTACTGCCTCAGATGGAGTTTGCAGTTGGTTACCAACCAAATGTATTGCTTGCTGAGACAAAAGCATTGATACTTTTTGGAGGACGGTAATACCAAATTACTCTGTCTATGAAGAAATAGGAAAATGTAACCCAGTATCAAAAAAAAAAAAAAAAAAGGACCAAGAACTGACATAACTGAGTTTTAATAATCAAATATAGATGATGAGTGAATGGGAGTTCACCTTCTTTCCCATTTGCTGTATTTGTAAATTTTCATATAAAAATATAAGAACGGAGTTCCCACTGTTACACAGTTTTGCCACAGCTATGGTGTAGGTCTTGGATTTGATCCCTGACCCCAGAGGTTCCACTGCCAAGGGTATGGACAAATTAAAAGAGAGAGCAAGAGAGAAACAAGTGAATAATGATTACAGCCTTCTCTCTTGACCATCTCTCATTTCAACCTCACAACTCAAAGCTTCAGTTTCTTAACAAATTCAACTTTAAAGGTCTTACTGGCTGTCGTACTTCTTAATCTCTAGCACTTCATCTATTGTTTAGCCTATGGTCAGCACTCAGAAAATATTTACCTGCATTAACAAGATGAGCAATAAAGTTAGGGTTTTTTGCACTTTCCTATAGTACACCAAAAGTTGTTTCAGTCACTATTTGTAAGTAAATATAGTTCTATGATTTTTTTTCCCTCCATGAATGATTTGCAAACATGACCAGTGGCACCAACCCCCCTAATTTTAACCAGATCCTATTTGCAGATGGCTCATTCCTCTCTGGCTAAAACACCACCTCGATAGCCTTTTAAAGCAAAGACCTAACTGACTTAAGTTCCTGTTCCTCTCTCCACTTACCACCACACAAGTTACAAGAGTAAATGTGACATAAGCGTATGTCATTATGTGCACATTACCTTGTGAGCATAAAGTTTGTGATGGTTGATTTTAGATGTCAGCTTGACTGAGCATGGGGTGCCCAGGTCCTTGGTCAAACCTTATTTTGGATGTCTGGGAAGGTGTTTCTGGATGACATTGATATTTAAATTAGTAGACTCAGGAAAGCCAATTGCACTCCTCAATGTGGGTGGGTCTTGTTCAATCTGCTGAAAGCCTAAATAGAAAAAAAAGGCTGAATAAGGGAGAATTCACCCTCTCTGCCTGTTCTTGAATTAGGACTTCCGTCTCCTCTTGCCTTTAAACTTGGAATTGGACTGGAACTTATACCATTGGCTCTTCTGGGTTTCCTGCTGGCTGAAGGATGGCAGGTCTTGGGATTTCTCAGTCTCCATAACTGTGTGAGCCAATTCCATATAATAAACCTCTATTTATATGTGTATATGTGTGGGTCTGTGTTCATGTGCATGTATACATATATGCATCTCTGTCTCTATCTACATCTGTTTATATCTCCTATTGATTCTGTTTCTCTGGAGAATCCAGACTGATATAAGTTTAATCCTGTGTCAAGAGAAATGCAGCTTGCATTGGTAAGATGGATAAGGGGTCACTTCAGAAATTTGTTTTCATAAAATAATTAGTTTAAACTTACTGGAGATTTTAACATTTAGCTGTATATCACAAACGGTTATTCTCTCATAATTGAAAACTGAGTTTGTTTATGTGCCATCAGGAATTCATGAATTCTAATTTTCCAATTTCATTCTAATTTTCTTTGCAAAGGAGATAACTGGTGTAGATGACTTTTAGGCAGATAGGGACATGTTTTAGTTGGAAAGCGAGGTGGCACGACCCCTTACATATACATCCTTGTGATAAAATAAGATCAGAACATGATAAAAGTTGTACCTAAGTTAAAAATTATTTCTTCAAATTGTTAACTCTCATTATTTTATTAACTTACTGTGAATTTTGTTTTTAATTTACAGTATGAATCTTCTAAAATCATCTCAACATTTTGAGACTGTGAGAGTCAACTTCAGAATTCAGCTAGACATCTATACATGCCCCCTCCTTTTTCTTTGTTTGTACAAAATGCAGTCTTATCTTATGTATAAGGGAAAAAAAGATGGCATTCAATAAAAATAACACATTTCCATGTGTTCAAGAATCTTCACTAAAATAACACTTCTGTGACAAAAATCCAACTCCACCCTTAAGATAAATTAGAAAACATCTGAAGTCGCCTAACAACTGTCATCTTTTCTTATTTGTGAGGTAACAAAGTGGAAGATTTTATATTCCAGTCTGCTAGAGAAGTAAAGATAATTATAGAAATGAAGGAACATGTGAAATGTATCTTTCTTTTGCTTCCTTGAATTTTAATCCTGGGAACTTTTGCACTTAAAAAATTTAAATTTTCATATATTCTCATGTGTGTGAGAAAAACTCACCTCATCTCTAATAATAATTGCAGTACTTAGTATTTACAATTTATTGCTACAACAATTGGATTAGGTAGAAAACACAGATATAATTATAAGGCCACTGATCCTCAGAGAAATGATAAATAACAACAAAATGACATAAAATTCAGTCTGAGAATTAGAATCTAAACATATTATTATTGTAATTAAATTTGATTTGTTCTAACCCCCCAAATTTTTTTGAAGAGGGGAGAGGAGCTTATGAAGGTTAAAAAATTTGCATACTGAGACTAATAAAAAATTTAAATTGAGGTTATAATATTCTTAATTAACTAATTCAATGACTAACGCTTCCATTGAAATTAGATGGGTGTCATCTTTGTCATCAGACTTTCAAAAAAGCAAATTCATTCGTAATTAAACCATGACATGAAATTAATTTTGAATACCCTATGTCCTGCCTAAAAAGCGACTTCACCAGTAATAATTTAAATAAAATCCTTTTGTTTGTCATAATTGCTTTCAATAGGGCAACCTTGACTTCTTTTCCAATTTTGCAATGGGCAGTTTTCTTTGGTTAGTATTTAGGTGACTGGTTATAGCTTCATTTCTACCCAACAGAAGATTTTTCTTTAAGTGGCCCAAATATTATTATTGACTAGTTTATGAACTAGTCTCCGTAGCTTCCATATGCAGAACTCATTAGTCAATTATCTAGCCCTAAAAGATGTTCTAAAGTTTTACAAAATAGCATATCATTGTATTGTATTGTATTGTATTTATTTTATTGTCTTTTTAAGGGCGCACCTGTGGCATATGGAAGTCCCCAGGCTAGGGGTTGAATCGGAGCTGTAGCTGCCAGACTACACCACCGCCACAGCTATGCCAGATCAGAGTTGCATCTGTGATCTACACGGCAGCTCACTGGCCCCCAATCAGTGAGGCCAGGGTTTGAACCCATGTCTTCATGGATATTACTGGGGTTTTACTGCTGAGCCACAACAGGAACGCCTCAAGTTGAACTTTAAAATTCACATTATCTCTATCATGGAGCTGAAGGAAGAATATTGTTTGAAAGTCTATACCCTAACTCTACCATAAACGAGTGGGTAAAGACCTGCAGCAAATCACTTAACATCTCAGCTTCTATCCCCTGATAGGCGGAATGACAACTTCCTCATTAGGTTACTATAAGGACGAATGTTGGAGCATTCTCGTGTGTTGCTGTAGCTGATACATCACACCCTGACAGCTTCTTGCTTCCTCTGCTGACCTTCACTCTCACTATCTGCAAAACCCCAGCACATTAGTTAACTTACAGAATGATGAAGAACTATATGAATAAATTAAAACTTTCAGTGGATAATGCATTCACTTCTTCTTTAGAATCCCCAGTGGATTCTTAGCAGATGGTAGGCTTTTATATAGGATAAGATTTAAACACCTAAAAATAACTTAGGAGGTATCCAGCAAATCTATCTAAACTTGAGAAAATGTGTGTATTTTTTTCTCGAAACGTCATGTACACATAGTTCAATTATAAAATATTTACGAATGTATTTCAAATATTTATCTTAACTACATATGCAAAGCAGTAAAGAATTGAAAAGTATTTAAATGGTCAGTTTTGGAGAAAAATAATAAATACAAGTTTCTTTCTGTATCTTAAGCAGCAGAATAAAACTAGCTGGAGGATCAATATTATTTTACTTAGAAGAAATCAATAATTTCTATATAGATTGAAATGTAGAAGGCCAAAATTTTTGGAAATGAAAAGACATATTAGCTGAAAGATGTGACACTGCAATTCAACAAAATGTTTTCAGGACAATAAATGCTTTTAGGACTTCTCAGACAGCATTGGCTTTTCCTAGTGTTCATATGATGTGGAATCCTCAGTAGATACGACAGCCAGTTAACATAAGCTGCATTTGTCTTTGCTCCTCATTTCCCACAACTTCACCCTAAGAATGAGTGTTATTTGGCATGAGGCTGTTGATATAATTTACAGGAACACATGTGTTCCAGTCTAATTTAGGCAACTTTCTAGTCATAAGTCTCTCATCATGTTAAGGTCACTGTTTCTTTATTGGTAAAATGGAGATGATTGTAAGTGACTCTTCACTCTCAAAATTATGATGATAATGAAATTATGTGGCATGTATACATGTACTTGGTGAGCGGTGTTATTTTAACTATCTTGAACACTACAGAATCATCAAGACAAGAATTTGTAGAGAGGGTGCTCATTCTTTCCTCCAGTTGCCCCAGTGCCATTTCTCCCATTATAAACACTATATAATTTTTTCTAGAGAAATAAGATATAGCTAAGTAATGGTAAATGCTTAATGGGAACTACCATATAGGATATTTTTCAATAGCATGACAACATGAATATGAGTTCAGACCTTCCCACAGCTAACCAAGATTCCTGGAGGGGCCCAGGGCCCATGAAGCAACTGTGCTGTCCAGGTTCCTGCTTCTATCTCTGCTGCTCTCCCACAAGTGCTCTGTGCTCTGCTTGTCCCCTCAAGACTTGTGCCCTTTCTTACCTCCTACCTTTACTCATATTGTTTGCTCTGCCTAAAACTGCCTGTTTTCCCTTGTGCTCCTAGTGAAACTCTACTCATCCTTCCAAACTTAGTTCATGTTTAGTTCATCCATCAACTCTTTCCCAACTTTCCCCCAGCACTTCCTTTCTGTGTCTATCATGAGTCTATCACAGCTGGTACTTATCATGTAGGTGGAACTACGGCTTTGCATTGTAGCTTTTACACTGAATTGAGAGGCTCCAGATAGCAGGGTTAGCCTAGAAGTTAAGACCAAGGGTTTGGGCACTGCGATGCGTGGTTAAAATCCTAGCACCCTCCCACTTACCAGCCATATGACCAAGGGAAGGTAAAGAAATCATTCATCTGTATCAGGGGCAGATAATAATATGTACTTAGATGACTAGGATAGTTAATGAATTAAATGAGTAAAACTCTTAGAACAATGCCTGGCACACATTCTGAACTCAATTAATGGTTGATATTATAATTATTTGATTCTTTTCAACCTACAAACAAACATTATGCCTGAAACATAGGTTTCTAATAATGATAATTTGAGCGAATAAATAATAAATAAATAGAGGTGACTCAAAGTAAGCTGTTATTGTTGTACTTATAAAAAATGGTGAAATCTTTATTAAAACTAAAATTATTAAGTATGTGAAAAACAATATATTTTTTCACAGATTTGATGAATAAGGATAAATTAATTCTGCTTAAACATAAATTCTTTGATTGGGGTAATAAAGAAGAAAGGAATGTGAGAAAGAAAATAAATTTATTTAGCCTTCTAAAGGATTTAAAGATTCACATCAAAATCATAAAGAACCAAAAAACAAATAATTAAGTTACGAGTTGTCTTGTCATTCAGATTAATATTTGGTCATGTTTATTTTATATGAAAAAATAAATGAGTGAGTTATAGGCAAACATCTGAAAACACATGGGTAACACCCTGTTAGATCTTATCACACAATTAAAATTGTATCGCCAAAACATAAAATCACTAATACTGATAAATAAGCATTTCTACGTACCAAGGAAAATATGAAATCTTAAATGATCCTAAGTTAATTGTCTAACTCCATAGTCAGAGAAATAAAGATGCCTCATACCATTTCCTAAAATAAATTGCAGCTAGGTAAATGAATAATGTAAAGGAAGAAATAAAAGAATTAGAGGAAAAAGAGAGATGAATAATAATTTGATCATAGGGTGAAGAAGGTCTTTCTAGGCATGGTAGAGGAAAAAAAAATTCAAAAGACTGATAGATTAAAACACGAAAATTGAAAACACCTGTAATGATAATATATCCGGTGGTCAAGAGCACTGACTTTGAAAAAGGCACATCCAACAACCAGATTTAAAAAAAAAAAACAGCTCTGCCATTTATTAAACATGACCTTGGGCAAGATACTTAACCTCTACATGCCTCAATTTTCCAATCTGTAATAATAATAGTTATTATTATTATTATTATGACTATTACACAGTAAGTACCATATCAGGTTTGGGGAGAATAAAGAAAGTAATAGTCATTAACCACTTAGCATAACAGTGAATGCAAATAGGAAAAAGGAGAGATACTTAGAACGTATATGACATACAAAAATTTAACATCATTGATATAAACATATTTCCAGAGTTCTCTTGTAGCTCAGCGCGTTACGGATCCAGCTTGGAATGCTGTTGTGGAGCTGGTTTATTCCCTGGCCTGGGAACTTCCATGTGCCTCAGGAGTGGCCAAAAAAAAAAAAAAAAAAAAAAACCAAAAGAAACTTTCCTACACATTTACATGAAAGGGTGAATCAAGAAATGAAAGAATTGATAGCTGTCCATGTAATTCACACCACAAAGAGTAGATGACAGAAGGAGAGCCAGAGATGGAGGTTCTCTCTCATTGTTAGGAAGTGGAGAGACTCTTGTTCTTTAATTATCCAAATGAACTACAAATTACTTTCGTGTTCCAGATTACAAAAGAACTAGAAATTGTTTCATTTATCCAATTCACAGAAGAAGAAGTGCCTCCAATGAGTGTGCTGACAAGTTTTTCAGTTTTGAGGGTCAATTGTCCCTTCAGTATATAAATTAAAGGGCTGATCCCCTGTCTTGCATGCCTTCAGGAAATCAAATACTTTAGAGTATTTCTGAAGATTCCTAGAATGTTCTTACATGTCCTGGTTTTTGTTTATTACCTTTTGTCCTGAGACATTTTCTTGAAATATCTCTCACCACCCTGTAACTGCTTGTCCTTATCCTGCTGCAATCAATCCCAAGAAGACTAGAAGGGGGGTGGAGAATAAGACTGAAAAAATTAGTTGCCCAGCTTTTGATAAGGGTCTCAGGTTACTATGTTCATTAAAGAAACCGCTCCCCCCATGAAATACACATGTAGGATGATAAAAAATTTTATTTCTTAAAATGTTCTGCATTAAGCTATTTGTCGTCAATATGGTTTACCTATATGAATCTGAGGCAGAGTTTGGGGGACATATTTTAAAAGAAGACATAATGAGATTAGTCTACAATAATCCATACTACTATTTCAAACAGATTGCTATCCCTTATTTGTCTCTGCTTCTGGCTTTTTTTATTTAAAAAAAAAATTTTTTTTTTATTGCTGTTGTCCCATGACCTTTAACTGGGAGACATATATAAAGATTGCATGCTAGTGTTTCAACTGATTCCTTTCATTGTTATTGGTAAGTTTTATACATAAGGTTCTTATTGTCCTTGCAGAAGGGAGAGGTAAAATCAATTTCCTCTTTAACATATTGATAAACAACTCCAGATATAAGAGGTAGGGAGGAGAAACTAGATTTACCTTTGCGTGACCTACATAGGAATGCTGGAAAAAATTAATTCCAGAATATTATGTCAACATTCCTTGAAGTTGTGGATATGATTTACATAGTAGGTCTTCCCTCTCTGCCCAGCTACTTTCATCTCAGATACTGTAAATTGCTTTCCTTCTCCCCCTCCGATGTGCATGCTTGAGGTATTGTTGTGATAAATTATGGAGGTACAGAACTGAAAATGGTGTGTATATTGTCTAAGAAATTGAGCGCAGTCAGCCTTAAACGTGGTGGGTGATGTGCTAAAGCAGCTACCTCACCCTGGCCATGTCCCTTATGTCCTCAACGAACAGCTGCTTTTAACTTTGCCTTTTGCCCAGAGCACGAGAGTTGCTGGATTTATTGAATTAATAACCACTCCATTATGTGTGTTTTGTTTTCCTGTGACCGTGAAATCTGGCTGTAATGTTCAGAAAGTGTAAGACAGGTCTCCTTAACAAACAAGGCGGTATCTATTTGGGGGCTCATTATTTAATACTTAATCTTTGGGGTAGAAAATAATAGGGAAATCCCTTCAAATCTAGGCTAGAATGTTCCTAACACTATTGAGTTAAAAAGGCATTTTATGGGTTACATAGATAGATAGAAACTGGCTTTCACTATGATTTGTAGTCTGAAGCACAGCTACTGACGGCAATGTGTTTGTGATTGAATAAGGATTTTCTTTTTTTTCTTTAACCGTATTTTTTTTTTTTTTTCAGGGCCAAATGTTTCGTGTGTGTGTGTGTGTGTGTGTCTGTGTGTGTGTGTGTATTTTTTTTTTTTTTCCCCTAGATGAACATCTGAACACTTTCTGCAGGAAATGAGGGTGGATTCTAACACTATCTTCCTTTTACAACCTAGGTCATTTCCTGAAGAGTTCTGAATTCAGCACGAAAGGCAGGATTTGAGCAGGGTAGGAATCTGGCACATGTGGGAAAGGTTGTACTGGTGACCTTTAATTTTTTTGACCAAGAAGGTGCAAGATAAGTCTTCTATCAAGAAGTTTCAGTCAGGGCCATTCTGATTAATGATGGTTTCCTTGCTTTCTTTCTTCCTTTCTTTCCTTTGGAAATACAGAAGGTAAATGAATACTCTTTTACCAGCTGTGTTTCAGCGCCTGATTATTTCCCAGTTGTCACTGCCAAGTGGCAGAAATACTTGCCTTTTGAAGACCTATAAAATAATAGTTTTGAATTTTTTTTTCTTATTTGTTTCTTAAAAGAAAAAAACAATACAGATAATCAAGATTATTGCCAGACAGGGCCTAAAAGATTACCTATTTCAAGCCTTCATTTTATATGTGGGGAAATTTGAGGCTCCAAAAAGAATTTCTGATTTGCTTAAGATAATACAAATGGTTGTAACACATTTCTAAGGAGTCTCAATGTAGAGTTTTATCTACCACAATACTAAAAGGAAAAGCCTATGTTTTTTTTAAGAAATTGAATCTTCTCTTTATTTGTTTATGATGCAATTGTCTCAAACTGTAAATAAGACTTTCCATACATTCTCTTTTAAAATCATATTATATATATATATATATATATATATATTTTTTTTTTTTTTTTTTTTTGCTTTTCAAGGCTGCACCCACAGCATATGGAAGTTCCCAGGCCAGGGGCTGAATCAGAACTACATCTGCCGGCCTACGCCAGAGCCACAGCAATGCAGGATCCAAGGCGCATCTGCGACCTACACCACCTCTCACGGGGCAAGGCTGGATCCCCGACCCACTGAGCAAGGCCAAGGATTGAACCTGCATTCTTATGGATCCTAGTTGGGTTTGTTACCACTGAGCCACCACGTGAACTCCCTAAAATCATATTTCTTAAAGCTAGAACTCAAAGCCATGTTATATTAAAAGTGAACAGTGATAGCAAGGCTTTGCAAAAAAATTGATAAGGCCCTGAAAAGCCTTCTGAATCATTTGGGTAAATTTTTATCTAGAATAGTATATGTTACTTTATTCTCTTTCTAAACCTGGGTAATATGAAATAATTAGTAAGCGACTATCGTGAGCCAGACACTGTGCTAAGAGTTGCCAATCTAAATAACTCTCATAGCAGGTATTACTATGGGCATAGCAGTGCCTATTTTACAAATTAAAATAATGAAAATTCAAATTTTAGCAACATGCTCAAAATGACTGCACTGAGATTCAAGTTCAAGTCTGTTTCAATTCAAAGCTCGGGTTCCTTCCATTTTATCATGTTACTTACATGTATGAAAAACATGTCTTAAATGACTTAGAACTCACACTCAACATAAGCAGTAAAGAAGAAAATCTGTTACATGTGCCTTTAAGATATACTCAAAAGAAAAGCTAAATGGATATTCTCTCTTTTGCATGTGCCCACCTTCCCCAAACACAGAAACAGACACACAGCACACAGCCATCCATACACAGTTGTTCAAGTTACTATGTGTAACCCACTGTTAAATGACTGAAAATTGCCCATATTACTGGTCAGAATTCAGAAATGGGTATTGCTTTTATTGCATAAGAATTTTTGATAATTTCTAGGGCTATTTCAGCCACTGAAAATGTTTCAGAAACATATTTTTAAATCTAAACATGCATATTGTGAATTATAAAAAGTGGATCCATTTCACAAATATTTGCTGTCTTCCAGAATCAAAATATTTATTCGAGATGACACACAAAAAATATGAGAAAATCCAGATTTGGGAGTTTGTTTTGTTAATATGAAGGCTATTCATTGGATTAGACTGGCATTTGGGGTCGCAGCTTTTATGTCAAAGTTTAACATGAAAATGAAATAAATTATTTACAATGGGAAAGAGTTACATTTGGAAGAGTCTAGAAGGTATTTATAGACAGACTGACTATAAGTTTGCCTGGGACAGTGCTGGTTTATCTTGTCCTTCAGAAACTATAGTTCCCCCTCTTGTTCTCAGAGGTTCTGGTTTGGCTCATATTATGTGGATATCCCATCAAGAGAGCTGCATGGAATTGCATGTCCTGAAGAAAGACACACTGAATAGGTTATAAGACGTTTTCACATCTCCAGATAGATTTTTTAAAGCATATTTTGTCATCCATATATGTTAATATTTCCAATTATTAATAATCTTGAAGTTCTTCAGGTAATACTTTCCTTGTGTTCCAAAGAAATACTCTTGACTATTTATTCAAATAACTTTGCACTTACCCTGTACAAGTTGCCTGGCAAAAACAGAATGGTAACTGGGACATTAGGCTAAATTGGGTCCTGCCTTCAATACTATCTGAGAGGATGAAAAGAAAGGATCTAACGCGTTGGCCCTGGTAGCAAAGAGATTTATTTGTTCACCTGCCTCTTACGGAACATGAGGCAAATCCTTCATCTGACACTTCACAGCAAAAGCTAGCCCCCCCTCCCCCCAAACAAAACAGCCATCTTTAAGCCATTTTACATTAGAAATATCTCAAAGGACTATGATGCACTTTTAAGATTAAGTTGATTAATTGTAGGAAAAAAATGTGTTTTTCTACTATATGAGTAAGATGAAGCCCCTACTTATAGATTCATTTTTATCGAAACCAATCCCCAAATAAATGAGAAATGCTGACTGTGGGTAGCCTTGTTGTTGGCAGTGGCACTATAATTGGACATGCATTTTGATATCTGGCATCTAACCATAGTTTCTGGGGAGCTAACCTTTGTAGACATGGCACTGGGATTTTTACCAAGACTCCAGTGGTGGTTAGTAAGGCAACCTTGGATTAATACAATAACCAGAGCCAGCTCCCCGCTTCCTAATCCAGAGCCTAATCCCTTACTATTATTGGGCAGAGGAAATGATATGTTAGAAAGAGAACAAAGATTAGAATACCAAAACTTATGGACTAGGTGACCTGTTTATGAGAAACGTAAGTAAAAGTTTACTTTCTATTCAAACTCTCTATCCTTTGACTCCTACTAAGCGACACATAAACATTAACATGGGTGTTACTACCTTTAGAAACCCCTGTCGTACATCTTCATAGCTTTAAATAGTGTATTTTCTTCATTAAATTGAGATATAAATAAATGAAATGTGCTAATTTTGGCAACTGGGCTTAGGCTTAACTCCAGGGATTTTATTTTTATTTAGGTATGGTATCAAATTAAATAAGCTCCTTGTTGAAACTCTTGAACTGCTTTTGTAGGCGTGCACACAACTGGATCAAGACCTGCTTTGGAAGCAATGCGCTGACCTGTGAGAGAGAATATAAATGTGTTCCTCCAAGAAGCTAGGTTCCGAAGAAGCCAAATCCTCAAATTTCATCTTGCAGATCTTTAATTGTGCTCTAAATAAATGGGCCGCTGTTCTAGTGTAGACATGAGTGAAATGGTCTCCATTTCTAAATCAACAGCCTGCCACCACCTTCTGCAGTGGCTGAATTTCCTGGGTGGTCTTTAAGAATTGCCCCAGGAGGTAGGCATGTCATAGTCTAATCCGGATGTTACAAAGGTATGTAAAATGGCATGTCTTGCAAGTTTAGTTTATGTGTTGTCTAGTCCTTCATGTGGCAATAGACATTCTTTTAAGCTTTTTAAGAACCTCTGTGGAATGGATGGGCTGGAAAGCTATTAACGTCGATTTTCTTAATAAAAGTGTTGAAATGAGACCTGGCGCTAGTGCTGCAACATGAAAATAGGTGCATGGGAACGAAGAAAGTTTTAAAGTTCAGGTTGGAACTGGAAATGTTCTATGCATGACTTTTATTCTGCCATAAATGTTTGTGTGTTTGTTTCTGCACCACACAACCACAGTGACTAAGTTTAAAATGAATTTGAATGTTTATCTTTGAAAAAGTAGGAGACAATAAAAGACCACTGGATACCTTCTGTCATCAGTTCTACAACATCAGCGATGCACTGAATACATGAAGTAGCGAGGGGCTCTTTCCATGGAGTGGAAGTACTGAGAGGAGGTACCTCAGAGGTGGGGCGTTTGGGACCCAGAGAACCACTCCCAATATTGTCAACCAGTTTCCACTAAGGAAACTGACAGCACCAAGAAACGTACACCGGATGGGCCACCCCAGCACCTACCTTGCCAACAACCCTCAAGTGTTTGAGTTAGTCCAGTCAATCAAAGTGGTATCTCCCTGAAGAGGTACCTGAAAGGGAAGCAGCCCAAACCAGGCATTCCAGTCCTTATGGGGCCACCTGGAATTGAAGGCTAAAGCGCTGGCTTTTACTTCAAATGCATGAGGAGCCTAACTGCTCAGCGTGACCTTTCACTCATTTTAGAGAATTAAGTAGAGCTTACCAAAGGGTAACCTTCTCTCTTTTTCATGCACCTGCACACACCCCAAATCAAGAGCGCGGAAACTAAATGATCCTTGAAAGCTGGGAGACAGCAATGACCTTTTGTAAGTAAGTCTTCCCAGAAAACATCTGGGAGGAAAGGTCTTGATGATATTAGCATCAATGTCAAAAGAGCTGATAATTTGAGAAAACATTTAAAGACGCAGAATCTACCTCGATGGAATCCCAAACCCCCAGGAAGGGAAGGACTTGCTGAAATTAAGTGAAAAATGAAATGTTTTCTTGCCTTGATCTACATGGCTGGAGTGAAAAACTCATGCCAAGTCATTATTTGAGGGTTACTAAGATGAATATTCTAATCATTTCATGATAACCAGCTATCGTCAGGGAGACATCCTGCGGAAGTATGCTGCTTACAATTATTCAAGGAAGAAACCCAGTGGAAATGGTTTTAATCCTTTCTAGGCAAATTAATATGGTGTGGATGTCCTGTGGCTACAGACACTCAGTTATCTTTCTTGTTGACACATTTAAGAAAATTCTGGCTGGGCACACATGATTTATTCTTTATATCTGGAGCCGGGCTGTAATCATTCACCCCATTTCAAGTCTAGTTTGGCAACTTTATCTCCCTCGCAGTTTGCATTTTTTTTTGAAAGCGAAAAATATATTCTGCAGCTTTGGATGTGTTGATGGGTAGCACCGTATAGACAGCTGCACGCAGCCTCTGGAGACGGGCTCAGTGGCTAAATGAAGACTTCTAGTGCTTTCTTGTTAGCCAAGATAGATCTACACCTCGATGAACCACAACTAGTCAATAGCAGAGGCTCTCAACGCGTGCGCTCAGAAGCCACAAATCAGTTTTCCCTGGGACTTAGTTATCGGCATATGGTGCCGTAGGCCACGTGCTGCTGCTGCTTGTCTGATTGTAATTTTTCCCCCAGTGAAGTTTTTAAAGTCGGAGGCTGAGACGGTAACTGAGCTCTCCTGGCAACAAGGCTGTCACTAGCCGTCCAGATACCTAATGCTTATCAAATAAATTGCTACTTTCATGGCCTCAGCCTCTCCCTCTTAAGGAGGTTCAAGGCTCACGGGATTTCCCACTTTTAGGTTTGCCCCTTCCAAAATTTATTTCCATGTGTTTCCTTACTTGTGGCCAGCATTTAGATTCAAATGACATGTGCCTGAGTTGGCATTCCATTTTTGAGTCTCCATTCCTTTTGTCTGAAGTACTGCAGTAGCCCCCTTATTGGTCCCAACATAACTGGCCTCTTGGCTGGCTAATCCGCCTGTACCTTGCTTCAAGAGGCATCTTTCTAAAACACAAACGCAGTCTACAATACAAATACTTCTCTTTCTAGAATTCTCCATTGTCTCCCCACATTTTCCACTGAGGCCTCTGGAAAATGTCTTCATGTTAAAGCCTAGGATGCCCTAAAAACACTGTTTTATTAGGGAGAATTGCTTTCTTTGGACACCAAAATGTCCCCTGAAAGTACTCCAGGGCCTCTTTCTAAAATTATAGTTTGAATTTAGGCCCCAAAGCTATGTTTGAAATACCTGCTTTACTGGCTTGTGGTGCTGCTTTTAAAAGGATTAGTGGGTTATTTTTGTGAGGGATGCCCCAACTCTGGCCAGTGGGCCACCCCTGAAGTGCTCGAGGCAGACCAAGCCCTAAACACAAGTTCTCCCTCTCAGTGAAGAGGCTTCTCTCCCCCTGAAAGCGGGGCCTCTTCTCAAAGATTCCAATTCTACACGGTGCCCTTTAAGAAGAGGCCGCTGTTATTGCCACCTCACCAGCACTGGGGTCAGTTCTCATCCTCATCTGCTCCGATGCTGAGTGAGGGTCTCAGGCCAACACTTTCTTCCATTTTTGCCAATGGGGTCATTCTTCTCCACCTGATACCACAGTGTACAAGCACCACACCAAACTCTTGAGAGCAGTATCCGCAGAGCACGCCTGGTAACCTGTTCTTCAACTGCCCGCTTTCCCTCTCCTGCCCCAGGACACTCCAGCAATACGGAACTACTCCCAGTTCCCTGAGTGTCCACCTCTTCAAGCCCATGACTTTGCATCCTATCTGCTGTGGTTGCCTTTGCCCGGGTTCTTCTTTATCTGCCAGCTAAACTCTTATTCATTCTCTAAGTCTCAACTCAAACATCGCCTCGTCTCTGACATTTACCAAGGCTAAAGGAAAAAAAAAAATTTTTTTTTTTTCTCTCTCTCTCTCTTTTTTAATGAGAGGGGCTTGAGCCTGTTTGGGGAAGAAGGCGGTGGAGTGGGAGAGATTGATAGGCTGGTGTAATTGATGGAGCCCAGGCCAGAAGGAGATGATAAAGAGTAAGATCAAAGAGCAGAAGGCAAGCATCGTATGCCTGCCCTCACACAGCCCCCTGGACTGTAACCTTTTGTTTGCTTGGAGCTCTTCCTGCTCCAGCAGTCCCAGTCACCACTGTTTCTTGCTGGGATCCCTATACGAGCCTTCCAAGTGGTCTCCTCATTTCCACTCTTGCTCCACTTTAGGATAATCTCAACACAACAGCCAGGGTAAGTCAGACCCGGTTACTCTTCTGCTCAAAATCCCCTCCTCCCTTTCCACGTAAACACTAGTCAGACACCAGCCTCCACGGTAGGCACTTAGCTCTCTTCCCTTTGAGGAGCATATCGCCTTTTGATACAATATTTATGTTACTTATTTATATTGTTCACTTAAACGCCCCACTCCAACAAGTGAGCTCCATGAAGGACGTTTTGTCTGCTTACTTTCCTGCTGTCTCACCTATACCTGGGACACACAGGAAGTCGTCAATAAGTATCTATGGATTGAAGGAGTGCCATTTCCTGTGGATACTCACATAAAAACAGAGCAGCAATTGAAAAACTGATAGAACTTGTGTCATCCATGATTTTGGCCAAAGCCTTAGCTATCTCTAATAGAAGTCCCTTTCAATACCATTTCTTGACTACTAATAACCTGAGTAGATTTGGATTACTCCCCCATGACACGATGGCTTAGGTGAGAATAAGACATTAAAGTTTTCATGCTAACATATCTCCGTTGATTATTTATTAGTTGTTTTTGTTTTTTTTAAACTAAGGATCCTTACTTAAATTTGCTGGTTCCCGAATACAGGGGTGGAATGATTTTAAAGTAGTGACTTTCTTACAAAACGTCACATCTAAACAATGATACACTTGAGAGAAAATAAGCAAGTTGGCAAAAGGTGTCATTTACATTTGGATGACTAAAATAAGTGGAAATGATGTTATACCCATTTGCATGTTTATGTTTGGATTGCTCTAGGTATAAACTGCCATCGTAATTTTTAATCAGAAAGTTGTTCCCCAGTTAGCATTCAAATTTTTTTCTTTATGAACTGTGTTTTATGGAAACAGGTAATCCGAGCGGAAAGACTCATTTTTATTTTAAACTATGTAAAGGTGTATTTCTTAACTGAGTCTGTGACCAGTATCCAATTTTTATCTCTCAGGGCACACACATGTGAAGAGAATATTCTCATGCCGAAGGACAACTGCACCTTTTCTATCACGAACACACAGGGGCGGCTGTTTGGGCTTTGAAGAGCATTATCAGTGAAGTCAAGTCACACATTTCTCAATGCCAGTGGGCCAACAGGGGAAGAATGAAAGCCAGAGCCTGTAAAAGGAATCGCTGGACGGCTCGAGGAGTGTATAAAATATGCTCTAGAATTTTCAGCCTCCTGCAGTGCAAGTGATTAGCTAAAGAAACACTTTGAACCTGTTAGTTGTACATCTTTTAAACCATTTTAAATTATGGAAAAGACAGTGCTCAAGAAATTAATTAAAGTTTTGGACAATAAGGCAATCAGGGATATCTGTGTTTGCAGTCTTTTCTCTCTGCTTGCATACATCTTTCTCTGTCAAGTACATCAAACAGCTAATTAGCCCCATTTTAAGAGCTTCACTGCTCACATCACTTAAAAGGATCTCCAGGCTGCCTTCTTAGAGAATTCACGCTTACTGTGCATTGGTTTCCTGAATGCTTCATAGACTTGGAAAGAATCTATTCCCACACATTGGAGGAACTTTAGAAGTAGATGGACTTTTTATTTCCACAAATCAATTTCGCTTGTTTTCTCACTCATGGTCAACATTTTATAAATACTCTTGTAAGGGTTGATAAACCTATTTCACCTGGTATGTGCTTGTTTTAGTTAAATACCCTTGGGTTTGCTGAAGACATCTGAAAAACATTAGAATGACTGCTTTTTATTAAGACATGTGGTACCAGAAAAAAATTACGAGAGACGAAACTGTTGCTTTCATTTAGGATAAAGCGTTACCATGACAAAAGTTGGGTGTTTCAAATACCCATTTTAGAAATAACTACAGGTCACATGATCTACAGATATCACATGTTAGCACATGTTAAAAGTTATAACCATAACTAGAGACAGAATTTCTGACTCACAGCTTCCATTAATCTGAACTATCACATGTCATCTCAAGTTGACTATAAAAATAACTCAAGACGCCAGAGTGCTTCAATTAACAGCTGAAATATTGTGATATTTTAACACAGGTGACATAAAGAATCAGAGCCACGAATAGATACATCGCTATGAGTTATAGCTGTTTCCTTGCAGGTTTAACGTGGAGGGCAAATGCAGAGAATGCTTTCCCTACTCATATGCCCATCAAGCGGGATACGTGCGGTTGGTTGAGGGAGGAGTGGAGGTGGATTACACGTCTATGGTTTCTTGATCATCTAAAAATATGTATGAATATGACCTGAGGCAAGAAAGGTGGCAGGTAGTTCAAGAACACCCAAGATGTTTGAAAGAGAGACTCTGGTATCTTGAGCAGAACAAGGTACCCAGAGGAACCAAGTAAACCCTTGTAAAATAAGAACAACCGTATTAGGAGACATCCATGGTGAACTTGGTATGGTTTAAGCATGATTTTAGATGTTGTATTTACATCTTTTTTACAGTTTTATTGAAACAGAATTGACATACTGCACTGTATTAGGTTGAACGGTACAGCATGATGATTCAAAAGTTCTAAATACATTAATTCATTGAATCTTTACAACCACCTTTTGAGCTCAGTACCATTATTATATATTATCACAAATTTACCTATGTAGACACTGAGCTGTAGAGAGTTTAAATAACTTGTTCAAGGTCACATATCCACTAAATGGTGGATTTAATTTTGACCCCAGGCAATTGGGCTCTGGAATGCTGCATTCCTAAAATCCTGAAGAAAGAATAAAAGGAAGAAATAAGATGGGGATGGGAAGAAGGGAGAGAAGAAAGGAGGACCAGATAGAGGCTAGGAAATAGCTATTTGTTTAGGTGACACCTAATACTACAATTTTAATGGAAGGTCAGAATGTTTAAGGAGTAAAGGAAGGAATGGTGGGAAGAAGATTTCCCTGAGGAGTATGATATTTGACCTATGCTTTTGAAGTGAATCATGCTGGATTTAAGACTTTTTTGCCTTAAAATTTCATTAAAACTTAACCCCTAACTAGTATTAATGCTTACTAAAGTATATTTTCAGACCAAGCAGAAAATGATTTCAACAAAAACAAATATTATGGTTTCAAAGGAGAGGGAATGAAAGCCAGGTTGGTACATGAACTATCCAAATAAAGTGAAGAAAAATAAAAACACATGAACACTTAAAGTTTTACTTTATTTTACTAGGAGCATGTTTCTAAGTCCCTATATTTCAAAATTATGCAGTCGAGACTTTAAGGTTGGCCTCATGCAGTGTGCCTGAGAAGACCAATAAATAAAAAGCCAACTTCAATGCTTAGCAATAACACAAAAACAAAATATTTGTAGGGTGGTAGTTTACAGAATGTGGACCTATGTTTTACTGTGTTCTCTTTGGCTAAATAAAGTTGTGAGAATCGAGTTTCCACTCCATCTGGTTTTAGTGCTCTGAACTGGAGGTGTCTGAGCCTTGGGATGTCTAAGCAATGCATAGTCCAATAAGGGATTTAGGGATAGTTTGGGCTAGAGGCTACATTAACTGTCATTTAATGCGACCATCTGACTTTATGTATTTATTTTCTAGGTAATTTAAAAATTTTTTAAAATTTTTAAATTAAATATGTTTATTCTACAATGTTATATTAGTTTCAGGTGTACAGCAAAGTGATTCAGTTATACATATACACATAGCTGTTCTTTTTAAGGTTCTTTTCCATTATAGGTTATTACAAGATACTGAGTATAGCTCCTTGTACTATACAGTAGGTCCTTGTTGTTTATCTGTTTTATATATACTACCTGTATCTTCTAATTCCAAACTCCTAATTGATCCCTCCCCCAACCCCTTACACCTTTGGTAACCACAAGTTTGTTCTCTATGTCTGTGAATCTGTTTCTGTTTTATAAATAAATTCGTCTGTATCTCTTTTTCGGCCATCCCTGTGGCATGTGGAAGTTCCCACGTTAGGGATCAAACCCACACCGCAACAGGGACCCTAGCCATAGCAGTGACAACACCAGATCCTTAACCCACTGAGCCACCCGGGAACTCCTGTATCTTTGTTTAGATTTCACATATAAGTGATATCATATGATATTTATTTTTCTCTGTCTAACTTACTTCACTGAGTATAATTTCTAGGTCCATCCATGTTGCTGCAAATGGCATTATTTTGTTCTTTTTTTCTGGCTGAGTAGTATTCCATTGCATATATGTACTACATCTTCTTTATCCATTAATATGTCAATGGACATTTAGGTTTCTTCCATGTCCTGGCTATTGTAAATAGTTATAAAAATTGGGGTGGGTGTATCTATTCAAGTGAGACTTTGCCCCAGATATATGCCCAGGAGTTCAATTGCTGGATCTCTCTGTGTGTATTATGGATGTCAGATCTTGCGTTTCTTCCCGGTCTGGGACTGCATCTTCTGTTATCAATGCAATAGAAACTACTTAATTTGCACATCTGAAGTATTAAATAGATCTTAAATGGCTGTTTGATATTATGGTTAGCAAATATTTGCCAGCGAATAGAGTAAATCAGCTAAATATGTTTGTATTTCAATTTATATAAAATGAACAGATATGAAACACATGCATATAGATGTTTATATTTACATAGGTTTGTATTTTTGCCTCACCTTTTTGGTGTCCATTATCTTCTTGCTAGATTAACTGCATCGATCTTGTTGGTGGTGAGGGTCTTTTTGGAACATATTTATCTATGTTATTGCTAGTGTCTAAAATGGCATTTTATCAGCTGGGCACTGCTACAAATCACATTTATTTTCTGGATGTAGAGAGACCAACTTATTTGCCAGTATGCTTTTGGTAAAGTTTTTCAGCCAGTTTTCTTTCTCTGAGCCAGCTATATTTTTTTTCTCCTTTACAAAAGAACTTTACCAGATTTGGGGGTCTGTTGCCTCTAATGAGAGGGATTTTATAGGGCTCCACTTCTGCTTGGGAGAGGGGACAGCTGTGATGACTGTATTGCTGATCCGCGCTGACCCTTTGGCTTGGTAACTGATTTCTGCTTCAACCCTGTGATCAAGCCCCCACCTTCAATCTGTTTCCCTTGATTCCCTTTCTCGTTCTCCCACGTTTGAGTCTATGCCTGGAATCCTCTCTAACCTTCAGCCTGGCTGATAAGATAGTCTCTCTGGGATAATTCTTTGTCCTCACAATTCCTCTCCAAGGCTGGAATTTTGTTCCGAATCTCCAGTCGGAAACAGTGGCCGCATATCTCCCCAAAGTTCTTCAATTTTAACCAAATCTGGTTGGCTTTATTCCTGAACAGTTCAACACAGTATCATTATTGCGGTTTCACTCATCTAGTTTTCTAGTTATGGTTCCAACCTCCAGTGATCAGGGACCCCCTATGTAAATATTTCTGGTGATAGAGCAGCTCCAAATTTTCTATTCCTACAGTATCCACTACCTTGCTTGATCTCCACACTATTACGCCGAGTGATGCCACTTCAGGATTTCCCTGGTCCCTGCTACCTATCACTTATAGCCGCCCTCTTACAAGTTGCTGCATCATTGTCACGCACGTGATTCACAACAGTGGGTGCACCTACTTTCCAGTTTCTGTTTCAGCCTCTCCTGACTAGTCCCTCCATCGCATTGTGAACTAAATTCAAAGCTCCTATTCTGACATATTAATATTATTATTCATTAACATCTTTGTCTATAACTATTTTGAACTAGGAACTATTCTAAGGGTATGCACGACAGCTATAGAAACTGCTAAAAAATTAGGGTCATATAAATTCTAATGAACCTGATTAAAGTAATTTTGATATAAATTTTACAAGATCTGGGGAGTTCCTGTTGTGGCTCAGTGGTAATGAACACCGACTAGAATCCATGAGGGTGTGCGTTCGATTCCTGGCCCCCACTCAGTGGGCTAAGGAACCAGGGTTGCCGTGAGCTGTGGTTTAGGTTACAGATGTGGCTCAGATACTATGTTGCTGCGGCTGTGGTGCAGGCTGGCAGCTGCAGCTCCGATTCCACCCTTAGCCTTAGAACTTCCATATGCCACAGGTGGGGCCCTAAAAAGCAAAAAAAAAAAAAAAAAAAAAAAAAAGTAGAGAAAAAAAGTTTACCAGATCTGAACAATTACAAAGTCGCATTATTCTACCAGGCAACATATATATATAGTGGGAAATCCAAGAAAATTTATGTTTATCATAAGCTTTATTATGGCTATTACATTTCCTGTTCTAAGAGTCTGACAGAAAGAATTTGCTCTAAATAGTGCAAAGGAAGACAAAAATGAATGCCTTAATCTGCTTGTTTTCACAGGCTTCTTTTATCCTTATGCCTATTGCTAAGTCTGCACTTGTGAGGGCGTTCTCACATTGTCTTCTTCATAAGACAACCTGATGAACACATTCAGAAAATATTCTGGAGTTAATGAAATTCATCATAATTGTTTTTTACTTACTTCTTCCGAGTCTCTCCCTGGAACAGGACATTTCTTATAAGCGAGATGCATATATAGCATTTTGATTTAAAAATTAAAAATACTAGGTAGTAGAGTACACTCCATGAAGAACACTGAGGAAATGTCATGATTACTGAGTTCAGTCTGTGGAATTGTCTTATGCCAACAGTTAACGACATCACTGAAGCATCACGAAATAGGCAAGACTATAATTATTATCAAAATGAATTCTAAATCAGATAAGATATATTTGTTGTTGTTTTCGAGGGAAAGTACAGGAAGGAAGATTGATTGATTAAAAGAGAGATTTTATAACTCCAAGGACACAACATCATATATAGCAAATATTACAGCAGAGCGATTGACATCTGGTAGGTTTGTCTCAAATCCATTATCTTTCAGTTAATAGATACCAATCATGAAGGAAATTTGAAACCCGAGAGTAATATATTAAGTTGTTCGCTTGATTTGAAACTGGAATCCTTTATTCTGAATTTGGAATGATAGTTATTATTTTACTTCCAGCATTGACGAGGCTCCCAGAATAGCTGAAATAATTCTGAAAGAAGCACATACCGAATAATAATAGTAAGGTGATCAGATGTCACTCTTTCTTCCATACAACTAAATCCTTAAAGCAATAATTTACTTAATCATTTCACTTCTAGTCTGGCTGAAACCCATTGGTATTCAAGTTATTAAGAGTTATAGACTGCTCAGGCAATTTGTATGACGAGGGTTTTGGTGACAAGAATATGTAAGAAGAAGTTCTCATCTGCTGGTCCGATTCATGTCACATCAGAAATGTAAGAAAATTGACAACATGCTGTTTCACTGATAATAGGCAAGTATAACTAGTGAATTTCTTAGCCAAGTAGATGAAGTACATGTACCTGTAATTGGATAACAGTAATTAGCCAAGGCTTGGAATGTTTGTGTACTTAACAGCTCCTCAAATAAAAAGGACATGCAAGGGCAGTTGTGTAATTGGTATGTTGTCTTGTTTTCAAATCTATATAAAATATATTTGGTGAAAAATAATAAGCTGCTCTTGGTAGCACTTTGATTTCCATTGGAAAGTATTAATTTCTTCCTATTTCTTTCACTTTGAAATATTTTTTAAACAATCTTTTAATTAATTAATTTATTTTTTGTTGTCTTTTTGCCTTTTCTAGGGCCACTTCTGCGGCATATGGAGGTCCCCAGGCTAGGGGTTGATTGGAGCTACAGCTGCCGGCCTACACCACAGCCACAGCAACGTGGGATCCGGGATCTGAACCATGTCTGCGACCCACACCACAGCTCATGGCAACGCCTGATCCTTAACCCACTGAGCAAAGCCAGGGATCGTACCTGCAACCTCATGGTTCCTAGTCGGATTTGTAGACCACTGTGCCACGATGGGAACTCCGAAGTGTTTTGTTTTAAAAATATGTCCTAGTGATCTTTCCATCTCAGTATTTATGAAATGACATTTTAAAACTAAGGACTAAAAAGTGTCCCACTGTATAGATGCACAATCATTTGCTTTAACCAGGTTCCTAGGTTAACACCATATAGGTTGTTTCCAATCTTTAGCCATAAGAAGTAATGCTTTAATGAATAACTTATGTTGATTTCTCATGTGTAAGTGTATCTTTCAATATATTTGCTGAAGTGAGAGAGTTGAATCAACGCTTAAGTGCAATTCTTACCTTTTCATTTTTTAAATTTTTCTTTGCTTTTTAGGGTTGCACCTGCAGCATATGGAAGTTCCCAAGCTAAGGGTGGGATCAGAGCTGCAGCTGCCAACCTACACCACAGCCACAGCAACGCAGGATCTGTGCAGCGTCTGTGACCTCCACCAGCTCACTGCAATGCCAGAGCCTTAACCCACTGAGTGAAGCCAGGGATTGCATCCACATCCTCGTGGATACTAGTTGGATTCATTTCTGCTGTGCCACTATGGGAACTCTGGCCAGGACCATTATTCATCAAGTAAATAAATTCAACAACCCTTTGAGGAAAAATAAAGTCAGAGAGAGGGAATAACATTGAAAGAGACACTGGCCCAAGAGACTGTTGGAAGATACAGGAAGGCTGATGAGGCATCCAGGAAGTCTTATGAAGGGCAGGTTTAGAAAGAAGAAAACATTTGCTCTGGTTGCCTTAATTTATGAATGCCCCTAGTCTCCACTCCTGGCCCCAACACATAGTCAGTACAGACGAGGCCAGCCAGGATTACACTTAATTTTTTATGTCTCAGAACATCTCTCATAAAATAATCTTAAACTGTCATAAATTCAAAGAAGTACTAGTGTATTAAAAAATTAATAGGGATTCAAAAATGACCCTCTTCCCAGGCAAGGCAATGAAAGTAATCTTTAAGGACATGGATAAGAGCTATGGGAGCTGTTGACTTAGCCCCTTCTTATATCCTGGCAATGGCACAAATGCAAAATATTACAGCCTCACCTACAGTTTTTACTCTTGTCTCTTCTAGACATATGGTTTGCATTATGTGCAGATAAATAATATTGATGCCTTTTTATTAAAGTCGAGGGTTTTTATTCCCTTTTTGCTGTTCTAGTCCTCTTTTGGAATACATCTGTATGCATTGTATCCAGGAATATTGAGAGTGTCGTACCTTCTGTGGTTCTTTGCCATCTCATGATGAAACGCTCTATTTATATTAAAATGAAGGTGTTCCTAGGGGAGACATAGAACAGAATGAAACAACAAACCGAGCTTTGGAGACTGAATACGTGAAGTGACAGTGACAGTAAGACGGTAGGTCTTGTTACCGAAGGGCCCAGAGGGACGCAGCAAGACTTACAGCATGAGCCGCAGTGGCTTGGGCTTGGCAGCTTTCATAGGTTTAAGTGCTCACAATACAGCAGCTAATCGAGTCATTTCTCATCTTGCACATCTTGACTTGGTATGTCATTGCAATAATATGTGTTTGACTGAGGGTTAGGGGATTTTTTTTTCCCCTCCTGTTAACCAAATGAAGCATTTGACCAGATAGTCATATTTCTTCATGTAATTGAACTCACAGTAATATTGCGATTGCAGTCATCTTTTTTCATTTGCTTGTTTTTGCTTTTTTAGGGCCACATCCACAGCATATGGAAGTTCCTAGGCTAGGGGTCGAATTGGAACTGCAGTTGCTGGCCTACCTCACAGCCACAGCAACGTGGGATCCCAGCCATATCTGTGACCTACACCATAGCTCACAGCAATGCCGGAGCCTTAACCCACTGAGTGAGGCCAGGGATGGAACCCACACCTTCATGGATACTAGTTGGGTTCCTTACCACTAAGCCACAATGGAAACTCTGGATTGTAGGGATCTCTTTACTCTGGGCAAGGAGAGAGTAAACCATGAAAAGCACATTAACTTTCATGTGCTATGAAAGAAAAGAGGAGATATGAATTGAAGTACTAATGTTCCCTCTTTGAAGACCAGTTTTCTTGGTAATGGAATGGATGTGACTGGAGGAAGTGAGCACAGGGTTTCCTTGGAATCACTGAGGTCCTGCAACCATGTGTCCACACCCTGAGAGCAGCCAATGAATGAAGTGAAGAAAGACTTGGGTTTTCCCTTTCACTTTACTCTTCAGGTGTATAATTTTTCAGGTAAAGATGATTTTACCTCTTTTGGTGTAAGGACATTATTTATTAAATACCATATTGGTTTAAGTGACTTCTAGGTTTCTTTCCAGAATTACAACCTATTATTCTTAATAGAATTTAAATTTTTGCAAACATTTAAAATATTATTTATTAGAAGAGCTCAATATTGATCATTGCCTAGGTGGCTTATTGGAAAATAAGCATCACGATATAAGCTAAAACACATGTCCAGGCTATTACTTTGTGGCCTCAGTTGTTTCTGTATTATAAAGGCTTTCTCTGAGAAATTCAGGCTATGGGTTCTCCATCAGTTAATCTTTGAGTATAGAAAAATGGGCTTTTAATTCAGGTACAGGTTCTCCTCTGATTTTTTATTTTTTTATAAGAGATGGAAATCCCCCACCAAACCAATTGTTGGGTAAAATGGGTAGATCCATATTTAACCATGAATATAAATAATGTGAATTTTGAGTGCTTGTTGAAAAGTACAATTTCAGGAGATCCTGTTGTGCCTCAGTGGAAACGCATCTGACTAGTATTCATGAGGACGCAGGTTTGATTCCTGGCCTCGTTCAATGGGTTAAGGATCCAAAGTTGCTGTGAGCTGTGGTGTAGGCTGCAGATGCGACTGGGATCCCGCACTGCTGTGACTGTGGTGTAGGCCAGCAGCTACAGCTCCAGTTTGACCCCTAGCCTGGGAACTTCCATATGCCACGGGTGTGGCCCTAAACAGACCAAAAAAAAAAAAGAAAGAAAGAAAGAAAGAAAAGCACAATTTCAAACCCATATTTTCCCCAATATATATCAAAAGATTGACAGATGGAAACATATAGACAGGATTTCTTAAAAGATGAAATCCATCAATTATTCCATACTTTAAGATCTACCACTGGATTTGGTCAAATGAATGGACAGCTGCATACTTGGATGGTATTGTACCTACCCCCACAGAATTTCCTTTGCTGAAATGCTATTTTAAAAGAATGCAAACAACACTCTGAACCTTGTCACTGTGTCTACACTAAAAGTACGGTTGAGGGGATAAGCCAGTATATTACATGGTGCTGGTTTTACGAGGACCATAGGGAGAAATTTCTGTCGGATATTCGTAACAGCAATAATTTTGCTTCTCCTAACAACTGCTCTCATTTTATCTTTTATTTCTTACAAATTGCATAACTGGTCAGAATTCTATTTTCCCACTGACTGTTGGAAAGCTTAGGGCTGGATTTGCAGGCCACCAGTTGTAAGTCTTTACCGTATGATATTTTTTAGGGGGTCTCTTTCCTGGCTCCATTTTATGACCCTACTGATATTTTTCTCCCCTTTATCTTTCCTAGTTTTAACTCAAGGCATCCCTTTATTTTATTTCTTTTTTAACCTGGCAAAAATGTGTCTGCAACTAGGTGATATATATACTTATTTATTATCACAGATTTATTATTCCTTATGGTTCTGTAGGCTTCTGAGATGTTTCTCTGCTGGTTTCTCTCACATTCACTCTTGTGACCACATAACTGGAGGCTGCTTGCAGGGGAAAGTTCAAGATGTCCTCACTCCTGTTTGGTAGCTGGTTTAATTACCTAGGATTCCTCATTTCTTCCCCATAGGGGCTTTCATCTTTCCAGTACCTTAGACTGACTTCCTCCCATGGCAGTTTTGGGGGCATTTTTCCAAGAAAAAGAAGGTAGATGCTTCCAAGCCTCTTGAGGTTTAGGCTTTGGAACTCAGACAATGTTATTTCTGCTGCAGTCTATTGGGAAGCAACTCATAAGGCCAACCCAAGTTCAAGTCGCAGGGAAATTAACTCTCTTCTGTCAGGAGAAGCTGTGAAGAATTTGTGGACATATTCAATGAGCTCACTCAAGTGAGAGGATTGTGTCTGAGAAAGTGTGTGGTGTGTCTTTAAAAACTTGCTTCCCCTGTGGGGATAGCTGGTCTACTCAAAGATGCTGCAATCTACTCTTCCTGGTTCAATTCTTGAAATCTTGCTTTCACCACTATCTTTTGAACCTCAGCTCTCATCCATTTCTCCAGGATTCCTGCTACAATTTACATTGTCTTTCTCTGTGTAGTCACTTCTCATGAGTGGATGTTGTGCACTTTCATTGCCAGGACTAAATTATTTGGCCCACAAAATTATTTAATTTACGGGCTAAATTATTTCTCCCCCCAAAAATACAGTGAACCCCTAAGCCCCAACATCTCGAATGTGATCTTATTTGGAAATAGGGTTTTTACAGAGGTAATCAAGTTGAAAAGAGGTCTTCGTGGGCCCTACAATAATATGACAGGTGTCCTTATACAAAACAGGAAGTTTGGACAACACAACACACAGAGGGAAGAAGCTGTGAAGAGACAGAGGAAGAGCACCATGTGGAGACCAAGGATTGGAATGATGCCAAAGCCATGCCCAAGATGCCAGCAAACCACCAGAGGCCAGGAAGCATTTTCCAACAGGTTTCAGAGGGAGCGTGGCCCTGATCCTTGACACTTTGGTATTGGAATTCTAGTGTCCAGAACTGTAAGACAATTTCTGCTTTTTTTTTTTTTTTCCCTAAGCTACCCAGTTTGTAGGACTTGATTTGGGCAGGCCTGGAAAGCTGATACAGACAGTTCTTCATTGCATTCTGAATTTTCAACTGTGTGGATTGCTCTCTGCACATCGATTGGTTTCTATGTCAGTTCATTTTCCCGAAAGGCCAATGTAAGGAGTACCATCTACATTTCGGATTTGTCACACTTGAGTCATTGCTTGGCACTTCAAGAATATTCCTGGTAACTCACCCATTATGTTTTTAGTCCTTAGTGCCTAAATTTTGGAATCCAGCAAAGGTTTAATTTTAACAGTATAAGTAACTTTTGATATTATTAGAAATAATGGCCATTTTTAGCAGTAACCTGAAGAAAGATCTATTGAGAAATATCCATAATTTTATACCCAAAGACAGGCAGATTCCACAAAAGAAGTGACAGAGAACTTTGTTTTAAAAAAGTAATTAAAAGAATCATTGAAATCTAGAGAAATCAGAAAACAAATTTGGCATGACCACAAATTATTATATTATAAAAGACAAAATAACAAGGAAAAGCTCATTTGGTTTCCCATAGTTTTCCTTGCACATCATTTAGTTTCATAATGGATATTTTTTTCCCCAAATTCACACTATCAAAAGGAAACAGCCTATTGGTATTAATTTACAGAATAAGCCCAAAGCAAATCTTACAACTATCGTTGAATTACAAGTTAAAAAAATCTTCAGAAAGTTTCTTAGGTACATATATTACAAAATGTAAGTTTTTAAGAAAAAAGTTATAAGCTAAGAAACAATTTTCCCATAATTTTATTAAAGCACAAATATTAAATTTTTTTTTTTTTTGCTTTTTAGGGCCACACCCATGGCATATGGAGGTTCTCAGGCTAGGGGTCCAGCTGCCAGCCTACACCACAGCCACAGTAACGCAGGATCTGAGCCACATCTGTGAACTACATCACAGCTCACAGCAATGCCAGATCCTTAACCCACTGAGCAAGGCCAGGGATTAAACCCGCAACCTCACAATTCCTAGTCAGATTCGTTTCCACTGTGCCACAATGGGAACATTTATTTTTTTATTTTTTATTTTATTTTATTTTACAAATATTACATTTAATACTTAAAGAAACATGATAGTTTTAATAGTTATGTTGAAACAAACTTACTTATATTTTTATTTATTTAGCACTAATACACTGTAATAGTTAATGTATGTAAATATATATGTTATGTATGACTGGGTCACTTTGCTGTACAGTAGAAATTGACAGAACACTGTAAATTCAACTGTAATGGAAAAAATAAAAATCTTTTTAAAAAAGGAACTATCCAGAAAAAAAAAAAATACAACTTGTCTTAGAAATTTAATACTGCCAATGCCATTATAACAAAAATGTTAAAGAAAAGGTTCCCATTCAGCCAAGTTTTACCCTCAGCCATTCTGTTTTGTTTTGTTTTTTTCGGTCCCCCACAGAGCAGGGAAAAACATTCTCCCTGTAGCCTTGGAGCCTGTGTGCATAAAACTGTGGATCCAAGAAAATGTCAATTGCCAGCTCCCTTCCCATTTAACTCATTTGTAACCTCTGGGAACTCTCTTAACCTCCATCTGTAAAATGGGGCTAATAACGTTGACCTATTTTATTGGCAGCTGGGAGGTTTGTCTGTGAATGTTTGAGAAGCACTTTAAAAATACAAATGAAAAATGAAAAAAAAAATACGAAAGGTCATTTAGGTGACAACAGAAATGCACACAGTATTAGAGGTGAACCAGGTTAAACAAATACGTAGCTGAAACCCTGGAGTAAGAGGTGATTCCACGTGGTGGGCAAGTCATGCTCTTTCTTTTCAGAGGCAACAGCTTGTTTATGAAGCATTAGATCAGGCAGTACCATTGGGAAGAGGGTGTTTGATTCCCAGGGAAGAGTAATTTCATTTGCAGTGGCTCTCAGCAAAAATTTAGCACTATAAACATTTTTGAAAAATATAAATGCAAAGGGAACTAAACTGGAAAGGGAAAAAAAAAAACCTTAGAGACAGAAGCATTGTGTTTTTCCACATAGATGCAAACATGCACAAGGGTTTGAAAGCTGCTTGGAAATGAATGTTGGGTATCGGTTTGGGATCATCAAGAAAGAGACAAAGCGAAACAAGACAACAACAGAAACAGTCAGGCATGGCTAATTGAAGCAAATACATTCACAGGCAGACATTAGCAAGCAGACAGAAATACTCCCATAAGCATCTCTGTGTCAGAATAACTACGGTTTGAAGCACCTATTCTGTGTCAGACGTCTCCTGAATACTTTGGTAATTGCAATGAACCCTCCCAGGGTTACTACAGGGTCGGTGGTATTATCCTCCTTTTACCCAGGAGGAAACTAGAGTTCAAATAAATTGTTTAACTTCCTCAAGGTCACACATCTAAGAAGATATCTGCACCAACGGGGATTTAAATGCACCAAAGTCTATCTAATTCTAAAGCCCAGCATTCTGCCATTATAAATATGGATTCTTATCCCAACTGACCATCCAGAGACAAGGCGGGTATTCAGAGAGCATCGAGGCCCAGATAAGCTTTGATTATGTACAAGCAAGTATCTCAGCAATGCATTTATAAGACTTTTGCCTGTCATAGACTATATATGCGTAGTATTTGCCTTTTAAAAGTAACTTGTCAGAGTTTGATATGCATACACAAAGAAGCACAAAGCATAAGTATATAACACCTTGAATGTTTACAAACTGAACAGCCCTGTAACCAGCACTCAGATCCAGAAACAACATGACCAGTGCCCAGAAGCTTCCTGGACCCCCCTAGCAATCACTATTCCCCACCAAAGGTAACACCTATCCTGTCTTTGAACACGGCAGATTAGTTTTAACTGCTCTTGAACTTAATGTAAATGAAATCGTAAAGCATCTATTCTTCATGCCAGACCTATGCTCAATTTTTGTTTTAGCCACTTTATTATGAATAGTTGTTGTTAGCACTTCTCGTTGATAATATCCCTTGATGGAGTTCCCGTCGTGGCGCAGTGGTTAGCGAATCATACTAGGAACCAAGAGGTTGCGGGTTCAATCCCTGGCCTTGCTCAATGGGTTAAAGGATCCGGCATTGCTGTGAGCTGTGGTGTAGGTCGCAGACGCGGCTCGGATCCCGCGTTGCTGTGGCTCTGGAGTAGGCCAGTGGCTACAGCTCCGATTGGACCTCTAGCCTGGGAACCTCCATATACCTTGGGAGCGGCCCTAGAAAAGGCAAAAAGACAAAAAAAAAAAAACCTTGATATGACTATAAGACAGCGTATTTATCCATTTCACTATGGGACACTTGGATAATTTCCAGCTTGGGGCTATTAGGAAGAGCGTTGTTATGAATTTTTTAAACCATGCTAATTTGGTAGACACATATATGCGTTTCTACTGGGCATGTAATTAGAGCACCGTTTGTGCATCATAAGGTACATACAGGTTTAAAACTAACTGTACAGTTTTACAAAGTGTTTGTACTAATTTATACCCCCAATTGCAGTGTATGAAAGCCCCAGTTCCTAAATATCCCATCAATGTTTGGTATTTTCCTTCTTTTATTGCATGAGTTTTGATACTATACTTTTACTGGTACTACCCTCTGCATCTTGCAATTTTTTTTTTTTTTTTTTGTCTTTTTAGGGCCACTCCGTGGCACACAGAGCCACAGCTAGGGGTTGAATCAGAGCTGTAGCTGCCGGCCTACACCAGAGCCACAGCAACATATATCTGAGCTGTGTAGCAACCTACACCACAGCTCACAGCAACGCTGGATGCTTCACCCACTAGTGAGGCCAGGGATCCAACCTGTGTCCTCATGGATACTAGTCAGATGAGTTTCTGCTGAGCCGTGATGGGAACTCCCAGAAAAATATTTTAAAAAGAAAGACAAAGACTGCTTAATTATCTGATGCTGCAGATTTCTAATGCAACATTTTTGTTCATCATTTCAGTACGTATAACCTCCTTGACCAATTTTAGTGAGGCTAAAATCCCTGTTGGAAAAGATGGAGACTTTTATTATTTTGGATTTCCTTTTAAAAAAACTAATATGCACACCAATGATCTTTCTTGCAGAGTCATTTCACCTTTGACCTGAGTCCCAGTGAGTTTATCAACTTTATCTATTCATTTCTTACAACACAGAAAGTGAAATACCACACAGAAGGCATTCTGTTTATGGCAGCAATAAGAGAAGGAAGATGAAAATGGATAATCCATAGAACGTCTCTGAAAGCAATAGATTTCCTAACTGTCCAAATGGTTTTTACCATTTCTCTGTTTTGGGTCTCCATGTAGTTGGATGAGCTGTAATGTGAAATTTGATTTTGCAACAGATTCCTGATGAAGGTAAATCAGAGAACACACAGCATGTGTGCAGTCTCTGATGAAAGACCTAGAAGTGGGTAGTTATGGACAGAGAGGGGTTGTTGTACAAGGAGCCTTGTACTACTTGTCGGGAGACTTAAGTTCCATTCTTGACAACCATGGCTTTATGACTTCAAGTGGTTCTTTCCTCTCTTAGGATTTGACTTTCCTTGGCTGTAATTAAGCAACTTCTAAGGCATGTTTCCCAGAGTAAGGAAAATGATCATTCACCTTCCTGAGTTCTACCCTATAAGAACTAATTCAGATTTTATGGGGTGGGGCTCTAACATTAGACTTTAAAAGAAGCACATAGAAAGTTCCCATGGTGGCTTGGCAGTAACGACCGGACTAGTATCTATGAGGATGCGGGTTCAGTCCCTGGACTTGCTCAGTGGGTTAAGGATCCGGCATTGCCATGAGCTGTGGTGTAGGTCGCAGACGTGGCTCGGGTCCTGCGTTGCTGTGGCTGTGGCATAAGCTGGCAGCTGCAGCTCCCATTCAACCCCTAGCCTGAGAACTTCCATAAGCTACACATGAGGCCCTGAAAAAAAAAAAAAAAAAAAAAAGAAGCACATTGATGAGTCTGCCTGGTGAAGTTTGAGAACCACTGCTCTAAGACAGATAGCTTCCAGAGCAGCTTTTTCCAGACTTGCCTCAGCACAGAACATGCTCAGGCCTATTGATTAGAAATACAGATATCCAAGCCTTTGCTGTGACCTCAGACATTCTGATTAGCAATTGATGAATCCTATATGTATGAACACTCTCCCTTAAGGATCCAAAAGATCAAGCAGATCTAGGGGCACTTCCCTTTTATTCTACAAACTAGTAATTTCCAAATGGCTTTTTCCAAAGTCCCTGGAATTCCCACTAAGATCCTGAGGGACTGACTTCAAATGCTATAGATATAGTTTTGCCTGTTTTGTCTGTTTTTGAACTTGACATAGCTGACTCATTCAGTATACACTCTCTTGTTTTTTTGTTTTTAGCTTTTTTTTTTTTTTTCCTCTCTTTTAGGGCTATACCTGTGACATAGGGAGGTTCCCAGGCTACAAGTTGAATCAGAGCTACAGCTGCTGGCCTACACCACAGCCACAGCAACACGGGATCTGAGCTGTGTCTGAGACCTGCACCACAGCTCACAGCACTGCTGGATCCTTAACCCACTAAGCAAGGCCAGGGATTGAACCTGCATCCTCATGGATACTCGTTGGGTTCGTGAACCACTGAGCTACAAAGGGAACTCCCTACACTTTCTCGTATCTGAATTTTTTTGCTCAGCATTACATTTGGAATTTACTCATATTATCCTGTACTACAAAGTACATACATTCTCATTGCTGCATAGTATTCCACTGTGACTATACCACTGTGTGTCTATCAAAGAGAGGCATTTCTAGAAATCTATAAATTTCTAGCAGCAATTTACAGACAGTTGCCTCTATAAACATTCTTTAGCATACTTTGCGGTGAACTTATATTTACATTTCTGTCGGGTATATTTTTAAGAGGGGATTACAGAGTCCCGAAGGTAGCAGACCTGGGCAGTACATGCTCCCAGGTAGTTTTTCAAAGCGCATGTTACCAGTTTCTATTTCCCCAGCAGGGTAGGGCTCCAGGTGCTTCACATCCTTATACCACTTAATAATTTTTGCCTTTTAACTTTTGCCAAGAGGTGCCTGGGCAGGGACTTTATGTAGCGGCATCACACTATTGTTTAATTTGCCTAACTTTTGTTAACGAACGATGTTAAGCACTTTCTCTTATGTTTATTGGCCACTTGACTATTTTCTTTTGCGATGTGCCTACTTAAATCTTTTGCCCTCTTTATTCTTTCTTCTCTTTCTGGCCTTCCCATTAGGTGCATGTTACGTCTCTGGTTTGTTCCAGTTTTCGGATTGTCTATTCTATTTTTTTTTCCCCCATGCTTCTTTCTCTTTGTTTTTCAGTTCAGGACGTTTCTATTGATATTTATCTTCAGATTCACTGACTCTTCAGCAATACCCAGACTATGCGTGAAATCCATTAAAGACATTCTTCATTTCTGTAACAATGATTTTGATATCTAGCCTTTCCTTTGGGTTCTTTCTTAGTTTCCATCTTCCACTTACATTACCCATCTGTGCTGACTGCTGTCCACTTTTTCCATTAGTGCTCTTAACATACTAATACTGATTTTAAATTCCCAGTCTGATCATTTCAAAACCTCTGCTATATGAGTCTAGTTCTGATGTTTGCTTGGCCTCTTCAGACTGTGCTTTCTGCCTCTTAGCATGACTTGAAAAGGTTTACTGAACGTTGGACATGATGTATCAAGAAAAACAAACTGATGTAAATAGGTTTCTAGTGCTAAGGTTCTGGTTATCTGGCTGGCAGTCAGATGATGCTTACTGTTTGCTGTAGTTGTGGTGTCACAGGCTAAAATTTCCTCTAGGGTCCTTGTTTTTGACTCTGCTGTTGTCTTTGGATTTCCCTAAAGACTCCATAGGGAAACCTCTGGAGCTGAGGCTTGCAGTTTTTTTAGCTTTAATGCCCTGTAGTGAGGTGTGGGGCAGGGCAACACTCTGTAGTCTTAGGATTAGGTCTCCATCTTTTAGTCTCTTTTCCCTCATTGAAGGCTGGAAGAGCTGGCACTGGGTATCTCCCTTTCCCCAAGTCCGTTAGGTTTTGGAAAATGCCTGTCAGTTAGGCTCTAGTCAAGTAGTTTTCTGGAGGGTAGGCCTTGTTAAGCAAAACAGAGAGTTCTGGGCATATTTTATAAATGATTACTTTTGGAATTCCCTGGTGGCTCAGTGGGTTCAGGATCCAGCATTGTCACTGCTATGCTCAGGTCACAGTTGTGGTGCAGGTTCGATCCCTGACCCGGGACCTTCTGTGTGTCACAGGCATGGCCAAAAAGAACAAAAGAAAACATGGTTACTTTTCCCCTCTGCTGCTAGAAGTAGGAGGGGATTTTTCTCTGATCTTTAGGCTGTAAGGATTTATAATAACATTCCTCAAGTTGCAACAGTCTGGTTAAAGCAGAAATAATTTTGTCAACATTCATCCTGTATTTTTAAAATATATTTTTGATAATAATTCTCTTTCTTAGGTAGAAAACATATTTTATTCAAAGCTATGATCTTTTTGAAAGAGAGGAAAACATGAGTCACTAACTTACACTTTGATGGGAGAGGCAAAATGGTCTAAGTAGCTGAAGCATTTGAGATACTATTTAATTCGTGTTTACAATTTAGTTTTGAATAACAAAGATTTTTTAAAATCTTTCCTCCACTCAAAAATAGAACCATTTCAAGGTGGTGAAGGTTGATATATTAGTTTTAGAAATTTTAAGCACTATTCTTCTAAGTCTCTATCTGTAAAGATATAAAATAGAGAGAGATCAACTTTAATTAAGCTCTTGTCTATATAATTCCCTTACAGATAAAAAAAAAAATCACAGGAGTTTTTGGTTGTTGGTTGTTGAATACATTATGTAAAATAGAGGCCTTTGCTTTTTTAATTAGATTATTTTATGATGTTACACAATTTGGAATTAGTGAAGTCCAAGAGTTATTTAAATTATAACTTAGGGAAATCAGTTCTCTGTGTAAGCATTAAAAAAAAAGGAACTAATAATAAGGTAGAAATCTGTTTAAAGATAAATGTGAAAGGAAACACATGTGCTTCAAGGCAATACTGAATCCAATTATAACCTGACAGTTATTTCGTGGGGAGAACAAGGTATTGAAATATTTAGACCTCCAAACACATAATGGACAATATTACAGTCAAACTAGTTTTGAGTAGCTAATAAAAATATGCGGCTGTTTAAATAATGGGACTTCCAGGGTCCAGATTTATGAGTTTAGCATTTTTTTGTCCGCTTAGTTTTGCCTTTTCAGTAGTTGGGTTCATCCCAAATAATTCACTAGCTTAATTTATTCTTTTTGCAACAAAGATATGTAAGTCTCAAATAGCCAAAAGCACATAATATCGCATCAAGTAAATATAACAAGTCAGTAAGTGCCAAGTTTTTCCCAAATGATGCAGCAGTGTGGCATGCAGCACGTGTTCCGCTGCTCAGAGAATGAAAGTGTACAACCAAGATATGGCAAATGAAAAGACTGTGGCAGCACCTTGATGGGTAGAAAGAGGGAAGGGAAGTGCTCCTACTGAGGACTTCCACTCCAGCTTCATTCATTTTCAGTGGGAGTGGTGTCTGCAGCAGATAGTATCTGACCTTCAGAAATTACAAGTCTTACATTCAGAGTTGCCTCCTTTGTGTTTGTCATTTAAACTCCCCTTTTTTTCTCCCATGAACTAGATAGGATGGAACCTATCCCTGTGCACGCAGGGAACTTGCCCTTTAAAAAGCACCACCGTTAAGAAAATCTTCATATTTTGCTCTTGGCAGCACCCATTTTGCTTTGCTCTTCTCACTATATTGAATAAGGCTTATGATGTCTCTGATTTTTCTCTCTTAATTTTGAAGAGTTAATTAAAAGAAGTGGAGGAATGGGATGGAGAGTTTCTAACAACAAGTCAAATTCATTTGAACAGTAAAAATAATTGCTGCAGGAAATTAAGGTGCAAGCACATGCCTGCTGTAATTGGTGCATACTTATTAGGAGCTCTGCGTTTGCAACCTCCGTCAGTATTTGGGGCCCATGATAATGTGGATACTTAAGGGAAAAGTGTGATTAGGGATAGTGTGGTGCATTCAGTAAACATTTCTTAGTGTTTGATGTGACTGAACTGAGCGTCACATATGATTTTACACTTTTATCCTTCCAGGCAACTGACAGGTCTCTAATCTCCATCTCAGAACCTTCACTCAGCTTGAACTTTGGCGCATAAAGGTCATTTTTGAACCACTTGGGACAAAGAGCCACGTTCATGAAATCCCACAGAGTCGATAGATGCGGTAATAGCTTTAGGCACACTTTCTTAAGACCCAAGGGGAAAGACAATTTCAATAAATGTAAAACTATGCCATCTACAATCCACACAAATGTCTTAGAAAATCTCATAGGAATAAATCTTGTCTTTTCCTTCAGGCAAGAACCTCCTTAATATAACGATGCGAGACACTATTAAGGACGTGAGTACTAACTCTTCCAAAAAAAAAAAAAAAAAAAAACTCACACACACACACACACACACACACACACACACAATCTATTAGACGGAGAGCCCCAAACACAAAAAGAACATTCTTACATTTGATATATTTTCCTTGCCTCACCATTACTAATAAGCATGTTCTGAATATTGAGTCCTTAAATTGTTCTAGAGACTCTAAAAGTCCGAAAATGAACCAAATTATTAATGGGAAAATGACTTAGGCGTATTGTTCAATTATGGAATGATTTAGATGAAGTTCCTTTTTTATTTTCTTTATACCTTTGAGTCTCCAGCACAGCTGAAAAAAATCCTCACAGGTTAGATATGTCAGTATAATTAACAGAAGGTTCCCCAGCAGCAGATGTCTGAGATAAGTAGTAAAGGGCCCTCTCCTCCCTTGACATGCCATCAAAGGGAAAAACAGTGAATATTTAAATGCAAGAAGTGAAACCTGTGTGGGTGCATGTTTTAATACTTGAATACTTAACAGAGAGACTTAAAAAAATCATGACTTAAGCTAGAGGACAGCTAAGAGAGCTCATGGCCATATTAATATTAATTTTTTTTTTTGCCTGCCACAAATTTTAGCATTGTCTTTGATTTTTTTCTTTCCTTGATATATTTCATGATACAAAGGAATGCTCCTTGGAAGTAAAGTATCCCCTCCAGCAAAATATTTCACTCGATTTGCCTCAGAGAATTCTACTGGCAGAAGAAAAAAAAAAAAGATGCTTCAGAAAATCTTCCAATTGAACAGCTTAGAAGTATTTTTAAATGATCTCTTCAAATAAAATTGCTCCATACATCAAAATAAAGGAATTCCAAAATTCACATTGTTATTTTAAGAGCATATTTAAGCCTCATCCTAATATTTTATATTTTGTGTCTTTTCTCTCTTTTGCATTTATTTTAAATAAGAATGTGAATGCAATCAACCACAAATCCCATCCTCCAAAACAGATTATATTAGGAAGGGTTTTCTTGTTTACTTTTAAAAGGTCTCCTGAATATAACTGGTGCCAACAGAGAAATTCCTCTAAAGGTAATATGGGGATTTTAATCTGCCCCTAACCAGGAAGTGATGAAGACCAATGCAAATAGCACTCATCTGATTCTGTAAAACTCATAATAAGAAATAATGAAGCATCTGGTTAACAGCAAAAGGTCAAAGAAGAAACAGTTTGAAATGGAAAGTGTATCAGTCCCTCTGGCAAAGACTTATAAGTTGGCAAAGACTTGGTGTGGCTTCAGGAAGCTCTTGTCTCTCATTTTCAGACTAAGAGTACATATTCTTACATGTGTTCAGTGCTGCATTCACAGCAGAATTAGTCCTTAGTACCAGTCATAGAATACGAGCAGGCACTAACTTTTCAGAAGTAGTTCAGAGCAGTGGTTCTCAAACTTGGCTGCTTATTAGAATCCCCAGGAGAGCTATTAAAAATCTTTGTGCTGATAAAATCAGGGTCTCGAGGGGTAAGACCCTAGGCACCAGTGGTAGCAAAAGTTCTGGGGGTGATTCCACTGTGCAGTGTGCAGACCTGCAAAAGTAAGGCATTCGTATTTCTGTTTTGCCTTTAAATGGGCCTAGGGAACGACAATAACAACAAAATGAAACAGGTGGATGGGTGATATATCCATCCATTTCTATGGTATATCTGAAAAAAACTCTGCTCATCAATAAAAAGGAAGGAAGCTAGACAAACAAGGGTTCATACTGTATGGTCCCATTATTTAAAATTCTAGAAAAAATGCAAAGCAATCTATAGTGAGGATGTAGATTAGTGATTGCCTGAATCCAGGGCAAAAGTGAGGGTGGCAGGTAAGGATGATAGTGAAGGAATAGAGATAACCATAGGGAGCTTTTAGGGTAATAGATAGATTTATTTTCCTGGTTGTATTGGTTGTTTTGCAGGTGTATCCATATGTCAAAATTTAACAAATTGTAACCTTCAAATGTGTGTGATTTGTTGCATTGTCAGATATGTATATAATAAAGCTACACTTAAAATTTTTTTTTAAAAGAGGCATTAGGAATGATGGAGAACTATGACCAAAGTCTTGAGAAGAATGGGGTGACACGGAATTTATTAGCATGAATGCTGGGATTAGATGTGCAAAAGGGTTTTGCAGTCAGTGTATAGTGATTTGGATACAAATAAGATCCATTTCGTTGAAGTTTCCGAAATATTAGCTTTTGGGGAGACTGACTCCATTTTGGTCAGTGAGAGTGTTGCTAGAATCTGGGAAGAGCAAACTTAAAAGACATCCTATCTAATCTCTCAATATGCTGCCACTGATTTGGAGGCTGTGGCTTTAGAAGAATACTTCCAGAGCTCTGATAAGTCTAGCATTTAAAAATCAACCTGCCTATTTGTGGCGTTAAATATACCAACTTTTTTCACCTTTTTTTTCTGGAAGTTTTCAACTCCTAGTACTTTGCTCACATCCTTCTCAGGCACAGGACACCAAGCTTCAAATGAAGGACTCATCGGTTGATGTTTACCCCTAGTCTTAAAATTTAAAGGAAACCAATTTACAGTTTATAAGTCACATCTCATTTATACCAAAGAGTGGTAGAATGATGATTTTGAAAACAGCAGGTACACTGTCTTTCATGGTTGATAGTAAAGTACTTTAAATTCAAACTACTCATTTTAGTGACTTTCTTAAAAAGTAGAAGCTTAGTTATGAACTTAGTCTGGATATATGTTCCAATGCTATTTTACATATTTAGAGATAAATTAATGATATAGGGGCATTTTTTTCCTTAAAACTTTTATTCTACCTTAAGTCACTTAGTAAAGTATTCATTCATAAGACAGTTTCAAGGAGTTCTAAAATTACACTGTGGAATTCCTGTTGTGGTGCAGCAGAAACAAATCTGACTAGAAACCACAAAGTTTTGGGTTTGATACCTGGCCTCGCTCAGTGGGTTAAGGATCTGGCATTGCCATGAGCTGTGATGTAGGTTGCAGACTCTGCTCATATCTGGCATTGCTGTGGCTGTGGCGTAGGCCAGCAGCTGTAGCTCTGACTCAACCCCTAGCCTGGGAACTTCCATAAGCCTTAAAAGGACAAAACACAAAAAATAAAATAAAATAAAATTACACTGTGATAAAATATATTTAAAAGTTCATTTTGGTGATATTGCACTCTATAAATATACTAAATATATAATAAAAATCATTGACACTTAAACAAGTGATTTATTAAATATCAATTATACAAGAATTAAAACTGCTAGCAAAAACGAAGAAGAAAATAACTTAGATAATATAGCAACATTTTTTTTGGGGGGGGGGTCTTTTTGCCTTTTCTACAGACGCTCCTGCAGCACATGGAGATTCCCAGGCTAGGGGTCCAACCGGAGCTGTAGCCACCGGCCTACGCCAGAGCCACAGCAACGCAGGATCAGGATCCGAGCAGCGCATCTGCTACCCACACCACAGCTCACGGCAACGCCGGATCCTCAACCCACTGAGCAAGGGTCGAACCTGCAACTTCGTGGTTCTCAGTCGGATTCGTTAACCACTGAGCCACAACGTGAACTCCGTGACAATTCATTTAAATAAGAAGTTTTGGTGTTTTTGTTTGTTTTGTTTTGTTTTTTGTTTTTGGTAAACATTATTCTAGCCAAACCACTTATTGAATAAACACAGCAAGTCCTTAATTTCTTTGGGCCTTGGTCTCATCATGAAGAACATTTATCTGTCACCATTCATTCCACCTTTTGAAATCTTGTCTTTTTTTTTTTTTTTAATCTTTTTGTCCTTTTAGGGCGGCAGCTGCGCATATAGATGTTCCCAGCCTAGAGGCTGAATCAGAGCTGTACCCGCCTGCCTACACCACAGCCACAGCAATGCGCAGGATTAGAGTTAAGCCTGTTACCTACACCACAGCTCAAGGCAATGAGGAATCCTTAACCCACTGAGCAAAGCCAGGGATCGTGAACCTGCGTCCTCAACTGATACTAGTCAGATTCATTTCCTCTGAGCTACAATGGCAACTCCCTGAAATCTTGTCAATCCTTGATGGCCCACCTAACATCTTACTGTTTAATCAAATAAAGTTTGGTAAATTCCATAATAGAGAGGAAATTTGTTTATAAATGATCAATGATGCTCAAGGGAACTGGGGTTAAAGGAGAATACATAAAGATAGCAGATATATGACATGAATTTATATTTGGAATAATATTTGCCAATATTTTAATAAATAAAATACCAAATTTAACATAGAATGTGTATACTGTCAAAGGATAATGACTTAAAGCATTTATGAAACACTGCCCAATAAATACTCCTTATATGAACAATTATGCAACACAGGGATATCTCATTTGACTGATATCATTGCAGAATGAATTTTTTAGATGACTTAGATTTGCTTGCAACTGTAGTATCATTATAAAAATTATTACTATTAATGGAAAATACACAAAATTTGATTATTCAGTTTCCCCTGAAAACCCCAAGTTTAACTCTTCAGTGACTAAGAGGCAAGAAGTGGATGCTGACATATTACAATAAAAGTAGAGAAAACAGAACATAAGAAATAGGAAGAATGAGAGAAAAACAAAAAAGGGAGGAATGGCTACAAGTTTGGAAATTCTCTGCATGTGTCACTCCAGACATAGACTCCCTCCTAATATTATTCTAGACTGGTAGGTTATAAAGACAATTTTTATAATAGTTTCAAAGTCCATTATGATTCAGGTCTATAGGGATAAGAATATTCTTTTGTTGCACTGTGAACCACAGCATAGTGCAACAAAAGGACTAACAAGAACACTGAAAACTGCAAAATACCATGCAAATTGTATGGGATCATTGTGATTTTCATAGTGATAACAATTATCAAAATTTCATTCCATTTTTGAAAAATAGAGTTTATTAAAACTATTAAGTATATGCTATAGTTTAGAAACATTTCCATCAAAATAATTAAATTTATAAAAATATCTGTGCTCAAGACAAGAAACATTAATCTGAATGATTTTTTTTCTTGGCTATCTTTTCTCTAAAAAAATCAGATAAATGACTTTTGGTATAGACAAAGAATCAGAAATCTTTCAGAAGTCATACGTTAAGCCAACATTTTCTATTTTTTTTTTCCTGTACTTAAAAAGTAGACAAGGACCCCTGGTATCACTGGACTAGAAAGGGGTACCAGACATGAAGCCTGAACATAACTTCTCATGAAGCCACAAAGAGCATCTTGCCAAATATATTGGGGGTATATTATGCCTGAGCTAAATTCATTGACAATGGTAACTTTCATAAGGGAAAAAGAGTGGATCATGAGAAGAGTAAACTGACCTAGGAAATATGCTAGAAGAATTACCTGCAATTCTTGTGACCTATTCTCTCTTTAAACGGGTTCATTCCCAGCCACCCTCAAGGAGGAAAAAGAACTGTATTGAATATCAGGAAACTAGCACTCTAGACATATATCTACCACAGTTTAGTTGTGTAGTATTAGGTAAATCACTTAGAAAGAGATACCATTTATGAGTCAAAAGTATTATTCAATATGGGACAATGCATGGGTAGAAGTTTCTGAGAGTCAAAATTCCTAAAATCAAGACTAAAGGAGAAAAGAAATATAAAGTGTACGTAGTCAAATAAATTCATTTTTTCTCAAGATGTTACTCCTTGAAAGTTATTTAAGATATACTGTAGCTTAAAAATATCTGAAATGTTAAGGGAAGCGGGTGTTGAAAATTGGACATGAGTTGAATCCCAGAGAAAGTGTTTCTATATTCAGCCTAAGCAAGAGATTGAAGTTAGTGATCCATGTATTCAGTCAGTCTTTATTGTTGAATGGACACTCTGCTCCAGGCACCATATCAGGTCTTTGGATTAAGTTGAGAGGTAAAGCAGCTACAGTCCTTGTTCTTAAGCAGTTTACATGCTAATAGGAGACATAAACATTAAGCAAACATCACATTACCAAAAGTAAAATTGCAACAGGGAAAAATACATTGAAAAATAGAGTGATATACCATATGCGGATTTGATCTTTTCAAAGACAAATGAGCTTTTTCTTAAGAAAGTGACACTGGCGTTGAGATCTGAAGGTTCAACAGGAGTTAGCTACATAAAAAGGGGAGAGAAAAAGGGTGCCAGCCTGAGGGGTCAGCATAGACAAAAGCACTGCATAAAACAAACCATGGTGAATATACACAGCAGTAAGGAAAGTTAAAATGCCTGGAGCAGGAAGAAGAGAGATGGTAATGATTTGAGACAAGGCGGGAGAGGGTAGCAATCCCGACCATGCAATGCCTTACAGAGCACGCTGAGTCGTGACTATCTCTACCAGTATTGGGAAGGTACTGGAGAATTTCAGGATAGAAGATGATGTAAGTGGATTTGCTTCTACGGTAGTTTGCTTTGGTTGTGTTGTGGAGAATGTGGGGGAAGGGTACCAGAATAGATGGAGGTAGACAAATTTTAGAGATACACAGGTTAGTAGGATAAAGCAGTTTAGGCAAGGAATGATGTGAATTTGGCCGAAGGTGGGGGGTCCAAGGACAAGGAAAGGGTTAAAAAAATATTTAGTAGGTAAAATTGATAGACTGTATTGATGGGTTATTTAGGGGGCTGAAGGAGAAGGAGATATCCGAAATTAGTCCTAGTTTTTTGGCTGATATAGCGGGATGGATCATGAGATCACTCATTGGTTATAGAAATGAGGCAATGGCAAGATCATGAATATAGTATTGATTATATCAAGTTTGTGATGATTTTGAGATAGTCAAGAAGAGATGTTAAACAGTCAGAAATGCTTATGAATAAGAGGCTCACAGGAGGAAGCTGACCTGGAGTTAAATTTTATAGATCGTCTCCATACAGTTGAATGAGACCAGTTGGGAAGAGTGTATAGAATGAGAGGTAGAGATGCGATAGACCCGAGGTTCATGGAATTTTATGTAATAGACAAGCAGAGGGGGATGATTCTGGCAAGGAGGATAATTTCCAGAGAGCAAGGTAAAAACCAGAATGGGGTTATATCTCAAAAGCCAAGGGAATAGCCTATTTTAAGAAGGATGTGATCGGGAGTTCCCGTCATGGCTCAGGGGTAACAAACACAACTAGTATCCAGGAGGATGCAGGTTCAATCCCTGGCCTCCCTCAGTGGGTTAAGTATCCAGCCTTGCCATGAGCTGTGGTGTAGGTTGAAGATGCAGCTTGAATCTGGCATTGCTGTGGCTGTGGTGTAGGCCGGCTGCTACAGTCCCTAGCTTGGGAACGTCCATATGCCACAGGGGCAGCCCTAAAAAGCCAAGAGAAAAAAAAAAAAAAGTATGTGATCAACCATGTAGAGTATTGCTGAAAGTTGAAATGTAGTGAGAACTGAAAGAAAAACTAGAGAGGCCACATATGGCTTTTGTAGGATGGCTTGAAGCCAAAGTGAAATGGGCTCAATGGAGACACAAGTTAAAAATAGGAAAGTGAGTAGAGCTAACTCTCTCTAGAAACTTGTCAGCAAAAGGGATACGATTATCAGGAAGAATGTACACGTGGGCAAAAATTTTTTAAATAGTTTTTCAAGTTCTAAAAACATCAATTGGTGTAAAAGTTTTAAGACTCTTAAAGCTCTCCTGGGAAATACCTCAAATCAGTGGGGGAGCAAAGTGAAATGAAGGTTTCAGAGTTACCTGATATCCTTGGAAAAGGTATGCAATTATTAAGATTATTTGTTTCAAAAATAAGCCTACCTTACATTTAGCTTTGGCTAAGTTTCCTGGGTGACAAGTGACTAATACCTCTGAGCTAAATTCTTTTAAAAAACAGGATTCACTTTAATGGAAATGTACTTAAAATATACCATATACTTTCCTGGCTCTCAAATGCAATGCACTGGTCATAATTTCACTCTACTTGATGACTTGAAATTATGAGGATCACTAATTATTCAATGTGTTATAGTACTGTAGTCTTCTTAGGGTTTATTGAAGTTTTCTGGCCTCTATGCTATATATCTCCATTTACTTTTTTTTTTTTAACTTGGTAGTTCTTATTTTAAAAGATAACTTCTCTACTATTGCTATAAACAATTACTTAACACTGTAATAACCAATTTCTAATTTCTTCTATACAAGAAGTCATGCCCTTCTAGATGTTAAAAACGGTGTGTAACAAAGTCACAGAAAGAGAGGGAGACTGAGGCTTTTTCTAATGAGTAACATTCATGTGTTGTTTCATGAGATAAATACTTTTACTTTCTTTTACTTTCTTTCGAGGCCTCTGTTGTTTTCCAGGGTCCTACGTGTTCTGATGAAAATGTATGCCTGTGTCTCCCTCTATTCGTGCTTTCAGTGATTATCACAACATCTGGCAGGTGAAAATCCTAAAAGTAGTTGCCAAGTTGAATTGCCATGCATATAGAAGGGTATGTTTTTGTGTTGCGTTTGTTTGGGTTCGGTATTCATCTACTAAAACACAAACTTGATTTTGTTTTCAATGTCAAGTGTCACTGGCACTTTAAAACTGCTAGGAACTTTTAACTAGGTTACATGAGGAATTTCCTTGGCTATATGTGAGAATAGGTCAGGCTTTCACAGGTGGGTCAGGATTTAGGACGATGAGAGAATGTAAAGTTCAAGAGGGCAGGGATTTTTGCTTTTGCGGAATTTTTTTTTAAACAGTGTATATTTACCAACTCTGTCCTTGTTTGCTCCACAATTGATGAGGAGTGAAACTAATGTGGGAGAGACAATCAAAATGCTCATGTACTGTCCTCCTAATGCTAAAATGAAAATTAAAGGAAATACCACACGTAGATGGCCTAGTGAAGTGCCTTGTGTATGGTGAACACTGTATGAATGTTGATGATTGTCGCTATGACGATGCTCAGGTCTATATGTTCATTGCTTTCTAAATGTGCTTGACAAAAGTAAATATAGAGGGGCAAGACTAAACTTGTTACAAAACTTCAACTTTTTATGCTTTATTTTATATCTATCAAGGAGTTTTGTTAAAAGAATTGAAGAGCGTCAACTTGATGACCTTGCTGTCATGAATGAAGAGAATAAAGATAATGCACAAATGATGGGTATGTCAGTGGTACAAGACAGCGAGTTCTGGATTTATGGAACTCTGATTCGTCTAAACAGATGTCCTCATCATGGAAGTTATTGTAGTCTCCACTTAACCAGATGGGATACCAAACTCCCTGTTGTGTTGAGAACTGGCAGGGCTCATTAAGTTGGCTTTAAATTGGGTATTAAAGGAGGATCTTTTGCTTAGCCCAAATAATCTCAACATGCACAATGGAGAGGAGAGGGAGTTCTGCAAGCGAAGATGAAATATAAGATAAGTGATAAGTAATATTAACATACTGGACTTAATTGTCTATAAGTAACTACAAAGTAAATGGGAAATTAAAAAGATTAACTGGAAATGTTTCTAAATGATGGAGAATAGGACCTATTGAGCATGATAAAAATAGAAAGATAACATTTTCTTAACTGGAATGTCAAAACTTATAGGTGAAATAGACTCTGTGGAGAAGTCTAAGAGGAAATTAAACCTGAGTTAGAAGAATGGTACATGAGATCCAAAACATAGAAAAAGCTGCCTCGCCACTTAGTAATGGCACTATCAGGGAAAGTCTTTTGATGAGAGAAACAAAAGATGAAAATGAAAGGCTAAAGTTGATGTATGTTAACACATAAGAGGGGGGGCATTTCAACATTTTAGTCCATAAAACTCATGGATCAGGGACTATTTAAGATTCTTCAAAAGAGAAAGTCACTAAATATTGAGATATAAAGTGAATAATATATATGTGAATTGATTCATGTAATAATCAACAAGCATATCAGTTGATAGGTCTAGGGCAATGAAATATTAATGGAGGTGGTGTTGGCTGATAATAAAAATTATTTTATGATTTGACAATAATAGAACCCATACGGATACCTGATTTATTTTACTAAACAATACCTTCTTTACTGTACTTATTTTACTAAACAAGTTTTTCAGGAGATACATGCAGAGAATTAACAAATTTAGTGAAGACTTTAGAGAAGAAATGGCTGCTTGGATATTACTTACATGATGTGCAATTGTAAGGAATAAACTAAATTGATTGGCTGAGCTTAAATCTCAAGAGATTGTGAGAAGCAGCAGATCTATTCATGTTTATGATTGATATGGAACATTAAATATCAATAGTAGCTACTTTAATACATTAGCTTTGCGCACAGTTTCCAAATTTCTTTCTTTACAGTTGTATAACCTTCAGCAGATCACTAACCTCTATGTATCTCACTTTTGCATTCTATACAATGGGGATATTATTTATCTGGGTGTTTTTAGTAGGTAAAATAATGCCTTTACAACTTTTGTACAGCATTTGGCCCCTAATGGGAGCTCAGTAAATGGTAGCTAAAAAATAAATGTAATTTCACAATTACGAAAACTGATCAAACTAATTTTATTCTGGAAAAGAGAAAATAAGAGAAGGATAAAGCAATACTAATTTATATCATCACATATTATTAATCTTTGCTAATATTAACTAATTAATAAAGCTAGTCTCTTCTGCCAAAGGAAAGAGGGCATTGAAATCAGAGAGCTAAATTACTTGTCCCAAATCACAAGATGAGTAAAAGCTGTTCTGAAACAAAGTATGGAATTTCCAGAGGATTAGTTTTGCGAATTTCTGTGCTCTTTACGGATCTTGATAAATATTCTTTTTAAAAAAACTACTAGTTGGATACAAGGAAATTATAGAAGTGGGAAATATATGCTAAACATTTAAAAAATATTGTTCTTAAATTCACAATTTAGGAAGAGAGAACTTTAATCTTCTTCACCTTTAAGGCAAAGGCCTTAATGTATTTGTAATAGTTATGGTAATATATAACCAAAGCATCTTCCTGTTTTAATTGTGGGGGAGATGCTCTAGTAGCACAATCAAGGAATTCAGTTCACAGCAAAAGTAATAAAATCATATCTTCTGGTTTTAGCTCCAAGGACAAGCTCCAAGAACTCCTTGCTATATTCATGCTATGACTACTAAGCGCCTATTTTGAATATAGTACCATGCCAGCCTTTAGGCACATATTAATGAGCCCAAACAGACTGTCTACCTGTATTAGATTATAGATTGTAGAACCCCTTCTTAAATTACCATTCCAAAATTACTCTCCCAAGTATGGCTTTTTCACCATTGCTTTCCCCTTTTCTTCCTGAGTCTACCTACCCACTATTCCTATCCCCTAATAGAGACACAAAAGTAAGAAAGTCTCCTTGCAAAATCCTAGGCTTAAAATGGTCCCATCTTATCATTTCTTTAAATGTATCCAAATTATACTCTGACTCCTTAGTTTGACACACAAGTCCTATCATGAACTTCATCCATTCCCTCTCTAAACTAATATTCTTCTTCTTCTTCTTTTTTTTTTTTTTGGGGTCTTTTTAGGTCTGCATCTGAAACATGTAGAAGTTCCCAGGCTAGGCATCAAATAGAGCTGCAGCTGCCAGCCTATGCCACAGCCATAGCAACACCAGATCCGATGCGTGTCTGCGACCTACACCACAGTTCCTTAACCCACTGAGCAAGGCCAGGGATGGAACCTGCATCCTCTTGGATACTAGTCGAGGTCATTACCAATGTGCCACCAAAGTGGCACTAACTAACATTCTTCTCTTCCATACATGACTCCCATGTTCTTTTTTTTCCCACATGTTATAATTACATGGAACTTACTACTCTGTTGATATGGGTTGCACAATCATGCCTTTAAGCTTTTGCCCACATGTCCTCTGAATAGATTGTCGTCTTTTTAAAATGGCATGCTCATAGTCATGATTAAATCATAAATCATCTTTAACTCTTCCTGATATGACAGGCAGTTTCCTACTGTGTATGATGCATTTCTAAAATATTTATAAGACATAAAATTTGCAGAGAAAGTTTCAACTCAAGATTAAAGATCAAATTCTTGGTCATTCCTAAAGATTCCCAAATTTGCCTAAACCACAATAACTTTATGAAAACTAAGCTTCTATGACGAGTGCTTTCTTGGCACTTAAATATTTTTATAGGGAATTCACTTCACGGCTCGAGGGTTAATGGATCCGACTGGGAACCATGAGGTTGCGGGTTCAATCCCTGGCCTCGCTCGTGGGTTAGGGATCTGGCGTTGCCGTGAGCTGTGGTGCAGGTCCCAGACACAGCTTGGATCTGGCATTGCTGTGGCTCTGGCGGAGCTGTAGCTCCGATTAGACCCCTAGCCTGGGAACATCCATATGCTGTGGGTGCAGTCCTAGAAAAAGGCAAAAAGACACACACGCACAAATATATTTTTATAAGAAAGGATAGGGAATTTACAATTAAAGAGTCAAAGGACTTATCAAACGCTGTTGAACACAAAGATGATAAGGCTACATAAATGGAAAGTTTGATTGGTCTGCTGAGCACTGATAGCCTTAGTTTGAATGGTTCACCTAGATACTTAAAAGACAATTTGGGGTTATAAGCATAAAACTAACAAAAAGCCAAATTGTTGTAAACGTCGAATGAATGGAAATTGAAGACAGCCTTCATTGATACAAAGAGCTTTCACGTTTTCATTTTGCACCCACAATCCTATGAGATAGGTATTAATAAAGTTATACTTTACAGAGGAGTAAGCTGATTGTCAGTGCCCTTAGTCACATAGCTATTTTGTGATACCACTAGGATTCACGTCCTCATCTTCTTAGTTACAAGATGATTTGTAATATTTCTTTTCTAGGTGGTGTTTCTACTTCCCTTCCTGTGCCTAGTCAGCCCGTTACCAAATTGTTTCATTTTTGATGGTCAATAGACACTAGACTGTAAACTTTTCCAGAGCAGTTCTGAATCTAAAGGCATTTGATAGCGCCAAAACCTTGCCAAGTTCATATACCTAGAACTCCGCAGTGATTATTGAACAGACAAATGAGTAGGTAAATGAATGAAATAACTGTAAGCATGTGTACAAGAGGAATTATTGTACATAGAACAATTCCAAAAGAGGGTTGTTCTTTTTTACCAATATACAGACATTCTGTAGAGAGTTAACTTGGAATACTTTTTAACCAGAGGGTTGTGGTTTTTCACCAATATACAGACATCTTGTAGAGATCTAACTTGGAATACTTTTCTATTATCCTTCTGTCGGGAATATAAACCTAATTCTGCAGTTTAAAGTGGGACTTAAATAGGGCAGCATCTGCTCCCTTGTTCCACGAAAAGCAATATCTTATAAAAATGAATAGGACAATGAGAGGATGTGCTTAGATTGTCAGACTACAGATGCCTTTCATCTCAGTGTTCTCTCTCTCGCTGATCATACTAGGGAATATTTTGAGGGAAGCAAAGGTTTTCTCCTCCCATTGTTGGTTTCAAAGGGCTCAGAATAGCATTTCCATATTCCACTGCTAAATCTATTCGGTACATCTAACTTTTAAATTTTAAAGTCAGACAACTCGTGTGTATTTAGCACCTGTAATTGCACGGTGAAATACAAAAGTCTGTGTATTTGCCACCCAGTATGTAGTATGCTTCCATTAGCATCATAGTAGAACTTCCAAAGCTGAAGGAGTTCCTTCTTTTACTTGTTAGTTTTTATGCTAATTTAATTTACCCCCATGTATTAAAAACCACCAGCAAAATTTCTAGTTGTATTATAGAAGTATTTTTAATTTCTATTATTTAATTACTTTTATTCTCTCCTGCCTGTCTTGAGAAGCAGTAGTGAAAGAGTCATGCATTATTCTAGACCTTTGGTGTTCAAAATGTTACCTATGTTCACTTTGAGATATGAAGCCATCTATCCATACTATAACCTATGAATCACAATAAGGTCTGTGATATAAAAAACACAAACTAGGGATATGTTTTTTTGTTTTATTTTGTTTGTGTAACCAAGTTCCAACCAGGTATAGTATCTACTGATACTGGCTGAATCGATTTCTTGGCTGAATCGAGACAGCAGAAAGCCCACAGGAAAACTTTTCTACTTATCAACTGTTGTTAACATGCTACCTGTTGTTTCCTGTGGTCAAGTTTGTTGCTGCTAAAAGTTGTTCTAGAAGAAGCATGACTTTGGATTCTCTTTCTTTCTTGTCTGAGCTAATCATCTGATCATTTCTGGAGGCTTTGGTCAGACGCAACAAAAGGATTGCTGCTGAAATCGATTTAATTAACATCTTAAGTTCTAGCAATACCAGAGGCAATTCTCTCTGTTTCCTTCACACCGTATATAATATTTCGCATAGGTATATTGTCATAGGTAAAAATACAAAGCTCGAAAGAATAACCTAGAAAATCCGAAATGAAGGTAAAATACATACCATTTTAGAAGTGTATGAAGATGGCCTTGAAAAAGTGAAAAGACTTATTAATCATTCAATAACTAATATTGAGAAGAAAAAGATAATTATTGCTAAAAAATAGCCACAACTTTAGCAAAATACCAAAGTTAATATTAACCGGATTAATTTTTTTTTTTTTTGTCTTTTCGCCTTTTCTAGGGCCGTTGCTGCGGCATATGGAGGTTCCCAGGCTAGGGGTCTAATCAGAGCTGTAGCTCCCAGCCTACCCCAGAGCCACAGCAATGCGGGATCTGAGCCAAGTCTGTGACCTACATACAGCACAGCTCATGGCAACACCAGATCCTTAACCCACTGAGCAAGGCCAGGGATTGAACCCTCAACCTCATGGTTCCTAGTCGGATTTGTTAAAACACTGAGCCACGACGGGAACACCCTAACTGGATTAAATTTACATGTATAACATAAAACCATAAAATATGGAAAGGAAATATTCTTTTATTAATGTTTTTCCTTTATGTCTAATGCACTCACAGTTATTAAATCTGCCTAAATAAAATTAATATTAATGTTACAAGTCAAAAATACTATGCTATGAATTAATAACATATTGAATAAAAAGAGGTTAATAGTCTTACCCTTAGAGTGCTTTTATGAAATTAATGAATACCTGAATGGAAAAATAAGAAAAAATTCCAAAGGCAGAAATCGTAAAGAAGAAAAAATAAGTAGAAAATTTAAGTTAAACTATATTAGTATTCAAAGAAATGCAAATAGAAGTATCACCAAGACATCATTTTTATGTATTAAATTAGAAATAGGATATTCATAAAGAAAAAAGCCTTAATCTCCAATTAAATTTTTGTACATGTGAGGTAGAGATAAAGGTTTTCTTATGAATATCCTATTGCTTCAGCATGAACTATTGAAAATAAATTTTTTTCTCTTTGAATAGTATTGATGCCTTTGTCACACATCAAGTGAATGCATATGTACCAGCTTATATTTTGGTTCTTTGTTCTATTATCTTCATCTATTTATTTACTTTTATGCCAAGATCACACTTACATAATTATTACAGCTCTATCATGACTATTAAAATTTTATAGTTTGTTTTATCATTTATCTTTTGGCCATGCCTGTGGCTTGTGGAAGTTGCCAGGCCAGAGACTGAATCCATGCCACAGCAGTGACCCAAGCTGCTTCAGTGACAAAGCTGTATCCTTAACCAGATCTACCATTGGAGAACTCCTACAGTTTTTTTTTAAATTATTATTATTTTTTCAATAGTTATTTCCCCAACACAATTTTTTTTTCTACTGTACAGCATGGTGACCCAGTTATACAAGCATGTACACATTCTATTTTTCACACATTATCATGCTCCATCATAAGTGACCAGACATAGTTCCCAGTGCTACAGAGCAGGATCTCATTGCTAATCCATTCCAAAGACAATAGTTTGTATCTATTAACCCCAAGCTCCCCAACCAAGAGAAAGACAAATGTGATATCACTTATATCTGGAATCTAATATACGGCACAAATGAATCTTTCCACAGAAAACAAAATCATGGACTTGGAGAATAGACTTGTGGTTGCCTACAGTTTGTTTTAAAGAGTGGCCTATTTTAAATCCTTGGCAGCTCCAAATAAATTTTAAAATCCAAATAAATTTTGTTATCTGTTTTAACAAAAATTTCTTCTGTGATTTTTGTTTTTATTTTATTGAACCTAAGTTAACTTTGAAAAATCAATAGATTAACAATATTGGATCTTCCAATCCAGTTGAAATGTTATAATTTTCCATTTATTTAGATCATCTTTAACGTGACCAATATTTTTTAGATTGTATTGTAAAGGCTTCCACATACTTCTTTACATTTATTAAACTCTATTTAATATTTTGAGACTTTTATAATTGGTATTGTTTTTGAAATTTCAATTTAAAATTCTTTGTTTCATATTCAGAAATTCTTTTTATACTTTTATATTTACCGTATATCTTCCTAAGCCACATTTTACTTTATCATATTTAGAAATTGCTTCAGATATTCTCTCTATATAAATGCCTTTTTCACTGAAATTAATAATTTCTACCATCAGAACACATTACTAAAAAAAAACAAAAACAGAAAAGCCACAAGCTAGGAAAAGATATTTCACAGTGTACATATCCAACAAAGTGCTTATATCCACATTATATAAAGATTGCCAAATGTGAATAAGAAGATAATTAATAATGGCCAACGATTTGAATAAATAATTTATAAAAAGTTTACAAAGTGGCTAAGAAACATATCTTTGAAAATGCTTAATGCCATTACTCATCAGAGAAGTGAAAATAAAAAAAAAAAAACACATATAACCATTAACATGAGTTAAATAAAAAAGACTGAAGATATAGATGATCTGTAAAGATGTGGAGCAGCTAGAAGTCTCAGACCTTGCTGATGAGAATATAAATTGTTTTAACCATTTTGGAAAACTACTAGTACCTACCAAAGCTAAATATATAACTCTACCATAACAAAAAATCAATTCTATTCATAGATGACTTCTTTTTAAAATGAGGATGTTGGTCCATGCAATGATATATATAAGACTGTTGAAAGCAGTTTAATTCCTAGTATCTCCACACTTGGAACAACCTGAGTGTCCAAACAGAAGAAAATATATAAACAAATTGAAGTATGTTCATACAATGGAATAGTACATAAAAAAGAAGAAACTTGCTGACACATAGTGAGATGTCTCTCAAAAACATTGTGCTGAGTGCAAGACGAGCCAAAGAACATATATTGTGTGACTTCATTTAAGTTCAAGAAGAAGCAAAAAACTTAAAAGAAAAAAAAACTACTCTTACAGTTTAGAAGTCAGAATAAAATTTATGTTTGAGTTAGGAGGTATGAACTGGAGGAAAGCAAGAGCTGGGCTATTGGAAGTGTTCTATAGTTAGCTCTGGGCCATGGTTACGCAAGTGTACACATATGTAAAAATCCATGAAGCTGTACAGTTAAGGTTTTGCACCTTACGCTGTATATATTGCACCTCAATTTAGAAAAATTGACAATATGGAAATGGGAATCATACATAATACTGGCAGAAATGAAATAATTATAATCGGAGAGCAATTTCAAAACTATGATAAAACGTTTTCTTTGTTTTTTTCAAATGCCTGTACTCTGACACAGGAAATTTTCCTTCTAGTAACTGATTCTAAGGGAAGAATCTGATAAGTGGCAAAAATGTATATATAAGATGACAGCTTTTGGAGTTTCCACTGTGGCTCAGCGGGTGAAGGACCCAATGTACTCCCCATGTGGATGCAGGTTCAATCCCTGGCCTTGCTCAGTGAGTTAAGGATCCAGCATAGGCTGAAGATGTGCCTCAGATATGGTGTTGCCATGGCTGAGGTATAGGCCCCAGCTGCAGCTCTGATTCCATCCCTAGCCCAGGAACTTCCATACGCCACAGCTGCAGCCATAAAAAGGAAAAAAAGAAGAAAAAAAAAAGATGACAGCTTTTTTCTATGATAGTGATGGAAAAAAGACAGGAAAACTCTAAATGTCTAAATGTGTGGATAATTACGTTCTAGCCACAAAATGGACCACCAGCCAGGAATTTTAATTTATAATAGAGGTAATTTTTAAAAATCCTAGTATTTTGGAGAGCTTATTAAGTGTTATGCATTTGTGTTATGTGCTTAATATGGATCATTCCATTTAATGTTTACTAGGCAGTGATATAGTGATGATTAATGTCCTTTCTTTACACTTGAAAAGCAGAGGCTTAGTAACTTGCTCAGGGATAAACAGCTAGTAAGTGTCAGAGTTAACAATGGAACCTAGATTTGTTTGAATTCAGAGCCAGAGATTTTAATTGATGTGATATAGTTTTGGGAAGTAATGATGCTTGTAATCTAGTGTTAAAAAAAGAAGTGACTGGCCAAACTGTATGAATTATAGTATGATTTCATATGCATAAAAAATGTGCACACATGTACACATGTGGAGGTGTAGAGTAAAACCTTGTGGTATCAAACTCTTGTGATTGGCAGTTGGTTACCAGACACTCTGCGCTCTTGTTTAGGTAACTAGCTGTACAGGTTCATTAGCTTGTTTTTTCATTAATCTCATAATATGATCTATCTACATTTTATATAATTGAAAATTTTAGACCCTATGTGTAGTATATGGCAGAGCCCTAATGTATACATGTCATATACAAACAAATATATCTATTTGGTAAAGCATATGCCAAGTTGCTGACTCTTGTTTCTTTCCTGGTATTAGGATTATGGATGATTTATATGTATATAAATTTTTATATATATATATATATGTTTTGTTGATTCAAATTTGAATTTTCTACTTTTTCTAAACTGGATGTACAAAGCTATTGCAATTAACACAAAAAGCCCCACAAGAAAAGTGACAATGCGCTTTAATAAAAGGGTAGCCTGAATGACCAACTGAATGACCTTTGGCTTTAGACTTAACGGTAAATGCTAATGTCTACTGAGAGCACAATTTGTACCAAGTACCTAAAAAAGTCTAAGTGTATTATCCCAGTTAATCTGTACAACACCAATATATGGTAAATCCTGTTATTATCCCCAGATTATATATGAGAAAACTGAGCCACAGAGAGGTTAGGTAAGTTGCTCAAAGCTGCACAGTATGATTCCAGTCCAGAGAATCTAACTGCAGGGATCTTGCCCGAAAGCCCAAGCCCTAAATCGGACGTCCCCTGCAAGGTTAACACCAGGGGTTCATCTTCTCAATCATAAACTGTAGAGCCACTTACACATTTTAATATTGTGTGATCTTTAATCTAATATTTGCTAAAAATCTGTTATATGTAATGGAGCAACAATTTTTTTCAGTGCCTACTATGTGCCAAACTTAGCAGTAACTTTTTTTTTTTCCTTGATATCAATTTCATATACCACTTGAAGCAAGGGACATGTGTGCCTTGGATACAGGAATCAGGACATATCAGTTTTCATGTACGCTGGGATCAAACCCAAATAAAGTGTTTTGATTAATAAATTCTAAATTGAAAAGAAGGGCTGACAGTTATTTTTGAACCTTTTCTAACACATATTCTAATTTTTAAGTCAGTGGTTTAATATAATTTTCTTTAGTTGCTAGCTGATTCAGAATAGGATTCAAGCATAAAATCATACAAAGCTTTTGTTTTGCAAAGCTCTTTCGCAAATCACCCTTGTTTCATGCCCTAATTAATCAGTGTTCATGGGGGAATGAGGTTATTTGCTTTTCAGCTTCTGCAGATATACTAATAGCATAGCAGGAGAATTCTGAAATAACATGGGTTATTTTTCATATTTGAAGCAGTTTCCCATGGATTCTTATATAATTATCTAGAAAATGCAAACCATTGTTTCTATTGGAATTTTATCTCATGCTGACAGGAACTCCCAAGATTAGAAAAATCTACCCATTACTAGATCTTTTGAGCATATTATTCCAATATGTTAAATTGAACATATCATTATATTTCGAAACCCTTACCATAGTCCCTGACCCTTGTAACCCATAGAAAAATGTAAGCATTTCTCTTTCTCAAAATTAAATCTTTTTTTTTTTTAAAAAACACATAATACAGCAACTCTCATTTACTGAAATAAAAATAGTGTACTATTTGCCAATTTAGTAGAATAGTTTAACAGGATATTGACATCCAGTAAGGTTTAGCTAACAATCAAGTCCAAAGAAAAAGCATTGCTTGATTTCTTTATATGTTATCATTAGCCCCGTAAAATCGGCTTATCGGGCAGAGTCTCAAATCAAAATTCTACAACAGTACTCTGGGCGCTTTGCACACTGGGGCCTTATGCCTAAAGGATACTTTCATTCATTATCCAGAACTTTGAAAAAAAAAAAGAAAAAAAGGAGGTATTGCCGGCTGTAGGGATTGCAGCCGTCGTAGGATCTCTACCGGCTGACGATTTGGGTTGCAACAAGTTCCCTGGGTCAAAACAACGGCTGTGGCTGTGAAAATGCCTTAGCACAGAAAATCTACGACAGATATGATGAAGTGAATATGACCCAGAGATTTTCATATTTTAGCCTTCTGGTTTTTGCGTCTAGCTTTCCAGAACCATTCCGTGTCTCGAGGTAAAATGATTTACATCATTACAGATCAAACCAATCAGTTACCACCTTGTCAGGCTAAAGGTCGTGATGAGCATAAGCAAGCAGCTCAGACGCAGCTCTGCTGTTAATACCTGTTCACTCCCGGCTGCCGCCCTATTCCCAGGGCTGATTGCCCTCTGTCCTGTGGCTTCAAGTAATGTAAATTGTATCTTGTCCCCGGGTAATCGAGATGAGGGGCGTCTTGTCTGTCCACTCCCTGCCAATGGCCTCTCTGTGCTGCGATAATGGTTTTGGTGGGCAATCAAGGAAGATGCCTTCTTGACTCATCTCTCATAATAGATTGTCCTCCTCAGGCAAAATTGAATAACCCCCGACATGGCCTGGAGGCAGGCAATGAGAATTCAATAAGGCTGCAGGGTCAGTGTTCTGTCATTTTTGGCAAGCAAGTAATTATTCTGCACTAACATTCAGTAATAGGAGGAGGAAACTGCCGTGGACACCTTCATCCCCATGCCTAGAGAAGTAACCTTAACGGGATTTTCCCTCTAATCACCAATAATTCCTTCTCTTCTTCTGATGGGATTCTGTCCACTTTTTCCTGGGAGTTGCATGTGTGGATTTTCTAGATGCTTTTTTTTTTTTTTTTTTGCAAACCTACAGTGTCTGTGGGAAAGTTTAACAACTTCACTGCCTGTTGTTTAATATTTTCCACTTTTATGGGTTGCAGTTGTGCTGTCTATTTGCTTTTACTGATTTGTGAAAGATTTATTATAAACCAAATACAGCTGTTCTCCCCTTTCATAAAGTCAAACTATTTTGGCAAACCTGTTTTCCACTATGAAAATACATTCAAAATCATCTCCCCGACCAGCTTTCCTACCATAAGCGTTTAGTTATGCTGAGTAGCTCAGGGTAGGTGCCAAAGTGGTTGTGGACTCACTTAGGGAAAAGAGAATGCATCTGCTTCAAAAATAAACAGACAGAAGAGAAGAAATAACTTTTTTTTTTTTTTGGCCTTCTGGTGGGATTCAATGTTATTATGTACAGATCCCAGGAGAACAGAATTTTAATATCCAAAAAAAGCATCTGTAAATTCAAGCCACTTGACTGTTCTGCCTTTGCCGTTACATTATGAATCATACACATTTAACTATGTAACCTTTACCTGAAACTAATATTTTGATTAACCTTTTAATATTCTTAAGATATTGCTGCCATGTGCCATCACTCCATTCACCATATAATATATGTACACACAGAAAAATATTCTAATATGTATATATATTTAAAGAGAACATATTCACTGCAACAGATCACTGTTCAGATTTAGATCTCTGACTTATGACATTTATTTAAGGAAATGCTGAAATTATCTGCTTTGAGGAAAGCACACTTTAGCACCATCTTAGTTATTTCTATTGCCACATTTTAAAAAGTTATCTTTTTCAATGGAAGAAAAAATAAAAACCAAAACAATGAGAAGACGAAAGTGGTTTCTACACCCAGTCTAGGTTGCTTTTCTCTCCATTTCTCTGGGTAGAAAGTATTGCTTTATTCATTGGAAGGAACCTTTATCTTCCCTCTCCTGAGATCGGTGCACAGCAAGTAATGAAGAGGCTCGTATAAGAGCAGAATAAGCACTTTCCATGACTGATTGGCGATTGATTATTGCTGGGATCTCTCCCCACGGTCACTCATCACTATGCTTTTTTGACAACCAAGCCCTATTCCTGACATGAAAAAGGTGTTTTGATCTGCATCAATTTGGCTTGTTAACTGCGACAAAATTCAAACTGCTACTGATCATGTTCAGTTGTCCATGTTGATTGCGATCCTAGATAGAAGAGGTTCAAAATAACATACACTTTATTCTTTATTTAGGTTACCATAATGTTGGAATATTTAATAACTACACTTCTGGAAATCGTTTTCACTATTCTCGTGCTTTTAGGATTTTGTTCACTACAATGAGCTTCTGACACTTTTGTCTTATCATTGCTCCTTCCAATGCATTTTTTACAGTCTGCTTTAGAATTCTGGACCATATTTTATGTGACCACAACCAAACTTTTCATCATGTAATGTTGGAGAGGAAACTACCATACTATACAGCTGCTTTCCATGCAAACTACTGAAAAATAATGTTTAATTAGAGGAATTATTTTGCACTGAGTAGAGTATATATTTTCAAGAAATCAAGCATAGCAAAGAGAATATATTTTAAAAATTCTATCAAGGGAGGGAAAACATAGAGGCAATCGCTGTTTGTTCCTCACCCCACCCTAAGTGATTAGTGTTAAAAGAATGAAATACATATTTGGCAGAGACTCATTCCCAAACTTTCAAACCAGAATTTATTGAAAATTAACGTATCACAAACATCTATCAAAATATTTATTATAGTATTTGCTTTTAAGAAGCTCTTAATGGCTTGTACTTTAATATATTTAACTGTTTTGTACTGTGAAATTATAGGTAAAACAGCGGAAATTTTATTTTTCAAATTGAACTCTGTTTTGAATTTGAAGTTATAATCCTTCTTCCTTTTGCATTCTCTTCTTCGCTTTCCTCCTAGAGCTTCTGAGATTTGTATTTACCCCCATATCATGGAGCAAGTACAAAAATTCCAGTAAGCAACTTTAATTGCTTCTTGATGTAATCCTTGAAAATGGCCATAGATCTTAGTTCCTCTTTTTTTTTTTTAAAGTTGGAATAAGTTGTCTAGTAAAAACAACAGCATATTATTTTGAGGCATGCATCATTAATTCTCTTCTCTCCCTCCCCATAACTGTTACTTTTAATTTCTTGATTTAAATGATCAACCATTGTGTTGCATTTGCTAAACCATACTGCATTTATTTTTCTCTAGATTGTTATTTTGAAGTTATTGCTAAAATTACTATTTTAACTCAAATGATTATACAAAACTCCTTCCCAGTACTTAGGCTGCTTTATCCTTGAGTTTATGAGGCGCTAAAATGTATAAATTTGCACTAGTATCTAAAGATCTCTCTACCATTCAACACTTGATAAAAGCAGATTTTTCTCTAGTATCTGAGAAATTGCCTAATTTAATCTCCTCATTCTTTTTTTGTTGTTGTTGTTTTTCTTTTCTTCTTCTTTTTTAGGGCTTCACCCATGGCATACGGAAGTTCAAGGCTAGGGGTCAAATCGGAGCTATAGCTGCTAGCCTATACCACAGTCACAGCAACACCAGATCCGAGCTGCATCTGCGACCTACGCCACAGCTCACAGCAATGCCGGATCCTTAACCCACTGAGCGAGGCCAGGGATTGAACCTGCAACCTCAAGGTTTCTGGTTGGATTTGTTTCCTCTGTGCCACGACAGGAACTCCTTTCTTTTGAAATGTTGTTTGGTTGAGCCTTTCTTGTTTGATATAGAGAGAACTCAGAATCTAGAATCACATCTCCTGGGATCAAACACTGGCTCTTTCAGGCACATAAGTGCCTCATATAACATCTCTGCCTCAGTGAACTTACCTATAAAATGGGGATATATAGATGTCCCCTTTAGATGGGAACGTGTCGCCTTTTAAAAGCCATTGTAAGTACTAATAAGTTAAAATCGTTGATGCTGTTAGAGTGGTTTCTGCTGCCTGAATGACAAGCTCTTACATGCATTATTATTTGTGTACAACTTGACACATTATAAAGTATTATCTAAATATCATTCTTTGACTCTGATAACAAGTCATAAACTCATTTTAAGACGAAGATACTAAGAGAGTAAGTGGCTTGATCTGATAGGTTCCCTGGGGGGACAGAATTGTCCACCTCTGCCCCTGGACTCCACTGTTAGAGTTGGGCAGTGAGAAACAATGGCCTGCAGAAAAGAATTGCCTGCATAGGTTAACCACCTACAAAGATTAACTGCCCTCTGTCATGGGACTCCACCCCTATTGTTTCCGAGTCACAAGTTCCCACCATAAGCTCCTGCCACAGCTCCTTGCAGTCACAGCTGGTGCCATCTTGAGCTCAGCCCATCCATTCTGGATGCCTTAATAAATCTCCCTTTTGCTTTACTGACAGACTTGGCCTTGTGCATTCCTCCCTCGGCAAACCTAACGTGACCAAAGGCACAAAAGGAGCAAGTCCTGAAAGACTTGATCCAGGTCTTTTGCTTCTAAACCCAGGTTTTTTGCAATGTGAAAGACATGAAAAACTAAATTTAGGGTGAAAGGTACTAAGGATGGAGAAAGAGTATGTATCGCTCAAAAGGTATTGATAAAACATGAGCTCTACAGTTTCAGAATCTATTCATTTATTTTTGCATTTATTGAGGAAATATTTATTAAGCACCTGTTATTGTTAGGCATTGTGGATGCAAAAACAGAAAATATACCGTAAATTGAATTCAAGGATTTCAGTAAAGACACAATTAAAATGATTATTGAAGCCTAGCATAATAGAAGTATACACGAATACGACAGCACAAAGTGGGGTCACCGGACCCAGAATGGAGGATGTGAAAAAATTAGGGAAGATTATCTGGAGGGTTTGGAGCAAAGGAGCTGATAATATCATTCAGAATTTTAAAAGATCATTGTGATGACTGTATTAAAACTACGTTGCAGGGAGCAAGACTGAAAGGAGGGGGACAAAGTTAGAAGCCACTGTTAAGTTCAGGTGAGGATATAATGGTGACTGGTAGAAAATATAATTTTCTTTCCTAAGACATGGAAACTTGACTGTGTATTTTTCTATCTATCTATCTATCTATCATCTATCTTTTTATTCTTTTTTGCCACACTCGCAGCATATGAAAGTTCCCAGGCCAGGGCTTGAATTCTAGCCACAGCTGTAACCTACAGACCAGCTGTGGCAACTTTAGATCTCTTAATTCACTGAGCCAGGCCAGGGATCAGATCTACACCTCCTTAGCGGCCTGAGCTACTGCAGTCGGATTCTTAACCCACTGTCCCACAGTGGGAAATCCTTGACTATGTTTTTAGATGGAGGAAATGTAGCAAAAGATTGATTTAAGGTGCAATGGAGAAAAGGAGATCACTGATGGAGGAATGTCCAGAATTAAGTGTACAAATTAAAAATGTAGTCATAGAAACCAGTTACCTGGAATGAGAGAGGAGGAAAAGATAGGTGAAAATGCTGAGAAAACTGACCAGAGAATAATTGCATCAACCCCATGTTTTGCTTACTCACAAAATAGAGAAATGAGGATCATGGCCACTCAGTATATATGACATTTGCAAACATCAAATTTCATAGATGGGAACAACAGCCCTTTGATAATGTTTGGGCAGTGGTAATAGGCAACATAGGCAAATAGTGACTCAGGGCAACTAAAACCATTGGGGTAACTAACATTGACATAGGACAGCTGGAAATGGACATGTCCACAGAGCAACAAACCATCAGGCCCTCAAAAAGATGAAAGCACAATGACAGCAAAAAAAAAAACCACCCAAAACAAACAAAAACAGAAAAGAGAGATTTCAATATGCATTGGACAACTGCATAGGCTATGTCTTTATATTAAAAGTATGATGATACCCAGCTTGTGCAAAATATGGTCCTAATTAGGGTGAAGGTCAGAAAACATGAGTTTACTGTGGCTATTCTGTCATTAAAACAGTGTACTCAGGAGATAGGAAGAAAGGCATAGGGAGAAAGGCATAATTATGTAATTTTACTTTCTGATTGGTTGGGATGTTTCTGTTGTTTTCAGAAAAAAATGCAAAACTGTTTCTACTAAAAATTTTTTTATAATCACCCCTAGTCTACATCTGAATTTTTGCTCATCTGTCTTTATTAATGCACTGTCTATCTATCTATCATCTATTTCTTTAAATGGAAAAAAAATCTTATTTTTTGAGGAGTATAAGATTGAAGATACATTTAATTTGGAAAAGATTAGAGCTTAGGAGCTAGAAGGCAAGTCATTTATGCACAAAGTATTAAAGGCACAGTTTACAGGAATTTGGGATAGAATTATCAGCTCACAGAGCAAATACATGTTAGGGAAGTGGTTGTTTATCAGATTACCAGCATATGAGTGCCTAGAACTCTTCACCATAAAACTCGCTCAGTAAGTGATAGGTTTTCTCCTCTTTTCTTTTCACAAAACTTGGAAAGCTAGGCATATTACTGCCTTCATTTTTAGACCAAGAGATACTGATTTATTTTTGTTAATGTTGCTTTGAAAGAAGGGCACTTGGCATTTATTCCTCTGGTGTTCAAAGTAGATTCACATAGAAGGTAGTGGTTTCAGGTACATTACACACACACACACACACACACGCACATATGCATATACATATATGCCTGTTTTCTGGGCACAATTAGAGTGCAGAACCAGAAAGAGCAAAATATTAACTATATTTATACCACATCAACTCTGGCTGTCTGTGTACAATAATAGGGCTTCTTATATACTATAAAGGGATATGTATTAATAAACTCTTGAACATGCGAGAACAGCATAGAGTGGCCATATCCTTTTCCTTGCTTATTTGGTATAAATTTCAATATTAGGTTTCTGGATAGATAAGTAACAGAGAGAACATTTTTAAATTCTGTGTTCAAGAAGTACAAAATCTAACTCTAAGAAAAGCTGTGAAGATGAAGTGCAGTTGGCTAGAGGAGCATGCAATCAGGACTGCTGAAAAAAATATACATTTACTTTTGCATCTCTGAAAAGGTCATGAGTTAAATATACACATATATGGTTGATTGAGATTCTCCAGTCCATGCTAGAGTAAATACCTCTGTGAATACTAGATTTAAAACAGCAGTAGCAAAGATATTTTAATGACGAGATTACCTTTCTATACAAAGACAACATATTATTGTTATATTTCAAGCAACATGCTGGATCTAAAACATCTTTCCTCTAAGCCTTCTCTTTCATAATTTCTATAAAAGAGGTAAGAAGCTAGCTTTTTTTCCAAATGAACTGTATGAGAAAGGAAGGACAAACGAATTGCAGAGGCAATACTACATTCTAATGTCTAGAGCTGTATTCCCCCTTGTACGTACATTGTAATTATATACTGACCTTTGAGATCAGAGGCTGGTTACTTATGAGATAATATAATTAAAGTATACGTAACAAGTATGTTAAATTATTTTTAGTGCAATTCTAGTGGAGAAGATCTATGTAATTGCTAATTCCATTTCATTCTAGAGTCACCTGAGATAACATCCCTTGGGTCCCAGCTTATAAACTAGATAGACCACAGCGCTATCTACACAGAGGCCACTTCGATTTTTGTTGGTTTTGCTTTCCCAATGACTGGTTTGTGTGGGGAAAGAAGCTTGTGGCTAGTTAAAAAATGCAAAGGAAACACATACACCTCTTAAGAATAATTTATGGCATTTTGCTAATTCTTAGAGAAGGTATTGTTTGTGGTCATGTTTAAAGTAGATCTTGCTCTTTCTCCTTTCCAAATCACAAATATTAGAACACTGAACTGGATTTTGTTTGGTGTGACCAATCTTGTTATTCGATTGTACATTTCGATGGGGGTCTTAGGAGTGTGTCAAGTAGGCTATGATTTTGTGGCTGATGATCCTTTGAAGGAGCATAGAACTTTCTCTGATGATGGAGATAGAGAAAACTGGCTGGAAGAAGGCTATTGATGATGGTAGCCTGAATTTCAGGGGCACATCTCAGAAGCTAGTGAAGACTTTTAGGGTCTAGAGACAAAATTTTACCTTAGGATCAGTAGTATAAATGTGGAAAAAACACTAGAGACAAAGACAATGGGGACTAGCCATACTTTAATAGTGGGGACTTTAGCAGCTGAAAATAGTAGCAGAGGGATGTCTATTGTATTACATGAAGCTTAATGATTCATCCAAATAAATTTTATTTATTTTTTCCTCATTTTTGGCCACCCCCAAAGCATATGGAGCTCCTGGGCCAGGGATCATATCCTCTGAGCCGCAGTGACAACCTAAGTTGCAACCGCAGCAACACGGGATCCTTGACCCACTGTGTGGGGCTGGGGACTGGACCTGCGTCCCAGGGCTCCCAAGACAGCTGCTGATCTTGCTGAGCCACAGCAGGAGCTCCTCAAGTTAAGTTCTTATTTCTAAGTTGTATAAGGAATTTTAATTTGGTATATTAAGATGAAATTGACTTTACCTGAATCATGTTATCAATAATAACTGATAATGATGACTGTATTTATCGTGGATGACTTGTGTTTCCTCCATCATTTCCTATAATCGATTGTCAAGGAAAGTTGAAAATATATTTTCATTTCCTTCAATGCGTAGTTATTTAAAATAGCAATGTGCAGATATTTAAAATAGCTGCCAAAGAGTTCCTGTTGTGACTCAGTAGGTGAAGAATCTAACATGGTGTCTGTGAGGATGAGGGTTTGATCCCTGGCCTCACTCAGTGGGATAAGGATCCCGTGTTGCAGCAAGCTGCAGTGTAGGTCACAGATGCAGCTTGGATCCCGAGTTGCTGTGGCTGTGGTATAGGCCTGCAGATGAGGTTCCAATTCAACCCCTAGCCTGGGAACTTCCATATGCCACAGGTGAGCAGCTGTAAAAGAAAAAAAAAATTAAAAAATAAAATAACTGCCAAGTAGCTATACATTTTTTTGGCCTTTAGGTTTTTCCAGCCATTTGATAACCATGAACATACTTCTAGAAGCATGTTCCCCTTATTTTCAATTCCACTTTTCTTCCATTATTGCTTGGGCAAGTGTCTACGATCTACTAAAGAGGCTCTTTGTTGAGGAAATGGGCCTTTTATCCACAATTTTTTCCCTGAGGAAGGGAGCTATGAGTTGGCTTCATAGAGCTACAGAGCCCTAACTGGAGAGTCAGGTGCTCTTAGATTAGGCAAAGTAAGGATTGTTCTTGCACTCATTCTCAAATATGTATGGGGCAATGTGGAATGCTGTTTCACATGAACATTCTGGAGGCTGACTGGATCTGGTTCCTGGCTCTGACATTTACAAGCTATGTAATCTTTGCAAGCAAGTAGCTTTAGTTTTCAAAGCTCAGTATCCTCATATGTAAAATGTGAATAATATCAGTGTCTGTCCCAAAGAATTGAAGGAATAAATGCAATAATTGACTTAAGCATTTAGTTTGGCACCTAACTCTTGCTGTCAAAAATCACATTTTCTAGCTTTATGAAGGCAGACCCTTTTGTTTAGTTTATCACTGGATCCTCAACACCTTGGCACATAGTAGGCAGATAGTATTTATTTTCCAAGTGAATAAGTGAATTTGAGGAGGCCATGATTAGTATTTCCACTGAGTTTAAAGCATCAGAGCTGGAAAGGACAGTATGTATTATTAGGCTCCAATTTCTAGCAGGGGTTTAAGAAAAATCCCCTGATTCCTAATGAAGAGAAAGATTACTAATGTGAGACAAGTTCAAGAAAATAAATCAATCAAGAACTAGGAATGGGAACATTGAGTGAGACACAAAAATAGGCACAAAGTTTGTCTTTCTGGGTTGAGTGCTCTTCTAACTTTAATTTCTTTTCTGATGATCTTCCTTTTTGGAGCATCTTTCTCTGTTTTACCTCTTTCTCTAGAATCTATAGGCATTCCTGGCAACCCTGTTTACTATTGCTTTTCTCTTTTTGTATTTATCTTCCATGTATCAAGGGCAGGAAAAGGGACTATGGATTTGTACTAAGGAGGTATCTAGCTACAGTCCTTGCTTGCTTCCCAGTATCTGTTGGAATGTGTGTCCCCTCTCACCTCTTTATGAAATAATATTTGCTTCACAAAAAATGCATGTCATTTAAGTGCCCAGGGCTGTCAATGGAATAATAGACTTTGGTATGTAGCACAATCTCTCTGTTCTGTAAAATATCTTCATGCTGACTGACACTTATTTTATTGAGTCTCCCATATATAAACCACAGAGCTAACACTAAACTGGAAACTTCAAGAAGCTTGAAATCTCTGACCTCAAGAAGCTTATATTCTGTGGCTACTAATCTTTGACGGGAAATTGAGTTGATTTCTCTGGAAGCTCCCAAGGCTAAAGTAACCAATGACCTCAGATTTGTCCTTAACAGGGCCTACTGTACATACTGATCATACAGGTTGATTGATGTAATAGTTTATAAACAGAGAGGAATTCCAATGTTTCCTTACCTGAAAACACATTGGTTATTCTCCTCAAATAAATCACCGCAAAAGCTATGCTACTTTTGGAATAAGCTGTTGTGCTTATCTGAACACATACAGCATTTTAATTGAAACAATTGTGTCATTTGGTACTGTTTCTACCCCCAGCAGAGCACTAAAAACATAGCATGCTCTCAGTGGTGATTCATTTATTCAACTAAGACCTAATTATTCAGTACTTAGCTATGATTTCCTAGGCACTGTATAGAAATAGGGTATGTTACTGAGAAAGACTTCAGAGACTCTGCCCTCATGGAATTATAAGGGGAAAAAAAAAAGAATACATTAGGTGAAAACTGCATGATTAATACATTAAAATGTTGATAAGTACTATAAAAGAGAGCCATAGGATTCTAGCAGATGAATTTGATTAAACCTCACTTTAAACTTCTTAAATCCAACTTGTGGATGTGTACTTAAATTCTAATTAATGTGAAAATAATTTCTACACTTGCCAAATACAAATGCTAATTTTAATATCCTGCTAACTGCAGTGAGTTCCCTACTTTTATCATGAATTGCCAACATAATTGGAGATCTCAGTAGAGGGGATTGTGATCCCAAACTGCTAGTTGTAAAAGACCTTTAAAAAATATGGTTTGGAAAAAGAGCCCAGTGGATTTGGGTATCTAAACACATGTAAGGGTTGAAGAGCCACATCGAATAGACTCTGAGGCCGGCCAAGCCACTGAAGACTTCCCTAAGTCAGTGGTGGGTCAAACGGAAGGATTTACATTTTCATTACTCCTCTGCTTAGTGGGTTGCCACCTTTGTATCTTCAATCTCTCTTGCAGACACACCCAAACACCCATCTAAAAAGTGGTTACATTACTAAAAGTTTTTCAGAAAATCATCATCAACCACTACTTTTATTTGTGACATTTTTGAGTTAAATACAGGTTTCTTTTAACAGTGGAACATACAAACAAATCACAAAGCAAGTAATTATGATGTCTTCTGCTGCTGCTGCTATACATGCTAAATAGAGAAAAAAGAATGGTTGTTGACAGCCCTAAAAGAACACACTTCTATTGGCTAACGTAAAGCACATGCTAACTTTTCCTCTGAACAGCTGAACTCTGGAAATACTGTTCATCTGAGGCAAAGGATGAGGGAGGGTCTGCCCTTTGTTCCCTTTGGTCTGGGAGTCTACATGTTCACAAATGCAGTTACTGACCCCATGGAGACTGGAAGGGAGGAACCCTATTTCATCTGACAGTCTCACAATGTATGGAAGATTTCATGGAGACATGAGAGATAGATAGATAGATAGATAGATAGATAGATAGATAGATAGATAGATAGATAGGAAGAATAGAAAGGGGAAATCATTTTTTTCTCTCTCCCCTCTGTTAAGACATATAGGTCATATGAGTGATGTCTTCGTGTCTTGACCTGTGGCAGAGCCAGATCACTGGGGGAGCTAGGAGTTGCAAATTCATAATCTTAACTCCGACCCTGTCACTCACGTATCCTTCCAAATAAAGAGGGTAAATTTTAGTTGGCATGAATTTAAACTCTATAGAGGTTTCAACTTTCTTATCTGTAAAAGACTGATCATAGTATCTGCTCCAATATTGACTCCTCCTTCAATATTTATTTATTGAATCACTTCCATATGCCCAGAAAAGTTCTGGGAGGTGGGAAAGGAGCAGTGGAAAAGACAGACTTACTTCTTCTTCTTTTTTAATTACTCAGTGAGTTTTATTACATTTATAGTTGTACAGTGATCATCACAACCAAATTTTATAGCATTTCCATCCTAACCCCTCAGTGCATCCCCCATCCTCAACCTGCCTCATTTGGAAACCATAAGTTTTTCCAAGTCAAGACAGACCTTCTTCTAACTTCATGAAGCTTACCTTCTACCTGTTATTACTGGGAACCAAAGAAGTGTGTATGCTAAAGTCCTCCTGTATAAAAGGTATGCGATAATTATGTTTCCCTCAGTGACAAATTTATAACATGATAATAAAATCCTATGTACAACAGATTACGAGAAACTTTTATCAGTATAGAGCCTATAAGAAATATTTTTAAGGGAGCTTTGAAAACATCTTGCTTCAAAGTTTTATTCTTATCAAGGGGGAGAGGAGGGGGAGGGAATGGGATGGATTGGGAGCTTGGGGTTAAAAGATGCAGACTATTGCCTTTGGAATGGATTAGCAATGAGATCCTGCTGTGTAGCACTGGAAACTAGTCTGGTCACTTATGATGGAGCATGATAATATGAGAAAACAGAATGTGTACATGTATGTGTAACTGGGTCACCATGCTGTACAGTAGAATAATGACAGAACACTATAAACCAGCTATAATGGAAAAACATAAAAATCATTATATATAAAAAAGATTCCATTGGGAATATCTTTCTCATACTCAAGGCTTATTCAAATATACCTATGCATCAAAGATCCTGTGCATATCTTGCATCCTTCATGATACTCCCCAGACAGATCTAGTATGGTTTGGGTTACTTCTTCACTCACTGCTTATAGCTACAATGACCATATTTCCTGAATCATACTCATGCTATCTATGGCTCTGTTTGTTCTCTAATTATAGACTGCTGAGTTGTTATTTAATTTTTCCAGAGTGTTCCTCCTGCCTACTTGCTCAGATTGTGTCAGCCACAGATAGGCACTCAATACTGAATGGATAAAAGGCTTAATCAAGCAATCAAATTGCGTTCTAACGATCCTCTCGTGAGGATAATTCATATGTCATTAACTTGTTTTGGTGATTAAGGTGGTGGACGAATTCTCAGTATAGGAGGGCAATTTCTGACACTTTTCAGATCATAGTACATGCCAAGGTGTATATTACTTCATCTGGAAGTAACAATTGGATCTTATAGGGATGTATAATTCTAGAAAAGCAGTCTTCTGGGTGTGTGAAAGGAGATGCACACATGCACCCTACACAAATTCCTGTTTAGGCTCTTGAAATGCTTGCTCCTATGCTCTACTTTTAGTGAGTAATGGAGAGATGAAAACCCGAGGTATATAGAAATAAGGAAAACTAGCAAACATTGCCCTCAAGTGGGATTCCGGCAACCAGTCAGCCTTATTACGTTTTGTTGAAAGCCAAAATTGCTTAGAGTATCACTTTCTCAAAGAATAAACAGTTTTTAATAAGTAAGATTAAAAAAAAAACACAACAGAATAGTTTCTGCTGTGGTGCAGTGGATTAAGAATCCAACTGCAGTGGCTCTGGCCTCTGTAGAGGCACAAGTTCAATCCCCAGCCCTGGGAAGAGGGTTAAAGGATCTGGCATTGCCACTGCTGCAGTGTAGGTTGCAGCTGCAGCTTGGATTCAATCCCTGGCCTAGGGAACTTCCATATGGTGCAGTATAGCCATAAAAGAAAAAAGAATAAATCAAATCTACTCAATCTGTTTTAATGAAAAATAATAACAATAAAAGAGGAATGGCAATTACTCAGTGAAAGATGGAATAACAAACTTTTTTTTTCCCTTTCCTGCTTGTCTCTTTTCATCTATGCCCTTGTGTCTCTTCCAGATCCAGCACTAACCTGCATTCTGAACCAAATCAATGTAACTAGCAAAGTGTAAAATGCTGGGCCATTATAATGATGATCTTTGTTCTGCCATTGCTGACATCTAAATTTACTGATATTGATATCATAAGCCATTTTGTGTTTTCATTTGTATAAACCAAATGTGTGGCTTAGCTTATTGATTTTGTAATCAAGATATAGTTTACTGAAGTGTTTATAAAATGAACTTGTAAACACACATTCTTTACTCATTCATTAATCCAACAAGCACCTCTTATGTAGCCTGCCTTTTGCTGAGGTCTACAGAAGATTTAACTTGGGGGGAGTGGTGGATGTGAAAAGGATATATGAGTGACTATTAGCCATGTAAGCAGTTTATTCAAGAAGTTAGAAGAAGACTGTATGCGGAAGAAGAGAAAAAGAAAAATAATACGTATGGTCGTATGTTTTTTTAAACAAGGAGGGCTTAAACAGTGGAAACTAAGAGATAAAAAGATGCTATAGAAACAAATATGCAAACCCAAGGATTAGGAAACATAATAAGAACACTCTTCCATATATAATATCTAACTTCAGCCTCAAGCAATATTGTTATGAGTTGCTACTGTCCTGATTTTGCAAATGAGGACTTTCAAATTCAATAGAGTTAAGGCATTGTCCCAAGTCATATTTAAACATGCACTAAAAGCAGGACTACACAGTTTTGTTTGCCTGTTGTTTATTCCAAGTCCTCAGGAATGAAGTCTAGGACGCAGGGGAAGGGGGGAGTTTTCAAAATGAGAAGCCAGGAGTTCCCGTCGTGGCGCAGTGGTTAATGAATCTGACTAGGAACCATGAGGTTGCGGGTTCGGTCCCTGCCCTTGCTCAGTGGGTTAAGGATCCGGCGTTGCTGTGAGCTGTGGTGTAGGTCGCAGACTCGGCTCGGATCCTGTGTTGCTGTGCTCTGGTGTAGGCTGGCAGCTACAGCTCCGATTAGACCCCTATCCTGGGAACCTCCATATGCCGTGGGAGCGGCCCAAGAAATGGCAAAAAAAAAAAAAAATGAGAAGCCACCTTTTTTTTTTTCTAAGAAAGGCTCAGAAGATGTTTTCCATGTGACCAAAGAGAGTTACGGCTGTGCAGATATGGATGTGCTGTGGGATTGCTCTAGAGGATTATGGGGCAGAAGAAGATCTGGAATGTCTACCATGGACGGTGAGCTCCAAAAGGGGGAGTAGAAAAGGTTTTGAGCCATTGGAGACAGGTTGTACCTATTACCTATAACTGTGTGGAGGACAGGTCAAGCTGGCTAATGATCTACCTCTATTCAGGAATGTTCTGTGGTATTCTAATATGCACACATATATGCCTGCAGACTACTGCTAAACCCACCCTTTGAGATCCATGTTCTGGTTTAAATTCTTCATTTTATCTTATTTTCCTTTACAAAATCCAAATGGAATCTGTAGAGCAATTATTGCCATCCCTCTTTTATAGCTGAGAAAACGGGAAGTTTTAATATATTAAGTATAGTCACATATATCTCTTAGTCCTGCTGTCCTGGAAGATGAGTTTTTATCTTTTACACAAAGATGGTCCCTCCAACTTTGTAGTAGACTATGACCACAGCTCTTCCCTGAGATTTCTTTCCTTCAATTTTTATTCAGCTTTTCCCTTGATCCTGGTCATTTCCATCAGTATAGAAACATGATCTGTCCCACTTCCTATATAATAAAGAAAAATGACTTTCCTCAATCTATTGTTTCTATTTCTAGTTTTAAATCTCTCTGTCTGTTGGTGGGCATCAGAATAGTGGTTAAGACTATCTGGCTTATTAACTCTGGTAGTTCAGGCACGTAACTTTTGAAGGCCTCAATTTTATCTGTGTAAAGTTAATACTTGTTTTATAGATTTTTAATGATTTAATGGCTTAGTTATTACAGAGTTCTTGGCACAGAGCCTGGTACATGGTAATCACTCAAAAGGCTTAATTATTTAATCATAATTGTTATTATACTAATTCAAATATAAGTTTCTTGGAAATATAACCTATATATGTGCTCTCCAATTCTTTATCTCCACTTATTCTTTAATCAACTTCACCTAAAGACTACATTAAAATTCTTCTCACCAAGGTTGCCATTCGCTTTCAGATTAAAATGATTTATTGGACACTTTTATATTCTTCAACTTGACCTTTCTAAAGCATTGAGGCTAATGTGTGCTTCCTCTTTTGAAAAACTCTCCTGCCTTGGTTCTTTGATGCTAATCTTTTTTTTTTTTTTCTTTTTTAAAATCTTTTTCCTGTTTCTCCAGTAAATCCACAGTCCCTTTCTTGGGTCCTCTTTTCTTTGCTTTCTTTTTATAATTTTGGACTCCCTAGATGTGTTTCCTAAACCTTTTCTTACTTATTCTTATATGTTCTCTATATCTAAACATGACTTCAAATCTATGCACTGATGACTTGCAGATCTTTGCTACCTAAATTCTATGATATCCCATTAACTGTAGAACATCTCCAATTGGCTGTCCCATTGCCACCCGAAATGCAGCATGACCACGATCAATAAAAATATTCCCTTTTCTCACACTGAAATATTCTTTTTGTTGTACTTCCTCACTGTTTGAGACACCAAGATGGAAACCTGGATCAACCCTAGTCACCTCTCTCAAACTCCATGAGCAGCAAAGCTCTGGGAACCTTCAAAATGTCCCTTTTTAATCCATCCTACTTATTGACAGGGCCTCTGGCCTCTTCCACTCATCTTCTATAGCTTTTCTCTGCCTCTAGTCTCACTAGATTTCAGTTCAGCCTCCCCACTACTTGCAGAGTGATCTTTTAGCTAAAAATCTTACATTATTTTCATATCATAGAGGGGAAAAAAACCCTCTATGATAAGTACCAAGCCTGACCCACATGGCCATTGATTCTCTGCACCCCAGATGCCCTGACCTATTTCCCCAGGTCCTCTCTCCTTTCATTTCTGCTGTGGTCTCTTGTTGGAATACTGTTAGCCCCATTACTTTCTTTTTTTTTTTTTCCTGGCCATCCCCATGGCATATGGAAGTTCCCAGGCAGGGGTTGAATCTGAGTCAGAGTTGCGACTTAGACCACAGCTGCGGCAACACTGGATCCTTAACCCACGGCACCACAGTGGGAATTCCTGGCCCCTTTACTTTCTATCTAGCTCTTTACTGCTAATTTTCAAACGTAACTCAAGAATTTCATTCTCTAGGATCCTCCCAATTTTGCAGTATAATTTAGATGTCTCTCCTTTGTATTCAGATAGCACCTTATGCATAAGCCATCACAAACCCCGATTGTTTCCCAATTGAAGTACATGTCTGCATTCTCACATTAGACTGTGTAATTCTTGAGGATGGATATTATCTTTAGAACCCTGGAAATTAGTTCACAAGCTGCTAGACCAAAGTCACTCAGTACTCATATATAAAGATGACAAATTTGTTACTTTGCTGCTGCATCATATGGTGTATATATATATATATAAATGTATATTTATAGGAAATGTTTTAGTATCATGTGCATACTAAATAATTCTAAAAGGTATTCAAACATTGACTTGAGAATCCTGTTGCTAGAGTCCTGTGAAACTGCTACGATACCCTATTTAAATTCATTGAACCTCATCTTTTATATCCATAGAGTAGGGGGATTAGACCAGGTACTTTTTAGTTCCTCTATAAAAACTTAAATTTCTTATGACATTTTATTCTATTGTTTGATTAACACCTTTTTCAATAACTCTAAATAATAGACACATGACATAATAGGGGGATGTGTGTAAAACAGTAATATTTCCACATTTGTTTACCTTTCCTTTTCCATTTACTGTCAACACATTAATGTCATTTTCTAATCTAAGAGTATAGCACCTTATTTATATGTAATAGCAACATCATAAATTGCTTGATCTATTGCAAACAATAAACTAAATATGTTACAGAAGAAACCAGTGCCTTTCATTGGTATTATCTCTTTCAAGATGACAGGTGATCTCAGGAGGCCAGAGAATTCTTAGTTGTATGAGTTTGTGACTAATAGGTAGTTTGATGTGACAAGAGCTGGCTGTCTTGGGAAATTGAACTATCTCTTGCTCGATACCCTTTGTGTCTCATTCTTTGTAGGTTATTGTTGGAGGCCCATGGGGACCTCTTTTACAGTTTGCATTCACAGACAATATGAGATCAGCAAGAACTCTGTAGTTTTACTGTCATTATTGATCTGCTGCCAATCCGTTCAGTAGCTAATTTGCTTGTTAGCAGTTATTTTAAAAGCTATTTATATATTTAGCATGATCTATGCTATGTACTAAATTTAAATTTTTTTGCTGAATTAAAGCACAATAGTATGACTTGGCACTAAAAGACTACTTTATGCTATATATTTTCTGATGTATGTCTTGTGAGTAATCACGTCAAAATCCCACATACATTATTGTGAATTTGCTTTCTTAGGTAAGTTCAAATTAAAAAAATACTGAGTGTATTCATGAGAAAGTATCATTTGTTAAACATCTTTTAGCCTATGAAACTCATACACAAATAGTAAGAAGGGTGATGTATTAGGAATTCATGAACACTGTTCCTAAAGTTGGGATTTATTTGAAGTCGAACACTCAATAAGTGTACGAGCTGATTGACTGATTCTCTCTTCTGAAGGTGACCATAATACACCCTTCTTAGTCATACCAATTGCCGAAGGACAAAAAGCCTCTTTATGCTTCTCTGAAAGAAGAGGTATGCTTCCACTTTATGAAGCCAATTTCTGATACATGTATTCATCTGAAATGAATTTCTAGTAAGCTGAGTGTGCATTTGTGGGCGGGTGTGTCTGTGCCTCCACCTTGAGCCCAATACCTAAATAAGGAAAGTCCATGGCTCTGGGAAAAACTTATAAAAGCAAACAAAAAAATAAATAGGCTAACATAATATGGGATTTCTTCCAGTTTAAATATTTCAAATGAATTAAATCTATTTGGGGTTATTTTTAATTGTATATATAAGGTTAATATATATACACATGTATATATACATACGTATGTATACATGTATACACACACACAATCTTAAACCAAAAAAGAACCCGAAACTCGCAGAATAAGCGCTTGAGCTGATGTTAATGCTGCCCTCTGCTGGTAGGGTAGGGATAGGTAGAGTTATCAAGCTTAGAAATTCAAAGGTTTGAATTTTCATCCTCAGGCAATGAAAGAAACGGTCTTTGTGGAGTTGTCACAGCATGACAAAGTGTAACTGAAAACCCTGCATAAAATTTTGTAGCATCAAGTAACTGTAAAGACACCGGTGTCAAAAAAAAGTTCTCTCATGAGAAATCACCACATACACACTCACATATTCCCAACTGTGAACTAGAGTAACAACAAAAGTAGTCTCCGAGGAGGGATGCCTGGCAGAAGCAAATGTAAAATTGTTCTGGAAATGATCTGCACAGTTTAGAAGGGATTATCTCAAGAAAATGGAGATGCTATGGAAAAAAAAAAAAAGATTTGGTTGTGGAAGAGAAGTAAATAGAAATTCCAGAAGTGAAAAAGTTACCCAATGAGATAGAAACATCAAAGGAAGTGTTTAAAAAGAGATCAGAAGCATTTGAAGAATTAGAAAAGTGAATGAGTGATTGAGGAAATCAATGACATTGTAACATAAATAGAATATATAAGTGTAAATAAATCCACAATCTGTGGATTGGAAAGTAATATTTGCATCCCATAAAAATTGCAAAGAATTGGCATGCAGAAGAGTCACAGAACTTCTACAAATCACTATAGAATTGTTGAACAATTCATAGAAAATATGAAGATAATATGACCAGGAAATTCAGAGAAGGACAATAGGATAAAAATATATTCAACCTTAATAGTAGCCAAGTCAATTAATAGGAAAATAATACAAATGAAGTTTCACACCTCTCAGATCAACAGTATTAAGACTGCAACCACTAAATGTTGCAAGGGAGGGAATTAGAGACTCATAGAAACTGCATCATTGAAATGGCTTTAAAGAGCAATTAGGCAGTATTTTATGGTCAGGAAAAAACCTTGTTCAAACTGCGTGTGTGTAGAAAAAAGTGTTTTCAGGTATACATTTTGTGATATATCCAATAATGTATAAAAAGTAAACTGTATGCTTGGTAAAGAGCTGCCCCTCTGACCATTTTTAAAGCAGACTTGTCCCTTGAAAAATGCTTTAGAGAAATAACCACAATTGCTGGCAAGAAGCATTTGCATAATTGGGCTTCTCACTTTAGAACAGAGCCAACCTGTATAGCAAGGTTAAATCATGCCTAGTGGCAAAGCTTAGTAAATTCCCATGACTATGTGGATAGTTTCTAAAAAGTTGTCACAGAATCATGTAGTTTAACAAATGTATCAATGAATGTTGTTTTTAAATATCCACGCAAATAATAAAGACTACTGACATTTGTATTCAATACAAATAATCCACTCACGAACATGTCTTCCCACTTTACCAATTCTTCCTTCTCATCTGGAAGAGGAATAAATTTCCTTTTTCTTTTTCAAATGCTAACCTTAACCTCTGTGATTTGGATTCCGAGATAGAGAGGGATTATTGAGAGTTCCTAAACTTTGTTTCTTTTAAGAAACTTTTTTTTTCCCCTCTGGGCTTTCAAACATATCCAGCTCATTGTTTGGAAGAATAAACTTCATTTCTATCTATTAATTTAAGAAGTTCTATTTCTTTCATTTATTCCTCTTCCAAACTAGGGAGGTTCTAATTTTAAAGATGACTGGAGATAAAACTGAGCACACAATGTCCAAAAATGCTGTTATATTAAATGTTTAGAGTCTAGATGAATTTTAAAATGTTCCTAGGTAGGACTTTAAATACCCAGTCCTACTTTGGGTCAGGTTAAAGGGACAGAGACCTCACTGGAAACTATATTTGAGAGTCTGCCAGGGCTCATATACTCTGCAGCATTTAAATTGGATTACTCACATTTCTGGAGGTTCAGACTTTTATGTGCTATGGATAGCACTGAAGGAGTCAATTTTTATTTATTTATTTATTTACCTTTTTGTCTTTTTAGGGCTGCACCCATGGCATATGGAGGTTCCCAGGCTAGGGGTTGAAATGGAGCTATGGTTACTGGCCTACGCCACAGCCACAGCAATGCAGGATCCGAGCCACCTCTGCGACCTACACCACAGCTCACAGCAACGCCAGATCCTTAACCCACTCAGCGAGGCCAGGGATCAAATCCATGTCCTCATGGATGCCAGTGGGTTCGTTAACTGCTGAGCCACGACGGGAACTCCCAGGAGTCACTTTTTAAATCCTCCCCTATCGTATTCTCTCTTTTCTAAAACTAATCTGTTGTAGAAACAATCTTGGAATTGATGCCTCTTACAGGTTCTCGTTTCTTACTTTTTTTCAGTTGCCCCTTTCACACCCTACAGAGACAGGCAGACCTCTCACCCATCCTGAATCTCAATAAGATACCCTGGCAAGAAATGTATAAGAAGACACAAATCAATATTTAGGTACCAGACAGAGCCCTCTTTACTTGAGACATGAACAAAACACAGTTATAACTTCATATCTTTCTGTATCTTACACAAAATATCTGTTAATGTGAAATTACAGCATTTGAAAGAGAGTGTCTGGATTACACTGGGATATGCTGAACTAGATATATCATACAGCAGTGATGGCAAATTCATTTAATGGTCTCACCTCTTCCACCCCCAAGTGTGGGAAAAGAAAGGAGAGTTTCTGAGAGAATATCCTGAGGGCAAAAGAGTAAGAAATACGACTTGTCATATCTACTTGCCTATATTTATCTTTTAAAAATCTGTTTACATTTTCACTTTTTTAATTAAATTTTTATTATGTAAGTTTAAAGGGTTCAGCATTATAATTGGATATCTGCATACACTACGAAGTGACCACCATGCATCTACCTGCCATCTGTCACCATAAAGTTGACCCCTTCACCCATTTTGCCCATTCTGGTAACCACTAATTTGTTCTCTGTATCTATGAGTTTATTTTTGTTTTTCTTTATTTTATTGCTCTTGTTTTAGAATCTGCATATGAGTGAACCCATTAGTATTTTTCTTTCTCCATCTGACTCACTTTACTTAGCATATCTTCAAGATCCACCCATGTTGTCACAAATGACAGGGTTTCATTCTTTTTTAATGCTGAGTAGTATTTCATTATATAGGTAGATAAATATAATAGTATTATGTATGACATATATATAATAATATCCATGTATACAATATACAGTCAGAAATAATGTTGCAGTGAACAAAGGGTGCATGTATTTGAATTAGTGTTTTCATGTCCTATGGATAAATATCCAGAAGTGGAATAGCTGGGTCATATGGTAGTTCTAGTCTTAACTTTTTGAGGAAGTTCCATACTGTTTTAGACAGTGGCTTCATCAATTTACACTCCTACCAACAATGTACAAAAGGATTCATTCTCTTTCATCCATATCCTTACCAACATTTCTTTATTTTTTTTGTCTTTTCCATAATAGCCATTTTAACAGGTATGAGGGGGTATTTCATTGTTCTTTTGATTTGATTTGCATTTTTCTACTTAGTGATGTTGAACATCTTTTCATGTATCTATTGGCCATCTGCACATTTTCTTTGGAAAAATGCCTGTTCAGATCTTTTGCCCATTTTTAAATCAAGTTGTTTGTTTTGTTGTTGTTGAGTTATTTGGGTTCTTTATATATTTTTTTGGATGTTAATCCTTATTAGAGATATGATTTATAAAAGTCTTCCCCCATTGAGTAGGTTGCCTTTTTGTTTTGATCATTGTTGGCTTCACTGAACAGAAGTGTTTTTTAGTCTGATTAGTCCCATTTGTGTCCTTTGCCTTGGCGTCAGTTCCACATAAATACCACTAAGATATCAGTAAGGTTAGTGTCTATGTTTTCTTGTAGGAACTCTATGGCTTCAGGCCTTATATTCAAGTCTCTCATCTATTTTTGAGTTAATTTTTCTGGGATGTAAGACAGTGGTCTAGTTTTTGTTTGTTTTTGCTTTTTAGGGCCACATCTGTGGCATATGGAGTTCATTCCTGGGCTAGGGGTCAAACTGGAGCTGCAGCCTAAGCCACAGCCACAGCAACGCTAGGATCCAAGCCACATCTCTGACCTATGCCATAGCCTGTGCAAACACCAGATCCTTAACCCACGGAGTGAGGTCAGGGATTGAAGCCATATCCTCATGGATACTAGTTGGGTTCCTAACCTGCTGAACCACAACAGGAACTCCCAATCGTGGTCTAGTTACATTCTTCTGCATGTGTCCAGTTTTCCAACTCCATCTATTGAAAAGACTATTCTTTCTCCATTGTACATTCTTTTCTCCTTTGTCATAAATTAACGTCCATACATGTTTGCATTCATTTTCACTTTTATGGATGCAAGCACTGAAAACATTGTTACATAAATAAGTAAACAGTATAATTGCTCTTCATAAGAACTTTAGTTAAATTATGAATAGCTGTGATGTTAATTTCCACCTTTATCTTATTTTAATCTCTGAGGAAATTTTATCATTTTACCAAACTGATAAAGAAGAAGAAAAGAGATAAAAGAAGATTAAGAATGATAAAGAGAAAATAATTCCTGTAGATGTATATATTTTAAAAAGGTACACATATATTTAATAATTTAAATGAAATGGCTGAATCCTTCAAAAAATACTAAGTAAGTTTAGAAAAGCAAGAAATATATAAATCTATGACTCTGTTAGGTAAAGTAACTAGAAGCCTTCATTCCTCATTTACCAAGAAGTTTTAAATCATGAATTAATATGGAATTTCATTAATGCTATGATATTCTGCTACTCCTTATTGACAAAATGGTAGCTGCATGACAATAAAGCCCAGCCATGCCGTCCGTATGTTTCATCCCCCTGGGCACAGAGGATGATGGGGAGGGTTAATGGAGACTGGGTCTGGAGGGGCAAATAGAAGTTACTCAGCAAAGGGGTTTGTCTTTTTAAAGCTGAAAATTAAAATACATAAAAAATGGAGTACAATAGCAAAACCATGATGATTGTAGGAAAAAAGAGCAGCCAAACAAAATTAAACAGCAACTAAAACAAAACAAACCCATAGTCTCACGATGGCGATAACTACCAGGTATACTTTGGTGCATAATATTTCAGAACAAAAAAGTTTTAATCACTGGAATATGTTCTATTCAAATGTGCTGTGATGGAGCCAAGGAATAATTATGACGGTACATTATTTGTGCTTAACTATCTATGTGTTGTGTTCTTTTATCGGCAATAGATAACTTTTAAGTGGCATCTCCATCACTAGGAAATGGTGCCCGCATTACCACAGTTAATTGTTTGGATGTATTTTATAGTGTTGTAAAAAATGAATGCCCAAATCATCAGTTTTAGTCACTGAGTGCATATATATGTATATATATGCATACACACACGTATTTACATATGCATATGTATGTATATGCGCATGGGCTATTTGACTGTTTCTAGTTAACCTCCAAAAACATGAAGGTGACACACTGCCTAGAAATAACCCACTCAACTGTTTCCTCCAGCTGTTGTGGTGTTTGCATTTTCTTTTTTTAAAGATTGCCTTGAAGAATTAGAGCTAATACAACAATTGAAGATAGAGAGCTGCCTGGGTGACCAGGGCTCTTCCACTTAGACACAGCATGCTTGATCCTGTTCTCCTTATGCAGACACTAGTGGGAGCTTTGCCTGTGTACAAAGCAGAGGAGCATATTTTCAAATTATTGTGGAGAGTTTCAGGGTTGTATGACAAGATAAAGTGGTATCAAGTTGTTTATTGCAGAATGCCCTCTCCAGGGTTTTAGCCAAAGTCTTCACACTTCAGATAGCTTCTCCAGCTTGCCAAGAGAGGAGGAGTTTTCCCTTCAGCTGGGTGCTGCCTTTTCACAGTTGTTACTGACAGTGGAAAATACTATTTTGTTTTAAAACTTCCCTCTTCAATATCACATCCCTAAGTCTTTCTGATTTTTCTTCTCCCCTCTTTGGATTTAAATGCAATTGGATCTCTTCTAAATACTTTTCTTCTTTTGTAAACTGTGGTCTTTGATTACATAACATTTTGATAATATTGTTAAAAGTCAATATAGTCTAATACCTAATTCAAGTTTTCCTTGCTCTTACATCTCTTAATTTTGTATGTTCTCTTTCCTGTCTGCTTTCTTTTCTCCCTTAAATGTCCATCTCACAGACCGAAGGATCTTTGGTCAGCCACAGAGGAGAAAAGGCAGGGCAGAGCCTTAAACTGCTACTTGGTGACTTAAAGACTCAGTTTCAGAACTGACATCTTCTCCCTCTCCACTCTTAGAGAATCATGCCAATCTGATTACAGTACATGAGGTAAAGACATCTCAGAAAATCAACCGTTCAATGCAAGGTGCTCTTAATATAAAGTTACTTGCCTCTCACATCATCTCTCTGGGAAAGGGCTACCGGTGTCCCAGGTTTTGTTTTGTTTGTTTGTTTGTTTTTTAGTTTCTTGAATCTGCATGTTTATAATTTCCATCATTTTGGAAATTTTTATCTGTTATTCCTTCAAAAAACTTTAGCGCCCTAATCTTCCCTCTTTTGGGGATTCTAATTATATGGACATTCCATCAGTTGAAATTGTCCCACAGCTATTTTTTATTGTTCTTTTGTGCTCCATTTTGAATAGTTCCTACTGCTTTTTATTAAAGTTTATTAATTTTTTTCTGCAATAGTTGAATGAAGGATAAAGTTAAATGAACATAAAACCCTTTAACCAGTCTTTCTCAATGTAATTTGGGTAAAAAACATTCATCTTACTCAGAAAAAGAAACTTTACTTTTGATAGTATAGAAGACACTAGGTATACAATAAAAGAGATCAACACAGACAGAAAAAAAAATTAGGAGAGATGTGAATGCAGTGGGAGTTAAAATGATTCTGGAAGAATAGAAGGAGTTTGGATTGTGAAGAAAAGGCCTCCCTGACAGAGTAGTGTCAAGAAAAGCATGGAGATGGAAGATTTCTTTCCTCAAGGCAGATGGGATTGAAAGGCAAAGGGTTGACTGGGCTCACACTAACAGTTAGGAAGAAGTCAAAATTTATTTATTTAATAGTACCTCGCATTTGAAGGCTTTCTCTTTGATAAAGCCTTTTCATATTGGTAGGCCACTTTATTTTTATAATAAATTGCTTTAGACAGGTGTTAGTACCACCAATTAATAGAGGAAGAGTAAAGGCCCATATTCGATGAATTATTTATGGTCACATAATTAATTCATTAAAGTCCAGAGAAGATCCCATGCACACCTTTTTTTTTTTTTTTTTGTCTTTTTGCCATTTTCTTGGGCCGCTCTCGCGGCATATGGAGGTTCCCAGGCTAGGGGTCAAATCGAAGCTGTAGCCGCTGGTCTACACCAGAGCCACAACAACGTGGCATCCAAGCCACATCTGCAACCTACACCACAGCTCACGGCAACGCCGGATCCTTAACCCACTGAGCAAGGCCAGGGATCAAACCTGCAACCTCATGGTTCCTAGTCGGATTCGTTAACCACTGAGCCACAGTGGGATGTCTTTAACTTGTGCCCTTTCCTTCAGATATGAGTGCTAAAGTAAAAGCCAAACTATAAATAAGAAATCATAAGTTGAATTGGGCTGGATCATAATCATTAAAAGTTATTTATTTGCTATTGATTTTTCTATTTGCACACTGAGATTAACATTTTATACCTAACACTGAAGTATACAGAAGAATAAGTAAGACCTAACATCACATTTTATATTTTGTGAAACTTATCATGAAGAAGAAAATACCCTGGTTGCTTACATTTGGCTTATAGACCTAAAGTCGTATATGCAAATTAGAGTAACATTTGTAAATGGCTACTTTGTAGGATTTCAAATGTTTTCTTATAAAGGAAGCTACATGAAATAATGTAGTTAAATGATTTAATAACGTGGTTTGCTCTTGCTCTTCAGCTGTTCTCAATTACTATTTTTCTTTTGGCATGGTGTGTCTGCTAACTTTTTTTCTTTTACTGAATGGCCAATAAAGGAGGGAAAAAAGAAACGAAGGCTCCTTGTCTTTAAGTGTCATGAAAGCAACATGAAGACATCCTTTGCAGATTAATGTGAAAGGCATTAAAACGGAAGCTTTCCTGATGTGAATGTGTATGTGTGTGTATCCTGCAGAATTCAGAACTGACAGGGTTCAGATATGAATAGTGTTTCATATTACTTCTATTTGAATCACTGATTGAAGTGGTGAAGAATATTAAAATCACTAGCAAAACTTAGCTGAACAAATGTTTTACATGTTTAGTAAAAGATATATTAATCTCCTCACACAGGAGCTATCATCATTACAACTAACCCTGGAGCTGTAAAATGAGCTGTAAAATGGATTTGATTTTAGAATATTACAAGTTCTGTCATTACGGCTAAGATTAACTATATAGCCTGATAAAGGTCTATTGCAGTGATGTCACAGACAGGAAACTGCTTGGTAATTACAGCTGACTTACTAGAAATAAAAGGGCAGCCAAAGGCACCTTTGAGTAATTATCCGAAATAGAAAGACAAATGATTTGAGCAAGGTAACAGAGAATAACGATTTCATAGTGATAGATGATAGAAAGGGTTAAGTTCTAAGTAAGTTAGAGGCTTTAATGGTGGAATAAAGTTATAATTTATTTTGGTTCAATTGGGTGATCATCTAGAGCCTACCTGGGCTAAGCGATTTTACTCTAGAGCTCTCTACACAATAGGATCCTCTACCGCGGTGACGGATATGCAAACTTAAAGTTTACATTGCATTGTAGCTCTTTGAGATTTAGGCTTTTGTGGATTTTTCTTCCATTTTTGAGGGGTGAATATACATATTCAGCTCTGACAGTAATCAAATCTCTATAATGCCCTTTCCAGTGACATTTTCCTCTGTTCAAGCACTGTTTATGATAATTAAATGTTAGGTTATATATTAACTTTTCCAGGCTACTGTATGCCACGGAAATTATCATTTTTAAATTTATTAAATTGTATTTTCTGAACTGAACTAGGAATACCATCTCCGATCTTGGTCTTCAGCATGCTTCCTGGATTCTTTATCTATAAAATAATGTCACTGAATCAATGATTTTCTTGGCAAAAGTCTAGATGTGGCATTCTTTATTTGGTGCCTTTGGCAAGGACAGACTGAGAAAAGATTGTTAGTACGTACCCTTTTATGTCATTCATTTGAAGTTTAGAAACTGGCAAAACTAATCCATGGTGAAGGCAAATAACAATTACCTCTGGGAGTACATGCAGTTGACTTGGAACTGTTCTATATCTTGATGTGGAAGTTGATTATATAGTATATGTGTAAAAATGTATTTACCTATGAACACATAATTTATGCAACTTTACTGCATAAATTATATATTGAAATAAATATATATTAAAAGCATAACCCACAATAAATACGAGAACACATGAGTATATATATACTTATGTAAAGTTTAGTGGTAAAGACAGATAAATTGCATTGAAATTGTGTAAAGAGGGTAAAGTTTTGCATAGTACTAGCTAATAAACACAGGATAAACATCAATTTTCAATAATTATAGTAAAGACAGAGCCAGAAAGAGGAAGTGACATGATTTCCACAATTATAAATTTATAGGGTACACTTAGAGAATACAATTGAATCAACTTAAAAATCCTAAGACAAATTTGGTAAGGTAATAAAATGTAAGAAATTATTTTTCTTATAAGAAATAACTATATAGATGTAGAAGTACTTTAAAATATTTTCTTAATTAAAACATAAAATGGAAAAACATAAGATTAATTTGAAGTAAAACCAAAAATGTGAGAGTAATCTAAACTAGGAATAATATTAAAAAGTATGAGAATAGTATTTCTTTCTGAAAGGTATAAAAATATGAATTGATTTGGTGGAAAGATTTATTATATTTCTGAATAGAAAAAGTTAAGACAGTCTTTACATTTTTTAAGATTTTACTTTTTTTCTGATTATTACTATATAAAAATATATAAACTGAATAAGAATAACATTGTTTAGGAATATGTTCTTATGTGAGTATACACAATTTTATTTCATAATATTTAGATCATAAAGTTATGAAATACAACTATATTCTGCTTCTTTCAAATAATATTAAGAACGATTTCCTATATCATTAAAATGTTCAGAGAACTTTTTTAGTGGCAAAACAAAATTATCTTTAGTAGATCATTTAAAATTCACTTAGCCATTTTATCAATGTGTACATTATATTATGACATTGTCTATAAATTAAAATATAGGAATAAAAGTAAATATGTGCATTCTTTGGATCAGAGGTAGTAAATAATATTTCTAAACTCATGTAAAAAATGAAAAAAAATTGAGAAATTAAAGAAGAATAGTGGAATAAGGCTTTCCCTACTGTGTCAATAATTACTGAAGAGACATGTTTTCAACTGAAAAAAGAAATACACAAGTTATATACACAGAAGGATATCTGTATAGATAGAAAAATGTATCTGTCTAAAAAAATCAAACATAAATTTTAGCAAATGGTCAACAGACTATAAATAGGGGAAATATTTACAATTTAAGAACACATTTAGGTCCATACAAAGACCTTTAACAAACACATTAATTACAAAAAAAAGCTGTCAAGGGAATTCTCTCCTGTGGTTCAGTGATTTAGTATCTGGCCTTGTTGTTGTAGCTACTGTGGCACAAGTTCGATCCTTGGCACTAGAACTTCCACATGCCTTGGGTGTGGGGAAAAAAAAAAAAAAGCCATCATGAAAAATGTCAGGATATCGAGTCACCCCAAAAGGGCAGATCAAAATGGCTATTAAAGACATTAAAAAATCATCAAGGATCAAATACAAATGGCCAGAAACAGTTGGAAAAATATTTTAAATTTCTAGAAAGGATAGGAACACAATTTAATGACAAAATTGCACTTCATACCCATCAGTTTGAATAAAATGAAAAAGGTAACTACTGCCAGAAGAAATATCGGGATACAGTTACTCTTATACAATGCTGATGGCCAAGTTAATTTTTACACCATTTTCCTAAAAGCAAAATATTGAGAGAGAATGCTTGTGGATAGAGGAATGGAATAAAGAGTGAGCGTGCTCATACTGCAGAATACCGTGTAAACTTTCAGAGATCTTTAAGATCTACATCAGCTCACCACTACGAAAATATCCATTCAATGACTTTTTTTTAAATGTAAAAATAGCAACTATAATGCCCAGTTGTCCTGTCTTGAAACTGTAAATATGTTCAAATTTTCCCAAGTATTCCAAACCCTTGATGAATTTTCCACTTCCTTGTACATGAGAATTTCCTTCTTTCTTGTATACAATGGAGGATGGCACTTGCCGACAGATAATAAGACATATGTCCTTTAAGATTCCCATAGGAAAAAGAAAGTCTATCAGCAAGCATTGCTGGGAAACCTGGACAGCTGCATGCAAAGCAATGAAACAAGAACACACCCTCACACCATGCACAAAAATAAACTCCAAATGGCTGAAAGACTTCAATATACGACAGGACACCATCAAACTCCTAGAAGAAAACATAGGCAAAACACTCTCTGACATCAACATCATGAATATTTTCTCAGGTCAGTCTCCCAAAGCAATCAAAATTACAGCAAAAATAATCCCATGGGACCTCATCAACCTGAAAAGCTTTTGCACAGCAAAGGAAACCCAAAAGAAAACAAAAAGACAACTTACGGAATGGGAGAAAATAGTTTCAAATGATGCAACAAACAAGGGCTTAATCTCCAGAATATATAAACAACTTACGCAACCCAACAGCAAAAAAGCCAATCACCCAATGGAAAAATGGGCAAAAGACCTGAATAGACTGTTCTCCAAAGAAGATATACAGATGGCCAACAAACACATGAAAAAATGCTCAACACCGCTGGTTATAAGAGAAATGCAAATCAAAACTACCATGAGATATCACCTCACACCAGTCAGAATGGCCATCATTAATAAATCCACAAGTAACAAGTGCTGGAGGGGCTGTGGAGAGAAGGGAACCCTCCTGCACTGTTGGTGGGAATGTCAACTGGTACAGCCACTATGGAGAACAGTTTGGAGATACCTTAGAAATCTATACATAGAACTTCCATATGACCCCGCAATCCCACTCTTGGGCATCTATCTGGCCAAAACTCTACTTAAAAGAGACACGTGCACCCGCATGTTCATTGCAGCACTATTCACAATAGCCAAGACATGGAAACAACCCAAATGTCCATCGACAGATGATTGGATTCGGAAGAAGTGGTATATATACACAATGGAATACTACTCAGCCATAAAAAAGAAGGACATAATGCCATTTGCAGCAACATGGATGGACCTAGAGAATCTCATCCTGAGTGAAATGAGCCAGAAAGACAAAGACAAATACCATATGATATCACTCATAACTGGAATCTAATATCCAGCACAAATGAACATCTCCTCAGAAAAGAAAATTATGGACTTGGAGAAGAGACTTGTGGCTGCCTGATGGGAGGGGGAGGGGGAGGGAGTGGGAGGGATCGGGAGCTTGGGCTTATCAGACACAACTTAGAATAGATTTACAAGGAGATCCTGCTGAATAGCATTGAGAACTTTGTCTAGATACTCATGTTGCAACAAAAGAAAGGGTGGGGGAAAAATGTAATTGTAATGTATACATGTACGGATAACCTGACCCCCTTGCTGTACAGTGGGAAAATAAAATAAAAAAAAAAGAAAGAAAAAAAAAGATTCCCATAGAGAATATTTTGAATTGTGTTTCAATATGGTTTTTATGGAATCAGTAACTTTCTTGTTATGTCTTATCTGATACATATATATATATTAAAAATGAGATATCATTAGTGTCTATGGCAAATAGTGAGCTACAGTTTCTTTAGACACATTATCAGGTCGAATTGTCTGAAAATGGGTTTGATATTATTTAATTCTTTACTGAGTATTTTTCAGTTTTCATATTTGCACTGAAAGTCATCCTTAGCTAATCACTGCACAGTTATAAGATTTGAGATTTAAATTCAGAAATCCTTCAAAATCCTGGACAAAGACTTCTTTTCCTTGCTACATTTTGGTGCTCATACAACTTTTAGCAAGAAGTCCCCAGCTTAGCAGAGTGAAGGCTTGGGGACATTGGGTATGTGGTATCAAAGACTGGGTGGGAGTAGGAAGTAGAGAGTCTGGAAAGAAACAAACCACAGTTTATTAGTGGTTGTCTTTGAGTGGTGACCTCACAGATGATTTTATCTGTCTTTGTAATTTTCTATGTTTTTTAATTGGGCAAGGATCATTCATATCATTCATTATCTCTGTGAACATACAGTGAAGAGATATTTTTAATAATGACAGCAGCAAGAAAAAGACATGTTCTAAAGACCTAAGCATTTTGGGCATGGGCTGTTGGTCAAAAAAGTTGACTCTCAGGGTTCTAGCTGTTAGTGTGGAAAAGCAATCTTGTCAATAGGCCTTCCTTCTCTCTCATCCCTATCACATGCTGACAAGAGAAATCACATTCTCCACCCAAATAATTTTTGCTTGTGTATATGTGATCTTTAGTGCTTTAGATAGACATGAGCAGTTCAGAACGTTCAATGTGAAGCCTAATAAAGCATGGAGGATCCCAAATGGAAATTATTCTTGGAGTTGGTTAATTTTTGACCTAGTTATCAGTTTAATCATACATTCCTTTTTGCTTTGAGTAGAAGAGTGATGTTAATGATTTAAATGTGTGTTTAGTTATGCTCATGGCTTGGAACCTGTCATGTTGCTAACAACACAATTTTGGATGTGAATTGAGTCTCCGTTTTGAGTCAGAATACAGAGATCATATTCATTTCTGTTAACGTGGCCAATTTTGTGATAGTATGCATGAGATTTGTAATGATTGTACTCTTTTTCCCAGTTTTGTATCACTGTGATGTACCACATATTAAGAGCCTCAGAGTAGAGAGGAATAAAAACTCTCAGGCACTTGGCTTTGGTAGTAATTAAATGGCAGCACATTTCAAAGCTATGGATATTTAATGTCACCAAAGTATCAGTTTCACATTTGGTTCAATACTGTGTGTGGAATTAAATGCAGAACAGTGTGTTATCACTGCTTAATCATGTAAATCGTATTCACATGTTAGGCCTCTGTTCTTAATTGAATTTTTGCTTCTTTATTTAGAAACAAAGATTCCTTGATAAAGTTTAAATGGTTTTAAGCCAAAGCATATTCTTAAGAAATTAATTTTCATATTTTCCTACTGGTACTCAGTTGTAAGTGAATGTCACAGTGTGTGGGGCGACAAGGCTGCACATTTTATCTTTATTCTGGAGACATAACGCAAAGCTGATAAGCAAAGCTGATGCTGGAAAAATACCCATGGAAATAGCTATGGCTGCATGGTACTTTCATTTTGATTTTTTTAATCCTCAAATGGTTTATAAACTCCTGAAATTAATGCAAAGTGGACATTTAGAACATTTTTGTAGCTATGCTAATCATTACCTTATCATTTCCTTGCCATTAACTTCAAATGTATCTCCTATGCCTAAATAATAGAAAACACTCAGATGCTTAGGTCTTTTAGGCAACACTGGTTTTAGTTCAATTGCATTTAAGAGAGATTTATTACGATTTACTAAAATTGTCCACTACAGAACTTTAATGCAGGTGAAGAAAAATTTTCTGTTCCTGAAATTATTTTCTTCTTGATCATTCACATCAATGAATTGTGAAGACTTTATCAACTGGATTTCTGAAATACCTTCAGTAAGTGGTCATTATCTTACCCCAAAGATGCTGCATAAAATGTTGAAAATGATAGGCTGAATATTTTACGAGTCCAGGATTTTGAAGGATTTCTGAATTAAATTCCCAAATCTTATAACTGACCATGCAGTTATTATCTAAACATTACTTATTCACAGTGCAAATGTGAAAACTGAAAAACACTAAGTATAGAATTAAATGGATAATATGAAACCCATTTTTTTTTTGTCTTTTTGCTATTTCTTGGGCCGCTCCCGCGGCATATGGAGGTTCCCAGGCTAGGGGTCGAATCGGAGCTGTAGCCACCAGCCTACCTCAGAGCCACAGCAACGCAGGATCCGAGCCGCGTCTGCGACCTACACCACAGCTCACGGCAACGCCGGATCGTTAACCCACTGAGCAAGGGCAGGGACCGAACCTGTAATCTCATGGTTCCTAGTCAGATTCGTTAACCACTGCGCCACGATGGGAACTCCCTGAAACACATTTTTAGATGAATGGGTTTTAGATAGATGTCTAAAGAAATTGTAAACAAATTAGGACCTACTTTTAATATATTCATTTGGTTGAATCCATATATTATCCAAGATTTCCAAATCTGAAGCCATTCTCATCCAGGCACCTTTGAGCTGGTTAATTTCTTTCTTATAGATCTTTTTCTGCTACACTAAGAGCTTTCTCGATCATATTCGTGCAGTAAGCACTTATTTCATAGTACTTTATAATAATAAGTGTTCAATAATTGTTCCTTGGCTCTAATACAAAACGACTTGACCATTCTTCAGTGACTTTAAGTTCCTAGGCACAGGAAGTTTAGAGATCCTTTAGAGCTTCAGGACCTTTCCAAGAAACAACCACAGGAGCAATAACAACCAAACCAAACCAAATGAAACCAGACCATCTGTATTCTATTACCCTCTATCCTCAGAAAGTGGCTGCCTCATATGTCCAGGATAAAAGAGGGGAGGGGGTGTTGGCTGGTTCTTTAGAGAATTATAAAGTTCTACTTCTAGATAACCTGAGGGCGATGTTGGTAGAGAGAATAGATGAGGTTTGTTTGTTTTTTGTTTTTAAGTCATATTAAATTAAGGGAATTTGGAGATATTTAGGAGGAAGTGGCAAGTTCAACTACAAATGTGGTGCACAGGAGAGAAGACTGGGCTGGACATTCAGATTTGTTTATTTTAAGAGCCTTAAACATGCTTTATTTGTATTCTTTAAAATGTGTATGTGTTTTGGTAAATGGACCTTGCCTAGAATATGCAATTATTATAACTACTATGTTTATCTGCTCCATTTCAGAATAGAAATGGTGATAGTTCCTAAGGAATAAACGTATTATTTAAGTAACAAATACCTTCATCTAGTCATTAGAGTTAGTCATTTCTCACAAATTCTTGTTACCAATTATGCCGAATATAATGAGTGTTACTTAGATGAAACCTCATACAAAAAGTAAGTCCCCCAAAGTACACATATAATTTTCCACAAAAGAAAGAAGACATTGTTGGATCAAATCCATCTGTCCTTTAGTTTTAGAGATGCAGAAGTTCTCACCTATGTACAGAACAGACAATGAGGTAGAAAAGGCATTTTCTGCAAAGCCCAGCAGAATCACTGCCAACATAGGCAAGAAAGCTTTTTTCCCAGGCCGTGTACTCCTAGTAGACACACCTTCCTCTTAAGTCTTGGATTTATCATTTCGGGCACCTTCATATCCACACATGTGAGAGTGAAGTCAAAATGTGGAAGCTTTTCCTTTCAATAGTCAGAGTAGCAATTACTTTATTTTCTTTTTCTTTTTAGGGCCACACTTGCAGCATATGGAAGTTCCCAGGCTAGGGGTCTAATAGGAGCTACACTGCTGGCCTATGCCACAGCCACAGCAATGCGGGATGCGGGTTGCGTCTGCAACCTACACTACAGCTCATGGCAATGCCAGATCCTTAACCCATTGAGTGAGGCCAGGGATCGAACCCACATCCTTATGGATACTAGTTGGGTCCATTAAGCACTGAGCCATGAAGAGAACTCTGCAATTACTTTAAAATGCACTGATACAGTAGAGAATTTGTATGTGCACATACACAATGCATATTTACTCAGAAAATTGTTTTACACAGCAGACAAGACAAGATTAGTAGTTCAGTAGCTCAGGAAAAGGGGTACTATTAGATGCTTTGTATTTATTTCAAGGGTTTAAATTGTAAAATGTCACCTGTCTCCAAGAATTTTTTCTTGGGGGAAATGATGACTTTAACATGAAAAACTCATTATCTTTACTGTGAGATAATGAGTCATCCTGATGAAAAGAAATGGATAATGGGTCATCCTGATGAAAAGAAATGGAATTATGATATGGGTTCTCTCTGAAGTATGTAATGATTCACTTATTAAGTTATTAAAAATGCTTTCAACACAAGTCAACAGTATAACCTGGCTAATCACTTAATATTTAAGCACATTTTTAATGTATTTTTTTAAATTTATGGTTCCTTCATTCTAGAAAGAAACTGAGACAGTAGATTTGTCATATGTAAACTACATATGAGAACATGTTGATCTGTCTCTTTAAAGTATTTTGAATATTTTCATTTGGGGGCTCATGATACTTTATAGGTTCATTATGAGAATTAAATAAGAGAATAAGTATAAAACACCCAGCATAGAGTCTTGAACATAATGTGCTATAAATGATAGCTCTTACGGTGATGAAAAACAATTACACTTAGTAAGAACTTATTACATCCTGTTTTCACAAAATCTATTTTCTACTGAATCTTTAAATCTATCAATGACTATTAGGATCATCAATATACAGACCAAAGAAAGTATCTCATCTGGTAGCAGTTGTGTAATTATTATGTTACAGAATGAGTCAAGAGCTGTTACAACAAGAAGCTATGGTACTGGAAAAGATTTTGTAATACTTGGGTTAGAAATTAAAATTAATAAAATCGATGTGCACCTTTTAATCACAAGGACATTTCTTACTTTATTATAAAGGGAAAGCAAAACAAACAGAACTTTTAGGTACTCAAATGCATATGACATTTACAGAAGAAGTGAGAATAGGCCCTGGCCACAGAGCCAGAAATAGACTGTATGTTAGGTCTGCTGGAACTGAACAAATATTCCTTTTCTACTGCTCTCAAAACAGGGAAAAGGTCCCCGTCAGAAAATGAACACTCTATCACTGACCAGGTGGACTTTGTCCTTATAAACAAAACTTATTATAGAATCTTGCAGTCAGTAAGAGCTTGTGTCTAAATGGATCTCTGACCTACTTAGGAGACTACATGGCATATAAAGCAGCACTGAGATTACCCAATTTTAGAATGGACACCTCAGAAAGAACACTAAACTCTCCAAATGGCTCCATGTAATTACTTATATCAAAAGGATATGGTGAATATGTTAGAATCAAGAACTTACTTCAACTTTTACCAAAAGCCCTCTCTAGTCAATGTGAATAGACTGAGCCCCTGTCATCCAGAATCTTATAGGCCCCGATGAGGGAGCTGACACAGCATTCTGACCTCTCACTTCCAAACAAGAAACTGGAATGCCAGGAAGGGCACGTGACCTGATCGTAATTGCATAATTAATTACTGGCATAACCAGTTTAAATCTCAAATATATTAATTACGTGAACACCAAGACTGTCTCCCAGTACTCTCAGTTCTATGTACTAACACAATTGCATTTGGGTCAACAGAACTCTTGGGGTCTGGTTGAGTGTCTTATTTTTTAAATGATGTAAATTATGTTTTTAAAGTTAAGGTGAAGATAAAAGCAAGTCTGCTGAAAAGTAAAAAGTGAAGTCATGGGGAGTGACTTTTTTTTCCCCAGTTCTCCACAGCCTGATGATCTCCATAGACAGAAAATTTCACACCAGAGTGGAGATTCTGAGCCCACTCTCACTTGCTTGTAATCTGGAGCTTCCCATTTGCCCGTAATGGATCTTGGGGAAACAGACCCCCACTGCGTCATTATAAATATCTAGCATGCACATATTAGCCACAGAGGACAATTTACTTCTAAATTGTTAGAGAAAATAAAGAATTATATTATTGGATCGCTACACAACCTAGGTAAGAAAACTCAAATTGCAAATTCTGACAGACATTTAGCCCTCTTGGCTCTGCTGTTTCTAAAGGCAGACTAAGACACTGTGCAAATCATTCTCAGAAACGGCATTGAACCATTTCTCTGGGGCCCAACTTAAAAATCACTATGGCTAGTGATTTTTCTCAAATATATCAGTATCATAATTTCATTTATTTTATTTCATTTATGATGAGCATGGATTTGAAAAGAAGAAAAGTGTTTTTTGGCCATTTTTATGTCTTCTTTGGAAAATTGTTTAGATCCTCTGCCCATTTTTTGATGGGGTTGTTTGTCTTTTTGGTATTGAGCTGCAGGAGGTGTTTTAAATTTTGCATATTAATCCCTTGTTAGTCACTTCATTTGCAAATATTTTCTCCCATTCTGTGGTCTGTCTTTTTGTTTTGCTTAGGGCTTCCTTTGCTGTGCAGAAACTTTTAAGTTTAATTAAGTGTCATTTTCTTGTTTTTGTTTTTATTGTCATTACTCTAAGGCGGTAGATCTGAGAAGGTATTACTGTGGTTTATGTCAGAGAGTATTTGGCCTATGTTTTCCTCTAAGAGTTTTATAGTATCCAGTCTTATATTTAGGACACATGAAAAGATGTTCAACATCACTCATTATTAGAGAAATGCAAATCAAAACCACTATGAGGTACCACCTTACACCAGCCAGAATGGCTATCATCCAAAAGTCTACAAATAATAAATGCTGGAGAGGGTGTAGAGAAAAGGGAACCCTATTACACTGTTGGGAATGTAAATCGGTGCAACCACTGTGGAAAACATTATGGAGATTCCTCAGAAAACTAAAAATAGAATTACCATTTGATCCAGCAATCCCACTCCTGGGCATCTACCTATCCAGAGAAAACCATGACTTGAAATGGAGTACGTGCATACAAGTACTCCAATGTTCACTGCAGTACTATATACAATGGCCAAGACATAGAAACAACCTAAATGTCCCTTGACAGAGGAGTGGATAAAGAAGATGTGGTATGTATACACAATGGAATATTACTCAGCCATTAAAAGGAAAGAAATAATGGCATTTGTAGCAACATGGATGGACCTAGAAATTATCATGCTAGGTGAAGTTAGTCAGATAGTGAGATACCAACATCATATGCTATCACTTACATGTGGAATCTAAAAAACGGACACCATGAACTTTTTGCAGAACAGATACTGACTCACAGACTTTGAAAAACTTATGGTTTCCAAAGGAGACAGGTTGGGGGGTAGGGGGATGGGCTGGGGGTTTGGGATGGAAATGCTATAAAATTGGGTTGTGATGATCATTGTACAACTATAAATGTAATAAAATTCATTGAGTAAAAAAAAAGAAAAGAAGAAGTGGCTGTTAAAATATTTATAAAAGCTGACAAAATGTGTTGTTTCCTCCTAAATACTATTTTTGACCATTTATCAACCATTTCATAATAAGGTATATCAGTGCATACACATGACTGAGCTGGTTTATAAGGGCAATAAATAGGCTCTTCTAACAATGCTTACATTTGGCTTTAGCGTCTATCTGTTTCAACTTTAATATATTAACCCAGTGTGGATGGGTGAATAATAAGACGTTTCTCTAGTAAGTCAAGGAAATTTTGCCATTGTTAGCAATGATCTCTGTGGAGTGTAAGGGTGATACAGGTTGGGTAGTGAAGGACTGGTAGGGACAAATTATAACTAGATGCCATTTTTATTACTCTCAAGTGCAAGGGACATGTTTTAATGTCCACATTTTAATGATTATCAACCTTTGTAACGTGTTACATTCACCACATGTGAAAATCGGGTTAAAATTATGGATATGTGAGAAAGAGAGTTGCTTAGGAAAATGGAAAAATCAGGAAACCAGTGGAAATATTTTACTCTTTCTCTCCAAAATGAGAACAGTAAGACTATGTGTGATATTAAGTTAAATGTGTATAAACAGATTTCCATTCATGTCTTTGATTTCTTTGGGGAAGCTGGATTAGCAAGATTTTTTTAAAATTAAAAACTGTGCCACCATATTTAGTATTAATCTTACCCCATCCTGTTTAAATATTAATATTTTTAAGTGTAAAATGTATAGCACACCATTGAGAAACTTACTTTCTGTTCTTAGAGACCAAAAAGAATAGTTTTACTTTCACAAACTTCTGTCTATGATAAAAAGCAAGTAAAAGTTTGTGGGAGAGATGAACATTGAAATCAATATTTTGGGGGTAAGAATGAAGACTTTTGTGAAGCTTCTTGATGTGTCCACTCTTCAATTACACTAGAAATACTTTCAAAAACATCCTAAAAAAAAAAAAAACTAAGACATTTGCAATATACCAATTACTATACCAATTTGTCAATTACCACTTGTCAATCAAATTCTCCACCCAATATTTGCCCCTACATTTGAAAATCTACTGGGACATTTTGTACTCTGTTTAACATTTTAATAGAACATTTAGTACATAGTAAAACTTAGAGGGCTTAAAGAATCATTGCTTCCCGTTTTTATACAAATAAAGTATGAAGCAAATGTGTAGTCAGTGTCAACTAATAATTTATGAAATATTTTTAACAGTAAGTCTAAGAAAAACATACATAATATTATATTAATTAAATGTAAGTTGCTCTAAAATCCCTTTTACAAATTCAATAATTCAACAAAAATTTTAGTGACCATTATGACCCTTCCCATGAAGACCCTGAAACTTAGTTGGGAGGACAGATATACAAACAAACAAAATTTACATATGGCACAAGGTTTATAGGTACTGTAAGAAAAACACACAATATTGCGGTTTCCCCAGTGTGGAAGAGATTAATGCTGATAATTTTAGAAATCCAATTGATAATTCCAAGATGCCTTAAGCATGATTTTCGTGGGCCAGACCCATGAATTTTTCTTTAACATGTGCCCAATTATTCATAATTTTTGATAGATTTACACAAATTCTGTAATATTAGAATTTTATTACAATCATTTTTAAAAGAGAAATACATCAATAAACGGATGTATATTATTAGGAATTTTTTTTGTTCCTTGTCTTCCTTTCTAGGGACACACAATAGGGTACATTTGCCAGAACTTGAGCAACAAAAAAGATCTCAACTGTCTCTACAGGATTCAACCCAATTGCTACTCTTCTGGCCAGAATTCCATTTAAAAAAAAAAATCATGGAAATCATAGATCATTTCACCCAGTATGTACGCCTTCTCTTCTGTGTAGCACAGCGGGTTTATATACCAGAAAACCTTTGATGAAAATTGCACTTAACCTCATGGCAGCAGTCCATTGAATTAGATCCTCAAAAACTAGAGTTATAACTTGGTCAAAGAAGACATTGTCATAGAAGATTTGTAAATGGCTCAAATTTATCTTTAAAAAAGGCTACAAAGTTGAGAAAGGATTCAGGACAACAAAACACAGCTCAACGGTGACTGACACCAACCTTAGCAACTGTACAGGGACAGAACTGGGCAGGAAGGCCCCACGGGTATACCTGTTTGAACACCACTTCCTTGGGCTGGCGGAGCTTTTATAATGGAAAGCAGACCATCAGGAGAAGAAAAATGGCAGGCTTACAGATCACAGAATCAGGGACAACACGGAAAGGACTAAAGGGAAAGTGTCTGATCTCCTGCTTCTGTATTGATTTAGAGGAAATAAAAATCTCGGTGTTAAAGTTTTTAAGGAAAACTCTAAGTTATGCTGTGTGTGTACGCGTGTTGAAAACTTAGAGATAAGACTAGTTGTACATGTTACTCTTCCTCATCAGTTAGATTCTTAGGAGATATAAGCAAGATGCCATTAAGCTTTTTTCAGGCATAAAATAGGGAGCATATGATAACCCATTTTTGAAAGTGCAATAAATGAAAAGTAAGGGGGATCATAAGAGATTGAAACGGGGGGGGGTTGGTTTAACTGGGGAAGTTGGAGGCTTTCTCTAAGTAAGGGATATTAAAATAAATAAAACTGAAAAGTTCTTCAGGTGGCGAGTGAGGGCAAGACAATGCCAGGCTGAGGGAATAGTATGTGTGCAAACAAACAACTGAGAAAAAGGACGCCAAGCTCACCTAAATGAATCGATCACAAGAGGCCCACGTGACTGAAGCATGGAGGGTAAGGGAAATAGGACATGAAATGAGTCTGGGGAGGGAAGCAGGGGACAGAGTATACAATGTCTGCCAGCTACGGTAAGGATTTTGAATTTTTTTTTATACTAAGTTCAACAGGATTGTATTGAAGAGTTTTATAAGAGGACTGATATGATAAGATTTTCTTTTAGAAAGCATACTCTGACTGCTGAGTGAAGAATGAACTGGGGTAAACAAGAGAGGAACAGTACAGTCAGGATATGAGACATTCCCCCCCACCCTTTCTTACTCTAAGAACTTTGATTTTTGTCTATCATAGCAGTTTGCCCAGTCTTCCTTGCTCTACGAGGCAGCCATTATCCATAGTCCTGGCCAAAGAGACACATAAGCACAAGTTTTTGAGTGAAATGCTTGGAGAAATTTTATAGCATGGAACTACGTAGCAAGGAACCATAGTTAGACGTAGCAAGCACATACCAAAAAACAAAGCACATGTTTTGCTGTAGTTGCCCTCTTTTTTCCTACTGGGATATAGACATGATTCCTGAAGCTCATGGCTGTGGGCTAGCCATAGGGATAATATCTCAGATCAAAGGATGGCAAGAAGCAGCCTAGGTTCCTGATGGCATCAGGGAGCCACTGTGAAAGCCCTGGGCTGCCTACCTCTTGATTCTTTATTTTATGAGAAAAGTAACCCCCTGATGAGTTTGAGCCATTGTTTAGCAGAGGTGCATATTACAAGCAGCTAAACACAATCCTAACTGATACAGAATTTGGTAACAGGAGTTAATGCCGAAAATAACAGAAACAAAAATGTGAAATTGGCTTAGTGTATGTATCCAGTCAAAAATACCTAGTCTTTTTTTTTTTTCTTTTTCTTAATGAGACCTTGAGTGATATAGCACTTGGGTCTAAGAGCTATCCCAAGAAACTAAATTTTGATGATAGAAATTTGGGACCTTTTGTCTTTAAGTGGACTTGAATGCATTCCATTATGAATAGAAAAAGTGATATTGACATAGCATATTGTAGCAAAAAATAAAAATAAATTATTGTCTGTGACTATCAGAGATGAAGTGCTGATAGACAGCAGAACTTTGGTAAATCCTTAGTGATACATACAACGGCGAAAATGAATTCCTTAAATACTCAAGTGATACAGTGGCTTCTGTCTGTACTGGAGAGTTCTTAGAAGGAACACCATAAACTCAAGACTTGACATTCTCACTGTAAGTCAGAGAACCATAGAGTTTCTATGATGGCTTAAGGAAGGGGTTTGCAAGTTTTTCTGTAAAGATCCAGATGGCAAATATTTTAGGCTTCAAGGAGCACTTGGTAGACTCTGTCACAACTACTCAACTCTGCTGCTGTAATAAGAAAGCAGCCAGAGATAATGCATAAACAGATGAGTGTGGCATTAAGCTTTATTTACAAAAACAGATAGAAGGAGGGATGATATATTGTATCATATATCAAAGTTGAAAATCAAATGCCAAGTTTGAAATCAATTTTTATGGACTCAGCATGTTGCCCTCTTCAGAGTACTCTGTAGCTTCCCTACCTCGTGACCATGTGAAATTCAACCATTATGTTCGCTCCAGGATATTCCCAAGGCTCCCACCACCAGGTGGGGGCACTCTTCCAAGAAGGAGAATGTCCATGGTGTCCAAAGTATCCTTATGGAAGGGGATTTTATACAGCGGTGGTCTGAGCAGAGGGATTTCCGAGGGAGTTTCGGTGTTTGGGGATTAGAGATCAGAGAAGACTTCCTTTAGGAATTGGCATTTGAAGTGACCTCTGACAGAAGAGCACAAATTACTTTGGGTGAAAAACATCATGTATGAAGGCCATGAAGGAGGAAAGAGACTGGAGTGTTGAATGAAGGAACTGACAGTTACTTGGAGAACTGGGCTGTTTATCTGATTTTTAGTATACTTATGGCACTTTGGTCAGGATACCAGGAAAATTGCATAGCACTTAAAATTAATCATATATGTGGAGTTCCCACTGTGGCATGGTGGGTTAAGGCTCTGGTGCTGCTGCAGATATGGTGTAGGTCGTGGCTATGGTTTGGATTTGATCCCTGGCCTGGGAACTTCCATATGCCATAGGTGTGGCCAAAAATTTAATCATACACACACACACACACACACACACGTACACATATACGTGTATATAGGTATATGTATGTGTGTGTATATATACACTTCCCTTTGATGTTCTTTTGCTCTTTTTTGTTTTTCTTCACAAATCTCTTCATTGACAGTGGAATCTCATTTACTAATTATGGGAAGGAAGCTAAAAGCCATTTGCCACACCATAGTAAAGTGCTCAGTATGTGCTCTGGTTGGTCAGTTTTTAAATATTTATAATAGACTGCCTGGTGATAGACACCTTTTTCACATGTGCTTTGGTTAAATCACATTTATTTCTGTATCATTATGCTTGAATCTTGTGTAAACTTATTAACCATTATGTACACTTATTAATTAAAGCTATGTGAATTTCATTGGCTGAGATTAACACAATTACTGCTGAGCCAAATACCTCTGAACAATACAATTTGTGGTTATCAGTCCAAATATCTAAATGACAAATACATTCTTCATTTTTTTGGAAAGCATACTTTCCACATGCTATTTTAAGCACTTCACTTGTGTTATTTTCTTTTATCCTCAAAGCAACCCTATAAAGAAGATACAGTTTTTACTCTTATTTCACATGTGAGAATAAAGGAGACAGCTGCCAGGCACCATCCTGGAGGTTGCATAATTATAATTAGTCATAGAGCCAGGATCTGAAGCCAACTACTCTAGCTTACACTAATACTATACAGTCACGTCACAAAAATTTAACTCCTCATTTGTCTATAAAGGTATTTTATGGTTTTATAGCTAGAATTTGGTGAATCAGATCAATTACCTTGGAGATAACTGTTCTCCATATCTTTCTCACTAGAGCCACCAAAATGAACAAATTTGGTTCTGTTCCTCCCATTCCCATTTATTTAGAACTTGTGAATTGTTTCTCCTTCCACGTTCCTTTTTATCCCTATTTTGTGCGCATAAATATTTGGGCAAATAGAGTGATATGTCCCTTTGTAGGCCAGTTTGGGTTGCCTAGAAAAAAAGAGTTAAGATTTAACCTAACATCCCTCTTCTTCAGTGTGTACCACAAAAAATTAAGAATAAATTATTGGTCCTGGCTCCATTCTAACAGAAGTCTCACACCTGGTCAGCTATTTAATTTTTGGCAAAGAAAACATATTTATCATACTTAGAGATCTTATTATTGAGTTCTACCCAAAAAGAAAGTGACTGTAATTACCTGTACTGATATAAGTCAAATTGAGAATTAAATGTTTTAATTTACACAATACTTGGATACTTGCCTTGAAGTTTTCTATAGTTACAAATCACTTTTTCGGGATATATGCGTGTGTGCCTGTGTGTGTATATAAATACTCCCTCATTAAAATTGGTTTAAAAAATTACTATAAATTATTTGAAAGTTATGGGATGTGGATTGAGGGAAATAATGGAATTAAAACCAATCTGTGCAACCATCCAAATGAGCAGGTGTCTTTTATGAGAGGAATCTTGCAAAATCCAAAATACAGTCCTGCAAGAAATGATTCACATGAACTTTTCTGGATGAAATTTTGAGTGTCTCAGTGATTCTAGTATAAGTTTATTTGAATTTTTTGGCATTGTTAGCCAGCTTTTGAAAGACAAACATATTACTAATGTAATAGATATTTCCTTTGTACACAGACTATTAAAACCATTTAACTTCATCTTAAAAGTTTTCTGTAACAAAAGTTAATGATGCATCCATAAAAAAGAAACAAATAAAGAATGTTTAAAAAGTACTTTTAAATAAATGTTCAAAAGTACCTGCATATATTGTCTGTATTGGATTGTATCTACTAATAGCATAAGAGTCTATTTAAGTCATCCTGTGAGTTTCTTTTCTTAGATATTTTCTGCAACCTTCTTCTCCTTTCCTTCTTTTTTCTCCTTTTCTATCATCTTTTTTTTTCTCTTCCCTCTTTTTTTTTCCCCAGAAAATTGATGCTGAAATTGTTGTGATACAGGAGATTTCCTGCCTTTTAGCATGCCAAGGGGCAAAAAGAAAAAGGAAAAAATGGAATTTCAAATTTTTGAACACATTTTTGGTATGACATCTAGGCTGAGAAAATGGAAATTGTTGTTATTCAATATAGGTTGAGTTTTTTGTACTAATTCTTGTGCATCTATTATCAGAAGGATGATGGTGACGCCTCTAATTATGAAATGCACAAGAAGAAACTATTGCTGGCTGCTTATACCTTAAAGAGCATAAGTCAAGTGAAAACTTTTACTGTCCCTTTTTCCACCTTCTCTCAGTTCCACAAGTTAGTCTCCCATATGCAATACCTTGTATTAGGCAGGCCTCTTTGGATGCAAGAAACAACAGACTCTGTCTTAGAGATAAAAGGGAACTTATTGTCAGGATATTATACAGCCTCACATAATTGTTAGTTTTATATGGGTATAGGTGAGCAACTTAAAGGAAACTGGAACTTTCTCACTTTTTTCTAACCTTTTAATGGATTATCTTTTGTCTTTAATAAAAGGACTGGCTTTTTCCAAAGAGGACAGACGAATACAATCAACAAATCTGAGCATATTTAGGGACTTTGGCTACCTCAGAAGACCCAAGTCTTTCTTTTGATAGTTCCAGTTGAAACACTGCAGTTTGTCTAAATTGAGTCAGGTGACTATCACATGACCAAAAGGGTTAGAATTACAAAATACAGAGAAGAGTGTCAGAATCCCCTGTCTATGCCTCAGGGCCACTGCAGGGAAAGAGGAATCGCTGTGAGCTTGTAACAGAGAACAAACCTGATTCCATATTGGATCTTCCTTTAGCTCTAACCTTTGTTCTCTGTTGTCCATGCTTAGTCATGCTAGCTCTGCATCTCTGTAAAGAAATGTTGCCTCTAGCCTGAAATAAACGTAATACCTCTCTCAAGGTTCTGCCTCCCAGGCTTGACCTTTAAAGGTATAGCACTTTTCATTTATATAGAGATAAAAATTTGCAGAATGGAGAATAACATTTGTCTTGGTGATGATTTATTGAATTGTCTTCAACTGACCTAAGGGGGCAGCTTCCAGAACAAAGAAATATCACATCCCCTCTGGGGTCTGGCCAGTACCGAGAAGTTTGCAACAATTTGCCTCACCTCCTCCTCTTTCACTTTAAGAGAAGCCTGAAACTCTAACTCAGAGAAGATGATTCTATGGGATGCATCTGCCATCTTCTGTGTCTGCTGGCTTTCCAAATAAAGTTGCTAGTCCTTGCCCCAACCCTTGTTCTTTTGATGTATTGGCCTGTCATGCAGTGAGCAGTAGCAGCATGGACTTGGTGACAAGCAGCTAAGGTACATTCTATTGAGACTCCACTACATTCTTCTTCCTTGACTTCTTAATTATGACTCAAGCCTTTTCTGGCCTACTTTTTTTTTTTTTTGGTCTTTTTGTCTTTTTAGGGCCACATTCATGGCATATGGAGGTTCCCAGGCTAAGGGTTGAATCAGAGCTATAGCTGCTAGCCTACGCCCCAGCTGCAGCAATGCCAGATCCAAGTCAAGTCTGTGACCTACATCATAGCTCACAGCAACACCAGATCCTTAACCCACTGAGAGAGGCCAGGGATCGAAGCCGCAACCTCATGGTTCCTAGTCAGATTTGTTTCCACTGCACCATGACAAGGACTCCTGGCCTACTTTTTCAAGAGAGTTATGTGAGTAGTATTAGCATATTTTGTGAATCCTTGACCATTTTTGAATATCCTCCAATTATTTGAGCACAAAAGTAACTGCTTGCTACTCTGAAAGTTCCAGTAGGTTCACACGACGAAAACATGCGCTTGCTTCTCAGATAAGATTTAATTGATCCCATCCTCAGTCTCATCTTTTCTTGCAGAAATTGAAGTTTGTAATGGTACTATTTACCACTTTTTCAGAACCAATATAATATTTTTCTTTGAAAGGAAATTTTATATTTCTCAGTCCATTCAATAAAAATAAATGTCATTAGGGAGGAAAAGCCATGTATTTTAATCTTATATTTATGTATGAGGTGACTTTAATATGAATAGAATATAGTAGTAGGATTTTGGTATTTTTTGCCCAAATTAATTTTTTTCTATTAGATTTTCTGTAATTAACATTTATGTTACAATGCTTATGTTTGGTCTTACCAATATCATCTTGTAACGTAATTTCTGACTTTTGTTCTTGCTTGGTGTTTCCTCATAATACTCTGCATTTTGATACACAGATTGTTTATTCTAATGAATTTATTCTGTTTCACAGAAGCTATTTGAGAATATATTTAAACATATTTTCAACATATTTTTAACATATTTTTGATATATGCTTTAACACACAGTAGGACAAATTTTTTTTCTTACTAATCCAGACTCAAGTCATGACTATGAAATCTTAGAAATAAAGAACATCCTGAATTTTCCTACTAAATAGTGGCAGAAGTTGTCCTAAGATTAAGATATTTTGATATATAATAATTATACCTAACAAATCTCTGTTATAGTTTTCAAACATAGATATAAATCCCATCAAATAAATACTTCCTGGCACATGACCTCAATATGTATTGGTCTCCAAAACAATGAAATTGGTTTTCTGTTTTGTTTTGTTTTGTTTTTGTGATTGCCTTTATTTCCGATGTTGCTGTACATCCATGTAGGACTGAACAGATTTTTGGTTGTTAAACCTTTTTGAAGACATAATGGCATTGCCCGAGTAGATTTACTTTTGTGAGAGAGCTTTTGAACTCTTAACACCGGTACTGGAAGCTTTATGCAGATCTCCTTGTCATGCCAATTGCCAGCTTCATGGCAGCTGTGACACAAAATCTGGAAATTTGTGCTGGAGAGGCAGCAATAGGCACAGATGTTGGGAAGTGATGGCAAGCATTTTTCAGTCACCCTTATGGAGACAACAACACACACACACACACACACACACACACACACACACACTCAAATGAGCTTGCAGAAGAAGCTGAGTTTCTTCTGATGATCCCGGTCTCCCGGGGTTTGGTTACTTAAGAATTACAGGAGTCTTTGTCATTACTGGCCTCCTTCCTGCTTTTGCAGGGACTGATGATTTGGAAAATCCAAATTGCTTGCTTTGTATCTTCCAAGTCTACAGCTGAGGTTGGGCAGGCTTTCAAGATGAGCTACTTGAACAAATAGAACTGCAGGCACAGATCCAACATTTCCCAGGGTGCACTGCAGTCTATTTAACAGAGCGAGCTTCTTAGCATACAGAGAATGGCAGGGCATCTTATTTACCTTCACTTTGGATTGTATGTTTTATGCACCCAGAATAGACAAAAGGCAATATGGCTACTAGGATCTGATTCACATTAATTTGTAGCAGATGGGAGAACCCGTGTTTTTCCAAGATGTTTGTGGTAAAGCAACCCTTACTGTAGAAGAAAAAAGAAATATGGTATTCAGCTGTTTGCTAAATTGGTCATTTATATTAATGCATTTTAGAAGCAATTATTTTATTCAGTGATTTTAATATAGGGGGTGTGTGGGATTAGTATGGTGTTACATTTGGCTGGTCTAAATTAAAGCTGTGCAAAACTAGTAAAAATTTGATGTAATTGGCAAAATATCTTTTCTCCCCTTTGAATGAGGTTTTGAAACTTACCATGTCTTTGTCTTCGTCTCCAAATGGCTTGGGAAATATACATTTTAGAAATGTTCATGCTGAAATAGTGCTTATGAAATTAGAGTGTCTTCCTCAAGGGCCCCTCTGATGTCTTTCCACTTTTTTTGCTTTAGCTTTCTGTCCTGTAACTTGCTTGGCTCACGAATCTCTAGGGCATCTGGTTGGCATTGCTCTAATTACACATAAACCATAGATGTATGAATTAGTAGCATTTTCTACTAAACCTGACCATTCAGGCATAGCATTAAGTGAGCATGCTAAAATATACCCTAAGCCTGCACTATAGTCAACAAATATATATGAAAACCGTTAGCTGGAAAATTCTCTGCCAATTAAGTGATCATTAGCAACATAGACACTGAATTTATTTAGCTATTCCTTCTACAGATGGGGGGGGGGGAGGATATGGGTATAAATTATTTATTACCAAAGACTAATCTCTTAGTTACATTTATTCATAAATAATCACATCATGACCATGTTGCTAAAGCTTTCTTATCTGATAATTTTTCTTGCATTTTTGAATAAAGCCAAAACTAACTCTCATCTTCTTTATATAAAACTAAAAGCCATTATTTAAACATTATAGAAGTTTCAAAGAGGTCCATTTGTTTGCAGAATTCGCAGACTCTCCATAATTGAAAATAAGATTTATCCTGAGTCATGAACTAAATGAACTAAGATACTTTAAGGATAATTTAGTTCATTGTTAAGTAAAAAGAAGGCTTTAAAAAATACACTGTGTTTTAAAAAAATTATTTCTTAGGAAATTAACTGTTCTCCTCATGAGTGAGGTAATACCAGTCAGCTTTATATTATCAAGTGTACAGAAGACCTGTAATAATCCTGCAAATAATTTCCATCTCTAGTATCCTATTTATCCTCAGAAGAATCCTGATGATGTTGTATGTCCTGCCTTCCTTTTGTGAAAGTCTACACCTTCAGCTCAACATAGAGTTGGCGTTCAATAATTTGACATCCCTGAAAGAAGCTAGTACTCCTCATTTTCCTGGACTTTGTATGTTGGTGTGTTTGAGAATTTAGTCTTTTGACCACCTCTCTAGGTAAAAATCACTTCCTTTGGGGTCTTGGGCACTCTCTTGAAGCCATACGAACCTATTAATCTCTTGTTCTTGAAACATCTTCTCTAGGATTCTATAACATCTACTCTCCCGATAAGATACTCTCCTATCTTTATTTGCCTTCTCGGTTTACTTTCCAAATTTCTCTTCTTTACTTCCCCATAAGGAATGGTCCTAAATCTCTTGTCATTGTCCATTCCTTAAAATATCTTCTCTGCTACCATGGCTTCTGTTGCCCTTTACATGCCTAAGTTTCTCCAAGCCACACTGATGGATCATTATCTTTAGCCTGCATTATTGTAAAAACTGCTGTCTGATGGACTCCCATCACTTCTGATCTGATACAAGTAATTCAGCTCCTGTGATAAAAGTGACTTTTCAAAAATGAATTCTGAATATGTTCGTCAATGCCGAAAATCCTTAAATGGGTTCTCACTGATCTTAGATACAGATCTGATTTCCTTAACTTGTCCTGGGAAACCACACCACCTGAATCCCCTAATTCAATCCATCCAGAAAAATAAAGTATAGATTAAATTTTTTCTTTCAGTTCTTTGAATAATGAATACACCCTAGAGCTTCTGGACATTTATACATAGTGTTCCCTCTCATGCAACCACACAATTTTACTTCTTTTAGGTAACTTCAAGGCATCTCTTAGATTTCAGCTTAAACGTTAATTTAAGAACAAGATTTTCCTTACCCAATCTTTTACATAGAGGATATTATACTTTATTTATTGTTTAAACATCTTTTTCCCCATCAGTAGTCCTTGAAATCAAGAATTATATTATCAGAACCTACCATAAGTCTATCATATAATAAATTCTCAAGGAATATTTTCCAGGGACATAGAGACAAAATAAATTGCTTCTACACACTAGGGGTTCAGATAGATGGGACAGATGGATTTTTTAAAAAGGGACTATTAAAAAGAAAAGAAGGGGAGTTTCCATTGTGGCTCAGCAGTAACGAACCTCTCTAGTGTCCAGAAGGACATGGGTTTGATCCCTGCCTTCACTCTGTGGGTTAAATGATCCAGCATTGCTGTGGCTGTGGTGCAGGTCAGCAGCTACAGCTCCAATCTGACCCCTAGCCTGGGAATTTCCACATGCCATGGTCGAGGCCCTCAAAAGACAAAAAAAAAAAAAAAAAAAAAAAAGAAGGAATGAAGTTCTTGAAAACAAAACCAGAGACTGTATTTCAAGCTTAAGTAGAGGACTAGATTTTAATATAAGAATGTCAGGAGCTCTATAGTTTCTATGAAGAATGAGGTTAGTGAGAGGAATACAGGGAGGTTTAAGAAGGTGGAATAAAAGAAAAAATGCAATTAATAGCTGTCACTATAAGAGGAAACATGACCTTCCTAGAGAAATGTAATTGAACTTTTGGACTTGTAGGCAATGTTGAGAGGCCATGTGAGGTTACAGGTAACTCAAAGTGAAACCTTTAGACTTTGATCAAAGTGAAATCTTTAGACTTGGTTGTGTGGTTTTCTCCGGTTGTGATTAGATGTTTGGGTGTAGATGATGAAAAGGTGGATGGTTGAATTAGTCCAGAATACATTTTGAAGACACAGTGTGATAAATCCTCTGCCTAGAGGCAAAAGAAAGGCAAATAATTTAGATTTCAGGGAGCACAGAAGTCCTTCAAAACTCCTTTGGAGAGATTTTTGGTAAAGGAGGGTGTGGAAAAAAAAAGCATAATGGGACATTTCAGGCAAAGGAATGCACGTGTAGGCAGATCCAGGCATGTTCCAGGATATGAAGGAAGAAATTCAGGATGACTGGAGCACCGTCATAAAGTGGTGGAAAGATAAGAGTGCAGTGGCCAGATCCTAAAGGACTTTTAAGAATGTGTTATGGAGATTATATTGATAATGAAGATATGGGGTGCTATTAAAGGATTTAAACAGAAGAGTGATGCTTAGAATTGCTCTGGCAGTAGAGTGTAAAATGAATTTAAGTGTAGAAGGCATGGAAATTGCAGAGCTGCAGTTGTCTGAATAAGAAAAAAAAAATGGAGGGATTCAATTAAGGTGATGATGATAGACATGATGATGATGATGTACTGAATTATACTGAAAAATTCTCAGAGAGATTAAATGATTTATATAAGATCCACAAGACAGCCGTGAAACTAAAACTTATGCCCAGAGTTCCAAGACCAGTGCTCGTCTCACCAGATTAATGGGAAGCTCCTCAAAGGTGAAGAGTATACATTCCTCATCATTTTTTGTTTAATTTCTATTAATTGATTTTATTTTTTAAAGCAGTTTTACATTTATGGCAAAATTGAGCAGAAGGTACAGAGAGTTCCTATACATTCCCCCGCCCCTGCTCCTGAATAAGCCCTCATTCTCAATACCCCCCCCCCCCGAATAGTACATTTGTTACAACTCATGAATCTACACCAACACATCATTATCACTCAACGTCCTGAATTTACCAGGATGCACTCCTGGTGTTGTACATTCTTTGGGTTTGGACAAATGTATCCACAATTACAGTAATCATATACAGTAATTTCACTGCCCTAAAAATTCTCTGTGCTCAACGAATGCATCCCTCTCTCCCTCCAGCCCCTAGTAACCACTGACATTTTTACTGTTGCCGAAGTTTTGTCTTTTCCAAAATGTAATATAGTTAGAATCAAACAGTATTTAGCCTTTCCAGATGGGCTTCTTTCACTATACATTTAAGTTTCCTCCATGTCTTGTCATGCCTTGATTGCTCCTTTCTTTTTAGTGCTAAATAATATTCCATGGTCTGGATGTACCCCAGTTAATTTATCCACTCACCTACTGAAGGACATATTGATGGTTTCCAGGTTTGGGCAATTATGGTGAAGCTGCTATTCTACATGCAGGTTTTTGTGTGGATGTAAGTTTCTAAATCTTTTGCATAAATATTAAGTTCAATTTTTGGATCATATGGTAGAAATATGTTCAGTTTTGTTAGGAATATCTGAACAGTCTTCCAAAGTGGCTGTACCATTTTGCATTCCCACCAACAGTGAATGAGAGTTCCTGATGCTCCATATCTTCACCAGCTTTTGGTGCTGTCACTGTTCTGAAGTATGGCTGTTCCAATAGGTATGTAGTTCTATCTTCGTGGTTTAATTTTCATTTCCCTCATGGCATATAATATGGAGTATCATTTTTTATACGCTTAATTTCCATCTCTCTCTCTATTTTTTTTTTTTTTTGGTCTTTTAGGGCTGCACTGCACCCATGGCATATGGAGGTTCCCAGGCTAGGGGTCCAATGGGAACTGTAGCTGCCGGCCTATGCCAGAGCTAGCAACAGGGATCCGACCCACCTCTGCAACCTACACCACAGCTCATGGCAACGCCAGATCTTTAACCCACTGAGCGAGGCCAGGTATTGAACCCACATCCTTATGGATCCTAGTTGGGTTCGCTAACCACTAAGCCACAATGGGAGCTCCAATTGCCATCTTTATATCTTCTTTGCTTAGGTGTTTTTTAAAAGTTTTTGGCCCATTTTTCTAATTGGACTATTTACTGATTTTTGAATTTTAAGAGTTCTTTGTACATTTCGGATATAACAGTATTTTATCAGATTTACCTTTTGCGAATATGTCCTCCTGGTCTGTGGCTTGTCTTTTCATTCTGTTAACATTGTCTTTTGCAGCCTTACTCATCTTATATTCTCAGTGTCTAAAACAGGTGTAGGTACAGGTGAACTGAACACTAGGGAACTGAATTATCCTATGCTGTTCTGAGCAGAAGTCACAAGGATGGTTTATCTATATTTTAACAGCTACCTTTTATCCTAAAGAAAGAAGTATAAACTTGAAATCTGAAGCCTTAACGTAGAAATATGGGGGAAGAATTTGATTCTTCTTTGACTCGACTTTTAAAAGCACACTTCCTTTTTCTGACACCTTTTGTCTATTTTTTCTTCCAAAACTATCCTATTGCTATCCACATCCAAACCCATTTGAATTGTTTTGAATAACACACCTGTTGGCTAATGTCTTAACTTGCAAAGTTCCTCAGCTTTTCATTTTTTCATGATTGCAGCCTTCATCAGGTCTGGAAACTGAATACTTAGTGGCAGGACCTGTAATAGCTGTGACTTAGGAAATAGGAAACACTACACTACATGCAATGCTATGTGAGATAGCAAATGGAATAGCAGCTGTTTATTCTCATGTGTCCACACTTTCACTTTAAAACATAGGTAAAATCCAAAAGTTTGGATTTGTGAGAAAATTAGATGTTCCATGCCAATTTTCATAGCATTTAAAAGTGTGCAAAAGGAGTTATCTTGTGTCACAGTGGATTAAGGATCTGGTGTCACTGCAGTGGCTCTGGTCACTGCTGTGGTGCAGGTTCAATCCCTGGCCTGGGGAACTTCTGCATGCCATGGATGTGGCAAAAAAATGTGTGAAAATGAAATAAAATACTGAACCAAGAAGCAAGGGAAGACGACTGAGAATATAGAAATGAAATTATCCAAATGGCTTGCCACCAATGGATACAACTGAGGTCCAAAAGACCTACTGATTTCACGACTTAAGAGGAGAATTCACTTGCACAAGCATCATGCATATCACAGAAGTTACAGTTTTTCCAGCCCACCATCCAGTCCAATGGTGCTGTGATCCAAATGCTTATGTCTTCCCAAAATGCGTGTGTGAAATCCTAACCTTCAAAGGTGATGATGTTAGTAGGTGGGGGCCTTTTTGAGGGCGATTAAAACATGAGAATGCAGCCCTTATGAATACGATTAGTGCTCTTCTAAAGAGAGTCCATAGAGCCCAAGGCCATTTCACCATTTGAAAACACCTAGGAAGTCTGCAACCTGGAAAAGGGCCCTCATCCCACCATCCCGGCACCTGGGTCTTGGACTTGCAGCCTCCTTTCTGTGTTTTATAAGCCACCCAGTCTGTGGTATTTTGTTATAGCAGCCTGAGTGGACTAAGAAAAATGGCTATTATTACATATACTCATAATTTCACTTTCCAGAATTTAAACTACTTTTTGCTGTGTCATGTTTCAACTGAGAAAAATCATTGGTAGGCTAAATAATTTCACAGTGTTAACCAGGTAGGTCTAAAGTATTTAATACAGTAATAATACTAATAATGGTTGCTATTAAAAGAGTGCTTAATCTGTGTTAAACCCTTTGTGTTTTAATAGAAACTCATTTAATTTTAAAATTCTATTCATTTAGCAAGGGCAAGCAAGACAATATTACTTAAATTAATTAAAGCTCAAATTCTTAAAAACTCTGCTCTACTCCCCTAGAAAAGAAAACCAGATCGTTCCTCAATAGTGGGCTATTAGATAAGGCTGGCTGTTCCCATCAGCAGTGGCAAAACATCTGCTAAGTTGTCTTACCATCCTACATTGCATCTTAGACAAGTCTGAAAATATCAGGAGAATGTAGTTCTTAAAAGCATTCAGTTATTCACTCTTCATTCAATAGATAGATACTGAGTACTTACTATTTTCCAGATACTGTTCTGCTTCAGGTACTGGGTAGAAGAATACAAAAAATGTGTATATCTCTACTGAATGAACTAGGAATAATTTTCTAGCAAAAATATGGGTATTATGAATGTGGAATATAAAATTCAAGCAATTACATGTAAACAGAGGGAAAAGCTTTAGCTAAGACTATTCAGATGTTTTCAGATGTTCTGCAATTTTCCTATTAGTATTTGCCACTTGTTCAGTCATTTATTCATCTGTTAGATATTATTAACCATCCAGTACTAGGAAATGGGGTAGATTTAATAGTAAAATAGGCAAAAAAGTAACTGAGAAATTCTAACGCTTTTATTTTTTTTTGCAAACTGAAATAAGACTTCTGTTATTCAATTTATATCCAATTCAAGTCAAGGACTATCAGTGTTCTGTTACTGTGTAATTTCATAATCACTAACCAAGGAGAAATTAAGTCTAAAAGAGGAATTTATATTCATACTTTGGATATATTTTGATGATTTCTGGTAATAGAGAAATGATCTTAATTAATAGCTACATATTAATAGCGTTTGACATGTAGCAAATATTCTAATTTGTGCTTCATGTGACTGTATCCTTTAATATGGATTAAAATAAAACTATGAAGTAGATATCCAGTTGCCCTCTGTAGGCTGCAAATTCCCAATTTCATATTTTAACTTTATTTTAGATAAGAAAACATACATTAAAGAGGTTCAGCCTTTGCTTAAAATCACATGTAATGAAAAGAGATAAGTAATAGAGCCAGGATTTGAGTATAAGAACTGGGCTCCTAACTTTATATTATGTAACAAAACTGTTTTGCAACAACATAAAACTATTGTCCTTTATAACCTGTTATTCAATCAGAGAGAAATACCTAAAGCATGACTTATAAATCCTTCTGAACATTTCAGCTGGGTAGTTAGTTCCATACAATTTGACTGACAGACATCATTTGGCCAGAGGAAAATAACTAATGTGACTTAAGTTTTACCAGGAGGGGTACAAAGGTTGAAAGTATTTGATATTGGAGTATCCTGTTTTAAACATCTCGATTTTGAGTGGCAAAAAAATAAGTCATAAGTAATATTTTAAATATTACACACTTGACTAATTTGGGCATAATACACAAAAATAAGGTTCTTGAAGATATATAAAATTATACAAACATAACATTTGTGAAGGAGGGGGAAATTGCCATGATGCGATCAGTAATAAACATGTGAAGCCATCTGTGAGACAAGATTTTTTTCATCTTTCTGAAATATTATCTATAATGTATATGTGCAAGCCTTCAGATTGCTAATATAACCCTACCTGCTCATTCTATTTAAGAAACATGAGGCTGAAATGGAATTCTACATGAGATTAATAGAAAAAAAAAGATAATGAAAATGTGACTTCCATACAAAAGTCATCTGATCTGGAAAGAAATAGAGATTGGCCTTGTAGATCTGTAGCTTTGCACTTTTGAACAGTTATTTCCTTTCAACCCAGAAGTAGCTATATATTAACGTGGGAAGGAAATATTTTTATGAAAAGAATGTACGACGTATGAGCCACTTTGAATAAGAATTTTCTAGTAAAATAATCCACATCATAATCAAGCAGAAGATAGAGGTATGATAATATTTATTAGCTTGAATATGAAGAAAATTTTGTTATTCAAAATAATTTTTTAAAGCATATCAGAGAAAATTTTGTTATTCAAAATAATTTTTTTAAGCATATCAGAGAACCCTGACAAGTTTCAGATCACATAGCTAAACAGTACAGTGTAGAGGCTATAAATTTAAATAAACTAAACTAGGGAGTTCCCATTGTGGCACAGCAGGAAAGAATCCTACTAGTATCCATGAGGACCTGGTTCAATCCCTGGCCTTGCTCAGTGGGTTAAGGATCTGGCATTGCTGTGAGCTGCAATGTAGTGGCAGACACGGCTCAGATCCTATGCTGCTGTGGCTGTGGCATAGGCCTGTAGCTGTAGCTCTGATTCGACCCCTAGCCTGGGAATTTCCATATGCCACGGTGTGGCCCTATAAAACAAGCAAAAAACAAAAAATAGATAAATAAGTAGATAAATAAGCCAAAAAGTAGATAAATAAGCCAAACTGAAAAATGCAAGACCAAAACTGTCATTACAGGAAATGTGAGTAGTTAAATGACTCATTTGAAAATCTAAATAACACTGAAAAATTAGAAATTCATGAAATGCTACAAGATCCTCAAAATGAAAAATTACAGTTTTTTTCTATGGTATTTATAGAGTCAATTTTTTTAACCTCTCACATTTATTAGTTTTACTTTAAAAAAATGAACTGTAGAAAAGAAGGACCCAAATATCTACTTTATTTTCCATCACTCTGGAACCACCAAAAAAATTAGTTCACCCATACAATCAAATAAAATAGTACTTATAACAACTTATGATCAAAAAAATATTCATATAATTCTAAAGCTGAAGCACCCAATATCCTGAATGCACTGAAAAGTAATTTTTCAATTGTTAAGGCTTTAAAAAAATAGTTTGCCTGCATCATCCAGGGATTTCTTATATTTTACAGATAAGACCCATGGGGAAAAATATCAGATTTCAAAGTAAATTGATTTTAGATCTAGTTTTGATTTCCAAAATACCTTAACTGGCTTTTACAATTTTATTGAACTATAGTTGATTTGCAAATTTGTGTTAATTTCTGCTGTAAAGTTACTCAGTTATATATACATCCTTTTTCATATTCCTTTTCAGTATAGTTTATCATAAGATACTGAATATAATTCCCTGTACCATAGAGTAGGACCTTGTTTATCCAACTAATTGGTTTTGAAGTAGAAATCAATATATTTCTACATCAATATCTAAGTCTAGATGCTCCATGTACGTACATTTTAGGCCAACTTAGTATATGGACAAAATATAGAATTTTAGTCTTAATTACATATAAGCTATAAAATTTGAATATGTCCTCAGTGACCAATTAAAATAGTGAAATAGACAGTAAAAATTATATATTTCAATATGTATTTCTTAAAGATTTTATGTATTTTAATAAATATTTCTTAATATATTTCTTATATTTCTTAGGATCCTTTAAAACTATCTCTTCCATTGCAGCTAAAAATAACAGGTAAAATGATAGGCTATAACAGCTAGAAGAAAACTGGAAAATCAGTTTGCCCACTCTTACATCTTCAGATTTAATGTATTGTTAACACATCATTACCAAATACTATAACATTATTAGCTATCTATCATCACCATTTTAAAAACCATAAAATGTCAATGCTGGTTAATTGAGATAATAAAAAACTGCCTAAATGTTCAACTACAGGGAGTTTTAAAAATTATTTTATCCAACATGTGTTCCAAATTGTTAATTCTATAGGATATTAAAAGGGTTTACACAAGTCAAAGAGTCTTCGAAAAAGTCTATCAAAATGTGAATTTTTTTCATTCAGAATTACATGGATGAGTCAATTTGTATCCCATGAATCCTTAAGAAAAGGATATTCTATGTTATTTTTCCACATGTGTTTAACCACAGAATATACCCCTCCTCTTTTTTCCAGAATGCATTATGTACTAATCTTTAGGCAGGACATATTTGTTTAAAATCAGATTTAATAACCTATAGCACAATGATGCATCAGACAGTCATTAAAAATGACACACATCAAAAAAATGACACAAAATACTTAAAGAGAAAGTTTGTCTTTGAAAGATGAAAAACGTATTCTCTTTAGTAAGTTCTCTCCAGTTTTTGGAATGATCCTGTCTTAAAATACTACATGTTTATCATATTACATTTACATGTTTATCATATTATACTACATATATAATACTACATGTTTATCATATTATATTTCATTTGTTCCCAAAAGGAAAATTAATCTAGGAATAATGTGAAATCACAAATCAGAAGGAAGCTGTTAATCTAGGCATGATTTTTTTTCCAAGTTAAGAAAAATCAAAATATCATGTCAAAATAAATATTCTTATCACTGAGTATGAGCAGTATACTTGCCAAACTTAACTCCCCCCCTTTTTTTTTCACCTTTGTTAAAAAATAGGTGTGAACAGACATCTGAGTTTGTTTGAAAAGTCCTATTGCATCAGTGTTCCTGGTGTGATTATGAATAGCATCCTTTTTCACCATCAGAAGTGCCCCAGTTTGCATAAGAAATTACATGGACATCTGAGTTCAACAGAGCCACTCTTCCCACCTGATGTGCACCCATCTGATGTGCAAAAAAGTACTGGAGACTTTATAACTTAATCAAATGGACTTAGGAGCCAGCTGTTAGAATCTGTTATTATTTGTTATCTAAATTACTGTCCAAATTTGTGCCTCTAATGGTTCTGTCAGGTAACTTGATCCTAATAATACAGAAGCAGGAATGGGTTAAAGAATTTCGGATTCTGTCTACTCTAACACTTCCGTTTTGTATGCTCTTTATAATAGATACAGTATCTCAGAAGAAATTTCTTCCCCCACTAACCTTGTACTTTTCCCTTAGAGGTACTCCCCTACTTACTGTGTTTTTTTGGCTGGTTTGTTTTCTTTGCTTGTTTTAATTTGTTTCATTTTATCTTAGTTTTTTCTTTTGGCCTCACCTACAACCCATGGCAATCCCAGGATAGGGATCAAACCCGTGCCACAGCAGAAACCCAAGCCACTGCATTGACAACATTGGATCCTTAACCCGCTAAGACACAAGAGAACCCTTCTTTATTTTTTACTTTTTTGTTTTACATTGCCTCAGAGACAATTAACATAATGACTTTAATGCTATTAGGGTTTGGAATTTAAAAGTGTAACTTGAAGGTTATTTCTGCTTTCTACTCTGCCATTTCTCTCTGAGGGAGTAAATCCCAAATTGACAATAAAATTAAAGACATCAGAAGATGGGGGAGATAAAGAGAACATGAAAAAGAAATATTTTAAAAATATTTTAAAAAATTATTTTTCAACCTCATTTTTTTTTTTTTAGTAAGTACTTTTATCAATAAGCATAACAAATAGTTAGGGACAGACATTGAAAATAAGAAAAATAAATAAATAAATAAATAAATTTTGTTTAAAGAAAAAAACCTAGCCATAAGATACCTTAAAAGAGTAGTTTGTTGATAATGAGACTTTTGTTTTAATTGAAAAAGGCATTGTTATCATGCCTCATCACTAAATGTAGCTATAATAAATATTCAAGTTATTCTTATATGATCACTACTAAAATATAATGTCTGCCTTCATGATTTTGCCAGTTAGGATCTTTTGGCTGCAAGAAACAAAGAACACTTGCAAGGTTTTATTCAAAAAAGTAATTTTGCTATTAATTCACACTCCCCACCTTTCATCTTCTGAATTCTAATTCTATTTCTTCTTTTGACTAAGATGGACCACCATGCAGCTGTCTAATTACTCTTATTTGGATCGCCTCATGGAATTAGTTTTAATCTATTATACTTTGATAGGTTGAGGATTATTGAGACAAGTCTGAAATCTTATAATGTACTGTGGTGCTTTCATAAAAATGGTATTTAGTGTGAAATCTTTACTTCACTCAGTGACACATCTATAGCCTCAAAACCCAGGAAAGTTACTCTATGGATCCATTGTCATATTTTAATTCCATCGACATTGACTTTTGCAATTGACGATGTTTTATTCTTTGTTTTGGTCTATGGGATGTTTGCAGGCAGATACATGCAGTAACCTTGCCCTTTATTTCACTTAATTCTTCTACCGTTATTTTTCCTTCTTCCTAATGTCCTTATTTTTTCTTTATGTTGTATTATTTGTTCTGAAAGGTGCCAAAAATTGTTCTTAAAATGAAGTGAATTATAAATACTGCAACACCTTGTACTTTAAAAATACATATTTCAGGAGATCCCTTGTGGTTAAATGGGTTAAGGATCCAGTGCTGTCACTGCAAGGGCTCAATTTGCTGCTACTACTGGCCGGGAACTTCCACATGCCACAGGCACAGCCGAATAAAGAAAAAAAATAATACTTCAAATTATGGAAAATAATGTTTCCTATGAACTCTGTAAAATAGTGCATTTTTAATTAATAAAATTAAGTATTTCAGAAGAGTAAGGGTAGAAAAAGTATGTTGATTGTGATATTTGTTCAACTTCATATCAATTCATTTTATATTTACTTTTTCAGATTTTTAGCCATTATTTACATTATATAACTTTACATTGTATACTAGACTATACATTACATTATTTTATATTCATAATATACATTACATAATTTTTTTTAATATCTGATTTTTTAAAGACAAAATACTGCAGTCTTATAGAACTAGTTTGGCCACTGTCTTAATTAATGTACCTCTCCCAAGAAGCATTTAGAGAAAAAAAGGTTGGTTCTAATATTCTTGCTAACGACTGTAAAATAGCACTCCACACTGAGACATATCCAACAGCTGTCTTATGCCAGGAAAGCCTATGCATTACAACCTCTTACAGTTGGAGGATAACAAGGAGGAAAATGTGTGTAATAATAAACATATATATTTCATATTTACATATCTTTCGCCTTTGGGTTTTTAAAGTGAGGTCACTGCTACTCTTTCAAGCACTAAAAAAACAACTATTGGTGTAACTTACTTTGCACTTATTTTGATCATTGTGGCTTCTTCTGTACCATTTAAAATGCCTTCCTTGTTACCTCCTCATCTCAACTGGGTCCTTGATTTGAGACTCTCCAGAAAGGCCAAAGTTTCATAAACATAAAATTACATTCTAATAATTCTACACAAGTAAGCAACTCATGATGACGGGCACAATGGCAAGTGCCCACACAATTCAATTTGACAGATGGTTTATACACATAAAAGTCAAGGGAATAATGCATTTGTCATTTAGAGATTGGGTACTCCTGATCTTTCTACTATAGTTAAGATAACTTGCTTGGGACACTGTTTGGTCGAACAAAAGGAGAACAGAACTTAGTTCTTACTGTTCTGGCTAACACTGGCCACATCTTGATACAGAGCACACATTTAGAAGACTGTGTCAGCAAGTAGCAACTTGAAAGTTTTGTTTGAAGATGAATTCTCAGGAGATCATGTCTTGTAGAAGGATCTGAAAATCTAGACTTTTTGAGGCACAGCAAGAGTGTATGTGAATGTGGTGTTAGTCAGAAAAAATTATGGACAATCACCTCTTTGGTTCAATGTATCCTACTGGATTCTGATCCTCATCAGTAACATCATCTTAAAAAAGATCAAGATATGGTAATTCGTGCACAGACATACATTTAAATATTCATCAATAATCCAAAGCAATTATCTCCTGGAACTCCTACATGTTCAAAAATAGCCCAATGAGGATAAATGTATAATCCTCATTTTACAGATAAAGAAAACTGACTTAAGTAGTGTGAATACCCTCAAACCCCACATCTAAAAAATAGCAAAGGCTTAAAGATGCCTGAAGGACTAGTGGATGACATGGAAAAAGTCAAGAAAGCAATGTATGAACAAAATGCAAATATTAATAAAAAGACAGAAAATATGAAAAGAAATCCAAATGAAATTCTGGAGCTGCAAATTACTGTAACGTCATATAATTTTCTGTTATTGTCATTAAGATAGCATAAATTCAATTGGAGTGTTATAACTAGGATGTAAAATGGTAACCACAAAGTGAATAGTTATAGAGAAAATGAGAATGAAATTAAAACATTACACTACAGAAACACTAAACACAAAAGTAAATAGTAATGCAAGAAACGAGGTACGAAAAATCTACATGGCATATTGAACACAAACAGCAAAAGATATACAAAGAAAGATTCAAAAATGTAAGAATAGGAGTTCCCGTCGTGGCGCAGTGGTTAACGAATCCGACTAGGAACCATGAGGTTGCGGGTTCGGTCTCTGCCCTCGCTCAGTGGGTTAACGATCCGGCGTTGCCATGAGCTGTGGTGTAGGTTGCAGACGCGGCTCGGATCCCGCGTTGCTGTGGCTCTGGTGTAGGCCGGTGGCTACAGCTCCGATTCGACCCCTAGCCTGGGAACCTCCATATGCCGCGGGAGCGGCCCAAGAAATAGCAACAACAACAACAAAAAAGACAAAAGACAAAAAAAAGTAAGAATATATAACAATAATAAACATTTATGCACAGACCCTCAAAATATATAAACCAAAAGTTGATAGAACTACAGGGAGAAATAGTTTTATATTAATAGTGGGAGACTTCAATACTCAACTCTTAATCATGACTAGAAGGTAAGTAAGGAAATAGAGTTCTTGAGCAACACAATAAACCAGCTATATCTAACAGACACAACTGTTTCAGGAAAACTGAAAAATTCACAAATGTGTAGGTGTTAAAAAAACACTTTTAAATAACTAATGGATAAAAGAAGAAATTATAAGGGAAATTAGAAAATACCTATAAACTAATAAAAACAGATAAAAAAGGCAACCTACAGAAGGGAGTAATATTTGCAAGTAATACATCTGCTAAGTAATTAATATCCCAAATACACAGAGAGCTCCTAAAACTCAACAACAAAAAATAAGCATTGATTTTTTTACTTTTTTCCAGTTTTATTGAAAAATAATTGATATATATCACTGTATATGTTTAAGAGATACAACATGATGGTTTGAGCTACATATCTTGTGAAATGAATACAAAAGATTTAGTTAACATCCATTATCTCATATAGAGACAATAATAAGAAAAAATATTTTCCTTGCGTTGAGAACTCTTAAAATCTACTCTCAACAACTTTCCTCTATGTCATACAGTAGTGTTAACTATAGTTATCACATTGTATGTGACATCCTAGAACAAAGGTACAAACTTCCAGGTACAAGCCACTTGATTTAAAAATGGGCAAAGGATTTGGACATTGATCCAAAGAATATAAATAATGGCTAATTAGCAAGTGAAAAAAAGATGCTTGATGTCACTAATAATTAGGGAAATGTAAATTAAAACTGTATGGAAAACAGAATGGAGGCACCTTAGAAAACTACACATAGAACTACCATATGACCCAGCAATCCCACTCGTGGGCATATATCCAGACAAAACTTTCCTTAAAAAAGACACATGCATCCGCATGTTCATTGCAGCACTATTCACAATAGCCAAGACGTGGAAACAACCCAATGTCCATTGACAGACAATCGGATTAGGAACATGTGATATATATGTGATATATATATGATAATACTACTCAGCCATAAAGAAGAACAAAATAATGCCATTTGCAGCAACATGGATGGAACTAGAGACTCTCATCCTGAGTGAAATAAGACAGAGAAACAAATATGCCATATGATATCACTTATATCTAGAATCTAATATAGAGCACAAATGAACCTTTCCACAGAAAAGAAAATCATGGACTTGGAGAATAGACTTGTGGTTGCCAAAGGGGAGCAGGAGGGAGAGGGATGGATTGGGAGCTTGGGGTTAATAGATGCAGACTATTGCCTTTGGAATGGATTAGCAATGAGCTCTTGCTGTGTAGCACTGGGAACTATGTCTAGTCACTTATGATGGAGCATGATAATGTGAGAAAAAAGAATGTATACATGTATGTGTAACTGGGTCACCATGCTGTACAGTAGAAAAAAAAATAATAGTGTATTGGGGAAATAAAAAAAAGTTAAAACAAATATAGAAACATTAAAAAGAAGCATTCAAAGAATTTTTGCTTCTTCCACTTGAAAAAAAAAAAAAGAGATATCCTCTCGACCCATTAGTATAGCTACTATCAAAAAAATAAAAACAAGGACAAAACCTAGAAAATAACAAGTCTTGGCAAGGAAATGGAGAAATTGGAATTTTTGTGTCCTGTTGATGGGAATGTAAGATGGTACAGCAGCTGAAAACAGTATGATGGTTCTTCAAAAAATTAAATATAGAAATGCCATATAATCCAGAAATTCTACTTCTGGGTATATACCAAAAGAATTGAAAATGGGATATCAAACAGACATTTGTTCACTCGAGTTCACTGTAGCATTATTCACCATATCAAAAAGTTCTTGGTGATTCATGTCTGTTGGTGGCTTGATGGACAAGAAAAATGTAGTATATGTGTTGTATCAAATATTATTCAGCCTTAAAAAGGAAAGAAATTATGATACATGCTACAACATGGATGAACCTTGAGGGCATATGCTAAGTGAAATAAGTCCAACACAAAAGACACCTATTATATGATTCCACTTGTATGAAGTCCTTAGAGTAGTCAAAATCACAAAAACAGGAAACAGAATGGTGGAGGCCAGGGGTCAGGGGAAGGGAGAATGAGAAGTTATTGATTAAAAGGTATATAGTTTCAGTTTTGAAAGATGAAAAGGATGGTGGAGATGGATGGTGGTGTTGAATATACTTAATACTGCCAAACTGTACATTTAAAAATGTTTGAACGGTAAATTTTACTTATGTTGTTTGTACCACAATAAAAAAACAAATTGTAAAAAATTGGCAATTACATATTGGAACCTAAATTCCTGAGCCCTATTAGGTAATTGCTTTTTTCCCCCCTACATATACTCTCCTACTGGTATGTGTTACGTTGTAGGTTTCAATCTCTTTTCTTCTTTCATGTCACTCTCATAGCATGTTCATATTGCTCTCTTCCCCAAAAGAAAACAATAAGCCCGTTCTTAACCCTGTTCTGCTCATCCTTATTTGCCTTCCTGATTCTGTCTCATCCTAGACAGGTTGGTTAGGTATCACGTCATGCCAGGTTGCCCACTTTACCCTCCTTGCTATTCTATGACCAGGTTCACACCCTTCTTGTAGTTCTTATTATGTTGCTAAAATGACTTGTTTTCATATCAAGTCGTGACATAATGTGAGCACCTACAAGGGCAAGTACTTCATGACCTTATTCTCTGTGCCTCTGGTTCATGGTCTGGTCCCAAATTAACACTTTATAAATGAATAAAATATACATGAATACATATGTAATTCACATATAAAAACGATGATTTCGATTTAATAATTTAGAATTTCTGACAATCCGTAGCAAGGATTCAGTAAGAACCATTTGCATTCTATATGGAGCTTCTGGTTGCAAAGCAGCTACCCTTCTGCACTTGACCCTCTTCTCTATCTGGGATGTCACTTTTCTGCAAGTATCTGCAGACTGGGAGAAAGCAAGGAGTCAAGTCCATGACATGTTCAAAAAAGGACCCAAAGTAAACTCTTTATAGCAAAAGAGTATTCACCACACGCTGAGATGGGCTGTAATTGTGCCTTTTGAGTTAATATGTAGGCAACTCCCACAGGTTTAAAGGGGACACTGTTTATACATCAGAAGCTGTGGCCCTAGGTTCTAGCTACTTCAAGCATTTTACTGCAGGGTAATAACAATCTTAAAGTTGTTTTTGTTTTTTTAGGTCCGCACCTGCGGCATATGGAGGTTCCCAGGCTAGGGGATGAGTCAGAGCTGTAGCTGCTGGCCTACACCACAGCCACAGAACTGCCAGATCCGAGCTGTGTCTCTGCAACCTACACCACAGCTCATGGGAAGGCAGGATGCTTAATCCACTGAGCGAGGCCAGGGATCAAACCTGCATCCTCACGGATGCTAATCAGATTTGTTTCCCCTGAGCCACGAAGGGAACTCCTGTTCTTAAATTTGTGAAAACTGTTTTTGAGGGGTAGAAATATCATAAATACATAAACAGACATATAACGTATTTGTATTATTAAATGTCAGGCATGGGGACATTTGGAAAAAAAAAGTCTAAAAAGGGTCCTTGGGGGCAGTGATGAAAACAAGTTTAAGAAACACTGTTGCATTTTAAATATTTGGTGACACCATTTTCTTATTTTACGCAGGGGTTTTTTTTTTTTTTCAACATTATCCAAGGAGAGCTTCTGTAATATAAGGTAAGGAAATTCTCAGACACATACTCTGTACAACTGAGGCAATTCACAGGTATAATCGCTCAAAGTTCCAGACACACATTTAAAGCATGAAATAATCTCTTCCAGATACCCTTACTGCAATGTGTCTTTATTTCGAAGGAAAATTTTAAGAGATCCTATTCTTATGTGGCAGTCATATGCAGACAGCTTCCACCCATCAGTCCTGAGGCCTCCCAACTTCAGTCATCTCTGTACCTTTGGAAAAATCGCCTTTTCCCCTGTTGAACTTCAAGGTGCAAGTTCCTTGGCCTCTGGCCAGTGTTTCTAGTGTCTTGGGCCACATCACACAATCGTCTGGCTGGCATCCCCTTGCAAGGGAGATTTCTAAAAGCTGTTTGTGGTTATCTCACAGAGGAAGATAAGGAAGAGATAGCAAGTGTCTGTTGTAGATGAACCAAAGCTACCTCACTTGAAAAAAAAAAAAAAAGCAAAAGTTTAACATGCTGTATTAATCAGCAAGACTGCGGCAAAATGTTTTAATTTCTGGTATTACTAAGCTTTCTCTCCCTAGGCGGGATTGAACAGTTGAGCCAATCACAATAAGGTCCCCACTTTTAATTCATGTGTCTGATGTGTAAATAGCCAACAAGCATGACGTTTCTGTACTGGAGGTAAAAACCTGGCAGAAGGAGCTTTGAGGACCAGGACCTGCCTCCAAACTACTACTCAAGGCTGGAGCCGAGGAGGGAAAGAGCATCACAGGGGACTAACCAACCCCTAGTCAAGTCGGGACCTGTTGAAAGGCTACCCTGAGACTCTGCTGGATTCCTTTGGTTTTTCTCCTGGCAAGAGTCTTGATGGAGCAATAAAGTCATTGGCCAATCAGGACTACATGGCTTTGCCTCCACTATCCTTACCGTGTTGCTCCTGAGGGGATATCCCTGGACTATGATTATATTCTACCTTAGCAAAAAGGAGAAGAGATTGAGGCGAGTGGGCTTTGGCCCATGACTCTTATCTAGTATCCACTGCATCTGATAAATGTGTCACTTTTTCCTTATTTCTATTTCTGATTGAAAGGCACATACAGATTTTCTTTGTGTGAGTTGAATAGAAATGTTCCTAATTCCTCTTGATTATCCAGAGTCTCTCTACATAACATTTCTTTTCCCTTCTCCTAACCACAGAATCCAAGAATTAGAGAGATTTAGGGCTTGAAAGTACGTATCTAGGTTCCACAGAGCAAGAACTTCCCTTTTATTCCAAACTCTTCATTAGACAGATGAGCTCTGATGGTTTTCCTGAAGACTCTACAGTTAGTTTCTTACAGGTCCCAAATAAGACCCTGAGCATACTGATTTCCTGTCCAGTACTTTTTTCCATTATGAATATCCTGCATACTACCGATCAGCTCCTCCTCCCTCCAATTCCATATACCCATTTCTGCCTTAAAGCTGCTCCCACTTGAAATTGGATTTTGTATATCAACACTGTTATCCCCAAAAGGCATTGATTGCAACATCGTTTAATTATCCATCAGGCATCTCTGCCCTTGTCACTCAACTGAAACCTTCTTACCTTCCCCTATCTCCATATAACACTCCCACATTTCCAAATTGTTCTTAGAAAAGTTACTAATACACATTTTAGCAAAGTCAACATTTCCTTCATAATCATTTCTTCACTGGTTTCCTTTGCATTTGAAGTTTTTAATCCCCCTTTTTTTAAATTATCATTCATCAAATAGTTTAAGCTCCTATTACTTTCCCAAACCTCGTGTTAACATGAGAGACACAAAAGATGATGTGGTTGCCACTGTGCAGAGGTCCGATTCTCTCTCCTATTGATACATCTTTCCATATTCGCTTTATAATGTCTTTTTCTCAGACCTTTCCACTATCAGCTCTTCCTCTGCTCAGCCCTTAAATGCTGCTATTGTCGTCAGGATTTTGCTCCAGTTTCTTTCTCTTCTCTGCTGATATAAATCTCTCTACTCGTCCTTAACTGTATTCCTAACCTACTAATCTGGATTTCCAACTGTTTATAGATACCTCTACCTAAAGGTCCTGCAAGCACTCACATTCCACTCTCTAAAAACGAGCTCATTATCTTGCTACACTCTCCCATCCCATGCCTCCTCCTCCAGTGTTCCTTGTCTATTCTAATATTTGCCAAGTTTTATAGACAGGAAACTGAATGGATATCTTTGACTTCTCCCTTTTCTTTCTCTTGAATATTCTATGTCCAAAGGGTCAGTGAACCCTGCAGAAACTACTTTGTAAACATCTCTCAAGTATGTCCCTTCCACTCCAGTTTCATTGCCCTTGTCCTGGGTTAGGTCCTCCTTGCCTTATATCTGGACCATGACAACAACATCCCAAATGCCTTCTGTCTTCCCTTTCCAGTGCATATTCCCTGATGCTGCTGAAATCACCTTCCTAAAACATGGATCTAATTATGAGTTGTAAGTTTAATAATTAATCCCCTACATATCAAGTCTTGATTTTATTTCTTGACTCAGAGAGGAGGTAAGATACTTCACATGTCAAAATAAAATATTAAAAAATAAAGAATTTGAAGTGGAAGAAAAATAAAGCCTGAAGTGAAGACCAGGCCTTCCAATCCTAAATGTTTCCTAAAAACAGACACAGATTTCACGTTGAGTTTAGAGGAGGCAGAGCAAAGACGGGCATGTGAGTTCCAACAACTTTCTACATACGTTTACTTCTACTGATGGATTGTAAGTTCCTAGAGGAGAGATATGTATGCCTTTGTTTATTTTTTCATTAGAAATTAGAATTAGCGCTTTGCTGACAGAAACACTGTCTCTCATTGAAATAAGTTGTATTGGGAGTTCCTGTTGTGGCTCAGCAGAAGCGAATCTGACTAGTATCCATGAGGACACAGGTTCGATCCCTAGCCTTGCTCAGTGGGTTAAGGATCGGCATTGCCTTGATGGTCGCAGACGTGGCTTGGATCTAATATTGCTGTGGCTGTGGTGTAGGTGGGCAGCTACAGCTCCAATTAGACCTCTAGCCTGGGAACCTCCATATGCCATGGGTGCGGCCCTAAAAAAAGAAACGTCACCCTTTTTTAGGTTTGTTTTCTTTTTCTTTTTTTTTTTTTTTTGGTTTCCTTTGCTGTGTAAAAGCTTATCAGTTTGATTAGGGCCCATTGGTTTAGTTTTGCTTTTATTTCTGTTGCTTTGGGAGACTGACCTGAGAAAATATTCATAAGGTTGATGTCAGAAAATGTTTTGCCTATGATCTCTTCCAGGAGTATATTGAAGTCTTTAAGCCATTTTGAGTTTATTTTCGTGCATAGTATGAGGGTGTGTTCTAGTTTCACTGATTCACATGCAGCTGTCCAGGTTTCCCAGAAATTCTTGTTGAAGAAACTGTCTTTTCCCATTTTTTGTTCTTGCCTCCTTTGTCAAAGATCAATGGACCATAGGTGTCAGGGTTTATTTCTGGGCTCTCTATTCTGTTCCATTGGTCTATATGTCTGTTTTGATACCAGAACCGCACTGTCTTGATGACTGTGGCTTTGTAATATTGACTGAAATCTAGGAGAGTTATACCTCCTGCTTGGTTTTGTTCCTCAGAATTGCTTTGGCAATTCTGGGTCTTTTATGGTTCCATATAAATTTTTGGATTGTTTGTTCTAATTCTGTGAAAAATGTCATGGGTAATTTGATAGGGATTGCATTGAATCTGTAGATTGCTTTGGGTAGCACGGCCATTTTTACAATATTAATTTTTCCAACCCAGGAGCATGGAATATCTTTCCATTTCTTTACATCTTCTTTAATTTCTTTGATTAATGTTTTGTAGTTCTCAGCATATAAGTCCTTTACCTCCTTGGTCAGATGTATTCTCAGGTATTTGATTTTCTGGGGTTCAATTTTAAAAGGTATTGTATTTTTGTATTCCTTTTCTAATATTTCATTGTTAGTATACAGAAATGCGACTGATTTCTGAATGTTAATCTTATATCTTGCTACTTTGCTGAATTAGTTGATCAGTTCAAGTACTTTTTGGGTTGAGTCCTTAGGGTTTTCTTTATATAGTATCACGTCATCTGCATGCAGTGACAGTTTTACCTCTTTTCTTCCTATTTGGATGCCTTTTATTTCTTTTGTTTGTCTGATTTCTGTGGCCAGGACTTCCAATACTATGTTGAATAACAGTGGTGAGAGTGGGCATCCTTGTCTTGTTCCATATTTTAGTGGGAAGGCTTTCCTGTTTTCTCCATTGAGTATTGTATTTGCTGTGGGTTTGTTGTAAATGTCTTTAATTAGGTTAAGGTATGTTCCCTCTATACCCACTTTGGTAAGGGTTTGATCATGAATGGATGTTGTACTTTGTCAAATGATGCAACTGACAAGGGCTTAATCGCTAGACTTTACAAGCAGCTTATACAACTCAAGAGCAAAAAAGCCAACAACCCAATTGAAAAAATGGGCAAAAGACCTGAATAGACATTTTCCAAGGAAGATGTACAGATGGCCAACAAGCACATGAAAAAATGCTCAACATCACTAATTATTAGAGAAATGCAAAGCAAAACTACTATGAGGTACCACCTCACACCAGTCAGAATGGCCATCATTAATAAGTCCACAAATAACAAATGCTGGAGAGGGTGTGGAGAAAAGGGAACCTTCCTGCACTGTTGGTGGGAATGTAAGCTGGTACAACCACTATGGAGAACAGTATGGAGGTACCTTAGAAATCTATACATAGAACGACCTCATGACCCAGCAATCCCACTCTTGGGCATACATCCAGATAAAACTTTCCTTAGAAAAGACACATGCACCCATATGTTCATTGCAGCACTATTCTCAATAGCCAAGACATGGAAACAACCCAAATGTCCATTAACAGACGATTTGATTAGGAAGATGTGGTATATATACACAATGGAATACTACTCAGCCATAAAAAAAGAATGAAATAATGCCATTTGCTGCAACATGGATGGAACTAGAGACTCTCATACTGAGTGAAATAAGTCAGAAAGAGAAGGACAAATACCATATAATATCACTTATATCTGGAATCTAATATACAGAACAAATGAACCTTTCCACAGAAAAGAAACTCATGGACTTGGAGAATAGACTTGTGGTTGCCAAGGGGGAGGGGGAGGGAGAGGGATGGATTGGGAGCTTGGGGTTAATAGATGCAGACTATTGCCTTTGGAATGGATTAGCAATGAGCTCCTGCTGTGTAGCACTGGGAACTATGTCTAGTCACTTATGATGGAGCATGATAATGTGAGAAAATAAAATTAAAAAATAAATAAAAAAGAAATAAGGTTTAATGCCTTTTTAATATCTTGAAATTCATATCATTCTCTACTTCTTTGGTGTTTGTATAAATACTACAAATTAGTAAGTACTAAGTATGATATGTAAAAGACATATGCAGAGACTATGAACCTAATATAACATCTACTTACCCCTAAACACAAACAGTTCAAAATATTGATAAGAAATGTTACTCCTCACCATGCTTTATACATCAGCTGTTCTTTTCCTAATTGATTTTTACCAAGTAACACAGTCTTTCTTTAGAGCTATGTAGCTTATTGAGAAACATACTCAAGACTGCCAACTGAATGAGTACCTTTTGGAAATGACATAACAAAATAGACTCTACACAGAACCGAGGTACATGTTCTTGTAATTAGAACTGTACAATTAGGGTGTATATGTTTGGGAATAGGATGGGAAGGAGAAATCTGGTGTTCATTTGGAACACAAATTAAAGAGAAGCTATTATTAGAGATTATAGTTTGTCCTCTCAAAATTTATAATCTTTCTGGATGGATTCTAAGTTGTGGGAGTGAGGTGGCATACTTCTTGCTACTTTGAATCAAGGATATCTTAGCGTTTCTGTTATGCTCTTCCATCTGTAGCTATCATTTGTGCTTGTTGTGAAAGCTGATGTCTAGAGTGAGGCAAAACTGATGTTTCATTTCATGTGTTTTTGTTGATGGATCTGGAAAGGGAAGAAACAAACTTCTTCACGCTGAAGAACTGACTGCAGCCATATGATCTTTTCGACACTGATGTGATGAGCAGAGAAGGAAGCATCATTAGCTTTATAGAGAAGACACTCCATCAGAAACAAGAGCCGGGGCACCCATGGTGATGAGCATCAGGTACTAATCACAGACACATACTTCGCAGGTTCTGGTGTTTTTGTTTGAAAGCTCTGCTGCCACAGCATCGTACAGTCACCGCCTGGACATATTGTTGACAAGAGCTGCCAAGCACCTCGACTTCATTTCTCACACAAGAAAGCGACAGAGAGTTGGAAACCATCTCCAACACGACACTGCATATACTTCTTTCAGCTGGAACACAGATACTCTTCCAACTGCCCCCTCTTAGCCAACTCATAGAGTTTTTTCAACATTCCTCTAGTTCTCGGAAATGCAAATAACATAAGAAATGTGTGGCTCTGACACCATTTTAAACATATGTCATCCATTCCACACTGAAACTCATGCTTTGGTTGGCGTTTGAGGTATCTCTCTCTTTTCTTAAACATTCTAGCACAAAAAATAAAACATGAGAGTGGACTTGGCACACACAAAACACAATATCACTTTGTGTATTTTTCATGTAGGTTTTGATTGTGAAAAAATGTTTTGCTGAATGTGTATGATGTGATTTATTTATGAAACTGACTCTGGATGATTTTCTGTGTTGGGTTACATGATTTATTCCAAACCTAAAAGGAAAGTAGTTTTCTCTAGACTCAAACCCTTCTTTTTGTCCTCCAAGGCCAAGATTGTTCCTGCTATTGAGTAGAATTCCTTTTCCAAGTGTAATAAGTAGCCTGGGCAGTCTTAGGAGTACAATAGCAAAGTGTCCTAGTGGGCAAGGACACTCCAAGGCTATGCAACTCAGGAGTTTTTCATCTCTAAGACCTAAGCCCCTATAGGATATGCCATCTGTGTTGTTGATTTCATGTGTTGGCTACCTTTACAATTTGAAATAGCCAAGAAACCAATAAAATGTAAAACAATACTAAATAGCATTTGTAGCATTCTTACAATGGTCTTCCCGATTAGTCTTTTAAATGAGGGATGATAGAGTAACAACTTCTAGTAACAACTCTCTTCTGGAATCAAGTATTATAGAGATTATTAACTATTTCAGACCAGATAGATGCATTAAATTAGTTACTCAAATCCAAAGATGCAATACTAGTGAGCAGAAAGAAATATGTGAGCAACAGGTCCCCAGATTTGATCTATGCCTAGACTGGAATGAAAAGGTAAGGAGTATGTTTCCCATACTCATAAGTGAGGGGGTAAAGGGAGGAGAGTGGCTAAGTAGGTGGGTTTAAATCACAACAATTTCCAAAATGACCTGTGAACACTCACACAAAAATCTAAGTAGGGTTCAGCAACATGCTGCTATATCAGGACTGAGAAATATAACTGACATCATTGCATTTTGTGTTTTTTTTTAATTTGTAGGAATGAGTGGGATTTAGACATCAATTTAGGCAGATAATTGTGTATTTGCAACATGCTTATGACACAGAAGCTTTTTGTCCCTCCCCTTCCATTTAATGAAAGCCAAACACAGACCATGTTCTATGTAGAGAAATTTCTTCCAAATCAATGGTTTGTGCTTCCCTAAGATATAAAATGTGTACCTACACTTGTGAAAGGATGTTTCAGAATTTGGTGTTTTCTTTTGACAGCTTCCTCCTGGTGGTTACATGCTGATGCATCTTAACTTTTTATCCTTAGATTATTTTAGACTATAAAAATTATTCTTCAAAAATCAATACATTCTTACTATGCATTAGAATCTTAGAATATTACTTCGGTTTCTACGCTGTGTTGGTTATACAAATACACAAATGAGCTGGCCTTGAAGCCACCCACATCCTGGTACATACTCAACACAAATCAAGCCTCCATTATGAAACAGGAATCAAATCCACATCCTCTGTGCCACACATTGAAATTCTTGCCTTTTTTAGCGAATATGTATGTCAGCTCTTTCTCTTTTTTTTTTCTTTTTGTGAACTTGCAGCCTCAGATGTTAGTTAAGTTTTACTATTCTTCAAAAGCATTTATTTGAAAAACATGTGAATGGAAAATGAACATGCTAAACTAATTAGGATATGCAAATGTGGTTCAGTGGGACTGCTTTTTAAGTGAATCATACTTATTTGAATACACAAATAAAAGAAAATTTGTTTCAGTAACAATCTGGAAGTTAGTTCATGTGGAACAAATAAGAGCTTAAATTATAAGGATTAACTTTTCAGAATCTACTTTGCAGTTCACCTTTTTAATAGAAGGAAATGTAGACTTGAGCCAGAGGCCTCTCTTGGCATTCAGAGAGGTTTGGTGAGCCACAGAATATTTACCAAGTTCTTGTCCTCATTTAAAGTGAATGAAGAGACGGAGGAAAGGGCCTTCTGAGGATTTACTTCCTTTTTTCCCAGGATGGTTTAAGGGCAAGCAGGTGCAAATTTATAACTGTATACCATAGGCACTAAAACATCTTTCTTGTAAAAAGCAATATTTTGAATCATAGAATGGAAAATATTTGGCACGTTCATTCCCAACACTCTGTTCTTGATGCAGAAAGAAGCGCAAGTGATGTTAAGTGAGAGTAATAACATTAAAGGGGGGAGGGAATTACATTACACATCAAAAGAAATCAAGGGAAAATAATATATGGAAGAAATGGATCTTACAGAGATATTTCAGTCTGGCAATACATCCCCAAAGGACTAATGAGAAATTTAGTATTTTGGATTCATTTTACACAGACAGAAGAATTGGAATTTATTAAGTCCTGCTTAAATCAAGGAGTAAACCAGAATGACTAAAATTGTTATTCTAGGTCACTTACCACTTAGTCTATGTGTGCCTTTTTGGAGAGGTACTCTAGTTTTACATGTGGTTACTTAACAAAACCTGTTTAATTTAAAACATGGCATTATTCCTATGAGATAATCCAATGCTTTATATTAGGTCATCTACCTTTAGAATCTGTAATATTGTTCCATTTGTTCCTCATTCAAACTATAAATATTTGTTCAGCTCCAACTCTCTGCCATTCATTCTCAAGGTGCCTTGGGGAGTACAAAGGTGACTATGACATGGTCATGACCCACACTTAGCCAGCAGTTTTGTGGAGGAGATGATGTGAAAAACACTCACTCTTCAAAGAAAGATGCCCAGCTACAATGCTCTCGGTGTCTATCTATGTGAGTTGATGTGCTTGAGGACTTATTTTTTGACTGGAGGGGAGTGAAAGAAACATCAATACACAAAGGCCTGGGGAACAGAGGAAATTAAAGTAATGGAAAGTAGTTACTTGTGATGACCTGTTGTTACCAGGGACTGATTTTGAGTCCCCATGGAGAGGAACAATATGGGAAGAAGCCAAAGGAAATATTTTCAAGAAAGACTTAGAAAGTTTGGGACAAAGTTAACGTTGCTGCAGTGCACAGATGTAAGGATGTGATCCAGAATTAGGAAGAGTCAATGTCTTCTGACAATTTCCGTTTACCTTGGAATACTATGATTCTATCCATTCAGTAGGCCCCAATGGGACAGGCTGCCTATAATGTGGAAGCCCTGGACTTAGAGATTAGTTACAACAGACCTGTTAACAAGCCTACATGGCACATCTACTGCAGAAACTTAGTGGAAAAAACAAGAGAGCCTAAAGGTTTACGTATGCTACAGACACACACCAGCCCCCCATGAACTCTCAGAAATAACTGGAGAGACTCTGAGGGATGAAGTGACTTGAAGCCCTGAAGTCACACAGTGGAGACTAATAAGTCAGTGAAATATCGGCATGGGCATTAAAGTGAATTTCAACTTTATCATTAACTATGATGTGATAAGTATGTATGAGCGGTATGAACTCTGAGTTGTCTGGTCTCAACCGCCCAGTGTTTCCAGAATGTTTCATCACCTGAAGAATGAGGGTGTAGACTGGGTAACTTTTAGCATAAAACTTCCCATGAATATGTAGCTCTAAGTTTAGCACTTAAGAGAATGATTAATTAACAAATCAGGGAGGGATATGCAACGGCTACACTCAGTCATGTTTATATTTAATAAATTTTGGTAACTAGACAAAGAAGGAAGGTAATAGGCTGAGGGAGGAACAAGTGCAAATGATGAAGAGACAGAGTTGTGTTCAGGTAACAACTAACCCTTTCATTTTTTGAACTCTAGAACATAGGTCACAGAAAAGATAAGCTCATGCTGAAAAAGTAGGCTAATATCAGACCATATAGCTGCTTGGCTACCAAGTACTTCAGAATAAATATTGTTGGTAGTAGGAGATTTTCAAAGGTCTTTGACTTGGAAAGTGTGAAAATTTGTATTTTAGGAAGGGAACATCCCATTCTTAGTGGAAGGTTGAGATTTTCAGAAGATGAATTAGAGGCCAGAAGGATAATTAGGAGTCCACTGCAATAATCCATCTAATAAAAATTAGGTAATTATCAAAGTTCAAAAATGGATCCCATAGTGCTTCCATAGGCATGGGAGCTGAAGAAAGAGCAGAAGGTGAAGATCATTTCTTGATCTACAAGGTCATCTGGAGGACCAGAATCCACTCTCATGAGTTTGTTTGGTTGGTGTGGAGAAAGGTAGGTGGTATTTGGGGGGAAGTCTAAGCAAAACACCATCTTGATCTTGTGATTATCAAAAAAACATTTATTTAGAGTCACACTTCAAATGTCTCAGAGTGGGGACTTGTCTTAAGTGGGAATTACCCTAAAGTTTGTCTCATCATTTTAATTGCCCATAGTTCTGTAGGGAGGATTAGAATAGAAAAAAAAAAAAGACAAAAGCATACCCCAAAAGTGAATTAAGACACACTGATAAATGGCTGCAAGAGCCTTTTAATATCTTTAAATAAAAATCAGAACCAAGTTCCACTACCAGTATGGTGGCATAACAGCTGCTTGACCTTCATCCCTCCGCAGATTAGTATGTCTTCTCTTTTGGTATCATGAGAGGCTTCCCTCTTAAAAGTCTTGACATCTGAGCTAAAACTATATTGTGTTTCCCTACCCCTGACACCCGCCAAAAGGAAAGCAAAAGGTACAAGCACATCTACAGTCTTTAAAAAGTTTTGAAGTTTAAGCTTCAAAGTTCAAGCTGATAAATCCAAAGAGTAGTGGGCACAAGCCAGAGAGAAGTATAATCAAGTCAGAAGCACATCAAAGAGATTCAGGTGAGTGCAGATATAATATTTGAGCCTATTTTTAATGACACCCAGAGCAAAGATCATGGGGATATAGAAGCTTAAAGGTAGAGGATTAAGGCAAAAACTTAGAAAACAGAGATGTCATTGGAACTCAAGGTACAGTTTTGGGAGATCATCCTACATGATACTCCTGGGGAGATTCCAACATTAAAATAGAACTATGTGTAAGGAATAAAAAAGTGGAGTTTAGAACTGGAGGTGAAAATTTAAGAATAAGTCATATATAGATAATAGAAGGCATAGAAAGAATGATGTTGAGTAGAAAGAGAAAAAAAAACTCTACGGCATTTTATTTTTCCCTGATAGCATATGGGTTATGTATTTATATTTTACTTATTTATTATTATTATTTTTTGTGTTTTGTCCTTTTTAGGGCTGCACCTGCGGCATATGGAGGTTCCCAGGCTAGGGGTCGAATTGGAGCTGTAGCCACCGGCCTACACCAGAGCCACAGCAATACCAGATCCGAGCTGTGTCTGTGACCTAGCACCACAGCTCACGGCAACGCCAGATCCTTGACCCACTGAGCGAGGCCAGGGATTGAACCCACAACCCCATGGTTCTTAGTCGGATTCATTTCCGCTGAGCCATGATGGGAACTCCGTATTTATATTTTAATCATTTATTTGGGAATGGTTAAAAAAAATCCTTAATCCTTGGTTTAGGGATTAGCATAGAAATATAGTCCTCTGCACACTGGGAATTCCGTGGTGATGAATATATAATCCTAACCATAAAATCAAACATGATCAAATAATAGGGATGGGAGAAGGGTGTATACCAAATTTTAAAACTTTGTGAACAAAATTTGGTACTAAATGGTTATTTAGAATTTCTTTACTATACTGATGCATGTTATATGATCAGGAAAAAAAAAAACCAAAAACCAAAAACAAAAAAACCAACGCTCTACTTCTGCAATGTCCAAACCAATAGACGAGCTCAAGATGTATTCCTGTGTGGAAAACTCATGAGATTTCTAGAGCACCATAACAGCTTTTTACTGTATACTCCAACGCTGTCATCCACAGTTAGCTAACAAATATGATAGGTTTTTAATATAATCCACCCAGTTCTTGCCAGTGCTCCTTGTCTGTTACGTCATCTTTCTGTGGGCCAAGAGTTTGTTTTCCCCAGATGGCCTTCACGAAGCTGCTGACAGCCCTTCTGACTGAGAAACTGTAGAACAGCAATCTTCCGATTCATTTGGTAGGACTGACAAAGAGAGAGCTGTTGATATCCTGGTGCAAAAGCGCTCTATCAGGCATTACATAGTGTCTGTGTTCTCAGCATGTTTGGGGCGTGATAAGTCATAGCACATGCTTTTTGACATCTCTCTGCATTTCACTGCCGTGTAGAGTTTCCTGCAGTTGAAATCGGGGTGACAGAATGTAAAAAGCCAAGTGTGACATCATCAGCAACTGGTAGCAGTCACTGTATCATAAATAATATTTTGCAGACGTGTAAAAAAAATGAAGTTGTGAAAAGTTCACCACAATCCCTTTGAAGAAAATTTGAAATCAACGGTTTCACTAATTTCCACACACTGATTTTAGCCACTTAATGACAACGTGAGACAGAGCTGTAATGTTTTCCACTGATAAGTCAAAGGGCTGAGACACTTGGGAAGTCTGCTCCGTGAAAGAACTAGGGATTTTTTTCAGCAAATTGAAGAAAGTTTTGTTTTGCTGTTTTAGGAATAGCTTTTCTCTTTAAAGTGAGATCACATAACAGCATCTACGGGTCCCACAAAGCAATGGGTGGCGCTGCACAGGAGGTGGCAGTGCTGTGGATGGAATGTCTCCTGATTATGGTTACGCCTTGGTATTAATAAGGACGGCAGCTGCAGCAATCTGTTCAATTTTATGCAAATTAGCCCTGGCCCTCTGGCTTCTGGCTAGTTGCCAAGGCAGCCTTCGGCTGGGCAGAGTTTGGATTTATGCTTTATTCTACTGCTGCAAAGGTTTATTTAATTATCTGTATTTATTTAAACCAGAGCAGTACAAAGCAATCCTGCATCTTGGGCAACTTTGTGATGGCTGAATTGTGTGGGATTTCCCACCCACCCACAAGCTCGTTTGAATCACTGAACATGTGAATCACTGACCACTACCCTGAAGGATAAGAAAGGTTGACTCTTCTCTTTGCTTTCTTTGGTAATAAAGGGCTCAAAGTGGTTTCTCTTTGCTGTGCCATCAAAGGTCTGTGCAATCAAATAAGGCAGGTATCTCTTAACTGACACTGTAAATCTTGAGTAGCAGGGATTTAGTTGGGGGGATGATCTGAATTAGAGAACCTGATTTATGCAGTATTTTTTAAAAAATGGATGAATGTGGTCAAAAGGTACAAACTTGCAGTAACAAAACAAAAAGTCCTAGGGATGTAATGTACAGAAGGGAGACTGTAGTTGATAAAACTGTATTACATATTTGAAAGTTGCTTAAAGAGTAGCTCTTAAAAATTCTGATCACAAGAAACAAAATGGTAATTATGTGAGGTGATGGGTGTTAACTGGACTTCTTGTGGTATTTCACAATGTATAATGAATCTTTCTGTTGTACACCTGTGGCCAATATAATGTTATATGTCAATTATATCACAATAAAAATGTTGAAAGAAATGAATATCTATTATTTCTAAGTAGACATACCTAACAACCCAAAATAATCCAGCAAGATATGGTCAGACATATGTCTGTCCTTTACGCTCATTTTAATGCATCCATATAATGATTTGTAATTATCATCTCAATTTTACATATGCACTATATAAAATGTAAAAAATAATTTATTATCCTCTTGTGTGAATTAATTATTCCCTTTATAGACTTGCTTACAATAAAATTAATTGGTGTAGCAAACCGATTTCTTACTGAATAGTATCTAAGAGAAGCTGAGCCCAGCTCATGTCTTAATCTTCCACCATTTGAATTAACGAGGTTATAGCAAAATTTTAAAATGTAGTTACTGGCCACCTACAATTCATTAAGTTTATATGCAGGGAGTTAATGTGAGACATGGCTTGGAACCCATTTCTGAACTTGCTTTACACATTTTATGATCAGTTTATTTGTAATCCTTCTTGGTTTTCATAAATTCACAGCTTTCATAAATACTATTAATTAAATATTTCATAGGACATTTGGGAGCGGGGAATCCTATATCCTATTTTATCAGCTAAGTCTTCTGCAATCATACGAAAAGCCACAAAACATGTAGGGATAGCACCCACCATTTTCAGCTACTTATACTAAGATTTCAGCATTAGACTGTCCCCCTTCCTGCTAATCTAGGCTCTTATGGGCCTCCTTTTATTTTAAGCACAGATTCAGCTGACAGCCAGCACTTGTTCTGGTTTTGAATCAAACGCTGGCAGCGTTCCCAGAATATGAACCAGTTGTTTCTTTTACACACTCTCTCATTGTCCCCCACCATCCCAACTGCTTTCAAAGCAATGTGCCATAACCAAACTTACACTTGCTTTAATGAGAATTAAAGTGCATGAATCAAAGCAATGCTTCCCATGCGGCCACCGACTATCTCTGGGGTAAATTTAGACAGTTGATATGCCATGTAGTAGAAGAAAAGGCAGAAAAAACAGCGTGCAAAAGACATCTCCTCTTTCAAATCAAAGCATAGAAATTATGTAAGTACAAACAAATTTTTCCTGAATTATCCATTCCACCCCTTCTTTTAACTATTAGAAACCCGATCTAAGAATTGCCCTAACTATTCTCACTGGAACCAAGAGCATCTCTTCCACTGTGGCCTTTAAATTATCCTACCACACTTTCCTTCTTCTGAGAATGACCAACACCTTACTTTCAATTCTCCATCCTCTTCATTGCTAAAATGTATCCTTAGTACAAAAGGATTTCTGCTATTATGGTGAAGTACACTATAATCCATGTCTATTCTGGACCCTGTTCAATGAGACCACTTTCTCAAGTTCTGAGAGGATGTTTTCATTTAAGGCATTCCTGGGCAAGGATTTGGAGGAAGTGTAGCAGTAGGACCCTATGGAAATCTGAATTGATACCACCGTGCTAAGATACTAACCATTATTTTAAGTAAGACACTTTTATGCATCTAATCCTTTTACATCGTGAAACACCACCACCTATTTTAGCTTTTGAAAAATGCTGATTTTAGAATGTTCACATTTATAAAACAAGTCATTTATGTGTATAAATACTACAAATGTGTAATAAAGAGGATTGGTTAAGTTATGGTACATTTAATATATGATCATAAAGGCATAAAACGAGAGACATGAAAAGACTGTGATATTTTACAAGTTGAACATAATAGGTTCTATTAGTTTCTATTTCACACACACAGATAGATGATTGAAAGTTTCACATTCAAGTATTGGGGTTGCATATTTAAACTCTGCTCCACGGATGGAAAACTAATAGAGCTTCTTTATTTTCTACAACTGGTCTAATTTCCTCACTGTTACCCATGCTGCTGGGCTGGAAGAGATAGATAGATGGAGATAAATTAACTTGCTAAATAGCAGTCAGGTTTTTCCAGTTTAACAGTCCTTTCAAAAGATCCAGTTTCTTTGCGGGAAATGCTTAGTTTTTGGAATTTCCCTCTTCTCCTTCACATATGCATGTGCATTGATTCTCTCTAGATGACATGTGGATGGATGGAAAATTATATGGCTCTCTGCTTATCCAGGAGAAAGAACTCCTTTCCCCACAATGGCCTTTTATTTCTACTAATCTCTGCAGCTCATTTCTTCTTGCCTTTGCCCTGAGGTTCATTAAATAGACACTAGTCCCATCTGCTCTCTTGGGGTTTCATGCTGTCACCAACCATCCATTTCTGTGGCCCTGGTTATGCACATCAAATTTCAAAGTCCCTGGTCACCATGGCCTATTGGCCATGCACCTTGCTTCTGCTGGTCCCCCAGCCAACCCTACAATTATGCATCCCTTCAAGGAAGCTCACTGGGATTCCTGGACCCCAGTTAGCTTCCAAAGGCCGTGGGGAGCCAGAAGTCCTGCAGCAGGCTCACCTCCCACTGTCAGTGCTATGCTACTGGTCATTTACCTTGTTGGTTGTGGTACTCAACTGGAGTTGGGCTTCTAGCAGCTTGCATCCTTTTCCATAGTCTCCTGGGGAAGTGCACACAGTTCAGTGTTACCAAGATCATCCCACACCGATTTGGATGGCTCAACGGCATCCACCTCAATGGAAATGAAATGCTAGCACCTGATTAATTCCTTTTGCCTCTTTAGTTCTTCTTTCTGTAGTACTCTAGACTAGAAGAGGTGGGCCTTATAGTTTCTTCTGCTTTCTAAAAGGGGCATTTCCACTTCCTTCAAGCATTAGAACTTAACAGTTGTTTGCTCTTAATGATGGAAAGACCACACTCTATCAGATAAGTGCTGCTCTTATTATCAATGTAGTAGGAAAACCAGGAACTAGGGATTTCTAAAAACAGAAACACATAGTTTGCATTAAAAATACATCACCCCTGGAGTTCCCGCTGTGGCACAGTGGGTTAAGATATCTGACTACAGCTGCTTGGCTCTCTGTGGAGGTGCAAGTTTGATCCTTGACCTGGTGCAGTAGGTTAAAGGATCTGGCATTGCTGTAGCTATGGTAAAGGTCACAGCTGTGGCTCAGATACAATCCCCGGCCCAGGTACTTCCATATGCCATTAAAAAAAAAAATCTCATCAGCCTTGTTATATAGAGGCATTTTTACATATATGTTTATATACATGAGTAGAGACATAGGTATGCACATATGTAACACTGGTATATTATGAAATGCACATTATAACATATTTGTATTTTTAAATTTATATACATTTTATATTCTGTTGAATTCCAAAATCTTATCATTATTCAATGAGTGATAAGATTATAAGTGATTTTTATTTTCTTCTTCATGCTTTTTAAATTTATACTTCAAATTTTCAGAGTTCCCATGTGGCTCAGTGGGTTAAGTATCTGGCATTGTCATGGCAGTGGCTCAGGTCGCTGCCATGGCATGGGTTCAGTCCCTGGCCTGGAAACTTCCACATGCCACAGGTGTGACAAAGAAAAATACATATATATATATAATACTTTAAATTTATAAAGTATATATATATAGAAAGTATACATCTAATACTTTAAATTTTTTATAATATATATTTACTAATTAAAATTCATTTATAATTTAATATAAGCTTTATATACTATATATAATACTCTATATTTTCTAAAATTAGAACATATTATTTCATAATAAAATAATTTAGCAAACAAGAAAATTCATATTTGCAAAAACATCTGTACATTAGTCTAAAAAATTGGTCTCATTTGAGTAGCATTTTCCATAATATTTAAAATCTTTCTAGTAAAAGCATCAGTAGAAAAATCATTGTAAAAGTTTAATTAAAAAATATCTAAGGGCTTAAATCCATGAGGACACAGGTTTGATCCCTGGCCTCGCCCAGTGGGTTAAGGATCCAGCATTGCGTGAGCTGTGGTATAGGCCAGCAGCTACGGCTCCAATTCAACCCCTAGCCTGGGAACCTCCATATGCTGCAGGTGTGGCCCTAAAAAGACCAAAAAAAAAAAAAATCTAAGGGCTTAAATGTTTAAATAATTCCTCAGAATGCCTCCGCTGAGTTGGTTATATTTTAGATTTTTGCATTTTACACTTAGCAGAAGTAGCCCTTGTTTTCCACTTGAAGATGGAAGCTGTGGGGTAGTTACCTATAGGCGATGCTAAGAGGCTCCTCTCTCCATTCTCCTGGCAGCAACTGTCTATAGGAATTATTAATCATGTGAGTTGAGCCTTAATGGGCAATTGTCAAGAATCTTAAGTGGTGTCTACCAAGGCTACCAACAGCTGATCTGCATGTGGAGTTCTGGATATGATCAGCTCCTCCAGTCTGAAAATCACAACTCATCTTGTCATCTTTCTCCCTAGGCACAAGCGTGCACACACACACAACACACACTTAATTGGATAAAGACCTCTAAGTACTTCAGTCTTGAAACCAAATAGCCGCAATATAAAGGTTTTCTTTCCCACTTGTTCCTTTTGGATTGATAGTGTAGTTCTGTCAATGAATGTGCAGACTACCAAAATAAACCTGTGCTATGTAAAACTGTACATTGAAAATAACTTTCAACAGACCTCTCAAAATTTGCAGTTAAGCAAGTCTATTATGCATATTAAAACTTAGGTTTGGTTTCTTACATTTAATCGTTATTTGTAATAGAGCTGAGGCCAAGTCTCAACTTAAGAGCCAAATCTCATGAAAGGTCTCTGAAGTCAGGCAGAAAGAAGCATTGTGGATACTAAATAACAGTACTAAGATATATTGAAAATAAAGAGTATTTTTGTTCTTTGATCTCAGTAAACATTAAAATATACAATGCTCGGCCCCTAGAGACAGCAAGTAGAATATTACACAATTTCATTTTGATTAAAAATTCTAGTTTTTGAAAACACAAGACTATTGTCAGGAATTACTTGAAAATTCACTTTACAGAATATTTGCAGAAATTATATTTCGTAGAGAACCATCTCTGTGAGATAGCATAGAGAAAGGGAGGTAAAAACGTGTGCAGTTTGTGGAAAAGCAAAGCTTGATCTTAAAAAGTTATTTATTTTCCTTAGAATACATCAGTGGCCATTTGGCATTTTAAGAACTCTGTTAAGTGGAAGGAAATTAAGCTAAATCAAGTATCTGCACTCTTATTTGGACAAGGTTTTCTGTTCTTCAGTGTGCAGTCTCGAAAATAAGTCTATCTTTCCTGGGTGGTCACTGTGGAGATAGCTTACAGCATGCAGAGTATAAAAAGCAGGCATGAAATATGGCAGTATATTAAATTAACATCTTGCAAAAGCCCCTCTCCAAAATCCAGATGCTTATATTGCTTTTGACAGACTGTAGGCGGTAAAGTTTTAACTTTAAAGAAGGGGCTTTCTGTTTCTGTTTTCAAGTTAAAAATAATGAAAGGAAAACACACTGAAATTCCCACATTATTAAATAAAACATTTAAGTGGCCAAGGGCCAATCATTGTCACGCCATGAACAAATGCCTTACGGTAATATGTTCCATAACTGTTTGCTAAAAACTACCAATTTTAACACATTTGCACATGATTAGACACCATAAAAAGTTGCTTATTGAAGCCAGTGTCATAACACTGTTACTCATGCCCAAGGGGAGGGAAGCTTCAATGCAAACCTGAACAAGAAAGGTGGTGTGAAATAAGTTCCACGTTGTGAAAACAGATCCAAGCAGATTTGCCAAATAGCTGACTCCATTCAATGGTCAGAAGTTCATATCATCACAAGAACGTGCAGGGCTAAGAAAATGTTAACTGAAGAATTTTCTGACCAATTAAAATATGCAAAGATGGATGATTAAAATTAAATTCTTGAAAAATCTATTTGTCTCCTAAAATCCCATTCAGACAATAAGTACTCAATGGAAAAAGAGAATGTGGATTGGTTTACTTCAGGTGAGCTTATGCACAAATTTTTGAGAGGCAAAGAAATCTTGCTTTATATCTAACAATCAGCATATTGAGGGAAAAAAACAAAGCAGGAAGAATTTTTCATGTTTTAATATAATCAGAAGTTATGTCTTCATTAAAAAGAAATAGACAAGTGAAAAAGTAATCCAGCTACCATTAGCATCCCCTGGCTCTCAGCTGCATAGCTACAAACTCTGCCCACATCATCTCATGAGGTTCCCTTGTGTGTCTCTGTCTACTGATGGCTGTCTTCTTATGGGGACAGTCATACTGGATCAGGGGTTTATGCTACTCAAGTACGACATCATATTAAATACATCTGCAACAATTCTCTTTCTAAATAAGCTCAAATTCTGAGATACTTGGGTTTGGAACTTCAATCTGTTTTCTTTAGGGGCACATGACTCAATACAAAAGAGGAAATATTTGTGGTGCTCTATGTGGTTCTAATTTTGCTAAAAAGGTGTCAAATTCAGAGAATGCCATGCTCAGTGGATGGATGGATCAATGATAAATAATGATAAATGACAGACTAGTAAAATGATTTCTTTATAAAAGAGAAATACTATGGATTTCAATTTTTTTATTGAACTGGAGGAGATCTCTATGTATTCTGGATAGAAGCAGACTGTTTAATTATTGAGACTATTTCCCCTATATCTATAATGTACCATTTCATTTCTCTGCTTGAGTTTTTAGAAGAACATGGGTTTTTAATATCAATAACCTGTAATTTAACTAAATTATTAGAGCCTTTGTGTCTTAAGAAATACTTGGTACTTCAAATGCCAGATATTCTTCCCTGTTATTCCCCATAATATTTATGGCTTAGATTTTATATTTAAGTCTCTGATCTACCTCAAATTAATTGTTTTACTGAGATATGAGACAAGAATTGTGGTTCTTTTTTTACATAGAGACATTCACTAGTTCCAACACTATTTGTTGAAATGAGTATTTTTCCCCAATTAAATTATTTTGGGTGAAAGTCAATTGACCATATGGGTGTGAATCTATGTCTAGACTGTCTGTATGTTCCAATGATTTTCCTATCTCTCCTTTGGCCGGTACCACACAGTCTGGTCTATTGTGGCTTTAAAGTCTTCTAAACAGTATCATTCTTCTAAGAGCTATTTATGATTTTTTTGCATTTCCATATAAATCTTTGAATCAAAATGTCATGTTCGCCCCCCCCAAAATGACCTAATACTTTAATTGAGATGGTACTGAATTTATAGATAATTTTGGCAAAGATGGGCATCTTAGCAATATTGAGCATTCCATATTCTCTTCTATTCCCCCATTTTTTCCTTAATAAAGTTTTGGCTTATTTTCAGGTTTGGATGATTATGACTAATACTGACATAAACACTATTACATAGTTCTTTTTTCTTTTTAATAGAAAGTCTATAAATATCAATTCTAGTTGATTCATATTTTTGTTCAAATTGTCTATTAATTTTTTTGTCTGCTTGTTCTAATAATTACTGGATGACAATTTAAAATCTATGTGTAATTGTGTATTTCTCTGTTTTTCTATAGCTCCTTTTTGTTTTATACATATATATATGTATGTATATATATGTATATATATATGTATGTATATATATGTATGTGTGTATATATATATATAAAATACATATATATATATATATATTTTTTGGTCTTTTTGCTATTTCTTTGGGCTGCTCCGGCGGCATATGGAGGTTCCCAGGCTAGGGGTCTAATCGGAGCTGTAGCTGCCAGCCTACGCCAGAGCCACAGCAACGCGGGATCCGAGCTGCGTCTACAGCCTACACCACAGCTCAGGGCAACGCCGGATCGTTAACCCGCTGAGCAAGGGCAGGGACTGAACCCTCAACCTCATGGTTCCTAGTCGGATTCGTTAACCACTGAGCCATGACGGGAACTCCCTGTTTTACATATTTTGAAGCATGGTGAGTAAGTATATGCACATTGAGGAGTGATACGTTTTATGGAAGAATAGACTACTTAATTATAAATGATCTATTCTGATTACATATATTTTCTTCAAGACTACTTTGTCAGATATGTAGGCAAACATCTTTCACTGGCTTATTGTTTTCATGATAAATATCATATTTGAGGGGTCCCTAAATTTAAAACATCTCTCTTGTGAACATTCTTCACATTTATCCAAATCTCTCTTGTTCTTTCTTTCCTCTCTGCTCTTGGTTTAATCAAGTATTTTTTATTATTCCATTTAAATTCCTCTATTCACTTACTAACTGTATCTTTTTATATTACTTTTAGTGACTTTTCTGTAAATCATACTCTGAATTCTAACTTATCACAGTATTATATTTTAATAATGTTTTAACACCAAGCGTTTAATATAAGAAACTTAGGCCGGTAGTACTATATTTCCCTTTTACAGCCTTCCATTATTTACATTGCTATTGTCATTTATTCTATTTCCCTACATGTGGTATATTCCATACACTTTGCTTTATGTCTGCTTTATATAGGCAATTGAGTTTTTAAAAGAAAATTAGAAAAGGGATATTTATTATTATTTCTAGTGAACTTTCTTTTTTCTAATAAACTCAGTTTTTAATTAGATGTCATTTTCTCCTTTCTGAAGAACATCCTTTTGCATGTTTTTGTAATATATAATATGCTGCTGCTGATTTCCCTTAAGTTTCAACTGAATGCTGAAAATTCCTTATTTCATATTAATGTTTTGAGGGTTAATTTTTTTCAAGGTAGACAATCCTATGGTGACAGATTCTTTTTTTTTTTTTGCTTTTTAAATATGTCATTCCATTTTCTTATGCTCTCTGTTGTTTCTGATGAGAGTTCAGCAATAATTCTAGTATATGTTTTCCTTCATTTAATTTGTCTTTTTCTTCTGGCTGCTTTCAAGATTTATTTCTTCATCTTTTATTTTTAGCAATTTGACAACAGTGTGTGGAGCTCAGGTTTTCTTTGTATTTATCCTACTGTGGCTTATCTAGATCCTTGGTTCTTTGGGATGGTGTTTTTATCAAATGTGAAACATTTTGGCGCATATATATTAAAATATATTTTCTGCATCATTCTTTCTCTCCTCACCTTCTAGGACACCAATTACAAAAATATTAGAAAAATAAATTTATATTACCTCACTAGGAATTGCCTGAGATTCTGGCTTAATAATCTTTTCTTTCTGTGCTCTAGTTTGTATCATTTTTATTTATCTAGCTTAAAGTTTATTGATCTTTGCTTCTGTTCTTTTCAATGTACTGTCTATCCCATAACTTTTAATTTCATATATTTTAGTTTTCAGTTTAGTAGTTTTCATTTGTTTCTTTTCTATAGCTTTCAAATCTATTCTGACAATCTTCATCTTTTTACCTATTTAAGCCATATTTTATTTTTTATAATGATTTTTATTTTTTTCATTATAGCTAATTTACAGTGTTTGTCGCTTTTCTGCTGCACAGCAAGGTGACCCAGTCACACATAGATGTATACATTCTTTTTTTTCACATTACCATGCTCCATCACAAGTGACTAGACATAGTTCCCAGTACTACACAGCAGGATCCCAATGCTCATCCATTCCAAAGGCAAGAGTCTGCATCTATTAACCCTAAATTCTCAATCCATCCATTCCCTCCCCCTCTTCCTTGGCAACCACAAGTCTGTTCTCCATGTCCATGGATTTTCTTTTCTGTGGAAAGGTTCATTTGTGTCCTATATTAGATTCCAGATATAAGTGAAATCATATGGTATTTGTCTTTCTCTTTCCGACTTACTTCACTTAGTATGAGAGTCTCTAGTTCCATCCACGTTGATGCAAATGGCATTATTTTGTTCTTTTTTTATAGATGTTTAACCCATATTTTATAAAATATTTAAAATATTAAAAAATTTTAGCTGTCAATTCCATCATTTGGGGTGTTAGTGGGTCTGTTTCTATTAACTGATTTCTTTCTTGACTATGGTTCACATATTTCTGTTTTGTTGCATATTATTATTTTGTGTTATTATTTGTACTCATTTTGTGTGAAACACAGAATTTAAGATATGCTAAATATTTCAAATGGAATTAAAAGTGGCCCGTGTGAACTTCCATATTAGTTGTTTTGAAATGTCCAGTATAGAACTGTGAGTGTCTTAGAGTGACAAATTAAAAATATGACTTTAGATAAGGAACTTGTTTGGCAATGTCTATGAAATACTTCACTGGAACAGGAGGAGTAATTGACACAGACAAGACCCCCTGGGATATAGCCATTAAAAACCACCTGGCAATTTCTTAAAATGCAACCACTGAGCCAAAGGACTTGAAGGTTCTTTGCTGGAAGACTCCCCTCCCTACTGCTGCTGAGAGCTGTTCTGGACAGACACTGCTGGAGGCTCTGTCAGAACAGAAGGTGACTTCCTACTCATGCTTTTGCAAGACCAGTTGCCAGACTAGATATATTAGTTGATACTTAGAAGCCTCCTTTCCAGACTTTTCCTTGGAGTGGTTTGCTACTCTCTTTTCCCCCTACTTTGACTAAACTGTGTTGTGTGCTACTTGTGCAATAAACTGAGAGACTTGTGAATTGAATACTGGCTACTTTTCATACATCTCCAATCCCATGATTTTTATCTGGCCTCACCACTATGCCCTGCAACAAACACAGGACATAAATAATGTACAGGGCATGGTAGGTGATACATTGTAGAGATTCTTGGTTATATCCTTGTTCTCTGAATCTTGTTCTAACAGGCACATGGCCTTGGAGTTGTAGATATTGGTTTTACAGTTTAATAATTGGGTCTTGGGATTTGATCATGTCCTAGGGAAAATCTTCTGGAACATAGTTTGTATATCTAGAATGTGGCCCTTCCCACTTTTCAACAGAAAGCTTAATGTGCCAACCAAGCGTCTCTAACTTGGCAGAATTCACACTTCAAATTCTGTTTCCTCTGTGGTAGGTAGTTGTTGAAAAATATGGTTAGTTTCCTTGGAGTTCTTGTATTCTTGCCCAAGTGTGCATAATTTAGTGGGGAGCCATGGATTTGAAGAAAACTTATATTTTGAAGCTCTTTCCTCTGTAAATTTATTGTATCCAGGATTTCCTCCTTTAATTCGTAAGTGTTTTTGCAGTTGCCAACAACTCCTCTCATTTCTATGGCCAATAAAACCATGGCTTTCTGTTTAAGTTTTAGCTGATTCATTTATGTGCGTTGTGAAGTACCGTCACAGGAGAAGCCATATATACCCTCCGTCTCATTCACTGTGCTTTCCTTTTTGTGAGAGTTTAACAGAATACAGATTTTGATACCTTCAAAGAGTTGTTTTTATATTTTATCCGGAGTTTATAATTATTTGGGGAGAACTAGTTCAATACAAGCTTTTCTATTATTATCAGAAATAGAACGTCTGGCCCATTGATTTAGAAACCTGCTCCTTTGAATCATAAGGGTTCAGAAAGGATATGTCACTATCTGATAAGAAGGTTGTTCTACTGCCCTCTATTTACATTTGTATAGTTTTAAATTGATCCGTTTACATGTGTCTTTCTCTTAATATTTTACTTGAAGAAAATATTTTACTATTTAAAACTTCTATTTCTAGTCTCAGGATTAATTCCCAGGTGGGAAACGAAATGATTTTTTTTTAAATATGGTTTTTCTAATTGAGTATGTTTACAAAGATCATATTATGGCATAACCTGTGGAAAGATTGCTCATTCACTCTACTCCTGGGTTATCCAGAGATGTTGCTGATCCATGCTTTGTTCTAAATGTTTGAGCCTTCTTAGAAGATCTTGAGATTATCAAGGCCAATGGCAACAATGCATGGTGGGTCACAAGGAATGGTAGTGAGTGTCCTTCAGACTGTGGAAAAACTCTCTTAGGCAACTTAAATTCTCAGTATAGAGAATTCTCCAGGGCATCAAATGTTTACATAAGAACCTTTTTAATTTTTATTTTCTGGAATAATGTTGTTTGTACTTTATCTTAGCAGTAATGGCCACTCTTTTACTTTTTGATATAAAAATTCGGAACTAGCTGCTGGTTAGCCGTAACAAAATACTTACATGATCATAAAAAACTGAAATCTAATTAAAGGTGCTTGTTACAAATTGCTTCACAGTGATTCAAAAAACGAAACATGAAATGTAGAATATAAAATATATAACTGGTAGGAGTGGTTTATATGATTACAACTCAACTTTACATGTAGTCATAAAGAATAAAATAATTAATTAGAAACAATACCACATGGTAAATCAACTATACTTCAATGAAGAAGACAAAAATTTTTTAAAGAATAAAATTATTGAAGGAATCCTTAATTTCCTATTCCTAAAATATTGGCCTAAGTTCAGAGAAAATACAAATATAAAATTCAATTACAATGTTTGCTTATTTATTTATAGCCATGACTATGAATTGCATTGTGTAACTCATTTATATTATATATTATTATTATATTATTATAATATTATATTATTTATATTAAATGCATGATATTTTATGAAGTCATCTCATACCATCAAAAAAAGTCAGTGCAATGAGATAACATCCTATAATTGATATGGAGGCTGAGAGAAGAAGAAAACCATGTAGAGACACAGTTCTGTTTTATAATCTCTTTATAGTAATACTGACTAATATGATATCAATTTTATGTGTAATTTTGTAACCTCTATTTATAATATTATAAAGTTGTTATAGTCATTCAACAACAATTATTGAGGCAATAAATTCACACATACAATAAAAAAAACTGAATAATAAATAATCCTAAGCTTGTGGAGTCTATAGTGTCATAAGGAGACAGACAGTAAAGGAATGTAATAGCGGCTATAACAGACACTTGTGCATCTGTCAAGCCATAGACATGTTACATCTGCATGTATAATACTCTTTATAATATTTTTGTTGTGTAGTATTTTATACATAAAGAAAATTATAGAGACTGAATATTACCCATACATTCTATCTATGGTTTGTCTATTACAAATTCCTAAAATTTTGAGTCAAAAAATTTTTATATATAAAATATTCCAGTAAACTTGAACTTCTTCTTGTACTCCCTCCCTCCCTCTCCCTGAAGATAATCAGTGTAGAGAGTTGTTATATTAATTCTCTGCATGTTTTTGAAATTTTGACTACATGTTTTTATACCAGGACCAACATGTATCCTTGCCCGGTATTTTTTTTTTTAATGTTCACAACTGATTTTATCATTTAACATTATCTTTGAGACATTCATCTGACAAGGTCTACCTTATTCATTTTCACTGTTGAAATTCATACATGAATATATCGCTATCTATTTACTAATCAGTGTTCCAGTTAATGAATATCTAGTTGCTTCCAATTTTTTGCTGTTACAAACAGGACCACTACAAACATTCTTGCTTGTTTCCTTATCTATAGTTCTAAGAGCAAAACTACCTCTAGTGTATATAAGCATGGAATTGCTGTGTTTTAAGAGATACAGATTCTCAGCTTTATCAGATATTACATTACAAATCTCAAATTTTTTGTAGCAATTTTCATTTTCACTTAGTATGAAACTATGTGTTTTCCTATATTTTAACAATATTTGGTATTTCAGACTTTTAAATCTATTGGGTATCAGGTTGCTTAATGTGAATTTCCTATTTATTAATAAGGTTGGTTGATATATATATATATTAATCATTTACGGTTCTTCTGTAAATTGTGGATTTTGTTTTTTTCCCCCTTTTACAATAAAATAGATGGGCCTTTTTTATTTGGAGGATTGGTTGGTTTTATATATTTCTTAAGTCTATCTCAATAGTAGGAGTGAACAATTGATAGCACATATGGAGAAAAATGTACTCAAAAATGTTCCATAGAACACAAGTAGGCTGTCAACATCCCACCTACACTTACCATGTATGGTGAAATTGCATACACACACACACACACACACACAGATACACACACACTTCTTGGATCACATCTTAGAAGGTAGGTGTCTCCATAGAAATGGGAAATTAGTTCATTTACACAAGCTGTAATACACATCAGATCTAGAGAGGAAACAAATACATCTGGATTTCCCATGTGAAAGAAACAGATTAATCTTGAATGATACTAGGGCACAGAGACTTTGGCTGATGGTTCTCTAGCCTGGGGATGTATAAACCCAGACAGAAATTTGAAATAATCACTTTCGCCTTTGTTGCCCATCCATCTCTTTCTCTGTTCCTCTGTAGTTTGAAGTCTTTTGGCATCTCATCTTTTCTGCTCTGCGATGGCTCAGCTCTCTGAGTTTGGCCTTAGCTCTCCACTCCAGTGAGCACGGATATATATTGCTGTCAGTTGTCAAGAGAATAACAATGTGATTCACACTAATGTGAGAGTTTCTGATTACATTCCAAGATGGCTTATGTGTCCAAGGTTACCAACGACTAACGGGTAAAATTTAAAAGAAGGTCGGGATATGCATTAAGTAAAATATTGCTAGGCACTAAGCTAGTATCATGTATTTTAATTTTTAGCTTTCAGAGTACTTGTGAAAGAGATATAAATATGCTTACTCTTTCCATAATGTAGAAGCAAATTCAGGACATATGTGGTAGGAGGTTGGCCATGGGAATCTGTCTTTTGCCCATCAGTTACATTACTAGGATAGGCTACATAAAAGACCTCTTTCTTGCCCTGATGCATGTTGGTGCCACATGTCTTTTTGGTTCTTAAGGATAGAATTCATCTCACTCTTTCAAGTCACTAAATTTTTCCTCTTGTCTATCAAGGATAAGAAGGAGTAAAAACTTGACACAACCTTTGGAAATTGTATTGACCATGTTATACAACAGTGACAGATTTTATAAATTATAAATTATTTTAAAGCAAAAATATATTTTCAAATAGTTAACCACCTCAGATATGATCACAGATTGAAACAATGCCAAATAAAATACACAATTTGAATTGTATAGCAGAGCTATCTATAAGAGGTAAAATGGCCAACTCAAATATTGACTAAATTGTAAACTTAGTTTGTACTTGAAGTTTTCTCAAAAACTCTCTTTGTAAGTTTACCAACATTTCCTTGAAGCTGCTCACTTTTATAAAATCTGAGTCAACTCAATTTAATAAAACTTTAGTGTGCCTTGACTTTGAACTACATCCTGCGTTAGGCATTTTGGAGTACAAAAAAAGGGCGCACAGAGTTCTTCCCTTCAGCTACTTGCAGCAAAGTAGGTCTCTAAAACAGAAGCAGCAAACTTAGATATCCAGAGGCCAGGAAGGCGACATGAAACTGCTAGTAGTATAAAAGGACATGGAGTGGTTGGACTTATAATAAATTGGAGAGCAGAGGTAACCATCCAACAAGGTCAACAATGAATTACTCAGCTTGGGCTCATTCTTGCCATGCAGCAACACAGACCCATGGTAGCCAGATCTTGTCATTTTTTTTTTCCTCAAGAGCATTTTTAGGTGAAATATGATTTCTAACATCGACAAAAAATTTTAAATTAAATGCTAAAAATATCAGAAGTTAAGTATAGCATATACACTGAAAAAAATTAAAACTACAATGTTAAAGTATATGCCTGGAATATTTATCTCATTTCAATTAGAATAATTAATCAGTCCTTTTCTAGGCACTTTCATTCAAATGAAAATGATCCATTATCTCTAAATTACCAGATCTGCTATAGATTGAATACGTCTTCCCAAAATCCATAGCCCTAATCCCCAGTGCTATGCTATGTGGAGGTGAGGTCTGGGGGAATTAAGTAGTTCGTGAGGGAAGAGTCCTCATGGATGAAAGACATGAGAGAGATGTCTAGGATAAGCTACATAAAAGACCTCTTTCTTGCCCTGATGCATGAGAGAGATGATCCCTCAGCCATGGGAGGCTACAGTGACAGTGTGACCACCTGAAAGCCACAGAAGGGAGTTTTCACAAGGAATGGCCCTGATATCTTGGACTTCTACACTCCAGATTGTCAAGAAATAAAGTTCTGTTGTTTCAGTCACTCGGTCTATGGTATTCTGTTATGGCAGTCCAAGACTAAGACAAGATCCAAAATATATTTTTTTCTATTTCCATCTTATGTTTTACTCAGCAGCATTTGTCAAACATGATCATGCCTTCCTTGTAGCACTATATTTTCTTACCTTTCCTCCAGGTACATTGGCAACCCCTTCCCAGTCTCCCATGTGGCCCTATTATTCTGAATGATGTTCATATGTGGGTGTTACTTACCTTTGTGTCTCCAGTCTACATTGCTCTCCTGTGACTCACATCCATATATCTACTTGGATGTCTAAAGGTATCTTGATTTTCCTCTAATCTTATTTCTTCTTGAGTCTCTTCATTGCAGAAAATGGCGTCAGTTGCTTAATCTACTCACTTCCTTAAGGTATAAATCTGAGATTCATCCTTGATATTTTCCTCTCAGATATGTCCATTTCTCTCTACATTTACTGTGACCACACGAGCCATGTCTACCATCATCTTTCAACTTGTTTACTAAAAAAGCCCTCTCAATACACTTCCTTGAATAGATCTTTGCTTATTCTGACAGAGCAACCAAAGATCTTTTGAAAATGTAAATCTTATGATGTACATTTCTACTTTAAAAACTTTAGTGCCTTTCTAGGATCTTTGGGTAAAATTCAAAATTCTTACAATGGGTAGTTGGCTCTGGATAATTTCACCTCTGCGGCTTCTAATACCACAGTCTGTCCTGATCAGTACACTCCATCTGAATTTATTTCCTCCAGCAAACCAAGTCTCATCCTATGTCTGAAATATAAATATACACACTAAAACATTTAGAAAGACTTTCTTTGTCTAGCTGCCATAGGATTTCTATGGTATCCCAGCCCTTCAACTAAAATCTCCTAGCCAATGTCAAGGTCAGGAAGTCTGGTGGAATGTTGGTAAACCCCTATATACATGACCTATAGCCATCATCTAGAACATCCCTGAGAAACAGAAAACTGTAAGGAAGGTCTTTCACTCATGTGAGTGGCTTTTCTGATATCAATGTTTTCCTATTTTATTCTAATACAAACTTTTATCCTATTGATTGCCTTATTTTTTATTTTATTTTATCATTTTATTATTATTCTTTGCTTTTTAGGGCCACATCTGCAGCATATGGAGGTTCCCAGGCTAGGGGCCGAATGAGTGCTACAGCTGCTGGCCTACGTCACAGCCACAGCCATGCCAGATCCAAATCTCAGCTCACAGTAATGCCGGATCTCCGACCCACTGAGTGAGGCCAGGGATTGAACCCACATCCTCATGGATACTAGTCAGACTGGTTTCTACTGTACCACAGTGGGAACTCCAAGCTTATTATTTTTTTTAATAGAGCATTTCCCAACACATGATCTACAGAAATTCTTGCATTGTATATCCCATTTAGAAGATCAAATTATCCAGAAATGGACCTAGGAGAGCCAAAGAAAATCTGCATATATCCTTTTTTTCTGCAAATATTTATTGAGTTCTTACCATATGAGAGATGTTGTAGTAAGTTTCTTGGAAATACTAACAAGGAAAAAATAGAAACCTTTCATGAGCTGTGGACCAATTCGGGAGACAGCTATAAATCAAATAATCTCACAAATAACAGGTACTATTATAACTGAGATACTTATTAGGAAGAAAAGGGTCAAAATGCATTGAGAGAGTATGACAGAACATTGGCCTAGTGTAGGGAGCTTAGGAAAGACTTCCTTGGAAGTAATGTCTACTAAGTCAAGATTTTAATCAGAAGGAAGAGAGTTTTGGGAGATGGGAAGAAGGAGAACTTTCTAGGCGTGGAAATAGCATCTGCAAAGGCCCTGAACCACGTATATTCAAGAAGCTGAATGACGACCAGTGTCCCACAACAGCCAGAAGTAAAAAATTCTGTAGAAGATGTTAGTAAGGGAACAGGCTGGGAGAAGATCCACCCATATGTTATTCTGGAGTTCAACAGACAGCTTCTTAAAAGTTTTAAATATTCTGTTTTACATTTTTTTCCCTCTTCACTCATCAAAATTTTATATAGAAAAAGGAAGACATAAATAAAAGTGTCTATGGGGTATTTGCTTATTAAAGTAATTTATGTTACCTCTTGTACAAATTAAAATTTGAAAAGTCTAAAGATTAACACAGATTTTTAAAATGAAATACTTTGCCTGCAGTTTTTGTTTTGTTTTGTTTTTTTAAATCTTAGTGAGTAGACGTGGGCTGATTCCGAGGTGAATTCTCTAGCCAGTACCAGTCTGAACCAGCTGTCAAGTCAGAAGCAAATGTAACCTGTTGTCATTATGTTATATGTTTCACCTAGAAATCATTTAAGAAGAGTAAATTTGCTGCCAGACCATCCTTAATGCATTCCTAATGTGCAATGAAGTCATGCACCTTCAGCCTTGCTAAGATTGCTATTTAGCACATCACAAAGGGCTTTTCAAATGTAGACAGGTATGAAAAATGAGCAAGTGGAGGAAAATCAGAAAGTGTGTGAGAATTGATCATTATAAGAGCTATTCAGCCAATTCTTTTAATAATATGTAAGAGGCTAAGGAGCTACCATAACAAGAGCACTTAAAACACTGTGTCTGAGCCAAGGACCTCATCACTGATACAAGTTTTGATAAAGCAACCTGACTTTGGCAATTTAATCTATAATAACAACAACAATAGCAAAATACATTGTGTTATAAATATTCTCTTCTCTATCTCTCTCTATATGTATACTTGTACACATGTACATTTTCATACAGGGATATACATATAAGAATGCTCATAGCAACATTGTGAGGACAAAAACTTGGCAACAACCTAAATTGTCATCAGTAAAAGAAGGGTTGCATGAATTATGATAAAGCCAGGCTGTTAAGTATTTATAATAGTGAAACATATCTGTGTGTTTTCCTGGAGAGATGTCCATAAAATAATTAAGCAAAAAGGCAACTGGGGTATGTAACACAACCTCATTTTGGTAAATAAACAAAATACGTATGTTTACATAAAGTTTTAGTATAAATGTAAAATGTGTTCAAGGATAACTATTTTATTAAATCAGTTGGGCTTAGTAAGATTCAATCACGGGGAAAAAAAATCTTTCTTGACACTCGCTATGTTGACACTTTCTTTCCCAGATCTATGTGCAATTTTAGGTAGGTCCCTTAGCTTTTATAGTCCCTCTAAGATAATTTTTAGAAGTCCTCTGACAATGGACTCTCCTGTGAATCAATAGGAAAACAAAAACCAAAGGTAATTTAAAAATGGGCCAAATTCTTTCTAAACATACACTCTGCAACAGAGTATATCAAAATGGTCAATACAAATATCTAGTGAACTGGAATATATCTGTAACCAGTGACCCAGCTATTCTTAGGTTTATATCCATCAGAAATGTGTATATACGTTCATCTAAGGACATGTACCCAAATGTTCATAGCAGCACTCTCTGCATGAGCTGAAAGCTGGAAACAATCCAAATACCCATCAACAGTAGAGAGATTTAATAAAAAAAAAAAAGTTGGAACATAATTTATGAAAAGACAACTTTCGTAGGCAAGCCAAAGAGACATGTCTTCCTCAAATCGCACTGCATTGCATTTATCTACTTCTCTATTTCCATAACACTCTGTCACGCTGTTACTTACCCCCTGGGCCCCCCACTGGTCCTCCCAGCCAGAGGAACATCTACACAGACTGTAAAGCTAACTAAAGTGTTATTCATCCCACTGGATACTTTCTGCTGCAGCAAAAATCTCATTATCTGCATTCCCATTCTGTTATATTTGTTTCACCTCCCTTCCTGATGACAGCATAACAAAGTGGAAGAAAGTCATCCTCAAACATACGGATGGGGCTTCCACCACAGCAGTGCTAGTAGAAAGGACATCCTTGAGGAGCAGAGATGAACTTATTTCCTCCAGACTGAAATGAAAGAAACAGTCTTTTCTCTTGCTTGAGCTGTGGTCTCTGCTAGAGTTGTTGAACAAATAACCTAGCAAGGAAAGTCTTGTAATATTAACCACCCACTAAGGACTACAAGTCAAGAAGGTTTCCTTCCTTTTGTAACTGCTCAAAATGTCCAGTTTTTATTTTATTTTAGTCTTTGTTTGTTTCTTTGCTTTAGGGCTGCACCCATGCACATGGAAGTTCCCAGGCTAGGGGTCAAACCGGAGCTGTAGCTACCAGCCTATACCCCAGTCATAGCAACGCCAGATCCAAGCTGCATCTGTGACCTCCACCACAGCTCATGGCAATAACAGATCCTTAACCCACTGAGCGAGGCCAGGGATCAAACCCGCATTCTCATGAATACTAGTTGGGTTCGATTCCATTGAGCCACAAGGGGAACTCCCTCAGAATGTCAGACAGCGATATCCTCACTTTGTCACAAATACCATTTCGATTAGTTTATCTAGATGCTTAAGTCTTCCTAAGGCAGTGCCCATCATTAGGCTTAAGTTGTTTCGGATAGGATTTCCCCCTCCACCCTGCCCAGTTCTAAAACATTTCTTCTGAAAAATCTATACTGGAAGTTTGTCTTACTTTCACATCTGATATCTATTTATCGGCACCTCTGTCCAAACTAAGGGAGGAACAGTTCTGTTCTATTTTAATATTCTATATGACATCTTTCAAATGTATGAAGACTGGTGAGAGCAGGTGTTTCACTGGCCATTGCATACAGTCCCAGACATTCACGAAGCACCTTCTTTGTGCCAAAGACTATAGGAGGTAACAAGGATACCACAACCAGATTCCTACCCCATTGTTACTCTCATGATTAAGGCAAAACAAACATCAGAGGAATAACCTAACCCTGAAATATTGTTTAAACAACATTTAATATTCTCTCAGGAAAAATATCAAAGAAGAACCAGTATAGTTTTGATGTTTTTCTTTTTTGCCTCATTTGGTACCTGCATTCATGCTCTGATCCTCACTGTTTTAGGTTAGGGACCAAACAAAATAAGTTTCCTTCATAAATCCTCTATTTATAAAACTCTCTTTTTACTCTCTATGAGCTTAGACGTGGCATTGTTTCAAATACACGAAAAAAAATTGGTTGGCATTTTTAAACATGTTTCAGATGTTTGAAAAGATCTAGTTTAATAAGAGACATTATCAGAAGCCTGAAGGAGTTTCTGACCCTCGGCATATTTCTGGAAGACAGTGTCGAGTCATGTAACGAGAATTAAGGTTATTTGCTATCGGGCAAAATGGACTCATTCTTTTAGATCTGTGACTTTGGCTAGTTTACTAAACTTCCAGAATTACAGTTTGCTTACCTTTAAAAAGATGATGACACAGACTACTTTATGAAGTTGCGTAGTGGTTTCAGAGATAAAATATGCACAATGCTTACCATCAAACACTCTTGGTTTCCTTTCTTAGCTACTTATCTGACTGGATTAATAAGACTCATTCTTCTCCAAATATTTAAAAGTTTTCCAGTTGAAAAACACTTTGTCTTAAAAATCAATTTGGTATTGTAAGTACATTTTAAAATAATAAATAAAACAGTCCATAGAGACCTAACTATTTCGCAAGCACTAGGATATTAAGGACTTGTAGATTAGGGCAGGAAGCAGAAAGGCACAAAGAGAAGAGGCCTCACCTTCCATGCTCATGGATTTATATGAATAATAAGAGTTTCACTTGGGGTTGGCCATTTTATCAGGATCTATACCAAATAAGAAGAAATAAATGCACACCTAAGATTGGAAAAGATTCTCTATCAAATGATTAAAAAAAAGGACACTTCTTTCATTTTTTATCTTTTTGACAACTTGATTGGGGAGTGGAAAATGGCCCTACTTAAGAAAAGTAAGCGAAGTATTGGCAGGCAGTGACTTTAAATTGCACATTAAACTAATCCAGGGCTATGCCTTAATAAAGGCTAGGGCTGGGAATTCTTATGGATTTTCTAGCTCATTGCTGGGACAACATTGAAAGGCAATAAATGTTCTATTACTTACACAAGCTGCTAGTTTTCAGAAAATTAGTCACCAGTGACCTTTTACCCTTTGTCTTGCTCTCCTTCTCAGTAACTGTACCTGATCTGAATCAAATGCAGACCAGTAAGTTTCTCTGATAACCTGCTACAAATCTAAACAACTGGGTTTGGGTATTGGCAATAACACCAACCTTTCAGGAAGATGTGCAATTCCATACATTTATTTCACCTGAAACAAAAGCTACATCCCCAAGTTATTGCTTTAAGTTACTGTTTTAAGTTAATTAAATCTCATTTCCAACAAATAAGTCCAAATAAGTTGAACATGAAAATGACATTTGGCTAAAAGTTTTTAATTTCTATATACCTACCCAACAATAAGCAGGAGTTTGGGTATATGAGCAATGGGGGTGGGCAACCATGAGGTGGAGGGGGCTGGTGTCTGAGGGTTGATATTGGAGGGGAACAGAAAAGGAGAGAAGTTACGTGATTTGGGGGCACCGATCCTTATATTGAATTATATTGATTAGTTTTCCAGTTAGCAGGGAGACCTCCTTCTGACCCTATTTTCAGGGTCACTAGATCATAATGCAATCTCACGAAGAGGCTAGGATCCCTCCCCATATTGCTTTCCAAGGAAAGTATGGACCTGAAAATCGTCCATTTAAAGTGTTCTCTTTTTTCCTTTTGCTGGACTCTACCTAACAAATGCATATATAAATTGCATACGCAGTGTAATAACACATGGTGCAATGGACACAAGATAAGATACAAAAATGGTTCCAACCTTTTGCAAAAAGGCTATCTTAGAAATTGAATCTCGTGAGAGGCATTTCATCTGAATCAGGAAAATAAAATGATAATATCTGACAAACAGGTGGGTCTGCTAAAAGACCCCTTATTGGAGAAAACTTAAATGTGTATTAAAATATGGTTGAAGCATACGGCAAAGCAAAGACTTATAGGAGATAGTCTTGGTTTATTCATGTGCATTTTCATCTTAGGCCAAATATACAATTAAGTGGCAGACAAAATAATTATGTTTCTATAAATATTTATGAACCAAAAATATACTTTTTAAAAAGATGATGGATAATTTCAAGACTTTCTAAGTCCTACACAATTTTCTTTATATGAAACTTCCTGGAAAGTCAATGGTTTAACAAGGCATGTACTATACTTCATGAGAACAGACAAAGACATTTTGACATCATGTGGACAAAGCAAATGGCACTTTTCATGTTTCAACTAATTGTATTGACACTGGACTACCGTACTAACAATCAGTAGTATTGTGTCATTTGACATGCCATTATAACTATTTGTTAGGGTCTGTTGATGCTTTTGAATCTGTTTCCTTACCTGATATGCCTCTATGTCTTCATATCTTACTTGAATAAATGGAGCTGTTCCATCTTTGGACATTGACTTGTCTGTAATGTAGTAACCCACACTTCTGGATCTATGCCTAAGTAGCAGGTCACTCTTACCCCCACTTCTTCTCCCTTAGTCTTTATAGGCATCCTTACTATTTGGTTGTTAATCTAACTTTCTCTTCCTTCAGAGAGATCCTGGGCTACTAATATCACTCTATGAATCAAAATCTTTAGTTGACTCGTTAGACTTTGCCAGTTCATATCACCGGGAAAGTGCTATAGAAATCACTATAGAAAACAGTGTGGAGGTACCTTAGAAAACTATACATAGAACTACCATATGACCCAGCAATCCCACTCTTGGGCATACATCTGGACAAAAATTTCCTTGAAAAAGACACATGCACCCGTATGTTCATTGCAGCACTAGTAACAATAGCCAAGACATGGAAACAACCTAAATGTCCATCGACAGATGATTGGATTAAGAAGATGTGGTATATATACAAAGTGGAATACTACTCAGCCATAAAAAAGAACAAAATAACGCCAACTTCTTTTAATTAATTCAGGTTATTATATAATGTATGAATATAAATAAAATATATGTGGTATGGATGCTGCTGAAAGACAGAATAAATAGGAGAATTGCTAGAACCACAAAAATTCAACATGATCAAATAATTCTCACCAACCAACAAGCAAGACTCAACCAGCTGTACCCAAGTCCTCAAAAAGTGTTTCAGAGCATACCAATTCTCCATGTCACTGTCTGCTCTCATTGTCTCAAACTGTCAGAAATGTCAATGAAGGGCGAGAAAGAATATTTTCCATATTTCAAAAATTGCCTTCATATCACTGTCCCTGATGATTTTTCACCCAAAAGTACCCATGTGTTTCCATCAATGTATTTTTCCCCTGTCAAACACATAATGAGCCTAGACTCCCTAGGTATGAGATGAAAACAGCGCACTGGCTGTGACTTTGATCACATTAATTTCTTGGGCACAATCACGTTCAACAGAGCAAGTGTAAAGCCCCAAAGTGGGGAGCTGGCTACACTGCTGCTGGTAGTCACATGCCCACAGGAAAATATGTTGAAACCAGCCATGGTGTCAGTTTAGACTTCTATGAATAAAGGGAGAGCTATATAGAGAGAAAGAGATCTTGGCAGAGCTCTCTTTTAGCCCCACTTCTCACTGAAGGCCTTGAGTGTCCTGTTTTATTTATATGATTTTGGTTGAGTAAATTAGTAAAAAAAAAAAAAAGAGAGAGAGAGAGAGAGATTGAAACCTGGATAGTGAACCCACAGATATAATTGAGATCTTAGTTTGATATTTACATCTTAAGTCATGTGTAGAGGTTTGTCTTTGGCAGAAAATTGTATGCCTGTCACTCACCCATGATGCCTCAGCAATTATAACATGATCTGTGCTATCTTGTATGCTTCATTTTCTGTTTTTATATTTTGTTTTATTTATAATATAGTTATACTCAAGAATGAGTAGAAATAATCTTGGCTTATTGTCCTGAACAGTTTATTCCTTACTCAAACTACTGCTGATTTAAAGTCTCCTTTTTCTAAAATATCAAAATAGGTATCTCTTAAGCAGTTTTACTTCATGTTTTAAAGAAGAGGACTAGAAAAGACAAAATGTCATCAGTTTTGACCAATATTCTGATGAAATTACCTTATAATCATTATCTAATGCTTTTGGAAGTCAAATTTAACTGTAAAAAAATTAACATGCAAATGTCTCAAATTTTTTCTTCTATTAATTTTTTTTAGTTTTATTCATGGTTTGGCTGGAATGGCCACCTTTTACATGGCAGAAATTGCTGTTTTTTAGTGTATATATCACTAAATATCAATAACTTAAAATGAGATAATTAGCCAGTCAATTTGTTACACAGAACACCAAGAAATTTTAAAGGTAAAAATCTATTAACTTGAATATGAAGACCCCTAAATAATCTCAGCTATAATTAACTTTCCATCAAACAGGATACAAATTTTTCCTTAAAAAAAGTTGAATAGATTGATAAAATTATTTGATCAGTTTACCCAATCAGCAGTCTTTCTGAAGCATCCATATTCTATGTTAGATGCCATATAAAGTGAGGGACACCAGAGGTAATCAATATTAGACTTTCCCTCAAGGAGCCCATGGCTTGATTTATAAATCTGGCTTAGAATGCAGTATATTTAGGAATGATCAAAATTTACACATCAAAATTTCCTATAGAATGGTGACAGATTCATCTATGTCTTATTTTCATGAAACCACATTTGAAGAAGCATCTGGCTGGTTCTGCTGCAAGAGATAAGCAATTCTAGCTCCTGAAAGTAGACAGGAATTTAGTGCAGGAACGTGACCTTGCAAGCTTAGAGGAGTGGGATTTCCACAATGCCTTGAGAAAAGACTGCAGACGCCTGACACCAGGGAAGCCAAGCCCTATACCCTTGGGGACAGCAGAGCCCAGGGAGGCTGCGGAAGAACCTCAGTTTTCAAGAGGGCTCTTCCCTACCTGTTCTTCAAGGTTCGGAAAGTTCTGCCAGCCCTGCGACCAATGCCCCTTGACACCCACTGAGCAAATGCTCAGGCAAGGATGCTCATTGTCTCCAAGATTACCCCTGTGGGCAGCACCAGCTGAAGCAGTAGGAATAGAGCGCTTTGGTTCTGTCTTTACAATCCCATGCAAGTTCAAGTTCTTCTGTGGGCAGCACCAGTTGAGGCAGTGGGAATAGAGTCCTTCAGTTCTGTCTTTACAATTTTCATGCAAGTTCAAGTTGGTCGGGATCTCATTCATCCTGAGCTCTGCTTATGAAAGACTCTAAATCAATTAACTTTCCAGCCATCCAGACTCTGGAATCTAGGGATGTTCACCAGAAGAAGACGGGGATGGGGGCTGCATGGTACCACACCACACCCGCCATAAACTGCACCTACACTAAAATTCTCAAAATTTTCTTCAAGATCTTTTAGTTAATTAAAATACAAAGATAATGTGTGTGTCCACGAGGCATAAATTCCTCTCAAACTTTGTGTTCCCTGCACAGCCTCTACTGCTCTCTTCTGGGCTGACACATGCTTACCTCCTTCAGGAATGCCTAATATCCACAGAGACTTTGCTTCCTCCAGGACCCTTTGGCCATCCCACTAGGGGGCCTGGGCCTACCTAAGTCACAGTACTTTATCTTCTGTGAATACATTGGTTTTGTATTGTGTGTTTCGCTGGCATGACTATAAGCTCATTGAGAACATGAAATGAGCCTTGTGTTTCAAGTATCTAATTTATTGCCTGCTACGTATGGTACAAAAACAAACGACTGGGCACTTTTAAACATGACAACTTATTTTATTTTATGTAAATATCATTTTTTTAATTACTAGACCTCCTTCATGTATGGATTTATTCTACAAGCACTGATTAACAGTCTGCTAGGTATAATGCATGGCAGATGGTGTGTGGTCCTGCAGATACTCGAACTGTAAATTTAAACCTATCTCTACCCCTGATTTTTAAATAGTATAAAATAATGTTTATTTTCCTGACCTTTCTATATGGTTTAACTTTCCCAGTATGCTACATAAAAAAAAAATCCTTTAAAAAAAAACCTCACTTGTTTGCAGCATGTTGGCCTCTGTGAGAGAAAAGAACTAGGAGGAGAGGTGCCCATGAAAAAGCAGAAAACAGGAAAAGTTTGGTTCTAGTTCTCTTATTGATTTGCTTTGAGACCTTGAACCAATAAATCACCTTACATAACTATATCACTATTTCTCCATTTTCAAAGTAAGCCTAATTTTAGTTTTTGTTGCTTAGCTGAAGGAAAACTCAAACTCCTTGAAATCTTAACAGAAAGGATAAAGAGAATAATACACAGAAATTCTCTCTGAACTCTTTAGAGAAACTGGCTGTATAAATCCAAGATAGGATTGTAATTACATGGGCACCATGGGGCAATAGTATTTAAGAAGGCTTCTCAGACAGACAGACATGGACTCAGGATTCACGAGGAGCTGGAGACTTGACCTCCTAGTACCTCAATTCCCTTGTGTTTAAAACTATTAAAATACTAAAAACTAATTTCCATCTCTAAGAGTTATTTCGTGTTAAATATATTATTTTGTGCTTTTTTTTAGTTGACTGCAGACCTTGCATAAATGTAAGCTAAAGGGTGCACAAAACAGATGCATACAGACAAGCACATTCCCTCGAGTTGAAATATTAACTCATCTTAGTGTGTTGCATTTGGTTTCCTAGAATCATGTGGTATTTTACAAAATGCCTACTTTAGAAAAAAAAAAATGAAGGTATCAAGGTATTGATTCTTTCATTAGGATATTATTATCACATCATGCTGTTTTTCCTAAGAAAGCAGCAGTGTTCTTTTGCCTACATTCCCTTCAGCATTATGAAAATGTCTCACACTTCTCTCCCATAGCCATTATATCATTGCAATAAAGTGTTCGTATACCCCCCTGAAAACGCTTGGCATGTACGCATGATTCAAATGACAGATTTATACTTAGATGCAGAGACTTAAAATAAAACCAGTGGATTAAGTTTTATCATGGATCATTGTATTGAAACAGCCAGGTGTAGTGGAGTCTTACACAGAAAACAAGAAGCAGAAGATACAAAGTCGCTGCAAAGATGATATTTTGAGGAGCGTGATTAGGATCTTTCCTTTATCATATTATTATTATATCATCATAATATCATATCATATTTCCATATTATATCATATCATATCAATTTCCTTGAAATTGTTTAAGTTTCATTTATGGTGTGTCTTTGCTAGTTTCTTTTTAAATTTTTTATGTACGTAGAACTTACATGATGGCTAAGTTTAAGCCATCAAATTGGCATGAGAGATAAATAGCCTATGAACAGTAGTCTTCAGAGTTAAAACTGTTTAACGTTGTGCACGTTTTATATGTTTAAAAGTTTGTGGAGTAAACAAACCCTGTTTAGTAATAAAAGGCAACCACAGACTTGCTTAAGAAAATAACCATATAGATTATATATTAAACGGTTAAGACAGAAAAGAGAAATCATAACTGTTTGCTTTTAGCCTCCAATGAAATAAGAACAAAAATTGAGTAAATGCTTACAGACTTTTATGGCAATTCAACAGAGTCATTTTATGCCAGTTAAAGCTAACAATTAAAAGGAAGTGCCTTGAATTTTGTACATTTTGTGTTTCTTTTTCAAAATTTGTCTTAGTAATTAACTTCCATTAATTGTATTTTACAAAAAATGTAGTCTGTAAGGTACCAGAATAAAAATATGTATACATAAATAACAAACAAGGTGGAAACTACTGCTCTAATTTATTTTCTTCAGTAGTACTGCAAGACATGTAGAACAGAAACTACTCAAACTCAGTTACATATGGGAAAGACTTATCTCTAAGAGATTATATGATATCATTCAGGTCACAGAGCAAGCAGGTGTTAAAATCAAATGCCAAGTTTTATTATTCCATATCTTACACTCTTCCCTTAGAGCACACACTACTGAGAATGTTACACCCTATGCTAAAACTCTGTTTATCTAGGTAACCTAACCTTGCCTAGTTATTAGCAGCGTGGGGAGAAACATCAAGAAATTACAAGGCGACATTATCTACCTATCTATCATCTATCATTCATCTGAAGACAGACCTCAAAAAGAACATTTAAAAATTGTCTAAGTATCAGAGGAAAGGGAACAAAGATCAAAGTTGAAATACTTTATGTGAGTATAAGGAAGAAGAAGAGGAGGTGAAATGTGTGTGTGTGTTTAAAATAAGTGGAGAGGGGAGTTCCCATTGTGGCTCAGCAGTAATGAACCTGACTAGCATCTAAGAGGACACAAGTTTGATCCCTGGCCCCACTCAGTGGGTTGAGGATCCTTTGTTCCAGTGAGCTGCCATGTAGGTCACAGATGTGGCTCAGATCTGGCATAACTGTGGTGTAGGCCAGCAGCTACAGATCTGATTTGAACCCTAGCCTAGGAAGAAGTTCCCATTGTGGCTCAGTGGATCAAGGATCCCGTGTTGCTGCAAGCTGTGGGGTAGGCCACAGCTTCAGCTCCAATTTGATGCCTAGCCTGGGAACTTCCATATGCAGCAGGTGCAGCCATAAAAAGAAAAAGAAAAAAAGGAGTGGAGAAAACAATTATTAAACAGGAAGACATCTAAAATTGATATAATTAAATGTTGAACGTTTCTTTTAGTGACCACCAACTGAGAGTTAGTATGGCAAGGAAGTCCTCAAGTTAGATTTTACATTTCCTGAATGGGCTGCCTGGTCTGAGGCCAGGGTTTTAATTTCACCATAGTCATAAAAAAATAAAATAAAATAAAATAAAACACTGCCTGGTTTATAACCAGCTTTTGTGCAGGGAATAGCCTTGTATCTTTTATTTAAGAATTGTAAAGTTTGGGACATCTGGGGGTAAAGCATACTTTCTTAGCTGGCATTTCTCTTTTGGTCTCTCAGATAACTTAGATGACCCTTCACCAAAGACTTATTTGGCATCTGTACCACCTGGGGAACTTTGTCCATGATCTCAACAGAACTTTTCCCAAACTCCAGAAATTCTAAATACATCCGGGATTTTTCTGAGAAAACCCAAAGGCAGTAACTTGGATGTTGTTAATTGATGTTTGCAAAATCCTTTCAGTGCTGATCTGACTAGGGTTGTTACATGGGGAAATAAATAAAACCAAATTAGAATAAACCGGAAGAGTAAAGTAGAAAGAAAAACAAAACAAAACAAGAAGGCCTGATGCTTGAAAAGGCTTAGAGGTTTAGTCAGACTGTCACTTTCTCGAAGCTACCCTCAGTAAGGCAGTCTTATGGATAACCCAGTATTAGAGATTGCAGTTCTGAAGGCACTTGTATTTAATTGTCAATAGTTTGGGGAGAAATCAGCATGAGATGTGTTATAGACACTCATAAGGGCGGGTTAAGTCAGTGATAAGGTCTGCTTTTGCAAGCTTGGAAAATAAATCTGAATTTAGTTTTATTTCCCAACATATCAAGTTTCCTGGCTGGAGGAATAGCTTTTGGGATGAAATAAGGCAATACAAATACCTTGAATTTCTGATGCACGGTCCCAAGAATTTTAAATGAGTTACTAGCTGAAACATTGTTAATAAGCCTGATTTTAGTGACGCTAATGTAGAGCCATTATACTTTTTATTTGATGTCATTTGAAAACATACTACAGTTTTTTTTAATCTAACGAAATGCCCAAATTAATACTTTTCCTTTGTAAAAACAAATTTTAGAACATTTTTCTACTTAAAAGACCAAAACATCAATACAGAGTATTAAATTCATTTTCATTTGAAGTGCATGTACCTGTTTTTCAAGAAAGTAGAATTATTTACTTAAAAATTTCACATTAACTATGAGGCATATGAGTCTATCTTTTTTTTGCCTACAACTTCTTAAAACTCAGAAAAGGTAAAATAATTATCCTTCCTTCATTTGTAAGATCTGATTTAAAGGCTGTATTTAAAGATTGTGTTAATGCTTCTTTCACCCCAGTGACCTGAGCCTTTTAGTAAATTCTGTCCTGATATTAGTTTTCACAAGTCAGGAAACATTTTCCATATGTCATGAAGCATTATCCAAAGGGAGTTCATAGCCACACTGCTCATGCTTTATCATCGTCATTCTGGCTGAACCAAAATCCCTTCTCAGTGATAGCATCCATCTGAGAAATCAGACAAAAGCATTTTGGGTATACTATTGTTCTCTTCTTGGGCTAGCTGCTTCCCTGGACTGGAATCTTTTCACAGTTTTTTATTAAAATTATCATGAAAGAACAGCTGAAAAAATAAACTAAGTTGTCTTAAGTGAATCTTATTTAGTGTCACCAAAGAAAAATGACCTGTCTTACAGCAATAGAGTGCAGTTTAACCACCAAAAGGAACATGGAGAAGTAAGCAGAGGCATTAGAATTTGCTGGGGATTCCAGAAGTGCATTTCTTTCAATGAACTTAACAAGCAATGAAGGAAAAAAAAAGAATGGAGAAATGTCAAATTTAGAAAATTATTACAAATTAGAGATGAAAAACCACTCTAAAAACTATTACAAAAGCATAGCAATGAAGGAAAAAAATAAAATAAATTATCTAAGGCTAAAATAATTAGAATAGAATCAAGACTGTGTAATTATTAATGTCTACATATACATTAAAATGTAGGCATGTTAAAGATATTGAATAAATAAATATAAAGGGAAAATCGGTTATTACTTGTATAAGTTTTGAGTAGCTGATTGTTATAATCATTTAACTTTATCACTGGCAAAGGGACATTGTCTTTGAATTGTTTAAGAATTCAGTATAAATGAAATTTGTATCCGCTAAAGAAATATTCAATAATGCCCTTGGTGTTTTTTTTTTTTAAATCTTGAGATCATGACCACATCAACTGAACATTAGAATTCAAAACAAAATTAGTTAAAATGGATGAGTAAGATATTACACAGTTTAATGATTTTTTTTAAAATCAGGAAATAAAATAATATGATAGGAGACTGTACAAAGTAGGAGGAAATGGCTAAAAAATAGAAAACAATTATATTCAAGATAAAGTAAAACTATAGGGTACTTTGAAAAACTTATGGTTTCCAAAGGAGACAGGTTGCGGGGTAGGGGAATGGGCTGGGGGTTTGGGATGGAAATGCTATAAATTGGCTTATGACAATCCGTTGTACCACTATAACTGTAATAAAATTCACTGAATTAAAATAAATAAATAAAACTATAGGGTAAATAATTTTCACAGTGTGTGGGTGCCATGTGCAATATCCGCCATAATACAATGATTTCTTAAAGGAGGCCTTTTAAATATAACTCTGAATATTCTACTGCATTATCAAAAGAGCATTTTATTTTCTATTCTTTACTACTCTTGCTATAGCTTAATCATGAAAAAAATTCAGATAATGGAAATTATTCTTGCCCATGGGGTTGTGAGCTAAGCAAAATAGAGTGTCAAGAAATCATCCCTGAGTCATCTAGATTAGAAGTGCAAATGTGACTAGCAAAACATCTAACTGACAATAAGTGTATTAGGCTACTCTGAGTTAAACTAGATATTATCCTCAGGGACTGGCTGAGAGTTGGGCATTGGTTGAGGCTCAAAGAATTTAAATTATAAATGGAAAGACCTGAACGATATATATATATATATATGTGTCAGATAGATATAGATACACATATTATATATATTATAAATATATTCATCAAATCTTAACTAGTTGAAGACTTTTTACCATTCTCACAGCCGCTTTTCTCAGCATAATAGTACTCTTAATGTTGACCAGAAAAAAAAAGCATATATCTTATCTTTGTTAATGTATGCCAATGATCGAAAACAAAAGGATAACTAATGAGAATTACAAAGTTCATTTAGTAGTACTTGAAAATGTTTTAAGTTGCAACAAACTTGTAAAAATGCCATCATGTAAAATTCATGAACTTTCACCTCTCACACACATAAAATCTACAAAAAAAAAAAAAAACCATGTACCTCCCGAAACATGTAACTTGAAATTTTGATGGGTAGCAAAACCAAGATATTTATAGACATTTTCCAGGTCTTAGCATGAAGGTGAAAAACATTTGACAAATTAAGCCCATGTTCAGAACAACACAAGTTCTGTCTCAGATGTACATGAACTGGCAACGCAAAATAAGCCTGTTCTTCACCATGTCCAATACCTAACTTAATTGGTCGCTTGTCTTTCATCAGCAGTAAAGTTTTTAGTATTTCATTTTGCCAATTATCAAGATAACTGGGCAGTTTTTAAGATACAAAGTGACAGGCTGAGATTATTTAAAGTATCTGAAAAATGCATTTAAAACGAACATCTGGGAAGATTAATCTTTTTTTTTTTTTCGCATTAACCTGCTAAATCCCAAGGGTCTGCTTAAGAAACCTACCTAAATTCCCTGAAAGTGAATGAAGGAGGCCCATAGCCACAATCAACTTTCTACTAGTAAGTAATTCTTTGAGAGACCACATGTTTCAGTTTTAGAATTTGCAATATTGTGTAGATGAAGATATATACATGTACAACACTGTCTAAACTGAAGCATTTCACACTAAACCTACACAAAATATTTAATATCTCCTTCCTAAACAAGTGATCTAGAAGAACTGGCTAAGGTCCTTATATTTTGTATTAAGAATGCTATATTTTTCCACCTAGACTAGAGAAACCCTTAATCAAAAGAAAACATTGGGAGGGACTGGGAGCTTGGGGTAAATAGATGCAGAATGTTGCCTTTGGGATGGATTAGCAATGGGATCCTGCTGTGCAGCACTGGGAACTCTGTCTAGTCACTTATGATGATGGAACACGTAATGTGAGAAAAAAGAATGTATACATGTAAGTGTAACTGGGTCACCATGCTGTACAGTAGAAAAAATACATATAAGTAAAAGACAAAAAATAATAAAACAGAAAATATAAAATGAAAGAGAATTAAAACAAATGTCAAATTTATTTTGTTGAGAGGAATAAGATACAGAGAACAGGGACAAAGAAAAGAATTCTTCATCTTTGAACCAGTTTGTGATTGGTCTTCTGTGAATCGTGTCACAGAAGATAAAGCCAGACCCCTAGGAGAAGAACAGAAGAGCATGGAGGAGGTTTTAGCAAGTTAATGGACTTGCTCATGACCCTGAGTTGCAGACACATAGTAGGAGGGCAGAGACATCCTGCTAGGTGGCACAGAAGCAGCTATATGTTGACCTATATGGAACTGAGCTCTCTTTCTGAAATACTCTGTTATGTGCAGTGGTATGAATCCTGACAAGGTACACTCATCTTGGTATGACTGGAAACCCTACCAGGAGGGATATAGGAATAATCTCTAAAGACTGCAAAGCAATGAGAGAAAATGTGAAGGACCTGGGAGTAATAGATATTCCAAACTGTTTTTTAATGAAAATGTTATGACTTTGTTAAGGGAACCAAGACTGATGTAAATGAACAGTTTCCAATGCTATAAAGAACAGAGCTGTCATTTGGTCATGCTTCACAACACCAGCATGATTTATCTTTTAATTGGCAGGTGGAGTACATCTCATAATGATTGTGGTGTGCGCGACTGCTGTGTGGTTTATCAATTTATTGCCTCTGAGGCCCAATTCACCGTTTCTGACTGCTTTGTGAGAATGAATCTGGACCCATAAAAATACTTTTTCCATTGTTATCTGGCAATGAAACTTTGTCAATACAGGGTGCAGGAAATAAAGGTTTTGCCTTCCAGTTTCTGGTTTGCTCTTTCTATTGGCTCCTACGATGTGCTTGGTTTCTTTAGCACCAGACTCTTGCAGCATCCCCAGCTTCTCCCATGTCTGGCTCCAGCTGTGCATGTTAAACACTGGTCCCCAGAAGCCGGGAGCTGCCCTTGCAAGGCCTCCTCACCTTGGAGGGTCCGGTAGCAGAGTGCCTCAGATGAGACATCTCCCTGCAAATGGCTTTCCCTGTCACCCCAAAGAGTGGATTTCCTGCAAGTTCTGCCAGCATGGCATCACTGTGACTTCCTTGTCATCAGTGGGCACGGCCATGTTCTCTCTAGCGCAGTTTGGACTGAAGTCCTAAAGAGGAATCAGGGCTTCTCCCCCAGGTACTCTATCTCAGCCTCAAGGGTGGTGGCAGTTCCTTGTAATTATATACTTCTATAGTCTTTCAAGTTTTCTTCAGTTATTACATACCAATACCTTATTGCTCCAATTCCCACTTGGAGTTAAAAATCATTAACACTAAATTTCTTATTCTAATTACTGCGTGGTTTCTCTATTTTGATTGCACCCAAACTGATGCCTCTGCCAACTAGTTGCCTACTAAAGGGTTTCAAAATGCGCCTGCTATACTGCACAAACCCCTTCACTGAGCATCTACTGTGTACCATACCTGTCAGCTACCAGGGGGATAGAGCAAACCACATGGATGCAGACCCGATCCTGGCCCTTCACAAACTTAAACCCTACCTTCAGAGATAGAATGTACACAGAACATTATAACACAATTTGATCAGTTCTGGGGGAAGCATAACGTACATGGAATTGATGGGAAAGAGAACAGGCTGATGGAAGTGGGAAGGTTATATCTTGAATCATGTGTAAAGACTTTCTACTTCTTCTAAATAGGTGTGTGCACTCAAAATAGAGTCAGAGGACAAAGTTCCAGGCAGGCGCAATTAGAAAGCATCTTGAAATGATCAAAACTGTTGGAAGATAACACAGGATCTCTCAGGCATGATGAGCTTTCTGGCACTGGAGATGTGCAAACAGAGACCAAACAGCTATCCCACAGGGTTAAATGGGGATTGATTTGACTTAAATGATTTTCAAGGTGGTTACCAATCTTTGATTCTATGATTATAAAACCAAGTCAAAGTTATTTAATCACAACACACCTGCTCTTTCTCTTATGTTCCATAGCTTGCTCAACTGTATTTTATTCTTCCTTGACAATTGTAAAATAGCTTATTCTCAATTTCTTCTTAAACTGTTTTACACATAGAATTATATATAATTTCCTATCGACGAGAGGTCACTCAAGCCTGTCCTCTAATTTCTTAATGATTCCCTTTCTCCCATCAGATATTCATCCTTCCACTTCTACACTAATAATAATTATACAATTGTGGCTCCTTTTATTTTAGGCTAAGAATTTTTTCTAACTAGTGACCCATCCACACTTTTTTCATGTATCTCTGTATGTTAGGGCTTACTGTGTTCTGTAACAAGACATCCACAATTTCAGTGTCTCTGGTAATCTGCTAATAATACATTCTTTTAGTGTCTACCTTAGAGATTATACCATGCTTTTTTTTGGGGGGGGGGTCTTTTTATCTTTTTAGGGCCATACCTGAGGCATATGGAAGTTCCCAGGCTAGGGGTCCAATCGGAGCTGTAGGCACTGGCCTACACCACAGCTCACAGCAACACCTGATCCTTAACCCACTGAGCCAGGCCAGGGATCGAACGCACATTGGGTTCACTAACCGCTGAGCCACGATGAGAACTCCTATACCATGCTTTCTTAACAACAGAAACAGAAAAGGAATTCTCTTGTTTCCTGACAAAACAGTAATATTTAAGTCTTAAAAACATTAAAGTGTTTTCTCCTTTGCATCTTTTACATTTTATGTTTTTTCCTTCCACAATTTAAAGTTTATAAAATGTTACAAGTATGATTTTATAGAGGTTATATTCAGTTATATTTGCCCACACTACTTATTGGTGCGCTTTCTCTTCCACTTTCCAACATTTTCGCCATGGGCCCTGAGTACCCTGCATATTCTTGCTGGATCTATCAGGAGAGCAAGAGCCCAACTATGCTTTATCTGGAACAGTTCTGGGTTGTGTTTGCGGTGCACGGTCTTGAGGACTGAGGTACCATTTCCTCCTGAACAAAGACTGAGGTTATTTCTGCTTGCTACAAAGTTAATGGATCATCTCAGATCTGTGTTTGTCTCTTGCAACACAACGTGGCATTGCATGGTTGTGTACTGGTACCCACACGGGCCCCCCTGCATTATTCTGCGGACTTGGTGAGCATCACAAACTGGTACAAAAGTGAAGCTCATGCCTCCTGTTGGGTTTTGAGTGATAAAGTGCCTCGTCTCGGACTCGAGAATCTTCTGTCTTCTGCCAGCATCCAGGAAACAGTAACAGGCTAGGTTGTGAGCCTCTTCCCATTAGAATTCACTAGTCATATGTTCTGTTCTGCCTAATCTGCTTTTAAATTCTGAGTTTTAACCAAATTAAAACTGTGAGTTTTAACTCTAGATCTTGTAGTTGTCAGTTCGAGGACTTCAGCTTATTATTTTTGTTTTCATGTACTTTGATTCTCTATTGACAGTTTTCATGCTGTCGCCTTTTTCCCTCCTACGTATACCCCCATTTCCTCTAACCTGAATATCCAGGTCATGTGAACCAGCTTCTAGTATTTGACTCTCTTTTGATTATTGATCACATCATCTCTCTTTTCATGTCTTACTTATTTGTTTTATTGTGTTAGACTTTTTGCATTAAAAACCTATGTAGACTTCAGATGATGTTATTCACTACCAAAGAGGCTTTTTAAGACACAGCGGGTAAAGGTCTGATCTCATAAAATACTCCTAAGAGATAAAATAAACAAAAGAACAAGCAAAAACCTAAGACAATTACAGAACAAGGTGATAGAAGAAGACTAACCAAGACAAAATTTAGTAAAATTAGTCCCACTCTATTCTGCTCTGATCAAATCACATTAGGGATATTCTGCTTAGCTTAGGCATCTTGTGACACAAATTCAACTTAAACCTGAAAACCATATTATATTCGGTAACTACTTCCCCACCCTAAACTATGTAACAGGAAGACATACATTGGAGGGATGGTCAAGACAATTAGAGATGTGGGCTCTTCAGAGTATTTTTAACTCAGTTCTGCCATGTATCAGGTTCTGAACAATCCTGGGTTTCCAGTTAGAAGTGTAGAAGTTCCCATGATAGTTTTTAATCTACAGTTAATAAAGGGATGGTTCTCCTTGCCCGGGATAATTCCCCAAACTTGGAATGTTTGAACATATATCAATCAATTGATATGAGCCTCAGTGAAATCTAAAATTCCCCAAGGCCTGCATTGCACTAAATCTTTTAAAACATTTTATTTTCCCTCCATGAGCAAAATCAGTAACTAGAAAAAACAAAACAAAACAAAACAAAAAACACATTGTCCACCCATATGAAGAAAGAGAAGCAGGAAGATAAGAATTTTCTTTTGGGAAATGATGTTTGGAGTAGGCGCTCCTCATGCATACACAAGTAAAACAAGGATCCTCCAATATAGAATCAGTTAACACACTACTTTAGGAAAAGCTCTCAGTATTCAACAAAGTGGGATTCCCTATCACACCGCCCCTCAGTAAAGTTAACGTAGATGAATCCATGGCCCTTAGCCATGACAAGAATAGATCCCTACAAGATAACCAGATACAATATGACCTCTTGTTATCTGTGTCTTTAAATACAACCTTCAGGGTGCCAATGGCCTGTCATGATCAGAAATATTAAAAAACATTTTCATCTGCTTTTTTAAATTTTCCCTTCAGCCCAAAGTTGGAGTTGCTGATCATGTTATACGGGGTGGTGAAAATAAAAACATATTCCTTGAATGCTAGGAATTTGTGCTAGGCACAATATATACATTATTTCCAACGAATAATGAACTCTACTCGGCAAGCAGAATAGGTAGCATAACCCCTTATTATAAAAGAACAGAGGCAAAAAGAGGTTAAAAGAAGTAACAAAATCTGAACACAGACCTCTCTTGACTGCAATACCCATGCCCATTCCACCACTGTCCTACCTTTCTGATTGTTTTGATCCATAATTATAGCTGCAGAGCTGGCTGAAAGATTATGGAGTATGTTTTGGTATAAAGTCAGAGATTTTGTGGTTGAATTTGTCATTCTTCAGAGGTTGAGATAAAGCAAACAGGACAGATATCATCAGGAATAATGCATGTGTGTGAGTTAAGTAAGTATAATTTTCCCTCACAATGGTAGCACATGTTTTGTGTTGCCTGGTGAAATCACTGATTGTGCCCTCCTCTGAGTCAGGAACACATTCCAAGATGTAAATATTTTTTTCTTTTCTTCTTCTTCTTCTTTTTCTTTTTTAATAGACCTCTGGCAAGAAAAGTTTACCAAACTTTCTCCATCTGATAGCAAAATCCATGTTTTTTTTTTTTTTTTAAGGCAGATGTATTTTGCTTCTTTTTATGGGGTATGCCCCAAGCAATCATCATTTTCCCCCAATTTTCCTGATAGTGATTTCCAAAGACATAGAAAATATTAATTTTTAAGGCTGTCATTTGCTCTGCATTGCCCTTGGCATAGAAGGCAGTAGGGCATGCACATGAAAAAAGTACCTAAGTGTGTGTTCAAGTTGGAAACTCTTAATCCCGACCTATCAAGGAAAACTGAAGTGATTTAGTGGGGCACAGATCAACACCTAAAGAACACACAACGTGAGTGAAAGATTGAGGACTATATCATAAAAAATGGGAGAGGTAAACTAACAAGTTTCAGAAAAGAATCCTGGGGCAAACTTAAGAAATGATCAAAGGGAATTGCTGCTAATGGCCTTAAAACTTTTGGTAAATTAATGAGAATGACCTAGGTTAACCCATAAATTAGCTAAGTCAACTCTCAATGTTATTTATGGGAGCAACACATTGCCAGAAAACAAAACTTAAGTATTGATGTTCAGGCCCATTTCTGTGTGTTCAAAGGGATTTGAACTTTAAATATCTTCCTGATATATTTCACATTTTTTCAATACCTAATACTGCTATGCATTTTTTAATCATCCATTCTCTGTGAATGCCCTTTTATATTTTCTAGCACAATATTCTATTTCAGGCATACTCCTATATGACACACATTTATTTTTCTTTCAAGTGACATATATATATATATATATGTCATTGTGGCACAATCTAGATATTTTCTTTCAAGTGACATATATATATGTCATTGTGGCACAATCTAGATATTTTCTTCCAAGTGACATATATATATGTCATTGTGGCATGATCTAGATATTTGAACCATAGCAAATGTTTCCAAAATGTTATTAGTACTGTTTCTAAGTTCTGGATATCTTTCTTGAAAAGACAATTCCTAACCAGTTCCAAACCAACAAAGCATAACAAAAAATACGTATGCAAGTAAATATATAAATAAATTTATATTTCATGTTCATTTCAGAGTGATATTTTAAAACATCACATTACATAGTTTTGTTTAATATCACTGGTCATTTGTGATTACAAATTAGGTTTCTGATCAATTAAGAAAATTAAGCAGTGGTATCTCTTCTACATTTCCAAGCATTCGAATCTCTTCAGAAATTCAAAACTTAAGGAAAGGCAATACATTTGTTCACAGAGTGTAAACTAATATTCCTGGTAGAAGAATTAAATTAGAAAATCCTTTCTGAACCTACTGAAAGTGGTAAGACATCCAAAATATAATGTACTACCTGTTTGTTTTCTTGTATTGTTGAAATTCATTTCATTTTTTTATCATTTCTCTCTATTCAAGTTCATGTAAACAATTTTTTTATATTACCACTACATTCAGTGAGCAGTAGTTTAACGATACTTACCTATATCTAAAACATCAAATTTCTTTCGTCTTTATTATTTTTTGATCCTTTAAGTCATACATTAGTTAATTGACTTATTTAAAAATAAATATTTGAGTACCGGATATAGAAACAAGCATATTGTAAACATTTCCTGTTAACAAAGCTTTAACTAAAGATGACAAATGTTAGTAGTTCTATTTTATTATAATTAGACTAATCAAATTAATTTACGTGGATCAATGGGAAGAATATGAAGTCCATATAAGTATGTAAATTAAATGAAATGAAAAATTTGTAATTAAACTTGTAAAATTTAGGTTGCCTTAAAATGTCCTAGGATTCAGGTATATAGAACTTTGCTTGAAAGTTGGCAGAATTATAGCTATAATCTCCTCCAAATATGACACAACTGTTATCACATTACTAACGTGAAATTTATTGTGAAGATCTTGATGAAATTGCTTAATATGGATACATGTCTGGTAAGCTAAAAAATATTTTAAATTTCTTCACTAAATCTAAACTTCTTTGGTTGTATATTATACAATAGAAACAGTTGTCAGAAGCAAAACAAATAAGATAATGGAAAAAGGAATAAGAATACTTTCAGAAATACTCTGAATGCAAAGCCTCTACTCATGAAACTAACCTTGGAGTATCAGTCATCTTCAGTGTGTGCCTTCAGGTTTCAGATTCCACTGATTTGAATGAGCATCAGTTGACTGAACAGAGAAAGCACTTACAATGGAGGGAGATGCTTTTTCATAATCAGGATATAAACCCTCTTTTGACAATCTAAAGTGTGCTTTCTCAGAGATCATCCATTTTAAACCAAGTGACTACTCATTTTAATTAGTTGCAGGGAGTTCTGCAAATTAAATTCCTGCCTGCAAAGTCAAAATTCCAGAAAGGGAATGCTTTCATTTTGTTAATTGCTAAATGAGTTTTCGGGACTGGGTAGAATGAAGGAGGCTCCTCATTAGCACGCAGATCTTGCATGCATGCACCGTGCTCATGGAGGGCCTCTTGTTAGGGCTAGAATGTTCCAGTGCTGAGTGTACAAGTTGGTGTTGTCTTTCCAATAAACCATCCTAGTAGGTTCACTTCAAGTTAAAGCCACTCTTTTTTTCTCTTTTCAGTCATGTGCCTTCATGATTCTGGCTTGAATTGGACATATGTGAAGTTATCTGAATTTAAAGTATGATCTAATACCCCAATACAAGATTTGATGCTATGAAGCACAGCATGCTAATCCCTTCGGTGATATTCACTCCCTTAGTGGCCTAAGGCAAAAATCTTTGTCTAGGTTTCAAAGACATATGAAAGTGCATGTAAACGTACAAACCACGAGCACCCTTGCGAGCCCCTCTATCTCAATCAAAGGGAAAGACTTACTTGAGATTCAGTTCACATTTGAAAGAAAACTTAGAACTGGCTTCTCTATGCAAGTAAAATTCTTGAAGGCTTCTTCCTACCTGAGAGTCTGCGATCCTTAGAAGTTGGCTTTCGGTTATTCGCGGAAGGATTTCCAAGGAGAGACTGACCCCTGGAGGCAGACAGAGCTCCCTCTGGCCAGGTCTTGCTTTTGTAATTCTCAATTATGAAGTAAAGGACTGACAGGAAGAGATGGTATCCATGGCGAATTCCAACAGGTATCTCACCTGCCTTTCCCATTTCTCCCTCCACACCCTCTAGCTTATTTATAGAAGAGCTAACTGAATCATAAATGGTGGAATATAAAGATTTTTGAAATCATATACCACTGGACTATAAACTCCATGAGGGTAGACTTTGGTTTCATTCATATCTATATCCCCACCTCTTTGGTTTCATTCATACCTATATCCCCACCTCTTAACGAATGCCTGACACACACTTAGTACCAAATAAAATTCTGTGGAAAGAGTAAGTGAACAAATTAATAAATACAGCCTAATTCCTTTGTTTTACAAAGATTAAGTAAATTGAACAAGGTCCCAGGCTTAGCAGAAGACAGGAATCCTGATTAAACATTCGTCAAAAACAATATGGGCAGGATGAAAGAGATTTAAAACATTCTGCCTAAGATACCAGTCAGAAAGAGCCCTATGGCACAGAGTAGCAATAGTTACTTAACACCAGCCTCCAAACATGGGCCCCTATATGTCCATCCTTGGAATGACTTTGATAATTCTTTTCAAAAGGAATCCATCAACTTCTCTGGCTTCATATGAACAAAGAAAGGAAAAGGGAGCAGAAAGAATTGCTTGCTCTGTGTGACTCATAAACTTTAAGCCAAAACACTGTCATGATGAGAAAGCTTGAGTTTCTCCAAGATTACTCCCCTCCCACCAGACGATGCAAATTAATCTAAGACACAGCACTATTAACTGACAATACTCCTGGTTGAGACATTTGATCGGTTACTTAAATGTTAGTACTTATAAATGAATCATGTAAAAGGGACTTTGGGAAGAAACATGAAGTGACTGCAGTTTTGATTATTAGACACTTGTCAAGGCACTGGTAAAGCAAAGGCAGGAATTTTTTTTCCTAATAATTCAACATATATTATTTCCAGAAGAAGATAGATTGGAAAAAGCCAATACTTGCTGAAATTACTCATCTTATTTTATATTTTAACACTCTTTTTCATTAAAGCATGCTTAGGACTCCGTATTTTTCTTTGCTGCCTAAGGTCTCTTGTGGGCTTTAGGCTGCTGGGTGCCCAAGTATGCAGTACATCATAAGAACAACAACAACAAAAAAGAATTGATGTAATCAAAATACAAACATCATAAACCCCATTATTTTATCGGAGTCAATCATGCTTTTGTCTCCATTTAAATTGTGCCCCTAAGAGCAGTGTTTAAATTCAGAAAAAGCACTGAAACACAGTGTTTAAATTCAGCTGCAAATATAAGCTAACCTTCTCTTCTTTCTTGCCCCCCAAATATGTACATCTTTTTATATACTTCTAAATTCTTGCTTCAAACACTTAAGTTCTCAAATTTCCTCAACTCTCTGTTTCTCTACACACAATCTAGAATGAGTCTACATGGGCAGTCACATTTTTTTCTTCTCTGTTTAAAAAAAAAAAAAGAATCTTATTTTCTGATTACAAAAGTAATTTTGTACTCCGTGAATAAAACAAAGGTAATTATACAGAAAAATTTATAATTTTACTGTCAAATAGAACCACCACTAATATTTTACTTATTTCTTCTTGAGTTTAATGATTAAGGCTCTATTGTATATTTATTTTCACAGCCTACTTGTGAAATAATATAATATTCTATTCTATTTACTCAGTAATACAGGTTTTTAATGTTCAAATTTTGTTTTAATATTTTCTTGCCTTTTGTTTGTTTTTGACTTCTTTGACTTTCCACTTTTTAAAGTCTTTAACAATTTGAGGAATATACTTTTAACTTTTAGAAATATTACTAGTCATACTTGTCTTTAAAGAATATTCTAAATGTATTTGTCTATTTATCAAAATCAAAAATGAATTCTATAATTTGAGACAATGCTTGTCTATCTTTACTCCTCCTATATCTTGTTATCATCTGTCCCCATTTTCCAGGGTTAGAAGGGAAATTAGGAAAAAGATTATCATTATTAACATTTTATTTTCTCATTATCCATTCTATTTTTAGGCATATATTTAAAAATGTTTAAATGCCTTTAAGAACAAATTTCTAATGAACATTCTGACTTAATCCTACTTGGTTAATTTAAGGCACATGCTCATAACTTTTACTATAATATTCACCACTCTCTCCATTAATTCCTTAATTTTAATTCATTAATGACATCCTACCTTTAAGTGTTTCTCCTGCCTCATTTCTGGTAACTTTGTGATTGAGATTGATTTATTTTGAATTTTTACCCATTCAATTTCTAAAACTCAATTGTAACAAAGGAAAAGTTACCTTCAGTTACGTATTAAGTCCCTCTTGTTCCAGGCACTTCTGCTGTCTGTTTTTCCTCAACATCAGTCTCTCTAAAACAAAACAAAACAAGTTATCTCCTGTATAATATTGTGACAAGAACACTTCACCTAAGATCTACCTTCTTAATGAATTAAGTGTATGATACATTATTGTTGACCATAGGTACAATGTATATAGCACATCTCTAGAACTTAACTGAAACTTTATACCCTCTTTTTAGTAATTCCCCGCTTTCATCTCCCCTGAGCCTATGGCAATCACCATTCCACTCTCTAACTCTATGAATTTAATGTTGTTGATTTTTTTCCCCAAGGGAAAAGTTTGATACAATAGCAGATACCAGTTTGCACTTATATCTCTTTGAGGTCTTTACCCCTCAGGCGAACATGCAACCCACTAAGACTGAACTAAGGCTCTCAAACAGTAGAAATCATGGTTTATGTACAATAGAGATATCAACTTCCTCTACTCGTATGTGTCAAACTACTGCTTCTACTTTTTCTCTCATGATCCATTATTCAGTAGCATTAAAAAGAAAAAGTATTAGAAAAATCTGATGTCAAAGATTAAAAGGTCAGCCAAAACTTGAAAAGAAGAAATCTTATTCTTTAACCCTCCCAAAAATACTTTTATATTGCTATTAAATTTTTAGTTTTCATGTAATCCTATTTAGTTTCAGTCAATAATTTCTTACAGCATCAAACTGTTTTTAGTCTCTGCCAGCTTTTCATTTAGATTTTTCTTTCTATATCAAAGAACCATAGATTTCTGTTGTATATTGAGAATGACAAGTAATTTTATAAAATATTCCTACAGTATCTGTGTCATTTCATTTGAGGTCTATTCTTTCTCTGAGTCTTCCAATTGGTCAGGCCTTATTTTATTATAGTGTTTTATTTTCAACTTATTCTAAAACTAGGAAAAATCCCATTAACGAAATGAGCTCCATCCTTAGGAAATGTCAAATCCAAATATACTTAAATGTATTAGTCAATAAAGTATGGGGTCTTATCCACGTTCGTTCTGTTAACACGTGTAACATTTTTAGATCTGAAGCTAGAAGTTAGGTAGAAACACACAACTCCTGTTCCAAATCTGCCCGTGGGAGGCACGTATCTTGTGAAGTTACGCTGTCCTGAGAAGAGTCTCTCCCATTCTGCTTCCTAGGATTCAAGTTGACAACAAACTCCTGATAATCCATCTTACTTCCTGCTTATAGGACATTTATTCACAGAGACCACACTAACAGGGATGTACAGGGTTGATGACTAAGGGAAAAGAGAAACAGAGGCACTAGGCAGTAGAAGATGCCTCTAGAGTTTTCAGGTTTGTTTAAGAGACTGTTTTTTGGAAACAGGAAATAAATAGTGGGTGATAATTCCATTCACTCTCAGGTAATGAGGCTTGATTCTACCCTCCAATGCATTATGATTGGAGTTTTTTAGTTCTGTTCTATCAGCTCTTCTGCTACTGGAAATTCTTCCCTGATCCTGGCACTGGAATAATATTAGGTGCAAATTTTCCATGTCTCTTTAAGGTCACTAATTTTGGTGCTTCTTAAGCATTATCATGGGAATTGGAAAAGACTACAATAGGGGATACTAACCATCCCAAACAAGAATCTACTCTGTAATTAATTTTTAAGTATATCTTAAACAAATGTGTGAATATTTTTTAACCTGCTGAACTGTGGCAATAGAAACAATCTCAATTCAATGTAATTCAATTCAATTATGTTTATGTGGTAATTACTCAATTTCTATTATTGGAAACAGAATCCTAAATCAACATAAGTGAAAAAGGAAATACATTCCTTCAATATAACAGAAAAGTCCATGAATAGCATTGTTTTCACATAAAGTTAGTTCATGAGTTCAAACAATATGTTCTGTTCTTGAGCTTTTTCCATTTCTCAGTCCCTCAGATCTACTTTCGGATGTTCATTTCAAGCAAAACTTTCTGAGTGGCATTCAGAAACTCTAAATCTAAGTACGTCAACCACAACAGAAAAGAGTTTTTGTCTTTCACATCATTGGCTACTTTGGGTCACATGTGGCAATTTCTGTGGTCAAGTCCATATGGAAATTTGATTGACCAGATCTGATCAATGAAGTATCTGAATGAGAGACCCAAATTTTGAGCCAGTCCCACTCAAAACACATGGAATTTGGGGTATGGAGATAATACTGGATAGGATAACTGGAGTGGGGTTTCTCAGACTACACCATTTTCCAAATGTTTCTGGACTTTCTCTCTATTTGCATTCATCCAGTCTTGCAGGATCATCATCCTTGAATTTAGATCCCAGCAGTGGGAGGGCCTCCTTGCCACTCAGACCTTAGCACGGAGGCCCTCCCACTGCTGGGATCTTAATTCAAGTCTGAGTGGTTCCTGTTCGTCCCTCGGCCCATAGGCTCAGAGCAATGTGTAGCCACAGCGTGAGATCTTGTGGCAGTTAGTTTGCCCCTTGACACCAGGCTGCATTTCATTATATGATTCTTTACAATGGTACCAACTGTTTCCTTTGATCAGGAGGAGAAGTAATTAGTAAGAGAATTTGAGTAGTCTTTCTCCAAGCCCCAGTACAATCTCACACTTTTACTCCCATCTTTTTGCTTTTGTTAGTAGTAACAGCCTGGCACTCATATTTCAATTTATCGTTCATCCACAGGTCAATATAGGCTCTAAGTCATATTAGTTTGTTTATTCACAGAGAGAAGGGGCCTGAAATTTTTCTATCAGGACCCTAAACTCTAACCTTGGTTGTCTCATTATCTGCATTCCATAAGAAAGACATTATCACTTTTTTTTTGCTACCACATAACCAAAATTGCAGACTTTCCAGCCTGGAGCAGAGTAACCATCACTGCCTCCCATACACAGGTCAGGCGAGTGTAGTCCACATTATATACCATCCCATGGACTGAGAGTTAGGGGGAATTAGTTCAAATATGGATGTGCATATGCATAAATTCATGACCTAGCAGCCCAAACATATTCAGGAAAAATGAGTAAAGTTTGGTTAAAACAGGCAATATGGAGTGGCCAAAATAGGTCAAATTTATGCCCACTGTTAAATGTGTATCCTTCAATTTTACTTTTTATTTTGAACAATAATTATCTTTAATGGTCTAGATACTGTTCTATTTATTTTATTATTTTGTTACATAAAATTTAAATGCGTACAATGGTAGAAAAATATAAAAAGGAACCCCTACATCAGCTAGCTTTATCATGTCACAGCAAAGGTTTTTAAAGTAGAAGTCCTACCTTTTTTTACCATCCCTAATTTTCAAAAAATCAAAATCCTTTTGCTTTAGTGACAATAAATAAAAATGCATACAGTTTTCTCCTGTATGTTATATTTGGAAACTTACTCATAGATATGATTTTTTTACACATGATGTTTATATTATTATTGCTGAAAACAAACTATTAATTCTTTCAAAATATTCATATATCATATATTTTCAATAGTTTCACTAGTCTAAAAGCAGTCTGGAATCTTTTCTGCAATTGTTCACCTGCTCATTATAGTATTTGGATAACATTATAGTATTTGGATAAATCAGACAATTTTGTCCTTTTAGAGAGTGATGATAGCGTCATAAGAAAATTATTTATACAAATGCCACATGGCATTATCCACTAGACAATAACCAATAAATTGTGCTTATTTAACAAATCATTTGTCCGGAGAGTAGAGCCACATGTGAACCTACAGTCAGATTCTGTGACCTCCCTTTATTCTGTGACTTGCTTTGTGAGTTGGAAAAATTAGTTAACCTCCTGGTGCTTCAGTTCAATCATCTATGAACTGAAAGAGTAACATTTGCCACCCAACTCACCAGTATTTTGTGAAGGTTAATGAGCTTCAGAGTTTGTAAAATGCCTTTTCTTCTTGGATTGTAAGCCTTTTGAATAGTACTAAATATCATTGCTATATTTTTTCGTCTGGATCTAGTAAATTATCCTTTGAAAGACCCATCACATGACAATATATGAGATAAGATACTTCTAGTAGCATCATCCCACATTTATCATGTTATTTGAGGGGTAAGTCTCAGCAACTGTCATTGAACTAGATTCACATAACTACTATTATTGTGCCTGAAACATCTGTGGCCCAATCATACATGCATATTAGAATTTTTCCAACTTCAACTTAAAATACCTTAGGTCTAATCAATTTGTCAAAACTATCATCTCTTGACATAGTTTTATGAGTTGAATACTAAATAGAAAGAAGTTTCTCCACTGAACAAAGGCGACAGTTCTTTATCACCACATTGAGTGAATAATGCTTAGTTCTTGATGAAAACCCTTAACAGTAAGATGATTTGATAAAAGAGAAAAATCTATCATTCTGTGTTTTCTCAAACAGTTTTGCCAAAGCTCTACTTGAAATAAAGAACATTTTCAATAGCACAAATTTGGTAGGGTCCTGGATTTTAGATGTAATGCTACAAATCCTATGTTGTATAGATTTAACTAATTTTATATTGTTTTACGTATTATTTAAAAATTTGAGTAAAGAAAAAAATCACATAATTTTCATGCTCTTAAAATTTATCTAAGAATTTTAGAAAGGTGTCAATGTATAAACTATTTAATCAACATTTCTTAAACTACAGTTTATCATTTTACTTTAAGTACTAAATAACTCCTATTATACTTTATTTTAGGACAATATGTACCTGTAAAATCACATTTCACACATTCTTATACTTTATTTCAGAACATAATAAAAGAAAAGCTAAAAGGGGAAAATACAAAATATATACATTTTGCTCTTTTTATTTCTCTCCTAATAGTAGAAACTATATTTTTAAAAAGCTCATGTTTTTTCCCGATTACAGAAATCATTATTGTATTCTAAAATAAATACAAGTGTACGTTGATATTATATTTAAAGCTAAGAGAAAAAAAAATATGGACTTCCCATCATGGCTCAGCACAAATGAATCTGACTGGCATCTATGAGGATGCAGGTTCGATCCCTGGCCTCGCTCAGTGGGTCAAGGATCTGGGGTTGCCATGAGCTGTGGTATAGGTCGCAGACATAGCTTTGGATCTGGTGTTGCTGTGGCTGTGGCTGTGGTGTAGACCAGCAGCTATATCTTTGATTCAACCCCTAGCGTGGGAATCTCCATATGCTGCAGGTGTGGTCCTAAGAAGCCAAAAAAAAAAAGACCAAAATAATTTTAGAAGTTTTGAAGTTTGGGGGCATCGCCCACACAAGGGGAATTCATTTCCTTGGTCTCCCCACATCAAAGTAACATATAAAGGTAAAACAGATTTTGAAGATTATAACCTACTACAGTCAACATGTTCTTCTTTGCTCTTTCCTAAAAATGTAAACCATCTTCCCCATCTTTCCTACATCCCAAGTCTGTATGGACACATATAGAGGGCACTTAACCTGAACAGTCATATACATTTTTTTTGTTTTTTGCTCCTGTAAGAAAAGAAGATGTGAGAAGTTTGTCTCTTAAAACAATCCAAGTATTATAAACATGAATAGATAGCCAAAGAGTTTAAGCAGACATCCTTAATTTAGAACAGGTCTTTTCTAAAACGCAGAACTTAGGATTAATTTTCTTTTTCCTCTTAAGGAAGTGTGATGCTGTGGTTCCCATGCGACAGTTCTCAGACCAAGGCTGGCTTTGAGCAAGGCTTCACAAGTTCAGCACAAAGTGAGAAAAACAAGATTTTTTTTTTATGTCTGTGATCAGAACGTTGTCAACTATCCTGTCTGGTGAACATAAACATTTTGGTCCAAGAATCTGCCCTTCCTAATTTTTTTGTTGTAATAAAATGACTCTTTTATAAAATAGTAGCGATGTGGAACAGATCTTTTTTAAATAATGCCCTTACTTGGAAAAATAAGTTAGCAAATCTACATTTTTCCAGGTCCTTCCCCAATCTTTTAAAAAAGAGAATGTGTTGACCTCTGAAATCCAAATGTCTAAGACTCTTTGGTTTTAAATATCTTTATAATACTCTCAGGCAGCAGAAGAAATCAAGGTTCATAATATCATTATATGTATAAAAGAGAAGTATTGGTATTATCTAGAATTTATTACATGAAAAAAATAATAAGTGGATTTTATACTGTCTGTAATATTGCTAGATGGTTTTAAAATGAGCAGATTTGGTAGGTGATATGTAAATGTGGTGCCTTTTTTGGGTAAATGAACTATGATTGCTTTTAATCATATACAACCTGTAGCTGATATGACCAGTTCATTTAGAAATACCTAAGACAGAGTGTTTTCTTACAGTGCAGTGGGTTACAGATATGGCATTATTATCGCTGCAGCAGCATGGGTTACTGCTGTGATGCAGGTTCCATTCCTGGCTGGGGAACTTCCACATGCTGCAGGTGCAGCCAAAGATAAATAAATAAATAAGATAAGAAGATTGTTTGGGGACAATGCATAAATGCTATGCTGTAGATTAATCAGAAATGTCTCCCAATAAGGCAAACCAACCCAGACAATCCATCAATGTCATCTGACTACTGTCAGTCAAGGAGCCCAAGTCAAAGATGCTACAAGAGCTGACCAGAATATTTGCCAAACATCAGATGCTCTTTTTGGAATGCAACATTTCAAAATGAGGCTCACCAGGCTTTACAATTCTGGTTTTGGTAAAGGAAGTGAAATTTCTGTGGCTTGTAGAAAAATTTTGGATACTTTCTAGATGCTTAGCAAATACCTATTGGAATTTGAGCAACTCTAATTTTGCTGTATGTCCTGATTTCCTTTTTTTTTTTTTCAGATTTCTTTCAGTTAGTAAGTCGCCATGCAGCATATGAAACCTTGTGCAGCAGTATTAATATTTTCATAGGAAAAACAATCCACTGCCAGTTGTCACACTTTTTTGGCTAGTTACTATGTTAACCATTGTCCGCCCAGAGGAGTTGTTAATGTCCACTGCTAAGTAGATAAAGCAGAGTCCCTACTGGTCTCTGAATGACAGTTTTATGAGGCCACATTTTTTGAAATTTGTATTAAGTCTATGTTTTTTTTTTCCCCTATGTATGTAAAGAAAGCTTGGTTAATTGTGGAATCTTTGCTGGGGCTAACTTTATCTGCATAGTTTTGGTCTCCGCAGACCAAAAATGTTAGTGCTGGAAAATTCCTGGACAGTGGTTTCAGAGGTACATGGCTATAAAAGAGAAGTATTTCCTTCTTTTAACTGCTTGACTTAGCAAAATAAACTCATTTTAGTTTTATAAAATGCAGGCAAGAAGTCAATTGTAAAGGGCTCTTATTTTTCCTTTAAACAATTTAATCTTTTGCCTTTACATAACCTTTTAGTATTATCTTTTAATAAAGAGAATAGGCTACATAATGGTGCTTTTGGCATTGCAAAGGGGCTTTGAAAATATCACTCTAAACCCAATATATATTGCATGCTAAGAACATGGACAGGAAGTTTGGTTTGGAAAGTAATTGTATCAGGCTACCAATCAGAAGGCTGAAAGTGCTGGTCCTCATTCTTTCACTGACTTCATTGTTTTTGCAAGTTTATTGTTCTATCCTGAGATTTCTCACCTCTGAAAGGACAGCAAGGTGTTGGGGGATGATGGGTGGGTGGGAGGGGAGAGAGAGAGAGAAATAAAGGCATTTTAGATTATTACTTACATAACAGCAGACTTCACATTTTCCCTAGCTTTTAATAATGTACAAGTTCATTGGGAAGTCTGATCTCAAAATAATAACTGAATCTGAGAGAAATGGGCATATTAAATAAATCTGTGCTTAGGTAATGTTCCTATGATAAGATTGAAAAAATATTAACCTAAAAGAACATATTCCTTTCATCTAGGGAGTCCAATGTATATTTTTCTTTTTTGGTCAGTCAGTTTAATTTCAATTTTAATATTTAGTGTTGGAGGAAAAAATATTTGTGGTAAGGAATAAATCAATTCCATCAAGGCGTTGGCACCAGGGACTTAACAGTCAAAGGGTCTCGTTTTCAGACACAAACATAACGTCATTTGGCTATCTTGTCTTCCAAAGGAATTCTGACTCAGATGGCCTGGTTTCCTTGGAGAGAGGCCTGATGGAGCTGTGTCTCTCCCATGCAGGCTTTTTGATTAATTTCACTTTCAATTAGCTTTGCCACTGCATTTTGGTGACAATCTTTGTTCTACTTTGAAAACACAGCTAAGCAACGTATATATTTCCAATGTCAAGTCTCAAAGAAGAAACTCCTCTCTCTCTCTTCCCCAAAGAACACTTTTCTGCCCAAAGATATGTAAAATTCTGTTCATCACAAGACCTAGAATGTTCTGGAGATGTGGGGAGTTGTATCCACTATGTCAAACTGTCAAGCACAATTGAGACTGCTCATTACCCCGGACATATTTACAAGGAAAAGATGCAACATACAGGAGACCTGAAGGTCCTCAGATGACTCTATTCTTTGCCTTTTTAAAAATCATAAATCGAAGGACAAAAAGCAAAAGTTTGATAATATATATTGGTCTATGATTACGAGATGTAGTAATTACTAAAACTGCCATAACAATGCCACAAACCGGGTGGCTTAAAAAACCAATTTTTATTGTCTCACAATACTCAGGGTGAAACTTTGAGAGCAAGGGTTGGCAGGGTTAATTCTTTTTGAGGGAAGGAGAATCCGTTGATGGCCTTCTCCTAGCTTTTGGTGACTTGCTGGCAATCTTTGGTGTACCCTGTCTTGTAGACATATCACCCGATCTCTGCTTTCATGTTCCCAAGATGTTCTTTTTGTGTATCTGTGTCCAAATTTCCTCTTTTTATTAAGGCCACAATCATATTGGATTATGCCCCATGTTAATGACGTCGTCTTAACTTGATCATCCACAAAAAGTCCTATTTCCAAATAGGTTCACCTTCACCAAAACTGTGAGTTATGACTTCAACATCGTTTGTGGGGACACAGTTCAACTCATAATGTTGGGTCTATCAGGTTTTACATTTACATTTCAATCCTTCTACACTGTTAAGAAGATGGCACAGATTCTAATATTGAGGTTTCCCTATAAAGATTACATTATATAAAAAAGAAGGGGACAGATGAAGAGAGGATACAGAAATCATCTAAAATAAAATCAACTATATTTTGAATAGTCACCTCCTCTTAGGTTAAATACATGTCTTTAAAGTATGTCCCTACTGTCATTATATAGTTATTACTTTTCTCACCTAATAAATGTGTCTATCAATTCATAATCCAAATTTGAATAAGCTAAATTTTGGCCCAAAATTTGGTGGTTTCTCAATCTGATCCATTTTAATAATCAAAGACATCCTATGAGTGTTTCACAAGGTCAAATGCAGAGCAGAGAAGTGCCTCCATGTAAATTACACATTAGATATTTTGTTCTTAGATAAACAGGCCATGACTGTATTGAATCCACTGGTTTTCTTTCCAATCCCACCTTGCCATATCAACTGACTTCTCTACTATTGATTGAATCAGCTGTGCAGACAATTTGATTTTTGTCATTAAGACAGCTGAAAACATCAGATTGACTCTTTTGGATCTGTTTCATATAAACACAATTATTGTCAGAGTGTTCTCAAATCCTCCCTCTGACTGCAGAACAAATGGAACTTTATTTTTTTTTTCACATTTTACTAACTGCAGAATACAAAGTGGATTCTACATCGACTCACCTAATAGGAGTAAAAGTTTGTTAACGATTCTAGAAATGACACCTAAGAGCCTTAAAAACCTCAACATAGCCTAACTTGCCTGATTTAATTTTAGAACTAAACTGATTTAAAGTTAATGAGATAAGGTCTGGAAAATATAGTTTCCTGAAGAAAAAAAAAAAAAAGCAGCAGCAGCAGCAGCATTGGCTTTGGCATAAAGCAATTATAGAGATATATACACCTTAGACGCCTCAGACAATGACCCATGCGTTGCCTCCAGTCTTTAGTCTGCCAGGGTGATGCACGGTGTGATCTTGTTCCACTGTGTTTACATGTATTCAGCTAAGGTATAGCTCTGCATGAAGACCCATGATAGTTCTGGGCACTTCGCCTTTCCTTGCTCTCCGAGTGCCCTGCAAATATCATCTCATCACTCTTCAAAACTCTCCAGGCAAGAAATCATACACCTCATCTCAAAAAACAATTCTTAAAAACAAGAATTTCTATCCTCCAATGAGACAGTGTACTATACGTAAATGCGCATAAAATTCCGCCCCCCCCCCGTTTTTATTTTGGAGATCAAATCAGTGAGCGAGCAATTTTAAAAAATCATCCAAACAAGCCAGAAAGCAAGCGCGTGTCAAGGTCTTTATGGACGACTCTCAAACATGTTTGTTTTACAAATTAACGTTAAACCTTCAAATAACAGTAGCTTGGTGTGATTCTCTGTGAAGCAAACATGAAGCTCTAAGAGTTTAACCCTATTAAAGCCTCCTTTTTTATTTACACAATGATATCTTTGTCTTATTAGCCCAGTAAAAATATTAATAGCCCTCCATAAAGAGAGCTCTGATAAAAGGCTACTTCATTTCAGAGTCACTAATCTATGTTAATACCATTTGGTCAAGGTCCTGTAACAGCTGTTAGGATATCAACCCCTATAGGTCAGAGAAAGAAGATGGGAAAATCCTTAATAAAATGTTGTTAGAAGCTACAGGTGGGAAATAAAGAAGCTCTTGTGACCTATAATCTTATTCCCTCATAAAGTCACCAAGAGAGCAGAGCAGCTTCTGCAGTTGAAATTAGACAACACACTAGTGGCTTTTCAATCTCAACTTTTACAGTTCGATGTTATCATTTTCGGTGAAGAACAAATGAAGGATACAGCAGCTCTGCCCAAGATGTTCTCTCAGGGTTTAATCAGCCCACTCAACCACATGAGTAACTCTGCCCTAACTGTATTTTATTCCCGTTTACAAGCAATAGAGGCATCTTGCTGGTCTGTTGATAAACAAACACCAGATTCTCAACATGCGCTACTTGGGCTTTATCTTTTTTTATTCCAAATACATGTAAAGAAAATAATTTCTTTTTAAACACTGAATACTGATATCAACTTAATAATGGGAGTTGACATGAGATCATACAATCTACCCTGGGCATCAGCCCCAGTGGGATGCTGAGTTCTCCCAATATTTGGTCCTGCCATATTGGTTACTTCGTGCAAAAAAAGGCTGAGGAAAGGCCACAAGCAAGTGCTTGACCAGGTAAGAGTCCTGGTGATAACTGTGCTTCTTTAGCAGATGCCTCCCTGAGCTCCTGCCCAAAGAGTAGCAGGCTTTCACTTTGCCCTGTCTTCAGAGCCACTGGTAATGATGAAAAACTGCTACATGTCTCCTATGGATAACTGGATCTTGATGGGCAACTAGCTTGTTGCTTCTTTTTGCTTAGAAGAGTATGTGACTCATATTATCCTTGGCCCCACAGGGAACAAAGAATGCTTGCTAGAAGATCACCACTGACATGTTGTTCCATCCTTCATAGAACTAATATTTTATGTTTTTCCTTTTAGATTTAGGAAGACTACATAGCAAAATATAAAATAATAGGACTGAACAGAAAAAGAGTATTCTTGTGGGAATATCTAGGAAAGGGTAGGTATTAATTTTCTCTGTTTTTTTCTCCCCATTATAAAAAGCAACTCTCTTACAATATCACATTAAAGTTACATTTTAAAAAAGTCTTGATTAACACTAAAATGGCTTTAAAAATAAGTTCAGACTATCAACTCTAAAACTGCTGTCACAGAATAAGTTATTGGTGTTCTGGATAACACAGCTTTGTTTTTTTTAATACATATATTTTTTTTCCTAAAAGTTAACCATGCAGTAGAGTAAAATTTAATATTGTTATTCAAGAAAGATAAAATTTGATAGATTTAATTTGCAATCAAATTTGCATAATATTAAGGTCTGGATTGTAAGCTTAAGTTTTGTCTTATGCACTTTCCACTTTTTTACAATGTATAGGATAACTTGTTTAAGAATGGTTGGTTCTGTAAGCAGTTTACTTGACAAATTATGTCAAATATTTGCTTTCTGAAATCCCAAGAATTGGTTGAGTATAATTGTACTTCATGTTGGCAAAAAAATAAATAAATACAGGACTAAGAAAGTCCTATCATTAATTTGTCAGAAAAGCGAGTTGTCATTTCTGAAAATTTAATGTCACCGAAGCTCTATTTCCAATAGCAAAGGAGCACTATTGCTAATAGACTTCAGAGCTTGAAATAAATAAATCTTTGGAATCCTGTTGCATCTCTTGGGGTGTGACATTTGACAGTCTTTTATAGCACAGAACGAAACAAGTTTGTGAGCTGGAATTCAATTGTGGCGTATTGATTCCTTGCATCAGTCATTATTCCCTGCTGATTGACAGCTGAAAATTGGTTACGTTAAGTATTTCATATGTTATATTGGCTGACATTTGCTTGCCTGCTCCTGTGTCAATATTGTTGTAAAGATCTCCAGCTTTATGAGATAGCAATAGACACTGACTGTGGCTTTTGTGTGATGTTCCAGTGTTTTTCCTGACATAATTTAAGACATATTAAAAACCAGCAGCATCTTCCCTCTTGAGAAGCTTAATGCCAATATTATTGTCTTCCAGGGGAAGATCATGTATGCTCATAATCGGGTGCTAATTTCCACCCGTCCGCTCATGTTTAGGCATTAGGCACTATAACTGTAAAATTGAGCCTTCTTGATTGATTCATGTCAAGCCTCATCTCGGCTCCTGCAGGGGAAGTCATCCGGCTGACCCTTTTTACACTAAAAGAAGAGATTTGTGTTCCTTTCTTTCACCTGGAACCATCAAATTGACTGAATAATCTGTAATACATTAGTGCTGACATTTGTTACGGGAGAATTAAACAAGACACAGTAATCATTCCTTAGAATAAAAATTGTGTTTGATTTCCAGCAGAGTTCTATTAAAGCAATGACAGAATCAGTCTCTTCCAAGGTAGGAAATTGTGGATATTCTCTGCATTAATGAATCAAGTTAACACATTAATTGCTTATAGGACCTAGTTCTCCAAAGTGAGTATGAAAGGATAGAGAGGCTCTGATTTATTGTCAATATGTATGTGTAACCAAGGCGAGATTCTCATGGAAAAAAATTCACACTGTCCTTTTGCTTTTGCTAACCTGAGATGTAAGAGTTGTATTATTCCCTGAGATATATAAATTCCATCCCGAAATGACCCACTATCTATCTTCAACTCACCTGAGAAATAAGACAAAAAGATTGAGCGAGCAAAGTATTCAAGTACTAAATCTGACTCCTGTTTTTCATTATGTCACTTAAGTTTGCAATGTCTTTGAATTTAGATCAAGATACGTCCTTACAGCTCACTCTTCCTGTTCTAAAGCATGCAGGAATCACCGTCAAAGCGCTTCACTTGAAACTATCCTGGAACAATTGTATTTCCTATTCATTGGCCTTCATTCACAGCACCTGCTCATCAACGACGACTGTCACCATGAACAGAATCATATTACACTCATCAGAGTTCACATGTGTGTGCACTGCAAAAAACCACAGTGTTTTATATCTAACTTGTGTAGGACTCATTTTCAAGATGATTCATTTGTAAGTGATTATGTGAGTTTATTTTCTATTATGAGTTCACACTTCTCAGAAGTACCACTTAAAAATGGACCTTTTCCACTTTTGACTGTATTTGTTTAAGCAGTTGTCAAGTTTGTTAATTGGGGTCATTTCAAAGTGCCACCAGGCGTGTACTCTAGACACTCCATGCTGTGTGGAGCAATTTGGGGAAAGAGCTGAGCAGCCTTTGCAAAGAACTAAAACAGAGAAAACAAAATTCTCCTCTGCCTTGAAATATTGTAAAGACCTCTAAGAACTTGTAAAAGTGAAATGGATGATCCATAAACTAGTAGGAAGCTCCTATCAATTTCTACAAAAAATAAATTCTTAGTCTAAGGGGATAAAGAAAATTGGTTTCGGTTCATTTAACTTGGGAAATTTAGTAGTCTGGTTGTCTTGCAGCTTGCGTATTTCCATCCACAAACTTTCATGAGCAAACATAAAACATATAGCCTATGCCAAGAACCTTGTTAGGAATTAAATCTACTACCATGAAGCCATGAGGCTTGCTCTCATGGAGTCCATTCTCCTCGGAGAGAGATGGAAGGACCTGGTTACAATAAATGTGCTGAAGGGAAAATCTGTACGAAGTGCTCTATTAATACTGTTGATGGCCTAACTCGTTTGCATTCCAATTTTATAAATAATAGCACATGCATTCATGTTTAAGAATCATTTTGTACCTTACAGAGGAAAACTATAATGCAGAAGAGAGCAATACATAATTTATGGAAACAAATCAAATATTTGACAGTTTGTCTTGTATCTAAGAACTATTTGTTGACAAAAACACTTGCTCTAAATGAAGAATGCCCTGCCTTTGTTTTTCAAGTCCCATAAATGCACTTTTTAGGGAACTTATGAGAAACTCTTTGAAGGCCAATTACCCTCTCACCTGCAAAGCATGCGAAACCCTAAGGAGCCTCAAAGACAGTACTTGTTTTCACTGACATTACAAACTAGATCAAGGTCAAGCTGATCAGTAACTGTAGAATAAAACGAAAGAACACTCACCATGGAACAAGAAACCAAATTGTTTTGGCCTAAAATTCCTGACCTGGAAAAGGAGTTTGGACTACCTAATTTCTGATGTTATTCCTAAACCTAAAATCCAAGGGTCGTTTTTTTGCATAATGTTTACAACAGTACATATAAATCTGTATGGAAAAGAATGGTATAAATGCAGTTAAAAACATCTTTGGTAATACAGAAATGTGCAGTTCATTCATTAGTATATGAGCAAATGAAATGTGGGTGACTCATTTGGCCAACACTGTCAGGAGTCAGAGGGACAAAGTAAATAAGACCCAATCCCTGCCTTTATGTGTCACATGCACAACAGGAGGAGAGCAAGAGAGGCAACCAAGTCACACAGCTTGATGAGCCCAGTAAAGGAAGCATTTACAAGTTGCTGTGGTGCTGTGGCAGCTCAGAGGAAATAGGGGTTAATTGCATGGGGGACAGACAATGGTCAGAGAGCCAGAGCTGACATTTTCGGTGGGTTGACATTAAAGAATGAGTGGGGCTTTCAAGGTGGCCAAAGTGGGAATGAATAAGCACTCCAAGATAGTTGGTATTGGACAGTGTCTGTTTCCTGAGAATGTAATTCTCTCTAAATAGCTTAAGCAAGAAGGAATTTCATATAGGGTGTTATTTAACTTGTACATCTCTGGAAGGATTGAAGAAAGCCTTTCAATGGAGTTGTCTGAAATGACTTCCAGAGTCATGCATATAGCTAGGAACTGATATTTTTCCCTACCAGCAGGAACTCCCCAACCAAGAATGCCCTACCACCTCCCCTATTAAGGAAACAATGTCACCAGACCAGAGAATCACTCACTGTTGGCAGGTTAGCTCTACAAAAGCAGGGATCATGGTGTGCTCTGTTCATGGACATCCCGTGGAGCTGGAAGTGTCCGGCATGGGGTAGGTGCTCAGTCAGCATTTGTTGAATGGACTGAATAGGCAAACTGCTATCTCCACTGGCTGCAGGACGATGTGCCGTGCCTGACCCCCAAACCAGGGGGTTCCTCTCAATACTGACCAACTTAACGAGACACTTGGGCATGGCTGATATTGAGAAGAGAGATCAACTGCCTCCCCAGTATTTCAGAAGCATGGCCTCTGCCTCACTTTGGCTCTGTCTCAAGATGATTGCATTGGATTGGAGGACCTCGTCATACCCAGGACCTACCATAAAGGCAGCCTAGAAAATATAGCTTAGCTTTTTAACCCCTTCAATATAGGACACATGACAGGAGAGGTGCACAGTCCATTCTTTGGCTTCTAATATGCATATATACACTTCTTATCATACACAAGCTTAGTACCAACAAGGAAAATAACAACATTCTCCATCTATCACACAACTACAATGAATAGAAATGAAAATGCCTCATCCTCTCTCAAAGGGTAGACACAAAGTTCCATCTATTACTCTATTTATCTGATAAGTTCATGTTTTTCTAATTGAGTTTGAGTCCTGCCTTATTATCTGATGTATCTATTACTGAAAAAGTAAATTTAGCAATCATAGTCATACACTACGTAAAAGAGGGTGGGGGAGAGGGTGGGGAAAGAGGAGGAATAAGTGGGATTCAAAAATTCAGTCACATAAGATGGGGGGGGTAGGTGAAATTAACAAATTGCCTGGCATGAACCTGTACTACAAGTTAGATAGGGGTTAGAACCTGTGCAAACTAAATATATCCCAGCCTGTTTGTGGTTAGGAACCACCTGGTAGTAGATGTCTCTTCCTAAATACCAATGGGAAGAATTTGCGTCATGTCCTTGACTGTGATTTTTCAAGTCCTTGCAGGTATTTCAGGAATCCTGGTATGGGATGTTGGGCCGAGGGACACAGGATGTAGAATGACTCACCCCACCTCCACACTGCCTGAGATGGAGCTGTTTGCTGCTTGGTCAATGGGCCTCACCTTTATACCTCTCAAAGCTCACCCCTTCACACATACACAAGAAAAGAACCATCTTCCCACTCCATTTGAAAGCAGGGAGCAGGCGAAAAATGAGCATTAATGGCCAATCTCACTGTACCTAAAACACTTATTACAAGGAGCTTTTGTGTGTGTGTTTTCTGTATAAATACATACACAAAATGGATACTGACAATAGTCCTTTTCATAAATTACAATTAATTCAGAGTCAGAATATGGTAAATCCCTTCCTCTAATACTCAGTCCAGCTCAGCAGAGGGAAAGACAATGATAGGACATGCAGACCTGGGCTGGGAGCTAACAAGACTGACAATCTAGGAGTAGAAGAGAGAGACCCTCTGCTTCTGCCCCACCCACCTTACCACTTTCTAACACAACTTAAGTCTCAGTTAGGTGAGTGATGGGACTGAAGGCCTTGAAAGTCTTCAGCAAAACATGAGGTGGGGTACTCACGAGCCATTCAAACAAACCATGGCCAGTCTTGTAATATGTGTTGTAGGATCAGATTCTGAGGGTTTTTTGGATCCTTACAATGCCCCTTTCCTAATCGAGGGGCTGACTCTTTCCCAGTAAATGCTCTAAAATTTACAAGAGTCTTGGGTGGGTCAGAATATCACCTATATTTTAATTTAGCAACAGAGTCAGAATGGATAGTCTATTTAGGCGACTTCAACTAGAGATAATAAAGTGAAAATCTTTTAGGACATCCATGGATGATCATGGTCTTCTGATGTCATCTCAGTCTGAGAACTGAAAATCCTACATTTTCATTTCTTCTTGAAACTCACCAGCATATTTAGAAGCAGCTATCCTAGATCACTCTTTGTATCTTCATTCTTTCCATGATGGTTGATTGAAGCAGTCACGTGGTATGCAATGCCATGCCTTAAGGCCCCCTTCTTTCCAGGCTGTCTCAGATGGTTATTTTAGTAACTGCTTTATCTGCATAACATAGATAACCCCCTTCTCTTCTACTTGAGAGTCAAACCCAGTCAGGTTTTGCTTTTAGTATTTTGGAACTTTTGCTTTCACTGAAAATATACATCTATTTCTAGCAAAAGTAACTTAATGTATCTTAATTCTTTAATGTCTTAGAGAATTATAGACATTGATATTTTAGTTGCTTTTTATTATATTTTAGTTGGCATATTTGTTTCCCAAAAAGAGTTTATATTTATGACCATCAGGTGTGATCAGTTAAATAATATTCCCTAGTAAGGACCTTATAAAGAGATTTCCTCAATATTCAGAATGAAATGGGAGTGGGATGGAGAAAAGAGACATAGTGGGCAAAGAGATAAAATTACTTTTTTAAGGCTTTACCTTCATCGATGTCTTACTTTGAGAGATCATACTCCTGAAAGTGATCTTAAAGCCCATCTTGTCCAACTCTTTAGTTTACAGCAAAAGAAGATGAGGTTGCACCCACACCCCAATTAAACACTTCATTATATACTGTCTTATTCTCTAATTGCCTCTTGCACATATTACTTTTCTAACAAGACTGTAAGCTCTTTGATAGCAGAGGTAATTATCTTCTTTTTTGTATCTTTCTCACAGCTCTTAATACTTGTTGATTAAATGATTGATTTAATCAAGGATGCTCTCCTTTTTATCCCTCATGCTTCCAAGATCACTGGTCAGGTCACAGACTGAAGCACTCATGGCAGAATTTATTGTTAGTATGTAAAGGATTCTAGGTCCTTTAGATGCAGTGTATTCGGCTAATAGGGTAACTAAATAAAGTCAAACGACTCAATAATTCATGGAATAAATATCAAGAGGAAGGATTACAAAAGGAATTTGTAAATTCGAACAAGTATTAGTTTTCCAAGTTGGTGACTGTGATGCAAATGGACTTTTTTTCCTAAGAAAGTGTTAAAAAGTTTAAAAACTCACTTATTATCCAGATAGAAAACGTGTGCTTCTAAGCACATGTATATACAGGAAAACATGAGAAGTCCACACTGCTTTGCATACTTTCTGTCAATTATTGCACATAGGAAATCAGTAGCTTAAGATTAGTTGGGGTATAGATAGTTCTTAGTTACTTAACAAGAGGTCATAGAAGTATAAAATGCTATATCTTCAAAATAGTGAGAACTTGTATTTTACAAATGAAAACACTGAGGCATAGAGTATCTAAAGGCTTTAATCTTGTCCAAGTGCACATATGTATTAAATAAATTTAGAATCAACCTAAGTTGGTCATTTTAATGCTTTTCCTATGTGTTATCATGTAGCTGTCCTGTATTTGAGGGCAATTTTTTTTATAAAAACTGAACAATGCTTCAAATCATCACCCTCTATTACGTTATTAGTAATTACTTCATTTAACAATTTGTGGGGTGCTTGAAGGCAGATTCTGTTATTCTTTCTTAACTTTCATTATGTTGGGTATAAAAATTGCACATAGTAATTGGTCAATAAATACTTGCTAATTAAAAGAAAAATATTAGATCACTTCTACTTAATAAATTTTTTTGTCAGAATTCCATCATCCTCACCACAAATTTGTGCTATCTAGCCACTTAGTCAAAGTGCTAAATAAATGGAATAGTTTTGCATATATATCCTTTCCTGGAGGTAAAAGATAGTCAGCAATAGCTCAGAATTCCTTATACAATTTATTTCACAAGACATCATAGTTTTCTTTTTTCTCTCTTTTTTTTGTGTCTTTTTCAGGGCTGCACCCATGGCATATGGAGGTTCCCAGGCTAGGGGTCCAGTCGGAGCTGTAGCCACTGGCCTATGCCACAGCCACAGCAATGCCAGATCCTTAACCCACTGAGCAAAGTCAGGGGTCAAATCTGCAACCTCGTGGTTCCTAGTCAGGTTTGTTAACCACTGAGCCATGACAGGAACTCCGCAAGACATCATTCTAATCTTTCGTCCAAAAACTTTTCTAAATTCTAAGACAAATAAAATTATAGTTAATTAGATGCTTAACTGCTATTTATTATATTTGTATATTTCTTATGGGTCATACAAATGCAGGAGAATTATATATCTATGTGTGAGGAATAAACTTTCAGAACAATGGGATCCTTTGTATAAGCAATATAGACTGCTTGTTAAACACGTTTTTTGAAAACCAAGTAATTTTACAATTTAGCGTATTATGTGTGGATTATGGGAAGATCTTGGAGGTGGCAGCAGTAGTTTTTGGATTTTCCTGACTCCCACGTAAAAACAGAAAGATTAACTAGAAAGCAAAACCAACAACTGTTGGATGATACCTGTGAAAAGCTAGGTGACAAGGTGCCTCCATCAAAACAAAAAAAATTGAAAAAATGACCCAGAAATAGTTCCAGTGTCTGTGGAAAACTGTCTGCGAAGGAGAAGGCAGAGAGAATCAAGAGGGTGTCTTGCTGACCTGGAACAGGAGAACCCCAAGATAGCCAAAAAATAGTTAATAACTAGAAAAAAATGGAAGGCACAGTGCACCAATAAAACTGAAACTGAGAGGGTTTTTCCCTCAATAATACTAGTAAGTGCAAGAGGTCCAAGCTGAAGGAGCTGTAGCAATTTGCCCATGAACTTTTGAAACAGACCTCCCCCCATCACCCAACTTTCCTTACAAGAGAAGGCATCACATTTGAGGGAAAGTGCCAAGAGTGAAATCAATACTGAGCAGAAAAGAATGGCAAAGACAAAAAAGGATCCAGGAAAAAGTGAGGTAAGAGAATTAGATCCAGGACATGTGAAGAAACAAAACAAAACAAACAAACAAACAAACAACAACAAAAAAACAGTGCCAGATATTTTAATACCGCATGAAAACAGCAGAAGAGGGAGTGCTATAGATTTGGGAAAGACTCAGAGACCTATCAGGAAAACCAAGTTAATGTAAAAAGGAAAAGTGGTAGAGGGTTGAGGTCAAATATCATACAAATGGATTATTTAAAAACAACAAAAATGAGTATAAGGAGCAGCATAATCATTCATACAGTCAATGAAAATGAACTGGAAAGATTTTTTTTTTTAAAAGTCACAACTGCTATGTACTATTTCAGAAGGAGCTAAAAGAAATTGTTTTGGACAGCTATTGACAGAAAACTATCCCAAAATGTAGTGGCTCAAAACAATCATTTTACTTCACCTATGATTTCATGGGTCAGGGATTTGGGAAAAGCTTCTCAGGACAGTTTGTCTCTGATCCATGTGGCATCAGCTAGAGCAACTGGGGCTGGAGGATGAAATTCCAAGATGGTTGAAGGTGGAAGATGAAGATGGTTGAAGATCATGCACACACATCCAGCACCTTATTGCTCTCTTTCCCAAAGGAATCTCACTGTTAAAATCCTGCCTACGTGACTTGAATTTTTCATAGGCCTTAAAAGTATGATTTCTTACTTAGTGATTTGGGCCTCAAAGAAAGCAGGAAAGAAGCCCTCAGTAGGTTGTCTTTTCATTTTGCTGATGGTTGTCTTTGCTGTGCAGAAGCTTTTTAGTTTAATATAGTACCCTTAGTTTATTTTTGCTTTTGTCTTCTTTGCCTGAGGAGGCAGATCCAGAAAAATATTGCTAAGACCAATGCCAAAGAGCATACTGCATGTTTTCTTCCAGAATGTTTATGGTCTCAGGTCTTCATCCAAATCTTTAATCAATTTTGAGTTGATACGTGCATGTGGTGTGAGTTAGTGGTATAATTTCTTTTTCTTTTTCTTTTTTTGCATGTTACTGTCCGGTGTTCTCAGCATCATTTATTGAAGAGACTATCCTTTCTCCATGTTATGTCCTTTGATTCTCTGTCATACATTTATCATCCATAAACGTGTGGGTTTATCTCTGGGCTTTCAGTTCTGTTCCACTGATCTATATACCTGTTTTTATGCCATATCATGCTGTTAAATCAAAACCACAATGAGATATCACCTCACACCCATTAGAATGGCTAGGTTCAAAAAGGCAAGAAATTAAGTGTTAAAGAAAATGTAGAGAAAAGAGAGCCCTCAAACACTGCTGGTGAGGAATGTAAATTGGTACAGCCACTGTGGAAAACAGTATGGAGGCTCCTTAGAAAATTAAGAGTAGAACTATCATATTATGTAGCCACTTCATGTCGAGGTATTTATCTGAAGAACAGGAAAAAGCTAATTCAAAAATATATTTGCACCTCTACATTCACTGCAGCATTATTGCAATTGCCAAGAAGCAACTCAAATGTCCATTAACAGATGAATGGATAAAGAAGATGTGAAATAATGGGATTCTATTCAGCCAGCCACAAAAAAGATGAAATCTTCCCTTTTGCAACAAGATGGATAGACCCTGAGAATATTATGATAAGTGAAATGTCAGATGGAGAAAGACAAATATCATATGATTTTTCCCATATGTGGAATATAAAAAACAAACACCCCAAAAAACAAATGCACAACAAAACAAACACACACACATAGATACAGAGAACAGTGCAGAGAGAATGAGAATGAAACAGGCAAAGCGGGTCAACTGTAGGTGACAGATGGAAACTATTTTATAGTGAGCATACTGTAGCATATACAGGAGTAGAAATATAATGTACACATGAATCTTATATAATGTTATAAACCAATATTACATCAAAGAAAAAAATCAGAGTGGTTTCTCTCCCCCCAAATCCACTACGTTCTACCTATTCATCCCCTCCCCGCCCCCATCACTAGAATGCAAATGCAAATCTCTTACTGCCTCCATAGTTTTGTCTTTTACAGGATGTTATAGAGTTGAAATCACACAGTATGTAGCTTCCTCAGATTGGCTTCTTTAACTTGGTAATACACATTTAAGATTCTTGCATGTATTTTCATGGATTGATAGTTAATTTTCTTGCTGTTGAACAATATTCCACTGTCCTGAGGCACCATCATTCATTCAGGTGACCATTCATTCATCTGCTGACGGACATCTGAGTTGCTTTCAAAGTTTGACAGTTAAGGTTGAGGCTGTTATAAGCATCCATGTACAGCTTTTCATGTTGACATAAATTTTAAACTCCTTTAAGTTTAAAAGGAATGTGCTTACTGGATCACACAGTAACGTCATTTTCAGTTTTGTAAGAAACTGCCAAACTATATTCCAAAGTGGCTATGCCATTTTGCATTCCTCCTAGCAATAAACATGAGATCCTGTTCCTTCATGTCCTCATGAAAATTTGGTATTGTCAAGTATTCTGAATTCTGGCCAATTAAATAGGTACATAACAGTGCTTCATTATTGCATTGTTGCTTTCATTTGCATCTCCCTGATCGCATACTATGTGGAGCATTATCAAATATTTTGATGGCAGTGTTTTATGCCTAACAAAAATAGGGTAACATATTTAAGATACTCAAGGAAAGATATTATGAATCAAATATTTTATATCTGTCAAAATTGACCTTCAGTTCACAGGGCAGTGGCAAACTACTATCCATCTGCAAGAACTTATCTCATAAGTTCTTCTTAATGAGTCTACTAAAAAAATGTGCCTCAGATGACCAAATGTATAGGGAGATAAAGAGCTAAATACTGATGGTGAGCCTTAATTAGGTGGTTTCTTGTATAACTCACACTAAACGAGAACTGAAAGGTAAAAACTTTAGAATGTAATGACTATGTAATTTGTCACTGATGACTGAAAACAAGCATACAAAAATAACAGAGAAAGGTAACAGCACATGCTGATTTTAACTCTTTTTAGCAGTCACAAGTGGTAGTCCTGGTATTAACATCATTATTCTAAAACTGTGCTATGTGCAAATAATTATGAACTATTCTAATTATATCAGTTTCAGGATTCTTGGTGTAGACAAAAAGAAGTAGAGACATAATAAAATATTTTAAATAAAATCTCTATAGTCCTCAATTTGAATTGGGAAATATCTTATAACTCAGAAGATAGTCTTTAAACATAGCACTACAAATAAATATAAACATGTACTGTCTGTCCTATCCACTGAAAAGGCCTAGAAACAATGAAAAATCCAGTAGCAACAGGAATTTCTAAATTGTGTCTCTCAAATTTCATGACTCATTAGATGATTGGATTAGGAAGATGTGGTATATATACACAATGGAATACTACTCAGTCATAAAAAAGAACAAAGTAATGTCATTTGCAGCAACATGGATGGAACTAGAGACTCATACTGAGTGAAGTAAGTCAGAAAGAGAAAGACAAATACCGTATGATATCACTTATATCTGGAATCTAATATATGGCACAAAGGAACCTTTCCACAGAAAAGAAAATCATGGACTTGGAGAATACACTTGTGGTTGCCAAGGGGGAGGGGAGGAGTGGGGTGGTTGGGGAGCTTGGAGTTAATAGATACAAACTATTGCCTTTGGAATGGATTAGCAATGGGATCCTGCTGTGTAGCATTGGGAACTATGTCTAGTCACTTGTGATGGAGCATGATAATGTGAGAAAAGAGAATATGTACATGTATGTGTAACTGGGTCACCATGCTGTACAGTAGAAAAAGAAATTGTATTGGAGAAATAACTATTAGATAAATAATAATTACAAAAAATAAATTTAAAAAAAATTTTTTAAATAAATAAACCAGAACTTTTTAGAGAAACGATAGATTATACCTCTGGTAAAATATACAAGATGGATGTGGAATGTTCGGCATAACAGATAGCAAGCCAAGTATCAAAGTCAACTAAATTCTTGTCGAAAGGATTCAAAGTACAAATTTTATCCATGTTGAGTTTGAAAATATTCCAAACTCAACATGGATAAAGATTACAATGGAGTGAAACCTATTAAATATATTACAAATAAAAACAAATTGGTCACTTTCTGAGTATGATAGGCAAGCAAGCATCTTTCAAAAGTAAATTGAAAAAAACCACATGTATTAATTTTTCTATATCAATTGTATCACCAGTTAACCAAATAGTGGATGAGAGGTAGCTTCTCCTTCTAAAATTATTCTGGCTGGCAGAATTAGAAAATAACCATTTTATAGCCTCCAATAAATTAAGGAAATAGGTATTGAGCATCAACAAATTATTTTACTCAAAAAAATGGAACAAAAACCCAGACATTATATGCCTCTTCATGAAAGACACCACTATGCATAGTTTTGTCATAAGGATCTAACATGAATCTGATTATGCCCCTGGATCCAGATGTCATTTTTCAGGTAATAAAGATGACAGAGGAAAAATAACATGGACCTTCCATGAGTAGATACCCAGGAAATCTAGACTTTTGGAAACCCTGGAGGTCAAACCATTTAAGTCTTTACAAATATATAGTAAGGAAAGTGAAAGGATAGAGAATAAATCTGTAGTTTAAAGGAGACTTAAGAGACTTAGCAAGTTAAAAATAAACAAGACTAAATTATTGTGTCTAAGGATGCACACTTAGGAATTCCCATCGTGGCGCAGTGGAAACGAATCCGACTAGGAACCACGAGGTTGAGGGTTCAATCCCTGGCCTTGCTCAGTGGGTTAAGGATCTGGCATTGCCGTGAGCTGTGGTGTGGGTTGCAGGCATGGCTCGGATCTGGCGTTGCTGTGGCTGTGGCTGTGGCTGGCAGCTGCAGCTCTGATTAGACCCCTAGCCTAGGAACCTGCAATGTTGCAGGTGTGGCCCTAAAGACACAAAAGACAAAACACACACACACACACACACAAAAGATGCACACTTAGATGTATCCTTAGTCACAATAAAGTATTATAGAAGTTAGGATTGTAGACTCTTTTGGAGAAAGAGAAGAGGCTACAGTTGGGATGGAGCAGAAGGAGGGCAATCTGACTCCAGAAAATGACCCTATGCTAAGAATCCATGCTCTTCAAAGCAAAACTAGTTTGTATATTTATTTAATACTATTCCAGTCAAACTTCAGGAAGCTTTGAATTGGCAAAATAATTTTACAGACCTTCACTGAGAGGCCATTATGTGTTGAACAACTTGCTAGGAATTGGTAATAAAGGAGATGGTTAAACATGACCTCTTTCCAAGGTAAGAAAATGGTTTTAAAGTCCTAAAAGCACACCACAGTGTATTTGCAATAAGTGACTATATATATTTTACAATTAGGAAGCCAAACTTTACAGATAACATTCACATGAAAGAAATATGCTAGCAACCAAATTTTAAAAATAGATATTTAAAAATATTTAATAAAATCTGTATCCTGATTTTTGACTATGGGCAGGGTCGGGGTCCTAAGCCCCACTTTGCTCAAGGGTCAACTGTCCTTTATTCCATTCTCTTCTATTTCATTCCACAAGAATTTTGAGTGACTATTACCAGAACAGACAGACTAATACTATGCTAAAAAATGTAATAAGAAATATAACCTGAACTTAATAGATTATAACAAAACATCTAGTCAGATTATCAGAAATGCTACAGTCAGGGTATAAATAAGTTGTCAAAGAAGCGCAGAAGGAGATATTTCTGAGATGCAATCCTTGAAAAAGTTTTATTGCAGAAAGAACATTAAGGTGCGACTGAAAGATGACAAAAAATTGGAAATGTGGAGAAAGAGATAAGGGAAATCTAAAAAAAAAAGAAACTGCCTGGACAAAGGCATAGAAACATTAAACCATCTGGCAGTTCTAACAAAGAGTGGATGTTATCTCCAGTATGAATGAAGGGTTATGAGGAAGAAGGGAAAATACAGGGTTAGTACCAGAGTTTTGTGCTCCTGAGCATTATATTGAGACGTTTGATCTTTTAAAAAATATATATACACAATATTTACATTTTAACCATCTTTTTTCATGCTTCCATTTTCTTTTATTTTCCCACTGTACAGCAAGGGGGTCAGGTTATCCTTACATGTATACATTACAATTACATTTTTCCCCCAGCCTTTCTTCTGTTGCAACATGAGTATCTAGACAAAGTTCTCAATGCTATTCAGCAGGATCTCCTTGTAAATTTTAACCATTTTTAAGTGTATAGTTCAGTGGCGTTATTTTGCAGCCATCACTACCATCCATCTCCAAAATGTTTTCTTCTTCTTAAACTGAAACTCTATAACCATTAAATAATAATGCTCCATTCCCATCTCCCTTAAGCCCTGAGCAACTATCATTCTACATTCTGTCTCTATGAATTTGACTACTCTAGTTATCTCATGTAAAAGAATAACCACACAGTATTTCTCTTTTCGTGACTGGCTTATTTCATTCATGTCACTTCAAGTTTCAGCCATGCTGCCTTGTATGCCAGAATTTCCTCCCTTTTTAAGACTGAATAGTATTCCACATTTTGTTTATTCTTTCATATGTCAATTGATACTTGGGTTGCTTCCAATCTTTGGCTATAGTGAATAATGCTGCTATGAACATGAGTGTATAAATACTTGTTTGAGTCCTTGCTTTTAATTCTTTGGGTATATACCAAGTAGAATGGCTAAATCAAACAGCCATTCTATTTCTAAGTTTTTAAAAGCTTGGTCTTTGTTTTGAAGGAAATGGTAAAATGCCAAAGCCCATTTGAAGAAAAAAATTAATATGATTGTATCTGTGATTTTGAGATTAGTGTAGTAGCATTAAATGAAGGACGATTAGAGCACACAAACTTCTTGGCTTCTAGAGGACTCTCTGAACAAAAGTTGCTTAAAGTAAGGGAAGCAGGAGTTCCTGTCGTAGTGCTGCGTAAATGAATCCAACTAGGAACCATAAGGTTGCAGGTTCAATCCCTGGCCTAGATCAGTGGGTTAAGGATCTGGCATTGCCGTGAGCTGTGATGTAGGATGCAGATGGGCTTGGATCTGGTTTTGCTGTGGCACTGGTGCAGGCAGGCGGCAATAGCTCTGATTAGACCCCTACCCTGGGAACCTCCATATGCTGCGTGTGCAGCCCTCAAAAAGACAAAAGACAAATAAATAAATAAATAAATAAATAAATAAATAAATAAATAAGAAAGGGAAGCAGACACTCAAGAATCACTGAAGAAATCAAATGAGCAAATCTTGATGATCAACTGCATACAGAGTTACATAAGAGGGAGGAGTCAACGATCTGCTGAGGTTTCTCGGTTCTATGATTGGGAGGATAATGATATCAAAGACTGATAGGCAATTCTGTTATTCAAATTATCACATGATTATTCACGAATGTGATTCAAGTAAATTAGACATGTTCCGAAAATGTCTTGAATTCACTGGTAATGCTGTTTTTGCCCATGTTCCACTTTAGTGAATATTGACCTGAATGGATTTACTCTTGGCAATGAAGCTTAAAGTAGAATACCTCAAGATGGTGAAACAGCTGTTATCTGCTTTTAAAATATCTAAATTTTTGTCTCAGCATCTCTATACTTTTGGATCTTTAATAACAAATCTCTTGATACTGACTTTTTCCCTTAATAAATATACAATCCGTATTGGTGGACACAAAGGTCTAGGAATGAAACCAAATTCTCATAATAAGCATTGTTTGACATATGAAGCATTTATATAAGAACATGTGTAATCTAAAATAAGAAATAATAAAAAATTAAATGTATACTGATGTTTAAATGAAAATCTCACAGAAATGTGTGGAACTGCTAATATACTACAAAGAGAACAGTTATATCACAAGCTGAAAACCAAAGTTCTACTATAAAGATATTCAGTTTCCCATCCCAACCCTTAGCTAAGGCTTACATTCCATTCTCCCCAATGTTTAAGCAGTACTGTACTAAAATCTAATAATAATAGGCTATTGCATTTGCTGTGCTTCTATTATCTCATTCTTCTTTCTCTGTCTTCTATTATATAATATATTGCTGTCTGTAGCACTCAAACTTCATACAATTTGAAAGCATCTAGCTCAAAATTTTCAATAAAATCGTATGTCAAAAATATTAAATCGTTAATTTAGCTATTTAATTAAAATGTTAGTTTCTAATTATTTAGGAACAATACCACTCATGTCGCCTATCCTTGTTATAACTGGTCACAATCAATGAAAAGTCATAGCTAATTTAGAAACACATCACAAAAATTGGCATTTGTTGCTCCAATTTCTGCAAAGAGGGAATAATTTAGCATTAACAATCAGCAAAAATTTAGAATATTTTCTTAGAAAACAACCAGTTTATAAGCTCTTGAAGAAGAAAGCAATGATCCTTTGGAACCAGAATTGGATCACTAAAACAGTGTATACTAAACTAATGTTACAACATTTCCCAAAAGAGATAGAAGACAGGTAGGTCATAGAATGGCATAGATATAACATATCTGAATTTCAACAAAGAGCTGAATAGAACTGTTTATAAAACACATAAAAACATGGTACAAAATGTGTGTAAGAATAGACAGTAATGTTTATAGATAGGTTCATCTGTGATGAGAATTCAAATTTACATAGTGCTGATTCATGTTAAACTGAAATGGTCTTTGAGAAGAAAATACTTTTTTCCTGCCTTTGTTCTATTCAGTGTTTCTATTTTAATTGGCATTTTCCTTGGATAAAAAGAAGTTTTGTGAGTCAAATTTTCAGGAACAAAAGCAAAATGTGTTAATATTTATGACTCAAAATATACAACAATCAAAAATCATGAGGCAAAAATAATGGAGATGAAATTTAGTCCAGGTATACTCACTTCCCCCTTTTGTCTTATTCCCTCAGACAAACTCAACTTTCAAGTTGATTGAATAAAAGAGAAAAGGATACTTCTGACTTTAGATTTATTTTCAATGGTGGCTTATTTGAAAAAGACATGAAATATTTTATAACGGCAAGTTGAATAGCTCAATGTAAGTCAATAGTGATTGGCTGCCAAAAAAAAAAAAACCTCTCCAATTTAATCTTACATTCAATTAACAGAAGCAGAGAGCCAATGAAAAACTGAAATTATTCCTTCTGTGTCTTGCACTCCTCCTCAGACCACAGGTGGAGCCAAGGGTTATGGGAGAGGGCATGCATGAGACACTGAAAAACATCAAAAAAAAAAAAAAATGTCCAAATACCTCAAAGGATTTTCTATGGGAAATTATGTAAGAAAAATAAATTGTTAATTTTGGAGAAGAGAAGAATTAAGGAAAACAAGATTGTTGTTTTCAAATACATAATACTCTGTAATATAGATGAGAAGTTGGAAATGCTTTGAGTCATTTCAAGGGCAGGGCTAGAATTAAGGTTGCAGATGCAATGCAATCCCTATCAAATTACCAAGGACATTTTTCACAGAACTCAAACGAAATATTTTAAAATTTGTGTGGAAGCACAAAAGACCAAGAATAGCCAACGACATCCTGAAAAAGAAAAATGGAGCTGGAGGAATCAGGTTCCTGGACTTCAGACTATACTACACAGCAACAGTCCTCAAAGCTGTATGGTACTGGCACAAAGACAGAAATATAGATCAGTGGAACAGGGTAGAAAGCCCAGAATTAAACCCACACACCTACAGCCAACTAATCCATGACAAAGGAGGCAAGCATATACAATGGAGAAAAGACAGCCCCTTCAATAAGTGGTGCTGGGAAAACTGGACAGCCACATGGAAAAGAATGAAATCAGAACACTCCCCAACATCATACACAAAAATAAACTCAAAATGGATCAAAGACGAACACAGAAGACCAGATACTATAAAACTCTTAGAGGAAAACATTGGCCAAACACTCTCTGACATAAATGACAGCAACATCTTCTCAGTAAAAACAAAAATAAACAGATGGGACCTAATCAAAGTTAAAAGTTTCTGCACAGCAAAGGAAACCCTAAACAAAATGAAAAGACAACCCACAGAATGGAAGAAAATATTTGCAAATGAATCGACTGACAAGGGATTAATCTCCAAAATTTATAAACACCTTCTGCAGCTCCATACCAAAAAAAACAAACAACCCCATCCAAAAATGGGCAGAAGATCTAAACAGATGATTCTTCAAAGAAGTCATATGGATGGCCAAGAAAACACAGGAAAAGATGTCCAACATCACTCATTATTAGAGAAATGCAAACCAAATGGTACCACTATGAGGTACCACCTTACACCAGCCAAAATGGCCATGATCCAAAAGTCTACAAACAATAAGTACTGGAGAGGGTGTGGAGAAAAGGGAACCCGATTACACTGTTGGTGGGATTGTAAATTGGTGCAACCACTGTGGAAAACAGTATGGAGAGGCCTCTGAAAACTAAAAATAGAACTACCATTTTCTCCAGCAACCCCACTCCTGGGCATCTATCCAGAGAAAATCATGACTCAAAAAGACACAGGTACTCCGATGTTCATTGCAGCACTATTTGCAATAGCCAAGACATGGAAACAACCTAAATGTCCATCGACAGAGGGGTGGATCAAGAAGAGGTGGTACATATACACAATGGACTATTACTCAGCCGTTAAAAGGAAAGAAATACTGGCATTTTTAGCAACATGGATGGGCCTAGAAATTATCATGCTGAGTGAAGTCAGTCAGACAATGAGACACCAACATCAAATGCTTTCACTGACGTGTGAAATCTGAAAAAAGGACACAATGAACTTATTTGCAGAATAGATACTGACTCACAGACTTTGAAAAATTTATGGTTTCCAAAGGAGACAGTTTGGGGGTTGGGGGGGATGCGCTCGGGTTGTGGGATGGAAATCCTACAAAATTGGATTGTGATGATCATTGTATAACTATAAATGTAATAAATTCATTGAGTAATAAAAAAGAAAAAAAAGGTTTCAGAAAGACCATCTATGGATTCTTTGGCAAACTGGTCTCGGGAACACACATGGCCTCTGCTTTCACAGATATTAAAAAATATGGGAATATATCTCCTAGTTCTCAATGTGGACTAGCAGAGTAGAAAAATGTGTAGTCTACACTTTGAACTGTTCCAATTTCTATGACTCTATGATTCTAAGTATTTTCTATCACTTAAAATCTATAGATTATCTTGTAAGACAGTAAGCTCCCTGTTACTGGGAATATTTACCCAGAAGTCATTATAAGGAACTTATATTTTGTGGATGTTCAAACCAAATTGGCTTTAAGATCTCCAGGGGAGTTACCACTGTGGTTCAGCAGAAACAAACCTGACTAGAATCCATAAAGATGCAGGTTCGATCCCTGGCCCTGCTCAGTGGCTTAAGTATCTGGCATTGCTGTGAGCTGCGGTGTAGATCACAGACATAATTCAGATCTGGCGTGGATGTGGCTGTGACTGTGACTGTGGGGCAGGCTGGCAGCTGCAGCTCCAATTTGACCCCTAGCCTGGGAGCTTCCATATGCCACAGGTGCAGCACTAAAAAACAAAACAAAAACAAACAAAAAAAGATCTTCAGGTCTGGAGCTGTGACTGGGAATTAGGTGTCTATCTTTTCAGAATGCCAAGGTGCCTGTGACTGTGAAGTCGCTAAGGAACTTGTGCTGCATGGACCCCAGTGTGCTGAGCAGGATGCAGGAGTGGAGGAGGAGAAAGGTGGCATATTTGAGGTTCTACTGGACTCACAACAGGTGTCTCATTTGTATTTACAAAGTCATAAAAGTCACTAGTGTTCTACTTAACAAAGGCTGATATGCTGTTTGACAGAAATTGGTACTGGCAGCTGTAAGTAGAGAAGTGGTCAGTCAAGGACTCAGGTTTTTGCAGACAAGAGTCACTGAGTAGTTGCAGATGAGCTAATACATTTTCAGACCATTTCCACATATGCTGAAGAACAATCTAGCAAGGTAGCATTATAAATGACATTTGCTACTGCACAGAGAGGCAGTTTAGTTTAATGGATTAAGGGTGGGCCCTGGAGCCATGGTTTCGAGTGCCTTGATAACTTAGGAATTGGGTCAACTTGGTTTTGCCTCAGTTTCTACAGCAGTGAAATGCTGATCAAGTTATACCTACATCCTCATGTAAAGCACTTAGAACAGTGTCGAATCCATAAAAAGACTTCAAATTCAATTAATAATAGCAGTGGTATCAATGGGAATAATTATATCCATCATAATTCAATAATGCATATCATAATTATTAAGAGCTTGATTTTTTTTTTTTAGACCTAGGTTCAAAATTTTACTTGTGCAAAGAGTTAACTTTGGTGCACCTTGGTTTACACTTTTATAAAATAAGAATAATCATTTTGAGTTCAAATTGTTTGTAAGAATATACAGTATAAAGTGAAGATAGAGTTCCAACACCATATCTTATGTGCCAGAGACAGACGGCTGTCTGCTTCAAATATCCACACTGTGCAATTGTCCCAGGGAGGCAGCTAGGAGCCAGAAACTCTAATTTAGAGATGTCTCATGTCCAGCAAGATCTCAGTACTAGATCTAGCAACTGGGTAAAAGCAGAAGTGACAAAGGCTTTTGAGACTAGTGTCCTTCATCACACTGTCTCCTTTCCCTGGCTGGATGCTAAGCACTGAGATCCCAGCCTAAAGAATTATTGGAGGCTTAAGTTGTTAGGAGCTTAAAAGCCTGTATAACCACAGGAAAGCCAATAACCAATCAGGCACCTCTGTATTGAACTGCGATGAGAAAAGAAACAAAAGATCCCTATTGTGTTATGCCCAGGAAAACTTGAACTTTATTTGTTACAGCAGCTAAAATTATTCTTGCTAATATCCATCAATGATAATAAGTGTTCAAAACATTATAATATGTTTTTACTCAGCATGTATGATAGACCAGAAAATATTAGACTTTTAATGAACATAGACATTATTCTTTCAGTTATTTCAGTGAAAGGAAGACAAAGAGATATAATAATAAGATATGAATTATGTCCTACATTCTGCTCTAATAGCAAAGTTAAAAATATCAAATGTATTATTTTTACTATTTATGTATTAACTTTATTAAAATAACTAACAATAAAATGGAGTCATACCTTTACTTTCCGTCTATTGTCTTCTGGATCTACTTTCCAAAGTGAAGACATAATTTCTCAGTTAATCCAATGTCCCTTCTTCATATGATATTAATTCAGGTCCACATATTTTATATAATACATATAGGTAGGGCAAGTGAGTTTTTTGGTTTAAGTATCATCTCATTTTTCTTTATGATTTAAGCCAAAAAGTAATGCTTAAAATATATTTACAAACTACATTTGGATGAGGGAATATCCTTTATAAACTGTATAAAACTGATAGTCCTAGAGCAGAAAATATAAGTGAATTTGAAGAATGGCACAAATGAGGGAGTGACAGCAGAGTCTAGGAGAATATAGATATGCTTAAACTTTAAGCTGGTGTCAGGCCATACCTGTGTCTCCAAAAATATGTATTTAAGAACTATGTTTCTTAATTAGAAAACCAGTACATTCACTTTTAATGTGACCACATATGTCAAATCCTATCTTCTTAGCCCAAAGTTATTCAGAGTAAACGCTGAGGCCAGTTTAACTTAATTAGGCAAAGATGACAACTTAGAATAAAAAGACTTTAATGTATTAAAATATTAATAAGCTCAGATAATAAAATCATACAATATTTATCACATTGTTTTTTAACAAGTTAATGATCATTAAAGAAGTCAAGACCTAGGATATATATTCTGAATTCCTAATTGTTTAAATATCTCTCATTAAATACTGAATTACAGAACCCAATTGAAGCATTTAATTGATACATTAACATGGTTGCTGTCAAACTGCAATATGATTGGGCCATCCTGATGTCCCACTCTCTTTTCTGGGTTTTTTAAAAATTTGTTTCTGTGAAATTTACATATGGGAGATTGAGCAAGATCAAACAATTTGATCTAGTGAAGAATTAATTGGCCTTTTCTTTTGTTCATTAATGATGAATAGTCAGGAATGAATTATCAAGAAAATTCTGGAGTTCCCGTCGTGGCGCAGTGGTTAACGAATCCGACTAGGAACCATGAGGTTTGGTCCCTGCCCTTGCTCAGTGGGTTAACGATCCGGCGTTGCCGTGAGCTGTGGTGTAGGTTGCAGACGCGGCTCGGATCCCGCGTTGCTGTGGCTCTGGCGTAGGCCGGTGGCTACAGCTCCTATTTGACCCCTAGCCCGGGAACCTCCATATGCCGTGGGAGCGGCCCAAAGAAATAGCAAAAAAAAAAAAAAAAAAAAAAGAAGATTCTGTTAACTAAGAAAGCATAGCATCCAGATATTAACCCCACTTAGAAACACATTGTAAAATGGATGCTTTAAATCCACGTTAAAAATAATAGTAGTATCTCTGGTAATCTAATTTCTCTTTTATCAACCACCTGCTTTTGGATTGACTATATATTATACATTGCAGCAAACTTTCAATATTAGAATTAATATATGTGTTCGCTGGTGAATACCTTGCCTTTTGTTACATCGATTCATTGATTCAAAATTATCATTTACCTTTTCACTGAGAATTGGTATTTGACAATGCATATTTCCTTTCTACCTCACATAAAAACTTTTCAGGGCACTGCAAATCAACTATCCTTTAATTAAAAAAAAGAAAAAGAAAAAAATGTTCCTGGGAATTTGAAAAAAAAATGCACTTATGCATAAAATCAAATGTATCCTAGAAACAACTTGTGATGTTATTGAAGAATAGCAAAAACTACACTTTTTTGGCCTTTTCTCTTTATTATAAGATCTAGCTTTTTAAATGACTGATTTTACCCAGTCAATTTAGAAATCTCCCCTCATGGTAAATGATCTTTTTTTATATGTTGCTGGATTCAATTGGCTAAAATTTTGTTGAGAATTTCTGCATCTTTATTTATCAAAGACATTGGCCTACACATTTCTTTTTTGGTAATATCTTTGTCTGGTTTTGCAAATCAAAACTACTTTGAGGTACCACCTCAAACCAGTCAGAATGGCCATCATTAAAAGATTACTAACAACAAATGCCGAAGAGGGTGTGAAGAAAATGGAACACTCCTACCATCTTGGTGGGAATGTAAATTGGAACAACCACTATGGAAAACAGTATGGAGGTTCCTCAGAAAACTAAATATAGAATTACCATATGATCTGGCAATACCGCTCCTAGGCATATATCCAAACAAAGCATTTTTTGAAAAAATACACGCACCCCTATATTCACTGCAGCACTATTCACAATAGCCAAGTCAGAGAAACAACCTAAATGTCTGACAGATGAATGGATTAAGAAGATGTGGTACATATACACAAGGGAATACTACTCAGCCATAAAAAAGAACAAAACGACACCATTTACAGTAGCATGGATGGAATTAGAGACTCTCATACTAAGTGAAGTAAGTCAGAAGGAGAAAGGCAAATACCATATGATATCACTCATAGCTATAATCTAATATTTGGCACAAATGAACCTGTCTACAGAAAAGAAATAAACTCATAGACATAGAGAACAGACTTTTGGTTGCCAAGAGGGAGGGGGAGGGAGTGGGAGGGACTGGGAGTTTGAGGTTAGTAGATGCAAACTAATGGATAAGCAATGAGATTCTGCTGTATAGTCCAAGGAACTATACCTGATCACTTATGACAGAACATGATGGAGGATAATGGGGAAAAAAGAATATAGATATATGTATAACTGGGTCACTTTGCTGTACAGCAGAAATTGGCAAGACACTGTAAATGAACTATAATTTTACAAAATTAAAAAAAAAATAAATCCCCCCTCTATTTGTTGGTACTGTTTAAATGAGTAGTGTCATAAAGGCATACTTACATGCAATGCAACTAGCAAGCACAGAACTGCTGAGCATTGATACTGTATCAGAGATGATAAAGAAATGGGGTAGATTCAGGCCTGACCCTCTAAATATTTACCATGTTAGCCTGTCTAGTAAGTACATCTGAAAGTCAAAATATTTTCATATTGTCAGAGGAGAAGAAAGTCTCTTACATATAATGGGTGTATTTTATAGGGATAAATCCATCGGTTAGGAAGCTTATCTGTCCAGAACCTAACTCAGTAAGCACATCTCCAGGAAAATTTTTAAAATGGTAAAATAAACTAAATAGAAATTTCTGTGTAACTTTTACTAATCTTCATTAAAATCTTAACACGTAAATGATAGGTACTTTCTTTCCTCAATTTCTCCTTTGTGTTTGTGGTTGGACACAAAGGACTTGGAATCACACATGTATTTTCCACAAATGACTCTACAGCATGGTATTTTCTTCATCAGCTCACAAAGCAGAGCGCATTATTTGGCGTTTCATTCTTACTCCTGAGAAAAGCCCAGAAAATTGACACAACTGCAGGGTGCTGACCACACTTTGTTCTTATAAGAAGAGAAATATGCTATTTGTTTTTGCAATTTCCTAGTTGTCTTGGGAGCAAAAATGCCTCCAGCTACATATGGGCTTAGTCGCCCACGTCCATCTTACGGGTGTCACCTGCTAAGGTGAGGAGTCTGGAACAGCGCAGACACATTATGTATGGGTGGCCTTTTGTTTACAGCAGACAAAGCCAAAATCCTTGGGATTACTTGAAGATATCGTATAACACACAAGATGGAGTTACTATTATTCTCCTCTAAGACATATAGTGTTTCCCCTGGGCAGAGGAAAGAACGCACAGCCAATCATAGGAAGACAGAACCCATTAAAGATTTATGCAAGCCTGAATTACTTGGCTTTAAACTATTTCCCCCCACACACTTCTTTTTCTCCTTTTTTCTTTAATAAGAGGGACATTTCTTCCTGAACAGCAAAGCTGATGTAGATAGTATCACTGGTAATCCTAGGCTTAAGCACAGAGCTTCTAAATGGCTTGAATTAGGCTGGAAGATGGGGCTGTTTGATTTCCCTTCCTTTTTGTTTCTGTTTTCAAGGCTCTGTCACCAAATGTCCCACTAAACTAGCATTTATGTGGACTTGGGGCCTCTGTGTGTAAGTTTCCTTTTAAGCATAGTCAATGAAACAGCTTTGAAGCTGTTGAACTGTGTAAATGTTATATTAACATTTTCTCTCACAATTATAGACATTTACATGGTCTTGTTGAAATAGCACTTTCAGAGGGAGGAAAAAAATACCAGAAGTGAAGGTACACAATGAAATGAAAAAGCAGCAGTGTGCTCTATTTATTTAGTTTCTGAAATAAATCATTTCGACTTTTAATTTACACTTCTCTAAGATGGTGGTTAAGAATAGACAAACAAAGGATACTGCGAGAAATAATTTCATTTTGTTCCTTTGTTACATTAGATCATTTAATTTCCACTTGGTTTGCATATGGAGATTTGGCCAATGCACCCTGTTCTTTAAATTTGCTAACTGATAACAAGGACTCAGGAAGCTCATTCTAAAGACCTAAGACTCATGGGCGATGATTCGAAAATTATGAGACTAGAAGTAGTTGTCCAGCTCTAAGAAGAAAGGCAAATAGAGTAAATTAGACATTAATCCAAAGCATTCCCAACTATCCATGTACCTATTTAACAGAAACCATAATGGGCTTTCAAACTGAAAAGTGATTTGAATCATCCCCAAACTACCACATGTGTGATCTTTTCGCTGCACGTGGTCTGATGAACAGGTTAGGAGAGAAAAGATAAAATCACTTAGACTTTAAGGAAATATTTTAACAGTCTAATTTTGGTCCCTTTCTGCATACAGAACAATCATTTATGGGATTCACAGTATCAGTAAAATTGCCAAATTATTTCCTTTCACACTGTTACTACTAAGTGTATTTTCTTTAAAGAGGAACACCTGTAACCTTCACACTATACCACAGGATTCTCTGCTATTGATAGTCTTCTGTTCAATGAAAGACTTGTTTTATTGTGTATAAAAATATATGTGCTCCTTGTCTTTGCACCAAATCAAAGCAAAGAGCCTGTCTGTGATGGGACCGTTGCTCAGCAACTATGAACTCCCCACTGGTCTGACTGCTGCTCTCTCTCCAGCAGGGCAGATATGCAAGATGGACAGAAGCATTGATCCTCAACACAGTATTAGATTGTGTTCCACGCATTTCAGAAGCTGAGAGCAGTAATCTCGTATAAGTCTCTGTCTACACATCATTGAACTTTTAACGGTCAGACTTTGAAGTACATTGTTACATGAGGAATTTCTACAGTGTCACTATCTAATTGATGTTCAGTTTTAAAAATTATGTTCTGGAGAATCTACACTGGTTGGTGTTCATGTGATCTCTCAATGTAGATAAGATTATGCTAAATAGACACACGAAGATATTTTCTAGAGTATTTTTTTCACAGGGTCCTACATGATAATCCAATGCTGGCTCCCACCAGGGTAATACGCCTCTTCTCTGATACAAAACAATATTAATTGGAATAAAAACTTGGTGTTCAGTCAATATATTGAAAAATTTGAATCACAATGTTATGGCAAAAGATGTTCTTGGAATCCAATTCACTCATTCTTATCAGATAAGGAAGCTGAGAGAGATAATGCATGTTTGTCAAAGATGAGAATTACATATGTTAAGATATTGACCATATAAGATGTTCTTTTTGATATTTTTTTAATTGATGTGCCTCTTCATAAAGTAAAATTTCAGAATTGAGCACATTTTAGACTTATAAAATGGTAATATGAAGTTCATTAATTACAATGTAATGTCATGTCAATTTATGTGATTAGTATTCATATATTAAAAAGGAAGAAGAGTGACTGAGTGAACACATTTTAATCTGATAAAGTAACATTAAAGTTCTGGTCTTTTTCAAAAATTTTTTCCTAGTTGAAAATTTATCAGGAAAGGCATTGCTTTGTCCAGTAAATTAATCTATCTGGAGACATTCAATTCTTTCTTTAAAATTAAAAAATCATGACATTTGACCTTGAGACATTAGCAGGTTTAAAATTTCCTTATTCATTTGCAAAAGTGGTCCCAGAGTTTCAGGTTACTTTTTCTTCGAAGATAATGTGTCATTTAATATAAACTTTGTTATGTTCTAAATCAGGAAAGGCAAAATCAAGGAACTAAAGGAACAGTTGACAGCATAAAACCTTCTTGAAACATGGAGTGGTGCTTTACCCATAAAAAAATCATAAAGTGCAAAAGATCAGTCAGAGTGGAAACATATTCCAAGTTGATGAGCCATTAATAATTCGAGAAAAGACCAAAACTTAAGGATCAGTTTCATTTGATCAATAAAACTAATTTCAGCAGGACACGCCTATCTGAGCGCACCAACCTTCTGAAACACAAACAAATAAACGCAAAATGTCTGCTAAGCGTCCAAAAGAAATTCACAAATCCATGCATTTACAAAATTCTTTTCTTCTAGCTTTATTGATATGTAGTTGACATTCAGCCCTGTGTTAAGTTTCAGGTGTACCACACAACTTGACTTATAGGTCATGAAACGATTATCACAATACATTTGGTGAATATCCATCATATCTTATGGAAGCAAAATTAAAGAAGAAACAATAATTTTTCATTGTGATGAGAACTCTCAGGACTTGTTCTCTGAACAATTTTCATATGTAACATATAGAAGTGTTAATTATATTAATCATGTTGTATATTACATACCTAGGACTTATTTACCTTATAACCTAAAGTTTGTATATTTTGATCACCTTTGTCCAATTCCCCCACCTATACCCCTCACCTCTGGTAACCACAAATCTGATCTCTCTCTTTCTATGAGTTTGTTTTTTAAGTATAACTGACCCACAACACTATGTTAGTTCTTGGTGCACAACACAGAGGTTGGATATCTCTGTACATTACACAATGACCATCACAATCAGTCCAGTTACCAACTGTCACCACACAAAGATACTACCCTATTATTGACTATTCCCCACACTGTACATTTCATCTCTGTGACTCATTTATTTTGTATAAAAATGTTTTTATATATAAAATAATCTCATGTTTTTGCTGAGTCCATTTATTTTTATTTTACATTCAAGTCTAATAAGCTTAGTGATATCAGTTGCAAGAAATAAAATAGGTAAAGAGGTTGCTGTATGTTACTAGCAGCATTAAGTGTCAATTGATTGCCTGTTAGCAGGAGGCAAAAACGTTTTGAAACAGATAGATAAGTAGATAAATTAATTAACCAAAGACAATAGACAAATTGCTTGGATCAGACTGATTAGCTGTGGAGATGGTGAAATGCAGTTGCATTTTGGATACATTTTGATGGTTGGGGTCCTTGTGATTTTTTGACGAAATAAATCTGTGATATGAGAAAAAGAGAGAAATCAAGAATGACTTCCCCAGTTCTTTTTTCCTGAACCTTGCAAGAAGAGAGTTAAAGCCTAATGACAGAGGATAGGAAAATCTGAGTGGGTCACCGAGGAGAGAAAGTAGATAAAGAAGAGAGGAAGGTCAAAGAATAAATCTGAATATTCATGCACTCTTTACAACCATGACTTTGGATAATCAAAAATTTTTAAATGATATTTGTTACTAAATATACGTACAAATGATATACATGGCTTCTCACTATGTATGCACCTACATGAAAGTAAATATCTGATTTTAGGAAAAAGATATATAGAAAAAGGCATCCTATTAAATGAGCCTATGTCGAAGAGTAAAGGTTAGATGAAAGAGATAAACCTGCCATTCCTTTAATCAATTGCATTTGTTCTGTCTCTTTTGACTCATATAGTATAATTTTCTCATGATGTGCAACTGCGGTTTTGTTTGTATTGGGGTATTTTGGTATAATGTTAACCTTAAATATAAGCCAAAGTACCTAAAAGCCACTTCAAATTTATGGCTTGACATTTTGAAGAGAGTATAAATTATTCTTCATCAGGAGTATGCATTTGACCACACAGAGGCTACTTTATGTTCAATTTAATGGGCTTCCAAGAATAACTTTGATCATATTAATTTTTGCCTTACAAATTTTTACCTTATAAATAAGTCCAACATAAAAGAGGTTCTATGGTACATATTTTTAAAAGCAAGAACATAAGTTAACATTTTAAACAATTATATAACAGTGTGTTCCAGCTTTTAAAGTTCTGGTGCTATGGTGAGAAAAACGTTAGCTCTTCTAAATTTAAATGAGCCAATTCCTAAATTTAAAATTATTTATGTAGAATGCTGCTACCAAAATTCCATTGTTCCTTATCCAGTATTATTGTTTTTCCTATAGTTTTATGTTCTAATTTCTCTTTTGGCTGCAAATTTGTGGAACTGTTTTCTGCCATTTCTTTCAACCAATCTCTCTCTCTTTTCGTCTATTGACATTTTTCAGTGGTTGTCTTTCTTCTCAGTCCAGTATTGTGTGATCACAAGTTTCTTGTTGCATTTTGAAAATAAACAATTATATATCATTAAGAAAAAAAAAGGAAAGATATAAACATAATCATGACTATATTGTGGGAGTCTGAATGATGCTACACCAGGCTCGGTAATGACAATATTTCATAAAACTTTTGAAGGATAAAATGCAATTTAACCCAATCCAAACAAAATTTATTGAGAACACATGGCCAAGAAAATTTCTGACTTCCATAAAAAGACATACACAACATTTTGAAAAAGATGTTTATCTTGTCTTCTTAAGGTTCAAGATCAAAGGCAGAAATGACTGCTATAAGGCAAAGACCAAACTTGAAAAATACTAAGAAATGTTTGAATATAATGAAGGCATTAGTTTGTGAATAGGTATGTAATATTCTAGGTTTACAAATACCAGATTCAAGTAATAACCTAAAATGTTTTTCCAAAAGCCAAACGGAGGAAAGTAGTATTTCTAAAAGTTTTATAGCTTAAACTTTCATCTGGCACTGATCCATGTATACGGTGTGAGGTTCAGTCCAATGTCTTTTCATAAAAATGAAGGTCAAATATGGCTAATAGGCAAGTCAACTGTTCCAGCACTACTTTTGAGCTGTCCATCCCTTCCCCAAGGTTCTGCAATGCCAGCACGATCATTTACCACGTTTTCAGGTTATAGGCTTTCTATTTAGTTCTCTTAATAGATCTGTCTTTCCTGGCACTAATATCACATTTTCTTAGTTTCCAGAGCTTTATAATAATTTTTGCTATCTGGTGAGGCAGCTCCCACCCCACTGAACCTTGTTCTCCTATTTTAACTATCCTTGCCCCTTTACTTGTCCATATAAACAAAGAACTCAGCTTACCAAATACTAAAACAAATATACAAATAATCCAACCTATTGAGATTGTTATTTTTAATGAATTGATGCCTATCAACTTAGGAAGACTGACAACTATAATATTCAGATTACAGTTTAACACCACGAGTCTCTCATTTACTTAGCTATCATTACTTTCAATTAGTATTTTATGATTTTCGTTCATACTTTTTATTATGAAAGTCTTATAAAATAAAAGTATTTTGTACTTTTATTAATTTTTTAAGTATTCTATTCATTTTGATGCTATTATCTGGTTTATATTTAAAATAACTTTTGGTATACTGCTTTGTATAAAAAGCAGCTTTGTTATTGACATTCTTTTAGTTTTGAATATCAACCTTTTTGTTTTTATATATACAATTTTAAATTTTAATTTCTTTCATGCCTTCTTAAACTAGACTTTTAGTAAAATGCTATATTAAAGGGCTGATAACAGTCATTCTTTTCCTGTTGCCCTACTAAGAGAAATACATTCAACCTTTCCAATTAATCTTTCTGCTTTTTACACATTTTCTTTTGTGTATCCTTCTTACAAGGATGAGGACATTTCCTTTTATTGATTCTTTGCTAAGTCTCTTTTTTGAATCATAGAGTTTCAATTTTATCAAGCAATTGTTCTTGAGAATATGAGAATTTTCTCATTTTAAACTGTTATAGTGCATTATGATTGGACATTTTTCTATTGTTAAACCACGCTTGAATCCCTGGAGTAACTCTACCTTCGTTGTGATATGTAATCATTTTTATATAATGCTGGACAGCATTTACTACTTGTTATGTTGATCTGCTTACCACAGTTCCTTTTTTAATCCTAATACTAGCCATTGAGATATATCCTATTACTTCCTATTTTTGTAGATGGTGCAAGTAAAGCAAAGAAAGACTGATTAACTTAGAGCATACATTAATAAGTTGTGGAGCTTGGATTTAAAAACACTCAATCTGGCTATGGAATATGGATTTGTTACTGTATAAAGGACATGGCTTCTTATTTACATCTTCAGCTATGGTTGTGTTCCCTTTTCTTTTCCTAAAGTCATTTATTTATATCTTTATCCTTTATGTCCTAATAAATCTTACCAGAAGTTTATCAACTTATAGCAGTTTTTTCAAGGATCTACATTTGCTTTTTTTCATCTCTTCCATTGTATATTAGCTTTCATTAACTTGTTTTACATATTTATTTCATGTTTATAATTTCTTTGGTCTTAATATTTTGGCCAAGGTGATTCTGTTATTTTTCTGTTCCTAAGTTCTTAAAATGGTACCTCAGTACATTACTGTTAAGGCTTTCTCTCTTTCTGTTTTATGGATTCATAGTATATATATTTTTTCTGAGTACTTCACCTATGTGCCATAAGTTTTGAAATATAGAGTTTTTATTATTGTTCCATTCTAAAAATCCTTCATTTCTAGTATGAGTTTTCTTTCATCTACAAGTTGTTTTGAAGCATGTTTCTGAATTTCTAAACATGACCTGTTTTTATTTGATTTTTTATGTTTTTCGTTACTGTCTATTTTTAACTTAACTGCTTTGTGTTTAGAGAATATGGTTGCCACATTGTAGATTTATACTTTTTAGCCTGATATGTGTTCAAATTTAGTACAGTATGTATTTGAAAATAATATGTACTTTGTAGTCATTGAGTGAAAAATTCCATGTGACTTAAAGCTAATAGTGTTGATTAAGGCTTCAGTTTTCTTATTGGTGTCTTTGGATGCTTGATCTGGGTTTGAGCATCTTTAAAATCTGCCACTTTGATTATGGAAATGTATATTTTTCTCTGTAGGGCTGTCAAATTTTTGCCTTATTTATTTATTTATTTATTTATTTATTTATTTATTTGTCTTTTTGCCATTTTTCTTGGGCCGCTCCCGCGGCATATGGGAGGTTCCCAGGCTAGGGGTCGAATCGGAGCTGTAGCCACTGGCCTACGCCAGAGCCACAGCAACGCGGGATCCGAGCTGCGTCTGCAAACTACACCACAGCTCACGGCAACGCCGGATCGTTAACCCACTGAGCAAGGCCAGGGATCGAACCTGCAACCTCATGGTTACTAGTCAGATTCGTTAACCACTGTGCCACAACGGGAACTCCTGACTTTTTTAATCATTATTTTTGACCCTCTTTATCACTAGCAATGGTTTTTGTAATCTAAAAATCTATTTCTAACTAATATGGTTATATCAGCTTTTCAGAAGTCATGTACTCCATTATTCTTTTAGTAGTTTCAATAGACATTAAAATGTTAATGTAATATATTCCAGTTTAAAGTTAATCAGTTTATTCACGTCTCTTGTAAATAATCAAGCCCCTTCTTACTATGTGTGGTTGCTACTCTTTTGTAATTTAATTTTAAGGTACAGTTTCTGTTATTATTAGTTTAAAAAATCAAAATTTATCTACATTAACATTTTCACCACCTTTTTTCTTCTTGTTTTCAGACTGGTATCTGGGAACATTAAAGCTGCATTATGTATATCATTAAATGTCTTCTTTAACATGATACTGTCCATCAAAAACCCTTAATTTTATTTATTCAAAAATATCTTTGAGTCACTTTGGTCCTGCCTTAAAGAACTATGTGCTATGTAATGGATTCTGTATTGACTAATCTCTATAACCACGGTAAAGATATCAGGCTTCTTTTCTGACTTCCATGTTACCACTATAATTCATTCTCAGTGTAACTTTCTTTCTCCTGGTTGATTTAAATTTTATATTTCTGAATTAGGGGTCCAACAGTGAGAGAGGACCAAGAGGCTCTATTTAATTTCAGAAATACAGGCCCACTGTGTGTATGGATAGAGAGCAGTTATTTCCTTTTTTTTTTTTCTCTAATCCAAGGTTTCTCTATCTTTGGTACTATTGACATTTTGAACCAGATAATTGTTGTGCACTGTAGGATATTTAGTAGCATCTCTAGCCTCTGCTTACTCGATGCCAGTAACACCTCTCTCTCACTTCCCAAATTAGGAAGGACAATAATGTCTCCCTATGTTGCCAAATGTCCCCTGTTTGGTGAGAGGGGAAGGAAGGCAGCAAAATTTCCCCTAGTTGAGAACTGTTGCTCTAAGCCAAAAGGACTGTTTAATTAGGAATGATTCCTTCTAAACGTCTGCATTAAGTTGACTTTCTACTCTAATTTACAAAATTGTGGATGCTGTGCCTTTATAGATATTTGAGAAAATAAGGAATGGTTGAATCAAATCAAACAGTGAAAGCCTATTTTAAATGAAAATACCCAAAAACTGTAAAGGCTTTTAAAATCTGAAGAATTACTGATGTTATTGTCCTTTAAATTCATATCCATGCAATGGTAAATGTTTAAAGGCTGATTGAGACTACAGAGATAGAGTAAGGCAGATTTATAGCTGGTATTTTTGTTTTTTCCTGCTACTTTTCAGTCACTAAAAAAAACTCTAATAGCTCATAGACTTTTGTATATAAATATAAAATATTCTTCTCTCCACTTTAGAGTACTTTAACTTTGGTGCAGAATGTATTTTTTAAGAATGCACATCATGCATTTATCAACCAAATAGGAAAATAAAGTGGAACAGCAACCTGGTTCTGAAGAAGTTTATTAATTCCCCAAATTGGGCAGGAAAGATTCTGTGTACTGTGGCAAAGGGAGCTGCTAAAGAAAATAAAGTATAATGGATTATATCTTCCTCTCTGAATCACATTTAAATACACGTTTCTAAGTAGAATGCTAAGATGAGTGTCATGATGTTTCACGACCCATTCTTTTTTCTAATAAATGTTAGACTAATGTCTTGCCTCCCTAAAAAACAATGAATGATTTTTATGACATTTTTCTCAACTCATTGAGTATTTTACACATTAGCAAATATTGCCTTTAAAGGAAGACCATGAAATGACACTGCCATTCGCTAGCCAAGGGAGGTCCGGCCTGAATAATGGCAATTGTGAATTATAGGAAATTCTTTAGGTAAATGCAGTTATTTACTCTGAAAAAATGTTAACTGGATGTAGATGAACAAAGTATTATCTGGCTGATTCTTGTGAACTGTGACAAATTTAGAGAGAAAAATTATTTCTTAATGACAGGTCCTTCATATACGATAATTGCTTTTTCTGAAGTACTTGAAATCTTCAACGAACTTGGAAGGATATATATATGTTACACCACCACACACACACACACACACACACACACACACACCATCATCACCATCATTTTTCAAAGAAGGGAACTAAGGTCCAATATTGAGCAGCAGAAATTAAGCTAGAACATATGTTCTCATTTCTTCATTAGTTGCCTACCTCACCATGTCTTCCTTGTAGTATTCCTTTGCTTAGCAAAAGTTCTGTATAAATGCACAAAAAATATAAATTTCATTATCATTTCTGTTCATATGATCTTAAATTCCTTTTCAGTAGTGACAGATATTTTTTTTAAGTTTTCTTATATGCCTAATATGTGGAGGCAAAATAAAATACATTCAGTAATAAGCAGCGTACATATAAAAATCAATAGGCAATTAATGAATATTCTACAGTTTTCTACAAGATCAGCCCCCTTCACCTCTCTGTTTAAAAATTTTTACAACTGCTAATTGTTTAAAATAAAACCTAGATTTTTTTTCAATTAGCTTTTAAGGTTCACCAAGATGCATTTCTAATCCACATCCTAAAGCTTATCTCCCAATGCTCACCTTGTATGTTTCCATAAAAATAAAGAACTATTTACATCTGTATCCTTCCCTTGATTTTGTTCAGGCTGTTTTCCTCAATTGAGATGTGATTTTCCTGTCTGAGTTTCTAAATTCTACTCCTCATCCAAAGCTAAACTTAGATGTTATCTCGATCTTAAGGCTCTTCCTAATCCTTCTAGATAGAAAAAAATCCCTTCCCTCATCTGAACTCCCATAACACTTTATATGCCATCTCATTTTGCATAGTTATTTACAGATGTTTTTCCTCACTTGCAAGACTGCAAACTGCTGAAAGACAGGGGCTCTGTTTAATTAAATTTTCTATCATTGGAAGGGCAAGTAGTAAGTCCTTAATAAATACTCATTGGTGAAGTTAGAACAAAGAAATGGATGGATACATATATGGTTTACCTTAATGATAATAGGACAAAAAACCAAAAATCCAGAAGAGACGTCAAGGAAGTACTAATATCATGGTTAACTGCATAGGAATCTTTTCAATTCTTAGAAACAATAACTCCAAATTCAGGAATTTGCAAAATCTGAGACTTTCAAATCAGAGCTGTTGACTGAATTTACCAGTTAGTAGACATTCTTTTTTTTTTTTTCCACAGTAAGTATACTCTTACCAGCTGTTATGCCTGATCCTTCCACCACTTCTGCCAAAAACAATATCTTCCTCCAGTCTCCTGCTCCTCAGCTGTGCTACTCCAAAACAATGTTTGCTCCTCATTAAAAATCTGCAAAGCCAACTGAGAGTCAATCCACCCCATAAGCAGCTCAAACCAAACTGGGGAGGAGAGACATGAAATCCAATCTTGGTTCCTCACCTCACTAAGAGGCTGCACGGCTGCATTCCACACAGGCTGTGAGCATGGAGAAGCCCTGACGGGAGCCCTGCTGGGAGGCCATAATGGCTATCAAACCATGTGGTCATGAGGCCACGTGCTGCTGTTACTAGGTCGTTGAAGAGTAAATAAACTACAAAATTAATTGGTTGCAGCTTATGGGGACCAAGCAACTCAAGAGGCACTTGTGCCACCTAACCCATATAAATTGGACCCATCGTTCTAGTATATCTCCAAGGAATTTTATAACCAGATGGGGCTCTAAACAAAGAAATTGGCCATGGACGCTGGGTTACTGGCCTTCACAGTGGTCTGTTGTGACACAGAAAGACCCAGAACAAGAAGTTAAAGCTGTCCAGATCGTTTGGGAAGTGAGGATGATTTGATATATTTAGAGATCGAGCAAACTCAAAAGAAATCTGTGATTCTACGTCTCTTTCACCCACACCCTAGAGATCTGGCTAAATCTGATGCCCTTTCATACAGAGGGCTCCCAACTACCAGCTATTCAAAAAAAAAAAAAAAAGTATCTGCAATTTCAAAATGCATTTTAAAACACCTCTGCTTTTAGGACACATTTCCTTAACAATTTATATTTCTTTTGCTTTTTTTTTTGTTTTAAAGTTTTATTGACATATAGCTGATTTACAATGTGATAATTTCTGCTAAACAACAAGGTGATTCAATTACACAGGTACAAACATCCATTCTTTTTCAGTTTCTTTTCCCACATAAACCATCACAGAATAATGGGTAGAGTTCCCTGTGTGATACACCAGGTCCCCACTGGCCAATCATTCCATATACCACATGATTCACCCTATGATTTTTGGCAATGCTCAGAAATTATCATTCCCTTTAAGATTTAAACTCTATAGGTATTCCAAAGTCTGCATTTACTCCTCCACTTAAACACGACTGATCTCACCTTCTTTACTAAAAATACAAGAGAATAAATCAGAGAGTTCCTTTCTTACAAAATACTTAGACCATGAGGAATTTGTGTTTGCAAAAACCTTCTGTGTAGTTATACAGCAAAGACATAAGAAATTCAATTACAAACAGTTATTTTATGAGATTAGAGGTTGCATTGAAGAAAAAAACTGAATGAAGCCAAGTAAGTAATGAAATATTTTGTTATAATAGTCATCTAAACATTTGTATTACATTTGGAAATGTATCTTGGGAACATTCACTAGAATCTTGTCCATGCACAAGGTTCTCAGAGACAGTTAAGAGCCACCCAAAGGATGCTCAAACTGCTATGTATCAAGATCATTTTATTCAGCTGATCAAACGACCCTGAATATGCCAGATTAACTGAGAATACAAGAATGTAAACGGGAGCTAGGGAAACACTGTACATGTTGGGTCAGCCTAGACCACCAGCTCCCCAGGATATGCCCAGGACAGCTAAGCTGTCATTTTAGGACAACACCTTCCCCTCCACAACCACCTATAAGGAAACCACAGAGAGAGGACAGCTTTCTGGAGAAAAAGTAAGAAAATTAAAATTGTAGATTTCAAATGAATATCTACCCAGAAATAAATACAGGCAAGAACAGAGAAGGAGCATAAATTAACTGCTATATCACAAATATAACGTATTCTGGCATGAGTTGCAGGTAATGTTGTTTGTTAGGTGCATTTCCTAAGAAAGAATAACTACCTCTTCAAGTGTACACAGGGTATAAAAAGTTTGAACATACATACAAATACATTAAAACCAGGGGGTATTTAACAGTTTCATTTAAAATATTGAAAACAGAGGTATGGTGTCTAAAAGGATTTTAAAACACTTGTATAACCAACATACTAATAATTGTAAAAACGTACATGCTGATGGTAATTTCTGGAGTAACCTGCAAGTGCTATTGGCATATTTCTATGGCTATATGTCTACATTATTATTAAATAATTGTAATATATAAGTAATACATAAGTAAACTTTGTATTTTCCCTGCATAATACAGCTATACTTGTACAAAATTAGAATTTATCTTCATGATACTTTTCTTTGAAATAACCTTAAGTGAATTACTTATACCTGTAATACTGTATATTTTACACAAAGCATACTTTAAAATTTCTTAAGTAATATATTAATTCAAATTAAATAAAATACATAACAAAGTATGTAAACTATTATAACTATCAATCTACTTATTCTGTCCTAACAAAAGAGAACAGACTGAAAGTTCTGTAATAAGCATACTGAGTTGGTTGAGAACAACCGCTCCTAAACCACTGGTTTTAGAAAAATTGTAAGATTTTTCTACAAATGATCAAATATATTCACGAGATTTAGAACTACATTCCAGTGCTTTCTTCCACAGAGAGATTATTTTTTTTCTTTTAGAAGATAAACCAAACAACACATTTATTAATGTGAAGAATTAATGCTTTTGCTTTAATATTTTGTAATGAGATGAAACATTATTTTGTAATAAAGCAAAAATACTGTTTTTATGATGATTGATAATCTCTATTTTAGCATTATTGTAGTCATTTCATTGTTAATATGATAATACAATTTTAAATTCAATTGAGCTAAATTTTCTAGTTAATTAAAAAGAACTTAAGACTCTTTTAAATCGATGATGGAAAAAGGGATAAAGGATGGGAGTCATTGCCCTTCTCAGATGAAAATGAATTATGTAAACATAGATTACATAGTGTGAGGGAAATAAAGGAAAGACATCTCTGAGTTTTCTCAGCTTACCAGGTCTGCATCTCTTCTATCATCAGCTGTGTGCGCAAAGCACCTTACAAATCATAATAGGATAACAGACTAAATGTCACTTATGATTCATAATTTTGTGTTTTAGTTTTGGCTTCATATCCTTTTTTCAGTCGTGTGTGTGTGTGTGTGTGTGTGTTCATATAGGCATATACACTACAAATATACATTACTCGTATACATTATATGTGAAAGTTGGCTGTATCGGTCTCCAAAACAACATTAATGAACATCGCTAAAACTTGGGGAACATATCTGTGTCTGTATGTGAGTGTGTGTTTATGTGGTTTGGGAGGGTAGTAAATGAGAGACCATAGCTTTTGAATTAATTTCCATGGTGAAAGGATAATTCTTTGCAATGGAAAAATCACACCTAGTACCTTCTTCTGATGTTAGGTATCATGAATTACGTGAATAAGATTTTTTTGCAAGCTGTTTCAATTCCATAGTCATACATACACATAATACATACATGCATACGTTTGCTAATCTAAGGGAAGAAAGAAGTGAAAATGAGTTTGAACTAGTTTCACCATCTGCAAGGCACTAGTGAGGAGCAGAATATTTTCGTCGGTCATTACGGGTCAGATCTCAATGATTAAAAACCCCAAAGCTTCTCAAGGGTATAATTTCCTGGTTCTCCACCTGCACACTTCCCCATGGACCTCATCACCCTTGACTCTAACCAAATTCTGGAAAGCAAGTTAATTCTAATTGAGAAGCAGAGTTTAACAATATATGCAAAAGGAAATTAGTTATGTTGATAACTAAGTAAAATGGCACAGGATTTGTGTCACAAAAATATCAGGAGGAAATATCTTCTTGACTTTGAGTTATCTATTGCCAAGTGACTGCAAAAAATAATTATGTGATATTATTTTAAAACATAAATATTTTCTTGAGGTTTCACATCAGGTATCACTGGACCAAGAGCCACATGCCGGTGGCCTGAGAAGCTCAATTTGACTTTTGAATCCTTTGGGGTCGATAAAACCCCAAATGATTTGGGCCAATCACACATCCTTTGGTTATTTAAGGCCCTGAATATATCAAAGGGAATTTAATCTGTATGATCTGATTCATTTACACTTTACTCATCAGAATAGTGTTTTCAGGAGTTACTCGATGTTACAAAAGACTTCTACATAAAAATGCTTTAATCTGTACTTTTCAAAAAGAGAATGTCATTTCAAATTACGCAACTCTCATCAACCTCTAAATTTTCACGATTAGTTCAAAATTTAGAATATTTCTAGTTTTAAAAGGTACTGAATTTTCATTGAAGTATTCTGTCTTTCCAGCTCACAGCCAGATCACAGAGCTTTCTCCCTTGGTGCTTGTGATTCTGAGATGCCTCTGTAATTACAAACAGTGCACTGTAGTTGTTCTGAGACAAAACAGCCCTCTCTGCTTAGGGAACTGATAAAACAATGAGTTGAAATAATCTTCCTAGACTTTTTACTTTCTCTTCCATGACAGTGCTAACATTAGAAAGAAATGGAATAGAATGATGGCACGCTGAAATTTTGAAAACAAATATGGATAAAAAGCTGAAACTCTTGATCAAATCCAATCTGGAAACATAAATATCAGTAGCTTATTTTTATTCAGAATTCTATCATAGCACTTTATTTTGTTATTATCTAATTATATAGAATTTTGTTTTATTGTCTATGTTATCTATATATATAACATGAGGTGATAAATATAAATTTGCAGGGTTTTTTACAAGAAACAGTTTAGAATAGGATCTAATTGCAAAATGTTGTTTTATTTGATGGTCATTTGAGAGTTCCAAGTTGTACATACTTAAGGTTACATAATGTCTTGTGATATACTGGTCATTGTATGAGCCATATACGGAATTAAAAAAAAAACTGAAAAAATATTCTAGAATTCTTTCTTTGTGGGGGGGTTTGTTTGTTTGTTTTGTTTTGTTTTGTTTGCTTTTTAGGGCCTCACCCACAGCACATGGAGGTTCCCAAGCTAGGGGTCCAATCAGAGCTACAGCTGCTGGCCTATGCCACAGCCACAGCAACACAGGATCTGATGCACAACATCTACAACCTACACCACAGCTCATGGCAACACTGGATCCTTAACCCACTGAACAAGGCCGGGGGTTGAACCCACAACCTCATGGTTCCTAGTTGGATTTGTTTCTGCTGCGCCACGACTGGAATTCAGGAATTCTTTTTATTTTTATATAACCCAGATCCTAATTGTGACTTGTATGATTAGTCTTTCTATGTCTTGACACAACTAAGATACTAATATGTGAGAAATATCACAAGGTTTCCCAGTTAATCATTGCTCCAGAAAAAAATGGAAACAATGGATACAGTGAGACAACATGTTCCAGATTACTTGGTTTTGAATCTCAGTTCTGTCGCTTCCTTGCTGGGTGACTCTGGGGAAGTTATTTAAACTCTTTACGCCTCTGTTTCCATATCTATAAAAACAGAGGTAACATATCTAGGCCTTGGAGTTGTCCTAAGGATTAAATAGTTTAATACATATAAAGTACTTAGAGCTCCAGCAATACAAATGTTAGCTCTTTTAATATTCAACAGAAAAAAACTATCCATTATGTTTGTGTTCAACAATTGAGAATTGTTTTCTTTCCCTGCGCCTTCTTGTGTGCATATCCCAAAATAATGTAGTAATATGGAATGGCTGTTTTAAATTTAAAAAGATGTGCTATTTACTTAATGCGCCTTAATAATTAAGGTTTTGCCATCTAAAACGGGATATAAATAAATAGGTAAAAATAAATAAAGCTAGCTACATGACATCCGATATCCAGTCTTATTCCATTTGCTCTGGAATCTCTAACTCCTTCACTGGCCACTCATCTGCACTTTAAGCCCTGATTTCCAACATACTTTTTGCTATTTAGATGTCTAGTGATTGCCTCCACGCTGCATATCTCACTGGACCTCACTTTCATCTTTTCAAGGCTCGATCCACCTCCCAGTCATTCTAGTTCTCTGCATGTTAGTATGACTCTTTTTGTCTTTTGGACTTTAATGATGTATTTCCTTTCTTCCTTTACAATCTCTCTCTTTGGATTTCTTTTCTTCCTCTGTGATCTGGACATCCTCGTTACCCAGATTAAATACGTTTCCTCTTCATTCTCTCCCTGCCATCCAATTCTCTTTCAAAATAGTCTGCCCACCACAACTAGACTGACCTGTCTTAATACTGTCTTCTTTGCGCTACCACAATGCTCTTTTGTCTTACACATTACACCCAAAGTCTTTTGACTGGTTTTCAGTCCCTGTGATGTCTGACTCCAATGGAATCCTTCAGGATGTTTATGCCTTTCCATTTAGACAGGTTTCTTCAGAAAGTGGAGCACATCCTGCTCTACCAACACCAGCTTAGGCTTCCTGAACTAGTGATTCTGTATCAGTTAACCTACATGATCTCAAGGAACTTCTCCCCTTTTTTTCCCTTTATTATTGTAATAGAAATTCATGAAAATAATACAAGTTACCAATATGAAAAATCAAACTAAATTGAGTGATTAAAATGGTTATCCTGAAGTCAAGAAAAGTTCAAGTGGTTATCAAAGGGGAAATTACATGGCTGATTTCAAAAGAAAATTAGTGTCTGGATGACTCATCACTCTTCAAAAATGCTGTAATTTTATAGTGTTATGTGAGTATAAGAAAGTTACTACACTGTTAGTTCATTTGCTATACATATATTAATTTATAGATATAAAGAATAATGATCAAAATATTGTTAAAAACTCAAAGTGATTTATGATTGACATTTGGACTTACATATGATATTAAAATTTTTGATATTCAAAGTTTCCATGAATCTGGCCTTACCTTAGCTTATCCTTCTAAATTCATGAATTATTTCAACCTAAAAGATTTTTTTTTTCAGTCTGGTCTCCTCACACTTCTTGAGCTCAAGCCTACTATTTTCCCATTTGGAACGTCCTTTTCACTCACAACTATTTATCCCAGTCCATACTTACAGCTCTGCTCTATTCCCCTCTAGCTATTCTTGGCTATTGCTCCTCTTTCTTTAATTTCTAGAGAAAATTTTAAATAAACTACAACTTTAGAATTAATTGAATGCCTGCTTTTTAATTTACGTTTCAAACATATTGATTTTTCTTTGAATCCAAAATATAAGTATGTATATTTTTTCTTCAATAAACAATTTACTCCCTAACATAGGCACAATAAGCTGAATAACTTTTTGAATGAGAAAAACAATATTTGCATATGTTTTAATGACTTTCATAGAAGCAATTTAACATTATGTATGGGATTTATTAAGGATTTATACTCCAAGAATTACTAATTATTCTTGTTGACTATATGTTCACCATATCCAGGAAATCTTAACGCTTTTATGTAGTAACTAATATAATCCTCATAACTCCTAAAATGAGCATTATTATCTCAGTTCCACAGATGAGAAAACGAAAGCTAAGAGGGCTAAATAATTTGCTCTAAATCTCACAAAACTAGAGCTCAACAGTATAGTTACCACAAATACTTACTAACCACCCTCCCCCCATTTACCAGGATTTCTATTAGGTAGACTATTTTTCAACGTCACATTCACTAGTAGATATTATCACATTATATTTATAGACAAGAAATTGATCATTTATATAACTTTTTAAGTCATATCACAAACATCTTCTGATATAAGGTCAATAAAGACTATTCTTTTTTTTTTTTTTCTTTTTGCCATTTCTTGGGCTGCTCCCTCGGCATATGGAGGTTCCCAGGCTAGGGGTCCAATCAGAGCCGTAGCTACCATCCTACACCACAGCTCACAGCAACGCCAGATCCTTAACCCACTGAGCAAGGCCAGGGACTGAACCCACAACCTCATGGTTCCTAGTCGGATTCGTTAACCACTGAGCCACGACGGGAATTCCAATAAAGACTATTCTTATTCATATACCTCTTATACAATATTTAGTATTATTTTTTCCTCTGTTTTGTTTGGGACTCAATTCATATGTATGTTTATTGGTACATTTAACTATACAAAATCAGTTGAATTAAAATCTTCTAAAGGTAACAGGATGGGATAAGCTAGTGGGCCAACACGGACCCCTAGGATAAAAAAGCCTTCTGAAAATATTTTGCAGTGTGTTATTTCAAAAAAGTTGTGGTGTGCACACAGTGGAAAGGGTTTATCAGACGTTCTTGTAATTAATCTATATTTTAGTATGTTGTATACTTGCATCAGCTGCCTCAATTCTTTAATCTTCCCTATGTCCATTATCTTTGCTCTGTGACTTTTTATATTCTTCCACTGAAGGGATAGAGTATATTTTCCTGCTTCTTGGCTTCAGGGTGGCCCCCTACACTTGCTTTGGTCAACAAAACAGGACAGAATTGGTGGTATCCAGCTCTGAGCCTGAGCCTTGAGAATCTTCACGTATTTCGTTTTTCTTTCCAAGAAGGCTAGCTTGCTGGTTCCAGAAGGAGTGTGAGAAGTACACAGAGCCTAGCTAAACTGCTCACACAGAGACCAGCGTAGATCAGCTGAGCTCCAGCTGAGCCCCAAAGCACTTGAACAAGGTCAGCTGAGGTTTGTGGAGCCAGGCAGCAGAGCCAAGCTTAGATCAGCTGATCCCAGCTGTCCAGATAAACACCTCAATAAACGTCAAATATTGTAGATTGCTGAGATTTTTATAATGATTTACTTCACAGCATCATTAAGGTCAATAGCATTATTTTTACTAGAAATAACAAATAGGGTATGGATATAGGACTGTAACATTTCATGGGTTACAGCTACATGGGATCATAAATCTGATGCTTTAGGATGGTAAGTCAGATCCATCTCCAGTGTAAAACTGGAAAACCTTTTATACAATGTGTTTGCTTGTGTGTGTGTGTTTTGTTAGTTTTATTTTATTTTGGGGAGAGGAAGGTAAATACTTTTCTGATACTTAGTTGACAAAATTAACTGAGGTAAGAAATGGAGATATGAGAGGTGTTATTCTGAGTGTCATCTGTCTTTCTATAGATGTCCTGTTCTTGTGAAGGCTTCCCACCTTCTCAAATCTGGGTTTATCATCCTCTTAAGTATTTTCAGAGTACTCTTTTACCTCCAAGGTAGCCTTTATGCTTCTCTACTCGCCTTTATTTATCTAAACTACTACATCTGTGAGGAAACAGACACATTTTATTGTTCCCTGTTGTATCTCCAGAACTAAGTATAGTTCCAGTCCCACAGGTGGCCCTCAATAAACACTTTTTAATATGAAGAAACATGGACTTTCATTTTAAAAATGTTTATTCTCTCATTTGCCCTTTGTTTATACATTTTAATTAATTTTAGACATTTTGGTTTCAGGTCATGAAAATATTTTTTTCTTTCCAAAGTGGTCATTTTTAAATTATTATTATTGTTAAATTTATAGTAACAAAGTTTCAAAATATGGACGTTTAAACAAACAAAAGTAAAAGTTTATCTTCTACCCTCAGTCTTTTCTCTAGACAAAATATGGTTTTTTTCCTCTTTGCTGGTTATTTAAAAAGTTCAAAGAAGTATGTTTATACCTTAATTTCTAAAACCATAAATTTAGATATTATCAATAGCTTCACCTCAAGAAAAATTGATATTAATGATATACCACTATATCCTTTCTCCCACAGAAAGTAAATAGATAATTTTTTACTTCTTTCATTTTTTATTTTAGCATGTATTACCTTAAATAATGTTTTCAAACTTCATTTCTTGATCCATCATTGTAGATAATATTTCCTGACTCCCTAGTATGAAAGATACAAATGATAGGTTGCAGCAGGTATAAAAAATGAACATGCCCTCCATGTGAAAGGAGAAAATCAGGGGCTCTGAGCTGAAGGTCCTCAGATGAAAGTGGGTTCTAATTAGCATCTAGTATAATTAAAGAGGTCTGTGATCACGATGATAAGGCATAGCTAAATGCTACTTTTTATAAACAAGAGAAAATAGAAGCTCCCACCGTGGCTCAACGGAAACGAATCTGAGTAGGAACCATGAGGCTGCAGGTTCGATCCCTGGCCTCGCTCAGTGGGTTAAGGACATGGGTTGCCATGAGCTGTGGTGTAGGTCGCACATGCGGCTCAGATCTGGCGTTGCTGTGGCTGTGGCGTAGGACAGCAGCTACAGCTCCGATTAGACCCCTAGCCTGGGAACCTCTGTATGCTGCAGGTGTAGCCCTAAGAAGCAAAAAAAATAAAATAAACAATAGAAAATAAAGACAATAGAAATTCTGGGGTGGGAGAGACCATATAATGATACAGTGGGCCAAATATAAGCCAAACTAAGATGTCACGGGCTTCAGTGATCAGTAACTTACATTTCTAGTCAATGGGCCTAAATAAATAAACTTGATTCTGATATACATAACATTTTTATACTATTATATTTTAAATTTTATTTATTTTCAATTGTTAGAATCATCTTATAGACTTCTGATGTAAGGCAAATGATTCTAGTGACCACAGAAGATCTAATTAAAATAAAAGGTAATGTTATGACAGAAAGAGACGGAAGTGGAAAAGAGACCAGGAAAGGTAGAGGAGGGCCGATGATAAATAATGACTTTTAGAAGAAAGAGTTTCTAGAAAAGAGTCCATCAAATTAAAATAAAATTTATGTAATAACTACATTTTAATACTGAAATAATAAAATTCCCTCAAAAATTACTTAAATTATTAACAGATCCAACTTCCATGTTCCTAAATAATTGCCATTTATGGAAATTAATAAATTCAGGGGACTTCCCATTGTGGCTCAGTGGGTTAAGAATCCAATTAGTATCTGTGAAGATGCAGGTTTGATCTCTGACCTCCCTCAGTGGGTTAAGGATCCGGCATTGCTGGGAGCTGGTATGTAGGTTGCAGATGAGGCTCAGATCTGGCACTGCCAATGGCTGTGGCATAGGCTGGCAGCTGCATTTCCGATTCAGCCCCAAGCCTGGGAATCTCTATATGCCACAGGTGCAGCCCTCGCCCAATAATAAATTATAATAATAATAATTTTTGGTTAGCCAGAAAATCTTCATAGTTTTATGCCATTGCCAAACAAATTATTCCAGGTAAATTGGATTTCTTGTGTTACATAGGGATTCCAACTTGAAAATATCCTACACATCATTTCACAATATCAATAAACTAATATTATTCATATATTCACATATGTATTTATTCATATGTGTGTGCATAAATATATATTGTATATTACCATGTAGCCTGAATATCAATGAAATATAGCAGAGGGCAAACAACTATACTATGGAACAAATTAAGATAACTGCCACTCAAAGATTATTTTTTAAAGTAGGCAAGATCTCATTTTCAATTTAATAATTATAAAATGTTAATGAACTTCAATAATTGATATTTGGTAGCTTGCTTTGCAGATGAGATAATGGTAAGTAACCCAAGAGTTTATAAAACCATCATTGTGTATTGATGTTCATTTGCCCTGAGTGTCATGAGGCTGGATGCCTGGGACCACCCAACTACTACTCACATGTAATTTGTCAGACAGGAACAGGTGCCAGGGGACCTGATACAGTTTTGGTATATCCAAAACTTTGGAAAATCATTTTTTTATGAAAACTTACATTCTTTTAATAGCACTATTTTCAAGCGCATACATTCCTTTTATGAGGAATAAAGTTTGGAAATTAATCCATGTCATGGGTCATTCTATTATAATCAATTCTAAATCTGGATCTTACACAGTCTGGTAGGGCAAAAAGTATTATAGCTGATGCGAGAGCCCCAGGTGTCTGTACTCTGATTTCTAAACTTTAGTAATCTCATCTCCAAAACAAAGCAGTGATTAGATAGCCTCTAAGATCTCTTGAAAAATCAAACATCCCATTGTATTTAAAGAATGGGAAGACAGATCAGGTCATCATCGTTGAAGTCCCAAGGAATGTAGTTTTTTTTTAATATTTTCTTTGTTCCCTGGGACTTTAAAGGAATTAAAAAGTAACATCTTTCTAGGAAAAAAATTGAACATGTTAATACTAAATTAAAATATTATTTCAAATGATAAATTATATGATTTGGAGTAATAACAAGAAACTACATGATTTTAGGACATTACTCCACAAGATACAGATTTTTACATGTTCTACTTTGTTTTTCTAGCAGTCATTTATAAACTTCATTTCTTAGTTTCACTGTATGGGTGTTTTTGACTTTAACATTGGCTTGATCATATTTATGAGTATTTATTATCATTCTTTTAGGTAGATCCCTCTCAGGCAATGTAAACTCAAATACAGAATTGATAAAAATCAGAAAATATTTTAGAAAGAAAGTTCTCCCACAGTTCCCACTGTGGCATGATCGATTAAAAATCCTACTGAAGCAGTTTGGGTCACTATGGAGACATGGGTTTGATCCCCAGCCTGGGGCAGTGGGTTAAAGGATCTGGTGTTGCTGCAGCTGCAGCATAATTGCAGCAGCCACTCAAATTCAATACGTGGCCTGGGACCTTCCATACATCCTGGTGCAGCCATAAAAAATAGAAAGTTCTCCATTTTTGCAGTTTAAAGAACTGAATCTCAAAAGAGAAATGGAAGATTTTAAGAGTCATACAACATGTACGTAAAATGTTTTCTTCTGATCCCAACTTTAGTATGTGGAATATTAGGAGAAAACACATTTAAATTACATGATTCTAAGAGAAAATCTTTTTAGAAACCATTCAGTAATCTCTTCCATTTTACCCTGAAAACAAAAAGAAATCAGTCTGAGAAAAGCCCAAGTTTTAAGAGCCCCAACACAACTGAAACTTTTTGTAGAAATTCTCTCATTTACAAATATTTTATCTTAAAGAAATTGCTATAGCAGTAATAGATTTGAAACAAGAAAGTCAACTAGATTTTTTTACAACAGCCTTATTAAAGAAAATTAAAATTTATATATCATAAAATCCACTGCTTCAAAGTGCATAATTCAGTGGTCCTACTGGATCTTAACAGATACTGGTAAATATTGTACCCTGATTTTTTTTTGTCTTTTTTTTTTTGCTATTTCTTGGGCCGCTCCAGCGGCATATGGAGGTTCCCAGGCTAGGGGTCGAATTGGAGCTGTAGCCACCAGCCTACGCCAGAGCCACAGCAACGCGGGATCCGAGCCGTGTCTGCAACCTACACCACAGCTCACGGCAACGCTGGATCCTTAACCCACTGAGCAAGGGCAGGGACCGAACCCGCAACCTCATGGTTCCTAGTCGGATTCATTAACCACTGCACCACGACGGGAACTCCTGTACCATGATTTAATAATGCTACAAATAGAAACAAAAAGAAAACAGCACTGGATGAAGATGTGTGGTAAGGAGATTCCTAGATATTGATAAAAGTTTTACATCAACTTTTTAAAAAAGAAGAAATGGACTATTTCAGATAAAGGAGTTAAATATCTCAAAGCCATAAAGAAAATGAAGATACTTAAGATGTAACAGTAAAGACAACTGGATATAAAGAAATAATTGTAAAAAATTTGAAAATTCATTTATTAACGAGACCTATCTCTGAGTTCTAAGACTATAAATTGTTTTAGATTTTTTTTCTTTCTACTCTTCTACACTCATTGAGTTTTCTACACTCACTGAGGCTTTTTTTTAATAATCATAAATAAACACTATTAAAATCACACAGTTCTCTTCGATCTTGCATATGAAGACAGAACAAAAAATATTTACTTGGCTTTCTTTTTCATTCTACTCTCCACTGCCAAACCTTTCAAAAAATAAAAGTTTCAGAGTGAGTCATAATTTTGCCTTAATGAGAAGGCTGGCATAGTTATTGCTACCTTTAGAAAGAAAGTCAAAGACACAGTCTTTACAACTTTTTGATTTGGAAATTTATCTCCAACTGCTCATGACTCTAATCAATTTTATGACTGTCCTCTGAACAAACCAAATAAACTCTCTAATGTAAATATTTGCTCCCGCTTATTCTCTCTAAACCAATTATCCAAGTTCTATCCTAAGATTTGCTTCAAGACCAAATCTCATCTCTTCCTCCTTCTCTATGTCCATGGAACATCCTCTCTTCTCTAAACCTCAGTAGCATTTGTTTCTATGACTCTTATTTCCACACTGTTATATATATCTTTGCACTGTTGTTGTAGCCTCTGTATCTAATGTGTATGTCTTTTCTTTCACTAGACAATAAGCAATTGAAAGGTCTGAATTTGTCTTTTTCATTAATAAGAGGTATACATCCATGTTGAGATGCCTAGTAAGAACTTGTTGATTTTACCAATGAGTGCATAAAAGGAAGCATAATCTCATTACTTTTAGAAGTACCATGATTTGGGGAGAAAAGGGAAAGTCATACCAAGAAGATGAGAACAATGTATCCAAGAAGGCTTCAAGGGACTAGTAAAGGCTTGGGCCATTAAATACACATATAACAGCAAGAACTATACGTAAAAAAAAATATCTGCCATTGCAAGTCCAAGGACTGAATTTAAAATAAAAAATTTTTCCCTGGAATCGGGGGAAATAGAAGGGACATGGGTGGTAGATACCAGTAACAGAAGTTGAAGTATTGCTAAATTTCATGCTGCCCTTCAAGCCAAAGTAAGATTATCAATTAATAAAGGTTAATGAGACCCTTAATAGAGGTGCTACAGGGAGGCTGGGAAACTGAGGGAGGTACATAATAAGGGCCAGATCCCTAATCACTGGGAGACGTGGGGTGGTACAGAAAGCTACTACTGAGAACTTGTATTTGATGCAGAAATCCAAGTATGGGGATTATGCCAGCAAGGTTAGACTACTTAGAAATTCAATATCCTCCCAATCTAGAGACAAAATGTACCCTAAAAGGTAGGTTTGGAGCTCATCTTGCAGTTGGGGAACAAGGAGAGCTCGTTGCCATGGCAAGAGTGGACAAATATGAAACCTGTTAGAGGAAGCTTCCATCTGCCTAATTTTAAACGGACAAATTCATCTTGTTTCTGCAATCTGTAGTTAATATTTATATTTTTCTGTTTGCCTCACTCCCTGATAACTGAATCATAAGTAGAACGATTCAGTGACTGAAAGAGTTGGACTAGATTCTGAGAGAAGTATCCTGAAAAGAGTTTCCAGTAGCCTTTCCCTAGATCCTGGGATTTTCCCAGATTCCTGTTCCTAAGATGAACTATTTGCTTTTGCTCTGATTCTGTAAGCTATTTATATCCTTTTAATGCATTCTTTTTTTGTGAAGGTAATTAGAATTGCACAGATTTGAATCAATATAATTATGTGCTATCTTAAAACACAAGGTCAAATAATGCCCATTCATATCAGTGTTTAGAATTGTATGCAGTAAGCATGTGGGACTAGAAAATATCACTAATTTCATTAAATACCATTTCTAATTTTGTATGTAAGGAAAGCAGCACACATTGATTTTATGCACCAGTTATTCTTAAACAGGGATATATTTCTTTCATTATATAAGTTCCTTTTGTATCTGTTCCTTAGGGTTTAAAAAAGTGTCTCAGTTGGCCCATTGTGAGACTTTGATAAATGTTTATTGAATAAGTGTTTCTTTTAAGAATACCTCGCCTGTCCACTGAATCCAATCATGATTTATATTCCAGAGAATTTAAGTAATACAGGGACTTCTACTTTAAAAAGTGTGACTCATCCACTGAAGAGCTGAGGATACTTTATCAAAGCAGAATGTTAACCATATTAAGAAGGAAGTGTGTAAGTGAGGTGCTGAGGATAATATTAAAAACTAATTATCACAATGCTTAGGCTGCCAGTTAGAAACTTTGACCCCCTGTATATATGGGCTTGCTCACCTGCAGAGAAAGTGCTAAGAAGTCCCAGTGATAGGGCTCTTCCATGCCCTGTGCACACCTCCTGCATGCGTGTGTGAGTGTGTGTGCGCACACGCGCACTCACACACACGCACACTATCCTTCCTGTCTTTGGTGCCTCAGTTGAAGAACAGGGAACTGTTAGTGGCAGCACTCTGGCTGATATTAATTGCCAGGCCCGGGAAAGAGGCAATTTATCAGATAACTGGGTCCCAAGCCATACAGGGCCTTAGAGATTAAAATGATCACCTTGAATTGCACTCAGAAGCTAAAAGGCAATCAGCACAGATGGCAGAGCACAGGTGTAACATGCTTCGTGTAGCCAATCTAGTTAAGCAAGCGGCCCACAGCATTTTCAGGGCCTGAAGCTTCCGAGCGGTCTCTTAAGTGCTGTTCCCCACAAGGCTTGGAGCTTGAATTGAATACAAATTTTTCACGTGTTTGAGGATGTCTACTGGAAGAAATGATTTTTAAAGAGAAAACAAATGAAAACCCCTAGGAAACAGGCTCCAGAGAATTTGCTCACATCAAAGGGCACCAGTAAAATAAAACGTGCTATGAAAACGATGAGTGAGAGAGTTTTAAAACATGATGTCCAACACATCTGTAAGTTCTTATAACATTCGTACTCCCCTCCCAACCTCAGAAACCACTGAGACATTAAGCGTGCTGACTATGTCCACCCGGAGTTCATCCTCACTTTTTAACGTGGGAAATAGTGTTTACTATCACAATTGGAGTCAGAGCTGAACAAACTCATTTAATAATGGAAGCATGTGAAAAGGCTCCCACAAGGGCATAGGGCCCTTCTAATATCCAGGGGTCAGTGTAAGAAGCACATTGGATAAACACAGGAGAATGGCTCATGGTTTAAGTATCAGGTTCGACATTTTGAGACTCCTTTGGACATTTGGTTTAAATCCCCCTGTGGTTAGTAGAGCCTTTCAGTGGTAGAGAAACTCAATTTCTGCAATGAACTGTGCTTTTCCTTTTATGATCTGTTGTTACCTGCCTCTCTGTTCTACTTCGGTGGAACACGAAAGTCCCATCTGTACCTATATCTGCAGGTTAATAACAGCAGAGGGAAGACATGCTGACATCCTGAATGATATACCTTCCAGCTGAAACCCATGGATGAAAGTGTACCCCAGGACAGGTTTCTGTTTTTAGAAATTAGAAATAGGAAGTCTTAAATATTCAAAACCATCCACATAAACGATCTTACTGAAATAGGACTCATTTTTTTTTTCCAGCACTGTTTATTAAAAGGCATCAAATCACTCTGCTGTACACCTGAAACTAATGTAATACTGTAAGTCAGCTATACGTCAATAAAAAGGGGGAAAAGGAAATCAAATCATAAAAAGCAGACAGATCTTAAATACGTGCTCCTGACGAATTCTAGAGAATTCAAACTGCAATTTAATATGTAATTTATGACAGCGATAGCAGAGTATCTCCTCTTAGGAGGAACATCCATCATACAGTTTTGAAATGATGAGAAGTGTCATCGCAAACTGCAAAACATGAGAGAAAAATACAAAACAAATTGCTTCACACAGAAAGTGCTGGTGGCCTGAGCTTGCAAGTCTTTGCTAAGAAAATACTTAACAGTAATTATTAACACTTTTGAAATCATTATGAGGCATTAGACTTAGAGCCACAGATGTTAGCCAATTATCATCATATGTGATAATTTCCAAGTTATTCAGGAATAAGTAACGAAAATTCATTCTTTGACTCATCTTTCTCAGTAATACATTTACATTGTTCTTCACTGTATTCAAATCTCAAACGCAACTGTTTTAACCTAATAATCAGACTCCTTCAGATATAGTTTAAATCAAAAATACGTGCTCCTGACGAATTCTAGAGAATTCAAACTGCAATTTAATATGTAATTAATGACAGCGATAGCAGAGTATCTCCTCGTAGGAGGAACATCCTTAGGAGAACATGATCTACTGCTTGTTCATTTTCTTTCATTGCACTATAACATTGGTCTTTGATTTCTTCTAGCTTTACAGCCAAGTGTATTCTTTCCTTACCTTATATTTATCTAGAAGATTTATCTATTTGTCTAGAAGACTTGAACTACTTTATAATGCTTTCTTGACAAATGCTTGAACCTGGAAAAAAAATTATGTAGGCTTTGTCTCATTGACTAATAAAAGCCAGCAGAAATAAATGAAAATATTATGGTTCTGGGCTTCTTTAGTCCATCTTTAGTAAGGAAAAAGATTATGTACATGGAGAAATTGCCTTTGTACATATAGAGTTCATAGCTACTTATTCACTGATGTCAATTTTTATTAATATACTGCAGTGTGGGTTAATACGTTAAAATTGATAGTATAAATGTTTTAATACACTGACTGTCAAGGTGTGGGTAACTGTGTTAAGATGATAGTGAAGCCCTACTGGATACATACACACACACACACACACGCACACACACACACAGACTTCTTAGAACTTCCTAGCCACATAGCCAAACTTTTTACAATATTTCTCTTGAGATTTTCAGAAACATCAAAATGATCCGCCTCTTCCTTATCTTTTTATGTCCAGGGAAGAATAATCTGATACTATAAAGTCTAAGCCAGTGTTGTCCAAGAGTACTTTCTGCAATGCCAAAAATGTTCTACAGTCTGTGGCATCCAGACTATGGTACCCAGAGTCATTTGTAGCTATTAAGCCCCTAAAAGATGGCTAGTAGGACGGAGGAACTGAGCTTTTATTTTTTTACAATTTAAACTTATTAAAAATAAAATTTTAAATACCTCATTTGGCTCACAACTTGCTTAATAACTTTTTTATTAAAACACAGTCACTTCCATTTGTTTGAATACTATCTATAGCTATATGTGTGCTAAACAGCAGAGCTGTGTTTTTGTTTTCTTCCTGTTTTATGGCTGCACCTGAAGCATATGGATGTTTCTGGGCTAGGGGTTAAATCAAAGCTGCAGCTGCCGGCCTATGCCACAGCCACAGCAATGCCAGATCCGAGCCACATCTGTGACCCGCACCGCAACTTGTGCCATACCAGACCCTTAACCCACTGAGCAAAGCCCAGCGACTGAAATCATATCCTCATGGACACTATGCCAAGTTCTCAACCTGTTAAGCCACAACGGGAACTCCTCTACTGAGTTTCAATTAGTTGACCATCCCCTGCTCCATACACAACCATTCCACACAGTTCATTACCTTCAGTCCTTCCAGGAGAAGTTAGTAAATAGTATACTTGCAATAAGACTTAAAATTATATACAGGATTTTTTTTAATAACCAATTTTTAAAAGGAAGCATTGGCAGCTTTCTTAAAAATCAGTTTCCTTCTTACTTATGCATACCCAAATCCCAATGATAGAAATTTATTGGTAAAAACGCAAACTAAATGTTCTACATGATAAAAAGTTTTTGGTCAAATAAGCTTTTGGCCATTATAATTTGGTAACAAGTATATTTTAGGTGGACTTTAACTCTTGGTTCCCTCTACAATATATACACTGCTCTAAGATTTTGAGAGTTGATTCATTCTCTCCCCCATACATTGGATACATTCTTTCCCCCTTCTTTATCTGGAAAACTTCCAAACATCCTTTAAGATTGGATTAGGGATTGTCTTCTTTAAGAACTGAGCGCAACTTTGAGCTGCTCCCACAACACCCACACATCCTTCAATCACCAAACTTCTTTACTTCATTGAAATCATCTCTTCATGTGTCTGTCTCTCCAACTAGATTTCAAGGTACTTGAGAGTTCCTTGAAGGCAAAGACTCAACTGTAGTGGGTACTTAAATATTAAACAGAATCTGTTCAACACAGAGAAATCCATCCAAAAATCACTGAGCAAGCTTATGTAAATCAGTTTTTAGTGGGCAGGTCTCCAAATAACCGGAATTTATGTGAATAACAATAGAGAGCCAGGCATAATATATTTCTGAAATTGAAATTTTTAGTGACTTTCTTAAAAGGGGCTCTAGAGTCATGATTCAATGTTTAAAAACATATATTTTAACAGTATTTTACATAGGTAACTTTGGAACACTACGTGTGTTAGCTTGATAAATTATATTGTAAACTTACTTGATGACTAATTTTAGAGTCTATTTGTTTTATTTCCATTGACTTTTACTTCTATGCAACATTTCACTCTAATGTCTATTTCTTCTTTTGAAATTTCCATTTTCTTTGTTTCTGTCACTTTTTGGATATATTTTTAGTTATCCCCTTTTAAAAATTATTTTCTTCCTTTACTCACTTTGTATTTAGACATCTTTTCTCATATCTCTATCAAGTCCCTAAAAAAATATAAACAAATACTTTATATAGGGTTTCTAAAATTCAGTCCCAACCACATTTATAACTGTTTGCAAGGCACCTCCACTGGGCTGTACTGCAAACATCTAAAAGGCAACACTATTTGAAATGAAGAAAGACCCAACCACATTTTTCATCTATACTTCTACTTCCATTCCCTAACTCTACTCTAAAGAGCCTCCCGTCCTAAATTCAACTTTTGGATTAACTGTACTTTGAACCTTGAAATACACATTGGCCTCCTCCCCCCCAAAGCTTCTCTTTCTGATATAGTAACACACATACACACACAAATAAACTTATTGAGCCCTTAATACAGTATAGGTTATGCATTAATATCTTTACATATATAGGTTTATCATTCACAACAACCCCATACAATACATATCTTGTCTCCACCTTATCTATTAGAGATTCGAGGCTCGCCAAGGTCATATAGTACCATAAACATCCAATATTTTGTGCTTCCAACATTTATGGGTCATATCACTGACTATTCAGAGGTGGCGAGAAAGGTTCCCCCACCTATACTCACAAACTCAAGATGGGCAGGTGAGGCTGTGAATAGTAACATGGAAAGGGGTGATGTGATTTTATCTGTGAGATACTGACTTTTCAGTGAGGGAAAGGAGGAGCCTGGAAAAGCCTCAGCGCTCAGGATGTTGGCTGGCTACTTTTCCTTGGTGAGAACCTTGGAGAGAAGCTGAGAAAGCCAAGAGCTTGGGGCAGCCATGTCCTTATTGCTTCCCTCAGTTCTCTCAGTCCTGGGAGTTCAAAATCAGGACCAGAAGTATGCTGTGCTGGCCTTCCCTTTATGTCAGTGGAGATACTAGGAAGGCTACAGCAAGCTGCCTTGTCTTCACCTCGGCAAGACTGCTGAATAACCACCATTTCAATTTCCCCTGCAACCAACTGCCCTTCATCCTGCTGATCAAAGTTCCAACCTTTAGGGAGTTCCTGTCATGGCTCAGTGGTTAATGAATCCAACTAGGGACCATGAGGTTGCGGGTTCGGTCCCTGCCCTTGCTCAGTGGGTTAAGGATCTGGCATTGCCATGAACTATAGCATAGGTTGCAGATGCGGCTCAGATCCCGAGTTGCTGTGGCTCTGGCATAGGCTGGTGGCTACAGTTCCAATTCGACCCCCAGCCTGGGAACCTCCATATGCCGCGGGAGCGGCCCAAGAAATGGCAAAAAGACATACAAAACAAAACAAAAGTTCCAACCTTTCAGGTGGAAGACAGATGCTAGATTCCACTCTCTTTTGTCCTTATACATAAGTGCACATAGAGTAGGGGGAAAGGAATGCAAGTGACATGTCCATCCTGATGATTTTTTTCTGGAATGTGAGCAAAAAGAAAGCCTACGAAAGAGTCTTTTCAGAAGCAGTTCTGAAAGGCATACACATCACTTTGACACATCTTTCAAGTCTTACAGTAATGTCTGCTCATCACCCTCTATGCCCAAATGTTAATTTACCTCTGAATGGAATCCACTTGTAGTTCCCATGCCTGAACTATCTTTCCATTGCACATATACCTAGATAAACACCAGCTATTCTTTGAGATTTATTTCAAAACTCATCTCCTCTTATTAACCTTACTTGACTTTTCATCTATAGCATTTGTGTAACTGTTGCATAACGGTATTTTCTGCATTTCTTTGTGGTTATTTGTATCCATATTTAATCTCCCCTAATAAATCACCTCTTCCCTGGGAAATTTCAACGGTTCTGAGGAAAAACTTCCAATTAAATTCCATGAAATCACAGCTTTGAAGTAATACACAACTATTACCTTTCTGAAATGGAAAAGCATAGTGCTAGAGTTTGCATTTGCTTAAGATAGCATTTTGGGTGTTCTACAGAAGGCAAACATTTTTTTACTGTTTCATCCTGCTTTCTTTTCCATCTACTGTTTCTGCCTCTGTTTCCCTCAACCCTGGGATTCATGGTGTACAATTTAAAGCTTAAAGATTAACTGCAATAGAGTTTTCGAGGTATACAGTACAGAACCATAAAGATAAACCTATTAACTATTCCATTGCCTTACCAAGAAAAATAAACTACTTTTGCTTCAATCTAAACATTCAGCCGCCATCAATATAAACTGTTACCCTATAAAAATAGTGCAAGACAAAACTCATCTCATACTATCAGAATTCTTATGGATTCCTTTTGGACTTAGGTACTCAGAGTGCTTCAAATGTATTTGCGATGAACTTAGAGCTAGAGCAGCCTTGTTCGGGCTTGACAGAATATCAAATTCTATTGAATTTAAGGTTACAAAAGTGTCTTGAGACAGCTGTTCTATATAATTTAGGAGGATGCATCACAACTATCAAGTAACTGCAATTTTCCTATTATGAGTCATCATCTCTGAGGAATTGCCTTAGGAATTATTTTTTGAAAAATAATTTTAATAAAAAATTCACAGAAATTTTCTAACAGAAAAATTCTAGGCTGGCAAGGGACTCTAGATATTTAGCATGACATTGGTAGTATAGATAAACCACAGTGGCAACACAAGAAGAATGGAAATTCTTATTCAACTGCCATACAGATATTTGGAATCTGAGTTTGGGGCATATATTTTATTCATGCAGATTAGGATAAGATTCAGGCAGGCATGGGTTCAAACTGTGGCTCAGCTAACTTTTTCCCAAATAATCTTAGACAATTTGCTAAAATTACTGAGCTTCAGTTTCCTTATCTGTAAAATAAAGGTAACAGCCAATGATAAGAAGAAATATGATAATACATGTAAAATGCTTAGCACAGTATTTGGTGGTGCTAACCATTCCCTCATATATGGAAATATTAATCAATTTTCCCTTTTTTAATATTGTAGGTAATTTATTGTAAATTATTTTAGAATATCTGTAGTATATATTAGGTTTATGAAGTAATTTATAATCCATTAAAATTTACCCTACAACATCAAAGGGTTATTTCATTTTGTGAAAATTTTAAACCCAATTCTAACACAGTAAAGTCAGCTCTAAGATTGCCTAGTAAGTACAGTTATTACTACGATAGTAAGCTGAGAGCTGAATAAAATAATATAAGCTTAAATACAGTATCCTTGTAGAAAAGACAAGATCATATGTCTTGATTGCATATGTAGCACATTATAAAACTGGCCCATGAGTTTTATGAAGCAACTTTCACGAAGAGTTTTCTTTCTTTGGCCACATCTGCAGCATTTGAAATTTCCTCGGCCAGGGATTGAAGCCCGAGCCACAGCTCTGACCTAGACTGCAGATGTGGCAACGCCAGATCCTTAACTGACTAAGCCAGGCCAGGGACTGAACCCACACTGCAGCAGCAACCTGAGCTGCTGCAGTCAGATTCTTAACCCACTATGCCACAGTGGGAACTCCTATACCGCAGTGGGAACTCCTATAAAGGGTTTTTTTAATCAGTAGAAAAGAGCTGGTGTTCTCAATCAATTTAAATATAGCTGGAAAGTTAAAATACAGAGCACACACAAAAGCAAAACAAAACAAAACAAAAAAAGACCACACAAATCACCCTGGTTCATGGCATACATGGAGAAACAAGCAGAGGAAATGTTTAGGTAAAGTTTCCCTGTTATGGAAAAATTTTATAGGAAACTTTGATAATTAATTGGAAAAGAGAGAGGAAAGAATAGAAATGAGCAAAAAGATCATATGGGAGATCATGTCAAGATTTTTACTAAAGAAAAACATCAACATATGTGGATCATGGAGATTCTGCAGCCTGAGGTAAGAGCAAACTTATCTCCCTGGCACAGCCTCTTCTTCTAGGAATTTGTGTTCGACAATGTGAATCAAATCACAATTTAAAAATTTCAAAGAGAAAATATTTCTAACATTCGGATTTTCCCAGCTTTCATGGTAATACACAACCTTTACAAAGGTGTGGTAAAGAAAGACAAAAGAAATAAATTAATTAGATATTCGTAAATTTTAGGAGGTATCTCAGTATGAGAAAAATTCCATAAAAGATGTTACTGGTTAGCAAAACTCTGCAGACGAATCCAAGAGAGAGAAAGAGAGGAAAAGAAAAGGAGCAGAGGAGGGGAAAAAGAGAAAGAGAGAGAGAGAAAATAGCTAATAAATGAATAAATGACAATCAGGTGGGCAGTGTTTGCTATTATCCATAACTTCTGTACCTAAATGTTATATAAGGAGATCCCACTGTGGCTCAATGGGATCGGTGGTGTCTCAGTAGCGCTAGGATTCAGGTTCGACCCCTGGCCCAGAGCAGTGGGTTAAAGGATCCAGCATTGCCACAGCTGCAGCAACTGTAGCTCAGATCTGATCACTGGCCTGGGAACGCCATGTGACATGGGGTGGCCAAAAAAGAAAAACAAAAAATGTTACATGAGGTATTTCATTTGTATTCCTTAAAAAAAAAAAATACAAATACCTGATTTGAAAAACCATTCTTTCTCTAATAGACTTCTTTATGGGTCAGTATGTACAAGTAAAAAATTATCCGATTTTTTTAAGTTGAATAGAAAATGTCATCGCTTCTCAAACAAGGTTAAGAAAGATTATGTATTTCATGTAGAAATACGTCTTGTTAAATTCTAAAAGTTAATCCAAGAAATAAGCATACAAAAATATTGGAGCTAAAAATATTAAAAAGAAACATTTTCCTTTCCTTTTTTATTATGAGGAATTTTTTTTTAAAAAAAGCTAAAATAATCTTGTATGAAAGTGGACCGTTATTTCATTTAGGGAAAATCGGGGAATAAAGGCAACGTGCATGTAAACTAACCAGATGTTTATGATTAGTTCCTAGTTAACATCACCCAGCTGGCTAAGGATGATTTTTATGGAGGAGGAGCGTTGTAGAATGCCACATGTTTATATAAATCATGAGCACAGCAGTCATGATCCTGGGGCAAAAGAGCTACACATCCCATTTGGGGTAACCTCTTCAAATCACACCATATAACATAAGAACAGCCATTACTCCCCAACACAGTGTCTGTTTCCAGTTTCCTCCAACATTTTGATGGGTGTCATTATGTGTCAGCCTGCGTTCTGTCTCCTTATGCTGTAACACATTGTGTGGGGGGCTCAATACCAGGTGAAGCCCCTTATGATATTTTGCATTTGGATCACTGGGTGGGGAGAACATGTAGGACAGTTATTTTAAATAAAATTTTTTTCTTTGCCAAGAGGTTGTTGACTTATTGTATAGAATTTGATTTGTATCAATGTCTATATTTCAATTTTGATTTTAAAAACTATCTTTAATGTGGCTTAACCAGAGATGCACTTTCTCATCCATTTCAAAAATGAAAATGTGTATTTATACACCAAATATTTAAATTCTAAAATGAAGGAAGGAAGGAAGTAAGAAGGAAAAGGAGGAAGAAAGGAAAGAAGAAAGGGGTTGGAGGGAAGAAAGGAGAGAGAAGAGATAGAGAAGGAGAAAGACAAAAATTTTACCATTTTTTAACTTAATAATAAAGATCCATTCAATTTATGCTTTAATTGCAATCATGTTGAATTTTCTCTTAACACTGTATCATAAGAATTTTACTATGCTGTTCAAAACCCTTTAAAATCATGTTAGGAGTTCCCATTTTGGCTCAGCAGGTACAAACTCTACTAGGGAAAATTACCACAAACATTAATCTTAAAGGAAAAAATTATATTACAATGTATTCAGTTTTATACCTTCAAACAAATTATTATCTTTCATTAGTTTATTAGCCTTTCATGGTTGCTATAGGCTCTCAGTGGCACACGTTGGTTGTTTAATTGTTTTTACTGGACAAAACAGAGTAGATTTATAAAAATACATTAGCAAACATTTCCTTCTAATTTTTCAATGTGAAATAGGGAAGCATTTTTCCAGGATACAAACAAGAGTAATTATTTGTTGGGGGTAGAAGGAATCTTTTTGTGGGGGAGATTTAAAATTACATATTCTTTTTTCAATGTCAGGGTAATATACCTGTTCTGGGAGAGTATTGCTTAGAGGTTTTGAGTATTAAATGGTGAAATGTCATCCTATTCCCTGCCTCATATAAGGAATGAATTTGATAATGGTGACAGCAGTTGACAGTAAAATCACATAGAAAAATAACTGGTTTAGAATTAGTTTTTAATAAATAATCTTAAACTTCTGATGCAAAGAAAGTACCTAAATTCTCAGTAATGACCTAAGAAAATACAACTGATTTTACATGGAGTGCCCCCAAACAGGTATAAATACTAGTATCTCATGAATATATCATTGTGTACGTGATGATTACAAAGAATCCTTTTGGAGGAATGTGTCTGGGAGAAGGAGCCAAAAACTTTTAAATACATATGACAATTTGGGGGCTTTGAGCAGAGTAATGACAAAACGGCTTCTCAAGAGTCATTATGAATTGAATAACATAGCAAGAGTATTCAGAAAAGCATGATGGAATAGTATTGAATAGTATGAAAAAAGAAGATGAGAGAGAATGCCTAGTCATTTGTACTGAAAAGAACCATTAAATGCAAAGGAAGTCTGATCCTTAATCAGAGCAGTTTTACATATTTTCCCACGAAGGAGATCTAACATCTCTATATGGAGTAAGATTTGTGATGTCTCATTATATTCCTCTTCAGTGGTCTGCAGCAGCTGAAAGAAGGGAACTTGCAAAATCACAGAGATGTGGTTCTCCCACTAAAAACGAGCTCTTGGAAAATACTCGTAACTCACAAATCTAGTGCCAAAGCACTACTTTAAATTAATTTCTGCCAACGTCCCCTGTTATTACTGTTGTTTAACTTCCTTTTCTGCTGCATCAGCACCATTCTCGTTCCATTTAATAACCTTGGATTCTTCTTAAAACCTAATTATATAGCACAATCTGAACCAGACCCATGAACCAACAGACCACTTGTCACTTTTTCTAAAGACGTAAAGGACTAATTTTACTTTAAGTAACTGACTTTCCCCCTGCATTTTAGAAGTGAGAATTCACTATAGGCAGGGCATCGATTTAACATTGAAACTTTCTTTTATCCTAATTTGCTAAATGTGTGTATATTATCCACATTGTGCTAAAATTAAAAGCAATTAAAATAAACTTCAATCCAATAAAACTATTATGTTTTGATACTTCGAGAATTTGAATATAGTCAGAATCTATTTACCTTGCAATCTGTTTCACATATTAATAAAAATTTAATCCTTTGAATTATAAATCTATTTTTGATTATCATCCAAATAGTAAATAAACATGATTTGATGGAAAAAAATTTCATCCTTCTATCAAAAAGTGGCAGGGTAACTAGGTAGAGGTTATGGGTACAATAAAAATCCAGTCCTCCTGTTGTATAGTTCCAATGTACATGAACTTCGATTACCATAGTTTAGCTACATAACATAGTTCAAATTTCAGTTACCACAGCATATTAACTGTGAGCAACTGTAAAAAATATAAATTTCACCACTTTTTTAGTTCACAAATCACTATGTAATATCAGATGCCCATCATGGTCAGCGACCAAGTACAACACTTCTCAAGACTGGCAGGGCTTGGGCACTGTGTATCTATTTCTAGTTCATCAACAGACAGCAAAGTGTGTGGCTATGCCACCTCCTTGTCTGTCGGTGACAAACACACGTGCTATTTTACAAAAATGGATAATCAAAAGAAGGAATTGACTAATAAAGAAGATAGTAAAGGAACAAACAAAAAAAATGATACTTCTGGGAGTGAAATTTGAATCAACTGTACCTGGAGGTATAGAAGAAAGAGCTAACTGTGAGGGTGTTAACACTGCTGCCATTCAAGAGGTTCTAGATGAGCAGACAAAGGAACTTAGTAAAGGCTAATACATTGACATAAATAATAAAAGTGTGATAACAATGCCCCAGAGGAAACACTGCAGGCAAAAAAACTTCACGTTAATGTCACTTTCAGAGATAGTTCATGGCTTTTGAAAGTGCAAATGATAAAATGTTGGAAGCTGATCCAAACTTCGAAAGGAATATGACAGTTCACCAAGGCATAGAAAAAATACTCAGTCCAGATAATAAGTTATATGATGAAAAGACAAAATTCAATGTATTCTTTATAACTTTTTTACAAAAACATCAAAACATTTCCATTCTCATTTATTCTAATGCTTTGAATTATAGTATATTAAACATTATTTTACTATTTTTATTTCCCTATATGTTTACAAATGACAGATAATTTTTAATGTTTTCAGAAAAATTTTTAAAGATAGAGAGAAATTTTCATTTTTTTCTCATTGATTGTTAAATATTACACGGTTTCAGCATGCACAGTCACTTTCACAGTCTGCGTGGGCATACAAAGTGAGAGGGCTGCTTGTATTTTATATATTGTTTTATGTTTTCTAAATGAATTTAAAGATACAAATTTATGTCTTTAAAATTCAGAGAGAAAACCATGATTATCTCTGTTACAGTGGATGCAACGAGGGCCCTTGAACTTTAGTTACAGGCCCAATATAAACATACTGGTAAGAACGAGAACGTCATTCCAAGCACCCATAACCATGAAAGAGTTTGCTTTTTTTCATCATCTGCTCATATTTATTTGAATATAGACTATATGCTTGGAGCAGTGTTGGTCACTTAGGACAGTAGGCAACATGACAAAGTTTTCTTTTCCTCTTAAACCTTATTGTCATCTGCACATTGTAGTTCCTCACTTCCCCACAGAAAAAAAATAAATTGTAGAGAAAAAAATTGTAAATGGTAAGAAAATAGCACATCACATTAGTCATTTTGTTCAACACAGTTTACTTACATTTTCTCAATTTAAGCTTTGAGTCAAGGTTTCTCTCGGATCAAAAGGTAAATGAGTCCTCCCTGCCCTTCTCTGGATAGTGTTTGGTGGTAGCTCTGCACTGGAGAACCCCCAATGTCAATCTGTCTAGACCCTGTCTTTCAGGAGCTCCATTCTTTAGAGAAGAATGTTCTCATTTTTTTGACTCGTGAAATAATGCTGTCCTGGGAGAGAGCAGACTAGAGATTCTAATTAGTTAAGATTTCAAGCTTGCATCTAATTCCCTGGTGTCAGCTCCGTGTCTCTCCCCTGGCTTCAGCTACACCTGTGTCCCAAATTCTCAGAGAAGAAACATCTGACTTGCTGTGGGGGCAGGGGGTGGGGTGGGGAGGTCAATAGGGTAGAAGAGGGAACTGAAAGCCCACTGTGCAGTCAGAGACTCTAACCTGATTGCTTGCTTCTTGTTCAATGCCTATTGCTAGCCATAGACATCACTTAGACTGGAACTTCCTTTGCTCTCAAGAGTTAACTGCAATTCTTGAATCATTCTAACTTTTTCACAAAATTTCTTAAATTTACATTATATTCTGCTGTTGCTTTGTTCCTGATGGTTAAAAGATTCCCCTTCCCCCACCCCAAATTTGATGGGTTTTGTTGGTGTTCAAGGAGGGCAAAAAGAAAAACCCAAATCCGTATGTTCAATCCATATCTTTCCACACATTCTGTAGAGGAAAAAATACATGATCCACAAGAGTAAAATTCTTTCCATCCTCAGGGCCAAGAAGAGTTGAGAAAATTAGGTCTAACGATTACATTTGGGAACATTATAAGTCAGTCAGTACTAAGTAAGGGGCTTCTTATTCACCCTTGCTTTGTTTCATAACATTTCCTCTGCAGTTTTGACTATGAACTGCATTGGCCTCACATTTAATTCTGGAAAAGTAGGGATGTTTTAAGCATTAGATGATGTAAATAAAAAGAGTAAGACCACGTTAATGACTAATTTTGAGCAAATAAGCTAATTTATTTAAATATGCAGTATTTCAAAAGTTTTTATCTTCTGAAACTATAGGAAATATTAACATTTGCTATTTAATGTGTCATATAAGAAAGTCTTTTATTTAATATAACATTATATTTATATAGTTATATATAGGCATTTGTTTTCCAAAATTATGATAATTGAAATATTTTGAATCCAGATGAATCTCTGTAAGTTTTAAGAGTTTTATATACATTTTAATTTTTATAATTAAAGCCAGTTTTTATGTGCTTTAACATGTCTGAATGAGATGAGCAATTTACCATTTATATTAAATACTAATTTGGTCTGAATCACAAGAATCATACAATGTGGACCTGTCAGAGACCTAAGGAGGTCATCTGGCCTATATAACAGATTTCTTTTTATTGAAGTAAATATAATATTTTATGCCCATTTTTTACAGGTGAGGTAACATATTCATGATATAGTTTCTGCCATTACTAAGGCAGGAACTTTATCTGCTGCTCCCCTAGACAAGTACTCTTAAGTTTAGAAGGGAAATTCTATTATCAATGGGACTAGAGGAAGTATCCTCAACTAAAATACATACAAGTTGGATAGGATTAGTAGAGTTCCTTAGAACAAGAGCATCTGGACCACCGTCTGTTCACAGTGACTGAATCAGCCTTCTGACATCCCTGCCCAGTTAAAACTGTTCCCAGGTTAATTACTCTTGTACATCTCTTCACATGTCCTCCCACAAGCCCAGACAGTGAACAAGCCATCTTCCCGTTCCTTTCAAATGTGTAACTCATACAGCCACAGTCCGTGTGTGATATTTCAATTGCTGGTTTTCAAAGATGTGGGCAAATATCAACTGGTTTGGAATTGAGATACCACAATCATTTCATCTTTGGTTTAAAGCACATGGTAACCCCAGGTGCCACGAGGCAAAAGGTTAATGCATCGACCGGCTGCCACGTGTAGACCTGCTGCCATAATATTCTTGGTTTTTTGCCCCAGCTTGGTACCTATTTCAATATACTTTACAGCTAGTAGGTAAATATGACATTCAGATTTGATTCTCAAGAGCCCTGAAGGCTACTGAGATAGTACTATCTCAAATAAAAGATGTTAAGGATATTTTCCTTTTAGAGACTTCTTTTAAAAATTCTTCTTTTTCCCTTCTGTAATAAAATCAAAGAACACTGTTTTTGGTATATCTAGGAGGAAACAGATTATGTATCAATTATGCTTAAAGTTTTCTTTTATAAAATTATTTCAATATTTATATCTCATGGACAAAACTATTATGATAATAAGGAAACCTGTGTTTGATGAGGGTGGGAAAATAAGAGAAATAAAATAACCTCAGGAATGGAAATTACATACTCAGCCTTTATGTAATTTTATTACATGGTGCATAATATGTTTTTACATGTCCATTTAACATAATTACATATTTTTAATCTTAACCGTCTTGTGCCTTTGTTCTTATATATTTTATTTATTGCATTTTTCTTACTCATATGCCTATAATTAACATATTAACTTAGAAATATAAGTATTGTTATAACCCGTGATATACTCGTACTTGGAAAACCGAAATAGGAAGAAAATATTAATTAACATAAGACCAATGGAATTTATGGTGAAATGACATGAAACTAAAGCAGAGAGTGTGACTTCATTTGCTAATTGACTAGTTAAATCCATACTTAAGGGAGAGGTTTACCAAAATGTGTATTTAAACTGGCAGGTGGTATTTCTACCACAATAATGCCATCATCCTAATTCCTTCAGGTTGATGGGAAAACTAGGGGCTACTTTTCCTTCCCAGGGTGTGGCAAGCTGTGAGGCTTTAAGCTGATTAAAAAACCAAAACTCTCTTTTAAATCTAGGGATCTTGTCTTAAATAAGTATGGAGCTAATGTTTCTCCACAGTGAGACAAGCTTGGAAGAAGAAAATAAGAGCTATTTTAACAACACTATTTATTGCCTTCCTAATTTATACTCTTTCTGTTATTAATAGTTGATTAATTATTTTAAGTTCACGATAAAACTTTAAAAGTTCAATTTCTTAATTTTTCTTTTTTATTCCTTCGAAATCACTACACTGGTAGTGACTGATACAAATTTATGCCTGTTCACTCTTTTTTTTTTCCTTTTATTTTCAATCTTGTGAGGAAATTGAGATCCCAGAACAATTTCTACACTAATTATGTTCTCTTGAGCACAACACAGAATCATCCCTCAGTCTTTTAGAAAGAATGGGGCTAGCTATCTGTGAAAATATTCACAGAAGTATCTAATGCTTTAATGTATGAATTGCTCACTAATTTTTTTAAATGTTTTAAAATATTGAAATATCAAACTATTTGTCACATGATAACAAAGGCAGAAATTAAAGGAAACATTTCAGGAGAAGGGATGAAAGAAGCAACTAAAAGAGAACGTGTTTCTATGCAGTATTTAGTTTCGTGTGGTATGATTTTGATGGCATAAATAGATGACAGTAAGGGATGCACAACCTTTTACGTAAAGTTTTTCTGTAGTTAAGAGAGGGAAAGCAAGGGAAAGAGAGAGAGAGAACTAGTAGTATGCAAGAAAAAAATTTATTCATTTAATCATTTATGTATTCCCCATATTGTTTCACAAATCATTTCAGATAGAACTACTCAGAGCTGGATGTGGAAAACTTTATCCCCCAACAGAGGTTTCTGTTTTCTTTTTCCTTATCATTGCATGGGATCGGTCATGAAACATCAGTCAATATGTTCAATATCAATGGCAGGATATGTTTCACAAATGTCTTAAATCTCGCACCAAACACCATTATGGAACAGGAAATGAGAGCTTTGGTTGAGCAGGTCTAGAGGAAAATAGTATAAATTATACATGTGCACACCAATTAAGAGCAGTTAGAGGTTATTTGTTTAAATGGCTTCCATACCGCTACATTCTGAATGATGGAGGTTGTTTGGATTTATCAATGATTTTCAATCACCTGCCCCTTAATTATAGACTGCTCTCCAAACCTATAGTTAGGAGTAATAAAGTGAATGTTCCTGTCATTTCAATCATAGTGAGGAGTTGTTTGGGTCACCAGGTGAAAAGAGAAGTCTTTGTATAGACCTCAAGGACTGAAGTTGGTAATCACTTTCTCTATTTACTACTGTTGTGTTGGACAAGACATACCTGCATGGCACTGAATGGTGGAAGTTAACTTAAAATAGGCACTCCTATCTAACGGGGGAAGCAAAACTGACAGTATTACTCTTGGCCTTTCCTGAATCACTTTTCTGGATTAATGTTACTATGGTGTATAACCACCTGGGCATCGCATTTGAAATAAAACAATCTATGTATCATACTAACTTTGGAAAGATTTTATTAATCCAAGAACATAGCACATAAAACAGTTCTTATTTCTCAAAAGTTAGAAACTTAAAGCGTGTCACACCGCCGAGGAAAATTCTTGCCCAGGATTTCCAAAACTTGTCAGCAGAGATTTAAGAAGTGATAGTGAGATTTAAGAAGTGGTAAGAAGTGAGATTTAAGAAGTGGTAGTGAGTTGATACGGGAATGTGAGAAGATTTGGGAAACTTGTCTTGATTTGAAGGAAAATGCAGATACTGTATAGACTTCAAACCAAAACAACCCCATCTTCTCCATCCTGTGCTTGTACCCACCCAGGAGATGCTGAAAACTGTGGAACTTCCTTTTAAAAAATCCTGAAAACTCGTCAGTGTGTGGGTGCGTGTGTGCGTGCATGTTTGAAAACTTGGTGATAAAGCATCTTTTTAATAATATTTCATTTGATTCCTGTGATTCTCTTGTGCTAATGAAATCAAGGTGTGATGTAAAGACATCAGTCATTAACTAAATGTTTTAACAGAGTAAATAAATGTATTCAATAATCTCGTGTCTTTCTCTATTTTGCCACCACCACAAATGCTTTAGATTTCTAGTCACAGAATCAAGAATATTAAAATCACAGTATGTCATGCAAATATGTCATTAAAATACAAACATTAAATCTACTCAACAGTTACATAATTCTATGGATATACTGTGTGACAGTCATTGTTTCTAAATCTGTTTCAAATTACCAAGTCCCATAGAACTTGTGTTCTAGAGGACACTCAAGGAGCATGCAGCAGTGGAATAGCACAGAAGTGGAAGGTTACATGATGAGAACCAAATGAAACTCGATGTGGAAAATCAGACTTGCTCTCACAGGAAGAGGAAATAACAAGATAACACTGCAATTACATTCAACATAAAAACTCTCAAGGAAATCCTCTAGATTAATATGACTTGACTCTGAATTTTAATTCTGAAAATACAGAACCATTAGCTGCAATGGGACAGCTAATTGACTCCAAAGTTTTGCCCGCTTCCTTTTTCATAATGTATGTGGAAAAAGATACACATGCCTCATAATGTATGTATGCTTTCTAAAAATAATTTCTGAGTAAAACAACTGTTCAAGTAAAATATACCATTGAGAAGGACAAAGCAGCAAAATAGAAGTCCTGAGATTTTCTGTAAGGGTTTTTTTTTTTTTTTCATACACTTGACAGTATGTCAGGAAAAGAATGTGTTTACAAAATATTAAAAAGTAAGAGAAATATAAAGACTTACAAATATTGCATATAGATTTTTTTTCAAGATTGAAAACCTGCTAAATTTCCTCTACTAAATATTTCTCCTCTACCTGACATATTTACATGTTAATTACATCCAGTTTAACGGTATATATTTGCACATAGGGGAAACTTCCTATTGGAAACATCAGATGATAGAACAGTGAACAACTTTCAAAAGATGATCTCTGAGGTATTCCTAATTCCCAATATAATAACATATTTTAAAGCAATTAGCATTCTGGAGCATTTTCCCAAATATATAACTTCATCATTAGAATGGAATACTCTACCTATCAAGTAAAATGCACCCTTCATAATTGATTTTTTCCTTTGTTTAGAGATGTATTTGTGATGAAGTACAGTTACTCTCTACTAATATCTTATTCAAGAATTCTTTCTGTAGGTCCAGATCCAAAATTCTCAAATTTTCCTTTAGATATGAAATAGCTTTAGGTATGTTTAAAGTTTATGCCCAAATCAGTTTACTAATATTGAAAGTAAATACTGGTTTTCTTAGACATATGTATTTTATGTATAGAAAGTCATAAATCTTTTAATGAATAATGGATACAGTTTTAATGTCTATTTACAATTTTAGTACTCAAAAACAGGTCTGCACAATATCTTGATATTAATTATAATCAGAGAAAATTAAACTTTAAAATTTCAAACCTATGTCAAGTTATAAATGTTTTTTATTTTAAAATAAACTCACAGAAAATATTCAATGTTGCTAGATTTCAAACTAAAATATAAATTTGATAAGAGAATATTCAATTTAAATTAGCTACTGAACTATAAGGTTAGGAAAAAACCTGAGCAAGAATATCTCTAACCCTTTGCTAAATGTTTCAGGTTAGAACACTATATCCGAGTGAGAACGTAATTTTTATTTCAATTTAATTCTTAAAATTAAATAATTTGGAATTCTTTGGGAAGAGATATTTAATACTTTGCAAGCATATTTTCAAGATAAAACAGAATAAAAGGTGTATTACCTTGAAGTTTACTACTTCTGTAATAATTCTCTTCAGTTGCGGGTCAGCTTTCTATTCTGACTCTGCATTGACTCCACTTTAAAATGTTAGATCCAATTTCCAAATCATAACTCTAATTTTTTTCCACTTTTATTATTGATCTTGGCCCCAAGGAGATTTACCACATCACTCCCAGCACCCATTCCTTTTTCTACCGTCACATATATTCATAGATTTTTTTTTTCCTATGATGTAGACAAAGAATAATAGGACTTAATGTTCTATGGCATTAAGATTTTAAAATACTTATCTTAGAAGTCAGACTGTATGTCTAATTTCTCAAATTAGAAAAAGCAAATGCAGTATAAAGTGTGGTATGAAGAGGGAAACGGGGGAACGGGGACAACTGAGACATATTAATATGACAACGAGTAATTATTAACTGTACTTTGCGGCATCCTAATTTATGTGGAGTCTTGTAAGTTTGTCTATGTGGTTGCCAAGGAGAGTTCAGGTGAAATCAAAGACAGCTTGAGCCCGCAATCCATTTTAAGGATTATAGGACTTATTAGTACATTAATAAAGTGGAGAAGTGTTAGGCATGTATGAACACATAAAAATTGATTAAAGTATTCACTTCTTTAAGGAAAAAAAAGTAGAAGAAGAAAAGAAAAAACTTTACAAAGAATCTGCTCAGAAACCTCTGGATTCAATGTACTATAAATATTTTGTTTTTGTCCCTATTTGGAGCAAGTGAAACTAAACCAAAAAATAAAGGGTTGCAATTGAAATTTTCCTTCTATAACAATGTACACAGAATTTACCAGGACAGAATGGGTTTTACAAGGGCTTAACTTTAAAAAGAAATCACTCAAATGCTTTTTAATTCCAAAATATCAAAATTTCTCCAAATAATCAACATGAAAATAAGGTAAAATTTAACAAAGCCTATTTCTTTACAGTTTAGTTAATTAATATCACTAATTGCTACCTGTTCTATCTCAACTGATGTGCTCTGTTGAAAAAAATAAAAGGAAGAAACGCACTTTTCATTTTTAGGAATTTAACATTTGGGTGAGCCACTCCCGTGCCCATGAAAAAGACTACGATTCAATTAAAAGAAAAAATGAAAATTTGTAGAAATTACTTTCTTCCTATCTGCTAAGGAACAGATTCATAAGTGATCTAAGATTCTTTTTTCTTTCTTTTTTTTTTTAGGGCCACACCTGTGGCATATGGAAGTACCTGGGATAGGGGTCGAATTGGAGCTGCAGCTGCAGGCCTACACCACAGCCACAGCAACACAAGATCCGAGTGAGGCTAGGGATCAAACCTAAGTCTTTATGGATACTAGTCAGGTTCCTAATGTGCTGAGCCACAATGAGAATTCCCTAAGATTCCTATACTACTTATGAGCCTTACTTTTCAGAGTAAGTGTGTTTTTAAAATACTTGTGTAAATGTATCTAAATCGAATAGTATTTTTGAAGCAGGGGATGAGATTTAGCATCACAAAATACTCAAATTAGTCTTTCTAAAGTGGGAAAATTCCTTTACAACGGAAATAATTCTCCATGAATTATATGATTTTTAAATCTGGATTATTATCAGTTTCTTAATATACAGATAATTAACAGTAAATAGATTATATATTTAGTCTGCATAGGCTTGAAAAATAAAACCATTTTATGACTAAAGTTTAAAATATGATATTTTTACTTGATATATTCTATTAACATATTGATAAATTATTGACAAAGGAAGCCACCAATTTAATAACATGATTTTTACTTTTAACACTGTAAAACTTTATAACACTTTATTTAATCTGTGTCTTTAGTTTTATTACCAAAAATCACAAGTGAATCAGCTTTCATTTTAAATATAATTGCCACAACTACATATTCACAAATAATAATAAATAATAATATTTATTGTGATAGCTAATTATTGTGGATTGTGGATATTAGTTACATGATATTTATCAATTATCCTAGTACCTACTCTGAGTTATTGGCCATAAAATTGATTAAATTCTGATTTAACAAGGATTAAGTTTTTATTGCAAAGAGGATAAGTAGAAACATGAAGCCTAATTAAGTCCCAATAGACTACTAACTTTAGAATATGTGTTTTTACTGTCAGCAAGTTTTAACAAATAAGGGATAAAATACTGTACCTCCTTTTTCTGTCTCAATAATGCCAGTTCTTCTACATACATTCTGACTGGCTTTCAGAGTTGATCTGTTAATTATACCAATAGTTCTTCAGCCTCTACCACTAACGTATATTGACAGAAATGACCAAACCCCATACCTAGACTTCCCATGAGGGAAGGAGGTGACTCAGCTCTATAAATACAGAGTTTGGGAGGTAAGAGATCATCTCACACAGCAATTCTCAAAATGTAATGTACATACTAATTAACAGGCAAAACTGTAGATTCTGATTCAGTAGGTCTACAGTGGGGCTTGAGATTCTGTACTTTTAAAAGTTCCCATGACACAGATGCTAATGGTCCATTTTCTGCATTTTGTATATAATCAGTTTATTTTACAAATGGGAAAAACTAAGAAAACTGAGTCCTCGATAGGCTGTTTCAGAAATAGATGTGGTACTTAGACGAACATTAGTTTGACATTAAAAAAAATTACACCCCATAGTGATCCTTACTGGAAGATCTTGAATAGTAATCAAGTGTTGAATATATATTCATCAGCCACAATACCTACCACAGGTTTTATCTATAGTGGGGTTTATGGAATGAATATTCCCTGAAGTAATTAAACATCAGGGACTTTGCCTTTGACTTCATCTCACTGAGTATCTATAATCCATCTGTAATTCCTGCCCAAGAAGCTTCTCTTCCAGTTCTTCATATCACTAATGATACCTGATCCAAACAGCTGGATGTGACAGAAACTTGGATGTCATCCATTACAGGGCCCTGTCCCCAGACATCTAATACATTAAAGTTGCAGGATACAAGACTAATATACATAAAGTGCTGCTTTCCTATACATTAATAATGAAATATCAGAAAGAGAAAGCTTAAAAAAACCTGTTTAAAATCACAAAAAAAAGAATAAAAATATTCTAGAAATAAATGTAAGAAGGTGAAGGACTAATACTCTGAAAAATGAAAACACTGATGAAGGATATTAAAGATGATACAAAGAAATGGAAAGATATTTCATGTTCTTGCACTGGAAGAATTAATATTGTTAAAATGTCCAAGCTACCCAAAGCAATCTACAGATGATGCAATCCCTATAAAAAAATTTTTTTCACAGAACTAGAATAAATAATCCTGAAATATACATAGAACCAAAACAGACACTTAATTGTCAAAAGCAATCTTAGAAAAGAAAAAAAAAAGAACAAAGCTTGAGGTACCATGTTCTGACTTCAGACTATATTACATAGCCACAGTAATCAAAACAACATGGTAAGGCATAAATACAGATACATAGCCAGTGGAACAGAATAGAGAGACCAGAAATAAAACCATGAATCTGTAGTAAATTATTCTATGACAAAAGAGGCAAGAATACATAATAGAGAAAACACAGTCTCTTCAACATGTGGTGCTGGGGAAACTGGACAGCTACATTTAAAATAATAAGATTAGAACATTTTCTCATACCATATGCAAAAATAAACTCAAACTGGATTATTTCACAGTGAAAATAATGAAACCTGAAAACTGAAACCACAGAACTCCTAGAAAACTACATAGGCAGAATAATCTTTGACATTAATCATAGCAATGTTTTTTTGGATCAATCTTTTTTTTTTTTTTTTGGCTTTTTAGGGCTGCACCTGTGGCATATGGAAGTTCCCAGGCTAGGGGTTGAATCAGAGCTGTAGTTGCTGGCCTACGCCACAGCACAGCAACACGGGATCCGAGCCACATCTGCACCTACACCACAGCTCATGGCAATGCAGGATCCTCGACCCACTGAGCAAGGACAGGGATCAAACCCACATCCTCAAGGATACTAGCCAGGTTTGTTAACCACTGAGCCACAATGGCAACTCCTGGATCAGTCTCTTAAGTCAAAAGAAACCAAGGCAAAAGTAAACAAATGGGACTTAATTAAACTTAAAAGCTTTTCACAGCTTCAAAAATAAAACAAAATGGCAAGCTAAGTAATAGGAGAGATATTTTCAAATAATGTGACTGAGAAGAGGTTAATACCCAAAATATATTAACAATTCACACAAGTCAATATCAAAACAAGCCAACAAACAAACAAACAACCCAATCAAAAAATGGGCAAATGACCTGGATAGAAATTTTTCCAAAGAAGACACAGATGACTAAGAAGCCCATGAAAAGATGGTCCACATTATTAGGGAAATGCAAATCAAGTGCAAATCAATTCAATGAGATATCACCTCAACCTGTCAGAATGGCTATCATCAAAAAGGCTACAAATAACAAATGTTGGGAAGGATGTGGAAAAAAGGGAAAAACCCTTATACACTATAATGTAAATTGGTGTAGCCACTGTGGAAAACAGCATAGAGGTCCTCAAAAAACTGAAAATAGAACTACCACATGGCCCAGCAACTCTACTCCCGGGTATAAATCCAGAAAAAAAAATGAAAATACTAATTCAGAAAGATACATGCACCCCAATGTTCATAGCAATGCTACTGACAATAGCCAAGACATGGAAGCTACCCAAGTGTTCATCAACAAATGAATGGATACAGAAGATACGAGATATATTTTACATATATATATATATATATATACACACACACCCACACATATATAATTACTCAGCTATAAAACAGAATGAAATTCTGCCATTTACAGCAATATAGATGGAACTAGAAAATGTTTTGCTTGGTGAATAAGTCAGACAAAGACAAATACTATATAACACTTGTATGTACAATCTAAAAAATAATACAAGTGAATATATATAGCGAGATAAACAAAGATTCACAGACAGAAAATAAACTAGTGGTTACCAGTGGAGAGAGGGATGGGAGGAGGGGCATATTAGGGTAGTGGATTAAGAGATACAAACTACTATGTATAAAATGTGTAAGCCACAAAGAGATATTATATACAGCACAGGGAATGAGAGCTGTAGTTTTGTAATAACTTTTAATGGAATATAAGCTCTAAAAATACTAAATCACTATGTCGTACACCTAAAACCCAAATAATACTTTAAATCAACTGTACTTCAAGAAAGAAAGAAGAAGAAAGAAAGAAAGAAAGAAAGAAAGAAAGAAAGAAAGAAAGAAAGAAAGAAAGAAAGAAAGAAAGAAAGAAAGAAAGAAAGAAAAAGAAAAATAAAGAGAAGATAGCTCTTGGGAAGGGCAGTGCCACAGCCATCCTCAGCAAAGTTGATGAATTACTTAGGAGACATCCAGAGATATCCAGAGAAAACCATAACTCAAAAAGACACATGTGCTCCAATGTTCATTGCAGCACTATATAAAATAGCCAACCTAAATGTCCATCAACAGAGGAGTGGATAAAGAAGATGTGGTACATACACACAATGGAATATTACTCGGCCATTAAAAGGAAAGAAATAACAGCATTTGCAGCAACATGGATGGACCTAAAAATTGTCATCCTAAGTGAAGTTAGTTAGACAGTGAAACACCACCATCATATGCTATCATTTACTTGTGGAATCTAAGAAAAAAGGACACAATGAACTTGTTTGCAGAACAAACACCTGACTCACAGACTTTGAAAAACTTACAGTCTCCAAACGATACCGGTTGGGGGTTGGGAGGATGGGCTGGCCGTTTGGGATGGAAATACCATAAAATTGGGTTGTGATGATCATTGCACAACTATAAATGTAACAAAATTCATAAAAAAAAAGAGTGGTGTACACACGGCCTAGGCCTCAGGGAGCAATAACAGAGTCTCATCTGACTTGTCTGCTCCTTAGCAGTTCGATTTTATGCCTTTCTTTCAGAACCCTCTCCTCCCTTGGTCACCATGTCTCTGCAGTTCTTATACTTATGCAGCTACTCCTTTTTATAACTCTCATATGCCAATTAATAAAGACACAACACTCATTTTAGAAATTATGGATGGTATACAGTATGCATGATTTTCACAATTAGGTATTAAGAAACTAGCTTATTTAACTCAATTAACTTCTACACAGGAAGAAAAAGAATTTGGCCCATTTTTGAAATGTGGACAACATCTGAAATTGTTGCTAAATGCTACCTAATTTGTTTCCTTTAAATGACACATTGCCTTCTGTACACATGGGAAAAGTGGACATTCACATATACTATGTCCTTGCCTAAAGATTGTGTATTTATTCAAATCTGACTGCAATGCTAGGACTTTGAGTCAGTGTTAGAGAGGAAAAAATTTACTAAATTCAAACCTGGGAGAGACAAGATGTGTAGCTTTTGCATAGAATTAAAAGTAAAGCTGTGTGAGGGAACAAATATTGGGTCCTAGTTTCCAATCTCTCAGACTATCTAAAAAGAAATGAGCCCTTCTCTGAGCATATGTCTGAAAGTAATCCAAGATACTAGGATTATGCCACTCGATCAAAAATAACCTCACTGGCAAAATCAGCTAAAACTACTCTGTTCGTCTTTTACAGTATGTCTCTATTCACTTTTAGTAGCAGAAGATAGATGATACCTTTGTATTGAATTGGGAGTAACAGATGGCTAATTTTCCTATCACAGTACAAGGCTGGACAGTATATCAAATTCTTTAGTTCCATGCTTCAGGAATCCAAAAGGTCTCTGTCATTTAAGAAAATACTCAAACAATTTCTAAACAGATGCAATTATCTTCACTAATACAGGACTTCTGAATCACAAGCTAAAACTGTTGTTTCTAGTACTTGAGAGATAGACATTAAATTATATAATTCCATAATATACATTTCGGTATACTTGGTATAAGGAAGTAAGCTATAATAATAATAGAAAATAAACTCTTGAGCACTCACTATATATTCAGTGGCGTTTTCATTATAATGCTCACATCAACACTACGAGGAAATGCAATTATTATCCCTACTATACAGCAAGAAGTAATCAGTCCAACATCCTTAGCCAGTGAATGAAGGAGCAAAGCTTAAAACCAGACTGTAACGCTCTTAAGCATTAGAAGTTAATTTACACTGTACCCAAGGAGCAATGATTGCATCTGAGATGGTACATTCTCTTCTACTGCCTCATGATTGGCTGTTTACAAACGCTGCTGTGGTCAGAGGTGAAAGAGAAACCCTGAGGTAAAGCCTTGGCAAATGATTAGTATCTCCTGTGACTCCACGGTTTTCTTTCACTTCCTTTATTCTTCTCTGAAATAATTTCAACTCTTAATACTACCCTGTGACCATGCAATAAAAGGAACCCACTGCTGACTTCCTCTTGAAAGGGATCCCCATGTCTTTCTCTCTCAACCTCCATCCCAGGGATGTACTTGTACTGAATTTAAAAGTTTAGGTAGACTGCTCCAGAATTTAAAAGTTTTCTTTCTTTTACTTGTTGCTTTCAACCCTCGGATTCAATTTTCCTTGTCACTTCTTTAATTCAATCAAAACAAATGGTGTTAATCCTTTTTTTTTTTTTTTGTCTTTTGTCTTTTTGCCTTTTCTAGGACCAATCCCACGGCATATGGAGGTTCCCAGGCTAGGGGTCCAGTTCAGAGCTGTAGCCACCGGCCACAGCCACAGCCACAGCAACGCAGGATCCGAGCCGCGTCTGCAACCTACACCACAGCCCATGGCAACGCTGGATCCTTAACCTACTGAGCAAGGCCAGGGATCGAACCCGAAACCCCATGGTTCCCCATCGGATTCGTTAACCGCTGCGCCACCACGGGAACTCAAAATGGTGTTCATCCTTTTAATGCCAAAATTAGAGAGGTTGGGAGAATGTGATGAGGCCTGCAGTGTGTCTACACATTGAGCTAAAAGGGATCTTTTGGTGCACAGGTGGTCCGGTAAAGTTTACCTGGAAACCACACTGGAGGTGGTATCAAAACTTGGTCAGAAATTAAGAGACACTGTCTGATCTGCTCTGTGCGCATATGTCCTAAGGGTCATTTTAGAAGTAGCTGAAGATGCTGCAAGATGTGGGTCAGGGATTCACGGACAGTCTTGGGATCTGAGCATCAGCCTCTCTTTTTCCCCATGCAGTCACCATAACTGGTAATCATGCTGATATGGACTATTTTCATAGGACAGCTTAAGGTATCATTTTATTTTGGAATTTTCTGACCGCAGTTGCTGACTGAATTAGCAGAATACCATATGATTTATTATTTTATTGCTGAAAAGCTTCAAACTCAAATATGAACTCTACTCTCAATCACTGCATGTCTTCTTAAATTTTATACAACCCTGTATGCCGTATTTAATTTTCAGCTTTTTCTGTTCCGGAAAACGAGGTTCACAAAGATGGCTTTTATGTTCCATCACACTCTAATGTTCAGCCATTGAATGTCTGAAACCTTTTAAAGAATTATTTTTATTAAAGAATTTATAATCTAATAATAAAGCAAAGATATCCACATTATTTAAAATGCTAAATAGGATTTTCATGGTAGTCTAATAGTTAAGGATTTGGTGGTGTCACTGCTGTGGCACATGTTTGATCCCTTGCCCAGGATCTTCTGCATGCCATAGGCACAGCCAAAAAAAAAAAAAAGAAATAGTAAAACCCCAAGAATATTCACCAATAACAATAAACACCACCAAAATTATGCCAATAATATCAAAATAATGTGGATATGTTTAATGACCATAATTTTGCACTTAAAAAACAAGATATACAAAATTCTTTTGAAATGCTAAATAGTACAAATATCAGATACCAATACCACAGAAACTGTTTACATTGTACACAATGGGCTGTTAGATGCACTCTGAGAACTTGAGAGATAGCCTGCCATGGAAGACATGGCTGCGAAGACATTATAGATGACACTTGGTCTTGGTTTGAGTGAACAGATAGATTTAATGACAGACAGTGAGAGATAAAAAGCATGCTAATTAGAAATACAGGCATAACCATTAGTTGTTAATATTAAAATAATTCCATTAAGTTGTTCATAATTTGTTTATAAATATCAAGCTCTGCCATGCCTGGACCCCAGCAGTTATTCTTTCTGCCAGCAATCCTCTTACTCTAGATTTTCCCAGGAATGTTCCTTCTCAGTCTTAATGCTTAAGCTTATCATTTTCTTCCCTCAGATGTCACTCTCTATCACATTAAAGTCTTTTTTTCACAGGATATATGGATGTCCAAAGTATGCATGTGTTATTTCTCTTTCTCTTCTACTAGAAGTTTTTATTTACCTCTGTATCTCCAGTGACTTGACCAAGGATTGTGAGATAAATGAATGAGTCACAACGACTGTCAAAGTATATCCCATTGTTGGCAGGGAAGATATGTCCAAAGGTGAGGGGAGGTAGAGAATGTGTAGCACTTGTAGAACTACCACAGTGTTTGACTCAAAGTAGATACGCCTAGACTCTCAATCCAACTTGACACTCAGTAAATGTTTGTTGAATGCAGATGAACTAAAGAAGTCTCGGATGATCCTAAATGGAATGGAAGGCTCTAATAGAGGAGTAATACAGAAGAATATATGTTGGAATCAGGTTCAAAGGGGTCTTAAATGTTAAGCTAGGGAGTTAGTGATAACTAACGATAATGAAGAAAAACAAAAGGTTTTGGATCAGTAGGATGTTCTGGTAAAAGTAGTTCAGGGAATTTTTAAAAATGGAGAACTCAAGACATGTGGTATGTTTCACCTTAGAGAAAGAGAAACTAAGACAAGAAGGTCATCTGGAGGCCGATTACAATAAACTCATTATAACATGGTAGATTCCCACTCTAGAAAGATATAAAGGAGCAACGGAAAGGATTTTTTTACCTAGTTCACTAGGTAAAACAGAAGACTGAGTCAGAAATGGCACAGAATTTGAGCTTGGATGATAGAGGAATGGAACTAGTAGAAACACAGAAAATAGGAGTTCCCCTTGTGGCACAGTGGGTTAAGGATCTAGTGTTGCTGCAGCTGTGGCTCGGATTCGATCCTTGGCCTGGGAACTGCCATATACCGTGGGTGCAGCTGAAAAAGGAAAAAAAAAAGAAAAGAAATAAGGAAATAAAAAGAATAAGTTTTCAAGAGAAAATGATATGCAGGTATAACTGACTATTAGGCAGATAGAAATAACTGGAAATATGGTTTGAGATTAGAACAAGAGACATAGACTAGCATTTTCCAAAATATGTTCCATAGGATACTATGAGGTATTGAGGAAACTATAAAAAAAAAAAAAAAAGACCATTTGACATTGGAGTATAAATTTAAGAAGCACTGAGTAAAAAATTTCCTTACTTTGGGTCTTTACTATCCTGTGTGCACTACAAATCTCAATACAGCAGATTCACATCTGTTAAAGGTCCCCAAACTTATTTGAGCACCATTTGTTTATTACAAAATATCTATCAGGACTCCTACAGAAAAATAAAAGCGGGGAAGTACAGATCATTGCTTTGTTTGCAAGAACTTCTATTTAGTGGTGCTATTAAGCCATAGGCAGGGTGGCTTAAACAACAGAAATTAATTTCCTCACAGTTCTAGAAGCTGCAAGTCCAAGATTAGGGTGTTGGCAAATTTAGTGTATTTGGGGGCCTCTCTCCTTGGCTTGAAGATGGGGTTTGCAGACGGCTGCCTTCTCACTGTGTCCTCACGCCATCTTTACTCTGTGCACGTATAACTCTTGGGTCACTCTGTGGGTCCAAATTTCCTGGTTGCAGGGTTTGTTTGGTTTGGGGGGTTGTTTTGTTTTATTTGTTTGTGTTAATGGACTCCAGTCAGATTGTACCAGGGTTACACTAATGGCCTCATGTTAACTTTATCACCTCCAAATTCAGTAACATTCTGAGGTACTTGTGGGTAGGGCTTCAACAAATGCATCTAGGGGGACACAAAGCACCCAATTTCAATTATCTCTACACTGAATGTGGGTGGACGTCTCCAAAGAAGAAGGATAATGTCAGAAGAAACTGGGTCCAGATACTGACATGGGAAATCCATAGCTAAAATAAAGCAGGAAGAGCTACAGGAAGAAGGAAAGAAGAGAGGTCAGAAAGGCAGAAGGACTGCCAGGATATTAAAGTGTCAGGTGATGTTTCCTAAGCATTGCCAATGTGTTCAAAGGGGGTAGAGAGCAAAAAGAGAGAGAATTCAGAAGAGGTAACTCAATTTGACAATTCAGGAGTGTTGATGACCTCTGGGATACAGGTGAAGTAGATCTGAGAGAAAAGAGATTAGGGAATAATAATGTATTTAATTTTAAGAAAATAAATACCATGTTTCAAAACCCTGGCATTAAAAGGAGGGAAATGCCTTGTAGGATGGAGTTACCACGTTTAGACTGAACCGTATGAAATTGTCTCTTTGTAGGTCAAAAGAGAGTCAATTATCAGCAATTTCATAGGATTCAACCTAAAATATGATCTGTTATTTTTCAGGAAGATCTGGCCAAAATAAGACAAGAGTAAGAAATATTGCAAAAGGAGATCCTGAAAAAAGGAGTAGATAGTTAAAAAGTTTGAGTAGAAACTAGGAAAATATTGATGGGGAAAAATACTGATGAGATACCTTTTAGAAAGTATTTTTCAGAAAGATGGAAGTTTGAAAAAGAGTAATGGAGAATCCATAAGGAGATGGGCCTAATTTTTTAACTGTTAACAGAAATTTTAAGATGAAACTCTATACATTTTATAAGTGTTCTACAAATTTCTTCACAAATGCTTCTTTTGTTAGATTCATTATTATCTTAATATTGCTTTATTTGGGAGTTGATAATCTCTTAATACCTTGCCTAGTAGAATATGACCTGTAATTTAAGGAGATTAAAAGTTTTGATTTCAACTCCGTCACTTTTTCTTGTAAAGAGAGTGATAGCATTGTAATATTAGAAATACAGGCATTGTTCAACATTCCACATAATGCAGAGCCCACACAATTAGCCAGTTAACTTTTATCTATCTGCTTGCACATCTCACAAGGATTCTATGAGTTCATACACATCTCAGAAGGATTCTATGAGTAACTGCAGTCTCAACTAGTACAGAGAAAAAATCTGAAAAAATGTTCCACTTGACATAACAGAAAGAGAAGACAAATAATCGGGTTGCTGTCTAAATTCTTTATGATCAGTTGCTAAATATGTGTGAAATTCTACTGAAACAACAAATTTAGTTATATAAGTTTGAAGTAAAAAGCCATAAGTTTTTACCACTTTTCACCGATGGGGGGATGGGAATGCTGATATGTGTAACATCTGTTCACTACTGTTTTTTCCAAGCTGGGTTAGAAATACAAAGTATGGGCTATAGGAATAAAAAAGGCATGTCCTTAAGCATGAATTTAATTGGGTGATTTTGGAGGGAAAATATTTTAAGTGAAACAAAAATAGAGTATTCAGTATAATATAATATATACATATTCAGTGATAAGAATTTTTAAATATTTGTATACATGCAACTGTATCTGGCCATGCTCATAGAACCCACCACTGTAAGGAGTAGGATATGTTTCCACATAGTCTCCTCTGTCATTGGGCTTTATTTTCTGTAATAATTTGAGAGCTTCTATATGAAAAAAAAAAACTTATAGTTTATCAAAACATTCAACTTACTGTCAAGGGGTGATATGGGCACTAAGTAAAAAGCCATTCATCATGTATAAGAAAAGTATTTTATTTAAAAAGGTTGTTTATATGAACAGATTACTAACTTTGGTTACCTGAGACAAAATTTCTATAGCCAGACATGTATGGACATGGGTTTTATAAAATGAGCCTTTAGTTTTTGCGGAATGAACTACTCAACAAGATATAGAGTCAATCTCACTCATTTATCCAGAAGAAAATAATTTAATTATAGTACTTGACATTGAAAACCAGCTATTGGAGAAATGGCAGGTGAGCTAACTATATAACGTAGTCCAAGTTTGGGGAGTTCCCATGGAGGCACAGCGGAAATGAATCCAACTAGGAACCATGAGGTTGCATGTTCAAACCCTGGCCTAGCTCAGTGGGTTAAGGATCTGGCATTGCCGTGAGCTGTGGTGTAAGTCACAGGCATGGTTCTGATCCTGTGTTCCTGTGGCCCTGGCATAGGCTTGCAGCTGTGGCTACGATTCGACCCCTAGCCTGGGAACCTCCACATACTGTGGGTGCGGCCCTAAAAAGCAAAAAAAAAAAAAAAAAAAAAAAACAAGTTTGAGTAGGAGAGCAATAATTTAAAATTAAATCAATAGAAAGGAACAAATTTTGTCTTTTTAAAAATTTCTCCCCTTAATAAATGTCTCATTCTTTTATATTTCTTCAGTTTCTTTCTTCTAGGACAGTTAAAAGACTACATTAAATGGAAAACTATTTCAATATTCTTCAAAAAGAGCATTCAAGGAGAAGAGTACTAAGAACCACTTCTATTTTATAAAAGAGAAAATTTATGTTCAAGTAATTTGAAATAAACGTTAGATTTCTCTTTCCCAAGTAAATTAAAGAAATATTTCTTAGGGTTTATACCATGTTTTCAACAACATGGTAGTTATCATAAACTAGATTTTGCACATATGTCCTATATGATAAATTACATGCAGAAATTATAGAAATTAAACTATCTTTTCCTATGTATTTGACTGATGAGTACATTTTGGAAAGAGTATAGAGACTTCTGATTAAATGACAGATAAAAATATGTGTTCAGCAGAGATAAGCTGGACTTTCATCAAACCTATTTCCTCCTCTTCACAGGATATAGCCAGACTACATTTCTGGGCCTCACTTAAATTTAGTCATAGCCAAGTGGACAAATGTGAGATGTAACTCCTCAGTCTGAAGTTACCTCCATCCTAGCCTATATGGTCTCTCTTTCCCTAATATGCAGAGGATCTAGGAAGCTGCTAAGGACCTAGAGAGGGCATGGTGGTGCCTTAAGTTGAAAGGTGGCTGAATTCCCAAGTTACCACACATGGTGGGAAGTAAACACTTGCAACACCCTCCATTTAGACTGTGATGTGAGTAGGAATAAACCTTTATTGTGTTAAGCCTTTGAGATTTGGAGTGTTTATTTTAATATGTAGACTACTCCAAAAAAGCAAACCATATTTATCGTCTACTGCCTCCAAAAAAATATTGAAATAAAAGTAAATGTAAAAGAAAAGACATAAACCAAAGGGACAAAGAAAATGAGAGAGGTGACTATACATGGATACTCAATTCATTTTTCTGAGGCTGAAGAGTGGACCTGGGAGAGGTAGCTTACACAAGCATAGTAGACAAAGCTGAAACTTAAATAGATGGGAATAATAATGAGAAGTTGAGCCAATCCACCCTGAACCCATAAAAGACTTAGTTCTTGGGGGTCCTAAAAACAAGGCCAGGGTTAGCCAGCAGTAACAAAAGAGGAGGTTGGTTGGAAATCTTAATAAGGAGAAGTTAGATTGTAGATCATTATCTTCATTGTTATTAATGCTTCCAAATCTTGGAAAATACCATGACTTTAATTGCTGGAAAAATTTGACCAGAGATATCCAGGGGACAGCAGAGGGGAGGAGTCAGGTGCCAGAATAAAAGCAATGGGATTATATGCAGCTGTCCAGGTTTCCCAGCAATACTTGCTGAAAAGACTGCCTTTTTCCCATTTTATATTCTTGCCTCCTTTGTCAAAGATTAATTGACCAAAGGTATCTGGGTTTACTTCTGGGTTCTCTATTCTGTTCCATTGGTCTGTCTGTCTGTTTTAGTACCAGTACCATACTGTCTTGATTACTGCAGCTTTGTAATATTGCCTGAAGTCTGGGAGAGAGATGCCTTCTGCTTGGTTTTTGTTCTTCAGTATTGCTTTGGCAATTCTAGGTCTTTTGTGATTCCATATAAATTTTTGGATTGTTTGTTCTAGTTCCTTGAAAAATGTCATGGGTAATTTGATAGGGATGGCATTGAATCTATAGATTGCTTTGGGTAGTATGGCCATTTTCACAATATTAATTTTTCCAACCCAGGAGCATGGAATATCTTTCCATTTCCATCTGCATGCAAATCAGTGAAACTAGAACACACCCTCACACCATGCACCAAAATAAACTCAAAATGGCTAAAAGACTTAAATATAAGACAAAACACCATCAAACTCCTAGAAGAGAACATAGGCAAAACATTCTCTGACATCAACTTTACAAATGATTTCTCAGGTCAGTCTCCCAAAACAACAGAAATAAGAGTAAAAATAAACCAATGGGACCTAATCAAACTGAAAATCGTTTGCACAGCAAAGGAAACCAAAAAGAAAACAAAAAGACAATTTACAGAATGGGAGAAGATAATTTCAAACGATGCAACTGACAAGGGCCTAATCTCTAAAATATACAAACAACTTACACAGCTCAACAGCAAAAAAGCCAACAACCCAACTGAAAGATGGACAAAGGACCTGAATAGATATTTCTTCAAGGAAGATATACAAATGGCCAACAAGCACTTGAAACAATGTTCAATATCACTGATGATTAGAGAAATGCAAATCAAAACTACCATGAGATACCACCTCATACCAGTCAGAATGGCCATCATTAAGAAGTCCACAAATAACAAATGCTAGAGGGGGTGTGGAGAAAAGGGAACCTTCCTGTACTGTTGGTGGGAATGTAAATTGGTACAACCACAATGGAGAACACTATGGAGGTACCTTAGAAAACTATACATAGAATACATAGAATATACATAGAAAACTACCATATGACCCAGCAATCCCATTCTTGGGCATATATCCGGACAAAACTTTCCTTGAAAAAGACACATGCACCGACATGTTCATTGCAGCACTATTCACAATAGCCAAGAGATGGAAACAACCCAAATGTCCATTGACAAATGATCGATTAGGAAGATGTGGTATACATACACAATGCAATACTACTCATCCATAAAAAAGAATGAAATAATGCCATTTGCAGCAACATGGATGGAAGTAGACTCTCATTCTGAGTGAAGTAAATCAGAAAGAGAAAGACAAATACCATATGATATCACTTATATTTGCAATCTAATATATGGCACAAAGGAACCTTTCCACAGAAAAGAAAATCATGGACTTGGAGAATAGACTTGTGGTTGCCAAGGGGGAAGGGGAGGAAGTGGGAGGGACAGGGAGCTTGGGGTAAATAGATGCAGACTGTTGCCTTCAGGATGGATTAGCAAAGGGATCCTGCTGTGTAGCACTGGAAACACTGTCTAGTCAATTATGATGGAACACGTAATGTGAGAAAAAAGAATGTATACATGTATGTATAACGGGGTCACCATGCTGTGTGGTAGGAAAAGATATACATATAAAGAAAAATAAAAATAAAATAAAATAAAATAATGGGACTAAATAAAATCTGCATATGAGTGACGAAGCTGCTCCTAGAACACTAATATCTAGGCATATGCTTCTAATAAAAGGGAGTGGTGGATTCATCACTAGAGAAACCAAATGAGAAAAACAAAAAACAAAAAAACAAAACAAAACAAAAAACCTGCATAGATACTACTATTTGGCATCTTTCTGTGAAAATTCTAAAACTTTCTTCTGGAACGCTTCTAGAATTAAGTATCCCACTGCCACCGCTACCACCACAGAAGGGCACAAATTATTTCCATCATCTCTTTAGGTCACCCTCTCAAGGGGAAAAAATTACCACGATTCTGAGGATGGATCAAACACAAAGACAGAAACAAATCAAAAAGAACACAGTGTACATGAAACAAAGCTAATGCAAGTAGCAAACAAAGTTCATCACCATCATCATTTAGTATTATCTGGTAAGTATGAAAATATAACAAACCTAAGACCCAGAAACAGAATGCTAGCAACGAAACTAACCAGAGAACAAAAGTGAGGTCCTACACATTAAAACTAGAAATCAAGAGTGGGAGAATGGGAGGTACAAACTATAGGGCATAAGATATGCTCATTTTTGTACATGGAGAATAAAGCCAATATTTTGTAATACTTGGAAATGGAAAGTAATCCTTAAAAATTGCATAAAAATTTTTAAAAATTTTTAAACATAACTTTTTAAATTACAAGATAAATTTAGGAAAATCTAGGAAGGTGAACAAGACAAAAAGATGGAGGATCAAAGGGGAATGCTATATGAACTGATCGAGCCAAAAAAGCCATTATACTAACCAGAAGAAATTTCAGAAATTAAGCAAAGTGAAAAATAAAAACACAAAAATTACAAAAGAAAATGCAAAGATAAACTTGAAAATCATTCATTTCTAGATTAGTTATTCCCACTGAACGGCTTCAAATCCCAAAGCAGAAAAAAATATTTTTAGACCTAGAATTTTATATTGACTGTGGTGGTTTTAAAACATGATTTTTAAAACCTTGACTTTGCCAATGCGATGAGGAAGCCAAGCCTCATGGAGATGTCACAGGTAGGCACGCCAGTCTGTAATCTCAGCTGAATCTAATCTAGTGCCAGCTCTGGGAATGAAGATCACAGCACGGATTTGACTCTCTCTCAGCCACTTACGTCTTCCCAGCTCAAGCCCTGGACATCACAGAGCTGAGACACACCATCTCTTCTGGGCCCTAGCCAAATTTCTGGCCCACAAAATTTGTGAAGATAATAAAATGGCTGTTAGGTTAACACCAGTGGATTTCAGGATGATGTGTTATACAATACAATACAATACAATACATAACTATAACACCAGCTGGACTGTCAACTGAATGTTGACATTTTCAGACAGGCATAGATTCAGAATATGCACCTCCCCAAAATTATTTCAACCACTCTAGGGTGTATTTTAGCAATATGGACAGTTAGCCAAGAAAGAGGGAAACATCGATCCATAAAGCAAGGAATCCAGCCCTGGAAAGATGGAAGGGAGGCCCTGGGATTATAGCACTGCACTAGAACTTCAGAGAAAATGATCAAGCTTTACAAGAACATGGAATGCTATGGAAAGTCCACACTTAGATAAAGTGAATATTAAAGTGAATATTAACTTCGGGGGAAAAATGTTAGAGAAGGGTGGAAAATACAAAAAGGGCTAACTCTTCAACTATCAAAATGTAGTCAATAGGTCATTCTAAAATTGGCTTCATAAGTAATGCGTAATAACAATATATAGACTTGTGGATATAAAAGCAAGAAGCAGCAGATTTTGAGAAACTGAAATATCTGACTATGGTAGAAGAAGAGTGTAGAAGGCATGGGGCAAGAGATTGTTCTGATTGTAATAGAGTCTTCCAGTACTCTTTTCAGTTCTTCTTGGATTATAAATAATCACATTTCAGAGGCATGCAAGACACACAGAAATCTGTATCACCCAAGATGAGTAAGCAAATTTGATTTGGTAAACAGAGAGAGAGTTTTCCTGCCAAGCAGACATGATTTGCATTCAGCCTCTTCCACTTACTATGTTAGGTAAATTACTTACTGAGCCTTTCTTAGCCTCAGTTTCCATATGGGAAAAACAAGGACACATAATATGTTCTTTGTTGTATTGCTCTCAGAAATAGATAGATAACAATTGTAAAGTAGCAAGACCATAGCCAAATCTTAACACATGTGAGCTCACTTAGTCCCTCCCTTTTGTGTTTGCAATTACCTGGATAAATACATAAGTATCTTGCCGTTGTTAAGAACACTCACCAAAATTAATTTCAAAATCTGAGATCCACAAGGTCAAAGCTGAAATGCAGGCCTTCCACAATCTGGTATTAAATTCATCCACTGAAGGTAAATGTCTAATTCATTAGAATAGACTTTGACATTGCACAGAATGGCTAGAAATAAAGTATTTTTATTTTTTGTCCTCAAAACTTCCCCTGAATGAGTTGCCCAAATCACATACGTTTCTCAGGTTTCAGCTGTTTTTTTCCACAGTGAATGAAAGAGGAATGATGATACTGGTTACCTACTGGAGCTGTAAAAAATGATTCATTATCTGAGTGAAGTGCACTGGCTTCTTGGAAGAGAGCATTGCAACACAAATAAAAGTGTTTTTAATTTAATGGAGGGTGTCATGTTGTAACCACTGTTTACATAGGCTCTTTCTTTCCAGAGGAGACCTTTCACCTCCACTTTTGTTGGCACTAATGCTGTCCTGAATTAAAGAAACCCTAGGAAAAATGACTTTTTCTTCTCAAATACATTCCTTTTATCATAGACTAGAGTGCAAATTATTGCCATTAGTCCTTCTCAGAGAAACCCTACATGGATAGCCAATGTGAGACAACATAGCAATTAGGTCCAAGGTATTCCTTGGTTTGGGTCCTAGCACTTCTCCAACTTCAGAGTTCATAGGAATCACAAATATAATTAAAGGTATACTAAACATTATTTAATATTTTGAAAGACTGTACATTTTACACATTAAAGGTGGTAAATAAATTAATTTCCAATTTCCTAACACTATTTTCTACTTTTTTTTTTGGCTTTTTTTTTCAGGGCCACACCCACAGCATATGGAGGTTCCCAGGCTAGGGTCCAATCAGAGCTGTAGCTGTTGGCCTATGGCCACAGCCACAGCAACACCAGGTCCGAGGCACGTCTGTGACCTACACCACAGCTCATGGCAATGCCAGATCCTTAACCCACCGAGCGAGGCCAGGGATCTAACCCGCATCCTCATGGATCCTAGTCAGGTTCGTTAACCACTGAGCCACATAGGGAACTCTACAAATTCTTAAATTGAACAGATTCATTGTCACTACAGGTCTGCAATGGGCTTCAAACCACATTCTGTGCAGCAAGGATTAAACAACAGTGCCACCATACTATCGCAGTGTGGGGCCTGGAAATAAATATTACTCTTTGGGCTAAATATTAACCACTTTCCAATGTCTGTGCTGAGAATGACAACCACGCTCCCCTGATCTAAAGAAGGCTAGTGCCTTCCAGACTAAAACAACAGGTGGAGAGTGAACCGAGATTGAAAAGGCACCCTCTGCTCAGCTTATTCAAAGGCTTGCTAAACTCAATCAGGATTTCTTCATCCCCCATTACCCTCGTTAGTCCTGTTCAGTCAGTGCTCAGTGTTGATCTGTATCTTGGTCAAGACAATTGTTGCTGATTAACTATAATTACTAGTAATGGGGCCAGCTTGCTTTCAGGGGCTAATTCCCTCAGCTCATCCATGCATTGTTTTGCCATAAAAGGTCCCAAACTGCTAGTCATTTACTTGCCTATTATTTGAAGCAACAAGTTGCTTCATGTGTGGGCTTTTCAACACTGTCCACTGTCTAAATACCCTGTGCCTCTTCCTTTTCTCTCTTTTTTTCTTAAACTTTAGAACAGGTGGGTGTCAAGTCATTAAAAAAAAATGTAGGTAGTGCTTAGGTAAAATTCTAGAAACAACACAAATAAAAATAAAATAAAGTATATTAAAATATTATTTAACATTTGAGATCCTGCTGTATAGCACAAGGAATTATATATCTAATCACTTGTGATGGAACATGATGGAGGATAATGTGAGAAAAAGAATGTATATATACATGTATACAATATATATGACTGGGTCACTGCTGTACAGCAGAAATTGACAGAACATGGCAAATCAATCATAATAAAAATGTTTAAAAACATTATTTAATATTTGGAAAGACTGTCCATTTACATTAAAGATGATAAATAAATTAACACAATCTGTTAACACTATAGCCTACTTATTAACAAATTCTTAAACTGAACAGATTCATTTTAACTAATCTGGTGACCTATGGATATGATTATTTTTTAATTTTTTGAAATCTTTACTTATATAATAAGTGCAATGCATGAAATACTAGATGTACAATGTAATCCATTACTTTTTATAAGTAATTCTAAATAATAAGCAGACAACACTATAAATAAAATGCTCTAGTTTTTATTATTTTATAATTTATTGAAACACTGGGCATAGATCTTTGTCATTTGCAGTAGAAACCCAATAAGTGTTTGAATATACTTTTGACAATAATATTATTTGAGAAAATGGTGTGGCAACTGTTTTGAAAATAAAACAATCATGCCAATTGTAGGGGAATCCAAAATGAAACAGACAAGTCTTGGAAAATATCCCAGAATATCTAGCTATAATGTATTAAAAAGACCTTAACATATTTTCACATATAAGATCATTCTTAAGACAAGTAAAAGGTAGATGTGATTATACATGGTAGAGTAAGAGATACACCAGAAACTGGGATTTGAGGTGATTTTACCACTAAACAACATCTACATCTCAATATTTTCTTTTTTTTTTCTTTTGGTCTTTTTTTTTAGGGCCCCATCCATGGCATATGAAGGTTCCCAGGCTAGAAGTCCAATCGGAGCTGTAGCTGCCGGCCTACACCACAGCAACACCAGATCCAAGCCGCATCTGCAACCTACATCACAGCTCACAGCAAGGCTGGATCCTTAACCCACTGAGCGAGGCCAGGGATAGAACCCGTGTTCTCATGAATGCTACTTGGATTCATTAACCACTGAGCCACGACAGCAACTCCTCAATATTTTCATTTATAAAATAAAGAAATTAATAAAAATCTTACATACCTCAAATAATTGGAAGGGTTAAGTAAAAACATATGTGATAACACTTGGAAATTTGGTGGTGTGTTGTGTGAGTTATGTAATTGAGGTTAAACCATCTCCTTAAAAAGTCTGGGTTGGCTAAAAACAGAGTAAAATAGTTTGGTTTTTACAGGCCTAGAAAAATCGTCATTCCCTCCATGTTGGGAATAAGATTTCTTTTTCTGAGCAGAACACTTAATACCTGACACTGGCATTAGTCTAATCACATTCTCAATACATGCAGTTTTGGGGTTCCTACAAATTAGTGACAAAGACATTGGCTAAAAATAAATTGTCTGAAGTGACAAACTGAGTAAAATGAAATTACCTTTACCGTCGCATCTTCTCACATATATTTATTTTGTATTTGCAATGTTTTATACTGTAGGACAGCCCAGCAACTGTTTTATCTGTGCCTTTAATACTTTTGATCCATGGGGTTTTATATCAGTGTTTTAACCCATCATCTTAAAAACCTCTCCCTCTACTTCTCAGTTTTTTATAAATTATGACTTTTTAGCATTTTTTCATTTTTTTCTGAACCTGATTCTAACCTTACCCCTGAATATTCCATGCACTTCTGGATATTTTTAACTGTAGCTTCATTTCTGAATGTCAAAGTTATATGAACTAGTTCTAATATTCTAAAAAGTCCTTAGCAAAAGACAGTTTCACATACGAATGGATTCTTAAAACAAAGCATGGATATAATTATACTTAGTAAGAGAATAATACTAGTAAGAATTTTTAAGTTAAAAAAACCAGGATTTCTAATAGTGATTGTAAAATTCGCAAGCCCTATTCAAAGTACACACAAACAAATCTAAAAAATATGCAAGACACTTAAAAGCATATAGGAAGTTTCAAAACTACTTCCTAGTACATAGAAATGCAAATTTTAAAAAAATACATGCAGGAGTTCCTGTCGTGGCGCAGTGGTTAATGAATCCAACTTGGAACCATGGGGTTGCGGGTTCGGTCCCTGCCCTTGCTCAGTGGGTTAAGGATCCGGCGTTGCCCTGAGCTGTGGTGTAAGTTGCAGACGCAGCTCGGATCCCGCGTTGCTGTGGCTCTGGCGTAGGCCGGTGGCTGCAGCTCTGATTAGACCCCTAGCCTGGGAACCTCCATATGCCGCGGGAGCAGCCCAAAGAAATAGCAAAAACACACACACACAAAAAAAATACATGCAGAATTACTGAAGATATATTCATTCCACAGTAAGTTATTATAACATGATGATGATGATTGATGATGATGCCACATCTTGGCACATGCCAGTCCATAAAAATTATATTGATATGCTTTTTTAAAAAATAATTTTCTGATATCTTTTTCTGCCTGTTGAAAACTTATTCATCTATTACTAAAGGTCTGGTGGTGGTTCCTCTGAGGATGCATCTTGGTTACTCAGCACCATGCTAACAAGCCTATTTACTTTTTTAATTTTATTTTTATTAGCGTATAGTTGATTTACAGTGTTGTGTCAATTTCTGCTGTACAGCAAAGGGACCCAGTAACATACACACACACACACACACATTCTTTTTCTTATATTATCTTCCATCATATTCTATTCCAAGAGATTTGATATAGTTCCCTGTGCTATCCAGTAGGATCTCATTGCCTATCCATTCTAAATGTGACAGCTTGCATCTACCAACCCCAAGCTCCCAGTCCATCTCACTTCTTCCCGCCTCCCCCTTGGCAACCACAAGTCTGTTCTGTACGTCCATGCATCTGTTTCTTTTTTGTAGGTAGGTACATCTAACACACTGCATGGCTGTTCCATATTCACTAGTATATTCGCCTAGTACAGAAACATGTCTTCCTGAAAACTTACGGGACACTATGTGGCACACAGCTGGTACTCAGTAAGTGTCTGTTGAACTTATTAATTTATTTAAGGATGACTTTGCCCTGAAATTATCAAAGATGTTTATGTACACGGCTCTAAATTCTCAATATTCCCTCTTTAAGTAATAACGGTATATTTCTTACATTTCTAAACTACCAAGATATCACTTTGTTTTCACTGGCATGGCTTCCTCTCCCACATTCCATTCCACGCAACCTGTGAGTAAATATCATTTGTGGTATTATATGCTTTAGCAAATACGATGAGGAACTAAAAATACAAATACTGGTACAAAATATTTACCAATATGAGATACCAGGACCCAGTCAAAATTATTTCATTTTGCCATTCAATTTATTATGCTCCAAAATTTTCTTGGCAGAGTGGAAATAATTCTTGCTTAGCACTTAGATGATCTGATTTGACATGTGAACTCTACAGCATAGTAAGTATGAGACCTCGGGTAAGTTGCTTAATTTTCTGTGTATCAGTTTACGTATTTATAACATTGTCCACCCTGATATTACCAAGAATTTGCATGGACTTGAGCCCTGTTTTCTTTTATCCACATCACAACTAGAATAAAGCAGAACAACAAGTAATATGTTTACTGAAAGAATAAATGAAAGAACCTTGAGAGTTAGTGAAGTATGTCCATTTGCAGCAATATCAGGGGAGAAGGCAAGGAGCTGAGTCAATACAGGAGATAAATATATATATATATATATATATATATATATATATATATATATCAGTAACAATATAATAACAAATAATTCAAATAATAAAAGTACACATAAGGCTATATGACATATGGCTTAGTGTACCTTAAGGACTGTAGATGCTACAGAGTTAGCTGAAGTGCCTGACCTGAAGGAGAGAGGCTGGCTTCAGATGTTTAGGGGCCTTGACTAATAACACTAAGGTGCTTGGGATTTCACCTACAGGTTTGGGGAATGTCAGTAATAGAATTCAGGCAGGAGAATAATATGTATAAATATGAGCTTTTAAAGGATTTTTCCTTTAAGGAGAATATACGAGAAAACAGAGACTAGAAAAAGGAAGGGAAGAATGTAGATTTCTTAAGGTCCTACTATATAAGAATATCATTGCACTTGACAATCACTAAATTATATTTAATAAAATTATCATAAATTACATGAGGAAAGAATTATGTCCCTTATTTGAAAAAGTGTCATAATCACTGAGAGTCAAACTGTACATCCAAGCCGGTCCGCATTGTCTCACACAGCTCATCACCTCCCTCCAGCCATGGTGACCAGCTTAAAGCCATTTACATCAATCTCTAGGTCAAACAAAATGAGGTCCTTGAACTAAGGCAACAACCATGGATATATACCAGGAAAAGAAATGCAGGAGGAATACAGGCAGTAAGTTTACTGGACCAGATAGATCCGGGGGTTAGAGAAAGGAGGGAGTGAGAGTGCTCCTTTCCCAAATTTGAGATTATTTAAAGGTGTCAAAAAAAAAAAAAGGATATAGGAGAAATTCTGAAAAATATTACTAATTGGAGATAGAAAGTAAGATTTTTTTAATACCGACGTATATAGAACACTATTTTTTTCCCAAGTTGCCCTTAACTCAGTGAAGAAATAAGACTGGTACTTATTTCCATAATTGACTTGGGATGTACATGACAGTAAGTTCAAAATGCACTTCATGGTTTTAAAAACTATATGAATGATATTATGGATGAAGTGCATGCTTGACACCCTAACATTGGGCATACACTGAAGCCCTAATCCTCAAAGTAAATGTATTTATAGATGGGACTTGGGAGGAAGTGATACGGCTAAATAAGGTCATAAGGTGGGGTCCTAATCCAATAGGGCTGGGGTCCTCATAAGAAATGGAAGAAATATCAGAATTTATTTCTCTGCTATGTGAGGATGCAGGGAAAAGGCAGCCATCTCCAAGCTAGGAAGAGAGCTCTTATTTGAAATCAACTGTGCTGGCACCCTGTTCTCAGACTTCCAGCCTCAGAACTGTGAGAAAATAAATTTCTGTTGTTTTAGCCACTCAATCTATGGTATTTTGTTAGGGCTGCCCCAGACGACTAATACAATAATGCTTTCTTAATTAATTTGACAGATTTTGGAGTTGCCATCGTGGCTCAGCAGTAACAAACCCAACTAGTATCCATGAGGACGCAGGTTCGACCCCTGGCCTCGCTCAGTGGGTTAAGGATCTGGCATTGCCATGAGCTGGGGTGTGGACCACAGATGCGGCTCAGATCCTGCATTGCCGTGGCTGTGGTATAGGCCAGTAGTTGAAGCTCCAATTCAACCCCTAGCCTGGGAAGCTCCATATGCTGCGGGTGTGGTCCTTAAAAATAAAAAAAAATTGACAGATGTTTATTGAGCACCTTCTATGCTAAGGGCATTGTGTTAGATGTTGTAAATCTGAATAAGACACTGTCTCTGCCTTCATAAAATTTACAAAGAAGCAGAGGAAATTTAAAAACTGGAAAAAACTCACAGACCCCAAATCTGTAATACAGAACATCATAAACAATTGTCAGTGATGTCATTAGCTGGCAAACTGATCTGGGAGCAATTTTAGTTCTTGTGGGAATTTTTCATCATCAGGCAATTACTATACTGCAATCATGCATTTCATCACTTAAGTTAAATTTAAGGAATGTCCAAAGGCTAGACAAGAAATTCAGTTTTTGCCTTTGAAGATTAAAAGAAACAATTATGACAAATGTATACATAGGTCACAATGTATCAATAGATTATACAAATGACATTTACACAGAGGTAAGCCTGTAGAATTAAGAAGGTTCTTTGGATGACAAAGGGGAAGTTCTAAAGGAGATATCTTTTGAACTGAGCCTTGAATGAATGATTTAGTAGAAATCATAGAGTATGGTAATCTTTTGTGAAAGCCTATTTTAAAAATATACACCAAGCTACAAAATATAAAATAAAAGATTATCCTGAAGCATTTCTACAATTATGGGGAATAGATATGATAAAGAAAAAATAAAAAAAGTCGGAGATCACAGTTTTGATATTATCTAAAGTTATCAGTTGTGAACTAAAATAAAATAGGAAATATTATTCCACTGGAATTTAGCTAACAATTTATTATAATATTGATTTCAGACTACAAAAGATATGAATAGTAGTCATCATATCATCCTATCAAACATATAGCAGATTTCATTCTAACTGCTTGCTTCATTGTCCACTGGGCTTCTAGACCTTGCCGGTAAACTTCTTGCGCCCAAGGACCCTGTTCTCCTTGTTTACCTATGCTAGTAGAAAGTACTAGTATGCAGTCAGGAATGAATATATATTTGATGAATAAATAAATAAATTAATGAATATAAAATTATTTAACTCTAAAATTCCAGGTCAAAATTTAACAGTGTCATTAATTGGCTGTATCATCTTGCTTAACTAAGAACATATGTCTTCTAAAAGTTTTACTGTTTCAGATCTTGCAGTTAGGTCTTTAATCCATTTTTGAGTTTATTTTTGTATATGGTATGAGAAAATGTTCTAATCGTATTTTATATGTAGCTGTCCAGTTTTCCCAGAACTACTTATTAAAGAGAATGTCTTTTCTCCACTGTATATTCTTGTCTCTTTTGTCATAGATTTAATGGGCCATATATGCATGGGTTTATTTCTAGGCTCTCTACTCTGTTTCATTGATCCACATGTCTGTTTTTGTGCCTTACCATGCTGTATTGATTACTATGGCTTTGTAATATAGTCTGAAGTCAGTGAGAATGATATCTCCAGCTTTGTTCTTTTCTTCTTAAGATTGCTTTGACTATTTGGTGTCCTTCATGGTACCATATAAATTTTAAGATTATTTATTGTCATTCTATGAAAAATGTCATGGGTAATTTGATTGAGGTTACAGTAAATCTATAAATTACTTTGGAAAACATGGACCTTTAACAACATTAATTCTTACAATGCAAGAAAACAAGGTATCTTTCTACTTTTGTATATATTCCCACTTCTTTGTATTATCTTATTTCCTTCATCCAATGTTTACAGTTTTCAGAGTATAGGTCTTTCATCTCCTTGGTCAAGTTTATTCCTGGGTATTTTTATGTATATGTGAGATTGGGTTTTTCTTTGCATAAAAGTCTACAAATAACAAGTCTCAGTGAAGATGTAGAGAAAAGGGAACCCTGGTATACTGTTAGTGGGAATGTAAACTGGCTTAGCCTCTATGGAAAACAGTGTGGAGGTTCCTCAAAAATTAAACATAGAACTACGAAATGATCCAGTAATTACATTCCTGGATATATGGCTAAATACACAAAAATACCAATTTGAAAAGAAATATTCACTTTGATGTTCATAGTAGCACTCTTCACTATAGCTACTTGTGTGTCCATCCACAGATGAACAGAGAAACAAGATGTGGCAGTCAGCCATAAAAAGGAATGAAATTCTCCCATTTGCAACAACTGGGTAGATCTAGAGACTATTATGCTTAGTGCAATAAATCATACAGAGAAAGAAAAATGCTAAATGATATCACTTATATGTGGAATCTAAAAAAATAAAACAAGTGGATGTATATAACAAAACAGAAACAGACTCACAATTACAGGAAACAAACCAGTGGATACCAGTGGGGTGTGGGGAGGGGGCAAGATAAGAGTGTAGGATTAAGAGATACAAATTGTGTATAAATTATATAAGCAACAAGAAAACATTACACAGGGAAATATACCAATTCTCTGATAATAAGTTTAAAAGGAAGTCTGGCATGTTGATATACATATGTGAATAGGTATAATATGTGAAAATTTTTGTATTATCCACCAGAAATCTTTCATCACGGAAGAGATATTAAACAAATAAAAGAAAATGGTTCAGCAAGTTTTTCAAATGTTTTAAATATAGCTGATTTGCAATATTATATTAGTTTCAGATGTACAGCATCCTACTCTCAGTCCCACCCAAAGTTGACAAGCATTTGTGGCTCACAGGATGCAGCTTGGGATAGTATTCCTAAGTGTAGAATATTATTCCTCAAATCCAGAAAGAGCTGTTAAGTACTGAGCTTCCCTAGTGGTGGAAGGAAAAAGGCATGATAATTTGTCCTTTATTTTGGAGAGGATAGCCCGGTATGTACAAGACCATTTGGTCAGTAGAAACTTCATCAAATACAGGTTCCTGAATCTTTGTAGAGTTATCTTCCATATCCTGTAGAACTTGCTTCTTATCAAGACCTCTAACATACTTGTCATTTCTTGCTTATTTTATCAAATTAGTAAAGTGTTATAAATACTATGGACCAGTGTTTTAGTCTTCAAATTTTCCAGATGATCCAATACCCTTTGCACTATATTATGACAGAGGACACCAGAGTTAACAAAGCCCTGGGGGAAGATCTTCACGTTTACTACGTTTGTTCATCCCATGTGAGTGCCAATTCCTTTTGATTCTCCTCTAAATAAATGTAGCAAGAAGTATTTGCCAAATAAATGGCCATATACTGTATACCTGAAACTGTGTTAATCTGCTTTGGCAAAAATAGCACATTAGGCACAGTAGCAATAATTACAGCTACTGCCCAATTAAATTTGTGTTAGTCCACAGTCAACTACCACAATCCCAGGTGATAAAGGAGTATCAGACTGATAACTCAGACATACAACAGAGATCATCATCCTGTTTAAGTCTGAGATTCTTTAATTGTTTATGTAGCAGTAATCTGTCCTTCCTCCATAGGATTCAGTATTGTTTTTTGACTAATGATCTTGGATGGATGGTTGCATGTTCACTTGGCTTTCACCTCTACAATATCTCTTTCTCACCCCTCCCTCATATGTAACTTTCCTTCAATCTGTGGTCTGATAACTGGTTGGCTGGGCAGTTTTTGTTGAGTTGACTAGCTTCAGCCTCCTGATCATCCATTCTTGATTTCTTCTGAGTAAATAAATTAAGCCAATCCATTTTTTGGCTCCCCATTTACTTTTGTTAGAGTTTCCTCATGGTAAACCCACTATACCATGCCCACTCCTGTGAGCCTACTGAACCTATCTTCTACCACCGGCTGAAGTAATTCCAGCCTTTCTACTTTAATTAATGTGGCTCAATGTTTGTTTGAGGCCCTGTCCAATCCACCTCAATCTTCCAAGAGATATTTTAGCTACTTGTTAACACCATACTCAAGGTTAATGCCTAAGTGTTAAATCCTATTCCAAAGGAGAATGTTTCCACATTGATAAACTCTCCACTATTTAACATATCTCTGGCTTTGACCCAGCACTCTCGGGACCAAGTCCCTTGATTCCTGTTGATGTGTATTAACCACACACTGCAGCTCCTTTGGCAAGACTCCCACTCTGCCCTTACTAGGCACAGCACATCCCCAACAGAGCTATGCTAGACTTGGATTTTTGCTTCTTCCATTATTGACAGGAAGGGAGGGTCAACTGTTGTCTTATGAGGCAGCTGCTTCAGTTGAGGCTTTTTCACTGGTCTTCAAATAAGGATTTCTTATAGAAGAAATCCTTCTACAGGCTCAGTAGATTTAAGGGTATTGAGAATTCAAGGTTCTCAACTGCATCTTCCCAGAATACCCCATTCAAAGTCTCAGGACTCCATTCCTTCCCTATTAGGGTCCTGCTCTTGGCATAGGAGGCATGCTGGAGCTAAGAACTCAACCTTTTCTGAAGCTCCATTACTCTTAGAATTAAATCTTTAAATTCTGCTCTTAGCCACAAGAGACGCAACACGTTTCCTTCAGTGCTGCCAAAGAGGCCCTCTGGCTTTCACAAACTGGTGATTAATCAGCCCAAGCCTGTCATTATCCCTCTCAATACTCTACAACAGCCTTACGACTTCATATTCCTAATAATAATTACCATTTTTCTCATACCTCACCAGGTAGTGCAATATCCTCAGTATCCCATCTTGGTTCATCACCAATGGTGGTCTAAAGTACTCAGTGTTTCAAAAAAACGAGGTTTCAACCAATCCTGCAAATTCTGGAGTTGAGGTGATCCTTCGGAGTTGTCTCAAACTGAACCAAGTGATTCAGACATTTTTATCCCCATATCAGCCAATGAGCAGATACCAGTTGAAGCTGGGAAGGGCTATAACCTTGTAAGAGATTAGTCCCCTGAGACCTCTGGCAATTCCCAAGAAGAAGCACAGTCATGACTGAAAGCAGCACATATTCCCACTAGCAAAGGGGATCTGGGCATTCACTATAGCTGAAAACAATTCAGTTAACTTAAGAAATCCAGAAATAACTATATTTTATAAGAGTTTAAAACTAAAAAAAAACTGTTATTTGAAAATGATGAGTAAATTATTCACTTTCTTCTTTATTGCAAGGCAGAAGTAAAACATAATTGTCATCTAATACTAAACAGTATTACCGTAGGTTACATAAAACATATGCATTAAAGGTTTATTGTGTTAAATAATTTTGGTCATTGATCTTCCATATGTTTTATATTATGCAGAAAATGATGAGAAATTATGTAAGAAGTTGAGTGTTTTAGGACTTTAAGTGGATTGATATATCTCATTTGAAACAACGGCTATAGGTTCCATTCTCTGAACAAATTTCCAGGAATGGGTTGGTTTTGGACATTAGTATAGTCCATAAGGAGAAATCTTGTTAGTTGTTAATACATAGTAACAATTAATAAAACGAGAGCTCATTATCAATAAATGGCAGTTCTGAATATGAGGTACAGTAAGATAAGAACAGGTCACCTATAAAGCATAAATGTTGAAGTTATTTCAAAGGAAAATAACTTCAACATTTAGCTAATTTTGAAGCATCATTGAAAGCTTACCATGTAACATATTTAAGATTTTGTGTTATAAGTATGGAAGAATAAATAAGGCCTAATATCCATTTTTTTCTTTTTTCTTTTCTTTTCTTTTCTTTTTTTTTTTTTTTTTTTGTCTTTTTAGGGCCACACCATGGCATATGGAAGTTCCCAGGCTAAGGGTTGAATTGGAGCACAGCTGCCAGCCTACACCATAGCTCACAGAAACACCAGATCTTTAACCCACTGAGCAAGGCCAGGGATTGAACCCATGTCCTCATGGATACTAGTCAGGTTCCTTACTGCTGAGCCACTATGGGAATGCCTAAGATCCATTTTCAAGGAGGTTTCCATCTAGTGGAGGGGACACAAGAAGGTAAATAAATAGCTGCAACCTAATTTGTAAGATAGAATAATAACAGACTTATTACTAACTGGGGTGCAAACAAGAAAATGATCAACTATGATGGATTGGAGGGCAGGAAATCCCTACTTGGGGACTTGAGGTATGAGATGCACTTGCAATGGATGTGTGTGAGGAGGTAGAGGAGATGTGGATATAAGGAAAGGGGAATTCCAATAAAAGTGAGACCGTTTTAAAGGTCTCAGATGGGAAATAATGAAAAAAGTAATATCTTGGAGAACAGCACAAGAAGAGACTGAATAGGTGAACAAGATTGGCATGGAGTGAATTAGGCCTAGTAATAATTATTACTCTGTACACCCAAAGTCCTGTGACTTCATCTATTAAAAAAATTATTGTATTCCATTGCAACTTTCCTGCATTATGCTAAGATACTTTTGAGGCTAGGCTGTGTCTCACTCATCTCTGCATCCTCTAACACTGTGCCTAATATACAGTTAAGTGCATGCTTTGAATGTCATATAGGCAAAATGCAACATGAGTAAATAATGGACATCGTAATAATAATAGAGTTAACATTTTGAAGCATTTAGTACCATGTAAGTTATTTACATTAGTTTATTTAGTTCCCATGACTATGACTTAGGTACTTTTATTCACATTTTAAAGCGAAGAAATAGAGATCCAGATAAATGAAATATATCCAAGGCCACAGAGACAGCATATAGTGGCCCTATCATTCAAATCAGAAAGTATATTGAGTATATGAGAATTTAGGATAGAAGATACAGGGGACAAAAGAGATTCAGAATACATTTGAGGCTGAGGAGGAACTGTGTTTTGCAATATTACCTAGGGCACTAGAACTACTACTAACTAGGTGGCTAGCCTGCTTCTCCTCTGTGGCTTCTGCAAGCCATCAACCCTTTGGATGGAATGCAGCCATGCATTGTTAGATGGCAGCCATGTCACCCTATCCTGATGTATACAATCTCTTCCATTTAACCCACTCAAGTCATCAAGCTGAGAGCTTCCAGCCTCTCCTTAATTTCTCCTACAAGAAAAGGACAAAGAAAAAGAAGTGAAGAAGAGTAAGGAGAAAAGGACAATAGAAAGAAAGGAAGAAGAAAGAAGTATTTGATATCCGACAGCTGCTGAGGGAATTAAAAAAATCTCCTTCCACACAAACCCTTTGCTGCTTTCTCCAACCTCCTCCATCTTTATTTGCTGACCCCATTCAGGAGCACTTCTATATGAGATCCCTGTAAAATTCCTAGTGCTTCCTGGACCTTCTTACCACACTTCTTTTAGGTGGTTTCCTCTCCTACTTAGTCTAGAAAACTGTATCTGGACACACTGTAACTCTTGACGTGTTACCCCATTTCCAAAGATCTTTATTTATCCATGGAACCTGCAACTTTGAGAATTCATCACACCCATCCTACTCATTATCTCCAAAGCAATGGCATATGCAGTTTCATTTTGTAGAATATTGTTTCAATATCTGTTCTTTAAGTATCTTACTATAAGGAAGGGTTATAGCAAAGTTGGAAGGATGATCTACTTGATCATTAGTCTCTATCTGATAAAAGCCAGAGTTTGAGGGAAAGGAACGGTTCATGTTAGTAATGATTCCTTTAGTTCACCAGCTTCTTTCCTTCTTGACCTTCCCCTCAAGAACCTATGCAGCACCTATAAATCCTTCCCTTGTCAGCCCAGTGAGAACAAGGATAAAGCAGCCTTTATCTGGCTAGCAGAAAACTTCTCCCACATTTGCCTGGCGATAATCCAACACAAATCCAAGCCTCAAAGTTTTCTAGACTATATTAAATGGCTTTTGGGGAACAGCACTGGAAGATTTGGAATTACATTTGTTTTCTCTTTCATGTTACAACACTAAAGTTATAAGGCTGACTTATTCCTAGTAGCAAGCGGTCCAGTGATACTTACCCCCTGACCCCAGAATATTCCAAGTTGGGGCAGGAGACCAGAGTGCTAAACAATAAAATTCAACATCACCTCAGGTCTCATCCTTCAAGTCTCAGCTGAAATGCCAATTACCTAGGAGAGCTTTCCCTGACCTTCCAGGCTAGGAACACGATCATGCCCTGTGCTTTACCTCCTGAGTAGTTACTATAATTATATTATTATTTCTGCAACTATGTTAATGCTTTTCCCACTAATTCTTGAACTAAAAGCCTACATTCGCATCTTCTTTAATAAGATGCAGGACTTTAGACTCCATTCTTATGCCCATATTTCCAATGCCCCTCATCTTATTATATTTTTTTTAAATTTTTCCTCTTAGCTCTTGTCATCTAATATCACTCTATATAATTTAACCATTCATCACGTCTGTTACTTATTGTTTGTCTTCTACAATTATAATAAAAGTGCTACAAAGTCAGTAACCTTTTGTATTTTGTTCACTAGTATGTTCTAAATTCCTGGATAAGTGTATATATAAAATGTGCCTGATAAATATTGAGTGAGTAAATGAGGAAGAAAAGAGGTCTGTTTGGTATGCCTCATGTCCTAAATACCTGGTTGATGGTCTTCCCAGGATTTCACACTTAGTGCCTACTAATTTGAAGATTAATGAAGACAGGAGATGAGAGTAAATGAATAAAGATGTAACTTGCTTGAAAACATTATTCTAACTAGCTGTAATTAAATCCTTCAAACCAGTATCTTACCGGAAAACTGTTAATTTTACTGAGTTAATTATATAAACTGAAAATAACACATCATATAAAATATCAAAATTATGTAGGCTCTATCTAATCTACATAATTCTCTTTAGGTTTGTGTGAATGTTTATATATATATATATAAATATATAAATATATATTTATATATATATAAATGTGTGTGCTTCAAGTGGTGATAATCTTATTGTCCCATGGACAGTTTAGAGAAATTAGGGGAAAAAAACAAGATGAGTCAAAATATAAGAATAATTTTTTTGGTTTATTTATATCATTGTTTCTATTTCATCCTTTAATTTGGATGAGAATTTCTGAAAACTTGTGTAAATAAGGACATCACATAAAGTTATTCTAATGTCAAATGTGTGGGTACAAATATGAATTTTGTGGCCAGCATATATTTATATGGATGTATAATTCAACAGAGAAAAATTAAGTTATTTCAGTATAACTTCAGTAAAATATCTAATAATTTGAAAAATTTTCTCAGCTTAAAAGAAAAAGCTACCCCTCAGAAAATTCCCCAAAATATATATTTTCTCTAGTAATATATTTTTTGGAAAATCTTAGGCAATATGTAATAATATTCACTATTGCTCTTTCGCTTTTGTTAAATTTTATGGCCAGAAAAGTATACTTTTATAAAAACTTTATTGTGGAATAATTAACAAATACATATTTGAAGTGCAAAATGTGATGATTTGATATACATATTCAGTGAAGAATGATTACCAAGACCAAGATAATTAAACACCCTTCACCTTACATAGGTAACATAATTAACTCGTGTATGTGGTGAGAATGCTTAAGATCTACATTCAGCAGCTTTCAAGTACACAATACTTCATTATTAACTGTACTCACTGCACTATACATCAGATCCTCAGAATTTATTATTTTTATAGTTGAAATTTTATTTAAAGAAATAATAAACAAGGCATTATTTCTTTATATTTCTTCTCCCTCGTTTCTTTTTCTGGAACTCCAACAACTTGCAAATGGTTTCTTTCTCTAGCATTACATGGATTATAGAGGCTTTCTTCACTCTTTTCAGTTCTTTTTCTTTGTTCTATGACTGTATCATTTCAGAGTTCTTGTCTTACAACAGATTTTTTTCTTCTACTTGATCTATTCTACTGCTGATGCCCTCTACTGTAATTTTCATTTCATACACTGTTCTTCAGCTCTAGAAATTCTATTAGATTCCTTTACTTTATGTCTTTGTTAAACTTCTCATTTTGTCTGTGTATTGTTTTCCTGATTTTGTTGAATTGTTTTTCTGTACTTTGATTTTTAATTGAAAAAAATCAGCTTTATTGAGGTATAAATTTACATATGAAATTGTAAGATATTTAAAGTGTACATCATATTGATTTAATATATGCATATATTGTGAAAGAACTCTCCCATCAAGTTAAATAACACATTTAGCACATCATATATTTAGCTTTGGGGGGGGTGAGATTTCCATATCTTCTGTAACTCATTGAGTTTTCATAAAACAGATATTTTGAACTCTTTAACAGGTAAATTGTAGATCATGTGTTCAGTATAATTTCTTCACTGGAAACCTGAACTTCCACAAAGGCTCTCTCATTTGTGAGCGGCTGTCTAAGACAGTCTTCTCCAGTGGCTTCCAGAATGCAGCCCAGAGATCACTCTAGGGTCCACAGCTGGGACACAGGTCTGTATACATATTACCCAACACTTGGCTGGGCAAGACTCCTTGGCATATGATGCTATATCCCACAGTTCCCCAAAAGGCACTTTTGTCTGTAGATGGATGCCAAATTGTTGAGATGAGACACAAATACAAGATGTCTTATGCAGCTGTATATTTTCTGCCTATATTTTTAAAAAAATAATTGCTCAACAATATTACACTTTGCTACTCATACTCAAGCGCAAGTGTTGGCTATGCAAATCCATATGCTATGAAATTTCCTTACTTCATAATAAGTAATATTTTTGAACATGATTTCCTGGTTGACTATCCACAGTCTGCCAAGTTAAAATCTAATCATATTTTAAAGGCTTTGTTGATTATAACATAAGGATTTTTGAGAAAAAAAATCTAGGGATTATAAGTCTTTATTCTCTCCTGTTTCAAAGTTTCACAGCTTGAGAAGTGTCCACTTCTCCAAAGAAATTTGTTTTTCTTGTACACAGTTTTCAAAGATAGGTTCTACAATATTGTTATACCATACATAAATTAAAGCTTATAATAAACAGACAGATAAAAGAAACAGATTTGCTCAACCACTCTCTTCTCTTTCCTACTCTAAGTATGGTCTTTCTACTTCAAACACAGGTACCAGAGGGGATTAAGATGGCAGAATAGGACTGGAGCTCAACTTCTCTCCTGAAGATAACAAAATGTACAACCAAATGCTGAGAAGTCTTCAACCAAAAGGACCGGAAACTTTCAAAAAGATATCCTACCCCAGAAAACAAAGAGGAGGCCACATCAAGAGATAAGAGGGGTGATTACATGATATAAGCAACCCCATACCTCCCAGGTGGGAAGCCCCACAGATTAGAAACTAACTGGGTCACAGAGACTCATCTACAGGAGTGAGAGTTCTGAGCCCCACATCAAACTCCAATGTGTAGGGGGACCTGGCACTGTGAGAAAGAGCCCCCAGAGCATCTGGCATTGAAGGCCAGTGGGGCTTGTGCAAAGGAGCACCACGGGACTGGGGGAAATGGAGACCCCATTCTTAAAAGGCGCACACAGACTCTCACATGCACTGCGTCCCAGGGCAAAGCAAGGTCTCCATGGGAATTTGGGTCAAATCTGACTGCAGTTCTTGAAGGACTTCCTGCGAAAACAGGGGTGAATGTGGCTTGTTGTGGGGGAAGGACATTGGAAGCAAAGCTCTTGGGAATAATCAGCAGTGTGCCTTTCTCTGGAGGTGGCCTTTTTGGGAAATCTGCCCCCCCATCAGCTCTGAGAAGCCCCAGGGCAAACAACAATCCAGGTGGGATCACAGCCCCACTGCTCAGTAAACAGGCTGCCTAAAGACTCCCCCACCCCACCCCTGGCACACAGCCGCCTCTAATCTCAACCAGAGACAGGATAGGAATCACCTACACCTACCAGTGGGCAGGCATCAGTCCTTCCCATCAGGAAGCCTACAGCAAGCCCCGTACCAACCTCAGCCACAAGGGGGGCAGGCACCAGAAGTAAGAGAGGCTACAACTCTATTTTCTGTAAAAAGGTCACCACACCAAAAACCTATAAAAATTAAAAGACAGAGAACTATAACTCAGATAAGGGAGAAGGAAAAAACCGCCAAAAAACAGCTAAGTGATCAGGAGATTCTCAGCCTCCAGGAAAAAGACTTTAGATTGTTGATGCTGAAGATGATGCAAGACATTGGAAATAAACTGGAGGCAAAGATGGATAACTTACAGGAAACACTGACCAAAGAGATACAAGATATAAAACTTAAACAAGAAGAGATGCAAAATACAATAACTGAAATAAAAAATTCATTAGAGGCAGCCAACAGCAGAAAACAGGAGGCAGAAGAACAAATAAGTGAGGTGGAGGAAAGATTAGTGGAAATTACAGATGTGGAACAGAAAAGAGAAAAAAGATTGAAAAAAAATGAAGAGACTCTCAGAGAACCCTGGGACAATGTGAAACACACCAACATCCATATTATAAGGCATATAAGGCATATTATAAGGGTGCCAGAAGGAGAGGAGAGAAAGACGGAGACAGAAAACATATTCCAAGAGATAATAGCTGGAAACTTCCCCAACATGGGAAAGGAACCACTCACTCAAATCCAGGAAGCACAACGAGTACCATATAAAATAAACCCAAGGAGGAACACCCCAAGACACATATTAATCAAACTGACCAAAATTGAAGACAAAGAGAAAATCTTGAAAGGAGCTAGGGAAAAGAAACAAGTAACATACAAGGGAACCCTAATAAGGTTATCAGCAGATTTTTCAGCAGAAACTCTGCAGGCCAGAAGGAAGTGGCATAATATACTTAATGTGATGAAAGGAAAAAAACCTCCAACCAAGATTACTTTACCCAGCAAGGTTCTCATTCAGATTCGAAGGAGAAATCAAAAGCTTCACAGATAAGCAAAAGCTAAGAGAATTCAGCACCACTAAACCAGTTTCACAACAAATACTAAAGGAACTTCTCTAGGCAGAAAAGAAAAGGCTGCAACAGGAAACAAAAATACCACAAATGACAAGGCTCACCAGTAAAGGTATATATACAGTAAAGGTATGAAATCATCCACACACAATTATGCAACCAAAACCAGAAATCATGAGAAGAGGAGGATACAAACGCAGGACAATGGAAGAGACCAACAACGTAAAACAATCTTGGATATATATAGACTCATATCGAAACTTCAGAATAACTGCAAACCAAAAAACTACAATTGATACACACACAAATAAGAAAAATCAACTCAAATACAACACTAAAGATAGTCATCAAACCACAAGAGGAGAGAACAAGAGAAGAAGGGAAGAAAAAGAGCAACAAAACCAAATCCAAATCAATTAATAAAATGTCAATAAGAACATACATATCAATAATTCCCTTAAATGTTAATGGAATAAATGCCACAACCAAAAGACATAGACTGGCCTAATGGATAAGAAAACAAGACCCACATATATGCTATCTTTAAGAGACCCTTTCACTTCTAGGGACACATACAAATTGAGAGTGAGAGGATGGAAGAAAATATTCCATGCAAACAGGAATCAAAAGAAAGCTGGAGTAGCAATACTCATATCAGACAAAATAGACTTTAAAATGAAGAATATTTTAAGGGACAAGGAAGGACATTACATAATGATCAAAGGGTCAATCCAAGAAGATGATATAACAATTTTAAATATCTACACACCCAACACAGGTTCACCACAATATATGAGGCAACTGCTAAAAACCTTAAAAGGAGAAATTGAAAATAATACAATAATAGTGGGGGACTTTAACACTTACAGCAATGGACAGGTCATTCAGACAGAAAATCAATATGGAAACACAGGCCCTGAGTGAAGCATTAGACCAGATGGACTTAATAGATATTTATAGGACATTCCATCCAAAAGCAAGAGAATACACATTCTTCTCAAGTGCACATGGAACATTCTCTAAGACTGATCACATCCTGGGCTACAAACCAAACCTCAGTAACTTTAAGAAAACTGAAATCATATCAAGCATCTTTTCTGACCACAACACTATACAACTGGAAATCAACAAGGAAAAAAACTGAAAAAAAAAAAAACACAGGAGACTAAACAACATGCTACCAAACAACCAATGGATCACTGAAGAAATCAAAGAGGAAATTAAAAAATACTTAGAAGCAAATGACAACAAAGATACAACACTCCAAAACCTATGGGATGTAGCAGAAGCTGTTCTAAGAGCAAAGTTTATAGCAATACAAACCCACCTCTGGAAGCAAGAAAAAGCTCAAATAAATAAGCTAACTTTACATCCAAAGCAGCTCGAGAGAGAAGAATAGATAAGACCTAAAGTTAGTAGAAGGAAAGAAATCATAAAGATCATAGCAGAAATAGAAATTAAGAAAACCATAGAAAAGGTCGATGAAACGTAAAGCTGGTTCATTGAAAAGATCAACAAAATTGATAAAACCTTAGCCAGACTTATCAAGAAAAAAGAGAGGAGACTCAAATCAATAAAATTAGAAATGAAAAAGGAGAAGTAACTAGGGACGTCACAGAAATATGAAGGACCATAAGAGACTACTATATGCAACTATACGTCAATAAAATGGAAAACCTAGAAGAAATGGACAAACTCTTAGAAAGGTACAATCTTCCACGACTAAAGCAAGAGGAAATAGGAAAGATGAACAGACAAATTGCAAGAGCTGAAATTGAAACTGTAATTAAAAAAACTTCCAACAAACAAAAGTCCAGGACCAGATGGCTTCACAGGCGAATTCTATCAAACATTTAGAGAAGAGTTAACACCTCTCCTTCTGAAACTATTCCAAAAGATGGCAGAGGTAGGCACACTCCCAAACTCATTCTAAGAGGCCACCATCACCCTGATACCAAAACCAGACAAAGATTCCACAAAAAAAAAGAAAACTACAGGCCAATTTCACTGATGAACATCGATGCAAAAATCCTCAACAAAATACTAGCAAACCACATGCAACAATACATTAAAAGGATTATACATCATGATCAAGTGGGATTTATCCCAGGGATGCAAGGGTTCTTCAATACCCGCAAATCCATCAGTATGATACACCACATTAACAAACTGAAGAATAAAAACCATATGATCCTCTCAATAGACACAGAAAAAGCCTTTGACAAAATGCAATGCCCATTTCTGATAAAAAAAAAAAACCCTTCAGAAAGTAGGCATAGAGGGAACCTAACTCACCATAATAAAGGCCATATATGACAACCCCACAGCTAACATCATTCTCAATGGTGAAAAGCTGAAAGAATTCCCCCTGAGATCAGGAACAAGACAAGGATGTCTGCTCTTGCCACTACTCTTCAACATAGTTTCAGCTGTCCTAGCCACAGCAATCAGAGAAGTAAAAGAGATAAAAGAAATCCAAATTGGAAAGGAAGAAGTAAAACTATCACTCTTTGCAGATGATATGATACTATACCTAGGGAATCCTAAAGACACTACCAGAAAACTGTTAGAGCTCATCCATGAACTTGGCAAAGTCGCAGGATACAAAATTAATACACAGAAATTGATGGTATTTCTATATACAAACAACAAAAGATCAGAAAGAGAAATTAGGGATGCAATCCCATTTACCATCTCATCCAAAAGAATAAAATACCTAGGAGTAAACCTACCTAAGGAGACAAAAGATCTGTACTCTTAAAACTATTAAGACACTGATGAAAGAAATAAAAAATGACACAAATAAATGTAAAGATACACCATGCTCTTGGATTGGAAGAGTCAATATTACCAAAATGACTATACTAACCCAAGGCAATCTATAGATGCAATGCAATCCCTATCAAATTGCCAAGGACATTTTTCACAGAACTCAAACAAAATATTTTAAAGTTTGTGTGGAAGCACAAAAGACCGAGAATAGCCAAAGACATCCTGAAAAAGAAAAATGGAGCTGGAGGAATCAGGTTCCTGGACTTCAGACTATACTACACAGCAACAGTCCTCAAAGCTGTATGGTACTGGCACAAAGACAGAAATATAGATCAGTGGAACAGGGTAGAAAGCCCAGAATTAAACCCACACACCTACAGCCAACTAATCCATGACAAAGGAGGCAAGCATATACAATGGAGAAAAGACAGCCCCTTCAATAAGTGGTGCTGGGAAAACTGGACAGCCACATGGAAAAGAATGAAATCAGAACACTCCCTAACATCAGACACAAAAATAAACTCAAAATGGATCAAAGACGAACACAGAAGACCAGATACTATAAAACTCTTAGAGGAAAACATTGGCCAAACACTCTCTGACATAAATGACAGCAACATCTTCTCAGTAAAAACAAAAATAAACAAATGGGACCTAATCAAAGTTAAAAGTTTCTGCACAGCAAAGGAAACCCTAAACAAAATGAAAAGACAACCCACAGAATGGAAGAAAATATTTGCAAATGAATCGACTGACAAGGGATTAATCTCCAAAATTTATAAACACCTTCTGCAGCTCCATACCAAAAAAACAAACAACCCCATCCAAAAATGGGCAGAAGATCTAAACAGACGATTCTTCAAAGAAGTCATATGGATGGCCAAGAAAACACAGGAAAAGATGTCCAACATCACTCATTATTAGAGAAATGCAAACCAAATGGTACCACTATGAGGTACCACCTTACACCAGCCAAAATGGCCATGATCCAAAAGTCTACAAACAGTAAGTGCTGGAGAGGGTGTGGAGAAAAGGGAACCCTATTACACTGTTGGTGGGATTGTAAATTGGTGCAACCACTGTGGAGAGGCCTCCGAAAACTAAAAATAGAACTACCATTTTCTCCAGCAACCCCACTCCTGGGCATCTATCCAGAGAAAATCATGACTCAAAAAGACACAGGTACTCCGATGTTCATTGCAGCACTATTTGCAATAGCCAAGACATGGAAACAACCTAAATGTCCATCGACAGAGGGGTGGATCAAGAAGAGGTGGTACATATACACAATGGACTATTACTCAGCCGTTAAAAGGAAAGAAATACTGGCATTTTTAGCAACATGGATGGACCTAGAAATTATCATGCTGAGTGAAGTCAATCAGACAATGAGACACCAACATCAAATGCTTTCACTGACATGTGAAATCTGAAAAAAGGACACAATGAACTTTGCAGAATAGATACTGACTCACAGACTTTGAAAAATTTATGGTTTCCAAAGGAGACAGTTTGGGGGTTGGGGGGGATGCGCTCGGGTTGTGGGATGGAAATCCTATAAAATTGGATTGTGATGATCATTGTACAACTACAAATTAATAAATTCACTGAATAATTAAAAAAAAAAAAACAAACCAGCTAGCAACATGAAGAAAATGTGACCAAAATCCCCAGTCTTCCTGCTATGATAACTATATCTGCTTTAATCCTGGCTTAAATGAGGCAATACTCTAATGGCTTCAATATGCATGCATACAGTTGTAAACATGCATTAGATATCATATACTTATGGTAATCAAATTTAGCTTCTGCATCTACATTTAAAATAAGAAATTCAACTAAATTCATTAAACCGCTCTAAAAATGACCATTTTAGTTAATTCAGAATAGAATCTTTTCACTTACTGACTCTATGCTAGCAAAACATATTACAAATAAGTTGAATCAAAATATTAAGCAACATGTATCTAAACATTATTTTGTTCTAATCATTTAGATATTACTGGTAATAATAAATTAAGTTTCAACTATCCCTATAACTCTCTTGACTCTTCTTTTTTCATGCACAGACAGGAAGAAATCCCATCACAACCCCAAAATGCTACAATCAATTATAATATAGAGCAGAAAATCAGAGTTTATATATACAAAGTAGAGTTAAAATAGACTTTGCACACCATTGACAAGAATGACTCTCCATTAAAAGTGTAAAACTTAATCTAATTCGCTGGATATTAAAAACATTAATTTTATGTTTGTTTTTCAGATTTTGCCATATTTAACCTTTTAGATCTCTGCGACAGATAACTTTCTGACCGATTGCTTCCTCTACCTCCTTTGCTATTATGCAGTTATACCTGATTTACATAATTTTTAAAATATTCTTATTGATAATATTTTTAAATCTCCCATTTCTAAATATATTATCTATGTTGGCTAACATTTACAAAAAATAAAGCTCATTCTCTTTATCAATTGGAAACATTTGTAGAGAATAAACAGAAAATGCACTATTTTCAGATTCACTTTCAGGTCTACGTGCCTGTTCGCACCACTACTACTTTGAAATACAGGCTGCACTGAATTCTTAAAGTACAGAGTGGTCTGGGGCAGGCACTGGTCACTTTATGTATTTTTGTCTCCAGTTAGTTTGTTTTGAATTAGCATTTTATCTCAGGACATATGGATGTTTTTACAGTGAAACATCTCTATCTATTGCTGACAATCGCTGTGCATTTCTGAGGCACTGTCATATGAGAGCCAAGAATTAAAGCTGCCAAAACAAACTTACGTCTTTATACTCACTGGGAAATTAATTAGTGTAGAGAGAAACAAAACTAGTCACATTCCCAGATTATTCCAAAGTAGTAATTTCATATTACCTTCACCAGGATCATTCTGATTGATGACACATCCTTTCACCTGAATTTCACCAGAAATTTCTGCCACCTGAAAACCAAACATCAAGATAAAATTAACTTCACTCTGCCTATTATCTCTTACACTTGCACCACTTTATTTTCATCCTTAACCCTAGGAGGTTCTTTTCTTAATTTTCCTACCTCTCCCTAACCAGGAGTTAGTCAGTACCTTGCAATCCAGGGCAGAGGCAACTGGCCATTTAATAAGGAATTACTGCCATCTTGTGGCTGTCATAATTGAAAGCAAATAATTCTGATGCACTAGACAAGAAAAAAGAAAAAAAAAAAGCTAGGTTGCTATATGCTCTATCTTTTATCCATCTTCTCTCCACTACACATTATTAAAGAGGTACTATGATGTACATTGCTTAATCATGAAAGTATGCACATTAGTATTACACATTCAGGAAGATGATCTCTTTTCCACAATCCATCAAAGGCCAGCCGTAAACGTAAAACAACCTGAAATAAAAACTTGAGTCTGCCTAGGATAGAAAATTATGTAGGCAACCAAACAGAGGCATTAATAATTTCTACTACCCACTGCTTTAGCAATTTATCTTCATTTTTTTTAATGTTAAGAATTTGTAAAAGGTCATAATTCACTAGGTTCAAATATTTCTAACTCGAAGGTGACATGTTTGCCACACATCTCAATAGCCCATGTCAGCGCCGGAAATTGGCCAAGACCTACTAATAACCAGAAACAGATTTGAAGGGAATGCTTCTCTCAGATCTGCATGGCACATGTTGTCTTCAATATTCCTTCCCTTGACATGTGACAAATTTGCAAATTCTGCGTTTTTAAGATTCACATGCAGCAGCCAGCAAGACCTTGGCAGGGAGATACAATGAGCACATCTAAGAACACTTTGTTCTGAAACTGTAAAGCAAAACTCCAACCTTCTGAAGTGTAAAACCTCAAATGTTCAGTAGCAAACACTCCACCTGGTGGTAGAAGGAGAAGGGCAGACGCTTTCTGCAAAAGGCCCTCATGGGGTGGGGGGTGGGGGTGGGGGGGGCAGGGAGATGGAATGAATCAACAGAATACTGGTCTAGTTAGAAACCGTGTAAGATACTCCACTGCAGTTAGTGAGCATCTTAAAAGCAAAATCCAGACAGAATCTGTCTCTCTATAAATCTTTCCACCCCTTTCCATTACTAGGTAGGTATTGTTGGCTCTCAGCCATTTGATTTTACTATGATTTATTAACTGCTATGCATTATATATGAGATTCAGGTTTGCTGAAGAGTTACCCTTATGGTCATTGTTGCATACAAATCAGCTACTGTTAGAGAGGTTTATTGCATCATTTTATGCTGCTAGCACTTTTGTTAGGCAGTGGTATAATATGTAACTGGAAAAGAAAACCTTTCTTGTTATGTTTTCCCATATATGTTCCAAGCACAGCAGTGCATGTCAAGAACAATAGTCCTTTGTTCTAGTCTGTTTATATAAAGGAGAAAAAAACATCCAGAACAATAGATGAGAAGGAATAAAAAACTGTTGTCTAAATCAAGAAATTGGTATTCTCCAAATCATTGTTGCAGCATTGAGCCATTTTCTCTGGTAAGACCAACTGAAACGTGAGAAAGAGCAATAATGTGAGCACAACCAATTTACTTTTGGTAGGAACTTGGAAAAACGGTAGCAGAGATCTACGCAGATCTGTCTCTGAAATAACCTACCACAAAAACTGTGCTTCCACAATCTTTTTTAACATGGGGACGTTTGATTACCTAAGTAATTCAACTTCAATTTCTAGTCCAAGTCTCTGTACAATGACTTGAAAGCTTGCCTTTAGCATCTTTCTTAAATATTTGCTCCCAGCTGGCATAAACAATCTAAACAAAAGCAGCACGTTACCTAAATGGCCTTGGTTTACCCACAGCAGCTGCAACAACACCAACACACACACACACTACAAGAGAATGGAGGTAGCCTTACATATCCAACATATCCTTGGAAAAGGTGTGACTGGTCGTAATTTGTAAAAGTGGGAGAGAGAAGGATGCTTTCCTTCCTATCTGAAATCTTGCAAGATAGTTCCTCTGACCGCAAGCATCGCAATCCACTTTCAACGTGGCATATGTTATGAAGTGTTTCTGAAGAAAGGAGGTATTGTTCGGTAACAGCACTATGTCCAAGAAGAATGAGGCAAATACTCTGCAGTCTAAGCTTTGGTATGACTGTTCTATGTATACCAGAATCATATCTACTGAGATGTATGTAAAATGATTTTTAGCATCTCAAGTACATAGAGTATTAAATGCACATGATTTCAAAATTTTTGTTTAAGCCATCCATGAAAGCACTTCCTAATGTTTTAAATAGCTTGATTTTCTCCTAATTAATTAATAATAAGATTTGTGGAGTCATGTTTCAGAAAACCTGAAATTGAAAAGGGTTTTCAATTTAGTTTAACAACAAAAAAAAAAGCATTTATTAGATGCCCACCGTGTGTCTACTGATAATTTTAAGCATAATAGAGATAAATGGCTAGTTGATTTAGAAATTTTTAATCACTGCAACCCTCAGATTTGGAAAGATATTTTTAATGTATATTAACTATTATCCCACAAAAAACACCAGAGGGGAGATGCTTAGAAGAAAATATGACATTGAGGAGGACAGGTAAAGGGATCCAAGAGAACAATTTGTTCTCATGATGGGAAACTTGGAAAAGTATCAATCAGGAGTTCCCCTCGTGGCACAGTGGCTAACGAATCCAACTAGGAACCATGAGGTTGCATTGCTGTGGCTCTGGCGTAGGCTGGCAGCAACAGCTCCGATTCGACCCCTAGCCTGGGAACCTCCATGTGCCACTGCAGCAGCCCAAGAAATGGCAAAAAAGACCAAAAAAAAAAAAAAGGTATCAATTATAGGTTGTACTAACAATACAGATTCACAGCTTATGAAGTCATGGACGCCTTGAATCTCTCGAGGCTTTTCCAGTTTCTATGATCAATGCTTTGAGAAAGGTCCTACACAGAGGGTCACAATTTTATGTCATAACCCTTTCCCCAATTTTCCTTTAAGGAGGCATATACTATTTTCCTCTTTAAAATTTATATGATTCAGAAATGTGGAAAATTCATTTCCTGATAAGAAACTATTGTTAACTGGTATTTAATATTGTCACCAAATACTTTGTTTTCCTTTTAAAAAAAACCTGAAAGCCCCCAATTTTCAGTTTTTTAAAAGATCTTCAAAAATCTCAGAAACTAACAGCAAACTACTCTCCCATGCCGCTTGCATATATTTTTCATTTTAAAAAATATTGTATGTGATTCCTATTTTCAGGGTGACTAACATGAATTATAATGAATTGTAGAAAAGAATGAGTATGCGATGTTTATCCCAGTTTCTCTGTCTTCCAGTGACAGTGTTTGAACTGATAAACATCATTTGGCCCAGCAACCTAGACCCTCAGGTCTGCAAGCAAACCCTAATTAAGCTAAGTGGTACCTTTTCCAAGGACATCTGCTACCAAAAGTTTCAAATATCCAAACAAAGCTTGATTTTTCAGCTTCCAGAAACATTCTGATTAATATAGAAGTTTTTTTTCCAAAAGGGTAAAGTTACAAATCGAGATACTGCTTCAAGTATTTCAGAACCACAAAACCTCGACCTACTCCATTTCTTACTTTCTTTTTAATTTTTTTTTCAATTTTTCAAGTGTTTAGATGATCTCATTCTACAGTTAGAGAAGTTTAATAATCAAAACAAATGGGAACAATCAAACAGCAAAACATTATAATAGAGTAGAGGTTAGAAGGAAAGCTAAGATTTTTTTTTCTCTCTTTTTTCCCCCTCAAAACTTTGGATTTATGAAGCAGTTCCTTTTAAGGTGGTGTCTCTATAACACAAAGTAAAATAGACAAAATGGTATAAAATGACACAAAAATGGCTCTTTTTACTACACTAACCTAAATTACAAATTACTTTTGAAATTACTTTTGTATGTAGAACACTGAGCTTACTGAATTTGGACCAAGATAATTAACTAATGGAAGCATTTTTCATGATTATAGACATACAAACAAGTTTATTTTGATTTAATTTTCTATATTTTTGATAAGAAAACAAATGGTGGATAGCCTATTTCTATTAAACAAACTGAAGAAATACAAATGTTCACATTTTTTGGTAATCAAAGATTTACGTGGTGGGGAGGGACTTTTAAAAATACTCACATGGGTAGAAAAAAACTGGGGGTTATACTAAAGCTAAAGGAAACCTCTCTTGGCCACACAGAATTAACACAAAAGTTGAATATTTATTTGGTTCAGCCAGTGTTTAGTTGTGAGTTTTACAGTGATTAAAATACTTGAAAGGTACATAGGTGAACGGTGATTCCAAACAGCGGGGGAAGAGGAAACTCCACAAGTCTTCCAAAGTCTATGGAACAACTTGAGCTTCCCTGTTTTTTAGAACGGGGGGACTTGAAGTCGATCTGCCCCCTCATCCTTTGTGCCATCACTAAGAATATGGAGCTGTGTCCCACATGCTTTATAGCATAATTCAATTTAATGCATTTCATATATGTCATGCTACATTATAATGCAGCTTACACAGGTTCAAGACAACTGTTGCCCATACCCTTTAGGCTACAGCTTTTGTCACATTGTGTATTATCTGCAATCACTTGTAAATCCAGCAAAATAGGCAGAGAAATCAAAGCAGGAGGTAGAGCTTGTTTTAATGTGATTATATTGGCATCTGATATGATGGTGCTTTGGACCATATTGACATGAGTGAGGATTCTATGTAGCAACTGTTCAATACCATCCGTTGGACTTCTCTGATAGACCACTTAACTATCTCAGCTTTTCCAGTGATCATCTCATTTATCTAGGATTATTGCACTGAATGTACTGTTTGGTTTTCTTCCAGAACTGAAATGTCAAGTCCAGTGTCATGTATGCAGTAGCTTTGTGCTGTGAGAGCTTCACAGATCCCCCAAAAGCTGCTAGCAGTTGATCTTTGGATAGAGCTAGAAATAAATAAATCCTCTTTAGCAGATCAATATTCATCCCATTTAATGCTTGATGTGAAACTTGTGGATTTGTGGTGGTAATGCTGATGTACAGCTAATCGTTGAAAATGGGCATTAGGGCTTTTATAGCATGGCAACATATTGTCAGGCAGGAAGGGAAAGAAGTGGTGAGCACAGCCTGGAAAAAACATGGTAAGTTTGTATAAATTTGCTGCACGTTCCGAATCCACTTTGGGTGCTTTACTATGTAATCTTAGAAACCAATAATATGGACAACTAATGGATGTGTTATGTAAAGAAATTTCTGTGACTTTCCCTTGGTCTGCCACTCTTTCTGGTATGGTGTCTAAAAATGAAGTGTCTAACTCATTTGGATATTCTAGTGCTAAAGAAACTGACATTGAAATATTTTCCCTGTGGTGTCGCTTTAAATACCAAAAATTAGAGCACAGAAAACATGTCAGCACAAAAGCCTGAAACTTTGGGAAGAGGTGGGGGGTTTTATACTAGAAATTCATACTAAAAATGGGGAGACTCAAAAAAAGGAGTGTAAAGTACTGTACTGAACAATTAGTTCCAACTAAGTAAGGAAAAAAGACATCCTGCTAGCGAGGAAGATTTGAAACATGGTTAATAACATCAATAGTTAAGGTATCTTTTCCTAGTGATATAAGAGTCAAAATATCAGACCTTTCTTAGACTGCAAAGGTTAAATTCATCCCTTTTGCTTTCATAGGGTTTTTCTTTTTTTTCCTCTAATATATGATAATTCATACTGTCATGGTGTTGAAGAGCAAGTCAGCACTGGGCATCCTTGGTACACAATAGCTTTCAGCCCAAGTATATAATCTGTAATATAGAAATTTGTGGTTGTCAATGGTATATCTATATCTATCTCCCTATATATGTTTATATGTATATTTAAAAACATATTTCCTTTTCCTTTTTTTTTTTTTCACCTACAGCATACAGGGTAGAATCGGAGCTATAGCTTTTGGCCTATGATGCCACAGCCACAGCAACTCTAGATCTGAGCCATGTCTGTGACCTACACCACAGCTCATGGCAACACGGGATCCTTAACCCATTGAGCGAGGACAAGGATTAAACCTGCACCCTCATGGATACTAGTCAGATTCATTACTGCTGAGGCACAATGGGAACTCCCTAAAAACATATTTCTTGATTCAATGTAATGCAAGCAAAATGCGCACATGATCTCTGTGTGAAAACCTTGACTTGCCAATGTTCTTATAGACTCAGGCTGCCCTGGTTGAATATTAGCAAGCATCTAAACTTATCTGTATAAAGGGATGCCTTTGAGAATAAAGAATGAGAAATACGCACTTACTGTAACTTTTGAAGTTAGAAAACTGGTATTGATTTGATCTCCCAGGAGAAATGATATTCTTGCTCAAAGAGTAGGTTTTCATTTCAGTTTACTGAGAAATGAAACATTATCATCTTTATATGGTGGGAGAGGTCATTAAGCTGAAAACATGCAGAGTAACATCTGCTGGCTCCAGATATTCCCTGGACTGCACAGAAACGTCAGCTTCCCTGGTGTGAGTCCCAGACTTTACCACTGATAAATGATATTTTCCCCCAAAAGGGATCTCAGGCAGTCACAGCTCCTTCAGTTGGAAAAGAAAGACAAGATAAGAGGGCAGGTCATGGTCACAAGACTGTGTTTATCTGATGGAGAGTAAATCAGTAAATAGGCAAGGTGAGGTATGTTTATGCTTGAGGCCAGGAAGGTTGGGAAATAGCAATGTGCAAGGCCGAAGTTGACAACAGGGAGAGCGTGTGGGTGCATCTGCAATAGTGTACATGTGTGAATTCGTGCACATGCATGCAGAAATACAATCAGCTACCCTGGATGTGCAAAAGGCACAGTAACATATGACTACATACATATAAACGCCCAGAGACACATTCCATCTATACTGTGTCATGTGTGTATGTGGGAGTGAATAGACAGGCATAAATAAGAATATCTTAATCACATTCTAGGGCTTGAAAATATCCTAAACATGAAAATTTTAAAGTTTATATGAATTCATAGATAACACAGTAACAGAGGATTCATCACAGACACTAGAATGCCTTTCTTCTGTTTCTAAATTTGTGGTTGATATCAAAGAAGATAAAGAGTCCTTTGCTCTCTACAGCAAACCTTTCACTGGAAGAAGTGGGGCTAGTTAGACTTACTATGAGAGTTTTTACAATTTATCTAAAGTGACATATAAGTCAGGGACTTAGCGTTCTTTTTTCCATACAGAAAATAAATATTTTCTTGGTTCAGAATGTTTAATTTTACGAAGTTATTATTAAGAACGTCACAACTGGCATATTGTTTGACAAACTGTGCCATGAGAAAACCAATAAGAAACTGTTTTTCATTTCCCTTAATAGCTATATTCTCTCATTTCAATTCTAGAGAATACTATCCGTGAAGCTTTTTAGGAACGAAGAAAAAATACCCCTTATTCACAAGGTAGGACAACTCACTTCATAATCTCTTCTTTCCTACCATGCTTCTTCTCTAGAGAGAAAAAGCTCTGGAAAAAAAAATCAGATTTTATTAGGTTTACCATTTTGTTTGTGTTAGGCTGCTCAGAAACCAAAAGACAAACTATACATTTTTGCTTTTTGGTCTTGCCCTCACATTTCTAACCTTCCAGTTAATTCATTTCTTCAACAAATAGTTACTGGCATACTTTGTGTGTTTAGTCCTTCATCTTTAGGATGTTACACTTTTGTTTTTCTTTTTCCCTTAGTCCCTAAAACATTGATATGTATTTGTACATATTTTTGAGACGTCCATATTTCTTGTTAACTATAGGAAGTTATTTGTAGAACGAGGTCAAATTATTAAAAAAAATATAAAGATGATTGGGTGGATGTCTGGATGGACTAGAGTTGACAGATAATTGAAAAGGCATGGATATGGATATACAGATCACCAGTGGATAGTATGATGAGGCCTATGTGATTACGTGATCCTGGTTATACTCATAAACTACAGAGCTATGCTATTCTCGCAGATGATAGTCTACCAGTTGAGCAACAGACAGATTACATTCTGCTATGGGAAACAAACACACCCAGCCTGAACTACTCACAGAAAGGATTCCTTCACAACAGACTCAGCTTCCTAAGATAGGGCAAATACGGCCCGTTTCCACTAGAAATTAGTTGATGTGGGCACTATCTAAATGCAGCTAGGTTGGAAAACTAAAGGAAAAACACAATGACTCAGACACTTTTTTCAGAGAGAAGTCATCTCAGAGGGAGAAGAAAGAAAATGTATAATAGAATGAATTTCTTTTGTGCAAAATATAAGTGCTTTTTATAGAACTGAAAATCATGTTCCAGGAAGGAGGACAGTTCTACAGTCCATTTCTCTAGATTGATAGTCTTCAAAGGCATTACATTGCCCCAAAGAAAGTACCGGTTGAGTGTATCTTCCAGGGGATTTAGAATTATAAAATGGCGGAGTCACATAATCTTTGAACATTTTTTAGTCCAACTTTCTAAAAATTCTTATTATGCCGGTAGTGAGATCAGGGTAGTCTCTGTGAGAACCAGGAATATTAACAGTCAAACCAGATGCACACATCATCTGGGTTTCCTGTTGTGAAATGTCTTCATGGACAAATGTCCACAAGAGAGACCAGGACTTGTGAGTCACTGGCAGACTGATGCTCTATCAGTGCATTCCGTCTGTGCAAATATAGTCTGTGATATTTTAACTAAAATTTGCCAGAAAAAGTATTTAAATGTGGAAGTTTATCACTTTACCTCCCTTCCACTAATCCCTGTTAAAATATTATAAATAACATAGAGCTTAGAGTTGCAGAACAGAGACCCAACAAGACTTAACCTATAATCTTTTTGTAAAAGATTCAAATAAAACCTTACAACAGATAACTAAACCAACCCACTTTGATCCATAGGAATTATCTGTAGTTCTAATTCCCCTTATCTTTAAAAAATAGGGAAGGGGGAAAAAAAAAAAACTCATATTTTAAGCAGATTACTTTATAAGCTTTCCTTAAAAAAAAAAAATCCCCTGAGACTTCATGTTTCTGTAGGAACTGTTATTCCAAGGAGAAAGAGTTTGACTTGCTCTAGTTTTACAAAGCCGCAGTGACTTCTTACTTCTGGGATATGCAGAGGTTACTTGAAAAGCTCCCTGAGAAGACTTGGGCCCTCTTTTATGAAGACAATGAATAGGATTTTATACAGAGACAATGATAGAGAGACAGGGAACCACTTTGAAGTTCAAATAATTTGACGACAAGTTCTGGAATTCCTAAAAAATAATGAAAAGAATCTCTGCCGAATTTTTATTTTGTTTTTTGTTCTGCCTTCAGTGCACTTAGGCGGGTTCAGGCAGGAAGCACAGCCTGAACAGCTCAGTCTGATCTGGAGGGATTAGTTACAGCAAAGAAGGCTCTTGTGTGAATCTGAGTCATTTTTTTAAAATGGTAGTGATTCTAAAGAAAAAAAATATTCATACATACATAAACACAACAAATCCTACCTTTATGATAAGTTTATCTGGGCAAATCTCTTAATATAAAGTCACCTAAAATTATTTACAAGTAATTAGAATCGTCTGTTCTATGGTAATGCTTTATTGCACTTTAAAGAAAACAGGGTTCCTTACTTCTGAATAAAATGTAATTTTAGTCATAATAGTAAATGAAATACTTAATTTGGCACAAAACTTTGGCACCATCAATTGCTTTTAGAGAGAAGCAATTGGTAAGGACAGGAGATAGGAATTACACAACCAAGGTGAGAAGGTCTTCCCATCAATTTTAAGAACACCTAGGTAGATGATAGAGATGAGAATGACCTAAATTTTCCACAATGCTTTGGAAGTAAACTAAGTATGAAAGAAAGGATCCAGCAATCCCACCCCTGGGTAGACAAATCTATAATTCAAAAAGATACATGCAACCCTATGTTCACTGCAGCACTATTCACAATAGCCAAGGCAGGGAAACAACTAAATGTCCATCGACAGAGAAATGGATTAAGAAGATGTGGTACATATATACAATGGAATACTACTCAGCCGTAGCAAAGAATGAAATAATGCCATTTGCAGCATGGATGCAACAGAGATTATCATACTAAGTGAAGTAAGTCAAAAAGAGAAGGAAGGATACCATATGATGTCACTTATATGAGGAATCTAAAATATGACACAAATCAAGCTATCTACAAAACAGAAGCAGACCCACAGACATGGAGAACAGACTTGCGGTTGTCAAGAGGAAAGGGGAAGGGAGTGGAATGGACTGGGAGTTTGGGGTTGGTAGATGCAAATTATTATACTTAGAATTGATAAGCAATGATGTCCTACTGTATAGCACAGGAAGCAATATTCAATATCTTGGTATAGAACATGATAGAAAATAGTATTTTAAAAAAGAATTCATATATATGTATGACTAAGTCACTGTGCCATATAGCAGAAATTGGCACACCATTATAAGTCAACTATTCTTTAATTTAAACAATGGAAAAAAATGTGGACTAAGGGAAATTAACTTTCAATAATATAATTCCCTAGCTAAAATTATTCCAAATTAGAAGAGTTAAAATACACTTTGGAAACATATCATAGACAAAGATCTATTCTAAAATACCAAAAAAGATCAATTTTTGTTACACCTAAAATTGCATCACTTGTTAAAGTTTAACATTTTATCTTCTGCACTTCAACCAGTTGTCAAAGCCTGGAACAATCATGAGATAAATAGACTAACCTAACTAAAATGTTAATTACTCAGCTGTAGGCTCCATTTCCTACTACATTATGTTCTCACTGTGTTTGTTTGGAGATGTTCTCTGCCTATGGGGTAATAGATTTTTATGACTGTAAAAATGAAACTGCAACATTTTAGTGGTATGATTTTTAAATTTTTCCTAAATTTTGGTCCCAGAACCACTGCACAAATATATTAGTGTCAGTGGTACAAAAAATGCCTATATTCAAGATGGCAATTTCATGTAGCCAGACAGCATTACATGTTATTCCAAACCTCACAAGAGAAATAATACAAAAAGTCCTCAAGACATTGATTTTCTCCCACAAGAATCCCACCATGTATAGAGTTTAGAGTAGCCCAACAGATCTGACAATATATGCTTCTTACTATGTTGCATAAGATCATTTCTCTTTTCTGCTTTATCATTTATTCATTAAGTTAATGCACCATAGATAATAATTATTTACTATGACCATTTAAAAACTCCTTTGGCCAATTAGTAGAAAGAGCCCTCTCATTATTGTGATATTAAGATTCAAATACACCATTTTAAAGATTTATTACTAAAAAGAATCTGGCGGATTTTTGCATAGAATATCCATAATTTTGCTTGAAATTGTGGCCTATGTTTAGTTTGTGGTATAAAATGACAACATGATGTTGTTTATTAATACATAAAATTAAGGCAAATCCAGGTAGCGAAACAAAGAATTAGAACACTAAAATTAAAATCAATGTTATTTCATTCATCTGTTGATTACTTTGCTACAGAAATTTGGACACTTAGATACATATACATGCACACATTTATGCACTCACAGAGACATATACCCAGATATTTCGATGTATTAATTCATCACAATTAATCAAAGTTCAGTATCTGTCATTTTCTCCTCTTATTATATAATATCCAAGTACCATCTGAATTTTTTATTTGCCTCCTTAGTTGTCTTAGAAGAAATAACATTTATCAGCATTTATTTACAGAAGTATCTAACTACATCTTATCCACCTTGTTTGCCATCTTTTCTTGTAATCCTGTGGGTAGCGAAGTTGACTAGATCTACAGCTACAACATTATGCAACAATCTTTGAAATACAGTGGTACAAGATTCCTGAGGTTTTGGGTCAATGCACTGACATCTTTCTGTTCTCTGGTCTAAAAGGACAGCAGAGGGAGCCCCTGCTTGACTTAAGGAAACTGAAGCTAGGCAGAAGAAAGACCGAATTTCAGGGTTGGAAATTATGCATGGTGCCCTCTGCTGGAGTCACTGGTCAAAAGTTTGGATTCCAAAAAGAAATTTGCAAGCACTGAATTCCAAACCTGGCCTTAAAGTGTGTTATTACCAGACATCATTATAAAGGGTGAAGCAGAATTTTCTAAAGAAAGCTAATTTTAATTTCTTTCAATCAAAAAATAAACATATGCCTTATATTTTTTCAGGTTGGAAAATCAAATTTCTGTGGAAAACGCCACTCCTCTAAAATGTATAATGTTACTGAGTTGTCAGAATAGTTTCTCCATAACTCTCTAACTCCTATATTCCAGAATCTTAATATTCAATGTAAAAACTGTAACATCCATATGACAATAATGCAGGTATATCATTCTAATGTAAAATAGTTTTACAGTAGGTGAAAGAATCCGTTTAAAAGGGTTTGGGATCAGAGTTTGTACTGACCGAATGATATGATTAATAAATGTTTTTCCTTGTGACAATTCAGCAACAATCCCACTTGCTAAAAATCATTTCAGTTTCTGCTTACTTTTTAATTCCTTTGAAAAATACTTCGAAAGAAGATAACTTTTAATTCAGAGTGACTGCTAATAAAATTACTTTTAATTTTATTGTAAACATTAACTATAAGAAATTCTTCATTATTTCTATGAGAACCAACACATCTCTCGATATTCATATAATATTGTATTATAATATTGTGTTATAATACTATGTAATTACTTATAAATAAGACACTTATGAAGTACACTTTGGAAACCACTTGTCATGTGATTCTTCCATTATATTTAAGTATCATGTAGAAAAGCACTATTGCACTGTGATTTGAAAGTATGTGAAGGTTGGAAAATATTTCTTTCATTAATATTTTGTTGTGATCAAATTATTGTTGACAAGGTGCATCTATAGGAAATAAACCAGGTATTGAATGGAAAAGAGTTTATTTGCTGTTTTGCTTCTACTTGAGGCTGAATGGACAAGTTATTGTGATACTAAGCCTTTTCAGTCTATGTTTATGACATTACTTTCAAATTATACTTCAAAGATACTTAGAATGGTGGACTATAATTGGGAAACATAAATGTATGTATACGTGTAGCACTAATTTGCAAAAAATAGGCTTTTTATTCAAAAAATGCTAGGAGTAATATTAATGTCCTTCACAGCAAGAAAGAAAACCTTATTGTTTAATTTATATGAAAATAAGTAACTTTTCCTGCTGGTCTGCTCTGTAACATGAACATTTAACTTGACTAAGCCTAACAGGACTGAGACAACAAAAAGGGGAACATTTTCTTGTGTCCTTATGTTTGTGTTTATATCAATATCGACTATGAAACATAATTGACCATTAATCTAATTTCTGAAATTAGTAATGTATATCTGTGTTGGGAGCTGGGGCTTGGGCAGGGGAGAAGTCAACACCGGCTGAAGATGAATGAGTATTAATTAGTTATATATTCGCCTTGACCTTTCAAAATGTGTCCAGTTTCATGTATATATTTACTTCTTTTGATGGTAGTAAAATTTTAAAGAATAAAGGCAAGTAAAGGATAAGAGCCATAAAATTTGAATTTTTAGCTTGAAACCTATAACGTCTAGATGTCTTTTAAAAGCTCTCAATAACATAAGAAGAGTGATACTGAAACTCCAAATATTCAGAAAAGTTTAATTTTGTAAATATTTATTCACACTTCCAGAATACAGTATAGGAATTAAACTGTATGTACTTCTGATTCAGAGTAAACATGTATTTGTTCCTCAGAAAAATAAACATTCAGCAGCTCTAATGAGTTAGGCATGGTCCCAGGTCCTGGGCATGAAGCAGTGTACTGCCCTCTTTTAACTTATACTTTGTTTCACAATAATGTTGTTGTGACATTTAATACACTCTTTTCTAAAAAGCTAATGGAATACATGAATATAAATAGAGCTAAAACACAGTTACTCTATCCAAGGCAGAACAAGGTTTTATAGAAAATGTTGAAAATTTTTATTGTTCACTTTTTTTTTAATTGTTTCACTGTTGAAGCTTTATGGATTTTTAATCTTTTTTTTTTTTTTTTTTTTAGTGACATATCTTTCTGAAGCTTTTCCTCATCTGCCTTCCCAGATTCGCAGCTTGGGATTGATGTATTGGTCATGTCTTCAAACAATATTCTTTTTTTTCTTGTTTAACATAGAGTGATATAAGGTAGGACTCGCTAACTTCAAATACTAAAGGGAACAAGATCGTAACAAATATTTGATAATACAGGTGTTTCCAAAACACAAAAAATAGAGTGTTTCCCAAAAGCTTACTTTTTAGTAAGCTAAAATGGCACAAAGCAAAGAAGCAGTTACCTTAGGATACATTTTGCTAAAGGATGCACAAAATAAATCAAGTACAGATGTTCACAGATGTAGTTCAAAGCTCTGGTGGCCTGATGCTGAGATGTTTCGTGCAGTTCCTGGAGAAAGAGCTTGGTAGTACCTGCCACCCTTACTGCTTAGGGTGCATGATTTTCTCTTTTTAACTTTTTTCTTAAAAGCAAAAAATCCTCTGATTTTTTTCAGTTAAGGAAAAACGGCACTAACATAGGGCTTTTGGAAAAGCGAAGTGGTATAAAGAGAAATTTTGGAAAGCCAGGTATACCCATAGAGGTGAAGACTAGAATTCAAACTTAATCTAAGGTGCCCAATATTCTCTGTATCTCTCTCATCTGTCAGTTATCTATCTACCATCGATCTATCTCCATCCTTCTTTCCTAAAATAATGTGTGGCAAGAATACACCACATCTTCTCATTGAACTAAGCCTATGGTGATTTTGCCAATGACTGCAAGTTCATCTGTCCCCATCTTCAGGCACAGCCCCAATAGCTCATGATCTCCTGTGCCCCCTACCTGGAGGAAATGTTTAACAACACTGTTTCTTGTATGCTCTTGATTCTCTACTTTTTTCCTAATTTTCTATGAAAATTGTTCCTCCGGCAAAAATGATCTTTTCTCACTCTTGTCATCAAGTTGTACCTTCAAGAACGAATTGAAAATGCCATTTCTTCTTTGAAGAGCCTGTTTCCCTTCACAACTAGAAGCAATGTATGAGCTTTCTCTGAATTCTGTTAATATTTTTTCTAAATCTCTTTCAGAGCTTAGTATATTTATCATATTTATTTCCCATTTTGGGTGGGTATAAACCTTAGGTCTAACCTGTCACTCTTAAGAGTAAGCTCTTTAAGAATCAATGCACCTCTGTATATGATGAACATGAGTGCTGAACACAATCACGTTTTTAAAATATTTACAAAAATAATTCATAGCCTAATTATTTTCATTCAAAGCACTTCTTAGTAAGATTATATCCTGAGTTCTAGTGTGCCTTTAAGGAACATAGCATATCCTACGCTTCAGATTATTTTGGCTTCTCAGATACTGTACGAAATAAGTTCACCAAATAATGAATTGTGGTGTTTAGATTTAACACTTGAATTAAAATTAACAAGTAACTTTATTTAAAAAAAATGTTTTAAGAAAGTCACACTTTTCAAGATTATGTTTTGCATTAGGGAAATATGTCTTGGAAAACTGAAGAAAAGTGATTCAGTTTTGTTTGATGTGAAAAAGTAATATGCATTTTCATATCCAATAAAGGTTTCTCAATTTAAAAATAGATAAAATTATATATATTATATATGTGTATATAGATCTATAGATACGCATCTTAACAATTATAAAATATAAGGAAATGTTGCTAAGGAAAGTTTTTCTGGAAGTAATTTCTGTGTACTAAAACTTTTATTTTTTTGCTTTTTAGGGCCATACCCATGGCATATGGAGGTTCCCAGGCTAGGGATCAAATAGGAGCTATGGCTGCCGACCTACACCACAGCTACCGTAACACGGGATCTGAGCCGCGTCTGCTACCTACACCACAGCTCACAACAACACTGGATCCTCAACCCACTGAGCGAGGCCAGGGATCAAACCTGTATCTTCATGGATCCTAGCTGGGTTTGTTAACCACTGAGCCATGAAGGGAACTCCCTAAAACATTCTTTGGCCAGGTTTTTATGTTACACATATGCACAAAAAGGAGACTCAGAGAGTATGTGATCATCCACTTTATTGTCATACTTTTTGAATTAACATTACACAGAGATGCAATCATAACATTCGTTAAAATGTACATATGGAAATTTAGAACTATCCTTTGTGGCAGAGACAATTAATGTCCCTTTTGCTGTTTCTCTTGAACTCACAGCTAGACCACATTTTCAAGACTCATTTCTGTTAGATGGAACCACATGACCAAGGTCTGACCAACGGAATGTGGGTGGAAGTGATATATGCCACGTCCAGGCCTAGCCAATAAATCCGAACTTCCATGCTCTCTCTTTTTCCTTGGAGATGATGCCAAGGCCTTAGGTGATATTAGAGCCATACCATGGAAGGAGGCTTAGTCCCTGAATCACCACTTGGAGGAAAGCCACCAGAAAAACTTTCTGACTGGGAACATTCATGCTGGACTGTTTTAGGAGAGAAAAATATGCAGACAGAGCCCACATAGAAGTCTGCATAAAAAATGCTAAATTTATAAATCTGGATTAGGCAAACCAAGAGACAGTGAACAAACCTAGAGCAAATAAACTGTTTCAGTGAGATCCACTTTGGTAAGAATAAAAATGTTTGTGAGCCACATGGTTTATTGCAATGAAATTATATTTGCTGCATTACATGGGGAAAATGCTTATCTGTAAAAGTTACCTTTATTGGAAATATGTCACTGAGAAAAGAGAGATTAACACTAAAGTCTTACTGCCTGAAATTACTTGAGCAATAAGCAATAGTATGAAAATAGCTCTTATTTTTCATTCTAATATTTGGTAGTAACAGAGTGTGGTAAGAGAATTCACATGTATGATATCATTTTATCATCCAAGGAAGATTTCAAAGTAGAAACTATTGTCAGCCCCATTTTTGCCAAAAGGAAACTAAAAGTTAAAATGATAGCTTGAAATCTCAACAGCAGCAGAGCTGAGTCAAGAATTAATCATTCCAAACAATACTATAATTTCTGACTATTTGGTGTCAGAAACTCTCCTAGTACCAGGCATTATCTTGAAGGTGTAAAGAGTAAAATGAAATGGTCCCACCTAAGCTACCTTGTCCCAAGATTATGCTACTTCTCTTTTATTGAGCCTAAGATAGAGCAGGTTGTGTATCTAAGTGGAATCTCTTCCACTATTTTCCAAGACGGGCCTTTTGGCTGCTCAGAAACTTTGGAGTCCTATCAACCAGAGGCTTAAATCTGTGGCAATTCTCAAGAGCCTTCTCCTCATATGCCACCCCCCCCTACCTCCTGGCCTCCACCTAGAGTAAGCTCTATCCCTTCCATTCCCAATCACCAGCTTCTGAGAGAAGCCTCTGCTATAGCTGATCTCCTTGGAGAGCACTGAATCTGAAAAGCTTTTTTTCTGTGCCTAAACTGATTACCTGAAAGGCTGTTCCACCTGTTCTTTCTGCTTTGTTTTAACTGAAAGAAGGAGAGGTGAGAATAGGTTCTACATTTCGGGCTGTCAATGGCCCTAAGATCAGCACCTTACAAAAGCATGTCTGTTTCTGTCTTTTCTAGGGCTGCACCTGCAGGCACATAGAGGTTCCCAGGCTAGCCAGCCGTGCTGGATCCAAGCTGCATCTGCCACCTACACCACAGCTCACGGCAACGCCGGATCCTTAACCCACCGAGTGAGGCCAGGGATCGAACCCGCGACCTCATGGTTCCTAGTCGGATTTGTTAACCATTTAGCCACGACGGGAACTCCTATACAGACTATCTTATTTGTGTTTTATATACGAGGATTATTTATTTATTCATTTATTCCTTTATTTATCTTTTTAGGGCCACACCCACGGCATATGGTGGTTCCCAGGCTAGAGGTCCAATTGGAGCTGCAGCTGCTGGCCTACACTGCAGCCACAGCAACTCAGGATCTGAGCCACGTCTTCAACTTGCACCACAGCTCAGGGCAATGCCAGATCCTTAACCCACCAAGCGAGGCCTGAGATCGAACATGCAACCTCATGGTTCCTAGTTGGATTCATTTCCTCTGTGCCATGATGGGAACTTCCCAAACTTTGGACTAAGTTATCTAGATAGTTAGCTCACCTGCCATTTCTCCTATAGCTGGTTTTCAGTGTCAAGTACTATAATTAAATTTTTTTCTTCTAGATAAATGGGTGTGATTGACTCTATATCTTGCTGAGTAGCTCATTCTGCAAAAAGTAAAGGCTCATTTTATAAAACCCATATCCATACATGTCTGACTACAGAAATTTTGTTTCAGCCATGACGGGAACTCCCACAAGGATTACTTAAGAGGCAAAGATTCAAATCACTGAAGTTATGTGTTCTGTGCTTTTAAATGCATAGTTTCATACAGTCCTCATGACAAGTCAATGCGATGAATATTATTAGAAATCGTGACTTGTGGGTGAGAAAATTTAAGCTTAGAGAAGTAAGAAACGTGATATAGGTCACACAGCTGGTCAGGGAAAAGGGGTGACACTAGAAGCCTCCTCTGTCCAAAGTCAAAGCCCTTGCTCTTAACTATTCTTGTGTTTGCTATATCATCTCTTTGAAAGAGTGGCCCTCAATCTAAAGAAATCTTAAGGTTTGAATTTATGGGAAAAAAAAGCAGAAGGCTATCCAAAACTTCCTTACATTTTAACACAATCCTGGATTATGTATGTCTTCCTACAATCCTGTATTTGTAGGCCTATCATAAATTCATACTCTTTGCTGCAAATTACTAATATTTTATTTTTTGTTTTTTTAGGGAGATAAGAATACAGAGACACATTTATCTGTCTGGGCACTTGTGACTGTGCTTTTTGAAATTTATATTAAAGTTTCTATATATTTTATACATACTCTTTGTCTATATTCTTACTATATAGTATATTGTGGGACAGGAATCTTTTTACTATACTCATCTCATTACTCTTTCTAACAGTCAAAATGTCAACTGATTAAGATTTAAGACAAAAATACATGGAATTATATAATAATTCTCACAATCAACTTTAAATGAAAGTTTATACTTGATATATATATAAAGTAGGTACAGATTATTCAGATGGGAAATTGAGATTTGGTAATGTGATTAAGTAATATTCCCAAAGGCAAACTAATTGTGAGTAGGCAAGGATAAAGCTTAGTCACTCTGACACCAAAGTTCTCATAGGCAAACATTACTATTGAAAGGAATGGGGAAAGAATATATATATTTTTAAGAAATGTCCATTAAAGTTAACCCTGTTAAAAAATACTTAGTTTGGTATTTTGAACATATTATTTTCAAAAAAAATTCTACCCCTTGAAAGGAGTATTGCTTTATGCAGCAAAAGAAGCATCTTAAACAAAACAAAATAACACCTCATAGCAGAAGGATAAAAAAAAAAGAAAAGGAACTGTCTTATGAATGAACCGATATTATGGACAAAGAACTGGCATAGAGGACACAAATATCTAACTAAATATAACAGGTATTAGACAAGTTAATGAGAAAAACTTAAACAGAGTCACCATAAATTAAGCAAAAAATAAAGGAGGAGGTACAGAGTCCAAGTATTTATCTTCATCCAATCTATCATCATCCAAAGGACTCTGAAGTGAAATTTTAAGAGCTAACTTGATTGAATTACTTCCTGTGTGCTGAGTACTGTTTACTTGCATTCATTCATTTAATTCCAAATGACCCTAAAGGTTATTGTCCCTTTTTCCCAGATAAGGCAAGTGGGATACACAATATTTTCTAACAAAATGCCGAAGTTCAATAACCTAAACCAGAATGTAAGCCCAGGTCTGATTCCAGAGCTCTTGGTCATATCATTATGATTTGATCATATAACTATAATTAAGAAGTGTCTATTATTGCAGTTTTCTATCTCAAAAGTTCTGCTAAATTATAAAACACAGTAATATATTTAAAACCTGGAGTTCCCGTCGTGGCGCAGTGGTTAACAAATCTGACTAGGAAACATGAGGTTGCGGGTTTGGTCCCTGCCCTTGCTCAGTGGGTTAACAATCCGGCGTTGCCCTGAGCTGTGGTGTAGGTTGCAGACGCGGCCCGGATCCTGCATTGCTGTGGCTCTGGCGCAGGCCAGTGGCCACAGCTCCGATTAGATCCCTAGCCTGGGAACCTCCATATGCCGCGGGAGCGGCCCAAGAAATAGCAAAAAAAGACAAAAAAAAACCCTAAATTATGCTGCAGCATGCCACATATATTATGTCTCACAAAAGCATCCATACTGACTCTACTGAGGCTGTAAGTCATGATTTTCTCTCTGACAGCATCATAAACGCCATCTGGAATCAGAAAATAAAGCTGCTCTTTGCCTCCTGCATTGTCATTAGTCATATAGATTTTTTTGGTTGGAACTTGGCGCTAGGACAAGGTGGAAAACTCCACAGTCTACTTGGGAAAGACATCCCATTAGGGAAAAGGCCTGGATGATTGTATTCATGTTAACTCTTTCTAAAACAATTTTTTTTTCATTTGGTTAATATTTCTGCTTTGAGAACTTGCCCCCAGTCTAGTGCCAAGTGGAAGGACCATTACTATCTATGCAAATGACTCCTCCTGTGTCATTCACATTCTACTTTCTACCTATCTCTGGTTTCTGCCTAATAACTGACTGCTCAAGATTAAATAGAATTTAATTTCCCTCTGTAACAGATTCCTTACCAATAAAATACAGGTAAAAACAGTACACACTTGAGAGGGTTATTATAAGAGTCAAGTAAGATAAGACATGTAAGATGCTTAGAGCAGTTTTCAGGATCTAACAAGTGTTTACTCAATAACTATAAAATACAAGCTTTTTTTTTTTTTTGTCTTTTGTCATTTTAGGGCTGCACCTGTGGCATATGGAGGTTCCCAGGCTAGGGGTCTAATCGGAGCTGCAGCCACCGGCCCACGCCAGAGCCACAGCAACGCAGGATCCGAGCCACGTCTGCAACCTACACCACAGCTCACGGCAACGCCGGATCGTTAACCCACTGAGCAAGGGCAGGGACCGAACCCGCAACCTCATGGTTCCTAGTCGGATTCGTTAACCACTGCTCCACGACAGGAACTCCTAAAATACAAGCTTTAAAAATGGAAAGAGCAAGAAGTTCCCCTGTGGTGCAGTGGGTTAAGGATCCAGTGTTGGTGCAGCTGTGGCATAGGTTGCAGCTGTACCTGGAATTTGATCCCTGATCCCTGGCCCTGGGGAACTTTCGATGACACAGGCGTGACAAAAAAAAAAAAAAAAAGAAAGAAAGAGCCAAGATTTGCAGTCTAATGATAAATCTCTCTAGATTAATAATAAACTTTTCCTTAAAAAGGAATGTAAAATATATTTTTGACTAATTACATGTTGATATGATAATATTTTGGATGTATTGGGTTAAATAACATACCTTATTTTTTTTTTCTTTTCACAGTTTTACTTGCGGCCTATGGAAGTTCCCAGGCTAGGGGCTGAATCAGAACTGCAGCTGCCAGCCTATGCTACAAGCAGACCAATGTGGGAGCCAAGCCGCATCTGTGATCTACGCCACAGCTCAGGGCAATGCTGGATCCTTAACCCACTGAGTGAGGTCAGGGATCGAATCTGCATCCTCACTGACACTATGTCAGGTTCTCAACCCGCTGAACCCTAATGGGAACTCCAGTATACATTATTAAAATTAGTTTCACCTGTTTTTACCTTCTCAGTATAGCTACTAAATTTTTTTTAATTACAAAAAATAAATTCTAAACTTTTCAAAACACTTTTTTAGGAATGCGAGATGTATTCTAGTTCTGTTATGCTATTGAAGAAACTGACGCTCAAAGCAGTTAATTATCAGGAAATAGTGAATACCGAGTCCCATAAACTACAAAGAACTGGTATAGACCAATGGTAGGTTGCTTCCTAAATATGATTTTTTTTCTTCTTTTGATGAGAGAGAAATACTGTATCTCAAGTTGCCCATATACATAAGACAATTTTATATTTCTCCTCCTTCAGGTAATATTACCCTCTATTAAGATGGTTCCCCTCTTTAGTGGGAGAGAAGAAAACTTGATTTGGATCTACAAATATAAGTTCTAGCATCATCAGTGTCATCTAGAAAATATTTATAGAGGTTTGGGGTTGATGTCTGAAGTACTAAACTATTTCCAGCTATAGTCAGGGAACAGATTATTCTGAATTTGGCTGACCAAAAAGGACAGTCTTCTCAGAATCTTCAATGTATGTTGTTTTATAACCTGGTGGCCATGGGAAAAAAAACATCATTTATGTAACCATATGGATAGAAGTTCAAAACTTGAATTCACCTCCTACTAGCTAGGTACGTATCTTTGGGAAAATTATTTAACTTCCTTGAGCTGCAATTTTTTTTTTTAATGACCCATACCTGATAGGAAGATTAAATGTGAGCATGTGCCTAAAGCGCCTATTACAGAGCCTGGCAGATGGCAGTAGCTATTGGAATTTGAGTTGATTTGGGCATTAAATAGCAGGTTGAAGTAGGGGCTTTTAAACATCCCAAACATGAGATTCTTTGTCTATGAATCTTTGAATCCTGACATATAGCTTTCTCTCTCAACATAAAATGTATGCCTACCTTGTGTAATTCAAAATCCCTATCCTACACATGATTAATAGGATCATCCAGCTGTGGTCAGTAAATTATAAAAAAACACTTAGTGCTTTCTGCTGAAAGAGGTAAAGAAGTATTCCCAGATACCATATTTGCCAAATATTATGCTCAGAAGCTTATTAAATCTACCCTTTCTACTTTATTCATGCAGGTGAAACACCAAGCCTGTTTCATCACTGAAGTGAAAAATCAGAGGACACACCAATAGCAACAAAAGAACTCTCTTTATGGAAATACATTTTCTTTCACAATCAGATTAATCCAAGGACTTCTGATCTCATGGAAAATGTACATACTGGATTAATAGAGCCTTTCTGTTAATAAATTTAATGGGCCAAAGTGGAGAGGAGAGGTGAAGGATGGAGAAATAAGACACCAGGATAGAGGGAAAATTCCCTGGGATTTGATTCATATTTTTTTAACATCTAATAGGCAATGGGGTTTCATCTTTGATCTGAAACCCTTTATGTAGTATAACAGAAATAGAGAGCCATAGAGTGTGCTACAGTCTATGAGAATAAAATGCAGACATTTTTTTCCCTTACCTTGTTAGCTCTGGAATTTGAAAAATCACTTTGGCTCAGAGGGAACAGGAAGATGGGATTTGCTATCCAGGAAAGCTATTAGGCACCAATCAAATCCTTCTTGAATTATTTTCTGATAATAGCTATTGTTTAATGTACTTATTGCTAACATTGTGGAACATTACCTATAAGAGGGAAGAAATTATCTTTCCTGGTCCTTTTGTGGACAAGATTAGCATTAAGTTAATAGCCATCTGATGCTCCTAATTTTAGCTTAAAAATATTATTAATTCTCTATTGACACAGCAATTTTAAACTTTCTGTCTTGACCAACTTCACATCAAAAACATTACGAAGAATAAGGACGGAAGGAAAAGTGGAAGGGGTGGAAATATTATAAAAGAAAGAGAAAAGAGAGAGAAAGAAAACATTGATATTATGGGTATGAAGAAACTTATTGATGAGAGGGCCAATAAACAATATTTCATTATGAACTTCTTTATATTATTTTGTTTCTTATCTTAGAATACTACTTTGACTCATTATCAAGACCATTTCATTTCCACTTTTCAAAGCCATTTTGTTCACCCAAAAGCTAAGATACAAGGATGCTTTGCCTCCTCTGCTGTCATCCCTCGCTTCTATTAATCCTTCCTGTTCGTCCACATTATTATTTCTTAAGCAAGTCTAAAAGTGACCACTTATCTGAATAAAAAATTCTAGGATCAAGACATGGATTCTGGTGGTCATTCTCTCATGATCCTTTCCATGGGGTAACCTTCATAAACTTGACATTGTCCTTCTTCATAAATGATGGCTGCCCGAAGTTGTTATGTCCTGGGCACAAGGAAAAGTTCTCATGAGATGACTGATCTAAAAGACCTTTTAAGAATATAAATGACTTTATAAATTCAAGGAAGTATATTAAGAAAATATACCATAAAATAACCATTCGCCAAGGACATAAGCAAAGATTCTTGACTTTCTGATTTTTATTTAGATTCCTAACATTTGAGTCCATTGAGGCTATATTCAAAGCCTACTCTTCTGGAAAATATCATAAGATTTTTAAAATATGGCTACAAAGAGCAAAAGAAGATTTGAGTCTCTAGAGAAAAGATCTACAGGTTGAATGCCACATAGAAAACAATTTATTCACCTTATGAAGATGAAACGATGAAAAGACCCTGAAGGGTAATAAAACACCCATTTTGGGGGGCCCCAAGAAGCTGTCTTATCAGGCTCGGTAGTTGGGAAATATCTGTAATCTCAGAGAAAACTCTAAATAGTGTCCAAGGAAAATGTCTAAATATATATACACTTTTTTTTGGTCTTTTTTTTTTTGGCCATTCCTTGGGCCGCTCCCGTGGCATAAGGAGGTTCCCAAGCTAGGGGTCTAATCGGAGCTGCAGCCGCAGGCCTATGCCAGAGCCACAGCAACGCTGGATCCAAGCAGCGTCTGCAAACTACACCACAGCTCACAGCAACGCCAGATCCTTAACCCACTGAGCAAGGCCAGGGATCGAACCTACAACCTCATGGTTCCTAGTAAGATTCATTAACCACTGAGCCATGACAGGAACTCCTAAATATATATTTTTAAAGGCCACAGTTTTTTTTATTATCTCTCTACCACTTTACTTGAGAAAAATTTGTTCAGACTTAACAGTGTCACTATTTTTAAAGCTTTATTCTGCATTAAACTAACCCCAAAAATCCTAATAATTAATTACAATGTACTGAAGTTCCTAAGTCATTTTGTTAAAAACAAGATGGCTTTTATATTTGCAAAATTTGAACTAATTATTCATTTTTTTCTTTATCTTAGTTTTTTTTAGGGCCACACCTGTTGCATATGGAAGTTTCCAGGGAGCTACAGCTGCCCTCCTACAGTACAGCAACACCAGATCCGAGCCACATCTGTGACCTATGCCACAGATTGCGACAACACCAGATCTTTAACCCACTGAGGGAGGCCAGCCCACATCCTCCTGGATACTAGTCAGCTTCTTAACTTTCTGATCCACAATGGAAACTCCACGAAATTACCTTTAAACCCTTACAGTTTTGTTTCAGAAAACCTCTCTCAGTGAGTACATATAAAGTAGTTGGCAACTATTTGGCCATTAGGTATACAAAACTTGTTAGATATACAAGAAATGGGACCAAATCATAAAGATTTAAATGCAAAAGAGAATGACACGGCAACTATAAAGAATAAAAACAAGAACAGGAAAGGAAAGTGATCAAAGAAAAAGAGAGATGGGGAAGTAGTTGGTAGGGATATAAGGAAACAAAGACCAAGAAATAGACTGAGTGATTACCTCTGTAGATAGTTATTTGTCATCATAGAATTTAAGCTCTATTGCGATGAGCAATTTTGACCTCCCTGCACATAACCGAACACTCTCCTTGCTGTAGTTTACTTCACTTGAGAAAAAAGTAAATAAAATGATTTGAGAGCCCACATATAAATTTGTCCATGCTCACATCTCAAGGTTGCCATCTGTGAGATGGGCTCAACACATTGCAGACTTTCTCAACAGAAGCCAGGGGACAAGAGCATACTGATGGGAAATTTTAGCACCTCAAAAATTTTTCTCTCTAGGAATACTAGCTCTCATTAAAGACCTAGTATGGTCAAATCTGTGACTTTTGGGGACTTAACATTAAAAAAACAAGGCGTGTGTATTCTATGGCTTTAGCGGGGTATCAAAAGGCCACTGGAAAAAGACCATGGCCATTTAGGAGCTGTGAAGTATGTATATTTACATAAATCTTACTATGGCCATGTTTTATTGATAGTCAGAATTATAATGAGAACCAGCTTCTTTTTGCCAGTCAATGTCAGAAGTTATGGGATAGGAATGTAAGAGGGAGGGTGTTGGGGGCAGAGACTAAACAGAAATTCTCCAAAGTGTACCCTGTGGAACACGAAACTAGTTAGACACACCCACTCTTTGCAAAATACCTCTTTGATCAAATAAGTTTAGGAAACACTATATATATATATATGGAGGGTGTGTACAAATATATATAAAACCTTCTTGGAGATTAAGAATTCACATTAGCATATAGTGAGTACACATAGGCCGGTAAAGGCTCTGAAAACTCCCCCAAAGCATAGCATTTCCTAAACTTTTCTGTCTGCTGATTTCAATGGCACATTTGGAAACACTGCTGTTGAAGAATGTGGTTTGATCTGTAGAAGCCATTTAAGACTTTGTGTAAACGAGATGCAGGAAAGGGTACAAACTTTCAGCTATATGATGAATAAGGCCTGAGAATTTAGTACAAAACACGGTGACTCTAGCTGATGACACTGGATTGCATAATTAAAATTTTGCTAAGAGTCAAACTCAAATATCCTCACCGCCCCCAAAATGTGTGAGGTGATGGATGTGTAAATTAGCCAGATGGGGAATTCTTTCACACTGTGTATCAAAACACCATGATATACACTTCCAATATCTTACAATTTTATTTATCAGTAATACCTTAATAAGCCTGGGAGGGGGATACAGGGCAAAATGGAGTACACAGGAAAGAAATCATCTTAATAGAGGAGAGCTCTTCATTTATTTCTCCCCAATATTACAAATGTAAATGCCTGAAAAATTCTGCACATAGGGCTTCCAAACTGCCTTTTGTGTCTCCTCACTGAGTGGCCCTCAATCCTGGTTGCAGATCAGAACTGCTGGGATCTTTTTAAACATAAAAAACAAGTCGGACTTAATGGATTTGGGCAGGAACCTGAACATCAGCATCGATGGAAAGTCCTCATGTGACTCCAGTGCTGGTCTGGTGGAGAATCACAGATGTAAAAATTTTCGTGAAATCCGTTTTTGAGACCAATGAAAATGTTTAGCTTATAACGAAAGGCTTTTGATCAGCCCAGCAGGCTGTGGCGTGGCCTTGTGTAAAAGGTATTCGTAATTGATGCTGGCTTCGAAATCCTCTCATTCAATGCTAGCTCACCACCAGCCTCGTTCCCTGCTCTCCTATTCTGTTTCCTTTTACTTTAATACATTAGCCCTCTTGTTCTGCTCCCCTTCAGTTTCCTCCCCCACCACTTTCCCCTCCAGGCTTTTATAAAGGAGTTTTCATGTTGCCCCCTCTCCTGGCTATGAGGAATCACTCGCAGATGAAAACAGCTTTGGTGGTCATGCAGCTGAGGATAATTGGATTTGGTATCACTAACCATCTAAATGCATACAGGCCAACATAGGCTGCTTCTTAGCTACAGCAGGAAGCCAGAAAGAGGAGCAATTACCATGGTAGAAAATCTCACACTGCTGCACAGGGAGCAAGTGGCCCTTCCCACCCTCACAGCACCTACTACCTTTGATGGGCAATTTGTTTTCCTCCTAATCGGACAGTCACATGGTGCATAATAGCCCAGTCTTCTTTCTGTACATAGGTTATTTGTTTTAAATACAGGTCTAAAGTTGGCACCAGCATCCAACTTTCCTCTATTCTTGTTGTCAAAGGGTGGCTTATATTTTCTCCTCCAAGCAACAACTGTATTTAACGATATTGGCATTCGAGTGTCAATTCCCAACAAAAGGAAGTGTGGCACTGGTGTTTATCTCTTTCTTTCCCTTTTTATTTATTTATTTTTCCAGTGGATGGGGTTGGCGGCGGCGGCGGGGGGTGGGGGGCGTACAGAGCGGTGGTGGGGAGTGTGCACTACTGGTGCAAGAGGGAATCTTCAGGGAATAATTTTTCACTGTGCCCAAACAGTTCTGCAAACATGAAACACCAAAAATAAAAACACAAAGCTAATATCTATTAAATGCATAAGTGAGAAGGACAGATTGAAGGGACGCGAAAAAGGGGAGAGCATAAGGGGGAGAAGTCTGAGAGGAGGAAAGGAGGGAGAGACGGGAGGCAGGCACTTCGGATAGAATGCTGCGGGCTCTGTTGCCTCTATCTAAAATTCTGTGAGTAAATAACTGTACAAGTGCTCTTTTCTTATTCTTGAAGCCTCGAGACTGACAATTTTTGCTCAAATCCTGATAAAGTGATTTATTTAAAAGTGCTTCTTTCCAGAAATCCACAAAATGGAGTCAAATAGTCTCTTCTCTACTCCCACCATCAATTTTTGTTATCTACACCAGCAAGGGAGTGGTGTTTATGCTTTTTTTCTGTCTCGACTATGTAAAGAAGAAATCTGTTTTTTATCAAGTATGCGTTGACTTTTTTTAAAATATCATAGTATAAAACATCAAAATATATAAACTGAGATAGCTTCTTTAAATGAGAAAAACATCTGTAGATAGGAAAATTAATCATCTTGCCAGACGGCACCCCCAAATCTGAGGGGTTGAAAGTACATAATCATCTGTTCTCACATCTCATAGGAACTAAGGGGGCTAACCGATATATTTCATAACAGGATCTCAAGAGTCTCTTGAATTTTTGAGCCAACAAAAAAGAACACATGCTAGTTTTTCTTCTTTCCCATATTGAAAAGGCATCGGTTTCTTTCCATATATTCACACCAGGTTGACCACACCATGTTTTTGATCATTTCTTCTATCATGTGGTACTTTGCTCAATTAGCATGCAAAACCACTTTATGTAGCTAAAAAATTCTACCAAACACCCTATCATCACAAATCAAATGAGAAGAAGCTCTGAAACCAAGACTCCTGTGGTTCCCCACAGGCACGAGAGAAACCCAGTCCTCAGTGGGAGGGAGGCTGGGGAAAGCTGTGGAAGGTACAACTCCTCCCCCACGTCAGCAAAGTACATGAACTAGACGTTCTATTCCTTTTAAGACCTGGGCGGGAGTTCCCGTCGTGGCGCAGTGGTTAACGAATCCGACTAGGAACCATGGGGTTGCCGGTTCAATCCCTGGCCTTGCTCAGTGGGTTAAGGATCCGGCGTTGCTGTGAGCTGTGGTGTAGGTTGCAGACATGGCTCGGATCCCACATTGTTGTGGCTCTGGCGTAGGCTGGTGGCTATAGCTGTTATTAGACCCCTAGCTTGGGAACCTCCAAATGCCCTGGGAGCAGCCCTAGAAAAGGCAAAAAGGACAAAAAAAAAAAAAAAAAAGACCCAGGCGACTTAAGTACCTACTTTACTGACCTGATGAGATATAGCAACCTAACATATTGTAAGCTAACATTCAAAGCAGAGCAACCTTTGAAAGCACCACAGGAGTCCATATTCAAAAGGAGACCTGGCTATGATTTCCATTCTCTCTGAATCCTGACCTAGAACTCCTGTGTGTGTCAAACAGACTGCATCTTCCTATGCCTTCTCAAAATAAGCACAGTATATCTTCCTCTTATTTTCCCCCTTCCTTCTCACTGGTCTTCACCAGGCTACAAGGAATTCAGTAACTCAGGGCCCCTAATCCATCACTGTTGCTGCATTTGAGAAGCATGGCTATAAGGGAAAGACAATAATAAACCACACTCCATTAACTTTCCTATTTTTCACTGCTCAGAAACTCTGATGACAACATATCAAATAAAACTCCTATGATGCAATCTTATACTTGAATCAAGTCCAGGTGTCTACATATCACCACATCAGCCCCTCTCCAGACCTATGTTCCTAAAGATAGTTCATGTTCCATCATCAGAGAGAGCAATGGACCTTCTGACAACACGCTGTATCCCATGAAGTCATGTTTACTGGCCAGAATGTATGAGGCCAAGTTATGGAGCCTCTAAAATAGACAAGGATATCAAGAAGTATTAAGCCACTGAAGGCTCTTGAGGAGGAAAGTAATGAGATGAAACTTGCTTTTGAGTGAATAATCCGGAAGTCATATGTAAATTATAACAAGATGAAAGACACTTGTGTAAGAGATAAGAACTATAGAATTTATAGTATTGAGGTATAAATGAAAATGGAGAATGGAGAAAGGAGAAGAGAGAGAGAATTAGGATGATTTTAAGAGAAAAATACTTTGAGGGATTAGGATCTAAATAATAAAAGGCATAAACACTTCTAAATTAACTGCAAGAAAGAAGACCTTCAAAATTGGGAGAATTTCGTTGCCAGAAAGAGAGGTGTTAAAAAGAACAGTTTGCTAGAAAGATGACTTTGGTGTTGGACATGCTGAGTTCAAAGTAAAGGCAAGATATACAAGTAAATAAATTCAACAGGTGCCTGATGACTCTGAAGTGACACTGTGGTGAGAAGGCAGGGCTGGAGGTGGGCATGGAGGAGATAAAATGTAGAGGTGACATCCGAAGCTGTGAGTGGATGAGATGTCCCAAAAGTGAGTGTGGAGGAAGTTTCAAAGAGATGCTGGAGGAGGAGGAAAAAGTTATCTGGATGCAAGGAAAGATAAGAGTGCAGAATTAGGCAGGTCAGAAGGAGAGAGACTTGTAGGAAAAGGTAGCTGGGATGTGGGCAGAGCAGCAGCATGGGAGTTACAGAATCTAGATTTTTGATTCTGGGTCTGCTATGAATAACTTCCAGAAAACTTCTCTGAGCAAAATTCTTTGTATGTAAAATAAAGGATTAAGATGAGATCAGCATGTCCCACAAGTTTTTCCATGTAAGATTTTAAATCCTATACAAAGCAAACAAAGTGTCCCGTGACCAAATACACTTGGGAAATGCCTATTTAAAACACTTTAAACAGATTTTGTTTATTGCAGGATGTATTATCATTTTTACAATCCTGATACACATCATGAACTTCAAGATGGGAGATACAGTTTGCAATGTTTCCTAAGTTATGTGACAGAAGAATATGCGCGCGCGCGCGTGTGTGTGTGTGTGTGTGTGTGTGTGTGTGTGTAGCAATAGCATCTTAAAGGATTGTGTCAATGGAACTACAGAAAATACTAGCTGAGATTTCTAATGACCCTCTCAACCCAGAATTTTATGAATCTACCAGATACATATTTTTTTTTAAGATACATAATTTGACTAAATTTTATTTAATGATAATAAAGACAGCGATGTCAATGTCATCATTCAATGTCTCCTCTAAGTCCAGAAATGTACATTCATTATCTAAAATTTTGTTGGGGATCCATATTTATCATTGGTTTTCTACACTGTCAAAAATGACACATTAATATAATTCTCCAAAAGAATTATGTTTTCATGAATTTGAAGCTTACTTATCAAATAGAAGATCTTTATTAGGTGAGGTGATTGATGTGATAACCAGCCCTACTATGGTAGTCATTTCACAGCATGTAAGTATGTCCAATATTCACGCTGTACACCTTAAACATCCAATGCTTTATGTCAATAATGTCTCAATAAACCTGGGCTAAAATATTTTCATGCCTTTTAGACATGAAAATCTAAGGATCTTAAGAACTATAAGTTATATAGTGTTTAAAATTAAAAGAAAAAAGCATTTATACAGAATTCATGATGTTCATCTGTAGCTCTGACTCTGAAAACAAATCACAGGTCTTGCCTGACTACAATGTTCAGTGCTAGGTCTTTCACCATCCGCTCCAGTTCTTACTGCTTCCTCACTGAGGCTCAAAGATGGTTCTTCATCTGACCCTGCCTGCCCAGTCAGCGGACGGACCCCACTCCCTGACAGCATGGTCCAAGTTAAAGTGACAGTCTCAAGCGAACTCATCTTTCAACCTTCCTTCAGAGATTTATTAACTTGATTTTTTAAAACAAATTTTATGCATGTAGCAAGAGATCACAGGACATTAGATCAAATGTTGATCATAAAACTATTAATATTTCCTATTTCTACCACTACTATTCTTTTTAAATTTAAATATAGTTGATGAACTATGATATACTAGTTTTGGGTGTATCACACAGTGATTTGACATACGCATATACTAGAAAATGATTGCTGTGATAAATTTACTAACCATCTACCCCCATACAAAGTTATTACAATGTTATTGACCAAATTCCTTACACTGTATATTACATCCCTGTACCACTATAATCCTTACTTCTATTATGAACATGTTTTACTTTGTGTTAAGAAGTCTTTTAAAGCTTTGTTACATGGCTTCCCAACACTCAAAAGATTATAACAAATAGAATGAAGGTCTAGGAGGTGGAACTAGAAATTTAGCATCAGGTACTCTGACAGCCATGAAGTGACAATTAACAGGCTGACATTAAGAAACGTGACAGGAAAAGGAATACACATTGAGATCTATTACTACATAGGAATGGATATTCACTCAAAATGATGACCATGGGTAATCCAAAAAAGGTTAAATATAGTGCTACAACCTGTGTGTTTAACATCATGGAAATGCATAATACAGTTTATAAAAACTTAATTCAGAATAGTAGAAAATAAATAAATAAGGTGGTTTGGCACACAAAAAAGATAAGCTGCATGAAATACCACTTCCTTTGTTGCTGGGTAAATAAGACATCAATAGAGTTACATAAATATGCACTAAGTTGCATTGCCTGTGATCAGATATTTTCTACTGTTTAGTTTTTACTGAAATTTAATTGTTAAAGCCTGTTAGCTCTAATTTACTGAAGTGAAAATGATCAAAGACACATTCTGAATTATCTGACTATGCAAATTCCAAACAGGGAAAATGGTGCCCTTGGCCATCATGGTTTAGAAGCTCTTGATAAACAAATCAGGTGATCTGGCTGTCTCCTGAGAAAAATTTACTGTCCATGGCATCCCCTTTGTGAAATATTTCCTAAACCTTCCTAAGATGTAGAAAACAGTTAACATTTCATTAGGAAATTTTATTTTTTAAATGCTTACAACATTTTAATCACTTTGAACCTCAAATGAGACTCTGACTTTTCAAAAGGTTACAATGATTGTATAGCTGTCCTCAATCGGGTTTGAAAACCTGAACCATTGTCAGTTTTAAATTAGCTCTATAAATTTTACTTCAATAAATAACTGAAATACCAGTTTTTTCCTTCACAAAAAGAGTGAGAATATAAGAGAATATAGTGTTCCTGTCAGCTTTCCTCTAAATAGGAATAGTTTACAACAGAGAAAGTAATGAATGACAACTGTCACTTATAGATTTCTTGGTAAGTGGTCATTCCTCCCTAATTTTTCTAATATAACAAGATTGTCCAGAGTTCCTGTCATGGCTCAGTGGTTAACGAATCCGCCTAGGAATCATGAGGTTGCAGGTTCAATCCCTGGCCTCACTCGGTGGGTTAAGGATCCAGCATTGCCGTGAGCTGTGGTGTAGGTCGCAGACATGGCTCGGATCCCACATTGCTGTGGCTCTGGTGTAGGCCAGTGGCTACAGCTCTGATTAGACCCCTAGCCTGGGAGCGGCCCTAGAAATGGCAAAAAGACCAAAAAAAAAAAAAAAAGATTGTCCTCCTGTCTGTTTCCTTATGGTGAAATTCTAGCTTAGGCCACATTTGTCCTTTTCAGATAAGAGGTACATAGAAAATGAAAACTTTCACACATAAACAGTTTACATCTCAAAGAAAAACCAAAACAGTATGCATTCTAAGAGCATGTCATCATTAGCAGGGTCTTTGTTAGAAAAGAAAAAAAAAAACCTTGAAAATTGGAATTAAGGTTTATAATTTGAAGTAAAATCTGACTTTCTAGAGTTACAAAGGACAGATAGCAAACATTATTTGAGAAAAGTATACTAAAAGACCCTAAGGCTCTAGTAATGCTCAAAATCCAAAGTAGTTATATCCAAATCAAGAGACAAAAAGAGCATATACACAGACGCTTTTAACGTAGAATAACTTTTGGTATTCTGAAATTTAGTTTTTGTTATAATAAGAATATCTATCACTAAAATTTGAAATTGTTTTGTATTTATTTACACTAAAAGAAAAGGAACATGCATCTTTTTGCCCAAAGCATAGAACGTAAAGCATACATTTCTTGTAGATTAGAGTCATCATACACGGTTGCCTACCCAGTGGACCAGAATCAAGTCCTAGAGATAAGTAATGGTAAACGACTCTGTTGATTCACATCTTTTGCACAAGACACATGAGGAAACCTTCCATTGGTCTGGGACTAAGTAGTGTGTATATGTATATACACAGGTCACTGGAACAGTTTTTCTTGCTCTTTGGGCTTCCATTCTATTGGCCCAAATCTTTCTTGATTATTATACACTCATCTCATTATCAAGTCCTGCTATTGGCCACATGTTCCAAGAGTCAAATTTCATCTCTCTGGATTTTTACTTCCAGTCCTGAAATATACACAATTTCAGCTCTCTAATATTTTTCTTTATAATCAATCAATTGATATACTCAGCCAGAAACAGAGATGATGCTAATGTAATACAGTGAATAAGGGTTTCGCTTCAAGTTAGACTACCTAGTTTTATATTCTAATTTCACTGCTTGCTCTTCATGGGGCCCTGGATGTGACAACAGCATGAGGTTAATGTATGGATGAAATGAATGATGTATAAAAATGTTAGACACTGTTCCTGACAGTGTCCAATAATGCCGTAATTATAATTAACCAGGCAAAGTTGTAAGGTGGCAGTAAGAATGAAGCTAATACTTCTGACATTCTACCAGGTGAATATTTTTATTTCTTAAATCCTGAAGCCTTACCAGAGAAGATATCTGAGTTGGTCCTCCTGCAAATTTCCTTTAATTCAGTTCAACGACAATATAATAATTGAGCATTTACTATTTATACTGTGAAAGGTACAGAGAATAAAAGGAGAAGGGAGAAAAGGACAAGAACTAATATTCATCTACTTGGTTAATTAAGTGCCAGGAATTATTCTCACTATATGTCTTAGCCAAGTAGCTTGAAAAGTCACCAAGCTGGCAAGTGGTAAAGCTAAGATTTGAACCCTAGTTCTTCTGACTCCAGCCTGTACTCTGTAGTGAAAAAAGCAAACAAATAACCAACATACCTAAGACAGCACAGTGTATTACATTCTATGGAAGACTGAGGAAAGAGTGATGAATTTCAATTTGGCAGAATTAGATCAGACAAAATAAAAGAGGTAGCACTGAGTTTATCAAAACTAGGGAAAAACAATAATAAGTAATAACAAAATATTCAACACTTATTAAATGATTACTATGTACACTATTCTAACATTTTATCTGCACAACTCATGATCAAGGTAAGAGAGTTATTTTGGCAGAAAGATCAGACTCAACCCAGAGTTGAGAGAGCAGGTAGAAGGAACTTCATAGTGCTATAAAACCAGTGTTCGTTTAAGGGAAACAGGGAAATGACAGGGATAAAACCAGAAATGCAGAGTAAGGCTAGCTTTTGAAGAACCCTCTGGATGCCACACTAAAAATAAATGAGGTTTTATCCTTGAGAAAAAAAAAGAGAGACTCGGGTTAAGTTTTTAACAAGAGAGTCATATAATCATATCCGAATGTTTAGAAAAATAATTAAGTTATAAAGGTAAAAGATGGATTGGAGTTGGACGCTCCCAAGTAAGCAAAAATAAATTAAAAACTAAGACAAAGCAAGATTACTCAAATAGTTCAAATAAAAAATGGAAGAAGTTGGAACTCTTAAAGTGGGAGTATGAATAGATTTAGGAGGTGTGAATATAAAAGTTTTTCTACAAATAGTATTGACAGAATTTTGTGGATAAATAGGTATCAACAGTAATAACAAGAGAGGGGTCTACAAGATCTTCAAGTCATTTTTCCAGCAAGCATTCAGAATTGTGTCTTTAGTTCCAAAGAAAGAACAGAGCCAGAAACAAGGATAAGTGATGGAGCAATCATAGGTCATTGGTAGACAGGTGGCTAGGGTTCATATATTTATGAGGCATATTGTAAATATACATAACGTATGTAAAATGTATGCAAGATTTTAATCTCCTATATGAAAATGTGTGCGTTCAGGCCACCAGAGCAAATGAAGAAAACAAGATCGCTCATGGAGAGAGAAAATGAAGTAACAAGGAAAAGCTAAAAGTAGACCTTTGGAAATTGGCTTCACATGAGGGACAGATGCAAGGAAAGAAATACTACAGGAGACAAGGACATTAAAACAGAGAAGTCAAAAGAGGGAGGAGAACAGCACAGAAGAAAATCACAGAATCTGAAGGAAAGTGACATCAGGAAAACAGAAACATGATCAGTGCCAAGCACAGCAGAGAGATTAATCAGGTTACTGACCAAGAAGAGGGCACTGATCGGGCAATTAGAAAATCTCTGCTGCCTTATTAGCCATTTGGAGACAGTGGGGTGAGGATCCATGACAAGTGAAGCAGTGAAAGGAAAAAATTCTAACCTTTATGAAAGAGTTGGCCTTGAAGAAGAGTTGAATTAGCTTGAGAGAAAGAGGAGTTTATGGCTTTTTAGGATGAAAATAGACTTTTTTTTATGTCTAAGAGGAAAAAAGTAAAATGAAAGGAGATATATTTTTGAGTATCCTAGATAGAGAGTGATAGAGCAAGATTTAGGTGAAAATGAAACAGCAGAGCAAGGGAAAGCCCAGGAAAGAATATGAGCATTCATTGAACTGAGGCAGAAAAGAAAAATTAAAAAAATGGGTGAAGACGGAAGTTATCTTGAGCCATTGATAGAGGATTTGATGGGTTTTAAGAGTGTGTGTGTGTGTGTGTGTGTGTGTGTGTGTGTGTGTGTGCGTGCGTTCGCGTGTGCATGAGTGCACGCATGCATGGTGCATAAGCTTAAACATTTTGCTTTCTCTACAGCAAAGACTTGAGATGATGTCATTTGCTAAAAGACAGAAAGTCAAGTTGGGCTAGAGGTCTGAAGGAGGGAATAGCATTTGAAATGTCCCCTTTGAGAGAGAGAGAAATGAGCTGACTAGAGATTAGCAAGAGGACTGCCGAACAATCCTCAGGCTCAATTTCAAATGCTGGCATTCTAAATAGCAGAGGTGAGATTTACTTATTTATTTTTTTCCTCATCTGCTCCCACTTCCCCCAATTCTAGAGGAAGAGAAGGATTCAGTTATTTCAGGGCTGGGCAATTGTCTCCTGCCTGCTTGAAAGAGTGAAAGAAAAAAAAAAAAAAAGAACTAAGAATGGTTTTAAGACAGTTCTCAAAACAATTGAGCCAGGAATCTTAGTTTAGTTTGCAGGTCAGAGACCAGAAAGAGGGAGGGTGAATAACGATGATGAGGATGAGGCTGAGGCTGAGGATGAGGATGACAGTGGTGGCAGCAAGCAATGTGTACTGCGTTCTATGTATTTTATATACACATTAACCCTTTTGATCTGTGTAAGGTCATACCATCCATGCAAAAAAATAGGTTTATTTCCTAACTAGATGTACATTCCACAGCACACTCCCATTTTTAATATGTTTTATTTGTAACCGCCTTTGTGTATAATACATCATTTCCAGGACACATGGGCAATTTGTTTCCACTTCTCAATTCACATTCTAAATAGCTAGTTCAGCACTGGAATATTTAGCTCATTTTCCAAACATCACATTAATGCATGATTTAGGAAGTAAACAGGAGTTGAAAATAAAATCCTCTTGGATATTCTGTTGTTTTAAAATCTGAAGGGTTCAGTAATCCTTTAAATCTGTAATCACTAAAAAGAAATCCATTGTCACTAAATCACATGTAGCTCTACAGAAACCACATAATACAAAGTTCTCCAAAGAATAATTATCATTAAATGTGACTCTGAAACAATAATAGTACTTGTTACAAGGCCACTTACACACGCATGCTATTTTATTTGACATTATTGAAGTCTATTCTCTTGCTTAGAGTTGAGGTTATAGCAAATCCAATCATCATAATAAAATTACCAGAGGTGAAAAAGCAGTTCTCTAGCATTTGAAGAAAAAAAAAAAAAGAATACTCAACAAGAGGCATAAACAAGGAAACACATTTGAATTAAAGCTGGCCTACCTGACACACCTATCGTGAAAAATTTAAAACCCTGAAATAATCTATAAACTGATCAATATTAATATGATTTATTAAACCACAAAACTAGATATATAATTACATCACTATTATTAGTAAATATAATACATTTCTTTTAAAAGTTTTACATCTCGCTGAAATCATTACACAGAAAATTTACTTAGTACATTTATGATACTTTACACAATTCTAAATTGCTATAATGTGTGTTTCTACTGATCTTTTTTGTTTTCCTAAATATGACATCTTTTAAATTTAAATTAAACATGCCTGCTTTTATTATTTTAAGATATTTTCTTCAAGAGTGGCCTTTCCTGGTCCATTGCTTTGTGAAACATTTTTTTTAACCTTAATTCTATCTGCAGTGTCTTTGGTTTCTTCTAATTTTTGTATTCTAAAAATATTAGGAGCCTCATCTTTTAATTTTCAGTTAACCTTCCTGCATAAGATGAAATTAAACTTTTTCCTTTGTAACAACATCTGATCTTTAACAAATGATGTTAGAGTTACCAATATATTACGTTGATAATTATTCATCACACTTTAATTTGCATGGAATTTCCCTCACCTCTTTAAAAGCTGAGAGGCTAGAATGAGCATCAGAGATTACATGACTTGTTTGGAGTCGGTGATCGAGTAGGAGATTGTGGACTGGAATGAAGATCTCTCCATATTCAGAATCTTTCCCCATGAGTCAAACTCACGGAGAGGGCAGTGCCCAAAAACTCCCATCCCCATTCCCCAAACCCTCGGTCTGCTTAAGGCTAATTTTTTAATCTACCTAGGATGGCATTTGTAAATTGTCAGAAGCTTGAGTAGCCACTATACAAAAAGCCTCCGTGTATAAACATCTCTGAAACAGACAAATGATAGATAACACGATGAGCAGTTTTTATCTTCCCAGCGTCAGCCCTTTGCTAGCTTATAATTTTTTAGTGGAGAGCTAGAATGCTATTGAACTGATGACAGTAACAGACAAGAATTTGGAGACAGGAAGATTCCTTCAGACAGACATTCCCCAGACAAACTGATAGCACTTAAGAGTTTAAGTGACACCTCTTCTCTAAAACCCTGAAAACAAAAACCAAAAAAAGCCATCAGCTCTCATGGCATCAGGTGTGAACTGAAACACCCTGGATTCCATCCTATCACCCTATAAGCTTCTATGTTAACAAATCATGTAGACCATAGCTCTACTTCTTTTCCTCTGGAAAGTGATTAATTAAAATCTTTTCTATTTCCATTTACCTTTGATTAAAAAATAGCTGGCTGCCAATTTCCTATGAAATGTTCAGCCTAAGAAGTGACTTGACTTTTATACCAATTAAAATGCACGTTTTGTCTTTTGACAATAATTTGGATAGATACATATTTAATTGAAATGTTAATAACTCATGTATCATTAGAGGAAAAGTTACATAAAATTACAAATCTCTTTGTATGTTCTTTTTTATTTTTTTTTAATTTTTATACAATTTTTAAATGTTACTTTCCATTTACAGTTAAAACAAAATACATTCTTAAAAACACCAAGGTAATTTTCTAACCCACCAGTACCCTGACTTTTAAAGAATAAAAGAAGGGACTGTGTGCCATGTAGAAAACTATCAATGATCAGTAACCAGGTTCCTGAGTATGAGTTCCAGATCTGCTATAAACCATGCTGAAGGCCTTGCACAAATTGCTTTTACTCTCTGAGCCATAGTTTGCTCATTTTTAACATTAACAGGGGAGAGCAAGGTGATTTTCAGGCCCTTTTGAATCCTACACTGTATGTAGAGAGATAACACATTCCTAAATATAATAAACTAGTGTATTAACTATGGAAGGGGGAATTGCCTCAGTGCTCACATGGCCTGGTGGATGGCCGTACTGTCTGCTAAAGCACCCCTGGCCAGATGGGAGTTTTATGTAAAATTGATGCAGTCTCTCTCTTGATTCAAAAGACTCACAGGATTTCTGGAACCTCTTCAAAACAACGCTTACCAAACACATTTCGATGAGTTATGTCTACACTGATCAGTAACATATGGACGGAATTTTCCTAAGGTTTAAAAATTAAATGAAAAGAGCATAACGAAATGAATTTTGACTTTTTCCGAACCTAAAAAATTAATTCATGTAAGACACTCTCTGGATTCAAGAAGCCCCTGAGTTCTTCCCACGCTAATGTTGAGTTTATATTAGAGTGGCTTCTTTGCTACCCATTCTATGTTATTTCTTTTTTCTCAAACTATGATTAGGGGATTGAGCATTCCATTAGGTTTTTTTTTTTTTTAATTTTATTTTATATTGGCTGCTGCTTGAGGAAAATGGGACTGGAAATTCATGAGCCCCACAAGCCTAGAGAGAGCAGTTATTACCAGCACTCCTTTCAGTCAGATGATCTCACTAACATTTGTCAGTAGCCTTGAAAACATGTCCTTAACTAAAGAGGAACCAGTCAAAGACGGGGGATGAACAAGATCTATCACCATCAACAAATGAATGACTCCAAGAGCACGCCTTCCCAACAGAGAAACAGAATAGGAAGGCTGGTGGGATGCAGTATGCAATTTTCAGTATGGCATCATTCAGTACCATAGCTGCCAGCCATGTATGGTTACTTACACTAAAGTACAATTCAATTTAAATTAAATCAAATTAAAATTCAGTTTTCCGTTGCAAGAGCCACATCTCAAGCTCTTGATAGACACATGTGGCAGATAACTGCTTTACTGGACAGTGTAAATGTAACATATTTCTGTTCTCACAGAAAGCTCTATTGGCCAGAGCTGGCCCAATATAATGCCTGGCATATGACAGATATCCCATGAAAATTAAAGGAAATAATTATAAACTAATAAAGACATTTTGAATAGTTGATATTAATTGAGTAAAGTTTGTTTTTGAAAGAATTAAATTTCCTTTTTCTGCAAATTTTCAGGCTATCTTAATATGCATACAATGTCAGAACAATCACTGTGCTAATCAGTTGATACAACTGAAACAGTTTCTATCAATTACTATAAAACATCAATTAAGCTATATTTTCTCAATTATTAATACTGCCTTGTATTTGCATAAATTTAAATCAATCAAAGCATGACATAGGCTTAGAGGAAGAAATATTTTTATGGTTCCTATATAATATAATAGCATAAACAAGAGATCAGAAACAAAACTACTAGAGAAAAAGATGGATGTCTAAAAGTCAAATTTGTCCATCTTTGCCTAAAATGCCGGGTCCGAAGCAATGTACTATAAATTTGCCACATTGCACAGTGACAGGGATCACATGCATATTGTGACCCATGTAGTCAGCGTCATACTTCACATCTCCAGGAGATTTCATTCACATCAACTACAATGTGCGCTACTTCCTGAAACTGGGCCGTATCAGAACCCTTCAACTTTGGCAAAATCAACCTTGACATTTACTATCATATTCTTTTCACAGCAAAAGGAGCTGAATCTTCTAAGCTAAGCTGAAGCATTTTGGAAATAATGGTAAAAATATTATAGGCTATCATATTATGGAGGTTCCTCAGACTACTAAATATAGAACTCCATATCATCCAGCAATCCCATTTCTGAACACATAGCTGGACAAATCTGTAATTCAAAAAGATAACATGCTCCCCTAGATTCATTGCAGTAGTACTAGCAATAGCAAAGACATGAAAACAACCAAAATGTCCATCAATAGAGGAATGGATTAAGAAGATGTGGTGCATATACACAATGGAATACTACTCAGACGTAAAAAGAACAAAATAATGCCATTCGCAACAAAATGGATGCAACTAGAGATTATCATACTAGGTGAAGTCAGAAAGAGAAAGACATACCAGATGATATCACTTACATGTAGAATCTAAACTATGGCACAAATGAACCTATCTACAAAACAGAAACAGACTCACAGACATAGAGACAAGACTTGTGGTTGTCAAGGGGGAGGTGAGTGGGAGTGGGATGGACTAGGAGTTTGGGGTTAGTAGATGCAAACTATTACATTTTGAATGGATAAGCAATGAAGTCCTACTGTATAGCACAGGGAACTATATCCAGTCTCTTGGGATAGACGATAATGGAAGATAAGAAAAGAAAAGAAAAGCATACATATGTATGACTGGGACATTTTGCTATACAAGAGAAATTGGCACAACACTATAAATCAATTATACTTTAAAAATAATATTTAAAAATTTTAAAAACCTCAAAAGAGTACACACACATACACACACAGAAAAGTAGCACCTAGCACAAAACAAGGGCCTAATATTGTATTCATGTTGTTGTTGCTGCTGCTGCAGTTGCAATGATGTTGTTGAGAATAATGACTTGAAATCACATACTATGATAATTAGTTTCCAAAGATGGCCCCCAATGAGCAATAAGCAATAAGCCTTCTGGAATTTTATGCCTTTATGTAATCTGCTTCCATGCTGGATACTGGACTGACCTGTGACTGCCTTCACCCAAGAGAATTTGGTACAAGTGATACCATTCTAGTTTTGAAACTAAGCCTTAAAAAAGGCCTGACAGCTTCTTACCAGGTTCTTGGGAGCGTCTGAGCCACTTTGCTCAAAAAGTGGTCCAGCTAACCTGATAGAAGCCATGTAGAGAAACCAAGACAAAGAGTGAGATAGACCATGGAGACTCCTTACATAAAGAATAAAGAGTTCTAGCCCTACGATCTTTCCACTTGAGCACAACTTTCCAGTCATCCTTCCCAAAGCACTGGAAGTCATCTGTGATGTTCCAGTCCTGGCCACCATTGGGCCACAGCCACACAAGTGATCCCAACTGAAAATCAGCAGAGGAGTCATGCAGCTGAGCCTTAGTCAATCAATAGAAACATGAGAAATAATTAAATGTGGTTTGTTACACAGCAACAAATGACCACAGCATCGATCATCAGTTACAAAAGTACATAAGAATCATCAAAAATAATTGTAATCAGAGAAGCTATTTAAGGCTTTGTCTTCCTTTTTTTTTTTTTTTTTTTTTCCTTGGGGCCACACCTGGGGCATATGGAAGTTCCCAGGCTGGGGCTCAAACTAGAGCTGCAGCTGCCAGTCTATGCCACAAGTACAGCAATGCCAGATCTGAGCCATGTCTGCTACCTACACCACAGCTCACGGCAATGCCAGATCTTTAACCCACTTAGTGAGGCCAGGGCTCAAACCTGTATCTTCAGGGATCCAAGTAAGGTTCATAACTTGCTGAGCCACCATGGGAACTCCTTTGTCTTCTATTTTGATGACAAATTTTTGTTTATTATATCCACCTCATATCTAATTTTTTCCTAACACAGACTCTTTGTTATGTTTAAGCAAATCTACCTGACTTATCCCTCATATAACCTCTTTCTTTAGTTTTCCATCTTTCATCCATAGCATTTTTCACTACCTGTGATATTCCCCTCTTTCTTAGAGGCCAATCTATTTTCATTTTCTGTCTTCCAGGAAGGCTTTCTCCACTTCTATTCTTCCTTGACCCAAATATACACATTTTGTACCACATAAATGCACTGATATGTATTTAAAGTATATGGTTTATTTAGGATGAAGTCTCATTTGTGCCTCAATCTCAGTTCCTCTTTGAAGAGCAGCAGTATGTTGTTTTCTATCCTTATACAGTATTTAGTATATCACATGGCTCTACATAAAGACTGTCTCCCAGGGACAGACTAACATTATCAAGTTCTAGAAACAGCTGACTATAATTCCAATGTTAGATCATTAACATATAATAAGATCAGTGATTTTCAAAGTAACAACCCTGGGCGATGTTTTCCTCACATTATGGTGGTTTTACCCTGTAGGCAATCAACTTGGGAAGCCAATTATAATCAAATGTTTGCTTGATGAGGGTGGAATGTTATTTATACAATTTGATTATACAATGGCATCTATCTAAGAGAGTCTCATGTATCCACATCAACAGGAAGGTTATACCCATTGCCTAGCCATGCAAGTCCACGGGCCAGGCATACTCCTTCCTACACTGTGTCGAATATGTTTCCATTCATTCAAAAATATTTATGAAGCATCGACCATATGTCAGGCATTAAGGATAAAACAATGACCTAAGGAGACAAAAATCCTCATCCTAATGTAAGTTATATTCTAGGAAAAGTTTCTGTCTTACTTCTCAGCTCTCAAAAATAAATTCCAAAAAAATGAGCATATGCTCGTATGTATCTACTGTTTTTCTATATTAGAAAATTTATAATTCTACCCGGAATTTTGAACCTATAAAGCCATCAGAATAAGCAAATACCTATTGAGGCTGAGATTAAGAACCCAGTTTGCCAGATGTGTAAACAGTTAGACCATACTTCTTAGTGCCTGGGTGTAAAGCATTAAATCTGCGTATTAACAGAAGAATTATTATAACCCTTTATTTCAAAGATGATTTAGAATTTTTAAACAAATCCAAGGCAAGCATATAGCACAGTCTATGTTCTCTGATACATCTTTTAAACCAATACTTATTTCTTCTAAAATTGCCAAAATATTTAGAAGCGAAAGGAGAATTTTATTTGGTACAATCTAATGTTAGCCCACCGCTGTCAGTATAAGCCTCATCATCACCTAACAAGAAACAAATATGCTTAGCATTTGACTAACATAATAAGGTATCCAAGAGATTTTAAAAATATTTAACTGGGTTTGGTAGAAGTCCTTCCCCCCTTACCACCTACTTTTTAAAAGTAGAAGTATTTAGCCTTCAGTAATACAGCTTGAATGACCTGAAAATGTCTATAAACACATTTTCTCTGCTTATCTAGGGTTCCCCTCTGTTCATTGGGATCAATGTTTAGATTGCTTCCAGAGAGGGGACAGCCCCGTGTCAATGCCTGTAACATGTCAAAGGGTCATCTGAGCTTGAATCCACCATTGGAGCCTGGAAGGAATGCATTTACTTTTAACAGGCTGCAGTTTCAGCCCTTGAAAAATTAGTATGTCAAGGGATAGCCATTTAAGGAGGGTTAGTGTAAAGTTACTCCACCATTAGGCCTATTGGAGTGAAATGATCAGCACTTTAAGGAAACTCCAGAGCATTAGCTTTAATGGAAACAGGAAATGATGACAGCCAGGTAAACAGCAAAATAACCGCTATGGCAATAATGATGCTAATAACAAAAATAGTGCTATGAAATGCAAAGGTATATGAATTTGAACTATGAGATGTGATTGTTAAAAATACTCCTCACTATAACTTTCTGCTGTTTTTTTCCCTAATGGAGACTGCTGTAGTAGAGACACTTTATCACACGTTTATTAGCACTCTGCTTTTTCTATTTTATAAAATTACAAACCATGTTGTAATTCCTTTTATTTTTGACTTATCTAGAATCTCTCTACTTATCAATGCAAGCAGGTGACACACATTTCTTTGTTGAAAGTTTTTACTACAAGTCTTGTGAAAAAAATAATCAGAATTTGTGATCAAATTAACCAACCAGGAGTTCCCGTCGTGGCTCAGCGGTTAACGAACCTGACTAGGATTCATGAGGATGTGGGTTTGATCCCTGGCCTCACTCAGTGCATTAAGGATCTCGCGTTGCGGTGAGTTTTGATGTAAGTCCCAGACGCGGCTAGGATCCCACATTGCTGCGACTGCCAGTGTAGGCTGGCAGCTGTAGCTTTGATTCGACCACTAGCCTGGGAACCTCCATATGCCACGGGGGTGCAGCCCAAAAAAGCAAAAAAAAAAAAATTTCACCAACCTGGCCAAAGAGAAAGTTATGTGTGGTTCAATCATACATTAAAAAGAACATAGGAGTTCCCATAGTGGCGCAGTGGTTAAAGAATCCGACTAGGAACCATGGGGTTGCAGGTTCGATCCCTGGCCTTGCTCAGTGGGTTGACTATCTGGCGTTGCCATGAGCTATGGTGTAGGTCGCAGACGCGGCCTGGATCCCGCGTTGCTGTGGCTCCGGCGGAGGCCGGTGGCTACAGCTCCGATTAGACCCCAAGCCTGGGAACCTCCATATGCTGCAGGAGCGGCCCTAGAAAAGGAAAAAAGACCACACACACACACGCACACACACACAAAAGAACATAAAGTCAGGCATTTATTAGCTGTTTCTCACAGGCTTGGTACTTAATTTCTGTTTCTTCATTTACTAAAATAAGTGTAATAATACCACTTCAAAGGGCTGTTATCAGATGGAATGAGTATGAAATGCCTCTAATGTTGCCAAATCCATAAAGGTTAGTTACATATTTATTACAGTACCATAGGAAAGAACAAGTCATTATCAGAAGGAGTGAAACTGAAGAAATTCACAAGCATCCAAATACTTAATATTACTCATCACCATCCTGCAACTCAACCAGGCTTCCTCTTTGGAGTAAAAGGGTCACCATTCCACACTAAATCATTTTCATTAAGTGCTCAGGCTTCAGGGGGTGAAAAACAGTTTGATTTAGCAATTCAAAAGCAAAGGTACAGGGATTTCCTTAAGGTATATGTAAACACAGACTTAAGCCAGGAGCTCTGTAGGCCCCCAGAGCTGGCAACTCGCTTGCAAATGAACCCATCCTTCGGACATACAATGGAGCACAGCAGTACAGTTTGAGATTCAGTCTTATGTGGAAGTTCCTGATCATAGGGTCTAAACAGCCAAAACAGTGTTGACAAAGACTTCTGAACTGCAAAGAAACTGTAGACAAGGCCATCACCCATTCTGCTTCAGTTTGAGAGCAGTTCTTTGCAAAGTCATGGCTATGGGTTAAATGGTTTTCAAAGGGCAGAAAGCTGAATGAATTTTATGTTCCTTTCTTTTCTATTATCTTTCTAATACATCATCTAAATCCCTACTGTTACAGTCCCTTCCTCATCACTTCAGTGGAAAGAGAACAATTGAGATTCTGGTGAATTATTCTTAAGAAAGCCTGACCTATGCAAAATCTAGTAAGAGGATTAGCACAGACTACTTGCCCGCTGTGCTTTTATTTATGCACAGTTTATAAAGGCACACTGCTGATTCCCATTTAGCCGGTTATCCACTCTAATCCCATTATTTTTCTGCTACTGTTGCCTCCCTCTGAAACATTCAATCTCTGTCCTTAGGATAGTTTTCTCTTACAGGTGAATCTTTCTATATTGTCTCTATCAGACATCGTTTGGTCAGCTCACCAAAGGCATTTTAAAACACAATGCTCTTTCCCAGGATCTCACTTTCCAGGTGCAAGGAAATGTCTGCAGAGATCCGCATAATCAACAGATAAAATTATTATCAACAATCTACCGAATAAACATAAAAATGGTTCTGGTACTGTACAGATTACAGTGGATAATATAAAAACACATAATGTGCGGTCCCCAGTCAAACTGCCTGGGGAGGCCTGACATGCAGAAAAGACAACCAGAAGTACAAAGCAGTGTCTGCAGTTCAAGAAAAGAGAGCACTTTGAGAAGGAGACGCCAAGGTGGTTAATGAGCAGCCTAAAAGAAACATCAGGATGTTGCTGAAGGTAAAGAAGGGAATTCAAATGAAGAGTGAGAAAAACAGTTTTAGCAAAAACACAGAGGATTTCTGGAGCTCATGTGGATTGTGATGAGAGGACGAGGATGCCTGAAATCAAGACGACATGAGGCTTAGAGAAAACTTAGGGATGTGGGCTTGTACCACACGATGGAGAACATGCCACACTAGGTCAGGGCTGCTAAAACATTCAACAAGGCGGTACTGTGTGGCGCTTAAACTACAATCTGAAAAGATGAGTTCAGATCCAAGTATTGTTACTAACTGGCTTTGAGGCCCCAGGGGGAATTACTTGCATTTACAACAGGTGTAAAATGAGGATCTTAATAGTTTCCACTTACAGAGAATGTGTGAATACATAAGACAATACATGTAAAGTGACGACTCATGGGCAACAGCTAGGCACTCTGGTGGCACTAAGTTCGGTGATGAGCAAAATACCTTTGATCCTTGTCATCAGGGGTTTAAGGAAAGGTGTTTGGATTTACTGAGTTAGATGAAAGGCCTTTTTATTGTTCATTTTAAACACATAAGTACCATGATGGAAACTAACTTGGAGATAAATCGAGTCATCTTATAGTAGAAGATTTATACAGAGTAATAACAGCAAAAGGCACATACCTGCTAGGGGCTTTATAGCAGAAACAAGAGAATGAGTTTCTAGCTAAAAGTTATGAAAGATTGGGAGTTCCCATGGTGGCTCAGAAGTAATGAACCCTCCTAGCATCCATGAGGATGCGGGTTCAATCCCTGGCCCCACTCAGTGGGTTAAGGATCCAGCATTGCCGTGAGCTGTGGTGTAGGTCCCGGATGCTATTCAGGTCGGGCATTGCTATGGCTGTGGTGTAGGACCACATGTGCAGCTCTGATTCGATCCCCAGCCTGGGAACTTCCATATGATGCAGGTGCAGCACCCCCCCCCCAAAAAAAAAGTCATGAAAGATCAAAACTCTGTGTTAGAAAGTATACCATTTGTTTGCATGTTTGGCTAGGATCTGAAGTGGTAAAATAGAAACCTTATCATTATAAGGGAACACTCGCCTTCTGCAGGATTTATATAGATTGCTCAATTGTTATTTACATTCAGTAAAGAAATGAGAAATCATTTACTTACTCATGCCTTATTCCTCTTGAGATTTAACAATTGATTATAGCAACTTCACAGTAAATGACCTCTATCAAGACCAAGGAAAACTTAGGCAACTCAAAATCATCTCTATGAGCCATTAATTAATAAAAACAATTAATGGAAAGAACACTGAGTTGAGCCCCAGTAGCTGTAGTATGATTCCTATTACTGCCATTGCAGACTTGCAAAAAATTACTCTTTTCTGGATCTTCATTTTTTCAACATGAATATATGAAACCAGAGGGTCTCAAAAGTTGCCCTACTGCCCTACCTCCCAAATTTTATGATGTAACTTAAGTTGGTCCTTCCAAACAATCTACTCTTTTTTTTTTTTTTGGTCTTTTGTCTTTTTAGGGCCGTGCCCACAGCATATGGAAGTACCCAGGCTAGGGGTCGAATCAAAGCTACAGCTGCCGGCCCCCGCCACAGCCACAGCCACACGGGATCTGAGCTGCATCTGTCACCTACACCACAGCTCACGGCAATACCAGATCCTTAACCCACTGAGGAAGGCCAGGTCCTCGGGGATCTGGTCCTCATGGATCCTAGTGGGGTTCTTTCACTACTGAGCCATGATGGGAACTCCACAATCTACTCTTATGGAGAGTATTCTCACGTTCTTTTTAAGATTAACATAATTTTCAGTCACTTAATTAGAGGATTGCACTTAATAACACAGAAGATACCTATGTCATCCACAATTTTTTCAGTGGTGTGTGGGATTCAGCCACTGCCAGAGCCTATTGCTAAATTTTTAGGAATATTAAAAGCCATTTGACATCAGGTTAGAATTGATCATGGTGGAAGAATTTATACCCTTGAAACTTGTAAATAATACAAAGTACATTTTGGGGTTTTTGTTTGTTTTTCTTTTCTGGAGAGCCAGTTGTTAAACATTTATTAGCACATTAAGCACATTAAGTGCCAAGCAACAAAGGTCTTCTGTTGCATAGTTCTTGAATTATGAATGGCTCTGTGCTAAAAATAGTAGGAATTGCTTCAAAGAGCAATTCAGAACAAATTAATTACATTTAAAACAAAGGGCAGCAACATGCCAAAAAAAATAAGAAAAAACTCCTCTTCCATTTTATCTTTTTCCCATTGTTTCAAGATAGTTTTAATTTGTATAAATGAAAGCTACTAGAGGCCTTGGTTCTATATCCCAGTTGGAAATCACAGTCAAGGTTGCTAACTATGAATAGTGACTTGTCCTCAGTGGGATGTCCTAGGAAGTGAATTAGCTTTGCATTAAACATCATCAGGGATAAACAAGACAACTCACCCTAAAAGTACCACCAGTGGCTTAACATTAACCCACACAAAGAGCTCAAGGCAAGCATTACTCTTAATAAATATCCCGATATTGAATCTGAGAGACTCTAAATTTGGTTTGCAAGATTGCCAACACATGTTACAATGCTTCCTGGGGCCCAGCACCACCACAGAATCATTCTAAAAAGCGCCAACAGTAGTGGGTGAGAGAAGAGCTTTCAATCTGGATTTAATTTCTCATAAATGAAACAAATGTGTCTTTTTAAGGGTTTCCCACATGCCTGTTGACAAAAAAGAAACACTGCAGATTTACAGGCTAGAAGGCTGAAGTTCCAAGAGTCTTTGTTTGAGAAGAGTGAAATGTTCAAAGCTAATTCACTAGAAAATCCTGCCAGAATACTCGAGATGATAATTAAAGTTTTCATTGAAGAGAGTGACCAAGTACAATAATCCCAGGAAGATTTGACTTGTGGATTCTTTTTATTTTTGTAACTGATTTTTTTTAAATCAAAATGTGTTTTGCATAATAGAAGGACAACAACAAAAATAACCAACCTCACTACTGCTTGGCATATAATCTGATGTAAGGCCATGTCACAATCTCAGTTTGTCAGTATACACCCAGATGTGAGTGTCATTTTTAAAGAACATTTTTAAAAGAAAAATTGTTTAAGGACCTAGGATAGAAATCAAAGCATACATCTTCAAGATTTATTTCTATCAGGAGTGTAAACTTTATACTGGCTTCTAGGTCAGCTATTTATGAAGTGGCAATGTACTTCCATGGGGTTTCCTGTGTGCCTATAACAGACTAAATGCAAATTCCCTCAATATTATGTTAACCATGAAAGGCTAGGTTGACAAATGGCTCTCTTATGTGTAAAGTCATTGTTGTATTCCAGCTGTATTCAACACAGGATTTAGACTTAATTTCATTGCTAAGAATAAGGCCCATAAAATGGCCTAATCATTCCTTTAAGGACCTATCAGGCCATCAACTATTAAAACTTAGTAATAACAACATTTTGAAGGGTAGACCATTTGGAAATCACTGACATTTACTAACTAGTCCTGTAAGCATTCTTAGGAGATCAAAGGATAGAAAGATTTTTCCCCAGTGGGAAAAAATTTTTTAAAGTTAGTGAAATTTAACTTGAAAATTAATGTCAATGTCCCATGCCCTAGCTACAAATCTGTTTTCTTCTTCTGACACCTATGTGTGTTGAATCCATAAGTAAACATTTCATGAGATAAAATGAAGAACAGGACAGAAAATAATATTATAAACAAGGAGGGTGTCAAACTAAGCTTTCCAAGTGTAACGTTATGCTTATTATTATTACTATTTATTAGCATTAGTAAAACAGTGCAGTGATATACTTTGAACAGAAAAATGAGCAAAGTTTCTCTCATGCTGATATAAAATTACCATAAGACACAAAGTCTCTGTAACTCTTATCAAAGAGATTTACTGGTTGAAGTGATTTTCATTTCTTTTGGAGTAGTTATATCTGTCAATGGGGTTGAAAAAAAAAAAAAGAACCATTTATAAAGTAAAAATATTCACTCTGAAATTTCCATGCAAATTCGGCAACAACAACAAAAAAAACCTGTAAACAATTCATGTATAAATGTGGAGGATTCCTGCTGCTGCTACAAAACAAAAAGGAACCACACCAAATGCATTATAGGCGTCACACTAACCAAGGCTGACAGTGCTAGGATGGGGAATCAGACATAATCTTATTATTTGGCTGTAGTTTGGACAGCTTCTAGGCACGACTTAAGAAAGAGAATTCAAAAGATTACTTTCTGAAACAGCATTTTCCCATTCAAGCTTCTGTTTCCAATTTGTCTTCTCTCACACACTCCATTCCTCTCCTCCCTCCTCTTTTTCTCTTCTTCTCCTTCTCTTCCTGCCGTGGTCACCTCCTTTGTCCCTTCTGGCTTCTAAGTCAGCTATTTATGAAGTAGTAACATACTTCCATAGGTTTTCCTGTGTGTTTATTATGAACTCAATGCAAATTACCTCAATATTATGCTAACCATGAAAGGTTGGGTTGACAAATGACTCTCTCACATATAAAGTCATTGTTGTGTAGGGAAATGCTGGTGTGGGGCCAGATTTTTCTTAAATGAATTTACCAAGCGTCATTATCAAGGAACTAGATCTTTGGAAACATTTATACAAAACATGGTGATAGTGGGAACCAGATGCTTTCGTTTCTATTACAACGCTTTTGGGAGGTGGGTCTTTTCCTTTTTTTTTTTTTTTTTTCACTCATGGCATAAAGAGAACAGGTTTCCACACTTTATCATAGACATGTTGCAGTAAACTGTATCAAAGTCTGCCTCCACTAATCTTTGGCTGTTATTAATATCAATGGAGAAGAGCTATAAATTCCACCCCGACATGGCTTCAGTGGTGTGAACCCCCAGATCTTCCCTAATCCCAAGATTAGATACTGAAGTGCTGCTTCAATTGTACAATATTATCACATCCTATCGCTTGGCCCCATTTCAAACTGGAGCATTTATTGACAATACTTTCCAAGCTGTTGCTAAGTTGTGAGCACTCCAGCTTATCTGCTGCTCCTTTTACAGCCTTAACTAGCAAGACTCTCAGAGGAAGTGTCCTGCTAATAATACCACCAGAAACAACCAACTTGTTTTCACCCCCTTTAATACAAAAGGTCCTTGATAGTCACAAACATTTATTTACTCTTAATTACTTTTTAAAGTGGAAGGATCAGTCTCCAATTTTTTTTGGACCTATGCTCATTTCATATTCCTGTCTCTGTGTCTCTTTGGATTTCTTGTTGACCTCCTGAAAATCATGTGAGGATGTAAGGAACTATTTGGTGTTATGCATGGCCTTTTTTTTTTTTTCTGTAAAAGATGACATGTCCATAGCTACAGTATGATAGGTGAACTAATAAGCATTTAATGGAATCAAGTAGAAGCCAATGCCCATACTATAATAAAAAATGAAGGCAGCAAAGAAAGAGATATATTTGATGAAAAACATGTTTTGTCAGCTGAAAACAGGACTTTCCCAGGTTTCTGGTCATTAAAATTTTATAAATATGTAATTACATACATACAAAACACTGGTAGTGTTGAATCTGACATCTCCACTTGGATAACTAAGTGGAGATAAGGTGCTCAAAGGGGGCAAAAGCAAACTGCAGGTCATCAGAGCAAAACCATTCCTCTGGCAATATTCCCAGCTCGTTTCTAGCAGCACCATCCTTCAGTTGTTCAGAGCACAATCCCAGTGTCTTCTTGATTCTCTTTCATTTTACATCCAATTACTGAACAGGTTCCGTGTGTTTAACACTCGCATCCAGCAACCCCTCACCACCTCTTCTCCTCTGGTCTAAGCCAGTGTATGTTCTTAAAATTTTTTTGCATTCACATCTTAATTAGTCTCTAGCCTTTCACTCTTGCCCCTTTTAAATCTTAACAGAGCAGCCGGAATGATTCTTTTTAAAACACTTCAGATGACAGCAATCTTATCCTGAAAATTTTCCAATGGTGTTCCTTCCCAAATGGGGGAGAAAAAAAAGCCCTAAATCCATTAGTAATGGTTTACCAGCTGCAGAAGCTGGCCATCACTATTTGCTACTCCAGTGACACAGGTCACTTTGCTCCGTCTCCAACACTGTGGACAAGTTCCCTTTCAGGGCATTTGCACTCTGCTTCTGGTATCCCCAACGTCTATCTGAGTCACTCCTTTGCCTCTTTCAAGACTTTACCCAAATGTGAGCTTCTATGACCATCTATTTAAAATTTTAAGCCCCACATCCTTCTGTATCCCTTCTCCATTGTCATTTTTCTCCTTATAACTTTTCACAATATGTTACACTTTTTTTTATTTACTAGGTTTATTGACTGTCTCCCCAAACTAGAATATAAACTGCATGAGTGGCCATGTAGGTATGTTTTATTTGCTGATTTATTCTTAATGTTTAGAAAGTACCTAGAACATAGAGACACCCAATAAATACTTGTGGAGTATTTACATCACCGTACCTATTTCGTGTTATTGAAAATGTCGTCAGTGTTTGGCTTGTTGCATTTTTTTGTGGGGGGAGTTGACTAGAATTATTAATATTAGAATAAAACCCAAGAAAAAGTAAAATATGATTTAATTCATCTATTCAACCTCTCTTAAAATCATGATTTTCTATTGATCCTGTTAAAGGAAAATAACAAAGAATCTATATTTTTTTAACATACTATTAACTTCCTTAATAACAATTCAGGTCTTCTGTAAGTCAATACAGTATTAATTTACTCTAAAAAAATAATGTATTAAGTTTCATTCTTCAATTAATTGCATAATTTGAGACATGGGGTATCTGATGTTTTAAGAATATAACCTTATACTAACTAAGAACATAAATCAACAGAAAAAAAGTCATTATAATATAAAGCAAAACAGATTTTATTTTGATAAAATACAATATGGAGATGAAAAGATATTATTTTCATTGGATTTGTATCTTAACCCAAATGCGTATATTTGGAATTGCTTCCTGAATGTGAACCTTTTATGCGAATATATTGTTCTCTCTCCTGAGGGACAGAATGAAAGAGGGGAAATAAGAGCTTCTGAATGAGACTAATTTAATGATTTAAAGATAAATTAATCTGAAACATATTTACTTATTTCCTCTTAAAGTGAACATTTACTGATTTGTAAAGATTTTCTATAGTAATAAAAACAGGCTACAAAGCGGAAAGTTTATGAATATATATGTAAATTGCTGGTATAGAAAAAAACATTTCTGAGATGACATTAGGAAATTTGAATTCTCATACTGGTTCTGCACCCAGTTTCTCTTGTCACTAAATAAGGGTATGCTGGAAGATTACTGGGGCACAAGCAGAGGGCATCCTCAGGAACCTTCCATCAGACCATGAAGTAGCAGTAGGAAGGCACTGAGAGCACTTCTTCAGGTCAAATCACACTACAACAAACCAAGAGATCACGTTCTCTTCATTAGACAGCCTTCGTTCTTCCATATGATTTTGAATGATCTGTAGGACTGTGTTATCAGGATAATAAGGTGAAGTAAAATCTGAGAAGAGATAGTATAAGCAAATAAAATTTCAAAAGGGAAAAATATATAAGAAAACAAAGTACAATGAAATATGAAAAAAATAGTTTCAGCACAAAAGACTGGTCATTCAGAATATGATTTTTGACATGGTATGAAGAAATGCATTCTTTAGGTCCTAAAATGTTTAATAGAAGCTTAGCAACTTAATGTAGAGAATTTGTAAAAACAAAAACAAAAGTCCAATGCCAGAATCTGGATTTTTATTCCATCACAGAATCAAAGTATTAATAGAAAACATTCATCTTAGTTCATATTTTATGGGCAATTGTTAGGAATTATGGTTATAAGAAACATTATCAGAATAATTCAAAATAAATTTCTCTGAAACTAAGTATATTTTCATGCAGTATTTGCTATTCATATACTTATAACTAAACACTCCCCTTTTTTGCCAACTTTATGATAGGGTTATGAATCTTTTTTTTTCAAATTGCAGACGTTTTTCAAGTCTAGGTATTAAGATTTTATCCATCAGATATATTTGAGTTATTTTTTAATCTATAACATATTTTTAGAGATTATTTCTCCTGCAAACTTAAAGGATAAATGCAAAAATTATCTTCATAGATTATCTTAGTTTAAAAAAACCTTTTTTTTTTTTTGGCGATGCCCCCAGCATATGGACCTTAACCACTAAGCTACCAAGTTACTCCTAAAAAGTCTTTTGAACCACTAGGTAATGTAAATATTTGTTTTATTTTTCATTTTATTTTATATAAATATTTTATTCCATTAATAACTTATTTTTGTCCATAAGAGGCAGATTCTCGATTTTATTTTCTTCCAAATAGAGAACAAGTTGTATTGACACCGTTAATTTATAACCCATACATTTCCCCCTAAACTGAAAAAAGTGCATTTATCATAATTTAAGTTATATAACAAGATCCATACCTAAACTCTTCTTTGTTCCACTGATCTATGTCTTTATTTTATGCTAATACCATACTGGTATGATCAAAATAGCTCTGTGTTATATTTTAATGTCATTAAAATGTTTCCAATCTGTTTTTAATTAACTTTTTGCTGACCTCTTACACCTAATCTTCTCTAAAATTTTAATACTTTAGCCAATTCTGAACAAAATAACCACTGGGATTCTAATTCAATTGCATTTAATGTATGTATTTATCATGGAAGTAATGATTGTTTATGATATTACCTTCCTTCCAATAGCATAGTCAGTTCTTTCACTTGTTCAAGTATCATATTATTACTTTAAAAGAGTTTGTACCTTTATTTATAGCCTTATGGTTAATTTCAAAAGATTCGTAAAGGTCTTGTCAATAATATGCATGGTATTTTTACATTTTAGTTAAGTATTGATAGTACAGATGAAACCTATTGTACTGTACGGGTTTATTTTTGTTTATCAAAGTCATTTTATAAGTTTAGTAGAGTATATTTTAGTATTTTTTGCAATATACTTTAGAATTTTTCTAAATTTTCAGTAGTCAAGTTATACATGCATATATTCAAATGCAGAAATGATTTAATCTCTTTATAGATGTTTAATTATTTAATTTTTTTTCTCTTGGCTGACTGACATACAATAAAGAATTTCACTCCCCAAATATGTAAGTGGCTTGCAAAAATACAAAATAATAAAATAGAGTAAAAAAATTTCCAGATGCATATAAATCAAAGAAAATGGAATAAATGTCTCAAAAATTGGTGACCACATAAAGAAATAAAAGATTATAGAATACAGGAGAAATATGAAACATGGATCAATTTTTAATCCTCAAGACCCTTGATGTTGAGTCAACAAATTTTAAGATTCTTTATTAATACTCCTAAATATGGATGTTAAAGAATCAAGTGAGTTTCCTTATTTTTTTCTTCCTTTTACTGATGAGAGGTAGAAAAGGTTTTGGAAAACAAGAAATGTCACTGACTCTTCTATAGATGTATTTTATCCCTATGCAGGATAGTTTTGGGTATCACACCATTTTTTTAACTGAGTATTTTTCAGTCAGAGAAAATCAGTCCTTCTGTTTACTCTTCAGTTTCCCTCCAGCAACCTTTTCTGCTTCTCCTTAGTACAAAGAAAAGATGAAAGCATTCAAAGATAAAGAACCCACGTGGGAGGAAAATATAAATCAGTGAACAGAAGATTATTCCTCACTTCTTTATTCCTATAGACGGAATGTCTGTGTCCTCACAAAATTCTTATGTTGAAACCCAATCCCCAATGGGTTGGGTTGGAGGAAATGATTAGGTCATGTAGGCAGAGGCCTCATGTGTTGGATTAACATCCTTATACAAGAGTCCTCTGAGAGTTTGTTTGGCCCCTTCTATTATGTGAGGATGTAACAAGAAGATAACCATCTATGAACTGGGAAGTGGATTCTTACCAGAGATCAAATCTGCAGGGGCCTGGGACTTTCTGCTGTGACTAAGCAGAAACGAACCCAACTAGTACTCATGAGGATGCACGTTCAATCCCTGACCTCGCTCAGTGGGTTAAGGATCCAGTGTTGCCTTGAGCTGTGGTGTAGGTTGTAAACGCGGCTCAGATCCCTTGTTGCTGTGGCTGTGGCACAGGCCAGCAGCTGCAGCTCTGATTAGACCCCTAGCCTGGGAACTTCCACATGCTGCACCTGCAGCCCTAAATTTAAAAAAAAAAAAAAATCTGCAGGGGCCTTGATTTTGGACTTCCAAGCTGCCAAGAACTGTGAAAAATAAATTTTTATTATTTATAAGCCACCCAGACAAGAGTCTTTTTGTCATGGTAGTCCAAATGGACTAAGACATTCATACTGTAAAATATACAGTAAGAACATGAATTAAATGGAATAGGGTGTTATCAGAGTTGAGATGTTAATACTCAGAATAGGCTAGAAAGGGGTATTGAATATTGAGAATACAAACTGAGAATGAAAAACTCTACTGCAAAATCAATAAGAAATTAAAAGCAGAATGACCAAAATACATGCGATTCAAAAGTTAATTGGCATAACAATAAAAGTCTTGAGTTGATCAACATAAATTCAGGATGGTGAAGAGCAAGATCTTAAAGGAACTAAAGAGAAGATAACATACATGAAAGGTAGGTCAAGATGAACAAACAGCAAATGGACCAGATGAGACATTTGATGTTATCTACATGAACCTGAAATGAAAAAAAACTGAATCTGCACCTTGAAGAGCATATAGAAAAATCTGAGACAGACTGTTCAGTCCTACATTTAGCCACAGAATGTCTAGGATTAAGAAAGAATTATTCAAGCATCCAGACAGAGAAAGCAATCTGCCCACATGGATAGAAAAATCAAGCAGTCCTCAGTTTTCTCCATAGAAATATGCAGTGCCAGAAAACAGTTGCACAATGCGGACAAGTGTGATGCAAGAACATAATACCCAGCCAAGAAGTTATCCAAGTAAAAAGGCGGCAGACAGATATTTTTAAACAAACAAACAGAAAAATTCAGGAAATACAGCACCCGTAAGTCATTGCTGATAAGAGAAAAAAGTTTCAATGGCAAAACTCAATCATTTAAAAGATAAAGTTAAAAGCAGTCATCCTTGCATTTATCTATTGAAATTTCAAATTTAAAAACATATTGCTAATTTTAATTACAGACCTTTTTTAATGCTGCATTTGAATCTCCTTAGAGTCCCTTATTTTTCTATTTTTCCTATTAAAATTGCTGTCTACATCTACCCGTTTTCTGGTACTAAATGTTACTATGGAAAAATCAAAGACCTTCCTGGTTTTTTTCCAGAAGTTCTGCTTACTCTTTCTCTCTCTGGGTGCTGAGTGTCCTTATCTGTTTGGAAACTTGCAGCAAAGTTAAAATAGTTGCACAGTGTGGTTAGCCAAAGAAGTAGGTCTGAGTCACCTTTCAAGTTTCTTTGGCTTTCATGCTGCAGGAAAGGATTCAGAAGTTTCTGTGTCCCTTGCTGCGGGATAACCCTATACAGCCGTTGCTAAGAGCTGTCTGTATCAGGCAGCTAAGAGTAAGCTGCTACAGTACTTTTTACGATACAGCAAACCCATTGATGGGAAATGCTACTGTCTCTGTTCCTACCAATCAGTAGTTTGATGATGTGCAGGACTTCAGTTCTATCCTGAAACAGCAAGAGAGCCTCTCTTCTCCACACGATAACAAAACTTACCCAAAAGATTATTTCAGACCGAAAGAGTCTTAAAACTGGAAGACTGCACACCTGACAAGGTTAATTTTTCTCCTACTATCCCATACTGTAAGTTTGCATATTCTCTAAGACTATAGGCAAAATGCATGAACGTTTGCTTGTGGCTGTGTGAAATAATAAGTAAGAGCAAGTAAAATGAGGCATAATGTTAAGCACTTTAGACATATTATTTAAACTCCATAAAACTTTGAGGTATTAAAATTATTTTCCCCATTTTAGAGATGAAGAAAGTGAGGCACAGAAAGGTGAAGTCACTTTTTCAGGACCACACAGCCAGGATGCTGCAGGGCTGGGATTCAGACCCAGGTACTCTGGCTCTTCAGACAGTAAGATTTGTCATTATGGCCTACTATCTCTTCAGATGTTTTCTGAACTGAAGAGAAGTGCAATCCCCCTACTCCTATACAAGTTAAATATAAGCCATGTTCCTTTGCATTTAAACTCAACAATCTGTCCCAGACTTCCTATCCCTGCTTCATTTCTTATTACTCTACTTCATGAACCTTAATTGTAGTCAAGGAAATCTGGATTTTTCTTTTTCTCTCTCTTTTTATATATTCATGCTATCATCTGTGTTCTGACTTTCCCCAGCAAGTACCATGACCCCCAAGAGTATTTATATGTATTTTTTCACTCAATAATTATTTATTGATCTGTTATCATATGCTTAGCGCTTGGTAGACACTAAGCATACAATGGTAAAAATGACAGGCAAGTTCTTCCTACTCAAAGAACCTTATATTCTACCATCAAAGACTAGATAAATTAGATATGATAAATACAGATCTCAGACAATGTTATAAATACAAACATAGGAGGGTAGGAAGGAGAGGAAGAAGCTTCTCTGGACAGATGGCATCTTAGCTGAAATCTGAAGGATGCAAAAACACTATATGTGCAAACAGGGTTTTCAAAAAGAAAAGGAACATCTTTGTCTTTCTTTATGTCTTTTGTTTTAAAGTCTATTTTGTCTGATATGAGCGTTGCACCTCCTGCTTTTCTGTCATGTCTATTGGCATGAAATATTTTTCCCCACCCTTTCACTTTCAATCTATATGTATCTTTTGTCCTAAGGTGAGTTTCTTGTAGGCAGCATATTGACGGTTTTTGCCTTTTTATCCACTCAGCCATTCTGTGTCTTTTGATTGGGGCATTCAGTCCATTGACATTTAAGGTGATAATTGATAGATGATTATTTATTGCCATTTGAACCTCGTGTTCCAGTTGATTCTATGGTTCTCCATTCTTCCTTTCTTTTTTTTTTTTTTTTTTGGTTGGATGGTCTCCTGTTATTATCTGCTTGAGTGTATTTTTTTTTTCATTTTTTGCAAATGCAATATTTGGTTTTGGCTTGTGGTTGCCCTGTTTTTTAAGTATGCTAACCCCTTCCCATAATTGTGTGTTTTAGCCTGATGGTCCTGTAAGTTCAAACACTTCATTACTATATTAAAATTAAGAAGAGAAACATACAAACAAAACAAAAAGGGTTATTTACGTCCTAACATCCCTTGCCCACATTTTATGGTTTTGAAGGACACTACTTAATGATTAAGGGATCCATCCAAGGAGAGGATGTTACGATCGTCAACATATATGCCCCAAATACAGGAGCACCCAGATACATACAACAAATATTAACAGACAGAAAGGGAGATATTGATGAGAATACAATCATAGTAGGAGACCTTAATACCCCCCTCACATCAATGGACAGATCCTCTAGACAGAAAACCAATAAAGCAACAGAGATCCTAAAGGAAACAATAGAAAAGTGAGACTTCATGGATATCTTCAGGACACTACATCCAAAAGAAGCAGAATACACATTCTTCTCAAATGCTCATGGAACATTCTCAAGAATCGACCACATATTGGGACACAAAGAGAATCTCAATAAATTTAGGAGCATAGAAATTATCTCAAGTATCTTCTCTGACCACAATGCCATGAAATTAGAAATCAACCATGGGAAAAGGAAAGAGAAAAAACCTACTGCATGGAGACTAAACAACATGCTACTAAAAAACCAATGGGTCAATGAGGAAATCAAGAAGGAAATTAAAAACTACCTTGAAACAAATGATAATGAAGACACAACCACTCAAAATCTATGGGATGCTGCGAAAGCAGTGCTCAGAGGGAAATTTATAGCAATACAGGCCTTTCTCAAAAAAGAAGAAAGATCCCAAATGGACAACTTAACCCTCCACCTAAATGAATTAGAAAAAGAAGAACACAAAAGGCCTAAAGTCAGCAGAAGGAAGGAAATTATAAAGATCAAAGAAGAAATCAATAAAATAGAGACTCAAAAAACAATAGAGAAAATTAATAAAACCAAGAGCTGGTTCTTTGAAAAGGTCAACAAAATTGACAAACCCCTGGCCAGACTCACTAAAAAGAGGAGAGAAAGAACCCAAATAACCAAAATTAGAAATGAAAAAGGAGAAATCACAACGGATACAGCAGAAATACAAAAAACCATAAGAGAATACTATGAACAACTATATGGCAACAAGTTGGACAATCTGGAAGAAATGGACAATTTTCTAGAATCTTACAGCCTGCCAAAACTGAATCAAGTAGAAACAGACCAACTGAACAGACCGATCACTAGAAATGAAATTGAAGAGGTCATAAAATCACTCCCTACAAATATAAGTCCAGGACCAGATGGCTTCACAGGTGAATTCTATCAAACATATAAAGAGGATCTGGTGCCCATCCTCCTTAAACTCTTTCAAAAGGTTCAAGAAGAAGGAATACTCCCAAAGACATTCTATGATGCCACCATCACCCTCATTCCAAAACCAGACAGAGATACCACCAAAAAAGAAAACTATCACCCAATATCACTGATGAATATAGATGCAAAAATTCTCAACAAAATCTTAGCCAACCGAATCCAACAACATACCAAAAAAATTATACACCATGACCAGGTTGGGTTCATCCCAGGTTCACAAGGATGGTTCAACATACGCAAACCAATCAGCATCATACACCACATTAACAAAAAAAAAGTCAAAAATCATATGATCATCTCAATAGATGCAGAAAAAGCATTTGACAAAGTCCAACATCCATTCATGATCAAGACCCTCGCCAAAGTGGGTATAGAGGGAACATTCCTGAATATAATCAAAGCCATTTATGAGAAACCCACAGCAAATATAATCCTCAATGGGGAAAAACTGAAAGCCTTCTCACTCAAATCTGGAACAAGACAGGGATGCCCACTCTCACCACTGCTCTTCAACATAGTTTTGGAAGTCCTAGCCACAGCAATTAGACAAACAAAAGAAATCAAAGGCATCCATATAGGAAGAGAAGAGATCAAACTGTCACTGTATGCAGATGACATGATACTATACATAGAAAACCCTAAGGACTCAACCCCAAAACTCCTTGAACTGATTCATAAATTCGGCAAAGTAGCAGGATATAAGATGAACATTCAGAAGTCAGTTGCATTTCTGTATACCAGCAATGAAATATTAGAAAAGGAATACAAAAATACGATACCTTTTAAAATTGCACCTCGCAAAATCAAATACCTCGGAATACACCTGACCAAGGAGGTAAAGGACCTATATGCCGAGAACTATAAAACCTTAATCAAAGAAATCAAAGAAGATGTAAAGAAATGGAAAGATATTCCATGTTCCTGGATTGGGAAAATCAATATTGTAAAAATGGCCATACTACCCAAAGCAATCTACAGATTCCATGCAATCCCTATCCAATTACCCATGACACTTTTCACAGAACTAGAACAAACAATCCAAACATTTCTATGGAACCACAAAAGACCCAGAATCGCCAAAGCAATCCTGAGAAACAAAAACCAAGCAGGAGGCATCACTCTCCCAGACTTCAAGAAATACTACAAAGCCACAGTCATCAAAACAGTGTGGTACTGGTATCAAAACAGACAGACAGACCAATGGAACAGAATAGAGAACCCAGAAATAAACCCTGACACCTATGGTCAATTCATCTTTGACAAGGGAGGCAAGAACATCAAATGGGAAAAAGAAAGTCTATTCAGCAAGCATTGCTGGGAAACCTGGACAGCTGCATGCAAAGCAATGAAACGAGAACACACCCTCACACCATGCACAAAAATAAACTCCAAATGGCTGAAAGACTTCAATATACGACAGGACACCATCAAACTCCTAGAAGAAAACATAGGCAAAACACTCTCTGACATCAACATCATGAATATTTTCTCAGGTCAGTCTCCCAAAGCAATCGAAATTAGAGCAAAAATAAACCCATGGGACCTCATCAAACTGAAAAGTTTTTGCACAGCAAAGGAAACCCAAAAGAAAACAAAAAGACAACTTACAGAATGGGAGAAAAGAGTTTCAAAGGATGCAACCGACAAGGGCTTAATCTCTAGAATATATAAACAACTTATACAACCCAGCAGCAAAAAAGCCAATCACCCAATGGAAAAATGGGCAAAAGACCTGAATAGACAGTTCTCCAAAGAAGATATACAGATGGCCAACAAACACATGAAAAAATGCTCAACATCGCTGGTTGTAAGAGAAATGCAAATCAAAACTACCATGAGATATCACCTCACACCAGTCAGAATGGCCATCATTAATAAATCCACAAGTAACAAGTGCTGGAGGGGCTGTGGAGAAAAGGGAACCCTCCTACACTGTTGGTGGGAATGTCAACTGGTACAGCCACTATGGAGAACAGTTTGGAGATACCTTAGAAATCTATACATAGAACTTCCATATGACCCCACAATCCCACTCTAGGGCATCTATCTGGACAAAACTCTACTTAAAAGAGACACATGCACCCGCATGTTCATTGCAGCACTATTCACAAGAGCCAGGGCATGGAAACAACCCAAATGTCCATCGACAGATGATTGGATTCCGAAGAAGTGGTATATATACACAATGGAATACTACTCAGCCATAAAAAAGAATGACATAATGCCATTTGCAGCAACATGGATGGAGCTAGAGAATCTCATCCTGAGTGAAATGAGCCAGAAAGACAAAGACAAATACCATATGATATCACTTATAACTGGAATCTAATATCCAACACAAATGAACCTCTCCTCAGAAAAGAAAATCATGGACTTGGAGAAGAGACTTGTGGCTGCCTGATGGGAGGGGGAGGGGGAGGGAGTGGGAGGGATCGGGAGCTTGGGCTTATCAGACACAACTTAGAATAGATTTACAAGGAGATCCTGCTGAATAGCATTGAGAACTTTGTCTAGATACTCATGTTGCAACAGAAGAAAGGGTGGGGGAAAAATGTAATTGTAATGTATACATGTAAGGATAACCTGACCCCCTTGCTGTACAGTGGAAAAATAAAAAAAAAAGAAAAAAGAAAAAAGAAAAGAAAAGGAACACCACTGAAAGGTCTGAAGTGGAATGACTGAGCTCTGGAAAAGAGATGATGCCAGTAGGGATGGGTGGGAGCAGTGGTGGCAGGAACTGTAGAGACTGGTTCAGGGACTGGATGGTGACGCTGGAGCAGCCAGCGGAGGCAAAGGAAGAATTAAAAAGGATAGCTTCTGGTTCCTAGTCAGATTCGTTTCCACTGTGCCACGATGGGGACTCTTGCCTTTGGAACGGATTAGCAATGAGATCCTGCTGTGTAGCACAGGGAACTATGTCTAGTCACTTACGATGGAGCATGATAATGTGAGAAAATAATAGAATGTATGCATCTATGTGTAACTGGGTCACCAGGCTGTACAGCAGAAAATTGACAGACCACTGTAAACCAGCTATAGTGGAAAAAAATAATAATAATTACATAAAATAAAATAAAATAAAACAAAAAGGATAGCTCCTAAGTTTGGGACTTGTTCAATTCAGAAGATAATGATATGAGGAGCTAAGTACATGGGAGAAAACTCCAAGACTTCTATTTTAGACATAAATTAGAAATTCCAAATCAACATCCAAAGATACCATGAAGGTAAAGTATAGAGGAAGTCTGGAGCTCAGAATCTGGCCCACCAAGTGTTTCCGAGTCTTTCTACCACTCAGATGTGATCGTGGGATTCTCTGAGCTCTCACCAAGTTTGTATCTTTGTTTTGCCATTTATCACATAAAAGCTTTTGAAAAATACTCTGGTACTCATGGAAATTTCTCTTTGAATCATGTCAAAATACACAGCCAAACAAAAGACACTAAAGCTCCTCTGGCCTAATCTCACAAATTACTCTTTACCTATAAGCACTCAGGAGATATGCGTCATACTTAGCCAGTTATTTAATTGCCATATCCCTCTGTTAGATAAAGCTAAGTGTTGTCCGTATTTATATTTCTTGTAACTCCAAAGACAATGATTTGCACTGACATTTTAACAGTACAATTACTGATATACATGAATATCTGCCCCCCAAAAGACTATTTTGTGAAATAATTATTTTTCTTATGGGGTACTTACCTTTAGATAAACATCAACCATGAATGTTACTCAAGAGAAAGAAATGACTACCAGTTTCTAAAGACATCATGCTGTGTGAAGAAGAAATAAATAACATTCCTGCTAAGGAAGTGACAGAGCCAAAACCCCGTCTGAAGTTATCTAATAAATGATAAGTATCTGTAAAGGACATCAAAAGCAAGAAGCAAATGTTTAAAGTAAATTTTGCGAATTCGTAAAGAGGCTTTAAATTACTGTATGATAGAATTCACTTAACACATTTAAACCATTTTGTTATTTTTACAGACATACCTAAAGAAAAGTTCCATGTATTAAATCCACCTAATTCATGTCAACTGAATAGCAACATTCACTGAAATATTTTGCCATCCTGTACATAACTACGTTAAAAAATAAAACCATTATTTTCCTTTCTCTGTTGTTTTTCGTTTCTTCAGGGGTTTTGTTTTTTTGTTTTTTTTTTGTTTTTTTGAAGCGAAGGATATTTCAGAGTCATTCAAAAGGGTTTACTATTTTAGGATTAATTGTATGATACAGTGCTGAAATTACCAATTGATTTTAAAGACTCTGCTAAAGTGTCTCTCTGTATTTTAAATTATCACCCAAGCTCTAGGAGAAGAGATTGAAAAGGCGATCAAAGCAACCTACTTACCCAACAGTTTATTACTTTTAAAAAATTGCTAGTGTTTGATTTCAGGTGATGTTATGAAATATGACTCCCAAGAAAGATTCATTGTTTTGACATGCTAAAGAGGGCTGCTTAAGCTCAGCACAGTACTGCTGTTTAATATCAGTAACTATCAAACATCTATTATCAATACTTATGGTGTGTCAAACAGCTATACTTGGCTTCCCTGAAATATTTTGAACAGCTTTAATGGAACTATTAGTGCTAGTAATAATTTCCAACATGAATGGATAAAATAGATTTGTGGTTATCATGACTTTTCTAGCAAGAACTGCTCTTCTTATCCAAATGAATCCCCCTTTACAATTTAATCCCTTAAAACAAAAATCTCACATCAGCATCTATCAGTACTGTTTCTTTACATCAACTGTGAGCACTAAGATATGAGAAGTGCTCCTTTGCATATAATAAACTTATCTCCCCACTGTGATCTGAGTCCCTGTGCAACACAGTCCTTGTGTCCAGCTGGATATCTGCTCACACAGTTACTTATATTCACCATGTTTAGAGATAAGAGAGAGATGCCAGAATTGAATTATTACCTAGTTATTGATAACAATGATGATGCTTTAAAATAATTAGTATATGAAAATCACAAAATTATACATATAATATACATATATTATCTCATTCTCTCATCCATTCTGTGGATGAGACACTATCATGTAATTTTTGAAGTGAGAAAACTGTTCAGTGGGCCAGTTACCTCCCTCAAGTCAAACAACTGAAAAGTGGTAAAGCCAACCCCCACCTGGCTTTTTGAATTCACATATTTTTACTACATAACGCCCAATGTTCAGACCAAGCTCAATTTATAACATTGATCATGAGAATCAGAAGATGCATATGAAAAATTTGAAACAGCCATTTGAAGAATCCATGTGACTAATAACCTTTCAATTGCCTCAGTAGGAGTACTAAAATTTCTCTGTAAGTTTGCAAAAGATTAATTTTTTTTTCCCTAGGGCCGTACCAGCGGCATATGGAGGTTCCCAGGCTAGGGGTCGAGTTGGAGCTATAGCTGCTTGCCTACACCACAGCCAACATCAATGCCAGATCCAAGCCACGTCTGTGACCTACACCACAGCTCACAGCAACACCGGATCTTCAATCCACTGAGCAAGGCCAGGGACTGAATCTGCATCCTCATGGATACTAGTCAGGTTTGTTACCGCTGAGCCAAGACGGGAACTCCCTATTTCTAGTGTTTTAAACTCAGAATATTTTTTTTCCCTCACTGGACCTAAAAGCTAGAAGAAAGTATACTGAGAATTTGCATTTTGAAGGACTCGGACACTTACAGATATCGTCATGTAACACAAATATACCACAGACCCTTTGACAAACATTAATCTCATGGCTAGAGCTGTGGCTTCTAGAGGTGATAAGAAAGTTTTCATTAAAGGAAGAGAATTGATCGTCTCCCCAAACATATCATACCACTTCCCCAATACAAATAGTGCCCAAGTTCTGTTGCACCCACTGCTACTTATTTTTAATGGAATCCCTTAAAAAATCTCAGGAGTATGTAAGAAGCAAATGTCTTATTTAGAAAAGACATACCGTAAGCAGAACTAGATATTGTCTCTTAGTAAATGTGAAGACTTTTCTCACTTTTTCACGTTCTTCATTCTTAACATATGTTTTTTCACTGTATATATTTTACATGCATTTTTATTGTATCTCAGAGAGGAAGTAGAATTATGATGGTAAAACAGCAAAAGCCACAAAAAATTGCAGAGTTTAAAAACACATAATATTAAAAATGAGAGAAAGTGAATTCACAAAAGTGCCCTCTCATTTAAATTAGTACTTTTCACTGGAGCAGATCTGTAAGTAATTCCAGAAAATAGAAGAATGTGTGGCTGAATCTGCTTTAGTAAAAACTTTGATGATAACTAAGTATCAATCCGTGTGACTAAGCAGACTGACAGTCTGGAGTTTGTAAATAGAAGATAAAACTCAAAAACATGTCTCTGAGGGAATCTTATTCAGGAAGAATCAATGCAACATAAAGATTTAAAAGATAAGATGCAAGAACAATCTCTTTTTCTCGTAAGAGATGAATTCAGCAATTTTAAGAATGTGCTGGACTTAAATAAGTGTTAAAGTGCTGACGCTGCCAGAGCTAAGGCTTGGTCAGACAGATGTGTTACAAAATTTTGGCTTTTTCTTACGAAGGAAGTATATTTGCATATATGTATATATTTTATATATCCATCATATATGAATATTAAGAGATTAACAGTGTTTGCTTCAAATTAAAGAATGAATATTGGCTGAATATTTCACATAAAATTATTTTAGAATAATGTATACTATTATAATATTTATATATGTATTTCTACATGTATTCTGATGTGTGTGTGTGTGTGTGTAGGTATATATGTAGAGAGATTGAGAATGATACATTTACCACAACCCTTCATGTAACTCGGCCACTTCTGTATATGACAATTCCTTGTGATGCCTATATTTTATCACCAGTCAGCATCCTCAAAATGAATGAACTCCATTTGGAGGTTCTTTTTTAAGTCATTTTTCCTATGCTTATAGGGCTTATTGTATCACTATGAATTTGGTTTTTATGCCTCCATCATAGTTACATGATCTATCTCGCTAGGAAAAATCTTTTTCACAAAGGTGGCTAGCCTATTAAAATTGTGAGAATGAATATTTTTTAAGGACATTCTGCATACAATGACTAAATTCCGGGGAGTGGTAGAATTTGGTTAACAGAGGTAAAATGCATATTGAGCTCTCTCTTCTGAATTTTCTTATGTCTTAAACCCTTTTGCTTTTACATGAGTATCAGACTAGCCACTGAAAAGTGTGATTTCATTTATAGTCATATCACAGAATAAGATTACTTTCGTTGACTATGAGATTAGATCCTTCCCCATAAATGTGTATTTTATAGCTACTGTTAGGTGTATGCAATCACAGCTTAAAACTGGAAGCAAACACACAGAAATCATCCAGTTGATTCAGGCTAGAGGCTCTTAGGCAAGTCACTCTTCATTTGCCCGAGTCAAGATAAGCAGTGTTAACACTCTCATTATTCATCAATAAAACAAGAAGGATGAAAAGAATGGGAGGGCACCAAATGTGATAAATGCTAAATAAAATGTTTGGAAAAAGTGAATGTAGCAGTCAGGTGGAGATTAAAATACAACATATCCTCAGGTCACTCAGTTAAAAGGCTGAATACATTCATCAGGGAATTCTATGGTGTTTGGTGAACATGTTAATTATAGACATAAGGGAATCCTGACACACATAATATAAACACTCAGCCCTATCATATATCATCACCAAGTATTATAAACTATCCCCAGGAAAACCATGTTTCTTTTTCAGCATAAAAAATGTGTGAAATTTGGGGTCATGGTACCAGCCCGATGTGGAGAATTTTTAACCTCGTTGTACTCTTGTCAAGCACAGCTTGCAATAAATATTGAGATGAAAAATTCAATCAAGAAAATACACCTTTATTCATAAGCTAAACTATCTAAGAAAAAGTAACACAGCTGGTTTCTTCAGCAAACGAAGAAGCAGGACAATCTCTCAAAAATGCAAGGTTAGTTCTTCTGGAATTTAGCTAACAAAGTCGCAGCAGTGTTTTAGACAAAGGAAAATATGAATATAGTGAGCGAATGTATGGACTTGCAACATATAATACACTGAACTTAGTGAACGGGAATATGATAATATAATAGTTTTAATACTATAGACTCACCAATAGAAATCTAAACTACATGCAGACCACCCACCAACCTTTGCCTGCCCACTGAAAAATAAGCTAACCTCAGTAGAACTGAAAAGAGAATAGAAGAAAAATAAGTAACCACAGGCTTCCTTTTTGGCACATTTAATAATGTAAGCAGGGGGACATTACCAAAACTTTAAGTCAGAGAAGCACGCAAGACCATTAAGTATTAATAACTGGGAGTTTCTGTCATGGCTCAGTGGAAACGAATCTGACTAGCATCCACGAGGAGCCAGGTTCAATCCCCAGCCTTGCTTAGTGGATTAAGGAACCGGCATTGCCATGAGCTGTGGTGTAGGTCACAAATATGGCTCAGATTCCGTATTGCTGTGGCTGTGGCATAGGTCAGCAGCTACCCCTCCGATTCAACCCCTAGCCTGGGAACCTCCATATGCCATGGGTGCAGCCCTAAAAGACCAAAAAAAAAAAAAAAAACCCCAACAGATCATCCCAATACACTGAAAAACTGTGGGTGCTGTGCAGACCGTGATAAACAAACCAGAATTCACACATAAATAAGACTCATAAAGAATGGCCAACCAGCTGACAAATTACATGTGAAATTTGAATTTAAAAATAACCTCAGCCATAAGTCTGATTTCACACTTTTATCCAGCAATGAAGAGTCAAGCATTTCAATTTTAGATACAAAATCTACATCTCAAAAATGGTAGCAATGTATAGAGGCATGTTTGCTACAAAGCTATTAAAACTTCAACATCCTGTAACTTTACTAGCCCCCATCAGGACCCTGAAGGTTACATGGTTTTGCAAAATATTCTAAAGTTAAATATTTTAGCTGAACTTTGTTAAGAAATATGTTTTCCTCTACTTCAACTTTTTCTCTATTTGCATCCCCTCATTTGAGGTGGCAACAGAGTAGCCAAAGACGTTTCTGAGATCCAACTAGATGGAAATTATTTGGATAAACATTAGCTTAGATTTCCTGGAGTATAGTTTAGGGATTTGTAGTTATTTCTGGTGCTATATAGCTCAAGACTTCTGATTTGGACACAAACAAAGGCCAATTTTATAGTTAAGTCATTGATGGCCACAGAATGGCTTCCAGAGTCCTACCAACCACTGACATGGCCAGAGACAATACAATGATATGAACATGTCTTTGAAGGCCTAGGCTGGAAGTATATGGAAAATAGAGAAGAAGAAAAAAAAAAAGAAAGGAAGAAAGAAATGAAGCCAGAAACTAGCCTTTGAATAGTTTTCCAATCACCAAACACTCCTAAAGTTGTAAGTGAAGGATCTGTTTCTCATCAATGCCTAGACGAAATAGAAGTTCTCCTTATCAGGAAAGGAATACACTCAATAACATGAACAAAATACTTTCTTTCTTTATGGAAAGTACATTTGAATTTTATCAGAAATCCTGTTTGTAGAACACAAGCCCAATAGTATTGCTTCAGCTGACATGTGTGTGAATGAAATCACCTGCTTTCTGCATGCCAACATATTGGATCATGTCTAAGTATATCTGACTCACTGTGGCCTGATGAATTCTGGAGGGTCCAGATGAAAAGAAACACAAAATTGCTAGAGATGCTGAATGTTAATGTGAAAATACAAGTGTTCAGTGACAAACTGTCTCACATATTCATCGATCAAGCAATGCATGTAGTATCCAAGATTTCGGTCATGGTGTTACATAGCTCAAGACTTCTGATTTGGACACAAAGGCCAATTTTTCAGTCATCCTTAAATTTATTTATGAAAATAAGCAAGAATATTATGATTAAAAGTCAGTAGGAGATGAAGCAAAATGATAAGGTAAGAAAAACAGCAGAATTTATTCTGATATTGAGAAGTAAATTATGACACAGAATTAGACCATGCTAAAAGCAAAAATTCTTTTAAAGGAACAGATACATTTCAAAAAGAAGTAATGAATTGACTTAGATTATTGGAATTCCAATTGCTGAAGAAGAGTAAACCTTATAAATACATTGGTAAAGGCACAGCTTTTCCTGATTTGATACAAAACACAAAACTCATAATAAGCCTTCAAGATAAGGACATACTAAAGGAAAAACTGGTCAATTCAAGAGCACTTAAGATTACTTACTGCATCACCTCCTACAGCTCAATACCAAAAAAACAAACAACCCCATCAAAAAATGAGAAGATCTAAACAGACAATTCTCCAAAGAAGACATATGGATGGCCAAAAAACACATGAAAAGATGTCCAACATCACTCATTATTAGAGAAATGCAAATCAAAACCACTATGAGGTACCACCTTACACCAGCCAGAATGGCCATCATCAAAAAGTGCTGGAGAGGGTATGGAGAAAAAGGAACCCTATTACACTGTTGGTGGAAATGGAAATTGGTGCAACCACTGTGAAAAACAGGATGGAGATTCCTCAGAAAACTAAAAACAGAACTACCATTTGATCCAGCCATCCCACTCCTGGGCATCTATCCAGAGAAAATCATGACTCGAAAAGACACATGTACTCCAATGTTCATTGCAGCACTATTTACAATAGCCAAGACATGGAAACAACCTAAATTTCATCAACAGAGGAGTGGATCAAGAAGAGGTGGTACATACACACAATGGAATATTACTCAGCCATTAAAAGGAATGAAATAACGGCAATTGTAGCAACATGGATGGACCTAGAAATTATCACGCTGAGTGAAGCCAGTCAGACAATGAGACACCAACATCAAATGCTATCACTTATATGTGGAATCTAAAAAATGGACACAATGAACTTCTTTGCAGAACAGATACTGACTCACAGACTTTGAAAAATTTATGGTTTCCAAATGAGACAGGTTGGGGAGCAGGGGAATGCACTGAGGGTTTGGGATGGAAATGCCTTAAAATTTGTTTGTGATGATTGTTGTACACCTATAAATGTAACAAAATTCATTAAGTAATAAGAAAAGATTACTTACTGCATAAGTAATTTCAAAACGTCATGAAAATTTCTTTTTAAATTGAATCATGGGGAGTTCCCGTCGTGGCGCAGTGGTTAACGAATCCGACTAGGAACCATGAGGTTGCGGGTTCGGTCCCTGCCCTTGCTCAGTGGGTTAACAATCCGGCGTTGCCGTGAGCTGTGGTGTAGGTTGCAGACGCGGCTCGGATCCAGAGTTGCTGTGGCTCTGGTGTAGGCCGTTGGCTACAGCTCCGATTGGACCCCTAGCCTGGGAACCTCCATATGCCGCAGGAGTGGCCCAAGAAATAGCAAAAAGACAAAAAATAAATAAATAAATAAATTGAATCATAACTGATTTACAATGTTGTATTAGTTCCAGGTGTACAGCAGTGACTCAGTTTTATACACACACACACATACGTATACATATATACTCTTTTTCAAATTCTTTTCTGTTAGAGGTTATTATAAGGTGTTGAATATAGTTCCCTGTATGATATAGTAGGTCTCTGTTACTTATCTATTTTATATTTAGTAGTGTGTTTCTGCTAATCCCAAACTCCCCCACTTTCCCCTTTGGTAACCATAAGTTTGTTTTCAATATCTATGAGTCTATTTCGGTTTTATAAATAGGTTCATTTGTATCATTTTTTTTTAAGATTCTACATATAAGTGATATCATATGGTATTTATCTTTCTCTGACTCACTTCACTTACTATGATAATCTCTAAGTCCAACCATGTTGCTGAAAAGCCATGAAATCTTTGGTCCATACATGAAAGAAAGTTGATAGTCTTCCCAAATTTGAAAATAAGCCTAAAATATTTACTTGGCATTATTTTACTTCACTGCACATTATTGTGAAGCTGAAAGTCTTCAGATCCATCAATTTAAAATAAATTTAAAAAAAACAGGAAAGTCCATTGACTACTCTAGAAGGTAGACTGAATTATTGTTCTACATAAAGAAATAATAAGATCTCCATCATATGAAGAGGCCATTAAAAGATTAATGTAGGTTATATTTTGTAACTGACTGTTGTTTGTATACAGGAAGGCTATTTATTTATTCATTCATTTTATCTTAATTTTTTATCCATTACTTTCTCTAATTATTGTGTCAGCTGATACTTCCATAGCAATGTTAAATAATCATGCCACATATTCTTTTTCTTAATTTCAAGAAAAAAGATTATGTAGGGTATTTCCTACAAAAAAATTCAGGGTAAAAGGTATTATAGAATTTGTTAGGCAGTTAATTAATAAAAATACTACATTTTATATGGATTTTGACATTTATTATACTTTTTAGCTATTTAAAAAATTTTTACTTCTTGATATATCTTTATTCTAAATAGTCACTCACTTCTGAATCTAATTTTATGGTTTTAATGCTATATTGTTTTTCATAAGGAGGGCTCTAAAATTGTATAATTTAGGTTTCACATGTCATTAAAAACTAGATTCACACCCACAAAACCCTAGATTTGACATTATAAGATTTGGTTTAATTCTCAATTCAGAAATTTCCAGGAGGGTTATATTACGCTATCACTTAGGACAACAAGAATATCTCTGTCATATACTGTTACAAAATGTAAGTGAAATACAGGTACTATAATGTAAATGTGTAACACACTATAATGTAAAGATGTAATTCTTACTTTCATGCAACTGAATTGCTTTAAAATGATGATTGTTTTTGTTTTCATGGGACATGAAACTGTATCTATAGTAGGGGACAATCAAGAAAAATTGACCTAAACCACATGATTTAACTTAAGTATATGGAAGACTTTCCAAAGAGTGGAAAATTTTAAATGTAGCCATGAACTACTAAGGGAAATTACAAGGCTATCACATAATCTCTTGAAATTAAATCTCTGAAAACTCAAAGTAAATGGTTCAAAATCTTCAAGATATAAATGAGTCTGAAATTTCACTAAAAAAAAAAGGGTAATACTTATTTTAAGGACATTCATGTATTTTTCTTACTGTCAAAGTAATACAAGGCCTTTTTGGGGAAATTATCAAATAATAAAAGATAAGATCATTATCATCTACAAGTCTGTGATTTTAAGTTCTCTAAAGAGAAGATACATACATGTTAACAACTCTCAAAGTATAAATCAAAAATCAACTCATGATCTCACCATGCAAAATACCAGTCCTACACCCTGCTTCCCTACACAGTCCCCCCTCTGTTATCTGTATCTGTTTCTCCTGTGTCACCCACCTCTTGTCTCATTATTGTCCAGTTCTATTCCTTTATCCTAGCCTCTTCATCTGCTTTCTATCACAAACATATTTAATTCTTGCCTTTAGGTCATTCCTTATGAAATCCTCACCCTGCACGTGTTTCCTGAGGTGTAGAAATCCGATAGCCTCCATTACAATGTGAAAATAAAATTTTACACGTATACCTGTTGTCACATAACTTGGTAATTGTTTTATATTATCTTCTGTATGCATATTCATTTTCTAACTAGCCTGTAAAATTATTTCAGATAAAGAGTGTGTAAAACAGTAGTAGATTCAACTACAACTTATACTAAAATCTAACTTCACAATGGCCATAATAAAAAACTTGCTTCTTATATATATGAATTCTGGGGGTAAGGGGACTGGTCTAATGACTCTGCCTCACAAAGTTCTCAGGGACCCAGCTTGAAAAGTCGCTACATCACCTGACTCCAGGGGGCACATTCATAAAGGCTACATGGTGAATTGGTGCCCAATGGAGTTGTGCTACAATGCAGCTCTCTGGGGCTCCTCCAGCCACTGCTCTAACACTCTTAGGGGTAGCTTCATGCTTCTGGTCCAAGATGGTCTAAACCCATACTTCGGGCAGCAAAATGAGAGAAAAGAAAAGAAGAAGAGGACAAAGGCAATGTTCATGTCTTAAATTTCTTCCCCAGAAGCTGCCACAGAACATGTCCGCTTTCAGCCCAATGGCTAGAGTACATGACATCCACAAGCTCACACCTATCTGAGAGGGGACCTGGGAACTGCATGTGTCTGCCAAGCCCTGGATCACTACAGGGAGAGAGAAATGGGAGCAGATAAGAAAACTGAAAATAAAGTGAAGCTTCCGTTATGAGGAAGAGGACAAAGGAAAAGAAATTTCAAAACTGGCAAAGTTTGTCTATTTTTTTTAGACTATAGTCAATACACAGGCTTATTGGAAATTAAAATTTTGTGTGACATATGCAAGTGCACAATGAATAGAAAACGTGTATTTCCGTATCTCTTCAGAAAAAAAAATTTAAGACATTTCTAACTTTTTGGTAAAGTACATTTGAAAAGTAGAAGATATGATTCTGAGAGAAAATGCGCATGTTTTTTAATTTCCAATATGTCAGTCTTATTTTCTGTGGCCTACATGCTCCATACGTGCCAGATACTACTTGCAAATCAAGGATTTCTAAATTTAACATGATTAAAAATGTGTATTTCTCCAGTATGTCAACTATGAAACTTCTCTTGGAAGGTGGTGGTGGGAAGAGGAAAATGGGCAGTAAAGGGTGAAAGGATGAGACCTCAAGAATAGTTTTCATTGAAAGAGAGGATTCTGAACAGTGCTGGAGTGTCTCTGACTTTACATCTTACAGCTGGTGTGCAAAACCTCTCTTCTTTCTTCACTAGAACTGGCATAAACATTACATTACTGAAATGACATACCCAAGAGGACATAAAACAAGATGTGTCCTGAGATGTTTTGAAGTTAACCTTAAACTAGAGTATAAAACGGTTTGCTCAAGTTTAAATACGTCAGGGGAAAAAGGAAGGAAAGAATATGAATATAATTTTCTTTGACTTGGAGGGATAAAGCATTTTCTTCTTTCCACTCTACTTCTCTCTTCAATTGCCTAAAAAGGGGGTTAAATCTGAAACTAGATCACAAAAGGAATTTCAGTGATGTTTTACCAGCAAGTGGCCCCGCATGCACCTGTGAGACACCTTTCCTGAGGTTGCAGACCCAAGTGGGACATGTTCATTGCAGCTTAGAACAGATGGAATCGGTACAAGTAAAAAGTAACTTATATAAAGTCAATGAATCTAAACCTGTCTGATGTTGCCCAAGGATAATTTGAAATAGATTCAGATAGTTCCAAACCACAGTATTTGGGCTTTAGCATGATCTTGTCTGGTAACTATTTAAATTTGATAACAGGCCAGATTTCCATTTTTTTTTATCCTTTCTCTCCCCAAATTGATGTAGAAAGCTATGAATTTATCATGCACCAAAATTGTTTCATATCATTCTACCATTTTACACATAGATCATATTTTTAAGAAAATGAAAAAATAATTTCATGTTCATATTTTCCATTTGTAGAACCCATAACAAACACTTAGCTTTCTGATGGTTAACTTTCTACAAGCTTGTTTCAGTTAGCAGAAAGAAATGTGATTCTATCCGGGGCTCACAAAAGCCCCATGCGTGGCACAACACAATTTTGAGAAGAGACAGATGGAAAGAGTTTATTCTCAGTGTGAAAAGCTATAATTTATTCTTTGGTAAATAAATAAATTAAAGACCATTCACATTTGAATTTGCCCAGAAACAAATGTGAAGGGACTTCTCTAGTATACAATGGTAGCTTTAGCATCCTTTTATGTAAACAAGACTTGAGCCACCATTGGCATTGGAATTCGGTGAATAATAAACAGTGAAGGGGCCTGATCCCTACTATTCACCACAGGGAGCCTGCAACAAACTAGTAAATATACGAGAGCCATGCGCCTGGCTCTGGTGAAATAGTTAATATCACATTCACATTGACAGAAATAGAGGACTTTACTCTCAATGGCATCATGTTATATGAAAAGAGATGAAGGGACTGGTAAATACACGTCTTCCCAACTTTATTATAAGGAATTCTATTTCTCTAATCCTTTTATCAATTTTTTAATGTGACATGGTTTCAAAACTCCCCAACATCCTGGTCATTTCTGAGTAAACAGCAGTCTACGTCTCCCTTAAGGAATAATGCCTCAAATTGAGCATCATGAGTTCAGCATGATCTGACCACTGCAGGATAGAGGGTCTAATGCAAACTTTTTATTAATACCGATATCATGGTACCTCTATGTAGAACACTAATAGCAATAACAAAAACAACAGTAATAAACAAAAGGGGAGATAACACACAATTATGTGAACTCACCAGACCATGAGCTCCACCTGTGACGGGACTGCTATCTGATTTTACTACTTCCCCAGCACCTACATTCTGACTGGGAGATAGTACTTAAATGCTCACTGACTGAATTATATATAGGATAATGGGTTTGAGACAAACCCATTACAAGAACAATCCGGATAAAATCATATTAAAATCAGAATTAGTGGTGGTCTGGGAAGAACAGGCTTTCCAAGACAGTAGCAAGCTGAAGGCTGAGAAATTCTGCAGAACACCTGTGCACAGACTCATACCTTCTCAAGGGAGCATGTGGTTGCGCTAACACTGAGCATGGTGCAAGAGCCAGGAAAATCCAATGATTGAAAACATTCCCTGAAACAGACACACCTGGTTTATTATGCGGGCTCTTCAATGGTGAGTATAAAGAAATGAGAAGTGAGCACCGCAGATCTGGCACTTATAATTCATGGTCATTGCCCTGTGAATCAAGGGAAGCTCAGGTGAGCTTTGTCCCATGAATTCTTCCTCTTTGTGAACACTACTTCCAGTAAGAATTCACATCTTTATCTAATTTGCGGGACCTCATTTACCCTTATACTGTTGGCTCTTGCACCAGGAAAATCATATTATGATGGAATTACAATCAAATATTAGCAATTATAATCAATAAAAATCTATTAAACATAACTTATTGAAGTAGAGATTCTGAAATTTAAGTACCTGCAATATTATTATATTTCCCAAAGACAAGTTTAAAGCACAATGACTAAGAATTAGTCACACAAAACAATGAGGGGAAAAGATCAGGCAAATATTTATCAAAATAATGCTTTGATAGAGATATTAAATACAGGAGTTTCCATTGTGGCTCAGCAGAAACAAATCTGACCAGTACTGATGAGGACTCAGGTTTGATCCCTGACCTTGCTCAGTGGAGCTCAGTGCGTTACGGATCCAGCATTGCCGTGAACTGTGGTGTAGGTCACAGACGTGACTTGGTTTCTGTATTACTGTGGCTGTGGTGTAGGCCAACGGCTACAGCTTCAATTTGATCCCTATCCTGGGAACCTCCACATGCTGCAGGTGGGGCCCTTAAAAAAAAAGTAGATGTTAAATTCAAAAAACATTAATAGGAAGAAAAGGTGATATTATTCATTGATAAAAGAAACAACAGCCTGTGAAGCTGTAACAACCGTAATTATAAATGTATCTAAAAATATAGCCTCAAACTCTTTAGGACAAAAACACAAGGAGAAGTTGAAAAATTCATACATGAAATTTTCATATTCTCTTCCCTAACACTGATCAAACATCTAGAATATGAGTAAGGATGTAGAGTTAACACAATCAACAACCCTGATCTAATGCATATATGTAGAATCATGAACCTAATAAATAAAGAATACACTTTTTTCCTTTTTTTGGCTATACCCATGGCATGCAGAAGTTTCCAGGCCAGGGATCAAACCGAGCCACAGCAGTGACAACGATGAATCCTTAAGCACTGGGCCACCAGGAACCTCCTACACATTACTTTGTTGATTGATGTATAGTTAACTTACAACATTATAATAGTTTCAGGGATACGACACCTGTTTCAATATTTTTACAGATTACACACCATAGAAGGTTGTTACAATATTATTTACTATATTTCTCATGCTATGCATTCCATTCCTGTGACATTTATTTATAAATGATACTTCTCACTCGTATTCAAAATTTTGATCATCCCCCTAACATCTCCTTTGGCAACCAGTAGCTTTTTCTCTGCACCTGTGGGTCTGTTTCTGTTTTGATATATTTCTTCATTTGCTTTATTTTTTAGATTCCACATGTAAATGAAAAGATGCAGTATTTGTCTTTCACTGTCTGACTTGTTTCATCTGGCATAATGTCCTTTAGATTAAGATATCATTCTTTCTTGTGGCTGAGTAATACATCATATCTTCTTCATTCACCCATCAATGAACACTTAGGTTACCTCTCATCTTGGCTATTGTAAATGATGCTGCAGTGAACAAAGGCTGCAGGTATTTTTTAAATCAGTGTTTTTGCTTTTTCTTTTAAGGGTAAATACCCAGTAGTGGAATTCCTGGATCATATGGTAATTCGCTTTTTAATTATTTGAGGAACCTCCACGTTATTCTGTATAGTGTCTGCACCAATTTACATTCCCACCAACAGGGCACAAAGGCTATCTTTACTCCACATCTTCACCAACGCTTGTTATTTCTTATTTTCTTGATAACAACCATTTTGACAGGTGTGAGGTGATAGATCTCATTGTGGTTTTGATGTGCATTTCTCTGATAATTAATGATGTTGAGCATATTTTCATGACCCATTAGCAATCTGCATTTCTTCTTTGGAAAAATGTTCATTCAGGCCTTCTGCCCATTTTTTTATCAGATTTTTTTAAAATATTGAGTCGTCTACTTAAAAGAGACACATGCACCCGCATGTTCATTGCAGCACTATTCACAATAGCCAAGACATGGAAACAACCCAAATGTCCATCAACAGATGATTGGATTCGGAAGAGGTGGTATATATACACAATGGAATACTACTCAGCCATAAAAAAGAATGACATAATGCCATTTGCAGCAACATGGATGGAACTAGAGAATCTCATACTGAGTGAAATGAGCCAGAAAGACAAAGACAAATACCATATGATATCACTTATAACTGGAATCTAATATCCAGCACAAATGAATATCTCCATAGAAAAGAAAATCATGGACTTGGAAAATAGACTTGTGGCTGCCGGGATAGGAGAAGGAGAGAGTGGGAGGGATCGGGAGCTTGGGCTTATCAGACACAACTTAGAATAGATGTACAAGGAGATCCTACTGAGTAGCATTGAGAACTACGTCTACATACTCATATTGCAACAGAACAAAGGGTGGGGGGAAAAAAAGTATACATGTAAGGATAACTTGATCCCCTTGCTGTACAGTGGGAAAAAAAAATAAATAATAAAAAGCTTAAAAATATATTGAGTTGTATGAATTATATATTTTTGACATTAACCCCTTATCAAGACATATTATTTGCAAATATCTTTTCCCATTCAATAGGTTTCCTTTATATTTTGTCAATTTCCTCACTGTACAAAAGCTTTTTAGTTTGATGTAGTCCTGTTTGTTTAGTCTTGATTTTGTTGACCTAACCTGGGGAGACGTATCTAAAAAAGTATTGCTAAGACCAATTTCAAAGAGTATATTGCCTACATTATATTCTATGAGTTTTATGGTTTCAGGTCTTAAATATGTCTTTATTCCATTTTTTTATCATGAATGAATGTTGAATTTTGTCAAATGCTTTTTCTCCATCTAGTGAGATAATCATGCAATTTTTATCCTTTGTTTTGTTAATGTGATATATCATGTTGACTGATTTGCAAACAATGAATCTTTCTTGAATCCTCAGGATACATTCCACTTAATCATGATATATGATCCTTTTAATGTATTCTTGATTTGATTTGCTAATGCTTTGTTGAAGATTTCCACATCTATATTCATCAGGGATACTGGCCTATAATTTGCTTTTTTGCTGTGTCTTTGGTTTTGATATCAGGGTAATGCTGGCCTCATAGAATGAATTTGGAAGTGTTCCTTCCTTTTCGATTTTTTAGAATAGTTTGGAAAGTATATGCAATAACTATTACGATATTTGGTAGAATTCCCCTCTAAAGCTGTCTGGTCCTAGACTTCTATTTGTTGGGAGTTTTTGATTACTGATTAAATTTCATTACTTATAATGATTTTCTGTTTCTTCTATTTCAGTCTTGGAAGACTGTATGTCTCTAGGAATTTATTCATTTCTTCTAAGTTATCTACTTTATTGACATATAATTGTTTGTAAGATTCTTTCATGATTGTATTTTTGTGATCCTGTTTGTAGAGACTCATTTCTAAGTTTATTTATTTGGGTCTTCTTTTTTCCCTTGATAAGTCTGACCAATCAATTTTGTTCTTTTTAAAAAAAAAACAAAACAGCTTAGTTTCACTGATCTTTTTAATTCTGGAGGGAGGGTTTTTATTTCCTTTATTTCCACTCCGATCTTTATTATTCCCTTCCTTCTCCTAACTTTGGGCTTACTTTCTTCATTTTATAACTCCTTTATGTGTAAAGTTAGGATGTTTATTTGAAATTTTCTTATTTCTTGAGGTAGGCCTGTATCACTATATATTTCCCTCTTAGAACTGCTTCTGTTGCTTCTCACAGATTTTAAAAACTTGTGTTTGTGTGAAATTAGTCTAGTTTCATTATTTTACATGGAACGGTCTAGTTTTCCCAACGCCACTTATTGCAGAGACTATTCTATTGAACAGTTCTTATTGCACTTATGTTTCTAATTTCATTCATTTCAAAGCATTTTTTAACTTCCTCTTTGATTTCTTTGTTGACTCACTGGTTTTTTAGTAGCATGTATTTGGTCTCCACATGTTTGTATTTTTTCCACTTTTCTTCCTGCAACTGATTTTCAGTTTCATACTGTTGTTGTTGGAAAAGATGCTTGATATGACTTCAATTTTCTTAAATTTATTGAGATGTGTTTTGTGACCTAGCATGTGATCTATCCTGGAGAAAATTCCATGTGCATTTAAAAAAAAATGCGTGATGTGCTAGACTTGGAAAAAGTAAATTTATGCGCATGAGACTTTAAAAGTAGAGTCTTGATTTCCTGTAGCCCTCTTGCTCTCCTAGTCATAAGCCCTGCTAATTTTTAAAATTGTTTAAGGGGACTCATCTTCCCTATGCTGGTCTCCAGGGCTGAGATGCCCAATGTGGAGCTCAAACCTCTCACTTCTTAGAGAGCACCTTTGAATTTGTGATACCCCCTTCCTCTTTGGGGCCCATTCAGGGTTTGGGTCCTGACAAGATTGCTTATCTTCCACTCCTATCCATCTTATTTGTTTGTTTTAATTTATATCCTAAATTGTATAAGAGCTTTTCTGCTGGTCTTCAGGTCATTCATTCTCTGAGAGAGCTGTTCTATATGTAGTTGGAGTTGATCTCACTTCTCCCAAAATACCCATTCTTTGAAGTACATTTGAGTTATTTCAGGAATTGATCATTTAGCAGCCAAAAAGAGAAGACTTAATTAACTCTAAATATCAATATCAAATTCATATACTAATGGGGTCTTGAATATTATTCTAAGGGAAGCCATTGGGGTTTTTTAGCAGAGGAGTGCTATGATCTTTTTAAGTTTTAAGGGTCATTGTAGCTGCTATATTGAAAATAATTGTAGGATTGACAAAGAATCAAAGAAGAAAGCAGAGAAAAAAGATTTCTTGATATATGTGTGATTAAAGAATCCAGAAACAAAAAGTAGTGTAACACTGGGAAAACTAGTCATGAAATAAACATTCACTTTATAGGAATTACACAGAAATATCCATTACATAGAAAAATATAAGTTCTATGTAAAAGAAAATTACAGCCCTGCTCTAAAGTTAATGCATAAATAGAAAAGCAACACATGCAGATTTTCTGAACTATTTTCTTTTAAGAAAAACAAATTTAAGAAAGTTGGAAAAAAGCCAAAACAACAAAAAAAAAACACCATTATGTCAGCCCTGATGAATCAAACTGCCTGGTAGTTTCTGTCACCACTCTCTAACAATCTTTGAAATTTATTGCTATATGAAATTGGGCTCCTTGGGCTCTTGGATATTACAATGGCTTTAGAAGAAAAAAATGACTCACTGTTTACTTACCAACATGAGTTAATTTATCAAAAAAAAAGGTCACTTAACAAGGTAATTTATCATCTTCTACCACATATAATGCTCATATTCCAAGTTCTCCAGAGAAAATACTAAAATTTACCATCTTCTATATAAAAAATTAAATGAATGAGGAAGTGGCCAATGAAGGGTCAGTAAGAGAGAAAATCCCCTTTGTTTAACTACTGGGCTTTATAGAAAGACAGGAATAAGATTTTCTAAAGGACTTGGACCTATTTAATTAAACCTTCTAACGTTGAAACTTCTCATTCTACTTCTTGCCTTTCCTTGTAAGAAGCTGCATGTTGGTGAACTTAAAATCACTTAGATTTACAACAATTTTTTAAATTGTAAAGCAATTAAGAATAAAATTTAACCACCTTTTACGTTTGCATCTTTTTTGTCCCCCATAAGGGCATATATACACACATTCGCACTACAGATTTCTAATTTTCTTATTCTAAGTCTAATCCCCACCCATCCACTACATAAAAAGTTTGTTGTTAATAATTACAGCTATTTTCCTTACTCTCTTAATATTTCACGATTTCCTTATGAAGGTCTTAAGAAGGAAAATGTAATTTCTTCTACCATGTGGTCATTTAATGTAATTTGGGATTGTTGATCTTTCCCTCACCTCTCTTATGCCATAGCATCTTGATGGTAAAACACTACCATTAAATTAAAAATTATATGTGCTCTTTAAATTATCTTATGGTATCAACTCAAAAATATTCCATAGGAAAAAAAATCTGACCATTAAACTGTTTGTTGAATAACATGCCTATAAAAAAATTTAGATTTAAGCTGATAGTTATATAGAATGAAAGAAAAGTTTGGATGATCTTTGAGATTACTTATCTCGACAAAGTTTGTCATGCTCAATAAGTTCCAAATGACAGTGTGGGAACATGTGAAATCAAAATTAGACTGCTGGAGAAATCTGAGAGGAGATATAGAAAATCAGAACATGCTATGCATAATTCCCACTTAAGTCTTAGACTATCATTTTCCTTATCAGTCACCTGATACCTTCTTCTCAGATATTCCACTCCTAAATTGTGTGTGTTCTTAAAATTAATAAACCATCTAATAAACTTAATAAATTACTTTAAGCCTAAATATTGGGAACCAAAGTATCTACAGACATTAAATTTATGAAAAAATGATACCTAAAGTTTCAAAATACCTTAAATTATAATGCAAGTCATTTTCAGTTGAATTTTGCTTAAAGAAAAAGAGTTTTCTAAAAAGGAATGATAATTAAACGTATTTAACTGACATTTCATGTCTCTTTTTATATGTTTATAAATCAAATGAAATGCCCAAATTATATTTAAACAGATGTATTGTATTCATGTATTCAACAACCATTAATTAGATTTTACCAAGTACAAAGCTCTAGGCTAAGACTTGTATGGCAATATAAGGGTAAATAAACTAACATATCTTTACTCAAAAACATTACAACAAATAGAGTTGTAAACACAAGTAAATATTTTAACATGGAAGGTGTTAAACCTGCCATAGGTGATATTGATATTAGTGTGATAGTTCATTTTTTCATTGTCATTCACAAGTAATAAAGGAATTCTCTCTGAAAAAACCTGACTCTCTTCTAGGTATGATGGATCTTTATCTGGTCAAGACCAATAATGAGAAAATTAATGACTTCACATCATTATTTCAAATAATAAGTGCAATGATTAAAGCAAGGCTCTAGTAGAAATGATGATAAGTTGGTTTAGTTTACTATTATGATGACCTATAGACCTGGTTTACTATTATGATGACCTATAGACCTGGTTATGATCCACTATTTACTATTATGATGACCTATAGACCTGGTTATGATCCACTTCCTTCTATAAGAAGAGAAACTGGAGTTCCCGTTGTGGCTCAGTGCTAACAAACCCAACTAGTATCCATGAGGTTGTGGGTCCAATCCCTGGCCCCGTTCCAGTGGGCTAAGGATCTAGCTTTGCCATGAGATGAGGTGTAAGTTGCAGACATGGCTCAGATCTGGCATTAGCTTTGACTATGCTGTAGGTTGGCAGCTACAGCTCTGATTTAACACCTAGCCCAGAAATTCCCATATGTCATGGGTATGGCCCTAAAAAGAAAAGGAGAAGAGAAACTATTTTGGTTTACATTTTGTAGGGATCAGCCATTCAAAGCCTTATTCCTTCTATGAAATCATATTTATGGCATTGTTACCATACAGACTATAATGTGTTTATCAACATACATCATGCAACTATTTTAGAGCAAAGAATACAGCTATAGATATATATGATCATTTCTAGTTTCATCTTTTTCTGATACCTCATAAAATATGATTGTTCAAATATGTTCCCAACAAAAAAAAAGGGGTGGGGGAATTCCTTTAGAGCACACCAAGTAAAGTATCCAGCATTGTCACTGCTTGGCTTGGGTCACTGCTGTGGCATGGGTGTGATCACTGGTCTGGGAACTTCCACATGCCACAGGCATGGCCAAAAATATATAGATATATGTATTACCAAACATCTAGATTACCCAATTTCTGACTCTATGCACATGCCATGTTCACATTTAATTCATTCAAAACAAAAGACATTTTTAAATGTGCAATATTGTGTGGCTTGAGAAGTCCCAGTAGATGGCTAAACACTAGCTTTTTTGGCAGTAGTTCTCTCCTCATTTAGACCTAAGAGCGTCTCACAAAGCTTCTTGCCTCCTAGGACTCGTGAAAAGGTAATGAAAATCATGGCTATGATTTCTGCACAAATAACTCAATTTGAAGTTAATAAAGAAATCTGAATAAAGAAAATTGCCAGTGCAGCTATTATTATTAGAAGTAATTCCACACTTCAGAAAAGCTGCACTTACCACAATTTTAACTCTCTTGGTGCAACACATGCCCAATTATTGCAATTCCAGACACACTGCTTATATCTATAGTTATTCCTCAGTAACCCCATGGGATTGGCTCCAGGAGCCCCTCAAAGATAGCAAAATCTGCAGATGTTCAAGTCTCCTATAAAATAATGTAGTATTTGAGTAAAACCCAGACCTATCCTCCTGTATACTTTAAACCATTTCTAGATTACTTGTAACAAAGATTACAATGTAAATGCTATGTGAATATTTATAAATACAATGTAAACACTATGTAAATCATTACCGGCACAAAGTAAATTCAAGTTTTGCTTTTTGAAACTTTGCAAATTTTTTTTTCAAATATTTTCAATCTGAGGTTGGTTGCGTCCACAGATGTGGAATTGAGAGATAACAGAGAACCAACTGTATATGGCATTTCAATTATTCTTCCCAACTAATTAATAAGATAAATAAGAGTAATTATTATTATCCCTATTTTCTCCAGAAGAGTACACCAAAACTTAAGCAGGATAACACAAATAACTGTCGATTAAGAACCCTAAACTAGGTTTGTTTGTTTTTGGGGTTTTTTGTTTGTTTTTTGGTCTTTTCTAAGGCCACACCTGTGGCATATGGCGGTTCCCAGGCTAGGGGTCTAATCTGAGCTGCAGCTGCTGGCCTACACCACAGCCACAGCAATGCCAGATCCGAGCTGCGTCTGCAACCTTCACCACAGCTCACAGCAACGCTGGATCCTTAACCCACTGAACGAGGCCAGGGATGGAAACCGCAACCTCATGGTTCTTAGTCGGATTTGTTAACCACTGAGCCACGACGGGAACTCCGAAAACCCTAAACTAGGTTTTTAATTCTCAGTTGAATGTTCCTTCCACAATATTATAAAGCCTTTGCAATGGTAAACTTGATATAGTAGAAGAGTAGTTACTTTCACTTGAATGTAAACTGTACATGGGCAGAAAAACTAGGGAATTTTTACATATAGAATAAAATGGTAAAATGTATAGCACAAAGATTTTTAATAATGCATTAGTACTAAAATCTTGAATTCATACTGATAAACTGTTTATTTTTCATATAAAAGGGAAGTCACAAGGACGTTCAGAACTATTTCCCTCTCTGATAAAATTTCACAAAGATTCTAAGATTTTATAATCTCGCTTAATAGTCTTAAATTAGAACTCCTTTTTGATTAGTAAGTGTTTGTATTTATTTTACATAATATCTCATTTGATCTATGAAAAGCTCCATGAATTAGAAAAATATTATCTCTTACATATAACTTTCGACATAGAAAGATGAAGTGATGGGCCTCTAGGCCAGCATTATTTTCATGACATTTTTCTCAGAATGACTTTTTTTGCTAGTGATGAGACCAAAACCTCATCACATTTAATTGAGACAATTTAATCAACTCTGAAAAAGAGTAAGGCCAAAGAGTAGCCATTGGCAAAGGGAAGCAATATGCCAGGAAATTCCAAAAGTAAAATAAACTTCTTTAATTTTTCGGCCACCATGATTGAGTTATGCCCCCCCAAAACAAATAGTTTGATAATATCTCATATCCATCCATCTCTACTAGAAGGGGCTACTTCTTATCTGTTGCTATATCTATAGGACCATCATAAAGTCTGGCAATTACTCTTGGTGGATAAATCAATAAATTACCCATAAAATTTTTATTTAAAAAAATTTTAACTAATGAAAAATCTTCAGGTGGAGATTATTAATCAATCTGACCAAATAATCAAATGACTTAATTTAGCTGCCTAAGGTAGACATACTGTATCTTACCATTTTTAACCTTCATATTTTCAAAATAATGTAAACCAAGTTTTTTTAGTGTTTAATAATAATTTTAAATATGCATTTTATTTTGAGCCTTCTCATCATTAAAATATCTCAAAATTTCTATACTCCATTGAGACCATATTGATTTCTCAGAGAGCAGAAATTAGGATTTCTGTCATTGTATATGAGAAAAATAAATGAAAAATTGCTGATTTTCAACTGGGATGAAAGAAGAAAGAACATGTGACCATAGCTTTTATAAATAACTCTTTTCTTAACAGTTGAATAAGCTGTTAGAACCTGTCTCATTCATAATCACTGAGTGATTCTTCAACCTCAAACACTGTTAAGATGGTCAGCAAGTTCAAGACCTAATCATTTTCCTTCAAAGACAGCTTTGTAGGATAAATGTGAAAGGGAAAGAAATGTGATATGCAACTTGAATTCCATTTGGGTTTAAATTAAGATAGACTATATATTAAAAAGTCACTGTAAAGCTTAAAAGAACAAATGAACTTGTGGTTTGCCTTCCAGGACTTTCTTCCTAATCTACAATTAACGATGTAAAAATATCAGTGTGACAGTGACAATGGCCAATGACTGAGCTAGGTTTTGAACAATTGCTGAAAGTCTAGGGCAGGATTTCTCTAAATAATATGTCACAGTGAAATATTTGCAGTGCAAACTTTTCCAACGTTCCACCCCCAATTCCTTCAGTTACTGAGAGAAGACATGTCCAGGTGTCTAAGGATCTAGAAAGAGCTGCCCATGAACTCATGGATGATCTAGCAAGGCAGTGAGCATGGAACAAGGACATTTTAGCATGCTAGCAGAACATCTGAGTGGGACAGACAAGGACAGAGCCATCCTACTTGGGCAGCTGCTCAGAATTATCTAATCTGTACGGTAGGACCTGCAGTCTTTAGAGAGAATACACATGTGAGTTTTGCTGAAAGTCAGGATAATATTAGTGAAATAAGCCTCTTCATTGTTTTTTTCAAAGAATCCAAAGACTTAAAGAAAGGATCTGAAGAGTAACAGTGCTCCTGCTGACACGTGGTTGCTGACTGTTTTATGTTCTGTTTCTAATGATAATAATTGAATGCGAAATGCATTTTTATAGAAGTTCTTCATAGAATAACATCTTCCAAGTTAAAGGCTGAAAGAAAAAGATGTAAAACTCTGTGAGTGGTATTAACTCCACAGATAATTGGGTAAAAAAAGAAGGCAGACCAGAGCAGATGTTCTGAACAATTTAAAAGCAAATAATAACGTAAATCACCTAATTCTGGAGCCATTTTCCTTTGGTAGATATGAGAGTACTAATCAAGAAGATTATAAAAGCGATTGAGGAAAAACAATAGTTTTCAAAGTTTTTAGACAATCCTAATTACGTCAGTTATCCTGAAGTGATGACAGGCAAATTTACAGATGATTTAATAGTACACAATATATATCATAAATGAGATTTTTTTTTTCTACCTACCATGATTTATACCTTTTTAGGGGTCTAACATTTCAATGAAACCATGGCCCCCAAAAGAGAGATACTGGGAAGTATCTAGGCACTCATTAAAAAAAAAAAAAAAAAAAAAAAAAACAGCACCACAGTCAAGAGAGAATCAACCAGCCATCCATCTCTCTGTGTTTGACTAACTGCCTGCTTCTCTCTCAAATACTTATCTACTGGAGCACCACCCTTTTCCTCAGATGTTGAAAAGCCAGTTAATGCATAGCTTTAATTTAGCATTTCCACATGTTCTTAAGGTCTTGTATTTCCTCTTTTGAATAGAAACATAGATAGACAGAGTGGCAGGCACACCCTTTCCAGGGTCTTGAAAAGATATTTAGAACAGCAGTTACCACAAGAAACTATGTTTTCTTTAGATTTTGCTGAAATGAAAATAAAAAAGAGGAAAAAAAAAAGGACAACACAGTAAAAATTAAAATAACATTATCCCTTTTTTGTAATTTGTGCTTTCTTCATTGTTAAAATGCCCTTGAAAGAATTAAAAGGTGTTAATAAAGGATCGTAGTTGTTTAACTCTGTTCTTTATCTTGATAAAATAAAAATGCCTGACACCCTTCCCCCAGCTTTGTTTTATTTTTTTACTAGTCTCTAAAAGCCCAAAGTCTTGAAACAACTGGTTTAGGATTTCAAAGGGAACTAAATGGCTTGCCTTTGAAAACCATATTTAATTCATATTATTCTTTTAGAAAAGATGAGTTTTTTCTGTCCATAGTCTATATACCTTTCAAGTAATGAAAAGACCCTCACCTGTGTTTGTGAGATGGTTTCTGAGTCTTATATCCACGCGTATTTTTGTCTGTCTCTATTTCTCATTTCTCCCCATGACTCAAGCATCTACCCTTCTTTTCATAGACTATGACTAAAACAACTTTGTCTGAAATTCTGAAGCTGGAATTTTCTTGCTTAAAACAGCTAAATGTACTGATGACAAAAGAAGGCGAGCATAGCTTAAATCAAATACACTTTAAATCCAGTTCTTACTAATAATTAGCACTGAAGTCAGAGTTTGAACTAAGACAAGTGCATGCAGCAGAAGTGAATGTGAGTTACAGCCACCATAAAGCAGAGTTTCCATGGATATGGGACCATCATTCCCAGTAAGAAATCTTTCCTATTAGTCCCCAGGAAGTACATTCTCAGGGACAAAACCAAAATCCGCAACTGAAGCTAAAGTCTCACAAAACAATACTTACCTTATTTAGTGCAATGCACAGTCACATTTTATTTTTATTCTATCATTTTTAAGCTGACTATATTTGCTGGATTAACTGACCCACTGAAGTGTCACAGCTCACAGTTTGAAAACTGTTCCATAAAATATGCCTTATAATGTTGCTGTTGAATTGCATAGCAATATCAAGCTCAAAAAATTAATTTCCCTTAAAGCAATGTAATATAAGAAACCTAGCCTTATCAAATAATTTTTGAGTGTTGCCAATGAATTCTTGAAGGAAAGAAACAAATATTTTTATTTCACTTTTCTCAGTTTCCCTTTAATCTGATCGTATTGGATCTATCTCAACACTTTGGTTTTTTTTCCAGATAAATTCTTCTAAACTAGAAAGAGAACAGGAGAGGAAAGAAATAAAAATGTCATTTTTTAAGTAAATTTTGAGGATCCTAATTTTAGCAATGATAGTTACTCAAACATTAACTTAAGATTCTTAATTATAGGAGTTCCCATTGTAGCACAGAGGAAACAAATCTGACTAGTATCCATGAGGATGCAGGTTGGATCCCTGGCCTCGCTCAGTGGGTCAGGGATCCTCTGTGGCCCTGAGCTGTGGTGTAGGTCACCAATGGCTGGGATCCTGCATTGCTGTTGCTGTGGATGTGATTTAGGCTAGCAGAGGTAGCTCCGATTTGATTCGACCCCTACCTAGCCTGGGAACTTCCGTATGCCACGTGTGCAGCCCTAAAAAGAAAAAAGAAAAAAAAATTCTTACTTATATGCATGAAATTCTGAGCAGATATTTTTAAAATCACTGAAGAAACGGCAGTTACCTTAAATTGCCTATTTTAAATTTCTGTAACATAAATACTTTGCAATGTTTTCTGATTTCTTTTCAAATAAATAAGAGGTAGGTGAAAATTTTAATTGGTAAATTCATTGGTTATGATCCCTGGACACACTACACTTGCTACGATAAGGAGACCAGGCTTAGGAATCCAAACAAGTAGTTCAAGTCCTGGTTCCAACCTTTTCACCACTGTGTCATTTTTAAAATTTCTTCTAAAATTTCCTCCTCTGAAAAACAGAACAATCATCACACCTGCCGCACGAGCTGTTGACAGGGACAAATTTGATAGAGTAAACAAAAATCAAAGTGCTATTAAATTGTTTGTTATTACTATAGATTTCAGGGGATGATCTGTTTATTTCATGCCTGGGGAAAAAATAAAATTATACTTGCTGACCATTTTAATTGATTTCCATGCATGACTCTATCTTATGATTCAGTTAATGCATGTAAGTAGAGAAAAAGAGTCTTTTTAAGACAAGGAAATTATAGAGAAAAAATTAATAATAGTTGAAGTTAGAAGGATATCAAATTCTATACCTCCTAAAATCTTTAGCTGTTTGAACATGACCATCAAGTGATTGTTTCTGAGAGAAGCTCCCATACTTTGAGGATTAAAATAACAGCTCCCCCTGTCTCCCTTAAATTAATAACGATGTAGAAAATCCAGTCTGTGGACTCTGTTTTGTAGTACACCAGGCCCAGAGGTTAAATCCAGCCCACTGACTATTTATCTACAGCTTGTGGGCTAATAATGCTTTTTGTGTTTCCCTCTTTTTGTTTTTTTTTTGTTTTTCTGTTTTTTTTTTTTTTTTGGTCTTTTTAGGGCCATGCCTGGAGCATATGGAGGTTCCCAGGCTAGGGGTCAAATCAGATCTGTAGGTGCCAGCCTTCGCCACAGCCACAGCAATGCAGGATCCTTAACCCACCGAGCGAGGCCAGGGATTGAACCCACATCTTCATGGATGCTAGTCATGTTGTGTTTGTTAACTGTTGAGCCACGACGAGAACTCCTACATTTCTAAATGGTTGGAGAAAAAATTGGAAGAAAACATTTTGTGACAGTGAAAATCATATGAAACTCAAACTTCAGTGTCCATAAATAAAGCTTAATTTGAGCACAGTGTAGGTCACTCATTAATGTATTTTCTATGGCTGCTTTCCTCCTACAATAGTAGAGTTTAATAGCTGCAATAGAGACCACATGGTTTCCAAAGCCAACAATTAAATATTTATTATTTGGTTCTTTAGAATTTGCCCACCTTACACTACACAATATAAAGATACTCAGGTATAAAATGTAAATGATGCTTATTAGCTCCATAATTACTCCAATATAATTATTTTAAAAATATAGCAAAAATGATTCTTAACCGCAATAAGTGCATTTTATATTTGATATAAAGAGTACGCATCTTTCAACATAAACTATATGACCTGTTTCTGAACGGTGACATTGTGCTTCAAAACCCAGTAAAGGGAAACAAATGGTTTTTTAGTCACTAATAGTTTACATATAACACACATCCAGGCAATGAGATTAAATATTACTACTGTAAGAGAACAGAAGCCAGCTTAAGATAAACCCCCAAACACCATCTTCCACAGGCCTTCCATCTATCATCATAAATGAAAATTCAGCATTATCAAAAATCAAACTTTAATTCTGATCAAGTAGGTTTTTATTGAACTCCCAGGACTATTAAAATAACTGATTTAAACAGAAGGTAAGCACTAGCATTTGCAGGGGTGAGAGGATTCTATTTATATATGCAACAGTGCCAATTAAATAGAGATTAACAGATAATAGCTTCTTATTTATTATCTCCCAGCAAGTACTTGAGGAAAATGGTTAAAACATCAACCAGACCAAGGAGTTCCAATGGGCCTATGGGTCCAAAAAGAATGTTGAACAGGGACATTCAGAATTTGCTTCTTCTAAATCTCAAGCACTTTACAATGTCATCAAATAATGAATCATCACTAAAAATCTTGACTTAATTTTCAAAACTGACAAGAGGAAATTATCCACCCAGTTAGGTAAAAGAAGAAAGTATTACATTAACTACAACATGTAATGTTTGACCTTCCTAGGCTAGATCAGTGTTCTTTGGACTGAAGGATACCCCATACCTGTTTCCTATTTCCATTTTTAGCTATCATTTTATGATGTACATTAATAAAATAATACTTGTATGTAGTTCATAAATGGGTAAATATATCTATAATGAGAGGGTATCATGAGAATATTTTACTTACAGGCACGCATAACCAAAAATAACTGAAAACTATTGATCTAAATGACTCTAGTTTGATACTGAACTATAATTAATTCCAATAATTTGAAGAGTTTTTATATAAACTATGCTATTAGATCTTATAGAAAGTGCTTTCTCTAACGCTCAATTGCCATCTCTAAAAACCATTGCCCAATAGAAAGAAGCAGGGATCCCTGAAAAAAAATGGCTGATTCCAGTCCTGGAGTGGGAAATACATAGGGATGAGCTGGGTACAAGTGTAAGAAAGCTATCGAAAACTGTTGGGGGAGTTCCCATCGTGGCTCGGCAAAAACAAATCTGACTGGTATCCATGAGGACGCAGGTTCAATCACTGGCCTCACTCAGTGAGTTAAGGATCTGGCGTTGCCATGAGTTATAGTGCAGGTCGCAGACACAGCCTGGATCCTGCGTTGCTGTGGCTGGGGCATAGGCCAATGGCTACAGCTCTGATTCAACCCCTAGCCTGGGAACCTCCATATGCTGCGGGTGCAGCCCTAAAAATCCAAAAACAACAACAACAAAAAACCACTGTTGGGTTTATGTCTAAAGAACTCATGAGCCAAGAGACCTTCCACTGACCAAAACTGGGCACCCATATGAGCACCCATAAGAATCATAACTACAACAGATTGCCCACCTAAATTCATATGCATTGGTCACTTTTTTGAGGAGGCTTAGAGAACTAACTCATTTTGAAAAATGCTGCTACATAAATGAAAATAATGAAGTATTTATTCCATCTTTTCTCAAAGTAATAATTGTAATAAATACTCAAAACAGAAGGGAAAATAAAGGATAGGTGACATTGTGCACTTAAAGTAAAAAAAGGGGGGGGGGGCATTTTTCTTCCTAACTGATGGTATAATTTCTACTCTTGTTGTCAGTATAGAAATATTCAACCAGAAGAAAGTTAGCATTATTTTTCTCAAGGAGTTTAGAGTTTGATACCCTGAGTGGTTGATTTTGTAAAGATGAATGATTCTGTTACTTAATGTAAAACCTCTTGGAATCTATAGTTCAAATCAATCCTTTATAGATGGTTAAAGTGAAGACATTTTAATAAAATTGTCCTTCTTTTTGGCGGTTAATCCTTAAGACTTGAAAAACTCTTCAGAGTTGATAATGTTTCATTTTTTTCCCTGCCAGTAGAAATGAAGCCAAATAAAATCCTATTCCACAGTTCCCTTCAAGGATATAAATGAGGCCAAAAATGTCATGGCTTTGCCTTCTAAGCTAGTTAAAATCCCCATAGCCATTTGCTTATCTCAGGGAGACTGGACAGATCCTTTAAATTATATTTTATATGGTATGTCCCATGTTTTAAGAACTCTCTGGGCAACAGTAAAATGTTGCATTCCTTAAAGTGGTACAATGATGACACGTGCTCATTTCACCTTGTGTCCTTTCCTACATACTCAACACGTGCATATTCCTGCCATGGTCCACAAGCCCTTCGAGGTAAGGACCAAATGTTTTACCACAGGACAAAAGAAACCAGGAAATGAGCTACAGAAGATGACATCATTTTAAATTTTAAAAATCACTCTCTTCCTTCTCATTTTTCATACTGATCACTCTGTAACCACCTGGGAGAGAAATTGTTTTAGCTACTTTAAATTAGATGGTCTAATTCCATGTTTTCAATTCTTCTATTTAGGTGGTTGCAGGTGACTTACAAATCTCTGAGGAACAGAGTTCCCATTGTGGCTCAGCAGTAACAAACCCAACTAGTATCCATGAGGACACAGCTTTGACCCCTGGCCTCGCTCAGTGGGTTAAGGATCTGGCATTGCCATGGGCTATGGTGTAGGTGGCAGACGCAGCTCAGATCTGGCATTGTTGTGGCCATCGCGTAGGCCAGTAGCTGCAACTCTGATTCAACCCCTAGCCTAGGAATTTCCACATGCATGGGTCCAGCCCTAAAAAGACAAAAAAAAAGTCTCTGAGGATCAATTTTATTACCTATACACAGTACAATATTATCTATATTAAAATTATTATTATTATTAAATTCATCAAACCACAAGTTTGAAAGTAAATACAATAAATATGAAGAATAAACTATCAACATAATTATAATAAAAATCTCATTTGGAGAATAAAAAACTACTAGGTATTAACTTTTATATCTTCTACAATATCGATGTGCTATATTCTGTGCTAAGCACCTTACGTATGTTGCCACATTGAATTTTCACCCAAACAGTGAGATATGTGTCAGTATTCTCCACTTACTAATCAGAAACTGGAACTTAGTAAAGACACATATGGAATTAAGTAGCTCAAGGTTAAATATGAAAATGTGAATCTATATCTACCTGACTCCATAACCAAACACTTAACTCTTACATTATTCTGCATTTCTACACAGGTGGAAGAGAAAAATGAGAGAGAGAGAGAGATTTAAAATATAAAATAACATTTTCAAAAAATGTAAGCCATAGATGTACTGAGACAAATGGTACATCAAATGCTTAAAAGAAGTTTACGTAAATAAAGCTACCTTCATGAGGTATTGCCTAATTTTGTTAAGCAAATAATATTAGTATAAATGTGCTAAGGTGAACTACATCTATTATATATGATTCCTTAATAATCTCTTTTATTCGATTAAGATCTACAAAAGATACTATTTTCTTGCCTGCTCTGCAAGGATTATTTCAAGTGCTTTAAAATTCACATAACCTTGAAAGCCTTTTTGATACAAACACATTAAATCCTCTTACAGTCAACCTAACCTGAATTGAGAAAAAAACGATTTTTAGAGTTTCTCCAAAAATGCCATAGGAGCTTTATAATCCCCCCACCATCATTCCCAAAGTGCAAGGCTGTTAGACTACACATGCACACAGCTGAAGGGGCAGGCTTTGCTTTCCTAGCTCTCTCCTTCTCCTTCAATTTTGATCTTCCACTGCCCTTCTCCTCTTTTTTTTTTTTTTTATTTTGGACTCTGCCCCCCACCAACAAGTCACTGAATTATTTGTGAAACTCATTTCATTTTCAGATTTTTAACTCAACTCCTCCATTTCTGCTATTTGAGGAATAGACATTTTAACAAGGCAGAGTCATCTTAATATCCCTTCCCTCTGAAACACGATTCATATCAGGTATCCGCAGACAAGGCAGAGAACTAAGACACCCTCCTGTGAGTTAATAATCCTAAGGCTTGTCTGGCATGCTTGAAACATACATTAATGTTTCTTGTGTTAGTTCCTCTCTCTCTCTCTCTCTCTCTCTTTTTTTTTTCCAGGGCATCACAGCACTGCCCTCTAAGATGACAGAAAAGGAAAACACTTGCTTTCTTTGGAGGGAAATTGATGCCAGGGACATACACTTAAGGTACTTTATCCAAATCCCAGAGATGGGGTGTGGGGCCATACAGTTTGTGCTGGATACTGTTAGAAGCTCTCCTAGCCTTTGTTTCTCTGGAGTGATAGCCTTATCCCCAGGTGACTGTTGGGGAGCATTCACATGAAACTGCCTGAGCCTACAGTGTAAATGGAGTCCCTTCATCTGAGGACTAGTACAAACAAGTCCATTTTTCCAGGTCTAGCTGAAATCCCATCTACGCAGCCTTCTTTAATCACTCAAATCCATAGCAATCCCATGGCACTTATAGTCCGCATAATTCACAGAAAACCTGGAAATGTTTTTCGAATTGATATTTAACACCTTCTTGGTTAGAGAGAAATTTCCCTCATTTTTTTGCATTTAATGAAATAATGAACCACACAAAACACTTTAATTAATGTCTACTAGTATTATCATAAATCAATAATAATATATATTAAAAAGAACCTGCACAACAAGACCAGGTAGTTCTTTAATAATACAGAAGAGAATGGGATTCATTTTAGAAATATTTCCATAAAATAATTAAAACACTTTAAAATTGGGCTTCCTAGCAAATTGTAGAAAATTAACACTCCCTGTTGATGAAAAGAACGCTGCTGCAAAAAATAATAGCAAAGAACACATACCAGGCGTTTTCTCCTTGCAAAGCATTGGGTTGAGTGCTTTATACTCAGCCTTCCCAACACACAATAAATACATTATTGTAATTCACACGTTATGGATGAGAAAACTGAGGCACTTAAGTAAATCTCTACAAACATCAACTAAGTAGTGACCTGAGCCACGGCAGTAACATCACTGGATCCTTAACCCACAGAGCCACCAAGGAACTCCAAGTATACTTATTTAAATTGTACAAGTATAATATGCAAATTTAAACATAAACAAAATAGAGATTAAAACAATAATGAGCTATAGGTGAAACTAACCACATTTTATATATTCATTAACAATACTTAAAGGATTTTGCTATCACAAAAATCTGTATTAACGGTAATAATTTTATGTAAAAATGTACTACTGAATATGTTCCTTTATAATTAAGTTTATAGATATCTGACTGTAATGGCAGTCATACCTGAAAGGGATACTTCACAAAAATAAGAATTTTTGAAATTTCTATCTCCAAAGTTAAAAAATGTGATTTTACTTAACAAGTGTGATATTCTGAAGGTTTTTACAAGTGATAACTAGATTTTTGACAATAAAATTACACAATGGTTGAAAATTTTTAAAATCAAATTTTCAATACTTTCTCCAAAATCACAAATTTATTTCAAACAGCACAAATTTCTTAAGCAGTGCTTTAACCATCAATTACATCTTGTACATCATTTTGATAAACCTATTTAGGTATCACAGAAAATGTTGGTAAAACTGGATCACTTTTACCTTAATTTTAGAAAAGAAACGTGTGTAGCTCATCTTCAACAATGCAGGTGATAACCCGTGAATTTCTGTGTGGCACAAAAGATTTTTATATCATTTCACATAATACTAAAGATACTGGTATTTTAAAGCCTTGGTTTTATCATAACCAAATCAATGACACCTTGTCACACATAAACTGCAGTACCTCACAATAAGCCGAGAATGAATGAACAGGCGAGGGTGCTACTGTCAAAACACCCACCCTTCCTTGAAAACACTTCAAGCATCACATGTGAGGATCAGACATAGGGAGAGTCAAAGGGTCAGAACATATACTAACTATTATTAGATTTCATTCTTTTCCCATTTAGAAGAAAATCAACACAAGTGGAACTTATAATCTTGCCCTCTCTCACGCCCAGAGGATCATCGTACACCACACCCCCGAGGGATCCGCGCCCACTTTAGAGACTGCTATTCTGGATGACCTGGGTGAGAAGCAGGAATGCTGGGCTTGGATCTACTAGTCACACAGCTGTAGGTGCACATTAGGGTCAACCAAGCAACTCACGCTGACATAGTTACTTTCTAAATAAAATGTATACCCGACAGCTATTGCCCAGAAGACAAAAGTCGGTGATGAAAAATGTATTCCAGTTAAGTGGTTTTGGGAATAGTCTTTATGTTAAATAAATTTTTGTTTCATTTATAATCCAAATATTTCTTATTTGAGTACAGTAATGAGTGGTATCTTGAAATAAGACTTTTCTTTGCAAGCAATTAGCTTACAAAACCAAATAATGAAAGACAAAGCAATCCATCTTTCTAATAAGCATCATACAGACAGGCTTCTCTCTAAAAGTGCATTATTATAATCCGATATTTCGTGATTTCTGAAATTTTCTTTAAAAATATTAGGACAAATAAAATGAAACTCAGGCAGTTGCAGATACTGTACTTTATGAAAAATTAATTTATTTTAAAAATTCAACTTGAAATACTTTGGGATTTTTCCTGCATTGGCTCCTGTTCATATAGGCTATCCAGCAATTATCTAAAAGCACTTGGGTGACACGACCCATGAGGAGAGAGCCCAGACCTCTGCGAGACTTCCTGTCACCAGGAGTCTTACAAACCATGCCCATTTAGGCGCCCAGCATCTGGCAACAACTTGCTATGAGGCAAAATTCCTTCATCATTCTATTTTTTTTTTACTTTTTCCTATAATTAATGGATATACTCAGTTATGAGGGGATAAAGGGAAATCAGAAATTGTATATTCTGTTCCTCTAATAAATACCAAGTCTAAAATATTCCTGTCCCCCAAAAAGCTATCCTATCTTTTTATTCAATTGGCTTTATGGCCACCCCCTCCCAAAATAATCTTACCTGTAAAATCTGACCTTTACCTCTTGCTCTTTTCTATCGATTATCTCCATTAGAAAGTATTTCACTATCTATGCACATATATGATGATATATTCAGAGTCTACAGATTTCAAGGATTCCAGTATTATTAACCTTCCAGAGGGAAACAGTAAACCAGTATGTTCAAATTGACAATGGTCACAGGAAACCTTTTGCCACCAGAAATACGAAGTTAGTCCTAAATTAGATAAATTATTTCTGGTAAAAATAATTATCCTATGTTTCTTCTTACTTTTTCCCCCAAGTTTCTTTCTGACAGATGACTCTACTTATTAATCCCACTACCCCCTATTGTTGCTTAAAATAAAGTGCTTTCTCTGGATAGTAACATGTTAGGCATTTACCTAAGAACTAATGGACTAATAAATTTATAAATATCTCCACTACAAGAAAATGGATGGTTTTAATGCACTACGCAGCTCAGTTAATCTAGACACAACCAAATCTGACAGTGTTAGTGACATAAGAACTGTGAAGTCACACAATCCCATGCCCCAAAGGCAAATGGCTCTTCCTGTCCTCTGATCCTGAAGGTTCCTTAGTCACGTATCTTATCATGGAATGTGTGAAGACATGGATGTGAAAAATAGCATGATCACATGTCAGCCTAGAATTTCAAGATCTGCCCCCCTCCATATATTTGCAATAGTCATTCTCCACGCCACTTACCTCTGCTTTAGTTTTCTTCACAGAACTCATCACCACTTGGCATGACTATTATTTATCTATATTCATTAATATTTATTTATTCATATACACTTCAGGAGAGCAGAGACTTCATCTGTATTGTTGGCTATTCTACCTCTAATGCCTAAAATAATTCCTGGCATACAGATGATGGTCAATTAATAATCATTACATAAACTAACATTTTCCAGTTAACTGGAAATTAAACCATTTTTCTTTTCTCTAATCAATACAGTCTAAAGAATTTTTTATGAGTTTTTCTTATTACTTTTCTAGCAATATTTATAATTTTCTTTCCCTTTTTTTAAATGGAAAATCAACTCACAGAAAAGACTGGATGATTGCTACATTTATACTTCCTTCCCATAAGTTCTATATTTTTTTAACAAGAATATAATTTATAATTATCATTTTATGGAGGAAATATATTCAAACTACCTCAAGCTTCCTCTTTATAATGTTATACATGTGACATTTATCAATAACACTTTTTCTGAGACATATAAAGTACTGTATTCTACTGTCCAGTCCAATCACATGAAAATGATTTTCAGAGTCATTCTGTCTTTCAGATTTCTGAAGATTGAGATTATTAGAGGTAAGTGCTATAAAAATGTTATTTTTGGAGTTCCCGTCGTGGCGCAGTGGTTAACGAATCCGACTAGGAACCATGAGGTTGCGGGTTCGGTCCCTGCCCTTGCTCAGTGGGTTAACGATCCGGCGTTGCTGTGAGCTGTGGTGTAGGTTGCAGATGCGGCTCGGATCCCGTGTTGCTGTGGCTCTGGCGTAGGCCGGTGGCTACGGCTCCGATTAGACCCCTAGCCTGGGAACCTCCATATGCCACTGGAGCGGCCCAAAGAAATAGCAAAACGACAAAAAAAAAAAAAAAGTTATTTTTATTCTAGATCTACCAACCAATTGTCAGTACCTTTAAATTTTTTTCTAATTCAAAAATGAATACACAGGAGTTTCCATTGTGGCACAGTGGAAATGAATCTGACTAGTATCCATTAGGATGTGGGTTAGATCCCTGGCCTCGTTCAGTGGGTTAATGATCCTGTTAACCTGTCAGCTGTGGTGCAGGTTGCAGCTGCGGCTCAGGTCCTGTGTTGTTGTGGCTATGGCATAGGACAGCAGCTATAGGTCCAGTTAGACCTCTAGACTGGGAGCCTGGGAACTTCCACATGCCATAGGTGTGGGCACCCCCCCCCAAAAAAAAAACAAAAAACAAAAATAAATAGGCAAATAAATGAATAAATATTTCATTTTTCTAGTATGCTTTGTTTTAATCAGATGATTTGCACAGGTGACAGGCCTGATACTTGAAGATCCTTAATATATACAGAGTCACGGACTCGGACTTTTCTCAGGCATAACACCTCCTTACCTTGAATCAAGGTAAGAGAATAAACTGGTAAACAGCTTGGGCTTTGAAATCATATTTTCTAAGTTTGAATCTTGATTCCTCTGCTTACCATACTGGTAATCTTTGGGAAGTTAACTTTATTTCTCCAAGATTCATTTTCCTCACTTATAAAACAGCAAAATGACTGTATCTATCTCATGAAAATATTATCAAAAGTAAAGTCAATAATCCCTGTGAAGTATACAGCACAACACCTAGCACAGAGTAAGAGCACAGAGTAAACAGTAAGAGCTGTTTACATCATCCCCCTAAAAGTATGGAACTTCCTTCCTCTTAAACCTCCAAGGTATTTGGGGGATTCAAGAAGAAAGAAAGTATTTTCACATCTACCTGGTACTAAAGTTCTTTGGGTATTTCTCTATTTCCTGCATTACCCTTACATAGGAAATCTTATCCATCTTCATCTTTCCTAAAGTGTTCAGGCTTGCATCTTGAAGTAACAGAAGTATAATGTATTTTTTAAAACTGAATAAAACGAAAACAGGCCAAACTTAATCATATGTCTATGCTAGATTCCTTTAAAATGAAAAGTAATTTCATTTGTCTCTTGAAAATAAATAAAATTTAGAAGGTTTTAGATATAGTTTTCCTGGAATGTGAATGATTAATTAATTCAAAAACTATGGATTGCTTTTGTATTCATCACTTCAGAAGTAGGTATCTTCTTGTGCTTACTGCTCTAAAATGTGTTACATTTGAGCTCCATGTGAACTAGATTTGGATATGCCATGCTTAATGCTGGATATGTAAATTTAATACACACTATACACAAAATGTGTTTCAGAATACAAAAATGTCCCAATGATTGTAACAGTAGAACCAAGACTTTATTGAATCATTACAACTTCCTACTTTCCTCTTCTATTCAGGTACTACTTTCTGCTTTGAGTCTAACAGGTAATAACCACTCATTTTTTGCAGGAACAACCAGGACCCAAAGCAAATAACAAATATGCTTAAGATTATTCAAAAAAGTAGAAAAAAATGCAGTGTTTGGTTTTTAGCCCATCTGGTTTGGAGTATATCCTGATAATTTAACAAGTAAACTGGCAACAAATAATGTAGTTAATTGAATTTTTAAACCTATGTAATCATTATAATGATGACATATTTTTCCTAAAATTTTCTATTCAAAGACAATAGGACATCACAGGTGTATAGATATTTTTAGTATTATGATGACTAATCTGCTGATCTGATTGGGTAGAACATATTGATTGGATAGAACATATTGATATCAACAGACCTGATTGGATAGAACATATTGATATTTTCCCAATTTACAAAGCTGACACATAAGCATGATATGCATATGACTGAAAATGTCAATTTCTGGATTTCACCTGGAAGTCTCACTATTCCAAAAGCAGAGCGTCTGATAAATCCCTGTCTTGTCTTGCCTTGACTTGCTAATAATTTCATTTCTCAGAAATCTAAGGAGGCACGAGTGGAGAAATAACATCTTAAACTTAGTTTTACTAAATTCTACGTATTGGGGGTGATATTCAAACTATTTCATAAGCAGTACTGAACAAGCAGTCAGGTCCTAGAGACCTTCTAGGCTTCAGCAGTCACTCCTGCAGCTGCTGAACTGTGCATCTCTTGGACCTGGAGAGAGGTCCAGGAACCCAGTGAACCAGAGGGACACTTGGGTGTCTCAAGGAAGTGGTATTTATCAACCACTATTTCAATACTATAACAGCATTTTTCCCATATTATGATATAACGACTGCATATCACCTTTGTTGATAATTCTCCCCTCTTATCTCCTGAATCCATCCCCTATCCTACAAAGCAGGAACACTTTGTTTTTGAACCTCATTGCTACCTAACCTAAACAACCTAACCTAAATCATAAGACTCATGGTTTCTATCTCCCCCAAAAGCATTCCAACTCTTTACCAGACTCTAGAGTCTCCATTTTCTAATCTATCTTGGCTTCTGATTGTGATACTCTCCAGGTCAAAATATTCAATGTTTCTCCAACACCATCAATACAAAACCTAAAATTCTTAGCCTAAACACTGAGACATACCTTTCAATTGATCCCAACATACATTTGCAAAATGTTTTCTTGCTACTTCTTTTTATTCACTCTATAGTCTGGCCAAAAATAAATAACTTGTTCTCTGAATAAAAGGACTCACTTTCGCACTCCTACTATTCTTTTTCTGTTACTTTGAACCAGAATGCAGGTCCCTTCTTCTGTGTCCAAACACTTCACAGCCAACTTCAAATATGATTTTAATCACCATTTTCAATGATCTCAACGTCCATCACTGCCAAGACCAGTTCAGTGAGCGGAGAGTGAAGGACAGGCACTGCAAAGCTTAAGAAAAGTTAAACAGCTATGAAGATATATAGACAGAGTAAAGTTTAAAAATGGGACCGGGGAGTTCCCGTCATGGCACAGTGGTTAATGAATCCGACTAGGAACCATGAGGTTGCAGGTTCCAGCCCTGGCCTTGCTCAGTGGGTTAAGGATCTGGTGTTGCCGTGAGCTGTGGTATAGGTTGCAGACGCGGCTCGGATCCCGCATTGCTGTGGCTCTGGTGTAGGCCAGTGGCTACAGCTCCGATTAGACCCCTAGCCTGGGAACCTCCATATGCCGTGGGAGCGGCCCAAGAAATGGCAAAAAGACAAAAAAAAATTTTAATAAAATGGGACCAGGTGGCTCAAGATCTCATGGATCAAGAGCCCAGACTGCCGGTGCCTCACTGCTTTTATTGTGGTCATTCGAAATGTGAAGGAGTTGGGGGGAGCTATTCTTTTTCTATGGTCTTTAGGCGGATGTTTCTTATCGGTAGGGCAGGAGGGAAACTGGCGATAGTTATCAATGCAGAACACCTTGAGAAACAGCATGTGCCTGCCTGCGCAGGCAGCCTTCCTACTTGCACTGACTCGGTGTTCTCGGTGTTCCAGAGTCCACACCGTGTTCTCTCAGTTCATGCATATCCTTCTTACCAGTGCCTGTCAGCCCATTTCCCATAGTTCATCATATACCAGCCACAGGCCATGCTGCAGTCACTTCAGAATTAAGGGAAGATGTTTTCCCACACATTGCAAGTTTTACAAAGCTCTGATGATGAAAGATGAACAATTCATTTGCCATCATGATGAACAATTTATTTTTGCATATATCTATTCCCCTTTTGTAGATGGTAAGATTTTGGGGGGTATGATACATAGGTGAATCACTTCTGTATCCTGATAGAGCTCTAAGCATGTACTATACCCACAGCAGCTCCCCAATACACATCTGGTGAACGAAGAAAGGAGTATAATGAAGAACAAGAGAACAAATGAAATTGGAAAGAATGTTGGCAAAGAGGAATTCTTATTTCAGAACTCATCTAATTGAAAAAAAAGAATGCTGACCATAGTAAATAATGTGCCCTGGTTTTGACATATTCTTACATTGATTAAGAGGTAGATAAAACTAGAAATGCTTTTTTTTTTTTGTCTTTTCTCTTTTTAGGGCCGCACTTGCAACATATGGAGGGTCCCAGGCTATGGGTCCAATCGGAGCTACAGCTGCCGGCCTACACCACAGTCACAGCAACACCAGATCCGAGCCACGTCTGTGACCTACACCACAGCTCAAGGCAACGCCAGATCCTTAACCCACTGAGTGAGGCCAGGGATCGGATCCAAAATTCATTTCCGCTGTGCCATGGTGGGAACTCCGCGCCATGATGGGAACTCCAAAGCTGATGCCAGGGGGCACCCGGGTATGAACCAGGGACCTCTTGATCTGCAGTCAAATGCTCTACCACAGAGCTATACTCCCTCTTAGAAATTTTAAAATCGCACATGACCAAGGAAAATAAAAGTCTATAAAAATTATATATGGGCATAAAAGTAAACTTTATCCAGAAAGAAGAAATTAATCTGCATGCATAGGAGTTGTTGTGTACATAAGTTGGAGGGGGACCCTCAAAACCTAAGACTTGTGAAAATAAGTAGCAAAAGAGCTGAAACCCAAACAGATCTGAGTCTTCTGAAAAATGTTAAGAACAAAAAAAATAGTAATTGTGGAATGAGAGTGTGGGTTTTGTTCTCTTTTGTTGTTTTGTTTGGTTGGTTAATTTATTATTATTTAACGTTATTTCAACTAAGAAAAGAAAAATATAAATATAGGGAAGAAGAGACACCGTGTGGGGAAGGGGGTGATGCTAAATATATATAAAATTGCCAAGAAACATATAAAAATATTTACATTCAAAGAGAATGAAATCTCAGTGTAATCCTAAAGAAAACATCAGACAAACCAACACGGAAAGACAGTCTACCAAATACCTGACCAGCATTCCTCACGTATGTCAGGATGATGAAAAATAAGGAAAGACTGAGAAATGGTCACGGCCCAGAGGAGGCGACAGAGACACAAATGACTAAATGTCCTGGACTGGATCCTGGAATGGGAAGAGGGAATAAATGGAAAGCTGGTGGAACCCAAATAAAGTGGTCTAGTGTCTGTCAGCTCTCCCTGAAACTTCCATCCCCGGCTGGCTAGGTGGAAGTTCTCCTACTTCTCCTGAGTCAGGGGAAATTATGAAGAGAGTTAAAACCTCTCCTGTGCCATGATGGACTGAAAGGAAACGCACAGGGGAAACCACCAACAGTTTCCTCTTTGATAATTCTGATGTTTACCATCTCTCTGGATTGCCATCTTTCGAGTGAATTTAATGTCACTAGAAATCAGAGAGATCACACCGACATGGACACACCTACTTTCTGGGGCTTGTTATTTGTGAGTTTCCATTCTCACATTCCGATGTTAATGGCATTACATGTTTTCATGCATCTGTTCATTTGTTTATTTATTCAATGTGTATTTATTGAGTGCTTGCTATCTGCCAAGGTACCAGTACTTTTCTAAGAGCAAAAGATACAAACAGACCAATAAGATGTCCTTATTCTCAAGCAGCTTACATGCAATGTTTATTGACTGCTTGCTAGGTGCCAAGAAATATAATGTGTACCCGGTTTGATTATATAAAGATTACAAGTAAACCAAAGACTGTTAATTTATGCATAATATGAACTTGGAGGGAAGTGTTTAAATAAGATCCCAATAGGCCAGAACATTCAGACCATTCTAACAAGATTAATTTTAAAGTCCTAGACATCTTTTTTTTTTAAAAATCAACAACTCAAATGGAGGCCTATTTTAATAGCAGCAGATCTTAATACATGTTGGTTTTTATTTTATTTATTTTTTTACTTATTTTTGCCCCTAAGGCCACACCTGCATTATATGAAAGCTCCTGGGACTAAATGTGAGCCACAGCTTCAACTGACACCACAGCTGTAGCAACACCACATCCTTAAGTCACTGTGGCACAGAGGGAACTGTCTTAATTTTTTTTTTTTCTTTTTAGGGCCACACCTCAGAATATGGAAGTTCCCAGGCTAGGGGTTGAATTGGAGCTGCAGCAGCAGGCCTACACCACAGCCACAGCAACGCTGGATCTGAGCCCTATCTGCAACTATGCTGTAGTTTCCGGTAACACTGGATCCTTAATAATGCATGTTTTTAAAAAAAAAAGCCTTAGAACTTCTTTGATGTCTCTCTACTTGACTGTATATGAATCAACTAAGAAATGACTACACAAGAAGGACATGCATAATTTAGAGTTCACTAGGTAAACTACAGTTTCCACTGCATCTTGAATGCTTCATTTTAAGTGGGACAGTAAAATATAGCACATGTTCTTAAAGAAATAAGTCGTCCAAAGACCACTTCATTGGAGGAATAGCTGAAGGAACTAGTGATTTTTCACAAGGAGAAGGCATGCCTTAGAAAAATGGTGATAAGTTTTAAAGACTTCGTTGTCAAAAGACTTTTGCTTTTTCTGACAATGCCAAGATAGCAAACTAGAATGAGCAGGCCAAAGTTATAAGTGACCAATGTCAGATCAATACTAATTGGAACTGGATGAGAATTAAGCTGCTTAGAAAATCAAGGTGCTTCCTCAAGTGATAATGACCTACTTGGAGGTGAAAATGTCCGTAGAACTGTAGTGGGTCAGATCATAAGACCTTTACATTTTCTCCCAACTTGAGAACTCTAACTTCTAAGAAGCTCCAGATGCCATTATGTATGCTATAAATAAAAGCAGATGATACTGTCTTCTGTGGATGTTAATCGTGCTGTGAGTTTGCATCCCTTGCTGCTTCTCACACTTGCCCAAAATCATGTCCCAAATATTCATTCGGTTAGTCTACCTCATCTGTGCCTTTTGGCAATAACTCAGGTAAAACCGCTTTGCTACATTCCTGTACACACTCCAAGAACCAACAGTGATGACATCCAACTATGTTTAAGGAAACAAATGATATTAAATCCTGGTTTGCTTCCGCGACTCTTGGGCCCCTGGCCTACCCCCTTTAAGCTCTTGATATGGGAATTGGACAGCAATGATTTGTAAATCTTTCAAAGAAAGGTGAAAATCAGAGAAGCAAGAATTCCTAAAGTCTTGATGTTTCACAGATTGGTAGCCTGAGATTAGGAAAGTGTAGTGCATTGGGTGAGTGAGCTGGAGCCATAAACATTATCAGGTAAAAGTGAGGTTTCCTGGGGCTGCAGAAAGAAATGAGCTTGTTACTACTTCTGGTATTAATCATAATAAGTGTTTTATCTAAGCCTGTCATGTTTAGTTTCTCCATGCAATTTACCTCTCAGGCACGCTGTTCACAGTATCAGTTGGCCTTATCTTTTAACTTATAGCCTTCAAGTACCTAAATGTATTTCCCCCAAAGTTCCCACAGTTAACATGACAAAAGGCCACATAAGTACTATTTTAAGACAATGCTGCACCCGCATTATAAAAGACAGAGTTGCTTATGCCAGCCTACCTCTATCGTCTGTTGAAAAGCGGAACAGGAGGCCCTGATTCTTTGCCTAATTGCGGTTTTACTGTGAGATTTGCAAGAGTTTAAATGGGGATCCCAAGTGCTTTAAAGAAATTCATTTATTTCACATTTTATCTTTGCCAAAAAAATAGAGATGTGCTTATCCTGTATCTTGCTCATCTTTTACCAAATAATACTTGTCAGCTGATACAGTAAGGCTACAAGCAGCTTTTGAAGGATCGCGTTATGAAGTTCACTTTCTAAGCATCACAGAACGTGAGGAGGAGCAATCCAACCAACCCAGTAATCAGACAACAAACAATTCAAGTCAAACAAACAAACAAACAGAAATCTGCAAAGACAGATGACTTTTTGCTAAAAACAGCAGAGAAAAAAACTGATAGCTCTCATAAACCCAGTGAAAGATGCCAACCTGAGAAGAAGCTATGACTTGAAGATTAGACAGTTAATAATATTCCACTGTGCACAACTCTATTTCATTGTAGTCCTCTTATGATCTGCTAATAATCCTTTATAATTAAGCTCCAGAATAATATTAAAATGTAATCCACATGAACACCAATCGCAGTATATTTCAGAGGCTGAAGTGGTTACGGCTTCCAGCCATGCATGACAATCACTCAATCACTGTGCAGCTTTAATTTCATATTTTTTGAACAGTTTGCCCTAATATTTTAGGAAAAATGATGCTTCATTTCTATCCATAAGTACAGTGAAATAGATCTCATTTAAACTCAAACTGTTAAAGAGTATGTCCAAGGTATAGGCCTTGTAAATTTGCATTCCTCCCTTTAGAACTAAAACCCTTTGCTACATCCCCAAGAAGTGAGATCATCTTTTGAGAAATACCTTATGAAATGGTTACAATAAATAAAGCTAGTAGTACCAGAAACTGTAAATAAGTGTCATTAAGCAACAGCAAAGAAAAGTTTTGATTCCATATTATATGTGAAAGATTTGATTAAACGCTACTGCCCGTATTTAACTATAGTGCATATAACATTTTCTATTTCTTCTCTTTCAGTATATTGTCTTCATTTTATGTTGAGAAAGTCAGTTTTTGTCCAATAATTAAATAATAATTTGAACCAAATAATAATTATTAGAAGTAACACATTTCAAACATATTTAGTTTAGCTGAGGTAGTTTTATATTCCAGTACAACTGGATCATGAACATAATCTACTAAGTAAATTAACTTCAGAACAGAATTATTGTTAGAATGTTGTGAGTATTGATCCCAGGGATTAAAAAAATGATGATACATAATTTAACCTTATAATATTTTCTTGATTCTGCCTCTTACATAAAAACATGGGGTGATATTAACTTTCAAATGTAAACTGTTAACCCTGACTTGAATTTTAAAAAATGTGAAAATTGTCACATGATCTTTTAAAAGATTTGAATTGATTTTTAATTTATAGACAATAAAGTGATGTTAGCACAGGTTCTCTCCTGAGTTGAGTGGTACCATGGATGAGGAAAATATGCTATCAGGAAATAAGGACTTAACAACCATGATGACAATATCTATACTCATGAAGTGCTCTGAAAAAAAATGCTGCCCCACAAATAGCTAATTGGTGAGATTATTATTAGACATTTGACTAAATTTAAGCATTTTTGCTGAAGGGGACAGTTTCCCTTAATTTGTTTATGTATTTTTAAAAAGCGAGTTCTAACGGGGTGATTCACAAGTGCCCTTTAAGCCACGCCCAGATTAGTGGTAATAATGTCCTTTCAAAAATGTCTTGGAAACATTTAATTTCAGCATTTCTATTGTCATACAAATTCTATACAATCCTAAGCATTGAGAAAAAAAGGCTAACTGATTTTAAAAGTCATCTTTTATTTAATGTTACTGATATGCCAGGCACTGTGCCATGTGGTGATGGAAATAAACAGATGAATAAAACATAGCGTCGGACTTCTGAGGTTTTAATCGAGTGGTGAGGTTTGGGGAGGGGAGGATAGAGGAGGAGTGGTCAACTAAATTACACAAGCCACTGAGCTCAGCTGCAAACCCTTGAGAGGACCGGTGGGACCGACAGATTCAGGAACGAGCTAAGTATACGACATTAGGGAGTGGGAGAAATTCTAAATAACTGTAGAGTGCACGCCCCATGCAGAGGCATTCGAAACAGATTGTTTTTAAAACATTGTGCCAGTGCATCAAAACAGTCTATCAGCTCAATTCGGTCTACAATTTACAGTGCTTGTTTTAAAACTTTAAGACAGATTAAACTGTGGTCTGACATGTGTTATAGTCGAGGTACAAGTAAAATTTACTGAGAGCCTAAAGAGCATAGTGAGTAAATCCAGGTGAGGGATTGGAAAAGTCTTCAGAGAGAATGTGAGATTTAACTGAATCTTGACAAATAAGGAGGATTCAACACACAGTGAATGGCAGACTCAACATGATGCAATAGCTAAGAGCCTGGGATTTGGAGCTACACTGTCTGGGTTCAAGTCCTGGCTCTGCCACCGATTCTGTGCTCCTGGCAAGTTCATTAACCTCTGTAAGCCTGTTTCCTCATATGTGACATGTGTACTTAACTCAGTTGATTGTTTTAAAGAATAAATGATAATATGCATGTAAATTACTGGTTTGGCTATTGTATTTCTACATATAGCTATATGTATTAGCCATCTTAGTGCTCATTTCTAGAATTTAGCGAACCTTCCTATTAAAAAAAAAATGGATTCCATATTTCACCATTCCCCCACAATTTTGTTGCAATACAGCTGTCAAGAGGAAGTCGAGTTCTCAGACCTAGAACCAGAATCACCAATAAAAGAGCAAAGGAGATGAGACAGAGAACTACTGCCACCAACAGTAGTAAACACCAAGACGTGTTAACCTTATGCTCATTATATTTGAGAATGTCTTGCTATGGTAGAAACTGCAAGCTATAGCAAGACAAACCTTATCTTGTATCATGCAAGAATCATTAGTTGAAAATAAATTCAACCAGAAATAAATGGTGCTGACTGGCAAAAAACCAATGATTTCTCTTTTCGCCTTGCACCAACTTTTATGCAAGACTACACTTTTTAACATTTCCCCAAATGTCCATTTGACAAATTAATAATGAATTAATGAGAATCAAAAATTTTACAGAGAAATTTATAACTTATAGGACAAGTATTTTACATTACAACCCTCAACAAAATGGTTTTAAATCTCAGTTAGTTATTTCCTGTCCTCCTCAAGTCCCCATCTCAGTGGTCTTCCCCAGGCATTATCTTATGCTTTGCCTGCACAATGAGTGCTTACAAGTTGTCAAAAGTGCAACATACTTCTTTAACTATAAAACCTACCTTTTTAAATCACAACTCATGCACAGCAAAGGAAACTATCAAAAAAATGAAAAGGCAGCCTATGGAATGGGAGAAAATATTTGCAAATGATGTGACTAAGAAGGGGTTAATATTTGACATATACAAACAGTTCACACAACTCCATGTCAAAACAAACAAATGATTAAATCCCCTCTCCCCCCTAAAAAAAAAAATGGGCCAAAGGTCTAAACAGACTTTTCTCCAAAGAAAACATACAGATGGCCAACAGGCACATAAAAAGATATTCAACATCACTAATTATAAGAGAAATGCAAATCTAAACCACAATGAGTTCTTCTCATACCAGTCATGACAGCCATCACCAAGAAGTCTACAAATAATAAATGGTGAGGAGGGTATGGAGAAAAGGGAACCCTCTTACATTGTTTCTGGGAATGTAAATTGGTGCAACCACTATGGAAAACAGTAAGGAGGTTATGCTAAAAACAGTGCTATTATATGATTCAGAAATCCCACATCTGGGCATATATTCAGAAAAGATGAAAACTCTAATTTAAAAAGGTACATACACATAATACTCGTAGTAGCACTATTTACAATAGTCAAGACATGGAAACAACTCAAATGCCCTTAACAGATGATTGATTTCAGAAGATGTGGCATATGTACATAATGGAATATTACTCAGCCATAAAAAAGTGACATAATGCCATGTGCAACAACATAGATGTATCTAGAAAATATCATACTAAGTGATGTTTAATTAAGTCAGAGAGAGATAAATATTACACAATATCGTTTATATGTGGAATCTAAAAAATAATATAAATGAATCCTTTTACAAAACAAACAGACTCAGACATAGGAAACAAATTTATGGTTACCAAAGGGGAAAGGGAGGAGGGAAGGATAAATTAAGAGTATGGGATTAACAGCTAGAAACCACTAAACATAAAATAGATAAAAAGGATTTACTGCATAGCACAGGGAGCTATATTCAATATCTTGTAATAAGCTACAATGGAAAATAATCTGGAAAAAATATATACATATAAAATCATTTTTGCCATACACCTGAAACTAACACAATATTGTAAATCAAATACACTGTAATAAAAAATCACAGCTTAAGTTTGCCTTAATAATATGGAGCAAACACTGTTCTGAAATAAGGTAAAGAAAGTTTCATAAATATAATGAGAAATGCCATGAAAAATTATTGTGGAAAATTTTCTTTTTAAATATATAATAAAGTAAATACATAAATAATATAAAAGGGCAAAGAAAATTAGATATTATTATAAGGTCATAATATAACTGCACACTCAATAGAGCCTAAATTTAATTTTTCTTCAAATAGCCATTGGACATTTCTGAAGTACTATAAAATGTATAAATAAATATGTATATATATATATATATATATAAAATAAATCACTTAGATAATATATCTAGATATGTACCTACTGAGCCATAAGAAAATCTCAATAAATCCTCTGCTTCAGAGACTGCATAGGCCTCATTATCTGTATCTGACAATACAACAAAAATGGAAAATTAATAACAAATTTTAAGTGAAAAAGAAGCTACACTGGAATTTGTTTAAAGCTTTGACTTAAATAATAGCTATTAAAAGGAATTCAGTAAGCAATTCAGGAAATAATAAAATTGAGAGCACTACATTTCAACACTTTTGAGACATAACCAAAACTTAATAAAGACAAATGCATACACTCAAGGGTAATCACTCTGAAATAAAAATAAAGGAACCAAGCATTTAACTTAAAGCATTATAATTATTTCACATAACATTAATAATATCAATACAAGCTTCTTTTTAAAGCAACCACTCTACTCCAACAGTCTATTAAACACTTTATAATAGTTTCTACCTTTAATTCGGACTTATAAGGTAGATGCCATTGTTTGAATTTTGCTCTTGGAAAACTTAGGCTGAGAGTTGAAAACCACACAGCTAACAAGTGCCAACTTCAAGATTCATGATAGAACAGGAGACCCCAATCAGGAGGAGTAAAATACTTAAAATAACAGAAGAGCATATTATAGACCAAAATGGTACTAGCGATAGAGTAATTAAGAGTAATTTATTAACAATAAGAGACAGAATTCTGGTAAATGAAAAAGAATATATGCAAATAACCAAATATCAGAATGAGAAAAGAGGCATAACTACAAAGAGATGAGATTTTAAAGCGTTTCAGGCAGTATCCTATACATTCCACTACTAATCAATCTGAAATTTTATATATATATATATAATATGTATATACTCTAAAAGTTGACACTCATAAAGCAGAGAACCTAAAGAAAGAAGGAAAATGGAAGAAATTGAAAATACATCAGAGAATACACAGTCAGAACGTTTCAGACCAAAATAACCTTCCTGATAAGGTACTCTGATCTCTTACCGAATAAATAATGCCAGTGTTATGTAATATTACCTAACACACACAAAAACATAACACTCTAAATACATTTTTGACAATATTCTAATCGTCACACCAAAAATCTGACTGAGAGCGACCTACAAACCATAAGATATTGCCTTACTTAGATATATGCAGAAACACTAAATAAGTGAAACAAGTATCCCTAAACAAATGGCATGAGAGAGTTAAAGTAAAAATATTTTTAAAGATCTAGCAAACACTATTAATAAGGAGTAATTTAAGGAGAAATGTTTTATATTTGCTTAAGAGAGTTATTTTCATATAAGAGCAGTATAGTCCTTTCTAAATAAAACAAACTTTCAATAATTAACAGTATCAAAATGTTTAATGAAAATATTGCTATAAACATTTTAGTCTTTTGGAAATTTTTAGATATATAATTGTAGTGGAAGGATTTAACACTCAATCTCTCTCAGATTAAGTAAATAAAAAGTGAATAAAAATACAGAATATCTGAATAATGTAAGATTAATGATTGGATTCCATCTATAACAGAACATATTTTCTTTTCTAAGTATTCATGAAATATTTATTAAAAATAATTATACATCAGGTCACAAAGAAAACTGCAAGACAATCCAAAATGCAGAAATTTTATTTATTTATTTATTTATTTTTATTTTTCCACTGTACAGCAAGGGGGTCAGGTTATCCTTACATGCATACATTACAATTACATTTTTCCCCCACCCTTTCTTCTGTTGCAACATGAGTATCTAGACAAAGTTCTCAATGCTATTCAGCAGGATCTCCTTGTACATCTATTCTAACTTGTGTCTGATAAGCCCAAGCTCCCGATCCCTCCCACTCCCTCCCCCTCCCCCTCCCATCAGGCAGCCACAAGTCTCTTCTCCAAGTCCATGATTTTCTTTTCTGAGGAGATGTTCATTTGTGCCGGATATTAGATTCCAGTTATAAGTGATATCATATGGTATTTGTCTTTGTCTTTCTGGCTCATTTCACTCAGTATGAGATTCTCTAGGTCCATCCATGTTGCTGCAAATGGCATTATGTCATTCTTGTTTATGGCTGAGTAGTATTCCATTGTGTATATATACCACCTCTTCCGAATCCAATCATCTGTTGATGGACATTTGGGTTGTTTCCATGTCCTGGCTATTGTGAATAGTGCTGCAATGAACATGCGGGTGCACGTGTCTCTTTTAAGTACAGTTTTGTCCGGATAGATGCCCAAGAGTGGGATTGCGGGGTCATATGGAAGTTCTATGTATAGATTTCTAAGGTATCTCCAAACTGTTCTCCATAGTGGCTGTACCAGTTGACATTCCCACCAACAGTGCAGGAGGGTTCCCTTTTCTCCACAGCCCCTCCAGCACTTGTTACTTGTGGACTTATTAATGATGGCCATTCTGACTGGTATGAGGTGATATCTCATGGTAGTTTTGATTTGCATTTCTCTTATAATCAGCGATGTTGAGCATTTTCTCATGTGTTTGTTGGCCATCTGTATATCTTCTTTGGAGAAATGTCTATTCAGGTCTTTTGCCCATTTTTCCATTGATTGACTGGCTTTTTTGCTGTTGGGTTGTATAAGTTGTTTATATATTCTAGAGATTAAGCCCTTGTCGGTTGCATCCTTTGAAACTCTTTTCTCCCATTCTGTAAGTTGTCTTTTTGTGTTCTTTTGGGTTTCCTTTGCTGTGCAAAAACTTTTCAGTTTGATGAGGTCCCATGGGTTTATTTTTGCTCTAATTTCTATTGCTTTGGGAGACTGACCTGAGAAAATATTCATGATGTTGATGTCAGAGAGTGTTTTGCCTATGTTTTCTTCTAGGAGTTTGATGGTGTCCTGTCGTATATTTAAGTCTTTCAGCCATTTCGAGTTTATTTTTGTGCATGGTGTGAGGGTGTGTTCTCGTTTCATTGCTTTGCATGCAGCTGTCCAGGTTTCCCAGCAATGCTTGCTGAATAGACTTGCTTTTTCCCATTTGATGTTCTTGCCTCCCTTGTCAAAGATGAATTGACCATAGGTGTCAGGGGTTATTTCCGGATTCTCTATTCTGTTCCAATGGTCTGTCTGTCTGTTTTGATACCACTACCACACTGTTTTGATGACTGTGGCTTTGTAGTATTTCTTGAAGTCTGGGAGAGTTATGCCTCCTGCTTGGGTTTTGTTTCTCAGGATTGCTTTGGCGATTCTGGGTCTTTTGTGGTTCCATATAAATGTTTGGATTGTTTGTTCTAGTTCTGTGAAAAATGTCATGGGTCATTGGATAGGGATTGCATGGAATCTGTAGATTGCTTTGGGTAGTATGGCCATTTTTACAATATTGATTTTCCCAATCCAGGAACATGGAATATCTTTCCATTTCTTTACATCTTCTTTGATTTCTTTGATTAAAGTTTTATAGTTCTCGGCATATAGGTCCTTTACCTCCTTGGTCAGGTGTATTCCGAGGTATTTGATTTTGCGAGGTGCAATTTTAAAAGGTATCGTATTTTTGTATTCCTTTTCTAATATTTCATTGCTGGTATACAGAAATGCAACTGACTTCTGAATGTTCATCTTATATCCTGCTACTTTGCCGAATTTATGAATCAGTTCAAGGAGTTTTGGGGTTGAGTCCTTAGGGTTTTCTATGTATAGTATCATGTTGTCCAAAATGCAGAAATTTTAAAGGCTGTATTCTCTGGCCATAATACAATAAATCTAGGAATCAAAAATGCAGTAACAAATGAAATGCAAAATGGAAAATATTTGGAATATAGAGTGAAACTATATTTACTATCTAAATTTATATGTTTACATATAAGTTAGGCAGACAAATATTTACTATATTAAAAACTCTTACAAATAAGAAGAGTTATCACAACTCATTGGAAAAGTGGGCAACAGCAAATAAATTGAGCAGTCAGAAAACCAATAAAATGGCCAAGAAACTTGAAAAGTTGTGCACAGTCATGGTCAAGTGCAAATTAAAATAATATATCTCTTTTTTGGGGGGTCTGTCATACTAGAAAACATTAAGAAAGAAAGAATAAAAATAATTAGTGTAATGGACTATGGAAGCTAAAAATAATGTGTAAAGGAACTTAAAGTATAAATGAATACACTTTTTAAAAGGTTTATAATATATACATTGAAGTTTAAACATGGATACAAGCTAACCTAGTCATCTCAACCCTAAGTAAGAAAATAGTAAGTGAAATGATACAAAGATATTATGCATCCGAATGGTCAAAATAGTGAAAACTTGCACAATTTTACCCTTCAAAAGAAGACTGGTTCAATATGTTTTGTGTATTTGTACAAAAGAATACTTTTAGGTAATTAAGTAATAATGTTAGGACAAATTTTAAAAGCCTGTTACATATTATTACTGTATATCTCATTAAAAAAGCCAAATTGGATATGTGTCAACCCGCTGGGTGCTGCTGAAGGATGCAGAAATCCATTCCTTAAAGATTTCCATTAGCTCATTGGCTCGACTTAATTTAGTCTTTCCTCAATTCTGTTTTTAATTTGTGGCTATTTTTAAATTTTACACATGAACTTTGAATTCATTTAGTAAAAAGATTTATGTGTGTTCACTGAATCATATGGGTTCCAAATATCAGACAAATTTTTGTTCTAAAAGCCCAAACCACAGAAATTTAATAATTAAGTTTTTGAGATATTTCATCCTGGAGTATAATCAGCCACACTTTATTCAGACCATTTTAGGGTCATCTTATTATGCCTTGACTGAAAGAGGAGGCAAAATTCTGACAGAGATTGGTGTCATATCAGTTCTAATAAATGAGTACGGTTCTTTTCTGAAAAAAAAAATCGACTTAAAAATTCAAAGTTTAAATCCTATTCTCGTTCCTTGGTTTGAACATTATTTTCATCAGGTTAAACTGTACTCTCTAGTTTACTTGATGGGCTGGCTGGGATCATTTCAAATTTCACCAGACAGTGGGACCAAGTTAAAGACTTCTTTAAGTGTGATCAGTCTTCTTGTTTTACGGACATTTAGACCCAGATTTCAAAGGTCAATGAATTAGGCCAGTGTTGTTTAGATTATATACCAACTACAAACATACCATAATGTGCAGAGCTGATAAGAAACATGATCAATAACCAGATAGTATCTTACAGCTAATACTTTAGAGAGGAAAGATCATCAAAAATGACCTAACATTTTCAGCATTTGTTTACAACATATTGATCAATTGTATAGCAGTCAGTGTATTTTAAACGGCATGACTACCCATGCTGAAGTTGCTTTATATCATAAAAACCAAATAGAAACACATGAAGCTGTGTTTCTCAGCACAGCTATAGATTTTTTTTTTTTGTATTCGTATTTAATATATAGCTCTAACGATGCAGCCTGGCGCTTTCCTTACAGCCAAACCTGAAAAGTGTGTTATTCATTGAGTAAATAAGTCAAATACAAATAAGAAGTAGGTCAACTTAAGCTCTAAAAAAAATCTCAGGTCAAAGTAGTATATGAGTGTTTTAAAATCAATTTACTCAGTATCCCAAAGGATCAGAGCTCTTTTCTAAAGCTCTAATGCTCTGGATAAAATTCTCATATAGATATTCTAAATATTCCATCCAATTTGAACCTTAAACAACTCAATATTTTCATTAACAAAATATCAATCTATGATTTCTGACTATAAAGTTCTAACTCCGAAAACTTCAATGTGGTTTAAGTGCATTTATCCTCTAAAGTAATTGCTACACTGCATCAAGCTCATGCTGTTAGGTCAGGCTTCATCTTAAGCACCACATATATATGATTTCAAATAATCTGAACAGTAACACTATGGGATCGGCTGGGCCCATTTTAGAGGAGAATGAAGACTAGAAAATAAGTGCCTTCCTGCTCACCTAGCTAATGGGTGGCGGAGCTGAGTTTCAAACCTAGCCAGCCCAGCTCTACAGTTCATGCTCTTAACTCTGTGCCTTAGTATATAACTATCTGGGGACTTTTCTTATATTTTGCATGTATGTGCCAAGGTATGTGTCTTTAAAATTCCTGATACATATTGTTAAATAGTTTAAATGTGGCATAAAGATCGTATCACTAAAACTCTTTTCTAAAAGTTCTGCCATTATTTCAGTCTGTATGTACTGGATGTAATCTATCCATGTGTAAACTGGTCATAGACTTTTGTCCTGCCTCTTTTTTTCCTCTTTGTATTCTCTACTCATTTCCCTTCTCTTCTCTACTCATTTACAGAGACTCCTTAAGTTCCTTTTCTCCCAAAAGACACACTCCATCTTCTCTCCTGTGCCACTTTTTCTTCTCCTGGGGGCTGCATCCTCTAAATCCACCCTTTTAGCCACCTCCTTCTACCCAAGTCCCTATTTCTTGGCCTTTGGCTCCAAGTGAGTGACTCAATTATCATCCCTGGACAATCCTAATAGTACAGCCCCAGGGCATCTTATCACAGAACTTAGAGTCAATGCTGTAATAAAGGTGTCTTTCAAATACATTTTTTATAATGATCAACATAGTCCTTTGAAGGCTTTTACTCTGGTTGCCAAATTTTTCAATTTCATTTGTCTTTCTGATTTCAAATTTTATTTCCAAATTTCATCTTAATAGCTGCCTACTTATCAAACAGAACATAAAGAAATTACTCAGCTTTAAAAACAAGCTTTATCTTGCACGGTATTGTTTGACAATGAATGCCTGTTCTCTTCTTAACTATGGAAGTCAGCTGCTTTGTGATAAATTACTGTCTGACATGCTGGTAAACTTTATACCACCAATAAAGCAAGGAATTTAGAGTGAAAGGAAAGAAAGAATATGGATCGTGGAAAGACAGAGGTGAAAATGATGCTAACAAAAACAAATCAAACAAGTTTGAAAAAAAAGTAATACATACAAACATGTATTAACTGTTAAATAGAAAAAAAAGTAGATTTACTTTAAAAACTTGTTGAGCATCCAAAACCCCAAACGCTGATTTTCATTTCTACTGCATAAACTTTAAGGTTTGACTATTTATACAGAAATACCTCCATCATCACACTTTCTGAATAGGAATAAAATTTTTAATTTCAAAACTGGTTAGGTCAGAAACCAAATGAGTGGTGTGTGGTGTGGTGTGGTGTGGTGTGTGTGTGTGTGTGTGTGTGTGTACAAGTCACTCACACTTCACTGAATCATATCCTGGGTGTTTGTCTGACATAATGAACCTTCCTCATCTGTCATCTTCTGCTCTGTGGGAGGAAATAAGGGAGGGGGCAAACCTTGTCTTTCTTGTTCTTATAAAGAAAAGCCTGCAATTAAATGGAGGGAAAGTGAAGACCCCCATTAGAATCACAGCGATTCCCAGCACTTGTCTGTGATAGAGTTCTGCTTCTCTCCCCAGGGAGTGGTCTATGCTTCCCTTCTCCCTATTAGCCTGGACGCCTTACCTTCCTAATTCTCAAAGAGCTGACTGAAGTTTTCTTACATTTCTCAGAAGGCTAAACTTAGTGGAAATTTTAAGCGTGCCTGGGAATGCTGTATGCATGGAAGTTTGTTCCTGCTGTGGATTATTGACGCTGCAGGAGCAGATAGACTGATGGGCCCTGAATTCCAACCAGGAGAAAGTGGCGTGTTGTTATTCTTTTTGAATAAAAAGTGAGTATTTTTAAAAGGCTTTTTACGTCAATGTGCTCCATTTTTATTGCTGATCAATTTAATGTGAGTCATTTAAATGCCATGCAACATTAATTTATATTTACTCATTTGAAAACTTTGTCTAGTTATTTGCTCATATTGGAATCATTTGAGACCAATCTGTAAACAATATTCAAATTCAGTGTCATGCAACAAGAATTAACGTGTGTGCACAGCCACGCATTGGGGAGGCCAGGGATAAAGAGAAGGTAAATTATGGCAAGCGCATTAGAAATCAGGAAAGTGGGGGACTTTATAATGATTATTTCTCCTCTTTTCTTTGTCCCTAAATCAGTTTTGACCATATCCTGACAATTAGGAAATATTTATAAGTGATGATATGGCTCAGGGAAGTGGTGTGTATATTTCCATAGATTACTTTAGAAGATTAAGACCTTTCAGCGTATCTGATCCATCTGCTTCTTTAGGGCCTACTTTTTGGAGGAATTGTCATGTGATTTTACATCAGGATGTTCAAAACCTGAGTTCTTAAAGCTGTCTATGAAGCAGATTTCAAGGGATGCAGGCCTGATTAAAACAGTTAGCCTGTTCACATCCTCCCTATTTACTGTGGATTACAGGAAGGGAAGTTGGGGTTAAATCAGCAGGTCTTCCTGCTTCCCCAGAGGTTAACCTGGCAGCCGGTTTGGCACCCACAGGAGGGCTGACAGGTAGCAGGATTTGTCTAAGCAGGCTGCCTGAGAGCCAACAAGGAAAACTGAATGCTCTGGATTAGTTCTGGATTATGTTGTCAGAGTGAAGGCTGATGGACAAACTGCAGAGAAATAAAATGCAATCTGTTTGGGGAGAGAGGCAGCGTGCATAGCTTTCATTTTTCAAGAAATGACAAGAAAAATCATTAATAATTTGTAAATCCATGTCCATTAACTTTTCTCTTTGTTGTCCCAAGACAGTCTTTTTCACCCGAGTTTGTCACCATCCTATATCTCTTCTGCCTGGTGACAAATGACAAGATAGATATGAAACTGGATTCATAAATAATACCCCCACCTCCAAAAAAGACAGAGCTATATTCTAACACTGCCCTGTCTCCCCCATACCTTCCCTGCACCCCATCCCCAGGATGAAAGGACACTCTGGCATTGGTGCAACAGCCAAATGATATGCGTTTGCTTTCTTCCCTCTATAATAAATTTCTAAGACAATGGTACTATTTAATGAAATTTAAAGCCAATAATAAGTAAATAATCATGATAGTAAGCATGATAGTACTTAATGCTATCATTACAATAAAATGTGCTGTGGGATTTCTTTTTTTTTTTTTTTATGAAGGACTTGAGCATCAGTTCCAAGAATTATCAGAGATAGTTAATAGACATGAATACTCAAGTACATTTAATAAAAACAAATTTAGATCTCTAGAGGAGAGGTTTACATTTTTCTAACATGGGTGTTACTAAAATTCTTAAAAATAGTTGTGAAATAATTATGGTGAAACAATTTCCATTTATTAACAGATTTAACATTCTAAAATAATTTGGGTTTTGTTTTTCTTACAAGTTTCTTAAAGTGAAAATTACCTCATCATCAGAAAAACTCTGTCCTTAAAGTCAATTGAAACTAAGAAATACATTTAAGTGTTTCTAAAATAACAAAAATTAGGATGCCCACATATTTTGGCTTATGGCTAAATTATGATTACTACTTTACAATGATTTCAAAAATGAATTTTTATGGGTGCAAGGAACTAGTATTCATAGACTGTAACGGTAATAGAGCAGGAGTCCTATGCCCTCTTTTATGAGTTCAATAAGAAATTCTCTCTTTTTTGAAATAGAAGAGTTTGTTTCCTTTTCCACAGAAACCAGTATAGATTAAGTTCCAATTTCTCAGGACATACTCAGGCTAGGTACTTTCACGTATATCATTACAAGAAAAGGAGCCCAAATCAACATGTGAGCTTGAGAAAAAGTCCATCTTGAATTTCCACTGTTCTGACATCTCACTGCATCTGTCCCATGGTAGACAGTCAATATATAGCTGATGAATACATAAATCAATAAAGCATATTTGACACAAAAATATTGAATTCATTTATAAATACTGAATTCACTTATGATTCACAAATAGCAAAAAATGCCTGTTAAAAGTTTTATTTTGCATGCTACTGTTCTATTGGCTAATGTTAATACACAAAGCATAAAGGAATAATAATGACTAAAAAACATAGACCCCCCCAAAATGGTTATTTTGCATTGTAATAAATAAAAGAGGCATCTGTGGACATAAAGTTATGCTTTTTTTCTTAATTAGAGGCAATTAAATCAGTCTATATGTATAAACATACTTTCAAACCTGCACTTACTTATAAGGCAGTTCACCCACAGACCACCTTATACAATGCATTCCTCAAAAAAATTCAACTGTACGTATAATTATTCTCACTTTTAACAGTGAACATCCAATTACCAGCCCAGATAAATATACAGCTTTTTATTATCACTTGATAACCATTAGAACAATTTTGAAATCTTGAAATTCCGCAGTAATATAAACAGCTACATAAAGAAATAGCAGGATTTTGTTCTTCCCCGCAGTATTCCTCAAGATAAGTTCTGCCTTACTGTAAAGAAGCACTTCCTGATTATTTGCATATTGTAATATACAAAGGAAATGATACTATCTCTCTGAGCCCCAGTTTAACAGAGAAAGCTGCCATTGGATGGAAGCCCATCCTGTTTGCCTAGAGCTGAAGACATCAATTTTTCTTCACATCTTTAAAGCAAGGGGCTTCAAAGGTACCAAGCACCGTGAGTGGAAAGTTCCACAGTACTGGATTTCTTTTCTAAAATCAGGACAAGCATGTCATGAGGTTAGTTATGAAAGTGGGGAGACTTTGTTTTTTCCTTGTTTCTAAAGAAATATAAGCAATAACAGAAGATAAAGTAGTGAAATAGTAATAAAAATAACGCCGTGAATAATATAACTACCTAGAAAACATTTTGAAATATAAAAAGAAGCTTATGAAAAGCATCATACTCAAAGGATGTTTACAGAATAAGAGAACTATTTAATTGCCATTTATATTATATACATAGATGAGTCAGTGTGAAAACAAACAAACGGGCTATGGTTGGAAGTTACATAAAAATTCCAAATGTTTACAATTTTAAATACATTAAAAGATTGGCTGAGGAAGACAAGCTCTTTATAGACATTATATGAGTGGAAATTATTAAGTTATTCCTATGAAACCACCTATGGTGTAGAATATCACCCAGGTCTCTAGCCTTTCCCATTTTCTCAAAGGCAAGAAGACTACCAAATATTTTAGATCAAAGAAAGAATTGTCTTGTCCATGAACATAACATTCCATATATGATATAGGCTGGGATAAATTATAAGTATTCAGTGAAAAAAAGATGAAGGGGTACAAAGAGGAACCAAAACCATGATGGATTTAAAGAGTCTCTTAGCTCCTTAAACCAGATCACTATTTCCTAATGGATCAAAGGCATTCCATGACTTTGCTACTCTTCTTTTCAAAAACAACAGTAGCTTCTCCTAAAATTCTATAGAGTCCATGTTATAGTAATTTTTCTTGACTGATTAGTTTTATAGTTTTTGTTATAGATGATCTTTTGTTTCATATCTTTTCCCACCTAAATAAGAACATCAAATTGTAAAGATATTTACACTGGTATGAATTTTCTGGCATAAAATAAAATCCAATAAGGTAAAAACAATTCAATAATTATATGTCTTTTTATGTCCAGCATCCACTCCAATAACACAAGGATGAAAAATAATTACTGAGTTTGAAAAACTAAAATATGTCACTGTTATCTTAATAAAAGAAGAATATACTGGTTAGGGATGAAATCACATTTCAGAGAACTGAAAAATTAAATTAAAGACAGAAAGTGAAGACTACTTTCTTATAAAGTTGAGACAAGAATAGGCAAAGAAAAAAAAGAATAATAGCTAGAGAGACCTATTATAAGGAGATTTGAGCAACTCTAGAGGCTCATAAGACAGAATCTTTAGATAGGGTGAGTTTGAAGTTTTCCGGCTTGGGACCCTCTAAAGTGGAGTAAAGTTCAGTGAAATGGGGAGATTATAGAACCAAAGGATAGCGGGATGAATACATCTGGCTTTAGGGAAAAAAACTTTTAAGATTGGTCTGGATGTAGACAACTTAGAGGGAAGAACAAGTTATAATGAGAGTTTCCAACACGGTTGTTATGGGCCCAATTTTCTCAATAATTCAAGAGGTCATTAGCTAGCAAGAAGAAATTACTTAAGTCACTTGAGAAATGTGACAGATATTTAAATTATTCATTGAAAAGATAGGGAAAATTCATTAAAATGGAGGCTCATGTTACAAGGACTGGTCAAATTGGGGACCATATTTTTGTATTTGTCAATATCCAGGTTTATGTGATTATTCTTTGGTAGGTCAAGCTGCCTGGATGTGGGAGCAAAGAGAGTGGATTGTGGTAACAATCCAGAATTGGGATTTTGTAGGTAGTTGATGAATAGACTCACATGAGCATCAAGGATGTTGGTAAGAGACTAATTTGGGAAACCAGTTACTGAGTCCAGCCTGGAGGAAAGAAAGAAGATGAGGAACCTAGGGACTGGTAGGAGCCACACACGAAATACCAGGGAATGCTGGCATTCGAGGAATAGGGATGTTTTTTGTTCTCATTGGTGGTCCTAGAGGAAAAGTTTTGACTTTCAACATAGTCATAAAATACAAAATTTGATGAAAGCATCCAGAAATACCTTCCAAATTTTTGGCCACAGAGATTTTGAAACAACTACGTGGAAGAATATGAGTGATTGCAAAATTATTTCCTGTCCAATTCAATAAATAAAACTATGCAGTCCCTGAAGAAACTTTTAGGAGGACATAACTACAGGAAGGAGTCACCACCAAGACATGCACTTGCGATTTATTCTTTGACCAGAAGTCTTCTCAGAGCCTCCTTGGGAACGTCTCCCAAAATACAAAAAATAAAAATGTGAGAATCCAACATCCAAGTCCACCTCTGAAACAGGCTCAGGATTCCACTGAGGCAGAATAAGATGAAAAACTCTAGAGAGACAGCAGACACCTCAGGCACTTGCAAGGTTGGGGGCAGCCCTGCCCATTCACAGGAACAAATGAGCAGGAAGTCAACAAACTTTCCATGAAACCTGTCTTTTAAACCTCTGTGGGCTGGCACACTCCAAAAGCACTACTTTTTACAATTATAGCAATTCCAAAGGAAGAAAAATATTATTACAATCTCTTAACAATAAAAACACAATCGTGAAATTCCACCTGTCCCTAATATGCAAAAGCAAGCCTTCAAATCATGGGTCCAGTTCAATTTGAGAAATATTTACTAAGAAAAGACTGTGTTTTAGACACTAACAAAATTTTTAAAAAGGAATATACTATAACCACGATAAATTCAATACAACTCAGGCTCTAAGGCACAACAGAAGGAAATAACTATATTTATTGTTATGGCATGAAAAATAAAAGGCATCTACTTAAGAAAACACACACATACACTGTGAGGAAATACTCTTTTTCCTCTTGCCAACATTCCTAAAAGAGACTTGGCAGAGCAACAGAGTAACAGGTGTAGGAAGCTGAAATAATGCAATGCACATACACGAATTGATATATTAATTTTATCACTCTTGCAAAAGTATATAATCAGTACTCCACAGAGATGATACACAAACATTCTGAATTTTGATTACAGCACCACAACCTTGATTTTTACTTTACCCATAACTCTATTTTCCTTTTGTTCCTACTTCTTCTTACAAGCAGGTTTTAGAACTTCTATTTCCAGAAGACAGAGCATAAGAAAAGAATTATCTGTCATGAGCTGTGGTGTAGGTCACAGACACGGCTCAGATCTGGTGTGGCTGTGGTGTAGACCAGCAGCTGCAGCTCTGATTTGATCCCTAGCCTGCAAACGTCTATATGCCACTGGCGAGGTTGTAAAAAAAAAAATAGTAATAATAATCAAATCATGATAAAAACCTGGAGACATAATTTGAGATTCATATGTAGACACATGACAAATAGCTGTTTATATGAATTTTGTTATATTTTTAAAATATTTTTACCAGGGCATTTTTATTGTGTAAAAACACACATAACATTTGTCATTTTAGCCATTTATAAATTTAAATTATACACTTAAAAATTTATAAATGTCTAATTCAGTGGTATTAAGTAGACTGACGTTGTTGTGCAACTATCACCATTATCTATCTCAGGACTTTTTCTATCATTCCAAAACTGATTAAGTATCTATTAAATAACTCCTCCTTTCTCCCCCTTCCCATAGACCTTGATACCCACTCTTTCTGCTCTATGAATTTGACTATTCTAGGTATCTCACGTAAATGGGATTGTACAATATTTGTTCTTTGCATCTGACTTATTTCACTTACAATGTATTCAAGGTTCATTCATGTTGCACCATATATCAGAATTTTATTTCTCTTTAGCTGAATGATATCTCATAGTATATACATATACTATATTTGTTTATATGCTGATGGGTGTTTGGCTTGATTTCACCTTATGACTATTGTGAATATTGCCACTGTGAATATCTGTATACGAGTGTCTGTTTGAGCCCTGCTTTCAATTCTTTTGGATATCCACCTAGAAGTGGAGTAAAGATTGTATACCTGTCAATGATCTTATCTTTTACTCAAGTGAACTGGCAAAACATCAAAGGTGTGGGAGAAAAGAGAAATATCTTGGCTTATGTTCTACCATTATTACTCTCACTACAGTTTGCAAACTTCAGGGAATCTACAAATCTAATTAAAAATACATAAATAACATTAAAATAAGTGTATATACGTGCATAAAGCAACAAATCCCAAGGGAGACATTATAAGGCAGCAGAGGAACCAGCAGAATCAGAAATTTGTAAATGCAAAAATGATGCAGAGAATGATGGACCCCCATAGTGGTGATAAACTGATGGGAACACCCTGAGACCCACTTTAAAGGTCTCTGGAGATGTGGTAACGAACAGGTACCTTAAACTATGCTTTGATTCAGAGGAGGGGGGTGGAAAGAAACAGAACTGCCAGCTTCTGCCAAAAAAGATATAAGACCTCAGCAATCAGTTGTTAAGTTAAAAGCTGACATAAAAATGTCTTCATTACATTTAATTTTAAAAGTAATAAATACTATTTGCAAAAAAATACATATATTTTAGATGTTAGAAAGTCTCCCATAATCCACCTCTTCAGAAATAACCAAGGTTAATTATTGATTCTATTGGCTCAAATTTGACAGCTGAAGTCAAAGGAATAAATGAGTTCACCAAAGAAGGATGAAAATGGTCCTAAAACAGAACAAATAGGAGAATGTAAAAAAAAAAAAAAAAAGACACAAAGAGGATCTATAGAAGGAAAGAAAAGAGTAAGAGTCATCAAAATATAAGAATTGGTATAATGACACACCAAGAAAGGGAAGAAAAAAAATGTTTCAAAAAGGAGATGCAGGAGTTCCCATCGTGGCTCAGTGTTAACAAAACCAACTAGCATCCATGAGGATGCAGGTTCAATCAGTGGGTTAAGGACCCAGCGTTTCTGTGAGCTGTGGTGTAGATCACAGACATGGCTCAGATCCTGCACTGCTGTGGCTCTGGTGTAGGCCGGCGGCTATAGCTCCGATCGGACCCCTAGACTGGGAACCTCCATATGCCGCCTGTGCAGTCCTAAAAGACAAAAAGACAAAAACAAAGGAGACGCAAGTCTAGAATCTCAAACTCACAAATAGGTCAAGGAGATGAGGACAGAAAAAGTCAATTTGCTTATAGCACAGTTCTTGGTTTTTACTATATGAGACTAATACAAATGTTATGAACCACATATCTAATAAATTCTGCTAAACTGGATAATACAAATAGTAGATAGGAAACGGTTCCATCAGAAAAGGGCATTTTTTGTTCTTTTCTTGGGCACACATTAGTAATTTTGTGCTTGGTATGAAAATAGATCTCTCTACAAGTACAAATCACAATTTTGTGCTTAGCTATTCTTTTTTTGCAAGAAGCACTAATCATTTTGTGGAGACAATTACATACATTGACAGAAAGATTACAATCTCTTTTACCCACTAATTTGTTTCTGACCTGCTGAAAGACAAGAGTAGCTAAAAGTCTTTTTATCTACAAAAACATCTTAAGTATAAGGTGCTATATGTGCAGCATTCAATGGATTGGACTAATGGAATCTGAGAAAAAAAAAACCAACTGCTATTTTTCTTTTTATTCTGAGTTTCTATATATGAAAAACAATGAAGACTGATTCAATGTGCTAAATATTTGCAGAGATAAAATGGCAGAGCCATGGAGACTCCAAAAAGGTTTTGAACTACCCGTGAATGAAAATCCCACTGAACAAGGAGAGGAAATGAGCAATGATGCAGAAAGAATAGAAGGCAAGAAACTGCTGAAAGAGTAGTCTCTGTGACCCTCCATCCTTAGTGAATAAGAACCCTTGGTAATAAAATAATTTTGAGGTGTTTTAGGTACATATACACATATCTATCGAACTATCAATATAAGTTTACAGATCGATACATATCTACATCTACATAGAGACAGATATCTACTCTAATATATATGGGCTTAATTGATGATAATAATCTTCTACTTTCAGGAAAAAGCAATAAACAATGCTCATATATCTTATTGTTTCTTATATTCCAAGTTAACATATTGCTTTTCATAGAAAACGCATCAAATGAATTAGCATATTTATTTCCTTTCACAATGTACTTCTTCTAAGGAATACTGACAATGGCTTTCTTAGCTTGGTCATAACATGAGTCAAAAATCAACCTCTGGAAATCATTTCTATAAGAAAGATTTTTCTCAAGAAAAAAATCTTATTGTGTGTGTTCTTCACATGAAAAGTTTTGCTTGCTAAAATCCAGAAGAAAGCTCTAATGTTAGAAAGATTAGGTCTCGGCTCACATTTGATATAATAAAGGCTTGACCTATAACTCTTCAAAGCCCCCGTGAGCATCATTGCAATGAGCCTTCATAGAAGGCTGGTCCAGGCTGAGATCATCGTCTTGCCATTTTACTCACATACAGGAGTTTAACTAATTTACAAGTGGATAGAATGGGGATTTTCCAATCCCTCTTCCATGCAAGTAGTTGGTGTACTTATATCAATAAGGAAAATCAAGATCCTGATAATGAGGAACTCTATTAAAAGAAGATATGATCAAGCCAAAAATGTAAAGCTCATTAGACAGATTTTATTCTATTCTACAAGATAATCAGAGGTTGCACTAATGCTGCTTTTTTTCTTTCTCATAATTGATTTTTATTTTTAAAAAATCCCTTTTAATAATCTATGTATTTCATTTGTTATGCAACATCACCCCTGACTGCCAAGGGAGGTTGAGGATTAATATTGGAATTTTATATATAGTGATACAGTTGGCCCCATGAGACCATTATCTCTATCCATACAACCCATCAGTAGGAATTGTTCATTATCAAAACACTATAACCAAATTTACAGAAAGAAAATTAAACAACAGGGAAATTTTTTTCTACCTTCGAGTCTACATTTAATGGCAAAATATCGAACACTGGCAAGCAATTATACCATGTTTATAAATGACATTTTTGTACTTACAATAAAAAGGTTTTAAGTACTTCCAGTAACTGGTTTTACTAGTAAATTAAAATACTTCTTTGACAAGCAGAAGGTGGACATTTCTAGAATGTCTTTTTGAGTATGTCTTCCCTTTGCATGGTTCTAAACCACAGAGAAGCTCAGCTGGCTGAGAAAACAGCATCATTGGGCCTTTTGTGCACCAGTCATTGTAGGTCATCTAAACACTGCTCAAGTAGCAGCTCAGAAATGCCCCAACTGAAGAGGGCTTGGGAGGTTAATTCTGTCATTACTGCGTTGACATGAAGCATGTTGCAGCCTTCAGCGCAAAATGTTACTCGTAATCTTTTAATCCCAAATTAGGTCAATATTTTATCAAGTTAATCTAGCATGAAGATTAATTGCATTAGTTACACACACATATACGCATGCAGGTTATTTGTTTTAGAAATACTTTTAATCAAAGAGCAAACCCCTGGTTATAATAGGCGATTTTTTAAAGTCATCCTTTCTCCAACAGTATTTATCTTTATAAAAGAGACATTTATTCTTTTGTATTGATCTTCACATCAAGACTGATGTAATAAGAAAGATAATGGTCTTATAATTACCAAAACAATGACCACTTAGAAAAGCTGTTTATGAGGAATTAATGACTTCTGATTGAAATGTTTTTAATAAAGTATCTCATTCTTTGGTCTATTATTTCAATTAAATTCTACTTGTCCTCTTAAAATATGTGATTAGTTTGCAAAGATTCTCAATGGTTTTCTGTGTGTTTGCATGTTTGCATCTCTAGGCATGTTTAAAATTACTGTAACAAATAATATAAACTAGAGTGGTTTTCTGGAAAATTATTACCATGAGATATTGGGGTTTTTTTTCAGTTATGAAAATTGAGATCAAGCACATCTTCCTTTTTTTCTTTCTTTTTTATTTTTTGAAATCAAAGATACAGAGTTTAAGGACTAGGAAAATAGAAATATATTGATCTAGGTGGCATAAATCTGCTAACAGAAGTCATTAGACTGGACAAATGTCTTTCTCCCTGAGTTTTTTAGATAAGAACTATCTAGTAGTTTAAAATTCCCAGGCGTCATTCTGGGTAGTATTACAGGCCCCCCGGGTGGTAGGACAAAGTTCATGCCCTATTTCATCAAATATCCAGTGACATTCTCCAAGGGTCATGCTAATTATAGGGATTTCACAGCCAATGTCTGAGAATATTGCACCTCAAAATTTTAGTTCTTATCTTCAAATATTGGTTTTCTGTCATTCTTTCAGTGAGAAATAATAGGTAAAAGGACCCAAAAATATTTTCCTATGACTCGACTTTTGTATTAATTAACATATTAATATCACATCTTTAATGTAATGAATAAATCAACAACAATATCAGTACCCAACACTTTTAAGAAGATGTTTGACTGAATTTGGAAGTAAAGTTCACAATCCTGAATGTCAACTTTACAGTTACCATAAAGTGGAGACAAACTATGCTGAAGAAACATGCCAAAGAATTCTCTGTTCTTCCACTTACTGCAATATAGTATTTTCTCATAAATATTAATAAAAATTCACATTCGACTTGCTAAAAATCATCCAAGTGCACGATAAATGTAAAATGAAAACAAATATTTTCAGGAAAGAGCACTATTTAAAAATTCCAAAAGGAATCAAAAATAATTTACGTTTCAATTTTTATTTTTTTCTACTCTGTTCTCAAATTCTAAAATTTTTACACGTCCCTCGTATCAATTCAAACAATAAGAGGTACAAAGAGAAGTTAAGCCTCTTCCTTACATTCAGTCTCACTCATCAGAAGCATCCAATTTTAAAAATTTAGTGTATATCTTTCTTATTTCCTTTGGATGTTAATTTAAATATAATTTTATAAGTATATACACATTTTATAGACTTCTAATTTCTCATTTATAATATACAAATATAAAAACAGATTGTCTTCAAGTTTGAAAAAATATAAATACATACACTGTTTTAATCACAATATTCTATATTATTAAAGTTAATAATAAAAGTTGATAAAGTTATCAACTTTCCTCATCAAGATATATAGATCTAACACATTATTTTTAACAACCCAGTTAGAAACTATCCAGCCCTGATAAAATGCTGTCTAATCTCTATTATCACTTATTTTGTTATAAAGAACTTGTATTATATGCAGCTATCACATAACAGGTTTGGCGGTATTTAGCTGAAAGTATGAGATACAATTCCTGATGATTAGCTTACAAGAAGAAAAATCACAAGACAAACATCATCAGTGCTGTGATCTGGTAGTTAAAAATATGGATTCAGGAGTTGGCAGATCTGGTTTGAAATTAGGACTCCACCATCTACCAACAGGATAAACTCTGGAAAATGTCTTATCCTCTCTATGCCTCAGTTTCCTTATTTGTAAAGCAGAAATAATAACAGCAGCTTGGCATGAATTAAATGAGATATGGAAAACAAGCACTAATGTAGTGCCTGATACTTGATAAGTGTTTGATAAATTTTAACTAATATTACTGTCACCATTACTCAGATGACCCCTAAGTTGGGAGACAAAGGTATGAGTTTCAAAGGTGTGAGGCATAGTGTGTAAACTGAAGATATCTGGGAAAGCTTCACAAAGATGAGCCCTTCCAACTGGGCGCATGCAATATTTCAGAAGATTAACTTCTCACCACCGACAAGTTTTATGATCACTGTGAGGAGGGATGGCAGAGAATGTGTCAGCCATTCAGGTGAGGAAGGGATGTACATATCAGATCTTGTATAAACTCATTGATAAGACTACACATTTTTTAGCACAGGTATATGGGATTTCAGGGTTAGAGGGAACTTTGTGACTCCATAGTCTTATTTTGCCTAGAAGGAAATGGAGAGTAGAGGACATGTCCAAAGTCCCCCAGCTGGTAGTGGCTGAGCCAGGATCAGAGTCGAGGCCTCATGTTTCCCAGTTTATCTCCCTCTGCTCCATTCCACCTGCCACATCAAGGGACTAAAGTGATGACAGCCCTGTCTTAGGAAGATTGATTTAGCAACCATGTGTAGGCTGAACTGAAGGAGAAAAGTCTGGGGAGAGAGGAGTGAGGAAAGAGGCTATAGTGGTAATCCAGTCATTAAGTGATGAGGCTTCAGTGAAGACAGTGGAATAGGAAAGAACAAATCTAAAATGATGCCAAAATCATGAGATGGAAATGTCATCTGCTTTTCCATATGGTTCAACCTTGAGTAACTAAACACAGCTTTCTACAATCTCTTGTCATAACATAAAGTAAGCAGGAGCTTCGGGAAACTAAGCAACGCTCTCAGGGACTCTTACTTTGCCAAACCTTATCCATATCTCCGCAGCTCACCACTACCCCTCACACCAGAGATGAAGACTGGCTCATCTCTAGTCCATGCAACATCTTCATCTCCACTCAGTACCTAAATGACTATGACATTGAAAAACATGTGTTAATTGAAGAACTTTAATATCTATAGAATTTTATTTCAATTTTTTCCCTTGGAATAGGCATGTCAGTTCTATGTGTACATAACTAGGAAGATATCTTGAAGCAAATTATACTTTCCCACAGAAAGAGAAGTAACATTTTCACAGCTGACTCAATATCATGGAATGAAGTTGTAAAGGCACAGCTATTAATTCTAGATTAATAAATGTGTTAAAGAGAATTTATAGGAAGTTGACATGAATCATAAGCAAGACAGTTTAAGTATGAAGCTTGGTGGTGGGCAAAATTCTAAGAAAAACCCTTCCTCAAGAATTTGCTCTCCCTGGCATACACATTCCTTCAACCCAATCACTGAAACACTAACCTAAGCACTGCTATGAAGGGATTTTGCAGATGTAATTAAAGTCCTGGTGAGAAAACTTTCATACAACTAGCAAAAACACCTCAGATTAAAAATCATACCTATCGGGAGTTCCTGTCGTGGCTCTGCAGTAAAGAACCAGACTAGTATCCATGAGGAAGCAGGTTCAATCCCCGGCCTCGCTCAATGGGTTAAGGATCCTGCATTGCCGTGGGTGTGGTATAGGCCAGCAGCTACAGTTCCAACTCGACCCCTAGCCTAGGAACTTCCATATACTGCAGATGCACCCCTAAAAAGACCAAAAAAAAAACCACCTATTGTGTGTACTGACCTTCAGTAAGAAGACAACTGGGCAAGCAAGCACGTGTCCACTAGTTGGATATGATCTAGACAGAATGCCTCATTGCTGACTATAATGTTCTCAGGTAAACATCACTTTCCCCTTTCAAAAGGATAAGAAAGCCACACACAGAGAATGCCATCCAGTATATGGGAGATACCTCTCTCCTCCTCTCTCTTCTTTCTAGCTAATAGACGTTCCCCTTCCAAACGGCCATAAATCACTTCAGAGAATGCATTTTCTAAAGGATGACTGACCTCCTTGAGTAGTGATGCTCTTAAGGAAGGCAGGCAGTAATCCTTAGAAATATACCACATGGAGTGTCTTATTGCTTAATTAGAGCTGGCACTGGGCCACTGCTTCTCAGCCTTGAACCAGTGCAAGAGCACTAGAAGGAGGCAGGGGTATTAAAAGTCCTATTTTAGGGGGAAATAAAATAATGGCACAGTGCCAGTCTGCAAAAAATAAAGCTGAACACTCCTGCTACCACAATAAAATGTCAAAATGCCTGGTTTTATTGTAGGCAGAGATTAAATCCATCACTGTGCCCATGATCAGGGTTTAAATATGATCTGTTGTTCTAAAAGACTACAATCATTTCTCAGAAGACCACTATAAAAGTAAACATAACTTCCCCCCAAAGTACTCAATGAGTAGAAGGAGGAAGCCATCATTACAATTACGTAAACATATTCTCTTACTTCCTTGAATTGCCCATCATCTTTTTTTTTAATAGTACTACATTTTATTGATGAGTAAATGAACAGTCCATATGAACTAGATGATAAAAGTCTGTGGCCCTAGCGGATGGCTTCCAGCTTCCACACTGCTCAAGAGGCTTCCAGAGAAGTTTTAGAAGATATTATAATGTACAGCAAATTTTACTTTTTCATAATCCCCACATTATAATCCCTACATAATCCCTAACTTCTTAGTTCAGTATTAAGACAGAAAGACTCAACACCCAATTAATTAGATCATTTATTCTTTCCTCAACAGTTGGTTCCCATTTCTCCATCTCTTATAGAAGTGGAATTACTCCTGATTATCTCAACCCCTGCTGGAACAGAATTTCTTGTTTCAGCCTTTCCATGAGTTGGCCCTAAACACTACTATTGGTTCTCATCGATTCCAGCTACCCATCTACTCAGAACCCCCATCAATCACCAATTTTGGAATTTCCTGAATAGATATCTTGAGTCTCAGACTAAATTTGACTACTCTGCCAGATACTTGCATCTCACCTCTATCTCATATTGACCATCTTTAATTTTTAGATGACTAGTTATAGATTTCTAGACCAATAGTGACAATCTGAAAACAACTGACCTTTTTTTCATTCCTATAGTCGAATCCCTGCATTCTCACCAGGTATGTTTGGGTTCTTGCCCTGGCTTCTCTTGACCGCCCCTTGCTACCACTATCCAAGGTAAAGTCATGCCAAATGAATAGACCACAACAAGATACTTGATGATCAGAGAAAGTGATGGTTTCAGGTGCAGGGGAAAAAAAGTTCCAAATCTCACAAATATTGAATAAAAGTCATAATAAAAATATAGGTAAGAGAATACCTTGACTGGGAACTGTATGTTTTATACAATGCTATAGAGTTAGGTTAAACAAAACTTCAGTGTTCATGCTTTAAAAAAAAAAAAAAGTTAGCCCAATCTTAAATTGCCAGAGATATGGCAGCTGCAGCTTCAAATCTATGTTAAATTTTAATTTTTTATGAAGACATAATAAATTGCTTTATTTATTCAAATTGAAGTACATAAGAAAAACTATAGGCAGATCCTACAGCATCGATGAAGAACAAGGCAAGCTCCTTAATTTTTTTCTTTTGTGCAGCTGCAGTATGGAAGTTCCTAGGCTAGAGTTCAAATCAGAGCTGCAGTTGAGGCCTATGCCACAGCCACAGCAACACTGGGTCTGAGACACATCTGCAACCCACATTGCAGCTTACAGCAATGCCAGATCCTTAACCCACGGAAAGGCTAGGGCTCAAACCCACCTCCTCATGGACATATCCTGGGTTCTTAATCCACTGAGTCACAACAGGAACACCTAAGCTCCTTAAACTCTTTCTTACCAAAGGATTTCAACGTGTCCATTGATTGACAGAACGGTCCATAAGAGCAAATCTTTTTTTCATAATGAAAGTGAATGGAAAAATGACATGGATTTCCTTATAAACACTTTTTCTCAAGCATCAGACACCTGCATCTTTCTTTTAAGAGGAAGTTCTGTATGAACCAACAATTTATCGAGTCCCTCGTAGTTCCCATGGGCAATGAACCAGCTTTCCCTATCAGCAGGAATGTACCTAGAAACCTAGAATCTGAAAGAAATATTTACTGGAAGTCAAGACCAGCTATACAATTTGTGAGGCCTAGGGCAGAATGAAAATTCTAGGTTCCTACTCCAAAAATTATTAAGAATTATTAAGAATTTCAAGGCAGCAATAGCAAATGGGACTCCCCCCCTCCCCAAGTGTGGAGTCCTGTGGGACCGCCTAAGTGTCATGCCAGAGGTTGTGCTGGAAGTCTAAAAACAGAATACACGAAGTACAATTCACTGTATATGCTCAATAGCACTGTTACATAAATAGCTTTTTTATGTATACAGTAGCCTATCAGTTCAATCCTTTTTAGTCAATTCAGCCACACAAACAAAAACATTCTTCACTCCCCACTGACCAACCAAAAATGACAGTTACCTTATGAAAGAATTCATCCTCAGATAACTGGGGCTCATGCCCTGTTGGCAAGACTGGTGTCTGTTCTCACACTAAAATAGAATTTGAAAAGTGTAATTATGCATGTGTTTTAGTCTTTTTAAGGAGAGGTATTACTGTATAAAAGGCTTTTGAAAAAGAAAGATATGGCAAGAAAAGAAAAAATAGGGGTGTGGGGGAGATGTCCATCAGGTATTAATGAAGGACATGTGACAGAAACTTGGCTTCCAGGTTCCAGTTGAGTCCTTTATAGCATCATGTTTTGGAATTCAGTGTTCACAGTGCTGATATTTGGAAATACTACAAACCCTCCACAGGCTTTTCTGTTTTTCTTTAAACAGAGTATTATTTCTCCACCATGCTGTTCTGGGAAAACAACTGACATCAGTCTTGACAGTGGTGGAGTGGCAGGTTACAAAGAGTCTCCTGGTATAGAGAAGCAAAGGGCGGATGATGCCATAGCCTGGGTTACCTCACTGCTAATATCTGCCCAACAAGGAATGGAGTGAGATTTATGTGCTGAGAAATCAAGTAATCATTGACATTCCAAGCAAGCAGCTCCAAAGCTTGGATTTTACTGGATCATATCAAATGAGGGAGAAGAAGCAGATGTATCTTCCCAACGGGGAAAAAAGAGACAAGGCTACAGCTCAGAAAGAAACTATGCGTGATGCATATGTGCCCGATTACACAATAATGCCTTTCCTTTTCACATATATCTAGAACATGCAATTTACTTCAAAGTTTATGTATTGGTTCATAGTCTATCAGCTTGGGAAAAAATGACTATTCCTGTAAATGTCATCATGAAATAGAATTATAACTTGTTTGTTCAGATAACTTCTGTTTATCTCCTTGAGTTATTCCACAACTGACAGAGGCTCACACCACTCTCCTACCTCTATCCAAACATGTAGTCAGAAAAGAGTCTTAAGAAAGTATCTTTCTCTTGCTTACTTAGCACAAAATACTATTTTCTCCCTTTGGAATCTTTTTTAAAATCTCTATAGTCACTCAATTTGGGGAGTATTTAAAAGCCTTGAGAAATAATATTTTTTTTTCACTGAACAAGTCACATAATGTATCTTACTATATGTGAGAAGCACTAGTATTGCTCCATATTTTTAGATATAAGTTCGGGCTTAATCACTGACTCACTGTAGGAAAATCTTTACTTTGAAAAATACAGCCAGACACTCAACAATATAAAGTGAGAATATCGTGCCCTAGTTGAACAGAGTGACACAGAGGATGGTGGTCATCTTCGGGTCTAAGACAAGAGGAGGACTGAGTGAACCTTATATTCCCCCACTAGGCAACCTATTATGGAACTTCCCTCTATATTCATTTTTAACTACTCAGTCTATAAGTCTCAAGGAGATCATAGGCAGCTCGAGGAATGAAGAATACAAGGTTTTTTAAATTCCTTTCTGAACTACAATACTGTAAATCTAATCCTCTCTTACTCCCACCAATTCCATAGTTTATGTAAATATAGAAAATTTCCTTTTATTTTCTTACTTTCCCTCTCTCCCATCCTTCCCTCCTCTCCTTCTTTTCTTCTCATTTTTATTAAGTTTTTGTGCAGTCAAACTTCTCTAGAGATCACATGACTTTTTTTAGGACCATTCGACTTATGCCCTGATACCTAGGAATGTACTAATGGGAATAAAGAGGAGGCTGGGCATTATTTCATTCTTCCTTGATTGACGGTGGCTGCCAGGCTACTTACAGGCTCTTCACTTATTCTCCTTCCAAAAAGGCAACCACTATTAAAAGACATATTTAATTAGATGTCAGTGATGTAAATTGAATCCACACAGCCATAGGTTTAAATTGGCAACTCTATCAGTGGTTCCCTCCACCCTAGATTTCTTAAATGGTTTAGACAACTATTTTGTTCAGGTAGTAATATGTCAGCACATGTTTTGCATCATATTTCTACTTCAAGATAAAAATAAGTACTTGATTTTTTTTCCAGAGTAGCCATAAATGAATGTTTTTTCTTCCCTTAAGAAGTTTATGTGGAAAAAACAGACTTAACATCCTGATTTTTTTTTAATGCTCTCTCGCAGTTGAAAACTGAGTTCCTGTTGTCTTTGTTTTTGTAGGAGCACCATACCACTGCTTTTCTCCAGCCGTATTAACAGTTTATGAGATGCTTTAATCCAAAAGAACATAAATGAAAAAATGTAGTTATTTCTGTCTTCTATGTGTGCTACTGGATTTCTGGATTCCATTGGAATCACAGAAACAGATATGTTGAAATATATTCAGTTTCTTTAAAAAGAAAAAAAAAGAACATTATTTCCAATCATCACTATTTTCCTCTATTGACATGAACTTAAAAAATCTTGCTACTAAGTTTGCAAAATTGTGATTTTTAAGAATTCTAAAAACCTAAGTGACTGCTTTCGATTTTACTATGAGTTTTTAGTTATCATATAACATTTGGTCTACGTCACACTTCACTGACTAAATAGGAATTATCTGTTATCATTCATTACATAGGTATTGTCAACTTGAGATGCTCACCCTTAGTAAAAATGCAGTAGGAAAGGATACATAATTTATGGCGCCCAGTGCAAAAGAAAAATGGGAGGGGTCTTGTTAAAAAAGGATGAACAATTATTAGACAGTTACAGTAGAGCATTAAACCAAGTTTAGGGCCCTTCTAAGCACAGGACTCTATGCAGCTGCACAGACTGGACACCCATGGCGTAGCCTTGAATGGTGGCGTATTTCAGCTTCTTCTAAATCCTATGCTCTATAATCATATTTCCTACTACCAATGTGCACTCAAGATATGAAAACTTCAACAAGTTTGGAGTTTTTATGTTGACTTCCACGTATCAAGGAGATATATGTTTTCACAGATTACTTTGGCTAGGAACCTAAGGTTTTGTTGTCGTTGTTACATTTCCAGAGTTTTGGCGCCTCACCTGGGTTGGCAAAAATCTCAGTAATATTATTCTAAGATGGAAGAATTCTAGTGTCCCAAGGGGGGAGGTAGGGAGGTGGACTTGCTGGGGTTCGGGGACGGGGCGGGGGGGGGGGTGTGAATAGTAATGCCTTCAGATTTGGAATTCATTCATTTCATTTGGAATGTTTCCCCCTACGTTTGCATGAACTGATTTTGGTGAAATACAAATTCTTTGTTGAGAAGACACAAATAGATTTTGCAAAATAATAACATCAACGTTCACCAAGAAGCCACGTGGTCACTCATTCAGTTACCTAGTCTGATAGTCTTCAGTCAGCGTTTTTATTCCCCAGGTGTTTGGACCACCCACAAAGAAGGTGGTCCGAAAAAGAAAATGGGAGATAGTCTTCTAAGGCAAATGCTGCCATCTAGAGAGAGAGCAAAAAGGACATACAGGCAGTGGTAATTTTCCACAAATAAGTCAAACAAAAATGGAACATCTCAGTCAGAATTTCACATCTCAGAATGTGAGTATTTTCCAAGGAGAAATCATCCCTTAGAAGAAACTAGCATTTCATAAAAAGGACCTATTAAAAATTCTCTTAACTTGAAGTGAAAGATTATTCTGTTAATAATTTTGCATAAGAGGGAAACTAACAAGAATCTTTTTTTTTTAATTTTAAGCAGGAAACTTCAAACGTGGGGCTTCTAAGGCTGTGTAAAAACTGCTAAGGGCCAACTGTTTTTCCTGCCCAAAAATTAAATGGGCCTATAGCTTTGTTTCTAATTTACCTTGTTTAAACAAATTTTTTAAAGTTACAAGAAGATTTAACTATCTTTAGTATCTTTAGTAAGTTTTGCCCATTTTCATGCTACAGTACAAAGACACTCTGTTCACTCTGACTGGCTTTAAAAGAACATGAACTGGAAAACCAGATGAACACCAAAGGAATCACTAAAATTATCTGAAAAACCAAGGGAAAAGGTAGGGATCTAGTTTATCTCTATATGTTACACGTGCAGAAATCTAAACAATTCACTTTCTAAGACTGAATATTGCATACTGAGATAGCAATTCCCAAATCAATTCACTTAGATATTCACCTTTCTAGCACAGGTGTACCCCACCATTCAAAAGTAAGAGAGTTTCCATGAAACCTTTCCTAAGCTGAAATGGCATAAAGCAAAGCACAATTACCTTAGGAAACTAATGGATGCACAAAATCTTTGAGGAAAAAGTGCAGACGGTCACAAATACAGGTGAAAGCTATGGCGGCTTGATGCTGGGACGGTGACTATAGTTCTTGGGGAAGGAGCTTGGTGGTACGACTCTCACTGCGAGGGATGCTTACTAACAGCTCATTGCAAAACAAAGGTGGACCACTGTTTTTTCTTTTTTTCATAAAAGCGAAAATCCTTTTAGGATTCTTTCTGTTACCGAAGACAGGTACTGTAAAGGTATTTCATAAAAGTAAAGTAGCGCAAAACAAACTTTTGAAAAGTGGGGCGTGCCTGTGACTCTTCTTAGAGGACACATGGCCTCGATTACTGGAAAACAATCAAATCGTTATTTAAGGAATATTCTAAATCATTTTAAAATCTAAGCAGTATGAAGTGAAATGGGTTCCACAATTTTTTTTCAGCTATTCAGCATTTGGTTCTGTGAAAAGTTTGAAATTTAATGTTGCACTGTAAATTTGAAATTTTTCTAAGCTAAACATTGAGCAATGTTAAAACATTATTCATTCATTCAGCAAATACATATTAACTGCCAATGATATCTCAGGCAATGTTATAAGTGCTGCGGATGCTGCAGAGAACAAATATGGGTGCACAATTCCAGATACAACTCATAACATCCCATAAGCAATAATTGTTTCCATTTTACAAAAATTTGCCCAAGAATTTACTGCTTGAAAGTGAGGGAGTGAATTTGAATTCATCTCGACTCACAAATCATATTTTTTTTATGTCACTGTGTTGCTTCCCATATAGTTAGCCTTTCCTGCTATGATGAAAGTTTTAAGAAAAAATGTTAATTTTCAATAACTTGAAAAGCTGTGTCAGATGAATATCAGTGCAGTTCTCGGAAAGATTATTATAGTTTGGTCAAAAACACTTAAATCCTTCACAAGCAACATCTCTAGTCATTAGAGAAATGTAAATCAAAACCACAATGAGATATCATATCCATTAGGATGACTAATATCAAAAACAAAAACAGAAAGTAAGTGTCGATGAAGAAGTGGAGAAATTGGAACCTTGTGCATTGTTGGTGGAAATACAAAATACTGCAGCTCCTATTGAAAACAGTTTGATAATTTTTCAAAAAGTTATGGGTAGAATTTCCATATGATCTAGCAATTCAACTCTTACGTATATACCCAAAAGAAATAAAAGCAGAGATTCAAATACTTTGATACGGGTGGGAATGTAAGCTGGTACAACCACTAGGGAGAACAGTGTGGAGGTACCTTAGAAAACTACACATGGAACTACCATATGACCCAGCAATCCCACTCTTGGGCATATATCTGGGCAAAACTTTCCTTGAAAAAGACACATGCACCCACATGTTCATTGCAGCACTATTCACAATAGCCAAGACATGGAAACAATCCAAATGTCCATCGACAGATGATTGGAAGATATGGTAGATATACACAATGGAATACTACTCAGCCATAAAAAAAGAACAACATAATGCCATTTGTAGCAACATGGATGGAACTAGAGACTCTCATACTGAGTGAAGTAAGTCAGAAAGAGAAAGAAAATACCATATGATACCACTTACATCTGGAATCTAATATACGACACAAATGAATCTTTCCACAGAAAAGAAAATTATGGACTTGGAAAATAGACTTGTGGTTGCCAAAGGGAAGGGGGAGGGAGTGGGACGGATTGGGAACTTGGGGTTAATAGTTGCGGACTATTGCCTTTGGAATGGATAAGCAATGAGATCCTGTTGTGTAGCACTGGGAACTATGTCTAGTCACTTATGACGGAGCATGATAACGTGAGAAAAAAGAATGCATACATGTATGTGTAACTGGGTCACCATGCTGTACAGTAGAAAATTCACGGAACAGTGTAAACTAGCTATAATAAAAAAAATTATTATACTAAAAAAACCAAATACTTTGATACCAATGTTTATAGCAGCATTAATCACAATAGCCAAAAGTGGAAACAACTTGTGTCCATAAACAGACGAACGGATAAACAGAATGTGGTATACACACACCACAGAATATTATTCACTGGGTATTCAGTGGAATATTGTTCACCTTTAAAAAGGAATGCAATACTGATACCTGCTACAACATGGGTGAACCTTGAAAACAATGGGCTAAGTGAAATAAGCAAGACATATAAGAAAAAATATTGTATAATTCCACTTATATGAGATATTTAGAAGAGGCAAATTCATAGATACGGGTATTAGAATAGAAGTTACTGGCATCTAAGGGATGGGAGGAGGAGGGGAGCTTACCATTTAAACAGAGTTTCCGTTTGGGATGATGAAAAAGTTGTAGAAATAGTGGTTATTGTCACACAACAATGGAAAAGTACTTAATACCACTAACAGGTATACTTAAAATCGGTTAAAATGGGAAATTTAAAAATCCTTCATAGGTAGTAATGGAGTTGTATGCATTCCAAGAACACTGAAAGGTTAGGCAAGCAACCATAAAAGGAGAATGAAAATACAACACAGCATCTCCTGCAACACTGCTTTTAAATAAGAAGTAAATAAATGTCTTTGCCTATTTCAAAATTTAAAATGTGTTCCCCTAAATACGCAGTTTAAAACAAATTTCTTACCCTTACTATAATTTATCATCCATAAATACCAGGGAAAAATATATCCACTTTTGGATATATTATTTATTTGGATATATTATATATCCACTATTTGGATACATTTGGATAAAGTCAGACAAGATCAAACAGAATGCATTTGGGGTGATGGTGTATATTAGGATATTATCTTTGAGTTATTTGTTTGACAAATGTAACACTAGTTAACTTTCTTAAAAGATCATGTGGGAAAATGGGGTTTCACAAAAAAGGAATTATTAAAGGCTTTTTTATCTTGTTCATTTTCTCAGTTTCTTTTCTCAATACCACACTAAGATACAGATTTTCTTCCACATGTGTGTGTGTTCTAAGAATGCCAAAGCACCCTAATAAGAATATTTGGAGTCATCATCTTATCCATGTGTACCAGGCAATTTCATCCTAATAAATTTTACATTAAAGGAAGTTTGATAATTTCAGGGGGAATGTATCATTCTTCCCTACAAAAGTGACTACAGAAATGCATTATGAAGTATCCATGTCAGAGATTACAAAATTTGTACATCTATATGGTGCTCAATCAAAAGTTATTAAATCAACACCTTAATATCTGGCACTTAACTGACCACCACGCATGCCTCCTGTTGACATCTATCTGGCTTTATGTGAATCCAAAGACTGGCATTCGGTAAGCATTGGTATCCTTATATGCAATCCACAACTAATTTCATAAGTTCATGTTTTTCTTTTCAACATCCTTTTTTTCTGTTGACTGTTTCTACACATATTAATGAATGTACAGAAACTGAAAGCTTAAAATAAATTATACCAAATGAAAATAAACTTGAAATTCAGTTGAATTGGGAAAGATCTCGATTGCTGCACATCTTTAAAATTAACCAAAATTAATATTATATGTCATTATTTTTAATCTAAGTCTAGAAAGCTAAAGAAAATTGTGGAAGCAGATAGATTTCTCTGAACATATATATAAATATGAAGAATCTATTTATCAGAACATCTATCCTAATCCTTAATACATGCTCAGAATAACTCTAATGCAAAGGGGTTAAACAATGTAAAATACATGTACTGAAGCAGTATTTTCCTGGGTTCAAATACTGGCTCTGCCACTTACTAGCTGTGTCACAAACTACTACTTCCCCTTTCTCGCCTCAGTTTCCTCATCTATTAAACAGAAATAGCAGCATACTGACTTTATAGCACCATTGTGAAAAGTCGATAAAGGACTTAAAGCAGTATTTGGCACAGAATAAGCAGTTGATAAATAGTACATATTATTATTAGTTCTCTTTTCAAAATTGAGAAAATTAAGAAAATCAACGAAATTAGGTACTTTCTTCACCAAAGTTATACATATAGTAAGAAGTGTGCTCAGATCCTAATTCTCTACTAACACTTGTTTTAGAGGAAAAAAAGGAAAACCATGTTCATCATTGGAAGGTTATGATTATTAAAATTATATCAATGGCCTTTAAGTAGGAAACTTTCAAATTACAACGCTTTTTGCTTCTACTTAACATTATAATAACAAACTTTTATTGGGGAAAATGATTAATGAAATTTCAAAGTCAAGATATCTTTCTTTGTGCAGACAGCCAAAGCACACAAGAATATTTTTTGGCAAATGTTCATATATTTTACAGTTTTTCTTTGGTTATATTCTTTGTAATAACTCAGGTGTTTTAACCAAAAGCCAATTATTATGGTAAATAGCAATAAACAGATGAGGTTCTAGTTTGGTCTGTAAAATATTTGTTGGCAAGTTCATTAGAATAAAATCTTAGGAACAATCTCCTCAGTCATAAGGCATTTGGGTCTTGATGTTAGTAAAGATCCAATGCCTCCCACATATTTTATGGAGTTTAGCATAAACCGAATATATTTTAACTTCAGGAAATACTCTATCCCAAAACACATACTTCATTTAAATATTACTGATTAAAATGAAAAGTACTAGGAACACGTTAAGGAAAATGCTTCAAGAAAGTTAACAGGGTCATGTTACTACAATAAGCAAGGTAGTCTAACCTTTCCCAAAGCAAAGCAAAATTATCCCTACTCAGGGCTATTACATGAAGCTATTTTCTTATGTGATTGACTAATGTTTGCTTCTGCTTGTTTTTTGTGCTCTGGGAGTTTAATATTTGTTTTCTATCTTCCATGATTTTGCCCTCCTCCCCAAAACAATAAACTCAACATTCTGCTAACAATATCAGCTACAAAAAATTAACCAAGCTAACTTTTATTGGCTTGTTTTCTTGGACGACAAACATAATGAGATGAGATGCACTCCTGACCCCTAGACCATCAGGTCAAGTCATAAGCCTGAAGCAACTGGCATCTATGGCAAGATCTATTGTCAAAGCATTGTTATAAAATTAAGTGAGGAAATGATAGTGATAGGAGAGTGAGTTATTCCACTGTTTACAACCTGGGCTTACATTCAGTGTTTAATTTTTTAAGCTTTATGTTTTATAAAGCTTTTTAAGCTTTATAACATATCTAATATTTAAAACTTTTTTATAAATTTGAATAAGGTTTTGTTTTTTCCCTGTAGTTTACATTTTTATCAAGGCTTCTTTTAAAGGAAAAGTAAAGGAGCTTTTCTACATTCAAATAAAATATTTTTCCACATCTGGGTTGGGGGTTTGAGAGGAGGGAAGGAAGAAGGCAGATACAGTATCCCAAGTCCAAAAATCATCTAAACTGAGATAGAAAGTAGCAGCAGGAAATTAATACCAGGTTTAAAAGAAAAATATGCTAATATAATGAAGCAAATGTTGAGCCAGATGATACATATGAATGAGCCTCTCTCCTAAGAAGTGCTGGGCACTTTTATAATATCCAAGTGTCTGGATTCGAGTTGATGACCGTTCTAAAGTTCCAGACTGAAACGGGAACTCAATTATTCTCAGGACTGGCTTCAGAAAATTTTAGACCCACAAAACCATCATACCTCTGTTTTATATTTGTCAAAATCGATGGAATTTTTTTCTAATCAATACATTTCATTTGAGAAGCCAAGTTTGTCATTTCTCCTTTATTACCTTTTGCTCATGTTAAAAAAAAAGTTGTATTATTCTACTTGCATTATTCTAAAGCCCACAATCACACTTTATTTAAATATGCTTTCAAGTGAAAAACTTAGTTATAACTGTTGGAAATGTGAATAATATTAGCTTTTATCTGCCTGGCCATGTAGACACAGGCTAAATCAGTTCTGAGACACAGTTGTCCAAACCAAAGAAAAATGTCAAAATTCACCTTAGATATGTATTAATTAACTAATTTTCTATAGTCATAATTGGCTCCTGAGACCATCAGATAGATGTACTATAACTTTGGAAGCAATAGTAAAAAGAGGATAACAAAAGGGAAGTTGACCAGTCTTTTGGGAACCCCATTATTGGAACTGAATGTGATAATGGTGATTAAAATGCTTCATAGAAAGCTTGCTTGTCTAACCAGACTGAAAAGTAATCCAGTAATTTCAACAACATTGTTAAAACACTGGCAAATTCTTGCGCTGAAATTCATGACATGAACTATAGAGCAGCCTATTAAAAATTCACCAGCATGCAAGGCATAGGTATGCTTGTACGCCTTCAACCAAGCCTATCAAGATCTACAATCATATGTTTCCAAATATACCACAGAAACCCAAGGCCAAGGCCAGATGTGGTATTTTATCTGCATTCTACCCTTGTCCATCCCTTTGCTAACATTTCACTGAGCACAGTACACAGTTCAATAGTGTCAGATAATTGTTGACTAATAGAGTGCACACATCCCTTCTTTACATAAAATACGGAATCCATGAAATGCAGATATTTCAAGTACTTAAAATGCACATTAAATTAAGTAAAAGGGAAGAAAGTAAAGCAAATTTTATGTGCTTTACTGTTATTGAATGTTGAAAATAAACTATTTCAAGAAGAATAAACATGGAACACAAATTATTTGAACCATGGAAATGAGAGATACTTTCAGTTCTTGGAAGTAACTAAACTGCCAAAGACAATTGATCTCTTTTTCTCACCACTTCATCAAATACAAAACTTAAAAGCAGTTAGAAAAGCATTGTGGTAATACGTTGCTCCAAAATGTTGGCAATTAGAAAACACATTTTATCATCGGATGAGTCTTTATTTCCCCAGCCCTCCATCATCATTAAAAAATACCTCTGTAGTTTAACGCATTTTTCCAGAGCAATAAATAGGTTAGTTCAGCAAGTGATTTCATCCACTGACATACAGACTGACTGATGGAAACTTCTAACAGCCTTAAGACTTTAAGCCTCGGTACAAGGGTTTACATCAGACCCTTTGCAGAAGAGGAAAGCCATTTAATCCCAGAAACTTGCTAAACTTCCTACAAGACAAACCAGAGATTTTGTGTATTTTATTAATTCCAAAAGAAAAAAAAAACAGAAAAAAAATACCTTTATATCTCTGGGTGTTCATATTTCTTTTTTTTTTCCCTGTATAATTGTGTATTAGAAAAGACAAGTGCTTAGGACTCAGCTTTGGGTAGCAAGTCCAATTTCACCCTGTACCATGCATCATTCTTCCTATTCAGTACTACTGCTTGCTTGGGTCCCTGAGAATAATTGCTACCACTTTATTCTGAAATGACATGCAGGTTTTTGAAAAAATAGAAAGAGAGAGAGAGAATGCCAAGGGGCAATATGTTCATTCTCCTAAAAGCAAATTCAAAGGTTTCATAATTTAAATAGAAAGTGACTGGAGCTCACATTTGCCCAGGTGCTTTTTATTAAATTATTGAAAGTTTTTTCTTTATTTCTCTGCATTTTTTAATTCTCAACTCCAATGTATATTTTCTACGTATTTGTATTGAATGCGAAAAAACTCCCAAAAGATTGCATACCAAAGAGCAGAGCCTCCTGTTCCCTGAGATTGATGTATGTTTATGAGGAAATCCAGCATGCAGTTTTCAAAGCCTGCAGGTTCATTGTAAGTTAAACCATGTGGCTTCCACTCAAATCATTCCCTCCTTTCAAAATCAGTCATCAGAACTCCCAGTTGCCCTCTTCCCTTGAATTTCTCCGCATTGATCTGCTCCTACCAAGCCCTAGTTTTGTGTGGTGGAGCCACTGGAGGATGGGGGTGCTGGGGGGGCCCACCAGCCATCTATGTGACTCCTTCCATCACTGAGGCGCAACTATAATGCCCACCACAACCCTGAGCCTTATTTGTCATTTACTCTTTTAATTCAGATAAGAACATTTCAAATAAAAAAGGAAACTTTCCTCAATAAGAAATACAGAGACTGTTTTAAGTGTACATCAAAATGACCTGGAGGGTTTAATAAAAATACAGCTTCTTGGTTTCATTCTGGAACTACTGAACCAGAACATCAATGGGTATGAAGATTTGCATCTTAAATGTGAGCACTACTGTAATTTTTATGTCATTACAAAAGTGAGGGAAATATGTTCAAAAGGACACAGTTCTTTTCATAACAAAACACAAGTATTTCAAAACTGTACGTTGCTAAATAGAAAAATGAGAAGAATATCTAGCCTCAAACAGAAGTTAGAATTTTAACAGCTCTATAATGTGTCATCAGTAAATTTTAAAAAGACTATAACAGAAAACACAGATTTTGTTTCTTTACCTGATTTTTAAATAGTCGTGTAACACTGAAAAAAGTCTGAAGGTCACACAGCGTCTTCTGAAGTGAGTTACGACCTTAATTCTCAGACGAAAGAAATTAAAATACAGTTTAGGTAAATAACTTCCTGTCCATTTTAAAATCTTTTGTTGGTTCATTTTCACGTAGTCTAGGCCTCATTTACCTGGGGATTTGCACAGAATCCTGCTGGAGGGCCTCAGAGTTGTTAAATGACAATTTAAAAGCCGATTTAGGATTAGGCAGCTTAACCAGGTGAGTAGAGGGTTTCACTTTGGGAAAGAAAGCAGCAGCTTGACCAGGAAGTCCCTATGAGAGGCCAGGGCTTTACCTGTCCAGGGAGGAGCACGGCCTGAGGGCAGATGAGCTCGCACTCAGCACTCAGCAAGGGAATTAACTGTATTCCAGCGACACTGCTCCAGGCGCCTGCAGCCCAAGATCCCACTGGCCAAGGCATTGGAGTGCCAAAAATATAAATATTTCATTGGTCTTGCAAGTATTAATTAGCACCCTCTAGGGGGTCACTGAACATTAAGACAATCATTCCCAAGTCATGTTGAAGAAGTACACGTGTTCAGAAGAGTCACAACAGAAATCAGGATGATTTCTAATTTACAGAACCAGTGAGAATGGTCTTACTTCTTTTATAGCTGGCTATATTTCTTATAACCAACCTTGCGTCTCGTTTCTTAAATGCCGGAATTATTTGATTTGCCCACCTGAAACTACAGTGTTGTCCTTAGTAGAAAAAGGAAGACTTATGAAACATTTCTCAACCTTTCTCTCAACCTATATTTTTATAGGAAATATTATTTCTCTCAACCAAAGACTGCATGCCCAATCTGGGCCCATTCCTTCAGTGACTTACACTATGTCTGGCAAGGCTGTATTCTAAGAAATACAGAGCCTTTCCATGTGATCTGAATTCTTGACAGTGCAAGGGCACAATTCAAAGAAGTGTGTGGGCTCAGGAAATTGGAGAGCAAGGGATTCTCCCTCAAGGGCACTGAGATGTGGTTTGCAAAAGAATAACTGCGGGAGTTCCCGTTGTGGCTCAGTGGTTACAAACCCAACTAGTATCCATGAGGACATGAGTTCGATCCCTGGCCTCGTTCAGTGGGCTGAGGATCCAGTGTTGTTTGAGCTGTGGTGTAGGTCACAGGAGTGGCTCAGATCCCGTGTTGCTGTGGCTTTGGTATAGGCCAGCAGCTGCAGCTCCGACTCAACCCCTAGCCTGGGAGCTTCCATATGCCGTGGATACAGCCCTAAAAAGACAATAAATAAATAAATAAATAAACAAACAAACAAACAAACAAAATTATCAGGTTCATTTACATTTCTGTAGATAAAACAAATCTCAGAGAAAAGAGTTATATGTGTTAGAGCTTAGACATAGACAAGTGGGCAGAAAAATCAAAGACGGTTAAAAGGGGTGATGAGTAAAACAAACGGCTGTCTGCTAATGTAATAAATAAGGCTTTAGAATCTAGCCTAGAGTCTCCCTTCTCCAAAGTGTGGTCCAACCATCAGCATCATTTGTGAGCTTGTGAGAGTGGCAGCATCTTGGGCCTCACCCTAGACCTACTGAATGAGACTCTGTATTTTAGCTAGATCTCTAGATGCCTCATACCCCCATTAATGTTCAAGGTGCCCTATTCTAGAAATTGCATCAGGAAAGCATGATTAAGTTGAGATATGGGTTTTAAGCTCCAAAACAGATTTTAGATTTTATTTGTAGATGAGGGAAGGTAAAGTAAGAGTTTAAGCATGGGAGTTATTTTAGAAAGAGTAATATGTACTGTGTATTAGAATATTTATATACACTATATCTATATAACATAAAAACAATTAGATTCCTATTGAAGTAGTTCACTGGACAATCATGCAGAATAAATGACTTAAGAAATATTTTAATCCTATATATTCTTTTGCACTAATTCCTAAAGAGTATGAGGACTCCCTGCTCTTAGTTTCCAAGAAACTAAATGGTCCCATGAGTGTCTTTCTCAGGCAACATTTTATCAAATAGCAATTCAACAGAGGCTCATTCCCTACATGATGAGGTCACAAAACATATATCAACCTAGTCAGCACCTAAAGGAACCAAATGCAAAATTGTGATAGCACCATGAAATGCAAGAATCAAGATGAAAAGATGGAAAGGCTGATTTGTGAGAGAGAAGGAGAAGACCAAGAAACATAGACGTGTCCTCTGCTATCCAAATCCAAGAACCTGATAAATTCTGACAGCAGGGGATGACTGGATAAGAGAGGAAATAAGTGGAAAGAGAATTTGGTGGATGGAATGTCATTGGTGTCATTCACCTAGAAATTCATGGATAGAAAATTGATGGAATATCAAGAAAAGAATCACCCCAGCCATCCTCCCTGTCAATGAATCATTATGACATTTTAAGTTGTAGCAGTGAGTGTGATCCATAATGAGTGTGATCCATAACAAGGGTATGAAGTTGTGCACTTTTTATCTGTACCTTCTTTTCCTCTGTGCTTCGAGTCACTTTCTCTTGAGTAAGTCCTCTCTTAAAGGTAAGCAAAGCGGAGTTGCCTGGGGGATATAAGAACCTTCTGCAATTGCAGGCAGAGTTGGTATGTGAAACCATCTATTAAAGACTGCTATCTATCCTACACTAAAACAATCTTCCTGCCTCAATGGTATGTCACACTAAGTCCTTCAACCCAACTTACTCATATGCAAGGCTGGTACCACCTGTGGACAATGACAGTCTAACGTGAAGCTCAGAGACAAGTTATAACCATCTAAATGTGCTATCATAATTCCACAAGCTTCATTGTAACAGTTGTTAAAGACACATTTCTTGGTGTGGTATATACTACAAGACGAAGTTTGGAAGGCCACTTAAGAAGCTGTGCCATCTGGACTAACTATTTAGCACTGCTTTGGGCCAGAGTTCCCCGTGGATACTATGAGAATAATATTACTTCCTACTTCATAGAGAGGTTGTGAGGATTAAGTGTGTGCATGCACGCACAGTACTCGGCACATGGTAAGTGCTACACAAATACCAGTTGTTATTGTTCTCGAAGGTCAGCTCCCCAGTTACCCACCGATAATACAGAGCTGAGTTTATTGCTTAACAGTGAGGAAATGACAACCTGGGCAGAGTTTTAACTGTCTTGAAGGGAGAGAACCTGAACTGTTGTCAAAATCTGTTGAGAATTGAAAGCTTGATTTATGGCGGGTCTTTCAGCTGGGGGGCTTGATTAAAATTAGATAAAGATTAGATCCGTTGCCCAGCCCTAACCGTGTTTTGATGCCGTCCACTGAAGCTCTGGTAGGTCTTTAGGGATGTTCCTATAATGAACAACGAAGCCATTTGCCTGGACAAGAGTCTCACGAAATAGTAGTCATGCTAATATAGATATTTTGGTGGGTGGTGGGGGTATATAGAAGGGGCTGATAGGTAATTTCAGTCCTCACTACCAAGCTACGTATGTGGGCAAATGGTTTTGGCAGTCATTATTATTATTTATTCCTCTTGGTATTATTATTGTTACATTTCTCAGAATTAGGTACAAGTTAGCTAACTACCTCATTAACTAAGTTAGTAAAATAATCCATTTTTAAGAATAGTCACCAGGAAACATCAAGACCCTGAGAAATCAGAAGAAATGGAGAGAAGCTCCTGGGAAGTCACATCTGAATGGACGAGGAATGTGGAGGGCACTAAGAGTTGGGAAGGAGTAGAGTAGACAGAAAGAGCAATGAGATGATATCAGAAACATATTGCCTATAGCCCTTTTCTTTTCTTTCTTTTTTTTTTTTTTCTGATGTCAGCCTGCTTTCTTCCAACATTTACTTATTTACTTTGGGTTTGATTCTTAGAGGGCAACAAGTACCAACCACTGTATTTGTACTGCTTTGGTTTTCCCTTTGTAGCCACAGGGTATCTAAAAAGATCCTTTAAGAAAGGCACAGCATTATTAGAAATAGAAATGAGGTTTGCAGATGGATACATGCAGATATAGTAAAATGGAGGCAGCATGGCCTCACGTAAATGGTGAGGGATCTGCCTTCAAATCTTATTTTTGTCACGTACTAGCTATGTGGCCTTGGACATGTTATTTAACCCACCCAAACTTTACTTCTTCACCTATAAAGCAGGACCACAATACCTACTCGCAGGAATGTTATAAAGAAAGAGATAATTATTAGTAATAAGTCCCAATAAATTATGGTTAGATTAGAATTTACAGATTTGTATTATATATATATATATACACATAGTCTAGTTTAAAATATTTGAGTATATCACTATATAGTATTTGTGAATTATACAAGTACAAATTAATAACTGCAAAATATGGGTATCATTTCTGTTTTAAATAAAACTGGAATATTATTAGTTATATGTACACTCAAAAATCACAGAATTTAGTTTTAACTGCCAATTATAACTAAATATACTACCTAAAATTCCCCTACCTAGCAAGTAATCTTATTCTTCCTTATACTTAAGGCATTCAGTTTTTACGTCAATTATTGTAATTTATGTCCTCAGATAATATATGCTTTGTGAGTTTTTCCATTTTTATAACATTATAAATTCTAGATTATCAAAAAAAATTGAAATTACCCCAAAACTTTTCTAAAGTCACTATTTCAGCTACAGTATTTTTTAAAAGAAAATTTATTTGGGTTTATACTCTATTTATTATAGCAAATAAATATCAGATCCACCTGTTTGACTAGATGAATTGATGGATAAAACAGATTTCAAAGACTCTAATAATAAAGTAAATAAAAGGTCAGAAGCAATTCTAATGTCAGATTTTACAGAAGTGCTATTTTTTCTTTGGGGGTTTCTTTACATTAGTTAACACCACAACTACATTTATCATTTCTGATCTTTATTCAAGATAGATTTTTCCCCAAAGAGGCTTAAAAGGGATGAAATCTGTATCATACAAAAATGGCATTTTTGAACATGTATAATACATTTCATTTTAATACTATGTTGAAACTGAACAGCAACAATGTCTTTTCTCCTTCTCTTCCTTTTCATGGTGCCAAAAGAGCCCATACATCCAGGTAGCCTTCAGATATAGTGTCAGAGAGCCCCCATTTCTATCACTCCCTGATGATGAATGAGCTTCTTATTCTAAACAAATAAGCACTTCAGAGGGTTACCCTTGACAGGGCTGTTAATCCAGAGAGCCTGCCTTATCACTGCAGAATTCAAGGGCTGAAGGTTTACAGGATCCCTGCACTGCCTGGCTCTTGGGCAGTCGTCTGGAAGTTACATGGCACATGGCCACCCTTTTCGAAGAATAGCCAAGCTCTCCCCTTCTCAGTGTTCCCTGTTTCCCGATCTGGTCTTCAGCTAAGTTAGGATTTTTCTTCTAGCAAATTGAAATCACTTATATTACCCAGGGAGCAACTGGTTAATATGCTACATTAATATAGCTTTCATTTTATCTCCAGAAAAGCAATATGCCAACATAAATTCTTGTGCATGCAAAGCTAAATAAAAGACAGGAGGTTAAATGACTGGTCCTGGTCTTACAAGAGCAGAACTAGAAATACCACTGCTGGATTCCAGTACATGAAACACAGAGACAATTTCTACCTCTTATCAACAACATATAAATTTCTTACCAAAACTCTCTGGCTTTTGACTTTGCTTCCATTGACATCTAGACTAAAGGTCAGCATTTCTTTTACATTCCAGAAGCTATTAGGAATCAGCTTCAACTTATATTCCTGTTAAGAATTGATGAGCTGACCTTAATTCAATGAGGTTCAACAAATCTCTCGGTAGCATCTCTCAAAATGTGTGTTCAGATGATGACTAAGAAGACAGGAAGTGGACTTCTTTTTGCAAGGATACACCCTCGATATTTTGAAAGTATCACCATATTTTTTTTCCAACAAAACTCACAAGTAAAATCAGTTTTGCCTCTGTAAATGATTAGCAGGCACTTCAAACTCCTTCTAACCTCCTCTATTCTTCCAATCCCACAGTGTAGCACCGCAGGAGATATGTAGAAATAAAGAATGCATATTTTTTATCCTAGTCACAAGCCTTATGTCTTAAAAGGTTTAGGAAAGGCATGTGACAAAGCCTGTTTGAAAAGCAGAGCATAATGTGTTTTCAGTTTATAAATTATAAAATATTCAAAAGCACAGGCTAACACCAAGGAATTGGTTACTGCTAGATATCTGGAACAGTTTTTTCTTTCTTTCTCTTATCTCCTTGCTTTCTCTTTTTTCCCATTAAGAACAAAATGCAAATAAAATGCAAATGAAACCCCTTAGGCTTGAGAAAGAGGAAAACAACTGTGCCCAAAAGAGAAGGAATATGGGGGGTCTCTTTGAATGCTTATCAAACAAATAGTTTAATCATGGGATTTTTTGATTGACCAGTTCCTAAAATGTTATTTCCTAATTTGCATCTTACATGAGTATTAAATTTTACAACCCTATGGTTAAACAAAACAGGCATACTGTTTGCATTTTTGTTTTCTAATTTCCAGCACAAAGAGCCTAAATATTAGAGTATAAATATTGCTCATCAGTGCAGAGAGTTTGCTACATTATTTCAACTCAGAATTGCTGCACAGTAGTTATTTCACAAAATGGGGACTCAGCTCTCAACCTCCTATTAGATTATGTCATTGCTTTTGTTAAGAAAGAAGAGCTGGAATATGCTCTATCACAATGATAGTATTGAGCTTCTTAATACTCGGAATCTGTGTGGGTAGCAATTTAAGCCTTAAATTGGGATCTGCAGGCCTTGCTGAAAATTCCAAATAAATGAAGGATTAAGTGAGTCATGTTACAATGGCTCTACACTAGATTCTACACTAGAGGAGAGCCCAGTATTTTCAGGTTTCATATAAATCTATATACATGCACACCAGATCTAACTAAAAAGGTAAAAATCAGGAGGGATCGGTTCTACTTCAGTGCTCACAGATAGGGTTTTTAGATTCATATAAAACCCTTTCATTCAAATTCCATGGCTATTTTTTTGTTTGTTTTGGTTTGGTTTTTAGGGCTGAGCCTGCAGCACATGGAAGTTTCCAAACTAGGGGGTTGAATTGGAGCTGCAGCTGCTGACCTACACCACAGCCACAGCAATGCTAGATCCGAGTGCATCTGTGACCTACATCACAGCTCGAGGTAATACCACTGAGCAAGGCCAGGGATCAAACCCATATCCTCATGGATACTAATCAGATTCTTATCCCACTGAGCCACAACAGGAACTCCCCATGGCTGGTTTTTAAGTTAGTTGTATTTATTATGAACTAGTAAAAGGGAAAACATTATTTAGAGTCTCAACATAACTAAATATAGTGAAATATTACAAGCAAAAAGTTAAGCATAACCCCAACTTTTCCCAACCCCTACCCCCCTCAACACTTTATTACATAGCCATGTCTTAATTTTCTTAGGCTACCTTCAATGTTTAAGGAAAAGAAAAATGTTTCCCTCAAGCTGTAAGACTGTAAGAGTACGTAGTTATGATAGTTACAAATATGCAAAGTATCTTTTGAACTGACTTGAGATGCAATTTAAAACATTACCATGATATATCTATCATTGCAGTTCTTTTAGATTTCATGGAGATTCCAACAAATGGATGAAAATGTACTATTTCTAACATCAAACATAGAAGGTATATTATATTATAGTAATGATTAAAAGGGGAAAATTTAATTTCTAGGCAGATTTTTATCAGTGTCCCCTGTACCAATACTGACAGTGTTGCTGAAAGATATGTATAAGTGTACCTGAGATAAATAGACAATGAAGATTCTTAAAAGAGATTGGAGGAGTTCCCGTCATGACTCAGTGGTTAATGAACCCAGCTAGTAACCATGAGGTTGCAGGTTCAATCCCTAGCCTCGCTCAGTGGGTTAAGGATCCGGCATTGCCATGAGCTGTGGCGTAAGTTGCGGACATGGCTGGGATCCCGAGTTGCTATGGCTGTGGTGTAGGCCGGCAGCTGTAGCTCCAATTCAACCCCTAGCCTGGGAACCTCCATATGTCGTGGGTACAGCCCTAAAAAGAAAAGGAGAGAGAGAGAGAGAGAGAGATTGGATAAGTGAGGGACACTTCAAAAGAAAAGTACAAAAATGGATTAGAGGATTGATTTATCCAGTTTCAAGTGCCTTGGTTTCAGATCATTATGACAAGAAGCTATAATTTAAAGAAAGCAAAGAGAGGAAAAATGTATTTTCAGCAAATAGATGATTCCTAGATTTGAAGCAGAGAGGGTGAAAATTAAAGGAACAAATCTTTTATAAGCAATGGAAAGGATTTCAAAATGCCTGAAACAAACCAGTCACCTTAGAGCTTTGTAATAGAAAGTTCTGTAATGGAAATAGAAGGATATCATATAAAAACAAGTATCTTTGCTCTTGAATATCTTTCTAAGCTCAGCTTTTTCCTGCTGGATAAATAAAGTTTTATGAGGAAATGATGTTTCTTTAAAAAGTTGTATGTCTATCTTAAGTGAATTTACAGTCCCTTATCTTAGAACAAATAAGTGATTAGATGGTTAAGTCTGAGTCAAAGACATTTTCCTAAAAAATTAACAAGAGAGGTGAGGTTAAGATGTTCGGCAAGAGGAGAATCTCTCGAGTCTTTCATAGGATGTATTCCTTTCCAATAATCAGGCAGATGCACATCTCAATTGCTCTTTATTTCTACACAACTATTGACCAGGACGTTCACTCTGCTAAGGAACAAACACAAGAGCATCCATGAGAGAGCCATCAAATATGATGTAACTGCCCCATTGAGAGACTGTGTCCTTGTTTTCCTCCCTCTGTTATCTCACTAGACAAATCTCCAGCCTTTAATTGCAGCCTTGACTGTGCAATAATTAACAGTTTGGGTTGGGGGAAGGGTCTCTTTAAAAACGATGTAATAGATCAGATGTTTTCACCATGTACCTCAAATTAGTATGGAATTGATTTTTTAAAATAGAAATTGCTTGGCAACTGTCATTTAATGATCTGCTTGGACACTGCAGGAAAGCATTTAGATTGACTGAATGTTCTTTAAGATGGATGTACGAAGTTGATTTAATTGATATCAGAGTAGCTCTCCACATTTATCGTTAGATACAATCTGTGCAGCTGCGTAGCAGGTTATCTTCTTTTTGAAAAAGATCAACTAGCGTGAAAGAGATTCTTCCTTTGTAGTTGCCCCCCCAAATAAACATTAACTCCTGCATCAGAGACAAGAGGATGAGGAAAGGCTCCCAGGGCAGCTCCGAGTGGACGTGAGATGGAGGCTGCTCCTGAGAAGCTCACATTAGAGAATCCCCTTCAATAATGAAGTCAAATAAACCCAGATGAGATCATTCACAGGGCTTTCATCAGTTACACTCAGATCTCAGGAGATCCTAACCAGGACAAAGTAACGAATTGAACAGAAGAGATCCCTACAATAAATTGAGAAACTGACTTCACAATGCAGCAGCAGGGCTTACTGTCAGACCTAGCTTAAATGTTTACAAAAAAGAAACTAGCTCAATATCAGAACAGTTTAGCAAGAATGAAGTAAAAAGGAACAGTTTTCTCCAATGAATACTTTTTAATGGTATGATAATATTACAGAGAATTTATTCGAAATGAAGACTTGATATACCAGAGACTTATTTTCATAAGAAGACAGTATAACGTTGCATCTCTTCATAGGTATGAAAAGTTTTGGCTTGATCCAGTCTGTTTTCATAGTATAAAATAAAATTGTGATTTTAAAATAATTTGTATTACCACTAAACTTACTCCTAGATATTATCGGGGGGGGGGGGAGGGGTGTTTGTGCCTGTGTGTCAGTTGATCAGGTTTAAAGAACAAAATAGGGCTTCTACTTAGAAACGCAAGTAGGAATGAATGTTGTCTTCATTCTGTCTTAAACATGAGTTATGATGTCTTCCAGTTATGATCTCAACTTTTGATTAAATTTGGCCTTGCTTAAATAACCCCCCCGGGCCTAGAGCAAATAAAGGCAGATCAGATATTAGGTATGAAAAAGGCATAGGAGACTGTTCCCTGGGACCACCAGAATGACCACTTAAGCCAGCCCGGGTGTCAAGAACTACGTGAACCTGTGGTTTGAGAATTTAAAAGTGTCACGTACTAAAAACACAAGAAACACAGATCCAAAATGTATTCGGCATGCCCAGGACTGGCTATATAATTTGCAGAACCCAGTGCAAAATGAAAAAAATGGGGCAACAGTAGAGCATGAAGCCAAGGGCCGAGCCCTGTGTGACTACACGGGTCACACCACACAACCAGGAGCAGCCTTGGGTGTGCTGAAACTTGCAAGGAGAGAATAGCTCAATTTGCTATGAGTAACTTCTCCACGCTTCGTATTACTCTCCATCAAAGAGAAATTTGTCTCGAAGCACAAATCTACATCTGCATTGATTGGATATGCATTCAGAGACCTTTTACCTGGCCTCTGTTTGTGTGGCTTCATATCTTTATGACATGGAATGAACAGCTTGGCGCCACGTTGCTGTTATCCATTAACCACTCCTGTTTTCCTAATCATCTTTGACTCCATCTTTCTCTGTCCTATCTGTTATTGTCTTCGGAAAAGAGATGTGAGGTTTCCTTAGCCTGTTCTGGTTTACATGACATGATTTGTGTATCTGCCTACAAGAGTTTCTCAAATGAACCCTGTGTATTATCTTCTTCCCCCAGTCCCTCCTCCTCTGAAGAAAGAAGAAAAAGGTCATACATCTGTAAAATGACAGCACTTATGAAAAATGAGAGTTTGGCCCACATGGCTCTCATCAGACACAGACTCATCTGCTGTGCCACAGACACTGCTCATTTCCTTCAGAATCAGACTACAGTTAAAAACAGGAAACACCTAATAAATTGCCTGGTCTATCAAATTAACAAAGCATAAAGAAACTTTCTAGGTAATCAATGAGTATCACTTGCTTTAAAAAAATACAAGTATCAAACATAAGAAATCTAGAAATGTGACCATACTTTTTTTATAAAACTACTTTAAGATGTCAAGTTTAATTTAAATTTAAAAACAAGAAAACCTACTCAGAAAAGGTGTAGAAAAATTGGAGTGTCTCCCTAATTTGCAGCCACAGAAGGACTGAAGTACTTCAAAAGCAAAAGTGAGAACTTTTATCATATATTCATGCCCTAGGATTTTTAGGCACACAATTTTTTAAAAAACAATAAACTAGGCATACAACAAGCATAAAAGTGGCAGAATTCTTAAGGTAATCTCTGAGGGTGAAATTAATCAATCCCGTACTTTAAAAGAGAAAACATATCAGCATTATGAAATATGTTAATCACAGCAACATCTACTTGCCAAGAGCTGCCTGTTTTCACATATTTTTGCCTAGAGTGAAATCAGTAATAAACCATGAAGCAAGGAGATACTTCCTTGAGCTGTTTTGGGGATAACAAAAATACAATTAAATTTAAGTTTGGGGGAAAAAATATGCTATGTAATTACGACCCCTTCCGCTTCTGCTCCTAAAAAAATCCTTTTTCCATGAAAAAAAAAAATAGAAAGTAAAAGTCTGGAAAAACTGTGCCCTTGCTTCCTTCAAAGCCTTTGAAAGTCTAATCTCTCTAATGCTTATGTGCTCTGGGTTTCATTCCTATCCTTAAAACCAGCTGCTAGGAAAATGTCAAGGAAATAAAAACTTTTCAGAATTGACAAGAAGAATATCCTTCAAATTTCTATACACTCATTAGGAAACAACCACTATTTCCAGAAAGAATTCGACCGTTCTGTCCCTCAGAAGTGACACAAAATCTTTCTACTATCACTCAAAGACATTTTACTATTCAAGTCAAGAGTTTACTCCACTGAGAGTATTATTTGTCCTGTGTATGAGTGACCCCTTCAGGTGCTGTACTGAAAAGACTATTCAATGCACAGAGTGGGAAAGGGCCCACTGACATGATATACCAATGCTAAGAACTTTCAGAAAAATTTCAATACAGGGATTCATTCAGAAGTGCTCTAAGAATAATAATTATGATTTTAAACAATCTAAAAATGTGCTTCTTCTAATAATGTCTATCATATGCCATTCATACATATAATAACCAAGAAAGAATTTTAAACACTACATACAAGAAACTGCTAGAGACAAAAGAACCACAGTATTCAGAATGCAATGTCAGGTTCTACTTCAAATAAGCCATGTCTTAGAAAATACCTATAAAATATACTGGAATTTATCAAACTATGTATCTGGATCTTTCCCAAAAATTATGGTTACTATGACAACAGGGAGTATAATAATGCATTGATTTCTGCCATTTAGAAGGTAAAAAGTGAATTGCAAACTGCACAAAAAATAATTTAGTAATTATTATTAAATAACAGTTATTATTATTAAATAGTCATTATTAAATAAATAATTATTTAATAATAATTTAAGCTAGAATTATCCAAGACATGACAATTTCATGATCTTCATAGTCTCAGAGAAAATGTCTAAAACTACCTGAACAGTAGGCTGCCAGGCAAAAGCGAGCATTTGGAACTGGGTTCTGAGTCTGTGAATAGTGGAATGAGTTAGGAGTTGGACCCAAACGTAAGTACCAACCATCCAAACTAAATGCCTAAGGTGAGGATCATGAATGGGGTTCCACTTAAACTGACAAATATACAAAGTGCATTCGAGAAAGCAGGGTCATAAAGATGGGAATCTGGAACAGCTGCAGTACCTGTCTGTGGGCAAGTAGTGTCATAGACGTGTCATAGCATAAAGGCAATGCCTTGGCCCGTGTAGGGAGGTGTTAAATATGGAATTCAAATTCTGAGAAATAAAGGGCTAGGGAGGGTTAGGCCCAAATCAGTCTGATGTTCAGAGCAACATCTCATCTTGGACGGTACCTGGACTGCCAACTAGTAACTGTGGGATCCACATGGAGTTCTTTGAGAAAAAAGCAAGCTGGTGCACTATTGCGGCTGAACGGAACACCGCATTCAGAGTTGATGGTAACAGACTGATTCCTTATCCCTTCTTCAAGGCAAGATGCAAGGGTCCTTATAAAGCAATCGAAGCTGATATTCATTGCCTCAGCCACTATGCCAAATACTGGACACATTGGACAAGCAGGAACAGACACACAGAAGATATCCGATTAGAGCCTTTGAACAAGGGTGAGATTTTGAAAAGGCAGCAGGATAATGTGGAGTTCCTGGGGGAGGAGTGATCTTTCACACTGCATTTAGGAAGTGAAACCTCTTCATTGGGCATTCTGCTAACCATAAATCTCACCCATCAATAATTCTACATATCTGGGGGAAAAATGTAATTGTAATGTATACATGTAAGGATAACCTGACCCCCTTGCTGGGAAAAGAAAAAAAAAAGAAAAAAAAATAATAATTCTACATATGAATGGTGTAAAATAAAGCATGCATATAGCAGGACACTATGGAGATAATAAAGATCTTCAGACTTCCTGAATGATTTTAATTTTTTATGTTAAAAATATAGTTCTTATGGTAAACTGTTAGAGGTTACTTAAACCTCTCAAATAGATCATAAATCCATGCCATTAAATTTAGTACATCATATGGCTTGTGTACATGGCTCTGTCCCGCTAATACAGGACAACATTTTGCTGAAAATCTAAAGGCATCTTCATCAAAACTGTGAAGCTAAGCAGGTTAGGTTATACACCTATTATACATTAAGTGGATGAATAAAACAAGATAGAAAATTATCTTGATAGGCATATAATGGGTCCAAAAACAAATATAAAATTGAACATCACTAGATATTATGTACCTCCTTAAAGTTAATAAATATTTCCATGCTCTTAGATGAAAAACTCAAAATTGTACAGATTTAATTCTCCTACATTTATTTGTATATTTAACGGAATTCAAATAAAAACATAGCTATTGGTGAAGGTGATGGAATCTGACAAAGTTACAGATTTCTGAATGAACAAATAAACAATTATTGTTTTTCAAAATGAGTATTGGGAAATTTGTTCTATCAGCTAGATGAAGGTACTATAAAGTTACAACAATCAAGTTGATGTGGTCAAATCCATGCATATTCTCTTATTTGGGATAAATTCTTAGAATTCTAAAAAACCCACTGATTGTGCAATAACTCTACTCTCTTTGTAAATCAGGGATAATCAATGAATTATTTGCAATCAGATATTGCCATTCACTGAATAAGGTATTACTAGATTACTAAAACCCTATTAAAAATCTACTGGATATTGACCTTCTGAGTCATTCATTCTGCTGACACAGTATGAACCTTAAGGAAATATTTGAGGCAATTTGCATCTGAAACAATTTACTGTGTGACCTTGCATCCCCCTATGTTTCCCCTCCATAACTTTTTCAAGGAAAAACAAAAATCTTTTTCAGGAAAAACCTGACCTAGAACATGCTGAAGCTTCTCTCCCTACTCTGTCATGAACTCCAGGAGACAGAAAACAAACTGGCCTTTCAAAGACAGTCATTATTTCCAGGGTAAACACAAGAAGTTTCACTGACAGCATATGTCATCAGAGCAAAATTTCCTTACTATCCAATATTTGCCTAGATCTGGAAGGTAATAGGAAGCAAAGAGAGAACCTTCGAGACAGAACTTTTAAACATCTGCGGGAGGAGAAACAGAATTCACAATTCATATTCAATTCTTAGGATAAGGAAACAAACCTTTCAAAGCAGACTTTCAAGGAAGAGCCATTGCCAGCCTCAACTGACCAAGAGTTCTGCCCACTTTTAGTGAGGAAGGACCAAATGATCCTGTTGGTTATTTGTATTTTGTGAACTATTAAGTCACACTAAATTAACTGTTAATTAATAGTTACATATCTTACTCTATTTTTTTCTTTGTCTTTTTATCTTTTTAGGGCCACACCCGAGGAATATGGAGGGTCCCAGGATAGGGGTCGAATCGGAGATGTAGCTGCCGGCCTATACCAAAGCCACAGCAACTCAGGATCCGAGCCACATCTGCAACCTACACCACAACTCGCAGCAACCCTGGGTCCTTAACCCACTGAGCAAGGCCAGGGATTGAACACACATCCTCATGGATACTAGTCGGGTTCGTTAACCACTGAGCCACAATGGGAACTCCACATGTCTTACTCTATTAAACATGCTCGATTATTCTTGGCTAATCATTTTTATGAACTACAATAATTTCTCAAGTAAAAAGATCTCTTTTCATAAACATAAGGTAGAAGCTATATTATTATTCAAATCAAGACTATACTTATAAAAATACCCCACAGAACAAGTAAGCATCACTTTTTATAGGATGTCCCTTAAGAAAAATCATTTCTATCAGCATACATTATGTATTGCATTAAAAATACTCTAAAAATGCATTAGCTAGTCCTGCCATGGATTCTATGTAGCCTGAAGTGGTTAGTTTTTAAATTGGTGCACTACGCTTATGAGGCCAGTATGTGGACATCCACATCCACTAAACAATGGAGAGTAAGTTACCTTACGTTCTTTCAGTGTATGAATGTGGGTGATTGTGCACATGCACACAGGCAAACACACACACACAAATACCAAAAAAGTAAGAGAACACTGGAAAAACGATGTTAATACTTTGGTGCAATCCACTGCTACTTCTAGAGTCTAACTTAAAGGAACCAAGGATCATGACTTGCTATGAACATATCAGTCTGTTGCTTCACATGGATGTAGCTTCAGTTCTTGAAAGCAGGACTCTTTAGTGGCAAGCAAATAAAAGCTACTATTCTTAAACATTAAACATCAGTTCTATGCCAAGCACTGTTCAAGTGCCTAAGCCTACATTTTTGGACCATCCTCACAACAACCCTATACAACTGAGGAAAAAAATAAATTAACTTTCCCAATATGACAGCATTAAGAAAAGCTGTGATTGAATCTCAGGTACATGTGGCCTCAGAGCTGAAGTTCATTAACTGCTACATTATGCTGACTCATGAAAATATCATGCAGATAAATTTAAATTTAGCTCTCGTTTCAAATCAGTTGGTTCATTTTTTAGCCATATTTTATTATTCAATGTGGAGATCATGATGGAATTGCTAAATTTCCAAGCAAACTGCCTACATTGTCTAAAATCATTTGTGGGGAAAAGGTTAAAAATAACTGAATATATACATATGTATATAGGTTTAAATATCTGTGGATTTTTTTTTCTGCTAGAAATAAGACAGGAGAAGTGGGTAAGAATGGACACAAGAGTTATTTAAAAAGGAAGAATCCAAGTCCACAAACCAAATGTAGCAGAGAGGAATGTGAAACCAAAAACTAATCTGAGCCCTTACCCATTGGAAGGCAAGGAATTTTCCCTCAGTTATTACTGGAGAGAGTTCCTTACTCCATACAGGTATTGGAATGGTCCAGAAGTCTCATGCGATGTTGGTGCATCAGGAAGACTCCTCCAGACTTCTCCCTGCACTGGTTGGTGTAGAGATGACCCTTGTCCAAGCTTACACGGGGCCCTGGCAACTTGCTGCCACAGATAATGCGAGAACTTGGCTGAGGCTGGAAAGTGGAAGCCAAGGGTCTGCCTCTAGGGCCCATCTGGCAGGCACTGCCCCCCAAGGACTTTCTACTCCCAGCTGGGGAGCTTCCCGGCCCCCCCTAGCCTCAAGTTCTTAGTCCCAGCTCTCTTTCCTCAAAGAGTTCGCACTTCTAGAAAATAACATCCAAAAACACAGGTTGTTTCAAATAACTTCTGTTTGCCCTCTAAACAAAACCCCAAGGACACCATGGTCTGGCTGCAGGTTTGGACCTGGGGAAAAATACTAGAGGAAAAAGAAAAAATAAATTTAGTATCTTAATAAATTATCTTGCCTGCAAATGACATGGAGAGGTAAAGAAAACATTATTTTTGCCTCCTTTCTATCATTCACCATTTCTCAGTTACACTCGCTTCATGTCTTACTCTTTCTCTACGTCTTTCCATTTCTTTCATGGTTTCATCTCTTTCCAGAGCCCATAGTCCTTACTTGTGAGACTGCTGCTCAAAACCACCTCCTTGTTGAGGATGGCACTAACTTAGATTAGCCTGGCAGAGGAATCTTTAGAAGCATTTTCCCACAAATAATTCTGCCTTTTAAATTTTAGATTGTGGATGGGGGTAGCAGGGTTTACGCATAATAATTTTTTTTTTTTTTAATTCTCAACAATGTTTGGCCATAGAGACTCCAACGGTCTTGAGGATATTCTGGTCAGAGCACCGTAACTCCCACCCTCAAGTGTTATTTAAAATGTAGATGATAAAATAATCAGTTTCATTTGCAAACCCTCGTTCTCTGGCTTTTTCAAACTTATGTTAGACATGGGCACTTTAACTTTTTCAAGTTTCCGAGCCTCTGAACTGTTTAACTCACCGCGTCTTAGAATGTTACAAAGCGAAGCTGCATTTAACAGATGTTCATTCCAAGAAGCTTCAGAACTTCATAAATTATTATAAATTAATTTGCTTAGTTCAGATTTTGACAAAACAGCTTTCGGGGCTTTGCATGGTCTGTGCTGGAGGGAAGGAAGAGTGAAAAAAGCAGCAGGTTGGGGTCCCAGGAAGAAAAGAGTGTCTCCTGTGTCTCAGTAAGTGGCTGTGTCACATAAAACTTATGTCGGCTGTTAAGTGGCCAAGGCAGCTGCATCCCATGTGCCACAAATGCTCTGGCCTCTTATTTCTCCCGTTAAGTTATCGTGTCTATAAATTCAATGGGCCACCTGTGCAATGTGCTCATCCAGAAGAGCCCCAGAGGAAGCATTAACACATCAAGGCTCATAAAGCACAAATCCTTAAATGTAAAAACCGACACTTTCATCCTCTCCAGGCTACATCTATATAGATTTCTTTTTAATGAAAAAGAAAAAAAAAAAAAAAGGCCTATTTTCCTACTTATAGTAAAATGCCTATGAATGATGTTACACAATCAACTGCATTTTTAAAATGTCTACTGTTGTGAAGCCACCTAATTTTATTCTCTGAAACCATATGTTGTCCTATGGTTACAACACCTTATCAATAACTCACCATTCAATTTAATCATGAAAATGACCCATACCAAGTACCTGGCAAGCATCAAACAAAAAAAATAACTGAATACATCTTTTTTCCTTTCAATTCTCTTTTAAATTAGTTTTCCTGGTTATCTGTTGTCTACTAGAAAATCCAATAAATCTATTTCTCCATGCTGTCTCTTCACTCCAGAAATGTGAGCCAAACATTGTAATGCATTTAATAACATCTTTAATATACCCCATTAGTATTTCATCTGGAGGGTTGTAATTATTTATTTCTCTCTGCCCCCCCCCCTTTACACTGTAAACTGCTGATGGCAGTTCTTAATGGTAGTTGGAAAAGAGGTAAGCGGATCATTTAGAGACCTCTTTGTATATATACATTCACTTTCCAGGCACTTCCTACCCCATCCTAAAAAACTAACAGAACACAGGAAGGTAAAGAGTAGAGAATAAAGGAAGAAAGGTCATGTGTATTTTTGCAAAGTTCCCCACTGTGGATATATTGCATTTACATTTGTGTGCATATCAGCAACTTGGCACATGACAGCAGTTTAATAAACGCTGAATGAATAGTGAGTGGAATAAGATAAAGCAAGAACTTTCAGTTCAAATAATCCAATATTAATAGTTTTGAGTCAAGTCATTCACCAAACCTGTTCTGACAAATATATATAGACCTCTTTCTCTCTCTATATATATATACATATACATACACACACACATACACACATTTTATGTATTATTCTCAAATCAACAACTGTACCCTCTAAACCACCAGTGGCAGGGAGAGCAGAGAACATGATAATATTTAGGGGAAGAAAAGAAGCAGTACTGATGCATAAGGACGAGTCTAGTGCAACATGTAGAAAACAAAGAGAAACTCAACAGTTTAATGACTGTGTTGGGCCTCAAGTTCCTGCATGAGAACCAGACCATTTACCTTACAATCTGTGCTGAAAAGCTTCCAAGCTGTTGTATACTTCCTTCACCCCCCCTCCACCGATAAAACACTGGAAGTTAACACCAAACCATGACAACTATTTAAGAGAAGGCAATAAAACACATCTTTTGCAACACCTCTTAGGTGATCAGGACCAACTCCTCTCCTTACCCAAGAGTGAGGGAAATAAACAGATCAGATACTCAGTCGCCTGGAAGAGTTCGACCTCAGAGTATGTGGGAAAGAATTAACCTTACCCAAAGAAAGGGTTGGTCCTTGCCCTTGTCTGCTGGGAGATGATCACTGGGGAGGGTGTCTTTGCTAAGTTGGGGGTTTGGGGCCACCCCACACACTCTAACAACGTGACTTCTGATGGGGCCCTGGGCCATGCGGTGGCCACTACCTCCAGAGCGGGTGGAGACTAAAGGCCAGACACTCTGGTAGTCAACTTCATAATCAAACTACAATTAAAACCAGGGATGCAAGCCTCAGGTGAACTTGCCTAGTTGGTGGTACGCCCCAGGTACTGTCTCACATCACTGCCAGAAGAGTCGCACTGTCCATGACCGCACGAGGAAAGAATAACTACAAGGGCCTTGTTTGGGACTTTCCTGGATGCTGCCCCATGAATCTCTTCCCCTGGCTGAATTTTTTTTTTTTTTAATTTTTATCCTTTCCCCGCAACTGTTACTATGAGTCTAAGAATTTCCAGTGAGTCCTGTGACTCCTCCTACCCGAGGGTAGTTTTTGACCCCTCAGGTTTTGCAGTTGGTATCAGAATGGTCCTGTGGCCTGTTTTCTAACTTTGACAGAGCTTCTCTAATTTGAGGCAGGGGGAGGGATGGATAGGGGAGTCCCAGACTCTCAGGCCATTGCCGCATAGGAATTGTATAAGCAACAACTACCCAAAATTAGAAGGTTCCTACATATCTTGTCTTTGTGTACAAAGACTGTGGTGCTTCCAGAAATCCTGACTTACTGTCAGCCTCGTCTCTAGTGGCATCAGCCAAATAGAGCTTCACAATTTTAGAAAAACCATCTCCCTAAACTGTTTTTCATTTACTTTGAAAACTTATGGAATTATTTTCTAATTACCTGAAAAGTAAAATGCACTGCTTTCTTAATTCTCTTCTGATCCAGAGTAGGAAATCACAGTGAGCATCACTTCAATATTTGAATAAATAATAACAGATTTGACAGTCATAATCAATTATAATACACACATATACAAATACTGCTTACTCTGCAGGGACTACTCTGAGTGTTTTAAATAAATTAACACGCAGTCCTCACAACCATTAACTCTTCTTGTGATATCAGATGTTCACTCACTGATAACCTTTTTACATTAAAGGAAAAATAAAGCCAACTAATCAACTAAACTGCTTATTTGACTGGTTTAAATAATTCAGTGGCATCTGAAAAGACCACTTCGTTTCAGTTAGGCTCTCTTCTCAGGCCATTTTAGCTCAGATCTACATCAAGGATTTTTAGTGCTGAGCTAGAAAGAACATCATGGGGTCAATCGTCTTCTTGGAAATACTGTTTCTTATCCTGGCCACAGACAGGACCTACAGGAAATCCAAAAAGGACTGGCAGAATTGGGACTTTGGAAGGGAAAGTGGTGAGGATCTTTAAGATGTTGTTGCGTATTGGTATGCAGAGTAAAAAAAAAAAAAAAAAAATGTGGGGGTGATTCTGAGAGCTGGAAATTTTTCCTTCCTTTGGCTAATACATTAGTTTCCAATAGAATTGTAGACATTTACGAGATCTGGCTTTCAGAAGTATTTTGTATATGTGCAACAGATTCACATGAAGTGCTGCTTTAACCTTTTTTCTAGAGCATGCACGCTTCCATTTATCTATCACTACATAAAAAAATCACCAAATACTCTTTTTCTCATGAATCTGCAATGTACACAGAGCCCTGCAAGGATGGCTCATTTTTAATCCACTTAGCATCAAACAGGGTGCCTGGAAGGCTGAGGGCTAGACATCCTCTGAAGACTCCTTCATTCGTGTATTTGGTGGTTGATTTTGGCTGGTGGCTTGGCCCTCAGCTGGAGCTGAGGCCTGACCACCTAGATATGGCTCTTCCATGCAGATGCTTGGCTTCTTCACAATATGGTATTTAGTTTCCAAGGACAAGACTCCCAAAAGAGAGAGAGATCCAGAGGAAGCCTTACCATTCTTAGGCCCTCTCTTGAGAAGACATGTACTCTGACGTCCTATCACTCAGCTGCATGTTATGGAAAGTTTCCCAAAAGCTTGCTTAGCTTCAAGAGAAGGGGAAATAGACCTCACTTCTTGATGGGGGCTGACAAAGTTGTGGAAGATCATGTGGGACCAATAGCAATGTTGTGCTGTATGGGGGCAATATCACCAACCACAACTCCTCCCTAGGAGAAAGGAAAACCAATGATTTGAATTTATTTTTCCATAAGGAGAAAAGAAACATGAACATCTATTTCACAGCTAATGTGTCATGCACACACATTCAGAACTTCAAACAAAAGCTGCCAAGCTTTTACATTCTTGAAAACTAACGTGTCTCTCTGCTATTGGCTAGCCAGTAGGCAAATGAGCTGGAAAATACTCAGGACCTGAAGAAGAACAAAACTCTTTTAAGTGTCTTAGTCTTGAAAGAAACAGGACAATCTGGGATAATTATTTATGCTTAAACATGTTAAGAAAAAAGTAAGATATTCCATGTGATATACTGCTAAGATGGGATCAAGTCAGAGGGCCTGACTTCCTACTCGGTTTTGAAAATTCACTTCACCTCCCCTGTATCTTCCCCTATCTAATAAGACATAACAAAAATGAAATCAGGGAGTTCCTGGTGTGGCACAGTGGGCTGAGGATCTGGTGTTGTCTCTGCAGTGTCACAGGTTCTATTCCTGGCCTGCCCAGTGGATTAAGGATCCGATGTGGCCACAGCTGTGGCGTAGGCTGCAGCTGCAACTTGGATTCAATCCCTGGCCCGGGAACTTCCATATGCTTTGGGTGCAGTCAAAAAAAAAAATTTAAACAATATTGCTATTGTGAGAATTAAACAAAAATATATACATGGAAATTATTTAAAAAATTTAAAGCTCTATACTAAAAATTCTATCATAATAATTATTTTTACCATTTTGCAAATCACACTGCAAAGAATGAATAAGAAAATAGTCTCCCTTTCCAGACTTATTATAATTTTTTCTAAAATTAGGCTCAGAAGCAGGAGATGGGAGAAAACTACATCTGGTTAAAATGCTAACCAAATACTTTGTGATTTCAAATCAAGTAAAATGGGTTCTCTGCTTCCTTTCCAAAGTACTAGTTTTCAGAAACTCAGGTATTTCACATTTCATGATATATATCACAGGGGCAAAACAGTGAGGGAACAGTACGTGAGCACAATGCAGATTTTTTTGAGGCACTTTTTATGCTAATTGATATTTTACAAGAAGAGGAACCTGATCACCTTTCTCTTTTGTGTTTGAGGTTTTCCTTCCTTCAAAGAAATCAAAAGGAAAGAAATAATTGGGGAACTTAGTAATAATTAGAATTTCTCGGGATTGTTTTTGAAGTGGGATCAGCATAGAAAGCAAATTATAATCTGCTTTTTTCCAAATTAATATTGTATATCATAAATTAAATCTCATTTTAACTACTCTGCACACTATCACCCACTTCGTATGCAGCCATTAATGCCCCTTAAACCCTATCGTCACTGCAGTGTGAAAATCCTGGACGTGGCAATAAATAACACGGCCAGGGTGGTGGGCATTTTCCTAGAGAACTAGCATCTCCAGTCTGGCGTCTCCAAGACCGTGACTTGATTCCTTGGACTTGACAGGAATCACAGCTATGCAAAATTCACATTTCCTGCCTGCCCACTGAAGGGAAGTAAAATAATCTTGCCCCTTAAGCTAGTTACTCCTAAAACTCAGACACAGTCACCATCAAGTTGTAAAGAGAGCCTGGGTCTGTTCCCCAACCCCTCACTTCTCATGGTTTGAGTCACTTTGACAAGAGGGAACAGAGCATGAGATGGAAAGAACAGTACATTTTGGGGCAAAAAGAATATGATTCAAGTCCAAATTCTGTCACTAACACATCGGTCAACTTCCCTAAGCCTTAGAGTCCCCTGTAAAACAGAATCAGTGCCCTACAACCTAATACCAAAGTGAAAACACTTTGAAAACTGTAAGCCAAAGGCTGTCAAACGTCACTTGGTGGGCTGATTAAAACAGATGACTAGGTCCCACTCCCAGAGTTTTCATTCAGTATTTCTCGGATGGGGCCTGGGAATTTGCATTGCTGACAAGTTCCCAGGTAATGCTGCTGCTGCTGCTGCTAGACAAGGGGCCTCCCTTTGGAGAACAACTGATCTAAAATCCTATACAAACATAAGTGACTAAGATTACTATATTAGTAGGTGCCAAAATAGCTATTAAACAGCTCATGACAAACAAGTCTGAAACAAAATATAAAACCATTGCATAAGACTAGAGCAGGCTGAACAAAGCGTGCTGCCGTGGTGAGCCAAAACTTCTCAGATAACTGCAGGGGTTACCAAACAAGGCATGTATGTGTTGTAGTGAGATTTTTTTTTTCCAACCAGACACTGCTGTGCTCAACAAACTGAAAGAGCAGGGTGCCTCAGACACCCGATTCTTCATAAAGCCTCAAAAGGCTGCCTTTCTAGTAGAGATTAATTTCTCTGTTTGCAAATTTGACTTTATTCTTATTTTTGCTTTTTAAACGCTACTAATCAACTGGTTTCTTCAATGAAGTTTTGACCAACAACAACATGGATTCAGAGTTTAATGAAATATTTGGTAAATAGTGGTATGCAAATCAAGGAACATTAAGCTTTGGTAGTGATGGCAAATTGTAATTCCATTCCCTCCCATGTAGTTCACTACAATTACATTAAAAAATACACAAATTATAGTCTTGAGACTGCTCTTTGAACAAAATTCAAAGACCGAATTTAAAACTTTTAAGGACTCTGTGGAAAAATGTATTTCTCTGTGAAACTAACTTATTTTAAAGAAAGCCAGAATATATGGTGCTTTAGTAGAATTATTTTTTATACTATTCACACACATGGTCTTCCATGGTAGTGTTAAAGTTACCATTTTTTTTTCAAATGTTCCTCAAAAAAAAAAAAAAAAACACTTTGCCTTCTTAAATGGATCCTGGACAAGGAGATTCTTGATGGTGTCCCATGTCTCTTTAAAACACCCTCGAGGCTCATAAAGTCTGCATAAAGAAGAACTGCTTTACTTGACTAAATCTTACTCCAAATTATTATCCTGCAACATGAAAATCATAAGATGCTTTATTAACAGCTTAAAATCCCTTTTTTCTCTATTAAGACTTTTTTTTTTTGAACCAGCATCCTCATGGATAGTATCCCTCTATTAACACTTGATATCATATTAGTACATTTCTACTGCAGATCTACATATAAAAGCCAAGTGATTAGGACATGCTCTAGTCCAGAACTTGGTATCCGCTCCTCAGTCAGCTTTCTTGTTAATCCCCTGGCATATCAGAAAAATGCTACGGGAGATTTGCGCATAGTAAACTATAAATCAGACAGTATTAAGAACTAGGCAGCACTCTTTATGACATCACCAGCTAGCATGATGGAAAATCAAAGTGATACTATGTCACTCTGCTGACAATATGGATGCATATGACCTTGCTTAAATAAATACCACAAACTCTTCAATAGCTATCACAAAATCTTTCTAATAAATAGGAGTTGTCCTGTGGAACAGCGGGGTAAGTTGTTCAGCACTGTCACTGAAGTGGCTTGGTTGCCTCTATGGCATGGGTTCCATCCCTGGCCCAGGAACGTCCATAAGCCACAGGTGCGGCCAAAAAAAAAAAAAAAAAATCTAATAAATAGACATAGAGAAGAGTCCTGAGGTACCTTTGTTTGATATCTTAGTGGAAAACTGATATTGACCAATGACATAATTAAGGACAATAAATGGACATATGAACTATTTCTTCCATGGGGAAGGGGAACTGGGGAGCTGTGAATAGCTCTGAACTACAGAGGATTGAATTCCCATTTCCAAAACCTACACAGTACTCTTTTACGCAATACAATCAAAGAGCTGCTCTATGTAGTATTTAATAATAGTTAAGACTTTAAATTACTGGCAGCTATCAAATCGAATTCCAAACTTAACACACACCCATACTTATTACAAAATATTTACATTTCATTGCCTGAATGCAGAAATAATTTACATTTTCAGCAAAAAGTGCCTGTTGTGATTCCAACTGTATGCATTATGAACATTCCATTCAATTTATCCCTAACACAGATAAAATAAGCAACTTGTGTCTCTGACGATGTCTCAAGTAAACTGATAACGAAAAATGATCTAATGTGATGTGATAAGAAAAATTCATACCAGGAAATGTATAAAGAGCTTGCTTAAGAAGAGGGTTGATAAAGCACCAAGGCAGCTGAAATAGTGCAATAAAGAGGTGGAGTTCCCACTGTGGTGCAGTGGGTTAAGAATCTAACTGCAGCAGCTTGGGTCACTGCGGAGGTGCAGGTCTGAACCCCATCCTGCCACAGTGGGTTAAGGATCCAGCATTGCCACTGGTCACAGCTGTGGCTTGGATTCAATTCCTGGCCCAGGAACTATGCCCCAGGTTCAGCTGTAAAATTAAAATAAAATAAAATTTTTAAAAAAGAATAAGGGTCTCTATGCCCTACAGGTCCATGACAACTTCCTTGGCTTTCCTCCACCCCATTTCCTCAGGTCCTGAAAGAAACGTGCTCAAACAGCTTAATGCTTTTTTTTGAGGACCAAGCAGCCTATTAAGGAGCAGGTATATCCTAATCAGACCAGCTACACTCACTTACCTTGCCTTAATTTTTGCATTCTTTTTGCATGTGTGAGTATCGCAGTGGGGGGCGGGGGGCGGGGGAGGAAGGGGCTCAAACAGTGATACAGTGATGCCATTGCTTCCATGAAAAACAAAATGTAAGATGGTCTGAGCCTTCTTCTCACATTAAGGTATATGAACAGCTCTAAGTTCCATTCTCCCTTCATGAATACCGCAGGCATTCTGCATAAATAATGTTGAGATTTTTTCCATTCTTTTTCAAAATATGGGAGAAACAATATTTCTATAGAGAATAAACATTCCAAGAACCACTAAAAATAGGGCTATAAAACCTTTCTGTTATGTTACTGTACGTCCTTGCAAACTCTTAGAACTCGTGGAGTGCCAATCGAGAATTGCTCTTCATTTAATTTTTCAACCAGCCAATCACACTGAATGTTATTCTACTATGCACCAAAGCAGAAAAAAATATACCAATATCATATATGCATACTATATTAAAATATACATAATTATATAAAATTATACATATATAAGTAAAGCTAGACACACATATACACACACACGGTTTCCCAATATGCACTATTAAGATTCTGTTTGTACTCATTTGTTTTACTAGTTTAATTAATAATTATTGGGTATCTGGTAAGTATCAGGCACTAAATACTGGGTAAAGATAAATCAGACATATATTACCTGCTTTGTGAATATCACACACTACTGAGAGAGAGAGATATGAATAAATAAATAAATAAATAAACTTAAAATTTGTAAAACAAAAGAGAGAGATGGAGGGAGGCAAAGAGACTCAGAAACAGATAATTACAACATAATGTGAAAAGTGCTATATTAGCAGTTTTTTTGCATTATACGATAGATACTAATCAAGAGATAGACTAACGGAGTTTCCCTCAAAGCTCTGTGTCCCGGTCTTTTTTCTCATAACTCCTCCACTTGTACTATTCTGGCAGGAGCTCAATATCATTATCAGATGATTTCAAAACTTCCCCGCCACAAACGTATGCACCTCTCAATGAGCAAAATCAGTTCTGCTGCTTCTCTGAGTACAACAAAGCAAACATAAACATTTTAAGTGAGCCACAAGGTGAGGATGGCATTAGGAGTCCAGGACTCAAAGAACAAAAGCCCTGGCACGAATGGAGACGTTCCCTTTTAAACACACTAAGATTGGATACACACTCAACTAAGCACCTAAGGGACAGGATCCAAGCACTGGGCTGAGTACTGTGGATTCAGAAAGGGAGGACTGCTGTACAAGACCACATCATCTAAAAACTGACCTAAAAATAAAGAAACTGGGACAAACAGTTATTCGCAAATCTGACTACATGATATATTAGTATAAAAATGATAATGCTACCAATTTAAAATACTGTATATATTTTTATCTTCCAAAAATTAACTACCAATCTAGTTAGCAAATTACTAATTTTATGTGTTTTAATAGTGTATGGGGGTAGTGATGCTCCCTAATTAATTGAGCTGAAATTTTTTTTTAAGGAAAGTCAGTAGTATGTGGAGCTTCTTAGAATGTCAGCACATACTGAAGGACATGCTTTCCAGCATTTTTTGTGCAGAATTCTCTTTATGATGGCATCTTAGCTCCTACTGCAGTCTCTCTACACTCCTGCATAATCTGTCTGTCCAAGAGATCTCTTGAATCTGTAGTTCAATGTCCTTAATAGTCACTTTTTCCTTTTGACTGGATGCATTTACAACTTCTAATAAATTTAGGTGGCATGATTCCACTTCAATAGGGGGGGCTCTAACAACTACCTGGTATATAGTTTTTAACCTGAGTTTAATTCATTATGCAGTTCCCATTGTGGCACAGTGGAAATGAATCCAACTAGTAACCATGAGGTTGCAGGTTCGATCCCTGGCCTCGCTCAGTGGGTTAAGGATCTGGCATGGCCATGAGCTGTGGTGTAGGTCAAAGATGTGGCTTGGATCCTGCATTGCTGTGGCTGTGGTGTAGGCTGGCAGCAGGAGCTCCGATTGGACCCCTAGCCTGGGAACCTCCATATGCCAAGGGTTCAGGAAAAAAAAAAAGTTTAATTCATTATGAATCCAGTGAGTTTGAAATTCTGCATATTATACTTTATTATCAGTGCCATTTATAGAAGGGAGAGACATCATGTCCCTGCCCTAATAGCCATTAGCTTACATCAAGTGCCTTTTATTGAACATGGTGGGAAAATAGGCTAGCTTAATTTTCTGGCATTTGTGATTTTTTTTTTTTCATGCTGTAGAACTTTGGTTAAAACATAATCACTACATTATTGCTAAAGCCCCAGTGCTCATCTTTGGTTTGGTCACTCGGGAATGTCGTCTAGCCAAGCAATGAGAAGAGTTCTCTGCTGTGAGGGATAAGAAAAAAATAACTTTCTTCGCCCACAAATCCTGACTGTAAACACAGGCCTGCCCCTCTGTGACCCTGGGTGTTGCCAGTTACACATATGCACGGAGCATGGGAATCTTCGCTGCAGCCCTCACCTGCCACTTCCATCACACTGCGGCCTCAGCTCCAAGCAGGCAGTAAATCTGTCAGTGGGGCCTCGCACCAAATGGCACCGTGTTCCTATCTAGCCTTTTAAGACAAGCCTCTCCGAACAATTTCTTCCCTTTAGGTTGACATCAATGCTCCACTCGGGAAGAGGCTGATACCAAAATCTTTACTCGAGTTGCTTTTTTCTCTTAAAATTTTTTTATCAATTGAGACTGATAAGAACAAATTTCAAAGCATCATCTAAATGTACCCATACTTGAAAAATCAAGGACACTCATTTTGTTTTGGTTTGCCCATAAATACCGGCTAGTGCCTAAAGAGCTGCAGATAAACTGAGGGATATATTGGGAGTGGATCACGTGGCAGTCCAGTCTGAAGACTGTACTTCTAAAGCTCCATCAACTACTTCAAGTGAAAGGCCTGTGTTTATCGACCCTTAACTAAGAACACTGCAGTTTCAGCTTCTCTTTCTCCAATTAGTTCCAGTTCAGTGTTATTACCAGTGATGTATTGGAATAGAAAGAGGGTCACAAAGCAATCTGAGAAGGGGAAAAAAGCAAGACTCTGCATTTTAAATATCGCAGCCATTTGGAAAGTATAGCTTTAACACAGAAATCCCTAAGCCTCGTAAAATTCCCAAAAATGAATTGATCTATCATATTTTAGACAAACACCTCATATTTAAAGTAAGTTCAATGGTTTATTATATACATGCTATAGTGGGATAATGAACAAAATTTGGAGTTAGGCCTGGGTTCGAACTCTATTTTGGCCACTTATATGTAGGTTTTATGAGGATTAAATGAGATAGTATATATAAATATTTGGAATGTGACATGTGATTTTAAAAAAGGTTTTTTAAGCCTTAATTTTTCCTCACCAGCCATAAAAAAATTCAAATTAAAAAAAAATTCAAGTTAAAAAACATTTACTTTCACATGACAACTGTAACTTTGTTTTTAAAGCTCCTAATAACTATGACTTTATTTTTTGTTTTCTATAAGAGCTGACATCATTTTATTTCATAAGAGGATAGCCTTTTCAACAAATGGTGCTTGGAAAATAGGATATACATATGCAGAAGAATGAAGTTGGGGAGTTCCCACAGTGGCACAGCAGGTTAAGGATCTGGCAATGTTTTTACAGCAGCTCGGGTCACTGCTCAAGTGCAGGTTTGATCCCTGGCCTGGCACAGTGGGTTAAGGATCTAGTGTTGCCATAGCTGTGGCATAGGTCACAGTCATGGCTGGGACTCGATCCCTAGCCTGGGAACTTTCATATGCCATTGATGTGGCCAAAAAGAAAAAGAAGAAAGAATGAAGTTGGATCCTTACATTACATCACATACAAAAATGAACTCAAAATAAATCAGAGAGGTAACTGTAAAACCTAAAACTGTAAAATATTTACAAGGAAACAGGGAAGACTTCATGACATGGGATTTGGCAATGATTTCTTGGATGTGACACCAAGCAAGGCAACAAAAGAAAAAAAAATAAATTGGACTTTATCAAAATTAAAAACTTTTGATCATCAAATGACATTTGATAAATGACAACGTATCAAAGGACATTTTCAAAGCATAAAAAGGCAACACACTGAATGGAAGAAACTATTTGAAAATCATTTATCTGATAAGTAGTTCATATCCAGAATTTATAATGAAGTCCTACAACTCAACAACAAAACAAACAACCCAACTAAAAAATGACTTGAACAGGCATTTTTCCAAAGCAGATATAAAAATGATTAATAAGCACATGAAAAGATGCTCAACATCACTACTCACTAGGAAAGATGCAAATCAAAGCCATAATAGATATCATTTCACTTATGAGGATGGCTATTATCCAAAAAACAAAATAAAAAAAAAAACAAGTGTTGGCCAGGAAGTGGAGAAATTGGATCCCTCATGCACTGCTGGTTGGAATGTAAAATACTGCAGCTGCTATGGAAAATAGTATGGAGATTCCTCAAAAAATTAAAAATAGAATTGCCATATGATCCAGCAATGCCACTTCAGGGCATATGCCCAAAAGAATTAAAAGCAGCTACTTGCACAGGTATTTGTCCACCCATGTCCATAACAACAATATTCACAATAACCAAAGGTGGAAGCAACAAAAGTGTCAATCAGTGGATGAACAGATAAACAAAATGAGGTATATACATACAGTGGAATATTATGCAGCCTTAAAAATAAGGAAATTTTTGTGTGTGTTAAAAAATGGATAAACCTTGAAGACATTATGCTAGGTGAAATAAGTTGGTCAAAAAAGAACACATACTCAATGATACAGCAAAGATGAGGTTCCTAGAGCATCAAATTTATAGAGACAGAAAGCAGAATGGTGGTTGCCAGGGACTGTGGAAAAGAAGTGAGGAATTTTTGCTTAATGGGTAAAGACTTTCAGTATGGGAAGATGAAAAAATTCTGGAGATGAGAGGGATGATGGTTACCACAAAAAATGTGAATGTACTTAATGCCACTGAACTATACACTTAAAAGTGGTTAAAATGGTAAATTTAAAGTTACAGATACTTCACAATTTTTAAAAAAAATATCTTTTAGGAGTTCCCATCGTGGCTCAGTGGAAACAAATCTGACTAGCATCAATGAGGACACAGGTTCTAACCCTGGCCTTGCTCAGTGGGTTAAGGATCTGGCATTGCCATGAGCTATGGTGTAGGTCCCAGATGTGGCTTCGATCTGGTGTTGCTGTGGCTGTGGTGTAGGCTGACAGCTGTAGCTCTGATTCGATCCCTAGCCTGGGAATCTCCATATGCTGCACATGCTCCCCTAAAAAGACCAAAAAAAAAAAAAAGAAAAAAGAAATTTTAAAAATCTAACTTATTCTAGTTAGAAGATAGTTTTAATCAACATATGAGATCATAAGAAAATCCATTCATACCTCTAAAATAGCACCCCACTTTTAAGAGCTGGTCCCAGTGCACTAACCAAATTTCCCAATGAGTGTTTCTAATAGGAAATTTAAATATAAAAAGAGTCCCTGCTCACTTAAATCCCCTGTGTAGCCTATTTTCACATGGCAGTTACTTAAGAATCAGAAAGAACTAAATTCAAATTCTAGTTCCACCACTTAACTATGAAAAATCGAACAAGTACTTAGTCTCCTAGTTTCTTCATTTATGAAATTATCCTTTTGGGACTGCTATAAAGATTGCTATAAGTGTATACACACACACACATACACACACACAACACACTAGGGTAATCTCAGTGGCGAAATACAAAACAAGGTATTAACCTGGCATCCTTTTATCTGGTTATTCAGAATCCTGGTTCCTTTTATATCATTGCACCACTATCTACTATAGCTTCCTCAGAGTCACCAACAAGCTCCTCTGCATCCAATAAGCAAAAATGTTGAGAGTGAGGAAAACCAACTGGGACATTTTGTGGCAAGGCCTGGAAATGGAGTTCAATACTTTTATGAACATTCCATTGACCAGAATCTGACCCCAGGGTTCCAAACTACCTACAAGGTAAAGATGCTAAACATAGAACTGTCTGCCCAGAAGAGGAAGGGAGATTGGTTGGCACCTAGTCATTCTCTGTTATAAATGAAACCTAGGAAAAAGGTGCCTCCTATCCCTTATGAAACATGTCCAAGAACATAGTGAAAAGGAGAAGGCAAATTATCTCCTTTCTTCTTTGATTATTTGATGGATCCCTGCTGTTAGGTATTTCTTTCTTTGCAGGAGAGATGCATTTGCATTCACCCATTTGTTTTTCTGGGCTCTTTAAAAAAAAGTCACAAGATAAACAATATGCATTTTCCTGACTATCTTAACAGGTTGGAGCAGTGGGGTAGGTGTGGGATTAGAGATGAACTAAGTGATTTCATGGGTATATAATATAAAACTTTAGAAACTTGAACATGCAATAAAATGCAAAAGTCACTTGAACTTTTAAGAGGAGAAATCATGAAAATTCAAAGGAATGTCATAAACAAAGGAGGTCCTTTACGCTAAAAATCTCATTACTATGTGTGTGTATTCATTTTGCTTGTAGGATCATTTCAGAGGAAAAGTACAAGAAACACTGATCATTTCAGGCAAACATATTACCTTTTGTGTTTTCAATTATTAAACTGAATATTTCTATTTCTTTGTGTGTCAAATATTTTATGTTTCATATCTATAATACAAGAATACGCAGTTACTACATAATAGGATAATCTGCATATTACACAATGGATATACACTCTCATTATACCCAGACTGCCTTCCCACACCTTCAGTATAAATACACTGACACATTCTTTCAGCTAAAAGCAGTTATCACCCAAATGGTACTATGTCTGCAATGCCATGGCACTGTTAAGAGGACTTCTCTCTTGCACATGTTCAAAGATAGGCAGGTGGAGAGGTGTTGTAAGACAAAGTATAGGCAAGCCAATTAACTAGTTCAGATGTGCGTCTGTCAACATTTTGGAAGAGGCCGCTTGTTGTTGTCAGGATTTCCAGCCCTAAAACATTTGTTTATTTGATGTGTAATAGAGATAAAGGTTTACTCTTTCACATCACATCTTTATTATTTTATCTTAGAAAAGAAATTCATGCTACTGGTATCTAAGGAAACAAAATAAGATGCATGAAGAGGTAATGATTTTCCTCCTTCTCCTTCCACTCCAACCCGGGGTAGCCAATGTTGACATTTTTCTCCTAGGTTATATAAATATATACAAGCATAGGTGTATACATGATTTTTAGTTGGTTTTTTTTTTTTGCACAAAAATGGAATTGTACCAAGTCTGTTGCATTTCTCATTTGACATATTACAAACATTCCTTCAGTTCATAAAATGCGGATCTAATTCACTTTAAAATATAGAATTATATTCTCTAGTATGATATACCACAACTGATTCAATTGGACATTCATGGGGTATACTGCCTGTAAATGTGTTTGCAAATCGCTATAAAAAAAACTGCAATAAATAGCCTTATATAGATACATTTACATAACGGAGATTTTATTTTTTATTGTAAGCTAGATTTTCAAAGAGCCAATGACTATATTTATTTCTAATTTTGAGATCGATCTATTTAATATGCACTTATCTGTTCTCTAATTCGATTTGTCTGGTCTTTTCCTAGGCCAGTAACATATTGTTTTGATTACAGGGTGCGGTAGAGATGACAAGTGCTCATCAGTATCTGTGTTTTCCTCGTCTTCCTGAGTACACTATTAGAAGATATTTTCTCGTCTTCTTGCATTTAGGTGAGGCCACATGATTAATGACTACTCACCAAGGAAGTTTAGAAAAAGTGGGACTTCATCTTTTTGCCAGTCCCTGGATAGGTGAAGACATTCAGAGAAAGGAAAGCTACAAGCGAGAAGGAACACAGGTGTAATGGTTTATCAGTGCATTGCCTCTCAGCACTAAATCTACTCCCTCTTTGCCCTGCTTTGCTACCCTGGAGCCCGATTGTATAAACAAACACTTTTTTTTTTGGACAGCTGGCACAAGGTTAAGCTTGTCAGCAGAAGGTGTTAGAAAGATGCTAAGATGAAGGGGCTTCTCATCCTGGTTCCAAGGTGGGTTTTCCTACAGATTGTTGCAGTACATAGCAGCAAAGAGTGTGCCAGACACCTAATCGCTCCCAGCAAGTTTCCCTGGCAGTGAGCCGGCAGCTTCTCAGTGAATCCTGCCAGCACAGTGGGCAGTGTCTTTCTTGCCAGCCTCAGCCTGTGGCACCTCGACAGACTCTCCCAACTTCCAATGGGCCATGGCTACAAGCGCTGCAAAGAGCTCTGATTCAGCCTTGGGGATGGTGAGGGGAGGCTCTCCCAAGTTTATGTCTACCCTGGAGCCAGACTGTATAAACAAACACTTTTTTTTTTTTTTTTTTTTGGACAGGTGGCAAGAGGTTAAGCTTGTGAGCAGAAGGTGTTAGAAGGATGCTGATATGAAGGGGCTTCTCATCCTGGTTCCAAGGTGGGTTTTCCTACAGATTGGAAAATCTACCTAAGCATAGTATCCCTTCTCTTAGATTACGGCATCTGAGAAAGGCTTGTTTTGCACAGACATTTGCCATGGTAAGAATATCCGGGCAGCAAGCCTTATTTGAAGAGCCTTCTACTTTTCCCCCCACATGGAGCTGATTTAAAACTTTCTAACGTCCCTCTGAGTGTGTTGTCAGCTTCCTGGCAGCGCAACTGGGCACAGACTGTCTCATGATAGCCTTCACGTGCTGGTGTGCTATTGCCACTACCTCATGCTATGCAACCGCTTATGTCTAGGAAACCTCCTGGGGAAAGTTTTTCCATACATCAAATATTTTTTCCAGCCAGAAAACTGCTAGCCAGTACGATCTTTATCTGAAGGGCCTACTGATGCTCGTGACGTTTGTGACCCCTAGTGCCTAGTAAGGTGCCCCATTTTCCAGGTGCGCCCAAGCAGAGTCCTATTTTAAGTATGAATCTTTCCTGACCACCTGTTCTAGTGGTTCTCCACCTGACACGTATTACATCACCAAATACTCTGGTTAGATTGGTTTGTGGTGAGGCCCAGGCCTCAGTATTAATTCCTCTGAGGATTCTAATATGCAACACCACTGACAACCACTACCATGTTTTTCGGCAGAGTTTGTAACAGTTCCACCTTCTTAGCTGAGTCTTTCCTGCCCTTCCACAAGTAAAGCCAATGTTGTTCATTGGGTTTGAAAGCCTTGTTTTCGGTCTCTCTCTGCATTCTGGCGAATACATTGTGTTTTTCAAATACAGCGCTTTAGATTTGCTCTTTCAGAAAATGTGGACACTCATATTTTGACAGCTATGGAATCAATGAGTTCTTTCCTCTTCCCAAAGCACCTGTTTACGTCATTTTTGGCCACCATCAAGTTGGAGTCATCCACTCAGGCTTTCTCCCCTTCAACCAGGATCTAAATAAACTTGATCTATTCTTAACCTATCAGGCTAACACAGATGAACCTCATCATTTCTGTCCCTCCCCTTAGATTCCGTAATTTTGAGGCACATTCCCACAGGGCATCTAGTACCTGCAGAGTCACCTGCCATAAAAGTTACCTTGAAACTCATCTGGATATTCTTTGAGAATTTTACATTGATCCTTCAAGTTACTTTCTCCCAAATCTATAACCATATGGTATAGCAATCTCTCTCTGTTTAACAAAATTGCTTTTATGGGGAATAAAGGGTGTGTGCAGATTTAAGAGACCACTTCTACATTAATCTCCTTAATCTTTCTCCTGGAAGTCATCCCAGTCTACTCTCCATGGTCTTCTGATTCCTCAGTTAAATTTCTCTGGACAAATTCATGGTTCTGACGAGTAACAACTAAAACCTCTACCCATCCCCTCACTCTGCTACCCCCTCTTTAAGAAGCTTAATCTTGGCTATGTTTCCTCTTTTTCCCCTATTTTTCCGATTTTAATATCATGTTTTCCCCTCTTTTCTGTCCCTTGTGTCTTTCTCTTACAGAATTATCTCTGTTCTTTTAATTTTAAATGAGTGCATCTTATTTCCTTATTTTGTTCTTTTACAATCTCCCTCTGCTCTTGTTATAATAGTAAGACTGAAACATTTAGTTCCTCTTTGATATTATGAACAAAACTTGATTCCTAAAAATGGAAATCAAGACTTTTTATAGTTTTTATGAATAAGCTTTTGATTTAAAAAAAAATAACCTAGCTTCTGGAGTTCCTATTGTGGCTCAGCAGGTTACAAACCCAACCAGAATGAGAATCAGGGCTTGATCCCCGGCCTCACCCACTGGGTTAAGGATCAGACATTGCTGTGAGCTGTGGTGTAGGTTACAGGTGTGGCTCCGATCCCACGTTGCTGTGGCTGTGGTGTAGGCCGGCAGCTGCCACTCTGATTGGACCCCTAGCCTGGGAACTTCTATGTGCTGCAGGTGCAGCCCTAAAAAGCAAAAAAAAAAAAAAAAAAAAAAAATTTAATTAACTTAGATTCAGAAAGATGCATGTAAGTGAATAGTTTGATGACTTATTAAAAAATGGGGGAGTTCCCGTCATGGCGCAGTGGTTAACGAATCCGACTAGGAACCATGAGGTTGCGGGTTCGGTCCCTGCCCTTGCTCAATGGGTTAACGATCCGGCGTTCCTGTGAGCTGTGGTGTAGATTGCAGACGCGGCTCGGATCGCGCGTTGCTGTGGCTCTGGCGTAGGCCGGCGGCTACACCTCCGATTCAACCCCTAGCCTGGGAACCTCCATATGCCGCAGAAGCGGCCCAAAGAAATAGCAAAAAAATAAAAAAATAAAAATAAATAAAAAATGAGTATGACCATTACCCAAGGCAAAAACTAGATTACCACCAGCAGCCAGACAATCCTAATTTGCCAACAACCAATCACTCCCTCTCCTTGATTTTTAACCATTCCTTATTTTTTAACTTTATGTAAATTAAAGTTTACAATTTTTTTTTAATATTTCTGGCTTCTTTTATTCAATTTTATATTTAGACAATGTATTCATGTTGTTGCATGTAACAGTAATTTAGTTATTTTATTGCTGTATAATAATCCATTTTATAAATATACCAAGATACAGTTATATCCACTTTTATTAATGGATATTTATAATTGAAGGCCAACTGCTTTTATGAGCAACTCAGGGTTGCTTATAACCCTAACCCTAACCCTAACCCTAACCCTATCCATAGCAGTGAGACCACCTTGCTTTTCAAGTATTACAAATAATGCTTCTTTGAATATTCTTGTGCATCTCTTTTGATTGGAATTCGCATTTAACATACCTAAGAAGCAGAATTGCTGGTCACAGGGATGCACTGAGCCAGGATCTGGTTGGTGCAATTTCATGCACAAGACTGGCATACTTTGAGACAGTTAAATAATAACTTTTTTATAAGTATATATGCCAGGGAGATAGAACTGACATAATAAAATCATATTCTAGGGAAACAACATGATTGTTGCTGAAAGTTCCCAATATTTAGGCAGAAATGTCACTAGATTTGAAAAGGCAATTAACCATATATTACAGTTTGATAAGCCTAGACTGCAGAGGACCCTGATAATCAGGCTATGAAGTTTGCCTTATATGCTCTGGGTAATTGACTTGGTCAAAGTGATACTCTAAGAAAACATGCTAGCAGAATAGGTAGGCAGAATAAAGCGTAAACTTAAATGCACCATCTAAAAGCTGCTTGAGAGTAATCTTTTTGCAAACTTTAAAAAATGGGGGAGACAAATGGAGAGCTTCCTTTCCTTCGCGGTAGTGTCAGCACATTTAAATGCAGCAAGAATGCCACCATCAAATGCCCCAGGTTAAATTCATCTTACAACTTCTAGCCCAAATTTCAAGTTTGGTTCCAACATGATATGACTTAAGACCAAACTGACTGAATATAAAAGGGAAAAAGAAAAATGTGAGTCTTGAAACAATAATGGTAATTACCAGAAGGCTTAGCAGCAAAAATAAAATGAACCTCTCAAAAGCACAGCAGGCCTGCACAGAATTGTTCTCATATTATTCATGCTAATAAAGTCACTGGATTTCTACTCTATGAGGAAGTTTCTCAAATTACTCAAAATCTTGCTTTGGGTATTTCTGCTTTTAGAAGTCCAGGAGGTACTAGTGGAAAATAAGACAAGAAAAGAGAACAGAATCCACAGGAACTCCTTCAAATGCTTCCACACACAGCACAGTGCTCACCTTGGCGATTGTCTAGTCATGACATATGTGCTATTATCATTTCCAGTTGGGAAACATCAACTCTAAATCATTTCTGAGAAAGCAATCCAGATTATGGCAGATATTTTGGGTTGTATATTTTTAAAATAAACTCCAAAATACAACAGTAGCCATTTGTTTTAGAAGTTTCTATTTACTGTTTTCTAGGGAGTAACAGGCAAAAATAGAAACAAATAAAAGAAAATGTCATGGAAAACGCTGAAAGGCAGAAAATGTTGCTTTTAAACTAGTATTGAAATTAGCAGATCAATCATTCTGAGAACCAGTTTGTTTTTTAAAAAAACTCGGTATGAATTTTTTGTTAAATTGTCTACTTTTGCTGGCATCAATTTGTTTCAAGCTAATAATAGCTGAAGAATATTATAAAATCTTAAAATCTATATAAACTGAAAAGGGCTTCCCACTGGCATATAAATAATGTGCTGACATATATAATAAAGATTTTATTTAAACTTCCATTTAAAATGGCATTGGGCTGGCAGCCTCACAAGCTTATCTCTCACAACTTCCCATGTGAAATGTATTCATACTGACAGAAATGATATTGCTGGAATTTAGGAGGCATTTTTACAAACAATAAGACTGATCTAACTGGATGGAGAGGAAAATATCTGCCTATCCAAAAGAATACAGGAAGAAACTATTTTCTCTTTCATTGTCTTCTTATGGATTTGAAACTCCACAGAGTACATCTTCGCTTTCAAACCATTACTTTCACCCCTGTCATGAAGCATCCTCTCTTTGAGACTCGTGTAATTTTACTACTCTCTCTGCCCCCTTTTTTTTTATTTTACGATTTTAAAATTTTCCCATTATAGTTGATTTACAGTGTTCTGTCAATTTCTACTGTACAGCAAAAGTGACTCAGTTGAGTGTGTGTGTATATGTATATATACACACATTTTTTTTTCTCATATTATCCTCCATCATGTTCTATTACAAGCGACTGGATATAATTCCCTGTGCTATAGAGAAGGATCACATTGCTTACCCACTTCTGCCCCTTTCTTGTTACTATAAACAAATGAAATGAATGCCTGTGTCACCTTGGCCACAGTCTTCTTCACGTTAAATCTTGCCATCTGCCTGAAGAACTTCAGTGTTCTATCAAAATCCAGCCCTTCAAGTTTCAAGGTCTACTAGTTCCAAGTAACCTCTTCCGCCTCCAACTCAGACACCTACAACCAGATTTGTACCCCAGTTTTTGTCACCACCCACAACTGCTCCACCTCCAAAAACACTCACTCAAGTGTCCTGCTTTCTCACCACACCTTCTTTTTCTACCTGACTTGTTCAACGTCTTCCCCAAAACAGCGTTTTTGCCTCATTAGATCACCAGCCCATGGACATATTTCCCACAGCTCTTCCAACATATAAGTAATCTCCTTTCTTTCAAAGCACTCTTGTCAAATCCCAATCACTTCAAAACTAGAAATCTAGATTCCAAAAGCAAAGCCAAATAACCTATTTAACAAAAAGTGTGATGGAAAGAAGAGAAAAAAGATGAAAGGCAAAGCTACTTAGCTTTATATTTTTCCCGTCCTGGCTGAGCATCTTCAAGATCCACTTCCACATATGATTTTTTTTTTTTTTTGGTTCCTGCTCGTGAATATGAGCCATACCTTGCAGCACACACCTCCTGAAGAAGTAATACTTCTGAGGAAAACCACATGGGGACCTGGCTCTAATGACTTGTAAAAAATAAGGGTAAATAGTAAAAGACCATGAGGAGAATAAAAATCTTTTTCAGAAATCTGCTTCAGATAAGGCCTTTGCCTCCAAGAAGTGGGAGGCTGATATTCTCTAGCAAGGGGGAGGTGGTTAGCCAGCCTGGGGTTTCACAGGAATCTGTGGGTTTGTGGTTCTCAAGAGCATCTACCCAAAGGTCCCCAGTCCCCAGTCCCCATTCCAGGTCTTTGGCTTTAGTATAGAGGACTAGCTAGGGCTCTTAATTCAATCTCTTGTAGTTCTGCCAGCCTTATAATCGAATTTCAGGCCTAATTTCCAGCACAGGTGGCTCTGGAGTTGCAAGAGCTAAGGCGCTCTCTCTCTCTCTCTCTCTCTCTCTCTCTCTCTCTCTCTCTCTCTCTCTCTCTCTCTCTCTTTTTTTTTTTTCTTCTTTTTTATGGCCCCACCCACAGCATAGAGAAGTTCCTAGGCCAGGGACTGAATCCGAGTCACACCTATGATTCACGCCACAGCTGCAGCAATGTTGGATCCTTTAACCCCCTACACCATACCAGGGATTGAACTTGCACCTCCACAGCAACCAAGCCACTGAAGTCAGATTCCTAACCCACTGTGCCACAGCAGGAACTCCAAGGCTCTCTGCAAGCTTTTTGGCTTTCATGAAGTGCCCTAAGTTGGTAGTTAGGTAGCTGGTAGGCTCTGAGCCTGTCATTCTCTTTCTGTGAAACCTCTGTAGCAATTAATAAATGCAAATCATCTCCACTATTGTTATAATAAACACTGTTCCCCATATCTTTCAAGTGCTAAAGCTATCACATGAACGAGCACTTCCCTTCCTTTTGGATCCCATCCTTGTTCCCTGACTACTGCAAACCATATGCAAACTCAGTTATGTAGCAAGATATAAAGTGAATATATTAATTTATACATAAAATAATCTAGTAGAAGATACAGTGAGAAAAACACTTCATTTGCAATAGCAATAAAGAGATTTTTTTTAAATGTTTGCTATATAAATTAGCATTAAGTCCAGCTATGTATAACACAAAATCCATATAAATAGGCTTAGACACACAAATAGCTACTGCTGCATGTGAAAATTCCACCAGGAAGGAGCCCAGGACTAGATCAGCAGTTCCACAGATCCCTAAGTGTACCAGCTCCTTCCAGCTTTCTGCTCTAGCCATAGTGTCCATTTTCACCATAAGAAAGAAGAAAGAGAAGATGCTTCTCCTTTAAAGAACATCCTCAAAATTGCATATACCACCTCCATTTACATCCCATTGTGCAAAACTTTGTCAAAGCCAGGTTTACCTGCAAATAAAGCCTCAGTTCTAGGTGGCCAAGTGTCAGCTAAAATTCAGGGCATCCACGACAGATAAAGCAGAGGAAAAATGATATTAGGGGACAACCATACGTCTCTGTTACACCTAAGAAGCTTTAAGAAGAAATACTAAGATTTACAAAGAAATACTTTTCAATTGACTGAGAGATACAAAAGAAGATCTGAACAAGTGAAAAAGCATATCATGTTCTTGGGTGAGCAAAGAGAAATTTTACCTAATGAAACGTATGCAAATAAGTTTATAATAGCTGTGAATTTTCAGCAATTAGACAAACAAAAGAAATAAAAGGCATCCATATAGGAAGAGAAGAGAGAAAACTGTCACTGTATGCAGATGACATGATACTATACAGAGAAAACCCTAAGGACTCAACCCCAAAACTACTTGAACTGATTCATAAATTCAGCAAAGTAGCAGGATAGAAGATGAACATTCAGAAGTCAGTTGCATTTCTGTATACCAGCAATGAAATATTAGAAAAGGAATACAAAAATACGATACCTTTTAAAATTGCACCTCACAAAATCAAATACCTCGGAATACACCTGACCAAGGAGGTAAAGAACCTATATGCCGAGAACTATAAAACTTTCATCAAAGAAATCAAAGAAGATGTAAAGAAATGGAAAGATATTCCATGTTCCTGGATTGGGAAAATTAATATTGTAAAAATGGCCATACTACCCAAAGCAATCTATAGATTCCATGCAATCCCTATCAAATTACCCATGACACTTTTCACAGAACTAGAACAAACAATCCAAACATTTATATGGAACCACAAAAGACCCAGAATCGCCAAAGCAATCCTGAGAAACAAAAACCAAGCAGGAGGCATAACTCTCCCAGACTTCAAGAAATACTACAAAGCCACAGTCATCAAAACAGTGTGGTACTGGTATCAAAACAGACAGACAGACCAATGGAACAGAATAGAGAACCCAGAAATAAACCCTGACACCTATGGTCAATTCATCTTTGACAAGGGAGGCAAGAACATCAAATGGGAAAAAGAAAGTCTATTCAGCAAGCATTGCTGGGAAACCTGGACAGCTGCATGCAAAGCAATGAAACGAGAACACACCCTCACACCATGCACAAAAATACACTCCAAATGGCTGAAAGACTTCAATATATGACAGGACACCATCAAACTCCTAGAAGAAAACATAGGCAAAACACTCTCTGACATCAACATCATGAATATTTTCTCAGGTCAGTCTCCCAAAGCAATCGAAATTAGAGCAAAAATAAACCCATGGGACCTCATCAAACTGAAAAGCTTGTGCACAGCAAAGGAAACCCAAAAGAACACAAAAAGACAACTTACAGAATGGGAGAAAAGAGTTTCAAATGATGCAACCGACAAGGGCTTAATCTCTAGAATATATAAACAACTTATACAACCCAACAGCAAAAAAGCCAATCACCCAATGGAAAAATGGGCAAAAGACCTGAATAGACATTTCTCCAAAGAAGATATCCAGATGGCCAACAAACACATGAGAAAATGCTCAACATCGCTGGTTATAAGAGAAATGCAAATCAAAACTACCATGAGATATCACCTCACACCAGTCAGAATGGCCATCATTAATAAGTCCACAAATAACAAGTGCTGGAGGGGCTGTGGAGAAAAGGGAACCCTCCTACACTGTTGGTGGGAATGTCAACTGGTACAGCCACTATGGAGAACAGTTTGGAGATACCTTAGAAATCTATACATAGAACTTCCATATGACCCCACAATCCCACTCTTGGGCATCTATCCGGACAAAACTCTACTTAAAAGAGACACATGCACCCGCATGTTCATTGCAGCACTATTCACAATAGCCAGGACATGGAAACAACCCAAATGTCCATCAACAGATGATTGGATTCGGAAGAGGTGGTATATATACACAATGGAATACTACTCAGCCATAAAAAAAGAATGACATCATGCCATTTGCAGCAACATGGATGGACCTAGAGAATCTCATACTGAGTGAAATGAGCCAGAAAGACAAAGACAAATACCATATGATATCACTTATAACTGGAATCTAATATCCGGCACAAATGAACATCTCCTCAGAAAAGAAAATCATGGACTTGGAGAAGAGACTTGTGGCTGCCTGATGGGAGGGGGAGGGAGTGGGAGGGATCAGGAGCTTGGGCTTATCAGACACAACTTAGAATAGATTTACAAGGAGATCCTGCTGAATAGCATTGAGAACTTTGTCTAGATACTCATGTTGCAACAGAAGAAAGGCTGGGGGAAAAATGTAATTGTAATGTATACATGTAAGGATAACCTGACCCCCTTGCTGTACAGTGGGAAAAAAATAATAATAAATAATTTAAAAAAAATAGCTGTGAATTTTAATGGCTCAAATAATATGACAAAACAAGCCTATTAAATATGAGTAAATAACAGAAATACAATCATAGTAATAAATTACGAGCTTGGCCAGAGCAAATAAGGTTATTCTTATTTTTAATAGTAGAATAAATAACATCCAGATGCCAGCTAACGTCATCTTCCTATCAAAAATTAACTTGGCAAATACCCCCACTATCTTTCAGGCAAAGGTAGGGCCTCTCCAAGACTTGGGGGGAAAATCCCATGTCTTTCCTTCTCAGGATTTCCTCTAGTCTTGTTCCTGCCCTCTCAACCCCATTAGATTCTTGCCCTCTGTCTCATTCTCCTTTATTCACTGTGTATAGGTCCAGACATGGGACACAGACACTTTTCTTCATTTACCTAACAACAGTTCAGACAGGCCTTTTTCGATTTACAGTCAACTTATGTGAAAGTTTGGGCCAGTGACAAGCGGCTCTTAAAAGTTGTTCATGTTTGGTGACTTCACTACTATGAGTTTCATCCATTTTATTCTGGTAAATTTAGCTTCTTGCCTTGCTGCCTAGCTCTGCTTCCCCCAGAAAACTTACAGAATATTTTCCTATTGGTCTTTTTTCAGGTCCATTTCCATTTCACCTCATCTCCGAAAACAGCTTGGGTGGAACATATCAGAAAGGTTATCCGCATTTTCCATCAGACTCCATAGATCCATGCCAAACAGTCAATAATGCACTGCAGCCCGCTTGCACTGCCTTCTAAGAGCCAATTATGTGGATCTCTCTCCCACTTCCCATTCGGTGACTTAACATCAGCAAGCTGAATTCTGCATAGTGACTATGCATACCCTGGAAGTCAGCAAACACTGCAAATATCAGTGGTTTGGGTTTGCGTTGGGTTGGGGTTGGGGATTTCTGTTTGTTTGGAGGGCCAGTTAACCAGCACAACACTGCATACATTCTATAAAACTCTGTGTTTAATCTGCACATGGAGATTCAAGTCTCTTGATTCCCTCCCACATGAACCAGCCTAGCCCTCGGGGGCAGAGTAATAAGAACAGGGAGAGACAGATGGAACGTGATGATTCCACCGCTCGGACGCCACACAGACCACAGGCACGTGATATTCTGCCTGTTCTAGTCCATGATTTTCTCCAGGCAACAATACTGAGCAGAACGACTCTAGCAACATGGATATGCAACTATGTAATTTGTTTATTTAATTTGTTAATTATACTGACCTGATTAGAGTTCAGACTTGAGGACAAAGAAGTGTTATTAAACCACATTCTAAAGAGGGGGTTTGGGGATCAATATTGCTTACACAAGATCTAATGAAAAGCAGAAGAATCAGGGGCTGTAACCCCCATCCAGGCCTATCCTAACTCCACCCCACCCCAACCTCTTGTATAAGGTGATAACCAAAGGTAGAGAAGAGAACGTTTTCAAGTCATTGGGCTTATGGGATGCAGTGTTCATGGAAAAAGTTACTTTCCTAGCTGTCAAGCCAAGATGGCAAGAGAAGATTCTCTTAAGGGATTTTTTTTTTGTCTTTTTTTGCTATTTCTTGAGCCGCTCCCATGGCATATGGAGGTTCCCAGGCTAGGGGTCAAAGTGGAGCTGTAGCCACTGGCCTACGCCAGAGCCACAGCAACACGGGATCTGAGCCGTGTCTGCAACCCACACCACAGCTCACGGCACGCTGTGGTGCTCACGGCATTGAAATAGCTGATCTCCCATGTGTGAGTTGTTCCTGCTAGCCTGCGGCTCTTCTCTAGCACAGGAGATCAAGTCTGTACCTCCAGCTAATTTCCTCAGCATGTCTTAATATTATAGTAAGTGGTCCTAGGGTGTCGTGTCTGGCATCTATATAATAATTCCTCGGTGATAACTTTACTCTTAGTTGATTTGTTTCCAAGTCTATGAAAAAGATATTAAATACTGCTGAATGAAACAACGCAAAGAACAGAAGACTTATTTTTCTGGGACAAACACAAGTTGGTGCTAACTGGTTTATCTGATTTCACTTCACTTGTACTTAGAGTTCTATAGATTTTATTTTAATGCAAGTATTGTCCCCTTCAGATAAAAGTCTGCTTATTTTTTAAATATTTTTAAACATAAATACATATTGTTGAAATTTTTAATTCTCATTTTACTCTTCAACAAAAACAAAGTCTCGATCTAATTTCTCCCTCCACTTGCCCAAGCTGCCATCCCCCAAGACTCACTATTTATCTGTACAGTAACTTAGCTTTTCAGAAGTCCAGAGATTACATCGCATGTAAATGACTCAATGGCTTGAGGTGAACATAGAAAAATTAATAAAAGCTTTGAAAGTTCAGTCTTTTTTCTCATCCCACTCCAATCTTTTTTCCCAACCAAAGATATGCATCATTTTTGCCTCCTCTCAGAAAGCAAAAGCAATTATAATTGTTTTATTTCAGATAAAATTGTCACCATCCAATATAATTAGGCATATTGGGGTATGCAAATGAAGGGACACTAAGCTAAATTTATTCTGTAAACAAAGCTGAGGCTGAGGAAGTGTATCAGTACCATTTTTTTTCGATATCTGAGTTTATGTCTTGGTATGTGTTCTCCCTGCCACCTCATTGGCCCCACTCCCTAACGAATCACATCTGGCTGTTGAACACATTCATATAACTCACCTGAATTCTGCAGGCAGTTCATATTGACCTGAAACAAATGTTGACTATACAGATGCATGTATGTATGTCTCCCATTAAGAGGGAGCATGCCTTCTTTCCAAGCATCCATAAAACATTTGTAAATATTGTTTCAAGAATGGGAAAACAAATCAACCAAAGATTAGACCAGCTTAAAGCCCATAAAATAAAAAAGATCATAACAGATGAAAAAGAAGCATTGCAAACTAATGCATATGGAAGAATTGTCTAAAAGTTTTGGGGAAATTACACTTTTGAAGAACAGATTAAGTTGGATCACAGTTTCAAACTATCGTTCATTAAAACGAATTTCATTTAAAAATAAAAGCAGAAAACAGAAACGCAACCATTTAACTGATCGCAGAAAGGATAAACACTTTGTAAATAAAGACACAAATGAAACACATCATTGGAAAATGCTGTTAAATTCACCTATGTAGAATTAGAAGCCTTCTGAAAGGAAAAACTTCATAAAATTATAAGACAATTCAAATTGAGGAGTTCCCGTCGTGGCGCAGTGGTTAACGAATCCGACTAGGAACAATGAGGTTGCGGGTTCGATCTCTGCCCTTGCTCAGTGGGTTAACCATCGGCGTTGCTGTGAGCTGTGGTGTAGGTCGCAGACGCGGTTCGGATCCCACGTTGCTGTGGCTCTGGCGTAGGCTGGTGGCTATGGCTCCGATTCGACCCCTAGCCTGGGAACCTCCATATGCCGCGGGAGCGGCCCAAGAAATTGCGAAAAGACAAAAAAACAAACAAACAAAAAACAACAAAAAAGACAAGTCAAATTGAGAAAATTATTTATATTAATGACAGCCATTTAATAATAGTTGCCATATTAAAAAAATCACTAAATTTATAGAAAGGACTCTAAATTTGTAACACTTCCATTGAAAAATGGATGAAGAATTATGAATAGAAAATTTATCAAAGATGGCATATAAATGGTTAATGAATGGATAAAATAACATATTAAGTTATTAATAAATAGACATACCAACTAAATCAGAGCGAAAACCTTGACTGCGTAGTTAATTGTCCTTCTCCTAAGTTAACAGCACTGCCAGCAAAGTAGTGAGAAGGGTCTCTCACGCTCAGCTGGTGGGATAAACTGGGGTAAACTCCCTGGAAAATAATTCGACAACATGAACAAAGATTAGTAAATGTATTGCTGTTGATCCTAAAAGAAATAGTCTCAAAGATGAGAAAAAAGACATATTGAAGAAAGTTCATGACAAGATATACATAAAAGCAAATATTGGAAACAACCTAAATTTCAATAATAGAAAAATAATTAAATAATTTTTGATGAATATTAAATAACATGGTAAATGTTTTAATATTAGATGTAACTATATGGGTATTCATATATGTCAACTAATAAAAATTATTAATCAAATTAAAAATCACAGGAGTTCCCACTGTGGCTTAGCAGTAACAAAACCAACATGCATCCCTGGCCCCACTCAGTAGGTTAAGGATCCCAGAGATGCCATGAGCTGTGGTATAGGTCTCAGACACGGCTCGGATCTGGCGTTGCTGTGGCTGTGGCGTAGGCTGGCAGCTGCAGCTCTGATTCAACCCCTAGCCTGGGAACTTCTATGTGCTGCTAGGGCAGCCCTAAAAAAAGAAAGAAAAAAATTAAAAATCACAAAGGAAGAAAAATAGTGAGTATATTTAGATAGTACAATTACAAACGTTTTATTTTTTCCAAAAAACTGCTAGTTTTCTAAATTTTGTACTAATGTGTATTATAAATATTTCTATAATGTGTTGATTGATTACTGAGTACATTTTTTTCAATGGTTTGGAAATCTCTGATGAAAACACTTAAATATAGCTTTAATTCACAGTGGGTTTGTTACCACAGTCCCAGCACAGAGTTTAAATCTGTTTACATCTATCTACACTGAAGCATCTATCACAAACATGGAATTTCCTTGCCCTTAACAAGTGTCCAGTCTAATTAATGAAGCGCCAACAAGAAAATCACCCATGAGAATACAGTGTGCTAAGTGCTGTAACTGAGGTATTCACAGCATATAGTGCAAATACAGTTGAAAAACAGTGAATTCAGCCTAGAGGAAGGTGTTAGAAAAACTTCCACAAAGAAGATCACTGCTGATCTAACTCACTCATCTCCCTCATCTCTCTTTTTCTTCTCCCAGTATGTTAGAGACTGAGGAGATACAGTGAAGAGATGGAGCCCTCAAATTTGGCAACACAGTCATGTTTGGAGGGGTTCTTAAAATCAGCTAAAGAAAGGATCACTTATTTTTACTATCTTGAGTCTGAAAAATCTAAGACTCCTCCCTAATACACAGAGAAGGAAAATAAGGCCCTGTGAAAACCAAAAATTGGGAGTGCTGAAGACTTTGCTCCATCTCAGGCATGGAACTGGTATCCTGGAAGGAAAGATATTCCTCTTCCAGAAAGGTCACCCTGTCCAGCTTCAAGTCATGTGAGACTGAGAGCCTCCAGCCATCAACTCTATCAGGGTCTGTCCCAGCTTTCCCGCTGAACTCACTCTTTTTTGAGGGTGTACAGGCTAGCCAATGACTGAATGAGAGAGTGATACAAGGGCTGGCTATTTCCACTCAATGTGGGACCCCTCTACTGGGCAGTCACTGTACTAGACCTCTCTGTTGGATGTCATCAGCGCGGGCTGGCAGTCTTGCTAATTTCTGCCTCCTTCCCTCTCCTTCCCCTTGTGCAGTTCTATTCAGTCTCAATAGCTACTTCCCAGAGAAGCCAACTACCACAAGGGAGATGAGTCAAAAAGGCCCAGAGAATTGTATATATGTATGTGTGACTGGGTCACTTTGCTGTACAGCAGAAAATGGACAGAACACTGTAAACCAGCTATAATGGAAAAAATAAAAATCATTAAACAAAAAAAAAGGGGGGGGGCCCAGAGAAGTGTGAGCAAAAAGGATAAAAGGAACAGGACCAGAAGGGAAAAGAAACTGGCCTCGTCTCATTAGAGGGACTTGGCCAAGAGCAATATAATTTTCTTATGGATAATATCCTCCAGGCTAATGCAGACATTAATAAAAAGCACAGAAGGTACAAGGGAGGTGGTAGCATGTACAGACATCAGGAAAAATTAGAACACTAGGGAACTGTCGCCAACAGGTTGGTGTGTATAAAAAAGAAGGAAAATAATATGCACCGGATGGGGCAAGAATTCAAAAGGAAAGTTACAAGCTAGATCATGGAGAATGTTGTATCTTATGTCAAATACATGAGTGTCTTTCCTTTCAAATTTGTTATACACCTTTTTTAACTTCCATTATTTCTATATGTCTTATTTGAAGACCATGGAATTACAACATGAAAATCTTGAGTGAAATTTATTAATGCTATCCTACTTTCACTGAATATTAAAAATAAATTTAAAATCAATTATCAGAGAGGAAGTATGAATTTTCCAAGAATCGCTAGAATATCTACTTATCCTTATGTCTGGCATAATATTTCATAGACACATTAAACTGTTAATTCCAGTGATCACAATTTGAACAAATATAAGATTTAATTAAGATACGCATTTAAAGGTTTTTATCACCAGTATGTTCACAATAACAATTTCTCTGCAATGAGGTCTCTCTCAAAGTTCCCAAATGTCTCTACAAAAATATATGTATCCAGAAAGCTCTTCTTTTCTGTGACAAAATTTTGCCTTTCAGATGTGTCACAATCCCTTAACCATGACTCACAACCACTTTGAGTGGACACCTCCATCAAACTGATTGCTGTTCAAAAGGCCTTGGAACCAGGTCAGTTCCTCACAGACTTTACTTCACTGTTAGCTCTCACACAGCAAGAAGACAGTTAAGTACATAAATTCCTTTGGTTCAAGGGCTACTACAAAGAACAGGAGAACTCAAATAGTCCATAAGGTATTCTCCTAACTGGGTATTTTCCAGTGATATCCCATGGCCCTCACTGGTTGACACTTCCTTATAAAACACCCCTAATGTAGATGTCTGTGTCCAAGCTAATGATTCAAATGGGCTTAAAAGCTGGGAACTTTGTGAAAGCAAGGGTTTTGTCTTATTATTCTCTGTATCTGCGGTACCTAAGGCAACCAGTCAATGGCAAGTTCTGATTTTCATTTCAGCTTTGCAAATCAGAACTCTCTTCTCTGGAAGCAGAAGAACAAGCATTGTTCCAATGACTATGCTCATGAACTAGACATGGAACTTAAAAAGGTAAAGAGGAAAAAGCAACAGCTTAGTAAAGTATGTTTTTAATAAAGATTTTCATAAATGACCCACATAAGACTCCATCATCAGGGGCTTTCTCTCATCCACTCATACATGGTTAGTCTCTGCAAAGCCTTATGTGTCACAGGACTAGCACAAAACTCATAAACTGTGAATAACTACTATCTATAAATACCCTGAACTTTCCCATAATTAACTTCTCTGACACTAATGAAAGCTTTGTGGTTGTGCATGTTTATCACCAAAAAAGGTTTAAAACGTCAGCTTTGATTTATTTTCTATCAAAGTCATTTTACATATTTTTTGCTTCCATAAGGATTATCATCAATTCAGCCAATATAAGCAACAAAAAATAAATAAAATAAAATAAAACTGATATGGATAAGCTTAAACTGTCAAAGGCAATTAAAGTTAAAAACATAAATGCCACTTGAGTTGCCTTCCCTTTCTGTTTCTCTGCCCACTCCTCTCCTTTTGCCAAGGATTTCTATGAATTATACTAAACAAATTAATGCAATAATGCCCTAGCTTGTTCTTTGGGAGCCTTAGTATGAATTACAGTTGTGAAAATTTTTAAAAGGCTTCATCTGAGAGGTTAGCTAAAGCACAAATGTATACTTTTTTTAAATGATAATTTTTTAGAAAAACAGACAAGTACTGGGGCTTAACCATCTAAGGAAACTTAAAAATTAGTAGATTAATATTTTTCTCCATATTTTTTAATCAACAACATGACAGCTGACTATAATATGCAGGCTACTGTTGACCAAAATGTAGAATAACAATCTAGTTTAATTTGAAGAAGAAAGGTTAATAGGCAAAACTTCTATTTGTGAAGTCCTCTTGCTAAATTCATCAGAATTTAATGAAAATTATGAAATAAACTAGTTTGCCTGCAACATTTTTTCCAATTTAAAAAAGATTCTTTTCCTCTTTGTATCTCCCTTTGATCTTTTGCTCCCTTTAAAACAAATTATTATGTCCTATTATTGAAAAAACATATGTCCTTTAGACAACATCTAACATGAGAAAATTCTATGTACCTCTATGTTATGGCCTGCCAATTATACTGACACATGTATAAGAATCCTTTCCCAGAATATAAGTCCTTCCAGGCAGAAATAGAAACTTTGAGCCTTCAGTGCCTTAAACAGTAAAAAGCACATCTTAGAGGCTCAATGTAAGTTTTTTGTTCAAGTAAACAAAAAAATCCCACAGGTTTGCCATTAAGAGTTGTTTACTTGTATTTTTCTATTTTTATTCTGTTCTTTCTGGATCATTTTTCTAAGTTGGAAAATAATTCTTTAAAAAATTTGACAGAGAACTCTAACATTCAAAAAGCCCTCAAGAGTCAAACAAATAAATCTCAAGTGGTAGAAATAAAGGCCCTATAAGGAAGAGACTCCAGGAAAGCCAGAGAGCTTATTATCATTGCTAAAATTGTGACACCCACTACTCCACTTCCTTGTAATGTTAATCCTCTGCTGTTAAGATATGGAACCAAGATTTTCACTCTAAGGGAAAAGAGATACAGTATATAATTCAGAAAGGTAAGGAAGAGTCGTGTAATGGTGAAAGTAAATTGGAAATACGAGTGTAAACTCAAGGCTTTTTATATGTGTTTTCTAGCTCTATTCACTGGATGGATGTAGAAACGATGACATCTCTATAACAATGAACACATTCTGTGCCCAGATCTTGTATTCTAAACACCATTCTCCACTAAAAGAAACCAGAGAAACTTGGAGAAGTGCTTATTCTAAGTCAGAAGAAAATACAAAGTGGAATCTGAGAAATTGTGTTGCACTAGTAAAGCAATAACAGTGTTCAAAGACTAATGGGTTGCATTAGTTATATGGAGCTGTAAAACAAATCACTTCCAAGCTTATAGCCCTAAAACAATAAATACTACTCCCAGCTCTATGGATCAGAAGCATGAGGATGGCTTAGTGGGGTCCTCTGACTCAGGGTCTCTCACAAGGCTGCAGTGAAGCTGTCAGCCAGGTTTGCAGCCCTCTTGGGCTCATCTAGGAGAGGATTCCCTTCTAAACTCACTCTTGTGACTGTTGACAATATTTGTTTCCTTGTGGGCTGTTATGCTGAAAGGTTAAGTTCCCTGCAGGCTATTGATTAGAGGGCTCCCTCGATTTCTAGCCACGTGGGGTTCCTCATAGGGAAGCTGACAACACTATGGCTGGCTTCCATTAGCATTAGCAAATAAGAGTAAGAGAAGCTACCAAGACAGAAGGCAGGGGCTTTTCATAGCCTAATCTCAACATGGCGTACCATTATTTTTGCCCTATCCTATTTATTAGAAGTGAGTCACTAGGTTGCACCACACGAAAGGGGAAAGATTATATAAGGCTTGAATTAGGAAGCAGAGATCTTTGGGAGCCATTCTAAAGGCTGCCTATCACACAGATTATGTCAAAGGTCAAAGGAACAAACTTGAAAGAGCTCCAACTGAATGGGCTACTTAAGACAATCTGATTATCAATAGAAATAACTATAACAATGTACCAGGATGCAATGACTTTTTAAAAATACCATGAGTCTATAGCTATTTTAAAAAAGTGAGGGAAAACTTTACGTGAGGGAACTGTATTATTTAGATACATAGTGCCATGTTAAATAGAAAATCTACACTTCTTTTTTGAAAATTCATAAATTATCTTTCACAATTCTGTATTATACCTAGTCTCCATGGAACATTTACATGTATATTTGATCCAATAAAAATTTTGGTTCATCTCTCTAAAAAAAAAAGAAAAGGAAAGGTGGGAAGTGGATGGGAAGAACAGACTTATTTATGAAAGACTGTCCTCTAATAAATACAGAGGAAATGACAGAATTAGGAAATCATCCACCCCAAAGTAATAAATGATTCTAGCAAGGATCATTAAAAGGGTTAAAACCATTGGGTGAAATGTAGTCATATAATGGTATAGTCACAAAATATCAAAATTTCCTCTAACAGATTAAATATTAATAGATTAATAAAAATTAAACACCAATAGATTCATGATGGTAATAATAAAGAGTAATTAATAAGAGCAAAAATATGCCTTTTTCAATACCAATCTGATGCTCAGCATCTTCGCAATCACTAATAGTGGACGACCTTATATTACATGCCTCTTGATATAATGTAATGCAAAATATGGATCATCACCTACAAAATCTTCTTGCCATAAATGTTTAAGCTAAATCTAGTCACACTTTTAGACCAAACATCAAAATCATAGAAAATATAGGGGATAGAGGAACACATTAAATCAAATAATGAGGAAGCAACCACACAGATCTGGAATGTGTGACATCCAGGAGAAAATTACCCCGAATTCTCCAAAAGTCACTGGCATGGGATAAAAATAAAAGAGTGGAGGCCTTAAGACTAAACAAAGATCAAAACCAAATCCAATGCGTGAACACTGATTGGACTGTGCAGAGGAAAAAGTAAATTGCTTGCGTCTTTGGGGGGGGGGCCATCTGAAGAGGTCACAGATACATAGTACTAGGATATAAAATACATTTTATTGAGTGAGGTTTAAATCAGAAAAATAACAGAATGCATGTTTCCCCATTAACTCTTATAATCTCATAATTTAGATTATGCATAGTTGACCTCTAAGTGCCTGGCCTGTGTGCAGTAAGGGGCCCCTCTCTACTGATAAGACTGTACATGTCTATAGTATGTAGGCTGGGCAGGAATGACCTATGCAACTAGGCAACACTGAAAGCTCCCAGGATGAGGAAATGGTCTCATTTAGAAATATGGGAAAAGAATCTGAAAAAGAATGGATGTGTGTATAACTGAATCACTTTGTTGTACAGCAGAAATTATCTCAACGTTGTAAATCAAGTACACTTCAATTAAACTTTAAAAAATGAAAAAAGAAAAAGAAAAGAAAAGGAAATATGGAGCCTCCAAAGTCCAATAGCTGCTATCAGCCTCTTATTTCACGGAACTAACAGACTTGCTGAGAAGTCCCTTGCTAAGCTACTACAAAGAACTTCCAAGAGCACTGGGGGATCCCACTGGAGGGCAATTGGAGAAATTTTTATATGAACTAAACATTAAATAAAATTGGTGGATTGCTGTTAATTATCCTAAGTGTGATAAAAATTTTATGGTTGTGTATGAGAAAGCCCTTTATTCTTATAAAGTGCATGCTGAAGTATCCACAGGTAAAATGTCATGTCATCTGCAACTTATTTGCAAATAGATTTTTAAAAAGTGGGTATGGGAGTTCCCGTCGTGGCGCAGTGGTTAACGAATCTGACTAGGAACCATAAGGTTGCGGGTTCAGTCCCTGCCCTTGCTCAGTGGGTTAACCATCCGGCGTTGCCGTGAGCTGTGGCATAGGTTGCAGACGCAGCTGGGATCCCCTGTTGCTGTGGCTCTGGCCTGGGCCGGTGGCTACAGCTCCGATTCAACCCCTAGCCTGGGAACCTCCATATGCCGCGGGAGCGGCCCAAGAAATAGCAAAAAAAAAAAAAAGACAAAAAAAAGCGGGTATGTAGGGAGAGAGAGAAACAGAGAGACAGGAATAAAATGTGGCAAAATGTTAGCTATCACAGAATCGAGGTGAAAGGTATGTGAATGTTTGTTGTGATATTATTCATACTTTCTTGGAGTCTTGCAATTTTCAGAATAAAAAGTTGAAGGAAAATAAGGACATCTTAACTTTTTCTTTTTTTTTTTTTTTACGGCCACACATGTTGCATAAGGAAGTTCTCAGGATTGAATTGGAACTGCAGCTGCAGGCCTATGCCACAGCCACAGAAATACAGCATCCAAGCCACATCTGCAACCTGTGCCATCGTTTGCGGCAATGCTGGATCCTTAACCCACTGACCAAGGCCAGGGATCAAACCTTCATCCTCATGGACGATGTGTCAGGTTCTTAACCTGCTGAGCCACAACAGGAACTCCTGTCTTAACTCCTGAGTAAATAAGTTTACAAATATGAAAACATGCTTTTCAGTTCTTTTCTAATAAAAAAAAAAATCAGTAATCCAGATTCAGAAGCTAGACCGCTGACTACAAATAACTGACCTAGGAAGCCGGATTAAATTATTCAAGACAAGTTTGTTTCTAGAACACTGAAATGAGGACATGGCAAATAATACACTCATGGGAAAAATTTCTCTAGGTCATTTTAATCTCTTCTTGTTAACTTCTAATTTAAAATTTATCTACTATACATAGTTGGCATATGGCTATTTGGTTACCTAGGCTATGACATTATTCTAGCAAGTCTGAGATAAAATCCTCTGTCATTGTAAGTATTTCTCTTAACTATAAAATAATGTTTATTCCTCTAATATAGTATCCCTTTTTTTCTCATTTATTGCTAAGCCATCATTTGTAAACTAAGGCTTTTTGTTAAATGACATAAGATATTGGTCCAAGAAACCAATTAAGGGAATAAAAGAAAAACACTTCTCTTGCTATTGAATATTTCTTTCTATGAATATTTCTATGTACATTTCTTTGAATGAATATTTCTTCAGTATCTGTGAGTAAAGCAGATTTTATTGTCCGATCTAACTTCGCTGCCGTAACTTTCTTTTCCCTATTGTCTAATAAACATCAGCTTCAATTGAATATTTGAGCTGCCTAAGAAATAAAAATCACATTTTCCCTCTCAATCTTTCTCTGATTCTCATGTGTGATTCCCATCGACCTCTGAATCATTAGCTAGTACTCACTACTAGAACTGGAGGAAGAGGCTCATTAGAATGAAATTTAATTATACATGTGAAACTCAGTAAGGTAGTATTAGATACTGGAGAAAGATGCCTATATTTATGTCTTCACTGTGAGAATGTTAATCAACCTAAAAATCTGAGTTCTGGGAAAAGGAAACTCAACAGTTAATCATCACAGCCTTCGGTGAAGAGCAGTACAAGTTTCACTATGTAAACTGACACAAAACAAAATCATGGCTTTGTTTTAAACTATTTTGCCAAATCACTCAAATTAGCAAAACATAAAATTAACATATACAACAGTGAAATCAAATGGTGCAAAATTAAAAAGAAAAGCTCTGTTAAAGTAACAGACTAGATGTTGGTGTTACAGAGGCCTGTTCTGACTACGTCTTTGACACTAATGTTCAAATTTGTATACATTATTCAATATCAGCCCTTGAATTTCCTAATCTGTAAAACATATAGCATTTCATTGCTATTGGGAAGATTAAGTGAACAAATGTATACAGAATGCTTAGTACAGAGCAAACCCTCAACAAGTGCTAGTTTTCTACCCAACTAACTCCCCAAAATGATCCACCACAATGTCTTTCTTTACAAAAAATAGTATCTTAATTATTGTGGTGAACCACCAATTTCCCAATTACGTTTATAACTAAATTTGACTTCCAAAATTAAGTCTAGTCACAAACACGAATATGACTTTTTTTTAATTAGGAAAACCAAAAGGGTTTTTGGTGTTTATGGTCTCTTAGGCCATAGGAGTCTAAGACTGTTTAATTTTTTTCTAAATAAGATTCTTTAAATATAAATGAACATTAATATGCTGTTCACATAGATCTGGTACAGTATAATTTGATTAAAATGTTAAGATTTATTTCTCAAAGAAATAGTTGATTATATCACAATCAAATGGAAACAGGAACAAAATTATGAAACTCAGTAAAGTGCATTGTGGGCAAATGAAGAGACTACTACCAACAGTCTACTCAAAGGAGGGTTCCTCCTCACAGAAAAGCCAAGCAAAAGGGTCCTAGAGGGCTGGTCTTCCTGTTTGCATCGTATTAATCAAGGTCTCAAGTCACTGGGTTTACAACCTTTTTAAATCCCACATCCAGTATTTCTCAATTTGATCCCATTTCTCAAAGAAAGATTCTTAAAATAAAGCCCATTTCCTGAGGTGGAATGCCATTCTTTATTTTATTTCATCACTCTTTCTCAGGTTTTTTTTTTTTTTAATCACTTGTGTTCAAATGGCACAAAACAAGCACTGTTTTAACTGATGAAGAAGTGGCCCCAATACCTCTTGGCCACTACTCATCTTTCTGCTTCCCATAGAATCAATAATCTGTGACTCCATGATTTAAGATTGTTTTTAGATGATGAAATATAAAATAAATTCACCTGGGACACAGTTGAGAGATGCAAAACAGAATGAAACTTAAAATATGTCCTTTAATATTGTTTTTCTAATCTTCCTGGAGAATAATGGAGCTCTAATACCTACAGCACATGCTTATAAACTAATCAAGGCAAGTAGATTTGGAATTTTAACCACTTGCAGCTACTAGTCTCAGAAACGCATGCAAAAGGAAGAGGGAAGAGCAATGCTTTGAAAGCATGCATTTCTCCTTAATGAAGCATTCTCTTTTTTATTAGTTTCTACATCCTCTAGATAAAGTATAGAAAGTCAAGATTTTGCTTCAAATTTAAACCCAATTCGACCTGAATTCCTGACTTCTTCCCAAAGGCATCTGAAACAATTTACTTTTCATATTGGTCACAAGCTAAATATGATCCCAGCCTACTTTTAAAAAGGACTCTGCTAAGACGGAGCGAATATGGGTATGTGGCTCCCCCTAGCGCCCACTGAGAACACCAGCACAGCTCAGAGATAAAGAGGAGGAGGTGGGGGAAAGTGATGCTTTGAATTATCCCCAGCAAAAGCCCATTGTCCAGTCTTCTCCACCACCTGGTAACAGCTGGTGTGCATGTAAAGATGAGATGAAAAATGGATAGAGGTCAAATCCAGGAGGACTTCCCTTGTACAGCAAATCAATGTAAAGCAACAAAAGTACCAAGATAAAATTTCCAAGAACTTCTGATGCTTAAAAACCATGGCTAAACTTTAGGGAGAAGAGATGGCAAGGAAGAAGACAGGAGCAAGGTTTCACTTCACATAGCATCTCGTTAATAGTTTCAGATTTAGGAAAATAGAGGAACTTTTCCCCTCTAACACCAGAAAGCTAATATCAGAATATTCCCAAGCTGACATGTAATTTGGAATGGAAACTGACACAATAAAAATTTTTAAATGTACAGAATATATTCCAGCTGAGAGTTTTCAATATCAGCAATCCCCAGAAGGTTCTGGGCAGTCACTCGGCGATTCACGGCATCAGAATTTCTGGGCCTTGACCCAGGTTTCAACCATGTCCCACACACAACATTGCCTTGGTTCTCTTGAGGGTTCAACCTTCGTAACAGCCTCTAAATTCAAAGCATAGTTTCTGCAAAGAGAAAATACTTTGGAACAAAGATGGGAAGATATATTCTGCCTTCCAAATTTATAAGAAGCCTCTTTACTCAGCAGCACCAGTCAGCTCACAAGCACTATGCACAGATAACTCACAACCACTGGTAACTGTTCAAGTAAGAGCTGGGGAGGGAGGCTAGGCTAACCTCCTCCTATCAACCAGCCTGACTCATCAGTTCATCTCACCTCTTAAATGTTCTCCTTAACTAATGCATGCATAAAACCCCTGCTTGCCTTTGTCCCTTTTCTGATGCCTTTCTTCCTGTTATTTTGTTTTGTTTTGTTTTGTTTTTTTAAGCTGGCTTATTCTCCCTCAGACAGCCATGTCCACCAGGTCACTTTGCCCTCCCCCCAAATACTGTTCTTTTCTAGGTTTAGAGATTGACTCCTCCCTGACTTTTGTTTCCCTTAATCTTCTTCTAATGAATTTTCCTCCGCCTCCTGTTAATACTTACATGGGAAGCAGTCTGTTAAGAATAAATTACTGAAGAGGCTCTACTACAAAGCACTATAGAGTCTTGGGGCTTAGAGCCCCAAAGAGTCTCAAAATATAATGTGACAGAGCTTTCAGCTTACAGGCTGTTAAGGTGCCTCTTTGAATTTTTCAGATACTGAAATTGAGGCTTAAAGCAGGTAACTGTCTTGCCCTCTGACAATTACCTGGAATTTGCAGCTTCTTAAGACAGAATATTTCCCATTATAAACACTACCTCTTACACATAACAACATGGAAAAAGTTCTGAGGCAAGGGTTAGTTAGGTTTTTCATACGCTTTGAGCACTGTCACTTAAATAAAAAGCCACCTGACAATACTTATACTTGAATCCCATTATTAGAAACAATCAACTTTTTAATCAAAATGATTTTATATTTTATATTCTTCACCTTTTTTTCACTTCAGTGGGAATAATTAGGTTTTTTTTTTTTGATGAATGTCTCTTCCCTGGTTATTATGTATGAACACAAATAAGCTCTCATTTTTGAGGTATATGTTTCTACCTGCCAGCTGTCATGAAGAATTGCATCTGCAAAAAAATGAGCCTTCCTCATAGATTTTTTGTTTTGCCCATGAAGGTTAATTGCAGCTCTGCTTCCATAGCTTCCTTACTGCTGTGGAGTTAACCATGGGTTTGCTGCAAGGGGAAGGTTCATCAAAGGTCTGGAATCCAAAACAAGGGCAACAATAAACACCAATTAGACCCAGGCCCTCTGCTCCCACTGCCTTCACAGGTTAAAGTGGCAAACCCAGCTTCACAGGTTAAAGTGGCAATCTTCAGTGAGATTGGACCCTCCAAAGCCACTGAGGAGGGTGGCTGAGGAACCTGTTTCCAGGATGGCTTTTGTATTACAAGTTTTCCTTCCTGATTGAGAGGATAACGTGGAGGCGCTGGTGAGCAGCATTCCTGCTCTCTGTCTTCTCCAAACACCCTCTCTTGGATGTCTGCAAAGCTAGCAGGCCCTAACTAACCTATTAAGAGTGTACGTGACACGTGGAAGTGTATTTTGCCACAGGCTAATAATCTGAGAAATGGAAACTTTGATCATAGGACAAAGAACATCCAATGCAAATTAAAAACTACATGGACTTACCAATTTTGATATAAATATGCATTTCTCATCTATCTTGTACAGTTTCCTTTTAAAAAATTACTTTCTGAAATAGAAAACTATAGATATGGCTCTCTAAAAACATAAATATGGAGAGATGTATAAACTGATCTATCACATCAGGAAGATGAGATTCCCTTTGAAACACTGAAGTAAACAGAAAATCGCTAGTAATTTAGCAAAATCTTTGGAACAGTAACACAAATACTAGCTACAGTGACCTCTAGTGTTCTTATGGCTAAACAATCAACGGTTATAAAAACAGTTGCTTGCCCCATTCATGATTGTCAGCAAATATCAAATCAAATTGTTATTTCTGAAAATGAAAGAGATCACACTAGCAAGTCTGGCTTTACAGATTACCATCTCCATGAAAAGAAGATATAACAATAAAATTAAAGGCTTTCTAATTATTAACATCTCACCATCCTAATGATTATCTTTTTCATTTTTGTCTTTAATTTTCCAGTCATTGCCCACAGGTATTAATATGGTCAACGTTATATATTTTATACCATACAGTATGGTCATCAATTTTTTAATTTTAGAAAAATATTTTATTTTCTTGACTCTTAACTTGGAAATCAGAAGTTATAGACAGAGATATCCAAGGATTTATCACAGGAAAAATGTTAGGTGCTGACTTTAGACTGAAAGTAACATGATTTCCCTTCCATCTCCCAAAATATAAGTCCTATTTGCCACAAGGGAGTTAACTAAGTATCAAAATCAGGTCATCAGAATTCAGAGAACCAACAGCTAAGGGGAAATTTCTAAGCTACAGGATGCCTGGAATTCTATTGTTCAGGTTCTCTTTTCTGCAGGAGTAAAACCCCCACCAATTTTCGGCAGTTTGCCCTAAGAGGAACATGGTCTTCCAAACAGGACTTGTTTAACTATGAGATGCATGGTTATTTAGGTAGTAATAATCTGGTAAAAATTCTGGCAATCTATGCTTTCAGAAAAACAAGTTCTATCTACTCAGGTCCTACAAATTGATAAGCAAGGAGTCAAACTATGGAAATAAGGGGTTTACATTCCTTTTCTAATGACTCTCATCCTCCAAAAAGAAACAGTGACTGAAAACAAACATTTCTAGAATGTCCACATTTGTTTCTTTCATTTGTTGCGATGGTAGGGCAATCCTCTCATCTCATCCATCTAGTAAAGCAGCTGGCACAGTGATCTCAGAATAAGATGGATAAGTGACAATGATATACTGGAAAGACTATAGCTCATGTTTTTAGAAGACACTCAAATCACTAGCTCATATTTCATGAAATATTATATTTTCATCTTATCTTTTTCATTTCTATTACTGTAATGAATGGAGACCTACAGGCAAAAAAAAATAAAATAAAAGACTATAAATAAAGAATGTTAAAGTTAGGACTGCTTTTCATGCACAACTGCTTCCAACGATGTATTCACTTAACCATCAAGTCACTGAACCAAATTTGATTCTAGGTTTGTGGGGATTTAAAAGAATAAAGAGGGAATGAATCTGTATGTAGAAGATGGGGAAGCCTTTAAAAGACACTTAAAAAAAGGTAAGTTTAGCAAAAGGACATAGAGTTTGAGATACTGAATCATAAAGGAAATTAAAGTCAAAACTTGGAGAAAGATTAGCTTTCCCCTCTCCCTTTTTTAAATTGACAAGACCAGAAGGATGGGGAAAAAAAACCTGAGGATTATATGGAGTCAGTAAAGTTACAAGGGCTTCCCCTAGGGGCTGACCATGAGGTACGTAGCCCAGAGAAGTAAAACACTGAACTCACGATGATACCAGAAAGTCCAGAGGGGAAGTCAGATCAAAGACATTTTCTGTATCTTCAGCAACCCAAAGTGTAGGGAAGGGCACCCATAATATTGTAATATTAATGTCTATGGGAATCAGCTGCCTCTATATCATCTATTAATTTAATGCTTATTATACTAAACCTCTCCCCCCGCCCCTTTTTTGGCTGCCCTGAAGCATATGGGTTCCTGGGCCAGGGATCAGATCCCAGACCTAAACCTCTTTTAAAATGAACTTGTAACAAAAATTCAAGAAATAGAAAGGTAAAAAGAAAAGTGTGTTAATTTCCGCTCAAAAATAGAGATAAATCTGTGCCAAGATGATATGTCTGAGCTAAGAAATGTTAAGACCTGCATGGGTCTCATAAAAAAGTAACAATTTTATTAAATTTTACCTTTTACCCAAAAGGTAATAACTCTTGAGGTTGTTTTAACTTTTATTTATGTAACCTTGAGTTTCCGTTTATTGTATATATAACCATTTTAGTTAATATCATATAAGATATCCTGAAAATCACAAAACATTGTTAAAGAAATTTAAAAATACACAAAGAAATGGAAATATATCCTATGTTCATGAATTGGAAAAGTTAATATTGTTAAATTGCCCATACTTCTCAAAGCAATCCACAGAGTCAATGCAGTGTCTATCAAAATTCCAATGGCATTTTTTACAGAAATAGACAAAAACAATTCTACAATTTGCATGGAGCCACAAAATACCATGAATGGTTAAGTCAATCCTGAGCAAGAAGAATAAAGATGATTCGTTCACACGTCCTGATTTCAAAATATATTACAAAGCTATAGCAATCAAAACAATACAGTTTAGGCATAAAGACAGAGTTCCTGTTATGGCTCAGCAGGTTAAGAACCCAACATAGTGTCCATGAGGATGTGGGTTTGATCCCAGGTCTCACTCAGTGGGTTAAGGGTCTGGCATGGCCACAGGCTGTGGCATAGGGTACAGATGTGGCTCAGATCTGACATTGCTGTGGCTGCAGTGTAGGCCAGCAGCTGCAGCTCTGATTTGACCCCAAACCCAGGAACTTCCATATGCCACAGGACTGGCAAGAGTCAGCAAGGCTTACCTTAGTTTTCTATTACATTTCTTCCTTTTAAAGGAAATATGCTAGTACTATCGCTAGCTGAATAGGTAGAAAGAAAGTAAAATCTCTAGAATGTACTGCCCTTGATATTTTCACTTACGTTCCTGGGTTTACAGAGAATTTTTGTTATAGCATATTTTCATTACAGATTAGGGAAAGAGAAAAGACCTAAGTTACTATCATTTCAATATAATGTAGACAACAACAAATACTATCTTAAAACACAAAGCTAAAAATTTGCCTTAAATAAAAAGTGATGCAGTAAAAAACAATGCCATTTGCAGCAACATGGATGGAACTAGTGACCCTCATACTAAGTGAAGTAAGTTAGAAAGAGAAAGACAAATACCATGTGATACCACTTACATCTGGAATCCAATATACAGCACAAATGAACCTTTACATAGAAAAGAAAATCATGGACATGGAGAATAGACTTAACGGTTGCCAAGGAGGAGAGGGAGGGAATGGGATGGACTGGGAATTTGGGGTTAATAGATGCAAACTATTGCCTTTGGAATGGTTAAGCAATGAGATTCTGCTGTGTAGCACTGGGAACAATATCTAGTCAATTATGATGGAACATGACAATATGACCAAAAAATATGTATACATGTATGTATAACTGGGTCAACCTGCTGTATAGAAGAAAGCTGACAGAACACTGTAAACCAGCTATAATGGAAAAAATACAAATCATTATAAAAAATAAAAATAAAAAAATGAAATAAAAATAGGCAAGATGAAATGGAAATTCAAAAAATTAATTTTTGTTACAGAGAAGTCTCAAATTTAATCAAAAGCAGAAAGAACTATCATACACAGTTCAAAGAAGAAGAAACCCAAAAAGTTAACAAGAAAGTGAAGAGATGTTCAAGGCCATTGTTAATCTTAGAAATGCAAATCAAAACCACAGTGATATTTAGGTCTACACCCTACAGTCTAGCAAAAATCATAAAGCAATAGAAAGTCAAGCTTGATGGGAATGTGATGATATCAGGCACCGTGGCACTGTTGGTGGAAATGGTCAGCCATCACGGAGAAGCGTGCGCTGGCAGTAGCCAAATGAGTTAACACAGAATTCCACCAGATCTGCAAGTGGGAAAGCATGACAATGTTTGTTATAGTGTTGCTGGTGGTGATGGGAAGTAGAGTCAATGTGGATGTCCTTCCTTGGGCCAATGCATAGATACAATACAATGAACACTACAAAGTACCATGCAGTAGTTAGAATGAATGAATGCATGAGACAGAGTGCTGGAAAAAAAATATGCAAGGAAAAATGATAATGGCATAATGCCTTTTATGTGAGCTGTTGTTTTTTGGTTTTTGGTTCTTTCGTCTTTTTTTTTTTTAGGGCCACACCCACGGCATATGGAAGTTCCCAGGCTAGGGGTCAAATGGGAGCTACTGCTGCCAGCCTACACCACAGCCACAACAACACCAGATCTGAGCCATGTCTGTGATCTACACCACAGCTCACGGCAACGCTTGATGGAACCTTAACCCACTCAGCAGGGCCAAGAATCAGACCCATGCCCTCATGGATACTAGCTGGGTTCGTTTCCACTGCACCACCACTGGAACTCCTACGTGAGTTTTAAAATCCTTAATGGATCCTTAATGTACACATTAGAAAAATATACATTTAAAAGAATCTATGTACCAAAAGAAGAGATGTTAACTATATTACCATTATTGCCCATAAGGAACAGGTATGTAAATGAGAAATAAAAATAAGAGTAAATAAATAAAACAAGAGAGGGGCCTTGTAGGACCAATGAAGATAGGTTAAGACCAAAAAAAGATAATGCAAGTGGAAAATCAAGAGACAAACAGAGACAGAGAGGCAAAGAAAGAGAAAATGCTACTTGGGAAGTACTAAGATGAGTAACTACTGCCTCATTTTTGACCCCACACTCTTTTTTTTTTTTTTTTTGTGAAAGTAACAGGCTTCCTTGGCACAGATAAACTGGAAATATCTTTGGTAGGGAAAGAAGTAAGTTTTCTTTGAAATATGAAGGTAGAGAATAGGAAGAGTTTGGACCCTATTACTCCTAAAATTCATCTTGCCACACATGTGATAACCAATAGACAGAAGCTATTTTAACAATTTAAATTTTTAACTTAACTTAAACTATTTTAAAATAAGACCCTAAGTACCACTGTCAGCAAACAAACTTAGAAAAAGTAAGGCTAGCATAGACCATAGAATACATATAACACTATGTTAATCCTGGGAATGGTTATCACCCCCAGTATCTTCACCACATGCCAATTCTCTGGATCCACCATCAGAAATATACTTTGAAAACCATTCAGGCTTACTCTTATCTGCTTCTTTTAAAAAGTCCAAAGAATCTCTGGAACTATTTAAGAAAAATAATAATGACTGACCTCTACCTTAGAGAGTATATATTTGGAAGAATTTGGGCTTGGGGGAAAGAACTGAAATTTCAAAATGTCTGTCTTCCATGAAGAATAATCTGCCTCTTTTACTGAATAACAGTCTGCTGAGTTTCAGTGGTCCAAGACAGACAGAAAGTGAAAGCAAAATGTCAGCTCCTATTATTTCAAGTGATGTTAACAGCTGCTATGGGGAAAAATGGGATTCCATGATCAAACAGTTTGATAAACTGGGGGTTAAACAAAGTTTCATGTACATAAACTACAGGACATGTCCGAGCTTATACTATGCTGATGTGTACTGTGAATATGCCAGATGCATAGGGCCCAGAATTTCCTGATCTCTCTAACTACGTACCCCATTAGTTAACTGGAACTTTGGGAGACTAGTGTTCTTTCATATAGCATCACTTAAGAAAAGCTATTCTAGGTCAGGCATTACCATATCCAGCTGATCATCAAAATTATCTGGAGATATACTAGATGGATAGATACACAGATACAGAAACACAGACTGTGGGTACTATCCAGACTTACAGACTCATAATTTCTGGAGACAAAAACATAGGAAGCCCAGAAATTTGTGCTTTTTGTTAAACTCTCTGGATAATTTTGTTAATCAATCAATTTAAGGATCATGCATAGATAAAGACTTGGGTATACAGAATGTTCCAAAAGTCTTTGTATAGTTTTAAGCTTTAATAACTTCAGAAGTATAATGATACAACTTAGAATAAACATTCAAAGGTTATTTAAATGCTTAAAATATTGATGTTTCTTATTAAAATTTAACATTGCTACCATCTCGTACTACACATTGCTTTGAAAATTGTAGCCAAACTTTGTAAAAAAAAAAAAAATTACAAGGACTGCATTTGTAATCCTATCCTTAGTATCACTCAAAGAATGAGGTATTGAAACATATGCAATAGTTTTGATGTCACCCCACAAGAGTCGAAGGGAGTGAGACTGGGTTATCAAAGTGGCCAAGGAAAAGGACTTTTTCTACCAGAAACTGTGGAGGTGACATCAAAAAAGATTTAAATTTTACTTTTTATTCTTATTTACTTATGCTATTACTTCAGCAATCTGTTATTGTCTCAAGAATAATAACATTAGATGGTCACGATGAATACTGTAAGGAATAAAAGGGTCCAAGTTGTTTCTAAATTATCAAAGTAAATTCACATTCACTGTAATTGCAATGTGCATTATACTTTAAGAAAAGTAGCAATCCAGGAACTGTAACACTGTAACTCATACATTAATAAGATATTCATTTAACAAAAATGCCCATTCCTCAAGCATTACAGGTAAGGGACAAATTTTAAATCTCATTTAAATAAACTTGCAGAGAGTGGTATTTCAGAGAGGTACTTCAGTAAAACTGTTTAGTAGCAGAAATTGTGGAGATGATTTTTTTAAAAGACCTTGCTAAATCTTTACAATGTAAATGTATGATTTCATTTTTATTTTACAATGGACTAGCAATGAATAGAATGTATCAAGAAGATACACTTTAAAATGTATTTCAAGAGGATCACTGCAAAGTGTATGGATTAGGCATCTATTCACAAGGAGCAATTTGAAGAGCATCAGAGTCAATGGAGGACGCAAGATGAAACAGAAAGAGAAAGAATTTAGAAAGGCTGTCTGATTAGGTCTCATGTACTGTGCTAACATATGTAGGTGGGTTTACCTATCAGAGGCCAGCCTCTCTATCCAAGCTGTTGTATAAGACACGCATTCATTTATTCATTAATAACTACATTTAAATACTGTTAGCACTATGACAATAAGAAAAGGAGATAGAGTCATGTAGATATTGTTGGGGAGACAAGGAAGACCAAGACATGTGAGGTGAATAATACATGACAAAGCAGTTGGTATAGATTAGGTATTCAAAGCACACATATATTACTTTCATAAATGTCCCAATTTTGTCCCCAAATATCTTTCACAAATAGCTAGACGTGATGATAAAAAAAAAAAAAAAAACTCATCCAATTTTGGCATGAGGACCTGGTTTCCAAAAAGCCATAATAAAATTTAAATTAGAAAATACTGTGAGGGAAAAGGTGAAGGAAGGAACTAATAGTTTCAAAGAACACACTATTACTTTTGATACTCAGAAATATCCATACTGTTAATATTCCCATCTTTAACTGAGGAAACGGAAGCACAAAGAAGTTAAATGAATTTCCTAAAGTCATGTAGTTAATATGTGGTAAAGGTGAAGTCTGAACATGCATGTAACTCCAAAATCTTTTCTTTGCCAATAGTATCACCAGAGATGGAATTACCATGAAGAAATGATATTTAAGCTTCTTGGCCCAATATTCACATGAGATTTTCCCACTGACCTCAGAAGGGCCTTTAGCAACCTAGATAAAAGATGTCATGAACTCAAAGATACTTAAGACTGGTCCCTGCCCAAGAAAATTTCACACATCTGAAAACTTACTTCCCACTCATGAAAGAAATTTGATAGAGGTTTTCTCAAATTTAACAATCTTAAACATTTACATCAGATGACCAACAACATGGTGTGAAGCAAAAAGAAAATTTTCTAAACTACCAAAAAAAAAAATGTGATCTATTATGCCAGAGAAACAACCAAATTATGTTTCCATTTTCTCTAGGGAAATTGATATTACAAAATTTCTCTATCATATGAAGAGGCAATCCAAAAATATGCAGCCAAATGTGCAGGGTAAAAGGCATAAATGTATGGTAGTCAAAATATTATGCTATTTTCTAGATTTTGTGATGATGCCATATTTTCAACTTCTGAAATTTTGAAATTTGTTAGAGTTTTGCTCATTTTAAATAAATGTTTCCCTTTGTACCTAATTTTATATTCTTTTTCTAAAAGAGGGGCCCCAGATTGCATAAACTTCCAGCTTTATAACCTAAACTATCAAATCCCCAGCTTCCAGACAAAAGAAATGTCCACGAGGAAGCAGCCCAGTGGATGGCCAGCGTGTGACAGTGAAACAAATAAAAAGATACTCATTCCCAGAGACTGCAGGCCTGAGAGAAGGTGGGAGCAAGTCTCATAAGCCAGAGAAGAGCAGAAGAAAAGATACCACCTGGGAGGGCAAATCTATCAGAGGACAATGGGTCATGAGAAGGGAAATGACCAAATACAAAATACTGTACTGGACAGTCTTTATGGTTCAATCTGCATTCCATGGTCTTTGCTGTTTTGGTCATCTTCTAGAGATTTCAAATACCTTATCTTTATCTGGTCAAATATTTCACTTACATACCTTTCAAGAACCTGATTTATATTAATCTGAATACTTAATTTAGGGTCATCACAGAGAATCCAAGAAGAAGAAAGAATCTTAAAAGTCCTATAGAAGGGGCTTCATTTTATAAAGAGGAAACTTGACTTATTCAAGACCACACAGCTCTATGGAGATAAAAGTTCAATCAATCGAGTAGTCGGATATAACTGAATATCTCTTCTGTGGTTAAGGCACCGAGAGAAGCAGGAAAAAGAGGAAGAACCAGCCTTATATCCTTAATTTTTAGGGTTAAAATACAGTGTTTAGGACTATGAATAATATACATAAACATATTATGTAAATATACGTGCATACAAGTATAATACATATATGTATTCCCTACATATATACATGCACATATATATATATATATAGTATTGTGTATTGTATTCATAGGATATATATAGTGTATAGTCAGTTATTTAGAGCAATAAAATGAAAATGCTATAAAAATATACATGAAAAAACTTCATTAAATATATAGTGCATCAGAGAATCTTAGGGTATTGATGTACTCAGCAATTTTAAACATGAGTATTAACAGGAAAAGTAAAATATATTTTTATGACTGCCTATGCAAACAAAATTCAAATATGACAGAATTATCTCTTAATTGTTCATATTTTCCATTTTTATGATGTAAATGAATGTTATACATCTTTTTAAAAGCAAATGATTTTAAGTTAATATCAGCTAGACTTTATATATCTATACATATAGACATAGATATATATACAGCTGAATCTTCAGAAATGAGAGCCTGATAAAATGCGGACTTTGGCATTAAGGAAGTCAAAGGCAACAAGATGTCTATTACTTTGCAAACTGCCCCTGTCCTTACAACAACCCAAATTAGTTTTGTCTTTAACTGGACTCATGAGAGCAATGTTGCATCAAGTTAATCCACCAAAAAGCAAACTTCAAAACTCTAAAGAGATTTGTCTTCCCTAATCTAAATTAAAACACTGAAGGGGACAGATTAAAACACAAAAGAGGTCATGGACATTTCAAAATAATTCCAGTCCAAGTTATCTCCTGTCCCCTAACCCCACCCCACCCCACTTCCCTCCAAAAAAACTTAAAAATGAGTGTTGAAATAGGGACCAAGGTACATTAGCTTTCTAGTAATATCCCAGCTGTCTGAAAGCTGAGGGGAAACCCCCCAAGCAGGATTATGGTTTCTTCCTTTTTTGTAGTTGTTGTGTTTCATGCTGTTCATTTTGGGTGTTTGAAAACAGAAGAAAGAGTAGACAGCTGGATGGACAGACAAACAACTGCTTGAAGCCAGATTGTTAGTGGCTTAAGCAGTAATCTTTTAAGTGTATTGCCAAACATAGCACAAAGAGATCTGAAATAGCTCTTGACTGAAAAGGCTGAGATGATGTGGGAACAACACACCTCAAACTGCTTTTCTGACCTGAAACTTTAACATGTTACTTTCATCTTGTTAAAAGGTGCGTAAGGTTTGGAGTCTTCCTTTATCGGATGTGTCCCCACTGCCTTTTTCAACTGTCAGTTGAATTACTCAAATTTTTACATAATAATGGAAAAATATTATCTCCTCAATTCATGTTGTGTCAACATAAAAACTTTAGTAATCCACCAGAATTAGAATAAATGAAACCATTTCAACTGTATTTTTCCTTGCTTTACAACCAGATGACAGACAAAAGTATGACTATGTAAACCATTCCAGTTAGGCATATTGGCCTATGCCATTAAGATTTCAAGGCAAGAAACTCTCAACGGAATCATAAATTTCAGTTGAAAACTGGACTAATAACAATTGCCGTATGAACATCAATGCATTAGTGGAACAGAACAAATACCTGTGCCAAAATCTCCCTGGGGAATACACATAATGATTATTTTTATCGGTATAAAAATAGAAACAGCAATAGAAAATAGATAATGATTTAGATTTTTGAAAGCTTGAAAAAATCTTCTGTGTGTTTCTTTTAACAAATAAAAGCAGAAAACACAAAACCATTTATACACTGCACTCTCTTATCTTTATTCCATTCATCGCATTTCCTTCTGCATTTGAGAGAGGTGAGGGGAGCGTTGCAAAAATGAAACTTGAAAGTATTTAACTAATGCAAATTAAGACAACATAAATGTATATATTAAAAAAAAACTTATCCCCTACCCCATTTCTGAAATGTTAATATATATTCTTTTCGTTCCTATGCTTATACTCTATATATAATTATATAGTGTATATGTAACTAAATACATACATATATACCATAATTTGCAAGTATTTTTAAACTCACTCAAGAAACTGTAAGACAGCCACAACACCAGTGAGACTACACATTCTTTAGTTCAAAGTATATAAATTTTTGTTAGCTCCAATCCAAGGTATACAGAAGGCATACAAGGTAAACAACTTTATACGAAGTATACAGTTCTACATTCTTCCAGGAAATTTTTATGGAAATGATATTAGAATTACCTGCCAAGTAAAAATAATCATTATAAGATTATAAGAATAATGTAAGTTACCAAATCAGAAAACTTAAAAAAAACAAAACAAAACAAAACCAAGGAGATAAAGTCTATTAATAGCCCTTTCCATTAAAGACTCAGATAAGCTTGTACTGTAAAATTTTTAAAAACAATGCCAGAAATACTCCTACTTGCAGCTTGTCACAAAAGAGCATTGTCAATTTCAACATACTTTTTTTTTTTCTTTTGCTTCTTGTTTCAAAAATATCTCTCCTTCAGAGTTCCTGTTGTGGCTCAATGGGTAAGAGGCCAACTAGTATCTATGAGGGTTTGATTCCTGGCTTTGCTCAGCCAGTTAAGAATCCAGCGTTGCTGTGAGATGTGCTGTAGGTTGCAGAAACGGCTTGGATCTGGCATGGCTGTGGTATAGGCCAGTAGCTGTAGCTCCAATTCGACCCGTGGCTGGGGGAACTTCCATATGCCATGGATGTGGCCCTAAAAACAAACAAACAAACAAACAAGCAAACAAAAAATTCTCCTTTAAGATCTTAGCAATGCTGGAGTTCCCTTCATGGCTCAGTGGTTAGTGAACCTGACTAGTATCCATGAGGATGCGGGTACAATCCTTGGCCTCGCTCAGTGGGTTAAGAATCCGGCATTGCCATGAGCTGTGGTGTAGGTGGCAGACACGGTTCGGATCCTGCGTTGCTGTGGTGTAGGCCTGCAGCTGTAACTCTGATTCGACCCCTAGCCTGGGAACTTCCACATGCCGCAGGTGTGGCCCTAACAAGCAAAAAAAAAAAAAAAAAAAAAGAGAGAGAGAGAGTGATCTTAAGCAAGGCTTAGTTTAAAACAAGTTCCTTGAATACTGATGTTATGAACAATGAGGTGTTCTGTTTAATGTTACAAGTTTTCACCTGTTTGTATTTTGTTTTTATTTATACCAAAAACCGAGCATGATGAAGAGTAACAATTGCTGTATTACTTACCTAGGTATCATCCATATAGAAACTGCAATAGCTGGGTTTCCCAGTGTCTTTGAGTGACTTAGATTGGATTTACATTGTTTCAGAAGTGAAGAGCTAATTCCTGAAACTCATCATCATGTGGTTGTATGTGGCTGAATGATTCACTGAGATCCTAAATCTCTTACAGCCTGTGGTGTGCTGGTCAATGGTTAACAACAGCTCTCTGGGGTGGGGAAAATCCCAGTCCTGATCTGTAGCATTTTCTCATTTCCAGGGAGTAAATATTTCCACTATGGCCAATTTCAAGATACTGAAAGTGGTCGCTGACTTCAGAGTTGGGAAAGCATGTACACAACCAGCTCTTGAGGGCATATACAAGCCACTTCGTAGCAATCTTGAATACATAACTTTGAAATTCAGTAACCATTCCAACTTTTCACTCCAAATGGCCACAATCACAATTATCAGGAAAATTAAAAGCATCCCAATTATCACCCATTCTTTCCCTCTTGCCATCACTTCTCCCTCTTCTTTAGAAAATTAAGTCTAATTTTCTGCTGAGCTTTTCATCTTAAACTTCTTCCTCTGAACCCATATTAAAGACCCAAATTCTCCTTCTTCACTTTGATCCATATCTTGAAAATACCATGGTCTGGAGAAAAAGGAGAAGGTCTGGTTGTTATTTAGGCCCAGAGAAGTAGCTGCTGTTATTTCCTAGCACCAAGGTGGTGCTATAGCATAAGATGCACTTCAACATGCAAGGCTGTGGTGATTTCAAAGCCTCCTACCAAAGTTTATCCCACCTCCTCACCTGCAGGGTCACCAAAAATGGTTTCACACAGGAAGTGCACAGCCAAATCCTTGATACAAGGAAGGGATGGATATGTGTTTGCTGCATAAGTAAATGAATATTCACTCCTCTCTCAATCATGTAATATCCTTTTATGGGCAGCTGCTCCACAGCGTATCTTCTATTTTAAAATATAAGTAATATGAAAGCTGTTTATGGACGGGAATACTATGGAAATGTTTCTGAATTTATCAGTGGAAGAATTAAGTTACTAAACTGCAAGTAAGGGAAAATACTATATTCCCAAAACTGCCCCGAATCACTGTCATCTGTACTGTCATTCTTGCCCCCAACTTCCAGGCTCAGATTCGCTGAGGAGAACCTGCCTGTACTCCAGCAGACTAGATGAACATCTGAAAAAAGGTAACAGATGAAAACACATGGCTTAGAATTGCATTCGAGTACTTTTTTTTCTAACTTTCTACTCTTCCAACACTTCCTCTGCCTTTTTTTCTCTTTACCATCACTAAAATCACATTATCATTGAAATAATCTCTACTAGAAACTTGCTCCAACTGAGAAGTCAACAACTAGCTAGCCTCATGTTTTCTTGTGTTTCATTATTTACAGATTTGTTCTTCCTTGAGTTCATGTGGAAAATAAGATTTTTGAGGAGGGGAAAAGTCTATAATTTCATGTACTTTGCCTAAAATTCATGAAAGGATTCCAAATTGTATCCTTTTATTTTGTAAGCAACATTAGAACTATTATTTTCTACCATCATCTTTGGAAATACACTGATTTAACATACTTACAAAATTAATAGTCTCTGATTAGCTAATCTGACTTTTAGCCCAGAGATTTATATACCTAAATATATGCTAAAAGAACTTTACTGAACTAACAAATAAATGAGCGAATGAATAAACAGATATTACAAGATCAAAATCACCATTCTGGAATCTAAATGCACTTTGATACCCAATCTAATTGAAAAAAAATGTTCACTTAGAACACATCTTATTGCCATCTTGAAAATCGACTATACTTGACATAATTTCATTCAACTCTGCATCTTGTTAGGGACCAGAAAATACAATGCGATGTCTCAACTGTTAGACCAAATCTTTACGAACTCCATGGTTATAGCTGTTGTGACAGTAGGATTAAATTTTGTCTTCCCTGATGAGATTCCCGAAGCAAATTTTCAAAGTGCTGATTAGATCCGTGTTTATCATTAATTCAGTTACTTCCTTCAGAATTAAAAGTTTCAAACACACTGGAGAAAGCAGAAGATCCTCCATTGTTCTTACAACTATTGTAAACTTGCCAAAATCCCAAATAGCCAATAGGGGTCCTTCTAATCCCACAACTATACACACAGAAAACATCTTGTCTTTATCAATAAGAAATGAAATCCTTAACAATGTATAGGGAAAGAGAAAATTACTGCCTTCGTAGGTAATAGGAGCTGCATTTCAAAAATTTTCTTTGCTATGAGTTCTAGAAATCAGTTTCTCAATGTAAGAAGACAAATGCAACTAAAAATTTACTTTTCAAGTGTTTGGTCGTATATGAATCTGTGACTTGTAGAACCTTCAAGATTCCTTCCTTCTTTTCTTTCTTCAGTAGACACTTACTGACCAATTATTATACCCAGAAATCAAAAATTAATCTCTAGAAGATAAACTTCTACTGATTAATTAAAAATACTGGGTTTTTCGTATTCAAAAAATAATACTAACCACAAAAACTTGTGTTCTTTAAGTGGGCAAGTGTTTAGGTTTTGCCTTCAATTTTAGATATGTTTTAGTAGTACTGGTGCTCTCAGAAAATGGGTCAGTTTGCAATGCAACTTGTCTGCAAAATCTGCAGCAGAGAAAGAGCAGAACTTAAGTCACCTTACCCAACTGGTGTCAGCTATTCCTGATAACAAGAATGCCAGCAGGGTGGGGCAAGCTTACAGTCAGACTAATAAGAAGTTTAATCCTCTACTTCCCCAATATTAATATAATGCAGCAGTTTCTCTTTCCACAGGGTACAATTAATAATCACTTCTCATTCAAGCCGCTGAGACACAACATTACCATTAGGCAGTGCTTCTCCAACAGCTGAGTCATCCCTTTCAATTTGGTGTCAATTAGGCTAATTAGTGGTTAGCAGCTCAGACTGCCCTTCAATCATTTGGAAATAGCTTTCTACACAAATGTCAGGCACTCACCCTACGATTTTCTCACATACTGATGATCTATGTGTTGTCGGCGCTAAGTGAAAAAGATACCATTTGATTGGCTGCAGTGCTTGTCTGCCCCCTGTCACAAAATAGAAACTTGTTGGCCACCCACTAGTTCTATGGTCTCTTGTCAGGCACAGCAGTTGGGGCACAATTTGTTGGCCACTGATAAAATTGAACTGTGGTATCTTTTCATCTCACCAGCTAGGTGGTCGGGGTGTGCTTCTCCCTGAGGGCATATTGTACCTGTTAAAACATTATTTCTTTAAAACCCAGGCAAGGGGATTAGAAACCTGGCTTTTAATTGTGCTTGCCTTTTTCTTTTGCGAATGGCAATCATTCTGTAGCACCTTTTGTGATATGAAAATGAACACTGGATTAAAGCATATTTTTGATTCCTCATCAACCATTGTAGTCAGTCAGGCACCTTGCTTAAGCCGGTGGGTGTGCTTATCAGGCAGTTCAGCTTTAGCAGCCAGCAAACATTGAGCAATTCCAACGCAAACCTGGTTTCTACTCCTAAGAAGATCACCGGAAGCAAGTTTACAGAGAGAATTCAAAGAATCATTTAGTATTGTCCATTTAGTTATCAAACAAAATCTTGTAAATTTCGACAGATTGATTTCCTTCATGAGATTTTAATAATCATAATACATAAACAAAGACTTGCACAAGTTGTAGGAGAAAAGGTTGTTCTGTAAACCTTCATTTGAAAAATATCTTTTCAAAACTAAGGTTGTGTTATGATGTTTTAAAATGTTACGTTTATGGACATATCCTTTACTAGGCCTCACAATATGGGAAAATTTCAAATTAAATAGGACATAGTTGTGTCCTATCTAACAGTTTATATTTTTAAAAGTTATCTTATTCTATTGAATTAGATGTTATCAATCTTTTGATTCTAAGAAATTGAACCCTACACAAGATTATCTATAATATCCTTTTGAATATGATAATTCAAAAGAAATTTCAAAGAATCAATATAAAAGTAGACAACTTTCCAATTAAATATTTATGACATAATAAAATATCAGAGTAATGAACCTCATGTCAGATTTTATGTAAAAAATCTTCAAAATACATCACTGACATGCAAAATTTATATATAGTTTAAGACTGTGATGCAAGTTAAATATAACCTAATTTTCACTTTATAAATGATACATTTTAACTTTACATGTGTAGTCTATATAATACATAAAATATATTTATATACTATATAGGATTCAGTTATATATAAAAATTTTAAATATACACTTAAATTTACACTGTATAAGCAAGTTAAAAGAAAAAATTGAAAATACTCAGGTATTTAAAAATATGACATAATTTATAGACATAGAGAAATGTAATCAGCAAAATCTGATAAAAAAGATCCATTTGACTAAAATTGGCTCAAAAAATTAAATAACAATAATTCGAGCCATCATGTCTTTTAACATTTTATAAAATGTATATTTGATAATTTTCATTTTTAAAATCAATCATCTGAAGACATAAATATTGCATGACTTTTTACACTAGCACTATAAAAACTTGAAAGTACTCAAATATTTGTGCTCTATAAGTTGAAGTCATATAAAATAGGTATAAATAGAACAGGTATGGGATTGAATAGGTAAAGCCACATGGAAAGAGCTTTGCATATATGGCAAGTATGGATCAGAAACGTGTGAGTTTTCTTCTGATTTGCCGACTTATTGATTATCAGTACAACTCAATCTTAGATATTTTCCCCTTAAACAGAAAATGATATTTTGAGGACATTTTTCTTAAGCAATAGGTGTACATTAAACTATAGACCTTGCAGTGTGTGAAACGAATTTTGAAACCATGTTCTAGACAGAAAGTAAGTTAACTTCTAAAACATAGGAATTAGGGAGGAAAAATAATTTATAGTCTTCTGCTATTCACTCTGCTAACAAATTTTAAAGCTCCAAAATTTTCTCTTCCACAATGTTTAAATAGCAGGCAAATCATACCTCCAAACTGAGGGCTTCACCAATGAAAACAATCTGAAAACTACTGTACAATCTGAAAAACATAATTAGTCTCTCTTCCATACGTGAAAATCTTTCCCACATAACTCATTTCATTACTTGTTAAGTAAATACGTTTCATACAAATAAGACCACAATTTGCCATCGTAGACATCAATGTGAAAAAATAACACCCTTAAGAACTCATAATCTCCAAATGGTTTCCAAAATATAAAACAGTGAGACTAAATGATGAAATAACATCTGAGAAGAGAAGAGTAGGATAAAAAAGGAAAATTATAATTTACAAATCAGCCTAGGGATTTCAGTTACAGAAAGAATAATGCTTAAGGATATGTACATATAATAAAGAATATGGATTTTTTGCAATTTTTTCAAAAAATTCAATATAGTTCTATTTTCACCAGCCATTTATTTTTTAATGTATGAAAAGGTGTAACTTGTACTGTCCAATATGGTAGCCTCTGGCCAAATGTGGTTATTGAGAGTTTCAACTACAGCTAGATAGACCAAAATGGGATGTGCTTTAAGAGCAAAATACACACTGGATTTCAAAGATTTAATACAAAAAATATAAAACATATCCTTAAATTTTTAGATTGATTACATGTTGAAATGGTAATATTTTGGATATATCAGGTTAAATAATAATAAAATTTATTTCATATTTCTTTTTACTTTTTCCTATGGCTACTAGAAAATGTAAAATTGTATTTCTTGCATTATATTTCTAAGGAATAGCACTTGTATGACTGCATTGCGTGGCAATAAATAATTGGAAATTTCTATCAAAATTATGATGTGACTTCTTTTTTTCTGAAATGCCTAACAGATACCCTAAGCAAACTAGTTTGCATATTTTGACTAACATGACTGAAATTAGCCAAAAGGAAAACAAAAATAAAATCCAAAAGCAGTAGTAAACAAAAACAAAAACAAAAAACATGGAAAGTTATATTAAAATAGGTAAACTGAAAAATGTCTATTGGTGAGGTCATTCAAAAAGCCAAACCATTTGTGCGTATTGATGCAGCATCAGTTTTTTTTATCCAGGTCCATCAGATTTATTCCACCAGGGAATATTTTACAACCCTATTACCCTTCTATATATATTGCTCATGTTTCATTCTAAGCAACTGCTAGAAGACTGATAATGTAACATTAGGTTTATACATATCAAATATCTCTACAAGACACAAGTTTAACTGCAAGTTAATTATTTTAAAAATGCCTCATTCAACAGTCAGTAACATACTTATTCTATTGGCAAGTATGTTTGAGTATTAGTATATCAAAATAGATATTTGAAAGCTGAAAAGTTTAATCCATCAGTCATCTTATATTGTACAATCAAAGTCAACAGAGTGGCCATATCCAAAGAACAGACTGAAACTGACTTTGATATTAAATAACATGGGCAAAGAAATAGCAACTAGAACTGAAAAACCTCACAGCTACATCAGAAATAAAACAAAATTATATCGCCTAAGCTTCCATTTTACAGCCTTCCTCCTTCTCTCGTACTCTGTTTCCAATAGATTTGTCACTTAAAGTTCTGTTCACATGGAATTTGATGAAATCCCCAGCAGACCACAAGATTGGTAAACCTGTTCTAACTGCTCTTACAATATCATGGAACAGAGCTTGAATTACCAATCCACCAGAGAATGCTAATGCAATTATGAGTGTTTACTTACACCATGTGTTTCTCACTGAGCCTCCCCCGCTGTGTCAGGATAAACCAAAGGGAGCTAATGTTTTATAGATGGTAAGACTCTGTTTGTTTTCAGTAGGGCTAAGTCTCCCAAAGCACTCAGACACACTAATTAAAGTAAACTGCAGAGGCCCATAATAAAATATATGTGTTTGGAGACTGTGAGATGAACCCTACTGGCTTATTAAAAGTCAAAAGAAAAATATACATTATTTATGACTTCAAAGGGACACATTGTGAGCTCCAGTTTATTTAAAGGATTAACAAAGCAGTGGTTATTGGTGACCATCTGAACGGTTCTTCTTTCACAGTTCATTAGTTCTGTCATATATGTGAGAAGTCATCATTTGGGTTCAAATCAAATATTATTAATCAAATTACAGAGGGTACACCAACATCATTAGATGGAATCTTTGAGAAAATAGCGGCTAATAAATCTAGTACTTACTTTCCAACAGTTGCTTAGTTGCAACAGTGTGATTTAGGTTTTCAAAATGTGTTGTAAGTAGTAAACAATACATTCTTCATAAATTTGTCCATCCCAGAAACAGGAAGCTGGGGAACACAATTACAAAATAAACTGCTTGGTGACTATCTATTTTCACAAAAAAATTAATCTGTAGCCCCTTAATCTGGAAACCTGAAATCTTCACGAGTCCATTTTCCCATTTTCAACACAGACTACAACAGAAGAAAAAGTAACGGGGCACATGAAAATCAAGGCTTCTTTGCACTTCTATGCATCACACTTCTTTGAATTAAGAATCTGTGAATTCTGAATCAAGCCACATTATTCAAAGGACATTGTTTACACTTATCTTAAGTCTGAGCATAGGATGATCAAGACAAGTCAATATTGCTGCAATTGTTCCCCAGTATGTGAACAACTGCCAAGCTACTATTAATAGCTTCTATCAGTGAAAATTTTACAATATTTAACTGATTATTATCATGCATCTGAAAACTCCATAGAAAGAAAATCTTGCAAGTACTTCATGGAATGGTACTAAAAGAATATATTTCTCATAGTGTTCTTGTCACTTTGAGATTTACTAAGTTTACACTTTAAAAGGAAATAATGTCCCCCCAAAGTACGATATCCCTTCTGGACCACCTAGGAAACAGAGGTCCCCCTTGTTTTCTCAAGATGACAGATCTACCATGGATCTGATATTGCCCCCTAGTTGTTTTATTAGGGCTTTTTTTTTCTTTTTGAACGGGTTGAATGGGAGCTGCAGCTGCAGGCCTAGGCCACAGCCCTAGCAATACCACCCACCAGATCCAAACCACAGCCTGCAGCAACACCAGCTCCTTAACCCACTAAGTGAGACCAGGGATCAAACCCACAAACTCACAGACACTATGTCGGGTCCTTAACCTGCTGATCCACAATGGGAGCTCCCTATTAGGGCGTCTTTTCTCCTTTTTTTCTTCTTCTTTTCCCTCTTTCCTTCTTCTCCCCCCCTACAGCCCTGTTCACACTTTGTCTATCTCCATTTGGCATTTGTTTGCATCTGAAATTTGACCAGTGTCATTGATCATCACAAGCTTAGCTAAGGAATACAATAAAACCGAGGGTTATAAAATGACATTCTGAATATTATGGGTCACATTTCCAAGTAGTGAGTTAAAGCTGCTGAGAGTTAAGAACCAATGATAGAATATTTATTTTTTTATTTTCTTTATAAATTCACTTTAATAACTTTACATTCTGCCCTTCATTATGCAGAAAAAGACACAAACCTAAACTGAATAAACTCAGCCTTATAAAATAAGCACTTATTCAAAATGAGATTTATTTCTAGAATTTGTGTAGCTAAAGCTGTAAACATCAACACAAAGATTCATAGAACTTTAATTTTTAGATTTCTGAACCTACCGGCAGCAAAACTTATAATTTTAATATTTCAGAAAATATTAATGGTGGAAAGAGTATATTATTCCCACATGATGTGAGATGCCTCCCTAAATGCATACGAGAAAAAGAAAATAATAAAATTTATTGGGCAAAGGGCTACTTGACTTATTTTTCTTGTATCTACTTCTTTTTCTCCTGCCCAATGGGCTTCCTGTATCTATTTTTCTATAATGCTAAATTTAAAAGCTTCTTTTTACCTTCACAGTTTTTAAAAAGACGTTCCATAGACACATTCTATAGTATTTCAAGAGCATCACAAGATGATTCGGTAGACAAAATTAAACAAACTAAAACCTATCATTAAGAAACACGTATCCTTAAAACTTCTGCTCCTTTGAGCAGTAACAAACTTTTGAGTGTAACTTGACCATGTATGTATAAGGTAAATTAGGTGCCTTAGTATTATTACTTTGAGCCAAATACTCTTAGCTTCATTTTAACTATCTCTGCTTTACCAAATCAGGATATCCTTATTTCAGCATCAGATTGAAAGTATTTTACAAACACAATAAAGGTGTTCCATTTTCAGACTAAATTTTGGTTGAAAAGAAGATAAATAGCTGTATTTCTTTAGCACTTCCTGTGAGGTAGATCTACTACCTCCATTTTATAGATAAGAACATTGATATTTAGAGAAACATATATATTTTTTTTTACTGTCATACTATTAGTAGGTAGTGAAGCCTTGATTTTAATACTAGCCCAACCCTGTCTGAATCTAGAGTTTAGAACTTAACCACCCTAATACATTTCCTCTCCAGTAATAGGAAATCACTGCCAATCTACCAAGCCAGACTTTCAGCCTGTGATTCATGAATGGATTGTACTCCCCAAAATTAAGTTGAAAATATTCATTGTAGCTCAAAGTATTTTGCTAAAGTATTTCCATTTCCTATACCAAATATATATGTGTGTGAGTGTGTGTGTGTGTAATTATGTTAAAAACAGAGACTTGTCACAATGAGATAAATCTCTGGCCACAGCATTCCTTAGAACTTTCATTATCTTCACATTGCGTGGCTCTTAATTCTATCTTTTTAAAAAATTTGTTGTTGGAATTTTTATAAACTTAAATCCACCACCAAATATTCATGTTTGAATCCAAAATTTGATATTATCAATATCTTTTCTGCATCGCCCACCAAAACGACAGCTTTGGATAGTGTAAATTGTGTCTGATCCATGCTCAAAGTCTACTGCACTGTGAAATTCCGGTGTACATTCAAAAAATGTTTATTGAACTCTTCCTACTTTGTAACATTCATAACTAGTTTCACAGTCCTATATACATGTATAGGACCTCTTCATGAAATGAAGATGGATACCTTACTCAAAACATGATAATAAAAACACTTTAAGACTTCAAATATTAAAACACAGGGTGGCCAAAATAAATATCCTAGATTCAAAACTAAATGTGTGGTTTTTGTTAATGGAATTAATCTACTCTAACTTCTATTCAACTTTGAAAACAGCAGGAATTTTTCTCTGATCTGGGCCAATCTTAAAAACTATTTTTAATTTATAACCCCAGGGAGTTACCATCATGGTTCAGTGGAAACGAATCTGACCAGTATCCATGAGGACGCAGGTTTAATCCCTGGCCCCGCTCAGTGGGTTAGGGATCCAGGGCTTCAGAGAGCTGTGGTGTAGGTCACAGACTTGGCTCGGATTTGGTGTTGCTGTGGCTGTGGTGTAGGATGGCAGCTGTAGCTCCAATTTGACCCCTAGCCTGGGTACTTCCATATGCAGTGGGTGAATCCCTGAAAAGAAAAATTATATATATAACCCTATATCTAAAGGTTCAAACATTTATTTTATTCAATATATATTTATTTAGAAATGAATTAACACTGTCAGAGATTTATAAAAACAATTTTTTTCAAGTTTACAATTTAATACAGGGGCTGAGATTCAAACAATAAAAATGGTGAATAAAAGTGAAGTAAGGCATTTTCTATCATACAACTTAACCCAATTTGTATAATTATGATTAACATCTGTCTTGCTCACAAAACTGTAAGGTTCCTTGGGATGGAGTTCATGTCTACTTTTCCTCTTTATTTTATTCCCATTGCCAAAGATAGTCTCTAGAAAGCATGCACATTAAACAAATATGTGTTAAATGTTTATCACTGAGTTGTAAAAATATTAAGTCTTACAGGATTTCAGAGGGGAAAAGATTAGTTTCAGTTGGAGCAACTGTAAAAGACTGTATAAAGGAAATAGCTCTTGAGTTGACCTTGAAGAAGGAGTTAGAATTTCAGTAGGTGGGCTTAAAAATATGTGCTTGAATGCTGGGGAACAAGGGGGGTGGAGCTGGGGAAGGAAGGATATCAGGCAGATAGGATAACGTAAGAAAAGATGTGAGGATAAAATATAAACACAATTACAGCAAGGAAACTGGCTAAATTGTGGGGTTAGAAAGAATAATTTTGTAGCGCATAAGGTGAAAGGAAGCTAAGATCAGATCAAAATTCAGGAAGCCTTGAAATTCAGACACTGTGGAAGCTTCTGAATAAGGAATGAAGTACTATTTTATGAACCTAAATCTAGCAATGGACTACAGAATAGTCACAGCATTGAAATAATGACAACAGGAAAGCCAGTTAAGAGACAACTGCAAAAACATAAATGGGACACAATAAACTCTGCAAATGTTTCTGCTCATCAATTTCTAAAAATGTTTCCTTGAAATCAGCAAACTGTTTAATTTGGAGGCTAAGTGATTTCACAGATCATCTTGTCCAAACATCATATTTTATGATTTAGGAAACTAAGGGCCAAGAGATTCAATGACCCGCCCCAAATTGCAAAGTGAAGACCGGATGCAATTCTCCCCACTTCCAGCTCAACTGTTTTTTCTATTATAAATGTGTGCCTCCCTCATGGTGACTCTTTAAATTAAAAGGAATTAACAAAGAAACAAATATAGAATTAGGACCTTTATTGCTATTTCACTAACAGAACAGTAACCTTATTTAATAGATCTTCCTTGCCACACAGACATCCTGCTGAAGCATTGTAATAAATGTAATAAAAGGGGAGATTAGGGCAAACATCGGTGGGAAGACATTAATTAGAGGAGGACCTTACCAATTCTCAGTTGACTAATCCTCAAACCCTGTAATTCTCATAAGAAAACTGGCAATCTTGCTTTACTTCTTATCAAAGAGACTTCCCAGCTAAAGAGAGTGGCAGGCTCAAGTAATCAGAATCTCATTAATTTTATTAAATATACTATAAAGTCCCATAATAAATAATTAAGCCCTATTAAACAGATATCTGATAGTACATTTTATCCCTTCTTATTTATAGACACAAAATGACAGTGCTTACAATGGAAATGATAAAGCGTAATTGTTGTTATTGATGATAATAATACCTTATGTTTGTTTTAGAGATTTTAAAGCTTTTAAAGCACGACTGTTGCATCATAATTGCCATACAAAGCATTTATGCCTTAATCTATATAAATAAAGTTTCCATCTGCTAGCTGTTACAGCATCACTTGAAAATAGTTAGACAGATTTTCACCAAATTTGGCATGTATCTTTGTGATGACCTGACTTAAGGAAGTAGTAATTGTTCAATATGTCCAGTGAGGAAGACCCTGCCAAATGTAGCTTCAAACACTGCTGGTGGTTTCTGGAAGCCATCATTATCTACACTAGACACTATCAACTTAGATACTTAGATAAAAATCTTCATTTATACTAAACTACAGACTAGGGCCATTTTTTTTCTTTTTTCTTTCTTTTTTTTTTTTTTTTACTATTGTAAATGTTTCTAGAAATTTTTTTTCTTTTACCAACACTACTCACTTCTGGGAGTTCCTGTTGTGGTTCAGTAGGTTAAGAACCCAACTAGTATCCATGAGGATGTGGGTTCAATCCCTGACCTCACTCAGGGGGTTAAAGATCCAGTGCTGCAGTGAGCAGTGGTATAGATTGCAGATGCAGCTCAGGTCCTGCTGTGGCTGTGGAGTAGGCCAGAATGCAGCTCCAATTCAACCCCCAGCCTGGGAACTTCCATATGTCACAGGTGCAGGCTTAAAAAGAAAAAAAAAAAAACAAACCAAAAAAATTACTCATTTTGCTGTAAAGATAAATGTTTCTAGCTACCAGTAAAATCCATAGTGTTGTAATTTTTTACTTCTATTTTGACTGTGCCTGGGTTACAAATGCCACACAGAATTTATCAACTGACAGTATTTTGCATATAGTCATTAAATCAATTGATAATGGTAGGCAGAATGGCCCCTCAAAATATGTCCATGTTCTAATTCTTGGAACCTGTCAGTATGCTAATTTGCATGGCAAAAGGAACTTTCCAAATGTAATTAAAGTCATAGACATTAAAATAGGGAGATTATCACGGATTTTCCAGGTGGGCCCAAACTAATCACAGGAGTCATTAAATTTGAAGGACTATCTCTGGCAGTAGTCAAGGAGTTGCTGCAGGAGTTAGAGATGTTTGAAACATAATTGGGAAGCAGCTCACCACTGTTGAAGGGGATCTCATGGAAGGCATGAGAAAGAATGTAGGCAGTCCCCAGGAGCAAAGACTGGCCTCAGCTGAGAACTAACAAGGAAATGTGGGTCTCAGTTGTACAAACACAAGGAACTGAATTTCACCAATACCTTGATTGAGGCTGGAAGCAGATTCTTCCCTAGAGCCTCCAGTAAGGAATGCAGCCCAGCCAAAGCCTTAATTTCAGCATTGTGAGACCCTAAACAGATGACCCAGACAAGTACACTACAACCTCTGACATACAGAAACTGAAAAATAATACATTTGTGTGACTGAAAGTTGCTAAGTGTGGTAGAGTAGTGTCAGCATCATGGTAGTATGAGACACTCCCTTTGTCTCTTGTCTTTAATCTACAACCAGTAGAACATCCACAACTCAACAAATGTTTCTGCGCCCAACACACTAGGACACTGGAGAAATCCACATATCTGTACATCTGTAGCTAGGTGGATTGGATCCGTGAAAAGAGACCACAATCCCAGCCTCCCAGCTAATGTCTAATGTGGCTAAGCATGTAGCCCCAAGAAACCTGGTAGCAGAAGCAGAAATGATCACATGATACCAGCCTCCCAGCCACAGAAGCAACCACAACCACAGAGAACCAAGTAGTAGTGACAGCAGAGTCTGCAACTTAGTCCCTCTCGCCACTCAGTGCTCACAATTCCAGCCCCATGCTTATGGAGGCAGCACCTGAGACTCCAACGACCCCATACACCACTCCAGTTACTCAACTCACCTCCCTCTCCCCCTGCAAAGATGACAGTGTCCATGACCCAGGCAACCCCAGACACAAAGGAGGTGGTTGCCATCCCACCGCATCCACTTGTGATGCCAGCAACTTCAGCAACACCAATAGCAAAGCACCAATAGGCACCAACGATGCCAAAGATACAAGCAGTGATGATGTGGACACCAGTGATATCTCTGGCAGAGGCAGTGGAAGGGAGAAAGTACTGATTCTCAAATACAGCCAGAGGCAGCTCAGGTAAGAGAGACCAAAAAACTTGTGCTATAGCACCACCTACTGAAAAACAAAAGAAGGGCCTCAAATGACCAAACTGTTGAATCGTTAAAGTTACAAAAAAAAAGCTTTACCTAAAGAAGAAAGATAGAAAAATGTCTGCTACTTCTAATGCACTGGCAGAGAAACAACTCATCAAGCACCATGAAAACCACAGTAACATGATACCATCAAAAGAAAATAACAGTTCTCCAGAAACAAAACTTAAAATCACAAAAGACTGTGATCAAAATGATAGAGAATACAAAATAGCTGTTGTGAAAAAACTCAGTGAGCTATAGGGAAACCCAGAAAAGCAGTTCAATGAGCTCAGAATAAAATTAATAACAAGAAGGACAATCTCTTCACCAAAGGGACTGAAACTCTAAAAAAGAGCCAAGCAGAAATTCTGGAGCTGAAGAACTCAATAAATGAGATGACAAATGCATTAGAAAGCACTGGAAATAAGGCAGACTATACAGAAGAGAGAATTGGCAAGCTCAAAAATAGAAATACAGAAATGATTCATGTAGAAGAGGACAGAGAACTAAGATTTTTAAAAGATGAAATTCTATAAGTACTACCCGATTCCTTTAAGGGGCAACATAGGGATAAAGGGTATGTCAAAAGAAGAAAGGGAGAGGGAGCAGAGAGATTATTTAAAGAAATAATAACCAAAAAAAAAAAATCCATAAAATTTCCTTGGAGTTCCCGTCGTGGCGCAGTGGTTAACAAATCCGACTAGGAACCATGAGGTTGCGGGTTCGATCCCTGCCCTTGCCCAGTGGGTAAGGATCCGGCATTGCCGTGAGCTGTGGTGTTGGTTGCAGACGCGGCTCGGATCCCGCGTTGCTGTGGCTCTGGCGTAGGCCAGTGGCTACAGCTCCGATTCGACCCCTAGCCTAGGAACCTCCATATGCCGCGAGAGCAGCCCAAAGAAATAGCAAAAAAAAAAAAAAAAAAAAAAAAAAAAAAGATCAAAAAAAAAATCCATAAAGAAATAATAGCTGAGAACTTTCTAAACCTGAGGAAGAAACAGGATATACAAGTTTGTGAAGCTAATTGAACACAATTTTCTCAATCCAAAAAGATCTTCTCTAAGACACATTATATTAAAACTGTCAAAAGTCAATGATAGAGAAATAACTGTAAAGGCAATTGGTGAAAAAGATGGTAATTTACAAAGGAACCCCAATTAAGCTCTAAGATTTCTCAGTAGAAACTCTACAAGCCAGGAGAGAGTGCAATGACATACTTGAAAGATAAAAACTATCAGCCAAGAATACTCCATCCACAAATCATTCTTCATACAGAGAAGAAATAAAGGCTTCCCCAAACAAAAGCTAAGGGATTTCATCACCACTCGACCTGACTTACAAGAAATGTTGAAAGGAGCTCTTCTGACTCAAAAAGACAAAAGCACACAAAATGTTGAATCAAGTGATAAATACACACAAAGAATCAGCAAATTGCAGTGCTATATCAGAATATGTTGTTAAACAATTGTTAGTGTAAAAGGGGGGAAAATATTAAAATAACTACAGCTACTTTAACTTGGTAACTAACCCCCAACAGAAAAAGCTATCCCTCTAAGACCAGGAACAAGACAAAGAGGCCCACTTTCACCTCTCTTATTCATCATAGTATAGGAAATCCTAACCAGAGCAATTAGGCAAGAAAAAAGAAATAAAAGGCCTCTAAGTTAGAAAAGAAGAAGTAAAACTGTCACTACTTGTGGATGACATGATTTTATATACTAAAAACCCTAAAGATACCACCAAAAAACTATAAGTACAGTAAAGTAGCAAGGTACAAAACCAATATTTTAAAAACTTATTGCATTTCTATATGCTAACAACAAACATAAACAGAAATTAAGAAAATAATTTCATTTACAATCACAACAAAAGAACAAACTATCCAAGAATAATTTTAACCAAGGAGGTAAAAGACCTGTATGCTGAAAACTATAAGACACTATTGAAAGAAACTGAAGAAGATACAAAGAAACAGAAAAACATTCTGTTCTCATGGATTGGAAGAATTAATATAGTTAAAATGCCCATATTACCTAGAGTCATCTACAGATTTAATATAACCCCTTAAAAATTCCAAAGACATCTTCACAGAAATAGAACAAACGAAAAAAATCCAAAAATTTGTATGGAACCTCAAAAGACCCCTGAATAGCCCACAGAAGGATTCTGAGGAAAAAATAATTTTTTTGGAGGAATCACATGCCCATATTTCAAATTATAATACAAAGCTATACTAGTCAAAACAATACGTATTAGCAGAAAAACAAACTCACATCAACAGAACAGAATTGAGAGCCCAGAAATAAATCCACATATATACAGGTAACTAATTTACAGCAAAGGAGCCAAGAACATACACTGGAGAAAGGAAAATCTCTTCAATAAGTGGTATTGAGAAAACTGGATAATCTCATGCAAAAGAATGAAACTTAAGCACTATCTTACACCATACACAAAAATCAACTCCAAATGGATTAAAAACTTGAAATGTAAGACCTGAAACCATAAAACTCCTGGGAAAAAACATTGTCAGTACACTCTTCGACATCAGTCTCAGCAATATCTTTTTGGATACAGCTCTTCAGGCAATGGGAAAAAAAGCAAAAATAAACAAATGAGACTATATCAAACTAAAAACCTTCTGTACAGCAAAGGAAACAATGAGCAAAAAGAAAGGAAACTACCAAATAAGAAAAGATATTTGCAAATCATATATCTGATAAGCAGTTAATATACAAAATATATAAAGAATTCATACAACTCAACAACATAAAAACAAACACCCTGATTAAATATTGGACAGAAGATCTGAATAGACATTTTTGCAAAGAAGACATAAAGATGTCCAATAGGCACATGAAAAATATTCAGTGTAACTAATTATTAGGGAAATGCAAATCAAAACGACAATGAGATATTACCTCATATAGTTAGAATGGCCATTATCAAAAAGACAAGAAATAACAAGTGTTGGAGATGTGGAGAAAAAGCAACCCTCAAACACCATTGGTGGGAATGTAAATTGGTGCCACTATGGAAAATAATATGGAGATTCTTCAAAAAGTTAAGAATAGAACTACCATGTGATACAGCTATTCCACTTCTGGATATTTATCTGAAGAATGCAAAAACACTAAATCTTAAAAGATATATGGACCTCTGTGTCTGCTGCAGCATTATTTACAACTGCCAAGACACAGAAATGCCTGTCAATGGATGAATGGATAAAGATGTGGTATATACACACAAAGGAATATAACTCAACCATAAGAAAGACGAAACCTTTCCATTTGCAACAACACGAATAGACCCTGAGTTATTATGCTTAGTGAAATAAGTCACACAAAGAAAAGCAAATACTGTATGATTTCACTCATATGTGGAATATTAAATAAACAAGCAAATGAACAAACCAAATGAAACAAAAACAAACATATACAGAGAACAGAGTAGTAGCTCTCAGAGGAGATGGAGGGTGGGGAGAGTGTGAAATAGGTAAAGGGAAACAACAGTATGATGACAGATGGAAACCAAAGTTTTGGTGGTGAGCAGGCTATAGTGCATACATAGGTCAAATTATAATATTATACAAGTGAATCATATAACATTATAAACTAATGCTACCTCAATTTTTTCTAAAAGCTGCTATTTGTGGTAATTTGTTATAATCACAATGAAAAACATACACCTGAGTATTCTCCTGGGTTTAAATTAATTGATAACATGCCAAATGTAAAGTGGCGTACTAGAGAAAATCTTTCCTTATTTTGCCCAACTCCAATCCATCAGTAAAGTATTTATGTGGAAGACTCATTAATAAGTAAAAGCAAAAGTAAATTATATGACAATAAATTTATTAAGCATTTTTTAAAAAGAAAAAGAAAACAATGCCTATTTAGGTCATCTAGTGAAGGCTTAAAAGGTAGATTTTGCCTCTTCATCAGGAAATGTTTCTCAAACTATAACATATATCAAGATCACCTGGAATCTCCTGGCCATCTTAAAATACCTCACTCAGAAATTCGCACTCTCAGAATTTCTGATACAGTAAGTCTGAGATGAGGCTTAGGAGGCTACCTTAGCAAGTTTCCAGGTGATGCTGACACTGCTGATCTGAGGAGCAAAAATTGAGAACTACTGTGAAGAAGGAGAGGGAGAGGGAGAGGGAGAGGAGAGGAAAGGAAGGAAATGGTTTAAACAAATATTTAACCATAAGGAAAGGAAAGGAAAGGAAAGGAAAGGAAGGAAGGAAGGAAGGAAATGGTTTAAACAAATATTTAACCATATCCAATCTCTTGGGATAGATCATGATGGAAGATAACATAAGAAAAGGAATGTATATGTATGTATGATTGGGTCACTTTGCTGTACAGCAGATACTGGCACAACATGGTAAATCAATTATACTTTAAAAAAGAAATATTAAAAAAACAAATATTTAAGGCTTAAAATTTCAGGAATTATTTAGGGACCTTAAGTAATCCAATACAAAAACCATGCTTTGGAAAGATTAATGAGGTCATAAATATTTAGGAAATACTTGGAATCAGAAAAGCTCTAAGTAGAAAAATTTATAAATATTAAGGATGCCATTTCAATAATCTGAGTATGAGAAGCCCAAATCAGTGAGGAATGAGCAGAAATAGAAGAGAGAAAAAATGATTGAGGTTTAGCAAAAGATTTTAAGCAAATAATAGTTAATAATAAAGTAACATGGCATGTTAAATGTAATTTAATATTTAAGATTTTTAGCATTTTACATTTTTTGCTTTTGTCAACTTTGGTTGTTTTTAGAGGAATTTATTCATTTCATTCAGTTGTCAAAGTTATTAATGTAAAGTTGTTCATAATGTCCTCTTATTATTTTTAATGTCTGCAATAATATTGCCTTTTCATGATTAATATTGATAATTTGTGTTCTCTTTTTTTCTTTAGTCATACAAGGGACTTTTCAATTGTATTAATATTTTCAAAGAACTAAATTTTGACTGTTAATTTTAGGTTTACTTTCTGCTTTTTTTTTTTTTTGTCTTTTGTCTTTTTAGGGCTGTACCCGCAGCATGTGGAGATTCCCAGGCTAGGGGTCTAATCTGAGCTACAGCTGCCAGCCTACACCACAGCCACAGCAATGCCAGACCCAAGCCATGAGCCACGTCTGCAACCTACACCACAGCTCAAGGCAACGCCAGATCCTTAACCCTTTGAGCAAGGGCAGGAACTGAACCTGCAACCTCATGGTTCCCAGTCAGATTCATTTCCACCGTGCCACAACAGGAACTCCTACTTTCTGCTTTATTAATTTTGGTTCTTAGCTTTATTATTTTCTTCTTATATTTCTGATCAATTAGATACATTGTAATTTTTTCTAACTTATTGAGATGGAAGCATTAGTCACTGGTTTTCAACTCTCCCTCTTTTCTATTTTATTTAATGCTATAAATTTCCATCTAAGCTCTGCTTTAGCTACATTCCACAACTTCTGATATGCCATGTTTTTTTAATTTGGAATACTTTTGAAAACTTATTACAATTTCTTTCTTGACCCACAGACTTTTTATAAGCACTTAAATTTAAAGACAATGGGGGAAATTTTGTTGACTTTTTCATTATTGATTTTATTAACTTCGGGAAAACATTCTGAATTATTTCGATCCTTTGAAATTTATTGAGATTTTATATGGTCCGTATTATAGTAAATTTGATAAATATTCCATGTGTATTTGAAAAGAATGTGAATTCTGTCACTGTTGGGTAGTTTTATATATGTTGATTAGGTCAAATTTTGTAATTGCACTTATCCTCACGAAGACTTTTGTCTGCTTTTCTTCTCAGCCATCAGAATGGGTCAATTCAAATCACCCGCCTTGATTGTGGATTTATGTATTTACATTTTCTTTCAGTTAACTTGTGCTTTATATTTTCTCATGTCATAAAACTACATTATATTTAAGATTATGATACTGTTCTGGTGAATTTCTATTTATCATTTAAAACCTCCCTATTTATCTCCAATAATACTTTCAAATTAAGGTGTAATTTCTCCAGAATTATTTATTTTTGTTAGTGTACATATTATACATCTTTTTTCATCCTTTCAAGCTTTGTCTTATATTTGAGATGTCTCTTTAAACCACTACATAGTTTGTTTTTGGCCTACTCTCACAATGTTAGTATTTTTCTTGGTAAATTTAGTCCAGTTACCTTAATTTAAGTTCTGACATAATGAAGTTTATTTCTCTCATCTTACTATTTTTTATTTGACCTATTTGTTTTACATTTTCCTTTTACCCTTCCTTGCTTTTCTTGTGAACAAAACAAACTCTATTATTTTTAAATTATTATTCCGATTCCTGACGTGTGAACTTGTTATACATGCATTCTTTTAGCTATGACCATAGATACAATAACAGGCAACCTTAATTTATGATATTGTCATGTAAATTAACATTTCCCTGAAAAAAGCTAAAATCTCAGAGTATTTTAATTCCAACTTAACCTCTTCCTGCCCTTTAAATTATTTTTATTTTACAAACATTTAAACTTCACTAGACATTTTTTTCCCACAAGACATTATTTGTCACAGTAAACATTTACCCACACAATAGTCTTTTCCAATATTCCATCTTACTTCCTACATTTCTTCTCTGGGTTCATTGCCCTCTTTTTTAAGAATTCCTCGGTATTTATTTCAATGCAGGCCTTCTTATGACAAATCCTTTCAGTTTTCATTTGCTTAAAATATCTTTATATCACACTTCATTTTTGAACTATATTCTTGACACACAATACAGGTTGGCAGCCATTTTCCTTTAACTCTTTCAATATCATCTTCTGGCTTTCATCATTTCTGATGAGAAATAGCTGTCAGTCTTAAAGTTATTTCTTTAAATTTTTTTCTCTGTCCTTGATTTTCATCAGTTTGACTACAGCATGTGTGGTTTTACCTGCTTGATTTCTGTATTTATCCTCTTTGGGACCTGTTAAGATTTTTACAACTGTGAGTCTGTGTTTTTTATCACTTTTGAAACATACTTAGCCATTTCCCCTTCAAATATACTTCTCAATTTTCTCTTTTCTCTTGTTGTCACTCTAATTACACATATATTAGCTCATTTTACAATGTGCCACATTGTACACAATTTGTTATATATTTCCTATATTTTCTAAGTTGGATATTTTCTGTTGACTTGTATTATTCTTCATTTGGGTTAACCCAAACTGATAAAACAGGAAAAAGATAGCAGTGACTTTTGCTTGAGGAAAAAATAAAAAGACAAAGTGGACTGAAAACTGGCATCTGGCAAATGCTAATTCAGTGCAGTCCCAATAGAAATATATTTATGTAAGAGGCTTAGAGACCTCTGAAGGAAAAACAAATACATCCAAAAGAAAAGAAAATAGGCAAAAGCATGGTCCAGAAACAGAACTTCAGAGCTATAAGGAAGGAATAATTCTGAATAATTTACTAGACAGTTTGGGGAGCTCATGGAGGACACCATTTGGGGATTTTCAGCAATAGCCAATGGTGGAAGATCTGCTGGTGATTGTGGTCAAAATTATTAGGCAGGAAAAGGAACCAGTGGAACAAAGATGATTACTACTAAAAATGACCCGCCTATGATACTGAAGGAATCCCAGTTTACTACATTTTACTGCTGGCTCACTACTCACTTGCTGCACCATGATGGTGGGCTAATCCATATCTCTTAGCATCTCAGAACCTGATATTATCTTGTACATAGTAGGTTTATGAATGTTTTTGGAAAGATATCCTTGTAAAAGTAAGAGGCATTATATTGAAGATGATAAGATATATATTCTATTTCCAGGTTCATCAAATACATCTGACTCCAGCCAAGCCACATAAATTCTGAAAGTCTCAGTTTTCTACAGTATCTGCTGTGCCTGGTTGAGCTATGAGAACAATGAAATGAAAATGTGTGGCAAAGCACTCTGTAAACTATAAAATACTATCCAAGTGTAAAGAATTAATAACAGTATTGATGCTGATGGTGTTCAAACCTACACATTTATGTTGTGCAATATGTAATTTAAAAAGTCAGAAAGCTGGGAGTTCCCGTCGTGGCGCAGTGGTTAACGAATCTGACTAGGAACCATGAGGTTGCGGGTTCGGTCCCTGCCCTTGCTCAGTGGGTTAACGATCCAGCATTGCCGTGAGCTGTGGTGTAGGTTGCAGACGCGGTTCTGATCCTGTGTTGCTGTGGCTCTGGCGTAGGCCGGTGGCTACAGCTCCGATTCGACCCCTAGCCTGGGAACCTCCATATGCCACGGAAGCGGCCCAAAGAAATAGCAAAAAGACAAAAAAAAAAAAGTCAGAAAGCTGAACAAGGCTGCCAGGTGCATTGAAAGGTTTAAAACCTTATTCAGATTATTATTAAGAAGCCACAAAATATGAATAGGGCTTATTGGGTCAATCAGTCCTTTATGGAATTTACCATGAACTTATCAACTCTCCCTATGAACCTACCAATTGTCCCTATTTTCATCTATTTTGCCCATCTTTTCTTCTGTCTACCTTTTCAGCACATGGATGTATTCACAAAAATCAAAAGCTCCCCAAATCCCATTATTTAGAGTTTGGGTTTTTTTTTTTTTTTTGGAGTTTCATTGTGTGGACATGGTAAATTAAATTATGGGCCATTGGTGATTAAACCCAATCTCTAGCCCCTCTCCTCTCCCCAAGGTCAGGAGGCAGGACTGAAAGTCCTAATCCTGTAACACTGGACTGATTTTTCTGGTGACTCACCTCCATCCTGAAGCTATCTGGCCCCACCCCCAGGAGTCATTCATTAGCACACTAAGAACAGTAAATTCCAAGGGTTTTAGGAGCTCTGCTAGGAACCAGGGACAAAGACTACATTTTTTTTTATTATTATGTCACAATAAGAAATCCACATTACCTCTGACATAAGCATGCTGCAGTTACCCCTTACTTAACCATAAATCATCTAACAGAGAAGCTACAATTCATTTTAAAAAGAAAATCACAAACTATTGTATCACTTAATCCCTGCCAGTAGTCTAAAATTTTAGCACCTGTACCCATGGCTAAATTTTATTCATCAGCTACTATCTAAAAGCAGATTAGTACAGAGAGACTTAATGAAGTAAACTTGAGCTAATTTTTAAAATGTATTGATTGGAAAACCAGGTTAAGGATAAAATAACCAACACGGGTACAGGTGCCTTTATTTGCTGATCATCTCTCACCACACATTCAGCAGCTAAGCTGTATGGATACATAATTTTTACCCATCACATTGATAAAAGTTAAATTCAGTGTTAGTGAGGGTGTGGGGAAATAAATACTATATATTTTAATGTGGTCAGATAAAAGAGTAAAGAATTTAGGGAATTTAATTTGGTATCTAGTAAAATTTAAAGTGCAAACATACTTTAACTCAGCAATTCTTTCTAAATAAACATCCTAGAGAAATATTTACTTACACATGTACAAAAAGGCTTCTGTGATAATGTTCATTTTATTAATTGCAGAGGTGAAAATGTGAAAACACTCTTAAGCATCTACCAATAAGGGAACTGGTCTATACTTAGCAGTTAAAAAGAACATAGTAGAGATATCCTTGTCAGTATCTCAAAGATAGGCTGCTAAATGAAAAATCAAGCTGCAAAAATTGTTTAGAATATGACCCTCATAATGTTAAGTAAAAAGTAGTAAGTGTACATGACATCTGTGCAGAAATTAATTCTATATATACATAAATTTTACATATATACATACACACAAAATAATACATAAAATGATTAAAAATGATTACCCCTTAGAAGAGTTATTACTGTGAGAGGGCAAATAAGAAAAAAATTACTTTTTACTCCTGTTAGTCTTTTCATTTAAATTTACATAATAAAATTGTATTCATATGTTACTTTGTGAGACATATGTATCTTTGAATATTCCTGTACAACAAAGTAATCCTCAGTTCCATTCAACCTACTCACATACAGGCAATGTCCCCTGGAGTCCTGTGACCATGGCTTTTCAGTGTGGCAGTATGGCCTGTCTGTACTTCACCCACACAAATGCACCAGCAGATCCTGGGGCACCACACATTTGAGACACCCGGTTTCCTGTCATCAGTCTTTCCAACCATTCTACTACCCTCAACCTGCACAGTTCATTCATTTTTTATTTGGATTTGTCACATCACAGTATCTCTTCTACTCACACCTCTACCGTTTCTTATTCCATCTGTCCATTCTCCCATCTCTGCTTGTCCCATGGAGTCAAAACTTGCATTTGACTTGCTCAGCCATTATTTGTGTGGAATAGCGCAAGTTACTAAAATTCTATAAGGTCTAGTTTCTTCAACTATGAATTTATGAAAATTATATCTGCCTTCTAGTATTATTGTTAGGGTATTACATGCAAATCATAATGCTGGGCTCCTATTTAGGACAATAAATAACAGCTACGATTGCTAGCTTTCTTTCTCGGGGTAAGCCATCTCATCTCCTTCCCTGGTTCCCTGTAACCTGTCAATCCCAAAGTTCCTGAGGACTTCATACTTGCACTGCGGACTCAAATTTCTGTCCCTGAGAGTAATGACAGTCAATTCCTATAGGGTCTACATTACTCAATCTTAAGTGCTCGAATTCTATAGCAGTAGTATCATTATATACCTTTTGTTCCAGAGACAAAGATAAAAGAGAATTTCCTTATAATCAGAACAACACTGGATCATGAACAGGGCTTGTTTTTGTCCTGAGTACCAAGAGAGACATGTAGAAGAGTGAGCAGAAAGGTAAACAAAACCTTTTCCTTGTGAGTGAAAAGAAGAAATGATAGTAGCATATAGAATGAGTAAGTATTAAGAACTAGTATGATGGGAGTTCCTGTCATGGCGCAGTGGTTAACGAATCCGACTAGGAACCATGAGGTTGCAGGTTCGATCCCTGCCCTTGCTCAGTGGGTTAAGGATCCAGTGTTGCCATGAGCTGTGGTGGAGGTCACAGACACGGCTCGGATCCTGCATTGCTGTGGCTGTGGTGTAGGCTGGCGGCTATGGCTCCAATTCGACCCCTAGACTGGGAACCTCCATATACCACGGGAGCGGACCTAGAAAAGACAAAAAAAAAAAAAAAAAAGGACTATTATGATGAATCAGGCTTTCTGTGGATCACCGCATATGAAGGCATATACAATTCTTCTCTTTGAAAGGCTATTTACCTAAAACTACATTACATGCACAGTTACCACTTTTCATGACAATTCTGGTGACAAACAGAAACACATTTTAATTTGATTCTGCAAAGCCTGTGATTTAAACACTGGCACAACCCCTGAAGTGGGTCCATAAAATCCGTGCTGTAGGCTGCAATATATAGGTGAAATCACATTATGATGAAATTCTTTCAATTAATCAGGTTATTTTATCCCAAATCATGCTATGGTTACTATAATATTAAAGTGCTATCATCCAGTGAAGTGCTGTCTCTCACTGCTTTTTGCTATTTTCATTGTAAATAAGTTCAAGAGCACTTCAACTACCTATGAATCAGTACATGTTAATGCTCTGTTTAAAAATTCGTGTTTAAAACAGTTGATTTGTTACTGCCACTGTAAAAAATTTTTAAACTATGTAAGTGGTCACATCTTTTAACAAGAAAAGCATGGCTCATAAATACCTTGAAGACACACCAAAAGCACTGAGCTGAATGAATTCTGCAGGCCAAGTGTGTGGGTCCCCAGTCAAAACAGATGCCAGCCTTCATGAAACCTGGTGTCTTTGCTAGTATTCTTTATGATGTTATAAACATAAGAACTCTTAATAGTCAAAGACATCCTCATTTGAAGCTTTCTTCTAGAAAACATATCCAATTTAATAAATTATGTGTAAAAGCTCTTTTAAACTACTTCGGATTTTATTTACCTTAAATAAATTTGGAAAAAAAATCTAAATCGGAAGTAGTTCACCTAGGGGAAGGCATATGAAAAGAAAATGGTCCTTCTCTTATTTTATTCCCTCATATTTCCCCCTGCCCTCCTAGTTATAATAACCTATTTCTGAGGTAATACATATAATTCTGTGACAAATCCACTTCAGCCTTGGTAATGCCCTTCGTTTTGACTTCAAAACATTCACTGGCTCTCATGGATTTGTAATTTGTACTATTTAACACCTCGATAAAGGTAAGCTGCCTTTTTTAATAATGATGGATTACATTTTCTTGTTACATTCTCTTATTCAATTTAAGCATATCTATTCTAGGGGAAAAATGTAACGTCAGCCTGAAAATAATTGTAGTTATTAGAAAAGTAAACATGATGAAACACAAAGTAACATAAACTGAAATTATCTGATTAAATTACTGGAAAAGACTAGAATTTTGATGGAAAAAGAGTATCTACATGCTCTATATTTTTCTTCTTTTTTTGTTTACAGGACTATGCTACAAGTTGCACCTTCTCATAATCAAATATATCTGGAGGGTATGGGGCTAACATAAACAGAAGTGGAAATGTGGGGCATGTACAATGAAAGAGAAACTATGGCATTACACGCTTAGAGCCTGATCTGACATTTCTGAGACTAACAAATGTTTTACTGATTTTACGGATGTTCTTCCTGAATACCAATTCTAGATTATGCTTCAAGGTTTCACTAGTCCTCATATTCTGGTAACATGGCTAAATCCATTTACACTTACTTTGATGGCACAGCGCTCACGTAAATGCAAATAAAAACTACTTTACTGAGACCTATTCCACTTAATTTGAAACCACTAAAAATGCAACCCCATACCACTAATAAATATTTTAAAGCACTTACTTAAATTACTTAAATACTGGAATAAGACTGTAATAACCATAACAGTAAAATTAGCTGTAATGTTTTCAAGATCTACAACATACATAGTACCAATCACTTTACTTAAGTTTTCCATAAACCTCACAAGTATTTTGCAAGATAGGTTTGCTGACTCCTTTTCCAGGTGATGAAACTAAGCTGAAACTAAGTTGTGAAGTGTCTTGATTCAAGCTGTTCAACTAACTAGATACTAGTTTAAGTAATATTTGAACCTGGTCAACCCAGTTCTAAAGCATATGATCAGTCCACTGCAACACTTTGCCTCTCACATTCCTTGTATCCAATTCTAAGACCTGAACACATTACTCTTGGTAGGATACAGAATATGGCTCACAAGTTTGAAATGTACTACCACAGTTTCTTAAGGCCAGCATGGAAAATCATGAAAATATAAATCACTGATATAAATGTCATTCAAATCACATTTACAGCAGCATATTTCTTTTTGAAGACCTGATATGTTACCCATGTTTTAAGGTAACAGCATATGTAGTCTTTAATATGTATATATATATATATCACAATGAGAAGTTGGGCATATTGATGTCTTCCACTGTTATCACTCAAGTTCAGACTTAATTATGTTTTATTAATGGAATATTCCCTTTTTACTGCACCAGATTTAAAGCAAGGTATTTCACCCTCATTCCTTTTTCAGAGATGGCAATGTTTAAGTCTGATATTTGGGCTTTAAGTCATGTTTTCTAGCCAAAATTCCTTTGGAGAGCAGAATGCAATATTCAGAATTTTCAGGCATGCTGTTGTTGGACAGATCCCACAGCAATGAACCTGAAAGATTGGCAGGATGAAAAAGTAAGAGTTCAGAAAAGACAAAGCCAAGATGCCAAGATAGAAGGAAAGGAGAGAAGAAAGTGGTGGAGCCAGGGCGGAGGCGGAGGGGGAGAGAGAGAGAGAGATTTGTATTTATCTTACTACCTTGTGACAGCCATGTGGAATGACATAATCCTGTTTTGTAGGACTATTTTGTTAAAATAATAAGAATATTATGTTTGTCTTCTTTAAAACATTTCATAACAGTGCATCAAAAAAAAAAAAAAAGATACGGAGACCCTCCTGTTTCATTTCCTGCCTTCATAGAATGTTGTGTTACTAAAATATTTTTATTACAGCAGAACCTGAAGCAATATAAAATGTTTGCTTGAGGATTTATTTGAGTCCCTTTAAGCTGAACTTCTGTAATGAAATCTATTTACAGACATTCCACAGTGCCCTATGGTTACTAGCTTATGCAAATGAAATGTGACCCTGGGAATAAACCTCTTGCCCCCTCATCATCCTCCCTGGCTTCAAAGGTCTCTAGGCAATCACTTTTTTGAGTTAAGAGATTTTTTAAGCCGAATTGAAATAGAAAGAGAGGGAACATAACTTGATGCCCAATATTCATACAACCCAACCATTTACTATCTACTATTTTCCCATAAATATTTAGACACTAATTTATAAATCCATTTGGGATAAATGTGTTAGTGTGTAATGATTTTTTTCAGCCTCTTCTTTTACTTTGAATCCTAGAAACTAGAGACCAATATCAATCAATAGCCATTTACTCTAACTTCATTTCTTACTTCTTAAATTAAGGGTCACTAGATTGGGACAGAATTGGTTTAGTGATAATAAAATCTTCGCTGCTGATTATGTTATTACTGAAAATATATTTGTGCTGAGCATGGAAATAATTCCATGAGCACAAAAACTAGATGTAAGTTTAGTACAGTATTTGAATATATTAGTATCAGGATTGGAATATATAGGTATTTATAAGCAATTAAGAAAAAATTGATCCAATTTTTAGAGAAGGGTACTGAAACTGGATAATTGATTCTATTTTCAGATGTATTAGAGGGAAAACGTCTAAAATTTTTAAGTGACAATTACCATAACAGTTTGTGTTATGTGATTTTATGGGATTCTTTCCTACTGAACAATACCTTGAAAAAAAAGTTATTTTTTGTAGGACAAAGTGTTTGAAGTCCAGATGGCCAGTGGATTCAAACTGGTTCTTGGAGGCCCCAGGGACCACAAGGTCAAAGTGTCACCTCAAATTATTGCCAAAATTTAGAAATAATACTGGATAACTCTGGGACTTGTAGGCCAAAAGGTCTCCTCTGCAATGTTCTAAGGATGGCAAACCACAGATAACCAACTTTTTAACTTGGACAAGCAGCATGACAAAGTTAGAGTGCAAGAAAGCATTGGAAATTCCCTGTAAATATATGTATATATTTCATTCCCTATTTGTCTGCTGAATCTTTAACCATTTTAATGAAATATATAGAGTTTTTATTCAAAGTAAAGTGAATTTTCCCATTTAAACTCTGATGTCTGTTACTTATGTTCTACTTTATGTGAAAATTATCAAATTTATGTCATGGCATTTTATTTTAGGTAGTTTATATTGAATAGTCAGTGTTTTGTATAGCTTACTTAGGCCTTGCAGTGCATAAGACTCTGCAAAGCTCTTGCCTTTAAAGAGGTCTAGGACCTCAAGAGCACAGCTACTTGCCTGAAAAAAATCTGAATAGGCTTCAGAATGAGGCTAACAGTCCTGAATTCTTGGCTAGCAACAAATGACTGAAAGGCAGGAAACTAATAAATAATGTCCCCAAAATAGATGCCAGAAGTAAGTGCCAAAACTCAGAGGATCACAGTGAATAATGACTCAAAATGTTTGTTGTACTCATGAATACGATTGATTTAGAAGAAATATGCGTGGGACCAGAAAAAAGAACAATGCAACACAACTAGCAGTCAGTAATTAAGGAGAAACTTTTAACATAGCAAGCCAAAATAATAGCTAAAATCCACTAAAAACTTTAATACTAGAGAAAGTAAGAGTCCAGTAGAAAAGAAAAAAATCAAAGCACCCCAACCTGTGGAAAGTAGAAAATTCAGCAGAAAACATGCAATAATTAAAGAAAACATTCCTAAACAAATACATGTATGTATAACACCAACTCAGCATTCATACAAGCCAAAGATTTATTTGTGGAAGCATTTCCCCAGATACTTACCTACCAAGTTTTTAAACTTCAAGAACTAAGAAAGTTAGAATATAACCTCAAATACGGAGGCAGGTCCTAATACCAAAAAAGGAGACAGAAGGATGCTCAAAGGTAAAGAGCTACTCTTACAAGTGCAGCAAAGAGAGTAGAGAGCAGAACCCAAAAAAAAGGCAATATCCTTTAGAAAGACAACAGAAAGTCCAAGTTCAAGTTCCATGACACGGGCATGGTCTCTAGCTTTTTTAAGGTCCTGGCCACTATCACAGAAGACACATCTCATTTTTCATAGTTTCAGAAACTCCTACTCTGAACCACACTCCAAGTCAAGTAGCAAAACAGGATCCTTAGCGGCAAAGCCCTGGGTTATGCCAGCCTTACCAGTTCTGCATACTGCTCATCACCACACATCATTCAGTAAATAATAACCCAAGATATTTTTCCTCAGTGGGTTAAACATCTCAAAGAACAAAGCAGAGGAAAAGCTCTAAAGTTCAGAAAAATGTATTATCAATGCAGATAATCTGCTAGAAAATAATGGCAGTAATAAGAGGAGTGTATTTAAGAAAAGGGCTTAACTCTTTTGACCAAACCGTGTATGGAGAGGGCAGTGCGCTTGTGACCCAGGCATTTCAGCCCATGCCCTTTCAGCAAGCCAAGAGCATTCCGATACTGTTAGGTCATGGGCTATTGCCCTCAAGGGCCACAGGAACTCAATGCTTCCTTCTCTACCAATAGAAAGATGCAAAACAGAGTTGACTTCTCTACCAATAGAAAGATGCAAAACAGAGTTGACTTCTCTACCAATAGAAAGATGCAAAACAGAGTTGACTTCTGGGTAGTTGAATCACAGCTAGTTTGGGTTTGTTCTAGATGCAAATATATAATAGGAAGCACCTGAGGTCCTGGGATTTTTATATAAAAAACAGCTTGTGTTTTTTGACTACCCTAGTGAAAGATGCCCGTTCCTTTTAAGTAGAATGGTTACTAAAGAGATGGTAGATCAATTTCATAGCAAGACCATGACCATGGTGGCTCCAGCCAGAGTTTCTCGAACAATGAATCCCTAAGTGAAGGGGAAGCAGAGATCCTACTGGGTTAAGCATTTTCTTTTGGGGAACAAACCTGTTTTAAACATTAACATTAGGAGTTCCCACTGTGGCTCAATGATAACAAACCCGACTGATACCCATGAGGATGCTGGTTGGATAGATCCCTGGCCTTGGTTAGTGGGTTAAGGATCCGTCCTTGCCCTGAGCTGTGGTGTAGGTTTGCAGACGCGGCTCGAATCCCGTGTTGCTGTGGCTTTGGAGTAGGCCAGCAACTCCAGCTCTGACTGGACCCCTGGCCTGGGAACCTCTTTATGCTGAGCCCGCAGCCCTAAAAAGACAAAATAATAATAATAATAATAATAATAATAATAATAATAACTTTTTAAAAATTATATACATATATATTTTTTTTAAGTGAACCTGTACGTCTCACTAGGAAGAGGTGACACTCAGGACTTACAGGGAAGGCACAGGACCCGCGGAGCACTAAGCAGCAAAGACTGCAGGATTCCCAACATCTTCCGAAGGGATTTCAATCTTGGCTTTATGATCTGAGGCCTGAGTTGCTACAGACCCTGACCCGCCGGCAGCCTGGTACCCACCGGACGCTTATAGTTAATAAGGCTGCTACCAAAGGGCCAGAAGGCACCAGTAATGCGCAAGCGCGCGCTCTGGCGCCCTAGCGCGATCATTAGCGCCATGCGCAGGCGCAGCAGGGGTCAAAGCCGCGCTTTAGAAAATGTTTACTTTTTTTTTTTTTTTGGTCTGTCTTTTGAGGGCTGCACTCGCGGCTTGTGGAAGTTTCCAGACGAGGAGTGGAATCGGAGATGTAAGTGCTGGCCTTCGTTACAGCCAGAGCAACACAGGATCTCCTGTGGCGGCGCAGTGGAAACGTATCCCACCAGGAACCATGAGCTTGAGGGTTCGATCCCTGGCCTCGCTCAGTGGGTTAAGGATCCGGCGTTGCTGTGAGCTGTGGTGTAGGTCGAGGTCGAAGATGCAGCTCAGATCCTGCGTTGCTGTGGCTGTGGCATAGGCCAGCAGCTATAGCTCCAACTTGACCCCTAGCCTGGGAACCTCCATATGCCACCAGTGCAGCCCTAAAAAGACAAAAACAAAAACAAAACAAAAACCAAAAAACCCACTACAACTCCAGGATCCTTAACCCACTGAGCGAGGCTAAGGATCCAGCCACATCCTCATGGGTACTAGTCGGTTCCTTACCATTGAGCCACAATGGGAACTCTGAAAATGTTCACTGTTAATATTAAGACATTGTGCTGTACTTCAAAGTTTTTGTGAAAAGAAAAATTTGCATGTACTTTTTTTTTTCTTTTTTTTGCCATTTCTTGGGCCGCTCCCACTGCATATGAAGGTTCCCAGGCTAGGGGTCGAATCAGAGCTGTAGCCGCCGGCCTACGCCAGAGCCAGAGCCACAGCAACGGGGGATCCCAGCTGCGTCTGCAACCTACACCACAGCTCACGGCAACGCCGGATCCCCAACCCACTGAGCAAGGCCAGGGATCGAACCTTCAACCTCATGGTTCCTAGTCGGATTCGTTAACCACTGAGCCATGACAGGAACTCCTGCATGTACTTTTATATACATGTATTTTTATTTCGTTATTAAAATTATTTGTTTTAGCCAGCATAGAATTAATCATGCTGCAGTAACAAATGATCTAAAGTCTTGTGGATTTAACAATAAAAGTTTATTTCTTACTCACATTTATGCTCATCACAAGTAAACTGTGGCTCTGCTCAATGTCCTCTTTATTTCGGAAGTCAGAATAAGCAACTTTTATGTGGAGTGTGCTGGTCTTGTAGCAGAGAGGAAAGAAAGATGAGAATGTGGCAGTGGTTCTCAAAATATCACTATGAAAGTGGTATGTGTCCTTTGTGCCCTTGCTTCACGGTAACTTATTTCATTGGTCAGTTACTTACGCAAATCAACATAGTCAAACCTCTAGTAAAAAGGGGCCACATAAGGAAGGATCTGTAGAGAGAAGTCCCAAATATTTTGACAATCATATCTACCACAAATTTCTTCTTTGTCTACTAGTTGATAATCGGTATTTAAACAGGAACACAATAAAAGAAAAAAACTGTTTGAATTTTGTAGACTCCGTAATAACAAATGTAAAGACTAGAAGTCTGCAGTTAAGATGCTTTTCAAGTCAAAGCTTCTTTAATTTTACAGTAACATCATAGCATCTAATTTTTACATTAATAATTTGAAGCTGTGCTTATTAAATGTATTTAATTCTTTAAGAAAAATATCATCAATGTCATGGCTATTATTCATGTCGTTATTAATACATTTAATATAGTAAATGAAAATTGTGGTTTAGTAAATAATTTTTATCCTGAAAAAAAAATAGGATCTCCACTACTATTTATGCTTAGATTTTACTAATGATTATGTTTTTATCCTTATTTCTCCCTACTCATTTGACTTTTTTGTACTAAAATGTATTACAAGAGCAAAGGTTATATATGTATGCATGTGTGTGTGTATATATATAGAGAGAGAAGATATCACTTAATTTATACACAGCCTCCAGGGAAGACTATCTGAAATGTTCCAACAGATCCTGAAGAAAGAAACGTCAAGATTTTATTTGTATAGCACAGTGCTTCTCCATAATGTGATTAGAAAGTCACCATATTAGAGCCCACTCAGCAAAAAAAGACAATTTCTCAAAGACCCATCTGTAATAAAAATGTATCATGCTTATACATGTCTAAATAACACATTGGGAGTTACTTTGGATGTCCTAAAAACATCTGAGTACATGATGATTAAATATTAAAACTATATGTTGCACATTTGGGGTTATGCGAAATATACACAATTATAAATAAGTTTAACATAAAGTAATTTATATAGAAAAGGAGAAATATAGAAAGGAAACCAATCACAATTCAAGAAACATGATTTACTTAAAGCAGGTCTCCTCAAAAACAAAGAACATTAACCACATTACATTAAAAAAGCCCAAAATATTTTAAGTATATTCTATTTATCTTTGTAGATCCATGCTAATGGTAATGATCATCCTCAAAGCAATTATTTTTCATTAATTACATGTTGATACAGATATATTATAGTTAATCTACAAAAATTCACTACTTCTAAATAACAAAGCCCGTTTTAAGAATTTAATAAAATAATATCTGCAGTCCTCCTTTCCATAAATTTCAAAATCTCAATCAATCAAAAAAGACCTTCAAAGGTCAGGGTTTCTCAATGCCCAAACCATAGGATTAGCTCAGGATTTAACACCAGGCTCAGTGAAATGCAAGTTACATAGATCTTTCTTTGGGCATAACCAAAAGGCATTTGTTAATGTTGATACGAGAACAACAAGTGGGAATAAAACGACCCATACCCTTCTCTAACGAACCAAAGTGAGGTGAGAGAATTATGTGTGATCTAATAGTACGCATTCTGTGACATCACTATCATTATTATCCAATAATTATTGTGCATTGTCATGTGCTAGATAGAGGTGGTAGGTGCTGATGATACAGTGAGAAGCAGAGGAGGAAAAATTAAGGGGAAACTTCCCAAAGAAATTTGAATTTCAGAGAATGAATCTGAAAGAACGGATATGATTTTGCCAGATGAACAATGGGGGCTAGCAAGAGAGAATGGATGTGGAAAAAGAGAGAGAAGGCATTCCATCCAGAAGGGATCTAAGAGGCAGGCATAGAAGCGCAAAGCAACAGAGCGAATTCCAGAAACTGCAATTAGTGCAACAGAGATAGATGCATATTGCTAGGACACAGGTTGTGGGAGATGGAGTTGTCCAAGAGCATGGGCAGGGACCAATTCATGGAGGTCCCTTATGTGCCTTGCTAAGGTCTTTAGATTATCCTGTGAGCAACATTACATCAATGAAGGGTCTTAATTTAAAAATTTACACATTAAATTCATATTTTGGAAAGACAACTTTGGCCAGGGTATGGAGGATGCACTGGAGGAGACTGGGCTGCGGGTAAACTATCAGGAGACTGTTTTGAAATCCAGGGGAGAAAGATTCTCTTAAAAGATTCCAACAATGTCAGGAGTAGTGAATATAAAGAAGAGAGAGCCTGAAACAATACATAGAGGTAGAATGGACAGAGTCCAGCTACTTATTGGATATGGAGGTTTGGCAGAAAAGTCAAGCCTGACTAGGAGGGACACAAGTCTAGGAGGATAGGGAGAAATCCAATGAATTTTGTTTGGAATCTGTCATTCATGAGGGGCCTATATCCATCCTAGAACCTACTGGAAAGAAGATACCATTTTTCAGGATTCAAAATTTCTCAGTATAAAACATTTTTTTTCCTCCAGCAGATATTTTGAAAGGAATTATCTTCTTACAAGATGCCTTCTTACTTTGAATAAAAATGCCTATGTATTATAGTTCTCAGCATATAAGTCTTTCACTTTCTTAGTCAGGTTTATTCCTAGGTTCTTAATTTTTGTGGGTGTGATTTTAAAAGGTATTGTATTTTTATATTCCTTTTCCAATATTTCATTGTTAGTATATAGAAATGCAACTGATTTCTGAAAGTTAATTATGTATACTGCTACTTTGCTGAATTCATTGATCAGTTCGAGCAGTTTTTGTGTGGAGTCTTTAGGGTTTTCTATACATAGTATCATGTCATCTGCATAAGTGACAATTTTACCTCTTTTATTCCAATTTGGATAACTTTTATTTCTTTTGTTTGTCTTTTTGCAGTGTCTAGGACTTCCAATACTCTGTTGAATAAAAGTGGTAAGAGTGGGCATCCTTGTCTTGTTTCAGATTTTAGCAGGAAGTCTTTCAGCTTTTCTCCATTGAGTATTCTATTGGTTGTGGGTTTGTCAAAAATGTTTCTGATTATATTAAGGTATATTCCCTCTATACCCACTTTGGTAAGAGTTTTTATCATGAATGGGTGTTGGATTTTGTCAAATGCTTTTTCTGTATCTATTGAGACTTTCATGTGGTTTTTGATTTTCTTTTGTTGATGTGGTGTATGACGTTGATGGATTTGTGTATGCTGAACCATCCTTGTGAACTTGGGTTGAATCCCACTTGGTTGTGATGTAGTATCTTTTTTATGTGTTGTTTGATTCGGTTGGCTAAAATTTTGTGGAGAATTTTCACATCTATATTCATCAAAGATACTGGCCTATAATTTTCTTAATTGGTAGTACCTTTCTCTGGTTTTGGTATTAGGGTGACGGTGACTTTGGGGGTGTTCCTTCTTCTTCAACCTTTTGGAAAAGTTTAAGAAGGATGAATATAAGTTCTTCTTTGTATGTTTGGTAGAATTCACCTGTGAAGCCATCTGGTGCTGACTTTTGTTTGTAGGGAGTGTTTTTACTACATATTCACTTTCATTTCTAGTGATTGGTCTTTTCAATGAATCTATTTCTTCTTTTTTTTTTTTTTTTTTTTTTGCTTTTTAGGGTTCCACTTATGGCATATGGAAGTTCCCAGGCTAGGGGTTGAATCAGAGCTATGGCTGCTGGCCTACACCACAGCCACAGTCACACAGGATCTGAGATGCATCTGTGACCTACACCACAGCTCAGAGCAACACCAGATCCCCAACCCACTGAGCAAGGCCATGAATGGAACCCACATCCTCATGGATACTAGTCGGATTCATTTCCATTGTCCCACACAGGAACTTCTGATCTATTTCTTCTTGATTCAGTTTTGTCAGGCTGTGTGTCTCTAGAAAGTTGTCCATTTCTTCTAGGTTGTCAAATTTGTTGGCACATAATTGTTCATAGTATTCGCTTACTTTTTTTTTTTTTTATTTCTGCAGTATCCATTGAGATTTCTCCTTTTTCATTTCTTACTTTGTTTATTTGGGTTCTTTCTTTCTTCTTCTTGGTGAGTCTGGCCAGAGGTTTGTCAACATTGTTTACCCTTTCAAAGAACCAGCTCTTGGTTTTATTGACTTTTTCTATTGTTTTTTGAATCTCTATTTGATTGATTTCCTCTCTGATCTTTATGATTTCCTTCCTTCTGCTGATGTTAGGTTTTGTTTGTTCTTCTTTTTCTAATTATTTGAGGTGGTAGGTTAAGTTCTGAAATGAGATTTTTCTTCTTTTTTGAGGAAGGCCTGTATCACTATGAACTTCTCTCTAAGAACTGTTTTGCAGCATCCCATAGATTTTGAATGGTTGTGTCTTCAAGGTATTTTTTAAATTCCCTTTTGATTTCCTCATTGACCTGTTGGTTTTTTTAGCAGCATGTTGTTTATTATTTAGTATCCATATAGTCAGTTTTTTCTCATTTATTCCCCCTGCGGTTGATTTCTAGTTTCATGCCATTGTGGTCAGAGAAGATGCTTGAAATAATTTCTATACTCTTAAATGGGTTTAGGTTAGTTTTGTGCCCCATTAGGTGGTCAATCCTTGAGAATGTTCCACGTGCACTTAAAAGAAATGTATATTCTTTTTTTTTTTTTCTGGATGTAATGTTCTGAAAATATCAATTAAGTCTAACTGTTCCATTGTGTTATTTAGTATCTCTGTTGCCTTACTGATTCTCTCTCTAGAGGATCTGTCCATTGATGTGAATGGGGTGTTAAAATCTCCTACTATTATTGTATTCCCATAAATTTCTCCTCATGTCTATTAGTATTTGTTGTATGTATTTGGGTGCTCCTATATTATGGGCATATATATTGATGAGTATAATATCTTCTTCTTGAATTGACCCTTTTATTATTAAATAGTATCCTTCTTTATCTTTCTTTATGGCCTTTGTTTTAAAGTCTATTTTGTCTGACCTGAGTATTGCAACTACTACTTTCCTGTCATTTCCATTCTTGTGAAATATCTTTTTCCATCCCCTCACTTTCAATTTATATGTGTCCTTTGCCCTAAGGTGAGTTTCTTATTGGTAGCATATTGTAGGCTCTTGTTTTTTTCTCCAGTCTACCACTCTGTGTCTTTTAAAAATGTATTTATTTGTTTATTTAGCTCTTTAGGGGCACACTATGGCATACTGAAGTTCCCAGGGTAGAGGTCAAATCAGAGCTGCAACTGCCAGACTATACCATAGCCACAGCAATGCCAAATCCTAGCTACATCTGAGACCTACACCACAGCTGATGCCAATGTTAGATCTTTAACCCACTGAGCAAGGCCAGGGATCAAACCAACATCCTCATGAATACTAGTCATATTCTTTACCCACTGAGCCACAACAGGAACTCCCACTCTTGTTTGGAGCATTTAGTCTATTGATATTTAAGGTAATTATTGATAAATATGTATTTATTTCCATTTTAAGCCTTGTTTTCCAGTTGATTTTATGTTTCTCCTTTGTTCCTTTTTGGGTTGGATGATTTCCTTTTATTTAGTTTTTGTGAATGTATTATTTGGTTTTGATTTGTGGTTGCTGTGTTTTTCAAGGATTCAAAGAAATGGAAAGATATTTCATGCTCCTAGATTGGAAAAATTAATATCATTAAAATGGCCATACTACCCAAAGCAATTTACAGATTTAATGCAATCCCTATCAAATTACTCATGACATTATTCACAGAACTAGAACAAACAATCCAAAAACTTATATGGGACCACAAAAAACCCACAATTGCCAAAGCAATCCTGAGGGGGAAAAAAAGCAGGAGGTATAACTTTCCTAGACTTCAGACATTACAAAAGCTACAGTAATCAAGACAGGGTGGTACTGGTAGAAAAGCAGACATACAGATCAATTGAACAGAATAGAGAACCCAGAAATAAACCCAGATACCTATGGCCAATTAAGCTTTGACTAAGGTGGCAAGAATGTAAAATAGGGAAAAATCTCTTCAGCAAGTGTGCTGGGAAAACTGGACAGCTGCATGTAAATCAATGAAACTAGAACACACCCTCATACCATGCACAAAAATAAACTCAAAATGGTTTAAAGACTAAAACAGAAGACAAGACACCATAAAACCCTAGGAGAGAACATAGGCAAAACATTCTCTGACATCAACCATACAAATGTTTTCTTAGGTCAGTTTCCCAGGGCAATAGAAATAAACCAAAAATAAACCAATGGGACCTATTCAAACTTACAAGCTTTTGCACAGCAAAGGATGCCATTAAAAAAAGGACAACCTATGGAATAAGAGAAAATATTGCAAATGATGCAACTGACAAGGGCCCCAGGGGCTTAATCTCCAAAATATACAAACAACTCATACAACTCAAAGGCAAAAAACCAAAAAACCCATTTGAAAAATGGGCAAAAGACCTAAAAAGACATCGCTCCAAAGAAGATAGACAAACCTCCAACAGGCACATGAAAAAATGCTCAACATGACTGATCATTAGAGAAATGCAAATCAAAACTACAATGAGGTACCACCGCACATCAGTCAGAATGGCTATCATTAATAAGTCTACAAATAACAAATGCTGGAGAGGATGTGGAAAAAAGGAAACCCCCCTTCACTGTTGGTGGGAACGTAAATTGGTACAACGACTATGAAAAACAGTACAGAGGTATCTCAGAAAACTAAATATAGAACTACTATACAATGCAGCAATCCCACTCCTGAGCATATATCCACACAAAATTTTCATTGAAAAAGATATATGCACCCTTACATTCATTTCAGGCAAAACATGGAAACATCCTAAATGTCCACTGACAGATGAATGGATTAAGAAGATGCGGTACACATATATAATGGAATAATACTCAGCCATAAAAAAGAACAAAATAATGCCATTTGCAGCAACATGGATGCAACTAGAGATTCTCATCCTAAGTGAATAAATCAGAAAGAGAAAGACAAACACCATAGGATATCACTTATATGTGGAATCTAAAATATGGCAAAAATGAACCTATCTACAGGATAGAAATAAACACATGGACATAGAGAACAGACTTATGGTTTCCAAGGGGGAGGGAGTGGATGGACTGGAAGTTTGGGGTTAGCAGACGCAAACTACTGCATTTGGAGTGGATAAGCAATGAGGTCCTGCTTTATAGCACTGGGAACTATATCCAATGGAACATGATGGAAGATATTATGAGAAAAAGAATGTATGTATATGTATACCTGGGTCACTTTGCTGTACAGCAGAAATTGACAGAACATCATAAATCAACTATAATAAATTTTTTAAATGCCTATGTAAAGAATTTGTTTGTTCCTTGGGGAAAATTGCCACAAATCTCTAATTCCTTGAGCTATATAGGATTCACAGGCCAAGTCATAACTCTCATGCTTTTAAATGATAAATAATTGTATTTCTCCTTTGATTTGGCATCTGACTTCTCCTTCCTACTGAGAGCATGTGTCTCCTCTATACTTTTGCTTCCCTCCAAGATCAAACTTGCCCATGACCTATGAAGTAACTTGAACTTTTTAAAGACCAGTCGAGAGACAGCAATGATTGGGTGTCCTCAAAATTTTGCCCAGTGGTCTGACATCATAGATATTCCCTGGGCCCATTTCAACATTTGACCAATTATTTTTCCCACTGAGTCATGCTAAAACAAAATACATTATCTCTGTAATTACTATCTTCAACAACCCAAAATTAAGCATATTATTATAACACTGTGGTACAATGAGAAAGAAATGCCATCCTTTAAAAAAAGCTGAGGAGATACTGGTGCTAGGGAAGTTATACCATACAAGCAGAATAAATTTTTAGAGAGGGTTTGTGTGTGTGTGTGTGTGTGTGTGTGTGTGTGTGTGTGTGTAATCGCAGCAAAAGGTTTATCATGCCTCATGAAACAACTAAGCCCTTTTTTATCCCTTTCCTCAAAAAAGTTAAATTAAAACTAAGCATAGTCCTAAATACTGTCATTTAAGGCTGTGTTTAGGTTTTAATTTCTGCTTGTTTAGCAGTGCATTCATTCTTAAATATACAAATCGTCACTAGCAAAAAATATACCATCTCCCTAAAAAGTGAGTATCTTGTTATAACTAGTTAATGTTGCTTTGTAAACCCAAAAACCTTTTAGTAAGTTTACATAAAAACTCTGATAAGGTCTTAAAACATCTATGATGAAGATCACACAATGCAATAATACCCAAGAAGAATTGTCGACAGTAGTTTCTTAACAGCCTGCCAAAGTCCATGACTCTTTTTTAAGATTATGGAAGGCCATTCATTTTGTTTTCATAAACTTAAAGGTGACTTAACTAAATCCCCTAACAGTAGTTAATGGTTCGTAATTACACGATGTGATTTAAAAAAAAAAAAAAAAGAAGAAGAAAGCCTTATTCACTGAAAAGCACTATTATTACTAAAATTGTCTAATTTTATATGACAGTAAAATTAAAAGATGACACAGCAAAGATGGAAAAATACCCCCATGAAGTGGTTAAACAGTATCCAAGTTTTCCCTTCTCTGTGCCAAGTTTTACTTCAGAGAACAAGTTTCAGTTGCATGCGATTTCAAGGAAAACATGAAATTACGTTTTGGAAGCAGATTTCACAGCTAAAGAATTTTATCCACCATCAGTTCTTCTTTATTGATTTATGAAGTACATTTTGCATTATTCTTTGAATCTGCTAGCATTTCCATGATTAAAATTTTGCCTTCAAAGTTGAGCAGTATAGCCTATTTTGGGTAATCCTCATTGTTATACCAATATATCCAATAATATTTTCAACAAGAATAAAAAACAAACCCCTGGCTTTCAAGGATTCCATAGGATTTAGAACATGAACATGATGAGCTTACCTGAGACTGCCTATACCATTTCCTTTGGGGAAAAGAACTCCATTTCTTTTAAACTTGCATAAACACACTGGCTATTCATGAGTTTCCAGTCTTCATCTGTCTTCCTATTTTATATAATTACTACTATTTATTGAGTGCCATGTATGTACTCACCTAATTTTTTTTCACTTGATGTTCCAGAAACCCTATGAGATTGTTCTTATAGTTCTTGTACTAAATATAAAGGATTTAAGGTTCATAGAAATAAAACTGTATCCTCAAAATGCATACACTGAAAGAACAGAAACAAGATGCAAATTTCTCTTCTTTAAGCAGGGTTTCAAATACACATCTGACTCTAAAGCTTAGACTCTACCCTCCACAATGCTGCTTTCCATATATCCTACTCTGTTTAACTGTCCCACCTTAAACTAGGTCACCATACAGCCATCTTATATAACTTCAAACTGACTTACATATTAATTGTAAATCCCCCTTCATTTACAAAAGCTTAGTTGAACAATAATTTGTAAGGTCACCTTACTTCTAAGTCAATACATATAAAACTAAATGCATATCATTTTTACCACCTCCCAAAATACCTTCCTTACTATTACATGCCTTACTACTGTGCATGGCACATAATCCCCATTTACTTCCAAAAGCCAAGAAACAGGATTAAGTCTTCTTTTTTATCTTTTTTGCTATGTCTTGGGTTGCTCCTGCGGCATATGGAGGCTCCCAGGCTAGGGGTCGAATCGGAGCTGTAGCCGCAGGCCTACACCAGAGCCACAGCAATGCGGGATCCGAGCCTCGTCTGCGACCTACACCACAGCTCACGGCAACGCCAGATCCTTAACCCACTAAGCAAGGGCAGGGATCAAACCCGCAACCTCATGGTTCCTAGTTGGATTCGTTAACCTCTGAGCCACGACGGGAACTCCCAGAAAAAGGATTAATTCTTATAACTGCTCCTTTTTCTTCATATCTAACATCACCATGTATTTTCTTCTCTTTTACTAATTATCTTTCAAATCTAGCTTTTCTCCAGCTATATTTCCACTATCTTACTTCTGACTCTGAAATTATAAAACGTCCTAACTGGTTTTTTTACTTACATTGTAATTTATCTCTAATCCATTCTCTACATTGCAATTAGTATGGACTTTCTAAAGGACGCATCTTATCATGTAGTCATCCCAACTTAAAATCCTTAAGTGGAGTTCCCGTTGTGGCGCAGTGGTTAACGAATCCGACTAGGAACCATGAGGTTGCGGGTTCGGTCCCTGCCCTTGCTCAGTGGGTTAACGATCCGGCGTTGCCGTGAGCTGTGGTGTAGGTTGCAGACGCGGCTCGGATCCTGCGTTGCTGTGGCTCTGGCGTAGGCCGGTGGCTACAGCTCCGATTCGACCCCTAGCCTGGGAACCTCCATATGCCGCAGGAGCGGCCCAAGAAATAGCAACAACAACAACAACAAAAAAACAAAAGACAAAAAAAAAAATCCTTAAGTGGTTCCTTAGAACCTTCAAGATAAACTCCAGAGCCTTCTCAGGACTCTTAAGGCCCTTTGTTAACTGTCCCTTGCTTACCTATCCATCTTAATCTCTCACTACACTCCTTGTTACAGACTACATCCCACCCCACTGAATGTTCTATAGTTAGCAAAATATGCTGGCTTATCTCTTGTCTTTATGCCTTGGCATAGACTGCTTTCCTACTTCTTTCTCCTCTCTCCTCACATCCTCCTAATTTCCACATCCTTCAACATATAGTTCTAGCATCCTCTCCTCTGATTATCTCCAGATTAAACTCTTGCTTGGCACTGCACTAGACCCAAAGCATTCAAGGGATATGTTGTCATTATTGAGCTGAATTTTGAGGTCCCTTGAATTCTGCCCATTTCTGATCTCCTAAGTATCATCTCCTTGGGGCAGGGGTGGTGGAGGGAAGGTCTACCTCTCCTCTTTCAAGATGTGTCCATGTACTTCTCTGCATTCCCTGTGCCTACAGTGTCTCCTAGTTGAAATTAAACCCTTAAAAAAAAAAAAAAAAAAAAAAACCTCCTGATCATTTGCCAACTCCCATTCACTTTAGGTTAGAGATTTTCCCTTGGACCCGCATAACATCTAGTGCCTAACCACATGATAGTGTCATGTTCCAGTTTCATGTCTCATTGACTAGGTCATAAGCAATTTGAGGTAAAGCTTTCATTTTTTAATTCCAATATTCAGAACTGGATCTGGCACGTAGTAAGTACACAATAGATTTTTACTTTTAATAATAATGGGAAATTTATCTATTGAACAGGAAAAAATGAAAGAGGACCATGATAGTGCTGAAGAAAGGCAATATATAAGGTGTAATTTATTTATGATTTTTATAATACACCCTTGAAAATCTCTGAAAACTATAGATACCCCACATGATGAAGTTATAAACTTCCTTTCTTTTTAAACCTATATTAAGCAGTCTTGAATTATAATATCTATTCAAATGATAAAGTCAGAATTTCAAACATGAGGAAAACATAGAACCTAGTTTAGTGATTTTTCAGTCCATTATTTAGCGTTAGATGAAAATCATACTCAGATCCCCAGAACATAATTTACTCCATAGCTGTTATCCAAGAGTTGAGGGAATGGGAGATGCTAGGGAATAAAGGGCCTTGGGTCTTCTCTATGCTCCTCTCCCTGGGTCTGGATATGCTAAGGCTCTGAATGACACAGCTGTACAGATTCTAACCTAGCCCAAAATCTCATATGGCAAAAAAAAGTTAAAGACTTGAGAAAATTGTGCTCTTCCCAAGAGCACCAAATGATGAAAGACTAGACCTGAGTCTCCTGGCTCCTAGGCTGACGTTCCAAGCCTTGTTTCATGCTGCTTCTAGTGAGAAAATGGCTTAGCCCTGAGAGTACCAGAAAAATGTTCCCATTGCCCAGGTAAAACTATTCAAAGGGACAATAATAGTCCTAGGAAATATGGACACCAAAGAGGTGTTAGAATGTATTACAGTGAAAATAAAATTGTTTTACAAAGCGCATTGCCTATGATGCTTGATGCTATTTGACCAGATGCTTTAAACTGTAGGCTGCCAAGCACCCTAAATCTTTCCTTATATCAAATGTTCATCACAGCGTCTTATGGAATTTTCTCCCATAACAGAGTCAATGAAAAATAATAATAATAATGTGATAGAATCCCATGAATGTATCTTCTCCCTGAATCAACAGCATTTTGGAAACAAGCACCAGACAACAATTGGCGTCATCCTCATTAAAACTGGCCATAAACTGTCTTGGTTCTTATTATATAGGGTGGACCATGTGCCTCTGAAATTTATATATTGAAGTCTTAACCCCTAGTACCTCAGAATATGGGCTTATGTGGAAATAGGGTTACTGCAGTTGTAATTAGTTAAAATGAGATTATACCAAAGTACAGTGGACCTACAGCAATATCAGCAGTGTCTTTATAAAAAGGAAAAGTCTGGACACACACACATAGGGAAAATACTACATAAAAACTGGAGCTCTGCTTCCACAAGCCAATGAATTAACAGAGGCTAGAAGAGATTTCTGGGAAAGATGCTTCCCTAGGGCACCCAGAGGGTGCACACCTCTACTGACACTTCAATCTCAGACTTCATGCCTCCAGAACTGGGGAAATACATTTCTGTTGTTTAAGGCACCCAGTCTGTGACACTTTGTTGCAAATTAATGCAATTCTAGGTCTTCAATCACTCCCAAGGGGTATTTTTCTCTATCATACAGTTGTGTAACATACCTGCCAAAAAATTCGATCTCTTAAGTTTTGCCAGTTACTAGAACTTCATACAGGAAAAAAAAAAAAAGTAAATAGCATTACAAACAATTAGATAATATCTGTAGGCAGAGAATGAATTAAATACAAAATCATAAACATATATACAATTCAAGGTGCTACAAAATCAATTATATCTAGTGCTCAGTCACACCATTCTATGATAATGAAGATTAAACTTCATATAACTGAACACGGAACTTTCTGACCATCATATATTTCTTTTATTCTGTTTATTATTGTCAAGTTACCACATTTAAAAACTTTATTTCCACCTATAGACTATTTTAAAGTATAGATGTATTCCAACATTAGATTTCCTTTATCTCTTCTCCCTAGTTGATGCGATCCTCTGGCTTCTCTTCTTACGTACAATTTCCTACAAGAAGTTTGGCCCCTAAAATAAGCCTTGCAGAAAGTTAGTGACACAGATATGTTAAATATTTTTAAAGGCTTGTTTTACTTTAAGCAGTGATTTCAAAGGTAAACATTTGGTCTAACTCCCACATTTAGCTGTCTGTTAATAGGCTGCTATCAAACCAAATGTCAAAACATAAACTTCACATTTTATGATTTAACATGTCATAAAACCATACAGCTGGATGTTATCAATGTGAAATCGGTTCTCTAAAAACTATTAAATATATCCAATGATTTCTACCTTCTTTCAAAGTTAGTAAACACTACTTATTTTATAAACCTTCTGTATACTCTAGAGAAGATATTTGTATTTTAACCAGGCAAAGAAGTAACTCCTTCATAAACAGAAAAAAAAATTTGTGTTCATTTTTCTTTCTTGTACAAATATATGAACCAGGAAAGAAGACTATTTCCCTTCTGTTTGCAAATATCATTTGAAAATTGGCCCTTTGCATTTTTTCAAGAGATATGTCTCTTTTCTTTCAAGTTTTGAGTTCCACCTTATGTTATAAATATGTCAGTGATGCTGCCTTCATACAAAAGATGAAGAGGACTGTGGTTCAGGTAAGAAGCATGAAATTATATTAACATAGACTCTCAGCTAGATCATTCAGTTTTTCCGAGTAATTGCCTAGAAGGTTATTAATGTAATTCTGTGGTAAGGACCAACCATTTGGCAAAGAAAATGCAGAATCTCACCTTCAAATTCACATTGCTGGGCTGATTATATGAAGGGAAAATGTGAATTCTAGTCACTATTTTTATTTGAAGGAACGAATAATACTCTGTTCTTAGAAAAAGCTGAGACATGGCTGCTCCATATCTAACAATATACGAGAAGAGAAGTTTAACATCTAATCATGCTATCTTTTTTCCTATGTGGATTCCTACACATGATGAGCATGCTTAAAAGCACATATCAACATCCTGTTTTAGAGGATTTGGAAAGTAATACTTTCTATTAGTGACACCACCATTTTGTGCTTGTGAATTTTGAACAAATGAAAAAAAAATAATTAATCTAGGATAATCTGCCTCTACTTCCTATGGTCGAGATTTAGATCTAATAAGATTTTGCCATTTTTAATATCTATTATCTTCACCCTGAAGTCATTACAAAATACATCTCTAGAATCAGATGAAAATTTATAAGTATTTCCACTGTGGATTGCACCAAAGAGTTAAAACACCTCAACACATTATACATATATTCATACATAGGGCCAAAGGGATACCATTCTCATTTTTCATCATCAAGGCATTTATAAGACTTCTATCTTCTTTTGCTTTTGTGACCTCTAGTCAGAAAGGCCAAAGTAAATAAAGGTCAAGATAGATGTCAAATCAAGCAATTACTAAACAGGGAACTTGGCTGTGACCCTCAGATTAGAAATGCTGACCTGTCACAGCAACAGGGGAAAACCTTCCAGCAACTCCTTCTCTCATTTTATGAAATACAATCTAGGTTTCAGCCTAGACTGGAAAAAAAATTGATATCCTTCATTTGTGTTTTAATTTTTTCCACCCTTCATATTGGGGTTGTCTTCCCATTTTCTCCTTGGCTATAGGGTCTGCATTGTAGACACTTGAGAGAAAAAAATTCATGGGAATCAGGAGCAGGGAGAGACAACATACCTACCATGAAAAATAAGAATGATCCAACATGACACAGAGTATTATAATAGCACTTTTATTCATGTAACTACACTTGGAAATACATGAAATTTAGATAATGTGCATAATAGCAGTGATCTCCATCAATAATATTCATATTATGGAGTTCCCGTCGTGGCGCAGTGGTTAACGAATCCAACTAGGAACCATGAGGTTTCGGGTTCGATCCCTGCCCTTGCTCAATGGGTTAAGGATCCAGCGTTGCCGTGAGCTGTGGTGTAGGTTGCAGACACGGCTCGGATCCTGCGTTGCTGTGGCTCTGGTGTAGGCCGGTGGCTACAGCTCCGATTCGACCCCTAGCCTGGGAACCTCCATATGCCGCGAGCGGCCCAAGAAATAGCAAAAAGACCAAAAAAAAATAAATAAATAAAAATAAATAATAATATTAATATTTTTTTCTTCAGGCAGGTCACTTGTAGTGACAGCCTTTTGATAATATTCTTTGAAAAGTGACTAAAATTTGCAAATCCATTTGTATACCTGGACCTGGATTTCTATAATCTCTAGAATCTAACTCTTTCCTCTTGGGTTTCAAAAATATGCAACTCTTTCCTCCAGAGGCTATATTGAAAAATATTATCTTTATTACCCTTACTAACATTACAACCCACACTTACTCCTAAATTCTTAAACTCCTTAAATTTCCCATCCTTCGAAAGACTTATTATATTAGTCTTTTCATGGTAAAAAAAAAAAAAGAAGAAATATTAACCTATGAATTTTGAGTTGAGGTAGGAAAAAGAAAAGAAGGCTAAGTCACAATAGTTGAATAATGGAATCTTACAAAAAAGACTTCTTCCTTTTCCTAGTCCCACTTGACCTGCCACAATTCACAAGGGAATATTAGCAATTAAATTTTTAAAATCTCATTCATGTTTCCTGGTAAATTATTAAATTCAGTTTCATTAGTGGATTTTGACTGTCGAGTATAATTATTTCAATAAAGTTCATTAAGTCAAATAATAATTTGAAAATCTGACTTTGAAATAAACTGCCAGAAAAATACCTGGGTCAAAGAGTAATTAAAGAACAAATAAACAAACCAAAGTAATAACATAACTATCATCTTATTATTGGAGTACAGGCCTTGAACTCCACTGAGGAAGAATTATCCAGAAAAAAAAAAATGAAGAAGAAGAAAATGAAAACTATTGAAAATGAAAGTCCTAATTTTCAAAGATTTCTTTTTTTTTTTTTTTTTTTTACCACAACCACAGCATGCAGAGATTTCTGGACCAGGGATTGAACCATACCAGGGATTGAACATGGGATCCTTAACCTACTGAGCCACCAGAACTCCTTGAAGATTCTTACATTAACAAACTTCAAATGTTGACCCTGAAGGAAGAATGTAAATGTATCATTTTAAAATAATTTTCATTTCAGACTCCACTCAAATCTAAGTCTTCACTGAAAAATAATACAATAATTTTCTTGGCTGCACACCATACAGAAAAATGAAATATAAAGAAAAGTTCCCATATCTAGATGACAGCCAATGTAAACTTTGTGTAAACCACACCTTTTAAGTCTAATTATTTTCTGCCCCTATATTCACTGTTTTTACTTTGTTCAAGGATCCTAATGAGAGAGCCTAGTGGAAAGTTCAACCTATTGTTACTGTTACTATAACTGGTTATTCTAGCATAAGTGCTTTAATTAGTCCATTTAGGAAGCATTATACTCTGCAAGGATTCCTTCGCAGATTACATTAATTTCAGAATATTATTTCTTCCAAAAGCATCAACACACAAGAACGTCAGCAGGGGCAGGAATGAACTAGAAAATCCACATTATTTCTTTGAAAAAAAAAAAAAACCTTTACCTCTACTGCATGCATTTTTATTTACAAAATTCCCAGAACTGAGGCGAAATAAAAGAACTCAGCTGACAACCACTTTGAATTACTACATCTTATTTCTTCATTGTGTCTGCGGTTAGCAAAACTGTGAATGAATAAGACTGAAGATACAACCTGTGATGGCTTGACATGTTTTCTGTTTCCTCATGTGTGGCCAGATTTAAAAAAAAAGAAGAGAGAAAGAAAGAAAGAGAGAGACAGACAGACAGACAGACAGAGACAGACAGAAAGAAAGAAAGAAAAGAAAGAGATTGTATACTGAAAAATAATTGTCTAGGAGTGAGAACCTGGCATTTAGATAGGAGTGGATTCCCTCTAAATTCTACCCCAGTGTCTCCAAGATATGAATCACAGAAAACGGGCAACTCCCTGTGGCCAGCATTCCTTCTACCCACCTTCAATAATGCCAATTAGCCTAGGTGGGGCCGTTATGGGGGTAATCTTACATACTGGATCATCTTAGTAATAACTTTTCCCTTTGGACAGGGGTCTTAGGGCTTCAGTCAAACTAAAAATAAAATTGGTTTAAGGAAAGAAGAAAGTTAGATGTTAAAGTTGGAAAAAAGTTAGACATTAAATTTAGAAAAAAAATTAAACTTTAATCAGTGTTTATTTTTAAGTTTTCTTTATCGATTTTGAAAACTTTGAAATAACTCAAGAAAGCATAACCTTCCCTGGAATTATCACTAAGCAACAGAGGATGGTCAAAAGTTTGTTAATATGTTTGTTTTAAATCCTAGACTTTTTAGAATATGTTTGTTTTAAACCCCAGGCTTTTAAGTGCTTCTCAAGGACTTAGATTTAAATGGTGACTCCAAGATGCAAAATTAATTTAGAAGACTGAATTTCTTCATAATGAATCATTTTAGTATTGTCCTAAAGAAATGTATGTGTTAAATAGCACTTACTATAATTTTTACAGTTATTTTTCCCAAAATATAAAAGCACTACACAAATCAATGTCTTAAACTTTACCAAAATATTATAACAATCATATATACAATGAAATATTTATTCAGTCATGAGAAAGAAGAAAATCCTGCCATTTGTAACAACATGGGTAGAACCTGAGGGCATTATGTTAGGAGAAATAAACTAGACAAAGACAAATACTGCATGGTATCACTTATATGCAAAATAAAAAAAAGAAAAGAAAAACCTAACTCATAGAAACAGTAGAAAAGAGGTTGCCAGGGGCTGAGGGAATAGGGAAAACAGGGAGAGTTTGGTAAAAGGGTACAAACTTTCAACTATAAGATGAATAAGGTCTGAGGATCTAATATGTAATATGATGTCCATGGTTGATAACAATGTGTTGTATAATTGAAAATTTCCAAGAGAGTAGAACTTAAATATTCTCACCAAAAATGAATGAATGAATGAATAAGTGAAGTAATGTGTGTGTTAATTAACTAGATGTGAGGAATATTTTCATAATGCATATGTGTGTGTATATATATATATATATACACACACAAAATTATCATGAGATATATATTAAATATCTTATAATTCTATTTGTCAATTTTATCCCATAAAGCTGCAAAAAAATACTAATAATAAATATACAGTAAAAACATATGCATGTAATAACCTAGGACAATTTCTGAGGTAAATTCTTTTATCCTCTAACAACCTTATAAAGTAGGAAAAGTTAGTACTTTTTCCATTGTAAATATGAGGAAATTGAGATTCAGAATACTTATGTCTATGGTCTCAAGTCAATTTTTGGAAGAGTAGGTTAGAGTCCAGCCTTTCTAGATTCCAACATACCACTTCATATTCATCCTGTCAATATGTAATTCAGCCCCCAAAGTTTTATATAATCTGTCTATTCTTCAGGAATTCAGAGAAAGCACAAATATACTGGTTAAGGCTTTAAGAGCACAAGTCCTTTGAGCAGAGCTTTAAATGTGGACAGGTTAGGCTAGGTAGAGGGATAGAAGAAAAGCATGCCAGGAGACAAAAAATAACAGCCAGTCAAAGCAGTAACAATAGCATTTATTAAGCATATATTATCAGATACTGTATGGAGCACTTAACCTACATCATGTTAGTTACTCTTCAATATACACATGAGTGAAGTACTTCCTGTTAGGAAACTGAGGCTTAAGAAGCTAGGGAAAGGCAAGAAGCAGTAGCTGGATTCCCACCCTGGTCTGTTTGGATACCTAAAGCCAACAGTTAGCCTTTATTCTCTACTATTTCTGGAGCAAGGGCATGAGAAGGAGTGGGGCAAGTGTGCAAATAGCCTGACTACAGAAGAGTCATGTTCAGAGTGGAGGAAAACAAAGTCGGATAAACTAAACTGGTTGGGACCAAATTAAACAGTGCCTAAAATTCAAGAAAAATTAGAGCTGATGTAAAGCAATGGCGCCCCTTTATAGATTTTTGAACTCGAAAAAAGATGATAAAGGGAAAGGAAGCATGTGAAGAATGTCTTAAGGCAGGAAGATGGAGGGAGTCAGAAAACTAATCTAATGGTTCAAGTATGAAATGATGAAGATCTAATCGAGATGTCAATGTGATCAAGAATCAGAAGAAAAGGATATAAAAAACAATTAGAAGGAGGAATCAACATAGCTTCATGACTAATTAGATATAAGGACTGAAGCGGAGGAATGATGAGTCAAAGATGACTGGATGGTTTCGAGCCTAGAGGACTGAAGGGATGGCGCCAAAAAGAGTAAAACTAAGAAAGGAAACTGGTGGAACAGCATGAGTTTGAGTTTAGGCATGTTGCATTTTAGTGACTGATGAGCAGGGTCTTGGCTATGACAACTCATTCTCACATGTTGGAATATACAACCATTATGTACAAGGGTGCTGTGCAATAATTATGAAATGTGTGGATATATTGGAATTCAGTGCTGAAAAATACGGAAAGAGAGAGAATAGGGCTGAGATTTTAGTCTAAGGAGTTCTCATAAAAAAGGATGCCTGAGAAGAAGGAGGCAGCATTCAGGAAATAAACAAGATCAATTAGTTTTTAGGGATTTACAATTTGCTTCCAGAGACATATTACCTTGCATGAGCAACATCAGTATAATTATTTATCTTCATTGGAATAGAAGCTCCATGAGCACAGAGACTAGCTCTTAAAACAAGACCCAGAATATTTGAGAAATTCAGTAGTATTTGTTTAATAGATGAGTAATTCATTGCACCCTGGATCTCAGCAACTAGCACAGCACCTGGCAAACAGCTGGTACTCAACAAAGCTTACTTAACCTAATTAAACTAATACTTCTACCTTTATTCCTAAGGAGATCTCATCTTAAGGTTTTTAATTATGAGATTCTAGATAAGTCAATTTTAAAAAATCAAAGGAAAGACACATTATTGAAGCACTGGAAGTAAAAAATCATAGCGTGGCCTCAAAAGAAAGGGGAAAATCTAAATTAAAAGAAAGATGTAAGTACAAGGAAAGAAACAGTCACTAAGGCACAGAGGCAGAAATGAATTTGAGATATCTGACATCAGTTAAAAATTTGGATGTAAATGAAGCATATGATTTGAGGAAACATAAAAAATACCATTGTCAGGTTGTGCTAGTAACCAATAAGTATATCACATACCTTCATTATCGGCCACAGGCAATAATAGAGAAATGAATTAAAGACCATGCCAAGGTTTGTGACCTGAGTGACTGGAAGAATGGTGGAAATGGGAATTCAAGTGGCAAGGAAAATGTGTTTGATTTTAAATGTGTATGCCCCAATGTCTCTGTTAGGAATCATTTGAATGAAATTCACTCAAACTAGCCCAAGTGAAGATGGAATTCTTTGAGGATGAAATACAAAATTTTGTAGACGTCAAAGAAAAATTTTAAATTTACAGCTTGGCCAGCATTACTCCTGGAAAATCAGGAAATAAAGCCAATGGTCCTTTTCTTGGTCAGTATACTGCCTAATCTCTCATGATTCTGTGGCTCTGATCCATTTTCAGCTAGTCTGTATAGACCAGCTTCTTCAGCTTTTTCAAGGTATTTCTCCTCCTCCAAAACTCTCAGTTTGGACATGACTTTGCCCTGCCATGATGCCAAGTCTACATGAACATCCAATTCTGTGCTTTCATTCTAAAAAAAGTTTCACATGCTTTCATAAGAGTACTATCTTTGCTTTATTTTTTTTATAAAACCACATGACATCTATAATTAATTATATAAGTAAATTCCTTTTATTTTTACTATCAACTCAATTTAATACTCCTTCAATGGAGTTCCCATTGTGGCTCAGCAGATTAAGAACCTGACTAGTATCTGTGAGGATGCAAGTTCAATCCCTGGCCTTTCTCAGTGCATTAAGGATCTGGCATTGCTATGGGCTGTGGTATATATCACAGATTTGGCTCAGATCTGGTGTTGCTGTTGCTGTGGTATAGGCCAGCAGCTGCAGCTCCGATTCAAACTCTAGCCTGGGAACCTCCATATGCTGCAGAGGGGGCCCTAAAAAGAAAAAAAAAACAATAATCATTCATTTATTGCTTCAAAAAGGCTCCTTTCTACCTCATGTGTTATCTAATACAAAAATAAACAGCTATCACTCACTGCCTTCTTAACCACAATGGCCAAAAAAAAAAAAAAATGATTAGAGGAATGGATGATTAGTAAAATGTACCCAAAAGAGATAATAAGAGAGAGAAGAAAATTGACAAAACTGGTTAATTCACAAACCAAAAAAATTAGATTCTGAATAACTCAGAATTTGATTACTTAAGAATAGCCTAATAGCACTGAAAATCCAATAATTTCTTCTCAATTATCTTAAGTGGCTTTATTTTATATCCTTCCAATAAATGGAGCTAACTATTTTCCAAGGTGATAATAAGGATTCACCAGTCATCTCTGAAAAAGCCTGGAAAGAAGTGGCAAATACTCTAAAAGATAATTTCTGAAATTTTACCCAATATAAACTGATAATTATCTCACGATGTATGACTGACCTTAGCTGATGTCCACATCTGATTTTTGAAGAACATCCAAGACAGACCTTAGTCATTTCAAAAAGCAAGAAAGATTTGAAGATGTTTCAGATTTCAGAGTAATGAGTTTGTTTTATCACTTAATAGGCCCTGTAATAAAAAATTTGTTGACAGGAAAAAAAAAGAAATAGATATGAAAATAAAGGTTTGTATCTGGAGAATCACTTCTTCATGAATCCCTTCACCATCAGCTTTAATCACCCAGAGATAATTATATTACCTTTAAATTCTTTCTGAATTATTCTAGTAGCTACCCTACCAAAAGCAAAGCAACAATCCTAACCTGAGTGCCACTAAGATATGAGTGGGACCACTCAGCGACTATAGGAAATAATATACATGAAGCACTTACTCAACTGAAAATGGATTTTCTAACAAATATTATGATTTCTGTCCCTCTTTAAAGGTTTGTAAGATACGTCTTACAAACTGGTCTCTAATTTCTAACAGGTAAAAATGACAGCCCTCATTTTTACTTTACATGGCATCACATATATTAGAGCTAATGTATTATCTCTATCAATTGAACAGCTAAGAAAATATCTCTGAATGTTCTAAACCAAACAGACAGAGCTTGCTAAACTGTTCTTGATGGGATTTCATGGCTCCAGGAAAGAGGCGCAGCCTCCACCCACACAAAAATTCTCTCATCTATGAGCCAATTATCTTAAATTTCATTACCAGATTTTCACCCTTTTGGTTGACAACTTTGATCCTTATGAAAATACTTATTCTTCTGTTGGGTGTAATAATTCTCCCTGTTCCCAGAGACAAACCCCGACTACTTAATTTTACCAGGTCTAGCTTTCCTGGTGAGCTAAATCTTTTGCATGTGATGTGCTCAGATCCAGCAAATAGTTCAAGATAAAAGAACAGAGATATTACCAAACTGTAGGCCAGAAATATAAACTATATCAAATGTTAGTATGAAATAGTCTCTCACAATTTATTTGTAAATATTTCATCAGGATCTGTTGATAATTTTAATTTAATTAATTTTATTAATTGACAGACTGTTCACAAGAGTATATTTTTGTATTATTCTATAACTCATGGTACACAAGACCATTATACCTACTTTTTAAACTAAAAGAAAAAATTCTCCTTTAAACTATAGTCTGATTAAAATTTTATAGAAAGGCAGCAGTTGCTACCACTGTTTAAACCCACTTCAAATAACCTTTTTTTGATTTTTCAAATATATGTTTAATAATCCATATGGGGAAGGCTGCAGAAGGCTACACTGATGTTTTCTTAGTAAGAAGAAAATAACGGATAATTAAAATCTGTAAGTATATCATCACTAATAGCCCAATTATGTGTATATGTATATATATATACATATACACATCTCCTCATGTCAAACCAGCTTTGTTACCTTATGTAGCATTCCACAAGCAAAAATTCTCAGTGCCTAGATAAACCATAAGTATCTTCTAATTGGTTCATTTATCCTCCTATTTATCTCTTTACAATTTCTAACAGCCCAACTTTAAAGTGTTAAAGTTTTCCTGAAGATAAATCGTAATTAGGTTAATTTAGTCTTTCACAATATAGACACTTCTGTTCATTGTTTCATCTAATTTCAGCATTAAGGGATACAGATATACATTCCTATTTATAAACGGATAAGTATGCAAATATGGACCATGATATAAGATCATTTATGTAAGACAGTCATCATGTGTGAAAGCAGAGATTAACTCTCCTTTCACCACCAATATTCAGACATTACTGACAATTTTAAGGTAACTACTCAATACAAAAATCTTAATTATATTATCTGAAATTATTTGAAATCACATGCACTCTTGGGCCATCTTTTTCCTTCCTTACCACTGCCTAGAAATCCATGTAAATCCACTGGATTCTTGGCATCTTAATTATGGATTTGATTCTACAGGAATGAAACAAGGAGTATCAGGATTACATCTAAAAGCCATGTTGGTGGTGTTAATTCATTTCAACTTGGGGAATCCAACTACTGAATGAATTACTTAAGCCAAGTTATTAACACTTAGACAGGTGATTAATTGCTTTTGACCTTGGAATGCTAGGAAGATGCTTTGGTCCTGTTCTAAGACTGGTTCTCAGTTTGTCTCTCATTTATATGAAGCAATAACTACCTCTTATTTTTTTCCGGTTCCTTTCTCCCTCCACTTTAACTTTACTCTGATATAACGCTAGATGCAACCTACTAAGCATTCACTCTCTCCTCCTGTACCTTGCAACAACTGACCCTCAAGCACATATTATACAACTTTGTCTTCTCTTTCTATATTTCAGTGAATTTAAGACCTCTCTTTGAATAGTATTTCACTTAATATTTTTTTTCCTTGGAAGCTTCCCACTGACATGTCCTATAGTTTAAGCCAGAAAATGGTATCCAGAATAGTGGTATCCAGAATGGTAAGGCTGACCACTGAAATTCTGGTATTTATGGAGAGCCAAATGAAAATAATACAGGCCAGAATAAACATTAATGATCTAAAAACAAACAAAACTATCTGTAAGCATAATGCAAACGGTCTTAATAAAGCTCAGAGAAATTGAGAATGAAAATAAATTTTATCCCCTGTAATTTTAGAATGCTAGTTCCAGGATTCAGCTGAAAATATTTTCTTATTGTATAGGTTGGTCAAACTTCGAAGAAATAAGAAATGTTCAACGCAATGCCCTCCCAAAAGCTAATTACCTTCAATGCTTTCCCCCCCCCCCACCCATAGGCCACAGTTTTAACCTAATTAACCCATCTTTCATGAACATGTTGCAAAAATGGGGCCTGGCCAACCACTCCTGCCTATGTTCAGTTGCCTGAACATGCTTGCTTTTGTGGTTGAAACTCACGCTTCCTCCCACACAGTGGAACAGAAAATATTTTCATTTCCTCAAAAAGGTCAAGGAAATTTTCATATTTATTTTATATATGTTTCCCTTTTTATAAGAGTCATATTACCTATTTAATAGATTCCTTTTCTATCATAGCAGAATCAGAAGCTTACATTTACTTAATCAGTTTCTCTTAAGTCTGCAGAGTACTGATTATATGTCATTCTAAGCTACTCATCCATGCATTCATCTGTTTTTTGCCTAAACTCTGTAAATATTTTATGAAATTAACAAGACAAAACAAATATATAATAAACTATACAATACTTTGTGATTGTAGCAGACTTAGTCTAACATGTACTTTGGGAAATACTTCAATTTGATGAGTGTTTTATATTTCATGCTACATATAGAGAAAAAGGCATTTTAATAATTATTTATTTTAAGCCTCAGTATAAAAAGGATTTGAGTATTCACAAATATTTGAGCAACATAATAGCATAATAATACACACACAGAGACATACACACTATAGTATCTGCCAGATAGCATCCCACATGCATCATCTCATTTATTTCTCATAACCATATGAGGTCAATCAACTGTTATCCTTATTTACTACAGGTGAAAAAGGGAGGCTAAGAAAAGTTGGTGAACGTCTTCGAATCTACAAAATTGAGGAGCAGCTGAGATTGGGATTTGAGTTCAGGTAACCTGACTCTAGAGCCATGTTCTTGCTAGGAAGGATAAAGAAAAGGAAGCCAGAGTTATAAGTTAGCCCAAGAAATGTGCACTGAAAATTTGTCTAATACAAAACGTGAATCATAAATTTGGTTCTGATTTTTGGGGAACTGAAGAAATAAAGCAACACAATCAGATACAAAATTCACAATGCCCATAAAATAAAAGCCATACTAACAACTCTGAAGAAACATGGCTTCTCCTCTTGTGGACATTATAAGAAAGAGCAAAGAAAATTTTATTTTAAAAACAAACAAACAAACAAATGAACAACAACAACAACAAAATGTAGCACCTTCTCAGAAACCCCTTAAAAGCAAACTTGGGGAATAGCCCAGAACCTAGCTCAGAAAAAGTACATTTTTAATGCTCTAAAGCAATGTTATCAAATATGTATGCCCAATGGAATGGCTTGATCTTAAAGTTTAGAATATCTTGAGGAATGTATAGCCTACATCTTCTGTGAGCAATCTTTCCAATACAACAATGTAATATCTCAACAGTTACTAGATGTTTAATGAGAGTTAGGAAGAAAATACTGATATTATATTCAGTAAAAAGAAGAGATTTAGAATGATCTATGACCTGCTGATTAAGAAAGTATCTATTTTTTAATTCTTAAGCAAGTAGAAGATAAAAAGAACACAAATCACTCTAAGCTTCAGTCTCCTAAACTGTAAAATAGGGATAATAATAGTACTCTCGCATTGTGCTGCTTTGAAGAATTACTGAAAAAAATTCTTAGAACAGTGTCTGGCTTGTGCTGATTAAAATGTTGGCTGCTATTAGTAGTAACTAGATCCATATTTAGAATCTCTAAGGAGGCCCTTCAAAGCTTTATAAAGCATAGCAAATTTAAACAGAATATTAGGTCTTAAAGAATTAAACGTGAAATCTTTGTACTGTCCTAGGAATCGATTACTCGCGTCAGGGTCCAACTCTGAAAAATTATATGTAGATTTTGTGGGGTTTGTCACTTTTTCTAAGTGTTTTAATTTAGGTTTTAACATTTGTGAAAAAAAGGTTTTTTTAAAAAATTTAGTTGTCTAGACTAAAATAAGCCCTTGAAACTATTAATAAAGTAAGAATGTATTTCTATACAAATGGGGAAATTGTTGAGAGTGATAGTGCTGAAATAATTAACAGGCATTAACTGATCTGCAACAGGTGTAAACGATGACATTCCAGCAAATTTAGGATATGGGGTCACCCTAACCATTCTTTCTTCTGTATTTCAATAATACAGAGAAGAATTAATGGTTATACATTATCTTTAAAAGATATCTACAAAAGCCAACTGCACCAATAATGCAAAATAACAACTGAATTTTATTGCCATGTATTAATCTCCAAAACAAATCAAGTATTTCCAGTTGTACTGTGATTCAAAGGAATTCTAGAACTTTATGCAAAAGTTGAGAACTTAATAATAGATTCCAATGGATTATGATGCTCTTAATTTTGATATCATAACTCACCAATTAATATTATTCAGATTTATTTGGATATATTTTTTCTTTGTATTTATAGAATCTGTGGACAAATAAATACCCAGTAAATCCCTTCAGTGGTTTTGTAAACATATAGAACAGATGAAATATCTTCCTTTCCTTTTTTTTTTTTTTTTCCTTTTGGAGAACATGCTAATGCAGGGGGGACAATATGTTTCCAAGTTCAAGTCAAATATTACTTTTCTTCCACAAAGGATTTTTTTGTCTTGCCAACCCCCTAATTTATTCTTTCTATAGTCCTTTAATTTTTTTTTTGTCTTTTTTTGTCCATACCCCCAGCATATGAAAGTTCCCAGGCTAGGAGTTGAATTGGAGCTGTAGCCGCTGGCCTATACCACAACCCCAGCAATGCAGGATCTGAGTCATTCATCTCTGCAACCTACACCAGAGCTCATGGCAACACCAGATCCTTAACCCACTGAGCAAGGCCAGGGATCAAACCTGTGTCCTCATGGATGCTAGTAAGATCCATTTCTACTGAGACATGATGGGAACTCCAAATTCCTATTACCACACAAATAAATGAACGGGGGGAAAATAATAAGTATTTATCTAACTTTCCAGATTAGTGATTTTTTTTGAAAAAATCATTATAAAATAAAAATAAATGAGGGGTTAGAGGACAGTGGGAAAATTTTTTTAAAAGAAAAAGCAACCACTGAGCATAGTGAAATGTTTCCTGTGCAGAGATTAACACTTTAATTTGTATTTAAATATTTATTTATTTTTATTTTTAATTGTTATTTCCCCAATACAATTTTTTCCTACTGTACAGCATGGTGACCCAGTTACACATACAAGTACACATTTTATTTTCTCACATTATCGTGCTCTATCATAAGTGACTAGGCATAGTTCCCAGTGCTACACAGCAGGATCTCATTGCTAATCCATTCCAAAGGTAATAGTCTGCATCTATTAACCCCAAGTTCCCAATCCATCCTACTCCCCCTCCCACATGGCAACCACAAGTCTATTCTCCAAGTCCATGAGTTTCTTTTCTGCGTAAAAGTTCATTTGTGCCGTGTATTAGATTCCAGATATGTGATTTCATATGGTATTTGTCTTTCTATTTCTGACTTACTTCAGTCAGTATGAGAGTCTCTAGTTCCATCCATGTTGCTGCAAGCAGCATTATATCGTCGTTCTTTTTTATGGCTGAGTAGTATTCCATTGTGTACATATACCACATCTTCCTAATGCAATAGTCTGTGATGGACATTTGGGTTGTTTCCCTGTCTTGGCTATTGTGAATAGTGCTGCAATGAACATGTGGGTACATGCGTCTTTTTTAAGTAAAGTTTTGTCAGGATATATGCCCAAGAGTGGGATTGCTGAATCATATGGTAGTTCTATGTATAGATTTCTAAGGTACCTCCATAAGGTTATCCATAGTGGTTGTACCAGCTTACACTCCCACCAACAGTGCAGGAGGGTTCCCTTTTCTCCATACCCTCTCCAGCATTTATTTGTGGACTTATTAATGATGGCCATTCTGACTGGTATGAGGTGGTATCTCATGGTACTTTTGATTTGCATTTCTCTAATAATCAGGGATGTTGAGCATTTTTTTCATGTGCTTGTTGGCCATCTGTACATCTTCCTTGGAAAAATGTCTATTCAGGTCTTTGCCCATTTTGAGTTGTTGGCTTTTTTGGTGTTGAGTTGTATAAGCTGCTTGTATATTCTAGAGATTAAGCCCTTGTCAGTTGCACCATTTGAAACTATTTTCTCCCATTCTGTAAGTTGTCTTTTTGTTTTCTTTTCGGTTTCCTTTGCTGTGCAAAAGCTTATCAGTTTGATTAGGTCCCATTGGTTTATTTTTGTTTTTATTTCTGTTGCTTTGAGAGACTGACCTGAGAAAATATTCATAAGGTTGATGTCAGAGAATGTTTTGCCTATGTTCTCTTCCAGGAGTTTGATGGTGTCTTGTCTTATATTTAAGTCTTTCAGCCATTTTGAGTTTATTTTTGTGCATGGTGTGAGGGTGTGTTCTAGTTTCATTGTTTTGCATGCAGCTGTACAGGTTTCCCAGCAACATGTGCTGAAAAGACTTTCTTTTTCCCATTTGATGTTCTTGCCTCCTTTGTCAAAGCTTAACTGACCATAGGTGTCTGGGTTTATTTCTGGGTTCTCTTTTCTGTTCCATTGGTCTGTCTGTTTGTTTTGGTACCAGTACCACACTGTCTTGATTACTGTGGCTTTGTAACATTGCCTGAAGTCTGGAAGAGTTATGTCTCCTGCTTGGTTTTGTTCCTCAGAATTGCTTTGAAGAAGAAGGAACACTCCCAAAGACATTCTATGATGCCACCATCACCCTAATTCCAAAACCAGACAAAGATACCACCAAAAAAGAAAACTATCGGCAACGCAAAAAATTCTCAACAAAATTTTGCCAACCGAATCCAACAACATATCAAAAAGATCATACACCACTCCCAGATGGGATTCATTCCAAGTGCACAAGGATGGTTCAACATATGCAAATCCATCAAAGTCATACACCACATTAACAAAAGAAAAGTCAAAAACCACATTATCATCTCAATAGATGTAGAGAAAGCATTTGACCAAGTACAATGTCCATTCATGATCAAAACTCTTACCAAAGTGGGTATGGGGGAACATACCTTAACATAATCAAAACCATTTATGACGAACCCACAGCAAATATAATACTCAATAGAGAAAAGCTGAAAGCCTTCCCACTAAAATCTGGAATAAGACAAGGATGCCCACTCTCATCGCTGTTATTCAACATAACACTGGAAGTCCCACAGGAATCAGACAAACAAAAGAAATAAGAGGAATCCAAATAGGAAGAGAAGAGGTAAAACTGTCACTGTATGCAGATGACACGATACTATATGTAGAAAACCCTAAGGACTCAACCCAAAACTACTTGAACCGATCAACAAATTCAGCAAAGTAGCAGGATATAAGATTAACATTCAGAAATCAGTCGTATTTCTGTATACTAACAATGAAATATTAGAAAAGGAATACAGGGAGTTCCTGTCATGGCTCAGTGGTTAGCGAATCCTACTAGGAACCATGAGGTTGTGGGTTCGATCCCTGGCCATATACAGTGGGTTAAGGATCCTGCATTGCCATGAGCTGTGGTGTAGGTGGCAGATGGGGCTTGGATCCCAGGTTGCTGTGGCTGTGGTGTAGGCCGGTGGCTACAGCTCTGATTGGACCCCTAGCCTGGGAACCTCCATACGCCGTAGGTGTGGCCCTAAAAAAAAAGACAAAAAAATAAATAAATAAAGGAAAAGAAATAGAAAAATACCTTTTAAAATTGCACCACCAAAAATCCTGGGAATATACCTGACCAAGGAGGTATAGGACTTATATGCTGAGAACTATAAAACATTAATTAAGGAAATTAATGAAGATGTAAAGAAAAGGAAAGATATTCCATGCTCCTGGGTTGGAAAAATTAATATGGTAAAAATGGCCATACTACCCAAAGCAATCTACAGATTCAATGCAATCCCTATCAAATTACCCATGACATTTTTCACAGAAGTAGAAAAACAATCCAAAAATTTATATGTATTTAAATATTTAGAAGAGTGCCTTTGTGCAGCATATCAATAATAACAAGAATGAAATACATCTGAACTGAATGAGATTATACTATGTGACAATAAAAAATTAATTGATAATGGATTTCTGGAAGAAACTGATATTTCAGGGAGAAAAAAATGTAACAGCAGTTAACATGGAATTATTCTTATAAACCATGAATGAGTTTACTGGCTTCACAACTAATCTTTGAACCAAGTAGCATAATTACATGCTCATCCCTTGTAATGTTGCACTTCTCTGAGAATCTAAGCTCTGTGAGAGCAGAGATGGTTTATTCAGCCCTGCATCCTCAGAATATTATACAGAATCTGACATTTAATAGGTGCTCAATAAACATTTATTGATTAATAAGTATAAGGCCCATTATTTAGGTTCCACACATCAGTATTTAAAGTCAAGGATTAGAACAACCAATTTAAAAACAATAACAACTTGTATTAACACAGTTTCTATGATCCAGAAGGGTGAGGTAGTTTCAAAGTCTAATGCAATCTCCTGTTTTATTGGTACAGATAAAGACTATAACAGAGACTAGGAATCCTGCTTTGTTCTGTACTCATCAGATCATGTGTTATAAGAAATTTTGACAAAGTAGAGTCGATTAGGAGAAGGAGAAAAGACAGTACTAAAATTAATAGGTAAATTAACCATTCCTGCATCATTAAAGGAATCATAAGGGAAGACAAGGTGGAGCCTGATCATCCTTTAAATATAATCCAACCTTATGAAAAAGGAATTAGATGATTCCATGTAACCAAGAGCTTATAAGATGATGTGAAGCAAACTCTAACTCAATATAAAAATAATTGTTCTAATAATTAGAGCAGAGGAAGAATGGAATGGATTATCTTCCTTTGAGGTGCTGTGCTTTCTATCTGGGTTTATAAAGAGCTGTTCTAGAAAGACAGACTGAAGTCCATAGAACTTCAAAATTGATACTATTTTATTACATATCTATATATGCAGAATATAAAATAGAATGCTAAATTCTAACGCTTTGTATAGATAGCCTTATATAAATAGCTTCCGGCATATACAAAATAATATTTGGGTGTCTAATGGAATTTTTTTATTATTTCCACTATAATTTCAGGGATGTATACCAACCAAAAAAAAAAAATTCCTGTGACTCACTTCAAAAAAGATGTCTGTGTTTTTGGAACATTTATTATATTAGCTAGTTGTTAACTTCTATACAAAGTTAGTGAGTAAATAATCAATTGGTATATCTCTCTGAAGTATTTCTATCTCATTGAGGCAATTAAGAATTTGTGATAAGCACTGTTCTTATGTCATCAGGGAAATGCAAATTAGAACAACAGGATGCCATTACACACCTGTTAGAATGGTCAAGATCCGAAACATTAACAGCACCAAATGTGGGTTAGGATGTGGAGCAATAGAAATGCTCATTTATTGCAGGTGGAAAAACAAAACAGTGCAGCCGCTTTGGATGACAGTTTGGCAGTTTCATGTAAAACTAAACATACTCTTATTATATGATCCATTAGTCACATTTTTTGGCATTTACCCAAAGGAGTTGAACTTATGTCTACATACACTCAAAAAATTACCCTGTATTTTAGAGCAGCTTTATTCATAATTTCCAAAACTTAGTAGCAACTAAGACAATGATTAGTAGATAAATGGATTAAAACAACAACAACAACAAAAAAAAACTCCAGTACCTCCAGACAATAGACGTTGTTCAGCACTAAAAAGAAATAAGCTAGCAAGCTATGGAAAAACATTATGGCATCCTAAATGCATTTTATCAAGTGAAAGAAGCTAGTATAATAAGGCTACATACTGGATGATTCCAATTATATAACATCTTGGAAAAAAGAAAAATTATAACTGACAATAAAAACATCAGTGGTTGTCAGGGGTTAGATGAGAGGGAGGGGTAAAGGGGCGGAGCACAGAGGATTTCCAGGGTAATGAAATTACTCTATATGATACTATAATGGCAATACATGTCATTATACATTTGTCCGAACCCACAAATTGTATAACACTAAGAGTGAACCCTAACGTGCTAGTGAAGTGTCTACCAACGCAGGCTTATCAGCTGTACACATATACCCTTCTGATGGGGGTTGTTGTTGATGAAGGAAGCTATGGATGTGTGGAAACGGGAGGTATATGGGAAATCACTGTACCTTTCTCTCAACTTTGGTATAAACTTAAAACTCCTTAAAAAAAAAAAAAGCCTTAAAACAAACAAAAAAGAATTTGTGCTGGCTTTACCATTATATCATATTTAGTAGAACCAAAAAGAGCAGGAAAGTCTGTGAAGAGCAGTTACTAGCAGCAATTTGCTGTTTAAAAAAAAAAAATGGGAGTTTCTGTTGTGGCTCAGTGGAAATGAATCTGACTAGCATCCATGAGGACACAGATTGGAACCCTGGCCTGAGTCAGTGGGTTAAGGATCCTGTGTTGCCATGAGCTGTGGTGTAGGTCACAGAATCGGCTGGGATCCTGAATTGTTGTGTCTGTGGTGTAGGCTGGCAGCTAAAGCTCCAATTCAACCCCTAGCCTGGGACTCTCCATATGCCATGGGTGCGGCCCTAAAAAGACAAACAAACAAAAAAAATTGTAGTAAAAATTTTGTAGAGGCTTTGTAATGCAGCAGTTCTGGGCTGTGGTCTTGCCGCCTCTGCTGCCCACTGAGCATGTGCTACAGATCCACACCAGCAAGCCTGGTACAGTGCAGATGAGAATGTCATCAAGGAAGTTGCCAGTCACAATGTAGGACTGATAAACTATAAACAAATACTTATTTATATAAACGACGTATTAATAAGAAAGATAACCTAATTGCACACTGTGTCCTCCAACCCTCCATCTATACCAGAACCAAGATGCCCTTGACTCATCCATCTCTATTCCCACCACTTCCTTTCTACCTCTTCAAGATTAGGCACACACACTACACTCCCTATTTATTTTCTTTCATATGTATATTATTTTGTATAATTTACATGATCTCATATAAAAATAATTATTGATGACAATCATACATTGACAAATTAATAATACAGCAAGCTACCTATCTTTTTAAAACAAACACAACTTTTATTTGATCAGATTCTAAATGGAATATCAAATAAATGTAAAAAAATTCTACTGAGGAAGAACATATGAATTTTAAGTTGTTGATAGCTAAATTACATATATATATTCCTTATGTTTTTAAGGAATATGTATATATTCCTTAAATTCCTTAAAAGCATATATATATTCCTTAAAATATGTATATTATATATACAATACATATATACACCTTAAAAGTATATACTATATATATATATCCTTTAAGGAAAAGTATATACTATATATATATATCCTTTAAGGAAATACGCTTTAACCACCACTTCACTCCTTTCTTCCTACTCTTATTCACCCTAGGAAAATCAATTTCCCATTTTATTTTGATTCTCTTTTATTTGTAAGTTGCGGAGAGGACTCTAATTCTTGTTGAAAAGTGCTGATAAGCTAATGATATTTTGCCACCAGGAGAAAACGTCTTTCAAGTATAGTATTCAGATTTTTTAAAAATACCATCGAGATCTAAAGTGCTCAAAATTGCAAGTTACCATCAACATTGACCATGCTTCTCTTATCAAGTTGCCTCTCCTCACACCCTGACACTCAAAATAAAGAATCCAAATAGTCGTATGATTTCATTCTTTTTCCCTTTTGTTCAATTAGTTGTGCTGTTTTTTTCTGGGCTGACCACAATCAACTATGAATTAACTCCGATTTCGATTACTCTAAAAACCCAACCCTGTTTTCATGAAAAATATGTATAGCTCATTTTAGTAGCAAGAGTGCTCACTTAAATTTTAATTTTAGCCCACTATTTGCTACAAGTTTTTTTTCTGCATAACAACGCCCAAGTCAGTCTTTTTCATTTTAAATCTTTGTAACTCATGTCTGGCTAATATGCTTCCTCATATGTTATCCTAAATCATACAAAAATAAAATGTAACTTTGTTTTTAATATTTAAAAAGGAGAAAATATAATGTTCAAAGACATCACAGCTATCTGGATATACATGTATAATTTTCATTCAAAATATTTCAATTAAATATTATTCTACTCAGTCTAATTTTTCAGCATTGGAAATACCCAGAGAGAACTTAATCTGCTGGGTTAGTGAGAGACCTATGAATAGTTCTTATTCATCAGTTTCAAACAGGTTAATTGACCGCAAAACCCAAGACAAAAAAGATTTGGAAGAGGATGTGGCAAGGTGGTAAAGGAAGTAACTTAAGGTATCCATAGAGCTCTTGAATAGCATATTTTGAAGAGGAGGTTAAAAACACCTTGTAGGTTCCTGGGATAATCTCTTAAACATGCAAATAAGTGACTAAGTTGGAGAAAATCAATTTAGCAATGGATGGGACATCTTGCTGTGGAATTTTAGGATCATGTTAAAACTGGTGATAATTAAACCTAAACCTCAAGGGTCTCAGGCACAAAGGCAGAAGTAAATGAAGAGGAGACCAAATGACTGAGAAGACTTCTGGGCTGGGATTTTAATCACTGGCACCACAGAAGATTCTCTTTTGCTCCATCATGCCATTGGGGGATTAAGTGGTTTCTCTGTCTTCTGAAACTCATGGGCTCCAAGTGGATTTTAATGGATTTCAGATGATTTCATCACAGTGCTGAGAAAACAATCCACACTACTGAAAGCATAAAACCAAATGAATAGTCTTACACTATATTTCCATTCATTCATAAACTGCTATGTCAATACCACTCATTATACCTCGCCCAATCTCACAGAAAATATTCATGACAATATTATGTTGACAAATAAATAGTAAAACAGGCTTTTAAAAGAAATGTATGATTTTTAAATAGCTTCCAAGTAGAATATCAAAGAAGGGTAAAGATAAACTACTATGGAAGAAAATAACTACACATTCTAAGTTGTCAAAAGCCAAATTACCAATATAAAGACTTTCAAACTGACACTTAAGGAAGAGTTAAGTACAGGATACTGTGGGAACCATCAAGGGATGACTGGCCAAGAACAGCTAGGGATGGGGAGAGATTGAAATTTCAGCAAGCTTTCCTAGGAGGCTTCCTGCTAGAAGAAAGATGGGATTATTTTAAGAGATCCAGTTTTCCTGCCCTTCACCCTTCAAGTTAAAGCAAATGGGCTCAGTCTGGACTTAAAGCATTTATGCCAGATTGACACATTAGGTAAAGCACTGGTATAACCAAAACCATTGATATTTGGTACATCTGCATCTATCTAAAGAAAAGGTGGTGAGTTGTTCTTCCCTAAACATTCAGCTCAACACAAAGAAAACTATTAATCTGGTGAGGTTTCTATAGTAACAAAGGACCAATTACTATAATCTTTAAAAACTGGAAAAAATCCACATTTAAAAACACTCATTGTACAATCGGCAACCATTTCATTTAAAAAGAAAAAGAAGTTAGAATTACCATTCGTGGGGTATTTTAAATAATTTTTTCACTAAACTGCAATCAGACATTCATTGTTCTTCAACTTTTTGAGAAGTCATTCCAATATTCTGACAAAATATCACCCTGATATATGTATACATGTGTGTGTGTGTATATAGTTTAAAAAATCTAAATAAATAAAGCGATGGTTGTCAACTACAGCAAAAATACCCTGAGATTTATGTACATTTTTGTTGTTTTGAGATGGTAAGCTTTAAGATTTCAGTTTTTTAATTAAATGGAGAAAAAAATGATATTTTTCCAGCACTTAGACAATGTTCTTTATAATTTCAATTTTTAAAAAAATCAGCAAGCAGCTTGCTCATCACCAGATAGATTGATGAGATTAATTTTTACATATCTCTGAAGCTTAATTAAACATCTTAAATTATCACATCACAATGAATTAAGAAATAGATATGACAAGATGTGTTTTACTCACACTGGAGTGTCTCACTTGGGATGTGGGGGTGACTAACTTTGTAACTTACAATTCCAGAATTTAAAAATACTGCTTTTTTTACCATTTATAATTATAATTAATAATCTCAAGCAATGTTGAGAGTGTAGCTTTATGAAACACAAAGGAGACAGAGAAAATATTCATAACTTTTCATAAACAAAGAATCCTAAATATGCATGATTTTTAAAAAGTAAATGTATTCCAGAGTTCCTGTTGTGGCTCAGCAGAAATGAATCCAACTAGTTAGTATCTATGAGGATGTGGGCTTGATCTCTGGCCTCACTCAGTGGGTTAAGGATCTGGCATTGCTGCGAGCTGTGGTTTAGGTCACAGACACAGCTTGGGTCTGGCGTCCCTGTGGCTGTGGCGTAGGCCAGCAGCTGTAGCTGATTCAACCCCTAGCCTGAGAACTTCCACATGCCACAGGTGTGGTACGGGCCTAAAAAAAATTTAATTAAAAAATAAGTAAATGTATTCCTATCCATCCTAAACCCTAGCATAAATACAAAGCTATTTTTAAACAATCCTAGGTTTAAAAAGCACACATATATAAATGTGAAAAAATAGGGAAATGTCAGACATCAAAAAGATTCAGCAACTGTGTAATAAAAAATTAGTAATAATAAAATTCCTTTCAATAAATATGTGAGAGCGGGAAGGGACATGGACTTTCATTCATTTAAAAAATAAAACGAAATAACATTGCTACAGTCAATGCACAGTAAATGATTACAAAGAAGCAGCTCTAAAACATCGCTAATGTATAACTGAAACATGTTTTTTCCCATTATAGTATCTTATAACTAAAAGAAAATAAATAGGAAAGATAAATATGCTAGCCATGGAAAAGGAGATATCAAGCACAATTAGTGGAAAATGTCCATCATGAAGATTACCTAAAGAACTATGATCACTATGACCAAATATGAGGCCATGGGAGAGTCAGAGGAACACAAAATAAGAACCATTGCTCAGGTTTCTTTTAAGATATACATCAGGCTACTTCAAAGTGACCACCCCCCAACCCCCCACCCCTGGGAAAATCATAGTTTTTGTGAAATTTTTCCTTAATTCTTTGACATTTAAAAATACAGTGCCTAAGTTTATATTTCAAGCAGATCGTGAAAAAAAGGCGAAAAGGTAAGTTTTTAAAGACTGCCATGAAGCACCAATAACCAGATGCTGGCTTCAGATGCTACATGAAATCTTTGCAAAGAGCTCCATCTTCAGGCCATTCACAATATGCTGCACTCAGAAAATTCCCACTTTCCTTGAATAGTTCTTCCATTTCTATCTTCTTCAGACTTGTTCTGGGTTAGCACGGAATATGTCAGAGTGAGTAAATTCATTGAATAAAACACAAACTTTCACAATTTTCCTTCACAGGTAATATCTCTCCATAGATCAGTTTATTGCTCAAACACATCTATGCATGAAGATCCACCAGTGGGAGAATATTATCTCCATAGTTATGCCCTAAGGTTCATTCTGACTAAAGGAAAAAGAACTCTTCAAACTTCACTTTCTAATTTTAGAAGTTACTATATTATTATATACCTTTATCTTCCAATTTCTCAAATTCTTTATTAGAGTTTAAGTTATTAAATACAACATTTACAGGCTTATGATTGAAGCAAAACAGAGATGGCTTAAGCAAGAGGCTCCTATTTTTCCCCCTGGTATATAATACTCATTTTTTTTCCATTTCTATTTTCTCCACTCTTACTAAATTCAGAGATAGCATGAAAAAGAACCTGGAAGGAATTATATAGAGCAAATGAATTCAATATATCTCTAACTCCTGACTTTTTAATCTTTAAACCTCTACACAAGTCATATGACTTCTTATCTCAAGCAATGAGACACATCCCAGACAGACCTCCTTTCAGATCTCACAGGTCTGAAAATTACCGTATATATTCATTAAGCTCCTCGAATCGGGGTACAAAAGAAAAGAAGGTCCTCCAAAGTACTGTTCTTCATACCAAAAAGAGCAACACAGAATGACTTAGACAACCAATCATAAATATTTGTGCAGTTAAGCATACAAATCCACCCCTGGCTACAGACTTTGACCATTAAAATTTTCAAAGAAGTTTTATGAACATAGTACAATGGCTTCCATGAAGATATTTCCATATAAAGATAGCATAAGTAAAACACTCATTTGACAACAAGAATCATATTTGATATAAAATATTATATATTCTCATACAAATAATTATGGAATGGCTGTATTACAATGCAGAGTAAGTGTGTAAGTTTCTTTTAAAAAAAAATGTGAAGACAACAGCTGCTCCAGGCCTCAGCTCTTTAGGACAAGTCTGATACATGGTCAAAAAGAATCTTAGAATCTCAGGTTTGGAAAGACAATCAAAGATAATTTAATCTAACCACACATCTAATGACAGAGCCACCCTTGTCAAGGCTTATCCAGGCTATGCTCAAACCCCTCACTGTTACCCAAGTTGTTGGTTCTTTCTTTGAGTGTATCTTACCATAGGGGAATTCATACTCATATTTAGATAAAATCTGTCCATCACAGCCTCACCTAGTAGTTGTGTCCATTTTCAGAGCCATGTAGAAAAAGTTCAACTCTCCTCCAGTTGAAGATATCTCCTAGCCATTCCTCTGGGCCTTTTCTTCTCCTCTTAAGTAGTCATTGTCCCATTCATTCTTTATGGAATGGTTTTAGGTCCCTTGTCTTTCTGGTCCTTTCCCCAGAAGAAGTATAAATTTGATATAGTCTTGGAAGTGTGACACCCAGAACTCAACAGAATTTTCTAGAAGTATCCTTTACAGAGCAGGTTGGGCTAATCTAACACCTCTTGCATAGTAGATGACATTTTTATTAATATGTTGTTTTAATTAGATTGATTTTAATCAGGGTTTGGAGAGGTAGAAAAAAGATCATCAAAAGCTTATTACTTGCTAACTAGATATATGTTTTCTATTCTTTATTTTCTCCATCACTATTCCCACAAAGAAAACTTTGATCATAAATAGACTCCTTAGAAAACTGAATGTATCAAGATGTAAATATGTTACTCAGAAAGAAAAATATTTCTTCTTGTGCTAAGCTATTAAGCTTTATGAAAAGTAGAAATTTGATGACATTTATGAGAAAAAATATAAAATGTTCTCATTTCTTTTGTATAGAACGAGTTAATGTTTGCTAAAGCTTTATGTATAAAATATAATTCCCGAAATGAAAGAAGTTGCCCTGATTTATGACAATATCAACATCATAAAACTAAGCTGGAAGAAATAACTGAAGATATTTCTGCTTTATTATTGAAGAAGAAAAATAATACAAACAAATTGTTTCTTATTTAATCAATGATAGCATAAATTCAACCCAAGCGGAGTCACATTAAACCTATAAAGTTAATAAAATCCACTGTGTATACAAATATAGCTGATCCTTGAACAAATCAGGGTTGGAGGCAGTGACCCCTGCAGTCAAAAATCCATGTGTAACTATAGTAGGCCCTCTATATGTGCAGTTCCAAATCCACAGATTAAACCAACCACACATCAAATGGTACTGCAGTACTGACTAACAAATTTTTCATATAAGTGGATGCATGCAGTTCAAACCCATGTTGTTTAAGGGTCAACTGTATATATATATACCCAAACACACACACACACATATATAGATTATGCAGGTATGAAAGGTTGGATATATATTTTTAACACTATATATATGTCTCAATTAAAATATGTACATTATACATGTATATACATATGTATAAAATACTTATCTCTAATGTTTTAGAAATAGACTCCAGTGCAAGCAAGCAAAACACAAAGTATAAAGTGAAAGACTTGATGCGCTACATCTTTTCTTCTCCCTAAATAATTTACGCTTACAAATTACAGAGTATGGAGTTCCCGTCGTGGCGCAGTGGTTAACGAATACGACTAGGAGCCATGAGGTTCCGGGTTCGATCCCCCGCCTTGCTCAGTGGGTTAACGATCCAGCGTTGCCATGAGCTGTGGTATAGGTTGCAGACGCGGCTCGGATCCCGCGTTGCTGTGGCTCTGGCATAGGCCGGTGGCTGCAGCTCCGATTAGATCCCTAGCCTGGGAACCTCCATATGCCGCGGGAACAGCACTAGAAAAGGCAAAAAAAAAAAAGACAAAAAAAACAAATTACAGAGTATTTTTCCCGTCCTCCACTTAGATTACAATTTTACTGCTATTAAAACCAATCTCTGTAGCTATACTCAATTCAAGATGTAGTTGATGATATTTCCTATTTATGTTAAAGTCACTGATGAATCTAGAATTATTTGGGCCCAGAGTTAAATAACAGAAAGCATCTCACTGCCCTCTGTTATTTGTGAGATAAACAGATATCTGGCCTCTACGTCCAGCGCTGCAGGGAATCCATGGGCAGACTTCATAGTCATAAACAAGGAGAGGGTGGGGAGTGAAGGGAGCAGCATAAGAGCACATTCTGCTGGGATAGAGCTCCCTGAATCACCAGCTCTGCAACCTTAATGGGGGTTCTGCTGCTAAGGAGGAGGGTAAAGACTAAAATAGAACGAATAAGTACTATCTTTTATGTAGTCTGACAAGACTGTGTAAATATTTTTTTTTGATCAAGTAGACCCAACGTGCTGTGATTACTGCATTAGTTGACTGAAACTTATTCATCAGCAAGCAGAATCCTTCTCAAATTTATGGGAACTGCTTGAGCCAAATCTCTAAGACCTATTTGATCAGAGTCAATCCTATGGGCATTTCAATAAGCTGAGATATTTTAAAAAGCACAAAACAATCAAAAGAAGGAGAAAATAGGGCCCAAGGGAAACAATAGTAAGATTTGTAATTTCTTGTATCTAAAAAATCCTTTCTCAACGAAGAGCTAAAGTTGAATGTATTTCATTAAATTGAATCTAATCACTGAATTTTAAAACTAGGGTATGGAAATAATTTTCCATCAATTAATGATGAAACAATAAATTATTTTTGTGTATTACATAAGCTAGTAATTTAATCAATTCTGATTTTTAATTACGTAATTTCAAGCACTAGTATTTAATTGGGAATATCTATAGTTGATCAGAATAAAACAATGGAATTTAGTCAATGCATGTCATAGATAATTCTTTATTTCTGTTAAGAAAACTCATATTTCTTATAAGAAAAAAAATCTAAAAAGGAAGGAAGAGAAAAATATAAAGTAAATCAGAAATGTGGTCATTCCTTTGTCGGTAAAGATATAATGTAGCAGAGCTTGTTTATATTTTTGTAGACAAAAAAGTGAAATATCAATTTTATCCATTTTGATACAATTCTAAAGAAATGAATAAAAATTAGAAGTATATTGCACTGTCACTTGTAAACAATATGTTCTTCAATGTAAAACTCAGAATTATTGGTTATCTGAGAAGTAAATATAATATTATTACATATTATTGTCATTGTAACAAAAGCTATCACCCTTTCTGAATGCTATGTTTTTAGTTTTCAGTTTTTGAGTGCTAACTATGTTACACTAGGTCTTTTACAAACATTAGAAAAGTTTATAACCAAATGAATCTTATGTACATTTTGTTATGTGAATTTTTCAAATAAGAAAATTGTAGCTAAGATGGCACATTGTTGGCCCCAGGCCCATCTGTCTGACCCAAACCTGATGCTCAGTTTTGTCCCCCTGCCTCTAATATACCACTTTTTAAAAGACTTACCCTATACTTTAACAATCACATTGACACATGTGTCCCAAGAATTTGAATTTAATTTTTACAATTCTATATCATTATACCCATAACACATTTAAAACTAGAATACATCATACTTTTATTTTATAGACTATTTTATTGATCTCAATAATAACTAAATAGAATTTAATACATATAAAATTTAATCAAATGTTAATAGTTTTACTTCACTTTAATTCTATATTGGAACATTATATTCAGAATCAGAAAATTAAATTACATAGCAGAAGCCAAACTTTGAGGGCATTAAAGTGGCTGGTAAGTAATGAGGGGAAGAAATAAAGGATTGATTTTCTAAGTTAAAAAAATGTTGAGGACAATTTCTAAGAAGGAAAAATATACTGAACTGTCATTAATTATGGCTGAGAGTATATTTTACATATGAATCTTTTGGAGAAAAGTACAATCAAAGACAAGGAAGAGTCTCCATAAATCAGTTTTTTAATTTTCTTAGTTTTCCAAATGAAGTAACATAAATTCATGAATACAAGGGGTTTGAAAATGTAATAAATAAATCTGGAGAGTTTAGTATTAGGGTATTCCATGTCAAAAAAAAACCATCAATTTTGAGAGTAGACATGAATTTAGCCATATATTTGCTTTTTCATAATTATTATAAAATATGAAATTTTAACCTTTAAGATTAGTTTAAATTAACTTACTATTACATTTTCATTTTGCTTCTGTTGAGAACACTTAACCATTATCTTATACTTTTGAATGTGTATATATGTGAAATAAAAATTTCTCTGTGAAGATTCCCCCAAAAAGTTTCTTTCTTTTTTTTTTTTTTTTTTTGGTAGCAATTAGCATTGGCCTGTCCCTAAGTTAGCAGTTCACAGACCCTGAGAAATCAACTATACTTTAATTTTTAAAATAAATGTAAATAAATAAATAAATAGACCCTGAGTCCCGTATTTGGAAAGGCTATTAGTCTGAAATATCCCTTGCCAGGAAAAGAGTGGCTGGCTTATTTTCAGTTGCCACTAGGTGGAAGTCAAGCACTCCCTCCCCACACAGGCCCTTGATGTGGACCCTAGGCAGGCCTTCCTAACACTTCACCCAGAACCTAGTGTGGAAAGGGGGAACCATGCCCAACTCACTGCCATGCGTAGGCCCTGTGCCTTCTCAGGGGCCTACAAAGATGCTGACAGCAGTGGGGAGCCTTAACCTGCCACCTCTCTGAATCTTGAACCTCAGCCAGGAATGAAAAAGAAGAGTGAGCATCTTAGAGCCACAGCCAAGCTCGTGACGGCCTGATCACTCCAAAGCCTCTAGATCATTCTGAAGACTATCCACATAATCAGTTTTGCAGATAAGTATTCTTTTTTTAATCTTTTCTGCCAAAGTATTCAGACAGCTCAACAGCTCTTGCTGTTACCCCCTAGTTCTAATCAGCCCTCCTCATACTTCTGATATCAGTGGTTTGTTCAAGAGCATCTGAACATATATTTCTACCCAAACGGAGTAAAGATACAATGTCCAGGGAATAGGCGCTGTGGAAGGCCAGTTACTGCATTCATCTGAAGGAAGTCGACCTTTCTGAATTTCTGTGTAGAACATAGACTTCAGATAGCACACCAGGCATCATCGTAAAAAGAGCCAAATGTAACAGATTAACCATAATCACCATCAAAATCTTGACCATGATAGTCAAAGCAGAGTCTGCCCAAACCACATCAGCAGCTCGAGGCACAATAACTCAAAAGTATCCTTTCATCTAGGCTTCATGAAGAAAGTAAAGGGAATAACTGAATAATCACTATACCTATAGTACTAAGTGAGGTCTACTTATAATTATATCTAATTAATAGATGACTGGAGCATAATTATGTATATATACCAAAATATAATTCATATACAGTAAGGATGATATATAAATTTCCATTCATTGGTGAAAATTCTTAGCAAAAGTGATGAAAAGTGTGGTCTCTGGTACATTCTGTCTTCCTTGTCTCCTTTGCTCCATATCTCTTTGACTTCTTCTCTATACTTCAGTCCTTTTCATGTAAAATGAAAGCACACAAAAAAGTGCTTTTCTATCATAGTACCACCACCTAAGTCTCTGCTTATGAAGTTAGTCAGTGTGCATTTCCAGTACAATTATCATTAGTAGGCACCTACTGGGGATTGTTCCCTCCATTCAGATCAGGGGGAAAAAAAAAATGCCAACCTCTGTTCGCTCCATTAATGTGGCTCCATAACTGAGGACCGGCCCTGTAGGGGCTCTGCTCTGAGCACTCTCTAACTTGCTTCCTTCATCTAGTACCTAGGATGGTGCTATAATTAGGAGCAAACTCTAAAGCCAGGCTCTCTGGATCTCAGTCCTGACTTTGTCACCAGCTAGCAACGTGGCCCTAAGAGATCTGTTGAGTCTTTTCCTGATTCAGATTTTTTTAATCTGTGCAATGGGGATAGCTAGACTCACTCCTAGGGTTCTATAAGGATTAATATATATTCCTAATTAATTTACTTGGAACTGAGTGTGGCATGAAGTGAGTATTTTACATTACCCACTTTTATTCTGCCCCAGTTGACATCTGCTATCCAACTACTTTAAGTGCTCAAGTCTGAATGCAATATCCAAGGGGGGACTCCGATTCCTTTAACTGGAGAAGGGGATATTCGTCAACTAACTGCATGAATGGTTGCATCATGAAAAAGGCATGATCAAATTCCAACTTTATGCATAAGTCCACCAGTGTTAAGAGATTATAGAGCTCAGCCAGCAAGGCTAAATCACTGCATCATGTCCCCACAGGCCATCACTACACTGTGATCACAATGCCATGACTGCTCTAGCCACTAAGCTAAAATGGAATTCCACTGTGTTTAAACTCACCTCTGCTCTAGAGAAGCTGTCAACTCATTATGAGTAAATCCCTGTGTGAAGAACTCTGTGTTCTTTTTACAGAAGTGACTTCCTGATGGAGGTATGGGAAGTAACTACCATTAGCACTACTAGGGAAGAGATGAGAGAAAAGTGAAACTCAGCTTGTTTCTTCTGGGAACTGTGAGATCCAGGTGCTCATATTTAGGAGAAAACTACTGAGGTTTGGATTAAACCTAAGTTGTCTCTGTCACTGACACTCAAACACAAAGCGACTTAAAGGAAGAAGTTTGTAACTGTCCCAGGGTAATAGCTAAATTTATGAGTTGACTTGGCTACAGTACCCAAATATTTGGTCAGATGTGCATGGATGTTGCTGTGAAAGTATTTTTAGATGAGACTATCATTTCAATCAGTAGGTTCTGAGTAAAGCAGATTATCCTCCATAATATTGGTAGTCTCTCTTCCAAATAGGTGACAGCTTTAATAAAAAGACTGATGTCCCCTGAGGGAGAGGTAATTCTGTCAGCATACCACCTTTGTACTTGAACTGCAACATCAACTATTCCCTGGGCATCCAGTCTGCTGTGCTGTCCTGCAGATTTTGACCTTGGGCATCTTCACAGTCACAGAAGTCACTTTCTTAAAAATAAATATCTCCTTAGATATAGACATGATGGAGATTGAAGTAAACATATAGACAGAATGATACATATATTCTATTGATTCTGTTTTTCTGGAGAAGTCTTACACGGAGATTCTGCAAGTAGATTCCTGAACGCCAACAACCTAAACTATATCCAGAGCGCAAGTTGCTCAGTCTTCTTCAGTTTCCCTTGGGTGGATATCGGATGACACATTCTTTGTCACTGTCTTTGTAAAAGGACAGGGACTGCCCAGTTGCCCAAATAATGAGAACTCATCTAGCACTGAGAATAGTTTGCTTAATTTACATTAAAAGCACCAAATTCACACACACACAAAAGTGCAAAAACGTACTTCGATACTGCCTCTTCAAAAATCATAAATTTCTAACGCACTGCAAATCTACAAAATTTTGAAAGAACTAGCTGCATCTTAATTTTTATTTTGTAAAAACACAAAATTTTCATAAGTGTCCAAAATACCAGCGACATATCTACCTAAATTGTAAGTGTATGGTGCAATACTCTTTTTAGATCACCACCGATATCAGTAAAGAATGCTTTAGTAGCAAGTACCCATCCAATGGGCTGCAGATGAATTACAGGTGTGCTAAAATGTATTGTTCGCATTAGTTCTTAGATCATCTGGGAAGTCTGTAGTCGTCAAAGGTTCTAGGCCAATCATTTACAGACATGAACGGCTTTTTTCCACAGCTCCACAAAAAGCTGTCTCAATGTAATGAGATGTCTCTATGGTCCCCATGGGCAGTAAAAAATAAGAGTGACATCCAGCCATTGACAATTGTACCATGACATGATACCCACAACCACATATGATATATTACCTGAACATCTACTCAAAGGCCAGCACACTGTTGCCCAACATGGGCATAGAGCCAAGGAGCTACTGAAGTAGTTCATGTAACAGGTACCCATGGAGCACAGCGTACAGCCAGAGGTACAGCTGCAAAGGTCTGGCTGGTAAGCAGAGAGGGAGGTTGGCAAACACATGTCCATGGAGTGTCTCTCAATCTCTACCTTTGCTGGATGCTTCTCTTTAATGTTGCTTATATGCCCTCATGGTAGTGTACAAGCGAGTTGCAGGGTGACTGATCTAACTACCAATGCATTTCTACTGACTACAACATTATTTTAAATACTTGATACGAAAAAGTATGATTAGTTTCAACATCTACATTATCACAGGGTATCTTAACAGTATACCTATCGCTGAAAGAAAATTACAAGCTTAGATTTTTAGATAATAATTTCAACTGTCACTACTCAGCCATAAAAAAAAGAACAAAATAATGCCATTTGCAGCAACATGGATGGAACTAGAGGAGATTCTCATACTAAGTGAAGTAAGACAGAAAGAGAAACACAGATACCATATGATATCACTTATATGTGGAATCTAAACTATGGCACAGATAAACCTGTCTACAGAATAGAAACAGACTCGCAGACATGGACAGTAGACATGGTTGCAAAGGGGGAGGAAGTGGGATGGACTGGGAGTTTGGGGTTGATAGATGCAAACTGTTACATTAAGAACAGATAGGCAATGTGGTCCTGCTGTATGGCACAGGGAACTGTCCAATCACTTGTGATGGAACATGATGAAAGATAATATGAGAAAAAGAATGTCAATGTGTATATATATATATATATATATATATATATATATATGACTGGGTCACTTTGCTGTGTAGCAGAAATTGACAGAACAAAATAAATCTACTATAATAAAAAATTTTAAATAACAATTTCAAGTGGCATAAATTTTTAAATGGTAAAAGTACATTTAAAAAATATTCTCTGCGAGATATTGAGGACAAGATGGCGGAGGAGTAGAGGGACATGCTCGCCCTCTCCCACAAACACAACAAAAAAAAAGCACATCTACAGAATAAATGACTCGCACAGAACAGCAACCAATCGCTGGCAGAAGAACCTAAACTCCAATAATGGCAAGAAGTTCGTGACATTACGGGGCAGAACGGGAGAAAAGAAGAGAGTGAGAGAAGGTGAATCTGAGCGGGACGGGCGCTCCCGAAAGGGAACTGCGGAGGAGAAAGGGATCCCGCACCCTGGAAAGTCACCTACACGGGGGAAAGAGCAAACGAACCGGAGGAATCTCCAGATGCAGAGAAGAGTGTAGCAGTAAGTTGGAGTACGGAAAAGCCGATCAAGAACCGAACGGACCATCTGAACTAGGGGCACAGTCACCAAAAATTGAGACGCCTGGGTGGGGGCTGGGCACCGAGTCCTCTCCTCCGAAGGTTAGTCGCCGAGAAAGGGCCGGGGGACGCCTGGGTGGGGGCTGGGCACCGAGACCTAGGCTCCAGAGGATAGTCCCCGGGCTGGGGGGGGGGGGCGGGGCGGAGCAGAAACTGCTTGGGAGGTCTAAAAACCATTTGATGGGGCAGAGACTGCCTGGGAGACTAGAAAACAAAGCTGTCGCAGAGGAAGGGAGCAATACTCTAGGGGTGGGGAAGTGGAAAGCCACATCAGAGGGAACCTGGGAAAAGAGCCTGGTCTACACCTGTGCTGGGGAGGGGAGAGAAGAAGGGGTGGGTCCCCATAGAATACCCCCCACGCCACAGCAAGCTTACAGGCCCGCTAGCTAGCTGAAAGCTGTGCTTCCCAGTGCATCCCCTCCCCCCACCCCCGCCACCCCCTATGCTCTCTCCAAACCTGGGGCTGCCTGCCTCCCGGAGGGCTGGCCTCAACAATTGCCTGAAGCCTACCACCGCAGGGGCTGTCCCTGCACAGGCCTGCTTGCCCTTTGGAGGGGCTACACTTCCACTGAGTAGCACCAAACACCACCAGCCCCCAAGAAAAGGCCTGCAGCCCAGAAAAGCTAGAACAAGCCTAGCCAGGCAGTGAATAGATCTGCCTAATTCCCGGACGGTCTTTCTGAGTCGGGCTGCCCCGGAGGAGCCTCTTTGGTTTCCAACGGCCCTGCTACCCGCCCAAGCCCCCAGGGGGTGCCCTAGTGGATCAGCTGCATAGGACTGCCAGCTCCAGGCAGGACCCCCTACCGCCCAGAAAAGCTGCAACAAGCCTGGCCAAGCCAGGAAAAGATCTCAGACGGTCTTTCTGAGTTGGGCTGCCCCAGGGAGGAGCCTCTTGGGTTTCCAGTGGCCCTGCTACCCGCCCAAGCCCCTAGGGGGTGCCCCACTCCCTCGGAATAGCTGCTCAGCACCACCAGCCCCCTAGAAGAGCCCCTGCAGCCCAGAAAAGCTGCAACAAGCTTGGCCAGACTGTGAAAAGATCTGCCTACATTCTCAGGCCATCCTTCTGAGTTGGGCTGCCCTAGGGAAGAGCCTCTTAGGTTCTCAGTGACCCAGATAGCTGCTCCAGCCCCCAGCGGATGCTGCACTCCTGAGGAACAGCTGCCCAACACCGCCAACCCCCTGCAAGAACCCCACAGCCTAAAAACACCAGAGCAAGCTCTGCATGACCAAGGGAAATCTGCTACCATCGTGGTGTGGACCTCCCAGTCCTGTCTGCCCTCAGGAAGTCCTCCTTTGCTTCAAAGAAACATGGTTAGCCCCATCAACACTCCAGAAAAGCCACACTGCCTCAAAAAAGATTGACCAACAACGCCAGCCCTCAGGAAATATTCCACGGCAGTGACAAGGCAAACACTGCCCGATAACGGAGAGTACAACTCCCTCAGGAGAAAGAAAACAACAAGCAAGATGAAGAAGCTGAGAAACCACCCCCAGTCAAACCAACAAAAGAACTCACCTAAAACAGTCAACAATGAAACAGATCTCTGCAGTCTGACAGACCTGGAGTTCAAAAGAGAAATAGTGAAAATACTGAAGGAATTAAGAGAAAATATGAACAGTAATGCAGATACCCTCAGAAAGGAACTAGAAAATATAAGGAGGAGCCAAGAAAAACTAGAACATTCATTTGCACAGATGCAAACCGAACTAAGGGCAGTAAAAACCAGAATGAATAATGCAGAAGAACGAATCAGTGATATGGAAGATAGAATAATGGAAATCACTCAATCCGGTCAACAGACAGAACACCGAATCAAAAAACTGGAAAGCAATATAAGAGACCTATGGGATAATATAAAGCGGGCCAATCTACGCATAATAGGAATTCCAGAAGGAGTAGAAAAAGATAAGGGGATGGAAAATATATTTGAAGAAATTATCGCTGGAAACTTCCCAAATCTAAAGGATGCTGGGTTCAAGATACAAGAAACACAGAGGGCCCCAAACAAACTGAACCCAAATAGACCCACAGCAAGACACATCATAATAAAAATGGCAAAAGTTAGTGATAAAGAGAGGATCCTAAAGGCAGCAAGAGAAAAACAGAATGTTACCTACAAGGGAACCCCCTTAAGAATATCAGCTGACTTCTCTACAGAAACACTACAGGCCAGGAGGGAATGGCAAGAGATATTTAAAGTGCTAAAAGGAAAAAATATGCAACCTAGAATACTCTTATCCAGCAAGAATATCACTTAAAATAGAAGGGGAAATAAAAATTTTTTCCAACAAACAAAAACTTAAAGAATATTGCAACACAAAACCCAGGTTAAAGGAAATATTGAAAGGGCTTCTCTAAACCAAAAAGAAAGGAAGGAAAGGGAAGAAAAAAGAAAAGAAAAAAAAAAAAAAAGAAGAGGAAGAACTAGGACTGAGGAAACCACAATCAGAGAGCAGTCACTCAAATAAGCCAGCATACAGATTTAATCATGAACAGGCCTCAAACAAAATAAAATTAAAAAGAAAAAAATAAAAAAGAGTCATCAAAACAATAAAATGTGGGCAAGGGATGTTAGGAAGTAAATAACCCTTTTTGTTTGTTTGTATGTTTCTCTTCTTAATTTTAATATAGTAATGAAGTGTTTGAACTTACAGGACCATCAGGCTAAAACACACAATTATGGGAAGGGGTTAGCATACTTAAAAAACAGGGCAACCACAAGCCAAAACCAAATATTGCATTTGCAAAAAATGAAAAAAAAAATACACTCAAGCAGATAATAACAGGAGACCATCCAACCAAAAAAAAAAAAAAAAGAAGAAAGGAAGGAAGAATGGAGAACCATAGAATCAACTGGAACATGAGGTTCAAATGGCAATAAATAATCATCTATCAATTATCACCTTAAATGTCAATGGACTGAACGCCCCAATCAAAAGACACAGAGTGGCTGAGTGGATAAAAAGGCAAAAAACCTTCAATATGCTGCCTACAAGAAACTCACCTTAGGACAAAAGATACATATAGATTGAAAGTGAAAGGGTGGGGAAAAATATTTCACGCCAATAGACATGACAGAAAAGCAGGAGTCGCAACGCTCATATCAGACAAAATAGACTTTAAAACAAAAGACATAAAGAAAGACAAAGAAGGACACTACTTAACGATTAAGGGATCCATCCAAGGAGAGGATGTTACCATCGTCAACATATATGCCCCAAATACAGGAGCACCCAGATACATACAACAAATATTAACAGACATAAAGGGAGATATTGATGAGCATACAATCATAGTAGGAGACCTTAATACCCCCCTCACATCAATGGACAGATCCTCTAGACAGAAAACCAATAAAGCAACAGAGATCCTAAAGGAAACAAGGGAAAAGTTAGACTTCATTGATATCTTCAGGACACTACATCCAAAAAAAGCAGAATACACATTCTTCTCAAATGCTCATGCAACATTCTCAAGAATCGACCACATATTGGGACACAAAGCGAATCTCAATAAATTTAGGAGCATAGAAATTATCTCAAGTATCTTCTCTGACCACAATGCCATGAAATTAGAAATCAACCATGGGAAAAGGAAAGAGAAAAAACCTACTGCATGGAGACTAAACAACATGCTACTAAAAAACCAATGGGTCAATGAGGAAATCAAGAAGGAAATTAAAAACTACCTTGAAACAAATGATAATGAAGACACAACCACTCAAAATCTATGGGATGCTGCGAAAGCAGTGCTCAGAGGGAAATTTATTGCAATACAGGCCTTTCTCAAAAAAGAAGAAAGATCCCAAATGGACAACTTAACCCTCCACCTAAATGAATTAGAAAAAGAAGAACGAAAAAGGCCTAGTCAGCAGAAGGAAGGAAATTATAAAGATCAAAGAAGAAATCAATAAAATAGAGACTCAAAAAACTATAGAGAAAATTAATAAAACCAAGAGCTGGTTCTTTGAAAAGGTAAACAAAATTGACAAACCCCTGGCCAGACTCACTAAAAAGAGGAGAGAAAGAACCCAAATAACCAAAATTAGAAATGAAAAAGGAGAAATCACAATGGATACAGCAGAAATACAAAAAACCATAAGAGAATACTATGAACAACTATATGGCAACAAGTTTGACAATCTGGAAGAAATGGACAATTTTCTAGACTCTTACAGCCTGCCAAAACTGAATCAAGTAGAAACAGACCAACTGAACAGACCGATCACTAGAAATGAAATTGAAGAGGTCATAAAATCACTCCCTACAAATAAAAGTCCAGGACCAGATGGCTTCACAGGTGAATTATACCAAACATATAAACAGGATCTGGTGCCCATCCTCCTTAAACTCTTTCAAAAGGGTGAAGAAGAAGGAATACTCCCAAAGACATTCTACGATGCCACCATCACCCTCATTCCAAAACCAGGCAGAGATACCACCAAAAAAGAAAACTATCGCCCAATATCATTGATGAATATAGATGCAAAATTCTCAACAAAATCTTAGCCAACCGAATCCAACAACATACCAAAAAAATTATACACCATGACCAGGTTGGGTTCATCCCAGGTTCACAAGGATGGTTCAACATATGCAAATCAATCAGCATCATACACCACATTAACAAAAAAAAGGTCAAAAATCATATGATCATCTCAATAGACGCAGAAAAAGCATTTGACAAAGTCCAACATCCATTCATGATCAAGACCCTCGCCAAAGTGGGTATAGAGGGAACATTCCTGAATATAATCAAAGCCATTTATGATAAACCCACAGCAAATATAATCCTCAATGGGGAAAAACTGAAAGCCTTCTCACTCGAATCTGGAACAAGACAGGGATGCCCACTCTCACCACTGCTCTTCAACATAGTGTTGGAAGTCCTAGCCACAGCAATTAGACAAACAAAAGAAATAAAAGGCATCCATATAGGAAAAGAAGAGAGAAAACTGTCACTGTATGCAGATGACATGATACTATACATAGAAAACCCTAAGGACTCAACCCCAAAACTACTTGAACTGATTCATAAATTCAGCAAAGTAGCAGGATAGAAGATTAACATTCAGAAGTCAGTTGCATTTCTGTATACCAGCCATGAAATATTAGAAAAGGAATACAAAAATATAATACCTTTTAAAATTGCACCTCACAAAATCAAATACCTCGGAATACACCTGACCAAGGAGGTAAAGGACCTACATGCCGAGAACTATAAAACTTTCATCAAAGAAATCAAAGAAGATGGAAAGAAATGGAAAGATCTTCCATGTTCCTGGATTGAGAAAATCAATATTGTAAAAATGGCCGTACTACCCAAAGCAATCTACAGATTCCATGCAATCCCTACCCAATTACCCATGACATTTTTCACAGAACTAGAACAAACCATCCAAACATTTATATGGAACCACAAAAGACCCAGAATCGCCAAAGCAATCCTGAGAAACAAAAACCAAGCAGGAGGCATAACTCTCCCAGACTTCAAGAAATACTACAAAGCCACAGTCATCAAAACAGTGTGGTACTGGTATCAAAACAGACAGACAGACCAATGGAACAGAATAGAGAACCCAGAAATAAACCCTGACACCTATGGTCAATTCATCTTTGACAAGGGAGGCAAGAACATCAAATGGGAAAAAGAAAGTCTATTCAGCAAACATTGCTGGGAAACCTGGACAGCTGCATGCAAAGCAATGAAACGAGAACACACCCTCACACCATGCACAAAAATAAACTCCAAATGGCTGAAAGACTTAAATATACGACAGGACACCATCAAACTCCTAGAAGAGAACATAGGCAAAACACTCTCTGACATCAACATCATGAATATTTTCTCAGGTCAGTCTCCCAAAGCAATCGAAATTAGAGCAAAAATAAACCCATGGGGCCTCATCAAACTGAAAAGCTTTTGCACAGCAAAGGAAACCCCAAAAAAAACAAAAAGACAACTTACAGAATGGGAGAAAAGAGTTTCAAAGGATGCAACCGACAAGGGCTTAATCTCTAGAATATATAAACAACTTATACAACCCAGCAGCAAAAAAGCCAATCAATCAATGGAAAAATGGGCAAAAGACCTGAATAGACATTTCTCCAAAGAAGATATCCAGATGGCCAACAAACACATGAAAAAATGCTCAACATCGCTGGTTATAAGAGAAATGCAAATCAAAACTACCATGAGATATCACCTCACACCAGTCAGAATGGCCATCATTAAGAAATCCACAAATAACAAGTGCTGGAGGGGCTGCAGAGAAAAGGGAACCCTCCTGCACTTTTGGTGGGAATGTCAACTGGTACAGCCACTATGGAGAACAGTTTGGAGATACCTTAGACATCTATACATAGAACTTCCATATGACCCCGCAATCCCACTCTTGGGCATCTATCCGGACAAAACTCTACTTAAAAGAGACACGTGCACCCGCATGTTCATTGCAGCACTATTCACAATAGCCAAGACATGGAAACAACCCAAATGTCCATCAACAGATGATTGGATTCGGAAGAAGTGGTATATATACACAATGGAATACTACTCAGCCATAAAAAAGAATGACATAATGCCATTTGCAGCAACATGGATGGACCTAGAGAATCTCATACTGAGTGAAATGAGCCAGAAAGACAAAGACAAATACCATATGATATCACTTGTAACTGGAATCTAATATCCAACACAAATGAACATCTCAGAAAAGAAAATCATGGACTTGGAGAAAAGACTTGTGGCTGCCTGATGGGAGGGGGAGGGGGAGGGAGTGGGAGGGATCGGGAGCTTGGGCTTCTCAGACACAACTTAGAATAGATTTACAAGGAGATCCTGCTGAATAGCATTGAGAACTTTGTCTAGATACTCATGTTGCAACAGAAGAAAGGCTGGGGGAAAAATGTAATTGTAATGTATACATGTAAGGATAACCTGACCCCCTTGCTGTACAGTGGGAAAATAAAAAAAAAATAAAATAAATAAAATAAAAAATATTCTCTGCTATTCATGCAAATAATTTCTCATTAATGATTATTGCAAAGAATCTGAAGATATCATAATTTAAAAGGCTCACTAAAATTTTTCAAATTATTTCATCTATCTTTATGCAAATTAAATATTTGATTGTCATGTAAATTAAACATTGATTGTTTTCTCCCATACTACTTTGTATTTTGTTATCATCATAAATTCCCTAAGATAACCCCAGTGTTCATCGCAAACATTATTATTTTCTATGTGTATCATGATTAGATACAGGATGAAAAACACTGGTTAAAATAGACTCTATTTTTGTTCTCTTTTTTTTTTTTAATGGCCACACCCACAGCATATGGAAGTTCCTGGGCCTGGGACTGAATCCGAGCTACAGCTGTGACCTATACCACAGGTGTGGCAACACCAGATCCTTTAACCCACCACACCACGTGGGGATTGAACTCACACTTCCACAGTGATCTGAGCTGCTGCAGTCGGATTCTTAACCCACTGAACCACAGCAGGAACTCCAAGTAGACTATTTTTTGACATATATCAAGAAATCCCAAGATTGTTGCTGCACCACCTACCCCTTTAAGCTTTCTAAAGGCAAGTTATCTGCCTACTTCATCATTAGATCTTTAGTGTTTTTTGTTTGCTTGTTTTTTTGTTTGTTTTTTAGGGCTGTAGGCTAGGGGTCAAATCAGAGCTGTAGCTTCTGGCCTACACCACAGCCATAGCAACACTGGATCTGAGCCGCATCTGCAACCTACACCCCAGCTCAAGGCAACACCAGATCCTTAACCCACTGAGCAAGGCCAGGAACTGAAACCACATCCTCATGGATACTAGTCGGATTTGTTAACCACTGAGCCCTGACAGGAACTCCCATAGATCTTTAGGTCTTTATCTGATGACCAGCCCAATAAATATGTGCTAAAAGAATGAGTAAATGACAAGTATGGAAGAGGACAGTCACTTTCCTTCAAAATAAAATGTTAAATCTTAAAGCTATTTCATTATGAATAGGAGAAACTTTCAGAATTCCTTGGGGAAATTCTTTTTTTCTTCAAAGAAGCACTTTAAACTTAGAATAAGAACCTATATTACTTAGCAAAGAAGAAGGAATTCTTGGTCAGCATTTCAAAGAGCAATGGTGAAGGACAAAGTCACTCTGGCCCTCCAGATTCCCTCTGATCTCTTCCCACTATCTAACCTCCCACCCCTGCATTTGCCCTTTTTCCTGGTCTGACTCCTAAATGTGACTGTATGGAATATTTTAATTTTTTTCTTTAAAATTAAAACGTAATTAAGTTTTTTAAAAATATATGAGTCCTTAAAATATATTTCCTAAAAGTCAATGACTGCCTGTAAAAAAAAAGTTTTCTTACTCATGTTACAATGTCTCTCAGATTTCCACCCTTCTTCAGTGGCATTGCCCACTTTTGACTTTGCTGAATTTTCACTTCCAGTCAAAATTTGTTCATATGTTTATAAATTATCAATAGGTGAAATAAAAGAAGACCGAAAAAGCAGAAAATATGTATAATCATCTCACTGCAAGAATAATAGCAAAGGGTCTAGTTAATAAGGCTTGATAAATATACCAAGCTTCCTGGAATGCCTGTCATCATCACCACAATCAGAGTCAGGAATGGAAACACCCTTAGATATTCCCCTCCTAAGAGAAGCATCCACACAAAAGTAATAGCTACATTTCAGGAAATTTTGATTTTGACCTCAGATAATGGCTCCTGTAGGAATAAAGGAAAATCAGGCAAACAGACAAACCAACAGCAGATATTTTGGCTGTGAGACCAAAGTAATTTACTGTTTCACCCACCCACATGCATCATATTTGAAAATCTGGAATATGTTTCATTTGTTACATGATTAATTATCACTTTTCCTAAAATCTGTGGTCCTCTATGCCTCATAGCAGAAGCAGCCAAAATGATACACCACCTTAGGAAAAACCTGGGTGGGTTTAGCAAAGCCAGGCTTATGGAACTCAATTAATTACACATTCCTTTGGTGCCTGTGTGGGTAATCTATTTTTTGATTGAGTGCCATTGTTGTCATATATTTAGTACACAAAAGGGCATAGGTGCAAATATCATGTTCGTTTACAGCACAAATATTATGCAGCTTGCAATTTTAGAAGACCCAATGGCAAGCCTTAAAACTAAAAATGTTTAATATTCAGACTTTTTTTTCTTTATACCTTCATGATTTCCTTGTTTTCTGAACATCCCAAACCCAGCTGTTCAGCTCATATGACATGGCAGCTGAATGGACATACCATAGAAGCTTGTATCAAACAGAGATTCTTTCTGGTTCCAATTTATTTCCTCACTAAATAAAAGGTGAGTTCATACTTGCCTGAAAAAGACCACTTTGATTACTTGGTGGGGAGAAATTCTTTATTATTTTATTAACAAACACTAGATTACAAGCCTCTCTTCATGTACAAGTCTATTTTGATTTTCTCCCACATAAAAGGTACATCACAAGGAAAACAAGCAAAAATTACCTTAACTTGTTTTTGACACATTACCAATGTTAAATTTATTTAAAATAATAATTCTAATGCCTAATGCCTGTTCTCTCTAAGTCTATAATTATCTGAGTTTGATCCCCTTAAGAAAAAAATAGTGATGATACCTAATACTTTCTCCCAAAATCTTAGATCCCCAAGAAAAGGAAGAAAACAACATACAGAAGACAGTTACCCTTTTGTCTGTCATTCTCGAATAGCTTGGAAATATGGCCACTGTCAAGAAAGGTCAGCATTACAAGCATTATAACCCTATTAAATTAAATAGTGAGGATAAAAAAGCTTAAGACTGGACTTCCTATTGTGGCCCAGTGGGTTGACCTGACATTGTCTTCATGAGGATGCAGGTTTGATGCCTGGCCTTACTCAGTGGGTTAAGGATCTGGCGTTGCCACAAGCTTTGGTATAGGTTGCAGATGTGGCTTGGATTCAGTGCTGCTGTGGCTGTGGTGTAGGCCACAGCTACAGCTCCAAATCAACCCCTGGCCCAGAAACTTCTATATGCCACAGGTGTAGCCATGAGAAAAAAAAAAAAAAAAAAAAAGCCCCAGACTCAAAAGGAGATAAACATATTACTCTTTCAAATTTCTCATTCCAGTATAATTAATATGTGGTTACCTGAGGATTCCAGCCTGATAAATATTTTTTAAGTTTTCAAAATTTCCCCAAATTCCTCTAATTTGGCTAAATTTCATTGACTGTATATTCGTGTAACACATAACACAATACAACAGAACTGGAGAGTTTTAGAGCCAGGGATTTTTAGAATTGACTGTTGAAGACATGTCAGGGACAAAGCAGTATCTCTGATATTTGATATGCTCCGGCTCTTAAGAGACTTGCTCAAAGTCACACAGCTGGTTAGTGACCAAAACAGAACTAGACTCAGCCTCTGGAGTCTTAGCTTGGTGGCAAAGGCTTCCCATTTCCTGCTGCTTCTTAACACAAGAGGGTTGGGGAAGAGAGGTGTCAATTGTTATCACTCCACTACTGAGGACAAATGTTGCATCACTTAATCAGAATGCAGTCCTTTATTGAGCAAAATCTCAAAGTGACATCTAGTGGAATACCCAGTCTCTATGGAGACATTTAATTAAACTGCAGTCCCTTTATACCAGCACAAATATTGTGAGGGAAAACAACTCAACTCCTTTGACATTTTTGCAAATAGGTTTAGTGGAATCCATTCTGTTTACTTTTACTGACATTTGTTTTTCAGTCAATTATCCCACATGGTTATTTTTTTTCCTTTCATAATTTATTGCTAGCAAGTTAGGCATAAGAATAAATACAAGGAATTCCTTTCTTTGGTACAAGCACCAGAGCTTAGGTTAATAATAGCTGAAGAAAATAAACATTCATTTTTACCCCTCCCCTTCCTTTTCCTAATAATTCTAGTTCATCTATAATCAGACTGGTAGCAACATCAGAATCCCACTAGGAAGAATTTAATTTCAAATGCATCATGGGTTTCTCCTCGCACTGACCTAAAACTTTGGAAAATAACACACTTTACTGGATTAGTCATCTGCCAGATGACTAAATGTAACAATCATTTTTAAAAATCTCATACCCATCTGCCTCCAATTTTTGCACACCTTTATTTTGAACCTTTTGGTGAGGTCTTGAAAGGTTTGGAAAGACTTCACCACAAAAAAAGTTATATTATTTTTTTATTTCCATGGGATCTCATTGAGTAGACACAGAAAAACCACTTTTTAGGAGGTTGAAAAATATGTAGAGTAGTGCAGAGGTGCACATACCGTTAACATACGCACATAAATCACCGGAGATCAGAATACAGGGCACATTCATATGCAGTAGATCTGGAGCGAGGCCTGAGGGTCCATGTTCCCAACAAGTTTTCAGACTAGACCTTAGTCCACACTGTGTGGAGAGGGTACACAGGAAAGGGCATTTACTTTGGAGCTCAGGAGACTTAGATGGACATCCAACTTCATTGGTTCCTGGCAGGGAGGACCCGAGAGAGCCCACTCCTCTGCCAGACCCCTCATTTCTCCCCCTCCAGCACTCACAACCTCCCCACCACCATCGCCTTGGACCTCCTGGGACTGATCTCATCATGCCTTTTATCCCACTCCATGTCAAGCCACCCCTAGACTCCCAGGCTGCCTCCCAACTCCCACAGTTGAATCCCTGTTGGCTTCTGTGAACCCACCCTATCCCCTTTTCCCATCCCTCCCCAAGTTCTGAAATCTTTCCACTTTGTCCTCCACCCAAACTCTGTCAACTATCAACAAAATCCACTGTGTTTATTCTCTATTGCCTAATTGCTCTTTTCCCTTCTTTTTTTTCAATTATTTCATTGTCAATTTTATTTTCCCAATACATTATTTTTTTCTACTATACAGCATGATGATCCAGTTACACATACGTGTACACATTCTATTTTCTCACATTATCACGCTCCATCATAAGTGACCAGACATAGTTCCCAGTGCTACACAGCAGGAGCTCATTGCTAATCCATTCCAAAGGCAATAGTCTGCATCTATTAACCCCAAGCTCCCAATCCATCCCACTCCCTCCTCCTCCCCCTTGGCAACCACAAGTCTATTCTCCAAGTGCTCACCATTGAGAAACTGCTGCCCTGGTAGTCTCCTTAGTGGAGTTTATTTTGTCTCCCTTGGCTCTCACACTGTTAGACTTAGAAGTAGAGAACATGTCCTCCTTGCTTCTTATTGCTGCTTTCAGACACATTTCCAATCCTCCCCTCTCCCCCCAAACCACCCATTTTTAATCTCTGTCATCAGATTATATCACTCATGACTTCTTGTTGTTCTTGTTAACAAAATGCCAAGGATCCCCTTCCATTTATTCTACCTAACCTAGCCACTCACTCCCATGGCCCTTACCCTAGACCTTGTCACTATTAACAACTGCATCTTCTCCTTAGCATCGGTTTCATGTATCCTACTCTCTGTCATCACTTCCTGTCATTTCACCTCATTCTCTCTGTTTTCTGCACCTCACAATTCTTCTGCATCACTGATACCCCTTAGTGATTGATTCTATCATTTTTTCTCTATTCCTTACTTCTTCAGTGTCCTCACTTCTCTCCTTATTCATCTTAAATTCTATTGTCAATGATTATCGACTCCCTTACTTCTCTACTTTCTTACCTCTTGTTGCTCTTGTTTTGCAAAAGTACAACCCAAAGGTTTCCACCATTTACACTGTATGTCTCTAGTGGATACCCTCTTTAAATTATATAGGCTGCCTTTTTGTTGTTGTTGCTGTTGTTGTTGTTATCTTTTTGCCATTTCTTGGGCCACTCCCACAGCATATGCAGGTTCCCAGGCAAGGGGTCTAATCAGAGCTGTAGCCTCTGGCCTACACCAGAGCCCCAGCAACGCGGGATCCGAGCAGCATCTGCAACCTACACCACAGCTCATGGCAACGCCAGATCATTAACCCACTGAGCAAGGCCAGGGATTGAACCCACAACCTCATGGTTCCTAGTCAGATTCGTTAACCACTGAGCCACGACGGGAACCCCTAGGCTGCCATTTTACACTCTCTCAAGTACCCAGTACCTCTTCGCTTACTGTTATCCCAAGCTGATAACCTATTTTACTGAAAAAAAAAAAAAAAGAGGAAGCACTAAGAAAACAATTTCCACATATTTCTTCCAACACATCTACCCACATGTCTGCATCAGCAAACATCTTTGCCCTCTTGCCTGTTACCATTTTTAAATCATTCAGTGCGCCTATCAAAAATCAATCCTTATCCATATGCACTAAATCTCATCCCCCTTCATTAATCCAGCCCAGACAGGCCTTCAGATAGCTGTAGCTCTTGATGACATCTGAATATAACCTCCTGAGAGATCTTGATCCAGATCCACCAGCTAAGCAGCTTCCAAATTCCTGACACATAGAAACTGAGCTTAAAAGTGTTTGCACTTCTGCCTCAACCGCAAGTGCACCTAAGCAGGAACACCAACTTATATCCAAACCCCCATGGAAAAGGAAATTTGTGGGATATAAATTTTACTTTTGCTTTTCTATCCAAGGAATAGCATGGACAGAAGACCAAAAGATCAGGAGGTTAAGAGATACAAACTGTGGGGTATATCTTATTTAATGTCTTTCAAGAAAGCTGTCAATTTAGATTCGACTTAGCAATGAATTCAGCCAGGGACAAATTTTATGTTAATAATTTGCCTGAGGTTTTCCTATAGCACAGATATTACATATACAAAATCTGCCCTGGCAGGCCCATGGTCATTATTATGTGTTTTCAGCTATTTCCCCAATTTTCCAGAAATAAATGAAAGATTGTTGCTTTGTTTTAAATAAATAAGTACTGTTTTAAGCCACTAAGTTTGAAGGCGACTTTTTATGCAGCAATAAATATAATGGAAGAAATAAATGAATAAGATGACAGATCACAGGATCAACTTCCTATCCACTGGCTAATTAGGAAGGATTTATATACCAGTCAATCAAGGGATTAATTTCAAGTATCAGGATGGGAGGGGAGGTATGACAGGTACTTCTTCTGTTGAATAAATAGGGCTTATAGAACTTGATAAGGAGTGGAGTTTTCATACAGAAGTGTAGAGTATGGATAAAACATCTTGTATACTTCTGAACCCCAGTGGGAAAGAAAGAGAAAACTCCCTAACCACAGAGAAGCTCTGACAATTATGGATGCTCACTTTGCAGGCGGGGTTTACATCTGCCATCGGTATAGCAGGATAAGAGAGGTCCTAAGAGTTGTGGGGGCCTCAGGAAAGCCAAGTCATTCGTCCCTCCCCTGAAGATGGACAGCATCTCTTTCAGCTGCTCCAGGAAGACACAATGGCAGCAACCTCGGCATTCGTGTATCTGTGGCCTCCTTCTTATGGGGTCAGCCAACTTACAAAAACTCTTATTGGAGTGCCCATGAAAACCAGAATCAGGCAGTTTTATCACGTTGAGAGTGACCAGGTGTTGGGGATCAGGCTGCCCACTCATCACTGATGGCGGGACATTCAGGGCCTGGGGCTCCCAGGTGAAAAATAAACCCCCATGCCCTTTAAATCACAAATTAAAATGCCAATGATATTTTCACATTTGAAAATAATATTGGGGTCTAAATGAAAATTGCTGCTTGATGTAGAATTCCTCATCTAGTTTTATATCCAAGGTCCATAGACTTTAAAGTTTGATGATCAGAGAATAAAAAAGTCTCATTACAAAGTAGTTTTTCTTTTTTTGCTTGGAGGGCTACATACAGGCCCAGGAATAATTGCCCCCAGGAATCCCCAACAAGATACTTGAGAGAATATATCCATCCAGCAATTGACTGATATGTAGATGAATAGACATAATATATATAGTATTTAATTAATGCATACAAGTACAATTTTTAAAAATATTTTAATTTAGCAAGAAAAGGTATTTTTAAAAAAATAAGTAGAAAAGTATCAACTAATCTGCAAGTTTCCATTTCTTTCAAGCTTATTTTCTTCTACCAGTAGTTTCCAAACCAAAAGATATTTGTTCTTCCGGGCTTAACAAAGAATCAAACAATGAATTTGGCCAAATCTTATACCTATGGTTTAGATATTCCAATAGAAAAGTCTAAACAGTTTTTAAACATTTTAATTTTGTTTACAGAAAAATTGCATCTGAATATTCAGTAGTCTAAGTGAAAGATCTTTACTACCATAAAACATTGACTGTTTTCACATAATTTTAACATTCCTAATGTTAATTATATTTGTGGCTATGAATAATACAGAAGATATCAAGCAATTTCTACTAATTCATCTAAAACATGGCTCTTGGACTTCATCTTTCTTCTAGCTACACTCACTCCCTTAATGATCTCATCTAGTTACGTAGCTTTAAACATCATCTATGTGCTGATGATTCCTAAAGTTATATCTGGAGCCCAGACAGCCCCTCTGACCTCCAGACTCATATATCCAGCTGCCTGTTTGACACCTCCATTTAAAGGCCTAATACGCATTTCACACTTATCTTGTCCTACACCAAACCTTCTCCTCCCACAGTCTTCCCCTTCTCAGTAAACAGGAGCCTTATCCTCCTACTTGCTCAGGTCAAAAACCTGGGAGTTATCCTTGGCTCCTCTTCCTTTCACTCCTACATCAAATCCTTCAGCAAATCCTGTCAATTCTACCTTCCACATCACCCAGAATTCTGACTCCGCACTGTCTCTGGTGCAACTGTGTTGATCCAAGGCGCCATCGTCTCCCACCTGGATTACTCAGTAGTTTCCTCACTGGTCTCCTGCCTCTGCCCCTGATCCCTATAATATATCAGATAAATAATATTTACAGTCATTGAGTAAAACACAAGTGATTGAGTAAAACACAAGTGATTAAATAAAGCACGTCCTCTCTCTGTTTAAAACTCTAGAATTGTACCTCATTTCGGCAAACTAAAAAACAATTCTACAAGGTCCTACTCTCCATGTCACACCCTCTACCTCCTTCACCCTGTTACCTAACTCATATCCTACTATTCTCCCCATTGTTCACTCTGATGGAGTCATCCGTGCCTCTTTATTGATCCTCAAATATCAGGGCCTTGGCACTAGCCCTCCATTGCCTGGGATGTTTCCACCCAGTTAGCCACATAAGCTCATTCCCTTATTTCTTTTAGGTCTCTGCTTCCTGTAACCTTACGAGGGACTCCCCTATTGAAAGCACAACCCCTCCCCTCTCCCACAATATTTATTCTCCTTTGCTTCATTTTTCTCCATTGCCCTTTTCAACTAATAGCGTGAACATTTTGTTTTCTCCCACTAGAATGTAAACTTCCTCAAGGCAAAGGCTTCTATCCATTTTGTTTACTCCTATACAGACAGCTTTCAGAATATTCCTAGCAGGTAGTAGGTGCTCAATAAATACTCACTGAATGAATGAATATTAAAGAATTGGAAAACCATTTACAATCAATATTTCTGAAACTGGTAACTGTCCTAGCTAGTAGAAGGAAAGCTTAATATAATTTTGCTCATCCCCCCTTGAAACACTTTTCTTTTTTCTCTTTTTTTTTTTTTTTGGCTGCCCCGTGTGGCATATGGAGTTACCCTGCCAGGGATGAGATCCAAGCTACAGTCGTAACCTAAGCTGCAGCTGCGCCAACACCAGATCCTTAAACCACTGTGCCAGGCCAGGAACTGAACCTGCATCCCAGGGCTCCCAAGGTGCCTCTGATCTCATTGCACCACAGTGGGAACTCTGAAACAAACACTCTTTATTATATAGATGAATACTTAAGGTAATTTCCACTTGGCTTTATGAGTCTTTGCAGCAAACTTAAACTAAGCTCCAATGCTATGACTCTTTTTCTGCAAACACTGGTTTTCCAATGTCTCAGTATTTTTCCACATCTGAGAACGCCATTAGAGCTGATCATCATAGTACTATTTAAGACAAATGAACGAAGCATGTGTGGGCTTAAACTCCCTCATCTCTACCAAATGTACCCAGAAAAATATTTTGCAAGAACTGAACAATTATAGAATAGGGATCTGCAAACCATGGCCTTAAGACCAAATCCAGCTAAGATTTCCAGATAAAATACAGAATGCCCAGTTAAATTCAAACTTCAGATAAATAAATCATTTTTTAGTATAAATATGTCCCAAATACTAAATGCTGAATTTAGAAAGTTCAAATCTGGCCTACCACCTGTTTTTGTACAGCCCACAAGAAAAAAATGGTTTTTCCATCTTTGATGGTTGGATAGAAATTGAAAGAAAAACAATATTTATTGACAAGTGAAAATTATATGAAATTCAGATTTCAGTGTCCAAAAATAAAGTATTATTGGAACAAAACAATACACATTTGTTTACTTACCATCTCTGGCCACTTTCATGGTACAACAGCACAGATGAATAATTTCAGCAGAGACCAAGCTGCAATGCCTAAATACCTACTGTCTGGCCCTTCATCGAAAAATTTTACCAACCCCTGTTGTAGAGTATTTCCTTTTTATTCTTCTCACTGAAGACAAATCAAAGTAAATATTTTCCTTTTATAACTCTCTTCCCACCAGAGCACTCTCAGTGCCTTATCTTTATATTGGAAAAAGGAGTAGAAGTCTCTGAGAAGAGGCAAACTGATGAGGGACATGGGCTATGGATTCCTGCAGAACTGAGTGTAAACCCTTTCCCCACCCATCACAGCCTGAATGAGTTACTTAAACTGGGGCCACATGAATACCACCACACAAGGTGGCTAAAAGGGTTCAGAGATAAGAAGTAAATAATAGACTTTAAAGGACAAAAAAGGGTCAAATTTCTAGTCTACAACAGAAAACGAGATTGTCAGAAGGACAGAAAAGAGAGGGAGAAGAAGGGTGAAAAGATAAAAATTAGGACTAGACAGACAAACTTCCAATCACTTACCAAGTGGTGGGTTTAAGTGAAGACTATGGACTTCACATGGATTCTAGAAAGATATCATAACCAAAATTAAGGAAGGGTGTATGGATGTACTCAGACCAAGTAAGGCAACAGTACCAGCTTTTCCAAAGTAAATAAATCTTGGGTTGTGTCTTCTGAATACGCATGTGATTGTCTTAGTAAAAATTACATAATTCACACTGCCAGAAGTTAGCATTATTGTATTCAAATGAAGGCATGAGTAGGAGTTTCTGTTACTATGAGGGGAAATGAAAAAGACAGAGCCATATTTACACCACTGTGGAAGCCCCCAGGTGCTCAAAGGAGTCAGCGGAGGAAGTTGCAAGCATAGCCTTTTTAGCCTCATTCTTTCCAACAAATATTTTCTACTCAGGCCCCTGGATTAACTTTATCAGACCCCTGTCTATAAGGCCTTATGAAAAAACAAGAATAAATTGAGGAAACAATTTATAAAACCCATCAAATGACTATCACTGTGAACCATGGCAGTGGTTCTCAACATGTGAGCCTCAAATGTAAAATATATTCCCAAACACAACTTCTGACACTATTCGGACACAAGATACACTGCACTTCCACTCTTCCTAAAAGGCATATCAGCATGGGAGAGAGTGAGAATGATGCTATCAGAGAGATAACCCTGAGGTTATTCAAAATATATTTTTTAATTATTTGTAAGTTATTTGAAAGCTTCAGTACTTCAACTGTGTTTGGTAACAAATACTGATGACATGTCTCACTCCTGCCCCGCATAACCGAGTAGCACTATTTCATGCTACTTCTTAAGAACGAATCTTCCCCAAAATATAGAAGTCCATAGAATATTAACCGCAGCAACAATACCACCAACTATACATGTAATCAATCCCCAAGGTTACTTCAAGGACTATTTTCGAAAGTGATTTCTATTCACAACATATGTTGATGTACTACATAGGCTTACACTCAGAGCTTGCCAAGACACTCATTAGTTCTCAGCATATGAGGTTTTCATGATGAGAACCACTGACCTAGTGTAGCAGACCACAAACACAGACACATTTGAGTCAACCACTATGTAACATGATCCTGCTTTTGACAGCTTCAGTTCTAGAGGTAAAGATGAGTAGCCAGAGCCCTCGCCCTCTAGAAGCTCAGAATCTAATGGAGACAACATACAAATAGAAAATTTCAGTGTAGTACAATTAAGTAAAATGGTTGACATGGGAGTTCCCATTGTGCCTCAGCAGGTGAAGGACCTGACATAGTGTCTGTGAGGATGAGGATTCAACACCAGCCCTTGCTCAGTGGGTTAAGGATCGGACATTACCACAAACTGTGGCATGGGCGGAAAGCTGCAGCTCTGCTGAAACCCCAGACTGGGAACTTCCATATGCTGCACGTACAGCTATAAAAAGAAAAAAAACAATAAAAAATTAAAAAGTGAAATGGTTGACATGAACACAATGTGTCATGAGCTCATGGGAAAGGAACTGAAATCCACGAGGGAATTGCAAGAAAGATAGTACTTTGAGCAGAATCCCAGTGTCAGTAACTACACCAGGTGCCACTAACCATGGACAGCTGCTAAAAAGACAGCATGGCACCTGACATGAGTAGCGTACAGACTAGTGCACAGGGAAGATCCATTAACCTGGATCTCAAAGACAAATGGAAAGTCAATGAACTGTGTTGGTGTCTTTGACCCATCTCCTTCCTCTAACCTTCACCAGCCTGTATGTACTCTTGTTCCTCTGTGGCAGATACTATAACTCCTTAGCACAAAATTCTCTCCTCTTTAGGAATAGCCATAAATATGGGTATGGGATATGAGAGAACATATCTTTATGTGACCCTAACTCCCTAGAAATAGCTGAGTATTATAGAAGCATATATCTGACCCAAACTGGATTGTTCAGTGCTGTCACTTTAGGATTTGAAATTCTAAACTGAGATGCACAGGGACTTGGAAGTGAATCACAGTAAGAGCAATACCCACGAAGAATGACCACAAACTCCTGTCCCACAGGAAACCCGCAGCCACCCTGCCTTCTACTCTTTCCGCATGTTGCTCATTGGGCCTCCTTCAATTCTGTAGGAACTCTCCTAGTCTCCTTCCATCTGCTGAGGCTGGCCAGAGTCAGCTTTCTGCTTGTAACCCAAGAAACTTTCATATGTGCCACCAATCCACATAGCCTCCCAACTCCTGTACCAGTCTAACTGGTATTTTCCTCTGATCAGACAATTTGCTGAGTGATTAATGGCTCATAAATCTTAGTATGTTATCTACCTCCAGACAGGTAATAGTCTGGGGGGGGGGGCAGTCTTGTGGAGATACGATGTTGAAATCCAGAGACTCATTCTGGTGACATATCCACACCACTCTTCTTTTTGCTACTGAGTCACTCCTTGTTAAGATCTCCTTACTTCTCAGTAAGCCTTCCAGAAATGGAACAGCTTTCACAGCTCTAATTATACCACCTGTAGCACGTTATTCAAGAAGTTGGAAGAAGGATTTTAGAACTGAAGTTTTTATCTAAAACTCAAAGCAAAATCATTAATGAAAAAATGATTTTGTCCCTAAATAATTCTACATACTCTTGAATTGACCCTCATATAATTTCTTTTTTTTTCTTTTTTCTTTTTTTTTTTTTTGTCTTTTTGCCATTTCTTGAGCCGCTCTCGCGGCATATGGAGGTTCCCAGGCTAGGGGTTGAATCGGAGTTGTAGCCACCGGCCTACGCCAGAGCCACAGCAACACGGGATCCGAGCCGCGTCTGCGACATACACCACAGCTCACGGCAACGCCGGATCGTTAACCCACTGAGCAAGGGCAGGGACCGAACCCGCAACCTCATGGTTCCTAGTCGGATTCGTTAACCATTGCGCCACGACGGGAACTCCAATATCATTTCTAAATTCATTTTATCAGGCAAATTAGTAGTAGCAGCAGCAACAGGAGGAGGAAGAGTTTTTATTTTCTTTCTGTTCCTAACAAAGACACAAGAAGGAGAGACTTCATCTTCATTTGGGGAGTTAATTGTCAAGGATAGGTCAGTCCAGAACTACCTCCTTTCAGGCGCTAGGAGACAAAGTCCTTGCTAAAGTTATACAAAATTTTTAAAAACACAGACAACCAATTAGGACCTTACGATGGGGGGTAGGGTAGCAAAGAAGAGAGTTTTCAGTAGTTCAACATTAGCTATCCTGATTATTAGAAAAACATGATTTTCTATAATTTCTCTCCTCTGTTCTCAGTATTTGTTCCTACTGGGAAGACATTTCTATAAAACTCGGAATAAAACAAAGTGGCATATAAAATTAAATAATACCCCAAACAGTTATTTATTTTTTCCAAAAATTGGACATTTAATCCAAAGCACACCCTCACACCCTGCCTCTAAACTGGCTCCCTTCTTTTCTTCAGTTACTGCACACCTCAGTAGGAAGGCGTGTGCAAGCATGTGTATGAACGGGGGTGGGGGGTGAGTTTGCGTGTGTGTTTGTTTTATTCCAAGTGAGTGGAGTAGGGCATTAATGGACACTTCACAACTGGAGTTGACAAATAATAGTAGATACTCCATAAATATGTGTTGAATGACCAAGATCTGTATTCTTTTAAATAACATTTTAAATATATTGTCCTTAAAAATAAATAAATAAATAAAATACATAAATAAATAAATTCTTCTTCTTCTTGATAAGCTCATATCCTCATAAGACAGAGAACTGGCACCACCGACTATTTCTGAAAATTTACACTATTTTAGTCATTTCAGTAAATACATTAATAGCGTAAATTAGTACTGTGCTTTTCCATGAAGGAATCAATGCATTTGATGTGTTTTAGCTTCTGTGGAGAATAAACTAAGTTTTTAAAAATTCTACGTCACTGAGAAATTAGTCAATTAATACCACATTTTTATTTTAAGTAAGGTTTCAATATGATCTTGGGAAAATATTACTTTTAGCTAAATTGAAAATAGGATTATAATGGAACAGAGATGATGCATTTGATTTTTAAATGATAAGAATGGCTTATTCTTGGGGTAAAGATCCAAGTTACTTTCTGTTCCAATATCTCTCATATGTAATAAAATGGTGCAGACTACTTTAACTCCTGTATGTGACAATTTCTATGATTAAAGCTAATTAACTTCTCTGTCAAGTATAATTAATAATCTCCATCCTACTGTTTCAGGAAATTCCAGCTACAAAAGGCAATGGAACAACTGTTTGTGGCAACTAATAAAGGCTTTCTTTCATGAAAAGATCTTTCAAAACAATTAGCAATTAATGAAAAACATGCAAGACCCCAAAAACTGCAGATGCTACATCAATTGCAAATGACATGGCCTTTAGCTGTCCAAACAACAAGAGAAGTAACAATAAAATAATTAGCTTTAAAAGCTACCAACTACTGGAAAGAAAAACTATAAAAAATCAGTTACCCATGTGTAAAATTCAACGCAAATGTTAGAAACATGTTAAATAAGGATATGTTCCAAAACAAGTAGAGAAAGAATAAAGCATAAGAGATTTATGTTTTCCATGTTCAGTTTTTGTGAATAGTCTTTATTCAGAATACTTTATACTTTATTCAAAATGAATAGTCTTTATTCAGAATATTTTATACTTCATATTTATCATAAGTAATTGATCTGGTTAGAAAATTGACCTATATTTAAACTGCCCATTTTGCATGTACTAATATGAGATTTCTAATTTCATGAAATCATAATTTCCCAAGTACTGAAAGTATATCCCTATCATTCAAACTAATTCTCATCACTATTAATAAGGCTTTTTTTGCATTTGGTTTGCAAACATGCATTTGTATTATACCAGAAATTTTCACTGAGCCATTTTTAAAAGCTGAGTTGCTGCTTGAAAGCAGTGATACTGCTGTGATAGATCTAAATAGAACATTATGTATACGACTCTCTCCGACCCTTTCTGTAGCATCTTGGGTCAGGAGCTCCTATTGATCAATTCTCACACCAGTCAGTTCTAAAGGGTTCCATCTTAGCTCTAACCCATGAGCAATCCCTAAACAGCATCAAAAAAAATCAACATTAGACAGTGATATATACCAGAAAATTACCCAAGATACCAGACTTTTGTTTAATGATGAAGTGTTTTCAATCTTAGGCAATAGTTTGTCTCATAAGCTGCTTATCAAAAATACATCTTATACCTTTATGTATTCTTTTATCTCTGAAATTGTATCTTCATCTTATTGTGGCCATTCATCTTTGCAGGCCTGAGTTTAAAGCTGTTTTTCCCCTGTATGAATGAGCATGTCATCTATAACAAAGACTCGCAGGGCATCCTCAGAGGACATCACATACCTCATCTTGGATGTCTATTCTGTAATAAACCCTCCTGACATTCCTCTGTTGACAGAGCATCCACCCATTGATGAAATTAGATTACCACTCCACGGACAAGCATCTCTGAGAAAAACTCTGGAAACCAAGTCATGGAACACTAAGAATAAAAACAGTATGAATAGTTTCACATGTTGCATATGACATGCAAAACATAGCATGTATTTCAACTCTTAATAAAGTGAAAATTTTTCTTCACTTGGTCAAGGCCAATTAGATATAGCTAAACCACAGTCTTCTGTGACATGTGACATCCCTTGCAATAAAAGGAAAAGCATCTCACAAGCTTACTTCTCAGCTGTGACATGCTGTCTAGGGTCTGGTATGCCTCAAGTTGGAAAATATGCCTTTCCCTTCACAAAGAGAAATACCGCATACCACAAAGGCTGTGAACCCTGTGTGTTTGCTTGTCATGGTGTTCTGAAACTGAAAATTACCTGTTTTAAACTCATACATCATTAAAATATGCCTGCTTAATTACCTCATGGCAATGTATTCAGTGCTAGAAAAATTCAAAACAACTGCTTTTCCTTGAACTACTCTATGATATTTTATTTTTAAATCTCAGGTAACATGTCCTCGAGGTGAATTGCTACAGCTATCTAGCTATCTTCAGACTTTAGACTGACATTTAGAGCAGTGATTCTCAAACTTATCTTCACACTGAATCACCTGGGAGTTTCAAAAAATACTGATATCTATGTTCCACCCCCAGAAATTACAAATTAATTGGTCTCAGTGTGACCTGAGCTTGGGAATTTTTAAATATCCTCTGTGGATTCTCAAGTGCACCAAGTTTGGGAATCACCAATCTGTAGGAATATTGATTAACATACCACCATGTGGGCATTAGATAAATAATTACTGCATCCCATTGTTAACCGACAAGGTCAGAGAATGACATTCAGACTAATTAGCCTTACTAGTAATTGTTACAACATATTAAAATGCCAAGCAGTTTACCAACATTATATTTAAGCCTCACAACATTCCTGCAAGATAGGTACTATTATTCTCACTTCATTGATGGGGAAACTGAAGGTCAGAAAGTTTAGATTGTTTACCCAAAGCCACCAACTAATAAATGGTTGAGCTGGTATTTGAATCCAAGTCTGTTTGATGCTAAAAGACCTGTTCTTTCCACTATGCCATTCACTGCAACTTATATCTCCTCCAAGGAAGTGAAAATTAGTTCTTGAAGGTCAAAATATTCTTACATATTACAATGATCTATGCTCCTCCAAAGTTCAACTCTGCTGACAACATCTTATTCTTTAATATTTAATTTCTCTCAATGGAGAAAAATTAAATTTCATCACATTTTTGTACTTAAAAGGACAATAACAAAAATAAAAGTTTGATAAACACTCCACTATATCAAGGGTTTTGGTTAATAATGAGTTAACACATATACCACTCACAAACCACGTACTAATTATCTACTATACCAAATACCTATAGAGAAAAATGGTTCTCTCATCAATTTTACAATTCCCAAGTTGTACTCAGAGTTTAAAAGAACCACAGTATAAATAAAGTTATATATGTCATAGGTCCCCAAAATGCTAACAATAGGAGAGAAAGTAGTAAATCTAAAAAAAGAAAAAAAAATTGCTTGAAAAACTCAAGCCAATTATTGAGACTCAGAAGGGTAAAGTCACATTCAGTTTCCTGTCCTAGAGAGAGTCTGCCCCATTCAAGGAGCTACGCAAGGCAGTACTATTACTGCTATTAATAATAATGACAATGATAGTAGACAGCATTTAATGAACATTGATATATGTCGATCACCATACTAGGTGTTTTATATTCATTATTTCACTTAAAACTTTCAAAAATCTTGTAAGATTTTTTTTCCCCTTATATATAAAGAAAGAAGGCTAGAGAGTTTAGGAGTATAAAATGCTAGATGGCAGAATTTTCTTGTTTAATAAGCTAATACTTGAACTTGCAAGCTAAATTCTCTCACAGCAGCCCTCCTTTTCTTCTGTCTGTGGATGTCATGGAGGCTGGTTGCTTCCTTTGTAAGGGACAGAAACCTCACCCAAACTAGGCAAAGCAGAAAGGACATTTTATGAGCTTATGTGACCAAACCACAGTGGGGATCAGGCACCAGATCTCTACCTTTTGCCTCTGCTTTTCTTTGGATGTTGGTCTCTTTCTCATGTGTGAATACTGGTATTCTCCAGTTGGCTGGGAAAATAGCCATCGACAATTTCAAGTTTGCCTTTTCCCAGGCTCATGACTCCAGAGAGAAAAGGCTTCTCCCTCCCATCTCAGCGTGAAGAAACACAGAGTAAGACCAAACAGGTCCAGCTTGAGCCCTGTGGCCCATGTGGCCACCTCAGTATCAGTCTAGCTAGTTAAGCTGTCATTGTAGCTTAAATGTCCAAACCTGTATTACTTAACCATTTCCATGGCCAAAAAGCCTGGCCTCTGTGCCAGGCAACCCCACCAGAATCACTTAATTGGAAGGAGAAAGGAGCAGCTCTTTTAAGAAGGGGTGGAAGCCATGGTTATCAGAGTCAGGATAAAAAAGACAGACAAAAATCACAGCTGTCCACTTCAGTAATTGTGTGTATACACATAATCTAGAGATGATGGTAAGATGCAGATTCTGATTCAGAAGGCCTAAGACAAGGCCCAAGGTCCTGCATAGGACCTAACAAGTTCCTAGAAGATGCCATAGACTGCATTTTAATTAGCAAGGCACTAACCTCCTTTCCATGCATTGCCCACAATTGTCTAATGCAGTAGATGCGCTAAAGCATAGGGCTCACCCACAAGGACAAATGCAATCTCACATGCCTGTCTGAGTATGGTGCCTTCTCCAGACCAGCCGTGTGTCCCCGTCACAACACTGAAATAGCAGAGGTGTTGCCCGTCAGGATCGAGACATATTGGCAGAACTCTTTGATAAAAACACTTTAAAATTTCATAGCACCTTTCATTCCAAAGTGTTTCAGAAGCTATATACGTTCAGCACCACAGAAAGATGATAGAGGCAGCAGACTCTGTGGGGTAAAGGAGGTGTCGAGGGATGGAGTGGGGGTGGAGGAATATGTAAGCTAAGGACAGTGGGACGTTTCTTTGTTAAAGGGAACACAACACTAATTTAAAAAAAAAAGAAAGAAAAGAAAACTAAAATCTTTAAGGTTCATATTTAAGAATGATAGCTCATAGGTTAATGTGCAGAATCATTCTTACAGAACCATCTTCTCCCAGTTAGCTGCCCATGGGTGAGGGCCCTCTGTGAACACAAAGAAAAAGCAAAGGAATTCAGAAATGAGCTAAACAAACAAGAAGATTAAAAATATCAGGAAATATATAAGGTTTGAATCCATTAACTCCAGCTTGAACAGGCTATGTCCGTCTCCTTAATTACACAATTAAGTCTTAATATCTTAGAGGGCAGTTTTGCATCACATATTTTCTGGCATTGGGAGTAGCCTTTTGTTTGCAGAGCATTTAGTGAAAAAAAAAAAAAAAGACTTTTCTAAGTATTGCAAAATGTGAACATCTAACCCAGTCTTAACATACCCAATGAACAGGTTCACATATGTTCTAGAAAAAAAAAATCATTTTATGAGAGAGCTTGAAAATGGAAATTTTTAGTGACTCAATGTTTGCCTTTAAAAGAAATACATTTTCTAGTGCTACCAGGGACTGTGGGGGTGGGGGAGAGGGGGAAGGGGGGAGGGGAGTCCCAGTGACTTGGAAGGAGCTCTATTTCCACTTCTTCTGGCTCCTGTGACCATGTCTAGCTGATAAATGAAGATCCACAAGCTCCCACAAGACAGTTTCAAGGAGGCTGTGCTCCAAGCAGCATGTGGCCACCTGCCAGGGAAGCACATACCAAATTAAAAGGGCGAGGAGAGAAATCCTTTTGCTATTTCATATTTCCTGGGGTGTCCGATGAACTCATTGCAATAACCTTCTTTGTGAAATGTTTTAGCAAATGTGCTTATTTATGAACATTCACCAAAACCTCAAGATAACAAAGAAAAGGAAAGCAGGGATTCTTAGATGAGAAATTCTTCTTTCCACTCTTTTTTTATTCACCATCCTCCCATCCTTTCTCCTCCCACTTTCACTTGAGACAAGTGGTGAAACCTTCCCCAGCCAGCAGATAACAGTAGTCACTCCATCAAGAGAACTGTTATCTTAAACCACAGCGCTATTGTTTCGTCAGAGAGAAAATTATGCTACTCATAAATCCTACAAAGGTATTTTCCATCAGGAAACACACTAAAATGACCCAGTATTCTTGTGTCCTCACACTGTAATTTTGGACCTCAGGCAGAGTTCTGCTCAAAAGCCCATTTTTATAAATGATAGGAAGTAACTGATGCATCTGGTTATCTCTCAGAATTCTGTCAGTTCCACAACTAGAAATGGTGCTGCCATGCTTACTCCAAAGGAAGGTGGTGGTGAAGTGTAGGCTTCAGATAAGGATTTACACTGAGAGGTGGCTCAAGAAACCACATTAAAGATTATAGATAGGAGACAGTCAAAGAGAAAGGGACAGCCATAAAATTAGAGTTATTGCAATCTTTCAAAAAAATTTATATATGCCATTTTTGTTGTACATTTGACAATAAGACAAAACCAAAAATGAATATGTACCTTGTTAATTGTAATAATCTAACATGCCAGTTTGGAATGAACAATATAAAAAGAAGGGAAAGTTGCTAGTTAAATGGCACAGTAAGCAATGGAGTCTTTGGAATTACACCCTGGTTTTGCTCATCTGACAGTCCATTTGCTTCTCAAAAGCGTTCAATTGGCTCAACATTTAACTATGGTCAAACACATAAATATGAATGAGCCCTCACTGCATCCAGGCACAGTTCTAGGAGTTGGGAATTCTTAGTGATCAAGGTAAGCATGCCTCAGCCTCTCAGAACTAACCATCTAACATTATAGTCTAGTCTAGCATGAAGAATGTAATTGTCTAAGTGTGGACTATTGTACAACCCTTGCGTCATCAACTACCTTGTAAACACTGTTTATTGAGTGGAAGTGTTTATCTTTAAAACAAAAGTTACCATACTCCTCTTTAAATTGTGACAAGTTTTCTTCTGCTCTCTGAGTTTACACTCATTAAGACACTTTAACAGGGCTAATAAAATATTTTCAAAGCTCAAATAAACAGTTTAGGGTAACTGACATCCACTGATTACCTCTGAGGTGCAAAGTATATCATGTAGTCCTCCGAGGAGGACAAAATCAATTAAAACATAGCCCCCGCTCTTAGATTGTCTACAATTCCATCAGGGGATATTACACACAGAACAGAAATAGAAAGTAAGAATGAGGTGAACACAGTAATAGAGATTTAAACTTAAGTTCCAGCTATATGTGGAATCAAAAGGTTAACTTTAGCGAAGACAACTGGAGAAGATCCCGACAGAAGTTGATGTTGCAAGAATGCCATGAAGGATGAATCGATCTCATCAGGCAGATTGGGTGAAGGTCGAGGAGTGCAATGGTTAAGAACTGGCAATATGAAGTGATGGTCAGAGTTTTGGTGCCCTCTCCTACTAGCTCTACGACTTGGTCCAGTTTCTCATTTATGAACAGGCATAGTATAAGAATACATCACGGGGATGCTATGAGGATTAAACAAGACGACTCATGTAAAGGACTTTACACAGCATCATGCAGTAATAATAAACATTAATTTCTATTATTACAGAGGAAGAGCAGAGGAAGAGAAGTAGCTAAGTACAGATTATGCTTTAGGAAACAGCTGAAGAGGCAAAGGAAACACCTATCAAAAAAGAGAGATGAAGGGAAAAATTGTTGAGGCCCTTAAAATACAAGAAAAATACTATGGCCTCTATTATATAAGAAATAAGAGGAGTTCCTGTTGTGGCATAGTGGTTGACGAATCTGACTAGGAACCATGAGGTTGCAGGTTCGATCCCTGGCCTTGCTCAGTGGGTTGAGGATTCGGGGCGTTGCCATGAGCTATGGTGTAGGTCAAAGACGTGGCTTGGATCCTGCGATGCTGTGGCTGTGGTGTAAGCCAGTGGTTACAGCTCTGATTAGACCCCTAGCCTGGGAACCTCCATGTGCCACGGGAGCGGCCCTAGCAAAAGCAAAAAGCCAAAAAAAAAAAAAAGGAAGAAAGAAAGAAAGAAAGAAAATGCTCAAGATTTTGGAGTAAAGGAGCACATGATATAATCAAATCATGATTAAATTTTGGTTCACACTTGCCAGTTTTAAGAAAATACTTCTGAAGACTTCTTAAGATGAACAGTCATGGCTTTGAGTACTGCAAATGATATCTACTGTTCACCAAGCACTTACTACATTCAGGCCTTCTGCTGGGTATTTTTTCTTTTTATCCCGAATATTCTTTCATTTAATCTGCATATTTTTTTCACTTAATCCTGACCAAAACAATGATGAATCATGTATGATTAGATACACATACAACAGATGAGAAAACTAAGGCTCATAGAGGTTAAGAAAAACCTAGGTTCACACATCTACAAGAAAAATGAGTGCTATGGGATGATGAATCCTTCAGTAAACTTAATAGCATGGTTCTGATTTGTTCTACCCTAATGTTTATCATACGCCATTGCATTTGGCCACTTAACTGTTTGCCACCCCTACTACAGGGACCTCTCCTTGAATCATGGACTACACGTTAGTCACCACTGTGGTCTAGGCAATCAACACCACAACTGAATGATTAATAAATGAATGAATATGATTTTATGGAATAATTTTCCTTAAATGGATATTTATAAGCTTCATCTGACTTATTACAAGCCTGCTAGAGCTGTGGCTACAATGTACATACATCGAGTTTGTATTTTTACTTTTTTAAACGATATAATTCAGCTATATGAAAAGGAAAAAAGTTATTTCTTAAAACTAGACTGTATTTAGAGTCCTCTAGAGACAATTTGACCCAGATGCAGCCAAAGTCAAAAAAAAAGTACAAAACAAAGATAGAAACATGAAACACAATTGATAACTCTAAAAATGGGCAATCAATGAAGTTAAAAAGAATGCAAACACTTCAGATCATTTTAGCATGGGTTTTGTCTGGCTGATTGATGTTGATGCTCTGGCTCCAGACTAACATGACATGAGCAGAAGTTACACTGTCACTTGGTTACTACATTGTAACTGATATTATCTGTTAAACGTTGCTATGGATAATCTTAAATGGCTTGAAATTTAAAAGAGGAAAGCCCATAAGACAATTTGATTTTTCCAGAAGATTTACAGCCCCACTAGCCCTCTTCCTTGGTTCAGTACACACAATGTGAGGCTTAAGATGATTCATAATGGCTAAAGAGTGGCTAAAACATCAAGTTCTAGGATTTCAGAATTGCCAGGAATAATGTAAATAGAGAATGATGCGGACAGAAAATAAACATGTAAAAGTATCTGGATTTTAGATGATTACCAAAGATTTTCATTTCTGCATTATGATTTCCATATCGTCCATGCTTACTACAGTTGTAACAAAGGGTCTGATTCCATTCATGATTTTTGACTGCTGATAGCTTTCAAGGCCCATCACCTCTCATCCCTTTCAGTCTCTCAGATGGGCAAGCTGGTGAGAAATCACTGGTGCTCCCTCCTTTGGTGCTGGTGAGAATTTCAAACCACACAATTCCTGGTCCATGAGCAGGAACCCAAACCCTAGACCCATCCCCAAACTACAGTAAATGCTGAGCTTGTCTCCTTTCTTACTCTTTCAGGCTAACTCTGGACCCTCTTGGGAGCCCATCCTGCTCTTCATAGAAAGTTCATTTTGTCAGTAATGAACTTTTTCATACCCTCTTTTCGCGTGTGCGGCATTATCAGTCTCGACATCAGAATCAAATTTTGAACTGGGTTTCACCCCTGCAGAGCGGATGGCAATAGTCAATATATGTTTTTCAGTAGAGATTTCAGTATCTCACCTTACCGATGAGGAAGCTAAAGCACAGGGAGCTTAAGTCACTTGGTGAAGATCACTAAGCAAGTAAGTGGGAGAAATGAGATTTGAAAACCCAGAAAACATATCTCCTAATCTACCTCTTTTCCAAAATTCAATAACACCAGATTTTTATCATTATTATATTTCACACAGGATTTATTATCTGTTCTCTTTATGTGGGTGTTTTTGAAGTTCTTGGCACCTTTCAAGTGATCAAGCCCTAAACTAAACACAGGTTCCAGACTGGCAATTATCACAGGTTAAATCTACATTGCATCCATTTCCATTTTTTCTTTTCCTAATAATGGTCCAACTTTCCCTCATGCATCCATCTCTTCCCCTATACAACCCACATGCATAAAGGGACAAGTTCCACATCTTGAGCTCCAGGAGTGAATCTCACTGATATAAAGTAATCCCAATATAGTCTGCCACAGCGATTGTGTCAGGAATACAGAAGTAAGCACATCAACACCAGGCATTGTCCTGGCCACAAGGATTACTTCAGGAATGGACACATGATCTAAATTAGACCAAGGAAATGCAAAGATTTACGTAGAACTCTCCGGAAATAGTTTTTCTCACTCGATTAAAAAAAAAAAATCACGGGAGTTCCCGTCGTGGCGCAGTGGTTAACGAATCCGACTAGGAACCATGAGGTTGCGGGTTCGGTCCCTGCCCTTGCTCAGTGGGTGAAGGATCCGGCGTTGCCGTGAGCTGTGGTGTAGGTTGCAGACGCGGCTCGGATCCCGCGTTGCTGTGGCTCTGGCGAAGGCCGGTGGCTGCAGCTCCGATTAGACCCCTAGCCTGGGAACCTCCATATGCCGAGGGAGCGGCCCAAGAAATAGCAACAACAACAACAACAAAAAGACAAAAAAAAATCACAAGGAAAAAAGTTCTCACTTCCTCTGAAAGTCATAAAGTAGAACTATGAAGCTTAAAATAACTACAGTCCTTTTACCTCCTTGAAGGAAATCAGCCTGCAGATGAAGCCAATACACAGAGGAGGGTACAGCTGAGCAAACTTCAGAGAACCAGCCAGAGCCCACTGGATTAAGCCAGCCTGAAGCTCGCCGCCTCTGGATTTTTGAGCATGGGAGCTAATAATATTTGTTTGTTTAAGCTAATATAATTTTGTTTTCTGTTACTTGCAGTCCTAACTCACACATTTGTAAAATCAGACTCCCTCTAGTGATTTTACACTACGCTATCCTTTCAACAAACATCTGTGCAAAAAAGACCCTCTTGGTACCCATGTAGCATTCCTTATTCATGTGGAGTAGAACATCAGTAACTTTTCTCTCAGACTTGTGGCTGTCCGTCTGTATTTTTCCTTTCCGGAAATGTCATTAACAGCCTTATTCCACTATTTCTCATCATAGTTAATCCCAGACTTTCTCATAGTTGGTTTCTGGGCTCTATGTTATAAAGATATGGGTGGAAGGAAACTCATAACAGCTGAGGTTTTTTTGGTTTGCTTGTTTCATTCCTGTATTTGCTGAGTCATCACTCACATAGGACTCTGATTCAGTGACCAAGGGTCTACAAAGGATCAATGAAAGCAGGTCAAATAGAGCAGTGAAATCTCAAACATTATAATGTAGAATGTATGGAACAACTGGGAAATGATTGGATAAATCATTTACTCTAGGCCAGAACTTAAAGAAATTTGCAATTATGCAGTTTTTAAAAAATTATAGAGACAGTCAACGTGAAAGAAAAACTTCCTCATTATACTAAGTAGAGGAAAAATACAAAATTGTTTACACAATATTTACAATTATCTAATAGTCACAGACCAAAAAACAAAAACAAAAAACCCAGAATTTTTAAAACCCTGAAGCAAAAGAAAACACCAAAAATACATTAACAACGGTGGCAATAGAGACTATTGACATTTTTCCCAGTTTTTTTTTTTATTCTTTTTAATGATCATAGATTATTTTGTGAAGGAAAATTTTAATGTTTTAACACAGGAATGCTATATATCATTTTCACTACATGTCTAAATTGGCAGATTTTTTTGAGATATACAATGATAAAAAAGCTGAGGGAACATTTCACTTTGCATAGTTTGAAAATCTCAATGTCCACTTTCCCAAAGAGGTTTTCTAGGCCAAAGGAGATGCATGGTATCTAAAATAAGACCTCACACCCCATAAAATTTAAGTACTGTCCCCTGGGTGCAAAGAAAAAAAAACAAAAACAAAAACCACTGGTCAGGTTTTCTGAGTCACTTTGCAATCTTTCAGCCTCCTCCAAAGCAAAAATACCACGCAAGAGATAATATAGTGCTGGAGGGGAGGAAAAAAAAAGAGAAGGACAGAGCTGTGGATCAGTCCAACTTAGACTATGCAAAGGGAAGAAGGGAAAGTGGCAAGAAATTAGATAACAAATCTAATATACATCAGGCTACAAATCTGTATACATCATTATTTCCAAAAGTGAACCTCAAAATAAAAGCCTGAAATGAATGGAAGACAAGAGGGAAAAGAGGTCGAAATGGAAAGATTGATGCCAGAGATGCCTGTATAAAGGGACAAAGAGTAAACCAGAATTATGGGTAGAGATAAAGGAGTTAACAGAAAGGACAGAAAGAAAGTGAACGGGCAACCAAATGAGAAAGGCTATTCCCAGTGGTGCCAGAGCTGATGAGGGAAACCTTGGCAAGACTCTGGGAAGGGAAGGTGGAGGTGAATGACAAATGTGCAGCATCAAAATAAATCATCTTTTCTAGACCTTCTGCAGGAACAAATTTTCCAGAGATTTAGATTTGGTAAACAGACCAAGCTGGATCACAGTGAGGAACTTATAGGGGATTTGAGATGTCAAACACACAGAAGCCAAGGTTTGCCTGTAATGTTGAAAATAACACCATGCGTGGCCTTTTAGTATCCTGCTCATTTCAAATAACTGCAGTTCAGAGAGACTTCTCTTTGAAATCTCTGACAATATATTAGTTTTCTTTAGCTGTTAAGATATAGCAATAATCATTCATACTCAATATATATATAGCTTTGTTGATTTTTCCTTAGACTTGAAAACTATGTATTGTGTCCATGCATGTTTTGTATTATTTAACATGCTTACATTTAGTATGTGAAATCGAGTCATCATTTATTTATTATAATGTAATAAATTGTAAGACTGAAAAAAAACGCATTTGAAAATAATCTATATTTTCTGATTTTTAAAATTAAAATTCTTCAAGTATAAACCATGAACTGGGAGTGAATTTTATGCTTGCAATTGTTTTATTAATTTACAGACCTGGACAGACCTTAGGCATAGCGATTAAGAGAACAAGTTTTAGAGTGAGATAGACCAGCCTGGGCCCAGGCTTCACAATTTGTCAGCATGTGAGGCCTTTTTCCTAAGCTTTCTGACCTTGAATCTCCCTATGAGATACCAATATCAGGACTTATCTTTTATGGCTATTGTGAGGATTAAACAAAATAATACAGATGAAGTACTTAGCATAGCACCTGGTACATAAAAATATTCAATAAATACTGCCATTAGTTCTAAAAGTCACCGTCATTGTTGTCAGTATCATTGTTAATATTATTGCCAAAATTGTTGCCAATGAGAGTAGAAATTTCGTTGACCAAAAAAATCACTTCTTACTTAGTTATGCACATATTTCAGACATCTTGAGGTTGCCGATCCTGTGAGTGTAATTTCTTCTGCCTGGAACACAGTCCCTGCCTCCTCCATGCCCTCTTTGTCTGGATAACTCCCATTCATTCCCCACTGTCAGCTAAAACATGGCTTCCTCCTAGAAGGATCCTTCTCTCACCCTGGAGGATGGGGTTGGTACTTAGCAACCTGCTCTTCCCCCACACTCTTGTCATCCCATTACTCACAGTACACTGTAATTCCATGTGTATTTTATTGATCTGTATTCTGCCTCATATTACACACACACACATACACACACACACACACATAATTTTAAGCTCCCTGAGACCATAAATCTACTTCTTGTCCTTCATTTCTAACCTAAACATGTAGTCAAAGTGTTCATGGCACATATGAAGTTCCTAACAAATGTACTTTTTGAAGAAATAAAAGACACTTAGCAAATAAATGTTGTTTTACAAACCCTATGTGCAAGGCTGAATCATAAAATACCCACTAATCCAGGAGCATCTCATAACTATTGAACTATCAAATTCACTGACTGCTTGCCAAGAGTCTTCTAAATCAAGTAACTTGACAATAAATAAATAACATATCTTGACATAGTTTTGCAGATCTCTGAAGTAGTCAGCTGAAGAATGCAATTTAAATAATATGCCTTCAGGAAATTTTTTACATATTTAGTCCTTTCCTGAGTTTAGCTATCTTAGTAGCTCCTTGAATAGAAGTTACTTTAATGGGAAGAGTGATGGAAAATAGCCATTAGAACTGCCTTAAAAAGCTCATCTAATAAACATTTGCTGAGTACCTCCTTATGTGTTAGGTTTGCAGGCAGATAAAGAAAGATGAAACAGACTTCCCTCTCAGTAGGCTGATAGTCTAAATGACATAAGTAATAGAGAAATTTTTTCACCCACTGACCTCCCTCCACCAAATTCATTAATAAAAGATATGTATTGTAGCTTATATATATTTACTTAGTTTTGAATTTGAGAGGCCACTATTAAACATTAATGTGTACATTAAGATTTTCTACAACTGATATAAACTTGTGTACCTGAGATAATTAAGCATGCCAGGTTGTATCACAACTTCATGATTAATTTAGTCTTTTGAAAATAAACCAGTTTCTCTAGGAGCACATGCCCATAACATCCATCAAAGAGACAATATGATTTGTATACAGCTTCTAACATTTTACCCCGAAACATCTAATTATTTTTCCTTTTGGCAAAAGCTCCCGAACACCTGTTGAAGCCATTACTGTTCTGTCCTTTTGGGGGCAATAGGAGAGATCAGCTCCCTCATATACTGCATTTTTCTCAAGATTTACCGGGAACTTCGTAGACTTGCTGCTGCACGACCTGAGCCCTTTAACAGGTGGCTAGTCCTGCTTCTCCTCCTCTCTTTCCCCACATCAAGAACAATATACTGAATTTCCTTTTTCTTTTCTTTTCCCTCATACTAATATCCAAAGTAGTGGAGAGATTCTTAGGAGTAGACAGAACTTAATCCAGCAGATTAATTTCATGAACCTGCATGGAACAAGAGCTTTGCTGGTAACATGGGAGATGAATGGGCTTGTCCTATTCCTCAAAGCCGAGAAGAATGGGTGAGAACTATGAAGATATCAGTCTTTCCATAATATGATAGGTCAGTGGAGGAAAAAAAAGCATCTCAACAAGATGATAGCTACTCATGGTTTACTGGACAAACACTGCAACCATTTCCCAATGAAAGTTAAGCAAGTCTTAATTTGCAATTACACATTTTGCTTTTGCCTCACCAAAGTAATGCTTGGAGAGGTACTTAGGCTGCATGTGTGTATAAAGAAAGCCTTTGTTTTGATGTGTTAAGAGACAAGGGTGTGCTGGTCCCATTCTTCCTTCCTACAATGCAGTTCATTCTCAATTAGTGACAAAGTCTTATTTCAAATTCTGAGACTATGGTTCTATTTCTCTAAATACCAAGACCTCTTATTGTAGCCTTCAGAATCCTAGTAGGAAACAGATTCGCTCCAAATCATTCAAATAAAAAGCCTGAAATGAAGCATGAAATGACAGAAGTTTTGGGCAGGGTTAAGAGGAATGATGACAAATGGAACAGAGAAGGATGAAGCACTCAAAGACTTCAATAGTGGGAGGAAATAGTGTTCCAGGAACCAGAGGGCTCTAACACTGAGGAGGTAGGATCATGTGGTAGGAGCCATAGCCATAGGAGACATAATAGGAGAAAGAGGAAGTAAACACTCTAACCCCTCCCCCAATCTCACCCTCCCATTGATCTCTTACTGACCAAATCCAACTAAAGTTTAGAAATCAGCTGCAAGAGAACCTAAGTGAAAGAATCTGTAGGGAACAGTGTCCTGGAAGTGCAATGCAAGATAGAGAAAGCCAAAATATAGATCTTGGATTGAGACAAAATATAAAGAAAAAAAAAGGTAGAGAAACATCCAAATAGAACTTGTTAGCAAGCTATTAAACTGGTCCAGCATGTTTATCCCCAGTGGTCTAAATAAGAGATCCATGGAGAGTTCTCCAGGTGAAGACTTTGTAATGCATTTGTGTATAAATAGCACTGTCTAATTCCCCATCTCCTCCTCTCTTCTCAAGCTAAATAAGGGTCCCCAAGAGAACTATTCAAAAGTATTGAAAAGGTGCTCTCCAGAAGGACAGGCTCTCTGGCAGTGTTCTTGCTGAGGTACAGAAGCTCATACTAAACCTTACACTACTACTGGCACAAAGCAAGAGCCTTAGTCCTCAGGAGCTTGGGGCCATAGCTACTGATATCTCAGCTCATCTGGAGAAATGAAGATGGACTGCCAGCCAGAACATCCAGGATAGCTGGTGAAAAAAGAGGGAATTCATGGAATGGCACCAAGTTCCTATGGAGTAAATTGACACTAAGGAAGATGGATGGGCATGAAGCAAGTAGGAAGACATTGCCCAAAATGGTTACTTTCTAGGGCCATGAGATGCCAGCAGATAGAGGCTCTGTGGATGGGCCATAGGATAGGGTACAGAGATGAGGCAGCCACAAAAAATGGGGTACTGCAGTGTCAAAATACATGCAAAGGGAGCTCCAAACCACAAAAAAAGTGGCCCATAAGGCATAGCAAGCAAGGGGCTCCTGCCATAACAAAGGATATGTGAGAGCCAAGATAGAACTACTAAGAGTCCCATGTTAAGTTAAAAGGGTTACACCTCCCATCCTCTACTTCCCTCTCTTTCTTCCCCAACCTTCAAGGAACCTGAAGCAAGAAGAATGGACAATAGTCCACCAGATCCCTCCAGCCCACTGCTGGTCCCCGAGCTACTGGACAGGGAAATGAGAGAAGCTTTGGGGCTAAAAACAGGCAGTTATACTGAAAGCCTCTATGAAAAGCAGTCAGACCCTCCACATTTCCTGTCCCTGTGAGTGCTCCTCCCTGATCTCAGAAAAAAACTGAAGAAATAGCCCTCCCAAGGGCCAATGAACAAGAGACTTTTAAGATCACACAGCTAAGAGTAGGAGTGAGGTGTCATAATGAACTGAGGTAGCTGACCTACCTAACACTATAAACTCGTACCCCCTTGGCCCATCTGGATCCCAGATCACTTACAGGCAGGCTTACACACCTCCCAGCAGGAAACTAGGATTCTTATAAACGACACTTATCAGTCTAAAAGAGATGATCTTGGGGTTAAGAAACTGGATAGCAGGTGGCAAAGGAGGAAGGAAGGATCACTCTTCACTGAATATCTTTTTATTTTTTGAATGGTTTGCCATATATACGCATTGCCTATTAAAAATAGTAAATACACAAACATTTTAAAAATGATCATTTAAATATGTGAATGTTTAAACTGGAATGAATGCCCCAGAGAGATATAAAAAGATATTGAGTCTATGAAATAAGAAAGGGATGCTACCAAAAAAACAAAGATTCTAAGACCAAAAAAGAGCTGTTGAAGATGAAAACAAGATCACAAAAAATGATAGGATAAAGTTTCCACCGAAAAAAAAGCAAGTTATACTAAAATGCTTGGAAATCAAAATGTCATCTTCTCAGTAGCAAAACTGGGCAATGAAGAACCACCTCCGAAGTTCTGAGAGAAAAGCTTTTCCTACTAAGAATTAACACAGTCAAATTAATTATCATTTTAGAGAGTAAAATAAAAATATGGAAAGTATCAAAACAAATTTAATTCCCATCACCTTTTTCAGAAAGCTGCTAGAGAAATATGATCAGACAAAATGAGAGTAAAATCAAGAAAAAAACAGGAGATCCAGAAAACAGGAGACCTAATGTAAGAAAAAGACAAAGTCCTTTCTAGTATGTTGATAAAGGACAGCTGGAGCCTCAAGAGCAACCGGTCAAGAGGGAAGCAAGAAGACAGAAGGCTCCATAAAGAATGTTCCAAGAAGAAAGAGAAACAGACAGATGAGAAGGAAGGAAGGAAAAAAAGAAAGGAAGAGGAGAGGGAGGGGCGGAAGCCAGAAGGAAAGATATATTTGACTGAAGTGAAAGAACACTTATAACTCAGAAAAATGGAGAATAAATTGGTGAAAGTCTGTAAAAACTGTAAGAGAGAAAGAGCCACTTGTTATTAACTTCAGTAAATAATACAATTAAACAACTTGACCCCACTGTAAGAAGTATTTACTTAGATGTAAGACTGAATACTGCTTTAACCAAAAAGGTGTGATATAACTATATTGAGAGCCTGCGGTGAAGGCAGGAGGGCAAGGAAGAACGGTATGTTGCAGATTAAGCTCGAAATCCTCATTTCCACAATAGTTAATCTAAAATTGCTGAATCACAGTACTATTCACAATAGCCAAGACATGGAAACAACCTAAATGTCCATCAACAAACAGATGAATGCATATGGAAGATGTGACACACACACACACACACACACACACACACACACACAAAATGGAATACTACTCGGCCATTAAAACACCAAAACAATGTCATTTGCAGCAATATGAATGGACCTAGAGATTATCATACTAAGTGGAGTAAGTCACAGAGAGAAAGATAAACACATACGGTATCACTTATATGTGGAATCTAAAATGTGACATAAATGAACATATCTACAAAACAGAAACAGATTCATGGACATAGAGAACAGACTTATGGTTGCCAAAGGGGAGGAGGTTGGAAGAGGGACAGAGTGGGAGGTTGGGATTAGCAAATGTAAACTATTATACATAGAATGGATAAACAACAGGGCCCTACTGTATAGCACAGGGAACTAAATTAATGCAACATTGTAAATCAACTATACTTCAACATAAAAATAAATAAATAAAATTGCTAAATCAAGAAATGGAAGTCTAAGGATGCTATTTTTAAAATAGAGGAAAATAGCAGAACAATTAGTTAAAATAATTCAAAGTGAATGCCTTTGAAGAGGAGGAATTGGAGAAGAATAGGGTAGGGACTGGTTAGAATTTTTTGTTATAAGGCTTGCTAATATTTCAAATCTTAAACCGTATATGTATATACAAAATGTTATAGGGTGTAAATGTGTATATCTGTGATAGTGATTAAAATTTAGATTAAATATTAAAGAGTAATCCATAAGATACACAGTTATGCTTTACAAGAGTAAAGGGACCTATCAAACAATGCAGAGTAATTAGAATTCCACACGAGAGTCTGTTAGGAGACCACTGACTCCACAAGGAAAAGGAAAGCCCCAAAGGTTTCTACACAGAAACAATGTACAGCATTAAAATAATGTAACATCAACAAGAGTTTCCATCTCTGGCTGGAGTGCTTTAATTGTCTCAAATAACATACCTTCTGGAATAGTTATAGTTTTAATTTATCTAAATTTCATATAATATATGACAGACATTGGCCATTCTTTATACATGGGAAGGGTTAAACATTGTGGATTTACTGTTTGTAAGGTAAACTGAATGTAAAATCAATGAAACCTCTGCAGCTCACTTGCAAAATGTAACTTGGTGGTAAAAGGCTTTTGGTGAACGCCAAATAGGAGGGGCCAGTGTCAAGATAATCAGTGACAATAGAGCAGCTACTCACAAGTGAAGGGGTAGAACAGAGTCACTCCTTCCAATGTCCAACTCAGGAGGACTAGAAAGACAAAATATTCCTATTACTTTGCTACAAATCAGAGGTGCCCAAGAATGTTTTAAAATGTGTATGTTGGGCTCTGTGGGTTAAGGATTTGGCATCATGGCAGCTGTGGCGTAGGTTGTAATTTGGTTTTGATCCCTGGTTTCAGACTTCTCTATGACATGGGTGTGGCCCCCCAAAAAAGTGTATGTTTCTTTCTTTGTTGCAAGGAGGAAAGCAAAAGTTAACAAAGAGAGATTGTTCAGAAGTATTCAGGATAAAACTATCTTTACTTATGGTTCATGGAGCATTGGCATTATCAGCAGACTTTCCTAGGATTTTTAAAATCCTGACACTTGTTTGCATTATAATCTGATAAACCTCTAAGGCAAAGAAATTCACGAAAACTAGTAGGAGAAGTCTCAGTTACAAGTTCAGAGACATTTTACTTTCCAAGCTATCCTTTAGTGTCAATGTGAGCAACACAAAGGACATGGGATTTAGAGTCAATATTGCCAACCTTAATATTAGTCAATCTTGCACTAATACTACCAACATCAAAGGATTCTTGTAACAATTAGAGAGGACCTACGTCAGCAGAGTGGCATATAATAGATACATAATAGTCTTTATTTTTATTATCCTCCAAGTAGCTTAGTTTGCTGTCAGGTATCACCTTGCATCCATGTTTCTATAAGGAAACATGGTGGAGAAAAGGAAAACTGGTGGAGAAGAGAAAGTCCTAAATATTTTTACAGCTACATTAATGCTAAGAGGTATTTTTAAAAGGATAAGACTGTTGTGCTAAGGTGTGGCAGCAGGTCTGTGCTATTCACCAATATTCCCCATTTAGGTCCCTTCTAAGTATATGGTTGGGGGTGGGAGGCTTATATTAGTTTTCACCTATGTGTTGTGAGCAGGAAATGGTGTGCGTCATCTGGGCCAAGTATTTAATTGCAAAGCAAGAGCCAAAGCTCTCTTTTATATCTGGCACAGTGACCAACAATGTTCAGAACGGTGGCCACTTTCTCAGCCCAGGTCCTCGAGTGACTACAACGTACAGAGCCTCCCTGATGAGCCATAATTGACATGAAGTGTAAGCAATAAACCAAAACTTACTCTAGATTTTCGAGCTTATTTGTTACCAGTTTAACCTAATTGATAAATAAGAGATGATTCATTGCCTGGAGAGCATTCTATCAGAATCTCTCTGTCTCTCTTTCTCTCTTGCTCTCTTACATTAATAATAATAATAATAATCATTATTATTATTATAGAGAACTAGGCGCTCTACTGAAAGATAACATGGCATTGGGGATGGTCGCGTGTGTACTAAGCACACACAGAAAGGCAGACTACAGAGAAAGCAGTACAGACTACGCATCCATATTCACGTGGATGTGACACCCTCACGGGACAAGAAGCAAGAGTAACCAGAAGACCAGTTTTTGACTCCCTTGAGCTGAGTTGTACTTCCTATATTTTATTTCCAGGAGAAGACATTATGTTCTCTCAGCAAGTCTTTTTATTGCTTGAGCTAGTTTGAATAGGTTTCTGGTCCTTGCAACAAAAAGAATGCAAGTTAAAACAGGGTCTTGGACCAGAGCAAGACACATGGAGCCCAGTACAACTACAGGTAGCGTATTGCTAAGGAGGGGACCAGGGGTAGAGATTAAAGGGATGATCTCTTGCTCCACAGCCTGACAGTTAAGTCAAACAGTGCGGTTACCAATGGCAGACTCAGCAAGCCCCCAAATAAACCTTAATGAGGATAGTATATCATAAGGAACGTTCATTGCCTGCTTGGTGAAATAGGAAAGAAACGGTTCATCCTCCAAATTAAACAAATGCTTATATTCTATGTAGTAAATACGACATAAAAATGTGTCATGGATGAAAACTGTTTACATGCAGAGCTCTTACTCCAAGGAGAATGTACGTTTGGCCAGAGCAAAGCTCATCTGGTATGTACAAGTGCTGCAGGGAAAATTCGAGCACCTGCATGAATCTTTGATTACTTAACCAGGGCTTTTGTCTAGTCTGTCAGATCGCTCTGCTAGAAATCCCTCTTTCTGACACAATAAAAAGAAAACCAGTTTTTCAAATGAATGTTCTTTTACTCCAAAGAGCAAGCCGGGACTCATGCTTGCCGTGTGTGTCACCATCTCCTTTAAGGAGACAGTTGATAATTACTGCAGGGCCTCACTCCAGGGAGGGATCGTCCCTGCGACTTTCACTGATTTGTTTAACTAGCAGTGAAATGTGATTTACATGCCTTTCTCCCAAGGTGGTCTTCTCTAAAAACCACAGCAAAATGATCATCTGCAAGCTGAGCTCATGGTAAATAAAACCGGGTCCTTTCTTTTCTAAAGTGGTAGGTCTAATCCTATAGTCTTGATTGCTTTCCTAATTACAGACTCCAATCATTCCCCCAGTACCCAGTGGTGGCAAGAACTCTGTAACTGGTTATGTATCCCATCCTCATCATGAACCTTCTCACTTAAACCCAATTCAGAACCAGCTCCTAGCCCCACTTTTGCAGGTACTGAAAACTATCCTTACGTCAGGTTTTCATTCCCCTTTTTCTCTGTTCTTCCTTCTCTTTACTATACTTTTATCTTTCTCACTATTATATCACCAGGAAAATATGCTTTTTTCTTCTAATATCATCTCCTCTGAATAGAATACTGAGGACTCACAAAGCAACCCAGATCCCAAAATCATAAGGGATTTTTTCTTCTCAGCCCATTTCTCAAATATAGGATGAGTGGACACAAGGAAGCTATGTGTCACAAGCAGATCTTCCCACTCCAAGAACACAAAAGTCTTCTAATAAAATAAGAGATGCAGGCAACTCTGAAAAATTCACAGAAAACCCAAGTACATCCCAGAAGACCTCATCTTAAGGAAACACTGGCCTCTGTCTGCCCACACTCTTCCCACTTGACCGTATGAGAAATCCAGCTTCCTGTAAAGATATGCCTTTGTCCCAGGCACTATGCCAGCTCAAATCTGGAGTAAGAACAGGGGAATGTTTTTAACTGAAACCTAGATACAGAATTTAGTACTTTGTAATTCAGTAACACCTCCTACTCAATACATCTAAAGTGCTTTTCAAGTATGAGGTTTTATTACACTCCTTTTCAGAAAACAGGAAAACAAATTGAGGTGGGAATAAAGGACTTAAGCCTGAACTCTGCCAGCAAGGCAGTGAGGAAGAGAGGAAGGGGCCCAAAACACCTCACTGTGAACTGGGCCTCTAAGCCTTTAAGAGGCCGCCAAGTCACCCAGCTCTGAACCCAGCCCAACCTCAGGGAACAAGGTGCTACAGCTATTCCTGAAGAGGATTAAAAGGTGACAAGAAGATTCTCATCAGTGACGAGGTCACTCTGAGATCACTACCCACCACTCAACCTGAGAAGATTAAGGAGGCAGGGAGGGAGGAACCACTTCAGGTCTTCACTGCCAGCTAAGGCCCTGCTGCTTCACGGAATTAGCAATGCTGTGATGCTAACAGCCCAGACCAAAAAGTCAGCATGTGGGGCTGACTGGTGAGGTTTCATTTCTACAATTATTTAACTCAGGCAAGAAACTATCCACCTACCAATTTTTTTTTTCTCACAAAAATTGAGTATAAATAAGATAGAGCGTCACCTCTTAATTTTTATTCTCAAACTACATCTACAGTCGCTTTTATACACTCAAAAGTATTTTCTGACTGTTAAAAAAATACCACAAATGAAGGACATTTTGTATTTTTTCTTTTCCATTAAAGATTCTTTAAATTCTATAGTTGCTTTATAATTTTCCAAAGTTTCGCACAAGTGATTTTGAATAATCCCATAAGAATCCTTTTTAACCTCCTACCCCATATTGCCCCTCCCCTTTCCCTCTCCATATTGGTAACCACTAGCTGGTTCTCTATATCTGTGAGTCTACTTCTTTTTTGTTTTATTCACTAGTTTGTTGTATTTTTTAGATTCCACCTACGAGTGATATTAACAGTATTTTGTCTTCCTCTGTCTAACTTATTTCACTTAGCATTAAAGCCCTCCAGGTCCATCCTCCATCCATATTGCTGCAAATGGCAAAATGCCATTCTTTTTTTGTGGCTGAGTAGTATTTCATTTGTGCGTGTGTGTGTGTGTGTGTGTGTGTGTGTGTGTGTGTGTGTGTGTGTATCACATCTTCTTTATCCATTCATCTGTTGATGAACACATATGTTACTTCCATAACTTGGCAAGTGTAAATAATGCTGCTAGGAACATTAGGGTGCATATAATCTTTGTGAATTAGTGTTTTTGCTTTTTTTTTTAATCTTTTCCCAGGAGGAGAACTGGTGAGTCATATGGTAGTTCTATTTTTAGTTTTTTGAGAAACCTCTATACTGTTCTCCTTAGTGGCTGGCTGCACCAATTTTCATTCCCACCACCAGTGGTAGCAGGGCTCCCTTTTCTCCCCATCCTCACTAACATTTTTTATTTGCGTTATTTTTTAATGATAGCCATTCTGACTGTGTGGAGTGATAGCTCATTGTGCTTTGGATTTGCATTTCCCTGATAATTAGCAATGTTGAGAATCTTTTCACGTGCCAGTTGGCCACCTGCATTTCCTCTTTAGAAAAATGTCTATGCAGTTCTTCTGCCCATTTTTTACTTTTTTTATGTTAAGTTGTAGGAGCTGTTTGTTTATGTTAGACATTAACCCCTTATCAGTCTTATCACTTGCAAATATCTTCTCCCAATTCAATAGATTGTCTTTTCGTTTGTTTATGGTTTCCTTTGCTGTCCAAAATCTTTTAAGTTGAATTAGGTCCCATGTATTTACTTTTGCTTTTGTTTCCTTTACTTTAGGAGGTGGATCCAAAAAAATATTGCTGCAAGGTATGTCAAAGAGTGTCCTGCCTATATTTTTCTATAGGAGTTTTATAGTATCCAGTCTTATATTTAGGTCTTTTTTTTTTAATAGTATTTTTTTAAATTACTCAAATGAATTTATCACATCTGTAGTTGTATAACATTTAGGCCTTTAATCCATTTTGAGTTTATTTTTGTATATTAGAGAATGGTCTACTTTCAATCTTTTACATGTAGCCAAGACACTTGGTATTTTCAAGATAGAAAAATTATAAAATTGCTAACAGCAGATAAGGTATTTCTCTCCTCATTCAGGCAGGCTCCCACCCTCCACAATAAGTGCACTAAATTGTGCAGAACATGATGTTCTAAGGAAGGCTACAGAGAAACAGGAACTCATTAGCACCCACTTTCAGAGAGTATATTTCCTTATCTTATATCCTTACACTACAAGCAGTAATTCCCTTTCTGATCAGTTTTCTAGAGAAAATTTTTCTTTTTGAGAACCAATAACGAGCTAAACTGCCCAGTATCAATCAAGATCAAATATCTGAGGGACACATCAGAAAGATCAGGCCTATTTTACCAGTTTATTCTCAGGGTCTTTATTGTCCAAATCACTACCCAATTTCTTATATAAACAGCTTATACACAAGACTATTCAGGAGTATGTAACTTAAGCTTGGTCTATCTAGAGAGTCTAAACATTTATATTTTACCATTTTTTATTCTTAAACACTTTACATTTGGAGTTCCCGTTGTGGCACAGCAGAAACAAGTCCGACTAGGAACCATGAGGTTGCGGGTTCGATCCCTGGCCTTGCTCAGTAGGTTAAGGATCTGGTGTTGCCGTGAGCTGTGGTGTAGGTCACAGACATGGCTCAGATCTGGCGTTGCTGTGGCTGTGGTGTAGGCCGGCAGCAGCAACAGCTCTGATTAGACCCCTAGCCTGGGAACCTCCATATGCTGCGGGTGCAGCCCTAAAAGGACAAAAAAAACAAAAAGACCAAAACATAACAAAACAAAACAAAAAACACTTTACATTTCAGAGTGCCACACACATTCTTTTGAGTTGAACAACTAGCAATATGATTTCTACTTTACAGATAAGGAAACTGAGGCACTAAAACACTGGTTAGATATATCATTGTCCTTCACAGGAGACTACTGTTGACAGTATTAAGAGAGACAACAAGGCAAGTCAATTACTCAGCTGGATTAAACCTTCAAGTTCTCCTAGGTTTGTGCTTGATCAGGGAACCACCTTGTCATTCCCTCATGGTCATAGAGGTGGGTAAACTTTTTATAATATCACTGACTTTAAAGGAGTCCTATCTTTATTTAGTTAACCCTTTATCTTAGTCCTTCCTACTTCAGATCAGCTGTCTGCATATTTCCATGTTTTGAGTATACTCAAGAGCAAGATTGTAAAGAATACAAAAATAAATCAGTCCATAAAGATTATCAGCCTGAATGCCACTAGGAGACAAAAGAAACTGCCACAAGGAACAAGGGAAATTAACATTCTTTCCTATCCACCTGGCAAGAACTAAGATTGAAATGAACTTGTTGGCAAGCTCTGTTAACATGGAAGCACTAGGAGAGTAGGGACCCCTCTAAAATAGTCTGTAGCTACTTATGCTAAGGTTTCCAAGGACTCTTTTATCAGTTACCATTCTTCCCCACCAATATCATATTTTGTGAGATTCTCCTTATCAAACTGCCTTGAATTCTTTCTGGAAAACAAATAAGGTACAAAAGAATGAACGGTTGGATGAATAGTAGAATATGTGTAAGCTTTATAATTAGACAAACGTTGGCATTGAATACTCTACCACCTTTGACATTTGTTAGGTCATATTTATTTGACACTGAGCACATTATTTAGCCTCTTTGTCACTTAACCTGAGTCATAATGTTCTCATCTGTTTAAAAAATGAATAACAATGCCTACTCTTGTGATGATTAAAAGAGAATGTACATAAAGCACTTGGCACGTAGTAGACATTCAGTAATTGGAAGCCATTAATTAAAACTTCTAATCAGCCTGGGAGTTTCGTCATAGCTCAGTGGTTAACGAATCTGACTAGGAACCATGAGGTTGCGGGTTCAATCCCTGGCCTTGCTCAGTGGGTTAAGGATCTGGCGTTGCTATGAGCTGTGGTGTAGGTAGCAGACATGGCTCGGATCTGGCATTGCTGTGGCTTGCCGCTACAGCTCTGATTAGACCCCTAGCCTGGGAACCACCATATGCTGTGGAAGCAGCCCTAGAAAAGGCAAAAAGACAAAAAACAAACAAACAAACAAAAACCTTCTAATCAGCCTGGATTACCAGCAAAACCCTTCTGTATCAATGGGGGTGGGGATGGGGAAGGGTGGGGAGTGATATTTAAATCAGCCCACCTTTAACACATGGAAATAAAGCATTCTATTTAGGCATTTTGAAACAGTTTGCTGGTTTCCATTTATTACTTCCAAGATTTAATGAGTATGAAGGGGCCATCAACAGATCAAATACAATGTTAATATTCTTTACCTCTCTGTGCAAAGAACAATGCATTTAACCATGCCTTTGGAAAGAAATAATGAAGTTCAAAATTTCTTAATCTAATTCTCAGATACTACTAAGTGATGTAATGCAAACTCAAGCTTAAATTTCGGTTTCTGTTAATTTTTTTAAGAAATTAAAATTTCCTCTGTTAGAATGTGAATGCAAATCTAATTGAGCCTTTTTTTTTTTTTTTTTTTGGCTTCACCCTTGGCACATGGAAGTTCCCAGGCCAAGGATCAAATCAGAACTGCAGCTTTGACCTACTCCAGAGCTTCAGCCACACCAGATCCTTATCCCACTGCACCACACTGGGAAGTCCTAAATCTAGCTGAACCTCTTGAAGTCACATGACACAAGCATGCCATTTAAAAGCTTCAAGCTATAATTTCTCACATCTAATGGAAAGATTGAGGTAGATTTCTAGTTGAAAACTGTTTCCTTTTCCTACATCGTGCATTTTATCCATTAAATATGGGCATCAGTGGGCAGGGAAAACTATTAAAGTAGGAGAGGGAAATAGGAAAAAAAAAAGGTTCAACACTGAAATATGTTATACAGGTCATACATTCAAGCTCTAAAATTCTATGGGTCTCAGAGGACAAAGATGGTATCATATGTATCTTTTTATCTCTTCCTCACCCCCATCTCAACATAATACCTGCCTGACAGTAAATATTTACTAACATCTGTCAATGAGGAAATAAGCAATTGAACACACAAACGTTGTTTTATAAAGTCTACTAGTCAAAGAATTGTCTAGGATTGTTCTTTTTTTAAATACTTTGATTCAAATACATGAATATACAACACCCATGACTTGCCCCGTGGAAACGTGTCCAAGGTCATTGCATGAGAACAGAGGACTCGATGGAAAATAGCAGTAATGCTGATTGATCACAAAATGGAAGAAATGCTAAAATTTATTCTTAAAGGGAAGTAAATGATCTTTCTGCGTTTCTATTTCAAATGAAAAGGCAATGGAACAATCAGCAAAATGCCAAGAAAATTAATTCAGTATGCATGGAAGATAGAATGCCAAACAACCCACTTCAGAAATCTGTATTAGTCATGTGGTACGAACTCAGCAGTAAAAGACCAAGAACTTCTGTTTTAGTTTTACACTTACTTCAGAAAAAGCCACAAACTTTACAAAGTATGCAATGGATACCTTCTGGGGATAATTTTAACTTGATTGAATTGTTCTCGACAGTTTCTTTACCACACTATGCATTATGCACATTAAAGATGGACACTGGGAAGGGAAAGCTATTCAAGTGGGATAGGAAAAAAATATATTCTCTTTTAGAATTGAAAAAAGGTATCTAGAGCATGCAAAACTGCATAGTTTTACATGAGAAAAAGAAATGAAGATGGCAAAAAATCGTATTCTATTTAGTGTTGAGAGAGTTAGCTTAATTGTCGTCTGAGAAAGTCAGTCAATTATCACACCTACCATGCATTTTATCTTTTAAATTATGTTAAATCAGTAGTCAAATTTTACTTGGGAATTAAGGCAGTGCTGTTTTGAAGTCTTCAGTGAAGTAAGTTGCATTTCACTGTGATAGTGGAATAAAATGTATTAACATGTTTATACTCTTAGACTTTGTCACCTTTCCCACCTCCTCAACTACTACCTCTAAAGAGAGTGTTGGTTTCGCCCACTCAGCTTTATCTTCTTTCCCACCCTCTAAGGAGAGTTCCAGCTTACCGGCCCAATGCCCCTGCTCATATTTTCTGGAAATCTTCAGGGATTCTCTCAGAGTAAACTGAATATCCCCTGGGCTCCATCAGTTACAGGCCCCAGGTAATACTGATTTCTTACTTATTGACACTAGGAGGAAAGAGACTAATAACTCACATAATAATTGGACCAGCTGCTTATAGTTCCAAACACATTCATTAACGTATCTAGTAGTCTATTTTGGATATGACAGCATGCTGTTAAATGGCCTATCCAAGTCTTGACTCTGACTCTAATAATATCCCCTCATCCAGCTAGGACATCAAGGCAAGCTAGGATTCCAAACTCAAGTGATTACTGGATTTGCCCAGTAAATAATAATAATATAAGAAATAATTAATAATATCATTAAGAAAATTTTTCATGGTGAGAGATTAGGAATCAAAAGTTTAAACATAAAAAAGAGAGCAGATAGTGAATACCTGGAGGATGCTGGTCTATCATTCAAATGGATTTGCAAAAAGACATGAGATAGAAGTTGGTAGATGCTAAAATGTGACGCATGAGCTTAGGGCAAGGGTCAGGAAACTAAAATGCATTGCCTGCCTTCATAAATACATTTTTATTAAAACACAGTCACACCCACTCATTTGCATACTATCTATGGCTGTCTTCACACTACAACAGCACAGCTGAGTAGCTGCAATAGAAACCATATGGCCTACAAAATGTAAAATATTTATAATCTTGCCCTTTATAGAAAAAATGTTTGGCAACCTCCATCTTAGACTTAGGAAACTGACAACTACATTGTAAGAAAAAAAGTCTCAGATGGAGTTCATACCTCATGTTCACACTTCAAGTTATTTCACACTTTAGGCTATATTTGAGTAATCTCAATTTTACCATTTGGTCGAAGTGATAAATTTAGAGATGTCTGTCCTTTTTCACAGATTGTTACATAATTTTTCATATATAAACCTAATTAAATAAAGTATAACCTTACCTACTCTTCTGAAATATTAAGGAGTAATATTTCTGTACACATTTGAAATTTAGCATGTTTCAAACAAAAACTGGAATATTGTAAAAGAATTTGAGGAGGATGAAGAAAAAGAAAAGGTCCTTAGTTATGTTTCAATGATGAGGGAAACATTCTGTAGGAAACTAAAGAATGAGCAGATGTTGTTACAGAACTCTGTAGTCAAAAACTGCTGGTGACCATTTAACTATCAGCTGATTATGATCACCATGATCAAGTGGTACAACTGGACCTTATCAACCCTGGATCCTGTGATCCTCATTGACCAAGAAGCTCTTTCAAAAGCAGACTCTCCCACCTTCAGTTCTAACCTAGCAAGAACAGCTAATACAATACTTTAGGATGCTACTATGCCCTTGAACTATGCATTTCTTATGCATTACCCGCGGCATATGGAGTTCCCAGGTTAGGGGTCAAATCCAAGCTGTAGCCACGGGCCTACACCCCAGCCACAGCAACACAGGATCTGAGCTGCATCTGCGACCTGCACCACAGTTCACAACAATGCTGGATCCTTAACCCACTGAGCAAGGTCAGGGATCGAACTCGCAACCTCAAGGTTCCTAGTCAGATTCGTTTCTGCTGCGCTACAATGGGAACTCCAACAATGCATTTCTTAATTTTGTGGGGAAAGGAGTAACTTCTAAACCTTCTTGGATCCTTACAATTGAAATAGATGTGCTGTGTGTCATAGCTGAGGCTCAGATTCAATCCTTGGCCCAGGAACTTCCATATACTGTGGGTGTGGCCATAAAATAAAATGCGAATTATATTAACCCTTGACCAATGAGTATATGTCTTTTTAATGTTCTGTGTGATGAAACAAATCCATTCTTCAGTTCTCTTTACTGCTATTATTCCCACACAAAAATAAGCTCAAAATGGATTAAAGACCTAAATATAAGACCAGATACTATAAAACTCCTAGAGGAAAACATAGGCAGGAACACTTTTTGACATAAACTGTAGCAAAGTCTTTTTAAATATGTCTGCTAGAGTAATGGAATTAAAAGCAAAATAAACAAATGAGACCTAATTAGGCTTACAAGCTTTTGCACAGCCATGGAAACCATAAGCAAAACAAAAAGACGACATACAGAATGGGAGAAAATATTTGCAAATAATGCAACTGACAAGGGATTAACATCCAAAATATAAAAACAGCTCATACCCTCAATATCAAAACAAAAAGCAAAAACAAACAAACAGGCAAAAAAACAAGCAACACAATGAAAAAAAAAAATTGGGCAGAAGACCTAAATAGACACATCTCCAAAGATGACATACAGATGGCCAACAGATACATGGAAAAATGTTCACCATCACTAATCATAAGAGAAACATGAATCAAAACTATGATGAAGACAACGAGGTATTACCTTATACTGGTCAGAATGGTTATCATCAAAAACATCTACAAATAATAAAAGCTAGAGAGGCTGTGGAGAAAAAGGAACCCTCCTACACTCTTGGTGGGAATGTAAGTTGGTATAGCCACTACAGAGAACAATATGGACGTTCCTTAAAAAATAAAAATGGAACTACCATAGGATTCTGCAACCTCTACTCCTTGGCATGTATCTGGAGAAAATCATAATTCAAAAGGTACATGCACCCCAATATTCACTGCAGCACTATTTTCAAAATCCAAGACATAGAAGCAACCTAAATGTCCATCAACAAATTAATAGATAAAGAAGATGTGGTATCTTATACAATGGAAAATTACTCAGCCATAAAAAGAATGAAATAGTGCCATTTGCAGCAACATGAATGGACCTAAGATTATCATACTAAGCAAAGTAAGCTAGACAGAGAAATACAAATGTCATATGATACATGTAGAATCTAAAAAAAATGATACAAATTAACTTATACACAAAACAGAAATAGATCCACAGGCATGGAAAACAACCGATGGTTACCAAAGAAGTGGGGAATGTGTAAATTAGGAGTTTGGGATTAACATATGCATACAACTATATATAAAATAGATAACCAATAAGGATCTATTCTGTAGAACAGGAAACTATACTCAATATCTTATAATAAAATATATAGGAAAAGATCTGAAAAAAATAGATAGGTATGTATAACTGAATCACTTTGCTGTATACTTGAAACTAACAACATTGTCAATTGAATATACTTCAATATAAATAAATAAGTAATGCTATTAAACAGAAACTAAGGAAAATAAGAAAATATAATTCCTATGTATTCTAAATCCCTTTGAAAAGAACTAGAGTACCTATGAAGATTAAAGAGATCCTGACTTTAAGTATTCATTAAACATACTGAAAATTCCCAGAAAATATGCTTTATCTTTAAAGGACAACTTTTAAAACGTTGTAAACCTTTATGCCATTTTAAAAAATAAATAAATAAATAATTGATGGTTATCGTTTAGTGAAGTTTATTGATTCTGCAAATTTTCTGATTCTAGAAATAAGTGAAATACTTCAAACCTTGGTTTTTGAGCCAAATTTCCATGAGTTTGGAGAAACTCCTCAAAAAAAGCATAATTTAGTTCCCTTTGGCTTTTAAAATAACAATACATCTTTTAGAAGATTTTTTTTTTTGCAGATTTTACCGAGTCAAATCAAAGAGTTTATGGTTTTATTGTAAAAACTCCATTTAGAAAATTCATATAGGAGTTCTTGCTCTAGCACAATGGGTTAAGGATCTGACTGCCGCTTCTTGGGTCACTATGGAGGTGCAAGTTTATCCCCAGCACAGCACAGTGGGTCAAGGATTTGGCATTGCCACAGCTGTGGCTGTGGCACAGGTCACAGCTGCAGCTCAGACTTGATACCTGGCTCAGGAACTTCCATATGCCATGGGTGTGGCCAAAATAAATTCATATAGCAAAACAATTACTTTGCAAGATTTGAAGCTATAATATCAAGCTTCTAATCACATTTTCAACATGATGATCAAGAACTCTTACTACCTTTACAAAATATCTACATCCAGCTCCACTGCATCCAAATAAGTTTTTTAATGTGATTAATCCACAAATTTTCTCTAGCAATTGTTTGTTTTATCTGGATCTGAGTCCTATTGTTAAATCCCTGTAATTCAACATGTATTTATTGAAAGTCTCAAGTGTGCAAAGCTCTCAGTTAAGCACTATAAAATCCCTGGATCCTACTGTAAAAACCTTGTTTTGCCTACATGAATGAATCTATTTCAGAGGGTAAATAAATACAATAACCTTCTCACTGGTCCCCATAACTTCAATTTATCCCTTTTTAATCCCACCTGAACACTACAGCCAGATGAATTATAAAATAAAAATTTAATAGCAACGGTTGAAAAAAAAGCACAAAAGGCTCCACTTTTCTAAAGTTAGTTCACATATATTATTTTTAGCTGTGGAAAAACTTTCATTCAGGTAAAATATTTTTTAAAGCCCAATACACAAAACAGATGAAAGTAGAGTAACTTGGATTGGGGGGTGGCAAAGACCAAGAGTTCAAAGGAAAATGTTTAGGCTTCTTGCCTGGTATTGTGGCTGTTCTACAATATAAGCTCCATATTCCTTAACCACCATCTCCTTTACACTGTCTTCATTTCTAAAACCTCTGCATCATCCAGACATTTCAATTATTTTTCTCTCAAATACATTCTGAACAATACTATCTCCATCACCCTTATGCTGTTTATCCTACCTGAAATACATCTTTTTCCCACCGCTTTGACCATTCAATCCATTTCTAACCATTATTTGAGGCCTAGTAAAATTCTGCTTGCTTTCATACCTTTCTGAGTGACCTAAAAAGTAGTGAAAAGTCCCTCCTCAGCTTATCATCTGGACTACCATTTAGCATTGTTAGGTAGTTATATGAAAATCGCTTTTATATAGTTTAAGGTGATTTTTCCAAACTTTCCACATTGATTTATAAATATCCTCCCAGTCAACCGACTTCTAGGCAAACAATCTTTCAAACCAGATTTCCTGCTTTTGAAGATCTGGCATGAGTCCAGATGTCCTCTTCCAGAGAATTTACCCAAAAGCAGAGGACCATGATACACCACTGTAGAGAATGGGGTTCACTGAAAGTCTGAGCCAACCCCAAAGGCTAGAACATCTGTAAGGAAAAGGTTTGAGGAGAACTGCCAGGAAAGAATAGAATGGAAGAACCGTACTAAAGTGCCATCAAGTCAGGCTCCACACATCAAGCGGGAAATCTGTAAATTAAGGAAAAAGACAAAGAGATTGTTGTGGTTAGAAAATTATTCAAAAATGGAACTAGATCTAAAGCCAGATCCCAGCGAGTTTTCTATGGCATACCCCAAAACTATGTATGACAGTCATCTGTAATACACAAAACACTTATCTCAATGGGGCACTTGATCCTAGGCATTTTTTTTCTTTAATGTTCTTTTTTTCATTTTTTTAATTAAAATATAGTTGATCTCCAATGCTATGCCAAGTTCTGCTACACAGCGAAGTGACACAGTTACACATACATATACATTCTTTAACTTTCTTGATAAGAGAAGGGATTTGGAAATTTTTCACACTAGGAGAACACTTTGGAAAAGCTACATAAATGTGAGCCAACAAAGTTAGTCAGGTATTTCTCTAAAAATGAATTCTAATGGATTAAATATTTTATATGGTTTCTCACTACAAAGCATTTTTTTCCTTAGGTTTATGTCAAAGTTTCACGACTCCATGACCATTTTCTAGAATTAAACCTATGCAAAGATTATATTGAAAGAACTCGTAAAAATAGATCTATGGCTGCTTTCTTTTTTTTTATCTCATGTCTAAAACAACACTTGACTTATTAGACACTCAATAAATATTTGTTGAATGAATGAACACAAAATTAGAGCTGGAAATTATTTCAAAGTTCACATAGTATACTGAGACTCAGTATAATACTCCCACAACTTCCTAATCTTTGGTTCTTTATATTTGTAGAGCCCCTTGGAGTTGACAAAGTTTATTCATATCTCTTCTTTTATTTCATCTTTGACAAAATGCTCTATGATCAGTATTAAAACTGTTCACTTAATGGATGGTAAAACCCTCCAAACAGTGAAGTTATGTGTCTAAGATAAACAGACAGAAGTGGAGTCACCAGTTAGTTTGTTCTAGTCATTGCAATTTTATGTGCTTGGCCTCATTTTAGGTAACCAGATGAAAAAGATCATCTTCACCCCTCACTTCATGCCAGCCTAAACCCTCTTCTTTCGGATTATAAAATCGCCCTTTTGCAGGGAAGGTCAGAGTGAGCCAAATACCCCTAAGCAACATCAAAACTGCCAATTTTCTGGAAAGGCTCTTAGTGCAACCTAGCTGCTCTGTGTTCAGCCACTCTGTGTTGAGAATGCTGTCTGCCCTCCATTCTAAAAATTCCAACAAAGACCTCAGTATGGTAGTCCACATTATCCCAGCTCCTAATCACTTTGGCAGCCTAAAAGAGAAATACTGGAGCTGTTTGTTAAGCATCATTTCTGTTAAGACCTGACCTAAGAATGAAGACAAGAGCTAAACTATTTTCAGAGTGACTCCAAAATACTAGACATTCAATGAATGTTATCTTAATTAATTAGGGGTTAGTTAGTTAAATTGTCAACTTTGTCAAATATAGGTTTTTCAAAGCTTGCTTTTACTAGCAGTATCTTTTTTTTTTTTTTTTTTAACCCTTATCAGAAATCTAGGTAGACTTCCTAGGAACACAGATCAAAAGCAAAAAAACTGTTTTCTAACTACGGTAACAGCATGAAACTAAAAAGAACTAAAATTCATTCAAATATAACCCAGATCTCAGGGCCCTGGATGTCTCCAAATCCTGGAAACTATTAGGTCAGACTGTTCTTTATTGAATTTTTGTTCCACTTAAGATAGGAAATCCAGAGTCCATCCCTCTGCTTCTCTAGGAATTCAGGCTGAGAGAGTGAATTATGTTGACTCTAGGAATCTCTGGTTCCCAGTTACTGCTTTGTCACAATTCACTAATATTAATGTATGTTATGACTTTTCCCTATTCTATTGCCCTTTTTAGACTACCCTGCTACTAATCCTGGGTACCAATGAAATTTAAACAAGGTTGTCCTGAAGGTTTAGGGCAAAAGAACACAGCATAGCAACTTAAATAAAACTGAACACTTATGTATCCCTAAATACTTTATTACTAGGAGTTTCTGGAATATTTGCTTTATAAAAATATTGTTATATAGTATACGATTTTCTAAGACTTTAAGATGTTATTTTCTTTATTATGTTTCTAAAAGTTACCCTTACAGTCTCAGCTTCAACAACAATGATAATATTCTGGTTGTTGGGCTGGTGGTGAATTCACAAGTGTTTGCTTTATTATTATGCTTTAAAAATTAAATATCACTATATATTCTTTCATATGTATTATTATATTCTAAAAACATTTTAATGAAATTTTAGTCACTTCAGTTCTTAAAATTCTGACAGCCAGTAACACCTCCAGGAACTTCTCCATCCATTTCATGGAACTAGTCAAAGACCACATCACTTGGCTCCAATTTCCCTTCCTTCCTCCCTCCTCTCAATTGCTTTCCTACCACTGTAGCTCTTAATCATTCAATTTCCAAATACATTACTCAGTATTAACTTGTAATAAGCAAGCCCAACCCCCAATATCACAATAGCTTAATAAAATAATACAATATTCTTGCTCAGATAAAACCTAGAACTAAACTTCCTGGCCGAGAGATCTCCTGGGCAGTTGTTCCAAATGGTCAACTCATGATTCAGGATTTTTCCATCATATGTTTCATCACCATCTCATAGTCCTTCTCCTCCTGCTGTGTGGTTGAGGGGGGAAAAGCAAGAAAGATCTCACAGGGATTTTCCACGGTCAAGGTTGGAAGTGGCATGTATCACTCCTACTCACTCTCCAATCAAAGAGCTCAGTCTCCCTAGACAAAGGGGGCTACTCTTTCTGTGTGTCCAAGAGAAAAGCTAAATAGGTGGATAAACTTGTAGTGTTGTCTCTGGTCTTTTTTGGCTTCTCCAGCCTATTCAGACTATTATGGGAAATGAGAACACAGAGGGGTTTTTTTTATATCTTTCATATATAAATAGAATATCAGGCTATTGTCTATATAAAAGCAGAAATTTTTATATGAATGAATCTGCTAAAACCATATGACGGGGGGAGGAGGGGGTAGTGCACTGGAGATATTAATAACAGAAGTTTTCCTTGGCAACATTTTTTTTTTTTTTTGGCATTGCCATTCCTTATAGTAAGAATAGAGGTCAGAACAAAGAAGTCAACTGAGGTTCTGAACGTGTTTATTTTTTCCAATTTGTTTCCCAGTCAGCTGTCTTAAAAACCAAGAGAAAAACAACAACAACAACAACAAACTCAATGGAGAAGTTTTAAGAGATAAAAAGGTATCTTGATGAGTTCCCATCATGGCACAGTGGAAACGAATCCTACTAGGAACCAGGAGGTTGTGGATTCGATCCCTGGCCTCGCTTGCTCAGTGGGTTAAGGATCTGGCATTGCTGTGAGCTGTGGTGTAGGTCCCAGACATGGTTCAGATCTGGTGTCACTGTGGCTGTGGCTGTGGCCGGCAGCAACAGCTCCGATTAGACCCTTAGCCTGGCAACCTCCATATGCCATGGGTACAGCCCTAAAAAGACAAAAAAAAAAAAAAGTGTCTTCAATTACAAAAAGTTTGGTTTTACTTATAAAGAGTCACAGCTTAAAGGACTATTGTGGAGTTCATGCCGTAAGCCTTAGAGTAAAGAAAACTTAAGAAGGAAAAAAAGTTTCCCCAACTCAGAAGGAGATTATATGTTGACCAGTGGGTGGGAAAGGAAGAATTGAAGGAGTCTTACTAGAATATAAATATTGGTAACTACTTGAGAAAAGGTCTAGTGCTCTATCTCCTTAGGCTAAATAATAATTGGGAATAATGACAGGAGGGAAGGAAGCATCTCTGGATCGTCCACTGCTAGAAATCTGAGGAGAGTTTGAAAAGATTCCAAAACAGAAAGCTCATTGTCCGTCCACAAAGAGTATGACCAGGACCAGGATCCTCCATTCAACACTGCACCTTCAATAGCAGTGGCTGAAGGAGATGTCCAGATGCATGGATCTGAGAGCTTCCTCCCAAGAGTCTCAGCACTCCAGAAAGACGGGGATGCATAAGCCGAGAGCTCCCTAGCAACTGTAACAGAGTATTTACAAAGACTGAAAGTCAAAAGGCCTTGCAGTGGGATAAGAACTGGAGAGCCTGATGAGGTGTGAATTCAGCATCAAGGACAGAGGCCAACACCCAAGACCAAGAAAAAAGACTGACACTGCAGTGGAGGCCACGGAGCATACAGCAGGTCCAACAGGCCAGTTGGCTGGCTTCTAATGCCAGAAAGAAACATGAGATAACCACCATCTCCATCTCCCAAGAGGGCTAGATTACATACAGAATCATAATTAACTAAGTTGCTACCAAAAGAGACTTAACGTTTAACTGAAAGTGCTAATTACCTTTTACTGGCAACAATGAGTTAGCCCTCATCAACAAAAAATGGTGACTTGAATAAGCTTACATTAATTATAGGAAAACAAAGAACACTGCCTTTTTGCACACAAGCTGTAACTTGTGTCCATTTACAACTTTCTCTCTTCTATAAGCGACATTTTACTGATGACATGCTATGTTTTAGGCTCTGTACTAGGTGTTAAGGATCCAAAGATTAATAACTTTAAGTTCCTTAACTCCTTTTATGGTGTTATAGTGAAGTGGGTACGTTAGCCAGGTTACAAAACTTGTTGTTTTGCTTTGGGGGCTTTTGTTTTGCTTTTTGTTTTTGGCCACACCTGCTTGTGGCATGTGGAACCTGGTGCCACAGCAATGACAATGCTGAATCCTCAACCCACACTGCATCACTCTTTCTTTTTTTGTTGTTTTGTTTTTTGTTTCTTTAGTTCAAAACCTGTCGTACCTTAATATTTGTATTAGTATATAAATATCCTAAACAAGGGCTTAAATAATAAAGAAGTTTATCCTTAGCACACAACTAACTGCAAGTAGTCCAGAGTGGATATGGCAGCTCCACAGTATCAGGGATATAGGTCTCTTCTGCCCTGTTGCTCTGCCATCCCAGGTAGGATGACAGAAATAGTTCACCATACCTGTGTTCCAGTCAGTGGATGGAAAGCATAAAAGAGTAAGATAAGGACATATCTTTAACTTTAAAGGGCATGTCTCATTTCCCTTTTTTTTTTAGATTCCACAAAAATAAACTTATGGTTATCAAAGAGAAAGGTGGAAACAGAAGGGAGAGATGAATTGAGAGTTTGGGGTTGCCATGAGCATGCTATTATATAGGGAACGGAGGGTCAGTGGGGACCTGCTGTATAGCACAGGGAATTCTACCCAAATATTCTGTGATCACCTATGTGGGAAAAGAATCTGAAAAAGAATGGATATATGTATATGTATAAGTGAATCACTTTGCCGTACAGCAGAAATTAACACAACAATGTAAATCAACTATACTTCAATAAAATTTTTTAAAATGAAAAAAATAAATAAATAAAGAGCTTGTCTCAGAAGTTGCACACACCATTCTGTGCTCAAAGCAATGGCAAAGAACCCAGTCCTATGGTCACACATACTGCAAAGGAAGCTGGGAAATGTAGTTTTCCTTTGGACAGTCATATGCCTGATTAAATCCTTTAATACATAAGGACAGACCAGATATTGGGATACATTGTAGCTTCTGCTTTAGTCTTCTCCTCTGGCTTCTCAATCATGCAGTATATATTATCCAACAAAGGAAAGAAACTAACTTTTGAAGGGAAAAGAGAGGAAAGCACAAAGGGAAGAGACAAAATGCTGACCAGGGAGGCCTTCAGAGAAGAAGTTCAGGAAGACAACAGAGCAGAACAAAGGCACTGAGAAACAAGTGCAACCTCACAGAGTGTGACTTTTGCTATTCCATTTAGGGAACTGCATGTAATTCCATGAAGCCAAAGCCCCTGGAGAGAGAGATGAAGATGAGATTGCCCAGATATAAAGACATCAGATAATAAATTATCTTCTATGGCTGGTGAGGAATTTGGCCATTGCTCTGTAGGTAAAAGGGAAATGCTGATGAATTTTAAGTAGAGAAGTGACATAACCATATTTATATATTTAAGAGATTACTCTTGAGACAATGAAGAGAATAGATGAGCCTGAAGATAAGGATAAGATTTAGGAGGCAGCTGCAATTATACAGAAACAAAATTATAAGGGTATTAGTTAATGGCAATACCCACAAGAAACAAGAGCTTTAGGGGACCGATTCTGTAGGACTTGGCAATTAAATGGCAGTGGAAGTGAAGGAGAAAGATGATTACTGATGCCTGGGTGGATACAGCTTAAGATAGAGAATTCGAAATGATATCATGGGTGTTGAGTTTGAAGGTACTAGGGATACTAAGAAACACCTGAGTGAAGGTGACCAATTTTCACACAAAAATAAGAATCTTGAGCTAAAGGGGGAAGCCTAAAGTGGAAATGTGTATTTGTGTGATGTGATAGCTGAAACATTTGTCATCAATTTAATGAAAACAGAAAGCCTGAGAAGATATCTGAGAATGGAGGACTGTTCAGTATGCAGTGGCAAGTAGTATTACAGACCATGTAGAGCATTTCTGGAAGTCAGATTTCAAGGTTCTGATCTACACAGGTAGTTGACATATTCAAATACATCAAAAGTCACTATAGGAGTTCCTATCATGGCTCAGCGGAAACAAATCTGACTAGTATCCATGAGGAAGCAGGTTCAATACCCAGCCTCACTTGGTGGGTTAAGGATCTGCTGTTGCTGTGAGCTGTGGTGTAGGTCGCAGAAGAGGCTTGGATCTGGCATTGCTGTGGCTGTGGTATAGGCCGTCAGCTAAAGCTCCTATTTGACCCCTAGCCCGGGGACCTCCATATGCCGCAAGTGCAGCCCTGAAAAAACAAGACAAAAAAAAAAAACCAAAAAAAAACAACAATGTAATCTGGACCTGATAGTGAATAGGTAAGAAGGAATTCAGTTACTTTATGGTAGAGAAGGAGAAGGAGAAAGAGAACTTTAAAATAATAACTATAATAAAGTATGAATTAGAAGATCTGGATGCAAATCCCAGGTCTGTCCCTTACTAGCAGGTTGACCCTGGGCACAGAAGAAACAGACCTTCCAAGAGAAAGCAGAATCATGTGCAGAAAGAACCAAAGACAGGAAGTAAACACTGCCTGTATTTCGACATGTTCTCAATTCTTGGCCTTCCTTGGGATTTCTTCATTCCTACTTTCAAGTTCCAAAATACACCACTGTCATTTATAATAGATTTCTCTTTTTCTTCTTAATCTAAAGCAAATTGATTTGCTTCTTGCAAGAGCAAGATTCTAATGTACAAATACACATCCTTTTAGTAAGAAAAAAATAATTTTCTCTTACATGGATGTGAGAAAGGAGGAGGAAAAAGAATAGAAAAAATTATCCCTATCTGTAGCAGAGATGGTTAGTTACCAACCTATACACATTACTCTCTTTCCTCATAGGAGAACACTCATTTTAATTGATAATTGGTTGAAAGAACTTTGCAGTCTCCCTTTCAGAAGGGATAACATGCAATAACCTTTTAAATAACGAGATGTAAATGGAAGATGATATTGGAACTTTCTAGAAGGCTGCTAAAAGAACACCAACTCATTTAGAAAATGCCTATTTGTCCTTTCTTTCTTCCTTCTTCCTGCATTCTGGACTGTTGACATGAGGGTGGGAATTCCAGCAGCCATCTTGGGCTAAGAGGTGACCTTGAGAATGAAAGCTACCCACAAAAGAGTAGCATAAGAGCAGAAGGAACCCAGGTCTCTGACGACCACAGAACCACCAAAAGAGACTTGTGCTCTCCTCTGTTTTTTTCAAATGGAAGAGAAATGAATTTCTATCTTATTTAATATATTTGAAGTTTGCTGTTATATGCAACTAAACCTAATTGTAGCAGATACTTTTTAAAAAATTGATATGCTTTTTTATAATTTATACAACTCCAATTCCTTACATTGCTGCTGCCAGAAAATATTTTTTCAGATTATATTTTTTCTATTGTCGTTGATTTACAATGTTCTGTCCATTTCTGCTGTACGGCAAAGCGATGCAGTCATATATATGTGTGTGTGTGTGTGTATATATATATACATATATATATATATATACACACACATAGATATACATTCTTTTTCTAACATCATCCTCTATCATGTTTAGAAAGTATTTTCTTAAACTAAAAAATTATTTAAGAACTCTTCTTCCTTACATCTCTTCATAGGAGAAGTCAGAGTGATGCGGAAGTGAAAAAAACAGCCAGAAAATTAAGAAACCTGTGTTTAGATGATAGTTATATTTCTTTATTAAGCAACAAAACTTCAGGTATATTTCTTTTATCTTTAAAATGAAAGATTTGAATGAGATAGTCCCAAGGTCGCTTTTAACAGCAAAAACTTCTCTTGTCCTATATGCCTTGCTTTTTTCACAGGGTTATTGAAAAGATCAAACATATGAGTATTATTTAGCAAACACAGTATCCCATCCTGCCTCAAATAAATAAAGCAGTAAATAAGCCCCACCTAACCAAGAGACCATAGTCACTCCAGCACAAATGACTCAAAGAACCTAAAAAGACCTGGCAATTTTTTTTGTAAAATGTTTCTAAATATGATTTTTCCCAACCCTTTAAACTCAGTATTGGTGAGAAGCATAGTCTCACCAACGGATTACTCTATGCACCATGGTCCCCGTGCCACAGTGACTTCAGAAGGGCACCTGTGCTGTGCTGTGGATAGATGGGTACACGGCTTCCTGTGAAGCAGGATGGGACACGTTTTCTCAGAATAGCTTCTGGGGAAGAAGGGTACTCATTCTTTCTAGTAAATTAACTTTTTTATTTTAAATAACTAAATAAATGAATAAATAAACCAGTGCCTATCTTTTTTTTTTTTTCAAGCTGGCCTGTGCCATCTTGGTGCTGCCATGCAGTAGATGGGCTGCACTCTGTCATGTCTGACACTGAGCTGCCATCTCTCAGTAGCTCCAGCCTCATTCCTCCTCACTTGTCTGGCATGTGAACATTGAGTTTCACATAGAAATGTGAAAAATGCCTCTAAGCTCATTTCTACATGAAATACAATATATTTGCCAGATAAGCTGGACCCTCATATTATTCATAAATCAATTATGTTTATCCTTAGCCAAGAAAATACTAAAATGTTCTTTCCTCATTTCAAAATCCAATCTGATATTCACAGTAATTATGCTGCCTTTCGGATGAATCATTGTCTCATACTGTAATCGTTCGTACTATGGCTGATTCATTTTCTGCCTTAGAGTATTTGAAATGATCATTTCACTTGTGGTAGGATTTGGGGAGTTACTGAAGTAAATCCTTTTATTCACTAGACGTTCCTTTCTTTATCTCATCTTCAGTCTCTTTGTTCAGATTTTACACCAAAGTTTTCCGAAGGCTGTAGCAAGCAGGACAAGAACAAACTGTTAAATCCTACTGAAGCCAGCAAAGCCGTACAAATGGATGGTGAAGCCTCTCTCTCCACCACTTTTCATTGAGCTTGTCTCTCCTACCAGAGTCAAACCATACCCATCCTCTTATTTGTGCCTTTCCTCTCTCTTAACTACAGTCATGGTTAATACTATGTGCTGAAATGCTTTTAAAATACCCAAGTCTTTATTTCTGGTCATTATCTGAATATAATGACAAACGAATATGAGCTATTTGCTAGGTATCATATGCATCAACATTTTGAAGGAGCTACATTTAAAGACAAATGTCTGCTCTCCTGAACTTCCAATATCACATTATTCCATGCATATTAAGAAGGTGTTATGGGATCATCCCTGGTTCAGACCCTCTGGAATGTAAGGCATAGTCTTGGGATTATGCCCTGCTGCCCTTTTCCACATTAACTGCTCCACTGTCAGAGGGAGTGGAAACAGGTGGACCCTGCACAAGGCCATCTGACTCGCACTGCCAACCCCCAGGTGGAATGTAGAGAGACACTGTCATTGCTGTAAGAAAACACAATAAAAGTGCGGACTTGCCGTCACCAAAATTAATGAGGATCACTCCAGTGAGAAATTCCTCTCCATGGCCACAGTCACAAGTAGATTCTATTTCAACATCCATGATAGCTTTATTTTAGGAGGGGTTGTTTATTTCATACTCCACTGAAGGGCTATTTCTTTCTAGGCAAGAAATGCTTATGTTCGCTTTGCAGTTAAAGCATTGGGCTTTTCATTTTAAAACGTTAGGTATAAAATTCCATCATCATAATGAGAGTGGCTATTCACTAAATGTTTACAATGTGTAGGATCCCGTGCTAAGAGCTTTATAGTCACAATTCTATGTGAGCCTTAAAACAACTCTTTGAGGTACTGTCAACTCTTCTTTACAGATGGAAAGGAGAAAACATCACATATCCACTCAAGAGAAGACCCATATCAAAAGCCAGGCTTTTGGAACTCCCAAACTCATGCTTTTAACTACATGCTATGTTTTTAATCTCACATATATTGTTTTTGCAATCATGTATGCATTGCCCAAGAGCTCTGCCTATTTTTTTCCCCAGGCCAGTACATCTTGCTGTAACCAGTTGGTTTTTAGAAACTTCTTTTTGCTTTCCATTTTCAAGGCTCACAGAGTTGTTTTGGTTTCTTTAATGAAGTTAGAGTAAGTACAGAACAGTGACAGCATTATCCGGAAGCAGAAATTGTTTTAAGTGGTTTTTAAACTTTTAAATTTTCCTTATCAACATATGTATTCTATCACCACATAGAAAGATCCCATACTAGCTGGATTTTTATTTTGGCTGAAGATGATCCTGCATTTTGTGAAATGACTGGCTTTCTAAGATACAGAATGACACACCTCTAATTGGTCTTAAAATGGGCAATTTTAAGCCAACCCACCCTTGGCTTCTTATATGGAGCTGCCATGACATCTAGTGGCCAAAGAGTAGGGGAGCTAGTCTTTACCCATATAGCACTAAAGAGCTCTGATTTAGAAGCATATTCACAATCTTACGTAGCTATTGAAAATTTAAATTAATACAATGCTTCACAGTTTACAACTCACTTTTGTATCAACTATTAGTTTATGAACTTGAATGCAATGACTTTCCCATATTACTTAGATTTTCAAATATTTATTATAATTGTTACACCAAAATCATGGTTTATTCTGAGTACAGGAATGAACCATAGAATTTGATTCTTTGTCTTGAACTTCTACAAAAGTAATAATTCTTTAGATTAAATATCAATGGTTAAATCAAACTTACATTTTAAATGAGAGTCTAAGTAATAAATTTGTATTATCTCAAATAAATTGCAGTAAAAATAACCAATACACAAGTAAATTCCCTATGCCTTTTGCTAATTAATTTAAGAATGATTTTTTAATTAAAAAAACAATTAACACATTTGGAGTAAGAAATAGACAATCAAGAATTGCTTTTTTAAAATAACTAAACATGGTCATTTTCAGCAGCTTTTTTTTTTTTTTTGACTTTTTGCCTTTTTGCCTTTTCTAGGGCCACTCCCACGGCCTATGGAGGTTCCCAGGCTAGGGGTCTAATCGGAGCTGTAGCCACCGGCCTACGCCAGAGCCAGAGCAACGCGGGATCCGAGCCACGTCTACAACCTATACCACAGCTCACGGCAACGCTGGATCCTTAACGCACTGAGCAAGGACAGGGATCGAACCTGCAACCTTATGGTTCCTAGTCAGATTCCTTAACCACCGCGCCATGCATCAGCAGCTTTTTTGATTTCAGAGGTCTATTCTCTGGTAATTACATCTTCTGTAGTTAAAACAACTCATGGAAACCACCACACAAATGACCAAAAAGATTTTTTTTTCATATTTTTTTCTAATGTGATTTCTCAACCTAAGAACCTCCAAAAGCAGAGTCTGAGAGAAGTCTGATGCATGAATGGTTTAGCAAAGACTACAATTGCAGGAGTAAGAGAGATAGACAAGAAGGGTCAGGAAGGACAAGAGTGTTTAGAGAAGGAGGAATAGACAATACAAAAGTACAAAACAGAGTTGGCCATTACTGGGTGCCATATTTGCAGGATTTTCTGAAAAGACTTATTGACTATATGGTATCACCAAACCATCTGCTGGAAAGAGGAAGGAGTGTAGTATTTCTCTGTTAACTCACGTCCCCCATTGGTCAAGATTTGCCCCATACGTCCAGGTAGTTTATGTGTATTGAAGCATCCCAAGCTGCAGGTGTCAGAGAAGGTACATATGATCTGAGACAAGGCACTTCTGGTTACACATATACAACGCAGGTCTGTATCTGTGCAAACCTGTTTCCTGCAGCCATGACTAGAATGAAAGTTAAGGCCAAGTGGGTCTGCAGGGGTACATAAGAGATGTCTAATACATGTGTAAGTATTATCTGTGTTGTGTTCCATGATAAATAGGTCATTCAAGTTTATTGCTTTGTATAGTTTTATGTTTTATGGACATTACTAAGTATGTTGATTAATTTATGCAATAATCACTCTGGCCAAGGCACAGCAGGAGTCAAAATTACAAAGAGATCTTGAATCAGCAGTAAAACCTATTCAACTTGATTGGCAACTACTTTAGCAGCGTTAGTCCAAATAATGTTCACAGTAGGAATTGTTATGTGGAAATATTTTAATCTTGTAAAAAGCCAACATTGAAAATCAATTATCTCGATGTGAAATCCTGGTATGGTGGGAATAACTGGCTCCTGGGAAGAAACTGTTAAAAACTTTCTTAGGAGTCCCAAGAGCAGATGTTTTCCAGAAAGAAGAGAAACATAAAAGAAAATGAAAGTGAAAAATCAAAATCCTACCTCAGATCATGAAAAAGATTTCCCAAAAGATAAATTTAGATTTGCCTGCCAAGGGAAAATTGGAAGTTCTGCTATTTTATATTTCCCTGTAGTGCTCAAACCGATCACTTTATCATCCTCAAAGAGTAAAGCTTTTGTTAGATCTTTCTTCATAACTTCTATCAAACTCAATTTAAGGTAGGTCAAAGACTTAGATGTAAAAAATAAAATGGCTAAGTTCCTTGAAGACAACATAGGTGAGTATTTTTATAATCTTTAGGGTGAGGAAGGATTTTTCACCCAGAAATCTTAAAAGATGAATAAATTTTATTACTTAAAAGGTAGAACCATATATGGTACAAAGCTATGTCAAACAAAAACCCAAAATTTTGGAGCATGTAGGACAGACATGTAGCTAGTATTTGTAATGTTAAAAGAGTTCTATCAACAATCAGCAGACTGACCATAAGCTCTCATTTCAGACACTCTCAGAATGAAAAGAAATGAATATTTTGACTTCTTCATAAAGAATCTGATCATTGATGCTCCTACTCTATTCACATAACAGATACAATAGCAACTTAAATTGAAACAGTCACCATTACAATCTATTGCCTTTATTTAAAAAAAAATAGAGAGAGGGGGGATCATCATAATCATTTTAATGGTTATCTTCTCCAGTGTGATAAATATGGCCCTTTCTACAGCTATCAATAAAGTATATAGGAAGTCCTACTTTCTGATAAGTAAGATGATGAGTCTCCTGACAACTTAGTTTGTATTCCTATACATTATGCCAGGGCGAATATACTCTAAAAGTTTGGGTAATGATTGAGGCAAAAATGTTCTTAAAAGCAGTATTAATAATGGGAGGGAGAAGAAAATGGAAGCAATCACAAAGTTCTTCAGTGGAATAGTGATTAAATAAATTAGAGTGTAGCTAAAGGTCCAGACAGAGGAATGAATAAAGATATGGTACATATATACAATAGAACATTACTCAGCCAGAAAAATAAAAGCCATTTGCAACAACATGGACAGACCTGGAGATTATACTATTAAGTGAAGTAAGACAGAGAAAGACAATCATATGATATTACTTACATGTGGAGTCTAAAAGAATGATACAAATGAACATATTTACAAAAGAGAAACAGTCTCACAGACTTTGAAAACAAACTTATAGCTACCAAAGGATAACAGTAGAGGGGAGGAAAGGATTGGGCACTTGGGATGGCATATGCACACTATGGTATAAGGAATGGATGGTCAACAGGAACCTGCTGTATAGTACAGGGAAATCTACTCAATATTCTGTAATAATCTATCTGGGAATGGATATATATTTATGTATAAGTGAATCACTTTGCTGTAAGCAGAAATTAACACAATATTATAAATTAACTACACTTCAATGAAATTTAAAAATTAATTAAAGTGTAGCTATACAATGAATGAATATACAGCCTTAAAAATGAGTGATCTATTTATTGACTTAGAGAGGTCTGAAGATCACTGAGTATAAATTCTAATTACAAAGCAGGATATAGGCAATGGATTTCAACATTTTGCTGCCACAGATAATGAGAGCTTTTACAGAGTCCACAATGAAAAGTGACTCATTGAGTCACTGATTCTCAATTTGATAAGTGAGGGGAGCATGTCTCCAGTTAGGAATCATTGATATATAGCATGAGGATATACACAGATAAAGACATATGTGTATATTTATAATATAGGTATATAAGCATATATATACCACATACACATATATACATATATAAATCTATATGCATATATTTGCTAAAAAATTCCTGATTGGATCTTTATAAAAACTTAAACAAAATTGTATTTTCTATACAATTGTATATTGTCTATCAAGTCAAAAAATAAAATAATGCTGTTTTCATCTGGAAAAAGAATTAATGCCTGTGATATGTTCTTCTTAAGCTGAGGAAGACACAGCAATCTTTCTCTGTTTCCCAATGTGTCATCCAAGTTTGTAAATATCTTTGAACAGATTTTTCTTATTTCATCTGCTGGGTTACTGCCATAATTAAGGGGTCTTCAAACAAGGACCAATATATGTAAAACGAATGTCTCCTTTATAGATGACACCTTTAAATATTAAGCCTAAATGATAAAAACACAGAAGGAAGAAATGCTGACCTGCTTTGTGACATTCAAAGAACCAACTTCCTACTCCCACAAGAGGTAACTCCTCACATTCCTTAAGGCTTAAGCAGATTCCTGTTCCCTGGAGATGAAGCAGTACGTACCAAATTTAAGGAGCCAATGCCTCCCTTCTACATTAAGAAGTCAATAACTCACTTCTACTAGGATTAGATCATTGATTCCAACATGATCTTAACAGAAGTATTTAATGCCAGCTCCCTCCCTGCTAAACCCCTTAGTATAGTGTGTTCTTAGGACATATCCTCCCAAGAGAATAGCAAGGTAAATTCAGGCTAAGAAAGCTAAATCAACTCATCTTGGTCAGTAGCTCAGCCACATGGCTACTGAAAAATAGTCTATGTTGCAAAAATGAACCATTCACCATTTCTACTGGACCTAATAGAAGCTATAAAGCTCCTGTTGTGGGATTAGGAATCAGAAATCACGTACCATATAAAATAGACTAAACTCAGTGAAAATCCAGAGGAGACTGTTCTTTTTCTGTGGAAATATGCAGTACCCCCATGCATACACACACACATGCACACGTGGATAAAATAAAAATGGTAACTAAATGTGAAAGTAAATTACTCCTAAAATTAAAGACAATCCTCTTTCCATGAATATACACAATCCAACAGAGTTTAGTAAAGACAGAAACATTAATTATATTAGAAAGTCATTTATATTTATTTAAACAAAAGCTCACTTGCAATACAATAACTATTTATTAAGCTGCTTGCTTGTATTCTGCACATAAAAATCATCTAGTCTTTAAAACAAATTATCAGAAATAAATGTGACAAGATCTCATTCTAAATCCAGGTCATAATTTTAGGTTGACTTTATGATGTACAATTATTCTGGGTGACAGGAATTATTAATAGTATTATACAGGTAAAGAAACTGGGACCAATACATGTCAGTTGACTTGCTCAAAGTCAAACAGTAAATAAAGTGGAAGGATTGGGATTAGTGCCTAGGTTTTGACTTTTAAGTCTGAATTTCTTTTCACTGCTTCATGCTTAGATTACAAAGAAAATTTCTAAACATTACAAAGAGAATTTCTTATTCAGAAAGGATGAGAGTCAGTTATTTGTTTAATTTTAAAATATATAAGAACACAACATATAATTTATTCAAGACAAATAATATTAATGAGTTAGAAATATTATCTATTACACGAGAAGTTGTAATGAATGCCTTTTGAGTGAATTAATTATTAAAGTATTTAACAAAACACCATATGAATTGATTCATCTACCTAAACCCTGAGGATAGCACAGAAGTTACCTGGCTCAGGCTCCACGCTGGAGAATTAGTTGATGGTGAGGAGTGACACAAGACTACCAGATCCCCCAGGGAACCGGTTCTAAGTTAACTGCCAGATAGAATGTGTGAGTCAATTACGAGCTTTCTAATAAGTCTGCACTTTGAGAAAGAAGAGAATGTGGAGGTGTCTGGAACCATGATGAGAGGGAAGCCTTCTCAGCAAAAAGGAAAAAAAACGATGCTTGGAGAAGACATGAGGACAACTCAGGCTTTCAGGGGAGATATCACTGCAATACCCACAAGCTTCAAAGCCTCAAGGTCCTATAAATGGGAGACACAGCAGGACATCAAAACTAAAGCCAGAGCAAAAAGATGGGCTCAAGCAGCTGTAGCAGAGCAATAACAAAGTCTACTGAGAGGAACTTGTGAGCATCCCAAGATCTACTTAGGAAAGAGAAAGACTTGAATATGTAGGGATTCTAAATGATTAACGCTAAGAGAGTGAAAGACAAACATCATATGATATCAGCATATATGGAATCTAAAAAAAAAAAAAGATACAAATGAACTTATTTGCAAAACAGAAACAGACTCATAGACTTTGAAAAACTTATGGTTACCAAAGGGGACAGATACGAGGGAGGATGGACTGGGGGTTTCAGATTGGCATATGCACACTGAGGTATATGGAATGATTGGCCAATGGGGACCTGCTGCATTGCACAGAGAATTTTACCCAGTATTCTGTGATAATCTATGTGGGAAAAGAATCTGAGAGAGAACGGATATGTGTGTATGCATGACTGGGTCATCTGTTGTACAGTAGAAATTACCACAGCCGCGTAAATTAACTGTAGTTCAATAAAACTTCTGAAACTAATAATAAAAAAACAAAGACTATAGATCTGTTTTATAGCACAGGGAATTCTACCCAATATTCTGTGATACTCTATATGGGAAAAGAACCTGAAAAAGAATGGATGTGTGTGTATGTATAACTGCATCTCTTTTTTATAAAGCAGAAATTATCACAGCATTGTAAATCAACTTACTTCAAAAAAACTTTTAAAAATGAAAAAAATAATAAAAAATAAAAACTATGATCTTAATGAAATAAAAATAAACGATTAAGCTCCGGTACTCATAGCCAAAGATTAGTTAGAGTGAAGGTTATGTTGGAGTAATATTTAGGTTCAATGATGTAGTATTCCATGTTGACACGTGTCCTTAGTCCACATGGTCCATGAGCCACATTTCTTCCACCTTGCTGCTTCACTAGCGCCTTTCCTGCCTGGATGAAGCTGGGCTGTAGACAGATCTATTTTTCAACTCATTAGATATGTCTGAAGATCCAAGTCCAGAAGAGTCCCACATAACTTCCCATATATCTTTGGAAAGAATTTAGACACATGGATACTCCTAGCTCTGAGAAAGATTGCAAAATGTAGTCCCCATATCCTAGCTAATGTTGTGTAGTTTTTAGTTTACCTTATAATTTGCCATGTAGTTCCATTAGTATGGAAAGAGAGAACAAATTTGTGTGAACAATCAACAGTCTCTATTAACCAGCAGTCTTTTATCTTCATCTTAATTTACATGCCCATGATTGTACACCTCCCCACAGAAAGCTAGAAACTTGGAAAGGAGTGTAGTTCACATGTGTCTATTTGTGATACCTACAACTTTTATGAATGTTGTATATAATCCCTAGTACAAGTTCAAGAAGTCTATAAAATATTATTTAGGTCGGGTATCTGAGCCAATGCCCAGAACAGCAGGAAGCCATCCTCACATAAGAGAATTTAAACTGGAGCATAAAACACATCACTCCAGTGTATCTTAAAAACTTCTTATCTTCAGTAATTAGCTACTCTACATCTATGAAAATCTGTGGAAAACACTTGTTAAAAGTACAACTATCCTGGAATATCCTGGTAGCACAACAGTTAAGGATTTAGCATTGTAACTGCTATAGTTTTGGTCCTTGCTGTGGCTCAGGTTTGATCCCTGGCCTGGGAAGTTCTGCAAGCCACAGGCATGGCCAAAAAATAAAATAAAATAAAATAATCTTGAAAACTCAATGTTCTTTCTATAAGGAAGGAGATCCAATTCAGGCAGATTAGACAGAATATCTGCCTGGAAAAATTCCAGTTATATGGAAAATAGCTGCTTAGCTAATTTTACTAAATTCATTCAAATGAATTTAGCAGTAAAAATAGCTGCCTAGCTAATTTTACTAAATTCATTCAAATAAGTTATGTACCCAGACTATCCTAGAGACAAAAGCAAAGTGTATATAGACCTTTGAAGTAGAATCTTTTCAGAGTACTGTTAAAGGCCAACAAATTAGAATTTCAATATTTTTAAATTTTTATACTTGCTTGACCATTTATTTTTTATTGAAGTATCATTCATTTACAATATTTTATTAATTTCAGGTATACAACATAGCAATTCAATATTTTTATGTATTATATTCCATTTAATGTTATTATAAAGCATTGGCTATATTCCCTGTGTCATACAATTTATCCTTGTGGCTTATTCATTTATACATAGTAGTTTGTATTTCTTAATCCCCTACCCATATCTTGCCCCTGTCCCCTTCCCTCACCCTACTGGTAACCACTGGATTGCACTCTTTATCCCTGAGTCAATGTTATATTTATTCATTTGTTTTACTTTTTATTTATTTTTTCTGTGTTTTTTTTAATTGTTACTTCCCCAATACAATTTTTTTTCTATTGTACAGCATGGTGACCCAGTTACACATACATGTATACTTTTTAGATTCTACATATAAGTGATAGCATACAGTATTTGTCTGTCTCTGACTTATTTCAATAAGTATAACATTCTCTACGTCCCTCCATGTTATTGCAAATGGCAGAATTTCATTCTTTTTGTGGCTGAGTAATATTAGATCCCCTTTATGCATTCCTTTGTTGATGGGAACTTAGATTGCTTCCATATCTTGGCCACTGGTAAATATACGCTGCTATGTATCTTTTTGAATTAGTGTTTTCATTTTATTCAGATATATACCTAGGAGTGAAATTGCTGGATCATATGGCAGTCCTACTTTTAGTTGTTTGAGGAATCTTCAAAGAGTAAAGACTTTTTCCATAGTAGTTGCACCAGTTTATATTCCCACCAACAGTGTACTATGAGTCTCTTTTCTCTACATCCTCACCAAAATTTGTTATTTCTGTTCTTTTTGATGATAGCCATTCCAACAATTGTGAGGTGATATCTCTCTGTGGTTTTGGTTTGCATTTATCTTATGATCAGTGATGTTGAGCATCTTCTCACATTCCGGTTGATCATCTGTATGTCTTCTTTGAAAAAAATATCTGTGCAGCTCCTCTGCCCGTTTACTACAAAGCTACAGTAATCAAAACAGTATAGTAGAAGCCCCCAAACAGACACATAGATCAATGGAACAGAATAGAGAGCCCAGAAATAAATCCATGCATCTATGGTCAATTTATCCACAACAAAGGAGGCAAGAATATGCAATGGAAAAAAGATAGTCTCTTCAATAAATGATGCTGAAAACTGGACAGCTATATGTAAAAGAATAAAATTAGAACATTTTCTCATATTATATAAAAAAATAAAATGGATTAAAGACCTAAATGTAACACTAGAAACCATAAAACTCCTAGAATAAAACACTCTTTGATATTAATTGTAACAATATTTTTTGAATCTGTTCTCTTAGGGCAAAAGAAACCATGGACAAAATAAAAAGACAATTTACTGAACGAGAAAAAAAGTTTGCAAATGATATGACCAACAGGGATTAATGTCCAAAATATATAAACCACTCATATAACTCAATATCAAAAAAAAAAAAAAAAAACCCATTTAAAGATGGCTAGACACCATCTTTTTTTTTTTTGTCTTTTTTGTCTTTTGTTGTTGTTGTTATTATTGCTATTTCTTGGGCCGCTCCCGCGGCATATGGAGGTTCCCAGGCTAGGCGTTGAATCAGAGCTGTAGCCACCGGCCTACGCCAGAGCCCCAGCAACGCGGGATCCGAGCCGCGTCTGCAACCTACACCACAGCTCACGGCAACGCCGGATCGTTAACCCACTGAGCAAGGGCAGGGACCGAACCCGCAACCTCATGGTTCCTAGTCGGATTCGTTAACCACTGCGCCACGACGGGAACTCCTAGACACCATCTTTTATGGTGTTAACATAATTGTCTTAAAATAGCATTAATTAAATTTACTGAAATAATTTTTTTTTTTGTCTTTTTGCCATTTCTTGGGCGGCTCCCACGGCATATGGAGGTTCCCAGGCTAGGGGTCTAATTGGAGCTGTAGCCGCCAGCCTATGCCAGAGCCACAGCATCATGGGATCTGAGCTGCGTCTGCGACCTACACCACAGCTCATGGCAACACCAGATCCTTAACCCACTGAGCAAGGCCAGGGATCGAACCACAGCCTCATGGTTCCTAGTCAGATTCGCTAACCACTGAGCCACGATGGGAAATCCTGAAATAATTCTAAATTGTTGTTAAGAGTGTATCCTTATTTGGAGTTCCCATTGTGGCTTAGTGGAAACTAATGTGATTAGTGTCCACAAGGATGTTTGTTCAATCCCTGGCCTCCCTCAGTGGTTAGGGATCCTGCATTGCTGTGAGCTGTGGTGTAGCTTGCAGATGCAGCTCAGATCCTGCATTGCTAAGGCTGTGGCATAGGCCAGCAGCTACAGCTCCATTCGACCCCTAGCCTGGGAACTTCCATATGCCACATGAGCAGCCCTAAAAAACAAAAAGGAAAAAAAAAAAGTAGTTTCCTTTTTCAATTAGTTAATTTGGTGTTGTATAAATATAATTTTTAAACTGCCTCCACCATTTAATAGTATATTGTACAATCCCATTCTGTTTTAAATTTCATTTTAATGAGACATTTCTAATCAATATGATTAAATAATTTTCAGATTATGTTAGGAAACAAATTTGAACAAGAATTCTGATAATTATGGTACAGTTACTTGCAGCCAAACATAGGTTAGAGTGAAGGCTTTCCAGTCTATGTTTTCTCAAGAAAAGCAAAAGTATGATACCGAAAGAACGCTCATCTCAACCTATGAACAAAATAGAAAATATACAAAATGAAAAACTCTCCTTAGAAGAGAAGTCAGTGAAGTATCTGACTATTACACTAACAAGCTGCTCCAACTAGCATTGAATGTAAGATTTTTAATTTTTTTTTTTGAGTTTCATATTTTTGAAAAGTGTTTCAACACACAAAACGGACCCATTTGGTGACTTACATGAACTTACATAAAGAAGATAATAAGCACAGCGGCAAAACAGGCTCAAAACACACTGTGCCAGCAAATCCTTGATCTTAAATTTTAGGAGAGAAGAAACAGACTCAAACGACGGCTGTTAAGGAATTCTGGCAGAATCTCTTCAGAGAAAGAAGTTAATAGGTGTAATAAATGACCCAGGGCACTGGTAGGAACAAATTATATAAATAAACTTAAGAAGAAGTTATACAAGAAACTTGGACCCAAACAAATGTGAACCTGTAAGTTACAAATGCCGACTCAGAATGGTATGGCCTGTTAAAAGCTGTTTGACCTGTCGCTCCTCTCTTCTTTTGTCAGTTATAGGAGCATCCTCTTAAGCTGTCACTTTTACAAATGTAAGCAAAATAATTTTATAAAGAGATATTTTGTCTTATTAAACACTGCCTCCAGTACATAGCCCAGATTTCCCTCTTAGCTTGAAGGAAAAGTGAATGAATATTGGAGCAGAAGGTTTACATTAGAGTTTTTATTTAAATTATCATTACCAGGGGCTCTTAAATCACCTAATGATTCGTTTGCTTTGCAAACCTAAAACAGAACTTTTTAAGATAAACTTTGACTCGCTACAAATCATAAAATTATTTCCATATAAAGTCTGTTTATTAAACGTGTTAAACTGTTATATGGTCCCTTTAAATTTATGGAAAGTCAAAGAATTGCTTGGAGGAATACCTGCAAAAGCAATATATATCATTTAAAAAAAAAACTTTTATATTATAAAAATAGAGCATACACAGGAATATCCAAGGCTGGGAACTGAATTATTAAGTCTAACATGAGCCAAGATGATCTCATTTTATGTAGAGCCATCCTTAAAGGCAAAGATTACAGCCCTAAACTTTATCTATTAGACTTTCATTATTTTGGCTAATTCTAAGAGGAGGCATTTCAGACTTCTTCATCTCCTGATTACAAGGAATTCAATGACTGATTGAGGCTCAACAGCACATAGCCCTTTCCCCATTTTTGGATTCAAACAAATTCCTGAAAAAAAGATATGATTACAAATTACTATAGCTCCCAGCAAAGGACCAGAAGATTAATGTTTGAGCATCTCTGTGATATACCTGTTCATTGTGGGGATTTCAACCATAGACACAACCATGGCCCTCCCTGAAAGGGACTATATATGGCCAGTTTAGCTTTGTAACACCTTGAAACTGGCATGTTAAGCCATTAGGAACATTGTTAGTGACAAATGTCCTATTTCTGTCAAACAACAGAGATTCCCTAAGTCAAGATGCACTACTACATCAACAACCAGACATTACTTTTTTTTCCTATGACCACCTCAGTATGAGTTAACAACAGAAGGAACTCTGTCAAGGCTCAGTGCTCCAAGGGGACTATCTGGCAGATTCTAGAAAGGCTCCATTGTGAATGAGCAGGTATAACATCTATTAACTATTTGGTCACTATACAGATAAACCTTTTCTTTTTTCCTCTGTAACTTCACTTCACTGGTACATGTCAGAGGATTATCGGTTTCAAAGAAAGTATCATTTCAGAATATTTTACGACAAGTCTTTAGCCTATGGTGATCAGAGGTTGATTTTTCTTTCCCTATCTTCACACCCACATCTAAAAGTGAAATCATTCCTAACCTAACCTGCTACTCACTAAGTCAAATACCCATAAATGCACACAACATGGAGAATAAGCAGTATAGTCAGCCAGAATATTTTCTTGTAAATAGATTTGCCACCTTAATTTGCAGCAAGGAATACATTTTTCTGATTACATAATGAGGTTATAATGAAAATTAAGCACTTATTAAGTCTCTAAAGAATCCTTATCTCTTTGGATTCAAAAACTACCCAACACATGATATATCAAAAATATCTTCCATTTGTGTCATACAAGTTTCACAGGCAACAAAGACAATATTGGACAAGACTGTCTTGAGGCCATGACTGTTTTCTTCACTGTAAATGGAGAACAAGGAAAAAAATATTTGTAACAGGTTTCTATCTGGATATTGAAGAACCTGAATGTTACTCCGAGCAAAACTGATCCTGGAAGTGGTTGGATTTTTCTCATTGCTATCAATTTTTTTTGACAAGTGTAGCATGATAGTACCAAGTAAATACATATATTTAAACAAAGTAATTCAAGAAAAATGATGAGTTATATAGTTTGTATTTTATAGTTTGATTTGGTAGGTTTGTGCTTTCTTCATCAAGATCTTAAAAGGAGAATAAATTGTAATTTAAAGTTTAATTAATAACTAGGACACACTTTCACTACTATCTCACTTAATCCTCAGAAATAACATATGATGTAGATATTATTATCCCCATTTTCCAGTATGATGACTGAAATTCAGATGTTGAGTGATTTGTCCAAGGTTATAAAGCTAGTAATTGATGGAATCTGATTTTGAACCCAGGATTTGATTACCAAATCCAATGTTCTTTCCACTACACCATGTTGCACCCTTAATACAATACTCAATATTCTTTTCAACTGAAGGGCAATACTGAGAAAAGCTCAGCATATGCCTCAACATATGACTCTGGTGTACTTCTGTGGATTTCCAGTTTATGAGGTTCACTGAGAGATAAGGAAGGAGCCAGGAGACCAGCAGTAAATTCTTAAGTGTCAGTCAACAGAAAACACCCCAAAAGATACTACCGAAAAAGAAAATCATAGGCCAATATCTTTGATGAATATAGACACAAAAATTCTCAACAAAATTTTAACCAACCAAATCCAATAACACATAAAAAAGATCATAAACCACGACTAAGTGGGATTCATCCCAAGTTCACAAGGATGGTTCAACATACACAAATCAATGTCACACACCATATTAACAAAAGAAAAGTTAAAAACCACATGATCATCTCAATAGATGCCAAAAAACTATTTGACGGAATCCAACACCCATAGATGATCAAAACTCTTACCAAAGTAGGTATAGAGGGAACATACCTTAACATAATTGAAGCCATTTATGACAAACCCACAGCCAATAAAATACTCAATGGAGACAACCTGAAAGCCTTCCCACTAAAATCTGGAACAAGACAAGGATGCCCACTCTCACCACTTTTATTCATCATAGTTTTGGAAGCCCTAGCCACAGCAATCAGAAAAACAAAAGAAATAAAAGGTACCCAAATTGGAAGAGAAGAGGTAAAATTGTCACTGTATGTAGATGACATGATAATACATATAGAAAACCACAAGGACCCCCACACAAAAACGCCTCAAACAGATCAATGAATTCATCTGAAACCTAGCATTCAGAAATTGGTTGCATTTCTGTATACTAACAATGAAATATTAGAAAAGGAAGATAAAAATACAATACCTCTTAAAATTGCACCCCCAAAAATTAAACACCTAGGAATAAACCTGACCAAGGAGGTGAAAGACTTATATGCTGAGAACTATAAAACATTAACCAAGGAAATTAAAGTGGATTCAAAGAAATGGAAAGATATTCTATGCTCCTGGATTTGGAAGACTTAATATAGTTAAAAATGACCAGACTACCCAAAGAAATCTACAGATTTAATGTAATCTCTATCAAATTACCCATGACATTTTTCACAGAACTAGAACAAACAATCCAAAAATTTATATGGAACCATAAAAGACCCACAATTGCCAAAGCAATCCTGAGGAACAAAAACCAAGCAGGAGGCATAACTCTCCCAGACTTCAAAAAATATCACAAAGCTACAGTAATCAAGACACTGTGGTACTGGTACAAAAGCAGACATATGGACCAATGGAACAGAAAAGATAAAGAACCCAGAAATAAACCCAGACACCTATGGTCAATTAAGCTTCAACAAAGGAGGCAAGAATATAAAATGGGAAAAAAACTCTCTCCAGCAAGTGGTGCTGGGATAACTGGACAGCTGCCTGTAAATCAATGAAACTAGAACACACCCTCATGCCATGCACAAAAATAAACCCAAAATGGATTAAAGACTTAAATGTAAGACAAGATACCACAAAACTCTTAGAAGAGAACACAAGCAAAACATTATCTGACATCAACTGCACAAATGCTTTCTTAGGTCAGCCTCCCAAGAAAATAGAAATAAAACCAAAAATAAACCAATGGGACCTAATCAAACTTACAAGTTTTTGCAAAGCAAGGGAAACCATAAAAAAAAGACAACCTACAGAATGGTAATAAATAGTTGCAAATGATGCAACCAAAAAGGACTTAATCTCCAAAATATATAAACAGATACAACTGCACAGCAAAAAAACCAAGCAAACCAATTGAAAAATGGGCAGAAGACCTAAATAGACATCTCTCCAAAGAAGACATATTGAATGGCCAACAGGCACATGAAAAACTGCTCAACATCGCTAATTATGAGATAATCAAAACTACAACGAGGTACCACCTCATACCAGTCAGAATGGCTAACATTAATAAGTTTACAAATAACAAATGCTGAAGAGGGTGTGGAGAAAAGGGAACCCTCCTACGCCAGCGGTGGGAATGTGAATTGGTATAACCACTACGGAAAACAGTATGGAGGTACCTCAGAAAACTAAATATAGAGCTACCATATGATACAGCAATCCCACTCTTAGACATATGTCTGGACAAAACTTTCCTTCAAAAAGATAAATGCACTCCTATGTTCATTGCAGCACTATTTGCAATAGCCAAGACATGGAAACAACTTAAATGTCCATTGAAAGATGAGTGGATAAAGAAGATGTAGTATATAAACACAGTGGAATAATACTCAGCCATAAAAAAGAACAAAAAATGCCATTTGCAGCAATACAGATGGAACCAGAAGTTCTCATACCGAGTAAAGTCAGAAAGAGAAAGACAGATACCATAGGATATCACTTATATGTGGAATCTAAAATATAACACAAATGAACCTATCTACAGAACAGGAAAAAAACTCATAGACATAGGGAACAGACTTGTGGTTGCCAAGGAGGAGGGTGAGGGAGCAGGATGGACTGGGAGTTTGGGATTAGTAGATGCAAACTATTGCATTTGGAATGGATAAGCAATGAGGTTCTCCTGTATAGCACAGGGAAATACATCTAATCACTCTTGATGAAATATGATGGACAATAATATGAGAAAGAGAATATATACATATACACATATATAAAAAAACTGGGTCACTTTGCTGTACAGTAGAAATTGACAGAACATTGCAAATAAACTATAACAAAAATGTTTTTAAAATATAAATAAATAAATAAAATAAAATGGAAAGAAAACACCCCAGAGCAATTCATTTTAACCTTGGCAAAGGTGTATTGACTTTTGATTTAATTCCCTTTTCTGGATTTCATTAAGAGAAGATGCATGTGTAAATCAAAAAATATGGAAAGAATGAAAATTGGTTTAAAATAACTACCTGAATGGGTAAAAAAAAAGACTAGCATTTATTTTATACATGCAATACTCTTTATGAAACAAATTATTTCTGACATTTTATGTAATTTGTGTAAATTAAATCTTAAGTTTCTTGAAGGAATTAGTTACTCAAAGAAATACTTCAGTGTAATTTTTGTAAGAAAATATTAACCTTGAGCATAGTTGCCTGTAGGCAACATAGCACGATGCCTGAGAGCAGAAACTTCAGAGCCATACTTCCTAAGATTTAATTCTGACTCCTCTGTTTACCATCCATGGAACTTTGAGCAAGTTACTAACCTCTCTGTATCTCAGTTTCCTCATTTATAAAATAAGGGGCTGATAAAAATAGTATCCAATTCAAGAGTTATTTTGAGAGTTAAAATGAATAGTAAGTACTTGGAACAATAAGTACTGGCACATAGTAAGTATTAAACATTTTAATTTAAAAAATTACATTTCTTAAAACAATGTACATCTCTGTTACAAACTGCTGCTTATTTGGGATAGGAATACATACTAATGACAAAGATGATGATAATAATGTAAAATTACCAGAACCATATTAACTGCAAAAGCAGCCCTAGAGTATACTTAAATGGGTTATGTTCCAGTAAAATTCTATTTACAAATATAGGCCGTGGCCAGATTTGGCCCTCCAGATGTCCTCTGCCAATTTCTGTGCTAGACCAGTAGCCATGGGAGAGTTTCTGAACAAAACCCCTACAATATTGCTCCCACGTAAAATTTAATTAGAAATAAGCTATAATGGGGAAAAGTATTTCTGTAAAAAGACTAAAAAGAGCATATATTACTGTGTTTAAATCTTTAATCCAACCAAGTAAAATGCAGAGTACACCCAAAGTGCTGTTAATACTACCTGCGAAGAAACCCCACAACAGAACACACAGGTCTCAGGTTGTTTCAAACCGACATTCTCCGTGTTTTCTTTTTCTGGACGCTTCGATACAGAGGTTTCTCCATTTTAACAAATAAGGAAACAAACTTTAAAAATGTTAAGGAAATGGCAGGTCCTGGGTCAAAACACCAGATTGGTCTGACTTCAAAGCTTATATTGAAAAAAAGAACTTTGACTTATTTCCACTAATGGGAAAAGTGGTCTTTTCCATAGCCCATAAAGTAACATTGATAGCAAAGCACCTATCATAGTAAAGCAGGATTATTTCAGCAGGGTTTTCACTCTGGTGGTTCCTGATAAACATTCCATAATAATATCAGGACTCTAATATTTACTACTGGATATTTCAAGAAAATGTAGAATAGTTACACCCAAACTACATTTTTTTACTCTAAATATTTCAAATAATTTCATTTTGGAAGTGCCTAAGCATAAATTGAATACTGGTTTTCAGATTAGGATATGTTAATATTTCATTTAAAGCTATATATTAATAAAGATATGTCCTAGAAGGAGAAAGAAAATCTATTTAATTTTGCTAAGCACCAGGGGAAAACGAAATAAATCAATTGAAAACACGTACTGGGGAGTTCCCGTCGTGGCGCAGTGGTTAACGAATCCAACTAGGAACCATGAGGTTGCGGGTTCGGTCCCTGCCCTTGCTCAGTGGGTTAACGATCCGGCGTTGCCGTGAGGTGTGGTGTAGGTTGCAGACGCGGCTCGGATCCCGCGTTGCTGGGGCTCTGGCGTAGGCCGGTGGCTACAGCTCTGATTCAACGCCTAGCCTGGGAACCTCCATATGCCGCGGGAGCGGCCCAAGAAATAGCAACAACAACAACAATAACAACAACAAAAGACAAAAAAAAAAAAAAAGAAAACGCGTACTGGGGGGCTGTTACTCACATAATATTAAACATGTATACACACTAAATGGGGAAATTTCATAATGTAAATTTTAAAAGAATAATTAGGAAAGGCAGATGGGTTTTCAATTTAAAGAACTTCTTACAAAAGAGGTACTTGTGATAATTCACCCAGTGAAACATATGACATCACAGTGTACATTTTATTTATAAGGGATTAGTTGGTTATATCCTAAGAACAAATACAATGCACACTGGATTTTCCCTAGGCTGCTGAGATTATATTATGACATTGATTTCTGCATCTGTCATCACATTGTAACCTTAAAATGTATTGCTGACCTAGTGTAGACTATCTTTGAGAGGGTCTACTATAGCACTAAGATTGCAAAAGGATCATGAGAAAAAGACTGCAATTTATTATTACTGAAATTCTGAAAACCAATTTCAATTTTCTATCACTTCTTTGATATTTAGATCGTTTTTATTGACTATATCAAGGACACTACAGGACTTTTAAAAGCACAATTGTAGGAATTCAGTAATGACGAAGTAGGTAATTTGGACAATCGCTCAGCGAGAAAAAATGAACAAAATATAAAAAACATTTTCTCCAAGACACTGGAAGGCCAAAAAATAATAAAGACTATTCACCAGGCAAAGACTGGGGGAGGATCGAGGACTAAGGAGATGTGACTGGCATTTGAGAGTGCTGACTCTCCAGGGGAACTGACAAATCCAGAAGGGGTGACTCAATGACTGAGAAGCCAAACACTGCTGCTGACAGTCTTCTAAGAGCTGGAAGGAAAGGGGTTGGAGACCAAAAGTACTAGCTTTCTGTTAGTTAGTGTCTGCATGGCATATCTGGATTTAAACCCAATTTAATTAGTATTTACATTAAATGAAAAATAGATTTAATTCAATTAAAAGAAGAAGATTGTCAGATTAAATTTTTTTAATTATATACTACAATAGACATGGCTAAAGTAAAAAGATCCAGAAAGTCGAAAGTAAAAGAATGATAAAAGTGATCCCATGCAACTTTAATCAAAAAACATAGTACTACTATATACATGTAAAACACAGTGGATTTGAAGGCATTACTAGAGATAAAACAATACATTTCATGATAAAAGTTTAACTCGCCAGGAAAATGTAATAATTCTAAATTTGTATACATATTACAACATAGCCTCATAAAACAAAAAACAAAAATTGATGGTACTACAAGGAGAACTAAACAAATTTACAATCATAATGGAAGGTCCTAACATGTATGTTTCAGTAAGTATTAGAACAAACAGACAATATCAGTGAGAGCTTAGAATAGCTGCTTTATAAGGCTGTAATAATTTCTGCTATACAACAAAGTAATTCAATCGTAAATATACACATATCCATTCTCTTTCAGATTCTTTTCCCACAGAGATTATCACAGAATACTGGGTAGAGTTCTCTGTGCTATACAGCAGGTCCCCAGTTGCCATTCATTCCATATACCTCAGTGTACATATGCCAATTCCAAACCTCCAGTCCATCCCTCCCTGCCCCACTCCTGTCCCCCTTGGTAATCATAAGTTTTCAGTCTGTGAGTCTGTTTCTGTTTGGAAATAAGTTCATTTGTATCCTTGTTTTAGATTCCACAATTTTAAAAACTTTTAGAAAAACCCACCTGCATTGGAAATTAATTAGTATACCAAAATCGTTTAAGAATTCAATATAATCCCAATTAAAATACTAACAGACTTTTGCTTTATTTTCTTTTATTTTTTTTTTTTGTAGAACTTGACAAGCTGATCCTAAATGTATATAAAAATAATGAAGGCTAAAATTATCCTGATATCAAGATGTATATAAAACTTCTGTAATTAAAACAATGTGATATTAACAGGAAGATGGATGAATAGAACTATGGCACACAGCATAGAGACAAGAAACATTCACTCATTTGTGGAGAGCTGATTTATCACAGAGAGAGCTCTACAAAAGACAAAGAAAAGGATGATCTTTTCAAAACTCTGTGCTGAGACAATTTTACCATGTGGAGGAAAAATAAAAACTGAATTTTACCTCACACCATGTACAAAAATACAGAAGGCATATTATACTACTTTCTAGAATATAATAGTAGAGAATATATTCATGGCCTCAGGGTGGTGAAAGACTTTCTAAACAGAATAGAAAAATCATGAAAGAAAGGGTTTATAAATTGGACTACATCAAATTCAAAACTTCTGTTTTTCAAGACACCACAAAGAGAGTGAAAAGGCACAAACTGGGGAAGATAACAATATATATCATGAGCAACAGACTCAGATCCACAATAAATTAACGAGATAAAGTCAATGCAATAGTAAGATGGGCAAGAGACTTAGACAAGTGCTTCACTACAGAGAATAGTTAAATGGCCTATAAATATGAAATGTGTGCAACATCATAAGTAATGAGGGGAATGGAAATTAAAGTCACCCTGAGACACCACAACATCCCAACAGAATGGCCAGAATGAAGCTTTTCTGATAAGATCAGTATTTGTCTTTTTTGTTTTTGCTTTTGTTTTAGGGCCGCACCTGAGCATATGGAGGTTCCCAGGCTAGGGGTCAAATCAGAGCTACAGCTGCCGACCTACACCACAGCCACAGCAACGCAGGATCTGAGCCGTGTCTGCAACCTACACCACAGCTCAAAGCAATGCCTGATCCTTAACCCACTGAGCAAGGCCAGGAATCGAATCTGCATCCTCATGGATGCTAGTCAGATTTGCTTCCGCTGAACTATGACAGGAACTCCAAGATCAGTATTTGAAAGTGTGCAGATTCTAACTCCGATGGCAGGAGTAATGTTAGTAGCAATAATATGGAAAACAGCTTAGAACTATCTTTTAAATTTGAAGATACGTATACCCGGTGACCCACCATTTCCATTCCTAGCTATATAACCAACAATAAATGTGTGCACATTTATTCCTGTTCTTCAAGAGATATGTTCAAGGACATTCATAGCAATATTATTCATAATATAAAAACCTAGAAGCAGTACAAATGCCAATCAGTGAGAAAAATGATAAATTACGGTATATTCACGCGATGGAATTCTATGCAACAATGAAAATGAAAGAACTTCACTCAGACAACAACATGGATGATTCTTACAAATAAATCTATTGAGATAAAGTCAGATACAAAAGAATTTATGTCAGTTTAACTCAAAAAGTTCTTTTAAATAGACAAAACTAAAACTACAGGGATTATGGACATGTGCTTCAGTCCACCCATAAAGAAAAGCAAGGGGATGATTTTATTAGTCAGGATACTAATTAACATTAGGAAGGAAAGAGAAGGTGATGATTGGGAGGGAGTGTGAAAGGGGTCATCTGGGGCGTGACAACATGCAATTTCTTGACCTGAATGGATGCTCATTTTGCAATAAATCATTACACTATATTCTAACTTTGTGTACTATTCCATATGTGTGTTATGTTTCACAATTACAAAGTGTTTTATAATTACTTTCTGTATTAGAACTTAAAATTCAAAACATTATTTTGATAGCTATCTGATATCAAAATGAGGTACCTGAAAATGATTTAAAAATAACTGACATTGCAGAGTTCCCATCATGGCACAGTGGAAACAAATCCAACTAGGAACCATGAGGTTGCAGGTTTGATCCCCGGCCTCGCTCAGTAGGTTAAGGATCCAGCGTTACTGTGAACTATGGTGTAGGTCGCAGACACGGCTCAGATCTGGCATTGCTGTGGCTGTGGTATAGGCTGGCAGTTGTAGCTCCGATTCAACCCCTAGCCTGCCAACCTCCATATGCCGCAGGTGCGGCCCTAAAAAGCAAAAAAAAAAAAAAAAAAAAAAAAAAAAAAACAAAAACAAAAAAACAAACAAAAAAAACCCCTGACATTGCAGGGGAATATTCACCAAGAACTGAGTCAAGCAAATAATAGTAATAATAGCAAATATAATATTAATAATGGCTAAGACATACAGCACTTACTATGTGTCAGGCACTATTCCAAGCACCTTATGCATATTAACGCATTTAATCTCACAAGTCCTATAAGACATATAGAATAGAAATATCCAAATATATATTCTCTCTTCTAATCTGAATCATAGTATTACTATTTGTGGAGAAATACATCCCACAAGAGAAACAGCTCTGAATATAATAGCACTACTGTTCCCAAGGTGCGCCCTTTCTGAAAGTCATGGGTCACGACAAACAAACAAAAACACTTGTCAAGGAGTTTATGCCAATAAGCCAGGAAGAGATTGGATATGTTAAAAGAGATCAAGTCTGTCTATCAGCTAAGGGTGGAGCCGGTTAAGAAGCATTGTAAATAAATGAGTAAATTTAGCAGAAGAGTTGTTTGTTTGTTTTTTTTTTAATTCAGGTAATCTAAATAATCCACCCATTTGGGGACATTTCTTCTTTTGCCTTACAATCTTCCTCAATATTTGCACATAGAATATATTTCTTTTTAATTTTTAAGATCACAATATAGTGTTGAAATAGCTTTTTCTTATATCAGCGGTTGGAAGGTTGTTCGACCAAGCAGAACACCATTAAACATGTTAACACCACAGTGTCTGTGAGTTGCTAGGAAGATATTTTGATCCTTTTTAAATTCCGAACTTAAAAGCTTCCTAAGATTGTCTTTTAGTTTGGGACAATCTGAATATCTACTATTTGATAAATAAAATCCGTTTCCTTAGATACACAGGATAGCATGGTCAACTAACTTGGCTTTGGCTGACTATTTCACTTTTCAATTCTGTTTGTTTAGGGAGTAGACACATTGCTTGTTTGAATTCCCTGGCTCTTTCAACATATAAAATAACTGCAGATGTAGAAAACAATTCCCCTTCTAACTTTGATCAAAAAAGATCAGTGTGGATCTTCTGCATGGTAATGCCACTTATAGAAGCAGGATAATAGATCCCCCCCAACATATGAAAAGATTGTTTTGCTAACTTTCACCAAAAAGTTAGAAAACAATTCTGTTTCATCTGGATTTATTGAAAAAGTTTAAAACAGTGTTAAGATTAAGTTGTGGTGATGAACACACACACAAGATAGAATCACTTTCAATATCTATTTTCTTAGTGAATTGAGTTATTTACATTAGGAAATACTAATTTTCTTTTTTTCTCTTTACAAATAGTAATGCAACCATTTTTACAATATAAATATTACAGGGATATAGTAAAAACTATTTTTAATGTTAACAGGATTTTGAATTGTATCTTTCACAATCAGGATGATGTTATCTTTAATAAATTAATAGACTTAATTTAAATAGGAAGTTTTAGGATACAATCTCAAGTGTGCATTCTTCAATTCAACACAGTTAGTTTTTGGTAAACCCTATCGTATATTTTTAATTAATCTTTTATTTGGAGATAACCGTAGATCACATAAGTAATAATATGGAGAAACATCATATACCACTTACATACTTTGCCCCAGTGGTAACATCTTGCAGCCAGGAAAGTAACATTCTTATAATCAAGAAGCAAGCCATTTCCATTACCACAGGATTTCTCCTGATGCCCTTTTATATCTATACCCACTTCGCTCTGTCCTTCCCCCATGCAAAATCACTGCAACTACTAATCTACTGACCTCTATAATTTTGTCATTCATGAAGAGACATACCTCTGAGATATTATGGGTTCAGGTCCAGATTATGTAATAAAGTGACTCTCATAATAAAGCAAGTCACACTAATTTTTTGGTTTCCCAGTGCATGTAAATGTTATATCTACACCATACTGTGGTCTATTAAGTGTTTAACAGTATTATATCTTTTAAAAAAGTGATAATTAAAAAACACTTCATTGCTGAAGATGCTCAACATCTCTAATTATTTGAGAATTGCAAATCAAAACTACAATGAGGGGAGTTCCCATCATGGCTCAGTGGAAAAGAATCTGACTAGGAACCATGAGGTTGCGGGTTCAATCCCTGACCTTGCTCAGTGGGTTAAGGATCCAGCATTGCCAAGAGCTGTAGTGTGGGTCACAGATGTGGCTCAGATCTGGCATTGCTGTGGCTCTGACGTAGGCCGGCAGCTACAGCTCCAATTTGCCCCCTAGCCTGGGAACCTCCATATGCCGTGGGTGCAGCCCTAAAAAGCAAAAAAAAAAAAAAAAAAAAAAAATTGCAATGAGGTACCACCTTACAGCAGTCAGAATGGCCATGATTTTTAAAATCTACAAATAACAAAAGCTAGGGAGAGTGTGTAGAAAGGGAAACCCTCTTACACTGTTGGTGGGAATGTAAGCTGGTACAGCCACTATGGAAAATAATAAGGAAGTTGCAAAAAAACTAAAAATAGAGTTACCATATGACCCAGCAATCCCACTCCTAAGCATATATCCAGACAAAACTATAATTCAAAAAGATATATGCACCACATACTCATAGCAAGCGCTATTCACAATAGCCAAGACATGGAAAACAACCTAAATGCCCATCAACAGATAAATACAATAAAGAAGATGTGGGTATATACACAATGGAACACAACTCAGCCCTTAAAAAGAATGAAATAATGCCATTTGCAGCAACATGGAGAGATCTAGAGGTTATCATACTAAGCAAAGTAAGCTTAGAGAAAGACAAACACCATATGATATCACATATATATATGCAATCTAAAATATTGCACAAATGAACCTATCTATGAAACAGAAACAGACTCCCAGAGAACGGACTTGTTGCCAAGGGGGATGAGAGTTGGGGAGGAAGTGACTGAGAATTGGGGTTAGTAGATGCAGACTATTACCTATGGAAGGGATAAACAACAAGGTCCTATTGTATGGCACAGAGAACTATATTCAATATCCTTAGATAAACCATAATGGGAAAGAATATAAAAAATAATGTACCTACATGTATAACTGAATCACTTCGTTGTACAGCAGAAATTAACACAACATTGTAAATCAACTGTACTTCAAAAAATGTTTTTTAGAAAAACACTTCATTGATAAAAAAGGCTATCATCTGAGCCCTAAAAAGGTGAGTCATAGCAGTAACATCAAAGATCACGGTTCACAGATCACCATAACAAATACAATAAGAAAGAGAAAGTTTGAAATATTGGGAGGATTACCAAAATGTGAAATAGAGACATAAAGTGAGCAAATATTGATGGAAAAACAGTGCCCATAGACTTGCTTGATGTAGTTGCCACAAACCTTCCATGTGTAAAAAAAATGCAATACCCGCAAAGCTTAATAAAGTAAATACAGCTCAATAAAACTGGGTATGCCTATAATTGGAATCCTACTGCACATAACCTTTTGGGATTGGCTTTCTTCCTCACTCAGCATTATTCTCTGAAGATTCATCTAGGTTGTTGCATGTATCAGTAGGTTGTTCTCTTTATTGTGGAATGCTATGGTCTGAATGTACTGCAGTGTGTTTAGTCATTCACCTGTTGAAGGACATGTGGGTTTTCACTGATTTTTGGCCATTGCATATAAAACTGCTTTCAACATCATGTACAGGCTTTTGTAAATTCCAGGTAAATGGAAGTTTTTATTTCTCTAGAATAAATGCTCAGAAGTGCAATCACTGGGTCATATGCATTTGGATGTTTATGTTTTTTAAGAAACTGGCAAGCTGTTTTCCAAACCAGATGTCCCATTTTACGTCCCCACTAGCAATCAATGTGTTAGTGCTCCAGCTTCTCTACAGCCTAGTCAAATGAACCCGACTATAATTTCTAATGTTGCTAGGACACAAATATTCAGAAAATGTATTTATATAATTCCATTTCTTTATAAAATGATTTGTTCACTTATAGATAAATAAAAAATGGCCAGTTATTAAAAAAATTAAGAATCAAAATTGAAACCAATAAAGTAGGTAACAACTACATATACTATATTACTTCATATGGTTCTCTAACATAATTTTTATGGGTCAATTATTTATTCTCCATTAATAAAAAAGCTCTTGACAAGCCCATCTTCACCGATCATATCTTAAGTTTAGAGCTTTACTAACTGTTTCTTGTGGTTTAGGGGTAAAAATTCAGTCAGAAGAAATCAACCTAGCTGGCTGAAAACAGTGTTATCACAGGCATTCACTTCATTTTCTTTTTCTTTCTTTACCTCTTTCTTTTTTTGCAGATTTATTTTCTCTTTACTTCAGATTATTCACCTAAACCAGTGCTACCTCCAAATACAATTGTCCATAGAAGTGTTACTAATCATTTGAAAAGACTCAGGGAAAAAAATGTCATAATCCATCCAGACTCAACTCACTATCTTAAGAAATCCATAGGATTATATGCCTATTCAGTTATTTAGGGAGTTAAATCCAGGCTTAAGTATAATAAAAGCTTGCTAAAATGTCTTTTGTCCTTTACTGGAATACACAGTTTCACATGCAAAACAGAGAAGCAGGAAGCAATCACAGGAAGAGGAAAGATAGCACTACAAACTGAGAATAACCAGAACTTGTTCTCTTGTGTTTTGAGTTAGCCTCTGCTTTCCATACCTTGAGAGGCATAAAATTAAAAGAATGTGACTTGAAACCACAAAAAAAGTAACCACATAGATTTACAGGCATGCTCATAAGTCCGTGTAGTTGCACAGCTCCAGGCAGAAGGTTTATGTTCATTTAAGAGTGGAAAATTTTCAAGTTCTTCCAGAAGCACCATCTGTTTCTACTGGCTGGTCTTGGTTTGAATTATTTATTACAAAAATCTCAGATTTATCAGGTTAACCTTTGGATTGCCTCCTAAAAATAACTATGGAATATTTAAAATTTTTGAGTAATATAGTAGAATACAAGAATTAATTTTGCAATTATATTGAAAGAATCTTAAGGTCTTCATCCTAACAAAAATAAAAAATTATTACATATAGTTTACTAGTATTAATGGGTTTGATCCCTCCAACTATATAATTGGTCCACAAGATGGCGCTAAGGTAATTAAAGTGTTTAAAGGGTTATTTGGTGCAATTTTAAATAACTTAAAAATAAAAATTTCCCACCACAATTATCATAAGATATCTGTCTTATCAGACTGTTAATAAGAAGTGGAAAAAAAACAGAGTTCCCAAAATCAAAGCCAGGACTTTAAAGGCTGACAAACAGCTTTCTATGAATCTTTATGATCTGGTAAGTCTCAGAATCTTAAGAAAAATATAAGTGACTTCTTACAAGCAAAGTTAAAGATAAACGGCATGCTATGAAAGGATTAAATATAGGAGCATTGGGAAAAATGCATTTCCAAAAGACAGCAAAGCTTTCCCTAGTGCAAAGTTACATTAATCTCAATGAGAGTTGTTTTTAAGAAACGGAGGAAGAAAACACAATTTTTCACATATTTAAGAACTCTCCTTACACATTCTTGGGTTTTGTAGACTGGGATAACAAACCTTCAATTAAAATTAGACAAATTTAGGAAAAGCAGTTAAGAACCTAATTACCACACCAAATTAATTGACTAGTCAATTTCCACCTTCTTCAACTAAGTCACAAAACTGGGTGCCTGAAGGCCATTAATATAGGCAGTCTTAGCCAACTGCATTTTCTCAAGCTCTAGCTTTGAGACAGTTCCTAAATGGCTCATGGCATTAGACAGCAGTGGAGCGTACAGGCTGTAGTTCCTTATAAATGAAGTATCAGCTTTTCTTTCTCTATTTACCCTGGTTTTGTTGAGCTGTATATTTTGGCATAAGCTATTTCCCACACTCATACCCATTTTTCCAAACTACTATTTGGGACCAGCAAGAACTGAGAAGCTATTATTCCTCATTTTTCTTTGTTTGAGAGTGTCACTTTAGTGATTATTAGCCATTTATAATCGTAAGAATAAATTTTTAAGTTTGTTAGCACAAAGTTACACATGAAAGAATAAAATGGAGTACTAGTGGCTTTTGAAAGCATAAAAGTCACTTGGAAAAGAATCCAAGTCCCACAAGATCAATTTTATTCCTAATGGGAAACATTTCAGAGTATGAGTCATGTGCAACTTAGCTAGGAGTATTAAATCTTTAAATCTTAATCCTTTGAATCTTTACGGAGCCCTTAAATGGAAAGCATTTCATACCGAACTCCTAAATGGCCTCTTCTAGATTAAAGTATAGTATCAATTATGTGTGGCCATATGGAAATTCTGTATTACAGAGCAAAATTTTCAGAATTCATTTCTTTTCTTTTTTATGGATGCACCTGCAGCTTCTGAAGGTTCCCAGGCTAGGGGCTGAATCAGAGCTGTAGCCTGTAGCTACTGGCCTATGCCACAGCCACAGCCACAGCTACAGCCACGTGAGAGCTGAGCTGCATCTTCAACCTACGCCACAGCTCAAGGCAATGCCGGATCCTTGACCCACTGAGCGAGGCCAGGGATCAAACCTGCATCCTCATGGATGCTAGTCAGACTCGTTTCCACTGAGCCACGATGGGAACTCCCAGAAGTCCATTCTTAATTACCAAATTAATAGTCATTAGAAGGAAAAACATATCTCTCAGGGTTCACTTTCAATTTGATGACCGTTTAGTGATACTTATAGCCATAAGCAAGAGGAGATAATCGCCGTGTGGCCTCTCCATCTTTATTTCTTTGTTCAGTAAACACTACTGAATCCCTAGGATGCACTGAAAACAAATGAAACCAGATAGGAAATATGAGCCCAGAGTCCATTGCCCCAATATTCATGGCTGAAGAACAACCCTGCCAACAGCACTGGCTCAGGAAGATAAAGCTTGACAAGAACACCCAAATGTAAGTAAATATAACAGATATTGTGAATTTTAAGTACTACGTATTCAAGGGTGAATAAGACACATCCTCAAAGACTCCTTACCCTCATTGGGAAATAGACATTTATACAAATAATTATGATGGCTACAATTACGGTACAGCTCATTACACTTAAAGGAAGTAGGTCTGAGATGCAGTAGATGTAAGACCCCCCCTGCATGTCTACTACTGTCAAACAAGAGCCGTTTAGACCTGTGTGCCAAGCATTGCCTGAATATAATGGGTGACAACAAGGAAGCTTGAGGTCCTTAAAATGCCCTTATACTCAAGTTGCTGTCTTTCTAGCTTAAGCAAGAAAACTAACACACAAAGAACACTGGACAGGGCCCTGGCAAAGATGTAAATTCAATGGATATTGTAATCCAGCAATTGTAAAATCTACCTCTATGTTTCATTTTCAATATTCCGAACCCTGTAGAGTTAACAAACAATAAAAGGTCTTGCATCATGATCACACGCCCATGTGAAAATCTATAATAAGCAGCAGGAGTCTAAGTAGGAAGTTTGAAAGAGAGGCATTGTAGCTGTTACTCTATTTAGCTGCACTTTTCAGGGTCCACAATGAGTTCTTGACTGAAAGTTCAAACATTTTTCTGGTTTACATCATGCCTTACCTTTTGTTATGTCATTCTTTCTCCATCTCCTCACCATGCCCAGCCAGATGCCAAACCCTTTAGCTACCACCACAGTCTCTCTCACATCCATGCCTTCTTTTCTGTTTCCTGTATTATTGGCAGTATACAGAGTCTTCACCTTTTTTTTTTAATTGAAGTGTAGTTAATTTATAACGTTGTGTTTGTTTCAAGTGTACAGCAAAGTGATTCAGTTATACATACATGTATATGTTATTTTTCAGATTCTTTTCCATTATAGGTTATTGCAAGATATCAAGTATAGTTCCCTGAGCTATACAGTAGGTCCTTGTTCTTTATCTACTTTATATACAGTAGTGTGTTTATATTAATCCCAAACTCCAAATCCTCACCTTTTATTATCCAAGAGCAAAGGGAATTCTCTGCCCAGTGGCAGCCAAGATATGGACATATGCCCTATTCCCAATGACACACTTACACTGGGAACTTTGGAGAAATAACAAACAGAAACATATTCCCGTTATATGATTTGTTGTCTCAAGAATCCATCAGTGATGCCTATTAAGATATTTCCTGTTAAGTACAAATGTCTTGGGCTAATATTCCAGAAGTTTCAGATCCTTCTTGTCTACAATAAGACAAATTCAGTAAGAGCTGGAATTAGAGTTCAATGTCAAGTCTGTCCAACAAAAAGAAAACTTGTTCTGCCTATATATTCCACTGTCTTTTCAACAAATGTTATCTGTGGCATCTAATAAGTAAATCGGTCAAAAAAGAATCAGTGAATTGGACAGACGTGTTTTTATTTTACCCTACAATCCAGGGAAGTGATATTATAGTCACAAAATACGTTGTTCAAATTTTCTAAACATGCCTTTCAAATGAGAATTTACTCTTTCTTTGTGAAGGTGCCATGGTAACTTTTAACATTAAGAAAACATTTCTTTTCATCTCCTTCAAGGAAAGCAAGCAACTAGAAAAATCAACAAGAGTGAAGAAGTAAAATTGATTTTGATTTTTTATAAAAGTCTTTATATTCCAAAGTCATAAGTGGTATATATACAGTATATATGTTCAAAAAATGTTTTAATTGAACAGTTTTATGGAAAATTCGCCACTAATTCCTTTAAAAATAAGAAAGTAAAGTCTATGCCGCGGGTGCAGCCCTAAAAATAAAAGACCAAAAAAAAGGAAGAAAGAAAAGTCTAGAAATAGTATTGAAAAATGTGTTTAGAGAATGCTAACAATGATTTCTGATCCAAAACCACAAAATTTCCAGTTCAATTCAATCAGGGGAATATAAAAATACACATTACCATTGGCTGGTCAATCCTTGAGTGTGCCTCTGATCTGAGACACCACTCTTACAAATAAAGGACGATAAAAACTAGAGAGGAAAAGAATATGGGGAGAGGAAAGGCTGTATTCAGCTGGGTCATATCTTAAATTAATGATGGTATAAATGAAATAATAGCTATAACTCACAATTTATATGTTCTCTTGGTCATATCAGTTTTTGGTTAAGATACTCATTCTAGGTTCAATATGGGCAATAAAGGAATGAATAATTTGGTAGGTGATTATAGAAATAATATTTTTCATGGAAAAATTCTTCCATTCATAGAGAGTGGTTAAGAGAGATAGATTATGGATAGAAAGAGACAGATGATAGAAAGTGACAGATAAACTGAAAGCTTTCTGATATGGTGTTAAAAATGACGCTGATTTTCCTGGGCACAGTTTCCACTATATAAATATTGGTAAAACTTGAGAAATGTTTCAATACACAACTTCTTCGATTTATCTCAAGGCAACAGAAAACCACTAAATGGTTCCCAGTGTAAGGAGAGCTTATGTCATGCCATTTCTTATTAAGGTTGTATAAAGCACCTGTCAGCAGCATCAGTACCCCATACTAGCAATTACTGGTATTGGTTTGCAACACTCCAGGATTTCTCGATCAACCTTGAAAGGTGTCATGAAATTATCAAAACAAAATTAACATCTTTAATTTTTTTAAAGTGTCCTAAGACTGCAAAAGAAATCAGTTAATGTAGCCAAATAAGTAAGAAAATTTGCACTCCCAAACTGGAGGAAATCAACAGTTTTTACCTAGCATAGTTAAGCAAATTGATGGCTGCTAGTCAAGCAGAATATGCCTTGAATCTATAGAAAGATCATTTGCCTGATGCCACAGCTCCATCCAGTGGCAGTTAACGATAGCCTGGACCAGCAGGTCCATAGCAAAATAAACGCAAAAGAAAGAGCAAAGGCGTTCACAGTGGGGACAGAGCTTCTGCAAATGGTCAGGTTCCAACCACACTAAAACTGCCTTGGACCAAGATGCATTATTTTAGAGTATTCAAAGAGTCTGAAAGCTGCAAGATCATTTACAATGAGGAAACTAAATCATTTAAGACACCACAGTTATGTCTACAACGTGTAAAGAGTCTAGTGAAAAGTGAAAAATTAGGTCAACTGTCCAGATCCTTGAGTCTACATAAATAAGAACCCTGGGACTGACTTCTCCACTGTATATTCTTGGGTAACATATGTGTAATATGAGATTAGAATCTGAGCATTTTGCTTTCATTGTGTTTTCTCTCACTGATTTCCATGACATTTCTTATGAAATGTGGCTCTCTTTGGTATGTAAGTTCAATAAAAGAAGAATCTGTCTGGTTCACAGCTGTAACTCAGCCTCAAAAAAGTGCCTGTCTCACATTGTAATATCAATATATATTTATTGAATTAATGAAGAAATGTGATTCTTTTGAAAATACTTTAGAGATGCAATCTTTTACTTTTAGGTTCACAAATACCTTTGAGAATCTGACAAAAGCAATAAACTCTGCCCAAATATGCATGTGTAATTATGCATACAGTTTCCAGGATTTCTTGGGTTCTCTGTCATTCATGTTTTCGGACAACAGGTTAAGGAATTCTGCTCTAAAAAGAACGCTAAGACCAACTTTATAGTTCCCTGCTGGTCTAGTGGTTAGGATTCAGTGCTTTCACTGCTTCAGCCCAGGTTCAGTCCCTGGTCTGGGAACTGAGATTCCACATCAAGCTTCTGCACATCACCAAAAGAAAGAAAGAAAGAAAAAGACCAACTTCATAAGTGCAGAACTGAGATGGCCAAGTGCATGCATTATTTTTGCCTGTGTTGGCGTAGCCACTAGTGTCTCAGATCCTGGTCTGAGAAAAGCTGATGGTGACGTTAAAACTAATGAGGAGGAGAAATTAGTTCTATTTGAAAGTCATAATAAACATCAAAAAATATATGAGAAGAATACAGAAAGAAATATTTTTTTAAGATTTGTGAGTTCCCACTGTGGCACAATGGGATTGGCAGCATCTCTGCACTGCCAGGATGCAGGTTCGATCCCCAGTTCAGTACAGTGGGTTAAAGGATCTGGTGTTGCCACAGACGCAGCATACGTCTCAGCTGCAGCTCAGATCTGATCCCTGGCCCAGGAACTCCATATGCTGTGGGGTAGCCAAAAAAGAGGGGAAAAAAAACATTTTTGCTGCAAGTACAGAACATTCAGTCTACTGTTGTCCCCTTTCCAGTCTTCATAGGTCTGTGCCAAAGAGATCATAATAATCAGCAGCCTGAAAAGACTGAGATTCAGAGTTCCCACTGTGGCTCAGTGGGTTAGGAACCCGACTAGTATCCATGAGGATTTGGGATCAATCCCTGGCCTTGCTTAGTGAGTTAAGGATCCAGTGTTGCCATGAGCTGTGGTGAAGGTCACAGATGCAGCTAGGATCTGGCATTGCTGCAGCTGTGGCTCCAATGTGACTCCTAGCCTGAGAACTTATATATACTCCAGGTGCAAAAAAAAAAAAAAAAAAAAAAAGACATTCACCAGGTTCACGAGCCCTAAAGAAGGCACTCCTGGAATTTTACCCGAGTCCTGACAAAAGGGCCAAGCGAGCACCCAGACGTTTCCTCATAAGCCAGTAATTCTGCTGTCAAATGCCTTAATACCAAAACAGTGTCCAAGCTCTGGGTTTGAAAATTTTTATGGAGCCAGTAACTGTACAAGTTCCCTTTTCAGTAGCCTAGGTTTGCAACCTTTCCTTACCTTCAATTTTGTTGTAAAATGTAAGAATTTTCCAGTTATTCTCTTCTGGAGCATTTCTATAAGCAGACCTGGTGTTGGTTCACAACCTTGGAAGTCCTGGTAGGGGGGGATTCAAAACTGGGCTCCCTCACCCCAATACACAAAAGGTCAGAAAGGGACCAAGGAAAGAGGTAGCCACTCTAAATTGGTAGGTGGCAGTTTTAATAAGCAAGAGAACCTACGTTTGAGGCTTGTCTTGGGTGGCTACAAATAAAAACACACACTCACCCACCAGAACATTAAAAGTTTATATGGAGGTCTTAAACATTGCAGGGAAGGGGGAAAAATAGCCTAGCAATTCCACTCCTATGAATGTTCTTAAGAAAGTTAAAAACATGCTCATACAAAAATTAGTTCATAGCAGTATTATTCATAGCAGCCAAAAAGTAGAAACAACCCAAGTGTCAACTGATGAACAGCCAAATGAAATGTGGTATATTCATACAATGAATACCTTTTCAGCCATAAAAAGAAATAAACTATTGACATATACTAAGTGAAGGAAGGCAAACACAGAAGACCCCATATAGTTTGATAACATTTACATGCAATGTCCGCAGTGGGTAAATCCAAAGAGATGAAAGAAGGTGAGTGACTGCCAGAAAATGTGGGAAGGGAGGAATTAGGAGTAACTGTTAATAAGTATAGGAATTTGGGGAGGGGGAGGATAATGGGAAAGTTCTGGAATTAGTGCAACAGTTGCATGACATAGTAAATACACTAAAAAAACAACGGAAGTATATATTTAAAATGATGAATTTTATGTCGTGTGAGGTATAGCTCAATTTTTTAAATGGCATTTAAAAAGTCAAGCTAGTCAGTATTTTTGGTGAGGATAGAAATTAGGAAGGGACACACAGGGGTTGGGGGAACTAGCAGCATTTTACGTCTTGATTTGGGTGGTGGGTACACAGGTGTTTGCTTTAAAATAACTTATTAAGCAATACATTTATGCTTTCTGTGCAGTTCTGAATGTACGTTTTAATTCACAATAGAAATTTTTGAGAGAAAGTAGGAAATGGTTACCCACACACCTACAGTCATCAACAAAGGAGGCAAGAATATACAATGGAGAAAAGACAGTCTCTTCAATAAATGGTGCCAGGAAAACTGGACAGCTACAGGTAAGAAAATGAAATCAGAACATTCTCTAACACTATATACAAAAATAAATTCAAAATGGGTTAGGGACCCAAATGTAAGACCAGATACTATAAAACTCCTAGAGGAAAATATAGGCACAACACTCTTTGACATAAATTGCCACAATATCTTTTTAGGTCTATCTCCAAAGGTAATGAAAATAGAAATAAATAAACGTGACCTAACTAAACATATACGCTTTTGCACAGCCAAGGAAATTATAGACAAAGCAAAAAGACAACCCATAGACTGGGAGAAAATATTTGCAAATGATGCAAACAATAAGGGATTAATTTCCAAAATACACAAACAGCTCATACAACTCAATAACAAAAATAAACAACCCAATCAAATGGGCAGAAGACCTAAATAGACATTTCTCCAAAGAAGACATACGATGGCCCATAGGCACATGAAAAAACGTTCAACATTGCCAAAAAAAAAAAAATGTTCAACATTGCTAATTATTAGAGAAATGCAAATCAAAACTACAATGAGGTATCCTAAAGCAGAATAACTTGTATGTTTATTGGATAAATTTATTATTTTTCCCATAATTGAAAATTACTAATTTTCATCTTGGAAGGCAGCATAATGTGATGATGCACTGTAACTCTCAAATCAAAATATTGCTTTATATCCTAACTACATCATCAATGAGCTATGTGATTTGAGGCAGGTAATTAGCCTATTTGTGCTTCAGTCTCCTTACTTGTAAAAAGAGGATAATTATAATACATATTTCGTTGGGTTTCGTGAGGAATAAGTGAAATGTGTGTGTGTGTGTGTGTGTGTGTGTGTTAGTGGTGGTGTGTGTGAAGAGAAAAAAATAATGAAAAATGAATAAAGTATTTCAAGAGGTAAAATTCAATCAATTTTATCATTTTGTGACATTAAGTAATGAGTATAATTCATAAAAGACTCTTGTAAATCAAATTAAATATTCTGGAAGAGTACATAAGGGAGTACTTAAGAATGGTGTCTCTCTCTCTCTACAGATTTTTACACAATAAAATTTCAGCATAGGATCACTAAGAGTGATAATATCAATTACTAACACTAATAATGTCAATTACTTGATATACTATACATCTTTCTCTAAGAAGTCTGCCATTTCTAAGAATGGATGAAAAAAATAAATCCTTGCTATCTAAGGTCCTCCTTCCAATTAAAAAGCAGACCATGGTAAGTATTCTTTAAATCTAAACTTAGCTATTAATGCAGCTTAATGTACTAATATATTGGAAATTATACATCAACCAGGCTTTGTCCATGCAGAACATCATACTTTATCTATCAGCCACTGACATTAATAAAGTTACAAAAGGAAGGAGGGGGAGAAGAAGGGAAAGAAGAGAGGAGGAGGAGGGAGAAGAAGAAAGAGGAAATTATTCCTTTTACTCCTGCATGGTAACAAAAAAATAAAAATAAAATTTAGTTTGATGGTGCACTCGAAGAGCAAAGAACTTTTGCCATATCTCAGAGTACAAGAACAACATTTTACTTGATTGTTACTTCCTAGCATACATGGTTCTGTAGTTAATTCCAAAAGTCCTAAGTCCTATATGTTCAAACAATGCCTTGTGTTTATTCTCTCAAGTGTATACAATCTGTTTTATGCACTGAAGCCAGAGAGTTTTTTTTGTTTTGTTTTGTTTTGTTTGGCTTCTCTAGGGCCACACCTGTGGCATATGGGTTCCCAGGCTAGGGGTCTAATCAGAGCTGTAGCCACCGGCCTATACCAGAGCCACAGCAACGCAGGATCCGAGCCGCATCTGCAACCTACACCACAGCTCACCACAATACCTGATCCTTAACCCATTGAGTGAGGCCAGGGATCAAACCCCCAACCTCATGGTTCCTAGTCAGATTTGTTAATCACTGAGCCACGACGGGAACTCCCAGAGAGATTATTTTTTTTAAGAAAAAGAAAAAAATACCTGCTTAAAATCCTTCAAAATTCAAGGCCCTGGATGATTTGGTCCCAGCCTCCTTTCCAGCCTCCCTGCTGACCATGGTTCTCTTGATTGCAGAGCCTTGGCCCCCAAGGAACCAACTTTCAGATCCTTGTATTCGACCACCCACCATGCTGTTCCCTCTGAAATATTTTTCTCCATGCCATCTTCTATTTGCCTTCAACTCATCCTTCAAGTTTCAGTTTAAATGTCTCTTCCTCAGGATCCAGGTTACATCCTCACATTATTATCTCAGAGCACTCTATGATTCTCCTTCATAGCACTGGGCACAATTGAAGTTAAATATTTGTTCAAGTGTTTGTCTAATATTCCTTGCACCTACTAGATTGTAAGCTCCATGAAAACAGCAAGCATAAATGTCTGAGTCGCTATTATATCCCAGTTTCTAACCTGGTACATGGTGCTAAATAAATAAATAAGTGAAATTTCCCATTTTTATTCCCTTGCAATCCCTTGAGTTAAAACCCAAGAAATTTTTTAAGGAATTTAAACGCCAAAGTTGACACCTGACAGTGCCAGGCTCCATGAATACTTATTGCTTAATAAATATTGAACAATATTATTATGAGTCAATACTTGGTCATAAGGTTATAAAACATTTACTATAATTTGATACTAATTCTTAATTTCTCTTGAAATATTGAATTTCCATAAGTAAAGGAAAACTTAAATAAAAGTTCTCTATGGGATGCAGGCAGGGAAGAGCAGACACCAAGAATCCATCCTGGGAAGTGGAAGGAGGCGGGACTAAGAGTGAGCGAGGCTCCAAGCCCTCAATGCATGCTCCATCGTGCCATCATACTTCATTACAAAATACAAATTCTGAGATAAAGTTATTAAGAATTTCCTAACAACAACAACAGGAGGTACCCAAGTGTGGGGACCTTCTGACAGGGGATTCTGTGACCACACTGGTCCCACACCTGTGAAGTCAGCCCTACAAGCAGAGCATGGAATCTGAAGAGAAGGATCTTCGCCAAGCCACAAAATTCTGTGTCATTTTTCCTCCAGGGTCATGGGTGTCCACTCATTTTACTTTTATAACCTGGTGGGGGAATCCAGTGACTAATGTTTGAAGAAGAAAATTCTGTGTCAAGGTGATTGGCTCCAACCACCTGGGCACAGTGGTAGCTGGCAGCTTCTTACCTAAATAAATAAATAAATAAATAAATCCTAGGTCACCAAGCACGTAGTTAGGAAAATCAAATGCTCCAAGAAATTAAAATCTTTTGAGGTCAGTGATTAAGTGATTAATAAGATAAAATAACAATGACAATAATGATAAATGCAGAGACAAGTTCCCCATCCAATAGAAGAAAGGATTTCACAAGCATATTTGTGTTCATTCTGATGCGATGGCTATTCTTTGCTTGTGCTGAAGTTGGTAGAAAAGAGAACAAATACAAATGCATAATTTTTCAAGTGTCAAAAGAGAAAATTAAATAGTGTGATACTGTGATTTGCAACAAGATATATATATACTTGGTCTTTGTCCTTGCTTCAGGCATAAAGCATTACTAAATCCTTGGCTTTTACTAGATGATGAAGTAATAAAGGCATCAATATTCATAACAAACCATCTTCAACCACACCTGAGTTCATGCTAATGGGGTGACTTTTGGGAAGTGCCTAAAGATGGGGACTGGTTGCCAGAAGAACCATCCATGCAATTAGAAGGCTGGAACTTTCACTCCCATCTACAGATTTCTGATCAGGGGTAACTAGAGATTGAGTTTAATGCCAATAGCATGTGATTTAATCAAGCAGCTTCATTAATAGGTAATGAAGCTTCCAGAAAAATCCAAAAGGACAGGGTCCAGAGAGCTTCCAAGTTGGTGGGCCAGAATGTGTCCACAAGCCACTGTGCCAGCCCAAATTCCATGAGGATAGAAGCTCCTGAGAGCCAGGCTTCGCTCTGTGGATCTCTTAATCTAGCTGTTGCTTCACATCCTTTGATACCCTTTGTAGTAAACCAGTAATCTAGTGAAGAAACTTGTTCCCTGAGTTCTATGACCCACTCTAGCAAATTGATCAAACTCAAGGAGGGGATCCCAAGTATCTCTGATGTATAACCAGTTGGTCAGAAGCACAGGTAGCCTTGACTTGCAATCAGCACCTGTGGGACTGAGCCCTTAACCTGTGGGATCTGATTACATGGCATGTTTTCTTATGAGAGGTTATCAGATCATATTGGGCCAAAGTCTTCTGAAAATCACCTACTAACAAACATTAAAACAATCAGGCTACAGCTTAATGAAGAGGCCCAGGTTTTCCTTCTTAATTAAACAGAGGCTAGGGAGAAGCTGAATCACTTTTCCTTTGCTCACCTCCTCTCTCTTTTCGTCTATGCACATTACATTGTGACTATTTCTGAACTTTACCAACTTTGCCTTCTTTTATATAACATTATTTTAGTATATTTGACAATGTTCGTGATTCCAAATTACATTACTTGAATTTAATGCTCTGTTAATGTCAACACTGAGATTACTACAGTTTCATTAAACATTTTACGCATTGGCCTCTGGTTCAGGCTATGGCAATAGGATACTAGAGAAAAAAGTATGTTGGTTTTATATGGGAATAAGTCACTGTGCAAACATTCAATTTTATTTTATGGTCTGCTTATTATTTCATAATTTCCTTGCATAAATTACTATGGTATATATTTCATATATATGTATATATATAATATGAAAATTGTTTTGTGTGGCTGTTTCAATAACAAGAAAACTGAAATGAAGTAAAAGGGGAAAATTTGCCATCTACTACTTGGAAGGAATATCATCAAGTAGCATATAAACATATAAACCAAATGTGGTTTGTAGTTATGATAGATGCATAGATTTGTCTTTAAAGACACATTGTTGTAAAGCCAGTATCAAAATAAGCTCAGCATGCTGGAGCAAACCTTTCTAGTGATGACTATATATCTATAACCTATTAACAAATGTACCAACCTCAACTTTCCTTGAAACTCCTAGCCTATGCCAAACAAGAGTCAACTTTGAAGATTAAAACCAGGCAACATTCATCAGTCCAACTGATGCTCAAAACTAATATTGAGCATGGTGGTTACTTAAAATATTAAACACAAAAGCATCATATGGTTCAGTAATTCCACTGCTGGAATTGGGTTTACACTCAAAAGAATTGAAAATAAGGACTCAAGGAGTTCCTGTGGTGGCTCAGTGGTAATGAACCCCACTAGTATCCAAGAGGATATGGGTTTGATCCTTGGCCTCACTCAGTGGGTTAAGGATCTTGCGTTGCCATGGCTGTGGTGTAAGGTGTCAACTGCAGCGCCTATTCGACCCCTAACCTGGGAACTTCCATATTTTGCAGGTGCAGCCCTAAAAAGACAAAGAAAAAGAGAAAAGAAAACAGGTACTCAAACAGATATATGTACTCCAATGTTCATGGCAGCAATGTTTGGCTATTCTCAATAGCCAAAAGGTAGAAAGAGCCCAATGTCCATCAAATGGACATAAACAAAAATGTAACACATACAGTGGAATATTATTCAGCCTTAAAGGGTAAGGAAATTCTGATACATGCTACAGCATGGATGAAACTTAAAGGCATTATGCTAAGTGTTATAACAAGCCAGTCACAAAAGGACAGATTATATATTTCATTTTTATGAGGTACCTAGAGCAGGCAAAGTCATAGAGACAAAAAGTACAGTGATAGATGCTAGGGGTTGGGAAAAGGAAATGGGAATTGTTGAATGGGTACAGAGTTTCAGTTTGGGATGATAAAAAAGCTCTGAAGATGGACGGCGGTGATGGTTGCCAACAATACAAATGCACTTCACATCACTGAATAGTATACTTTAAAATTATTAAGGAGTTCCCGTTGTGGCTCAGTGGAAACGAACCCAACTAGTATCCATGAAGATGCGGGTTTGATCCCTGGCCTCACTTTGTGGGTTAAGGATCCAGCTGAGCTATGGTGTAGGTTGCAGAGGAGGCTTGGACCCCAGGTTGGTGTGGCTGTAGTGTAGGCCGGCAGCTGTAGCTCTGATTTGACCCCTAGCCAGTGAACTTCCATATGCTGAGGCTGTGGCCCTAAAAAGCAAAAGAAAAAAAAATTCTAATTATTAAAATGGTAAATTTTACATTAGATATATTTTACTATTTCTTTAAATCTTATGTAAGAAATAGGCATATAACATTTAGAAAATGCTGATAGGCAAAAGGCTCTCATAATTTTATAAGCCTCATGTAACTACTGTTAACATCAAGGGGAAGAAACACCCTAATACCAATGATAACGCTAAATGTAATGTAACTATTCACATCCCTCAAGGAAAAATGAAAAGTAGAATAGTTTAAGCAAAACTAAGTTGAAAGGGATCTTAAAATTCATCTTTTCTATATGGACGGGGGGAAAAAAGGAATAAAAACAGCTCCAGAGGTGTGAAGGAACCTCCTCCAACTTCATAAAACTCAAAAATACATCTTAACTCTTCAATGGTACTCATTAACACAAAATATCTATCTCATAAATATTTTACCCTACCTAGGAAAAAGCTAATTTGAGTCCTAAACAATTAAATCTATTCATGTAGCTAAGGTGTTTCACATTTAAAGCCTTGCTGAAAGGATGGAAATAGCACAAGGCTGTGGGACTTTAATGATTAGCAGGTAGAGAGGAGGTGAAGGCCATTTAGATGACAGCAGAGGTTCTATTAGGTATACAAGTACAGGAAATGAGGTACATTTGAGTCAACCATTGTTACTGCTTTACATTTTCATCTTTTTTCCCTGTACATACAGATTACTCATTGTCATAAGTTTTCTTGAAAGCCTGAAAGTTAATCTTTAATGTGGAAAAGAAAATTGATTTAACACACTGAGAGCTTGTGCTGTGGTTCATACTCAAGACCTCATGTGTGCTCACCGCAGACAGAGGGAAAGAATCCACTTGATCTAGAATATGGCCCCTGGAAATTCAACTTAAGTTTTTTTTTGTTGTTGTTTTTGGAGGGTTTTTTGTTTGTTTGTTTGTTGTCTTTTTGCCTTTTCTAGGGCCGCTCCCCCGGCATATGGAGGTTCCCAGGGTCATATTGGAGCCATAGCAACGCGGGATCCGAGCCGCGTCTGCAACCTACACCACAGCTCATGGCAATGCCAGATCCTTAAGCCACTGAGCAAGGCCAGGGATCGAACCCGAAACCTCATGGTTCCTAGTCGGATTTGTTAACCACTGAGCCACGACGGGAACTTAGGTTTTAAACACACTTTTTATATGTGCACCATTCAAAGCTGAGACTTATCAAGAGTGTTACCTACAGGCTAAAAAGAAGAGTTTGTAGGTCTTTTGAGTATGCACATATGTATTACTTATCTCACAAACCCAACCCCACCTGCTTTTGTCTGTGTGGATACTTCCATTCATGTTTTATGTCCCAGACAAAAGCTAAGTTGTTACTTAAAAATAAAACAAAACAAAAACCCATGATGACACTTCTTAGTAAGTGTCAACATTTTTTTTTTTGTCTTTTTGCTATTTCTTGGGCCGCTCCCACAGCATAAGGAGGGTCCCAGGCTAGGGGTCCAATCGGAGCTGTAGCCACCGGCCTACGCCAGAGCCACAGCAACGCGGGATCCGAGCCGTGTCGGCAACCTACACCACAGCTCATGGCAACGCCAGATCCTTAACCCACTGAGCAAGGGCAGGGATCGAACCCGCAACCTCATGGTTCCTAGTCGGATTCATTAACCACTGCGCCACGACGGGAACTCCAAGTAAGTGTCAACATTATTAAGGTAGAAGAGAAGACTGTAGCAACTGATCCAAGGAAGGACTGTGTTCTCTTCTCAGTGATCCTTGACCTCATCTGTGACTGTGGTTCCTCCTCCCTGAAGGTTTATTATTACCACAACCCAAGAGGAGAAATGATGCATCTCCTCAAGGATGAACTTTCCAGGGTGTTTGTTATTTGGGATTTGGCTGACTCACACAAACCATGGGATTTTTTATTGTTCTTTCTTGGATTTCTAATTTATTCAGAGGTTCCTAAGCACCATCTTCTTTATCTCCCATGACTTGTATGGGCATTTCCTTAGAAAGAAAGGCCCTTCCTCAAATAACACATCACCAGGTGAGTACCTTCAAGTTCATGTTAGTAAGGAATCTCCTCCTTACTAAGCTGAGAAGCTGTTCAGGCTCCTCATCCCAATCTCTTGTTGGGATGATCACACACACCTCTGTGTTACAGGGGTGTCTTGACACAGACATCTCTTATTCTACTTACTCCACTAGGCTGCAATGTCCTTCTATTCATAAAAGAAGAAATATGTGCTAATTTTTGTTTCTGCATTATCTGTACCTAAAACAGTGTCAATCAATTACTAATAGGTCCCAGTTAATTTTTGCTAAATGCTGCTTATTTGAACTCCAAAAGGTAATCTATTACTTTACAAGAGAAGCTGAAATTTACATCTAGGTCTGTGTCCAAATCCAATACTCCCCCTCCAACAGGCTATCTGTGTATCCGTTCCCTAAATGCCACTTCTTTTGCCTCCTGACCACACAGCTAGACTTTATTTCCTAGCCTCATATAAGTAGACAATATATGCCACTTCAGAGCTTTGACCCTAAAAATAACTTCCTGACAATCTTCTACCATGTACTTCTCCTCTTGTTTGCTGACTAGTTTCAGCAGATCCAGTAAAGGAATCCAAGACCCTAGAAAATGGCAGCGCCACCAGACAGAGAAAGTCTAGGGTCTCAAGTCACCATGCAAAGGAGGCCAGGAATACCCAAGTGGAATGATTACACGAGCAAGAGATAACTTCATATGGCTGCAAGCTCCTAAAATTTTTGAGGCATTTTTTTTATCAATTTGCCTACCTTGATTAATACACCTTCAGAATTGTAATTTTCATCTTTTTTTCATTTTTAAAAGCTATATGTACACTGTAGACACTTAAAGATAAAAAATAAAGAAGAAAAATAATCCTCACCCTGTATATTTTTCTTGTATATCTTCCTAGTCTTCTTTTGGGGAGTAAGGGAGTTGGGTGGTGGGAGTTGTGGATGTAATAGGGAGAACAAAGAGATGTTATATAAAAGATGGACATAGAGGTTGTCTTAGAGACTTATCTTTTGTTCCTTAATGGATTATTTTATTGTGAAGTGATAGGCTCCAGGGCATAGTATGGAAAGCTGAAGAATGATAAAATCAGATTGCTTGGCATAATAAGTAAAAGGATTTTGTGATTCCCTGGGGCTTGTAGGAGTCTCCAAAGGGAAGGTGCCAAGAGCAGGAGAAAGGAAAGAAAGCTGGTGAGGAAGAGAAAGGTCCCATCGAGATAGTGGAAGAGCTAGGATCTGGGGGAGCCACCCTAGTGAGAAGTTTTTACATGTTTGGAAATTCCCGAAACATTTAAGAAAAAGAGTGTCTATTATTGTCTTGAGTTATTGCCATGATGTGTCCTGCTGGCCTATAATGCAAACCCCTTGCCTTTTATACCCTTGAGTGTAGCTATATGAATGTTTACATGAGCTGTGGTTTAAGAAAATCAAGGAAATGGAAAGAAGTGAGACATAATCGAAATTACAATCTCAGAGGAAGCAGGACATCAGAGAAAGAGATGAAGAAAAACATGGGACCTCTCCCTCAAATAACATGTCATGTACATTTGCCCAATCTTTAATGTCTCTGAAAATAAGCTTTTTCATGTCTGCCTGCCATTCCAGGGCATGAATGCCCCATCACTTACCTGACCTTTCACTATGCGGTGCATTGAGATTATTTCCAGTTCTCTGCTGTTAAAACTCCCTCACTAAACACACACGTATGTAACATTGGGGTCCAGATCCATTATTTCCTGGTTTTACCAAGCTTCCTTTTGTTGTAATGAACAAAAAACCATCTAAATCTGCTTAGAGAGGTGCAACATAATATAAGGATCTGGCAGTACTGCCCCAAACCCACACGCTCATGAGGAACTGGTAGGGAAGGGGTTGTAAACTCACCAGAAACTGCCATCTCAGTTGCTTCTTTCAGAGAACACTCATTTTCTCTGCCTCTATTCGTGTGTGTATGTATATGTACAGAGAGAGAGAATATAAATTTGATACTCATAGTAGAAAAGCTACATTAGCAGGTTCTAATAGCAATCTCCACTTCCTTCTAACTGTGAACTGAAGTTGGGCACTTGCCATCAGCCTGTACATGGAGTAAAACATGAGCCACTGCAGCTGCCGACCCACAGCGCCCCCCTGAGTGGAGCTCAGGCTGGAGACCAGGAGGGAGGCCCTCTGTGCTCTGGGAAAACCGGAAGAACGGGTCTTCAGATAGTTGGATATTTTTAGGAGATTTTATGAGCCCAATTCTTACATCTCCTCATATCTAGGAAAAGACTAAACTCCATCAATGATGACTAATGCCTGTGACGAGCAGTAACCGTCACGAGATCAGAAGCAAATGTCTGTAAAATGTGTTCAGAGCTGCATGCGCCTTCCCTTTCACCTTTATGACTTTATATCTTGAGAGTCCCCCTTTCCCCTTTAGGGCAGTATTTCATTTCCGAGCTATCTGAAATACCGCCTCCTAAGCTGTAGTTAGTGGGCAAAACGAAAGATGTCATGGTCATCTGTGAGACCAGCTCCTCCCAAGGGGGGGCCAGTGACCCTGTGGGAATTCAGAGAAGAAACAAAGAAGAGTGGCCTACAGCTGAGGTGCCTGTCAAAGGAGCAATTCCAGTAAGCCCAGACCTTTCCCTCTTCCCACAGCAACAGGATTTCTGCAATCTGCTTCCATAAATCCAGTTATCTGTAAATCTTTTGTTCCTACTATCTTCCCTTTGTTGCGAAAACTCATATATCCTAGCTTCCCTCCTGCCTCCTCAGAGTAGTTTCTCAGAGCTACCTGAGATGCTGTCTCCCAGGCTTAAGTCCTATGTTCACCCCAAATAAAACTTAACTCTCAACTTTCAGGTTGTATTTTTTTAGTCAACATAACAAGACACTTGTAGATGTCATATATCTAACATGACCAGGCCATTTTCCATACCTGTCCTACATCCTATCCTTACGTCTCTTTTCTCATGTATATTCTTATTCCACATGCTTGCAGCAGGAGGTCTATTTATCACTTGGGGACCACGTTCAGTCTTACTTGTTCACTGCTTATCAACTCCAGAAGTGGCCACTTAATACTTCAACCTCATCTGCTTCTCTCACTTGTGGAATGACTGCTACATTCTCTCTGCAAAAGGACCTTCTTCAGTAGGGGTGGGCAGTGGTAGGGTCTGCACATTCTCCATAATCTGTCACCTTAAGCTGCCCTGTGCCCACATCAGCATCTGACATCTGGCAGTCTCTTGACTTCATCCCTGTTCACCACCATGGTTTTCCATCTGTGGTTCCATGAAAGTGTTTACTTTGTCTTTAGGTGGGCAAGGTCCTTACAGATATTGCCTTATAAAGATTATCGGTCATTGCTCTTTGTTTGAAGCAGAGGGAAGTCCTCTTTGCTTACCTCTTCTCATCCTTGTATCTAGTGACTTTCTCTCCTCAAGCACTCTCACATGGGCTCTTCCCCAGGATCCAGAGGAGGAGGGCATGGTGGGGAAGATACCACAAAAGGTGTGTCTACACATCCTTAGGATAAATTCCTAGAAGTGAAATTTTTTGGCCATGCCCACAGTGTGCGGAAGTTCCCAGGCCAAGGATTGAACCTGCACCACAGCAGTGACCAGAGCCACAGCAGTGACAATGCTGGACCCTTAACTTATTAGGCCAACAGCAAACTCCTAGAAGTGGAATTTTTTTCTGCAAGGTATGACACTTATAGCTTTTGATACTTATTGTACATTTCATATATATTCTGCCCTCCAGAATGGAGTATGAGAGAGCAGCCAGCACTAAGCATTCTTAAGAGCTGTGAGTGATAATTGGCATTTACTCAACATTACTTCTGATGAGGTCAAAAATCCTGCATTACCTTCCCCATTCATCAGGGTCAGACTTCAGGAAACACCACACTGAGATAATAGTTTGGCACTTCCTGGATGGCGATCACAGAGTTCTCTTCCTGCCACTTTGCGTCTTCAGACTACCTTCCATTCTTGCATGAACACAACTGGGCATATGGGATGTATAATACTGTGATTTATAATAAGAAATATGTATTTGATCTTTGCCTCTGTTTCTGGCACAGAACTCCTAAACCCTTGGAATTTCCTAAATGATAAGGGCCATAAAAGTGCCGTGAGAGTCACAACAAATCCCATTAACCACACCTGATTTTAAGTTAATGAGGTGACTTTGGGGAAGTGCCTGATGTTGGGGGCTGGTTGCCAGGAGAACCACCATGTGATCAGAGGGTTGGAACTCTCACTCACACCCCCTGACCTTACACAGAGAAGAAAGGCTGAAGGTTGAATCGACTGTCAATAGCCAGTGATTTAATCAGTTGTGCCTCTGTAATGAAGACTCCATAAAAAACGCAAAAGGACTGGGTTTGGAGAGCTTCTGGGTTGGTGAGCATGTAGATTCAGGGAGAGCACCACAGCCAGAGGGTGTAGCTGTCCCACACCCCTTCCCACATACATGGCTTTATACATCTCTTCCATCTGGCTGTTCCTGAGTTACGTCCCGTTGTAATAAACGGCTGTGTAGTAAGTAAAATGTTTCTCTGAATTCCGTGAGCCACTCTAGCCTGTTAACAAAACTCAAGGAGGGTGGCATGGGACCTTCTGATCTAGAGCTGGATGGTCTGAAGCCCTGGTAACAACTTGGACTTGTGATTGGCATCGGAAGTGGGGGCAGTGGGCACTCTTATAACCTTGAGATCTTAACCTGTGGGACTGGACGCTATCTCCAATTAAGTTAATCACTTGGAGGTGCTGGAAAAAACACCTACCATAGGATGCCTAGTTATCATTACATAGAATCTATGGGCTAAGCATTAGTAATTTAGTACAAATTTTACCAGAATATATGATGCTAGATCCAGATCATGTAACTTTCTAAAGGCATACAGGCATGTATTAGTAAATTTTTATTATTCATAATTTCATAAGCACTAGGAGCTTAAAAATTTTTTTACTAGATCATCCAATGTCAAATGCAGGCGACATAGCTTTCCAAAGGCTATGTTTAGCACCATCCAAAGCTATTATGCGGGAATCTTAGGAGATTTTAATCAGTATAAGAGGCTCCCTCTGGCTTTTCCCCCAACCTGGCTGGGCCTCTTCCTGGATTGGTAAGGCCAACAACCCACACACTTGTCCATAAGCAGTTGGGAAGTTAGGCCCCCTAGGTATACCCAGCTCCTATCTCCTGTTTTTTCTCAATAAATTATAATTTTATAAGACTTAGGATCAAAGGGCTCCCTTCCACCAAGCCCCCATGGGACCACCACAGTACTCTTACATACATGGCCTTGCCAAATGTTCATAATAACACTTGAGTAGAAATTATTATCCTTTCCATTTCACAAATGAGAAAACTGAGGGTGCTTATCTTATAAAAATAGCCAATGTAAATTGTGTACTGGAAGTCTGCTGTTTCTGTCTTCAGGCCCAACATTCCCCCCCCCACCCCCACCCCAATTATGATATTTGCAAGTTCTTGTCAGTTCATTGGAATGCAGGTAATGTGGGCTCCACATTACTTTAGGGGTATCCAGGTGACTCATATGGGCCATTCTGCTGTCTTCTGGACACAGAGTATAGTTTAGGAATGGACACTATCAGTAAGGAGTTGTTTCTTCCTCACTCTTGATATTTCTCTTATGTTTTAAGGAAATTCAAATATTGCAACTGTGCCCTCTTTTCCCCCTTTCCTCACTCCACCCAAGGAGAGGTGGAGAGACTTATCTGATGGTTACAGTTGGAAAGAGAACACTGTCACCTCGACAGCTCCAGGTATTCTCTGAAGAGCCAGGTCTGTGGAGAGATACACTGCAAAGGAATGTGGTCAACGGACTTGAAGAGGGGCAGTGGATCTAAGTGATGAGATAAAACTGAAGTAGGGCTTTTAGCAGGAAATCACATGATAAAAGCAATGCTTTAGAAAAATAATCTGGTAATATTCTACAGGATGGATTGGATACTAAATACCAGGTGGAAGACATTTGTCTAGTTGAGAGACGAATACCCTTGAGAAGGCATGAGGACTTGAACTATGTGGCAAAAATGAAATGGAAATGGATGGAAGAAGGAAGCTAACTATCAGTATTGGCTCCAGTCTTACAAAAGGCTTAAAATAGGTATCGTGGAGAAATTTCTTATCTCTGTTTGTATGAGGATTATGTATGAATATATTTCTCTCTATATAGTCTATAGATTCTCAAAAGCAGGGACTATGATTCTTTGTGATTCTCTTGACACATAGTCGGCATTTAATATTATAGACTGAACTGCCAAATCAAGCTTTGCTAGTTTTATTATTTTTTGTCTTCCTCAAATATATGCTTATGACCAGTTTAATTGACAAGGTCACATTGTTTGCAGTGTTACAGGTCAATAGGAAAATGAGTTTAATAGGGCGCTGGTCCAGAGAGAGACTACACAATGATTCCTCTATGGTTTGCTAAAGAACCATAGAAAGTTATCTAATCCCATTTACCTGCTAAGTCTCCCAAGGTGAAAAATGAGAATGTCCTCTTACTAAAACATCTGGAGACTTTAGGTTAAAAAGGCTAATAAGGAGGAATAAGATACAGTCCCTGCCCTCAAGAAATGCACAAGAGGGAAACTATCTTTATAGCAATAGCTATTGCATAAATCATTTTCTTAAATCCAGACATATGGATTTTGCTCATGGAATTTGAAGGTTTTTGAAGGAGACCTATAGTTTAATAATAAATAAGATGCTCCTCACAAGCATATGGAATGTGCATCTCTCTAAATAAACTCACTTTTGGAGTTCCCACTGTGGAGCAGTGGGTTAAGAATCCAATTGCAGCAGCTCAGATTGCTGCAGCGGCTCAGATCGCTGCAGCAGTGCAGGTTCAATGCCTGGCCCAGTGCAATGGGTTAAAGAATCTGGGGTTGCTGCAGCTGTGGCGTAGGTTTCAGCTGCAGCTAGGATTCAATCCCTGGCCTGGAAATTTCCATGTGCCATGGGTGTGGCCATTGAAAAAATAGTAATAACTCACTTTCACTTTAAAAGAAAAAAAAAGCAAAGCTAATCAACATAGGAAAAAAAATTTTAAGCAAAACAAAGGAAGCACTGGTACCACTACCATTAACTGCAAAACTGATCACTGAAGCCAAACCCTTGGTCTTTCTGCTAATAGAGCTCTGAGTGCTCCCAAGCTCCTAGCATGTGCCTTATCAATTCATGCAGTTCATGGAAGGACTGTCACTTGAGTTTCTGCTAATGTCTTCAGTTTCTGCAGTTGGTAGAGCAGTGGTTCTCAAACTCCAATGGATAGAAGATACTCAGCTGCACTCAGCTGCACTGTTTATGTTACTGGTTAATCTTTACCCCTAGAGATTCTGATTCAATAAATCTGGGTTGGACTCTTTCCTTGATCACACACCCTAGATGATTCTGAGGCAGGAGCTCCATGGACCTTGTTTTAAAAATCACTTGCTATCTACCTGTGTTAGAAATATCTGGATTCAGGCTGTGAATCTGACAAAGTGACACGGGTTCTGATTGAAGAATAGTGGCACAGATAAGCGAGAGACTAAGTTTGCTCAGTGAAAACGGAAGGCAGGAGGAGAATAAGAGAGACTCCCAAGTATTTAGTCTGGGATTTGAAAGATGAGAAGAAATTACAGCTAGGAAGGGGCAAGAAGAGAAAATGAGGAGGGAGAAGAATGACATACAGAAGAATGGCAGGTAGATATGGCAAAATATGAGGCTGCAAGGGTAGACGTGGGTTGACTGACACAAAGCTTGGTGTCCTCAGAGGAGTTTACCCTGTAGGCTTGTGGGTCCCAAATACAATATCTGCACCAGAAATCTCCTAAGACATTTATCAAAATGCAGATTCCTAGAGCCTCCAGCAGACCAGCTGAATCGAATCCCTTAGGGAAAGACCTGGGTATCTGGACCTGGAACAAAGGTCCCCAGACATCCCAATAAGCAGCCAGCATGGGGAGCACTGAGAGACCAAGTTCTAAAAACTCTAGGTCCTTAAGAGACTGCAGCATCTGAGACTTAATGTCAGGAAATATCCAGCAAGAGGATAAAAATAAGGTCAAGAAGTTCTAAAGCCAGAAATAGGCCAGTCAGAAATTTTCCATCGTGAAGGGACAGATCACAAAGATAGGAGTTAGGTTAATGAGCTGAACTTTAAAAAGCAGATGATGTGGACATGGAAGGCAGGTTCTAGAAATAAAGATGAAGTGAGGCAGAAAATCATCCTACTAGAGATCAGGCAGAGGTAGACTTCCTGAATTCTGCAAGGTAGATGGCTTAACAGCAGCTGTCATCTAGCTGATGATTTTCACCTGGAGTTGAAAGGCTATCCAGTTCAATTAGCTGAAGAAAAGGCAAATCTACGGGAAAATTAGGATTTTTAGAGATTACAGAGTTCGTACATTATAGTTCAATAGAAACGACTTTTAAGAGACAGAGAAACACTGAGACATCATGAGAAGAGAGGACTGTAAGCTGTCTCTTCATTTTGCAAATTTCCTGGGCCCTAGGATTCAACCAAAACGCCCCTTAATACAACTGTTCTTTAAACTACCAGAAGATGGCGCCATAATTGTGGGTTTTTTTGTTTGTTTGTTTTTTAAAAAGATACCGCCAAGGACAGTGAATTTAGTACATTGTTCGAAAACAAAAACAACTTGTTATTAAGAAAAGTCTAAAAGCAAATTAAAATACCAGATAAATATCTGAAGGATTATTCATTTTTCTTACCCAGAAGTTTACACTCTATGCTAGCTTTAATTTATGACCAATAAATTGCGTAGCTTAGCCAGAAATGGAACAGGTCATCAAAACTACAAACATGAAAACTCTGAAGGATGTCAAATACAGTTGTCAGTTAAGAAATGTTTATTTGCAATAATAATGCAGCTAGCTAATTTCATTGTGTGTTATGACTTTTGTGGGCTTTAGGTAATATTGCCTTCATGGGCCCTTTCCTCCCCTCCCCCCCCAAAAAAAAACACTTAAATATATATAAAATCTTTTTGTCAGCCCCTAAGAGAACCATGAGCCCTATACACTGTGCCTACTATGCCCAATGGATAAGTCCACCCCAGTTCCTTTGTCCTAAGAAGAGAAATTTAGAGACCCAAACTAGAGGGAGAGAATGAGGACACACAGAGCCCAAGTTGTTCATAGCAAAAGTGAAATTTCTTTGTCGTTTCATGCGTTAGCTTAAAAGTTATTCAAACATTGCAAGGAGTGTGTTTTAAATTACTTCCCATCAGGGAAAAATAAGGAAAACGAAATTTCTTACCTGAGTCGTTGGTCAATGGACCAGATGCAATCGCAGGGAGTCAATTTATCTCTGAAAGTCGTTACTCAGGAATTCCCTGTTGAGGAAAAAAGAATTAAGTGCACAAGACATTGATCAAGTGCAGTTGCAACAGGAAGTAGAACCAATTATGAGAAAGAATATTTTCATTTTGAGAGATCTGGGTTTCTATTTTGTTAAGAGGGGAAAGATGAAAGCAGAAGAGAGCTGCTGTTATTTTTCTCAGGATCTAATTCTGAAAAAGGAAGTATATGACTTTTATATTTGAGAATCTACAGTTTTGTTTTTGAGAATCTACAGTTTAAGAGCCTACATAGTACAATAACAGCAACTTGAAATAGAATCCAAAAATCTAAGAGTCAGAGACCTGGAGAGTGGGATGGGTTGGTAATAGATTTTTGGGGAAGCAAGGGGAGCCATTCTAGGACTTTATTTTAGAAAGACAATAAAGCAGGGAGAAGCAGGGTTGGGTGTCTGGGAGCCAGGGATGGGGGTGGGAAGCTACTCTCCTAGGGGAATGATACTTTTGAATACCATCCTTGATGTAGAAATTGCTTTAACTAAACCTATCTCTCATGATTTTTTTGCTAGACTTAGAGTATTCGGTATTTAATGGAGAATGTTTCAGTTTTTAATTTGTCCTTAATATTTTACATATTAAAATAACAATTCATTGAAAACTTTCTGTACTGTCAAATAAGTCCCTCACTCAATTTGGAAGGACATGATTTGCTTTATTTTAACTCTAATTTTCTTTCAATGTCCACACTTCACAAAGATTATGAGGAAAATATTCACTTATATAATTAATCCTCACCACGACCATTTTCGAATACTGAAAGCTACCAAAAAAGAAAAATCTTATGGGTGGAAACAGTGGATTTCTGGATTTCCTGTTGTAATAATAAGTTGAAGTCAAACTGGGATGTATTCAAATTGTAAAACAGATACTCAATTATTTATACTCAAAGACTTGGCACAGAAGTATTTGTGTAGGAGAAGACTTCTGAGAACCTACTGCATCAATGATTCAGAGAGAAAAAATATATATATAAAGAACAGTCTTTTACTCAGGAGTAATTCTCAGGGAATCTGAGTCCAGTGCAAGGTCCCATAGAGATGGTGGTGAAAGAGTAGCCCACTGGACTCTATTTCTCAACGAGCATGTACTGTCCCTGCCACCCCCAAGCTTGACCCCATGAGAGGTGGAGGAGGAGGGAAATAATAGGCTGTCTACCAGCTCCTGCTTTTTCAGACGCCTGAGGAGCAAGGCCACATAATGACTTTAGCAGCAGTCCTCCAGTTCCAATCCACAAGTCTGATCATCAGCTTTGGGGAGGTTGGAGTGGCTGTGGGTTCCTAGGGAGTACTTTGCACATGGAGAGCAAGCAATATAGATTGTTTATACACCTCCAAACATTCCCGACCTTTGATGGTTCCACTCTCACTTGCATAAGCCTAATGTAGATCATCTGGCATTTAACATTCACCTACCATTCTATCCATTAAGCTTGCACTACATCCATCACCGAGAGTGAATTCCCTGACGACCAGCCATTAAGCGAGGCAGGACAGGGCTTAGAATCAAATTGCCTGGGTTCAGATCTTGTCTCTGCTACTTATTAGTTGTATAACCTTTGGCAAGTGGCTTAGCTTCTCTAAGCCTCCAGTTTTATTATCTACAAAATGAAGATAATGATGATAATACGTACATCAGAAATATCTAATAGGAATTAAATGAGATAATCCATATAGAAGTTCTTAGCTCATAGCACCTGGCCCAGAATAAGAATTCAAAGTTGGATGTTAGCCATATTATTTGTTATTCCAGGAAATGGCACTTAAGGACAAATCAGTTATGGATGGCCGAGGCCCTACATACTACATAGAAAGAACTGGGTCAAATGACCCTTCCCCCTCCTCTGCCAAAGCAACTTGGATGTTAAACTTTTGTTTTCGAATTATAGAGTTTCAGTGGCAGTGAATAAGAAATAAAGGTCAACAGCCATTTCCTCTGGAACCTGGCTGGTTAATTTGATATCTGGGAATTGGCTCAAGGTGTAGGTGGTGGAAATAAACAAATCTTCTTCCCTGCAACCTCACAAACCTACCTTCATTCTAACCCTCCTTTCTATCTGATCCCCACTTCCCCCAAATGCATAAAGTAATGGCCTCACAGAAGCCTGTGTGTGGCACTTTTGAGATGTGATCCTAAATAGCAAGGCTATGAATCATTGTGTGAATGCTAAATATTTCTATTTCCATTATAGGAGTTAATAACAATGATGAAGGAATGCTCTCTATTGAAAAAGAATTAACCCCTTGATTTCAAATGTTGGCCTTTTTTTCCCTTCACAGAGCACGCCTTACTCCATAGCATGTTGCCATACCATTATTATATAGCATTCTTAGTCAATATTTATTTGACTCAAAACCATTATGAAGACTAGAGTTGTCTCCCCTACATGTTTTCCACCATACACAATTTGTTTCAAGCGAAACAGAAAGATCCCTATCCCCACACTCACTCTGCTCTTTCTGATTGAGAATAGGTCATTTCATACCTGGCCTCTCAGAGATATAGAATCAAGGAGCATAAGAAATAAAGTCTGTTCCACAATTAGTATCCAGCTCCTATTCACTGAGGCTACTTGGAGAATTTTTTTTTTTTTAAAATACCTTGCCTCAAGCCTGTGTTTCTATCCTTTAATTTATGCTGCACACCAGCTAAACTGAAGTTGCCCAGACATCCATTTTCTAAATTATTCATTCTCTCTCTCACTATTAGTAGCCTGGTCACATAAATACTATGAAAGTTTTAGCATAATCAAGCAAACACTTTGATTTAATCCTTTTTTTTTTTTGTCTTTTTAGGGCCACACCTGCGGCATATGGAGGTTCCCAGGCTAGGGGTCTAATCAGAGCTGCTGCTGCCAGCCTACGCCAGAGCCACAGCAATGCCGGATCTGAGCCACATCTGCGACCTACACCACAGCTCATGGCAACGCTGGATCCTTAACCCACTGAGCAAGGCCAGGGATCAAACCTGCAACCACACGGTTCCTATTAGGATTTGTTTCCACTGTGCCATGAGGGGAACTCCGATTTATTCTTGAGTCAAAAAATATTCATTGAATACCCTCTGTTTCAAATATTGTACTAGGTCTTACTGACACAGTGATGAACAAAACAATTACAGTCTCATCCTCATGAGGCTTATCATTTAGTGGTGGGATCAGACAAGAGACAAAAACACCCCAAAATAAATTACAAATTATAGTGAGCAAAAAAAAAGGAAAGGAAGGAAGGGAAACAGAGGGAGTATATGTGACTATAACAAGGGGGTACTCCATTTATGATGAGGGGGGTCACAGAAGACCTCGCTAAAACAGCATATGTTATTTGAAACCTAAGGATTCATAGAGGTTAGCTAGGTGAAGATTTAGTGGAAGGTTCTAAGCAGGATGTATATAAAGTTCCAGGACAATAAGAAACATGCCACATTAAGAAACTGAGAAAGTCCAATATGGTGGAGCTTATTGAACAGTGGGGAGAATCTGACCCTATGGACTTTACCGCATAAAACTGTTCTGAATTCAATTATTTTTAAATCCAGAAGGTCTATCCAAAAAATCACATTGCTAGATGGAGTTCCCTGATGGCCTAGTGGCAAAGGATTTGGTGGTGTCACTGCTGTGGCTTGGGTCACTGCTGTGGTGAGGGTTCAATCCCCGGCCTAGGAACTTCCACATAATATGGGCATAACCAAAAAAAAAATCATATTGCTACATAATTTACAGTATGATTTCAAATTGCAAATTCCCAGCAAAATTATACGAATAAGCCTGTCATCCTCCGTACTCCCACCATTCCCCTAAGGCCTGTCCATGTTAAATGATGCCTACATTTTAAAAATCACTTATCAAATGATCTAAATATAGTGGAGTACAAACATAAAACAATTTCTGTTTTTCTCCTTTTAACCAAGCTCTATAAAATCTCTTTCCTACATTTCATTTTATTTTTATATATTTATTTATTTTGTCTTTTTGTCTTTTTAGGGCTGCAACCACGGCATATGGAGGTTCCCAGGCTAGGGGTCTAATCGGTTGCCAGCCTACACCAGATCCAAGATGTGTCTGCGACCTATACCACAGCTCACAGCAATGCCGGATCCGTAACCCACTGAGCAAGGCCAGGGATCAAACCTGCAACCTCGTGGTTCCTAGTTGGATTCGCTTCCCCTGCACCATGACGGGAACTCCCCTTTCCTACATTTTAGAGAGATTTCCTGTGTTGGTAGTCACATCCAGTTACTAATGTCTAGCCTAGTTCAATCCAAAATTTCTCTCCTATCACCTGCTGAAATTGGCCTCAGTGATTTGGGAAGGCGAAGGGCAAGGTCTGATCATTCATCTACTCCTTGCCTGGGTTCCTTTTCCCTCCAGTACACTGGTGAAAGGTCAGGCCTCAAAGATTGCCAAGGGCTAGATGCTGGAGAATCTTCTATGTCAAACTAAAAAACTTGGACTTTATCTTTTAAAGGAGATACAAGAAAACATTAAAGGGCAACTACCCAAATAGGCTTTCATTTAGAATGGCCACTTCACCACACTGTAAAGAGTAGATTAGAGGAGACAAGCAAGGATTAGGATTACAAAGAGAATGCTGGCCTCCTGAAATCTTTCCCACAGCTCCCCTCACAATGTCTTCTCCCCAACTTCTCTCAAAATCCTATGAGACCTCCCTTGCCTTGGAAATACTCCTGAAAATCCTTCCTCTAAATTTGGGCAAGTCTGATCCATCATTTTTAGGGTTTATTAAACACCAATATGGGGGGAAAGCCTTTCTGCTTTATTAATCTTGGCTAAAGGAGAGCAAGATATTAAAATTGAACTCTTGCCTTGGAGTTTCACCAATGGCCCTGAAATCTAAGGACAGTGTCTAAATTGAGGAGCTAGAGCACCAAAGCAATACATCCTAAGGATTGTGAAATTGATTCCACCAACCCAATCTCCCATCTCTAGTTCAGTAAATATTGAAACTGAAAAAGCCCATAGAGACAATGCCTTTGGAAATTGTTCTGGGTGCTATAAAGGGGATGGGGTGGGGGAGGGGAGGAAAAAATACTTTCCCTCACCTTAATTCAGGTGAGGGGAGCTTCTAAGAATGGCTCAAAAAACTTGGCCTACAGCCTCTGAAGATTGGGTGACCAGGGATTGGACTCTGCTTCTGCTGGGGGAAAGTCTAAAGATGAAAGGCTGTGACTATTACTCGTGTGACTACAAACAGCAGAGAGCTCTGTATTAGTCATTATCTACACTTCCAGCGACAGTGGGCAAAGGGGTTTGTCTCCTAGGACCCAGATATGGATCCTGGCTCAAAAAAGGCAGCCTGGGTCAGAAAGGTCAGCTTGGAGAAGCCAAAGGCTCACAGTGGAGAGATATACTGCTGGAAGCTTATGGCTAGAGATGGACTCAAAAACAGCCAGACATGGGAACTTGACTTTTCAAAGAGAACTGTATTTCCAGCAGGAAATCTCCTGGGAAAAAAAGCACCCCAAGAGAATAAGAGCCAACAATTGTCTAGCTGTCACCTGTGACATCCTTCTTATCTGTGCCCCTGCCCCTAACTCTGGGTATCCTTGTGACTCTCTTTTAACCAACAGAATGTGGCAGAAATGGCATTGCAGGACTTCTAAGGCTAGGTCAAAAAAGGCAATGCAGCTCCCACTTCATTGCCAGATACAACTATGTCAGTCAAATAAAACTTTTCTTACCTCTTATCTTTCTTCTCCAAAGAAGTGGGAAATCATACACAGGAGTGGAAGAGAAAGTAGAATTATGAAATTATGAAGAGGCAGAGCATGTGTCCCCCATTCCTGGTCAGGTCTAAGCTGGGGGACAGGAGAGCTCTAAGTTCGATAAGAATCCTAAATTTTGATACTATACTTGACAGTAATTTTTGTTTGCTAAAATAAGACTTTCTTGTGACTGAGGAACCAGAAAGCTGTTAGACCTGCCAAATACTTCATCCAGGGTAGGAAAGAGCAAGTCCAAAAGCAGATTTGAAAGGAAAGAACAGAAAACAATTCACACACAACAGAGTCCAGTTTGTTTGATAAAATGCCTACATGATTTATAATGGATGTAAAACAAAAGCTATGGAGTCAACAGAGAGCTGGAATTACACAGAAAGCCAAGGCCATCTGGTGACTATATCAAGGCCAGCTAAAATAAAGTCCATGGCCTGCTCAGGGTTAGGACTTTTTATGAAATAAATAAATTAGCTAGTGTAATTGTTTGGACAGGTCATTAAAACAGAAGAAAGCAGAGTTCCTGTTGTGGCTCAGGGGTCAACGAATCCGACTAGGAAACTTGAGGTTGAGGGTTTGATCCCTGGCCTCGCTCAGTGGGTTAATGATCTGGCGTTGACATGAGCTGTGGTGTAGGTTGCAGACATGGCTTGGATCCCGCGTTGCTGTGGCTCTGGCATAGGCCGGCGACTGTAGCTCTGATTCTATCCCTAGCCTGGGAACCTTCATGTGCCACAGGTGAGGCCCTAGAAAAGACAAAAAACAAAAACAAAAACCACAGAAGAAAGCAAAATTAAGTTATACTTGCTCCCCCTTTGTTTTATACTTTTCTGTTAAAACTTATTGGATTTCTGGGGGAGGAGGGTTATTCCTGGAAGCCCGATAAATATTGAGTAATCTGCGATTAATTTTAAGAGCATAAACTATTCTATGTTGTGGGAAGATACACATGACCAGCAGATGAAGTGGCATTAGTAAGTCAGAGTAAGCCCCACAGAGGCCCCTCTTTTCCACATGTAGTGTGTTTTCTATTTCTTTCCAAAGCAAGACAAGAAACTTATTTTTCTCTTAGGAGGTCTTTTACAATATGTCCTATAGTTTAAATTTCCTTTAAATAGATATGTGTTCTTTTTTCTTTTAATAATCAGAAATTCTCATGTCAAGAAAGTTATAGTGCCTCTATCTCCTCCTCAAAATCTGGGCGGGCATATGACCCTGTTTAACCAACAGAATATGACAGAAGTGACATTGCGTGACTCCCAAGGCTAGGTCAGAGAAGGCGATACAGCTCCCACTTTGTTTGCTGAGATACTGACTTTGGGACCCCAATGCAACACAAAGGGAAATGACCCTGAGACAGCCATGCTTTGAGGAAGCCCAGGCAATAAAGAGAGGCCATGTGGAAGTATTCCAGTTGACACCCCTGTTGATGTCACAACCGACAAATAACATTAACCACCAGGCAAACAGGAAGACATATCCAAATGACTCCAGCCCTCAGGTCTTGAGCCACTTATAGCCACCAAGCCTTCTCAACCAAGGCCCCAGAGTGGGACCAGAGACAAGCCATTAAACTCTGCCTCGTCCAAATTCCTTACCCACAAAGATCTGTGAGCATAATAAAATGTTTATTTTAAGCTGCTAATTTGGGTGCAATATGTTACACAGCAAGAGTATGTACAACATTAGAAATTCTGCAAAATATTGACTGACCTGGCTAATTTCTAGAATTCATAAGCTCCACCAGTCTCTTTATCCTATAGGTCCAATTTTCCCTTATACATCTGAAATGTCCCCCAAATTTCATGTGAAGTCCCAACCTCAGTACATCAGAATGTGAACTTATTTGGAGATGAGGTGCATATAGAGGTCATCAAGTTCAAATAGAGTTCTCAGAAAGACCCTAAATCAATATGACCAATGTCTTTATTAAAAAAAAAAAAAAAAAGAAGAAGAAGATGGACACACATATGGGAGAAAGCCCTGTGAACATAAAGATAATCAACTACAAGCCAAGGAGAGAATCCTAAGAGCAAACCCTTCCCTCATAGCCATCAGAAGGAGCCAGCTCTGTCAATACTTTGATTTCTGACTTCTTGCCTCCAGAGCTGAGACAATACATTTCTGTTGTTTAAGCCGCCCAGCTTGTGGTACTTTGTTATAACATCCCTAAAAAATAGATATAGCATCCAAGCTGGGGCCAGTAGTCTTGGAGAATTCCCTGAGGCCAGAGACAGATGTAAAACTTCACAGAGGCACATGATCTAGTGTTGGAACTGCCCCACTGTGTATCCTCTCCAGTCATCCCAGCAAGTGGTCTGCTCACCGACTTATCCCTGTGGTGCTAAGGATCTTAGCACCTTGCAAAGCAGCCGTTCCATCCTTACCTGACGCTTAATGATGTATTCAGTAAGCCAAAATCGTCTTTAGGATAGCTCAGACTTTAATCTACTTCACATAGGATGAATTTAACCTACTCTACATAGGATAGCCCTTTACATACACTCAGACAGCTGTCTGTCTCACGTGAGGACATGCTTCAACAAAAGAAATTTGCCAGACTCATGCAGACATTCCTTATATGATACGATTCCATGTCCCTTCACCACTGTGATGATTCTCCTCTGAATTTAAGTTCATTTATGTCAAGACAGAAATAAAGTTCCTGTAATAAAAACTGTCCAATAATACTATAGACTCCTTACAAGGCGGTGAGTTTACGGTCACGGAAAGAAGAGCTTTGAAGACTCGTTCAGGGATGCTGTAGAGAGATTACTGAATCAGAGAAGATATTTGACTGTCCTTTTGGTTTTATGATTTTATAACATTTTAGATGCCTGATATTTTGTTTATATTCTCCCATGAAATGAGTAATAAATGAAGGACAGAAAGGGCACACGATAAAAATTTTGATGATAGTGTACTTTAGTAAGTCTTCACAAAAGAGGAAAACTGCAGAAAAAGAAATGAGAGCATTCTGAACAACAAGCAATAAGCTAGTTATTTATCATAGCATCTCATTTACCTTCCCTTTGGATAAGCTAGGTAATTATTCAACCCTTCTACCACAGATGCTCATGAGAACATTTTACAAAAGCAAGTCTATGAAATTAGGGCTAATCACTTGATTCTTTTTAGTGATATTGAAATCAGAAAACCCAGAGGAAGATTTCCTTCACATGATTAGTCCTGTAGCATTTTCATACAAACCTGTCTACAAATCAATCTCTGCAATATGGTTCTTTTCAGTAAAACATATTCGAATCAAGCTTTTACCTTTGGAAAAAATATGAAAAAGCTAAAAGGAAGTGTTTTTGCTCCTGGCCCAATGCACGACAATGCTGCCGAGAATTTGTCCACAAATGGAGAATTCCTAAGATTCCGTGAGTCTGCACTGAAATTCTTATTCCACTCATAGAGCTAAATGAGCTTCATCTATGATACTTATTATAAAAGAGCAAATACAGAATATCATGCTTTCAGGAGACCAATATTTCTGCCATGCTCCCATCGTGGCTCTGGAGATAGGGGCACTTGCCAATTCACAAGCCCTTCACTCTTTGAAAATACTCCAAAGAAAAGCAGGGTGGAGGTCAGGGGAAGAATTGTCTAAGGAGAGTAAAGGGGCCTTTCGCAACCTTTGTGTGATTTCTCAAAAAAGTTGCCTCACTTCTAAGTGCAAAATAAACTTAAATTTAAGATCAAAAATTTAAATAAAGCAAAACAACACAAAACAGAAACCATAAGCTATCCAGGAAAAAAAAAAATCGAGAGATTCTTTTTTAATCTTGAAACATGACCTTTATAAACACGATTGCATACGTAAAACTCATAAAAGTAAACTAAGTTTAACATCATAAATTTTTAACATCTCTGAATGACAATAAATAACACACAAAACAAAACCATTGGCAAGAGGATATCAACGGAAATTAATATAAATGAAAAAAATGCTTAATTTCATTCAGAATTTTTTTTTTTTTTTTTTTTTTTGGTCTTGTCTTTTCAGGCCTGTGCTCGCGGCATACGGAAGTTCCCAGGCCAGGGGTCAAATCGGAGCTACAGCTGCTGGCCTCCGCCAGAGCCACAGCAACACCAGATCCAAGCTGCATCTGCGACCTACACCATAGCTCACGGCAATGCTGGATCCTTAACCCACTGAGCGAGGCCAGGGATCAAACCCTCAACCTCATGGTTCCTAGTCGGATTTGTTTCCGCTATGCCACAGCAGGAACTCCTTCATTCACAGATTTTAACAAGGAACTCAAAGTGAGGAAACTGCATGTTTTACTTATCAGATTGGCATTCACTTTTAAAGTTAAAACCCGGTGTTGTCATGAGTGGAGGGAAACAGGCTTTTTCATACACTGTTAATGAAGCGATACATTGTTGCAAAAATTTTGAAGGGCAATTTGGAAATATCTATCTCGGATGCTTTTCATCAGTTTTGGAAAATATTGGCCAATATCTATTTGAATGTTGCTTCTATTCCATTATCCATCTTCTCTTCTTGTGAAACTCGTATTATGTATGTATTGGCCAAGACAGTCTTGAAGAACAGAGCCAAACAACTTGCACTGCCATAGATCAAAAACTATCATAAAACTATGGTAATTAAGGCAATGGTAATAATACAAGTACAGACAAACCAAGTATGGCAGGCAGAATTCTAAAGATGCTACTACCCCCACATCAAGATGACTATTCACAGTTATTTAACCAAACCTAATCAAAATACTGCTGTGAAGGAACTTTGCAATGTAATTATGGTTACTAACCACCTGACTCTAAAGTAGAGAGAGTATCCTGGTTTATCCAGGGGGCCCAGTGTAATCACGTGAGCTCTCAAAAGCAAAAGGGAAAGGGACAAGTGCCAGTCAAAGACACAGCAGAAGGGGAAGTAGAGAGAGATTTGAGGGGTGAGAGGAACTTGACTTGTTGCTGGAGGAGAACCACACAGAAGGCATGAGAAGGAATGAACAGCCTTGAGGAGCAAAAACTAAACCCCAGCTGACAGCCAGCAAGGAATTGGGGAACTCAGTCCTACAACAACAAGGAATTAAATTCTGCCAACAACCTCAATGACGTCAGAAGCAAATTTACCTCCAGGGCTTCCAGCTAAGAGCCCAACCCTACCAATACCTTGATTTCAGTCTTGTTAGACTCTAAGCAAAGGATCCAAAAGAGCTATACCCAGGCTTCTGATTCACAGAGCTGTGAAACTTAAAGTGAGTGTTGTCTTGAAACCCTAGATTCATGGTAATTTTCAATGACAGCATTAGAAAATGAATACAGTGATCAAGGATAAAGAGTCCATAAACAGGCCTATACATATGGCGAAAGTGACCCTGAAGGACAATAGGAAAAGAATGTTCCTTTCAACCAACAGTTCTGGGCCCACTTAATTTTCTGTATTTTAAAAAAATGTGTCAGAACCATTATGTTATAACATATATAAAATAAATTTCAGATGGACTGCAGATTTGAATATGGAGGAGTTTTGAGGCAGGAGTAAGTTTTTAGAGAAAAATATGAAAGAATATCTTTGTAAGCTTTTTTCCCCAGCTTTTTGTAGTATAATTGACAAATAAAAATTGTATATATTTACGTTGTACAATGTGATTTTGTTAAAGACATACAACGTGATGATTTAATACACATATACATTGTGAGCTGAACACCACAATCAAGTTAATGAACACATTCATCACCTCATACAGGTACCATTTTTTTGTGTATGTGTGAGGAGACATTTAAAATCTACTCTTTCAGCAAATTCCAAATATACACATTTGGCCAACATCTCCCCATTTCCCTCACCCCCTACCCAATCCCTGGCAACCACTGTTCTATTCTCTAGTTCTATGAGTTCAACTTTTTTAGATTCTACACATAAGGGAGAAGATGTAGTATTTGTTTTTCTCTGACTTATTTCATTTAGCATAATGCCTTCAAGTTCCATCTATGTTGTTGCAAATAACATTTCCTTCCTTTATGGCTAAATAATATGTGCGTGTGTGTGTGTGTGTGTGTATCTCACATCCTCACATCTATCTATATATATGCCTATATCAATCTTATTCATCCATTCATCCATAGATAAACACGAGTTATTTCCACATCTTGACTATTGTGAATAACTCTGCAATGAATATGGGAGTACAGATATCTCTTCAAGATACAGTCATCCCTTGGTATCCTTGGAGGATCAGTTTCAGGATCCCCTGAAGGTACCAAAATCCTCAGATGTTCAAGTTCCTTATATAAAATGGTGTAGTATTTGCATATAGCCTATGCACAGCCTCTTGTATACTTTAAATCATCCCTAGATTACTTATAATACCCAGTAAGTGTAAATGCTATGTACATAGTTGTAAATGCAATGTAAATCCTATGTAAACATAGGGTTGGTGGCACTCAGTAAACTCAAATTTCCCTTTTTTAAACTTTCTAGGATTCCCCCCCCCCAAATATTTTCTATCCACAGTTGGTGAATCCAGATGAGGAACCTAAAGATATGGAGGGTCAACCGGACAAGTTTCAGTTTCTTCGGGTTTATACTCAGAAATGGGACTGCTGGATCATATAAAAGTTCTCTCTGTAATTTTTTGAGGAACTTTCATACTGTTTTCCATAACAGCTGTACCAATTTACATTCCCACCAATAGCGTAGTTCTCTTCTCTCCACACCCTTGCTAACATTTATCTCTTGTCTTTTTAATAATAAACATCCTAACAGGTGTGAGATGATAGCTCATCATGGTTTTGATTTACATTTCTCTGATGATTAGTGATGCTGAGCACATTTTTAGGTAACTGTTGGCCATTTGTATATCTTCGTTGCAAAGATACCTATTCAGGTCCTATGTCCATTTTTAAATCAAATTAATTATGGTTTTGACCTTTGCAACCTTGAAGTGGCAAAAGATTTCTTAAATAGCACTCAAATAATGCATATTATAAAGGTATTTTTGAAAAACTGGACTATCATAAAATTAACAACGTTTCTCAATCGGAAGACATTAGTAAGAGAGTAAAAAAAAAAAAAAAATCCATGGATTAGGAAAGTATATCCACAATGCATATATCTAACAAAGGACCAGCATCTAGCATCTTTATAAAGAACTCCTACAGATCAATAAGAATAGACATTTTACAAAAGAGGATATCAAAATGGCCAATAAATTTATAAAATTGTGCTAAATTTCACTGGTTGTCAGGAAAATGCAAATGAAATCACAATGAGATGCCACTATATATTTACCAACCAGGATGGCTAAAAGGATATAGCACAGATCTAAAGCTAGAACTTTCACATATTGCTGGTGATAGTATAATTTGTATGACTGGACATCGTTTAGCAATGTCTACTAAAACTGAACACATGCATAGTTTGTGAGCCAGCAGTCCAGTCCTAGGTATTAACCCAACAGAAACATGGGTTTACCAAAACACAAGCAAGAGAAAGTTCACGGCATCATGACTGAAAATAAACCAAATTTACAAAACCTGGAAATTACAGGTTTCCAGTTATTGTTTCTCAACTGTGAAACCACCACTCTGTACTCTGCCTTGTAATGATGAAACCTGAATTCTGCAAAGTACAACATAGCAAATTTCTAATTCGCTATGTTAGGTTCTGCTAAAGAAAGACTGGAGAGCTGCTAGAGGGAAAAGGAACTGGATTCCTTCCTGTTTTGCTCCCTGTTTGGGTCAGCATCACCTCAGTAATGACTCTTCACTTTGATATTAGCAATGGTTTACACTTTCCAGTTCTTCCTGCATTCCCAGAACCAGCCTCCTCACCCACCTCAGAGACATCAGCACCATCCATGCCCCTCGAGACACTCCTCCAAGGTCCCAAGGTCCCAACACCAACTGAGCAGCAACCTCTCTTTAGATGTCTTGATGCCAGCTGTGCAGAATGACAAACATCCAGGTTCTGACAATTTCAACCTCTTCCCTTTGTTCACAAAACTTACAGGTGCCTTCATGGGGTTATCATCTTTGTGTTGCCTTAATACTGCCATTTGTGTTTTCAGTACTCCTATACCTACTCAGCTAATTCTTTGTATTAAATTCTCTCTTTGAAATAATTGTTAACCTTGATAGTCCATCAGCGGCAGACTGGATAAAGTCTAATATATTCTCAACATGGAATACTATACAAAAATGAGAATAAATTACCTACTACTGTATCTAATGACACAGATGAATCTCATGAAAAATGAGAGAAAGAAGCCAAATACAAAAACAGCGTAACGTAGGATTCTATTAGTAAAAAGCTGACAAAACCAATGTACGATGTTTCAAAGGATAATAGTTATCTTTGGGAGGATCATGAGGGTACTGGTTAGTGGCTTTGGAACACAAGGAGAGCTTCTACAATACTGGTAAGGTTCTGTGCCTTGATCTGGGTTTCATGACACAGCAGTGTTAATTGTGTGAAAATTTAGTGAGTTTTACAGTTACAATATGATCACTTTTCTTTATGTTTATCATACATCCTTAAAATACTTAAACAATAATGGAAGCTAATGTCTGCCGTCCAACTGGCCATTGTAAGTAACTTTGTCATAAAAATACTTTATGTATTCAAAAAAAATGGTGGAATAATGGGTAATTTATATATTTTTTTCTTTTTATGGCCACACCTGCAGCATATGGATGTTTCCAGGCCGGGGTCAAATCAGAGCTGCAGCTGTTGCCTATGCCACAGTCATGGCAGTGCCAGATCCAAGCTACACCTGCAAACTGTGTCGCAGCTTGTGGCAATGCTGGATCCTCAATCCACTGAGTGAGGCCAGGGATCAAACCTGTATCCTCACAGAGAGAAAACATCAGGTCCTTAACCTGCTGAACCGTAACAGCGACTCCAATAATCTATATTTTTTAAATTAAAATTGTTTAAAATTAAAATACACAAAAATAGGCACAGTACTTTTTCTCAACAGTCTTTTTACATAATGCATCACATTTGTTTTTGTACTCTTATTTATATACTATAGTGTAAAAACATTAGTCACACCTTTAGAGCATTAAAGCTAGTTTTATCATCATAGTTTTTTAAGGATGTGAGAAAACTAGAGATGTTTTAAGAAATGAATCATGGAGTTCCCATCGTGGCTCAGCAGAAACGAATCTGACTGGCATCCATGAGGACGCAGGTTCAATCCCTGGCCTCGCTCACTGGGCTAAGGATCTGGCGTTGCTGTGAGCTGTGCGTCCCAGACGCGTTTTGGATCTGGCATTGCTGTGGCTGTGGCTCGGATCCCGTGTTGCCCTGGCTGTGGTGTAGGTCAGCAGCTATAGCTCTAGATTGGCCCCTAGCCTGGGAAGCGCCATATGCCACGCGTGTAGCCCTAAAAAGACAAACAAGTAAATGAATCATGATTTATTCTTGAAAACTTGCTAAGGCTTTAGATCTTGAGTCCCATCATTCCTTTCAGGTTGTAGGCCTAATAGCTGCTAAAAATCTACACTGGCTGTTTACTTGCTTTAGTTCCAGCTTTTTATACTCTTTTCCCACACTCCACCTGCTTGACAATACTTAACTATGTCTTCAGTCTCCTTGATGTAATTCACACCACTGGGCTGGACTGCATTTTCCATGTCAGTGCCTCTAGATACCACAATCTGATTGCAGGCCCCTTTCCCACAACATACAATGAAGGAACATTCGCTCAACATCTTCCTCATCCCCATATGCAAGTCCTCACCCTTTCCTATCTTCCAGGCTCTTCCCTTTCACGAGATGAGAGGCATCTGAAGGAAGCATTTTCATAAATGCGCACACCATAACATGACAGCCCAGGTCAAGATACAGAATATTACCAGCATGTCCAATAGGATAGTTCACTGAAAGTTTGGATGAGAATGTATTGATATCATTAATTCATTTAATCGATATCTATAGCATATCTATAATTCCAGTAGACTTCCAGGTGCTGGTGCTACTCTAGACATCAAATTTTCAGCCCCAGCTCTGCCACTTTCTAGCTATTTTATCTTAGATGCATTGTTTACTCTTTTTGAGCCTCAATTTCTCCACATGTAAAAATGTGTTAAAACTTTTCCAAGATTTCATAACTAGGGAAAATCAAATAAACATTACTGAGAAAACATGGGTTGGTTTGGGGGTGGAGGTTGGGGAGTAAAGACGTCCAGTTAAGTATCCTTAACTGACCACGTTGTTGTTGTTGTTTAATTTCTTTTTTCATAAACCCCACCAAAAAAAAAAAAAAAAGAAAAAAAGAGAGAAGAATTAAAAGGAAAAATTGAGTGGACAACAGCAGACAAGAAATATTTTTTAAAATTTAGTGAAAAAGAAGATGAAGCAGATAAAACTGATTTAACAGAGTGACCTAAGTGTCTGCAGAAGGTACATGAGTCAACTAGCCAATTTGTTGGCTAGAGGTTCAGGGCTAGGAGATCTGAATTCCCACGGAAAAGGATGGGAGTAGGGAGACGGGGGTTTGGGTCAAGCTAAAATCAGGGCCTAACTGAAGATCTGTCTGTTGTGCATTAAGCAGCTGGAAGTCTAGATCCTCTTCCCACCTCATGCACCGAGAACTAGAAGCCCTGGACTCTCGGGAAACCAAAGAACAGTTCGGGGGAAGAAGACTGAAAACAGAGGAGAGGATTAAGTGAAAATCTAAATACTAAAAGCTGAGACTTTTTTCTATCCTACTCTTTACATTAATTTTTTCTACCCTACTTTCAAAAGCAGCCAGACTTAGAAGCCAGCTTCCTCCCAAATCCTCCCCACCTCCCCTTCTCCCCAATTCATGCTGCACTTAAATATATTCAAAACATTGGCAGTGGGTGTGATGGAGATGTAATATTTGGAAAAATTAGCAAGCAGATCTGGCAAATGAAAAGGTGAGAGAATTATTAACTGCAGGGAAAAGGATTACATGAGAAAGAGGAGTGGTGTCACACACAACGTGGCATAATAGAGCATAATATTTGCACAGTCATAATAATGTAAACACTGAGTGTTGATTTAGCCCAAATTTATCAAGTTACTACACTGGGGGATGGAGTAGAAAGGAAAAAGGGGGGTGGGACATGGGAATGTGCTAGGTATGATCATTTGGTCTTCAACTACATTCTCACCCTTTCATTGTACCCCCTTAATCACAGAGATTGGAAAGCTAAAAACCCACTTTCCCAAATGGTCTTGATGCTACAGTTCTGCATGTAATTTGTTCTGTTATAAGATGCACTCGCTTGAGATTTGGAAGGCAGAAGTGAGGCAAAGGCCATTTCCTTGCAGCTGTGGGTGCTGGTAAACAAGGTTGGAGAGATAAGAATGTTCGGCAGCTGTGGGTGCTGGTAAACAAGGTTGGAGAGATAAGAATGTTCGAAGAGGGCAGGCGTCACATTCCAATGTCAGCTCAGGACTTAATGGGTGTGCCATGCATTCTGCAAGGTGTGCCATTGAATCCAACAGTCCCGTGTGGCCCTTGTCTCCCATTCAATTGCTGCCTGCCCTAGCCCCTAACAATTGGGTAATCACCTAATTCCCCCACTCTGAATTCCTAAAATGGGTGCAGTTTCCTAAACTGAATACTGAGAAAACTTAAGTCCTAAATGATAGATTGAGAAACAGCAGTATGAGCACATTATTTAGAAATCTAGAACTTCTTACCAGGGAAATCAGCTGGCAGAGTGAGAGTGAGTAGAGTAGCATTTGGAGAGCTGCCCTGGGGATATAGAGACAGGAATATAATTTATAAATTATACTGCAGGCATCCTAAAAGCATAAAGTGGATCTAGCCTCATTCCTCTAATATTGCTGTTGCAAGAGTAAAGCTAATATTACTATAGGTCATTTTTAAATACTTATACATATTCCAGTTCTCATCTCTAAATTTTTTCTTGTTCCAGTTTATAGTATTCATGTAGCCAAAGGAAGAAGTACATCGAAGCATTGCATAGTATATGTCTCATCATACATCTCTCAGTTGACCTCTGAAAACAGAAACATAGTCTGTGTTAACAAAATGTTTGGATGCTTTCTTTATACCCCACTAACAAGGGGTTTTACTCTCCCCCAAATCGCTAAGAGTTTCTAGGAAGTTTAAGGTCCCGGGATCATTTTTGGCTCTGCATCCACTGAATTAACATTTTGCATTTGCTAACTCCTGTCAGCCCCAATGGGTTCACACAAAGAACTCAGCATGTTTTCTTGCTTTTCTCTGTCTTATCCCTTCAACCCCCACCCCCACCCCCAATCATTTATGCACATACGTTCATACATGCTTTTGAGAAGAGCTGACCTTGTCAACTTTTAGGGAATATAGAGGGGATTTATTGTGGAGAAACAGAAACATCTAAAAAATAAAGTTTTAAATTCTTGTTCCTGAAGAGCTCTGAGATCATTTCTGCAACTGCCTCCTGCTTCTAGCTCTTTTCTTCTGGGCATCAGCCCACATAGGAAAAAAAAAGTCATATCGTCTGTGGAAAAACTGAAGTCGCTTCAACTTTCTCCTTCAAACTCATCTCAGGGCCTCCAGTTACACAGCCTAGGAGTCAGTATAAACTTAGAAATTACAGCTGTCAGTTCAACCACAGCACTTTTTCAAAACAGGGCCAAATCTTTTCCCTATTTTTGTCCCCAGGTAAATTGTAGAAGGTTTTAATTCAAATAGCATGAAGAAATGACTTTGATTAGCAGAAGAATAAAATAAGGCATGCCAAAAGGAAATTATAATGTGACCTGTGTGAAAATACTGTGGAAAGATAAATAGCAATCTCTCCTGGGTGGTGTATATTAGGTTTTGATTATCTTTTTACCACTGTGTGGTAAATCTTCATTCATTGCCTCCCTCAGGAGTACACAGAATAAGATTAGGTAAAGAAACTCAAAGTTATCCTTAAAAATAAATTCCTTCCATTTCATGTTTTTTGTTTGTTTGTTCGTTCGTTGTTGCCTTTTTTTAGGGCCGCGCCCACAGCATACGGAGGTTGTCAGGCTAGGCGTCTAATTGGAGCCATAGCTGCCAGTCTACGCCACAGCCACGGCAGTGCCAGAGCGAGCCACGTCTCTGACCTACACCACAGCTCATGGCAACATTGGATCCTGAACACACTGAGTGAGGCCACGGGATCGTGACTCCAACCCGGTGTTGCTGTGTAGGCCAGCAGCTGCAGTTCCAATTGGACCCCTAGCCGGGAAACCTCCATATGCTGCAGGTGCGGTCCTAAAAAGACAAAACAAAACAAAACAACAAAACAAACAATCAAAAAAAACAGCTTGAGTTTTAATTTACATATTATAAAATATGCCCAATGTAAGTATACGATGATTTTCTAGTAAGTTTATAGAGCTGTGCAACAAACATCACAATCTAATTTAAAAACATTTCCACACTCCTCAAAATTCCTTAGTGCCTATTTGCAGTCACTCCCATTCCTACTCTCAGACCCAGGCAATAAAGATTTATTTTTTGCCCTGAAGATTTATCTTTTCTTAAGATTTCTCATAAGTAAAAGGACACAATATAAAGTCTTCTATGTTTGACTTCTTTCACTTAACAATGTTTTAAAAGTCATCCATATCGTAGCATGTATCAATACCTATTCCTTTTTATTGCTAAATAATATTCCATTGCATAGGTAATTTTGTTTGTCCATTCATCACTTATTGGAATTTTCGGTTGTTTCCTCTTTTTTGACTATTATAAATAATGTTGCTATGAACATTCATATACAATTTTTTTCGTCTTTTTAGGGCCACACCCGCAGCATAAGGAAGTTCCCAGGCTAGGGTCAAATCAGAGCTGTAGCTGCCGGCCTACGCCACAGCCACAGCAACGCCAGATCCAAGCCATGCCTGCAACCAACATTGCAGCTGACGGCAACGCCGAATCCTTAACGCACTGAGCAGGTCCAGGGATGAACCTAAGTCCTCATAGATGCTAGACAGGTTAGTTACCACTGAGCCACAACAGGAACTCCTTCATGTGCAAATTTTCCTGTGAACACAAATTTCCAATTCTCTAACTGCTAGGGTCATATGGTAATTCTATGTTTAACTTTATGAAGAACCACCAAACTGTTTCCCAAGTAGGTGCACCATTTTTTTTTTTTTTTGCATTCCCATCAACACATAAGAGTTCCAATTTTTACATATCCTCACAAAAACTTGACATTGTTAGTCTTTTTTTATTACAGCTCTATTAATGGGTATGTATTTTTCTAATGACTAATAATATCCAGCATCTCTTCACAATGCTTTTTATACATTAATATATCTTCTTTGTAAAATATCTATTCATATCTCTTGCCCCTTTTTAAATTGGGTGATTTGTTGCCTGATTACTGAGTTGTATGTGTTCTTTATGTAGTCCAGATGCAAATACTTTACCAGATGTATTATTTGCAAATATGTTACCCCAATTTTTGGCTCATCTTTCTATTTTCTTAAGACTTTTGGGTTTTGAAATGGGGAAAAAATGTAATGGACTCAATATTATGTGAGAAAGGTACTTAATCTCCTGATAATTTTATTCTTTTAACTCCTCAAATACAAATGTTAGAGCTTCTATATAACAATGCAGACTGAATTTGCAAACTGGAATTAAAGTTTACGCCCTGGAGGATGAACTGTAACACAAGAAAAACATTTTATAATGATATGTTTTGATATAAGACCAGTAGTTTACCAGCCACAAGGGGCTAAGTATCTTGTGGAGGGCAGGGGGCAGAGGGAGATCCTGAATCATTGAATCATCATTTCGTGTTTCCATGGTGTAAATATTTCCCCTTGGCCTGTTGCAAGGTACTGATGACTTAACAACCAGCTCACAAAATTCCTGAATGTTTAGCTATTAACTCTAGAGAGCCAGAAAGAGCTAGCTCTAGCACACTTCTGAAAACCCATGATTGGACTAGTAATAAGTCTTGAAGAGAAACTCCTTTAAAAAAAAAAAAAAAAAGCAACTGCTTGGAGTAATTTATAGATTACCGATAAAAAAAAGTCACTGATCCTTTATATAAGAATGAAACGAAGACGATTTTCTAAAAATCCAAGTCTACAGATAAGTTTTAAAAATAAAATAAAATTTTACATATACGAAGTTCTAGGAATTCCCTTTGTGGCACAGCCAAAATGAATCCTACTAGCAACCATGAGGTTGCAGGTTTGACCCCTGGCCTCGATCAGTGGGTTAAGGATCCAGCATTGCTGTGAGCTGTGGTGTGCGTCGCAGACGCAGCTTGGATCCTGCATTGTGGTGGCTGTGGCATAGGCTGGCAGGTGTAGCTCCGATTGGACCCCTAGCCTAGGAACCTCCATATGCTGCAGGTGCGGCCCTAAAAAAAGAAGTTCTACAAAGGATGAAAATGAAAATAGAAGTATTCTCTAGAGCAGATGATGGAGAATACTTTATAAAAATGCTATTACTACCATTAACCAGGCAAACCAGTTGGAACAAACTATGGTACAATGGAGAATTCATTCCATATGGTTTACAAGGTGCTGACTCTTCCCACCTCCCTACCGCTGCAAACACACAACCTTGGCCCTCCAATCAGAGCATTTCACCTCCTTATCCTCTGAGACTGGTTCTGAAAAGGCAAACGAACCAATCCAGAGCCCTACCTAGAACTTTCACTAGGAGGAGCAAGAAAGAGGTATACAGGTACTTTTTGAAAGTTCACTTTATGCCACCTCGCTTTTATGAAAGGCCTACATCAGTACCTGTTTTTGTTGACCAAAAGAAATCCAAAGAGGATTTCTGCTTTTATGAAAAAAAAAGCAAAAAGTGAAAATAGCATTCAGGGTTTGCTTGGCAGAAAGCTGTTACAAAGGCAGTGAGCACCCTGGGCAGTGAGAGGGGCCCTGCCAAACTCCTTCCCTAGGAACTACAAGCAGCTGCTCAGCATCAAGCCTCCAAAGATTTGAGCTGTGTCATTGAGCACCTGTGCCATATCTCAATTTATTCAGTGCATCCATTAGCAAGATATATCCTAAAATAATTGTTTCTCCACTTTACACCATTTCATGTCGGGAAAGATTTCTTAGGAAAGCTCTACTTTCTGACAGCAAGGGAAACCTGTATTCTTTTAGCCGACATCTCTAGGCACGAGGACAACGGCAGCCTGGAGCTGTAGTTTCCTCAAATGGTGAACCACTCTTCTCCCACTATTTAGTCATCGGATTTGGAAGGGATTAAAAAATCAATTAGCCTATCTCTTTTCTAGTGCAAAGCATTCCCCCTAGCTACTGGTCTAAATGTGATCCAGTCAAGGTGAAGGTCAGGACTTTCCATCAGTGGTTTAGGATGCAAATGCTCTCTTTTTCAGAAAGTGACCCAGTGGCCTCTAGCAGTCATGAGAAAAGTCAAGCTGAGGATAAACCAAGCACAAGGAGGGTGGGGAAGTCCAGAGAATCTCAAAGAAAGATCTAGAATCCTGATGAAGCCATTCTTGAAGAAGTTGTGTGAACAAATAAATCCTTTTTTTTCTAAGCCAGTTAAAATTCTATTTTCTATCACTTACAACAAAAGCAGCCTATCTGGTTGAACATCTTTCTTCCCTAGCTTATTTTGTTTTGGGGTTTTTTTGTTGGGTTTTTTTGGTTTGTTTTTGTTTGTTTGTTTGTTTACTTTATTATTTGACTCTGCCAGTCACTTTTTGGAATTTTGTCTTCCTGGGCCTTTAATCCTTCAACTCATCTTCTGCTCTTTAAAGGTATCCAGCATACCCACAGAAACAAGCATGGAGAGACATTGCTCAACACAGTACATTGCTGTTGAGCCAGGGTCATCTCTCCTTCTTCACCAGCAACCTATTTTCACACAGGTCAGTGTGACCCGGTTTTGGACTGTATTCCCACTCTGAACTGTATTGACCTAAAACAAAGAGACTTCTAGTTTCTCCTCCAGCAAAAATGGGTGTACTCAGGATCAACAAAGAATTGCAGTGTGGGTTCCGCAAACCTGGTGAGCCACATTTGCGTACCCTCCCACCACCCTCCAACAACGAGGAGATGAGAACTCTTTTAAAGAGGGGAAGAGGAAGTGGGAGGGTTATAGTAAGGAAAGAGTCTGTTAGAGAAATTGAGAGTTAGTATAGTGGCATTTCATTGACTGAATTGTGACAGTCTCATTGGTTGAGCTCTTGCCAGGCAAGAAGAGGAAGTGGCTTTCTTTCCTGTTGGGCTCCACTATCATCCTAGAGCATGAGCTCCTCCTTCTGCCCCCCCCCCCCAATATACTTTAATTGAAGATTCTGTTTATTAATTTTTACATGTCCTTCTTTTGATCAAGATTCCTCTTTCTCTCTCTCTCTTTGTCTCTGAAAGCATTGCTGATCAAGAGTTAGGTTTTCCAGTTTTTAATGGCTTTTTGTTCCTCAATGCCAGGAAGGACCTTTCCTGGGTTTAGTGTTCCACATAGGAGGGAGAGTACATAGATGGGAAACCTCTTGAGGTCATACTTGAGTAACAAAGAGGAATAGGAGGGAGAATTCTGATGTAATTTTTAATCTGATGTTTATATGTTAGCAAGGTCATAGACATCGGAGATCATCTGAAGCATTATGTCATCATCAATGGTATAGCAGACAAACTTCCAACCGTCCTGGTCTGGATATCTTGAAAAAGCTGTATCATCGGGCGTCATCTGCTTTAATTCCAGGAAATCTTTACTTTCATGTCACTAGTTGATGTATAGGTCTAGTCAGAGTTCAGCATTTTTTGAACTCTGGTGTGTCACATGAATCCAAGAGTCTACTCCCTAGAGCTTGCCAGCACTAGGGTTGGTTAGCAATACCTAATAGCGGCCTTTCCAGTGAAACTGAAGAGAGTTCCTCTGGAGGTGTCCTTTCCAATAGACAAAATCTCCAGTTTTCAAAGTGTGAAGCTTAAGGTCTTCATCTCCTGAGAGCACACTGTGAAAAGACTGCTTTACCAAAACATGGTTATTTTCAATAGACACATTTGGGCCTTAGCAATATTGAAGTGTCTCAACTTGGTATCTGTTGGGGTCAAAAGGGGCAGGAGCCAAGAGCATGGGGCATCCTGTGATTGTCTCAAAGGGTGAGAGTTTATGAGTTCCAAAAGGGTTGAGTCTAAGATTTTAAAGGACCAATGGCAATGTTTTTGGCCAAAGTATTTGGAGGTGCTCTACAAATTTTTCCAATTGAGTTTTAATAGCACTGTTCATGTATGCAACTAAACCAGAGGACTGAGGGTGACAACACAGTGAAAGTGTTGTAAAACCAGCCTAAGAGCAGACTTTTCAAAGTACCTGACAAGTAAAGTGGATCATAATGAAGTTGCCTGTTATGAAGTTCAAGTGGCAGGAGTAGGGGTAATCTTTTCCAAAGGACTTTAGCCACAGAAGAGGCAGTAACCTGTCTGCAAGGGAAGGCTTCAGTCCAGCATGAAAACGTACAGACTAAGACTAAGATATATTTATACACGTGAGACAGAGGAAGTTGTATGAAATCCATTTACCAGACCCTGAATGGTCCATTAGGCACTTTGAAATGTTCAGGAGCAGTACAAATAGGCTTCCCTGAGTTGTACTTCAGACAAATGGGATCAGTGAGGTAGGCATTTTTTGTAGACTTGTTAATGTTTCCCCACCTATATTGATGGATGAGTGCTATCATCTTGTCAGCAGACCAGTGGTTTAATGCATGTACAACAGCTGGAGTGGGAATGATAGTCTCCAGTAAGACTAGGTTGTTATTTGGTCCAAATGAGAGCTTTCTCTCCCTTTCTTTTAACTCTATATTCCTTTTAATAGCCACCCATTTTCTTTTTCTGCTTTTTTTTTAAAGAGGAATTTAAAAATTTTTTTTGATTGTGGTATAGTTGATATACAATATTACATAAGTTACCAGTGTACAAAATAGTGATTCACAATTTTTAAATGTCGTGTTCCACTTACAGATGTTACAAAATATTGGCTATATTCCCTGTGTTATATAATACATCCTTATATAGCTTATTTATTTTATACATAGTAGTTTGTACCTTTTAGTTCTCTATCTGCATCTTGCTCCTCCTTCTCTCCACTAGTAACTACTACTAGTTTGTTCTCTAGTGTCTGTTTCTTTTTTGTTATATTCAACAGTTTGTCTTATTTTCTAGATTCCACATATAAGTGATATCATACAGTATTTGTCTTTGATTTATTTCACTTAGCATAATACCCTCCAAGTCCATCCACATTGTTGTAAATGGCAAAATTTTTCTTTTTTATGGCTGAGTCCCATATTTCCTATATATATATACCACACCCTTATCTTGGTTTACTTCCATATCTTGGCAATTGTAAATAATGCTGCTATTAACATTGGGGTGCATATTTCTTTTTGAATTAGTGTTTTCTTCCTTTCTTTTCCTTTCTTTTCTTTTCTTTTCTTTCTTTTTTGGGATAAATACCTAGGAGTGGAATTAGTAGATTATATTAATGGTTCTATTTTTAGTTTTTTTGAGAAATCTCCATACTGTTTTTCATAGTGGCTACACCAATTCACATTCCCACAAATAGTGTATGAGGGCTCCCTCTTCCTCACATTCTTACCAACATTTGTAATTTGTATTCTTTTTGATGATAGCCATTCTGACAGATGTGAGGTGATATTTCATTGTGGTTTTAATTTGCATTTCTCTGATGAGTAACAATGTTGAGAATCTTTTCATGCGCCTGTTGGCAACGAGTATGTCTTCTTGGGAAGTATGTTGACAAAATTCAACATTCATTTATGATTTAAAAAAAAACTCTCCAGAAATCAAGTATAGAGGGAACATATCTCAGTGTAATAAAGGCCATATATGACAAATTCAAGGTAACATTATACACAACAGCGAAAAGCTGAAAGCATTTCCTCTAAGATTAGGAACAAGACAAGAATGACTACTCTCATTCAACATAGTTTTGTAAGTTCCAGCTACAGCAATCAGACAAAATAGAAATAAAAAGAAGCCAAACTGGAAGGAAATAGAAATACTGTCAACTATTTGCAGATGACATAATGCTATACAGTGATGATCCTAAAGATGCCACCAGAAAACTATCAGAGCTCATCAATGAATTTGGTAAAGTTACAGGATACAAAATTAATACACAAAAATCTGTTACATTTTTATACATTAATGATATGACTGATGGGGTTAATATTCAACATGTATAAACCACTCATAGAACTCAACATCAAAAAAACAAACAACCCAATTAAAAAATGAGCCAAAAGACCAGAGCTTTCTCTTTTTTTATCAGACTTCAATTATTGAATTTCCAATCTTGTTTTTCCCTTTTGAGGCCAATTGTTAGGCATCTCTAGCCAGTTTTTAAGTTATCATTTGGGAAAATACCCCTTTGGACCACAGCAAAGTTTGGCTGCTGTTGTTTCCTTTATGGCAGCATTCCTTACAGAAATATCAGCAAAGTGATTTCCCTCAGCCTCAGAGAGTCAAGTTTAGAATGCCTCAGAATCTTAACATTACCTACAGTGGCAGCTACAATATTGCATCCAATAATTCCTGAGCATAGAGGCCATTTTAAATTTTATTTCCACTGGAAGTAAGGAAGCCACATTGCTTCCAGAACCATAAACTATTCCAAAAGCATACCTACTATCACTGTAAATATTGACAGTTTTGTTCTTGACTAAAGCACAAATCTATGTAAAGAGTGTGTAATTTGGCCTGTTAAGCCAAAGTAAGCACAAGTAAAGATGCTGCCTCAACAATATTAAAAGAAGTAAAAATAGCGTACCTAGCACAGTAGGGTTCCCCTTTAAAGAAGAACCATCAGTGAACCATGAGAAGTCAGCACTACCCAGAATTCTTGCAGATCATCACAGGAGTTAGGAGGTCAACAGTCAGCGTTAAGTAACTGTTAACGGCTTAACTCTAATCCGTTTCTTCTGAGAAGAGATGAGAAGAAATGGATTCGAGTTAAAAGTTACTACAATGTAAAGAGTAATGTGAGGAGCAGTTAACAAAAGGACTTCATAGGAGGTGAGGCAGCTAAGAACTGTTGAGTGAGATGAGAATTCAGGAGAGCTTCTGCTGCAAGAGGTACAAAAATAATTAAAAGGATCTCGTACTGATTTCCTCGGTGGCCTTAACCAAAAGAGCAGTGACAGTAATGCCTCTAAGGCAAGGGGATTATCCCTGTGCCCCAGGGTCCAGTTGCTGGCTATAATACCCTATAGGTCAGCGGTGGTCCCTATGCTTTTGAGTGAGTAGCCCCAGGGCATTCCCTTCATTTTCATTACAAAAAGGAAAAAATGAATCTGGTAATTGGAATGCCAAAGGAAATGTGGTTCATTGAACTCTCCTTTAAGGTCTTAAAGGCTATATCATCTAGTTCTTCCCATAAAATTGGGTCAGGGTTGTTGTTCTTTAGTAAAAATATAAAGAGATTTGGCCATTAGAGAGAAATCTGCAGTCCAATATTAGGGATAAGCAAGTAGCCCAAGAAAACCTGGCGGTTGACACTTAGTTTGGGATTTGGGGAAACTTAGGACACCGTGAAATCTATCTTAGTCTTTGACCATGGCTTGCAGTTCAGCTTTAGCCCAAGGAATATAAGAAATAAAGTATTTAGCCTCTGAATCCTCAGAAGGCTTAATTTTAAAGGGACAGGTTCTGATAGGTTCAAAGGAAAAGTCAGTGGGAAGAGTTTCAGAGAAAAGGGGAGGTTTGACAAGAGACTTAATAAGGAGGAACTGAGGCTACAGAGGAGATGAAGGTGGCATAGAAGAGAGGGAGGAAGATGGCACCAGAGGCAGAGCCTGGGAAAAGGAGCCAGGGACGAGCAGATGAGGCTTCAGAAGCCCTTACCTTTCTTTAATTATTTGTTTGCCTCAGTTCATCTTAAAATCTTATTTTACAGAGAGGTAATGTTAGCTCCTGATAATATTCGGAAGCCTCAAAATACCAATCAAAATAGCAATTCTATTCAGTTTGGGGAATTTTAGAGCTATGGTAGCCAATTTGGTTTTAAGAAAAGTGAGTTTGAGGGGTTTCAAAATTTCCCCATAACAGCCAATGATGTTATAAATTGCCTTTGGTTAGGTCAGCCCATTTAGCTAGAAATAAACATAAGGAAGAGCAGAAAAATGGGCCAGGGTCCCTGTAGGGGAGAGCACCCTCAACATATTTAGATAAGGGGTCTCATTTCTCAGAGGTTTTTCCCTAAGCAAAAGAATAATTTTCAAACAGTCTAAGCAGCTCAAACAGTTCAAATAGCTCAAATAACTTTCAGGCCTGATACCAGCCAGTCCTAAGGAAACAGTCTGGTCCCCCAGAAAAGCCAGGCTAAACCTGCACAGCACAGTTCTCACGAAACAGCCTAATTTCAAGAGAGTCAGACCAAAGGCTTAACAAGCACAATTCCAATAGAACAGCCCCTATTGCAAAAAGAATTGTGCTGAAGGCTAACAAAGTTTCAGCTGGAACTGCCCAATTTCAAAAATCAGGCCAAAGTGTCAAGTGAGCACTTGTATACTGTACAAGGACTTAATCAGAAAGGATGAAGCCTTAAAATTGATCCTAAATAAAACCTGGAGAGCTTCAAAACATAAAGAGGGCAGAGTCTAGAATCCAGGAGAAAAGGATACTCTCAAACCCCAGGGTCTTCAAGAAAAACATGGAGCAAAAATGAGCTCAGTCTAAGTATCACATCTGTTTGCTTACCAGCCTCAGAGTCATCAAGGATCCCCATACCAGCCACCAAAATGTTGACATAAAAACCAATAGACTACCAGTTATTTCTTCCGCAAAAATGTGTTTACTAGGGATCAACAAGGAATTGCAATTCAGGGTCCACAGCCATAGTGAACCACACGCAAGTCACCCGCAAGGCAGAGAGGGAACTCTTTTAAAGAGGGGAAGAGGAAGGCTATAATAAACAGTGTGAATTAGAGGACTTGAGAGTTCAAAGTATAGCGGCTTTTCATTGGCTGAGTTATGGCAGTCTCTCATTGGCTGAGCTCTTGCCAGGCGAAAAGTCTTGTCATTTTTCTTCCTGTTGAGCTCCGCTATCCTTACAGCATTTGAGAGGCCTCCTGGCTCTATTTTAATTGAAGTTTCCGTTTATTAATTTTTACACCTTGCACACCATCAGAACACCGCATCTCCTAATTATCTACTGACTCCCTACAGAGAACTCTGGTCCCTTGTGTAAGAAACATCCTGCCTTGGAGCCCAGCCCAGGCTCCTGTGACTTGTCCAAGCTGAGCTCATAGGATACACCTGTCAAGAGAGGGAATCATAGCTGTGTAGGCACTTTCTACTGGTTCCCTTCCTGCCTTTTTAACAACTCCATCTCAATTATTTTCAATAACTCTACTAGACATGCTTATTCCCAAAACATTAGCATTTCCTCAAGTTTAAGTGCCACATAGTAATCACAATTTGTGGTTAAATAAAACTAAATCCACAGAAACTGAGTAACCTATGTATATCCATAGTGATAAAATCAGGCTTGGTATTCAACTTTCTAAAGCCCGAGAGGATGGTTTACTTTCTACAGGATACAGAACAGTCTTGTAATAGCTTTCCTTTGACAGAGTCCATGGAGCACATTATATTTGATTCTGGAGGTGATATTTTAAGCAGCATATTAATATGTCATTCTAAGAGGGAAGGATCCAAAAGGTATTATCAAGTGCAGAAAGTAAAGGGACTAAAGGTGTTCCCTCTTGGGAAGAAAACCCTTAGGAGAAAGCCAACAGCTGTCTCGAATATCTAAACATCTGGGCTGTATAAAGGAAACCATTTCATGTGCCTCAGGAGGAAGATCGGGAATAGTGAGCAAAAGATATAATTAATTCAATGTGGGTTAAATGCATAATTAAGAGCAATTTCCAATAATTAGAACTGTCCCCAAATGTCATTACCTTATGTGGTGATAAGCACTCAAAAATTTTTCTAGCAGAAGTTGGATGCCAATCTATCAGGGATGTTGGAGACACACCTGATTTGAATTGATCAAATGACTCAATAGTCCAGATCCTTTTTAAACTCTAGAATGTGTCTCAAGTGAAAGGTAATCAGTAAAATTTTAATTGGATTTTCTTCAATTTCAGTGTCTATAAAAATCACCTAGAGAGCTAGTTAAAACATACTCGGGCCCTCCACCTCTGAGATTCTGATTCAAGGTGGGGCCTAAGAATTTGTTTTTCTAGTAAGTCTCCAAATGATGCTGACTCTGCAGGTGCAGAGACCATGCTTTGAATGGCTCTACAAATCATAATTATTTATTAGATATTTGTGAGGAGAGGAAGGGAAATTAAAAGGCTTTGGCAAGCAAAAAGGGAAATGAAAAGCAATGTGTACTTGGCACTCATATAGGAAATAAACAGTGTTATGACTACTTCAAAGGAAAGGATCCTTCCAAAACATAGGCCACATCTACCCAATAGTATAAAAACATTTGGAGAAGAAATCCATTGGTACATTTGACGGTGAGTGTTCATTTCTAATCATACTGAGGATTCCACCAAAGCCTTTCTTTTAAACATTTGGTTAAGTAATTTTAATGAGATGATGCCATTTAAAAACTTCCTGGGGGTAGGGAGACAGTTTACCTACGCAGGCCCAAGCATCTCTTCTGATTATCTCTAATACCTCCATTAGCAACTCCACCCAGACCAGCAGTAAAACCTGGCAGGCTTGTCAGTTAGGAGTAAAGGACAGCTGTTTGGGACAAACAGTACAATTCAGTCTTTAGATGCTTTTACCCTTGAAATGGAGATCTGAGGCAACCACCTTAAAAATACAAGCTCTGTAATAGCAAATTCAGAGAAAATCCTCATCCATCCTGCAAAATTCATCTCTAATTGTTCTCCCTCATTAAATCATTCCTGATCCCATCAAGACTGTGAGTTACAAATATTTATCTCACATTCAGATCTCTTAAGATACTACTTAATTGTATTCCGACTTACAAATGCTATTTGTTGCTTTGGTGTTGGCCCAATCACACAGTGGGTTAAACAGAGGATATGTAATATAATGAATGAATGAATTCTGATAAACGAGTGTGTAGGAACAGGTATGAGGAAACTTTGTAGTACTCTAGGACTGAGGGAGCACAAGCCAAGGAAGAACAGAGTTGGAGGGGTTCCCCTCCCCAAGGTTCAGACCTCACTAAAGAAGGTACAGATTTGCTCTAGACGGAGCTGATTGGGTTCCATAGGACAGCAGAAGGCATCCCTCCAGAGTGTAGGCCAAGGATGGCTAATTAGCAACCAGAGAAGTGGTTAAGTAGAGGGCATGGGTGCCTTGGGGCAGGCAGGCCACAGGGGCAGGAAGAGGAAGCAATGGCTCAGTGAAAGCTCCAGGGTCCCAGCAATCCACAGGTGGTACTGCATGGGGCATGAGGGCACTCATATGGGCAGGTAAACCTGTGAAAAGCTAACGTCCAGGTCAAAGAAGGGAGTGCTGTGGGAAGCTTACTGCCAGGCTAGACTGAGGCTACAAGGTCACCAGTGACCACACGTTCTAGGCAGGTGGCTAAAGCAGAGCTCCACCAGATGTCCTCACACCCACTCCACCTACTCACCATGCAGTCACTAGAAACAGCCAGAACCATTCTTCCAAGAGCCTCTACTGAGAAAGCATGGCATCATGCTCACTGTAAAGAGGAGGGACTTAAAGGAATTCTGTCCATTATCAAAGAGCATATAGTGAGGAATAAAATTGTTTCTTTGGGGAGGTGCCGTGTCCATGGAATGCAGAAGTTCCCCGGGGAGGTATTGAATCCATGCCACAGCAGTGACAACCGAGGATCATTAACCACTGGGCCACCAGGGAACTCCTGAGGAACAAATTTGGAGCTGAGAGGCAATAAGTTGATAATTGATGTATTTGTATACTTCCTAGATTGTTGATTAAGATTAATGGCTGGTTTTCCTCTTTGTAGTCTCTTTGTTGCCTAGTTTTTATAACAAACTATTCCTCAGTAATATTGAGAATTCTTAGCCATCTTTTGCTCTTGTTGCAGAAATTGGCAAGCTGATCCTAAAATTCATATGGAAATGTGAGTGGCCCAGAATAGCCAAAACAACCTGGAAAAAGAAAAAGTTGGAGGACTCACACTTTCTGATTTCAAAAATTACCACAAAGCTATGGTAATCAAGACAATGTGGCACTAGCACAAGGATAGAAATATATGGAGTTTCCTTGTGGCCCAGCAGGTTAAGGATATGGCATTGTCACTGTAGCAGCTCAGGTGGCTGCTATGTGAGGGTTCGGTCCCTGGCCTGGGAACTTCCACATGCTACAGTTGTGGCCAAAAAGAAAAAAAAAATTATAGAAATATATATATCAATGAAAAAGAATTGAAAGCCCAGAAATAAACTATGAAATTCATAATAAGTTTATTTTTAACATTGGTACCAAGATCATTCAGTGGTGAAAGAATATTTTTTCAATAAATGATACTGAGACCACTGAATATCCACCTGCAAAAGAATTAATCTGATTTGCTTAATTAATGGAGTTTTTATTATTGTTGTAATTAAAAATAATTATGGAATATGTGCACACCCCTCAAAAAATTTTTTTAAAAAATAAAGGAAAAAAAAGAATTAATCTGGACTCCTACCCCAAATCATACACAAAAGTTCACTGTAAGTAGATGATATATCTAAATGGAAGAAATAAAACAAAAAACTCTTAAGAGAGAGGAGTAAATTGTCATGACTTTGGGTAATGCAATGGTTTCTTGGATATGACATCAAAAACACAACCAACAAAAGTAAAAATAGATTTTGGATTTCATCAAAATTCAAAAACTTTGTGTTTCAAAGCACATCACCAAGGAAGTAAAAGCCCACAAAATGGGAGAAAATAATTGCAAATCATGTATCTGATAAAGGTCTTATATCCAGAAAACATCAAGAACTTTTACAAATCAACAGTTAAAAAATAATGATCCAATATTTAAAAACAGGCAAAAAAGAATATTTTTCCAAAGAAGATATATAAATGGCCAATAAGCACATGAAAAGAAACTCAATGTCAACAGTCATTAGGGAAATGCACATTAAAGCCACAGTGATCTATCTATTTACCTCACACTTACCAGGAATGGCTATAATCAAAAAGACTCTAGTAAATTTGGGGAAGATGTGGAGAAATTGGAAGCCCCATGCATTGCTGGTGGGAATGTAAAATGATGCAGTCACCTTGGAAAATAGTTTGATAGTTTCTCAAGATGTTAAACATAGAGTTACCATACGATCATCAATTTCACTCCTAGGCATATACAACAAGAAAACTTAAAACACATATCCACAATGAAAAGCAGTACACAAATATTTTATAGCATTCATAATAGTCAAAAATGAAACAACTCAGATGTCCATTAATGGCTAAACAAAGTATACTGTGTCCATGCAATGGAATACTAACACTACCATAACAGGAAAGAAGCATGGATCCATGCTTCGACGTGAACAAACCTTGAAAACTATTCTAAGTGAAAGAAGTCACAAACACAAGGTACATATGGTTCTATTTACATCAAATGTTCAGAAGAGGAAAAACCATAGAGACAGAGAGTAGGTTAGTGGTTTTCAGGGGCTGGGCAAGGGTTGGGGGGCGGGGATGGGGAATAACTGCTGAAAGATATGTGGTTTTGTCAGGAAAAGATGAAAGAGTTCTGGAATTAGATAACAGTGATGTACACAAAACATAACGAGCATACTAAAAACCACTGGATTGTATACTTTAGCATGAATTTTATGGTAGGTAAATTACATCTTCATAAAGCTGTTCTTTATTTTGAGAACTACGATTTTGATATTAATTTCCATTTTTGTCTTTCCTTTCCAAGTACATCCAAAGAGTTGTAACTTAACAGAGTTACAGCCGAAGAATATGTACTGAAAAAATAAAATTTCTCCTTCTTTTCTTGGAATGTAATCATCGGTGATTTCAGGTTGTTATTGGTTTGCCATGAATCCTGAAAATTCATGAAGAAAAGGGAGGTAGTGGAGAGGCTACGGGGCTGAATAACCAATGGAAGAAAGACTTGAGCAAGCCTGGGCCGCTACTGTGAAATGGGAAAGTTGGGACAGATGAGCTCCAGCACGGACATGCTTTCATCATTTGTACTAGAAAATTAGCTTTAGGATCAAATTTTTTAAGATTTATAATATTTATGAATTAAATAAATAGTAATAAGGATTATTTCCTAAAAAAAAAATTTCTTATTAAATGTGGGTAGAAGTATATACTAAGCTTTTCTTTTTCTCCTGAAGGGGCCTGTGTCTCTTTATTTACTTGGCTAAACTAGATAATTCTAACCCTGTGTTTGTGTGTAATATTACTAATGTTTGAATATTTAAATATTCTTTGAAGACTTAACAACTTAGGTCTTCTAATTCTATACATGAGTGAATATTTTACATAGATTACATTTTCGACTGTGTAGTTAAAATTCAGACAGCTAAAAAAAGCACGAGCTATTTCTGCCAGTCCTCTCTTGGGATTCTGTTCCCAAGTTAGGCAGTTATTTAAAATTGAGCAATTGAACTGTCTTTTTTTTTTTTTTTCCTAATAGCTGTCATTTCAAAAACTGACAGTGCTTTTTTAAAAACAGAGAAAAAAGCAAACCTTCTTCAACTGGTCAGTGTGTTCCCTTGAAACACAACAGATACTCTTCTATCCATCTATATTTGGATTTAAGTATATATTTAGACGCTTTATCCTCGGGAGCTGAGTGCTCTGCAGTCCGAAAGCATGTTCTCTTCTGTTGTTAGTCATCTTAAGAAACCAGTATTGTTTTCCTTTCCAACTTCAAAAAAAAAAAGTGGGGCTAATAAAAAAATCATTTGATTAAGAGCAAGAAAAGAGGACAAGCGGTAAGACAAAAAACAAAAAAAATTATAGCAAATTAATTTGCTTGCGTCTGTTATGTACACCCATGTGCTCTCCACAAGAAATCATTGTCTGCTCAGGAAACTCTCCATGATCCCTGAAGTCACAACTAACCCCACCTTTCCTCCGTGGACCCACAGATGCTACTTGAGACTCCAGTTGACGCTTACTTTATTTTGTTGTATATTCCATTACGTTAGTTAACTGTTTGTCTCCTCCATCAGAATTATTTTTCTTTAAGTATTGTGTCCGAATACGGTCGAGTCACAGTGAAGAAAAAGCTAGCCATTCCCCAATTTAAAGCTCACCAAATTCTCCTAAAATGGGGGGGATGGATATTTATGTTCTTTGAATAGCTCCTTATACAATGATTTCACAAAGTGGATCTCAATATACACTTTGTTGAACTAAATTCACCTGTGAAATCATTCAGTTAAGCTTATCAGATGGCCACCTTGGGTTAAAAATTGGCAAGAATTCTATTACTCTGGTTGCAAATGATTTTCAGAAACTCATTGTTTAGCATTATTTTCCTCCCTCCCTATAAATGGGCTGTCCTATCAGGTACCTCACCTTCAAGTGATTTTTGTCAACATTATGAAAATTACATTACATTAAATTAGTACTCAATTTAACAATTTTCACTAAGTCATTTTAAATTTACAGAAGCATTTTAATGATAAAGGCCACCATTTGAAATTAATCTCCTCTTATATTTCACAGATTTGGTATTTAAGAAGTGTAGCAGGGCCAAAATGGCCAGTAAGAATGGAACATAAGGTGAAACAATGTTTCTTAGTTTTTTGAAGCATTATAGAGCCCTCCAGACTCTGACAGAAAATAGGGACACACTTCCCAGAAAAATGTACACATACCATTTTGCATATAATTCCCGGGGATAACAGATCTTTCCATCCACACCAAGCCATCAAGTAATAACTTCTTTTCTACAGGACTATATGCACAAGATAAAGAAATGTTGAGTAACTGTCCAGTAATTTCAACCATTTCCCAATTTCAGAACAAGGAAAAAAAATAAGTTGATTTTTACCCAATCCACAAATTACCAGGTGGTTGCTACTCTTGCCTGGCCTGTATAAACACAGCTAAATTAGAAGAGGATATGATATATTGTTCAAACTGAGATACTTCTGAGGGTGAAAAGAGCACTAATAATTACACCAAGACAAAGGAACCATGATCTATAAAAAGAAAATGTCATTGCTAAATATTTGTAAAGCTTATTTTGAAAATGTGTCAGACCTCTCTTATCCAGATGATCATCTCATTTCTCCTCTTTCCACAAGGGGTTCATGTCTACCACCATAAAAGACAATGACCAAATTCATGGATTTTCCTTCCCTTTTTTTTTTTGTTTAACTAGAGTAAGTCCTTTAAATTCTATAGGACTCTGTCTCCTCACCAGTAAATTAATAGATGGAAGACATGTTCTCAAGTGTGGCTCTACCATCCTTTAAATCCAATTGTAAAATAAAGTTAGTTTTTTTTTTTTTTTTTGGTAAAAGAAGGGTTTTTATCAGAATGTTTCTAAGTAAAAAGATTTTTAAGCCTTCTGCTTAGGAAAAAAAAACATTTAAAATCACAGTATATTTTTAAAAAGCAAAGAAACTTGATAAAAAGTCACTCGTAGCTTACAAACGTACAGTCTATCATCTATCTATCTATAGATATATCATATAAATAACTGGTCTGTAATTTTGAAGTGTAAATTGTTAAAATGTCTTATTATTGATAACCGTATCACTAACTTTCACAGAGTGTTTATTGTGTGCCAAGCACCATGTTAAGGACATCATGTATTTTCTCATGTAATTACCACAATGAGGTAGGTACCTTAGTCCCCCTCTACAGACAAGAAAAAGAGAACTTTGTTAGTGAATGAGAGAATCAAAGTTAAAACCCAGTCTGACTGCAGAGCCTCATCCCTTCACCCATGAACTAAATCTAATGATTTGTCCCAGCTTTGAACTTAGCTGTCATTCTACGTGTAGCCCTGGCATATATAAAAATATCATATTCCCTAACTTCATAACAGATATCTCTTGCATCCTCACTTAACTGCTCATTATCACAAGTGATAATAGTCATGCTCTTGGTTCTGATGGGAGGAAAACTATATTCAATATTTGTTAGTACATATTAAAAATATGAAGTCTGTTGAGACCAATTATCTAAGAAATAGTTTATAATGGACCATGTCCTTGAATACAAAATAGCTACAATGATGAGGGATATCATTCCACCTGAAGGAATTTTTTAAATGACAACCTGTGAACCTCACTCTGTATTTTTACATGTGATAGTTAAAATGAACTTCTATCAAGATTTTTTTATGTTAAAAAATAATATATGTAAAGCTGTCAATTTTTTTCAGCATTGGGAACATATATTAGCACACCATAAGGCTGCTCTCACTGCCACTTTAAAAGGTATTACTTTATATTACCTAAATATGTACTACCTTGGAGAAAGTATTTTTAAACCTAGCTGATTTTTTATTTAATTTTTAAACTGAACTAATGACATGTTTAATGTTTCAACCTTGAAACCTAAGGTTATAAGTTAAAATGCAAGATTTTAATGCAGATATTCCTGGAGATAAATTAAAAAGTCAAGCAAAATTTAGTAAAGGATGTTTCATTTAAAAACCTAAGTGAACCACTTCACCAACACTTAACATAAAAAATGTGAGGATTGTGCCATTTTATATGCTCAGGATTATACAGTAACCAGTTAACAAATAATCATACAGTTTCTACATCTAAGTACCTTCTTCTCCTTACATGAATCTAGAACAAGACAAAATGAAGATACTTTATCAGAATAGAAATCTTTGAAGATCCTATAGATGTTCTACTAAATTTTTTTTGACATTTTCTCAACTCTAAAACACGTTCTTAGTTGTGTAAATGCTTTAGTCTCTATTAGATTTTAAGCACCTGACAACAAGGACGATCTCCTAAGCAAGTATGTGTTGCTAGCCAGCAAAACAACAAGAAAAAATAGTATCAGAAGATATAAATGTTAAATTAGTCTATATTCTTGGTGACCCAAAGCCATAAACTTTAGGAAGTTATTTTAGAAAAAATTTAAAAATTTCATGCCTTCGTCCAGAATGTAACTTAAGTCCCTCTAAACACAATATGAACAAAAATGATTACCAATTTGTTTCCCTAAAACACACAATTAGGGTGAGAATGGTGTAAATTTTCCTTGGGAGATCACATTACATGATTAAAACCGAAATAATAAATATGTGCATAAAACGTATCTATTGGAAAACCAAAGCTGAAGATAAACTGTCGTGTAAAAGGTATCAAAATATAGGTTCCAAACCAAGGGCCATCTTTAACACGGTCCTGAAATCTTACTAAATCAAAGGCAACACTTGAAGGTTGTTTTAGCGCAACGATCCAGAAACTTAAAACCAGCTGGGTACTGAAAAAAACAGAAAGAGGTTTCTTCAAAACCACCCACAGAGTGGCTGTCTTCCTGCTCCCAGGTCTGCCCATGGAGACCAGCTTCCAGCTTAAGCATGAGGAGCACACGGTGCACTGGAAAACTGTGGAGTCAGCCAAATTCCCACCCACACCAGTTCCTCTTCTCAACAGCACCCTAACAACCCACAGAAACCAGTTGGCTCAATGTGATGATGACATGAAAGCAGGACCCATTCTCTTGTAAATGGAAATGTTTAGGTACATTGCAGAGACTCAACCAGCCCACAGAGCAGAGGAATGAGGAGGTATCCAGAGCTTTCACAAGCAAAAGCTGAAGAGATGCATTTCATTAGAAATGGAAACTTGAGGCATGAAGGAATGGAGTTTTCCTAATTATAAATGGAAAAAAGGAGCAAAAGATAGTAAGTGGCCACATAAAGAAAACTAATATGAAAAATAAAATCCGGAGTTCCCGTCGTGGCGCAGTGGTTAACGAATCCGACTAGGAACCATGAGGTTGCGGGTTCGATCCCTGCGCTTGCTCAGTGGGTTAAGGATCCGGCGTTGCCCTGAGCTGTGGTGTAGGTTGCAGACGCGGTTCGGATCCTGCGTTGCTGTGGCTCTGGCGCAGGCCAGTGGCCACAGCTCCGATTGGACCCCTAGCCTGGGAACCTCCATATGCCGCGGGAGTGGCCCAAGAAATAGCAAAAAGACAAAAAAAAAAAAATCCATTTCAAAGAAATTAGAAAAGGAAAAAACTACTTTGAGTAATGTAAATAAAAATTAAAAATTGAAGTCTCTCCAGAATCCTAGTGAATGAATTTTGTGTAAAGATTTCTGGAGAGCTGAACATTTACTCCTTTAACTAACACAACTAAAACAAATTTAACCATCTTGAAGGCAAATCTTTCTAAAATCTATTATTTTATTATCTATTATTATCTGTTACTTTGACTTCTTAAATTAATGATAAGGCTCATGATAAGAAACACTGCAACAATTTACAAACTCCAGTCTAAGATTAGCTTTTAGGTTGACTTATAAGAATCACCCGGGAAAACCCCATAAAAATATGAGAAAGATATTCTGATTTATTTGGGCAGGAGTGAAGTCCAGAAGAAATCTGTGCTTTTTAAAACCTCCCCAAGTGATTCTGATGCACGGCCAGTTTCTCTAACCAAGAGTTTAAGAGGAATAACCCTTGTCTGACCATTAGTATTCAGGTAGCCTTATTTCTTTTTCTTTGTCTTTTTTTTTTTTTTTTTTTTTTTGTCTTTGCTATTTCTTGGGCCGCTCCCGCGGCAAATGGAGGTTCCCAGGCTAGGGGTCCAATCGGAGCTGTAGCCACCGGCCTACGCCAGAGCCACAGCAACGCGGGATCCGAGCCGCGTCTGCAACCTACACCACAGCTCAGGGCAACGCCGGATCGTTAACCCACTGAGCAAGGGTAGGGACCAACCCCGCAACCTCATGGTTCCTAGTCGGATTCGTTAACCACTGCGCCACGACGGGAACTCCAGGTAGCTTTATTTCTAATAGCTGTGTATGCATTCAACACACATTGATTGGACATCTAATACGCCCTAAAATGGAGCGCCTAATGTGGTCTGCGGTGTACAAAGACGAATAAAACAAAGTCTGTCAAAGTCCTCACATTCAAACAAGGTAGCCAAATACATAATTATAGTGCAAGTCAATCCAACAATAGGATGCAATGAAAATCCATCAATGGACAGTGAAAGACGTCCTGTCTTAGTCTGAGCTTCCTGAAGGGGATGGCATCTGAGGTGATTTCTAAAGGTTAAGGGGGAATGAGGAGGGAGTAGGGGGCAATGTGTCAAGTCCCCAACATTATAGCATAAGGAGTGGTAGAAAGCAGAAAAGAACTGGATAGGAGCTCAAAGTTCATCCTGAAGGCAATGAAAAGTGTTGCAATAAAGTGGGTGAATGTCACCATCAGATTTGCATTTCAGCCAGATGTCGCCACTGGCTGGATAAGCGGTATGTAGATGTAAGGATAAGAAATGGAAGGAGAAAGATGAGTCAGGAATCCATGAAAGAATTCCGGGCAAAAGGTACTAAAGGTCCGATACAAGGCACTGAACACTGAGATGGAAAAGGGAATCTAAATTTGAAGAAAATGGAGGCAAAAAGATAAGGTGATGGATTAGATGGAGATAGCATGTGGGAAGGATGGAAAAAGTGAGGAAAAGAGTAAAAAAGAGTCAAGGCTGAGCCCCTCACACCCACCAGACTGAGGCAAGTCACTTACCCTTCCCAAATGTCATAAAATGTGGAGCCTAGATCTAATGCTAAAATCTAGGAATCATTTTGCAACACTGATTACTGCACTATTCAATGATGTCCTCAAAGCCTCTTAAAGTTGACCTTACACTAAGTGACTCCTGGACATTTTAAGTTTACACACCTACTTTCTAGAATATTGCTAATTTTTTAAAATTTATTTTTATTTTTTTTCCATTATAGCTGGTTAAATGTTGCTAAATTATTGACATCGTGCCTGCCTATAGCAGTTCTTCCCTCTTCTTCTTTTTTTTGTCTTTTTGCCTTTTCCAGGGCCGCTCCCATGGCATACGGAGGTTCCCAGGCCAGGGGTCTAATCAGAATTGTAGCCACCGGCCTACACCACAGCCACCACAATGTGGAATCCGAGTCGAGTCTGCAACCTACACCACAGCTCACGGCAACGCCAGATCCTTAACCCACTAAGCAAGGCCAAGGATGGAACCCTCAGCTTTCATGTTTCCTAGTCGGATTCATTAACCACTGCGCTACGACAGAACTCCAGTTCTTCCCTCTTCTAAATTTGGTCATTCAGATGTACACTGTAGGTATGGAAGTTAGGTAATTAAGTAATCTCCCTCTCTCCTGAACTACATAGCACTTCATTTTTAATTCTTTATGATACTTTCCTCATTCTACACTGCTTTACTCTTGGTTGAATAAATGCTTTATATGGTTTAAGCACCTGAGAATAAGAAGGGTCTCAATATTCTTTGTGCCCCTTCACATAAATCATTCCATATACAGCCACCTTGCATACAGAATTTAAACAATATGTAGGTGTCTTTTTGCAACAAGACTGGTCGAATGCGAATAAACCAGATGCTAAGGACCTAAGCAGCATGTTTTTTTGAGTAGAAGAACTAACGTGCTTAGGAGGCTTAGCAATTTTTCAGAAGGCCTTTTGTTTAGTTCCTTGTTCTCAACTGTATTCTAGATAGATAAGGTTATTAAAAGGCAGAAATAGGGAGTTCCTGGCGTGGCTTAACGGTTAACAAACCCAACTAGTATCCATGAGGATGTGCGTTCAACCCCCAGCATCACTCAGTGGGTTAAGGATCCGGTGTTGCTGTAAGCTGTGGTGTAGGTCACAAACACAGCTCGGTTCCCACTTTGCTGTGGCTGTGGCTGTGGCTGGAAGCTGCAGCTCCAATTCGACCCCAGCCTGGAAATTCCATATGTCGCACGGGGGGTCTTAAAAAGACCAAAAAAAAAAAAAAAAAAAAAAAAAAGCAGAAATAGAAAACAGCATTAAATCAAGAAAAACTGAAGCTATTCAATTACAACTTGAAAAAAGAGGCACCTATCAAGGAAAATAAACATAGGCAGTCCTCAACTTTGGCATAGAATGGATTTCTGAAAATCCATATGAAAGTTATATGTGTATATATATTCTCAGAAGACTAAGAACCATAAAAATTCTTTAGGTATATCTTATTGGTGCCATTTGAAAAGATATGTCTAACAATTTGTACCAACTCTACTTTCACCCTCCATGACGAACCTCCCAGATAAACTGAAAAAGCCAAAGCTAGACGGTGTATTGTTAATGCCAAAATTACACCATTAGAGACATGCCTGTTTACCTTTGCTCAACTGTAACCAAGTTTATGAGGCCTATACCTTTTATGTAGGTTTCAATAAAACTTTCATTTTTATAGCACACTGCTTCATATCTATTAAAATGTTATGTCAAAATTCAACTGAGTAGGAGTTCCCACTGTGGTGTAGCAGGTTAAGGACACGGTGTTGCCATGGCATTGGTCGCAGCTGTGGCTCGGATTAGATCCCTGGCATAGGAACTTCCATATGCCACAGGCACAGCCAAAAAAAGAAAAAAAAATCAACTGAATAGTTAAATTGTCAGTATTCTTCAGAAAAATAGGGCAATGGTCTTCTTCCTCTAATGCTTCAGAATAATCATTCTCCAGCTGCTGAATATAATAGCATCTAATTTATTTATGAGTGTCAAAGATGCAGAAATTACAAGTTGGACAGAATCTCAGAAATTATGACTTAAGGATTACCTACCTACAATTTGAATAGTTAAGGAATCAGAGAATTTTGATTTTTTTTTTGTTTTTAATAGATATTTTAATGGGTTGCAGAAGTAGAAAGGAGGAGTTCCCCCTAAAAAGATAAAAATAATAAAAGTAGAAAGGAGTAGAAAGTAGTATTCACAGAAGGCCTAAAATTTGCATCTCCAGGGTCTTCCACATCTCTTCTCTACCTGAATTCTGTACTACATGAACTCTGAAAAAGGTTAGCAATCAGAGGCTTACTGTTCTTATTCTCTCTCTTTTTTTTTTTGTCTTTCTTCTTTTTAGGGCTGCACCTGCAGCATATGGAGGTTCCCAGGCTAGGGGTCTAATCGGAACTGTAGCCACCAGCCTACACCACAGCCATAGTCACACCAGATCCAAGCCATGTCTGCGACCTACACCACAGCTCATGGCAACGCCAGATCCTTAATCCACCAAGCGAGGCCAGGGATCGAACCTGCAACCTCATGGTTCCTAGTTGGATTTGTTTCCACTGCGCCACAAGAACTCCTATTCTTTTTTTTTTTTTTTTTTTTTTTTGAGCCGCAACCACAGCATCTTGTTCTATTCGGATTAAAGTTTGGCAAACATCTTTTCACTCTTAGTTTACTTGATAGAAGTTGGGAATTTTCCAAATATACTTTAATAGGAAACTAAGCAGAGCAGGAGGCTTCAAACAGAAAAACAGAGCAGAGCAAAGGAGTGAGTTTAACAGGGTAAGGACTTTCAACCCAAACCTAATCAAAATTTGGATATAACAAAATCAGGTCAAACACTGATTATGTAACTGCTGCATAACTACACTTCGTAAAGCCACAAATGATAATAGTGGCTCTTCCTTCTGGAAACGTATATTCCAATTGGAGAGAGGAACACATAGATAAAGGAGTTACTATAATGTGCTAAATGCTAGGATAGACATATACAAATATTACTGATTTACTAACAGAATATTTTATTTCAATCTACTAATTTGACAGAATATTTTATTTTAATCTACTAATTTTTCTCTCTCCCCAGTCTTAACGGTATTTACTAGCCAGGTGTCAAGTTCCCTCCCTACTCCTGAAATTAGCCTTCTGTGTCTTTTAGACCTAGATCACAGAGGCAAACACATGGCACTTGTGCCATCACTCATATCTTCCATGCCACGCAGTCAGTCATTCTTTCCCAAAAAGCTCTCACAAGCTATCATATTCAGTGTACCAGGTGGCCACAACGAGTAACTGGCACATGAGATGGAATCCATCTGCTTTCCTTAACTAGCTTTACTTCCACTAGTACTGTATTGGCAGATGCTGTTTGAAATTTTCAGCATGGGGTCTAATTTCTTGCCCATCCAAAAACACATATTCTTAATGTCTGTTTCAGCTTTTTGCATTCCCTTTTGGGCCGACCACAGATTTATTTCCCATGTGAGGCGACTCAAGGTCCAACTTCATTTGCAGAGCACAGATAACTAGGGTTTCCCACAAACAATGAAAAATCATGCACAGAGCATGGGAGCTCTATTCACATAATAACACTAATTAAGATGTTCTGAGTATGAACTTAGGTACCAATAATCCCCATATTTTGCAAATATGAAAACTGAGGATTAGAGAGAGCCAGGATTGAAATTCAGGCAAAGTTAAGACTCAGAATTGTTAACCCCTACCCTGTACCACCTCCTCTTCCCCACACCCTTCTAAATGTTCCCAGGTAAAGGTAGCACTCCATTTAGAAATCCTTAGTTTTATTAATATATGCTATTTTAAACACACATTAAGAGGAATGTATTTATTCAGGAAAACACACAGGAAAGCAAATACATAAAAATACCCACAAGAGGCCAATCTAGATGAAAGCTCTGCAGGTATGCATTGTAATATTCTTGCAATTTTTCTGAAGTTTTGAAATTTTTCAAAATAAAAAGTTTGGAGACAAAAGAACAATAGATTTACTTTTCACTGAGCAAAGGGAATTACTTCACGACAAAGTCTTAAAATTATAGATGCCTTAGAATCATATTAGGACAATTTATGTGTTAGTTAAAACATTTTAAAAGATTAGGGGGTAAGGAAAATAACCTTAAGTAATTTAAATATGATTGATATAGACGTGGCATAGAAACTTCCTTCTATCCTTTTGCTTTTGAGAATTAACCTTTCCAATAAGAACAACCTGACCAACTGGAATAAAGGCAAAGGACAAGCAACCAAGACACCGAGGTTAGATCTGGCGGCAGAGTCATACAGAAATCATCACATTTTAAAGCAGGAAGAGATTTTTCAAATTGTCTAGTTAAACTTGCTCATTTTACTGATGATGAAATTCAGTACCAGAGACTTTAAATGAGCTGCCCACATTTCTGCAGTCTGACAGTAGTAGAACTACTCATTTCTTCTGTATCCTAGATTAGAGCTTATTCATCTAACTTCTTTAATAAGTAATGAAAAGCCAACCCAAGATGGTATATGAGGGGAAAAAAAGGAGGGAGAGCGGCATTACGGTGATACATTCATTGGCTAACATAGTTGGAAAAGGCATACAGGGGTAGCTTAACTTTTGGAGTAGTTAAGAGCTGCCTTTAAAAAGCTCATCTCTCAGGCATGCATTCTGCTGGACAGACTTCATTCTTAGGTCCTATAAGGTGGTTCGGCTGTAGTTCCAAGCTCATATCATTATACACCAATTCTGCAGACAAGACTTTGCTTTTCCTACAATACAAACAAAAAAATCCCAGAATTGCATTTCATTGGCCCCAACTGACCTGATTTGGGTCATGTGCCCATCCTTAAACTAGTCACTGTGGCCATGAGAGGTAGGAAGTGTGAACTGCGTTTGATTTACTTAGTAAAGTTTATATTCTCTACTCCTGGGTCCATCAACTTCACTGAAATCACAGATTGAGAGTGGGAGAGAGTTGGATCAATTAAAAAAAAAAAAAGCTGGGGTACTGTTAATATAAGAAGTAGGTACAGATAACAAATGGCAAAACCTACAAATTTTACGTCTGTCCATAAACAACAGTTGAAAGAATAAAGGCTAAGAAAAGATAAAAACTGCTTCTAAAAAACATCCAAAAGACTCTTTTATAAGGGAAAAAAATTAATCAGTTCTCTTGTACTTCAGGAAAGAATTAGAACCAATAGGCAGAGGAAATAAGGGTACAGATTTAATTCAGTAGATATAAAGAACTTTCTAACAACTAGACATCTCCAATAATTGAACAGGTGGCATCATGAAGTCATGAGTCTCCCATAGTTGGAAGCCTTCAAACAGAAGGACGGTGACCATCTGTCGACAATGTTATGGGAGGGATCCCTGCACTGGGTGGGATGTTGTTCTAAACTGCCTCTTAGAGTCTTTCCAACTCTAAGATTCTAAATTATTGAGACTAGCATGAATAAAAGATCCAGACCCATTCAAGAACTAAATTATTCAACGAAGGTAATAGAACTTTCAGCTATGAAGTTGAATCAACCATTCGTTGCATGCCAGCCATCCAATTTTACAAAGAAAACAGAAACAGATCTTTAAAAATGATTTTTTAAAGTTACAACATTAAAATTAATTTCACAGTGAAACACACAACCCAAACATTTCAAAATTTTCTCTTCCGAATTTGATCTACATGTTCACATGATTTCACTTCTGTCAGGTTTATTCCTTAAACTGAACAAGGTTAAGTTCCCTATTACTCTTTTTACCTTCCCAGATCCTGAGTTACACGATAACTAAGTGGGTTGGCTACTCTCAGGCTGTACTTTTTCACTTATTGTTAAACGTTTATCACATGGATATAAAATCTTCATCATTACTGTTTTAAGGCTGTATACATTTAATTGTGTTGGCATATCATACTTCACTCAGCCATGTCCCTAGGGAAGGGCATTTAGGTGTCTTTCAGCATTTCACTATAGTCCTGCCTTAAACATCAAACAGTTTTTTTACTTCTTCTGAACTTTTTCCTAGGTCTGTAGTTAGTGGGCCAAAGGGTATGGATATTTTTATACTTCTGAACATGTACTGCCAAAAGAATGCCAGCAGTGCTACTAGTAGTAATTGATTTTAACCATTTCTCTTAAGGCATTAGACTTAAGCAGTCACGTTAGGTTTTATTCAACATTCTAAAAATTGCTAACATATTTTAAGTGGTACTTTATAAATGTTTACATTTCCTTTTTTTCTCTACTAGTAAGTTTGAATGGACTTCTGAACTCTTTTTTTTTTTTTAAATAAAAACACAACTCTTAATTCTACTGTAAGGAGAAAACTCAGCAATATGTGAGGATGCAAAGAAGTCACATCAGAGAAAGGGAATAAAACAGTTGAGGTAAGCAGATTAAGCCCAAGACGGAGTCACTCACACTAAACTCCACATCAGCAAACCAAAATTTAGAACTAAGTTTCAATGCTCAGAAAAGGCAGACCTAGGTCACCTGATCAGCGATTGCCCACCCAGCACAAGTCACTTCATGAGGCCCCAAGACTTCCCTTTGCACCATATAAGGGAATAATCCTGCATTAACTAATCAGCAAATGCCCAACTTTCTTGTTTCTGCTCACTTTGGTCTATAAAACCCTCTTGAATTGTGTAATTCTTTAGAGCTCCTTTCTATCTGCTGGGTTGGATGCTGCCTGATTCATAAATGGCTTAATAAAGCCAATAAGATCTTTACAGTTTACTCAGTAGAATTTTGTTTTTAACACATAGAGTATAGAAATTAATTCCAAAAGGAAGGGCAAATTTTTCCTTCTCCCAATCAGAACTGACTTTCTGAGAAGGCTACAGAACATTAAGAAAGCACTGGTTCAGCATGTTTCTGACATAGCTTCCTTTTTAATAAAGGAAATGAGTATTTTCCAATAAGCTTCTTTTCCTTTAAATTCATGTTGTCCAGAAACCATAGTTTTTCCTGGGATTTTTGGTTAAGATTCCAAATAGCTCAAAAATTATTTGCCATACCAAAGGCTTTACTAAACAGGAAAGAAGAAGTTAAAAAATAGCATAAAGGGCAAAAATTTAAGCATAGGAAGCATATAACAACATCACAGCATGTCAAAAACTAAACTGAAAAATGAAGCTTGGCGTAGTTTCTACAAAAAACTGCATTTGTTCTTAATATATTACTAAATGAGTACAGGCCACTCTGATTTGTTTGTTTTTCTCTCCAGGAAAGATGTACACATAAGAGTGGAAGAACATTCAAAATAAGATATTAAAGATGAGAGTGAGAGATTCAAAGGCCTTGTTCCTACAGCAACTGCGCAAGACACATTTGCACTACACAGGACGCTCCTTAGAGATGAATCTGCTTTTGCCACTTATTAATTCCTGGGAAAACACAAGGTAAATACACTAACAAAATCATCACTAAACTACATACAATTTGAGAACAACATGTTATGGTTGCCTAGGTAATAACAACCTTATATTACCCATGGGAAACTGGCAGTAATAGCTTTATGTAGATATTATTCATATTATGCAACAGAGTGAAAAAACCCTCCCCTTCCATACAAATGGCTTGAAAGTATGTTATCTGTGATGTTATCTGAATAACCTCTTTTTTAAAAAGAGAGGTGATTCTTAGGAGTTTGCTGGTGGCCTAGCCGGTTAAGGATCCAGTGTTGTCACTGCTGTGGCATGGGTTTGGTCCCTGGCCCAGGAACTTACACATGCCATGAGCATGGCCAAAAAATGAATTAAAATAAAAGAGATGATTCTCTAAATCTTTAGGAAAGACTAAAGTCTCTATGAACAAATGAATAACAGTTCAAAGAGAAACTCATGCACTAAATAAAAGACAATAAGAAAAAGAAAAGATTCTGACATCTATCCTAGGCAGGAATCAGAGGATTCCGGCCACCTTTTGGTTAAAGGTCCTGGCTTTTGCCAGGAAAAGCAGAATAGAATTCAAAAAAATAAAATAAAATGGAAGCTTCATAAGAGTAAAGACCTAGACTTGGGCCTAATGCCTAGAGGTATTCAATAAATATCTACTAAGTGACTGAATGAATATACTTGCCAAAGAATCAAAGGAGAAGCCTGAATCTCCACAAGGACAGACAAGCATAGTCTAAGGACATCAGTAAGACTTGTTTCCTAAGTTGAACAAAGCTAAACAGTATTATTCTTTATGTTCCCTAGCCAGATGTATATATTATATACCTTCTGAGTCCTCACATGTGCAAGGATTATTCTGTTCACTCTGTAGCCTGACTGAAGAGTGCCTATCTGCTCGACTTACCAAATTAAGATACACAAGCCAAAAGAGGGTAAATGTGCCTTTAGCTCCACAGGGTTGGCAATAAAAAGTTGATCTTCTCTGTGCTACTATATATAATCCTAAAGTTTTATCTTAAAAATATATAAGGTCGCTTTTTATTAAAAACACTACTAAGAGCCAAAAAAAATCTTCAAGAATGAAAATGTCATTAGAGGAAAGCAATGAGGCCCATCAGGGAATGCGTTTGGGTTCCCATGGTGACATTTGTTTCTGATTTCATATAAAATATTTAATACTTTCCTCTGGAGTTTTAAAGGCTTTTTAAAAAGGAAATAAGCCAGATTCATTTTCTTCCTAATTTGTGATATCCAAAGGCATATTTTCTAGTTTCTACAGTCCTAACTACCAAAAACAGGAAAAAGGTCTTTAAAACAAGCCTTTAGATTCCTCACTATTTTAATTCCCTCTCTGGGCTTAAAGACATATTAATAGAAGATCTCACACAACTCATTCTTCTCCATACCTAGGAATATTTACTTTCCACTGAAAGATAGCCTGATATTTTATCTATACAATTGTCTATCATTTTCTCGCAGTACAGATAAGAGATATACAAAATTTGATATTTACGTGCCTTCAACTTCCCTTTAACAAAATGGGTAGGCTAGTCTGATGTGTCTCTCCCAGCACCACTAAGTAATTAACTCAGTTCTGACACTACCTACCTGGAGATAAGATCAGAGATCTCATAGGCTAAGGACTCAGTTCCACAAGACTGCACCCCTGCCACCTCGCTCCAACTTCACCTCACCACACACACTTCAGATGCCAATCGTGAGTCCAAGTTGTTACCTGTGCTTCTACCAAGCAGCTCTATATTGAAGGTTCCCACCATCCCCTCTTTGGGTTCTATCAACTTGCTAGAGCTGCTCACTAAACTCATAGAAACATTTGCTTACTTTTACCAGCTTATCATAAAGGATATTACAAAGGATATAGGTGAACAGCCAGATGAAGAGGTACATAGGGCAAGGTATGTGGGAAGGGGTGCAGAGCCTCCATGCCCTCGCCAAGCTGCCACTCCCCCTCCCCCATCTCCATGTGGTCACCAACCTGGGAGTTCTCTAAACCCCTGTCCTTTGGGTTTCTATGGAGGCTTCATTACACAGGCATGATTGACTAAACTGTTGACCACTGGTGATGGATTCAACCTTCAGCCCCACTCCCCTCCCTGGAGATCAGGGTGTGAGACTGAAGTTCCAATCCTCTAATCACAAGGCTGGTCTTCTGGCAACCAGACCCCATCTTTGTTACCTAGAGGTTATCCAAAAGTCACTTCATTAAGATAAAAAAAAGATATCTTTATCCCTCTCACCAAACTCCAAAGTTTTAGGAGCTCTGTGCCAGGAATGGAGACAAAGGCAAAATATATATTTCATATGATAAATCACAATAGTAAGAAAATAATTACTAATTAGATGTGTCTTCCTTACCACACACTGAGAGTGACATATTCTTACCCATTTAAAGAAATACACACAAATGCAGATACACCACCAAATGCTCCCAAGGCTCCAACAGCCAACACACAGCAGGGAGGCACGCAAGAGAGAGACCTTCAGAGAGACACAGAGAGGAGGTAAAGGGAACAAAACAGAGAATGTGGATTACTTGCAAAGGATGGACAGCACTCGGGACAGGCAGCCAGCAGCACAGCCGGGCACACCGCCTGCGCCAGGCAAGCACAGAGGGCCCCGCTGAAGTGTGGAACTCTGTGTCTGTGTGTGTTCCCCTCTCTCACACCAACACACGCTCTCCTCTCTCCCTCACAAACACACTCTCTTACATATGCCAGGTCTTTCTTCCAGTTTTTATCACTGTCTTACACACACAGTCTCTCCCATGCACCTACAATCTCTTATACACAATCTCTCACAGTCGTACAGAATCATACACAACCTCCCTCGCAGAGTTTCTCTCACAGTCTCACAAACGTGCGCGCGAAAATACACATTCCCTCTGCTAGATCTCTCTCACACAGTCTCTCGCTCGTTGGCCCCGCCCCGCCCTGGCCCCTCCCCCGCGTGGGCTCCGCCCCAGCAGCCGAGGGCGGGGCGAGCCGGTGACAGGAGGGGCAGGGCCGCGGCCGGGCTGGTACTTCTGGCGACCTGGCCAGCCCGGCGCGCTCTGGAGACGCCTGACAGCGGCGAGTGCGGCCGGTCCAGGGCGGCCCACGGGCGGCGATCGCTGCCTCCCGCTTCGCGGCTTGGCCCCTCGGGCAGCCGTCCCGGGCAGCGGGAGTTGGCTGCGGGATGTGCTCGGCCGGAGAGCTGCGTGGTGGCGGCGGCGGGGGCAGCGGCGGGGAGCACGACGAGAACGGGGACGCGCTGGCTGAGCGGGCGGCGGCGGGGACGGAGCCGGAGCCGGAGCCCGGGGCGACCCCGCGGCGGCGCGGGCGGCGGCCAAAGGAGGAGCTGGAGCAGGTGAGCGAGGAGGGACGGCGCGGTGCGGCCGGTTTCCCGAGCCCCACCCGGCGGCGGAGGGAAGTGACCCGGCAGGTTGGCGGCGCCAAGCTCTGTTCCGCGTGGGGCGCTGCTCGCCGCGCGTTCGGGGAAGCCGCCGCGAGGAGCGGTTGGACGGCGCGCTGCGCTCGGGGCCGAGCCGCGGGGTCGCGCCTGTGCGCTGAGAAGTGCGGGCCCGGAGTCGCGTGCGCGGGGGAATCAGCGCCGCCCTTACCCACCCAAAGGGAAGAGGATTCTCAAGCCGGCGCTCTGGGCTCTGTGGAGGGCCCTTCTTAACCATCATTTACCTAAAAGCCTTCCTTGTAAACACTCCAAGTCCGCACCCCTAGGAGTGTTTCAGGGGACGGCTGCTCCCCCCACCCTCCATCTTGGGTTTCTGAACCCACATCCAGCACCTCTGAAAGGTGTGGGTGTATTTCTCCAGACACGCTATCAGTATCTGAAGGCATGTGTGGGAGCCAGTATTACAATAGATGTCTTGACAGGGACTCTCCGAGAGCAGGCTTTTCACATGAACACAGATGAGATCTAGACTTCATTTTAAAACTGAAAAAGCAAGAAAATTGCTTTCAGTTGGTACCAAAGGGGGGGAAAAGTATGGGGCTAGCCATAATAAGGGAAAAGAGAAGTTAGGTAGTTTTTGAAACTCTCTGAATTTGCTTTCACTTAAGTACAGCGCTTATAACACATCATTTACCTTCAAGATTAGGCAAGAAGTTTGAGAGAGATTGAACTGTGTGTGGGATGAATTTTCACCAGAAAATATTATAGTAATTAGACCTTCAAAAATACCCGAGATAAGCTAACCTTCAGAATCACATTAAGGAGCAGGAATTCTAATGATTGCCTTTATTACTGCCTTTATTACAGCCTATACTGTTGAGCTCAGTTGAGGTCTCTTGTTATCCTTCTCCATCCCTTTCGGTCACGTTTCTCAAACTCCAATATCATCACTAAATGTAGTAATAGATAAAGTATAACTTCTAGTATCTCAGCCTTATATTTAGGAAAGAAATAACTGTGTGGCACACACAAAATATGCCTTAGCATTTGGCTTGCTTACCATGTGGAAGTGTAGTTTTTCATTCTTTTGACAATATAAGAGATGGTGACTGAAGCAAATAATTGGTAGCTAGGAGATCTTCCTGATTACTTTCCTGGTGGTTTTCCCCCCATTAGCTGTACCATGACTCAGTAGCTAAAGAGCTCTTTCCTCTTACTTTAGTTTGTTCAACTGGAAAAGTGAAGAAAACAGCAACAGGAACTTCAGGGGAGAGGGGTTGGCGTATACATTTGAGCTGAAAGTCCCAAAGTACATTTTCAAGTGGTTGTAAGGAAGCATGTAAAATACTTTATTTAAGCTCCTGTGGATTTTTCATCATTCGTAGCTCTGGTCTTAACAAAATTGCTTGTGGAACAAAGAAAAGGGATGAAATAAAACAAGAATGACACGTATGTTCTAGAAAACAGGTACACTTTGCATGGCTGATTTTTTAACTGCATATCATGAAATTTATTTTCCTGGACTCCTTTGAAAATGTTATTTTTCCCACGATTTGTTTCTGTACTCTAAGTCTACATACATAGTACTTGAAAATTACACCTCAGATATGCATTTCCTCCTATATCAGCAACCAAAGAAGAACTTCTTATCAAGAAATCAAAAATAAAAAACTGTTACAACCCAATCCATTGGTGTAAGTAGTAAACTTTTGTGATAAATCATTTCTTGGTAATGAATGTAGTTTTTTCAAGTCCTGAAAATGAAATTTAAAATTTGCATGCATTGCCTTGCAGTGATGATAGAGATATAAAAATACTCGGAGAGGTAAATGAAATTTAATAACTATAAAACATAAGAAAATTTTTGTTTGTTTAGGCAGATGGTGTGGGTTTTTTTTTTTTTTCTTTTTGCCATTTCTTGGGCCGCTCCCGTGGCATATGGAGGTTCCCAGGCTAGGGGTCTAATCGGAGCTGTAGCCACCGGCCTACGCCAGAGCCACAGCAACACAGGATCCGAGCCGCAACTGCGACCTACACCACAGCTCATGGCAACGCCGCATCGTTAGCCCACTGAGCAAGGGCAGGGATCGAACCCACAACCTCATGGTTCCTAGTCGGATTCATTACCCACTGGGCCACGACAGGAACTCCCTGTTTTGTTGTTTTAAGGAGACATGGACTCCAAATTACGGATGGAATATTTTCAAGAACTTGGTTTGTAAACTTGTTATTTAGAACTTAAAGCGAATTTTTCTATAGAAATAATGATATAAACAGAAACAGAAGCAAAACTAATCAGCTGTAAATGAGACAGAGGCCATCTCCCTGCTGTCCTTTCTGCTTAGCACTCAGTGTTCCAGAATCTGAGTAGCCTGGTGGATGTTAAGAGAGAATTGGTAGCAGTGGCAGTGGTGACAGTAATAGCAGAGGCTCCCTTATATCTGGATCAGGGCTCTGGGTGGTGTGTTCTTGAACCCTATAGGTCCAGAAGGCTCTGACTCTTGCTCCTCCAGCTCTTTCAGTGATTTGTGTCAGCCTGCAATTTTCTGTATTAAATCCCTGTCTATTTCTGGGTTCCTTCCAGTTTGCCCTTAGCTGATAATTTGATGAAGCAGGTTTCTTCCTTTGGCCATTCCTCAGGCTGAAGTCTCCCCTACATGCATCTTTCCCTTCACTGACTTTTCTTTCCACTCCTGTCTGAAAAGCTCGTGTCCTTCCCTCAACCTGGAGGGCTCTTGCATCAGATTTGATTATACAGAAGGTATCTTTGGCTCATTGTTGTTATGATACATCATAAATGTATCTGGATTTTAGGATTTATTTCATGTAGTACCAAAATACATGGTATTTATGTAGGTGTTTTCTTAATAACGAAGAGACTGTCAGCATCACTTTTTATAATTGATCCTTAAACACTACTCCATCACCTTGCATTCCTGCTTTTTTCATTGCTTATCAGAGAGAAAACTAAGATTCCTCTGTCCTTTTGGCCTAAATCTTTCCAGGTAGGATGATTGACAAGGCAGCCTGTATCCCAGGGGAGGAGGACTTCAAAGACTGGACCGGGTCCCCTAGATGAAGGAACTGTGTCAAGTTTGAAGTAGGAGTTTGGCCTCTGAGAGAGATAAGCAAGGGTGAGAGGTAAAATACCCAGGAAACCTGAGGGACAAGGCACAGCTATCCTACCTGTGTGTTGGTAGTTGTGTGCATAAAAGATGATCCAAGTATGTTCATGACTGAATGCCAGGTCCCTCTATGTAAGTCTCTCTACCCTGCTGCATATCTGGAAGGTTAAATATCTCCAGTCCTTTTGTTGCGTTTCTGTGTGTAACGTGAATGGCATACGCCTCAGTGTAGCACTTTACAACCTGAATAACGTCAAATGGCCCTGCCATCTCAGAGCATAAAAAGGCCCCACTTATCCTTGGATGGGCTTTAGAATCATTATTTTTAGTTTTTAGATCTATCTTCACACTTATAAAAGTATGTGTACTTCAGAAAATGTAGAAATTTAGAACAATCTAAAGAAAAAAATGTTTATATGCTCCTAGTGATACTGTGCTATAAAATATGAAACATTACATTCATATACCTCTGTGTGTATGTGCATATATAACACACATTTTCAACATGTTTTAGTGTAATATTTACATTTGGTATCTTGTTTTAACTACTTAGCATGTTGTGTCATTTTTCTCATGTTATCAAAAATTCTTTGTAAAAATTATTTTTACGGCTGCCTAATTAATAGTCATTCTCTTAATGCTGCATATTTAAGTTGCTTCAGACTTTTTTTTTATAAATAATGCTGTAATGAAAATCTTTGCTTATAAAGTTCTTCCTTGTTCTCACAGCTCTCACAGTTCTACCTTGGAATAAATTCCTAGAAGTGGAAAAATTAGGTCAATAAGTCAAATTCTTTGAAGCCTCTTCAAACATCTTAAATGCATTTGGGAAAGTTGCACAATGTGTACTTTTGGCATTAGGATGTAATAATGCCGATTGGAAACCATCCATGCCAGCAATGAATAATATAATTTATAGATTAACCTTTGCCAATTTAGTAGGTACAAATTATCTTGTTGTAAGATATTGCTGGAGAGGTTTACTAAACCATTCATGTATATATTGAGTATTTGCATTTCTTTTTAATCATGTTCTTTGACCATTTTTTTCTTTTGGCATCATGATATTAAACCCACATTGTCCATCGATTATAATTATTTTCCCTGCTTGCTGTTTATCTTATGATTTTGTGATTTTTTGATTTAGAAATGCTTTTTAGCCAAAGGAATTTTTTGAGAATTTCATACGTACATCTCACACACACATGCACACACACCTGACACACACAATACATATATCTATATCTGAATGTATCTGTTTAGAACATTCTAATCCTACAGTTAAAATATCCACCAATATTTTCTTGTGTGTGTGTTTATAGTTTTATTTTTACTCTATATATTTAATCTCTATAGAGTGATTTATGTTTTTTTCCTAATCACTGAATAACCTATTTTCTACCTGGCTTTACAAACCTTTATGATAGTTATAAATACTGAATTCTAAGTTCCCATCATGAGGCAGCAGAAACAAATCCAACTAGGAACCATGAGCTTGCGGGTTCGATCCCTGGCCTCACTCAATGGGTTAAGGATCTGGCATTGCTGTGAGCTGTGGTGTAGGTTGCAGATATAGCTCAGATCCTATGTTGCTTTGCCTGTGGCTGGCAGCTGTAGCTCTAATTCAACCCCTAGCCTGGGAACCTCCGTATGCTGTGGGTGTGGCCCTAAAAAAGCAAAAAAACAAACAAACAAAAATGCTGAAGTCTATATTTTTTGTTGTTGTTGTTGTTGTTGCTATTTCTTGGGCCGCTCCCGCGGCATATGGAGGTTCCCAGGCTAGGGGTCGAATCGGAGCTGTAGCCACCGGCCTACGCCAGAGCCACAGCAACGCGGGATCCGAGCCGCGTCTGCAACCTACACCACAGCTCACAGCAACGCCGGATCGTTAACCCACTGAGCAAGGGCAGGGACCGAACCCGCAACCTCATGGTTCCTAGTCGGATTCGTTAACCACTGCGCCACGACGGGAACTCCTATATTAAGCTTTTATATTTCTGTTGGCATTGTGAAAGGGATTTCTTTTTCCACATCATTTTTTAACTGCTGGTTTCTAGCTCTTGGTTTTTGTATATTTCATTTTAAACAAGGACCTTTATGAATTCTTTTATTAATTCTAATATCATTATATATTAGTACCTGTGAGACTTGATTATTTTGCATCTTCTAGTGGATATAATTATCCACTCTAAAGATAAGGTTGGTTTTGCTTCCTTTCAGATGGTAATACTTCATTTCTATTTCTTGCCTCTTGCGATGGGGAACTATTGGATAAATGCTTGCTTATAGATATTTAAGTAAATAAATGAAGGAACCTATATAACAGCATTTATCAAAGTATATTCCACAAGATCATCTGTTTAAAAAAAAATGGTGGCAGAAGGAAACCTTATATCAGCTCTTTGACCTATGAATAAAGATATGATGAGCAGTACATATTCTAGATCCAGAACACCTAGGTTTGAATCCTTACTCTGCCACTTACTAACTATAACTTTGTGCAAGTAATTAACCTCTTTGGCTTTCAGTTTCTTCATCTGTATAAAGGGAATAATAGTTGTATCGACCTCATAGGATTGTAATATGTATGTAATATATGTAAAGTGTTAGGGCGTAAGTACCTAGCACATAATATGCATATAAGGGTTAGCGTTTAGCTTTTGGACCTAATTTTCAACCAGACCCCTAAGTGAAAAGAAATCTGAGAAATGGTAAGTTTACCAGACTCAGCCATTTAGAAAGCCACCCTAGGAGGAACGTGGAAGAGAACAGTGTTCCTAAGCTCTAATGTGCAGATGAGTCTTTCCTTGTTAAATGCATATTGTGATTTTGTTATGAGGTGAGACCTAAGATTTCTCTTCTCTGCATGCTCCTAAAGTGATGCTAATGCTATGCCCATGAACCATACTTTGAGTGGCAAGGGAATAATAAGCAAGCCAGTAGCAAGCCAATTCACAAACTGACCATACTTGCCTTTCAACATAGTATCAGTAATATATCTATATGTAATATAGATATGAATTTAACTACGTAAGTTACTTAATATATATGTAAGTTATTTAACTCTGTCCCTAGAAGGGTATATTTTCTGAACTCTTGGTTAAGTGTAAGAAGCCAACAAGCCTAGGTTCCCCAGGCCAAGTGATTTGCTATATAGGTTTTATAACTAGTACTAGAGCAGACCAGAACCCAGGTCTTCAAACTCCAAAGCTGGTTTTTTGTGGGGTTTTTTTGTTTTTTGTTTTTCCCCCAGAAGTACAAAGAGTCCTCCTTCATGATGGGAGAACAGACTGATAAATCTCCTGTCCCACCCCCTTAGAATGTGTAGTTCAAAAATAGATATTTGTTTATACCCACTTCCTTTCACATCTTTTAAAAGCAGTTTGCAAGCAATACTGTAGCAAGTGCTATGAGTTTAGGTAAACTCAGCCCTAAGCTTAATCTATTTTTTTTCCAATGGTTATCTAGTCACTCGGAGTAACTCAGAATAATTTTGTATATGGTAGACATCTTTTGTTCATTTTTTAATCATTATTCAAAAATAGAATCTCTAAATCAGTGGTTCTTAACTGGGGGCAATTTTGCTCACAGGGGATATTTGACAATGTTTGGAGACATTTTCAAATGTTAAGACTAAGGGGGTATGGTTCTATTGGCATCTGATAGGAAGAGTCCAGGGATACTGCTAAACATCCTATAATGCACAGAATAGTCACCTACAGCAAAGCATTGTCTGACCCAAAATGTCATTAGTGCTAAAGCTGAGAAACTGCTTAAAATGCATTAGGGTTACAGTGGTTTGAATTGTAATTACTCTGCTGATAGACAATCCAATGCATAGATAATAGTTTATTTTCTTGAAGCCTACAGTCCAAACAAGTACTCTCCCAACTGATCTTTTCTTGTATCTCTTCTTCTAGCAACTCCTTATATGCAGCTTTCTCCATTTTTCTTTCCCTCTGTGTTGGAAGATGGAGGGAACAAAAAGTATCTGCCAAACTGAGAAGGTATCTTGAGACTGAAAAACAGGGCAGACAGTTCCATACAATCCATGGATCCATTTGTTATAACTTACTTACAGGGTGGGAACAGACAGACAGTCATCCAGAAGCATTTGTAGCTGCACTCCGCACCACTGAAAGGCCACTGGGACAATTTTATAGTCAACCTAGGGTATGGGGGTACATGCTTAGAAAGTTTCCTAGGTCTTGATTTATGAATGGGTAACTAGTCTTATGGATACAATAAGTCAGTGAAGGGTTTCATCAATGTTGGGAACAGATAAAAAGGCGAACCTAGTCCTAACGATTATTAAACAATATCTGTTAGCTGCAAAGCGCTTGAAAACAAGTGATTTACCACACAGTACAGCCCTGAGTAGGGTCAGCAGAAGGACAAGGACCGTATGGGCCCAAGATGGTGTCAGTTATACTAACAGCCAAATACTCTTGTGTTCTTTTTCTGTCCATCTGTCCTACTACCCATTTCTTTCCTCTCTCCTTATTGAGTGTCTCATTCTCCATCATCTTTTATTCTCCCCCCTCATCTTGGCCACTTTCTTTTTTCATACATCTTCTCTACCCCGCTACCTCCTCTCTATAGAGGCTGAGTATTAAGAAACAATGAAAAAGGTTTTGGAGTATGACAGTTCTGAGTTTGAATCTTGGCTTTACTACTTCATTAGCCTTATCCTAATAACCTAATCTCTTAAAGACTGAATTTCCTCATTGTAATGAGTATAATGCTATCCACTTAAAGTTATGCATATTCAGTGACATTTTGTATATGAAATACCTAGCATATGGTAGGTCCTCAAGTGAATACTAGCTCCCTATTTTACCCTCATCTTCTCTCTCATCTTTGGTTCCCTTCTTATTCTTAACTAACCACATCATAAAACTGTACGTTTAGTACATCTAGTTTTCAGATTCGTAGAGTATTATTTATTGAATAAAGTATTTCCTAATCTAAAAATCAGAGAAGTATATCGTATTTCTTTTAAAAAACCCACCAACCTAAGTTGTGTTGCTTTTTATATAGCTTTCCAGTTGTTGTTGTTGTTGTTGTGGATCACTGATCTTTGATAGGAAAAATACCCACCCTCCTCCGTACAAGTTGTTCTCAATGTTCTTTTTAAGAGACATGGTAAAGCAAGCTTACAGGGAAAACCCAAAGGCAGTATCATGAAATTAACATTGCCCTAAGAGGCCTAAGCAGAAACTCTGTCTTTTTTCACACCTTCTTTAATCCTAGCCACACTATCTTCAGTTTCTATCTTCTCTAGTGTTGCAGTCTCAGCTTGCCGTAGCAGCCACATATCCTCAAAAAAACCTTGAGTCCCTGCTAACCATGTTTTTGGTTCATTAGGTATGTAGTGTGTTCCTGTGTGTGTGTGTTTTCAAGGGAATAGATAATTTAATCAATGGTAGTTTCATTTGAGCATAGAAATTGAATTTTTTATTTTTTTGCTTTTTAGGGCCACACCTGTGACATATGGAGGTTCCCAGGCTAGGGATCAAATTGGAGCTATAGCTGCCAGCCTACACCACAGCAACACAGGATCCGAGCCACATCTGCAACCTATGCCATAGCTCAAGGCAGTGCCAGATCCTTAACCCACTGAGTGAGGCCAGGGATCAAACCCGCAATCTCATGGTTCCTAGTCAGATTTGTTTCCGCTGTGCCACAACAGGAACTCCAGAGAAATTAAATTTCTAGTTAACTTAATGAAAAAGAAAAAGACACTTTCTTCTTATGTAATTTTCCCCATAACTGGTTTTGGTTTGGGGTTTTTTTTTTTTTTTTTTAACATCATTGGCAGCTATGCCTTATCTTGCCTTAGGAAGTGGAAGTGGTTGGCTTTGTTTTTGCTATTTTTTATGGCAACAACTATAGCTTATCAGATTTCTCATCAAAGAAAAGGTATGGTGCAAATGTTTTGAACATCATGGAAAATGAAGGATAAAATACTTAGTATCTAAACACAGTATTAAGAAAGTTAAATTCTCATTTATGGTTTTACTGTATTCCCCCCCCCCCCTTTGTTTTAGCCCTACAGAATGTGGAATTTCCCAGGCAAGGGATCGAACCTACACCACAGCCTGAACTGCTGCAGTGACAATGCTGGATCCTTAACCCCCTGTGCCACAAGGGAACGCCTATATTTCCTTTGAAATTTCCCTCAATTTTTGCTAACATCAGTTAGCAAAATTAAAGAGATTTTCTTTAATTCTCTCCTCCAATTAATCCCCCAAAATTGATTTTTGTATTTTACCTCTTGATCAAAATTTTACTCAGATGTATGCCATCTACAGAGGCAGGGAATTTAAGTTTGATTTCCCATGGCTGGCAAATTTCATTAGTTTAATTGAATTCCTTATTCCATGGTTTTCAGATGTAATAAAATATAACAGAAGCTACTATCATTGCCACAAATTGAGAAGTGAAAAGACATTTTTAAGGAAAGGTGTTTTATTTTGGCTGTTTTAAATAAACATGCTGTCCCATCTTGTGGCAGCAGCTAGCATATTGCCCTGTACAAGGTACTCAACAATGTCACCAGAAACTTCTTTAAAAAAAAATAGATTTTAAGTATGAAGTGTAGAAATTTTTAACCTGTAGCTTGAATTAATCATTTTCTGTACTTCATGGCCCACTATTGTCTGTCATTAGTTCATACACTGCCCTTCTTTTATTTTTTCATTATGGAACCATTCTCTTCCACTACAATGGGCAACTCTTTTTAATAAGTTTGATAAATATAGCTGAAATTATATTTTTGAATACTTGCAGTTTAACTTATCTAAATCTGCAACTGATTTTAAAATATTGAATTCCATTGGTTAAAATGAAAATGAATACAAACTTTAGTATTTATCTGTAAAAATAACTTCAAAGACTAATTCAAGAACTAGCTGATATTCTCATTGATTTGTATCCATCTCCCCAAAAGTTTTTTTCCCTTTTTTTGGGGAAATATGTAGCTTAGTGAAAAAGAAGTATAAATAAATGTTATAACTTTGCATTTCATTTAAAAATGACAAGTTATAAATATAAAAAAATTTTATAAATTATATATGCTGTGGTTAGGTGAAGTGTTATATCATTAGTAAAATTATATATTTATATTATTTTTGAACATTGTGTTAGGAAATAAAAAACTTCAACATGTAGTATCCAGTGAGGAGGAAAACATCCAGTCTCACTAGAAATAAAAGAAATGCAAAGTAAAACTACTAGTAATAATATTTCACCTATCAAGTTGATAAAGATTAAAAAGATGAATGGTATGGGTTTAAGGAAACATTGTATGAAATAAGAATACACTAAAGTTAGAAGTAAAATTTGTTTTATCCTCAAAACAGAACAGACCTGAAGATTTCAAGGGGAAGGGGAGAGAGTGGGATGGAGTAGGAGTTTGGGGTTGGTAGATGCAAACTATTTCTACAGCACAGGGAACTATATACAGGCTCTTGGGATAGAACATGATGGAAGATAATATAAGAAAAAGAATGTGTGTGTATATATATATATATATATGCCTGGGTCATTTTGCTGTACAGCAGAAATTGGCACAACATTGTAAATTAATTATAATTTTTAAAAATCTAAAACAAGTAAAATTGGTTCAGTCTTTCTAGAGGAAAATCTGGTATCAAACCTCATGGGTAGAGACTACTATTGCCCCTCACTTTAAAGATATAAAAACTGCACAGGGAGGTAAAGTAAAATATTGAAAGTAGCACAGCTAGTAAGTTCCATAGGTGAGATTCAAACCCATGCTTAAAGCCTGAGTTCTTAACCACCACGCTAGTGTTGATACATAAAATGAATTCAGTGGATTGTGAACCAGATAAAATAGTATACAAATTGTTAGAATACACCACAGATGGTATGAATGTCATTTTGTGGAACGTTAGTTTATATGTACTAGGTCAAGAAATAAAATATTACTCTTACTGTGGATCACAATCAAGGTAACAGCACTAGCCCAGCCTGCTCAACTCTGTCTCAGGGCCTCTGCCTGCACTCTTGTCCCCAGATCGTCCCCTGGCAGATCTTCATAGCATTAGCTTAGCTATAACCTCTCAGAGATCCCAGCTCTGCCTAATTAATATATAGAAAGAACCTCCAATCCACCCCATCTTCCTCTCTTCCATGACTGATTCCCTCATAGCTCTTATGCTATTTGAAATTATTTTGTTATTTAACATGTTTATTCTCTGCCACCTCCCACTTTCTGCTTTCCCTTCCACAGGCTCACACTAAATCATCATCTCCATGAGAGCAAAGACTGAATATACAAATGCTTTGGACAGTTATTTTGGCATCTTTGAAATAGATGAGTCTCTAAAAATGTCTATCTAAAATGACACTGCTAATAAAAACTCAGTTGATGTTTTTGCTGAAGCAGTGCATCTTCCCAAGGAAACTTTCATGACAAAAATTAGTTTTGAAGAGAGAGGATTTTGTGTATAACAGGAACATACTCTATTGTCAGAATCAATAGGAAAAAGAAAAAAAAAAAGTGGTGTTAGCCGAACACTGAGGTAAAGATCCCTGTAAAACATTTGTAAGAATTTTGTCAAGGATTGTGTGCCTTGCTGTGCTGTATTTAAACACCAGCATAATATCAAGGAGATGAAAGGCTAACAAACATAGGATCTTGGAACACTGGTATTAATTTATGTAATTGGTAAAAATATGCAATTTTGTTTTCTCTGGAAGTAAACATAGGAAAGACAGTAAATGAAACCCAGTGTAATACAGATTAAAATTCAGATCATCATACATGTATGTAACTGGGTCATCATGCTGTACAGTAGGAAAAAAAACTATGTATTGGGGAAATAAAATGAGATCAGCCATTTTAATAATGGCAGTATTAAAGGCTAAGTTTTAAGAAGATGTAAAATTATAGTGCTCATAAAATGAACACATGTTAAGTATTTTTACTTAACTCATCATTAATGAGGGAACCAGGCAAATGTTACAACCATTTCAAAGGAAAAATCAAAGAGTCAAAAATGTATATGGAGAGAAAGTATGTTGAAATGAATCAAATGGCCATAAGACTGGCTTTTTCCTAGGTGGGGAGGGAAGACAATTGAACATCCACTGGAACAGAATTTGTTTTCTTGTATATAGATAAGATTTTTGCATCACTCTTGGTTATCAATAATTTATAGACTTGTAAATATCTTGAAAGCCATAAAAACCAAATAACATTCTAGTAATGCATAGTTTTCCATGGAAACACCTATATAGGTTGGTTTTTTTTTTTTTTGGCTTATTCTTAATTTTCTTGTAATACATTCCTAAAATTTGCTACACAAGTGATTAATTGGTGGATAGTAAGGGTACTCTCCCTTTATGCCATCTCCTGCTGCTAGAAAAGATTCTAATCTTCTTCCATGGTAATACTGTATACATACATTCATTGCACATGTGGAAATTCATGATTATTAATCCCATTAATCTTGCATTGTAGTAGGGAGAGAGACAATGACTGAATGAACAAATACATCACTGGGTTATAAATGGTATGGGGGAAAAAAAAGTACAGAAGGTGGATAGGGAGTATGTGAATGGTCTTTAAATAAGATGGTCTTGGAAGGGCTAAGGTAATATTTGAGCAGAGACTTAAGGAAGTTAGAATTGCTTGCTTGGCTATGCCTCTTCTCTTACGTGACTCCCTGGAGGGTAGAGCCAAATTTGAGGCTGTGTTTTATAATCAGGGTAACATATCTTTCCCCAGTCTGGACTCTGTTCTTTCTGATCCATCCCCCCTTCCAGTTTTCTATATTTTATTACTACTTTATTCATTTGTTCCTATTGTAAGCAAATTCAAATCCCATGTGGAAGGAGGAGAGGAAAAATTATGGACTTAAGTAAATTAAAGATTTCATCTTTTAAAAAGTACATTTCCTAAAAGGTATGATATAATCATACCTTTTAATAAATTGGTTTAAACATTTGGTTTCTTTTTAATACCTGGTTCAGTTCCTTTGCACTGAAGGATTTGGATGTTTGCAATGCAGTTTATTGGAAAGAGCTCAGAATTTTTGGTCTGAGGATTCCTGTGTTCAAATTCTGGCTGGTTGTCCGATTCTGGAGAAGTTACTTGACCTCTAGAGTTCTTATAATGCCCACTTCATGGTGTTTTGTGAGGGGTAAGTGCCTGGAATATGTGTGTTTAATAAAGTTTGAACAGTAACAATTCAACAAATGGCTAATAAAGCTAATAACATGAGGAAAGAATTCCATTTAAAAATGGGGAAAGTGGAGTTCCCATCATGGCTCAGTGGTTAACGAATCCGACAAGGAACCATGAGATTGTGGGTTGGATCCCTGGCCTTGCTCAGTGGGTTAAGGATCCCGTGTTGCCATGAGCTGTGGTGTAGGTTGCAGATGCAGCTTGGATCCTGAGTTGCTATGGCTCTGGCACAGGCTGGCGGCTACAGCTCCGATTAGACCCCTAGCCTGGGAACCTCCATGTGCTGCGGAGCAGCCCTAGAAAAGGCAAAAAGACTAAAAATAAAAATGGGGAAAAGAATCAAAACTACAGGAATTATTTTCTGAAGAAATAAAAAATATTTCACTAATAATTTTCTCTTAGCCAAGGTGTGACTTAAAAAGTGAGTCTACTGAGTAATAAAAAAATATAAATAAAAATAAAAAGTGAGATTCTTAAGCATGTAAACCATATAACAATTAGCACAATCATTAGAGTATATGAAACTTCTACCAAGAGAGAGTATAGAGTAAGAAGACAGCCTGCAGATAAATCCCTCTCAGGGACTGTAGATAATTCCCTGAGAGGTTCTAACACACACTCAGAGGGCAATGAGGCAGCACAAGTAGACCAACAAGGACAAAAGAGGTGAAGCCATCTAGAATGACTAGCAGGCTTTTTGCTCATTCTCCTGGGTTGTACCGTTCACTGAGGTAGGGGACCCAAGACCAATTGAGGCAGGCGATTATGAGTTTGGTACAGGGCATGTTGAATTTGAGGTCCTGTAAGACAGCAGCATGGAAATGCTGAATATGCAATTGAGTATACAAACCTAGAAATCTGAAAAGTTGTCTGAGCTGAGATGAAAACTATGAATCTTTTATAAAAGTACTGGTCATTTTCATTGTTAAGGGAAAATGTAGCAGTGTTTCAACATGGTGCTTGGAGTTTGTATTTTTGCTTATATATTAAGTAGCTTAATGGTAAGGAGAATAGATTATTTGCTTTATGTAGCTCACAGCACTTACCTTGCTCATGGTAGGCATCCAATTTTCATTTATTGAATTGAACTTAATTGACTAAAGGATTTAGTTTGTAAGCCAAGCTGTTCTGTGAGTCAAGGACTGAAGTATCAGAGTTGGAGTTTAGTGTTAGAGATCAGTGGTACTGAAGGAGGACGTGAACACACCAAGAACCAAAGTGTGGTTTCCTGAAAATAACCAGCTGTCGGCCCGGCAAAATCAATCAGGTCTGTGCAGGTTTGCCACAAATAGGGCACAACACACGTCTTGCATAAAGTGCAGGTGCAAAACATGCTGAGAAGAGAGGATCATAAGTTTAGATGTGACTATAGACATTACTACAGTAGGCGGAAAACTTCACTGTGTCACCATTCACCCCAAATTAAAACAACTAATATACTCTACTATAAAATAAGGTGGCTTTATGTAGATGTAATGTTTTCCAAAGAATTTCTTCCATAAGAAATTTCATAAACCCACATACTTTTATTTATAAGACTAGATTCCTATTGATCCTTTAGTGCCATAAATAAAAAGAAGCAATTATATTTTTCCCCCACCTAGTCCAAATGGTTGACTGATAACTCAGTAGGCATTTCATTTCATACGAATTGCACCACAGTAGTTATTTTCAGAATACAAAGAAAAAGATCAGCCAAGTCACTGGATTAGACAAAAAAGTACCATATATAAAACAAGCTGTTATTGTACAGCACACAATAAACAACTCCAAAACATTGTTATGTGAGTGGCATTTTCATAGCTTTTAAAAAATTGTCCCATTCATAAGTACTGTTAAATTTGCCACGAGACAAAAATGCCATTATAGATCTTAGGGAGAAATGAATAGGGAAAAAAAAAAAAAGCTAACTTAAAAGGCAATTTAATTCTAATAATGATGGTTCATATATTTGCCCAGTTCTATTAGATGTACCAGCCATATTTATCTTTAACTCTCCAAATATAATATAGAAAAGATACATAGTAGCATAAGGAAATAGAATTTTCAAATTTTCATAAAGCTATATACTTTCTTAGCCCAGGTGCTAAGTTAAAACTCCTGTACTAAAATTTAAGTTTAAAAGAGGCATTCACTGGAGTTCCCATTGTGGCCCAGCAGAAATGAATCCGACTAGCAACCCTGAGGTTTCGGGTTCGACCCCTGGCCTCGCTCAGTGGGTTAATGATCTGGTGTTGCTGTGAGCTGTGGTGTAGGTCACAGATGCAGCTCAGATCCTGTGTTGCTATGGCTGTGGTGTAGGCCAGTGGCTATAGCTCCAATTTGACCCCTCGTCTAGGAACCTCCATATGCCTCCGGTGCAAACCTAAAGCAAAAAAAAAAAAAAGCATTCACAAAGTCATAAATGTTGATGACTCTTCCAATAGATAAGGTCAAGCAGCTAGAACAGCAGTGATAGATAACAGTGCTTTGAAGAATCAGTCCTCATGTACTTAGTGCTTCAGATTCTAACAAGTGCCTTTGATTTTATATCTTTGCCTTTCTTGATTTTGTCTTAAAAGGAAGTGTAACTTACCTAATGCACAAATGTTCCAGTTCCAATAAGGACCTCTATTTTGCTTCTTTTGCTTTAGAAGTGAAAGTACATTACAGTATAAAACCTATTTTTGTAGTTAGATGTATAGATGTTCATTTGGATTTATGAACATTGGTTATAGCAATAAATATAAATATCTCTAAGGAGAAGATAGAGAAGGCAAGATTTGGAACAATAAATGTAAGGAATTGGATGGATAGTTACCAAGAGGTGACTTGCTCCACTTGGTAAGTGTAGGTGTACCAAGAATGCTAAGACAACATGATTTTATAAGGAGGCATCTGAGCACAGTTTTTACCAACCACAACACTAAGCATCCTAGAGGAAGCAGGGAAATTGGAGGCTGCTGAAAGTCAGAGAGAAAACATGCGGCTATGAATTCATAATTGAAATGGGGAATTGTGTGTTCCAAACTGCAAGGAGAAAACAAAGGGCTAAATCTATAACTAATCCAGAGGCTTTTAAAATTTGTAACTTCTCCTTTCTTAATGCCTATTTTCATGTGTTTCTTCATCTCAGTATGATACTGTCTTGATGTTTTACAAGTGTGAGACTCCTGCCCTTTTAAAAGCAACAAGATCTTTTTCAAAACAGGTCTTTCTTTTGAGAAGGGATGATGAGGTAGAGTGAGAGAAACAAAATCCAGTATTTTTGGAGGGACCACTTGTCAGTCTAAAATCCCTCTGAAACTGAATCTCAGCTGGTTTCTATCATTGTTCTTCTTCCTTCATTTTTGCCTCTCCATAGCTACATTCAACCAAAAATCATGTTATTTATCAAAGCAGACTTTAAATGATCACTGGAGCACATTCTACTATGTTAGAAGGTCATTGTTTAGACTACAAAGGCAAGATTTCAAGGGGGGAAAAAAGGGTGTTTATTTTCTGTCCAAATAAGATACATATTTCTCTCTCAACTGGATATAATTAGAAAAATGAAACCAAATATCTGCCTCATGGTGTTCTGTGTACTTTATACCAAGTCTTTATACAAATTAAGTTGCTTTTCTTCTGCCAGTAGTGGTGGGACTAAGAATTAGATGTTGGTTTGGCTTTTTTTTTTTTTTTTTTTGTCTTTTTAGGGCTACACCTGTGGTATATGGAGGTTCCCGGGCTTGGGGTCTAATTGAAGCTACAGCTGCTGGCCTACACCACAGCAATGCCAGATCCGAGACGAGTCTGTGACCTACACCACAGCTCACGGCAACGCTGGATCCTTAACCCACTGAGCGAGGCCAGGGATTGAACCCGTAAGGTCATGGTTCCTAGTTGGATTCATTTCTGCTGCACTGTGACAGGAATGCCTGCTTTTTACTTTTTTATTTTTTTATTTTTTATTTTTTAGTCTTTTTAGCTATTTCTTGGGCCGCTCCCGCGGCATATGGAGGTTCCCAGGCTAGGGGTCAAATTGGAGCTGTAGCCACCGGCCTACGCCAGAGCCACAGCAACACGGGATCTGAGCCGTGTCTGCAACCCACACCACAGCTCACGGCAACGCTGGATCGTCAACCCCCTGAGCAAGGGCAGGGACCTAACCCGCAACCTCATGGTTCCTAGTCGGATTCGTTAACCACTGCGCCACGACAGGAATTCCTGGTTTTTATTTTTAAAGAAAGAATAATTTTAAATCCTGGTCAAATTTTATCACAATTGATGCCAGTTGCTTACAACGAGCCAAATGGAAACACCACAAAACCACTTTTAAATGATTTATTACTTTTGCTAAATATAAATGAATCAAGATGTGTGACTATTTGAACTGCTGTTAAAAACTGATATATTAAAGCAAATAGAATGTGAATGATTACAAGATTGTTTTGTATTCATAAGGGCTTTGGAACACAGATTAGAACAGAATGTCTGAATATGAGTCCTCATTCCACCAGTTAATAGGTGATCTTGACTAAATAATGTGATATCTCACTCAGTTTATGTTTTGTTTTGTTAAGATCAAAGTACTTAAAATACTGCCCAGCATATATAGTATTCAGTAAATATTAGGGCCTTAAAAATTAGTAAATATGTTGTGAAATCCATTAAAAACTTCACTTAAACGTTACTTAGTTGTTGGTTTAAGGCTTATGTACCAGAACATCTCTACAAAGGGCCAGCCTTTGAGATGAAGAGGAATAAAAAGCGAAAAATGAGTCTTTGCAGGTAACCAAATACTGGAGTAAAGACGTTTAAACCACAGAATTAGTTTTGTAGTACATTAGTGCTAGAAACAGTTATTCTGTTACATAAGGCAAAAGCAGTTAAACACATTTTTAGAAAACATCTAAATATTTGAAAGCACTGCATTAATTTTTTTGGTCAGCTCTCCTGATCTAATTTTTTGCCTAAATTGACCTTTTTTAAACTAAATGCTAAGCATTTTGCAACTCTTAAACACATATTTTACCTTAAAATTACTTATTTTTATGTAAATGTTAACCTTTTTACTAAACTTGTTAGCTTCTTAAAATTAAGGATATAGCTTATCTAATACATTATAGGCACCAGGAAAGTTTTGTTTAATTGAATCAGTTCTATAAAGTAGAAGTGTTTTTACAGCAAAATAATTATAAATGTTATACTGAATATACATGATAGCTTAAGGTAGTTTTATTTGCTCTTATATGTATTAATGTGTTTATATCTTTATTTTTTTCTTGCTGTGCTGCCAAGTTTTAATATGGGGAGTTAGGGAGGAAGAGATAAATTTGAATATAGAGGATTCTTTTTTTTTCTAATTGAAGCATAGCTAATTTACACTGTCATGTTAATTTTTGCTGTACAACAAAGTGATTCAATTATATACAGATGTACATTTTTAAATATTCTTTTCCATTATGGTTTATCGCAGGATACTGAATATAGTTCCCTATGCTATATAGTAGAACCTTGTTGTTTATCTATTCTATATATAATAGTTTGCATCTGCTAACCCCAAAGAACATTCTTGATTTACTTCTGACATTTCTGCATCTCAAACTTTTCCAGAGGGTTGTAAATACAGATTAGAAAGTATTTTACTATGCTAAAAATTAAAAAAAAAAAAAAAACAGGTTTGGGCATAAAACAATGTACTGAAAGCAACTAAAGGGAAAAACAGGACTATTCTGAAGTTTAAATTTCCAGTTAACCTTCCTTAGGCTTAACTTTTAAAAATGAGTTAATTACTAGTTAAAGTATTTGGTAGACTCTGCTGAGCAAAGAACTATGGTTGCCTCTTTAATGGTTTGTATGGGAGGATGGAACCTCAAAAGTTGAACTTTGATACCAGAATTTGACTATTGTAGCAAATATGAAAAATAAATACTCTTCAAAATGCTTAAAGTCCTAGGGCTGATTCCATAAAACTAGCTGAATGTACTACCTAGAATCATCCTTACAGGAATTATCCTTCAATTCATCATCAAAAGTTAATTAATGTCCAGAAACAACCATGGCAGGACTTGCAGAATCATGAAGTAAGGGACTCAGCAGACTTTATTCTAGCAAAATAACAATTTAATTAATGAAAAGTATTTAAAAACAAAATAATCATTTAAAATCTTTGGGAATCATCACAAGATCATACAGCAAATGAAAAAGCATTCATTAAAGAAAATCTACTAAATCTAGGTAAGAACAATGAGTATATGTGGCATCTGAGCCACAAACTAATCCATTGCCTCCCCATCACAGAGCTGTGTTGTAAAATCTCCCACCCCAGCATGGGTAGCCAAGATGAGGTTCCCCTTGCCCCAACTCCCAGCCTTCTCATCCCTTTCCCTTCTCCCCATCTCAGCTCCTTGTTACAGGACGTCTGTTCTAGCTAGACATGGCCAAAAGGACCAAATCTCTGTTCCTCCAAGCAACCCCCCACCCTAGGCACAGCAAGCTAAGAACACAGAGGCCAAATTACCCTGCCCCAACTCACTATAGGATAGAGGTTCCACGCCAAGAGAGGCAAGCCAAGACCAAGAGCTGTTTCCTACCCCTGTCCCTACTTGTAGAATAGGATTGTCACTCTAAGAAAATAGGGTTCTTCCCCCCAATTCCAGTCAATGGTACAGGTGTTCTGCACAGGGGAAAAGGCAGACTATAAAAGCAAAGAGATCCTTAGATCTGCCTGAAAGGACTGACTTCATTGGGAAGGAGTGGAGAGCTCCATGCTTAAGGATGTTGTTGAAACAGTACAGATCTTGATGAACAGGAATTAAAGAGGGGTCTGATAGCTCCATAATACATCAAAACAACAGAGCAGCCAGAGGTTTTAAAGAAAGAACCAGGAATAGAGTCAGCCATGAAGAACCCTCCTGGGATCATAGTCAGCTGCGAGGATCAGGCAGGCAAGTGTGCATGTGCTAGGCTGCACCCACTCAGGAACAATTGTAGCAGGATGTGGGGCAGACTTAAAAGCATTCCCTAAGCTGCACACAAACCAAGCAACAGAGGGCAGAAACCTCACAAAAAATAAGGGGCTTAAATACTACCTGTGACCAAATACTGATGGAACAATACCCTGCTCTGACCCAGGGACAACTTCTAGAAAGCAAGACTCAAAAATAATCACCATCACTTCTGACAATCTGGAAAACTGTATACATGCCCCAAGGCTGTACCCTCTCAAAAGCTGTGTGGGAACCTCAAAGCTTACTGGTCCCTGGCTGAATGTAGGGCAAAGAAGTAAAATCTCTGGACTGTGACAGCAGTATCCAAGCTACAGATACAGCCGATGGTAAAGAATAAAAGTGACTAAGGGGACTTAAGCACAGCCTCTAACTAATAAATGGCTATACTAGCCCAGAGGCAACCCCTAAGTAATGAAACTAAAAGATGAAAACAAGGGGAAAAATATGAATAGGAATATCACAGGCTGTACACTGCAGAATAATAGACTGTAGAATTAGTTGAGCCAAGTCACTAAACAAATAAACAAGCAAACAACAACAACCCCCAGAGTAGTAATAGGGGATCAATATCTAGTGTTGCTCAAATATGTCTAAAATGTCAAGTTATTGACAAAAAATTATGAAACCTGGGGGGAAAAAAAAACAGGAAGATGTGATCCATAAATGGGGGGGGGGGAAGAGCAGACAACAGAAAATGTCTTTGGTGGGGCCCAGATGATGTACTTAGCAGAAAAAGACTTCAAAACAGCTATTATAAATATATTCAAAGAACTGAAGGAAACACGCTTAAAGAATGAAAGTATGATGACAGTGTCACATCAAATAGAGAATATTAATAGAAATTGTTTTTCTTTTTAATTAAATGGAAATTCTAGAGTTGAAAGTAGAGTAACCAAAATGAAAAGTATTTCTGTGGGCAGAAGATTAAAAAAATCAGTGAACTTGAAGATAGAGAAACAGATTATGCAACCTGGAGAATAGAGAGAAAAAAGGAGGAAAAAAAATGAACAGAGCCTTAGAGAATTATAGGACATGATTAAACACATCAACATATAAATAGTGGGAATATCAGCAAAAAGAGAAAGGAATAGGAGCAACACTCTATAAGATATAATGGTGGAATTTTCTTTTTTCAATTTTAATGAAAAGTGTTAAGCTACACATATAAGAAATTCAGTGAAATCCAAGCAGGATAAACAAAGTGATCCACATCTAGACACGTCATGGTTAAAATGTTGAAAGAGAAAATCGTGAAAGTAGCAATGGAAAAACAACTTATTACAAGGAAGCCTCAGTAAGATCAATAGATTTCTCATCAGAAACTTGGAGGAGAGAAGGCAATAGGACAGCATTGAAAGTGCTGAAGGTAAAAACCTGTCCATATTCTTATATCCAGCAAAACTGTCTTTCAAAAATGAAGGCGAAATACATTCCCAAATATACAGAAAACAGATTTTTTTAACCAACAGACCTGCTTATAAGAACTATTGAAGGCAATTATAAGGAGAAAGCATGTGATACCAGGTAGTACTTTGAAACCCCACACACACAAAAAAAGCACTGGTAAAGGTTATTATGTAGATAATTACATAATATAGTGTAATTGCACATCTTCCCTTGACTGATTTAACATCAGTTGCATAAAACAATAGGTATGTAATTTTATTGTTGAGTCTATAATATACTGAAATATATTTGATAATATCAGCACAAAGTTATATCAGAGTAAGTAAATTATACTAAATAATTACTTAAATCCACGGGAAGGAATAAAAAGAATTAGAAAAGGAGGTGTCTTCTCAGCCAAGAAGCAAGAGAGATTGGAAAACTATAAATGCCTATTATCTTCTTCTGAGACACTTCCTCACAATTGCTTATGAATAGGAACCAATACCATTTTCCTGCTTATAAGAATCTACTTATAAGGACAAAGGGCAGGATTTAGAACAAAAAACAAATGTGGGGGGGTGTGAGGGAGTTTGGGGAGAGGAAGCAGGGAAAACAAATAAGCCTCTTGAACCATTATAGTAGTCTTGCCAGGTCCTATGGTTAATTCAATAATGAAAATATTACTCTAGGATTTAGTATTTTAATTGATGTCACTCTCTTTATTAGTGTTTTTCACATACTGATTTTCCCGGCACCCAGTAATTGAGATCTTCACTGCTAATTGTTTGGTTACATCTTGCTGAATTTCAGTATTCATGCATTAACTACCCATGGAGACTAAGTGTCCTCCATTTAAAAGGCTTTTCTTGCCCTGACTCAGAATTTTCATCTTACCTGAAAATTTAGGGCTTGGATTTATAAATAAATGCTCAACTCGTATTTTATGACTAAGCTATCAAGAACTTTTTACATACTGAGTTTAAAAATGGGAATAATATTACCTCACTTGTATAGTGCCATAGTTGTGGAATCCATCCAAAATTCAATCTTGGTTCTTCCAAATATATCTGTTTGAGCAAGTAGTCTCAGACTCAAAATATACTCATGAGGTTTTTTTGAATTTTAAAAAGGATACATAGGAAACAAGCATAGTAGATGTTTAATACCATCTTTGTTACCTTATGCCTTATATGTAAGGAGGATGCAGAGAGCAGGGGATGTGACTAGAATAGAGCTCGTGTTAGAGGACAGTTAGAAAGTAGGCTGAATTAGTAGAATGGTTGCATGGCCCACCTTGTAAGATATTGTAATCTGGATGGAAGTACCTAAACTATGACAAGCCCTGAGAATATAAGAGTTAAGATGGGGACAAAAAAGAAAAACAAAAACTATTTAAAACTTTTAAGGGGGAGAAGAAATCGAAGAAAGGTAATGAAAAGCCACAAACTTCCAATTACAAGATAAATAAGTACTAAGGACATAATGGGCAGAATGATGACTATAGTTAACACTGCTCTATGATATAAATGAAGGTTGTTAAGAATTTTTTTTCCTTTACTGCTTTATTATATTCCATATGAGATGATGGATGCATCCATTTTACATATATGTTAGCCAAAAGTTAAAGCGGAAGAAACAATTTATGCTTTTTTGCTGCTTACAGCCAGTGAAGAAGATAAAGACAAATCAGATAATCACACAAACAAAACACGAAATTCGTCTGAGATAAGGACAGCTATGTGGTGTGATGAGAGCATTTAATAAGGAGATTTTTATTGAAGAGGGGTCAGGACAAGCTTTCTCAAGATCAAAAGAAATAGGAGTTAGCAGTTGAAAAGAAGAGGGTAGAAAACACCAGGCAGAGGGAATAGGAATAACATAAAAAGTAGGTGAGCTTGAGAAACTCAGATTAAGACTGGGAGGCTACAGTAGTGAAAGTAAAAGAGGGATCAAAGTGTAAGTTGGGACCAAGTGAGACAGGTAGATAGAGTCATATAGGAAGAATGATATAGACTATGGTGATATTTAGGATATAGGTGTTAAAAATCAACAGAACTCACTGATAAATTGGACATAGGAACTTAGGAAAAAGAAGGTTCTACAGATCATTCCTGAGTTTCTGGCTTGTAGAAATTAAGGCTTAGATTTCATTCCTGAGAATCTGGTCATTGAATGAAGACCAGTTTTGAGGGGGAAAAGTTGAGTTTGGCCCTGGATATATTGAATATTACAGTACATGCAAGATATTTCAGTGGAGATGTCGAGATGGCAGTTTGAATATATTGGTCTACAGTATAGGAGAAAGGTCTGAGCTGGATATAATATTTAAATAACCAATTTATTGGTGGTAACTGAAACTGTAAGGTTTGAATGAGCTTATTTGAGAAAAGAATGGTTGAGGAGTAGCTGAATAGAGTTGAGAGCCTAACCAGAGGTTGAGGGAGGGTCAGCATTTAATAGCTAAGTTGAGGATGATGAACCTACAAAGCAGAATGAGAAAGGCATAACCAGAGGGATGAAAATAGAACCAGGAGAATATAATACCATGTAATGAAAAAGAAAAAAAAAATGGTTCTCATTAATGCTACTTAGAGGTTGAATAAAATGAGAACTGAAAAACTCTAATTTGTTGTTGCGGCAGTTTATTGGTAACCTTTACAAGAGCTGTTTTTGTGGTGTAACGCAGACAAAAGCCAGACTCAGTAGGTTGAGGTCTGATTGGAAGATGTTCAGAGCAATTCTCCATGGATCTCTTACACTGAAAACTCTTTTTCAGGGCTGTTTTTCAAAGATGTTTGTTACATGAACAGACTTAGAAGATAGGAATAGTGCCTCCTTTAGGAGCAGAGGGCAGATTTGTTTGCTACCCAGTGTAATAAACATGATGTCTCCCTCTGGGAAAAGGTCAGGCAGATTTGACTATAACCCGTTATAAAAGATGAGAGTTCCCTAAGGTAAGAGTTCCTCAGCGGTGACACAAACCCACTGCATGCAGCATCTACCTGTGCCCATCTCCCTGCAGAAATTTGGAGAAAAGGAGAACCAGTGTCAACATGAACCTCAGGTTGCTTTCTGTGGCATGAGTAATAAAGTCCTTTGTCTCTGACCAGGAGGCTTGTGTCCTCTGCCAATATCCCTGAAACTGTGGCAGACTAACTTGTTAACTTGCAAGTAGGATAAAACCTCAGCCCTTTCACAGTTCCTGACAGGAAGAGATGGAAGCAGGCAGAGTAGATGGTTTCAAATAGTTTGGTTATGAAGGAGAGGAAAAGGAAAGGCAGAACGAGTGGAGGATGTGGCACGGAGAGTGTTTTATTAAAGGGGAAAGGTCTAAGCATATATAAATTCTAAGAGAAGGAGCTGATTGAGAGGAAAAGATTGAATATATATATATATATATGACAGAGGGATAATGGGAAAGGATGATATAAGGAGGGAAGGATGTGAGCTTAAGCATAGGTGAGAGAAACTGGACATAGAAGGAAGGATACTTATTTATTTGTAACAAAAGAGAATGCAGGAAAGATGGACATAAACTTTAACGGTACATTTAAAATCACAAAGCTAAGGAAGCTCTTTTTCTGACTGCTTCTCTTTCTTGAGAAATGCAAGGTCAGGTAATTTGCTGGAGGAGAGGGATAAAGAGAAGGAGACAGTTCAAGATTTTTTAAAGATTTGAAATCACCTGTATAGAGGGCAGAAAAAGAAAAAAAAAAAGAGTTGAGCAGAGAAATTAAGTAGGAATGTATTTGAAGATCTGTTTAGGATTGCAGTAAACTATTGGTACCCTATGGTATGACTTTCTCTACTATCACAGGTGCTCAGGTGTAGACATAGAAAATGGCTAGGTTACTCCAAGATTAGGTTTTTCCCTATGAGACAAAGGAATTTAAAATTTTATTAAAATTTGGGTCATAGAACTCAAGCTAAATGAGGAAAGTGAAGAAGAGAGGGTTAGTGGATTGAGCGAAGTTTAGAGATTGGACTACAATCCCAGTGAAGCTAAAAACTAGTCATTGAGGATACAGGTATTACCTGCTTTTCAAAAATTTGCTTTCCACCGCTTCACTTTTACAAAAGATCTAACATAGTTTGTACCTGTTTTCGATAAGCAAAAGAAATCCAAAGAGGATTTTTGCTTTTAAGGAAAAAAAAGGGTAAAACAAAAATAGCATTCAACCTTTGTTTTGCAGCAAGCTGTTGGAGAGGCAGCACCGCCCCCCCCCCCCCCCCAAGTAACTAGAGTGGCCCGACCAATCTCCTTCCCCAGGAACTCCACTCAGCAACTTAGTACTATTCCAGAGCTTTGAACCGTGTCTGTGAGCATCTGTACTTTCTTCTCAGTTTGTGTATCCATTAGCAAGATGTGCCCTAAAATAATTGCTTCTTTGCTACACCATTTCAGCTTACAAAAGGTTTTATAGGAACCTATTTCCAGATAGTGGGGGAAACCTACAGTTGAATATTAAACAAACTGAAAAAAGAGGTTGCAGCAGAAAGGTTCAGGAGTTGTTCATTCATTCATTTCTTCATTCATTTAATAAACCTCAATTCACAGACTACTATGTTCTATCCAAAAATTTTTTCCCTTTTGCTCAGTATGCATCTTTTTTTTTCAGTATGCATCTTAATATGTATACCAGAATAAATTTGCCTTCCCAGTTATGTTTTCTGAGGGCTTGGGTTATTGAAGCTGGCTCTGGTTGATAGCTAGGAAAGGTTAACACCTAAAGTGGCAAAGAGAAATCAGCATCTTAGTTTTTACTTTGTATTCTTCTGTGTTATCTAAATACAGTAACCATTTATCCATGTATTATTACATAGATTTTTTTTGTTTGTTTTTTTAATTACTTAATTTTATTATATTTATAGATGAACAACAATCATCACAACCAAATTTTACAGCATTTCCATCCCAAACCATCAGTACATCCCTCATAGTTTATTTATTTACTTATTTGTCTTTTTGCTATTTCTTGGGCCGCTCCCACAGCATAAGGAGGGTCCCAGGCTAGGGGTTGAATCGGAGCTGTAGCCACTGGCCTACACCAGAGCCACAGCAACGCGCGATCCGAGCCGCGTCTGCAACCTACACCACAGCTCACGGCAACGCCGGATCGTTAACCCACTGAGCAAGGGCAGGAACCGAACCCGCAACCTCATGGTTCCTAGTCGGATTCGTTAACCACTGCGCCACGACAGGAACTCCCCCTCATAGTTTTTTAAAACTTTTAGAAAGTTTTATCTAAAAATTTCTGCTTACATAATCCCATTGTTTTTATATATTATTAATACATTCTTCATGTCATTTATTGCTAGTAGCAATAAAACCAAATTAATGAGGATATTTTTGAGCATTATACTTAAGAACACAGGCTTTGAAATGAACAATATTTTATAAAAGATAACTAAATGGCACAATGAATGTAAAGTGCTTAACACGCTATCCAGCATATAGTAAACATTCAGTTAATGGTAGCTACTACTACTTTTTATCATCATCATCATCACCATCTGTAGTCAAAACTCTTGGTTCCAAGTGACAAAAATTCAACTTTTACTAGATTTTTGCAAAATAGGAATTTATTGGCTCTTGTAACAAAATAAAAAGAGGTAGATGCACTAGCTGAATTCAGGTATTCAGACAAATTCAACTATGTCATTTCTTGGCTTTACGTTCTATTGGCTTTGTTCATAGCAAGTTTTCTCCTCATTGTAATAGGATGCCCTACATATTACCAGCTAATCAATAGCAGCAGGGGCGGGTAAGGGGTGTCTCTTTTTTCAATAGTTGCAGCAAAAGTCTCAGAGCTTTCACTGGCCTGTCTTAGATTACATGCTTATTCCTTAACTAATCATATGCCCATGGAAATGAAATGTTCTGATTGGCCAGAACTGGGGAATGGAGACAGTTAACCAAAACACATGGACCAAGTGTGGGTGGGAGTAGGTTTCCCCAAAATTAAACCAAGGTCATACCAGCAGAAGAAAGTAGAATGAAAACCAGAGAGGCAAAAACAGCAGATTTCCAATACTGCACATGGGAAAACAGTTAAAAGTGAATCTTAAATTGTCACCCACTCAGTGAAAGCCTGTTTATAGAATGTAGCCTGTACAGTGAATAAGCAGGTTCTGCCATACTAATGTGCACAGATTGTTCCATAGGTAAAAATGTGCTGTAGAAAACATCCCACCTCAACTTCTATATAATTAAATTGTCATAACACTTGAAGAAAAATACAACTGAATTTAATTATCCTGAGAAAGATAATCACTAAGGTATTAATTATCTCAGGCAGCATGTGACAATAGAAAGAAGTAAAAATCACAAGACAAAAATTCTACCAAAAATGTAGTAATAGTAGTTACTATATATTGAGTGATTAATGTATGTATTCTAAAAGCTTTTTTAAAATCTTTTTCCTCATTTTATTATTACAACTCTATGAGAGTAAATATTAATACATGGAGAAACTGAGTGTCAGTGGCTAAGTAATTTGCCCTTTATACATGAGGGAAAGATGTGAATTTGTTCCATTTGCTTCCAAAGCCTGTGTTTTTTGTTTTTAATAGACTGTGTGACCTAACCTCTTATTTTTTGTTTCTGAAATAAGAGACTTTGATTTAATTATCTTTAAGGATCCTTTGCTCTTAAATAGCCTATGATTATTTAAGGGGTCACCTTTCATTTCTCATCACTAATTTTGTGTATCTTTTAAAAAAGATTTTCAGTCAATTACAACACCAATATATCATTAATCATGGACAAAAGTAATAATTTCTCTATTTTGGTGAGAATACATTTTAAGGTATACAGCGCTATTATATGATCATGAAGGAAACTGTGCATTTGACAAAAGTTCTTCCTTTGGGCCCTCACATACAAAGAATAAAATTTGGAAAGAACATAAAGTGATCAATGTTAGAAGCGGGGGAAGCACCACATAGTGCTTCCTTCACAGCCTGTTGGTAAGGTCAAACAAGATACTGCATGTGCAACACGGTGCCTGCCACATAGTAGGCACTGTTAGCTGTTCTATTGATAATACTACCACTGCTACCATTACTCTGAAAATTACAGACATCTGCGAGTGAGTCAAGGACTCAAGAAGTCACCTGTTCAATTAGCCTCTTCTCTTAAATGGTTTAGGAATTGAGCTGAGCATATAAATTTTAGCTAGCAGCTACCATATCTTTAGAATTTATTCATAAATATTTGAACAAATTCACAACAGTACTCATGGGAAAATTAAAGAATTGATGCTAAATGTAAATACCGTTTTTATTTTTCAAGGAGTCTTTTGCCTAGTATGTTCTTATTATAGGATATTTCTATTGTTCATTCAACAGATTTATTATCAGCTTACAGTGGGCTGGGCACAGTGCAGTATACTAAATACTAACGTTAAAACTTCTAAGATAAGGCTCTTGCCTCTAATGGCTTCGCCTTTCTAATCAAAGATAGTGACAGGAAAAAGATCTACAAAGAAATAATTTTAAAATTAAATATTGTGGTGGGTAGAATAATGGCACCCCCACAAAGATGTCCACCATCTCAATTCTTAGTATCTATGAATATGATACCTTACAGGTCATGCAGATGTGATAAAATTTAAGGACTTTGAGATGGGGAGATTATCCTGGATTATCCAAGTAGGTTAGGCTTAATCACATGGGTCTTTAAAAGCAGAGAACCTTTCCCTGCTGTGATCAGAGGGAAAAGTTAACTGTGGTCTGAGAGCTGCAACTATGCTGACTCTGAAGATGGAGGAGGGGAACTAAGAGCCAAGCAGTATGAACAGCCTCTTGCAGCTAGAAAAGGTAGAAAAACAGATTCTTTCCTAGAGCCTGAAGAAACACAATCCTGCTGACATGACTTCTCACCTGCAGAACTATTAAGATGATGAATTTGTGTTTCAAGCCACTAAGTTTGTAGTAATTCATTACAGCAGCAATAGAAAACTAATACAAATGTAATACGTGTTCTTTACCTAAGAAGATAAAAGATCGCTTTCCAAAGTTGTATCAGAAGAGCTAGGAAGAATTTTTCCCAGAAGACCCAAAAAGTCATCATTCCAAAGTAGATCACATGTCCCTTCCAAAGCCAGCTTCAGGAAAGGGATGGGGATTACGCTTAGACCTGTCATTTCTGAAGCTGTAGATGGAATTTTCCTCACCTGAAGAATGTAGACTGGATTAAGGTTCTAATAGGAAAGAGGTGAGGTGAAGGTATGCTTAATAATATCCACCAAGAAAAAATACTGCTAATCCATAAAAATCTGTACATTGTTTTGAGATTATTGTAGTTAATGCTTTTTTAAAATTAGGACCATCTTTTCCTTGGCAAGAAGTGAAGCAGGCAGAAAACCTATCAAGATATTGTCCTAATGCTTGCCAGACATGTGGCAAATTCTCTCCATTTAGTCTACAAATATTTACCGATACCAAAAATACTGTAATGATTGTAACGTCAGTGATTTAAGAATGCTGCCAATTTTCTTTTCCATATTTTCAAGTGTCTTTTCTTTAGGATTATTTGAACCCCTCCATCCAATTCATTGCTGGATAGCTTTGATGTTCCCGCAGAACTTCTTTTGTGAAGATATGCCCCTTTTAGGCATACTTGTAGTGATTTTACTTTTTTCCTCTCCTGTAGGTTGCCCAAATTAAGAAGTGCTTTGTAAAGTGGCAGTTTTTTAGTGTTATTTAATCTGGTTGTTAGATATTTAAGGGTTGATTGTACTATTTTATCTAATTTTGTGTTTGCAATTTTTCCCGTTAAAAAGAGAAGCCGGCTACCACAGCCACAGCATATATCCAGACTAGTCCTTACAGGGCCGCTGCTTCCAGCCTCAATCCCACCAGCTACTGCCAGGATCTGAGATGTGACTCACTGTTGCCTCTCCACCTGGCCTCCAGGAGTTAACTAATTCCCTGTTTTGATTTAAGTCTTGCAACACCTACTTCTTCCCCTGAAAAACCCACAAGCAGTTGGTAGAAGAATTTAAATCTTCAGAAAGTACCATATCAGATTCGGGTACTTTATACTAAAACCACAAAAATACCAAAAAAGTCTTAAAAAGCTTTGTTAAAAACAGAAAACCCAAAAGTACCATAAGTGCATAGATTAAAAGAAATTAGAGGTGGTTTAAAAAAAAAAAAAGGAAAGAAGCAGAAAAACTTTAATTAAAAAAAAAAGAGGCTAAAAATGATACCAACAGACCCTGGAGTAGAAGAGAACGTTGAGGAACCAGAAAAAATTACAAACTCTAAATCAAGAACTTTTCAAACTCCGTCCTTAAAAAAAAAAAAAAAAAAAAAAAAAAGCCTTAATTTCCGGCAAGAACAAGATTTTTTGGTTTTCTGTCTTTTTCTTCTTCTTCTTCTTCTTCTTTTTTTTTTTTTTGGTCTTTTTGCCATTTCTTGGGCTGCTCCCGCGGCATATGGAGGTTCCCAGGCTAGGGGTCTAATCGGAGCTGTAGCCGCCGGCCTACGCCTGAGCCACAGCAACGCGGGATCCTGGCCAAGTCTGCAACCTACACAGCTCATGACCGAATCCGCAACCTCATGGTTCCTAGTAGGATTCGTTAACCACTGCAACACAACGGGAACTCCGCAATTTTCTCTTTTAACATAGTGTACTATCTTGCAACATATTTTCAAAAGTATGGAAAGCTAACAAACATAAAATTGACTTAAATCATAGCATAGTAAAGGAAAAAATAATTTAGAAGTGGAGTTCCCGTCGTGGCGCAGTGGTTAACGAATCCGACTAGGAACCATGAGGTTGCGGGTTCGGTCCCTGCCCTTGCTCAGTGGGTTAACGATCCGGCGTTGCCGTGAGCTGTGGTGTAGGTTGCTAGACGCGGCTCGGATCGCGCGTTGCTGTGGCTCTGGTGTAGGCCAGTGGCTACAGCTCCGATTCAACCCCTAGCCTGGGAACCTCCATATGCCGCGGGAGCAGCCCAAGAAATAGCAACAACAACAACGACAAAAAGACAAAAAATAATAATAATAATTTAGAAGTTAAAATACGAAAAGACAAAATTAAAAAATAAATTATAATTTAAGAGGATATTATTAGTATCAAAAAGGGTTCATATAAATCTGATTTTATGGATTATGAAGCTCAGAAAAGTGAAGTAATTTGGTCAAGGAAATTCAATTTGAGTGTTAGGAACCTGGATCTGAACATCCCAGATATCCCTTCAGTTTTTTTTTGTTTTGTTTTGTTTGTTTTTTGGTCTTTTTGCCTTTTCTAGGGCCGCTCCCGCAGCATAAGGAGGTTTCCAGGCTAGGGGTCGAATCGGAGCTGTAGCCACTGGCCTACACCAGAGCCACAGCAACTCGGGATCCGAGCCACGTCTGCGACCTACACCACAGCTCATGGCAACGCTGGATCCTTAACCCACTGAGCAAGGTCAGGGATCGAACCTACAACCTCATGGTTCCTAGTCGGATTCGTTAACCATTGTGCCATAACGGGAACTCCCAGACAGCATAGTTAATGGCATTTAATACTTTTATGTGAAACCCCGTACCCAAAGCCTTTTTTTAAATATATGAGAAATTTTCCATCTTTTATCTACTATGAGCAAGTATAAATTCAGTAAATAATTACCAGTTTGAATCATCACTCCTAAAAAATTAGGTTTAATAAATTATAATTACAACTATATCTTCAACATGTCATAGGTTTTCTTTTGTGACTGTACTAGGGTCTAGTGAGGGGACAGAAACTATACCAATTATTTTATCAAGAATAATCTAATACAAAGAATTGTTAAGTAGGCACTGAAAAACAGAAAAGGCAAAAAAGAACATTAACACACTGATACTCAAAGGATGGTAGAAAGATCAGCATCATTACGAATCACCTGGAAACTTGTTAGAAGTGCAAATTCTCGGACACCAAGTCCCACTCATGGCTTACTGAGTCAGAAACCCTGTCAGATGGCCAGCATTCTGGGCTTTAAAAGCCCTCCAAGAGATTCTAACTTATGCTAAAGTTTAAAAACCACGGCACTACAACAAGCTAAGTGCCACAGACAATAACAGCAGGAAGCAGCTACCACTCCTGGGCCAGGGGAAGCAAAGAAAAGAGGTAGAATTACTAAAACCGAGAAGACTGGGGAAGGCCCCGTCCCATAGATCTGGGACTCAGACTTCCAAGAACTGATCACTGCTCACCTGGTGCTGGTGTTTCTGAGCTCAGAAGAGGGACACCATAGATCTGGGAAGCAGATATCTGAGGAAGAGGAACCCAGGAGTTAGATCTGATATCTCAAGAAGGCTCACTGAGATTGGTTCTACAAGGCTTGGGAAGCCACTAAATTGAAATCAGTGACTGCTACCAGAAGGACCTTCTACTGCCAGAGTGAATTATCACTAGAGTAGGTAGGATCGAGAAACCCCGGCAAGGCAAACAAGGAAAGAGTAAATCCCTTCCTCCTTCTCTAACTGCACAAAGTCTCTCTCGTTCCTCTGTGGGCAGAGCCCAACAGGGAGCCAGCTATGTCTTGCAGAATTCCAAAGGGTGTGGTTGAAGCTGAGAGAAAGGAGCTTAATAACGAAAACATGAAGGCCTAAATTGTAGTAAGACTGAGATGTACTAGAAATAGTAAATAATTTTTGCTATGTATAATTGGGTACAGATGGACATCTTCTGGGGAACTCATGTCTAGGTGGACTTTGGGGTTTATTGTTCAAAATGATTCCTACTTGGAAACTATATGTTGCTTCTGGTGGGATTCATAAGGGGCATTTAGGACATGTGTTAAATTACAGAAAACTATGCAAGGGCCTACGCTGAAGTCTTAGCTCTCCAGCTAAAACTGACACATCACAGCAGCAATAGCTGAGGATTGCTCAACAGTAGCACCAAGCCCTGCTCCAGTCAGCTGAAGCGAGGTTCCTTAAAGTCTTGGAGTCAGTGGAATGGACTAAAAAGAGCTTACCTACCAGAACAGAGAAATCCAGGGCTCTACCACAAAATAAGAGATTAGTAGAAAAAGGCTGTTCTGAAATCATAGTCACTAATAAGAGTAATATGAACATGACTCTTCATCTGAGAAGTTGTCTTTGTGCAATTCTGGGAAAGTAGAAAATGAATGGAAATTAATTCTTCATCTTATAAATCAGTGTTCTGGTAGTTGAGGGTCCAGTCAATGTTGATTCCACACAAATCAATAAATCAGTGCTTTCCATATTCTTGAAAGATGGGCACAGACAGTTGTTACTATATGACAATCAAAAGGAACATTCCCAAATATTACTGAATGATTATCAGAAGTATGCCCAGTACATACTTTGGTAGATTAAAAATAACTATGAGTTAGTCATTATTCTTAAAGACATGCACCTATTTCTGATTTTATGTTTATGTTTTGTCTTTTTTTTTAAAGGATATTGAAGAATCGCAAAATAACACTGGTGAGCCTGTTGGAGATGACTACAAAAAGATGGGAACACTTTTTGGTGAACTGAACAAAAGCCTCATCAGCATGGGCTTCACAAGAATGTATTTTGGAGAACAAATTGTAGAACCAGTGATAGTCATTTTCTTCTGGGTTATGCTGTGGTTCCTTGGCCTACCAGCCCTTGGACTAGTTGCTATTCTTTGCCTTGTCATTATTTATGTGCAACAGTGAAATGTGGCAGAATGAACTATTAACATTTAGTAGCCATATGTGTATTTAGTGAAGTTAATATTTCACTACATGAAGGCTGAAAAATTTGCCTTGTTTCGAATTGTGTGCTGTTTTGTAATTAAATTCATAAGTTGATATTGTTTAAAATTAAACTCAACTGTTGATTATAACAGGGTTGAATATATATATTGTAGCTTATTCATAATTCTTGTTTAATTACTGTGACCTGTGCCCAATTTTAAGCACCCCTATTACCATGCCAGATCTTAACCACCACCAAACAGTGATCAGGCAAAATAGGAATATGAAATTCAAGTCCAAGAGTTCCCATCGTGGCTCAGCAGAAACAAATCTGACTAGCATCCATGAGGATGCAGGTTCCATCCCTGGCCTTGCTCAGTGGGTTAAGGATCCAGCGTTGCCGTGACCTGTGAAATAGGTCACAGACATGGCTCGGATCCCACGTTGCTGTGGCTGTGGTGCAGGCCAGCAGCTACAGCTCTGATTCGACCCCTAGCTTGGGAACCTCCATATGCTGCAGGTGTGGCCCTAAAAAGACCAAAAAAAGAAAAAAATTCAAGTTGGGCAAGATAGGTCTTGTAAAGAGCTCCATTAAAACATTTTAGAAGCAAAAGGACAAAACAAGGAGCTTAAAAAAAAAAATTTTACTTGGAGAATTGCTCCCCATCTTCCACCAAATGAACCCATATTATCTGGGAAATAATTTGGATTTCTACTGTCCCTGCTTAGCACAAGCCCATATAAATGCTAACTGCTATACACTACCTTAATATTTTGATGAAAATCAGTAAAGCTAGCACATTTTCTGAAGATTGAAAAGAAATATATTTATTACTGTTGGGAAAGCTTCCCAAGTTAAATGTAACTTTTTTATAAAGTAGTACTTGGGCTTGGAATCACTTTAGTGTATCATTTGATGTTTTAGACAATTTTGGTGCTAATTACTTTTTGTGAATTTTTAGTCTCATAAGCCAGGCCCATAGTTGGCTGCATCCCATGATGTTATATTTTCTTGTATCCAACCAGTTGTGTATTTTTTTTCCTAGAGAGACATTTTCAGTGTATTTTTTTCAGAAATTTACATTTTGTAGTTCTTTTATAGCAATTATTCTTAGGATTTAAAAAAATCTATTTACTACCTTGACATAGGTTTCCCCCACTACCAAAAAAAAAACAAAAAAAACAAAAAAAACAAAAAAAACAAAAACTGATTTGTATTATGGTTGAAATTCTTTACTATTCCTTTTTTTTTTTTTAAAAAATCAGCTCTTTGATATCTGTATTAGAAAGTACAGTATTACAGTATAAAAACCAAATGCTTAAAATTAGAACTCAACAGTCAATTGTATAATATTCCTCTAAGGCTAAAGCCAAGTCAGTAATTAATGTCTTTAACTTGGCACTTTTTGGGTTTTATATTGAAATGAGCATTTCTTTAAATATACTTAGAAAATGAAAAATGGCTTACTGATATTTTGGATTTTGTTAAGGAACCTAAAATCTTTACACTTTTGTCTCAAAGACTTTCTTACTTGGACAAAGGAGAGGTAGTTAAGATAATTACCTAGAAATTTAAGTTCAATAAGAGGAAAATGAAAAATTGGGGCATTTTTATCTTTGGCAGGGCAATAACTAAAGTGTGTAAAGTGTTTACTGTTCTACTTTATAAAGTTTTTACCCAATCCTGTTTTTAATATTATATAAGTTCTCAGTGTCTTCCATTCTGAAGCAGACAATTGATGAAAATGTACAATTTAGATTTCTAAAATTAGATAATCCTGAACAACAGTACCAGTCAGAGGGCACTAAAAAGTATTGTGCATTTGTATAAATACAGACCTTTTAAAGTTTAACTTAAAAAAGACTTTGTACTATATCATTGTGTTTTTATTGGGTTTCCAATATTTTTATAGTAACCTTTATGGACTTGGCATAACTGCAAGTTATTTAAGAGGTGTCTTAATTTGCATACGGTAGAATTGTGAGGTTTTTAATAGAAGTCATGAGATTTTGTATATCTTCACTAAATATTAAAAAGTGTATTCTTTTCTAATACTACTAGAAATTTGAATTTCTTTTGGAATGTAAAAAATATATAGTATGTGTAGTAACAGCTCTGGTCCTACCAGTATCTAATATTGAAAATATTTTAAAAGTAAGTTTTAATTGTAATTATTTAGTATAGTGTTAAATACTATGCATCTACAAATTGATGTTAATAGGATATATATTAAATTCTATAAAGAAATGAGCTATTTTTCTGCTATTCTTTCTGCATATATTTTTAATGCGGTATACCATCACATTATTTGCTTTTAGAGGGAAAAAAAACTTTGCTTATTTGATGGAAATATTTTATTTTATGAAATATTAGAATGTAAATTATACTGATATCCTGAAGTGAAAACCTGGTCTTTTTTTTTTTTTTCAGTTCATGGTATAAGGAATTCAATTGAAAATCATTCTCAATCACTTCAATCTCAGATTCAAGCCAACTTTAGAAACCATTATTGCTATGAATAAAGAGATAAAAGTTAAAATACTATATTAGATTATTAGTGTCTATCACTCATACCACCAGCCCTCAATTCAAAAAGGAAAAGGTCAAGACCTACAAATAAACTAATAGATGAATAAATCAGTTTTCATTAAAGTAAAAACTCAGTGTTTTGTAGAATTCAGTTGTCTGTGTAAAATCTATTTTCCATCCCTGGCCATCAGTTAGCTCATTCTTGGCCCAGTAGTGTGCTGAAGCCCCACTGGCTGGCAAGAGCCAATGTATACATTTTATCCCTACTCTGCCTTCAATGACATCAAGTTGGTAGCTTGAAGCTGAAGTTGGGGGTAGTATTTACACTATAAAAATTGGCAAACGCAGCAAATCAGAGCTCTTTTTTCCTGGCAAGCTAGTTGTTAAACATACTTGACCACACCCCTGATTAGCCACTCCAGAGGTCACATTTCCATTTCTACTCCTACAAATATAAAGGAAGCATATTAAGGCAAATCTCCGTTGCACCATCCAAAACTGTTTTGAGTTTTTCCATGTGGGAATTAGGGACCATGGTTGTCTTCTACCCAATGTATACCTCTTTCTTTACCAGAGAAATAGCTCTGAGCTATTACTGAGCTGCACATCCATTAAAGATTATCCAGTTGATCAGAAAATAAGAAGCAGTTACAGAACTGATGGAGGGCAAATTACAGCGTGAGTAAAGTTTTGTCGTAAAGCAGAAAGTTCCAAATAAAGTTAGGTATTGAGCAATCAAGGGTGGTTTGGTTTATAGTTTATATTTTAACAATTATTTTACAAATGTTTATTGATTTCAGTTTATTTGAAATGTTTTCATTGACAGTTAATGGCTTTACAAGGTAAAAAAAAAAAGAATTTAAAAAATCACTTTCATACCTGTTAATACTTCTAGTACTATATTTGACCAGGGAGAATATAAACTAATGTACAAATTATGGCTTCAGGATCATTGCTGGACTTGATATTTTTTAAGTCCTATTTCTCTGCCCAAACCTTAATTTTTGGTGTTCCAGGTGGTTCTTTCCTCATTCTACACATCGCCTTGGGCAATATCACACTCTCACAGCTTCAGTTACCATTTCATACTAACAGCTCTCCAGTCTACATCTCCAGTTTAGAGGGTTCTGTTCAGAATATAAGATTCATACATTCCATTGCTTGCCCAACATTTGTACTTGCTTATCCCTTAATACCCCAAATCCAGTATATCCAAAAAAGGAACTCAGCCTCCTTCTCCCAAACCTTTGCTTCTTCCTGTGTTTCCAGTCTCAGCAAATGACAGAACCCTCTCCTACACTGCCCATATGTAGCTAGTCACCAAGCCCTGCTCTTTTACTTCTTAAAAATATCTTTAATCTTTCTACTTCTCTCCACACCCACTATCACTAACTTCGTCCATACCACCATCCATACATACATTGCTATCTGACAATCCACATTGGTCTGCCTGCCTTCATTTTTCTACTTTATAGTCAGAATAATATAAAGAACTCCTTGGCTTAAATCTTTTTTCGTGGCTTCCTGTTCCCTTACTCCATAATATGTTTTACAAGGCCCTCATGAACTGGTTCTTACACACCTCACTCCCTATACGACCACCTTCCCTTTCCAAGACTACTATACTGATTTTGTTTTCGGCTGAAAGAGACATGTTTCTCCCTTGCAGAATTGCCTCTCTCCCACCAAACTGACCAACACGTCCATAGTTTTAAGGCCTCAATTTAGATATCATGTCTCCTGGGAAAATTTCTCTGACTCCTTTAAATCCAGTTTTGGTACTTCATGTGCTTTACAAGAACCCTCTATTTCCCCTATCAGCTTCTGTCATGCTATATTGTAGAAGCTTAAGGTCAGTTTCTTCCATTAAACAAAAGCTTTCTCAGAGCAAAAAACCTGTCTATCATGTTCATAATTGCATTACCTAACACAATGCCTGGCATAAAACATGTTCTCAAAATTTTTGTCAAAGGAATAAATCAGCTTCATTTATTAATGCTTCCCTTACAGTACATTAACAAAGAAAACCTAAAGTCAGTTGTAGTTCAGCTTTTGGACTCCAAAAATATACTTACGGTGCATAGAGAGTGGATTAGATGTATACATTTTCATATATAAATTTTATTCACTTTTGATGGAAGAATATTGCTGTTATCTGCATATACACACACACACACACACGCAGTATTGCTACTATATGATTGCATTTTTTAGGAGAAAATGTAGTATTTTCAGTGTTGTACTTGGTGGAATCACTTTGTCCGGAAAGATTATGGTCACTCACGCTACCTGCAGTTCATGTTTTTCTAGTATTTTTCAATAGGCCTTTGTCGACAAAATTTTAATTTTCTAAAAATCCAGGAACATGAGCAGGAATCCCCAAGTATCTAAGCTTGGCATATGAGGTTCCAAAATAAATTCACTACTAGGATGTCCTAGTAGCCCCCATCATATATGTTAAATAACATGTATTTAAAATACTTTGTTATTCTAATAAATAATACTCTTTCACAACTTTGCATTCTGAGTCTCCCTTCTGACTCCTTATGTTGTCCTTATGTTCTAATTATCAGTTAATTGTTGCCATATCAAGTTTAGAAATTGTCACCTGAGAGTGAAAGGAGTTTTTTTCCCCTCATTCCTATTGCTGGAGCAGAAAATCCAGGCCTGATGTGTGTATGCCTTCCTAGGCAATAAAATAGTGGGAAAATCCAGATCAAGATTAACCTGGGCATCCCAGCTGTATTCTACTTTCTGTTGACTATTGTATAAATTAGAATTATTGATGAGTTCTGCAGGAGTCTAAGATCCAGAACTTGGTCATTTATTTGCTTATTAAATTTGAATTATCTTTTCAGCAGTTAAAATTTTGTCATTTAACCTTTCACCAACCTAATTAGTTGGAAATGACCTTGTTATTTTTCCAAAGCACCACAGAATACATTGACTTTTTATCATAAAGTCATGGACCTTTTTTTGTTACAGGTTTACTCCTATGTTACAAGACACTAATTGATGGTATATATTTTAATGTGATTTTTTTATCAAAGAATGAAAATTCTGTATACAGTATACTTTATGGCATAGTTGGTTTAAGACAAAATCTTTAATGTTTTTTGTGGGTGTTGCAAGAGAAGAGGGCCGAGAGAATGGCCACATCCCAGGTCTCAGTTGAGTCCTTGGGACAGGCTGCCAAGTGAGAGTCTTTGGCTTCACAAAGAATTCAAGAGTGAGCCAAAGTAGAGTGAAAGCAGATTTATTCAGGCAGGTACACACTTCACAGACAGAATGTGGGCCATCTCAGAAAACAAGAGGACCCCAGGTCCAAGGTTGTTAGTTTGTATGGGCTGGGTAATTTCACAGGCTAACAAGTGGGGGGATTATTCCAATTATTTGGGGGAAAGGGTAGGGATTTCCAGGAATTGGGCCACTGCCCACTTTTGGCCTTTTATAGTTAGCCTTGTAACTCTCATGATGCTGGTGGGCGTGTCATTTAGCATGTATTACAAGGAACGTATAATAAGGCTCAGTCTACAGGAAGTCAGATCTTCTGCCATCTTGGGCCTAGTTGGTTTTAACTAGTTTCTGCTGTATCCTCAACATTGTTTTAGGTTGTGCCCTGCACCCTTTCCTCCTGTCTCACGGCAGGTGGGGGAATGGGATATGTGAACACTCTCAATACTTTATATCATTTAATGAGTGCCTTTCTCTGGTCTGTCATGATTGCTTCTGTTATATATTCTTCTGGTTTTACATATATACTATCAAAAATATTCATGCCTAGAGGGGGCAGTATCAAGATGGCAGAGTAGTAAGACATGGCGCTCACCTTCTCCCACAAATACATTAAAAAAAAAAATCTACCTGTAGAAAATTCACATAGAACATCTACTGAACACTGGCAGAAGACCTTAAACCTCCCAAAAGGGCAAGAAACCCTCCACATAATTGGGTAGAATAAAAGGGGGGAGAAAAGAGAGAGAGAAGAGGATAAAAGGAATCAGGATGGGATCAGCACTCCTGAGAGGGAGCAGTGACAGAGAAAAGGAATCCACAGCCTGGAGGATATCAGTGGAGATAGGGAACCTCAAAGCCACAGAGAAAAGTGCACCAGCTGGACTAAGGAGGGAAAAGCAGAGAGGCAGCCACACAAACCATTGGTACCACCACAGCCTGAGATACTCAGACAGGGGCTGGGCACTGAGACTCAGGCTCCAGAGGTTAGTTCCAGGGAAAGGGCTAGGTCTGGCTGTGTGGAGACAGCCTGAGGGGCTAGGGAGCAGTGTACCATGGGCTGGGGAGCAGAGCACTATAGCCAAGGGAGCACAGGAGGAGGCCTCAGCCCACAGGAGAGCCAAGGTGCCATTTGGTGGGGGGGCTAGAGGAGGAGGGGAAGGACCCCCTAAAAGTATCTTTCTCTGCACAGGCGCTTGAGCAGTGGGGTACCCCTTGCACCAGCTGTGGGCAGCAAGGGCAAACTACCACAGCCATTTCAGACTCCAGAGGTGAGAGTGGCCCAGCACCACTAGGGGTCCATGAATAAGCACCACCTACAGCTCCAGTCACCTCAGGGGTCATCACAGAGGAGGGCACTGCAATCAAATGCCACCTGTTGTTGCTCTCACTCCCCTGGGAAAGCCACTTCTCTAAGCCTGAGAAACATAACTTTCCACATACAAAAAATATAAGGGAGCCCCCCATAAGGATATCAGCTGATTTCTCTACAGAACACTACAGGCCAGAAGAGAGTGGCAAGATATACTCAGTTTTAAAAGGGAAAAATCTACTTCCTAGAATACACTACCCCAAAATATTATCATTTACAAACAAAATATAAAAGAATACAGCAATACTAAACCCATTCTAAAAGAAATACTGAAAGGTCTCCTCTAAATAGGAAAGAAATAAGATATATAGAATGGAGGAAATAAAAATTGGAAAGTAATCACTTAAATAAGCCAGTATACAGATCTAACAGGAAAAAAAAAAACTATTTGTAAAAATGATGATAAACACAAGGAACAGCAAAAGGATAAACATTAAGATGTAAAAAAATGACATTGAAATCATAAAATTTGGTAAAGGAAAATAAAATCTAGACTCTAGAATGTTTGAGACTATATGACTATCAGACTAAAGAAGCAAGCAGCTATAGTAAGGGGTTAACATACTTGGAAAACAGGGCAAGCACAAATCAAAACCAAAAAATACATTCAACAAAAACTAAAAAGAGGACACAAGCATAAAGTAAATCATCCAACAAAAAAAGAAAGGAACAAAGGAGAAACATAGACTCAGCTGGAAAACAAGGTTTAAAATGACATTAAATACATATTTATCGATAATTACCTTAAATGTAAATGGACTGAAAGATTCAAAAGACAGAGTGGCAAACTGGCTAGAAAAACAAGAGCCTACAATATGCTGCCTACAAGAGACTACCTTAGGGCAAAGGACACCTATAAATTGAAAATGAAGGGATGGAAAAAAAGATATTTCATGCAAATGGAAAAGACAGGAAAGGAGGAGTTGTAAAACTCATATCAGACAAAATAGACTTTAAAATAAAGGCCTTAAAGAAAGACAAGGACACTATTTAAAAGGATCAAGAAGAGGATATTATATTCACCAACATATATGCCCCTAATATAGAAGCACCCAAATACATACAACAACTACTATCAGACATAAGAGAAACTGATGGGTATACAATATTAGAAGATTTTAACACCCCACTCACATCAATGGACAGATCCTCTAAACAGAACATCAATATGAGAATAGAGATCCTAAATGAAGCAATAGAACAGTTAGACTTAATCGATATTTTCAGGACATTACACCCAAAAAAATTAGAATATATGTTCTTTCCAAGTGCACATGGAACATTCTCAAGGACTGACCACATACTGGGGCACAAAACTAACCTCAACACATTTGAGAGTATAGAAATTATTTCAAGTATCTTCTCTGACCACAATGGCATGAAACTAGAATTAACCGCAGGAAAAGAAGTGAGAAAAACTGACTACATACAGATTTAAACAACACCCTACTAAAAAACCAATGAGTCAATGAGGAAATCAAAAGGGAAATTAAAAAAATACCTTGAGATAAATGATAATGGTTGAAAACACAAACCATAGAAAATCTATGGAATGCCGCAAAAGCAGTACTTAGAGGGAAGCTCATAGCGATACAGGCCTTCCTCAAAAAAGAAAAATCTCAAAGAAATAACTTACCCTACCACCTAAAATAATTAGGAAAAGAAGAACAAAACCTAAAGTCAGCAAAAGGAAGGAAATCAAAGATCAGAGAGGAAATCAATCAAATAGAGATTAAAAAAACAGTAGAAAAAAAAATCAGTAAAACGAAGAGCTGGTTTTTTGAAAGGGTAAATGAAATTGACAAATCTCTGGCCAGACTCACCAAGAAGAGGACAGAAAAAACCCAAATAAATAAAATAAGAAATTAAAAAGGAGAAATCTCAATGGATACTGCAGAAAATACCAAAAAAAAAAAACCCACTATAAAAAACTATATGCCAACAAATTTGACAGCCTAGAAGAAATGGACAACTTTCTAGAGCCATATAGCCCACCAAAACTCAATCAAGAAGAAATAGGTCATTTGACCAAACCCATCACTAGAAATGAAATTGAATGTGTAATAAAAACACTCACTACCAACAAAGGTCCAGGACCAGAAGGCTTCACAGAATTCTACCAAGCATATAAAGAATAACTTATACCCATATTCTTAAAACTTTTCAAAAAGGTTGAAGAAGGAATAACCCCAAAGACACTCTATGAAGCCACCATCACCCAATATCAAAACCAAACATACTACCAAAAAAGAAAATTATAGGCCAATATACTTAATGAATATAGATGCAAAAATTCTCATCAAGATTTTAGCCAACAGAATCCAGCACATAAAAAAGATCATATGCACCATGACCTAGTGGGACTCATCCTTAACAAGGGTGGTTCAACATACTCAAATCAACCAACATCATACACCACGTTAACAAAAGAAAAGTTTAAAACCACATGATCATCTCAATCGCTGCGAAAAAGCATTTGACAAAGTCCAACACCCATTCATGATAAAAACACTTATGAAAGTGGGTATAGAGGGACCATACCTTAACATAATAAAACCATGTATGACAAACCCACAGCCAATATAATACTCAGCAGAGAAAACCTGAAAGCCTTCCCAATAAAATCTGGAACAAGACAAGGAGGCCCACTCTCACCACTTTTATTCAACATAGTATTGGAAGTCCTAGCCACAGCAATCAGACAAACAAAAGAAATAAGATGTATCCAAATTGGAAGAGAAGAAGTAAAATTGTCACACTATGCTGATGATATGATACTATATATAGAAAACCCTAAGGACTCCACGCAAAAACCTCTCAAACTGATCAACAAATTCAGCAAAGCAGCTCTTTCCAGAAGAAATTAACATGCAGGAAATTTATGAGGGAATGCTCTGGGGTCAGCACTTGGAAAGAAGTAAAAGAAGCAGAATTGGGTAGTTCAGCACAGTCACAGCAAGGCCCCAGCGACTCCACAGTTTGCTCTCCAACAGGGGTAGCCTTAATGACCAACTTATAGATGGGACAAGGAGCCTCTCTTCTGCGAAAAGCAATTGCCTGAGAGGGCCAGGGGCTGTCATCTAGCAGTATTCCAGCAGCTCTCAGAAAAGCCTTTTGTTCTTGAAGGGAAAACCTGAGCAGCGCAACACAGCATCCACTGTAGACTCTATTCTTTTCTCACCTCACCTTCCATGACCCTTGAGTCACTTCCAAGAACCCTACGCTTCCAAGTACAGTATGAAGAGGACTAATTTAAATCAAACTTATTGGTCAGAATACATAAGAAAATTTTAATTTAAAAACAGGGGTACAGCCTTTAGCCTGCTATGTTGCCTGTTTCCATTATGAGATTCAAGTCTTCAATTATAATAAAGTTTTAGCTAACTGAATAGTATGTCCAGGAGTTCCCACTGTGGCTCAGCAGTAATGAATACAACTAGTATCCATAAGGATGTGGATTTGATCCCTGGCCCTGCTCAGTGGGTTAAGGGTCCCACATTGCTGTGGCTGTGGCATAGCCAGCAGCTGTAACTCCAATTCGACCCCTAGCCTAGGAACTTCCATATGCTAGGGGTGCAATCCTAAAAGAGTGTGCCCAGAGTTCACAAGGCTTGAAGTTATTATGAACAGGTGAAAAAATATTGAAAGAAAAGCCCTTACTTAAAATTGAGTAGGAAATCCATGAAATTTTATATATGTAAACTACTTACACCAAAATTTATGCTAATAAATTTTGTCCCTCAGATAGGGCCTCACAAGACATCAGGAGAAACCATCAAGGCATGCCTTAGGAGCTGGGTAGCTTCAAGCCTAGATGTAAGTGCTATGTGCTTTCTAGACCCTTTCCCAAGTTCCAAAGCGGTTTTAATCCTCAAACTTTCAGAGCATGTTTCAAATAAGATTACCAGGAGTTCCTGCTAAGGTGCAGTGGAGTAAGGCTCTGGTGTTGCCACAACTGTGGTGTTATGTCACAGCTGTGGCTCAGATTCGAACCCTAATTGGAGAACTGCCATATGCTGCAGGTGCAGCCGAAAATAAATTAAAAAATAAAATAAAGATTTTCAATAACAGAGCAAATCTTACTGGTAAAGAAACCATATTCCCCTTGCCCCCAACACACTACTGCAACTGATTTATAAATTGGAGATTTGGCCCTAATCATGGCTCTTCTATTTACTTTTAGCACAAAGGGTCACAGCGGCCAAATTTGACAATTCAGTAGACACTCGAATTTTCTCCAATCTTGGTGCAGAATATTTTGGAGGCCCCAGGAGTAATTTTAGCTATTTTTATCCCTGGGATTTTAGGAGTGAGCAAGATCAAGCAAGACAGTGGCCTCAATCCAAATTACATACTAAAACTATAACATTGTTTAGGCATGATTTCCCCTTTTGGTTATAGAAAAAAATTAGGACAACGTACAAACTTGCAGACAAAACTCTTATTAGACCTGAATTTAAGACTCGGTTTTGCCATTTTACTAGCTGTACAATTTTTATTAAGTCATACCCACATCTATTTTTTTAATTATAGTTGATTCACAATGTTATGTCAGTTTCTGCTGTACAGCAAAGTGACCCAGTTATACATATATGTATATATATATATATGCACACATGTATATATATTCTTTTTCTCACATTGTCCTCCATCATGTTCCATCACAAGTGACTGGATATAGTTCCCTGTGCTACACAGCAGGACCTCATTGCTTATCCACTCCAAATGCAATAGTTTGCATCTACTAACTCACATCTTTTTAAACTGTAAGATTCTCATCTGTAAAAGACAATAAATTATTGCATGTCTTATCACAGTGCCTTACACACAGTAAGCTTTCAGTAAATGCTAGTCATTAAATATAGGAATTTCCACTGTGGCACAGTGGGTTCAAGTCCCTGCCTGACACAAGTAAGTTAATGGATCCAGCATTACTATAGCTGTGGCATAGGTTGCAGCTGCAGCTTGGATTCAGTCCCTAGCCTGGTAACTTCCATATGCCATAGGAGGGGCCATAAAAAAATTACATATATATAGTTATATAATTATTAACATTCACACATAAGGACATTCTTCACTATCTGTAAGTACTTCCAGAACCATAAAAGATGGTTATTTTATTGTTGCAAAAGGATAGATAAATACAAGGAACTCTGTTACAATTCTTAGTTCTTCATGATTGAAATCTTTTGTGAATTGTCTTATTGATTTCAACTATTAGTGCTTCATGAATCAAAATGATCATAAAAATAAGGAACAAAGGACCTAAAAACTTGAATAGAAATGAAATGAGCTCTGGGCAGCCACATCTTCTTTAATGAAATGTTGTTTTCTCTAAACACCTAATCACCCCAATACCATGTATTTTCTGTTGGTCCTTTGCCTTAATAAACTTAGCTGCAGAATCACACTTACCAACGTATACACAATTTTGCTATGGATTTGAAAAATTTACAAAATGAAATCAATTATGAAAATACTTTTCTGAGTTTTATTCCATTGCATAGACCAAAACTATTATGTTATGTTTACACAATCACAAAAAGTATCTTGCTTTGATTCCAAAGTGAAATTTCAGGATAATCTATTGGTTTATGTTATGTTTTCATAGCGTAACATACCAGAAATGTTTCACTTAGTAAAATTGCACGCTAGTACTCTCACATAAAAAAATCCAGTGCTCGCCAATATATATGGATACATTCTATATGCAGGTATACAGTATAAGCAGTAAAGATTATTTGTATATCTATGTTTAAAACAATATTACTAATTTATTCATAAAGTCTTATCTTTTTAGTCTATAAAAACATGCTAAAAGCATATTAAGATCCTAATTAATCTTTATTTTATCATCTTCAATTACTTTGTTCCATCCTGGCTCTCTCTTTCAGATAATTCTCCCCACCTGAAAAGTGAAATTTTCTCAAATCAGATGTTTACAGATATGAGTGTTTTATAATAGGCTACGGCATATCTTTAGTGCCATCTCTTAGCGCATTTCAAAACTGGTTCTCCCACATTTTCCTTAACTGTCAGTTTATGCTTTCAGCTATTTTTACAAGATGCTCAGATAGAGCTAATGTTGGCAAAATACAGCTTTCCTCAGGCATTTCCTCCTTTTTCAAGTTATAAGAGACATTTCTTGAGAGCCCCATGCCTAGGTACCTGATCATCACAACCTCCTCCCTCTGTAATGGAAACATACTGTGCTTTTCCTGCCCCTATCGCATCACTGACACTCAAGTCGATGATACAGATTTTTTTTCCACTGGCCCGGCTTGCAAAAGACCTAGGCTAACAAAGACATTATTTTTGTAATGTAGAAAGATTTAGACACAAAAGAGCCTGAACTTCAATACTGGTTTTAAATCACAGGTGCTTTACTGATATCATTTACTAGTGCCAGATACCACGGCTTCATCTCTGCAAAATCCAGCAAGACAAACCCTAAAACTACCTCTTCACTAGATGAGTCACTTCATCTAATACCTGTCAGAAATGGTCATACCAGGAAAGAGGCCCTAGTGAAAGCCCAAAGTATATCTAAACTTCGTATTTCATCTCTTCATTGCCATCTAGTCTATGAGCAAGGTTACTGTCCACCTGCCTCTCTCTTCTACTTCCTCTAATGTTTATCGCACCTCCAGTTCTATGCAGGCTTAGTGCCTCATAGAATCATGTTTTTCAATGCAATCTAATCTTCAGAGGCCTAGAGCATGAACAATGATTTTTTTTTTAGTAGATTTGTCACATATAATCATAGCAAGCCTGAAATGAAACTCGCTGAAAGATACCATCTGCTACCAAATTTTTTCTTTACGAAGCAAAGAACATCAGTATGAATTCATGTTTAGCCTAATATAGATACAGGTTACTAAATACAGAAATAGGTATAGATATGTTTTCAGGGGTGAGTATCTAAAGACTTCGGGACATGACACTCCCAAATATACTGCTTTGGTACAATGATTCTATTGAACAGAAAGCACTTGGAAAACAGAAAACACAGAGAGAGGTGTTCTGATTGCCCCTTATCTGCCTAAAGCTAGACCCTCCAAAAGGTACTCGGTTGTCATAAATCCCCTCCCCAGGAGTTTCATCAACCGGGCCAGGTTGACTCCTATCACATGAGACAAGACTAGTGGACGCCACAGCCAGACAAACTTTGTCACAAACCATCATACCTCCCATATATTCTTCTAAGAGCCTATTCATCTTTCCTAAAAATCATTTCCTAAGTTGCATACATCACCACTCCCCTCCCCTGTTAAGATTGTATATCAAAGTTTTCAAATCACACTGATTTGGGGAGGGAGTTCACTTTTTTTCCTGTGATGCTTGAGTGCATGAAGTATTAGAATTCCATGAATTTATATACACTTTTTCTATTAATCTGCCTGTTGTCACTTTATTTCATAAACCTAGCTACCGAACCCAGGAAGATAGAAGGAGAGTCTTTGCTCCCCTACAGTATACACCTATGTATTTCCAAACTGAGAGCACCTAGAAGTAACAACATCCCACTGGTAACCAGTACACTAGACCCCAGATCTTTGTTTCTAACACCTTTCTCCATTAAAAGGAACCAGGCTTCCTGAAGAAATGGCCAATTCTAGGGCTGGGCAGGAAATATACAAGATGAGCCTGGGACATCTTAGAGTGCCAGAAAGTACGGAAGAGCTAAAAACATCTATCTGCCTTTCTTTCCTTCCTTCCCTTTCCCTTCCCCCAACCCACACACTCATATACACTGAAGTGGTATCAAACTCGATTGAAAGAGTTCCCAATATCCAAAACTGGAAAAATTTGAGCAAGAACATATGTGATACTGTATTATAGCCCAAGGTATAAAATATCCGTGAGCTTATCCTAATATTTCTACAAGATCATATAAGTAAATGAGAATAAATATCTTACACAGAATTCCAAATAATTCATGTAGATACTGCCTCCTCAAAAGAAGGTGGAGCCTAACTCCTCACAACTCCTCACCCCTTAATATGGGCTTTTACTTTCCAGAGCACTCTGTAGAAGTGGAGCAGGAGGAGTAACTTTATAGTGGACAAGCCTGACCTTCAACTTGGTTATCAAGTTTAGTATCATCAGTGATTAAGTCATGTTAATAGCACATAACCTTGATATGGAGTCTTCCTCTCAAGAAACCGTCTCTCTCTTAATTATGGGGAAAACATCTAATAAATCCAAATTGAGGGTCATTCTATAAACTATCTGACTGGTACTCCTCAAAGCTGTTAAGGTCATCGAGAACGAGAAAACTGTGAGAAACTGTTCCAGACAAGTGGAAACTAAGGAAACATGATGATTATACGTAATATGGTATCTTGGAAAGCCTTCTGGTACAAAAAGAGTACATGAGTGAAAACTAAGGCATTCTGAATGAAATATGGACTTAGTTAATAATGCGTCAACATTGGTTGTGACATTCATTAGTTGTGACAAAGGTACTATATTGTATATTTGTAGTAAGATGTAGTAAGTAGTACACATATTAATAGGAGATGTTGATGTAGTAAGATGTTAAATAGGAGAAACTGGATACCAGATGTATAGAAGCTCTACGAACAATCTTTTCAACTTTTCCATAAACATTATACTACTCTAAAACTATAAGTTTATTTGAGGAGTTCCCATCATGGCTCAGTGGTTAACGAACCCAACTAGCATCCATGAGGACGCAGGGTCGATCCCTCGCCTGGTTCAGTAGGTTAAGGATCTGACGTGGCTGTGAGCTGTGGTGTAGTTGCAGACACAGCTTGGATCCTGTATTGCTGTGGCTGTGGTGTAGGCCAGTGACTATAGCGCCCCTTGGGCCCCTAGCCTGGGAACCTCCATCTGCCATGGGTGCGGCCCTAAAAAGACAAAAAATAATTAAAAGTTTATTTAAAAAAAAAAGCAATTTTAACAAATTCCACCTGAACCCTTAATCGTGTCAATAACTGTATTATCCCATTTACTGTAAATAGAATTTGAGTTATCAGACAACATGAGTTTCTAATGATTCCTGCTCTTTTCATCTTTTTATATATTATTTTATAGCACCAAAATAAAATTCACATTAATTCCCTCTTCTTTGAAAAAAATTGTTTTATTTTTTTCATTTATTTACTTATTTATTTTGCTTCTTAGGGCCGCACCCACGGCATATGGAGGTTCCCAGGCTAGGGTCAAATCAGATCTACAGCTGCCAGCCTACACAGCAACATGGGATCCAAGCCATGTCTGCGACCTACACCACAGCTCATGGCAATGACAGATCCTTAACTCACTGAGAGCAAGGCCAGGGATTGAACCCGCAACCTCATGGTTCCTAGTCGGATTCTTTTCCACTGCGCCACAAATTACTGGAACTCCCGAAAAAGTATTGACCTGTAACTTTCCATATGAGCGTTTGATTAATGTTTAATAAACTTCCAGGGGAGGGGGAAAAGAATAGGAATCTAAAGGTCTTAACACAAAGCAATTAGCTCATACCCAAGAGAGCCTTCGGGTTTGACATATACTCCTATTCTTCTGAAGGTTCCTTCTGGGTGTGGGGTGTGCCTCTAATGCCCTGAAGTGGACATGCTGCAAGTACAACAGTCTGCTGGCTCAGAGGTCGCAAAGAGCCTCGCCACTGTTGAGTATTCTGACCTGCTGAGGACACGCCAAGCTGGAACACCATCTCCTACCCCCACCCACCCCCAAAGAAGTCTTAATCTCAGAGCCTACTCAGAGAGTTCCTGGGCTGGAAATATCTTGAGACATCTTTCCAAGGCAGCCTCCGACATTCCTATCACCACGGCCCTGTGGCCTTAAAGACCCTGGAGAGGAAGCATGCAGGGATGGGTCCTGCAGCCTGGCAACCTCCCTTGGCACGCAGGGCACCCTCAGTCCATCTGCAGGTCACAAAGAGGCCCTCCCAGGGAAGAATGCTGGATACTCTGTAGTGCAGACACACGTTTCCTTCTCATTAAGGGATCTTGTACTAAGAATTTGAAACTATTGCTGCCTGGATATCTGAATAGTATACGCTCTATTTTTTGAAAGTTGGCCACTCTAGTTGTCCGATGGTGATTATGAAGACTATCTGTACATTGAACAGGTGACATAATAGAGAAAAAGGAATTTCACTTGCAATCTATTCTTGATTGCTGCCCTTTAAGAAGCAGGCTGTCTTGGTTTTCCTGTTCGTAAATGTCAATTTAATCTGTCAAAGGGGTAAAACATCATCAGATGATGTTTAAAAAACATCTTGACTTGGTTAAATATCACATTTAAGTTAACTGGATTATGGTTATATATTATATACATATTATGAATATTCTATTTATTGAATTTATATACATTTTCCAGATGATATAGTAAGGTGTTAACTGTGGTGCTCTTGAGTGGTGGATATTTTTTATTTAATCACTTTTGTGTAATTTATTTACTACAATGCAGTTCATGTACACTTATTGATAAAAGGTTATTTTTTATCTATGCTACTTTATGCATTCAGTGCGTTAAATTTCTCTACCTTCTATCTGCCCCTGCCTGGCAGAAAAGTGATTCTTTAAAGGATAATCTAGGTAATGGAATAGAAAAGCTGCAAAAATACATCCTAAGAATGTTAACAAACCGAGTTTCTATTCGTAAATAAAATGCTTCTCAAAGTTTTCCATGAGGTATTGGCCGTCGAGATGGAAATTTCCAAACTATTTTCACTTGCTACTATAAAACTGCATGAGTGGTCAGGCCCGAACACAGATGTAGAAACTTGGTGATGCCTAGATGACCAGAAGGATAATAAATAAGGCCCAGATGCTAACTTGTTTTCTTCACACTGCACCTGGTCTTTGAGGGTCCAAAATGCTCCAAAGGAGATGTCGTAATTGGTTGTTGGAAAAATGAACTTAAAGTCACAGAAAGGTTAGTGGTAACGCTAAAAACCATTTGAACTGAGATGTTCTTATCACTGTACTTTTTGAATTATTTTTATTTTTTTTTTTAGGGCGACAGGTACAGCTTATGGAAGTTCCTGGGCTAGGGGTCGAATCAGAGCTACCAGATCCAAGCAGCATCTGCACCCTACACCATAGCGTAAGGCAACGCCAGGTCGTTAACCCACTGAGCAAGGCCAGGGATGGGACCCGCCACTAATGGGTACTAGTTGGGTTAGTAACAACTGAGCAGAAATGGGAACTCCTGAACCTCATTTTTATAGTTATTTTGTTCAACTGTTGGCATACCCAGGACCAATAGTGAAAATTTAAATTCTGGAATATCCGAAAACATTTGTTAGGAAGTTCCCTACCTCTGCTACTCTTCCAGGCCCATCATAACATAATTCTAGGAAAAGAGGAATAATTCCAAACAAAGCCAAGCTAAGATCTTTTGGAGGCCCTCTTGGGTCATCCGCTGGAGCAGTCCTGTTTTTTTCCCCCTCAAATTGGCAATAATGCCTATTTTAAGCTAACGCAAATAAATAGCAAGTCCAAAATCCTTATTTTTAAATCTTAAATTCTTCCCTTTGTGATCAAAGTGTCCTGCATATCTGCTCATCCAGGCTTTGCCACATTCTAGATAGTCTGGGACTTAGGTATTAGGTATAGCAGCCAAAACGAAATAACATGGCCTGGCTCTCAGGTGATTTGCTCAAGTATAAGGATTGAATGTCTATCCACCAAGCCCAATGACTGCTTTCCTCATTTCCTTTCATGTAAACTTGTGCAGAACTTATTTAAACACTGCAAAAGCAAAAAGTTCAAATACAGATTTTTAGAATATTTTCTTATTTTTTCAATATTTTCTCAAAACAATGGTCAAAGTAAAAATTTCTCGTCTATGTGTTATCCAGACATTTGCATAGGGAAGAGAACCCTTTGGAAGCAAGTTGTGCCTCACTTGGCATTTGCTTTCTGTACTGAGATTTGGGGATTTTTTTGTTTCATTTTGTTTTTTTGGAAAAATTTTGTAGGTTTGCTTTTTCTGTTGAATTCACTCCATCTGCAAACACTTATAAAACACCTAGTCCACAAAGCAATGCAGGCATTACGTGCTGTGAGAAATACAAGTTATAAAGCCTAGCACTTACTGTTACAGAGTTTATAATCTAAAGAAATAAGAAATAAATGTGGAAATTTTAATAGCAACAAGATATAAAAATAGGCTCTAAACCCAATTCTGTGGTTGAATATGATAAAGTTAAGAATACTATTAGATGGGGACTGACATCAGCAAAATCATGGCATAGGAATTTCTAGTGCTTGCCTCCACTCCCCCCACCCCTGCCCAGCAAAAAAAAAAAAAAAAAAAAAAACCCATCAAATTGAACAATTATCCGTGCATGAAAATACCTTCTCAGAGCCAAGGATTCCACGCAAGAGATTACAACACTTGCGTAAAGCACAGAAATAAAAAAAGATGCACTTAGGAAGTAGAGATATATTCACATAATCCCCATCACTCCTCCCCAAAGCCTGGGAAACCAAGCCTGGAGAGAAGCACTCTCCCCTTGGAAGGAGAGAGTGAAGGCCGAATTTACCACAGACCTCGGTGCCAGCCTGCCCCAGCCCCAGGCCAATTCCCACAGTCCTAGGTGGCTCCCGTGAACCCAGGCCCCCTACTTACCCCAGTTTCTGCAGGATCCAACAGCCCCCCCAGGAGACTCCTAAGGCCCCAGGCAGCTCCTGCAGCAGTATTCACTTGGCTCTCGAGGAGGTAGGAGATATATAGGGCCCAGGCTAAGCAGCTGCAACTGGTTTACAATTGAGATAATTGGCCAGAGGCAAACCAGAAAACTGTCTCCACCTGTGAAACCTAAACTGCCCCTATTGCACACAGCTCACTCCGAGTTCACCTGTGTGTTCTTCTACAAGTACTTTGCTTCTAATAAATGCTATTTCTCTTTCACAATCTTGATCTCTTTGCTGAATTCTCCCTTCAAAGAAGACAAAGACCAAGTTTTTCCTTCTGGCTGCTCCCCACTAGGATCGACCTCAGCGCTGGCCAGCTCCCAACCCCCTGGCTCCCAATCAGCCCCCACAAACCCAGAATACTGGTGGCATCAGAAAGCCAGGCTCCCAACAAGATCCAGGGCTAGGTCAGCTACCAAAGACCCAGACTTTCAACCCACTCTAGCACTAGGCTGGCTCCCCAGGCCCCACGCCCCAGTCCCCCAGCCCACTCCAGCACCAGGCTAGACTCTCTAGATTTAGATTCCAGTCTGGCTCCCTCCACTAGAAAGTGCTCCTTATCCTCCTTGGAGACGCTAATCTGTCTTTCTTCCCCTACTATTAGAAATTACAGTTTTAGCTACTCTCTTATGTACTTCTGGAACCAAGAACTATTGCTCTACTCACTTAGACTGGAGATGCAGGGTGCAGGATTCCTGCATCCAGGTTTATGTGAGCCCAGAACCATTCATATTCAGAGAGCTGCATAAACCAGGGTAGAGCATGGACTCTAGAACAAAATAGACTTGGGTCTAAATCTCAGCTTCCCTAGCTCCTAATTTCTGAGCTCTCAATTTTCTCAGTTGTACCTTGTTGAGATGTTCTGACGACTAGGGATAATGAGTCTGGCTTCTTATAAAATACCCAATAGGATAGTTACTATTTTCTCAATCCTTGACTTATTTGCTTATGTCTGTATTACCAGAATTCATACAGATTTGACATCTGCTAGCTCCTTAAAGCTCAGTAGGACTCAGTCTTGATTCCCTACCAACCAGTCCTGAACTAAGCCTGCCAGGGAGGAGATTAAGAACAAATCCTTCCACTTCACAGTCACAAATAGAAACCCAATAGGCAGTATTATTGAGCTACATGCGACTGAGTCAACAAAGGTAGGCAAAGAAGTATGATGAACTGGAATTTGTCTTCAGTGCTTATCTCCCATCCTCCTTTAAATTTGCTTCACTTTGGCATTAGTCATGCTATCTCTCCCCCAGGGATCGTTCTCATTCTATCAATCTTTTTCAAACTAAAATCGTGACCTAACAAGTTGAGAGGGACATTGAAGACTAAGTCCAGCTGTGTCATTTTAGAAGTGGGAAAAGTATGGCTCAGATGAGTAATTTGCCCAAGTGAACCCAGCTTCTCTGTTCTGGACCTGGGATAACCACTGAAGTCTCAAGGTTTCTGGTCACATGCCTGTTCCATGCCCTCATACTACAACTGAGGTAAAAATCACCGAAGAAAAAAGTCTGCAATTCAATGGTACGCTTTGGAGGTTCATTTAAATTTTTTTTTAATTTCTTAACATGCATGATAAAGATTAAAGATACAATAAGTATGATTGTCTTTGCGCATTCTAAGGGAATGTTTTGTTAATAAGACAGACTGCCAATGTGAAGTTTTCAAAACTGCAATAAGTATTTAAATAATGTGGGGTTTTTTTTAAGTCCAGAGAACAAATATCTAGTAATTTACTCAAGAAATTACATTTTCTCTGACACCATCACAGATGGTCAGATATTACAGAACTAAACTACAGGTAAGGGAAACGGTACCGTGGAGACATTGTGTGTAAAATTTCTTCTCTTATGAAAGGAAGAATGAAGTAGTCAATGGCAGAAGGAAGAAGAAAAGAAGGAAGGGAGGGAGGAAGGAAGAGGGAAATAAAAACAGAGAGAAAGAATGGGAGAAAGAAAAAGTAGTAGAAAATGCTTATTTCAGAAATGGTTTAACTCTATTTCAGAAAGACTTCACAATTTCAGCAACAAATTCTAGAAAGCCAAACTTATTACCAATTCAAACCAAAACCCAGGAATATTCCTAGTGTCTCTGTATATTTGTAGGATACATGATATTGAGGGTAAAATAGTTAAACCTTATGCCCCTAGAAGTGTTCATGGTATTTGATAGGATAATAATGCCCACACTTCTGCCCAATGGAGAAATCCATTATTAGCTACGGATCAATCAAGAAAATTACTTTTTCTGGAGTTCCCATCATGGCGCAGTGGTTAACGAATCCGACTAGGAACCATGAGGTTGCGGGTTCGATCCCTGGCCTTGCTCGGTGGGTTAAGGATCCGGCGTTGCCGTGAGCTGTGGTGTAGGTCACAGACTCAGCTCGGATCCCGCGTTGCTGTGACTCTGGTGTAGGCCGGCAGCTGCAGCTCTGATTTGACCCCTAGCCTGGGAATCTCCATATGCCGCAGGAGCGGCCCTAGAAAAAACAAAAAAAAAAAAAAAGAAATTACTTTTTCTGCCAAAAGGAACAGAATTTGAAATGCCTTCAGAGTTTCCTGGAGGTTCCGTGGGTTAAAGATCTGGCGTTGTCACTGCTGTGGCATAGGTTCATTCCCTGGCCCTGGAATTTCCATGTGCCACAGGCACAGCCAAATAAATAAATAAAAATAGTAAATAAAATGCCTTCTCCAATCCCTTTATAGTCCTAAATTAGAGCCCTCAGTTTAAGAGAACCATGAAAGGTAAAAGTTTTCCTTAATTACTTAAAGGCATTTTACAGGGCATACTATAGAAGTATACTGTCTTAGGAATACCATTTACTAAAAACTCAGTACTTGAAGTGAAATTGGAGCATACATAAAGAGACTGATAATTCTGTAAAATAATGGGCAAAGAATAGGATCGATAGAAGTGGAACAAACAGAAAGAAAAGGAAACCATATTGGATCAGAAAAGGGACTCGTGATCTTAAACCATCCATTTTTTCTAATTTTTGTCAATAAATACCATAAAGAGGAATTTAAAACATTTGTGTATGTGTATTCTGGTTATTTTTAGAGTTCTTATCACCAAGAACAGTGAAAATGATAACAACATAGTCTCAAATATCAATTAGACTCATTACAGCAAGTGTTCAGCAGCATAAATGTATATGACCATAGCCTGACTTCTAGTATCCATCAATACATCTTCTTGCATATTTTACACATGGATTATGCAATCTGTATCTTAATCACTATAAACTAAACATTGTGACAACTAATTTTAAGTTATAATCCTTTTTTTAATGTTGAGAGTATACACCAGTTATTAAACTTCTATGTATTATTGACATAGTTCATCTAAATTCTAACATCTAAATTCTCTTGGTTTTTCTCCTTAGTTATTTGTTAATATAATATTGTAAGAGGGCAATAAAATTGCTGAATAACAGTTCTCCACCCCTCATTTCCCTCTTCCTCAACTACACACCTGAAGTACTCACAGTTTTATTTTAAAATGTTAGTGTTCATTAAAATGTTTTTATTTATCAATCATTAGGAAATGTTTTGTGCCAGGAAAGTCGACTTTATCTTGTGATACTGAATGAGTTATCTACTACTGCATAACAAATTACCCCACATCATAGTGACTCAGAAGATAAACATTTATCATCCCACTTTTTCGTGGCTCTGAAATTAGAGTAGCTTAGCTGGTGGGGGGGGGGGGGAGGCTAGCTCAGGAGCTCTCCCGAGTTTGCTGGAGCTGCATCAATCTGAAGGCTTGATCATGACTGCAGAATCCATTTCTACAAGAGTTCACCTACATAGGCTGTTGGCAGGAGGCCTCAGTTCCTCATTGTAAATGGCCCTGTCTGATGTATTCTCAAAACCTGTCAACTGGCTTTACCCAAAGCAAAGTGACCCAAAAGAGAGAGCATAGAGGAAACCATGACGGCTTTTATGCTCTAGTCTTAGAAGTCACACATCACCATTTCCACCATATTTTATTCATTAGGAGGGGGTTTCTAAGTTCAGCCCACTCAGAGAGAGGGAAATTAGGCTCTACATTTAGAAGAGAAAATGGCAAAGAAGTTGTGGACATATTTTTAAATCTCCACAAATTTCTTTGAAATCAATTGATCAGCCCTAAAAATAAACCTCATGTATGTATTAATTTGTCTCCTAATTTCACTTGACTAATTTTGGAAGCTCTGTGATAGGATTAACAATAAAAGCAAGGTGACAGTCTATTAATTCTCATTAAATATGCATGTACTTCTATATATATCATAGGCTTCCCTACAGTTAGTTTGGAGCCACATATCAAGTTTCTAACCAATAAATTTGAAGTAGAAGTGGTGAATGTCACATTCATGCCAAGACAGTTGAGCTAAGCTGCCTTTTCTAGTTCTCTTTGAATGGCACAGGTTTCAGCTGATGGATCTTCAGAAAGATATCCCAATCATTATTGAACTACATTGTGAGTGGAAAGTAAACATTTATTGTGTTAAGCCACTAAAATATGGGGTTTGATTTTTTTATCTACCATAGCATAAAATGACTAATTCACACTGCTGACTCTTAAATATTTAAAAGCACAACTTTTCATGTCCGAAACAAATGTTTTTATCCTTATTAGAAATTAAGGTAGTCCCTTTCAAGAACAAATAATAGCAACTGACACTAGAATATTTAATCTAGTAAATAGAGCCTTGTACTGAATTCCACTTAACTCTGACCTAATGGTAGACCCAAAGCAGAACAGCCTTGAAAGGCACACACACAAAAATTTCAATCTCAGAAAAACAGCGCTTAAGAGAAATGATAAAAGAAATCCATGACTTTTATGTGGAATTCACTCTAAACAGATATTTCTTAAAGTTAAATCTAAGACTGGAAAATAATTCATGAGAAAAAATCAGTTACATAGGCACATTCCTAATCTTTGGAGGCTAAAATCTGAAATAAATAATGTTTTACTTATGACAAGCCCTAGGATTATGTACATACTAAATAAAAGTGAATTCCTAAATCCAAATCCAGTCATTATTGTTTAGAAATCTTGTCACATCTTTTGGTACAATAGAAGACGGTTGAATAAGGGAGGTGACGAGATGATGTCGTCAAAAGAACAAGTAAAAACAATAGGAATAGAAAAAACTAACAAAGGAAAAGCAGGTAAGACTAGTAAACTGGCAAGAGAATGAGGGAAGCCGGATTATTTTAAATAAAGAAAAAATACTTATAATGAATTCAATCTCATTCAAACAGGAAAAAAAAAAAAAAAAGCTCAGTAAATTTGCTATTTTATTTTTTTGCCTGCAGATGGCAGCTCCTGATAAATTTATATAAGGGGAGTGTCCCTGAGTAGTTCTGCACTATCCTCACGTAGGTAATCCTGAGAACTGAACCCAGGCTCTGACTTTAAAAAGGAAAAAAAAAAAAAAAAAAAGCCAAAATTGTACCTCAGTCACTTCTTAAGACTGTATTAAAATAGCAATTTTTCAAAACAGTTTAATTCTAAGAAAAATATAGGACAAACACCTTCCAAGGGCATAATAGAAACAACAAATATAGGTATATTTCTTCCAATATAGCAACGCTTAGTTACTTCTTGAGCTTCTTGAGGTTGCTTCTTGTTTTGTTTTGTTGGTTTTGTAAATTTTGAATTGTCAAAACTCACTGGTGTACTCTCGGCCAGAACATGAAATGCCAGGATTGAGTGGATGGGACAGAGCACTCTACTCACTGTATAAAAATGTTCACTATACACAAGGACCATTGTGTATTTTTTAAAGAATATACTTATTAAAAGCATCAGGAAGGTGTACTGAAAAGGCATATATTACACACATTAATTCTAGGGTCTATGGAGAAGAGAGAATGGATTGAGAATAGAAGGTAAAAGAAGAAAAAAAAATATTTAGATTTATCCCTAAGTATCTGATGGTTTATTCACTTTGGTAACTAGCATAGTATTTTCATTTCAATTTCCACTTGCTTGTCGTTAGTACATATAGACATATGGTTGATGTTTGTATATTGACCTCGTATCCTGAAATTTTGCTAAATTCCTTTATTGGCATTATTATATTTTTTGTAGGTTCATTGGGATTTTCTACCTTCGTGATCATGCCATTCTTGAATAAAGAAAAGGAATACCTATTTCCAATCTGCACACATCTGTTTCTTTTTTCCTTCCTTTCTTTCTATGTCCCTGTCTAGTACTTCCAGTTTAATAGAAATGGTGAGAGCTGACATCCTTGCCTGGTTTCTTGATCTTAGCAAGAAAGTATTCACTTTTTTTATCCTTATGATGATAGATAGCTATGGGTACTTTAGTGAGTCCCTTTATCAAGTTGAGAATGTTACCTTCTTTTCCTAGTTTGCTGAAAATTTTATCATGCCCGGATGTTAAATTTTGTCAAAAACTTTTTTCTGCACCTGTTGAGAGGATCATATGGTTTTTCCATTTTAGTCTATTAATATACAGAATTACACTGATAAATTATTGAACATGAAACAAACTTATCTTCCTGGGATAATCCGATTTGATTATGATGTAAAATCCTTTTAATATTTTTGAACTTAGTTAATATTTTGCTGAAGATATATGCATCTATGTTTATGTCATGTGTTAGTCTTAAATTGTCTTTTTTTGAAATGTCTTTGATCTTGGAATCAGAGTAATTCTAGTTTCATAAAATGAGTTGGGAAGTGTTCTTTTCTCTTATTTTCCAAAAGTGTTTGAGTAAAATTGGTATATTTCTTCCTTAAATGTTTGATAGAATTTACCGGTGAACGCATCTGAGCAGTGTTTTCTCTGTGGGAAGGTCTTTAACTATAAATTCAATTCAGTCTAACAATGTCTGCTGTCCAAACAGGGAGTTTGAAGCACTTATATTTAATGTGCATATGTTTATGATTGAATTTAAATCTACCACCTTAATTTTTTTCCCTTTCTCCCCAGGAATAGGCTGTCATCATTTGTAACTTAATGGGGAATTTATGGAGGGATGGAGAGGTTCTTACTTCTCCTGTTCATCCCCAGCTTTAGGCAGGCCATGCATGCCTGGGGCCTTAGGTGCAGCTTTCCCAGTGTTTTGCCCTTCCTCCAGCATCATACTGCTCTTGCTACTCAGTGCTTCTAACCCTTCCTCATAGCATTGTACCTTTGCCAGGGACCCAGGAATAGAATGATTTCCTGCACTTCTCCCAGAGGTTTACAGCTTTTCCTTTGCATGTGAGAAAAGTCGAGAAAGCGGACAGATTTTCACCGAACGTATGCTCTCAGATCTCCTGGCCTGTGCCGAGTCGGTATTATGAACACCATGTGGAAACCAATGGGAAAGACCTAGCCAATGGATGACTCCAAAATTCCCCCAAACCCTGAACTGTCACAGTGGCCCAGACTCAGACTTTAACGATTTTTTACAACTTTAGCTATTTTCTTTTTCCTGTTTTTATGACAGCAGCATCTTCCTTCTGTGTTCTACAAAAGATGAAACAGACTGTATATGTCATTTCTCCTTAAAGGGACTTGTCATCCTTTAGAATTTATATGCTTTCCTTGCAACCCAGCTCTCTGATGGGCTTGATAAGAGCTATGATTTTGTAAATGACGTGGCTTTTTCTCATTGTTAGAGTAAGAGTGACACTTTGGTGTGAGGAGATGTGAAAAAGATAGATGAAACAAGACTGGCAAAATGTTGATAATTGTTCAGTGTGAGTGATAGCAGATAGAGATTAATATTCTTTTTTCTTCTAGTCCTATATATGTTCGAAAATTTCCAAAGTAAAGTTTTTCTTTTTCTTTTACTTTTTAGGGCTGCTCCTGCGGCATATGCAGGTTCCCAGGCCAGGGGTCGAATTGGATCTACAGCTGACGGCCTGCACCATGGCCACAGCAATGGCAGATCTGAGCCATGTCTGAAGCCTACACCACAGCTCACTGCAACACCGGATCCTCAACCCACTGAGTGAGGCCAGGGATCGAACCCACAACCTCATGGTTCCTAGTCAGACTAGTGTCTGCTGCACCATGAGGGAACTCCCAAAGTAAAGTTTTTCAATAATTGCCTAAAGATTGAACACTTTAGAGATTAGGCCCCATAGTCTAGAAATTGCTGTATAATTAATATGTATTCTTACATAGGATAGTCTTTGATAAACTCTGTTTATATATTATATATATTATAGATATCATTATATTACAGGATTAATATTATTATATTAAAGAATTAATACATAATTATATTAAAGGATTTCACCCCTGAAAATAGAAGAATGTTAGAAAGAGTATTAAGGAGTTTGCCCTAATAATTAACCCATAAGTATGATTATTGCATTTCCATCCCATGACCTTGGCATTTAGCAGTCTTCTTGTTTGCCAATGTTTTTAACTTCAGTAACAGTAGAGAAGTTAATTTTCTTGTCAAATGAATTTTGAGTCTTTTCATTTACCAGCTATTACAGATACTTGTATAGATTTCAATCCTGGGAGAAAGGACCCCAATGATGAAGAAATTTTATGAAATACTCTGGCCTTTGATAAAAAGATTCTCCTATTTCTTTTCTTCCTTCCTTCCTTCCTTTCCTTCTTTTTTGAGGGCCTCACCTGTGTCATATGGAAGTTCCCAGGCTAGGGGTTGAATTGGAGCCGCAGCTGCCAGCCTCCACCACAGCCACAGCAACACCAGATCCCAGCTATGTCTGCGACCTATGCCACAGCTTGTGGCAACACTGGATCCTTAATCTACTGGCTTTACCCAATGAGCAAGGCCAGGGATTGAACCCTCATCCTCACAGACTCTGTGCCGGGTTCTTAACCCACTGAGCCACAACAGGATCTCTGATTCTGATATTGCTTAAACCACTCTCTCTAGCCTCTTTTTCTTTGCATAACCCCAGTGCTCCTTGATTGCCAGCCCACTCTAAAGCATTGACCTATAAGGTGCACTGTGGCAGATGCTTTTGTACATGTTACCTTCACATCACACGGCATCTCCTCCATTCTCCTGTTGACCTCACGTGCTGCTCTGCCCTGACTCTCAATTCTAGTATCTCCAGGCCTGACCTTTGTCCACAGGTCTGTGGCCACATTTCGAATAGCCTTCTGGACGTCTTCAGATTGTCCACTCTTGTCCCTTAAACTAGATATGTCTGACATAGAAACACGTCATTCCGCTGCCATTTTTTATCATGTCAGAAAATATGTGCTAATAATTACCACGGAAAATATTATAACATATTTCAAGTCACACCACATATTGATAAAATTCTATATACCTCAAACCTTATAAAGCTGTATTTTTTAATGATGTGACATTTCTTAGCTGTGTCTTGGCCCATGCTAAGAGGGGAAAAACTCTTACCTTTTGACAAAACAGCTGAAGAATGATCACAAAATACATTAAGTACCCACTATAAGCTGAAAATATTTAGAGGTAATTCCTCAAAAGGATGAACTCCCAAGAATTTGGAGGAAGAGATTAATAAACATCATTCTCTGAGTTAACTTTCACAATGTTAGCATGTTCCCACAAATTAAAGCCTTCTTGATTTTATCAAAGAGAATAAATACCAAGAAAGCTTTGGGTATTTTTTTATTGTTGTCTACAACGGAGTCGTGCTCTGTAACTGAAGAGTAATGATTGTTATCAGATCTAAAATAATAAGAGAGTCAAAGAACAAGGATTGGTCAATATTTACCCACTTTATCCAATTCAAGCATCTGGTCAGACTTCACTTTGTCTTTATATAATAGTAAGAAGCTCTTCTAGTTTTGATGACAACTCTTCACAGGCCCACCCAGCCACTTTTGCTTTTTGCTGCACCAAGTGGTATTTCATGCTGGGAAGAAATGCACTCAAAAACCAACTCTGAGATAACTGAGAAATTGAATTCCTATGCTTCAAAGCTAAGACCTGGGCCTTTAATCAGAGGTGACTGACCCATTTATCACACCATCCCTCCCTATGGTTGAACAAGCAGTATCAGGTTTCCCATTTTCCCCGCCACATCTTACAGTTAGCGTCTGTTGTGTAAAATTCTGTTTGGCATGACCTAATGAAATGGTCTCATTTTTATTACAGGCCTGGAACTTTGTTCTTCTTTCTTTTGCCTGAAATAATTGAATAAGTTTTTTATAAAATTCAATGTCCTACTGAAATACTTGAAAGAATTTATAAAAGGAGAGGAAAAAATCCATAATTCTGTTATTTTAATACAGCTATTATGATTTTTGTTCTTCTCGTCAAATTGCTTTACAAAAGAGTGACAACAGTTGACAACTCAGCAATGTATGTATACAATGGCAATTTTTTTTTCCAGGAAAAGGCCAGTCAGTAAATATTTTAAGCTTTGAAGGCCATAGAGTCTCATAGAACTATTTGACTCTGCTTCTGTAGCACAAACGCAACCACAGAGATATGAAAGGGCACATGATTCTATTCCAGTAAAACTGTGAACACAAAGATCTGAATTTCATATAATCTTCATGTATCACAAAATATTACTCTTCTTTTGCTTTTTTTCAGCATTTAAAAATGTAAAATACAATCTTGGCTTGTGAGCCATACAAAAGTGGGTAGCAGGCTGGATATCCATGGGTCACAGATGGCCAGCCCTGTTTAAGACTTTATCTCATCTCTAGCTTAACTTTTGTCCTGAGCTCCAGAGCCACATTTTCAACTTTTTTCCTGTTCATCTCAATCTGAACATCACCATCAGCACCTCAAACCAAAACCATTTAAAACCTAACTCAGAATATGTGCCCCATCTAAACTACCTGCTGGTCTGAAATTTCTTTCTTCTTTTTTTTCCCCCCTTAGGGCCTCACCCACACCCTATGGAGGTTCCCAGGCTAGGGGTTAAATCGGAGCTGCAGCCACTGGCCTACACCACAGCCACAGCCACACCAGATCCAATTCGTGTTTGCAACCTAAACCACAGCTCGCAGCAACACCGCATCCTGAGCGAGGTCAAGGATCGAACCTGTGTCCTCATGGATGCTAGTCAGATTTATTTCTGCTGAACCACGAAGGGAACTCATGAATTTTTTTTCTCTGTTCATAAAACACTGTCTCCCAGTCATCCAGACCTAAAGTTTAAAAATCATTTATTACCCTTGTCAAGTCCTGCCCTGTCCCAAATACGTCTTCAGTTTGCAATTCCAACATCCAGCATCTGAGTTCAGCCTTCATTATTTAGCCTACATGGTTGTTCTAGCACTATAATTGGTTTCCATGGCTCTACTATCCTGTACTCCAATGTATCTAATATATTGCTGTCAGAATAAGCTTTCGAAAAGTGTTGCTCTAAATACGTCCCTTCAGAATACTATTTTAAAACTCTGTGTAACTCTATTGCTTGCCAAATTGAATATAAACTCTTCAATTAGCTTTCAATGCCATACGAAACATCCCAAATATCTTTCTAGTCTTGCTTCACCCTAAGCCTTTGTTCATTCATTTGACAAATATGAAGGAGCACTGTGCTGGATATGCAACGGGATACAATGATGAGCAGAAACGATGTGACCTATGCCTTCATAGCATTTACAGGATAGTTACGGGAAAAGACATGAGTCAAATAATCACATAAAAGTCACAAGAAACACTTTTTTCCAAGCATTGAAAGAACATAACTTCAAATCTAGGATTTGACATAAAACAAAACTATGACCTGTGTGGCCGAAATAATGGTTCTTTTATGCATATAAGGCATCAGAACATTCATCACATAAAGACCACCTTTGAGAAGTTCCCTTTGTGGCTCAGCAGTAATGAACCCAACTAGTATCCATAAGGTTGCAGGTTCTAACCCTGGCCCCACTATGTGAATTAAGAATCTAGCATTGCCATAAGCTTTGGGATAGGTCACAAAAGCAGCCTGGATCTGGTACATTGCTGTGGCTATAGTGTAGGCTGACAGCTGCAACTCTGATTCATCCCCTATCCTGGGAACTTCCATATGCCACAAGTTAGGCCTTAAAAAAAGAAGACCACCTTTGAAAACATTTCTAGAAGTGCTCTATCAAGAAAAAAACCTAAGGAGTTCCCTTCGTGGCTCAGTGGTTAACGAATCCTACTAGGAACCATGAGGTTGCAGGTTCAATCCCTGGCCTTGCTCAGTGGGTTAAGGATCAGGTATTGGGGTGAGCTGTGGTGTAGGTCGCAGATATGGCTCGGATCCTGCGTTGCTGTGGCTCTGGCATAGGCTGGTGGCTACAGCTCCTATTCGACCCCTAGCCTGGGAACCTCCATATGCCGCAGGAGCGGCCCTAGAAGAGGCAAAAAGACAAAAAAAAAAAAACCTAAAACCTCTGGAGGCTTTCAGATCTATGTGAAGTAGGTCTACTTAAAATTTTGATAGGCATGATTGTGGTGATATTTTATAGCTATATATACATATGTCAAAACATAAAATTCAGAATTCACACTGTGGCACAGCAGAAATGAATCCAACTAGTAACCATGAGGTTGCTGGTTCAATCCCTAGCCTCACTCAGTGGGTTAAGGATCTGGCATTGCCATGAGTTGTGGTGTAGGTTGTAGATGCAGCTGGGATCCTGTGTTGCTATGACTTGGCGTAGGCTGGCAGCTGTAGCTGTGATTCGACCCCTTGCCTGGGAAACTCCATATGCCACAAGTGCGGCCCTAAAAAGCAAAAAAAAAAAAAAAACAACATAAAATTGTACTTTAAATATGTACAGAATATGTAGGTCAATTATCCTTCTGTAAAACTGGCAAATATTTGAAAGAAAAAAATTTAAATGTATATGTACAATATAAAGTAAAAGAATAAAGGAAACATCTGTATAGCCTGTGACCTGGAGTTTGGCTCTTGCCATCAGCCTCTACATGAATTAAACCATGTGCCTCTGCAGCTGCTGACCTGCAGCACCGCTTGAGCAGAGCTCAGGGTAGAGACCAGGAGTGAAGCAGTCTGTGCTCCAGGAAAACTGGAAGAACAGGTCTTAAGTTGGTTAGCTACTTTAGGAGATTTTATAAGCCCACTTATTACATGTCCTCATACCTAGAAAAACACTAAAATTCTTCATTGTGGATTTCCCATCGTGGCACAGCGGAAACAAATCCAACTAGGAACCATGAGGATTCGGGTTCGATCCCTGGCCTCACTCAGTGAGTTAAGGATCTGGCATTGCCATGACCTGTGGTGTAGGTCGAAGACACAGCTCGGATCTGTCGTTGCTGTGGCTCTGGCGTAGGCCAGCAGCAATAGCTCCAATTAGACCCCTATCCTGGGGACTTCCATATGCTATAGGTGCAGCCCTAAAAAAGACAAAAAAAAAAAAACAATCCTTCATGGTGATGTCTGCTCCTCTTGACTAGTAGTCACCTTCACAAGACCAGGAGGAAACTTCTGTAAAACGCATGCATGGCTGTATCCATCTTCCCCTTCCCCTTTATCACTCATATCTTGATATTTCTCCTTTCCTATTTGGGGGGTATTTCAGAGCTGTCTGAAACACTGCCTCCTGGGCTGTAGTTTAGCGGGCAAAACAAAGGATGACACAGTCATCTGTGAGTGCAGCCACTCCCAAGGGTGAGCTAGTGAGCCCTGAGGAAACTCAGGAAAGAAACAAAGACTGGCCCTGTAACTGAGGTGCCTATCAAAGGAGTGATTCCAGTAAGCCTAGACCTTTATGTCTGCCCATAGAAATGTGCTGAATTCCATGAGATACCTGGTTTACTGTAAACATTTTTTTTCCTACTACCTTCCCTTTGTTGCAAAAACTCCTACATATCATAGCTCCCTCCATCACCTTCTTGGAGCAGTTTTCTCAGGGCTACCTGAGATGCTGTTTCTCAGGTTTGAGTCCTAATTTTCTCCCAATACAACTTAACTCTCATCTTTCAGGTTGTGCAATTTTTTTTTAAGTCGACAGAGTTGTGGGGATAACCCCTGCCTCTACTTAGAATTGGGCACGCAGAACTAAAAAGACCCCCTAGTTTACAAATGAGGAAACTGGGGCACAGAATAGTTAGGTATCCTGCCTGAGGTCACACAGCCAGTAGGTAGTAGAACTGGGGTTACAAACCAAAGTAATCTGGTTCAAGAGTCCACACCCTTAACTATGAAATTAATAAATGAAGAGGGAAGAGAAAGAACTACAAGCAGATGAAACAATATATGAAAATATCCTGTAGGCTTGGTGAATATGAGGGAGTCAAATAAGGCCAGTGTGGATGTGTTCTCAGGTGGCTGTCGGGTTAGATTGCTGAACCCTAACCACTCGATGTAGGTCCCCAGAACTTTGTCCTTTTGGAGAAAGAATGTGGTAAAGAGACTGAGGGTAGTGAGGCAAGTAAGTGTTTATTTAAAGAGAGGAGAGAGAAGATAGGTGTGAAGAAAGCACAGGCAAGGTTTATTGAGAGATAGGAGAGAGAAGATGGGTGCAGAGGAAATAGAGACACAGGCAGGATGGGGTCGGGGGTGGAAGGGGATAGAGAAAGAGACAGAAAGAGCAACAGAAGAGGAAAAGCAACACTTGCTTTGGAGGTCCTTGAAATCACTCCTGTGGGGGATCCTTCCAGGCTTCTGCTGGCCAATCATCTTGCTTCGTCTGGCCTCGAGCCCACAATTGGCCTGACTCGGGACCCTCGTCTATATGTGTGAGCATGTTTTAGCCAGGATGGAGTCTACTGTCAGGGTTTCTAGGGAACCCTAGAAATGTACTATGGCCCGATGCCCCTCCTTTCTCTGACCCATGAGGCATCTTTCTGCAAGTGTGCAGTTCCAGAGGTCTCTTTGACCTCAAGAATGAGAAATATTTGGTCTCTATCTTTTATCCAAGCAGGATGCAAATCCTCCTTGCTCCTGCCATAATCTTTATCTTGAAGTATGTGTTCACGGGGAGCAGATTACAATTGCTTAACCTGGGACCCATCTATCTTCTCCTTCAGATCCACTGAGGAGCTCTCAAGGTGATGGCAGAGATAAAAACTCCAGAGCTGTGGTACGGGGAAGCCTAAAGGAGACTGCTAACGTCCTGCCCACTCCAGTCAGAATTTTTTAAATTAGGCTCTATATGCAGGAGAGCTGACAGCTTTCTCCCACAGAGAAAGTGGTAGAAGAATACAGAATATATGCCCTAGTGAATATGTATTTTTCATTGTGTGCCAAGTGAAATTTTATTATATACGTGTCTAAATACCTTCCATAAGAACTCATCTCCAATCTTAAAATAGAAGTCAATGGGAAAATAAATTCCTACATCATTTAACTTGGAAGAGATAATTTGCAGCCACATTCTTTTTCACAAATGGAGAAATGCATCCAAGCAATAAAGTTAATTAATTTACTTAATAAACAATAAAATAACCTCTGGCAGAACACAGAACATATTAGTCACTCAATAAATATAAAAGAGTCCCTCAAAAATAATAAAAGTAGTATTTATTAGTATTGTGATTAATATTGCTATTTTTGATAAATATTATGTTAATGATAAGAATTCAATAGATGTTTATCCAGTGAGTTCTATATGTCAGATGTTGTTCTAGGCTTGGCATATAAAAAGAACTAAAACACAATCCTTTTTTTGAGGTTAATGTGTTCATATTCTACCGATAACTAAATAAGTGAAAGGCTAGATTACTATGTGGGGAATAATCACAACATAGTTAAGTATCAAAGCATTATTTTAAAAGTGCTGTGGGAATTCAACTCTTATTACTCAGACTCCATGCTCTCTCCACTCAATCATTTTGTCTATTCATATAATGTGATACACACACACAAACACATATTCCAAATTAGAGAAGCACCGAATTGAAAGTAAAATGGGTCTTATGGGGATTTTTGCAGTATGAACACTGTGAAAATCGGCATTCGAGCTGAAAACTTTTGGGGTTTCAAAATTCAATATAATGTCATATGCCTCATAGGTCTTTCCTTTTACTTTAGAAACAAGCTGGATCCCACAGAGAAAATGTAACCAGATAATAGGCTATAAACCTAAATTCTAGTTGAATTTTCATGAACAATCCTTATTTGTGCTTACAATGATTATTTTTGTTTAGATTAAGATCCCGGAATCTTTACATTAAACACAGTGCTAAATACATTAAACCTGGAAAGGCTTTCTGACATAGGTGGTAGAGGACATTTCTTTTCTGCTCAGCACCCTTTCCTTTGGAATAATATGGAAGTTCATCCTTTCCATATTAATATTTTCAATCTATGTAAATCAAGTAGGATTGCCATGACTCAAACAAAGCCAATCAAAACATCTCCAGATCATTAAGAGATTTCGTATCTGGTCACTGGGAGGAAGTGTGATGTTCTTTTTTCTGGAAAAATGACTCGTTAAATGAAGTAAATTTAGATCCAACAGTAGACATCTTTCCATGATGATATACTCTTTCTGAGAATGAGGTCATACAAAGATGGGCAATCTGAGTGATGGAGAGAAATAGAGTCCCAAGGACATCTTTTTAACTCTTGTATTGAGCTGTGCCTTAAAGCTCTAGCTCCTACCACTGAAATTTCCACATATGCAAACCAAATGATACATTTTCTACTTAAGCTTGTATGAGTTAAGTTTCTATTGTTTGCAACCAAACAGTCCTGACCCATAATACATGCTGTTGGCACCTAACATTTACTGCTATTATGAAATCCATTCAGCACAAGCTATCCATCATACAAAGTATTGTACAGTATAAAACAAGTTTAGCATCACCATTCCCATCATCTAGGAATTTATCATTGAAATTAGGTCATGAAAATGAGAAGGATATTCATTTGCTAGGAAGGAAGGGGAGGTAAATAAAGAGGGAAAGATTGCGATACTGTACTGATCACTCTGATGTACTTTTCCTTAGACTTTGCCTTTATCCATTCAGAGGACAATCTGCAGTAATTTTACCAGACTGAATCAAGTATGAGAATGTAGAATAATGTCCAATAGGAGGATAACTCAGTTGCAACATACTCATAAAACGAGAATACAACAGCAGTAAAATAAATGGATTACAGGTCCTCACATTACATTGATGACTCTCAGACACAATATTGAGTGACACAACAATTTCAGAATACTATAAAAACATAAACTTAACAATGTACCACTAGATATGTGTGTGCGTGTGGAGAGAGGAAAACTACAATGAAAAGTGAAGAAATGATAAGATTAATCTTCAGAATAGTAGTTACCTTTGGTAGGAATGGAGAGGGATGTGATTGGAGAGGGGCCAACAGAGGTTCTCAAAGATATGGTTAATGTTCTGTTGCTTAATCTTGGGTGAGAGCACATAGATGTATGGGTTCCTATTGCTACTGTAACAAATGATTGCAAACTTGGTAGCTTAAAACAATAAAAATGTATTACCTTAGAGTTTTGAAGTTCAGAAGTCTGAAATGAGTCTTGGGGGCATAAAGCAAAATGTTGGCAGGACTGAGAACTTCCTGGAGGACCTAGAAGAGAATATACGTTTGGGCTCTTCCAGTGTTTAGAGGCTGCTGCTTTCCTTGATTTCTGGCCATATGGCTCCAATCTCTGCTTCGGTCATCACATCTCCTTCTCTTTCTACCTCCTGCTTATAAGGACCCTTGTGATTATAGTGGGGCCACACAGATAATCCAGGATAATCTCCCCATCTCAAGATCTATACCTTAATCACACCTGCGAAGTCTCTTTTGCCAAATAAGGTAAAATATTCACATGCTCCAGGGATAAGGACATGAACATCTTGGTGGCAGGGGTGGGGGGCTGTGGTGTGGAGGGTGGGGATTATCATTTCCAACCCAATGAGTGTCTGTTTTATTTCTTACGTCGTATTCATACATCAGATATATTCATAGTGGATGCTGTGGTACACCACTCGGGTTTCCATCCAGACCTAAAGTACTCATTCCCCTAGCCCCTGGGGAAACTGGCAGCTGACCGTGCCCAGTTAGTTGAGTCCCCCTCTAGGAGCTGCCCTTAGCGAAAGAGAGGCACCTCATCCAAGGTTTTCCTCTTCCTCTGAAGCAGCAGATATAGGAATATAAAGGCCTGGCCTCCGGAGCTGCTCAACCACTCCCTCTGCCCAATTTTGCTTTCTTCCCTCCCTTTATAGGCATTGAACTCACGAGCATGTCCCAGTAAACTCCTTGAGCATAACTCCTCCTCTCAAAGTATGTTTCCTGATCTAAGATATTATTTTATAAAAATAAACTATTTCATGATCTTTCAGGAGTTCCCGCTGTGGCTCAGTGGGTAAAAGACCCAACATTGTCTCTGTGACAATGCGGGTTTGATCCCTGGCCTCACTCAGTGGGTTAAGGATCCCACATTGCCACAAGCTGTAGTGTCAGTTACAGAGGTGGCTTGGATCTGGTGTTGCTGGGGCTGTGGTGCAGGCCTGCAGCTGCAGCTCTGATTTGAACCCTAGACGGGGAACTTCCATATGCTACAGGTGCAGTTGTAAAAAGAAAAAAAATTCATGATCTTTTAAAAATGTCAAAGACGGAGTTCCCGTCGTGGTGCAGCGGTTAACGAATCCGACTAGGAACCATGAGGTTGCGGGTTCGGTCCCTGCCCTTGCTCAGTGGGTTAACGATCCGGTGTCGCCGTGAGCTGTGGTGTAGGTTGCAGACACGGCTCGGATCCTGTGTTGCTGTGGCTCTGGCGTAGGCCGGTGGCTACAGCTCCGATTCGACCCCTAGCTGGGAACCTCCATATGCCGCGGGAGCGGCCCAAAGAAATAGCAAAAAAAAACACAAAAAAATAAATAAATAAAATGTCAAAGACTACTTAGGACACTAGTGGAGAGTAAATAAATTCAGAAACAAAAACAAGATGAACTGGAGTAAAAAGAAACTGAAAGCACAAAGTCCTATTTAAAAGCCTAAAGACATCTAGATACCTAGTAAATGCTTGGATTGAGGAATTAGCAGTGGATTTCAAAATAATTAGATAAATCCAACATTTCAAAATAACTTTCAACAAGGATTAGCAACTGAACTACTCAGGGAGGTCAGGGTTAACGCTCTCAATTTGCACTTTGGGATTCAATTGCAACTCTGCTTTTTAACTTTTGTGAATTGTGGTTTTCTTGCTGTGAAATGAGATAATTGGCTGCTAATCTCTAGTCTAAATAGTTCAAAACTCTTTTAATCCAGTCACAAAATAGTATTTATACCAATTAGAAGAGCTGAAAAATGAGAACAGAGGTAAACCAAACAACTTGACTTTGGGAAAAACTGCTGAATTTTTTGTTCTGCTGGCTCATAGATGATCAACATGGTTCCCATGCTCTAAAGACAAAAGTATGGAAAAGTCTAGCCTCCCAAAGAGGGTCAGTCATAATTCAAAATCTTCATGTGAAAAGTTTCCTTCCTACTGACAAAAATCTGAATGGGTCCTGACTTTCATATTTTTACATGGTGTAAATTTCAAATATAACATAACTAAAAAAGATTAACTCAATATATCTCATCTTTTACTCCACTTAGAATATTAATATTGTTTTGCAGCTCTAGAATGGATGTATATATTCATGTCATGATCTGTTTTAGAATAGTACCATGTCTGTTATATCATTAGGAATAGTATATAAAATATTCTGTACTACATACAGCTATAATCTCTCCAGCCAAGTGAGGATTTCTAAGGCCCGGGAAAATACTGGCAAGCATAGACAGATGTTCCCCGCAGTCACTGAGCCATTTGATTTGAAGCTAGCCCTAGCAGCATAGATCTAAACCACCATGGGCTCACAGATTGGAAAGAAGTCCACTGAGGAATAAACACTCATTTATCAGCATGAATGTGTAGGATATGTAGGATATGTGACAGATATTTTATCTGGAAATCTAGTCTTGGCCTAAAGCCCCAATGCCATCTGAGAACTCAGTAGGTACTCTGAATTGAAAATAACAAATCCAAAGCCTAAAAACCCAGTTGAAAGACAAACCAACCAACCTACCTCCTAAAGATCAGGGAAAGTACTGTTTTAGACGTGCTCTTTAGTTTCTCACGTCCAACTTGATGTTAGACTCCTAGAACCATAAGGGAAAAAATGGTTTTAAAATCTATCGGGGCGGAAATCATGGATTTGCCACATGTTGGTTTTGTGAACTCGGACGACGATCCATAATTCTTTTAACTTCCACTTTCTCATTTGTAAATCTAACCTCCTCATTAAGAAACAAAAATGAAATAAGTTATTGAAACTACTTTAGAATTCTGTATTTCTTCTCATGGGGGGGTTGGTGTGAACGGTGAGGGTTGATGGTGTTACCACCGTATCCATAATCAATAGAATCAAGCCATTAGAAGAAAATGCTACAATGGCAGCATGAGAGGCAGCTAGGAGGGCAGGCTTTCTCTCCATTCAATAAGTGACTGGCAAAGGCAATTACATTAGAAAGAATATTAACATTGAATTTGTACACTAAATCAATCCCCCTTCTAAGCAGCCATCCTATTTTTTCAAGGACTTAGAAAAGTAAAGAGAACAACATAAACCTATATGCAGCTATCTTCCAGCTCTAGATAATCTTGCCATTTGGCCTTGTCTTGTTTGGTTGGTTTAGCTCTTCCCTCCTTTTTCCCAATCTTATTTCCCTTTCTTCTTTCCTACGTGTAGCTACTATCCTGAATGCTGTGCTTAACATCTCTATATGGTTTTTAAAAAACATTTACTACATCAATTAGAGCCTTACAGTAGTAGTATTGTAGAATTTCATATAAATTGTATTACACTGTACATATCATTTGCCAGCTTGCTTTTTTTAAATTAAAAGTTTTATTGGAGGTGTTCCCATTGTGGCTCAGTGGGTTAAGGACCCAACATAGTCTCCACTAGGATTCACGTTCCTGGCCTCACTTGGTTAAGGATCCAGTACTGTCACAAGCTGCAGCATAGGTTGCAGATGTAACTCTGATCTGGAGCCCCTGTGGCTGCGGTGTAAGCCGGCAGCTGCAGCTCTGCTTCAGCCTCTAGCCTGTAAAGGCTCCATATGCCACAGGGAAGCTGTAAAAAGAAAAAAAAACAGTTCATTGGAGATAAAAAACAAATTATTGTATTACTGGTTCATTCATTTTCAGTGCTTTAGAGAAAGGATTGGCAAACTTTTTCTGTAAAGGGTGAGATAGAAAATATTTCAGGTTTTGTGGGCCAGATGGTCTTTGTAGCAACAATTCTATGTTGTGGCACAGAAATAGACATACACTACAAATAAAAAATGAAGATGGCCAGGTTCCAGTAAAACACCATGTACAAAAACAGGCGGCTGTAGGCTGTAGTTTGTCAACCTCAGCTGCTGAGCAGTAGTTCTCAACCTTGGCAATATATTAGCGTTACCTGGGAAGCCTCCTAAAAATACCCATGCTAGGCACTGAGAGCAGATTGGTTACATCAAATCTCTGAAGGTGGACTCTGGCACTGCTGGCTCCCCTATCCCTTTTTCTGGAGAATTTCCAAGGTGCTATTAAAAAATTTTACAACTGATATGATAGTCTAAGTTAATTTAGAAATCAGTCTACAGATTCAAAGATTAAAAATGTATCCCACTTTTGTCCTCTAAATAAACTATACTATAAAATGATGTAAAACTGCTTGCCAGTGGTATAAACTTTAATGTGTATCATTCCTCAAATCATTCTAGTCATTTCCAGATCATTTACTGAATTTTACAAACTGCCGTTACAGTCTTTTATTGTATATAGGTGTCTCTTACTGAATCATGCTCCTCTTTTAGCCATGACTTGATCTAGGAAACTGTACCAAACTGTTTCAATAAACAGTTTCTACATTAAATTGAGAGTAACTAGGTGACTTATAGTCTTAATATATAAAGTTCTCTTAATACTGTTACCAAGCAAACTACAGAAGCCAATACTATTGCACTGACCTTTGAGAAAAGAAAGATCTTTACTATGAGGTCGACCAGCAAGACAGGAAGCGGGGCTGAAATCTGTCTCCCCAACCTGGGATTTGATTAAACTGGACAACAGTAAACCCCATAGTTTGTATGACTTTTTACCCAGCAGACATAACAGATTCCTTTATTCTGCTTTCACTGCTGAATAATGTTTTAGCTGGGTATTTGTTTATTTTCTCTCAGTGCTTTGAGTATATTACTCCATGGTCTTCTGTTTTTTATAGTTTTGCCTTAAGAAATCCTTTGAAGGTCATCTTTCCCTTAAATATAATATGTTTCTTCCTTGCAGTTCTTTTTCTGGCTTACACCACAGCCATACAGGATCAAGGCCACGTCTGCAACCTACGCTGCAGCTCACAACAATGCCAGATCCTTAACCCACTGATCAAGTCCAGGGATCGAACCTGCATCCTCATGGATATTAGTTGGGTTCATAACCCACTGAGTCACAACGGGAACCCCTTCCTTGGGGTTCATTTTAAGAGCTTCATAGCTTGGATATTTTTCAGTGTTCATATAATGTGTCTAGATATGGATTCTTTTACTTTATTTTCTTCAGGAATTTGTATTTTCTGAATCCGAGGATTCACATCTGATCAAGTATTGATGGTACCTCAGACATTATCTCTTTGAGTATTTCCAAACCCTATTCTTTCCTGCTTCTCCTTCTGGAACTCCTCCTATACTTTTCCATTCCATATCCTGCTCTGTTATTCTCTCTTTCATATAGCCATATTTATGTGCTAAATCCTGGGCAACTTCCTCAGAATATTTTATTAGTTCGTAAGTTCTATTTTTAAAAAACTTTTATTTTTACCAAGGTAATACTTTAAAGTAAAAAAGTAGTAACCACTGTAATTTTTTTTTTTACTAATTCCTTTAGTTACAACTTTCATATCACTAAATACCGTAATTTTATTGTTAGCTCTTGATTTTTCAGATTTAGGTATTATATCTTTAATCTACTGTTGCATAAAAAAACATCCCCAAAATGTAGTGGCTAAAACAACTTATTATCTCACAATTCTGTATGGTGACAGAGTGATTCTTCTGCTTCATATGACATCAGCTAAGATGCTGGACAACTAGAAGGTTTAAATGACCTCACGTAGCTGGCAGTTTGTCCTGACTGCCAGTTGGGAGCTCAGCTGGAGCTGTGGGCCAGAGCACTTTAGCTCTTCTTTATGTGGTCTAACATGGTAGCTGAATTAGACGCAATTTTTTAGTACATGCACAAGTTAGGATTGTTATGTCTTCTTGATTAATTTGACGTAATGAAATATCCCACTTTACCACCAATAATGTTCCTTGTACTGATATCCAATTTGTCTCATATTAATATAATCATACCGGCTCTAAAATTAAGTTAGCAGTTTTAAAGTTGTTGTATCTTATTTCATTCATGCCTTTAATCTGTGTTTTCATATTAAAAGAGAATCTCTTATGAACAACATATAATGGGATCTTTTTAAAATCTAGTCTAGAAAAAAAATATTTCCTTTTAATTGATGTGTTTAGCCTGTTTAAGGTAATCATTAATATGGTTGGTGCTACCACCTTGTAATTTGTCTTTCACTTGTCCCATCAATTCTTCCTTTTTTTCTTGTTTATAGCACTCTTTTGGATTGAGGTCATTTATTTCCTTGACTTCTTTTCTTTCTTTCTTTCTTTCTATTTTTTTTTGGCTGCACAAGTGGCAAGTGGAAATTCCTGGGCCAGGGATTGAACTCACACTGCAGCAGCAACCCAAGCCGATGCTTTCATTGCTGCTATGACGCCAGATCCTTAACCTGCTGCACCACAAGAGAACTCTCCATTTCCTTGCTTTTAATATTCCCTTTTACCTCTTCCATTGGCTTTATAGCTATAACATTGCAGGGACAGGGGGCGGGTAGGTGTATATTTCCTTTATCATGTGTCTTCTAGTGATCACCTTAGGGCAATTGTTCTTAACTGGGGGCAATATTGTTTCCCAGGGGACATTGGCAATATCTGAACAAATTCTTGGTTGTCACACTGAGGAACATGGATACAAGGCATCTGGTGCCTAGAGGCCAATGCTGCCACTAAACATTCAGTAATGCATAGGATAGACCCCCATAACAAAGGATTACCTGGTCCAATATGTCAAAAATGCTGAGATTAAGAAATCTTGCTTTAGGAATTATTATATGCATCCTTAATTTACCACAGCAATTGAAATTTTATTAAACCACTTCTCTGCTATAAGAAGGATACCACGATTGCCTATTTCCACTTAACCTCTCCATTCCTTTATGCTACTGTTTTATTGTTCCTTGTACATGCTACGACTTCCACAATACATTGTTGTTCTTTTTGCTTTATACAGTTAATTTTCCTTTTAAAAATTTAAAGGAAAAAAAGGGTGGCTTATATTTATCCACATTTCTAGCACTCCTTATTCTCTCTTAGAAATCTGAATGTCCATCTGGTATCATTTTCAGGAAGCCTGATGAGCTTCCTTCAGAAATGTTTGTAGTAAAAATCTGTCGCATTAAAAATTCTCTCAGATTGTTTATCAGAAAATGTCAGAGTTCCCATCATGGCTCAGCGGTTAACGAGCCTGACTAGCATCCATGGGGACGCAGGTTCAACCCCTGGCCTCGCTCAGTGTGTTAAGGATTTCGCATTGCCCTGAGCTGTGGTGTAGGTCACAGACATGGCTCAGATCTCGCATTGCTACGGCTGTGGCACAGGCCCGCGGCTACAGCTCCGATTCAACCCCTCTCCTGGGAAACTCCATAAGCCATGGATGTGGTCCTAAAAGCCAAAAAAGCCAAAAAAAAAAAAAAAAGTCTTTATTTTGCCTTCGTTTTTGAAGGACATGTCCCCTAAATACAGAATTCTAAGTTGACAGCTTCTCTTTTTTAGTCTTTTAAAGATATTCAGTTGTGGTTTGCATTTGTTCTGATAAGAAGTCAGATGAAGGAGTTCCCATCGTGGCGCAGTGGTTAACGAATCCGACTAGGAACCATGAGGTTTCGGGTTCGGTCCCTGCCCTTGCTTAGTGGTTAAGGGATCCGGCGTTGCCGTGAGCTGTGGTGTAGGTTGCAGACGTGGCTCGGATCCTGCATTGCTGTGGCTCTGGTGTAGGCCGGTGGCTACAGCTCCGATTGGACCCCTAGCCTGGGAACCTCCATATGCCACGGGAGTGGCCCAAGAAATAGCAAAAAGACAAAAAAAAAAAAAAAAAAAAACTCAGATGAAGTCCTTACTGTTGTTCTTCTATAATGAGTCTTCCCCCATAGTATGCTTTTTTTTTTTTTGAGATTTTCTTTTCATCTTTGATTTTCAGCAATTTAAATATGATAAGCTTAAGTGTGGATTCTTTATATTTTTACTGTGTAGGTTTTAAGTTTTTCTGGATATGTGGTTTGACTTTTTTCATTAGACATAAATAATTTTTTGCTATTATATCTTCTTCAAATACTTTTTCCTACCCAATTCTCTCTTGGCCCCTCTTTTATAACTCAAGAAGTAATAAGGTGACCACTTGATATCATCTCATAGCTTGACAATCTGACTTTTCTTCCTAGTCTTTTTTTTTGCTTCACATTAATTTACAGTTAACTCTTTTGAAGTTCATTAATCCTTTCTTCTGCACTATCAGATCTGCTATTAAGACCAACTGATACTTAAAAAATTTTTTTTGATATTGTATGTTTCAATACAATATCTAAAATTTTCTTAGATACTAAATTTTTTAGATACAATAACTAAAATTTTTCCTTTTGATGTTTTTCTTTCCTTAAATACTACATATCTTCACCAATTATATCCATGTTTTCTTGTGTATGCTTTCATATATGTTTAATAGTTGTGTTAAAGTTCCTGTCTACAGAGTCAAATATGTGGGTCATCTCTAGGTCTACTTTTATTGACTATATTTTTATTGATTATGGTCCCATTTCTCTACTTGTTTTCATGTCATTAAAAATTATAGATATTATGTAAAAAAATGAAAATATATATATATATATAATTTGATTATTCCTAGAGGGTGCAATCCCTTTCCTCAATTAGGAGGATGATTATTCAGATTATTCCAAAAGTTATGTTGAGTAGAGTCAAGCCACCCTTTATTTTTAGCTTTAGGTCACCCTAATTAACCTAACTCCCAACACATTAAGTCTGTCTTTTATTTTTTCAAAATTTGAGCTGGGAGGAGGTTGGGTATTTTCAGATAATTTTGTCTGATTTTTAGATTCAACTCTGATAAGGCCCAGAATCCAAACATTGTGAAGATGTACAGGAGTATGTATTTTATAGCTATTTTCCAACCTTTACTCCGATCCCTGCTTTCTTGGCAAAAGTTGTGTGTAAGCAGTGTGTGGGGAGAGGAGAAATGTCAAGGTAGATAATTTATTTTAAAATCTGGAGCTTATTCTGGCTATCTATTGCTCTATCACATATTACTCCAATTTTAGCAGTATAAACATTTGAAATGAAGACATCTGAACGGAAATAAAACAATACAATTTAAAATAAATTCTTTTTATTATGTTCAGGGGTACTGTGAATCAGGCTGGAGGTAACCGGCCTCCAGTGAGCAGGAATCTTCTAGCGATGGATCCAATTGCATGCCTGCTAGTTGATCCCGACTGCTGGCTGAGAACTCATTTTGAGATGATCCAGAACACCTCCAAATGACCTTTCCTCACATCACTGTAGACTTCTTTACAGCTGTGGGCTCTCTACATTATAATTGGGGTTGCAAAGTCATATATTCCAAGAGGGCCAGCTAGAAGGTATGACATCTTTTAATATTAGCCTCATAATTCACAGATCATTATTTTCACCATTGTCACAAACTTGACCAGATTCAAGGCAGGGACCATGAACACTACCACTTCATGGAAGAAACATCATTGTCACACTGTAGGAAAGATTCTGTAGGATGGAAGATACTGCTGAGAACATTTTTGGAAAACTCAATCTACTATAGGCTTCTTCACAATTCCTATGCAGCCCACAAACCCAAAGTGCTGTCTAAATCTTGGTTGGCTTTTTCTCCTCTCTATCTTTGACAAGCCAATTCTCCATCTGTTCATATTTAGACCAGGTGCCTGCTTCCAAGTGGGAAACTGCTGAGGCTTTCTGTTCATTTGCGAATGCCTCATTTATCTTTGAAAAGAAATTCTTCAGGGCTTTCTTTCATTCTTCACTCCTTGCTTACCTCATGGAAAAATCTGATTTTAATTTTGTTGGGATTCTTCTTATTTACCACTCCTCTTTTATATCCCTCTACATCTTAACTAAAAGCAGAATTCTCTCCATTAGTGCTTAATTTTAATATCTTTTTTTTTTAAAGGTCACATCCACAGCATATGAAAGTTCCAGCCAGGGGTTGAACTGGAACTGCAGCTAAGGCTTATGCCACAGCAACACCAAATCCAAGATGCATCTGTGACCTATGCAGCAGCTCGCAGCAACACCAGATCCTTAACCCACTGAGCGAGGGCAGTAATTGAATACACATACTCACAGAGACAACACTGGGTCCCTAACCCACTGAGTGAGGGTATTAATTGAAAACACATACTCACAGAGACAACATTGGGTCCTTAACCCACTGAGCCACAATAGAACTCACTTAATATCTTTACTTTTCACATAGTTAAGAATGAATAACAAGACTTTAGAAAGCATAATGATCCTGGGTTATTGTGCTATGATGAAACTGTGGGTACCCAACAAAAACACTCCTAGTTGGTAGGGAATGAAGTCTCCCCATAAGTCAGTGGACAGTTTTATTCTCAGTCCTCCTAGAAAGAGGCAGATCATGAGACAAGGCGTGAGAGTTGGAGAACTTGTTCCTAAAGAGGGTAAACTTTCTTAGAGCTTGATTTCAAGTGGTAATAGGGGGTATGCCTGAGTGCATGTCTAAGAGGTAGAATTTTGAAAAAGCTAACTTTTTGCATGAGATGCCAAGGATGTAGCTACAAAGGAAAGAAAAACTTGGTGAAAATCACCTTTGGTCTCTGGATAATAATAACTGCTAATATTTATATTACATTTATGGCATTACAGATAATTACAGCATAATATATATAGTTCATAATAGGAATTATGGTGTGATTACGCTACACTAAGCACTTACTAAGCATTTGATGAATGCTTAATCATTTATACTGACAACAAGGTAAATTTTATCATCTCATATCTCCATGCTGTAGTGGTCATATTTACTGTCATGTGTAAACATAGGTAATCCAAACTATGAATTAAAAGGATGAGTTTATGTCCATAACATCTAACCACCAGAACAACATCACTGTAGCAAATGATCTCAAAACAACACAAAGTAATTAATAGTCAATAGAGAAGGAGTTCTAAGCAAAAAGAGATTCGCATTTGGAACCATATAATCTGGAAGACAGTTCAAGGTACAGGATGCATCCTGACTGACACCAGGGAACCTATTTAAAGAACTCTTGCTTTAACTTCAGGACAAATTACAAGAGAGAAAGGAACTTTGAAAGGGATGGGACAGTTGGAGAAAGGTCCCACTATTTGGAAGGTCTCCCTAGAGACCTACAACCAGCAGGTCTCTCTAGAAGGCTGACATTAAGTAGCCATCACTGTAAATAACCTATTTGTGTCTCTTACTGGTAAACTGAATATTCTGCCTGAACAAGTGCCATATAAATGAATTCCTTAGTTATGACAAGATAAACACATAAATTTTATCAGAATACACTTGTCTATTGTCTTTATTGATTTCCTACCCATGCCCAAAATTAGGGTTGGAAAAGCAATACTGTATTGAGCCAATATAATTTCCTGCAGGTTAGTTTAAGGTGTGCATATTGACAATATGTTCCTTTTTGTTGCTGAGTAGTATTCTATGTAATGGATATACCAGTTTCTTTTAAACATTCCGGGTTGGAGTTCCCATCATGGCTCAGTGGTTAATGAATCCGACTAGGAACCATGAGGTTGTGGGTTTGATCCCTGGCTCAATCCGTGGGTTAAGGATCCTGCGTTGCTGTGAGCTGTGGTGTAGGTCACAGATGCAAATCAGATCTGGCATTGCTGTGGCTGTGGCATAGGCTGGCAGCTGTAGCTCTGATTTGACCCCTAACCTAGGAACCTCCTTATGCCGCAGGAGCGGCCCTAGAAAAGGCAAAAAGACAAAATAAAATAAAATAATAAACATTGGGGGTTGAATTTTCAAGACTATTTCACAAATATATCTGCTTGATTTCAGGGGCTGCAATGGGGAAAGAAATAGCCATTATTCATAAGTTATTCAGTCATTCTACCAATATCCAATGGCAGACTACTGGGCCAAATATATCCCTGGGCACTTGATCAAAAAAATTACTGAGATCCAAACAAGGTCAAAATTAGGGCTAAGACTGAAACCCAGGTGGGTCTAGAATTCAGGAAGCAAGAAAATGAGTATGTCAAAGAACATTTTATCATTAATAAAATTTTCAATTAAATTAAAACAGGCTAAAAATTGATGTGACTGATTAGTTAGTAATTAAAGCTTCCTATCTACTTAGACCAGGTGTTTGCTAAGCTACGCCTTATAACCGATTTTAAAGCCAACCAGACAAAAACTCAGTTTTAAAGAAAACCAAGTCGCATCGGAGTAGCTTGTCTCTTCCCATCTACCACAGTTCGAGAAACACTCTTGGACAAGTCTGGTGTCCCTGAAAAACCACGGTCCTCTAGCTTATTTCCTCTGGACTCCAGATTTGATTTTAGACAAAACAAATAAGGCCAGTAGGGCACGGTTAGTAAATTTCCCTGCAATGTTGACAGTATGGAGATTGAAACGCAAACTGGAAGCCGGAGAGAAAAAAAATTCTTGGTGCTTCCAAACAACCACAATCAATTCCCTGACTCTGTTAGCTACGTATGGTGTAATATAAACAAAACCTAAGCACACACCTCACAGACAAGTGACCCCTTCTTCACACCTGATGACTCCCAGGCTGGGGCTCTAGGGAAGCTGCTAACAAGGTTTTGGCACAAAGTTCAAAAACTGAGCCTAGAACTTGAGACGCCCGGAAAGGCTCGGGACCCACAGTAGGGAAGGCGCGAAAAGTAAAGATTTCCTGGTTAGGTCAAGGTCCAACAGATACCCACACCCACAAATTGAACTGCGTACCCAGCAGCTGGCGGAAGTGACGTAACCGCTAGTCGCCCGAGGAGGCGGGGCGGCCAAAGGAGCAGCCTATTGGGGCCCGGGAGAGGCCGGAGGTGTGGCGGCGTCGGTGGCGAGGCGCGGGCCTGGGCGCACCGGAGGGAGGGGCCTGGGCGCGAGGCTCGCGGGGACTGGCCTTCTTCGGCGGCAGGAGGCGGTCATTCGAGCTGGGTTTGGGGCCTGAGGCGAGCGAGGGGCCATGCGGATGGCGAGCGAGTCTACAGCCCGCTGCCCGGCCCTCCTCCCTCGCACGGCGACGACTCGACGGCCGCTCGAGTAACCGCTGCTTTTGTTCCGGGCGCCTGTCCCTTCCGTCGCCCCAGCCCCTCAAGCCGCCGCGCTCCGGCCGGCCCGCCCTCGGTCCCCGAACACCTATTCGGCTCGTGCTGCGCGGATGCGGCTGCCGGACCTGGGTTTGGGCTTTGAGCGGGAGGAGGAGGAGGAGCGGCGGCGCCTGGGCGGCATGCAATGGGGAACTGCTGCTGGACGCAGTGCTTCGGGCTCCTCCGCAGGGAAGCCGGGCGGCTGCAGCGTGTAGGAGGCGGCGGAGGGTAAGCCCACTGGGGGAGGGGCCCGGCGCCCGCTGGCTCCTCCTATTCAACCCCTGCCGGGGAACCCCTTTCACTCCCCCACTGGCTTGAAGAGGCTGGGAGCCCGCTCCCTTCACCGCTGTACTGGCGTGAAGAGGGTGGTCGTAGTGGAGGCCCTGACCTGTAGGGTCCTCCCAGGGAAGCAGCTAGAGGTGAGGGCGGAGTGTCGCTCCTGCCACCTCCGGGCGCGCACTGTCACGCGATAAAAGAGTCATGGGAGGCATCGTCTCTAGGAAGCAAGGGGCACCTTCCCACGAATGGACAGTAGAACAGGATCCACAGCAACCCGAGGACACTCTACGTTGGGCTTGGGTTTAGTGCCAGAGGTGGTGGTAGCTTCCGTTTTTGATTCTGACTCTGACAGAGCAGGTGGAGAATCTGCTTCCAAAAAGTTGATGTCTCAGATTTTTTTTTTTTTTTTTAGAAGTCTTTTGGATGCTGGAATAACATAAGGTTCCAGACCTTGAGCAGTTCTTTGATAAGTACAAAGACATGAATTGCTGGGTTTCCAGCGGGCGTTTGGATTCTTGGTGCTGATAACAAGAGGGGCAGAGTGTAGCTTTTTCATATTAATTTTTTGGAATTTCGAGAGGAATGTGTTACCTTGATTGTTCTCTGTAGCACAAGGGAAATCACAGCCCTTCTGAACCTGAGATCTCTTGATTAAATCTGAGATATGCATAGATTTTTCTACTCACAGACTCCATAGAATAATAGAATTTCGTAATTATTCCATTTTTGTGTGTTTTATTTCATGAATTATTGAAAAGCATAAATTCCTTTGAAATTGGCTTTGTTGTTTTTAAGTATCTCCCAGGAATTCAAACTAAGAATTGAAAATCTCAAGCCACTTTAAGGAGTAAGACATTAATTTGGCACTTTCTGGAACAGATTGCTAAATTTTCAGGACCTATCCCATCTAACCAACATCTTTAGGTAATAAGGTGTTCAGCATACACATACTGAAGCCAGATAATTTGTCATTTGGATCTTTGGTGATGTAGATCTTATATGAGTCACTCATTCGTCCGTCAGGCGTTGTGTCACCTCTGATACAGATTAGCTGAGGTTGTGTGCACTCTTAAGTGTTCCTGGAATGGAAAAGTAAGGACTTAAAGACTTTGTGCCTAGTTTAATGTCTTGGTTTCCCAAAGGGGATCATAGCAGCTGTTTTATGTTGTCATCCAGAGTCATCTAAGTTTCTTGTAATTTGTGTGTGTGGATGCTCTCATATACTCAAGCTGCTTTAATAGGCTTGCCTAAGGACTAGATGCCACACAATCTTTGGCTCTGTAACATTTTTGTTTGTTTGTTTATAGTTGGGTTGTAGGATAACTGTAAAAATAGAGTCTTATACTCAAATTAGAAAAGCAAAAGTTACTTATATTTCACTTTGGACTACACTGTGTAATGTCGGGGATTTTTGTTTTGTTCTTTCATGGTGATTTTTTAAACTGAAAATGCTTTCCTTAGAGCATAGCATTAAAATTACAGGTCTTACTCCCTGAGCCCATGAACTCACAGCATAGGGTGGGGTCAGGGGGAAATTACTGAATCATTGTGAGTGTTAATTGTCTGTAGGTATACCATAAAATCATAATAGTTGGATCTATACTCTTCTGGTTGTGGGCAAAACTTGAACAAACAAGTCCTGTTGAGGCAATGAGAGTCTGTGGGTTGTGGACATAGCCATCTAAAACAGTATAATAGTGATATCCATCCTCTTTTAATCCATAAATGTAGATTTAAGCTGTCCCCTTCCTTGAATTTCTAATTAACCTATTGTTTTATATTCATTTTGACATTATTTTAGGAGCATCTAATAAACAGAGACAGGTGAATTAGTTAATTGTTATTTACAGAATAAGATTAAGCTTTTCCTCTGGTTTTAGTAATTGCTTTTTTTGTTTTTAATCACCTGGTAGTTCTGATTTTCTTTTGGATATAGATTTAGATAGTTAACTACTAGTTCATCTAAGGGCAAAAATGTTTGGGAGCAATCACAAAAACTTGATTTGATTTGTATTTGTCAATGTAGTGGCCATGTGTGCAAGAATCCTGGTCCTGCTTAGGCTGCTTTAAACTGGGCATCACAAGGGTAGTTTATAATCCAGGGCCTGGTTTCTTAGCCTTGTAGATTTTCCAGAGTATTTCAGAGCCACATCATGCACTTTTCACTATCCAATTTTAAAACCAGAATTACCATTTTTTTTAATTTATAAAATACTAGAGAGTTCTAGTATTTTATATTCTAGAGTGTCTGTCAACTAGGCAAAATATCAGTGTCAGCATTAAGGTATGTGAGAAACCTTGCTACTGATAAAGTTTTTTGGTGATTAAAGCAAAGGTAATTAAGAGTTTCCTGGTGGCCTAATGGGTCAGCAGAACAGAATCAGGCATTGTCACTGCTGTGGCCAGGGTTCAGTCCTTGGCCCAGGAACTTCCACATGCCACGTGTGTAGGGAGGAAAAAAAAAAGCAAAAGAAGTTAAATATCTTAAGGAATAACATTATCATATCCTAATGAGTCATCTTTTTTCGCTATAGGGAGTTTTGCCTACCCACACATTCTAGAGGGCTCCATCTGCTGGTCAGTTCTTTTTTCTTAAGTGGTACTAGCCATCGTGTTATAGACACTGTGGTCTTAGTTTTTTCTTTCTCTAACTGAAGATTCAATTATGTTTTGTTGTGTTGTATTTTAATTCACATTTTTACCTTACCGTAAAATTCCACACAGTGGCTCCAGTTAAGATGCACTATAGTTTTATGTAAAGGTATGGTCATGTTTTATATCCTTCTTGGTATTAAGCATTTGTTGGCTGTTTTAGCTCCAGCAGCAAAATTGCCTTCAAACAACAGTTTCCAATGATTTGCTGTTTTCTTTCCTGATAACATTGATTTTAATAATAGCTGCCAACATTTGATTATTTCCTGTGTTCCAAACACTGTTCTTAAGTATTTTACATTATCTCATTTATCCCCACCACATCCTGTGAGAAAGGTGAGTACTGTTATATACATTATAGATTGAAAGTTGAAGCTGGAAGGTTTAACTTGCCCAGGATGGCAGAGCTGGGATTGCAGCCCACGTCCCTCTGAATTGAGAGCCTTTACCCTAAACCATATCTCAGGGTTTTATATTGACCATTATAAACATTTTACTAAACATATAAACATTATAAACATTTAGTTGCTTATCTCCCAGCGCATTATCTTGTACTTTGTCACTGGAAGATCTTATGCAGATCTCAACAACTTGGCTCCTTGTTCTATGTAATGAGCTATTTTCCTTTTCCTGAAATTATGCATTTGATCTTTACAATATTACTTTTATTTTCCTGCTTCTGTCCTAGCTAGTCTTACTCTTACCTGTCCATTAAAATTTCCTCTATCTTTCCTCTGTTCAGTTCCCTTAATTTCATCCATTCCTGTGGGTTCAGCCACCACCACTTCCAAATCTCATCTTCTGAGCAGACCTCTCTTCCAGGGTTCAGCACTATGTTTTCAGTTGCCTACTGAAGAGATACACGTGGATGTATCAATGCTTCTCAAATCAACTTATCTAAAGTATCTAATATTTGTGTCCCAACAAATTTCTGAAATAATGCATTTTCTTTTCCCCTGGATTTCTTCTTTCTCTGCTTCATGTATTCCCTAATCAGGGATTAGGGTCTCCCTTCACAGCTACATTCACAGTCTCTGTGCTACAACCTTGATAGTCCTCTGCCACTCTAATCAGCTGTTCAGTCTTTCCTTATTACGTATGAAACCTGTTTCCTTCCTCTGTGCTTCTGCCTTAAACTTTGTCTTTAAAATCACCTGGTCACCCTGACTTCTAGACTGCTCTCCCTGCACTTCAGGCCATCTTCCCTTCCTGTCAGTGGAGTTAAGCTTTCTAAAACCCTTACTGGAGTTCTTGTTGTGGCTCAGAGGGTTAAAAATCAGGCTAGTATCCACAAGACTCGGATCTGGTGAGGCTGGTAGCTGCAGTTTCAATTCGATCCCTAGCCTGGGAACTTCCAAGAGCCAGGGAACTTTTTACTTTTTAAAAATTTTAAAAAGTAAAACCCATGCTAAATTATGCTATTCCATTGCTTAACGATTTCCATCTGCAGACTGTTTCCTTCCTCCAGCTAAGTTGCTCTGCCTTTTTTTTTTTCCCTTCTGACAGAAGATGAGTTGCATGGCATTCAAATGTGCGGCAACACCATGTCCATTTGAATACTCAGGATTATAGGCAGTTCTGCATTTGGGTGAAAAATACCATCTCATTCCTTCTCTCATTCACAAAAATCATGTCAGAATACAAATCAGAATAACAACAAAAGGAAAACATTGAATCTATTCTAGTTTCCAAAAACTTAACTCATTCATGGACCTTGGTATTTTACCTTTTGCAATAAATGATAACCTTCCAGTTCAGAGTAGTATTAAGTTCAAACTCCTGACAAGATAATTTAGCCTTAATCTATTTTACCAGCCTGATTACATTTTCTAATTATATTTTCCGTAGAGTTTAACATGAAAGTGGGAGGCTTTGCTCCTTATACACATGAGCTTGGCAGCATAGGCAAGGGGGAATCAGTGAAAGCATTCTCTGCCCTTCTTTTGCTTGCCACACCCCAATATCTTAATGTGCCCGATGGGCTATACTTGTTTCTGGTTTCCTAAAATACAGTGTTCTCTCATCCTGTACTTTTATATGTAGTATTTTTTTCTTTTCCTGTTCTTTTTTGTTTGTTTGTTCTTTTGTTTCTTTAGGGCCCCAGCTGCAGCAAACCCCGGATCCTTTGCCCAATGAGTGGGGCCAGGGATTGAACCCAAATCCTCATGGATGCTAGTAGGGTTCGTTACTGCTGAGCCACAATGGGAACTCCTTCTTTTCCTCTTCTTGGTGAGCTTTTTCTTATCCTTAAATATCACCTTCCCTGTGAAACCTGCTCTAACCCCCTGAGATACTATTATTTCCCTGAGGAAATAATAATTTCTATAGGCTTAAATCTGCTGTGTATCAGGGATTGTGAACTTTCTGAAAAGGACCAAATAATACATATTTTAGGCTTTGCAAGCCATAAGGTCTCTGTCTTAGCTGCTCACTGTTGCTGTTTTAGCACAGAAGCAGACACAGACAAAATGTAAATAAATGAATGTGACTGTGTTTCAGTAAAAATTGATTTACAGAAACAGGCATTAGGCTAGATTTAGCCCAGGGACTATAGAGTGCTGTCTCCTGGCTTATGCCAAGGTATAGGTTGAGAGCCCCTCAAGGTCATGGACTATACTTTATCTTTCTTTGTTACTAGTATCTCATGTTTGTGTGTTTTATGGCCATACTCACAGCAAATAGAAGTTTCTGAGCCAGGGATGGAATCTGCAGCAATGCTGGATCCTTAATTCACTATGTCGAGCAAGGATCGAACTTAAACCACCACAGAGGCAGTGCCAGATCCTTAACCTGCTGCACCACATGGGAACTCCAAGTATCTCAGGTTTGTCAAATGAATAGCCAGAGGATATTATTTATGAACTTATAAGATCTAGTATTATCTTTCAGAATTAAGAAACAGTATTATCTCTTCTTTTTTTTTTTTTTTTTTTGGTCTCAAGATAATTCCCTAACTTGGCAAAACCATCACTAACTCACATAGTTAAACATATTTCCTACCAATTTTATGTCGACTTATTTCTTTAAGAGACCATATAGAGCACCAGTGAGAGTTTTAAAATATTTTATCAAAACGTATATTGCTGAAATATAGTAACCAATATTCATATTAAGAGATTCAGTTTGGTTTTCTGCATGTGTTACCTTTGTTTTTCTTGAAATTTTAAAAGGTAGGAAGGAAAACAGTAATAGACTTAAATGGATATGAATTTCTTGAAGTTCTTTGTTATACCTTGAAGACTCCCCAGGGCTCTGTCCTGAATCTCACTGTGCTCTTCCTTAATATATTTTCCTTTCTTAATGTGCTTTCCCTGGGTGAGGGCATGAAAACACATGGCTTTACCTATGACTTTCTTACTAATAAGCTTAGTCATCTCAGTCTGAGCCCTGAATATCTTAATTGTCTGCGGAGTTATTTCCCTTTGGGTATCAAACATAACCTGAGATTCACTTTGTATGTCCCCTACTTCTCTCCAACCTCTAAATCCTCCCTTCCTTAGTACAGACCCTTTGATCTTCTGTATTTGTAGCTCTACCCTCTTTCCAGTACCTTAGATCTGGTGCCTCTCTAAACTAAAAACCAGAAAGAAAGAAGCAGTAAACCTTGCTTAGGCTCCCACATCTCCTTCCAGCTATTTATTACCCTATCTCCTATCATTTCTCTTTAACACTTTAAATTGTCCGGTCTTGATATCTCCATTCCCTCACTTTTCACTCAGTCTTCAAGACGAGCTAACATTCACTCCCTGCCACTAGTCCCCTTCCTGCCCCCCTACTATCATAATGTCCAATAACCATCACAATCCAGTAAGTATTATTAATGCTTACTGTACTTGATCCTTTAGCACCATTCAATGCTGTTGAGTTCTCCATTAACGTCTGTAATTCCATATTCACTGTTTTTTCATCTCCTCCATGAATCTTAAATGAATCGCTTCATCCTTATTTCTTATGAATGTTCATTTTCTTCACCACAGTTATTAAATGTTGAAGTCCTTCAAAACTTGACCCTTCTCCTACAATACTTTTCTTAAGGAAGAGCATACATAGAGTCTCAAACCTAGGAGTGTCTCTGACACTTTCTCATCATCCTGCATCTATTCCATCCCCAAAATCAGATTTTTTTTTAACCCCCTAAATAACTTTTCATTCCACCCACTTATCTCACTACGGCCACCTTAGTGGCATTATTTCTTACCTAGATATCCAATACCCTGTGTTAAATAGCACTTTTCCTCATTTGTCATTTTCTGACACTGTTTTCCTTCATAGCACTTACCACTGCATGGTCTTGTAGATTCTGAGTATTCATTTGTCTGTTGTTCTGTTCAACCTTAATAGAGTATAAATTTCATGGAATCAAGGACTTTGATTTGCTTATTTCTGTATATCCAGTACACAAATAGTGCTTGCATTTGATAGGGACTCAATAAATACCTGTTGACTGAGTGGCTAGACTACCAGCTTGTCTACCCACATCTATTCCTGATCTTTTTCAGTTTATCCTGCAGTCTGGAGTTAAAAGTGATCATAAGTGCAAATCCATGATGCAAATGCTGATTAAAATTCTTGAGTAGTTTACCGTACTTCTAGGATAAAGTCTGAAATCTTTAATGTAGATTTCAAGTTCAAGACCTTGCGTTATCTATGTCTTGCGTTTTTTTTTTTTTTTTTTCTGGCCTCATTTGTGTCACACTCCTCCTTGAATAAGTTTCTTCCCTTTGTACTAGATAATGCCCATTCACTCATCTTTTAGATGCCAGCTGAAGGATTATTTCTCACAGAAGTCTTCCCAATCTGTTTCCTACCATCAGGGGATAAGTTCTCACACCATGATGGAACCGTCTTCCATTTCTTCTTAGCACTTAGGTTATAATTATACCTGAAATAGTGTGATTGATTATTTGGTTAATGTCTGTCTCATTATAAAGAAAAAAGTTCATGCCTAAATAGGTTGCTTATCATTGAATACCCAGCTCCAAGTTATGTGCCTAGTATGTAGTAGATATTTGATAAACACTTGACAGAATTAATATATACAGTCCTGATCTTTTCATTCTCCTTTGCCTTTGGTAGCTGCTGTTCCCTGAAACATTTCCTTTGCACTTGGGCCTGGCTAATTCATTCTTCAGCTGATTGTCAGTACTCCTCATCTGAACATATCCCTTTCAGAGCATGGTAGCTGTTAATTTACCTGTATGTCTGTCCCATTGGACTGTAAACCTCCTGGGTATGTGAGTCAATTTTTACTCAGTTTTGTATTTTAAATATAAGTGCATAGCTATGTCCCATCATTCAGTTATCCAGGAAAGTAAGAAAAATGAGAAGGTTAAAATCATAGACAGTGGCAACAGTTTCGAAAAGAAGATAGGCAACAACTTCAGATACTACTCACAGATTGCAGAGGATGAGTGAAAAAGGAACTAAAAGACCTCAAAGTTCCTTTCTAGTTATTAGTTCTTTCTGAATCAGGCACCTCTTGAAGGACAATGACTTTTTTTTAACCTATATTTTCTGTCTTCATCATGTTTAGCAGGAAGATATGTCTCTTCTCTTCCAAGGAACACAATAAATTTTTTAAACATCCATTCTTCCTAAATTGCCTTTGTTAGGGAGAGGCTTATTTAACAGTAAACATTATTACTTTATCATTACCACCTGTGTTGATGCTGTCCCTGCCTGGAAAATCTATTGATGGAGCATCCCTTGAGAGTTGAATAGTTAAACCTTCATTGAAATATTTGATACTAATTGAAAAATGATGTGCCCATCATCTTCAATGTAATAGTTTTTGCCAGACTTCTATTTATAACCTTTCCAATCTTTTGTCAGGAAAAAAGAAAAAAAAGAGTCTTGGGAAGCATTTAATTTTTAATAGACTATGGAACAATTTTCCATAGTTCTTCATTATTTATTTATAATGTGAAATAGAAGATATAAGGAGACTTTAACAGATATTATACAGGAGAATGTGAAGAAAAGAAACAATACCAATGTAGGATTTGTGAGAATTTTTTAGTTATCTTTTACTTAGGTTATTTTGATAGAAAAGAGTATTTGCCTGCTTTGCAAAATAACATAAAAAACTGTATTTTCAATCTGTTCTTTTTTTTAATGATTTTTATTTTTTTCCATCATAGCTGGTTTACAGTGTTCCATCAGTTTTCTACTGTACAACAAGGTGACCCAGTCACACGTACATACATACATTCTTTTGTCTCACATTATCATGCACCAACTATATCTAGTGACTAGATATAGTTCCCAGTGCTATACCACAGGATCTCATTGCTTATCAGTGTATTCTTGATGATACTGATTTTATCCTTAAAGGTTGTCTTGATATGTCTTAATAACATGGATAAAGTATATGCAAGAATCATTACTTTCAAACTCTTCCAAATTCCTTTACATGACACCATCATACAGAGTATGATAATCTATTTTTTTTAATCTCTCTCTCTCTTTTTTTTTTTTTGGTCTTTTTAAGGCCACACCCACAGCATACGGAGGGTTCCCAAGCTAGGTATCAAATGGGAGCTGTGGCCACTGCCCTACCACAGCCACAGCAACTCCGGATCTGAGCTGCATCTGCAGCCTACACCATAGCTCACAGCAATGCCAGATCCTTAACCCAGTGAGCAAGGCCAGAGATCGAACCTGTGTCCTCATGGATGCTAATCAGATTCATTTCCTCTGAGCCACAAAGGGAACTCCATCTTTTCAACGTCTTTAACATCCTAAGCATATTTGGGTCCATGTTCACATGTTCAGTGATGGTAGAATGGTTATACAGAAACTTAGAGTACTTCATTTAGAGATTTCGCCTCGCCCTTCTGTCCAGAGCATATGAATTCATGAATGTTAAATGCACACATGATGTGACTTTAACCATTTTAGTTTTCCATAGCTAGTTTTGTTGTCTCATTAGTACATGGTAATTTGTTTGAACAGCCACATTGCTCTCACCCTTACTGGGTCAGATATAGAAAACCAAAGGCAAACTTAGTAATTAAAAATGAGAAATATGATTGTCTAGGAACTGTGTAGTACTTGTATCTTTGGATAAAGACATTCTTTCATTATAAGCAAAGAATAATGGCATAAGGTACTTATTGAGTATAGATTCAAGGAGAGCTATGTCATTCAAATAACTCATTACCTTGGAGCACTGCCTACTGCTGAGGCCAGAAACGGTTCAGTTTCTTGAATCAGGGACCCTCCTACAGATAGGCTTTGAATGAACCCTGCTAATACCTGTTTCTCTTTGTTCTGGTCTTCCATTTACTCTACTTAATATCTTCTTTTAGATGTCATCGTACTCTCTTTCCTTTAAGTTTTAAAACCCAGGAGCCATTCTCTTTCCAAAGGTGACCCAGCTTGTTGAGGTAACTCATTTATTCTGTATTGCTTTTGTAGTTTTTATTTGTTTGTTTTGTCTTTTTGTCCTTTTTAAGGCTGCACCCTAGGCATACGGAGGTTCCCAGGCTGGGGGTGTAATCGGAACTGTTGCTGCCTGCCTACACCAGAGCCATAGCAACACAGGATCCCAGCCGCGTCTGCAACCTACACCACAGGTCACAGCAACGCCAGATCCTTAACCCACTGAGCAAGGCCAGGGATTGAACCCGCAACCTCATGGCTCCTAGTCGGATTCGTTTCCACTGCGCCATGACGGGAACTGCTTGCTTTTGTAGTTTTAATTTCTGTTTCCTATATTTCCACCTTATTGAGAGAGACTACACTCTTCCACTCTCTCCCAAGAATAGGCTACACTTCTGTTTTCCCATAGTGATTAGAAGTAAAATCGTTAAAAATGATAGGCATGTGTATATATTGGTGATAACATGAAACATATGTAAGGAAGCGGGAGAGATTGCTGATGTTGCATCTTTGTCTACAGCGAATCTTCCTTAGGATAGGAAAAGGAAACAAGATTTAATTTCCTAGGTTTAAAGCAAGAAAGAGAAGAATCATGTTCTTACTGATCTGAGATTGAGATGTAGCTCCAGGGTTAATTAGAGAAGGTATTCTAAAGGGGTTTGGGGACTGATGTTAATGTTCTAGGCTTGACATTTGAATAAAAGACTCTCTCATCTAGACTCTTAACCATGTATGGTTATCAAGCTCAAGACATCTAAAACCACAAACCCACTCCTTTCCCAGAATTCTTTATCTCAGTAAATGGCAACTCCATTCTAGTTGTTTGGGCCATAAACTTAGGAGCATCCTTGATTCTTCCTTTTTACGTATACTCTTATAGTTAATATATTAGGGAATTCTGCCAGCCTTTTCTTTAAAACAGCTTCTCAGTACCTCAGTTTGGTGATCCAAACCAGTATCATTTCTTTGATGTACTATTATGATAACTTCCTATTTAGGCCTCTTTGGGGGTTGGGGACACTTCCACAGAATGCAGAAGTTCCTGGGCCAGGCATCAAACCCAAGCCAAAGCAGTGACAGTACCAAGTCCTTAACCACTTTGCCACCAGGGAACTCCAGTATATGGCCACAGCATGCCACGGCTTGATATGGAATCTCAGTTCCCAAACCAGGGGTTGAACCTGGGCTGCAGCACTAAAAGTGCTGCATCCTAACCACTAGACAACCAGGGAACTCCCCTAATTAGGTGTCCTAAAGCTTATGTCAGATTGTCTGTTTCAGGGTCTTCCAGTGAATTTTATATAGTTAATAAACTCCTAAGAAATTATAGAAATGAAAGATCATGATTTTTTTGTACCCTTTAATGATATAATGGAGCTGAAAATGATTTTATCAGTGGATGCTAAAACCATTCAGTAAAAGGTTGCTGTAAAGCTTTGTAATGGATGGACTAGGCTGGTAATACCTGAACTTGCAAGTCATTCTTAGTGTCAATAAAAATTGGGCAAACAAAAACAAAGTTCCTCATAATCTGATTCAGTAGTACACATATGAAGGGTTCTTGCCTTAAAAAATTGCATTCAATATAATCAAGCTTTTATATCAAATTACCAGAACATAAGAAGTATAGAGGATAGAGGAAAGCTCAATTTTTCCCCCAAACTTACTTTGCTTTTCTGCTTTCCTTCCATTAAAAAAAAAAAAAAAATTTTTTTTTTGGCTATTTCTTAATTTGCTCTTTTGCCGTTCTATCCCTTAGATTTATGTTTATTTATTAGTCAGGAATTTGGTTGTAGGGGTAGAAACCCAGATGAAACTATCTTAGACAAAAAGGGGAATTTCTTATAAGGATACTTGGTTTCTCAAGTACTAAGCAAACTATGGGCAAGACAGGGATGCCCCTGGACCTTGGGGGTGACTTTAGTGCTGTCAGAACAGTCTTTTAGTTGATTTCCTTCCTTTTTGCAGACTGTCAGAAGCACAACCCCTAGTGCTTCCTAGAGCTCTCAGGAGGGTATTGTCTCTCTCTGCTCAGTTTCCATTTAACCCTGAACCAATCACATGAGATCTGAGGATGACTCTGGTCTAGGTTGATCAGATAATCAGGGCGTCAGAGTCATGATCATCCTCACTGTGGTTGGATGTGGACGGGGTTGGGGTAGGCAGACAGAAAAGAGAGTCATTTATAACAGCCAACACCTTGGGCTTCTACTGAAATTGGCTATATATCTATGTATATTTGGAACAGAGGAGAGGTCTCTGCCATCTAATGTAAATAGTGCAATTACTTCCCTTAATTTGTACAGTTTTAGGTTTAGGCTTTGCCTCAGTAATGAAGTCACACTGCTTACACTGAGGTACTTAGTATTACTGAACTTTATTTTACTGTTCAGTTATGTTACTCAGTAAGCCTGGAAGAGGAAATAGATTAGTCAGAGACAAATTCTTCATTTAGGGAAGAGCGTGATGGTTGCTGAGAAAGAGTTTTTAGCATTTTTTTTTTTTTGGTCTTTTTTTTGCTATTTCTTGGGCCACTCCCGTGGCATATGGAGATTCCCAGGCTAGGGATCGAATCGGAGCTGTAGCCACCGGCCTACGCCAGAGCCACAGCAACTCGGATCCAAACCACATCTGCAACCTACATCACAGCTCACGGCAACGCCGGATTGTTAACCCACTGAGCAAGGGCAGGGACCGAACCTGCAACCTCATGGTTCCTAGTCGGATTCGTTAACCACTGCACCACGACAGGAACTCCCAGTTTTTAGCATTTTAAGCATGAATCCTAATGCCAGAACACAGTGCTACTGGAAAGCTCAACATTCCTGTTTTTATTTGAGAAATGGAAAAGGTGGAAGAATGGGAGCACTAGATGCCTAGAAAATCAGGGTATTTTATTTATACTGGCTATGTTCCCATGAATTATTAGATGTATGGGATGATAATACCAGATGTTCTGGTTTTTTAATCAATGATCTCTTAATGGGCAATAAAACTACTTTGCCTCTGTTAGCAAATAAAGATTGTACCAGCAAAAATTACTTTTTTTATTCTTTATAATAATAAAGTTTAATCTTGATAATATACCATTATCTTTTAAAACTGTCTACCTCCTCTGCACACACACACACACATAATACAAAACATTCTGACCTGTCCTAACCCTGGGATTCTCCCCATCTCTCAAAGGAATGCTTTATATTAAAAAATGCTGACACATTAGGAACCCACAGTGTGATTTTGGATATCCATAGTAGGATGGGAATTCTCTACCATCAATTTAGGCAGCAGTAAGAGTATCCACACTGTAAGTGAAAATCTTAAAATGTCCTGGCACCTTCGGTAGTAAAGGCATTTGAGTGCCTCTGTCCTGTATCAACCACACCATAATAGTTAGAGGATATGTAGTTGATAGAAGTATAGTCAGATATGACAAAGAAGAGGCCTATTTGACTACATGTAAGTTTCACTAATAGGAGCAGATGAGAATGGCTAGAATTTTTTAATTTCAACTTTACTGAGGTATTTTTGGCATTTAAAGTGTACATCATGATGATTTGATATATTTATACATTGTGAGGTGAAATTAAAATTAAAATCGACATTTGAAATACTAGAGAGAGTATGGAGAAAAGGGAACCCTCCTACACTGTTGGTGGCAGTGTCAATTGGTGCAACTACTATGGAGAACAGTGTGGAGATTACTTGAAAAACTATAGAATTATCATATGATCCAGGGATCCTACTTCGGGGCAAATATCTAGAGAAAATCATAATTCAAAAAAATAGATACACCAGTGTTCATTAAAGCACTATGTACAGTAGCCAAGACATGGAAGCAACCTAAATGTCCATGAGCATAAGAATGGATAAAGAAGATGTGGTACATATATACAATGGAATATTAGCCACAAAAAAAGAACAAAATAATGTCATTTGCAGCAACATGGATGGACCTAGAAATTATACAAAGTGAAGTAGGTCAGACATAGAAAGACAAATATCATATGAGATCACTAATATGTGGAATTTAATTTAAAAAATTATACAAAAGAACTTGTTCACAAAACAGACTCAAAAATTTAAAACCAAACTTATGGTTCCCAAAGGAGAAATGTTGCAGGGGAGGCATAAATTAGGAAGTTGAGATTAACATGTACACACTACTAAATATAAAGAGATAAATAGCAAGGACCAACAGTATAACATGGGGAAATCTACTCAGTATTGTTTAATAACCTATATGGGAAAATAATTCAAAAAGGAATGGATATATTCATATGTATAACTGATCCACTTTGCTATACACCTGAAACTGACACAACATTGTCAGTCAACTATACTCCAATAAAATTTTTATTTTTAATTAAAAAATTTTTTTAACCTTAGCCATGTCATATGGAAGTTCCCAGGCCAGGGATCAAATCCAGGCTGCAGCTTCAGGCTATTCCACAGCTGCAGCAACATTTGATCCTCCTTAACTCAGTGTGCTGTGCCAGGGATCAAACCTATACCACCGCAGAGACAAAGCCGTATCCTTAACCCATTGTGTCACAGCAGGAACTCCTCCAGTAAAAATTTTTTTTCTTTTTTTTTGTCTTTTGTCTCTTGAGGGCCGCACCTGCACCCGTGGCATATGGAGGTTCCCAGGCTAGGGGTCGAATCGGAGCTGTAGCCACTGGCCTACGCCAGAGCCACAGAAACGTGGGATCCAAGCCACGTCTGCGACCTACACCACAGCTCACGGCAATGCCAGATCTTTAACCCACTGAGTGAGGCCAGGGATCGAACGTGCAACCTCATGGTTACCATTCGAGTTCGTTAACCACTGAGCCACGATGGGAACTCCTCCAGTAAAATTTAAAAAACAAAGTCAGTATTTGGCCCTGGTTAAAAAAAATTAATGTAATGGATTATTCGGTTGGTGTATATATGTGAAATATGTTACTTTTCTTTTTCTTTTATTTGTGCATGCATGAGGTAAGAATAAAAATGCCTAAGCTTTGTATAAACATTTGATCCCACCACCTAGAAATAACCACTCTTAGAATATTGCATATACCTTTGTAGATTTTTGTTGTTTTTCCAGTGTTTCACAAAATTGGGAACACACTCTTATACATTTACACACCAGTATTTTTTTGATACAGTAAAAGAGATAAAACTTTAAATTTAATTGTATTCTGCTCTATGTAGTAAATATGGTAAATTAATTTATTATTACAGGCTTAGTAAATATTAGGACCAATAGAAAAACATTGGTTAACCAAATATTTTTAAATCCATAACCAAGTTTTAAAAATCTGAGCTATTTTATATCATTAGGTAAGTTTGGTGGTTCCTTTTTGTAAACATAAGATACTATGTATTAGAAATTTAAAATTTCTCTTGAGGAAATGTTTTTATGCCACTATATTAACTCACTTTTAGGAGTAATGTGATTGTAATTTTAAAGTTGCTTTTCTGTTTTTCTTCCCAGGTCCAAGTATTTTAGAACATGCTCAAGAGGTGAGCACTTAACTATAGAGGTAAGTAGAATCATAAATCTGATTGGATAAAAGTACCTTCAGAAGGGCAGGAGGGACTTTTTTTTTTTTTTTTTAGTTAAGGGGAAAAGATCTGAACCTGAATTTAGCATCGACTGTTTATATTTTAACATTATCGATGCTAGTGAAGAGGGAAAGAATTGGAGTGGTGGGGGAGCGTGAATAGGGAGAACAAGTTTGTGAAAGATTAAGGTCCTGTTCTCCAAGAATTTCTGCTTCTACTGAAGAAGTGGCGGGTGACATTTGAATACAATCTGTAGTCTAGTTTAAAAAAAAAAAAAAGAAGAAGTGGTGTTTTGTCTTTTTCTGCCCTCCACAACTGAGGAAAAGGGTACTGTTGAATCAGTTAGAGTAGCCTACTAGGTAGTGATTCTAGAGACAGATCATTGTCCTGCCCTAGTGGAGGTGTGGCAGAGTCAAAGCAGCAAGGTGATTTTAAGTAAGTCCACCATATGAGTCACTGCATTGCTTTTTTGTATATAAAACTCTAAAGTAATAGAATCTACCATTTACTCAGTCCTAGTATGTGCCTACTATTTTGCCATACAGTTTATGAATGTCATTGCACATTCTTACTACAATTCTGTTGAACAGGTGGCAGTCACCCCACTTTATGGGTAAGAATCGGAGGCCTAGACAGGTGAAGAAATATATTACACAACTTAAAGTGGCGGAGCCGACAGCCAGTCAAAACTGTCTTCTATATGAAGAAGCATGTATACCAGGAATTAGTTTTTTTTTTTTTTAACAAATTACAAACCAGTGCAATATATAAGTTCAAGATAACAATTTTAAATACATTTAAGTCATCACATTAAATTCCTTTATTTTCTAAACCTTTGGAATTCATTGTTTTCTTCATCTTTAAACAATAAAATGACATTAACAGTGAAACACTTTTTCCTTTCTTTCAAATGTTGTTTGTTAAATTATTTCCACTTAAAGTATAAATATTCTAATAGTATAATTTCATAGTAAATAATGACTTTCATTTGGTCATTTGACGTGGCAGCATTCATCACGTTATGATCATTATGATCAAATTTTTTACATTCCTATCTCTAAAAAGATGTGGTATTTGGAAGTAGTGACTACCATCTAGTAGACTTTCAGTAAATAGTTATATGAATGAATAGATGAATAAATATAAAATAGGAGAACTTCTTAAGCATCTTTTAAGTCTCTTTCTTGAAGGACCATTATGATAGTAAATAGTTCTGAACTCAAGTAAAGTAGAAAATTCTGGCAGTGTGGGCTTAAAATACCCATGAAATAGTCAATTCAGGTGGAAGTTTTGGTTTATAAGTTTCTGATTTGTGTAGAAAATTGCTATAATTCTCCTTTTTTCTTTTTCATAGAAAGTAATAAATGGTATATTCTTGTCTATGTTGTCTTGTAGGACTGCTGAATATATCGAATGAACTGGTCTATGAAAAGACACAGGACATATTTTATCTTAAAAATATAAAGGCATATTATTTTTGAAATGAAAAAGTGACTTATAATTTATTGTGAGATATGTACCTTAAGAAATATTTATCCTAATTCTTACTTTCTTCTTGTTTCAGTTTGAGAATCTAGTAGAAAGCGATGAAGTAAGTATTTTCACAGCAGTAAAAAATCCATATTTGTTCTCACTAGTCATCTCATTAGTTCTGACAATTATTTTTTAAAAGTTTTTATTGTATTCTATTTTAGAATTTTTACTTTTTTTTTACTCTTTAGTCCCTTATTTCCTTCTTTTATTAGTTTATATTAGCAAATTGCAGAATTCTCTATTATAATATGTAAACTACATATAATTTCATGTTAGTTATGTTATATATATGTAAATGAGAAATAGGTTTTTAAAGTATTCTGTAGAACTTGAGGAACTTTAAAAAAAGATATTTCTAACCTCTTGCCATTAGGCAGGTAAAATTCCTCAATGATCCAGAGCAGACCCATTCTTTAACCACAGTTTTCATAGATTTCTTAAGGTGGAATTACACATTTGTTTTACAGTCACTTTCTCACTTTAGCCATTATCTTTTTTTTTATTAGTTATTCTTTTTATTGATTTTTGCATTTCACCTCATCTAAAAATCAGTTTTAAGATGCATCCCAAGTACAGAAATGAAATGTTAAAATGGGAAAAAAATAAAGAGTACATTTTAGAATTAGTGAAATATGGTGTATATATTTTTTCTTTTTACAGCTGCACCTGTGGCATAAGGAAATTTCTGGGCCAGGGATCGAATCAGAGCTGCAGCTGCGGCCTGTGCCACAGCATGCAACGATGACAGATCCTTAACCCACTGAGCTAGGCCAGGGATCGAACCCACATCTTTGTAGAGACAATGTTGGGTCCTTAATCCTCTGAGCCACAAGAACTCTGTGTGTATTTCTTATGCACTGGTTTAGTTAGAAGAGTTTGTGTTAATTTCCAGCTTCACTAAACTAATTATTTGAGTTCATGCAAATTAACGTGCCTTAGGCCTACTTTCCACATTTCCAAAGTGAATTCGATTAGAAGAGCGTTGCAAGCTTTTTTTTTTTTCATTATTTTTGACTTTTTAAGGAAAGAGAGAAATGTATCAAACCATATTTAAATTATTCTTTAACCCCACATTTCCCAGTGTATGTACAGAATACCAGTCTCAGAGTATAAATTACCATATTAAAGGTTCAGAGAACTGTTAAAGAAAGTTATTTAAACTTGTCCAATTTAGCATTTCCGAATAAATTTGGGTATAAATTCATTTTAAAAATAGTAATACATGTTTATTATCATCTAGTAGAATATATTTGAGAAACTACCTTAGCCTTTTGTTTCCCCAGTAAAATTTCTCCCAAATATTTTAATGTTTCATACCATCTAGTTTCTTTCCCTTTTTTTTTGTCTTTTTGTTGTTGTTATTGTTGTTGCTATTTCTTGGGCCGCTCCCGCGGCATATGGAGGTGCCCAGGCTAGGGGTTGAATTGGAGCTGTAGCCACCGGCCTACGCCAGAGCCACAGCAACGCGGGATCCAAGCCGCGTCTGCAATCTACACCACAGCTCACGGCAACGCCGGATCATTAACCCACTGAGCAAGGGCAGGGACCGAACCCACAACCTCATGGTTCCTAGTCGGATTTGTTAACCACTGCGCCACGACGGGATCTCCTCTTTCCCTTTTTAAACTTTATTTTTTTGTGTTTTTTAAATAAACATTAACATGTTTTTAAAGTCTCTGACAAATACTAAGTGTTAGAGTTCTTACAACCTTCAGTATAGTTCACCCCTTCATCATACTGCTTTTTAAAAGAATTTGTGGTTCCATGAGTTTTCCTAAGGTGCATTTGATTTGAGGTTTTTATTTGTTTGTTTGCTGTCTTTTCCTTCTCATGTCATAGTTAGTGTTTGCTTTAGTTGAATGTTATATCCTGCTTTGTAGTACTTTTTCGTAAGTTAATTTGGACCATTTGGAATTTTATTTCTGCTGTTACTTAGTAATGTATTTTAATTGTGAGATATGAATAACTCAAATGTGTAAGAAATGCATAAATCCAAATCATTCTTGAAAGTAGTTTTTTTGGAGGAAAAAACTGTAGGTAATTTCATAACCCTCTGAAAGAGGAAGAAAAAACAACTGATTCTCATTACTTGTGGTAGTTACATTCTATAGAGTTGCCGTGAATGCTGAATTAGTGAATAGCAGAACGTTTCTCCTAAGGGAAATACATAATTAGGTTGCTACAAGCTTCTGGTCACATTTTCATTAACTGATCAATATATAACCTTGTTTTTTGTTTCTCCTTGACACTTTATTTTTGTTTTTGGCCTCGACTCTGGCAGGGACCAAATCTGAGCCACAGCTGCGACCTACACCACAGCTGCAGCAATGCCAGATCCTAACCCACTGCGCAGGCCAGGGATCGAACCCACACTGCTGCAGAGACAGTGCTCGATCCTTAACCTGCTGTACCACAGCAGGAACTCGATTAACACCTTATTTTAATGTATATTATTGATTCATTAACTTTGAACTCAGTACAAATGGCACTAATAATTCATGCCTGGATGAAGCTTATCTAACACACATGTTTTCTCTATAAGGCATGTGATAGCTTCTGGTGATTAGGACCAGTAGATTGCACTTCAGCACTGCACATGTGGGTCATTTGAAACAGCAAAATCATCATTGAAAAAGCACAAAAATGCAAAAAAGTGATACCGCATAGGCCGTGAAGCGTGCCCAATATAAGTGCTGAGAACGCGCATATCAGACAACTCAGATTTTCTTTTGCTGCTCCATGCATTGGTTCTGATGTCGCAAATAAATTTTAGCTCATAGGTGAATTTGCTAATAAGGAATCTGCGAATAATGAAGATCAGTTGTAAATGATGAGAACATAGAGAATATGTTGTTTAGTACCATCTTGACCCCAAAAGTTCCTTTGGTATAGAGTAAACATTTGTTATAAAAAATTAGGAAATGTCCAGCAGTTGGTATGTAATTAAGGTAGATATTAAACTCGATTTTGCCTTTGAGAAATAGTAAAATATTAAAGCTTTTTGTTTAAAATGCTTTTTAATAATGGAATTTGTTACCATGATAAAATAGATAAGCAGAACTTTTTTTATTAAATAAAAATTTTATTGGCTTGCCTTAAATAGAATTCAGCTAGTGAAATTTGTTTAATTAATTTTCGTACAGGGAGAAAGCCCAGGAAGCAGCCATAGGTAAGGTATTTCTGTTTTTAATAAAAAGACTTTTATGTGAACTGTAAGAAACTCTCTAAGAATCTAGGCTCTGTCATTTGTTTGCTTTGAGGCATTAAACAGTTTATATTGCAGAGCCTTGATTTACTCTTTCTGTAAAGTTGAGGTAAATAATAACATATATCAAGATTGTTTTGAACATTAGAGAATTTGATGTACTTAAGTGCCTAAGTGCTTTCCTATTGAACCTGTTATGTATATTTTCATTTTTAAAAACTATATTAATATTGGTAAACACATTTCTTTGAATTTTTTTAACTTTATCCCTCTTTTCTTTCCTTATAACATTCTAAAACTTGTTTACTAATCATATTTTTTACTTTGTGTAAGTTATACCCAAAAAAACTTAAAACACACACCAAAAAAAGCCCTAGGCAGAAGTTAGGACTAGAGGAACAATAGTAGGAGGTATTACCTTATACTTGGCTGGTTAAAACCATAATTATCAAGACCTGAGGTTGGGGAAGAGGAAGAAGCAGAGTAGTTGGAGCATGGAGAGAGAGCAGTGGTCTGAAGATTGAATAAGCAGACAATTGAAGAAGATTCAGAAGACAGCCAAAGAGCTGTGGGCAAAAAGAAGAACTAGGAGACTTACTTCACTCAGTGTGAGAGTCTCTAGTTCCATCCATGTTGCTACAAATGGCATTATTTTGTTCTTTTTATGGCTGAGTAGTATTCCATTGCATGTATATACCACATCTTCTTAATCCAATCATCTGTTGATGGACATTTGGGTTGTTAAGTAAGTCAGAAAAAGAAAGACAAATACCATATGATATCGCTTATATCTGGAATCTAATATACGGCACAAATGAACCTTTGCACAGAAAAGAAAATCATGGACTTGGAGAATAGACTTGTGGTTGCCGAGGGGGAGGAGGAGGAGGGAGTGGGATGGATGGGGTGCTTGGAGTTGATAGATGCAGACTATTGCCTTTGGAGTGAATTAGCAATGAGATCCTGCTGTATAGCACTGGGAACTATGTCTGGTCGCTTATGGTAGAGCATGATAATGTGAGAAAAAAGAATGTATACATGTATGTGTAACTGGGTCACCATGCTGTACAGTGGAAAATTGACATAACACTGTAAACCAGCTATAATGGAAAAAAATAAAAATCATTATATAAAAAAAAGAAGAAGAACCAGGAGAGCATGGAAAGCCAAGGGAGGAAGTAGAGACAGATTGACAGACAGATGGAATGGAGGGAATGGTCAGCATTGCCACAGGAAACTAAAGTAATAAGGCGTTAAAACTGCCTATTATATTTGGCAACATATAAATCATTGATTACTTTTGTTAGAGTTACTAGATTAATGAAAGTAGAGGCAGACTGCCATAAGTTGATGAGAAAATTGGAAGAATATACAAGGTAAGAACACAGTAGTTATGAACAAGGAGCTAAACTCCTTGGGTTCAAATTCTAACTTTGCTACATACTGTGACTTGGACATAATCTTTCTTCATCTTATTTCTCTCATATATACAGTCTCTGTCTACCTTGTAGGGTTGTTGTGAGAACTAAAATTAGTCAATGTATGTAAAGCATACAAAAGAGAAACTAAACACATAGGAAGTGCTAGATGTGCTATCAAAAACTTTTAATTTCAGAAATTTTAGCTGACATGGGAAGGGAGCAGTTAGAGATAGATGTAGGTCATATGAAAGTTTTTCCTTCTTTCTTTCCTTTCTTCCTTTCCTCACAAAGAAGAGAGGTGAAAACAGACGAAAAGAATAAAGATGAAAGAGGGGGTGCTAATTGCTGGAGCAATATTACCTCGCACATAATTCTCTGGAGTGGGGATGGCATAGGATGGCATCAGTGATGAATGAATCACGGATAATAAGTGTAACAGGTGACCCTGAACAAGTTAAGCAATGCTACCTCTTTAGAGGAAGGAGGGAAGAGTAGGAAGGATATACTTGGCAGAAAGTTGAGGGATTTGATGGTTGGAGATAGGCTCCTCATGTGTCAGAGTGGGGTGAAAGTGACTTTTAAGAGAAAAAAGTTTGAATGAGGAACTCAAGGAGTAGGTATGTGAAGGTTTTCAAGGAGTTAGCATAGGATGTGAGGCGGAGTTGGCCATGTATAAGTAAAGGGTTATTGCAAGGGGCTAAGGGCCAAATAGAGTTGGATTCTCTCTAGCAGCTCTCAACAGAGGGGCTAACAGTCAAGGTCAGAGAATGAGTAATCTGAGTGAATAAGGCATGATGATAGGTGTACAGGAAGAGGAGTATGTGGTTAAGGAAGAACTTCAAATTTGCCATGGAGTCCACGTTCCTTGTAAGTGAAGTGAGACCAGAAAATGATCAGGGTAGGAAATCTGGGAGAAGAGGGAAAGATCAAGGGTCTGGGGTGGCCAGAGGGATTGAGCCTGATAAATAGGAAGGTGGTGGGTATGAGAGTTGAGAGTTCCAGCATGATGAGGGTTGAGATCAGAGAGTAAGTAGTGTACCGAAGTTGTTATTTTATAATGCGCATTTTGGGATATGTGGTCCAATGGCTGAAGCAGAGCCAAAGTAAAGGTAAATGAAGTACATGTTTCTTAAGTGTGTGTGTTAATTGTAGTGCTAAAAACAGTACTCTGATGGTGTACCATCTTATTCAATTTATATACCAAATTATAACAAATATTAGAATGTATGATTTTTTTACTCTAATAATTGAACTCATCGCATCAGATTGCTTTAATACATTTTTGACAATAAGATTTCAGAATTTGATTGGTTTTATTAGTGTTTTATTTAAACATGGACTCATCAGCACATTTTTTCACCTTTTCTTTCTTTGTCTCCCTGATTTTTCTCTCTAGGCCTCTTACTGAAGAAGAAATTGTTGACCTAAGAGAGAAGCATTATGATTCTATTGTTGAAAAACAGAAAGATCTTGATATGAAAATCCAAAAGGAGGTAAATAGTCTTAAGTTGCTTGAGTAAGTGTTATCATAAAGTCTCTGTTTATAGGAGAAAGCTGTCATTAAATAGTATATTGCATATGAACAATCATTGGACCTATATTTAGGATGTATAGAGACAAAAATGATTTAAAAGTTAAATTATTCCAGCCTGTAATAATTTGTTTTGGTTTGGTTTAATTGATTAGAAATCATATGCTGCCAATAAGTGAAGAGAATATATTCTTGTAAAGATTTCTGATTTTACAAATCAGGACTCTGGCAAGATGCATGCACCTTTGTGTTTAAAAACTAATTTTATAAAAAAAAATTATTCTGTTTCACAAGTGGATTAAAAAAATCTTTTTGTTCATCTTAGATTTTTTTTTATTCTTAGTAAGTGAACTAAATACTTCTAATGATCATAAATGTTATACTTATTCAACTTCAATGTGTTTACAAAAAAGGCCTGTTAATTCTAGTTTTGCTATTCACTAAACTACATGGAATTGGTCTTAGAACATTGTACATTTAAAAATAATCTGTTTAGGAGTTCCCATCGTGGCTCAGTAGATAATGAACCCAGAACCCAACTAGTATCCATGAGGATGCCGGTTCAGTCTCTGGCCTTGATCAGTGGGTTAGGGATCTGGTGTTGCCATGAGCTATGGTGTGGGTTGAAAACGTGGCTCAGATCCTTCATTGCTGTGGCTATGGCGTAGGCTGTCAGCTACAGCTCCGTTTTGACCCCTAGCCTGGGAACCTTCATATGCTGCTGGTATGGCCCTAAAAAGACAATAATAATAATAATAATCCATTTAGTACCAAGTAGTGATTTTCAACAGCATTAATTTAAGCTACACAATAGATGCTAACATTAGGCTAAAAAAATTTGTATTGAAATTTGGCTTTTAAATTTGATTTGATATGCAATACTAAAGGAATTTGTGTGCTGTTATGAATGGCAGGAATTTATATTTGGAAGTAATTTTTTAATAACTTGTTACTGATAAAATTCAGGACATGTATGTCAATGCAACATGAACTTTATGAAAGCTTACTTCACTTTGGTAGACAGTGATATGGTTGACCTTAGTTTTGAAGACCTTGGACTTACAAGGGCTCAAACCATTAAACTATTCGGGGTGATAGCATTGGAACGATTGTTGAGAATAAAGGTCACTGCATTTTCTAAAGAAAGAAACGGTTTTGTATCTATGCAAACTAGATGCTCTACTTTGTAATTCAACTTCTAAAGAATTCTGTAATATATCTGATGCCATTTGAATTATTTTATAAAAAAAGAAATTGAAACAAAATCACAAAAATTTCAATTCTGTTATGCTTTGTAGAACTCAATTTTTTTAATAATTTATTTTTTATTTTATAAATAGAAACATTTTATTTTTAGAGCAGTTAGACAGGTTCTGATTTTTGTTAATCCTTATTGTTTTGTTCATGTACAGTTAGCCTTACAAGAAGAGAAGTTAAGACTAGAAGAAGAAGCTTTATACGCTGCACAGCGTGAAGCAGCCAGGGCAGCAAAGCAGCGAAAGCTCTTGGAGGTGAGGGGAAAAGACCCCAACATATATTAGGGCTGCTTTTCTCCTGATTTTCTCTGACAAATTTTAGTTGGGACTTTTTTTCCCCTAGAGTCAAGGGCTTCTTGTTTAACCACAAATGTATTTATTCTTATACTTTCAGGAATTTTAAAGGCAAATTAGTTGGTTTTTAATGGCTAGAAAGAACATCAAGTTATATGCTGGACACTGAATGCTGTTTAGCTTTAAAACAGCAGAAGTGGAGTTCCCATCGTGGCACAGTCTTTAACGAATCAGACTAGGAACCATGAGGTTGTGGGTTCGATCCCTGGCCTTGCTCAGTGGGTTAAGGATCTGGCGTTGCTGAGAGCTGTGGTGTAGGTCGCAGACGTGGCTTGGATCCAGCATTGCTATGTCTCTGGTATAGGCCGGCAGCTACAGCTCTGATGAGACCCCTAGCCTGGGAATCTCCATGTGCCGCAAGTGTGGCCCTAGAAAAAGACAAAATAAAATAAAATAGCAGAAGCTAATTTTTATTTATCCCAAAGATGAAATTTACTTTTCCAAAATTCAGTATTCTTTTGGAAAAATAAATATACTCTTTGATGGAACACTGCATAACTAGCCTGTAAATGTAATTTCCACAGTAACTTTTAATTATTTTTGTGAGTTTATTTTTTTCTTTTTAACAATTTCTTGACCTGCTAGGCTTTCTTGTGCTTCCTAGAATTGGGTCAGCTGGGTAATTTTGCCCATAGGAATGTTTGTGTATTTCTCATCCTTATACTTGTATCTTTGGGAGATTGAAAGTTTGGGTCTTGAGAAATCTTTGGCATATTGTCAGAAAACAATAGATTTATCATATCTTACCATCCTGTATTTGAATATGGCATTATAATGCCAGACTGCTATTAATAACAGACATTTATGCAGCCCTGGCTAAGTATCAGGAACCATTCTGGTTAATTTACATGTTTTACCTTAAAACGTTTAATCCTCACAACAATCCTAGGAGAAAGGTGGTGTTTTTAATTCCTGTTTTATAGATAATGAAACCAAAAGGACAGAGATGCTAAGTAACTTGCTTAGGATCCTGCAGGTAGTAAATCGCGAAGCCAGGGTTCAAGCCCTGCTTAGCCAGTTTTCTAATTAGTATATTCTTCCATCTTTTGCCTGTGCGAACTCTACTGCAGTGTTAACTGGAATAGTACATGGATTATGTCACATAATAATTATCGTAACTTAGAGAAAGTGAAAAATCATGTGTCATGTTTCTATGTGATTTCTGTATGACTTGTACTGTATATCTCTTGCTTTTTTTTTTTGGTGTTTCAGCAGATTAGATTATACGAAGTATCTTTTTAATTAATTTTTTAGACACTAGCAATTTTATTTCAGTATTTATCTTACCATATTTCAAAATTATAAATGGAAATCATATGTGAATTCATTTGGCAAGGCTCAGAAAGGTAATGTGTATCAGTCTACTCATATCTGTGAAATACTCAAATCTGTCGTCTACATGCAATCTAACTTTCATTTTATCTATGAGATGATCAGCCTTACGAAATTGATTTTTTCCTACTAAATTTTTTCTCCTACTAAACCTACAGTTGTATTATGTTCAAAACAAACAAAAAAAAACTATTGCCATATATAAGAAAGATGTGAATTAAATCTTTCAGTAAAAAAGTAGTTTTTAGTAAGGTCTAAGGAGTGGGGAAATATAAAAGTTAACTCACCTACTGAAAAATAAAATTTTTCTGGTTATAATTTAGACAACTCTTTTCACTATAGTAAATTCTCTAGTGCTTGCCTTTTAAAGACTAAAAACATTCCATATGCGTACTCTATTTGAGTTTTTTCATTCCTGACTAAATACTGATACAGGGACAGAGAGTAGTCTATACAACATATACTAACACACAAAGATGCACAGATACATGCAAATTCATTTGATTTTCACAGTAGGCCTATGTGTTTGCTAGGGCAGTATTACAGCCATCTGTAATTTACACAGGAAGAAATAGAAAGTAAAGGATCTGAGGGGGACACAGCTAATAACTGTCAGAGCCACAACTCTAATAGGTTCTTCTGAATCCTTTGTTTTAATTATTTCTAAGTCAACTCAGCCAGGTCTTTTAGATCTTCTGTTTTATTACTATTTATTTCAACCAAAAAAGAACTGCATATACAGTTTTAACCATTCCTTCCTTGACCTGCATCTGTCCAGTTATTAGAAGTTCTTAGGTGTAATAAGGAAATAACACCAATATATATTTTAAAAGCTATTTTTAATAACACTGAATATTTTGACCACTTAAGGATTATATACTGAAAAAAATGAGAAAATTTCTACCCATAAATAACAGGATATAAATGTGAACAGTGGTGAGTTTAAAGAAAAAGACATCAATAGAATAACTTTTTGTGGGTTTTTTTCCCCAAAAAAAATACTAGGAAAAAAAAGACTTTTTGGTATTGTATGAATGGTTTTTAAAAGTATAATTTTACAACAGAGTGATTTTGTATTGCATTATGTTTCCAAAGCAAGAAAGACAGAGAGTTGTGCAGCGATACCATCCTTCAAACAATGGAGAATATCAAAGGTAAATAGTGAAACATACTTCTTCCCTTTGTGGTAGAAGTGTCATTTCCGAAGAGAACACAGTTCACCTCCAAAAGTTTGTATACATGTTCATGTGTGTGTATTCTGTAAAAAATTATTGCTTCTTTTATTTATTTATTTTTAATTTAGCTTTTTGTGGTTACCCCTGTGGCATATGGAAGCTCCCAGTCTAGGGGCTGAATCGGAGTTGCAGCTGCTGGCCTGTGCCACAGCCACAGCAATGCCAGATCCAAGCAGGGTCCGCAACGACCTACACCCCTGCACCAACAGCTCGCAGCAATGCCAGAACCGTAACCCACTGAGCAAGGCCAGGGATCAAATCCACATCTTCATGGATACTAGTCAGGTTCATTTCCACTGAGCCACAACAGGAACTCCAAAAATTGTTGCTTCTTGAAGACACTGTCTTGTAAGAACACTAAGAACATTTGCTTTCTTTATGTTGGAAACTGACCATTTATTTAAATTGACTTTATTGCATTCTTAAGAGTGGTCACATCTTTAACATAGAATATGAAATAGCACAGCACATGCCTTTGGATAAATTGTATATGCCTTGGTTGTTTTAAGTTTTCCTTAGTCCCTTTCTTTTCTTAAAATAGAGTTTATGTGTGATCATTTTTTAAAAGACACATTTCAGTGTCATATTTCCAAGAGTGTTTTCTACTCATTCAAAGAACCGTGTTCATACTTCATTATTAGAAATTATAAAGTTAGACTTTGGGCTAAGCTTTGAATTTTGACTTCCACATTAACCAAAATCTTAATTTTCAGTTTATTGCTGGCATTGAGAAGATTAAGACCTGTTTGATTAGGTTATTTTAATTTTACAGTAATTATGAATTGGTGTGGGATAGACCTTCAAAGTGCCACTATGAACTTAAGCATGCATTATGTTGTGTCTGTTATGAATATATTTTTTAAAATTCACTTTTATTACAGTTCAGGACCAGAAGATGACTTTGAATCTTGTTTGAGAAATATAAAGTCACAATATGAAGTTTTCCGAAGTAGTAGTAAGTCTCTTAAAATATCTGCATATATTTTAAGGTTACTTTATGCCACATTAAACAGATAATTAGAGATCCTCGCTCTGGTTTTCTAGAACTTCACTCTTCAGTTTGTGTTGCCCAGATAGGTCAGTTAACTTGTCCTTAATTGTACAATTTTCTCTTTCCTTTTTTTATTTTTTATTTTTGGCCATGCCCACGGCAGCAGAGGTTTCCAGGGTGGGGATCAAACCCACGCCACACGGTGACCTGAGTGGCAGCAGTGGCAACACCAGATCCTTAACCTGCTGAGCCACCAGGGAACTCCTCACTTTCCTTCTTTTAAAAAGAGAGCAAAGAAAAATCTCAGGCTGTTTCTGTAGTTCTGTATAGGGAGTCAAGCATTCCTTTTTCCATTTCTACTCTGATCTTACCTCTTCTCCTCCCAGAAGAGTGGGGTAAGTACAGGAAAGTGTACTTATCTTACTTATTACAAATTGATTTATAAAATTAAAATTGTTTCCCCAAGTTTCAAAAGTCAGAACTCCTGTGCTCCCCAGGAATGTGAACATAATAGTGGTTCCTTTTGAAAATATAGACTGCTTTTCATTTATCATTTTTATTTGTTTTTGCCTCCTTTTGTAATTAACTGTTAAAATATTACTTAGAGTTCATCATATTTGAAGAGTTCATAATTAATTTAAATTTGAGAAAAAAAGTACCAAGAAAGGAGAAAAAGCCCTTTATACTGTTTGTAACAGAAACATGCTGATATGATATCAAAATTGTTTCTTATGATGGTAAAAGGAGTAGGACTATTTGAAAGGAGATAATTATTTCAAAATAAATGGTTGTAGTTAAGGAGTATAGATGACCACATTTAATTGTATTTGATGTGCATTCTAGGACTCTCATCAGATGCCACAGTTTTGACACCAAATACAGAAAGCAGTTGTGATTTAATGACCAAAACTAAATCAACTAGTGGAAATGATGACAGTACATCTTTAGATCTAGAATGGGAAGATGAAGAAGGTATTTTATATTCACAGTTTTACCCCAAAATTTTTTTAATTTATGTTAATTTATAGAAATCTACCTTATATTTTACCTTATTTGAACTGACATGAATGCAAGACCTTGAAAAATCAGTGTAAAAAATTTCTTAGACTCTTATTGTATTAGTGATTTATATTTGTTGATAAATTGTTTAGAAAGTTGCTTAATTCTTAATGTTTCTTGAGATTTAGAAAAAAATGTTATTTATCATTTTGAGATTTTTGTAATCCAACCCATTTTACTCAAGAAGAATTACTGCCCCCTTGTGGGCAACCTAACTTCAAAATTTAATTAACTTTTGGTTCATATATAAAGGTTCATAATAAATAAGTGATTTGTTAATTTTTTTGGTAGTACAAAAGCCATTACGACATGAGTTTGATTTTAGCTGGTATGTTTTTCTAGCTATAGTACTTTAGATAGGTTTCTTAATCTCTCTAAGCTGCAGTTTGTTCATCATAAAAAGGGAACTATAAACTTACTTTAAAGAGTCACTGTTATATACTGGGGATCTAAAAATGCTTCTTGGCATGTAATAGGCAGTCAATAAATATTTGAAACAAGTGAGATTTTAAATATTATGGGGATTAGGTAAAATTTATATAAAAATACCCAGTAGAACAGTGTGGCACCCATGGCATGTACTCAAATTTTGGCTTAAATATGGATTTTTTTTAAGGCTTTTTCATTGAATAAGGCCCAAGTCTTTATTTTCGTTTTAAGAACTAGGTAATCTAAAAGGGAAGAACTGATTATAGAATATAGGACTTCAAGAAAAATAGTAAGCATTAAATATTTCATAGAATTTTGTGATGGAATAGGCCTTACATATCCTCTAGTTAAGCCATTTGTTTTATCAACAAAGAAACTAATACACAGAGGACTTGAATAACTTGACCAAAGTTGCATTATTAATACTTAAGTTCTTCTTGGCTAAACACTGTTCCCCAATTCTATAGTTTTGTTATTGTGTTTGGAGCCCAATCAGCAGATTTTAAAATTTATTTTTATTTTAGCATCTGGTTCAATTTGATCTAAAGCCTTTTAGGTCTTTTAATTTCTGATTCTGTCATCCTTGCTGTACGCTAATCAGATTTGTACCTAACATGACTTTCTAGGTTATTATTCAGGTCATTATAACAGAATTTTTAAACTAGACTCAGTAGAGGACAGAGCCCATTAGAAACCATGTAATGTACAATCCAGCTTCCTTTACAGTGTTTTATTCAATTAAATACAGATCCATAAAACTGTATCAGTATCCAGCTCATATTTTTATTGCATGTATAAGGATGACTTGCTTTGCTAGATTGAGTCTGCAGTTTTGGGGGAGTAATAGACAACAGTGATAGATTTAACTTTCCATTATTGTTGTAGGATCTGATTCTTTAAGCTCAGAAAACAAAATTATTCAGTGTGTGTAGGGATATTCTCTTATAATCTCTTTTCCTAGATTTTAATTGTTACTAGTGTTGATTTTGCACTTGGAAATTCACATTTCTTTTCTGTCCTCCCTCCTGCCAAAATGAAGTCTTTCTTCCAAGGTTTTTGACACTTTCACTTTACTAACTTCTTTTATTAGCTCTAGAACAGTTTTCCCTAGAAACATCTCTGTCTCTGTTATGTTAGCTAGAGCTGTGTGACCTTGGGCAGATCTCTTCCTCTTTCTGCCCTTGTTTCCTCAACTGCAGGATGGGGGATAGTGATAGTACTATATCTTTAGTCCTATAGTTTCATAGAGCTGTTGAGCATCATATCAGTTAATATCTGTCAAGTGCAAACAGTGTTAACTAGAACCTAGTAAGTGCTGGAAATACATATATTGTATTGTTGTCATTAGAGGTATTATCTCTGGGAAATGAAGTTGTCATCTAGGTAGAAAGGACTTTGGCAGACACTCTGATTTGGCCATAGAAGACTACTAGCAGTTGAAGTCCGCCATCCATTCTGCTTTATTTATGGCTCTTTAGAAATTTCACCTTATTAGATGATCAGTGTTGCATCAAAACTGTCCTTTGGTGAGTAATATTCACTCTCAGATTAGGTCCTTACATTTCCCTTAAAAAGGCATACATAGGACTGGCTCAAAGTTAATTCACAAGTCAAGTCTTTTTAACATAGTTTTTTAATCTTCACTGAGATTTCTAATGATTCTGCCCAAATAATAGGAATGAATAGAATGCTACCCATGAGAGAACGGTCCAAAACAGAGGAAGACATTCTCCGGGCAGCACTGAAGTACAGCAGCAAGAAGACTGGAAGTAATCCTACGTCAGCCTCTGATGATTCCAATGGGCTGGAGTGGGAAAATGACTTTGTTAGTGCCGAAATGGATGATAATGGCAATTCCGAGTATTCGGGATTTGTAAATCCTGTGTTAGAACTGTCTGATTCTGGCCTAAAGCAATATGACACAGATCAACAAAAACGATAGGGTAAAATTGTACGAACTTGTTTATCAGTTAGTTATCACCAAATGTTAAAAACCAACTAGAATGTATAAATAGTTGTGCTGAGCCTTTTTGAAAGGGGGGAGGTAAGAAACCGTGTTGTAAATGCTTCTTAGAAAGGAATAGAAATGATAGGCTGTATCTGAATTGCTTCAGAATTAAGTGCAATTTCATCATCTGCCTTCTGCTTTTCAAAAACAATGTTTCTGTCATGTTATTACACTCTTTTCTTTATAGCACTATTTACTATTTGTAGATTTTCACTTTTTAAAATAGTTTTATCTCACTTTGAATGCTTTCTTAGCCCTCTTTCAGTAGCTAACTCTGAAAATACCAAGGCATTTTGTGTTACTTCTCAGCAGATGTGAAGGGAGCATGAAGGACTGCCAGATTCAAATTTAGCACAGTGTTCCCTTTTCCAGCATTATTTATTCCTATGACTTATTTAAATTTTATTATCTAATAGTAAGCACAATTAATTTGAGTAGATGATCCTAAGGAAGGCTGCAATACCAGTTTCTTTCTACACTTACTGCATATCCTGGTATAATAATGTTGACTCTGAAAAAGGGTATGTTATGTTAAAATAAGCTTTCAAAGTTTGGACTCTTAAAGTTGGTAACCCGAAGTTTAATATTTAAGAAAATATATATACTTAGGTTTTTCACATCCTTTTACATGCCATTATAAATGAATATGGACTTTAAGTTATCTGATATGTTAAATTTCTAGGTGTCATTTTTAAAAATTATATATTAACAATGAATGGCCTTGGAAAGATTTCACACAGAACATATGCTCTGTGCACGATTTATTAAGAAAGGAAAACCTAAAATATGTAATACGGGTATTTTAAAGTAAGTAAAAATAAAATCCATTCTGGTATGAAAGGATCCATTGATTTTATTAAGCTTTCCTTTGCCTTGTAAAATGAGGTACTTTAATGGGATATAATTAAGTAACTCAATATATGTAACTGCATTTTATGATACACAATTATCTTTCCTCTAAAGTTTATGTATCAACCTAAAAGGCCAAGGATATAAGACACTCCCTAATTGCTTGTCTTGATTTTGCTGAGAATTGAATATGATTTTAGCGAGCAAACTTTTTCCATTTTTCCTTAGTGTTTTTCTTTTTCTAGTGCATGTTCTCAAAAATATAGGAAGGTCCAGATATAAATAGTAAGTTAAAGTTTTTGCTGTACTTAAAAAAAAATCATGTGGCCCTTTCAATATTTGAATTGCTAGGCAATGACATCTGTAGTTTTGTCTCCTTTTTTATCTCATAGAAATAAATGACACTTTAAATATGTAAATATATTAAGTAACGCTGTTATTTATGTCTATCTTAATTTAAGCTGTAGCTATGTCATTGGAAATATTTTAAAGAATCTATATTCACATTGCCTGTGTTATGCTTTTTAAAGTTTATATACATCAGATGTATATTTTTGGTTTGGCATAAGCTACTATTGTAATTTTTCTTGGCATTTTGTTCATAAAGAACTTTTTGAAGGAATGGTTCTCAAAGATTGTGAATAAACACATTTTTACATTTAAAAACAATAAGTTATTTGTTACTAGTTTTACTCCACAAACATGCAATAATTTTGACTCCTGACTTATAAAATGATTATTTTTTAAAATCTGCTGTGAAGACAAAAAGAATGGAATTAGTAAAGCAGGTTGAAACTACACTTGAAAATGGTTGCTTGGATAACAGTCATTATAAGGAAATAAGTGTCAGAACTGAAAAAGTAAAAAGAGCCATGAGATAACATGGAAGCAGCTACCAAATACATAACACAAAAAAATTAATAATTGTTATCTCCTGGTAGTAAGATTATAGCCAATTTTTCTTCAAAGCATATTAAAACAAATACTACCCTCATGTTAGTGCCTAAAAGTAATGCTTCTTTAGCTAAGTCAGTGCAGTAGATAGTAGGGACACAATCTCCTAGGATATGGTCATATGGCATATGAGATTTCACCATTGGAAAGCACCCCCTTGTCACCAGGTTGCAGGTTCAAGAAGAGACTGACTAGGGAGTTATCTTGTGGCAGAGCAGGTTAAGGATCCAGTGTTGTCACTGCAATGGCTCCGGTCGCTGCTGTGCAGCAGGGATTAATCCCTGGCCCAGGAACTTCCTCTGGCCACAAGTGTGGCGCAAAAAAAAAAAAAAAAAAAAAGTGAGAGAGCGAGAGAGAGAAAAACTATGACTAACACTAGCACCAATTAATACATGCATCTACTTAAAGAGTCCCACCTCCACCCCAAGTCAATTTCATGGGACAGATGAGTCCGAAAGAGGTGAATTGAAAGGTTCACAACTCAGCCGTGGTGCTTTGTATCAAACACCAATGTTTTGTTTGCCCTCAGCCCCACTCCACTGTGGCCATTCTTTTGAGAAAATGCTTTATCCTATCCGCAGGGTCACCGAGTTCAGCAGCCATCCTTTAACATTCGTTGGGGAGAGCTGACTGGTGGAAGGGTGGGCACCTGACCCAAGCTGAGCCTCCCCTTGCACTGGAATTGAGAGATAAGGTTTTCTTTGGCTGATCAATAACATGTACAACTTATGCCACCATGTGGAGTGAAGAACAAATGAAGAATGTGTCTCAAGGGCATCAGTGGATGTTTCTGAATCCAGCCATAGCCTCTGAAAGAGTTTCAGAGAAAATGGTTAGAGAATTAAACTTTGACTCTATTGTGTACATGGATCTATTCAAATTTGAATTCATGGAATTTAAAAATATGTAGTACAATAAAAAACTGGTAAGAAATATGAAAATTTTAAATTTAACATCATAGTTTATTAACAATGTTTAAAGTATTGGTTTTAGATGCTGAATATAGAAAAGGAAAACTATTCTTGGGAATAAACACTAATTCTATAGAGAAAAAAAACAAAAATTAAGGTATTATTGCACAAAGAAGTCTTACTATAAAACCACAATGACACACAGACACCAAAACACATTATGCTTTTTGTTCCAATACTCTGGTATGACAAGTAACAACAAGTTACCTCACCTGTAATAACTTGCTTGTAACCTTGACCTAGAAACAAATGGCTGCTGTGAAATAATATGACCAAACCAAGAGATGGTAACTTATAAATCAAAATGAAGCAGTGTAAAACATGGGACCAAAATTGGGCATAAAAAGAAAATAACCTTATTTTGAGAACACTATTCCTTCATCATGAAGGTTGTTTTTCATACATTAATGCTCACAGATACACAATTATAATAATTTCTTCATATATCCAGCAACGCAGCAGGTGACTAAATCAATGATTAACACAATTTACAGACTTCACGTAACACCAGATCTCAAAGTTGGCAACACAGCAAATGACAGTAATATACCGCACTCAGAAACTCTTTTAATAAGTGGATTGTCTGTAGAGTGTCTACAGAGTTGGTCCTTCATGATTCTCTTAGCCCTCTGTGGTCACCATTCATTTTCACCCATTTCTATAGGAGAATTGCCTTGGGTGGAACAGGATAAATAGTTGCCACACTCAGGTATGGGCTTCTGTGGTAGCCAGTTGTTTTCTTGCAAGAGCGATCTTGTAGATAAAATAAACTGAATCTCAAAGAATTCTAATGACTCTCCATCTTCCTTCTCTATCAGGAACTGATAGTCACCAAACCTAACCATGCACTTAGGGGGCAGGTCCATTTTATTTAGGTAGCCCAGTTCCTGGTTGTCCACAATCAGACTGGTCTTCTTACTCATATTTTTAATCTCAAAAGAGAGAACTGAGCTATCAAACTTTTTAAATAGGTGCAGAGAAAACTGAACTCGAGAAGCATGTTTGTCCTGAAAGGTATACTGACAGATGGAATTTCGGCCAAATTTTACCACTTCGCTGGAAGGGAGTTTCTCTCGGCTAAAAAACCTTCTTGATTGGAATATTCCATTTTGCTGGTGGCCTGGATGGTAAACAGTCATCTGGAGACAAGTTAATGTCTCTTCTGTGTCAGCATCTTCAAAACTGGACATGATGTGCACCAGAATCGGACCTGCCTGCAACAATCAAATCAGCACATTAGTTCAGTTCCATATGTCAGGCACTGAGATCTTTGAGTCTAATATTTTCATGAAAATACTCATAGGTGATTAACACTTAGACCTCAGAAAACAACAACTAGAATCCTTTCAGTGAACTAGGAGATTCACGAAATCTTATGCCAAGCCCCCATAAGAAACTGGTGTGTGGCTTTTTCCTTTCTATTTTTCATTTCTAATTTGATATAATCTGGACAATAACAAGGAATGATTACTGATAAAGTGATTTGAGGGGAGCATAGAGAAACTTCCATTCCTTTCTCATTTAAATAGAGTGACTCCGGCCCGGGCAAAAAAAATGACAGCTATACTTTAAAAAGAGAATTCAAAAATACATAAATAAATAAATAATAAAAAGAATTAGCAATAAAAAATCCTTTTGGCTTGAATATTCTTAGAGGATATACACATAAAGAAACCCTACAGTTTATTAACTTAATTATAATTTGATGTATTATGAATTACAGAATGTCTGATTAAAGACATTTAAAAATTATAAGCAAATAATTGCAACATTTATCCTTTATATCCTGACTTAGATTTCTAGCAGGTAAAAGGGTTAAAATAGTAAATGCTTTAAAAGTTTATTCTATAATTTTAAAATTTATACATTACATACTTTTTTTTTTGTCTTTTTGCCTATTCTTGGGCCGTTCCCACGGCATATGGAGGTTCCCAGGCTAGGGGTCTAATCGCAGCTGTAGCCATGGACCAGCAACGCAGGATCAGAGCCATGTCTGTGACCTACACCACAGCTCACGGCAACGCCAGATCCTTAACCCACTGAGCAAGGCCAGGGATCGAACACGCAACCTCATGATTCCTAGTCGGATTTGTCAACCACTGTGCCACCACGGGAACTCCCATACTTTTTATTTTTTAAAAAATCTCCACAAGGTAGTTCTAAATATCATAGCCTGTACTTGTTCCAGAATTATTTATTTTTGTCATTGGTTCCTAATGACTGGACAAACAAACCATCATTAACCACAAACGGCACAATCCAACTGCTATGAACCACAACCCTCTAAGCATGCATGACCCCATGGTGCCCTCCACCTCCACCTCACTCTATGTGCCTTTAATAATCAGTGGAGGATCTTTAAATGGTAAAACAGGACAGAAAAAAACAGTTACTAAAATATATGAGAAGTTAATTTGACACAAAACTCCCACCTTAAAATGAAATTTTTCTTTTTTTAGGGCCACACCCATGACATATGGAAATTCCCAGGCTAGAGATCAAATCAGAGCTGTAGCCACTAGCCTACACCGCAGCCACAGCAATGTGGGATCCCAGCCACATCTGTGACCTACACCATAGCTCAGGGCAATGACGGATCCCCCATCCACTGAGCAAGGCCAGGGATCGAACCTGCATCCTCATGGATACCAGTCAAATCCATTTCCGCTGCACCACTACAGGAACTTCAAAATGAATTTATTTTAAAGTAATTATATGCACATTATTTTAAAATTCAAACGTTAAGAAAGGATCTTTTTTAACTTATCTTCCCTCCACCCTAATCCTTTTTTGACTCTTCTCAAGTCAGCCACTGGAAAAGTTGCTTTTATCCTCACTGAAGTCTTCTTTACAGAAGCTTAACCATGTGCTCAAAGATAGGCATTTCTACACACAGAGAAAAAAAATTCCTTACACAAATAAAGAACATACTGTCTTTGTTCTAGACCTTGCATTTTTCAATTAATACAAATGGATGATTTTTTTCCATATCTATATATAAATACACCTCAATCTTGAGCAGCTGTATATAATGCCTTTAATCTAGTGTGATGGTAAATTATACCAATATTTAGATGTTGCTGAGTGCTCCCTGCATTCCTTAAATACTGTATAGTATTTATAGTGGAGTTTGAGGAGCAATAGCCTTAAGTGAAGATTGGTAGTTTTATTGTTTTTTATTTGCCACCTATATTAGATATTAGTATCAAAATTATACTGGTTAGAAAGGGGGAAAAAAGTGTTTTCCTTTTCTTTCTATGCTTGCTATTTACTTTTAAAATACAATCTTTTCTTCTGTTTTGAAAAGTTGTGCTGCTAAAAATCAACTCAATTTATTCAGTTACTCAACAAATGACATAACTCAGCAAAAATTTTTTTTTACTGACTTGGAAATATATCTTTAATTTTAAATTTACTTTCATAGTTCTCTTCTGGCCTAGTGGTTAAGGATCCATTGTTGTCACTGTTGCAGTACGGGTTCAATCCCTGGCCTGGGGAACTTCCCACATGTCGTGGGCATGGCCAATAAAAATAAAATAAGGCATTCTGTTTGGAGTTCCCATTGTGGCTCAGTGGGTTAAGAATCCAACATGGTGTCTATGAGTATGTGCGTTTGATCCCTGGCCTCACTCAGTGGGTTAAGGACCCAGCGTTCCTGCAGCTCAGATATGGTGTGGCTGTGGTGGAGGCTGGCAGCTGCAGCTCTGATTCAACCCCTAGCCCAGGAACTTCCATGTGCTACAAGTGTGGCCATAAAAAGAAAAAAATTACTTCCGCAACAGATTCTTTTTGGACATTATTATATCAGATTGCCTTACCCAGGCAGACAAAAAATGTCCAGGTATAAGCAGGAAAAGAGAGAGGAACAGTCAAAATCTTGGGGCAAATGTGGTAAAAATTAAAACCAAAGACAGGAGCCCCTGCTGTGATGCAACAGGATCAGAAGTATCTTGAAAGCACTAGCATGAGGGTTCAATCCCTGTCCTGGCACAGTGGGTTAAGGATCTGGTGTTGCCACAGCTGCAGCTTAGTTCTAGGCTGTGGCTGGGATCTGATCCCTGGCCTGGGAGGGTGCAGGGGTGGCAAAAAGAAATAATAATAATAACCCAAAAGGCAGCAAGAATTAACATACAATGGGTAAAATTGGTTAATCTATCCTATACTGTGATTTGCAGATACTTTAATTATGATAATAAGTCATTATTCAAGAAGCGGACAGTTTAAAAGAAAATAAGTATAACAAATCATCAGATGATGCAATTAGTGGTTGATAAGGAAATAGCTGTTAACACATACAGAGCCTAAAAGGAAAGAGCAAGAATCTGTCATGATCTCTGCCTTGTCTAGGATACACTGCTATCACTCTAATTCATTCCTGGACTTCAGACGACATTTCCAAAAGGAGAGCTGAGTTTTAAAACATGGTGTATTCTGGATGTTGTCTTTTTGCTAACACTACTTTTGTTCTGGTAGCTTAGAATTCAGTCTTTTTTAGCAAATCCACCCTCAAGAAAATTTTGCCTAGTACCCAGGGAGATGTATTATCCACCGCAAAGGAAAAAATTGGCATTCTGATTTATAAACCAGTGGCTATGAGTGTCTTGGGCTGAATCAATTCTCAGTATTTGATGAATCTCTGGGTTCACAATTGTGACCCTCCAACAAACATGGAGGTAGACTATATTACTGTCCAGTACTGCTGCCCCTCATTACCAGGCCAACGTCTATTGGCTCTGCCCCTTTAATGGGTTTTTCCCACTCCACTAACAACCGTATCAATGAAATGTGAATGGAAGTTACATGGAAGCTTATTTCCAAGCATAAGTCTTAAAAACCACTGTGTAAGTATATGTGCCTTTCTTCTTTCTGTCCCACATCAGCAGTCCCCAAAAGGAGCAGCTCAGCATGAGTCCCGGAGGGAAGGGCCAAAGACAGAGCCATAAAAGACTTGTAATATGAGCAAGGAATCAAACCCTTCTTGTAAGTTACCTAACACTGAGCCATCAAGTGCACTCACCTCCAGTATGAAACAATTAGCAAGCCTGACAGTAAGAAAGGCTATTACTTACTGTATGCTTTCATGTGCCAGGAACCGTGGTAGACTTTTATACATACTGTCTTATCTAATTTTCAAAACAATCCTAAGAATCACCACTTCACAGATGAGGGAGATGAGTCTCAGAGGGTTTAGCTAAGTAGTCCCGCTCACAGAGCCAGTGTCCAAGGCAGGATTCAAACAGAACAGAAATGCACCCTCTCTCTTGCCCACTACAAACATTACTTCCTATTACCAGTTACTTCACAAACTATAGCAGCTAACCTGTAGAGAAGAGGGCCACAGAGGTGTGTGTACTAGAACCAGCAAGACACCAAGCTAGCATCTAGTATTGGGGACGAAAGTACACTGTTTCTGCCTCCTCTATAAGAGCAAGAATCTATGAAGCACCAGGTTCCCACAAGTTACCAGTTATTCTCAAACCTGGGTGTGTGGATGCTGTATGTCACTAATAGTTCTGGTAGGTTGTTAGCCCTGAAGTCGAGTAAATTATGGTCTCTGACTTCAAGGAACTTAGAAACTAACCTATTCACTAATCTCCAGAGCTGCCAAGTTCCCTCTACAAAGTGGCCTAAATCTCTGACATTTTCCAAGCAGACGGTAGGAAAACAGAAAAGTCAGAAACTAAAAACAATCAAAAAAAAAAACTAAAATAATAAAATTGGTGGATCTTTATTTTAAAAGTTACTAGTGACAACAAAAAACAAACAAACACAGAGTTCCCATCCTGGCTCAGCGGAAACGAATCCAACTAGGAACCATGAGGTTGTGGGTTCAATCCCTGGCCTTGCTCAGTGGCGTTGCCCTGAGCTGTGGTTGTAGTTCGCAGACACAGCTCTGATCTGGCGTTGCTGTGGCTCTGGAGTAGGCGGCAGCTGTAGCTGGGATTGGACCCCTAGCCTGGGAACCTCCATATGCCGCAGGTGCGGCCCTAAAAAGGCAAAAGGCAAAAAATAAAAGTCACTAGTGTGTAGGTGCTCAAAAGCAGCTTTTTCAAATGTTTGGCCGAAGTTATCAAAGAAACAAGAACAATGTGCTTATGTATAAGGGTTACTTCTGGAGAGGGAAATGGGTTGGGGGTGGACAAGAGACTTTTCACTGCATGCTCTGTACCTTTGCAATTTCAGGCCATCTAATAGCTCTTCGGACATCTAACAAATATTTTCTTTACAAAATCAAACTCTGATTTTTATGAAACTAAATGGAGTTGGAGATTATCCCCAAAATGGAAAACCATGATCTCTGACATCAAAAAGTTGTAAAACACTGAGATGATGTCTGACTTACTGTAATATTTGTGTTAACAAATGAACGACAATAACTTCTGCTGGCACTGGAAGGGAACAGAATAGGAAAGGAAGAGAAACTTGGAAGCAAAGCAAAAGACAGCGATCCGGACAAACCCACCCCTACCCGGGTCACCAGATCATCATCCGCAGCGTGGCTTTAAAGAGATGCGTGAACGCAACTATTCACCAGAATTCATACTTACTGAAGTTACAGGTCTCGCTAAAGGAGTCATGAAAACTACAAGGCGCAGGAGGAAACCCTTAGGAAAGCTCAGGGTTTTTTTTTCAGGGAAGATGTCTCCTTTCTCCCACTCTGCCTGATTGGCCGATAACTAGTCAAAAGACCGATTCCCCGTGGCTGCGCGGGCTTCCGCTGCGAGGCTCAGTGCGGATTCTGGCTCTAGAGGATTTGGGAAATTCCCCCGTTAAATCTGAAAGCTGGAGAAAGTCTCAGAAAGCAAGGGATGGCGTTATCTTCCTAAACTAGCCGGCTGAAGCAAGGAAGGCAGGTCTACACGCAACCCCTCTATGACCTACGCTTCTTAAGTGGAATTCTTTTTACTGATTAGGAAAACAAAACAAAACAAAACCTTTGCAAAGCACAGAAAAGTACAAGGAAAACACACCCCATCTCCAATAGTTCCCCCGCTCCATTTATAAACATCTATTTTGGGAAGCTGGGAACTCACAGTAAATTGCTGGAGCGTCTGCCGGTAGCTGAGCCTGCAAGAAGAGCAGGAGATGACTTTCTACACAACGGCCCGGAAGACTCCTGGACAATGGTTCCCTCTCTCGTGATAAACAGAAAAGACACAGGACCCACTTCACCCCTCAGACCTCCACCTGGCAGGTACCTTGGGATCCCAGAGTCCGTAAATTTCCTCTTCGCTTTCCCGGGCTCGGCACGAGGTTAAGGGACTTGATCTGGCGGAGGCCCTCGGATCCGGGATGGACACGTCTCACCGCCTCGTGTCCGCACTGCACTACGGACCGCAAGGTGCCGGCGGGCTGAGCCGTGGCTTCTGAGGTGGAGGTGGGGGAAGCAGGTGTGAGCCCAAGCGGGGGGACAGGGCCGAGCGGGGAAAGAGGGGCGCAGACGCAACCCAGCGGGCGCCCGGGAGACTGCAGAGTCCAGATCCTCTCGCGCGCGCGGCAACTCCTTCCACTGGCCGGCCGAGCGCACCCCCTCCTCCGAGCCCTTATGAAGACCGAAAGTGCCGTTTTCAGACTCCGCCCGGCCCCCGCCCCTTTCCCGCCAGATGGTCACGTCCGCGGCCGCCCTTTCAGACTAGAAGCCCAGCCTCCAGACCGGGTGGGATGCGCGGTAAACCCACCGGGGCCCCACGCGCCCCCACCCCCACCCCCCAAAACAAGGGCCCCTCCAAAAAGGGTGCGACTTGCGAGCTGGATTTTGCAAAGGGAAGGGAATGACTTTGACATTCAGGGCGACTTCCCCACATCACACACTGCAAAGGTTAGCCTGGGACCAGGGTGAGGAGAAGTGAGGAGTTGAAGTTACCAAGCAAGCCATGTGCGTGGCACACATTATTCTTATCTAATCCTCACAGTCGGGAGAGTAGGTCTCCCTCATAAAGGAGTAAACGGAAGCCCAGAGAGTGGTTAAGTTTCGGGGGAGGAACAGGATCTCAACTTGCGCCAAAGGTCATTGGCCTCCTGCTGCCCCTGGTGTCCTCACCGTACATCCGGGCGACCAGTCCAGGCCCTTCCTCTCTCTCCATTCATTTTAAGGGACTCCTCACTCAACATCCAGAGTCTCGGGTTCCAAAAGTAAGGACTGGTACTTTGTGTCACGGGAAACGGTGGGAGGAGAAAAAGGATTGAAGCAGCGGTGGGAGAACAAAGCTTGCCATTATGAGGTCACACTGGCCTACTTAATTCAAGGCTTGGGAAACCACCTACCAATTCTGGTAAATGTCTGATGGAAGCCAATCATTTGTCTGGGTTCCCTCCTTGAGTTCAAGAGAGTGCTTGTTTATGGGTCTGTTTCACTGGCAATAAAATGACAGTGACGCTTACTGCTTTACCACCTGATAAAGAGTTGTGAGGAAGGGTTAAGTATTGAACTCTCAGAGTTAGATATAGTCAAGAACCATAAGCATGAGGAAGGAAATGTGCCCCTATCTCAGGCAGATTCTTCTAAGGCTGTAATTTTGGTCCTTAATCATCAACACTTGTTATTTCTTCTCTGAGTGATAGCCACGGTATCTTTTTTCAGGGGAACAACATTAGAGCAGGTGGAAGATAAGATGTGCAATTTGAGGAGTTCCCTTCGTGGTCCCCGATTAACGAACATGCCTAGGATCCGTGAGGAGACAGGTTCCATCTCTGGCCTCGCTCAGTGGGTTAAGTATCCGGCATTGCTATGGCTGTGGCTTAGGAAGGGCAGCGGCAGCTTGGACTGGACCTCTAGCCTGGGAACTTCCATATGCTGCAGGTGTGGCCCTTTAAAAAAAAAAAAGACATGCAAGTTGAGTACAGCAATAAATTCTTACTATAAAATAATATCAGAATTTGAGTTTCTGCTATCTGACCTTTAAAATTAAATGAGATGTGAAACTGCTTTATAAACTGCAAACGACTAAGTAGGTGTTATTAATAACATTAATACAGAAAATGCAACAACAGCTAAAATTCATGATGCTGAACATTATTCCATTTTACTGTTTCCTTGAAGATGTCTTACCTGATTGACTAAATGTCCCACAATGAGACTTTGAATAAACCTTCAATTCCAGATCAGAATCAAATCTCAGTAATGATTTTCTCCCCCTGAGAACTGGTGAAAAATAATGGGCCTTAAAACTGAAAATGGCTAATGGGAGTTGAGCAACAGACAAGAGTGCACACTTGAAAAGTTTCTGTTCTTAAAGGTTTGAGGAGACAGTTGGTAGTGGCTAATTCTCCTGATTTCAAACTATACTAAAAGTCTATGGTAATCAAAACAGTATGGTACTAGCACACACAAACAAACCCACACATAGATCAATGGCATAGCAGAGAGTGCAGAAATCAACCCATGGCACTTATGGTCAATTAATCTAGACAAAGGAAGCAAGAATATACAATGGGCTTCCTCCTTCCCCTCCCCCAGCACTGCTTAGGCTGCATGGAGCTTGCTCCAAGTTCCTGCTAACCTAGCACTGCTGTCATCTCCCTCCAGCTGCCATCTTGGTCATCTACCAGAACCTCATAAGCCATGATGAGATGCTCTCTGACATCTACAAAATCCAGGAGATCACAGTTGGGCTGTGTTGGAGGTGGAGGGGATGACGGTCGGTAGGACAGAGGGTAACACTCATGACTCCATCATTAGTAGAAATGCCTCCACTGAAGGCCCCAAGGGTGAAGGTACCGGAAAGCACAGTAATCACGGGTGTTGATATTGTCAAGAACCATCACTTGCAGGAAACCAGCTTCACAAAAGAAGCCTACGAGAAATACATCAAAGATTACATGAAGTCAATCAAAGGAAAACATAAAGAACAGAGGCCAGAAAGAGTAAAACCTTTTATGACCAGAGCCGCAGAACAAATCAAGCACATCTTTGCTAATTTCACAAAATGATCAGTTCGTTATTGGTGAAAACATGCATCCAGATGGCATGGCTGCTCGGTGGGACTACCATGAGAACAGAGTGATCCCATATATGATTTTAAGGATGGCTTAGAAATGGAAAACTGTTAGCAAATTTGGCTGTTACTTTGGATCTATCACCTATCGTCATAACTGGCTGGCTGCTGTGTTTCATCCACACAACACCAGGACATAGACAAATGGGACTGATGGAATCTTGAGTTGGTTATTTTGACATTGATTTTGTTTTTCGGTTTTTTTGTTTGTTTGTTTTGAGCAGGGGCATTGGTTTTGAGAGGGAAAAAAAATGTCATGTAAGTGGTCTAAAATAAAATGCATTTTTTTTGGGTTTTTTTGTCTTTTTGCTATTTCTTTGGGCTGCTCCCTCGCGGCATATGGAGGTTCCCAGGCTAGGGGTCCAATCAGAGCTGTAGCCATTGGCCTACACCAGAGCCACAGCAACACGGGATCCGAGCCGTGTCTGCAACCTACACCACAGCTCACGGCAATGCCGGATCTTTAACCCACTGAGCAAGGGCAGGGACCGAACCCGCAACCTCATGGTTCCTAGTCGGATTCGTTAACCACTGCACCACGACGGGAACTCCTAAAAATGCATTTAAACTAAAAAAAATATGTGATGGAGAAAGACAGTTTCCTTAATAAATTTTGATGGAAAACTAGACCACTATAGGCAAAAGAATGAAACTAGATCACTTTAAAATAAAGTGATAAATTTTATTTTATCAAAAATAAACTCAGAACGGAAGTTCCCATTGTGGCGCAGTGGTTAACGAATCCGACTAGGAACCATGAGGTTGCAGGTTCAGTCCCTGCCCCTGCTCAGTAGGTTGACGATCCAGCATTGGCGTGAGCTGTGGTGTAGGTTGCAGACGCGGCTCAGATCCCTCGTTGCTGTGGCTGTGGTGTAGGCCGGTGGCTATGGCTCCGATTAGACCGCTAGCCTGGGAACCTCCATATGCCGTGGGGATCGGCCCAAGAAATGGCCAAAAAAGACAAAAAATAAGTAAATAAATAAACTCAGAATGGATTAAGGACTTAAATGTAAGACCTGAAACCATAAAACTCCTGGAAGAAAACATAAGCACTACACGCTTTGACACTGGTCTTAGCATTATACTGAAGGGGCCGGTCTCCTCAAGCAAGGCCAACAATAGCAAAAGTAATCAAATGGGAAATATATCAAACTAAATAGCTTTTACAGTGCAGGAAACCATCACAAAACAAAAGAGAAACAGACTGAATGAGAGAAGATATTTGCAAATGATCTGATGAGGAGTTTATATCCAATATACACAAAGAATTCACTAGAATACACTAACATTAAAAAATCCAACTTAAAAAAGTGGCTAGAGGAGTTCCTGTCGTGGCTCAGTGGTTAACGAATCCCACTAGGCACCATGAGGTTGCGTGTTCAATCCCTGGCCTTGCTCAGTGGGGTAAGGATCTGGCGTTGCCGTGAGCTGTGGCGTAGGCTGAAGATGCAGCTCGGATCCCATGTTGCTGTGGCCATGGTGTAGGTCAGCGGCTACAGCTCCAATTAGACCGCTAGCCTGGGAACCTCCATATGCCACAGGAGTGGCCCTAGAAAAGGCAAAAAACAAACAAAGAAAAAAAAAAGTGGGCGGAGGACCCCAAAAGACATTTTTCCAAAGAAGACATACAGAGGGCCAAACACACATGAAAAGATGCTCAACATCACTAATCATCAGGGAACTGCAAATCAAAATTACAGGATACCACCCTACACCTGTCAGAAAGGCTATTCTCAAAAAGACAACAAATAACAAGTATTGGAAAGGCCATGGAGAAAAGGGAACCTGCATGCCCTTTTGGAGGAAATGTAAAGAGATACAGCTGCTATGGAAAACAGTATGGAGTTGCCTTAAAAAATTAAAAGTAGGGAGTTCCTTTTGTGGTTCAGTGGTAATGAACCCGACTAGGAGCCATGAGGATTTGGGTTCAATCCCCGGCCCCACCCAGTGGATTAAGGATCAGGTGTTGCTGTGAGCTGTGGTCTAGGTCACAGACGCAGGTTGGCTCCCACGTTGCTGTGGCTGTGGAGTAGGCATATGCAAGTTCCCAGGCCAGGGGTCGAGCTGAGCTGCTGCTCCCGGCCTCCAACAGCCACAGCCACACCAGATCTGAGCGGAGTCTGTGACCTGCAGCTCACGGCAATGTTGGATCCTTAACCCACTGACAGAGGCCAGGGATCAAACCCACATCCTTGTGGATAAAAATCAGGTTTGTTACTGCTCAGCCACAGGGGGAACTGCAGCAGGAAGAGGTTTGTATAATACATCCCCATCTCCGTCTATGATTTCGCTGAAAACAATTGACTTACTAAAAGCCCATGTAAAAATACTTCAGCCAAAGTAACATCAGTCTGAAGAAATGTGAGGATTTCAACGTGTGCTACCAGCACACGTGTGCTGATGAGAACAAACTTGCTGGTAAACACTTTTGAGTCCCTCTTCTTTGCAGGTTTCTTTTTTGGAGAGAAAAAAAAAAAAACAATTTTTGTTGCTTTGGTGTGGTTGTGTCATTTTGACAAAACTCATCCTTTGAAGTTTTGAGAATTTTCTCTTGCACTCAGAACTGCTAATAGGATGTCAACATCGTTTAAATTAGAGTGTGGTTAAACTCCTTTCCTGTGAATTTAACGAAGGAAGGTTTTGGATGGCTTTAAAGCTTGGTTAGTTTCACTTGATACAGCCAAATGCCGTGAGTGTTGCTGGGGAATGTATGGAGGAAGCGAAATGCTTTCTGGAGCGCTTAAGTACCCCTACTTAAGGAGATTATAAAGGGACCCCGAAAGTCAGGCCAGAACTCTTTATCAAAGCAAAACAGAAGAAAACATAAGGCGTGTATATTGTTGATGCAAAAAAGAAGATGTAATGTTTGAATTATCAGTGATGAATCAAATTTGAAAATAGAATAAAATGGGAGTTCCCGTTGTGGCTCAGTGGAAAGGAATCCGCCTAGTATACAGGAGGATGCAGGGGATCTGGTGCTGCTGTGAGCTGTGGTGTAGGTTGCAGGTGAGGCTTGGATCTGGCATTGCTGTGGCTGTGGTGTCCATCCATCCCTAGCCTGGGAACCTCCATATGCTGTGGGTGTGGCCCTAAAAAGCAAAAAAAAAAAAAAAAAGTACAAAAAAAGAAAATAGAATAAAATCTCTACAATCAAATATATTTCTAGCTAGCTTTGAACAATTTAAAATTTCCACATTTTGTTCTCGTTTACCAATAGAGTAAAATTTGGTCTCAACTTTCATATTCAGTTGATGGTGTCCCCTTCAGATGCTGTTCCCCCTACTGTCGCCACCCCCCAACCTCCATGATATGAGTTGCAACATAATTTCTACTTCAGTAACCTTGTTGTTTGGAACTATAAAAATATTTGCCCCAAGGAAAGAATCTTAAAAATAGTTTTTAGTTACTTTCACTAGCCCATAATTAAGCTGATGTGCCTGAAGCCTATTGTATTGCACTTCAAATCAGAAACAGAGGAAGCTGATTTAGAGTGATACAATGGCACACTATAGAAAACCCTGAAAAGTTGCTTGTGTTGCCTGGCGGCAACTGGGTTATAAAAAACGTGCTCTCTGCTCAACCTACTCTTCACACCTTGGTTATAGACACATCTCAATGCTCCCCGGTCCAGTTCAGATGGTCTGATTCCAAGGGCCCCGGCTCAGGCCTGAAGCTCTGTGGCAACCTGTGAAAACATTTGGAATCAACTGAGATCAGTCACTTGGCTTTTTGCCCATTATCCCCTAAATGGGGGACAGGAGGAAGCCCAAAGTGTTGGGATGGAAATGAAAAAAAGCTAGTCTGCACTTCTCTTTCTCCCTATTCTTAGGATCAAGTGACTGAAGTTAAAACAGTTTAGATCTATGCGGAAAGATCTGCTGGATGTACCACCAAAGCAAAAAAACAAAGTGCACAATGAGAATGCTATACTTGTGGGGAAAACAACATCTGTAAATGCATGAACGATGTATAAAGAGGTTCAAGAAGTGCAGCTGGAGGTGTTCCCTGGTGGCCTAGCAGTTAAGGATCTGACGGTTGTCACTGCTATGGCCCAGGTTCGTTGCCTGGCCCTGTTGGCCTGGGAATTTCCAAATGCCTCAGGCAAGGCCAAAAATAAACAAACAAACAAAAAAACCCTGTAATGTTGGTTAATCTCAGAAAAAGAATTTGGGAGACGGGGCAGAAGATGGAGGTGGGAGAGATTTTTCATTGTGTACTCTTTCAAACTGTCTGGATTTTTGTCTCATTTTGCATGCACTGTGATTACCTAAACAGCTTTTTTAAGATGTGCCAAGTGAAATGAGTCCCCTGAGAGAAAGGTCTCACTTAATGCTTTGATGCCTCAGTATTTTTCACATGATGGAGAAGGGCAAAAAAATTCAAGCCGTTAAGTGAGAGAGAAAACTGGAGCCCCCAGAGGTACCTGGGGGATGGAGGAGAGGTCCGCTGTCTTGGGCCATCGCTCCTGCCCCTCTGGGGGCAGTTGCGGGCTGTGTTGCTGCAGCAGACGGAAGGCTAAGATGGCCGCCAAGATTCCACCCCCAGCTGTCCTCAATGTGTAATATCTCCTCAATTTGTAAAAAAAAAAGCTGTGATCAGGTTCCTACCCAGTTATCTTTGAATCTAAAGGGAGATGGGAGTTCCCGTCGTGGCGCAGTGGTTAACGAATCCGACTAGGAACCATGAGGTTGCAGGTTCGGTCCCTGCCCTTGCTCAGTTGCCGTGAGCTGTGGTGTAGGTTGCAGACGCGGCTCAGATCCCGCGTTGCTGTGCCTCTGGCGTAGGCCGGTGGCTACAGCTCCGATTGGACCCCTAACCTGGGAACCTCCATATGCCGAGGGAGCGGCCCAAGAAATAGCAAAAAAAAAAAAAAAAAAAAAAAAAGATAAAAAAAATTAAAGGGAGATGATCAGGTTGCGCTGGACCAAAACAAGTGGATCCTTAAAGAGGCTGAGCCCTTCCAAGACACACGCTCCTGCTGGCCTGGAGCAAACAGCCATGTCAGGCACTGCCTGCGGAACCCACATGGCAAGAAACTGTGGTTGGCATCTGGGAGACGAGGGTGGTCCCTGGCCAACAGCTACCAAGAAAATGGGAACCCTGGTCCTATATCTGGAATTCTGCCAACAACCTGAGTGGGCCTTGAAGGAGCCCCCGACGCCTCAGACAAGGACTACGTTGATCTTAGCCATAATGGGCCCAGATTTCTGACTGAGGAAAATTTGAAAGAATAAATGGGTGTGGGGTTTTTTTTGTTTTGTATATTATAGAACCTTTATTCCTTGTCCTCTAAACTCTTAACTACTTAGAAAATCTATCCTGGCCAGGTCATTTTTATGCAACGGTGGACCACTAAGATGGTTTTTTGGTTAGAGGAGCCCAGGGGATTAGGAGAGTCCCCAGTGGATCATGACCCTGGAACACCCAGTAACTATTTATGAGAGCCAGAAGCTATGGAAGCAGGAAAAGAAGGGCCAATTTTGGGGTGTGCACTATTTCTATGTGTCACATATCCTCCAAACCATGTAACTTAATCTTTGCCTTGTTTATTCTAAACTTAGTCATATAGTACTGCCTATCAATGTAATTTTTAGAAAAAAAGAAAATAAAAACCCCGTAAGAGTGACCGCAAATTTAGTAGCTTAAAATAGCATCCATTAAATTATCTGTTTTATGGACTAAATGTAAAATATTTATAAATGAAGATGCATTTTAAATGTCTAAAAATGATACCATAACTAGAGCCACTGCACAGGTACACCCTCAGAAAGCCAGTTCTTCCTAAAAGCCGGGTAGGTGAGAGTGATGGAGTGGTTGGGTCACAGTTCAATGAAGTGGGAGGGGTCAGCAGTACTAAATGATGTAGAGACGTGAAGAAGGATGAAGATCGCAAAGTGTCCATTGGCGTGGCAAGTAGTCAAGGATAGCTTTAAGAAGAATAAAGTCAGTGGAGCAGTGGTGGAACAGACGAAATATTTTTAAATCCTACTAAGAGAAATATGTAGAGCAGAAAGAGAATCCTTCCATCTAAACCTAGATTAACTGAGATATCCAGGTGGATCCTATTTTGGAAGGGGTTACACGCCTTGCAAAGGTCTTCGGTGTTGGAGCAAGATGATCTCAAAACCAATTTAATCGTTTTATTATATGACAAATTACATAATAAACTTGAAAGCCACGAACAGCAGGGAATAGTGAAATTTCTATGAGGATAATGGCCGGAATGTCATCCTGGAACTTTCTTCTCAGCGTTCGTTGTCAGCATAATGATGGCAAACATAGAAAAAAAGATGGAGGACAAAAGGAGAACTTATTCCAGGTATGGTATTTCTTCCGAGGAGAGACTTTTCTTTTTTATTTTATGAGAAAACGAAATTATTGTTATAAATTAAATAATGTATATTTTCTAATCCCTCAGGCATGGTATCAAAATCGTTGTTTGTTGGAATGCTCGTAATTCATTAGATTTTAAAAATTAATGGAAGAGTTCCTGTTGTGGCGCAGTAGAAACAAATCCAACTGGTATCCATGAGGAGGAGGGTTGATCTCTGGCCTCACTCAGTGGGTTAAGGATCCGGCTGTTGCTGTGCTGTGGTGTAGATCACAGACTTGGCTTGGATCTGGCGTGGCTGTGGCTGTGGCGTGGGCTGGCAGCTGTAGCTCCAATTCAACCCGTAACCTGGGAACTTCCTTGGGGGTGACCCCCCCCAAAAAAATGAAGAAGCACTAACAAATGAAATGTAAATACTGTAATATTCAAGAAGAGAAGGTTTGGGGTTCCTGGGCCAGAGATCAAACCCGCGCCAGAGCAGAGCCTTGAGTCGCCACAGTGACAACACCAGATATTTAACCTGCTGTGCCACAAGAGAACTCCTATCATCAAAAATTTTAAGTGATCTAAATACTGAGTATTTAGTACTTTAAAAATAGCTGAATACTTAAGTATTTCCTTTTTCTCTTGTTGGGAAGCAGAGTTGGAAACCATCCAACTTGCCCCAGATTTGTTACCCAGCTATTAATCATTCACTTTCTTAGTTGGGGGAATATATCAAAACGGGTTTACCGAGATTTATCAAATTACTGCTAATGAATCTCTCATCTTTAACCCAGCAGACTCAGAAAGGACTGAGAAAATTAAAATATTGTTGACTTCAAAAACTTTTCCAATAAAATGTTGTTAACCATTTAAACATCTTCTCATGTACGTTCGATTTTTTGTGTCAAAATTTAGAGTCACAGATTTAGATTGAAGGACAATGTCCACTATGCAACATGATTCGACGGTCCTCGCTGTCAAACCAATCAGCCCAGTGAAATTTTCTATGAGCTAAAGTCTAACTTCATTTTTCGATTTAAAAAAACAACGTGGTTAACGAATTCGACTAGGAACCATGAGGTTGCAGGTTCGGTCCCTGGCCTTGCTCAGTGGGTTAACGATCCGGCGTTGCCGTGAGCTGTGGTGTAGGTTGCAGACGCGGCTCGGATCCCGCATTGCTGTGGCTCTGGCGTAGGCCAGCGGCTACAGCTCCGATTCAACCCCTAGCCTGGGAACCTCCATATGCTGCGGGAGCGGCCCAAGAAATAGCAACAACAACAACAACAATAACAACAACAACAAAAAGACAAAAAACAAAAAAACAAAAAAAACAACGTGGTAATAATAAAGGTATCCTGGTGACAACAAACTCAGTTCTGCAAACTAATTCTAAAATAGATGGAGCATTGAAAGGAGCTGTAACATGAGTTTGTCTTTTGATAACAGATCAAAAACAATGTCATGTTCGTTGTTCTCTTTCCTTGGCTCTCAGGGGACGGTCTCTCCATTCTACCTCAATCCAAATAAGGAGTTTTCTTGCACTTTCTTTAGAAGAGGAAACTTTTCTGTAGTAATACAAATCCCAGAATGCCTTTCGCCAAAGCCATTCCTAAAGGGGCGTGTCTTACGCGCAGAGCTGCCGAAAGTCCCGGGGTTAAATTACACAACCCTGTTCTGAGACAGGCTATATTTTCTTTCAAATTCCTACTTCCTGAAACGGAGGCTGTTTATGAGAAACAGTATGTTTCAGGAAGGTTGTGCTATAATTAACTTTTTTTTCCCCGAGTTACATTGGCTGGTTTTAAAGTGCTTTTCCTCTTCTACGAGATAAAGGTGAGTATCGGTCTTTTAATGACAAAACGCAATAGGTGTGGGTACAAAAGACGGCATAAATTTTAAGGAAGTGTTTTCTTAAACTGTGACCTTGTTTCCACCTCCTGGTCTTGTCTATGTTTTAAATAACACTGAAACTCTGAGGACATTTGCATTTCTAAAAACTCCCCAGAAAGGGAGGGGGAGAGGAAAGACCCTTTTGAGCAGGGAAGTTATGTTATTAGGAAGAAGAGAAAAGAAACCCGGTTTTTAAAAGGTTTTAATAATAATAAGTCCTGAAGTCATGGGCCTTACTAGAACTGCTAGTAGGCATCTGGTTTTATCATTGGCTCCAGATGTTTGATTAAAGAGTTGGTATTACTTATTTTGCAAATTAATCCTGGGACGTTTGTCTAGAGTACCTAGGTATTGCTAACAGAAATATCACTTTTATGATGGCCTCAATAATTTTGCCAGAAAACAGATAAGGCTTGAAAATGACTCTTTTCATTTGGGAAGAACTGAAGGGAATTCTGGATATGGAGAAGCATGATGTAGAGAGAAAATAGCTAGAAAAATTAAATTCCTTCATGTTTCTGTTCAAAAGAGTCCTTTCATTAACGAATTTTAGCCTTTTTTTAAAAAAATAATGACTTTGAAAGCTGCAGATTAAAACCTTTGACATTTGCAGGTGGATGAGGATGCAAAGAGAGGCAGGATCAGAAATCGGGAGACTTTGTGTCACAACATAATGGCACCTCTGCTTGTAAAACTTGCTTGTCTCCTGCCTTGTCTTTTAGTGTAGCTAGAACTCCTAGGAGAAACAACACCTGCTTTTGGTTGGCTGATACTTCATTGTTAGGAATGTTTTGAATTCCTTGCATGTAATCACTGTTGCTGTACAAGTCTATACATGATGTTTCAGCATAGTCCTCATATTCTTTTTGTTTCTCCTCTTTCCTCCCTGATCTGAAATTCAAATAAAAAGAGCTTATAATAATTGCATCACAGACGCTGTGTGCCCTTGGGTCTGGCTGGTGTGTCAGCAGATTACGTGACTATAACATGTGCATTATTTTGGGTAGGGGTGGGCGTTGGTTGATTTACCACTTGGAAGATACACTAGACCTAAACAAATAGCAAGTCAACTCTTTATATTCACTGACCAAAATGATTCACTTCTCTCTTTGTATAGATTCCTATTGCACCTCAGATTGTATTGTGTCATTGGCTTGTGCAGGAAGCACTCATTGAAGTCTTAACCCCAGGACACCTAGTTACTATATTTTCTATGGGTGCATAATAAGCACCAAAAAATATACAAAATTACCAACCAAGACTTGTCTGTTTATAATTGTCTTTCTTTTCTATTAAAAAATATTTAGACTGTCATCATGTTTCTGATGTCTGATGTACACTTCCAAAAGCTGTAGGTTATTTAATAAGAAATATCAGAAGCCCTTTGAGCTGAAGGTCTCTGCCACCCCACACTCCTGCTCTTCCCCAGTGGGCAAGAAAGACTGGTAGGCAGACACTGGGAAATGGGTTGAGGCTTCTAAGGGCACAGCTTGCCAGGCAGCTGAGAAGTGGTCAGAGACACCCTTACACCTCTAATTCTGGGCCCTGCAGTCTCCAGCCTCTTTATGCAAATGAAGCAGAGCACCTTGTCTTTCTAGCTCTCCTCAGGAACTTTTTGGGACACACTCTTTGAATATATTTCCACTCGGTAAAATGACCTCTGGTTAGCTTCTCTAAATACAGAAGCCACTTTATAAACTTCATCTTTCTTTTCGGCACAGTTGACTCTTTTTCTCCAAAGTCTCTCCTTTGATTTCCATATCAGCACGCCTTTCTGACTTTTCTCTGGCATCTCTGGCTGCACTTCCCTTTTACACTCTCTCCGCCCACTTCATGCACTGAGTTCTGTGTTCTGCCTCCTTTCTCTCGCTCGTGTTGTGTGTTCACCTTGGGTGAATGCCTGTTGCTCCACTTATACCAGTTCACGCCAGAATAATGAGGGTGCTTTGGCTCCTCTCCCTAAGTTGGCAATTCTTGTATCCAAATACCATCTGCAACCAAACATCTCTATTCTGCATCCCACAGGCATCTCATGCCAACATTTTCAACACTGGGCTCACACTGACCATCTCCTTCGGTATTTTTTAATATTGACATCTGGCACTAATTCTAAGTTGCTCGAGCTAAGCACTTGGGAGCTACCCTAGACCTCCTATTTCTTTACCAACAATATCTAATCAATTTTGAAGTCACATGGATTCCATTCCGTAAATATTCTTTGGAAACTACCCGTATCTGTCTATTCTTGCTTCAGGCCCCCCCAACATCTTGTACCTTACCCTCTCTCTTCATCTCCTTGGCCTCTCGTCTGCCTGCTGGATGGTGTTCGAATAGTTTGTATCAGATCCTATTGGTCAGAGGCTTCTCATTTCCTTAGCATGTATTTGAAGAGCCTTCATGATCTGCCCTCTGTATACTTTTTCAATATTCCAGATAAATCTAAGCTGCAGTAACACTTATTCTTTCTGAAACAAATGTGCTGTGTTCTTTCACCATTCCTACTTCCCCTGCCCAGAAGACCGTTTCCTTCTTTTGCGAACTGCTTTTTGAAAGATCAAGCTCAAGCATCACTTCCTCCGGTGAATCTGACTGACATCTCTAAGCATGTAGCCACTTTGTCCTGTTGGATTAGACATTTCTTAGAACCTAGAGCATTTCTTTACACCCGAACTTACTGCAACAAGCTATAATTACTTCTTTTTTCTCTCTGCCCATAATGAACTCTTTTAAGGACTGAGGTTGTATCTTTTACGTCTAAATTCCTAGTACCTAGCCCAGCACATGACACATATAAGTGCCCAGTGTGGATTTGCTAAATAAAGTTTCCTGGCTCTCTTCTGTGCTATTTCTCTTCCTTAAATGAGACCTACCACCACTCAAAGCTTCTTAGCTCACAAATACTTGGATATAATTTTTCCCAAGGAGTAAATAAAAAAGAAATCCATCAACTCAACACTTGAAGAATTACATCTTTTTTTCCCCACACATACACAGTGATGTCTAAACAACTAGAGATAGTAAAGGGTGGTGACATTTGAGAGGTTTTGGAACCTGCCAAATGCCTCCTCTGACTTGATATCGCTTAGTAAAACACATATCCTGAATTTTTTCTCCATTTAAATATATTTAGATGACACATAGTTCTTGAAGGCATTAATTCAGTGTCTTCCTTTGCCTGGCAAGGCAAGAAAGCAATTTTCTCCTCCCCCCCCCCACATATATATTTAAAGATCCCCAAAGCAGTACGATATATTCTGTATCAGCAGGCTCACATTTTAATGCAGCCTGTCCAAACCTGCCACGCTATGGACAAGCTGCTTTAAAATTATTTTTTTTAAAGATTTTACTGTCTTTCCAAAATAACATCTGTTCTAGGCTACACTTACCATATGTGAGTGAGATCCTATGATAGAGGATGCTTTTTTAAAAATTGTAGTTGATTTACAATGTTGTGCCAATTTCTGCTGTACAGCAAAGTGATTCTGTCATATATATATTATAGTTTCCCATGCTGTACAGTAGGATTTTGTTGTTTATCCATTCTAAATGTAGTAGTTTGCATCTACTAACCCCAAACTCCCAGTCCATTCCACTCCCTCCCACCACCTGCTTGGCAACCACAAGTCCATTCTCTATGTCTGTGAGTGTTTCTGTTTTGTAGATAGGTTCATTTGCACCATAATTAATTCTTTATGGCCACACCTACAGCATATGGAAGTTCCCAGACCAGGGATTGAACCTGCATCTGCACAGCTGCTGAAGTCAGATTCTTTTTTATTTTGTTTTTTGTCTTTTTGCCTTTTCTAGGGCCACTCCCATGGCATATGGAGGTTCCCAGGCTAGGGGTCGAAACGGAGCTGTAGCCACTGGCCTACGCCAAAGCCACAGCAACACCAGATCCGAGCTGCCTCTGCAACCTACACCACACCTCACGGCAACGCCGGATCCTTAACCCACTGAGCAAGGCCAGGGATTGAACCCGCAACCTCATGGTTCCTAGTCAGATTCGTTAACCACTGAGCCACAACGGGAACTCTTGAAGTCATATTCTTAACATGTTGCATCATAGCAGGAACTCCTGCCATATTTTGGATTCCACATATAAGTGATATCATAGGGTATTTCTCTTTCTTTTTCTGATGTACATCACTTAGGATGAGAATCTCTAGTTGCATCCATGTTGCTGCAGATGGCATTATTTCATTCTTTTTGTGGCTGAGTAGTATTCCATTGTATGTATGTACCACATCTTCTTAACCATTCTTCTGTCAGTGGACATTTAGGCTGTTTCCCTGTCTTGGCTATTGTGAATAGTGCTGCTATGAACCTAGGGGTGCATGTATCTTTTTTGTATGTGTGTGTTTTTAGGTCCAAACCCATAGCATATGGAAGTTCCCAGGCTAGGGGTCAAATCAGAGCAGCAGCTGCCAGCCACAGCCACAGCCACAGCAATAGCAGATCCAAGTGGAGTCTGTGACCTATACCACAGCTCATGGCAATGCTGGATCCTTAACCCACTGAGCGAGGTCTGGGATCGAACCCGCATCCTCATAGATACTAGCCGGGTTTGTTACCACTGAGCCACAAAGTTTTGTCCAGTTCTATGCCCAGGAGTGGAATTGCTGGATCATATTGTAGTTCTATATTTAGGTTTCTGAGGAAGCTCTATACTGTTTTCCATAGTGGTTGTACCAATTTACATTCCCACCAACAGTGTAGGAGGGTTTCCTTTTCTCCACACCCTCTCCAGCATCTGCTATTTGTAGACTTATTAATAATGGCCATTCTGACAGATAAGAGGTGGTACCTTATTGTAGAAGGATGCTTTTGATATGATGGATTGACTCCCCCTGTCAGAATCAGCTTTGTCCCTTCTTTATTCTGAAACCATGACTAAGTTACCTGATAGTGATAGGCCTCAATTTTCTCATCCCCAACATGAAACTAATTATGTTAATTATCCCTTACAGTTTTTATGAGAGTGAAATGAGTTAATACATTAAGTCCCTTATAACAGTACTGGTATCATGAGGATAACAAATGCCAGCTGTTATTAAATCTTGTGGAGACCATGTGAAGCCTATGCCAGCAGATCAGGCTGACACTGATCTTCAGTTACTTGCTGCTGAATTTTGAGCAGGTGGAAAAGGCATTACAGAATTTTAGAGTTGGAAAGGAGTTTAGAGACCTTAGCAAAGCCCCCTGATTTGAGAGGTGTGGAAATTGAGATCTGGCAGGGAGAGGTGACTTGCCTATATTCACCCAACTGACTTGTGACAGAGCCAGAATGAGAACCCAGGTCTCCTATTGTGTGATGAATGCAAAGAGCTGGTGCCTGGGAGCCAGAGACTTACTACTGTGTGGTTGGGATCCAACATGAAGCGACTAGATCACAGAGTTCCGGGAATTCAAGAGCAGGTGGTTTCTAAAGATCTAAGAAGCCAAGGAAGCAGGACTCTCCTCCCCACTGTAAATGACGTTCAATCTCTTCACCAAAGCTAAACAAAAATAGTTAATATAAATATTCATTAATGTATATTTATTGTGCATATTCCATAGAGAAGTTCCCCCTTATCTATGATTCTGCTTTCTGTGGTGTTAGTTACTCTCCATCCCAAATATTAAATGAAAATTCCAGACACAAACAATGACTTTAAATGGGCCGCCCTTCAGAGTGGCCTGAGGAAATCTCGCGATGTGTGGCTGCTTGTGACTCGTCTCCTCCTCCACGGCAGCGCCCATTAGTCACCCAGTAGCCCCCTTGGTTATCAGGTGGACTGTTCCCCTCTTGCGGGGCCTGCGTGCAAGTCACCCTTATTTTCCTTAAAAATGGCCCCAAAAAGCCAGAGTAGTGATACTGGCAGTCGGATATGCCAAAGAGGAACCGTAAAGTACTTCCTCCTAATGAAGAAGAGAAAGTTCTCCACTTAAGGAAAGAAAAAATTGTAAGCTGAGTCTGCTAAGATCTCAGGTAAGAAAGCAACTTTTGTTCCCGAACTTTTGAAGAAAGAAAAGGAAATCCGTGCTAGTTTTGCTGTCGCACCACAAACAGCACATGTTGTGGCCACAGTGCCTGATTTGTGCTTGGTTGAAAAATAGAAAGTCATCAGATTTGCACAATAAGCTATTTGGAGAGAGGGTGGCCACATTCACATAACTTTTATTACAGTATATTTTTATAATTGTTTTATTAACAGTGATTGTTGTTCGTCTCTTCCTGTGCTTCATTTATAAATGAAAACTTTACCATAGATATGTGTGTAGGGTATGTATGTGGAGGGTGCGGTACTGTCAGTGAAAATTTAATTAACAATCAAGTTAAGTAGAAAACGTTGTTAGCATTGGAAGAAAAGGGTGGGAAAATGGATCTTTGCGGTGGAGCAGGTGTTCCCACCTTTGAAGAGGTCTGTTAATGTGTAACGCAGATGAACATTGCACACTAAAAGGGAAGAGAGGAGGCCCAAGTGGACACAAGATTTTATGGTTAAATTTTCTTGTCCTGCCTTAAAATATAAAATTTATTTCATCAGAACTATCCATGGTTTCAGGCATCCACTGGGGTGTCTTAGAACATATCCCCTGTGGATGGGGGGGGGTGCGGGGGAACTACTGTATGTCAGTCTTTTTGCTCCAAGGCTTAGATACATTATCTTATTTAACACTCACTATAGTTTTGTGAGTCAGGTACTGTTATTTGTCGTATTTGCTTACTAGATGTTGGTAATTATTATTTCCACCTTTTTGTTGTGCTAAACTATTAGCATGACCATTACTCTACCTCATGCAATGTACTTCCTCCACCTCTAATTCCAACCACTTACTGGAACTGTGCCAATCACCTCTTCACATCTCCTTTCAGTGAGATAACAAAGCTGCCAGATCAGACTTTCCCCAGTACTGGCAGCTGTGTCTGTCCTTCAAAGGGCCTTCCTGACTTGAACAGATAAACATCCAGAGGAGGTCCTGACTTCACCCTAGGCTCCTGCATCCTGCTCTTAAGTGCACCATGCCTGCCTTATACATGATATTCGAGATCTTTTCTTAGGAAGAAGTTTGAGAAAGGTTAACACTCACTAATGAGGGTTGTCTGTTGGGATTAGGCATTTGTGATAGATGGGTTGTGGAGGCCAGGCAGAGTGATGAGATGTCTAGTTCTCAAATAGGCTGAAAGAAAAAACAGAGGCTAACACATGCTCAAACCATCCCCAAGTTAACTGTAGGACATGCATGGAAGGAAGTGCCACCAAAATACATACAGTGTCACAATGTTTTGTTAAATCACTTCTGAATATGTGGAGGCATTGCAATTGAAAGGCATAAATAAGACTTCTCAGCTATAGTCAGAGAATACTTAAATTTTGAAAACAAACACTTTTAAAAACTTCATTATAAATATTGTAACTATACATAGAAACAATAATATCAAATTATTTATAGTGCTTATTTCTTAGTGGGACCATGGGTAATTCTTATTTTCTTTTTTATTATATTTTTTCTCCAAAATTTCTATAATAACAGTTTTTCTCTCATAATAATAAAACATCAAAAATCTAGATTTTCTTATCATGGACTTGCAGAATAGATTTGTGGTTGCCAAGGGGGACGAGGAGGGAGTGGGGTGGTTGGGGAGCTTGAGGTTAATAGATACAAACTATTGCCTTTGGATTGGATTAGCAATGAGATCCTGCTGTGTAGCACTGGCAACTATGTCTAGTCACTTATGATGGAGCATGATAATGTGAGAAAATAGAATGTGTACATGTATGTGTAACTGGGTCACCATGCTGTACAGTAGAAAAAAAATTGTATTGGGGAAATAACTATTAAAAATAATAATAAAATTTAGATTTTCTTAATTGAGGTATAGTTGACTTACAATGTGTCAATTTCAGATGTATAGCAAAGTGATTTAGTTATATATATGTAATTCCTTTTCAGATTATTTTCCCTTATAGGTTATTCCTTGTGCTATACAGTAGGTCCTTGTTCATCATCTATTTTATATGCAATAGTGTGTATATGTTAATCCCAAACTCCAAATTTATCCCACCTCCTCTCCCTTCTGCTTTGATAACTATAAGTTTATTTTCTGTGTTTGCGGGTCTTTTTATTTTTTAAGTAAGTTAATTTGTATCCTTTTTTTTTTTTTTAGATTCTATGAATAAGCAATATCTCTGTCTGGCTTACTTCACTTAGTATGATAATCTTTAGGTCCAGCCATGTTGCATTGTTTCATTCTTTTTTATGGCCGAGTAGTATTCCTCAGGGTGTGTGTGTGTGTGTGTGTGTGTGTGTGTGTGTGTGTGTGTGCGCGCGCGCATGTACCATGTCTTTATAGATTCATCTGTTTAGGTTGCTTCCATGTCTTGACTGTTATAAATAGTGCTTCTGTGAACATTGGGGTGCATGTATCTCTTCATTAGAATTTTCTCCAGATATATGCCCAGAAGGAGATCCCTGGATCATATGGTAACATTGGGGTACACAAACTTTTTTGAATTAGAATTTTCATCTTTTCTGGATATATCCTAGGGGTGAGATTACTGGATCATATAGTAACTCTATTTTTAGTTTTTTAACTCCATACTGTTCTCTATAGTGACTATACCAGCTTACATTCCCACCAAGAGTGTAGGAGTGTTCCTTTTTCTCCAAGGATTTTGCGTAGACTTCAAAATCTAAGTTCTTAAAATATATATCAGAGATTACTATGGCACAATCTTTAAGACTTTTAGGATTTAACTACTTCTTGATCAAGGTTACTGAGAAGCATCACCTAGGCTGGCAATACCTCTCTTACTTGCAAACCGGTAGCCACCCTGTATGGAGAAAGGAAGTCAGAATGAAAGAAAAGAAAAACATTACTTATTATGCAACAGATAGGTTTCAGAAGTCCCAAAGCATCTCGACACGGTAATTCCCCTGATTCATGGTTATCAGAGAAAAAAACTTTTTAATTACACTTGAACACACACTAAGGGAAAGACCGGATGGACATGAGGGAACCAAAGAGTTCCCCTGGCCAAATTTTCCCCCCAAGATGTATCCTTTCAAGTCACCCCATGTGCTCCCACTCAGCCTTTTCTGAATGCACAAGTCTAAGAGCTTGCCTTTCATTTCACTCTCCTGGAAAGGTGGAATCATTAACTGAGGCAGATCAGGAGTTCACTGTGGACATGTGGAAAGTGTGATGCTTATTGGATATCCAAGTGCATATATCAAATAAACAGTTGAAAAATATGCTTCTAAAAAGTTCGAAAGAGAGATTGGGACTAAAGATAAAAATTAGATGATTGTGAACCAACACATGGTATTTAAAACCATGAACTGAATGAAATCACTAAGGAGTGGATTTAGATGGGCGGGGGTGGGGGGGGGGAACCAGAGACTGAGTCTTTGCACATTTCTGCATGATGGGGTCCAGGAGAGGAGGAAGAACCAACCAAAAAGGCTGAGAAGGAGTGATCATTGAGGAAGGAGGAAAACCGGAAGAGCTTGTGGTGTCCGGGAGGGCCATAGATGAAGAAGGGTCCATGTCACATGCTTTTGGTGGGCCACCTAAGATGAAGAATGAGAACTGACCATTGGGTTTAGGTATGTGGAGTTTATCAGCGACTTTGACCAGGGCAGGTTGAAAGCTCAAGTAGGAACAATTCTTTCAGGAATTTTGCCGCAAAGTTCAGTAGCTATTGATGGAAGTGAGGTCAAGAGACTTCTGAGATGGAAGACATAATGGCATGTTTGTAAACTGATAGGAATGAACCAATGGAGAGCAAAAACTTGATGATGTAAGAGGTAGAGAAAGAAGAGAGAAAATATGCATTGTTGTGCTTGAGTAGAGAGAGGAGTGGAATTATAGTGTGGATGGAGTGATTGGTTTTAGATAAGAGAGTGGTTGATTCATCTCTGACAGCAGTTGGGAAAGTAGAGTATGGGGTGCAGCTGCTGTTAGATTGGTAGAGGGGTGGTGGGAGTCTGTGGAACTCCTCTTTTGATTGCTGAGAATGAGGGTAGAGTAGGAAGTGTGAAATAGGAATCTAAGAGATCAGAAGTGAATGGAACCAGTGTGATTGCCTGGTAGCATGAATGATTGAAGTTCTGAGTCAAAAGTTATGATTTTTTCCCCCCAGCATCACTTGGCTGTGTAAAAGTTGAATTTAACTAAAGTTGTGATTTTAACATACAAGTATTAAAAACAAGGGAATCAAAGATGTATGTGGACGGTGATTATCATATTGATCATGGGAATTAAGCTGGATAAGGAGACAAAAGAGTACCTCAAGGGGAGTGAAGGTTGGTGGAAAGATGAATCAGTGGTCAGTGGATTAGAATTGACCTGGTGGAATTTTAGGATTATTGTATTTGGGAGACTCAAAAGGGACAAGATGGATGATAGTGGAGGGAGAATGGGATATATGAATTTGAAAGTACAGAGGAGTTGCTATTTTTTGGTAATAGCAAAATCTAGGCTGTGTGACTTCAGGATGAATGCCTAAGGTTGGTTAAAGGACAAGATGTTTGAAGAAAAGATTTGAAGGAACCAAGAGTCCCTGATCACTATATAATTGAAATCTCCAAGAATAGGAGTGGTTTAGAGAGAGTAGCAATGATCCAGGAATTAAATGCTAGAGGTTGGCAGTTGAAAGCCACATTGAGGGGCAGTGGGCAATGACAGGAGATTCAAAGCTGAGGGGTATGCAGATTAAACAAGGGAGGAAAAAGCAAGGTCCAGAGTGGCAATAAAGGAGAGGAGGCTGCTGATCCAGAACTGGTGGTTCAAGGGCGATAGGAGCCTAAGCTGCCCCTCGAGAGGTTTTTCAAGGTGGTTGAAAAATGTAAAGCATTGTGAAATGTAATGTATTGTCATTTTTAACGTATGAACAAGTAGTGGTTGTAATTACAAACTCTTTTAGCCAAATTTTTCCATAAATAACCAGGATGATTCCCTCTCTGGCAAGCCCCAAAAGTAATAAATTGATTTTTTTAAGTCAGTGAATCAAAGTTTCATAACTTCGCAAGACAAGATGTGACCCAGAAGGATTTTTCAGCAAAGGTTATTTCCTGCATAACAAAATTATCAGATAGTACCCCCCACACATAGTTGAGGCCTCCAATAATAAGATTTCTCTCCCTTATGGTTGTTCTATTTCAAAAGTGTAAGGAGAGATTTGAAACCCCCTTCTCTGTTTAAGGGGATGGGGGGGCGGGGAGAGCAAAAAGAGACTTGTTCCCTGCCAAGCACTTTGGACAGGATCTGGTCTTCCTTGATAATGATATTGGTCTTCCTTGTGTGTCTAAAGTGAGAAACAGTGATGACTGATTTATAACTTCTCCACTATTGCTGGGGACACATGAATTTCCTCTTTTCTTTTACCCAGATGTTTCAAATAGCAAGCATGTAGCAATGCCTATGACATAATGCAGGAAATAAAGAGTAGAGATTATTTCTTAATCTATTTTTGGTTATCATAAGGGCCTCTGGGTTTAACTTTTTTTTTCCCCCTTAACTACAAAGTTCTAAATCAGAAATGGATTGAACTCTTAATAAACACAAATTTTGAGTAAGTTTTCATATAAACTTTTGAATTAAATGATTTTTTCCCAATGATGTAGCTATATATAGTCATATATATATAGATATATTTCTAGTCTATATATATGATTAGATAGAAAATAGTAATATAGAATTTTGTTGTTGTTGTCGTCTTTTTGCCTTTTCTAGGGCCACTCCTGCGGCATATGGAGGTTCCCAGGCTAGGGGTCTAATTGGAGCTGTAGCCACCGGCCTACGCCAGACCACGGCAATGCAGGATCCGAGCTGCGTCTGCAACCTACAGCACAGCTCACGGCAAAGCTGGATCCTCAACCAACTAGGCAAGGCCAGGGATCGAACCCACAACCTCATGGTTCCTAGTCGGATTCGTTAACCTCTGAGCCACAACAGGAACTCCAGAATATTTTCTATATATAGAAAATATGAAGAGAGGAAAATAATCAAAATGTATTATTTAGAGGCAAAGACTTAATATTTTGGTGATTTCCTTCTGATTTTTTTTTAATTAAAAAAAAATGTTTTTGGCTACATCTGTGGCATGTGGAAGTTCTAGGGCTAGGGATCAAACTTGAGCCACAGCAGCAACCGAAGCCATTGCAGTGACAATACCAGATCCTTCACCTGCTGTGCCACCAGGGAACTCCCTGATTATTTTTTAATTATTTTCTTAAATTGTGGTAAAATTTACTTTTGTAACTATTTTTGGGTATAGTTTAGTGGTATTAATTTACATTCACACTGTTGTGCTACCATCACTTCTATACATTCACAGAATTCTTTTCATCTTGCACTACTGAAACTTTGTACCATTGAACAATCATTCTCCCCTCCACCCACCCCCTGGCAACTGTCCTTCTCCTCTCTGTCTCTTATGAATTTGACGACTCTAGGTACCTCACGTGAGTAGAATCATGCAATAGTTGACCTCTTATGACTGGCTTATTTCACTTAGTATAATGTCCTCAAAGTTTGTCTATGTTGTAGCAATTGTCAGAATTTCCTTTTTAAGGCTGAATAATATTCCATTGTATGTATATACCACATTTTGTTTATCCATTTATTTGTTGATGGACAAGTCAGTTGCTTTCACCTTTTTTGGCTATTATAAATAGTGCTGTTATACTATGGTATACAGATATCTCTTCAAGGATCTGCTTTCAATTATTATAAATAATTATTCAGTTATTTGTATTGGGAAGTGGATCATATGATTATCCTATTTAATTTTTTGAGGAACCACCATACTGCTTCGGTAGCAGTTGTATCATTTTATATTCCCACCAACAGCATGCTAGGGTTCCAATTTCTTTACTTCCTGGCCAATACTTTTTCTGTTCCTTTTTTTTTTTTTTCCCCCATATGTTGGAAATTACAATAACTCTGGCTTGGGTTGTCAGTGTCAGAAGGTGAGACACGTGGACAAGGAGAAATCTCGACAAGGCTCTTTACTTCTGCAGAAAGGTGCGGGCACTCCCAAGAAGTGTGCACATGGAACAAGGACCCTCCCCTATTTATCCCCAGGGCAGGTGATTTACCTGTCCCCTTCCCATTGGTCAGGTCAGGGTGCACAATCTTCCCGATTGGCTAATCTGAAACAAATTGTTACTGGGAAAAGAGGTATGGGTGTGGCAGAGTTGATTGAGCCGGAGGGGGAGCAGGAGCAAAATGGAGTAACCAAGATTTCCTTTGACAGAAAAGACATGTTACTTTCTACACATAGCAGCCATTCAAATGGCTCTGAGGTGGTATCTCATTGTGATTTTTAATTTTCATTCTCTTACTGATTAGTGATGTTGAGCATATTTTCATATGGTTTTTGGCCATTTGCATATCTTCTTTAGAGAAATGTTCAAGTCCTTTGACTACTTCTTTAATTGGGTTTTTTTTTTTGTGGTTTGATTGTTGGGTGGTAGGAATTCTTTGTATATTCTGGCTGTTAACTCTTTGTCAGCCATAATGATTTGCACATATTTTCCCCGTTCCATGAATTTCCTTTTCACTCAGTTCATTATGTCCTTTGATTCACAGAATTTTTTAATTTCGATGTAGTCCAATTTATCTGTTTGTTCTTTTGCTGCCTATGCTTTTTATGTCATATCCAAGAAATCATTGCAAAATCCAAAGTCATGAAGATTTCCCCCTGTGTTTTCTTCTGAGAGTTTTCTAGCTCTTATGTTTTTGAGTTAATTTTTGTTTATGGTATAAAGGGTCCAACTTTATTCTTTGCACAGGATATTCTGTTTTCCCAAAACCTTTTATTGAAAGGACTCTTTTCCCAGTTGAATGGTCTTGACACCCTCCTCAAAAATCATTTGACTATATATACGAGGATTTATTTCTGGGCTTTCTGTTCTATTCCATTGGTCTTTATGTCTGTAATTATACCAGTACCACAGTGTTTTCACTACTGCAGCTTTGTAGTAAGTTTTGAAATCAGAAAGTGGGAGACATCCAATTTTGTTTTTCTTTTTAAACATTGTTTTGATTATTTAGGATCCCTTGAGATTTTATATGAATTTCAAGGTGAATTTTTGCTATTTCTGGGGGAAAAAAAACATTGGTCCTCAATGACTTTTTAAAATATAATCGCTATCACACAATTTTATATTCTCCTTTTTCTTAACATTATAATATAGTTATCCTATTAAAAAATAAGCATTAGTTCTTTTTATTCAAATTCTTCATAAACATACTTTACAATGACAACATAAGTGTAAACATACAAATGGAAGTATAACTGAAAGATTAGAAAATAGTTATGCCTCAAATTATGTAGCCTCTGTATACTTTAGATACTGTAGACAAAAAAATGAGAAAAGAATTTGATTCACAATATGTCAGGGCATTCAAATGCAATATTTATAGTAAGATAGTACATGATTAGGAGGAATGACAACCAATTGTATTAGTTTAAAAGGACTGTTAAAACATATATTACTTCTGACAAGATACAACTCAGAAATCCATTTATTTACTCAGCAAACACTATCGTGTCTCTGTAGTTTTCGAAGCCCTAGAAACCTAAATATAAATTAGATGTGGTCTTAACTCTCAGGGAAAGGGAATAAGTACTAAAATGTCATGGAAGTCTAATGTGTGCCATGAGCTTTCACTTTTAGTCTTTGCTTTAAGCCTATGAGGAAGTGGCGTTAGTCCCATTTAGAGTTGAGGAAAGTAACATTCATTTCATAAAGGCTGAGCTCCCTGTCAAAGGTGACACAGAGAGTGAACAGTAGGGCTAGGATACAAGCTCAGCATTGTCTGCCTCCACAGCTCATGGCCTTTTCACTCTCCCAAGTTGCCTTTCAGCGATTATGACCTGGCACAGGAGACAGGAGTATATACAGCTGACTGTACGATGAACTGTGATAGCAATTAATTCTGCTAGATAAAAGTCAAGAAGGGCTTTAGAGAAGAGTCATCGTAATGTAAGACTTGAAACCTGAGGATTTTATTAGGTAAAGATGGGAGAGCAACATTGATCCATTCATTCATTCACTTTATTCACAAACCTGCACTGAGCTTCTCCCCTGTGTTAGTCACACAGCTAGCTCCAGCTGTGTGCTGGAGATTCGAACGAGAACCAGTGAGACACTGGCTACTCTCAGGAGTCACAGTCTCTTGGGAGACAGTTAGGAACTGATACATGACAAAGCCTTGTGCCACGCTCTGCTGCGTGGTCTAAAACAGAGTACTCTGGGATGCTATTCCAAGGTACTAAGCACAGGTGCCCAGTGGCAGAAACTATGCTGTATTATAGATGGTGCTGAGCATGGCAGGTTGGACCCTCCATGCCAAGATCAGAGGCTTGGACTTCATCTGATAGGCAACAGCAAGCCAACAGATGTTTTTAAGTAGATAAGGGCTACAGTTGGTTCTGTTTTTAAGAAGTTATCTGGCAGTGCATGAAGAGCAGTGTGCTCAGATAGGGAAAGAAACAGGTGGCAGGAAAACTACAATAAAGGCTAACGGTCTGAACTGGAGAGGCCCCAGTATAGGCAGCAGCAGGAGAGATTGCGAGAGCAGAGACCATATTTATGAGGAGAAGTTGGCAGGCTGTGTAGACTGTAGGATGCGTAGTGATAAGGTGGGAGTGAACAGATCGGCATGAACAAAGGTTTCAGGTCATGTGTAGATTCGGAACACCTGCAATTTTTTTTTTTTTGGCACATGAAGGACCTATGGAGCATTTCATAAGTAGATAATGCTCTTTTGAGTTATCCGTGTTTCTTTCATATATTTAGTCATTCTAAAATACTCTAAGGTTTTAATTTTTTTTTTCCTCTCAGATGGTGTAAACATGCCCTACGATGCTTTTACACTGTTAATTTGGTTATCATACTCTTTCTCCATAGTACAAGTGTAATTTTTATTGTCATTATATTAAAACATCATAGATTTTGAGACAATGGATTAATGTTTTTTCTGTAATAAAATTCTGAAAGTTTAATGACTTTTTTTTCTGAAATGGAATTAAAAGAAGACTATTGGTAAGGTTAAATAATATGTATCACTATTTTAATGTTTAAAAAAAGTTTTCCAAGAGTTCCCTTGTGGTGCAGCATGTTAAGAATCCCGTGTTGTTGCTGGAGTGGCTCAGGGTTGTTACTGTGGTACAGGTTCAATCCCTGGCCTGGGAACTTCCACATGCCGGGGTGCACCCAAGAAAAAAAGTTTTCCTTTTTCTTACATCATTACTAATGCTTGTAATTTATTTAGGTCTTTTTCTTTCTGTGAAATGCCACATTTGTTTTCATTAACACGTAAAAATATACATCTAGTTGAAAAGTGGTCTCATATGCCTGTAGTGTTACGTGCCACCAGAAGAGGGAGGCAGTGAGGTGTTATAAGAACAAATTTACTGGCTCTTAAGTTGCAAAGACAATTAAGACCATGATGTGAATGATGAAAACGTTTGTCCTGGCTGACATCCTAATTAACTGACTCATTTTCTGAGCCAGAGACTATGGCATAAACATTGTCACAGAATTTTCAGAAAATCTGGTGATGATCTTACAATGCAGTAAGGCAATACATTTGTGGAAATGACTGTTAGGATTAGTGTGGGTCAGTACTAAGAAATGTTCTGAGAATTTTACACCCAGTTTGAAAGAAGATTGGAGGCTGAATTAAAAGCATGTTGTTTCTTTTCAACAGTGTAGGTAGGTAGAGAATGTAATAGTTTATAGAGACAATAAAAAGCATCTTCTGGGAACATTACAGATATCCCTGAAATAAAAATAAATATTTCCAACTTATCAAATATGCAGTAAGTAATGCATAGGACTCATCAGCTAAGAGAAGTTGCCCAGATTTAGCCAGTATCTCCTTTTAAAAATATTTAACAACAGATATCTTTGTGTATCTCTTATGTGCTAGGAATTATTCCAGGTGCTAAATATTCCAAGCTATACAACAAAGCAAAACAGACACATTCCCTGCCCCACTGGAGTGTATATTACAGTGGGGAAGATGGACTTTACACAAAACCTCACAATTAATTCATTAGTTACAGCGAAAGAAAAAAAGGAAAGCAGTCTACCACAGAGCCCTAGATAGATAAGTTTGGGCTCAACCCCCAAATTGGAAGTTAAATGACATTTTAAAAAGGATCCAAGAACAACTCGTCTGAAGTTCTTAATACCCATTTATATTATTTATGTCTTTTAACAGTAAATACAACGGCTAAGGTAAAATTTACAGGTTTGTGAAAATAGCGTTACAAGAAAGTATTTGGGTAGATGACATGCAGCAATAGAACACGTTGCCCATTTGAAGTGCTGTAAAATGCCCCGTGCCTGTCTGGCTACATGAACTTTAGATTTAGCTCCACAGGTCATCAGGCTGGCCTGAGCTGCCTCTGAGAATCGGTCCTCGCTGGATCCACTCTAAATCTCAAATCCCTCTCAAACCTGAAAAATGTGTGTGTAGGCATAATCCTCTCTCTCCTCTTTTTCATTCATCTTCGTTGGCATCGTCCACATCCCCAATTTCCAGTTTACCTCTGAGTCTAGACCCCTTGGCCAAAAAGGTTATCTTATATTTTTACAAGCACTGTAGGCTTCTGTTTTGTTTCTTGGAGCCCCATTGTATGCGCTTCCCATACCTCTGTTGGCTCAGCTCTCTAGGCCAGAGCTAAGACAATCCCCCAGCTGATCTAATGAGATTCACTACCAGGAGCCATAGCTGGGCTCTCAAAGATGCTCACTGATTCTTTTAGCCATCCTTAATTGATTGTCTTTCCAATTCTCCACAGCACTTCTCTCCATTCAGGGTCTCTCTTTTCAAGCTGAACTCACTCCTGCCAGATTTCCACATATTTTTAGGTTACCAGTTATCAATGGTGAACTCTCAGATTGTCTCTAAATCATTAGCCCCTGGTTTCTACTTCTGTTCTGCCTCAGAAAAAAACACTATTCTACTTTGTATCCAGGCCTGCTTCTTCTGTTTTCTTTTTTTTTTTTTTTTTTTTTTTTGGCTGCAGTGGGCAGCACCTTAATGTGGGATCTCAGTTCCCAGACCGGGGATCGAACCCCAGCCGCAGCATGAAGCTCCAACCCCAAATCCTAAACACTAGACCATCAGAGAACTCCCACTGCTGTTGTCTTAAACCAACATCTTTTTACCTATTTTGTGATTTTTCTCATTATTCACAGTCCTTTTTGATCTCATTTTAATTTTTTTTGTTTTCTAACATCTCCTTAGCCTACACACATGTTCAAATCTAATGATTCTTATGAAATATTCATTTCCCTTGAGACGCTAGCCCATCTTTTTCCTTCCCTTAACAGCATTGCTTCTCAAACTAGTAGTCTATATTAACCCTTTCACTCCCTTGTTTAACACTCATCCATCAGCTTCTTCTGGTCCATCCTCATCTGAAACATCCATTTGCAAGATCAATGAGAATTTCCCAATCACCCAGTCTAGTGGCCTCTTCCTGGTTGTTACCCCGAGGCTTCCTATTGAACTTGTTGCACAGTATCATGTCTCCACGCTCTCCTGGTTCTTACATTTCTATCTGCTCCCTTTGCAGGCCACTCTTTCACTCTTTGGTCCTGGATAGAGGCATTCTCTAGATGTCCACGTCTTCCTCATATCCTACCTTTGCCTCCTTTAATCTTGTGTAGTGGCTTCAGTTATTGCATGTGAATGACTCCCAAATTCATCTCCTGTTCTAATCTCTCTCCTGAGTTTAACTCATATTTCCCACCTCTTGTAGAGAGCTCCATTTCTATACCAGGTTTCATGGGCACTGCAAACAGAACTGGTCTGGAGCTGTCATCTCTCAGAGGTGTAGCGCGCCCTGAACTGCCTGCTGGTTCCAGTCATGATCTGCAAGATCCTTCTGCACCTTTGCTCTTGCCGTTCTGCATCTCAGGCCGTCTGTCTATACTGCATCTCTTCACAGCATTTCCCTTGTTTCCTGTACCTTTCCCCATCCCCATGTTTCCCCCTTGGATTCCCCATCTGTCAGTATTTAGCTCATGTTTGGCCATCCAAATAATAATAATAAGCAATAACTTAAGTAAATTTCCTCTTCCCCATTCTTTGCTTAGAATTCGACTCTATCTGATCATACTCAGTTTTGTATTTGAGATCCACATTTGTGTCTGCTGTGTCTCTTAAACCCTGACCCCTAAAAGAACTGGGATTGTGTCTTATTCATCCTTATATCCCACGCAGACCCTGGCACATAGCAGAAACCCCAGAAATTTTGGTTCATTTATACTGTTTGAAGAAAAGTACCACACATCTTAAATTTTAAGAATTATTGTTTTTAAAGATCGTGGAATTTGTAATATGCAGGCTACAAATTTGGGAGAATGTAGGAAATATAAAAACAAATTTATATTGAATAAAGTTGACATTTTGGCCTTTGTCCTATGTCAGGTTAAGATAGATTTTTAGGGCATTTCACCCTGCAAGAGGCTTACTTAGGGATGATAAAATTCTTGGAAATTAAGATTATGTTTCAGGGTCTTGGATTTTATTTTATTCTCCCTACAGTTACTAAGTTAGCCTGCCACTGTTCCATGGATGCTAGCAGAAGAAATGAGACTCTTGGGTCAAAGACAAAGGACTTTACCGGTCAGAGCACAGCAAGCAGCATAAGCATCATGTTGACATCAGTTGCTCATGTCCTCCTAGTCCCAAAGCAGTGATTACTGAGTATCAGGTGCATGGAGGTGGGTTTGTGTAGCAGCCAAGGAACATTGAGCTTGGGAAATCCACTGATTTTGTAGCAAGCCTACTTTTTGGTTCAGAGGGAGACATTACCTCATCCCTCAAGGCTGCTACAAAAACAATCCTGAGAAGTAGCCCAGGCAAGGAGAAATTGGTCTGGCGTTCTTAACATACCCAGCCAGAACTTGCTGACGTATCCACAGTCTATGGTGGATTGCCTCTCCCCAGATCATTCTGTGATAATAAAGATTGTGGTTATCCTGGCACATCAGAAGGGCTTAATAAAATTTTGTTGAATCAAATTAATGAGAAGTAGGGGAACCACCAAGGAACTAAAAGAAAAGCAAATAGAGTGCCCTATTTCGAATGAACCTCCTTTGAGAAAACATCTCTAGATTTCAGACCTGATTAGAAGGAACAAAATCAGAGGCTAATGAGATTAAGGCTTTGAGAACTACCTGGTTGTATAATTAAAATTTCTAAACACCTTACCTCATAGGAAGTGAGTCTATGGCTTATATACAAAATACCCATTGATTAAGTCCCAACAAACTAAGGCAGTATCTATAGCTTGCTGTTAGTATTGCAGCAACTATAGTTCTTTACATCTGCAGCATTTTTCCATACACTGAATTTCAGTAGTAGATTTAAAGGACTAGTATAGAGACTTTACTCATTTGGGAACATCCGCCAGACATGATTTTTTACTTTCTCAAAACGGTAAGTTGACTACAGGTCCAAGTAGAGGAGTCCAATAAGTTTGAACAGACTTTAAATACTTCCTCAGAAATTTGTAGCTGAGCAAGTGAACTATATTGTCCTCTCAAGATTCTCTTGAAGCAAAGGAATTAACTGGAAATACTTGTCAGCATATAGAAGTGAGGTCCTTGAGACATGCAAGCTGGCAACCAGATGTATGAGGGAAGTTGTGTTTACACCGATGGTTTTAACTTCTTTCCTGAGGCCATATTGTCTGCAGTGACTAAAACACTCCAGCTACAGTCACAGAATTTTTTTTTTTCTTCTTGCATATTTCCACTTTTAGCCTCCCCACTCCCCATTTTGTTTGCTTTCTAATCTTCAGAAGCTACTGTGGCAGTGTCCCTCTTCTCCATCTGCTGCTCTCAAAATTGGAGATTGCCTGCCTCCAGGCTTCACACATGTTTCAGGCAACCTTAGATAATTTGAACTTCGAAGCAACCACCAGTTTTTCAGACTTTTCAAGGGAGGCCTTGTTTTTAAGATCAGTAATTCCCCTCCTCTTTCCTCTTCCCTCTCAAGGAAAGTCCCCAGGTTCCCCCTAAGGTGGGGTTAGAGAGCTTTTGAGTAGCCCATTCTTCACGCAGAGCCTTCCACTCAAACTCAAACTTGTGTCACCACCCAGGCCCTATGTCTGGGAACCCTTCCATACCTCACGGCAAGTTTTCAGTCTTTCCTTTTCTTTCCTCAAGTTGATAGAAATTTTCATCATCCTTTTGCCTTTGAAAATCTCTGCAGCAGAGATGGTCATCACTGCCTTCACCAGGCATATCCTCCTTAGCAACACCCCCACTTTCACACACTTTGCTCTGTTCTTCCCCGACGGCTGAGATTGTCCCATGCAACCCCCCTCCCTCCCTACCAAAGTCGTTGTTGCTCTGCCCCGTTTGGACCAGGGGTGGACAGCTGATGCTAGAGGTAACAAGCCATGTTGCACTAAGATTTTGCCTTTGCCCTGAGGATGCTGAGACTGAGTCAGTTTCTGTTGAGGGCTTGAATCGGGAGGCCTTGCAAAGCCAGGGAAATTGCATCAGATAAGGATGGACTACAGGAGTTCCCACTGTGGCACAGTGGGTTAAAGATCTCTCATTGTCTCTGGAGCAGCTTGGGTCACAGCTGCAGCTGGGATTCAATCCCTGGCCTGGGAAATTCCATAGGCCATGAGTGCAGCCAAAAAAGAAAAGGAAAAAAAGGATGGACTACAGAGAGGAATAAAGCAGGCCTTGTCCGTTCTGTTCACCACTGTGCCCTTACCACCTAGAATGGTGCCTGACATAGTGGGCTTTCAGTAAGTCTTGGTGGAATGAAAAAAAAAAAAAAAAAAAAAAAGACTGTAGGAGCATGAGAAAGGGACAGAGAGAGCAAAAGAGAGAGAGATTGTGTCTGCCCCCAACAGCTTTCCATTTCCGGATTCTAATTCCTCATGAAGACTACCTGCATTTTTTTTTTCTTTTGGCCTTTTTAGGGCCACACCCATGGCATATGCAAGTTGCCAGGCTAGGGGTCGAACCAGAGCTACAGCTGCCAGTGTACACCACAGTCACAGCAGCTCGGGATCTGAGCCACATCTGTGACCTACACCACAGCTCACAGCAACGCCAGAACCTTAACCCACCGAGTGAGGGATCCAACATGCATCCTCTTGGATGCTAGTCAGGTTCATTACTGCTGAGCAATGACGGGAACTCCGACTATCTGTATTTTTCTGTCTTTATGTCCATAAAATATCCCTATGTCCAATAATTTCCCCTCAATATTATAGCTAGTTTGGGTGTATTCTGTTCCTTGCAGCTAAATTAAACCTAAGAATCTCATCATTCAGTCTTTAGGTCTTCTCATTCCCAAGAAACTGTGGTTCCTCATGCAAACCAGAAATTTCAGTGATCTGTCCAGAAATAACTGAATCCCAGGAGTGGATATGCCTCCACTTTGCCTAAGTGAACCTCACCTTTTGGAGACAGAAAAGAGTAGAAACCCAAATTCAACTGAAAATAAAGAAAATACCTTACAAAATAAAGCTTGTTGATCTTCTTAAAAGGCAACTTCTGAAGAAAGATATGGCAGAAACTCCAAGTTGAGAATCCTTTTGGAGAGAGAGTCAGGCCTTAGGCATTGTTGATTGAAAAGTTGATTGTTCAATTGAAAGTTGACTGAACTTCAACTTTATTTGAGGTCTGAGAGAGTTCCCTGGTGGCTCAGCAAGTTAAGGATCTGGCGTTGTTGCTGCTGTGGCTCAGGTTACTGCTGTGGCATAGGTTTGATACCTGGCCTGGGAACTTCCACATGCCACAGACATGGCCTGAAACAAAAACAAAAAAATTAAAAAAAAATAAAGTCAGTGGGGACGGTCAGACATGATCAGGACACGCTTACCAACCCTAGAAGGAGAAAGAAGAGTGAGGTCAGAGCTTCACCCCAGGCTTCTAGAATGCTCCTGAACTAACGTGGTGATGCAGGAGGCTTTGCAGTTTCTGGTTGTATTGTTCGCTATTTTGCCACACGCTGAGGGAAACAGTTATTCTTTCCTGCTCCCTGCCTGGGAGGACACATGTAAACCTCAGAGATGGAGGAGTAGTTGAAAAATCCATAGGCGGAGTTCCCGTCATGGTGCAGTGGTTAACGAATCAGACTAGGAACCACGAGGTTGCAGGTTCGATCCCTGGCCTTGATCAGTGGGTTAAGGATCCGGCGTTGCCATGAGCTGTGGTGTAGGTTACAGATGTGGCTTGGATCCTGTGTTGCTGTGGCTCTGGTGCAGGCTGGCAGCTGCAGCTCCAATTCGACCCCTAGCCTGGGAACCTCCATATGCCGCGGGAGTGGCCCTAGAAAAAGCAAAAAGACAAAAAAAAAAGAAAAAGAAAAATTCATAGGCGATCATTGTAGGCTTGAACCATAGAAAAAGGAAATACTTAGAGGCAATATGGTGGGTATTTCAAGGGCACAGGTTTGAAGTGAGGCAGATATCCAAAACCAATTCTCCAACTTATTAAGTAACTCTTTGTCTTTGGCTAAGCTGCCTAACCTCTTAGAGCCTCAGATTTCTCACCTACAGAATGAGAATGGAAATACTTCATAAACATGCATAAGTATTAAATTTGATAATGTAAGTTCCTAGGGCAGCAGTACCAAGCTAAGTGGTCAGTGATGGCGTGGATGATTAGGATTGTTATGCTCTGTGATATAAGCATTAAGGAAAAGTGTGCTCTTTTTATGTTACCCACAAGGGAGATTTCTCTTTTTAAAGGTGAGAAATATGACACTGGAACATGTATTTCATAGTTACCTTTTTTTTTTTTTTTGCATTTTAGGACCGCACTTGCAACCTATGGGAGTTCCCAGGCTAGGGGTCAAATGGGAACTGCAGCTGCTGGTCTATGCCGCAGCCACAGCAACACCGGATCCAAGCCGCATCTGTGACCTACACCACAGCTCATGGCAATGCCAATTCCTTAACCCACTGAGCGAGGCCAGGGATCAAGCCCGCATCCTCGTGGATACTACTAGTCAGATTCATAACTGCTGAGCCACAACAGGAACTCCCATTGTTGCTTTTTCACATAAATCCTTGAGTGGTAGACAGTTGTAAGGGTCTAGGAAATACCTGATAACACACTAGTTATGCAGTAAGTAGCCATCAGTTTTGGTGTCAATCAACAGCAGTATAAACTACCCCCACTCCCAGAAGGCACATGAGAATCCTCACATACAATCTTCTCAAGATCCTAAAAGCAATTGTAAACTGTATGACCTGTAGATGGCGAACTTGGATAGGGTGAATCTTAAGCAGTGCCTACTGGAAAAGAAAGCAGTAGTTTTTGTTTTGCTGAAGGGAGGACTAAGTAAAGTGGATACACTAGTGAAGGCTGTAAGCTGAAACTGAGCCCAGAGCATCCTTTGCTGGCACATTGGGTTCCTTCTTCCAAGGGGACCATCAGTCTGTCTGTCAAGGTGAGTCCACCCTCAGTCATATGTGCTGTTGAAGGACAAGACTGCATTTGCTTCTGATAGAAATATTTTGGTTGAATATTCATGCAGTTGCTTGTCACTGATACAAGGAAAAGGAGTATCAAGGAGGGAGCATGAATAGGGTGGACAGAAATGCTACCCTCTCAGAATATCCATATGTAACACTATTTAATTATCTGAACCCACTGTACATGTCCAAAGTATCCATATCTTTTGATCTGTATAAATAATGATATCCTCCCTTGCTCCGTTTATTGCCACTGTCGGGCATTTGTTTTGTACCCTCCCCAAGGCAGTCCTTTAGGGACCAATTACCATCCTTTATTGACATCATTTCACTGGCCGAAGGAGATTTCTAGAGTACCACGCTGGGCTTTCAGGACTCCTCATGGAGCTCTGTAGCTTTGTACAATCCATGGGCCCTTCCTGCTGGAGAAACCTGGGGTTTATATTCCCCTCAAAATTCTGCTTTAGGGTACCTGTTTTACTCTCCCAGATCACAACTATATGTGACATGTTAGTTTGTGGGAAAATTAGTGTGACTTTCCAAAACTGTCTGCTCCTGCCGTGGCCTGAGCTGTTTTGTTGGTTCGTTCAGTTGTGAAAAGCTCAGCAACTCACCCAACATGACAGATGGATGACATTTTTCTGCATTATAAAGCAGGGTCACTGTCCCCAAAGCGCCTCTCAGCTTGTGGGTCAGGTGAAAGGACAGCTGTAGACTTCTGTAGTGTGCCTCTGCCCTGTCGTTTATCATGAGGCTGCGTTATTGTCTGCACAACTATGTTCATATGGAGTCCAGAAACCGTACCATATTCATCTCTTTATCCTTAAATAGTTTGTGTCTGGCACATAGTAGGTACTTATGAAAATTTCAGATGAATTAAAGAATAAATATATGTGCTGGGGGAGGAACAAGGAGGCAAGGAGGAGGAAAGGTCAATTTAGAGGGGGAAATAGACCACCTTCCCATGAGGATTTTACCTATGTTAGGCAAATATTATTTCTAAAGAATAGAAAAAGAGAAAAGAGCAGCAGAGTGCATGCAGCCTAATCCATTTATTTTTACTAAGCAAACCCTCAAGAGATTGACTTATACGCTAATGTCCCAGTTCACACTTTCCAGTGGAGAACACATCTCTCCAGAGACTGTAGTGTTTGTGTCCCAATTTGATGTCATTTTACATCTTCATTTATGTCAAAAGGAAGAAAGTCCGTCTCAGGATGAGGCCATTCTGGTTTTCAGGTAGCTTCTGAAAGCTCTAAAAGGTTGCAGTTAATATAAGCCATGGTAAATAGAGAAGTTATCTGAAAATTCAGATTTATAAGGCGTTCCCATTGTGGCTCAGCAGTAACGAACCTAGCTAGTAACTCTGAGGCCATAGGTTTGATCCCTGGTTCTGCTCAGTGGGTTAAGGATCCAGTGTTGCTCAGAGCTACAGTGTAGATCACAGAACACAGGTCAGATCTGGCATTGCTGTGGCTGTGGCATAGGCCGGCAGCTGCAGCAGCTCCTGTTCAGCCCCTAGCCTGGGAACTTCCATGTGCCTCCAAGTGTGGTCCTTTAAAAAAAAGAGAAAGAAAATTCAGGCTCGTAAGATCTTATCTAAGAGTGGAATTGGAGCTAAAGGCACCCACTGGTAAAAGACCCTTAGAGAGTGGGAGTGAGGAACAATCAAACAGATTGTTCCCTTCATGGCTCAGCGGTTAATGAACCTGACTGGTATCCATGAGGATGCAGTTCAATCCCTGGCCTCACTCAGTAGGTTAAGCATCCAGTGCTGCCGTGAACTGTGATGTAGGTCACAGATGCAGCTCAGATCTGGCATTGCTGTGGCTGTGGCGTAGGCTGCAGCTGTAGCTCTGATTCAACACCTAGCCTGAGAACATCCATATGCTGCATTTGCAACCCTAAAAAGCAGAAAGGAAGAAAGAAAGAAATAGACTCTGAAGGACAGCCCAAACAAAAGGAGCCACTCATCACCCAAGTGTTGCCCATGGAATTGACAGTGGGCATCTGACATGAAATAATAGGGATAGTCGAGGACATATGAGGGCAATGCACAGTGGTGGAAAGCATAGGACTGTCACATCTGCACATGGTAAGCACTCAGAAAATGCTAGTTGGATGAACAGGCTGTTGTGTGGCCAAGCTTTTACTGAGGTAACTGCAGACAGGGTTTATCTACTTATGTTTTTACTTAAGTACATATAAAAAAGAATTGATGGGAGTTCCTGTTGTGGCTCAGTGGTTAATGAACCCAGCTAGCATCCATGAGGATGAGGGTTCAATCCCTGGCCTCACTCAGTGCTATGAGCTGTGGTATGGGTCGCAGACACAGCTTGGATCCTGTGTTTCTGTGGCTGTGGTGTAGGCTGGCAGCTACAGCTCCAATTCCACCCCTAGCCTGGGAACCTCCATATGCCACAGGTGCGGCCCTTAAAAGACAAAAGACAAAAAAAATTAAAAATATACAACATAAAAAAGAATTGGGAGTTCCCATCATGGCTCAGTGGTTAATGAATCTGACTAGGAACCATGAGGTTGTGGGTTCAATCCCTGGCCTTGCTCAGTGGGTTGAGGATCCCGCATTACCATGAGCTGTGGTGTAGGTTGCAGATGCAGCTCTGATCCCGCGTCCCTGTGGCTCTGGCGTAGGCCGGCGGCTACAGCTCCAATTCAACCCCTAGCTTGGAAACTTCCATATGCCGCTGGAGCAGCCCAAGAAATGGCAAAAAAAAAAACCCAAAAAAACACATAAAGAAAAAAATTGAAGTGACATGCAGCATTAAAATGGGTGTATACCAGTGCAGGAAAAATTAAAGTGAAAGCACTGATCAGAAACTATTTAGAAAAAAGGAAGGACACGACGTCTGGAAACCTGAAATGAGTGAATTATTGCAGTGGAGCTTATAGGAAGCTCTGAGCTTTCAGACAGCCAGTTTAAAAGAGAAACATGCTCGACTGTATAGTTCTCATCAGCCAGTAAAGGAAAGTGTTTAAATTCATCTGGAAGTGCAAACTCATTCTTAGAACTTAATCCTAGAAATAATTTATTATGTAGACACTTAAATAAGAGAAAGAAGAGGATGTTTGATGAGTTTTGTAAAAGCTACGCACGTGTTATTTGTGGACTAATCTATAAAGGTAACCACCACCACAATACTCTATGTGAAAAGGAGAGGGGGAAAAATAGAGTAATTATGAACATATACGCTCCCACCCAAGCAAGAAAATATACATGTTGACCCCACCCCTGTTTTTGCACCTGATTATGAGGCTGGGTGTATAACTTCCTTAATGTAGTTTCAGTAAGGAGGCGAGGGTGGGGGAGGAGGGTGGACAGAGGTTCTACCGCAGCTTCTTCCCAATGATCTCTGGACACTGGTGATCTGTCCTGGACTGAAACACACTGTATGTTGGTTATTGACTTGGAGCATAGACCATTTTCTCTAGACCAGTACCCGCACTTCATAAGATGTCCTCCGGCTGGCTCTGCAACTGAGTCTTCAACAGACTGTTGCACTGCTCTACAAGGCCAGCTGCTCCTGGGTTATGGTAAAACCGATGAATCCCGTGGGAATCCAGTAAGGTCCTTGGCCAGAAGCAATGTAATATGGATTGTTGTGGGTGAAATAAGCTTTCAGTAAGTCCACAGAAGGTATTGCTAATAAAAACATAGCAGGGAAGTGAAATCTGTATGTGGAAGATCTATCCATGCTAGTGAGAAAAAGTGCTACCAAGCCCACCGTGAAAGAGGTTCAGTATGATCAGTAAACAGCTCCCCACACTTGGAGCTGCATGGACGGCTTGGCAGGGGTCTCTGCTGCTGGCATTTTAAATATTCAGTTTTGGTAGTAGCCAGATCTGTATTGTTAAGGAGTTTTATGGTTGAGCCCAAGGATAACCTCCATCTCTGTCACCATGGCCACTTTGTTTTTGAACCTCCTGAGGAATAGCAGTGATTCTGGAGAAGGAGGACAGCTGACATTTGTAGTACTGATCTTCCCAAGCCTCTGATTACTGAGTCTCCTCTGTAGTGAGAGCCCTTTGCTGAGCATTCCCATGGGGCACAGTACTCTCACACCATGAGCCTATTTTGAGAGGCCCATACAAGTACCTCCACCCTAAATCTCCTCGTTATCCAGTCTTGTTCCTGCCAGCTTGCTCATCATCAACACAAACCCTTAGGATCCAGGTATAAATCTTCACTGTGGTGATCTTCCTTTCTCAGCAAAATGTGCGATTAGATGCACTTCTCAAAGTTCTGGTTATTGTGAAGATTTATCGTCCTACTTGTCCTTCATGGCCCACAGTGTGGAGAACTCTAATGCTGCATCAATTTATTTATGGGTGGTGCCAGTATGTTATGTAGAATCATTAGTAAATTAGCCTTGAACCATTTCTTCCCTGTCCATGGGGAAACCCCCTATAGCTGTGGGTCCAAGGAGAGGTGGCATTGCGGCAGGATTCAGTGCCATTAGAGTTGGAGCCACTTACTGGTGAAAGTTTCCAGTGTCTCTTGAACTTGGTTGCATGTGATCTTGTACATGTCACTTCAGCTTGATGATGGAGAGCTGCTTTGCACATCCAAATTTAACAGCAGGTCCACCAAAAGCATGTAATTTGGAGGCACAGCTCAGGACTCATGATCAGTTCATTTCCCATGGCCAGTCTCTATCAGAACCTAGCAGCAAAAACCAGGAGATATTTCTCAAGGAAAGTGTTGTTTGTCAAGGAGGTACTGCTCTCAGTTCCAGGGGCTGTGCTACTATTGTCTTATCTGGAAATTCCATTGACTCAATGATCTGCCCCAGAATGTTGTGTACATTAGATTTCCTGGATCACAAGATCAAGGGGCAAGAGTTGCTATTCTTTGAACTGGCTGGAAATTCCCTGATAGCCTGACAGTTAAGGATCTGGCACATTGTCACTGCTGTAGCTTGGATTCCGTCCCTGGCACAGTAACTTCTATATGCCTTAAGTGTGGCAAAAAGCAAATAAACAAAACCGAACTGGCTGAAGAATATTTTTTGCTTTGGGCCTTCCCTAAGTAAAGCCTTATGGTTTATTCAGTAAGTAGGAAGAAGCAACAGCAAGGTAATATTATTTTTCCTCTTTTATACTAACATCCCACCAAATGTGTGTGCCTCTTTGTGCAACTGGATACAGTGTGCAATAAATTGTCTTTTAGTTTGGAAGGGATATCTCAGTATATCCCAGATCCCTAGGCTTCCAGAAACATCAGTGAATTAGTAGATCTCTGAACTCTCATGGAATTTATCTCTTATCCTCAGTTATATATGTGTCTCATGTATTTTCTACTTTCTAAGTTGTGCTAACCAATCCCACCTTTTGGAATAGCACAGTGAATCTGGAATCTCTGATACATGTACCCATGTTAACATTTTGACCCAAGAAAGCTATGTTTCTTCCTTCATCCTTAGTGTAGCATGATAGAATTTATTTTCACACATATGCCCCTGGTTTCTGCTGAATTAAATTAGAAAAAAATCATACAAATTTTTTTTTTTTTTTTTGGTTTGTAAGCCCACTCTTCCAGATGTAACTTGGTCAGACTGTCTTTCCTCAGCTCTGCTGTCTCTTTTTTATTTCTTTTTAAAAAAATTTTAGTTGATTTATGATGAAGTGTCAATTTCTGCTGTACAGAAATATATTTTTTTCCTTTTCTCATATTCCAGCATGTTCTATCCTAAGAGATTAGATACAGTTCCCTGTGCTGTACAGTAGGGTATTATTGCTTATCCATTCTAAATGTAATGGCTTGCATCCACTAACCCCAAACTCCTAGTCCATCCCTCACCCACTGTCCACCCCCCTGGGCAGCCACAAGTTTGTTCTTCATGTCTGTGAGTCTGTTTCTGTTTTGTAGGTAGGTTCATTTGTGCCATATTTTAGATTCCACATATAAGTGATATCATACGGTATTTCTCTTTCTCTTTCTGACTTCACTTAGGATGAGAATCTCTAGTTGCATCCATGTCACTGCAAATGGCATCATTTCCTTCTTTTTTATGGCTGAGTAGTATTCCATTGTATATAAATACCACAACTTCTTAATTCATTTATCTGTGAATGGACATTTAGGTTGTTTCTGTGTCTTATTGTGAATAGTGATACTATGAACATAGGGGTGCACGTATCTTTTTGAATTATAGTTTTGTCCAGATATACGCCCAAGAGTGGGATTGTTGGGTCATATAGTAGTTCTGTAGTTTTCAGAGGAACCTCTATACTGTTAAGCCCTGCAGTTTCAAAAGGTAAAACATTATTTTTCCTTCCGTTCCCTTCCTCTTTCCTTTCTTTTCTTTTTCCTTCCTTCCTTTCCTACTTCTTTTGGAAAACAGCTTAAATTGACTTTATTTTCTTTTGTTTTATTTTTTAACATACAGTACAGTTGACCCTTAGTTTGGTCTTTATTTTATAATTTTAATACATATATAGATCAGTGTAACCAGCATACAGTGAGGATAGATAAGGAAGTGCCCTGCATAATGGACAATAGATTCACTAATAGAGTAGAATGAGGTTCAGATAGACGTCTTCTGGCATTCAATCAGGGGAGGACAGACAAAAATTACAATTTAAGGTGTGGATTCTAATGTGTGAAACAAAAAGCTTTAACAGCCAGCAAGTTACTTAATTTCCTTGAGTCTCGTTTGCCTCTTTTTTAGACTTGACCCAAAATTAATGAATGAAACCTAGCTAAATGCAATTTTTAACATTTTTATTGAGACGTAATGTATATACCATGCAATTTACTCATTGTAACAGTACATTTAAATTTTTCTTAGTAAATTTAACAAGTTATGCAAATATCACTAAAATCCAGTCTTAGAACATTTTAATCACCCAAATAAGATCCCTCATGCTCATATACATTTAATCCTTGTTCCCACCCCAGCCCTTGTTCTACCCCATCAATTTGCTTTCTATATCTCTTGATTTGCCTTCTCTTAAAATTTCTTATAAGTGGAATCACAAAATATGTGGTCTTTTGTGTCTGACTTCTTTCATGTAGTATATTTTTGAGGTTCATCTATATTGTAGCAAGTTCCTTTTTACTGCTGAATAATATTCTGTCATATGGTTATACTAGATTTTGTTTATCTTTTCATCAGCTATTGGACATTGGGGTTGTTTCTACTTTTTGGCTATTATGAGTAATGCTGCTATGAATATTCGTGGGCAAGTCTTAAGGTGGATGTGTTTTCATTTATCTTAGGTAAATACCTTTAATTTCTCTTGGGTAAGTTGAATTACGGGTTTTTATGTTAAATTTGTTTAATTTTTAAAGAAATTATCGTTTCTTTATATTATAAGGATACGTTTTCCTGTATCTTGACACATTTTGTCATTTTCTGCCTTTCTTGACTATAGTGAAGTAATTTTATGAAGAAAAAACAATCACTTGTGTTTATATACACCAGCTTCATCACCAATAAAATGCTGACAGCTAAGATATGACTGGGGTCGTAAAAAAATTTTGGAATGGATTTATAAAACTTGAAAAGAAGCAAAAACTAATTCACTGCCATCATATTAGTCTTCCTAAAGCTCAATATTTTTAGGCCCTCTTCTATTAGAACTTTTCATAATCCCTCTCAGTGGCCTACTGGAGGTCTTATGCTACTGTCTCAAGAGAGCCAATTATTAAATTTTAACAAATTTGATCAGCCATTTGTTAAACATACCATCATTACAAATTAAACTTATAAACTTAAAATTAATAAATTTCTTAAAGACAAAAGGTATTTCCTAGTTATTTTCCTGTCGTTTTACTGTTATTTATGCTTTCGAGGTCACTTGTGTCTGTTGCACTTACATGATGGACACACTACATAAAGGTGAGCTACTGCATATTTCTTCCCAACTCTGTTTTCAGTGATCTCATATTGAGAGCATAAAATCAGCCATGGTCAAAATATTTACACCATAGAGATCAGCAAATGCTACAAATCAGAGGGATTCCCCCCCTGTGCCCCAAAGAATTGGTTAACTGTGAAAACAGTTAAATATTTACTGCTAAATTTATCCTGTTAAAGATTTTTAAATTATTAAAAGTATAGATGATTTTGGAGAAAATGACACCTTTAAAATACTAGGCTTTGAATCCTCAAATATTACTTGGTTGTTGTTCTTCTATTCACCTCAGCAAAGCTTTCTTTCCTCTTAGGGCTCAAATGCACTTCGTATTAAATTTACATTTGGCAGTTTATATTTTGGAGATATAGATGGGCAACAGCTTTGTCTACTATAGTTATCTTTTTTTTTTTCATTGCATTGGTCCGATGTTGATAAGTGTTAAATCAGCCTCATGAAATGAACTGGAAATGTGTTTTATACTTTTCTGTCCTCTGTAATAATGTAAATATGCTGGAAATCATTTATAAAATCTGAAAGATTTGGTGGAAATTGATATCATCTGAACCTGACACCTTTCTTGGAAGTAAGAGGATTTTTTCACTTATTATTAGTCCTAATTAGATCTTGGATCTTTTTCTCTTTTAATAGCATATCAAAATTGTCCTAGAAAATATATACTGTATGCACATGTTCACGTATTTTAAGTGGATTTGTACATAATAGTCTCATATACTTCTAAAGTTTGTTCTGCTTTTCTCAATCTGAAAAGATTCTCTCTTCTTTTTTTCATTAGATTTTCCTGAAAGCCAACTTACTGGCTTTTCAAATTACCACTATTTTGATTCACTTACTCTTATGTGTAATTATTTTAAAACATTTTATATTTGTTCATTCCTCCTGCTTCCCTAAGGCTTCGTTTGTTATTCCTTTACTTTAAGATGAAAACACAGTTTGTTTCTTCATTTTTATTATAAAAGATTATCAAGGAGTTCCCGTCGTGGCGCAGTGGTTAATGAATCCGACTAGGAACCATGAGGTTGCGGGTTCGGTCCCAGCCCTTGCTCAGTGGGTTAACGATCCGGCGTTGCCCTGAGCTGAGCTGTGGTGTAGGTTGCAGACGCGGCTCGGATCCCACGTTGCTGTGGCTCTGGCGTAGGCCGGTGGCTACAGCTCCGATTCAACCCCTAGCCTGGGAACCTCCATATGCCGTGGGAGCGGCCCAAGAAATAGCAACAACAGCAACAACAACAAAAGACAAAAAAAAAAAAAAGATTATCAAGCTATTGACTTTATTTTGAGTAAATTTTGGTTGCATCCCTTGAGTTTGAAAATGTGTCAGAAAATGAGAGTGAGATGACTTGTGAAGTTTCCAAGTAAGCCAATTATAAATTTAAATTTTTGTTAATAATTTAGACCTTTTATGAATTGTGGTCAAATATAATTTTCCTTTTGGGGATTTATGAAGTTTCTTTTTGAGCCTACTATATTATCAATTTTTATAAATGTTCAGCAATAACATTTAAATACAGACATTTTAATAATAGGGAAGGGTTTATTACATTCTTTAAATCATTTTAATAAACTATTTTATGTCATTTTAAAATTTATTTTATTGTTTTATCTTTTGTCTTTTTAGGGCTGCACCCATGGATTTATGGAGGTTCCCAGGCTAGGGGTTGAATAGGAGCTACAGCTGCTTGGCCTATGCCACAGCCACAGCAAACCTCATGGCAATGCTGGATCCTTAACCCACTGAGCAAGGCCAGGGATCGAACCAGCATCTTCATGGATACTAATCAGGTTTGTTAACCACTGAGCCAAGATGGGAATGCCTGTCATTTTGTTTATTTTTAAGTGCTTTCATACTTAGTGTTTTTTTCTAAGAAGGTAGTTTTTGAAGAAATATCAAACAATTTTAAATATACCCAGTTTTCCACTTCTTTTCCTCCCTTGTCTAAATTAGAAGTGTTGGAAGATGGTGACACTCAGGAAGAGATGTAAGAGAGAATAGGAAAATCACAGGGAAGAGATGCCTTGAACTTTAAAGTGGTACAGGAGTTCCCGTCGTGGCGCAGTGGTTAACGAATCCGACTAGGAACCATGAGGTTGCGGGTTCGGTCCCTGGCCTTGCTCAGTGGGTTAACGATCCGGCGTTGCTGTGAGCTGTGGTGTAGGTTGCAGACGTGGCTCAGATCCCGCATTGCTGTGGCTCTGGTGTAGGCCGGTGGCTACAGCTCCGATTCGACCCCTAGCCTAGGAACCTCCATATGCCTCGGGAGCAGCCCAAAGAAATAGCAAAAAGACAAAAAATAAATAAATAAAAATAAAAATAAATAAAGTAGTACAGACACAGAAGGAGGCACCCACCTAGGAAAGGTATTTGCAAATGTCTAGACTGCAATATAATCGTGTCATATTCTGGAATATAAGAATAAGCAAAGAAATATACTAATTATAAATGAAACTTCAGTCTGAATTTAGGTATTGCTAGGATTAAAGAGGGGTACAGCATGAAAACTCATAGCAAAGTTTTCTTTAGTGCCAAAGTTGCCCACAGAAAGAGGAATAATTGGTCAACTACCTCGCAGTTCAGTCACCCCAGAAGAGCAAGCAAATAATTCCTGCCACTTTGAAGATATACAGCTAATTCAGGGCTGTTTCACTCCAAATGCTGAGTTCTTTCTCTTGTTCCATAAAGCCTTTCTGGCAAATGCTTATGAAGAAAATGGCCAAATTAAATAAGGAATACTGTTGTGAAATGTATCTTAACTTGCACACATGTTCAAAAATATTTGCTATTACCTATAAAGAGACACATACTATGTATAGAACTACTAAGCAAGTGGTAAAGAGTGTGGAACCAAGTAGCAAAAGATCTGAGTTAGATGGTTTATACAAGATTATCTAAGTGAAGGACAACATGAAACTGATCACAAAACTGGAGTTTCCTGGGAGTAAAGGTGAAAAGGGACAATCTGATGAGGTTTAGATACTCATAATTAATAAAAAGACATTTGATTTTGCATGAAAATCGAAGTGTCTCCTGTTTTAATCATAGGAGAATTTACCATGTGGGATATGAAGTAAAATAACATTAAGCAGTATAATGGGCATCTTCAATGGCAATTTTTACCAAATAATTATTTTCAAAATTATAATTTATAAACCACTTTTTAAACAAATGAATTATAATAAATAATAAATAAGGTCAATTTTATTTATAACATAATCTAAGCATTAGTAAGGGAATATCACCAATAGAAGTATATATTCACTTAGTTTTTAGCTAAAAAAATTACATTTTCTGCAATATTGTACAATTTTTAATTTGTTATATTTGTTCAAATTGGATATTGGATTTTCTATCTGCTGCATAGATAATGCCAGCTAATTCATCTTTGTAGGAAAGTGGGCTACTACAATTTACTGCAAATTTTTAATGTTATCCTCTAAAAATAAGGGTAAAAAAAACCCCACAAAAACCTGTGGCATCACTGAGTCTCTTTCCTCTGGTTTTCCAGGATCAGATTCCCTAGATAGAAGATGTGGTGGTTAGCACTTGATCCTAATCAAAGGACCAAAAATACTTGGATATAGTTCATTTTAATCTTACTTGAAAAGATTGTGGATAGACACTTAGGGAAAAGTGAAATCAGCATACTCTCTCCTCTTCAAGTACAGTCCAGCTTTCAGAGTGGTAACGTGGATTTTGGCCTCCTTGTAATTCTTCTTGATGAAAACAGAGGGATTGCACAGCACAGAAAGCAGTGGTTTATGAGGCTGGGTACAGACAGACGCACAAGAGAACTCTGTTCATCGTCTTCAAAGTGATGCAGCGATGGCACGGCTGCTGCTGTGGCCACATGTAATATAGCCTGTAGCTCTTTAAAGAGGATTAGCTTTAGTGTGCTGGGAGCATTCAATACTGGATTTCATGTAGAGTAGAATATGCTAATGAAATGTAAATGTCTATGGCAAACATTGCGTAATATTGAAAACCTTCAAAACTGAGCTTTGTTTCTTGCACAGTGGGAAACCAAACTTTATCATATCAGAAGAAAAAGTAAAAGAGAAACAACCTTATACTTTTCTGCCTTATGCATCTGCTGCTATGAAAAGTGAATTTAAATATATATTCATATTTATTCATATTTAAATTGACGTCAGTAGAAAAACCAGTGTTCAGTCACTCAAAAACATACTACTAGATCTATGTCCAGAGATGAATGCAAAATAATTCCCTTGTAGAAAAAGATATACGATATACATATAATCTAAATTTTAAAAAACATTTTAACATAGAGGACTTGCAGAGTGGGTCTTTCCCCATTTTACTTTAAATTTCTCATTTGCCGTTTTTACTTTTTGCTGCACAATATCTTTCTGCTTAATATTGGAGAAATGTATCTTTATCACAATTGGCCATGTAGTGTTTCTACTACTTAATAGGAAGTAAATGTGAGATTTGATCGGTTTCTTAAAACAGCACATGTACTCAATTAATATGAAAGTTATTTTCACATGTTTAGAATTTCAGAACACATTTGTCATTGGGAATGTGAATTTATTTTAAGACGTATGATTTGCAAACCATGTAACTCTGCGTAGCATCTTGGAATCCATACACATGGTTCCCAAAGATTGAAAGCCCCCAAAAGATTTCATCTCAATTGCTGGGAAACAAAGATCCTGCAAACACATAGAACTGAGTGCCTGTGGCTCGATTTCCAAGGCGTGATCTTTCATTAGTTACTAGCATTTCACTACACTCAACCAAGTAGCTTAGGTTTTCTTGGTTTTTGTTGGTGGGAGGTGCGTGTGTGTGTTTTATATCTCAGTTTTGAAGGGTTTGTCTCTGTAGACATGGAGGGATGGTAATACATATTCATGAAAGAGCACTCTTTCCAGTCCTTGCCACCACTGACAAAGCCTTAGCTGTTTCACACAGCAAGCTGACTGGGATTGTGTGGGGGGGCTGCATGGCCAGATTAGTGCAAACAGCAAGCCCACTCCTCTGCTTGTTAGGCCTTGCCTTCCTGACAATTTCCCCAATTGTCATTTGTGACAAGACTGTCATTAGGTGATGGCTTCTTTTGGCCATTTTCAGATAAAGATAATTTCCTTAACTTCCATTTTATTTGACAACAAGCAGTTTGGGAGAGAAAGGAAGTGCTTCAGTAGTTTATGGATTAGGGTTTTGTCACTTCAAAGGCATCTTTGATCTAAAAATATGTGCTGTACCAAATTCATTATGTCTTTCCTTAAAGAGCTTTTAAATTTATTGATCTTCTCCTCAATTATTCTCCTTTTACGTCCAGTAATGATGTGTGAGATGGTAGTGTTGGGGAAAGCCTAAGGAGGAGTGCAGGGAAAATGTAGCCAACTGGTCACTTCTGAGGCCATTATAAGAACGAAACAACAGGTGCTTTTGTTTAGTGTCAATTCTCGTCTGAATCTCTCTGCAGACAAAGGCCCCTCTGCTGTCTATAGATAAACATGAAGATATTATACCAACAGAATAAACTTATCTTTGGCATTGCAGCCTAATAAAGATTTTTGAAACTTCTCAATTTGTATAAAAATTGTGTCCACAATTGTCTTCATCCTCACCATCGAGTCCATGGGTTTTGAAAGCCAGCAAATGAGTAATGGAGAAAGAGCAAGTAACTTCTTTGTGGACCAATAATTTGGCTTCCGCTAAAAGTAACCCTACATTATGCTGAGAGGCTTCACTTGCTCAGATTCTCATAACTGGATCAATTAGAAAGTCATCCAGAGCAGAAAATAAGAGGCTAAGAATTCACAAGTGAAAATTTACTATAGAAACACAGCACTATGAGCAGCTACATTGTGGTTTGGAAGGTCCACTTACCCTTTGTGCCCTCCTTTTTTTGTTGCTGTTCTTAATAATTATGATATGGAATTTTTTTTTTTGTCTTTTTTAGGGCTGCACCTGTGGCATAGGGAAGTTCCCAGGCTTGGGGTTGCATTGGAGCTACAGCTGCCGACCTGTGCCACAGCCACAGCAACGCCAGATCTGAGCCATATCTGCAGTCTTCACCACAGCTCATGGCAATGCCAGATCCTTAACCCACCGAGCGAGGCCAGGGATCAAACCCTGTGTCCTCTTGGATACTAGTAGGACTCGTTAGCACTGAACCACAACGGGAACTCCCTGGAATTATTATTGAGCAACACTATGATAAAGGGGTAAATAATTTAAATCCAAACTATCACAACCATTATTGTCTTCTAAAACTTCACTTACAATAACCTCAATTTATGGCAGCACAAACTACTCACCTCCATTGCGACAACTAGGAAAAGAGAATTAAAACAAATGGCTTAAATTTGTGGGGGGGGGGGAAATACATTATTTTATTAGCCTCTTGACAAACTATTTTATAATTTAGCAATATCTGTATGCTATTGATAATTAGTAAGTTCATTTTAGAAAATCATAATTTCAAAATCTTATACGCTAAAGGCAATGTGTAATTTTAAAGCATGACCTTAAGTTCTAAAAGCAATATAAATTGTTTCTTTTGGTAAGTCAGTTTTCGGAATTTCTAAAAACAAGTAGAACATAATGCCTTTCATTTTGAAAAACTAGTTTTTTTTTTTTTTTTTTGTCTTTTTGCTATTTCTTGGGCCGCTCCTGCGGAATATGGAGGTTCCCAGGCTAGGGGTCTAATCGGAGCTGTGGCCGCCAGCCTACGCCAGAGCCACAGCAACGCAGGATCCGAGCCGCGTCTGCAACCTACACCACAGCTCACGGCAACGCCGGATCGTTAACCCACTGAGCAAGGGCAGGGACCGAACCCGCAACCTCATGGTTCCTAGTCGGATTCGTTAACCACTGCGCCACGACGGGAACTCCTGAAAAACTAGTTTAGAGGTTCAGGACTCTACCATGGGTCCTCAGTATTCTCCGAAAAGTGAGGATAAAAATAGCCCTCAAACAACATCAGAAGCATTTTCCTTGTGTTGGGTTATTTTATCCTCATTAAGAGGCAGATATGATTATTAGCTTGATTTTACAAATGAGGAAACGGAGGCACAAAAGTAACTTGCGCATTGGGTCATATCCAGGAAGTGATGGAGCCAGATGTGGGTAGTTTGGGTCCAGAGCTCTTAATGCTTGGGCCTAGAGTACACAGGACCTGGAATATCGAAATAATTGTGTCCTAATTCCTTCTAGTTTGAATAAGTTACGTTTTCATCTCCCCTGCCATCCCTTTAGTCCTGGTCATTGGCTCCATGCAATCCAAAGAAATGAGATGAGAGTATGCAAGAGGAAACATCCTCTGCCTGGGTTCACCCATTTTTTCTTTAACCCGCATGTTAAACACAGGGGGATTGGCATGCCAAAAGCTGATAAATCCAGACAGTAGCCTTCATGGTTCATTTTGCTATCTTTTCAAGGAATCCTCAATCACGTCATTAAAGTTCTCTCATGTAATTTCTCTTGACGTTGTTTTAACCAGAAAACCTTGATTTTGACTTCCTTGTGAAATCAATAAATGCTCCTTTGGAGGAAGAAAAAAAAATAGGTCTTGAGGAAGAGTGTTTTGGGGAAAGATCTCTGTTTTGTCTTAGAGTTCACCTGCTTTGTGACACGTGAACGCACCGCATAAACTGGCAGACAGCAAGACCATCAGCTTGCCTCAGAAGAGACAAAAGTAAACACCCATCTCAAAGAGATTGCACTGAAATATGATATCGGCTGCAGGAGAGGGCCATCTCCTCCGGTCAAATGAGAAAAATCATATTATCCTCACTGTGGTATACAAATAGCTTGTAAGCCACATTCTCCATTTGAATGATAACAATAAAGTGCTAACCTCGCTGCTTCGGGCCAGCCTGATCCCATCTCCAAACACAAACACTTCTGCCTGGGTTTTGGCTGGGGGCTGTGCAGTGGCCTCCCAACCCCCACCTTTTCTTCCCCCCTGTTAATTGGCTGAGACCACCAGAATTTGGAGGACACAGATGTCACTGATAGTTTTCCTAGGGAGCACATTCATGCCCATCTGTTGCAGCCTAGAAGGCTGTTCATATATCCACAAGGCCTTCATTTAATTCTTGTCAGAAAGTAATGTAAATCCAGTTTACCTCAGAGGTCGCAGCCGAGATTTATGCCAATGAGCCCCCTGCAATTTACACACACTGTAGTTGTATAGGATGAAAAGAAAGCCTTTCATGTTGGTGCATATTAACAAGAAAGCCTGCCTTCCTAGAGGGGCTTTTTGATTGAGGTTTCCCTGATTTTAATACAGCCCATGCCAGTTGGTATACCCAGCTTTAGAAAAAGCAAAAGCAAAATCTAATCTTTAAAGTTTCTTCTTTTATAATAGGTAAAAGAGAAAGCGAGAAATCCTAGAAAATGACACTGCCCTGTCTTTAATTATCTTTATGAGACAAAACTCCCTGGACTTGGAGAAGATAGAGTGTGACAGGAGAGCGTGTTCTGGCCTGAATTACTGCTGGTTGAAGTCTAGAGCAAATTCAGTTGTAAGCAATTGTCTTTCCAGTGTGAAAATAGTAGGAGTGACCAGTTGAATGAGCCTCTGGCTTTTCAGCTGTCTCTAGGATGTTTAGAGGAAATTGTGGAATTAGATTAACTTTCTTTGGACCAGGCTGGGTAGAGATTGATTCATTAGTAAAATGAAGAATACACATGTGATAGACATATCGATTTATAGAATTATTTTATTGGAAGTCTAATAAGAGTCCTGAGAAAGACTAATTCTATCTTTCTGTGTACTGAAAACATTTAGAAATATTCAGGACTATGTCAGTAAGCTGGAAGGCAAATAGTTTTTAAAATGCTCCTGGGGTCAAAATCTTCTGGAACGTTTGAATATACCCCTTCTTCAGTATGTGACCTTGGGCAAATTACTTAACCTCCATGACCCTCACCTTTCTCATCTCTAAAGTGGGAATAATAAAGCCTACATCATAAGGATCTGTGTCTGAGGTGCACAGTACCTAAAGTATAGAAAGGATTCAACCATTGAAAAATTCCCTCTCCACCCTGCCTTTTGCTGGTATCTGTGACTGCAAACTGTGGACAAAAAATACTAGTTCAAATACTCTAAACAGTCGAATCATCAGACTAATTTTTCATATTTAAAAAAAACGGCAAGTTTTTATTTTAAGTTATGTAACTTTTTGATTTTTGAATAGAAGCGTGTCACCTAGTTTTGGTAAAAGCAGGCATGTCCTCTCTACTCATTCATAGTCTCGTAGCCTCTGATTTCCCAAGACAGTGTTAATAAGGGGCGTGCTTCTTGTGTTTTTGTAGACAGAGCTCATTTACCCCTGCTGACGGCTTTGAAATACTTGGTATGATTATTTTTGCACCACATTTAACTTTTTGTTTATATTTTGCTTAAGATACTATTAAAATTTAGGTGTGATTTCCAAGCACAAACTAAGAGGGAAATGCAACAGAGTATCCTAGAAATATTATATGATGGGTGTGTAGGTGGAATGGAGCCTTGATAAAAAAAAAAACAAAAAAACAAATGTGTTGTTGGTAACTCATTAGGCAGACACTCCGAGTGTACATAGTCCCAGTCTGGGCTTAATTATAGAATTGGATGAAACTTTAGCCTCACTTTACAGAGCCTTACTTCACATTAAGGAGGTTAAAGCCCAATTTTGTTGGCTCCTAAAGCAGGGTCTAGGAGGAATTAAGATAATTTCAGAAAGATCTTTTGCTGCTTCTCAGAGTTCATCAGAATCATTCCTTCCTGCTTATACTCCACAAAACAGAATGTTTTAAAAATTTCACTATGAAAAATTTCAAATGTGTACCAAAGTGGCGGGGACAGTATATGAAATCCGATGTGCTTCGATTCTGCCTCAACATTTAATAACCTGTAGCCCACCTTGCCTAATTTAAATACTGTGCCCTCCATCTCAGACTTCATACAGCTTCATCTGTAAATATTTCAGAGTGTTTCCTTAAAAGATATGAACTTCTTTTTTAACACAACCACAGTACTATTGTCTCACCTTAAAAATTAATTCCAATTCTGTAATATCACTTACTGTGACAATATTACCAGTCAGAAAACACCTCCCCCCAAAGGAATTTGATTATTTGGCTCTCATGTTCCAAATTAGTTGTTTTGTTTCTATGATACCATGGTTTCATGAATACTCTTTCATAATGACTTTCATTGTGGATGTGTAGTTGGTGTGTTCTCCAGTATGTGGTAGTATCTTCCTAGCATTTATCATCTTATTGAAAAATAAAAATTGAATCATTATTCTACTCCTACCCCACCTTCGTTAATTCATTTGGGTAAGTATTTTCCAAATTTATTAACTTCAAACGAAATTATGTGAGAAAGGCCACTCACTGCGGAACATGAATGGAAATAAAACTGCTCTGGGGCTATGCTGCTTACCACTCATTTGGCCCATTCTTTCCCAGTGTGGGATCTTGCAGGTTTTGGTACATGAGTGCTTTTTTAAACAAATATATTACCATTTTCCCATTTTGTTTTCAGAGCAGATGAATTGCTATGTGAAGCAGTGTAAAGAATAAGAGAGGATTGCCTGTGTAGCCAATATGACCAAAAAAAAAAAAAGATAATAAAAGTGCTTAATTTTTAAGTTTCACTTAAAGTAATTAAAATGTTTATTGTAATCAGAAAATCCACTGTGCTTGTAAATAATGGCCCCACTTCTCAGTTGGCTATATTGGGGCCTCCTGGGAGGAGACGCATTTGCTCCCTGTCAGGATTAATCTATAAATGCAGTCACCACTTAGACCTCATCAGTTCTTTCCTTTCTCTTCATTGGTCCCCTTGGAGTTATATAACTCTCTGAATAAGGCCAAATTAGAATACTTTTTCCCAAGAAAAAACACAGCGGTTGTTAGGTCAGTGCTTTACGATATAAGGATCAAGCCTCTTTCTTTAAACAGAATGCCTTATATGTATTGGTCATAGAATCAACAATCTACCAAAATAATACACCCTTTTTTCAGTATGTTTATTGTTTTCTTCCCCGCAAAAGCCAGGACACAGAGTAGTCTCATGTAAGAGCAAAGTGGATTGGATGTTTAAAAGTTTGTGTCTAACTCCTGCACATAATCCCAGTGAGTTGCCACTAGACCTTGGGCAAATCACTGAACTTCTGACTTTATCTTCAGACCGGCACATGTTACTTGTTACCTACCTCTTTGTAATCTTGTAAAATAATCAGCCCAATTCTTCTCTTTCCTTATGTCAAGATTTAATATGAAATGCCTTTTCTTCCATAATAGTGGGAAAGATAGAAAGAATTCTCCAACTTGTCTAAATTAAAGTAAATACATCCTGTGGGTCAGAACATTGCTTTGGGATTTTTTATAAGTTGAATTATATGTATTCATTTTACTTCCCCAATGAGGTTGTCTTTGAGGGTTGGAAATGTTTATTCTATTTCTTGGTAACCTGCAAAAATTTGAAGTATATTAGAGAATGGATACTCAATAAATGTTTAACTACCATTAAGGAGTTTGCAAGTACAGTCAGTGTGTATTATTTTATGTTTTAAACCTCTAAATTAGCTATTAAAACCAAGCATTAAGGAAACAGTAGGAAACAAAATTTTTTTGCCAGCAATAGATTATGTAAAAAGCTGATGTGTTTCGTTTCACTTGCCTTCTTTGATTTACTCATTTTTAAAAGAATTTTCTGTATCAATATTAATTCTGTACTTGCAAATATTCCTTCATTAGCCAAAAGCAAAGAATAGAATGAACACTCTCAGATCTCTGTCCTCTTTATGAGAGAAAAGAGAAAATGAGAGTTCTTCCGCTTGAGGAGCTACCAAAGAAAGTGAGTGGAGTGGCTCAAAAACAATCAAGTTGTCCCCCCAAATCAGGTGATTGACGCACTGAGCACATTTGTTTTGTGACTGAGCTGCATTTTACTTGGTAGCAGAACTCTTATAGAAAGCATAGAATCCTGAAATTCTAAGACTGTGCTCATTTTCCAAGTCAGTCTGATAAAGGGAGGGCCTAGGGGTTCTCTGCAGCTGCAGAGAGAGCAGAGCAGGCCTGGTTTTCTTCTTGCGCCTTTTTGGCTAAGATGAGCCACGCTGAGGACTCTGTGTAACTTTTGCATATGCCGTGGCATGCCTGCCACAAGAGGCAAATAAACAAAAAAATTAAACATGCTGTCTTTCCTTTTTAGACACTTCTTTTTCCTATACCATCGCACAAGAGTAGTAAAATCCTGCTGTAAACTCCTTGCCCTACAGACCCCCTTGCTTCTGGGCTCTGCTTGATTGTCACTGTGTGGAAGTATTTGGCCTGTGGATGTTTGCTCCACTGAGCAATGCTTTTGCCTTTGGGCCCTCAAAGTGTGTGAATATCCGAGTGGTTTTCCATCCCAGTCTCTTGCCACTGGAGGAAATGCAAGTCCATACTTGTTTCCAGGCCAGTAGGAAGCTCTCTGCCAAGCCCCATTGGTTGCTGGTGATGTGCACAAGCTGTGTGAATCATGCAGCTGCATGGTAGACTTTTTTTATATCTGCCCAGGAGTGTGGTCCACCAATCTCCAGTCCAGAGGCCCACCCCCAGGCGCCTTTGACGTTTCAAGTGTAAAATAAAGAGCTTTGCATATGTCAGAATGAAGAAGAAGATGAGGGGCTAGGAGTGTTTCTGTCTGATCTGTAATCTGAAGGACACTCTTTCCCTTAGCCACTTCAGAACTCACTTTTTGGACACCCCAAAATGAGGAGCAGTTCAGGGATGGAGGCAAACAGCTGATTAAACCAAGTGGGCTGGGTTTAGGGTTTTGGGGTTTTTTTTTTTTTTAAAGCAAATGAAACTTGTATCTTTCTTCCTAAAGATGTCTGGTCTTTAACATTTCAGTTCTCTAACAGAATTTCTATTTGTAATTGAACATGGATTTGAAAATTATTTTGGGGGAGTTCCCGTCGTGGCGCAGTGGTTAACGAATCCGACTAGGAACCATGAGGTTGCGGGTTCGGTCCCTGCCCTTGCTCAGTGGGTTAACGATCCGGCGTTGCCGTGAGCTGCGGTGTAGGTTGCAGACGCGGCTCGGATCCCTCGTTGCTGTGGCTCTGGCGTAGGCCGGTGGCTACAGCTCCGATTCAACCCCTAGCCTGGGAACCTCCATATGCCGCGGGAGCGGCCCAAGAAATAGCAAAAAGACAAAAAAAAAAAAAGAAAGAAAATTATTTTGGGGATAATCCCATTGTTACGTGGCTTTATACTGGGAAAAATATCGAGACCCTAAAGACTTTGCATAGTCACAGCAATTTTCTATTTCAAAACCATAAATGCTGATGAAGCCAAAAAGGAAACCAAATCTAAGAAAAGGTAAAGTAAGGAGAAATTGGGTGACCTTTTCAAAAAATGAAACTTTATTTCTTGGAAATTTTATGGACAATGATGACTGATAACCAACAAAGCACTTGTTACGTGCTAGGCGATGTTCTTTGTGTTTTACAATGTGTTAACCCAATTGTTTGGCCTGCTATTACCCTGTTTTCAGAGATGAGGAAACTGAGACATGATTTGCCTAAGGCTGCTTAGCTAGCAAGTAGCAGAGCTGAAATTTAAACCCAAGAACCCTGACTGCAAAGTGCAAGTGCTTCACTTGGCTGCCTCTTGATGACTTAACGCAGTGCAACTGCAGTTCATTTCATTACCTTCATGTTTCTGCTCCAACAATTTCAGAGCCCCCTCATCTCTTTTCTTCAATACAGACTGCTCCTTTGTGAGCTATCTCTAACTTCAGAATCCACATGGTTCTTTGCAAAATAATTCTCTTGGCTATGAGAATTACACAGATTTGAAAATACTTTGTTGCACGATTAACCTTAACCCCTGTATTTGCTGGCCTCATTAAAAGTATATAAGCTTCGCAGCCCTTGCAGTGGTATATCATAGCCTGCCTCATGCCATTTCCACATGCATACCACACCATCACTTGGACTTTGCACCTGTTCCTTCACTGGAGACTTTGCCATTCGGATGCTGTAGGAGTAAACAGATCGTTTCAGTTGCCTCATTCACCTCAGCAGACACTCCATTTCTTCTTTCAAGGAAATTTCTCTTTCAAAAGAGAACTGTTTCCCTTCTAGCAAATTACATTTGCTTCTTTTTTCTCCAGAACGCTAATATCTCTTTAAAGGGAGGCAAAGTATGTTTCGAAGACAATCCAAAACTCCTGAAATTTTTTTAATCAAAGGATAGTTAATTTACAATGTGTGTTAGTTTCAGGTTTATAGCAAAATGACTTTTCAGTCTTTTCCATTATAGGTTATGATAAGACATCGAATATAGTTTCCCGTGCTATGTGGTAGGTCATTGTTGTCTACCTATTTTATATATAATTGTGTGTATGTGTTAATCCCAAGCTCCTAATCTCATTTATCCCCCCTTCCCCTTTGTTAACCATAAATTTGTTTTCTATGTCTGCGGGGCTGTTTGTTTTGTAAATAAGTTCATTTATCATTTTTTTTTAGATTCCCCCTATAAGCAATATCGTGTGATATTTGTCTTTGGTCTACTTCTCTTAGTATGATAATCTCTAGGTTCATCCGTGTTGTTGCAAATGGCATTATTTCACTCTTTTTATGGCTGAGTAATATTGCATTGTGTATATATGCCACGTCTTTATCCATACATCTGTTGATGGACATTTAGGGTTTTTTCCATGTCTTGGCTATTGTGAATAGTGTTGCTGTGAACATTGAGGTATATGTATCTTTTCAAATTAGAGTTTTTTCCAGATATATGCCCAGGAGTGGGACTATAGGATCATATGATAACTTTATTTTTGGGTTTTTTTTCTTTCTAGGGCTGCATCTGTGGCATATGGAAGTTCCCGGGCTAGGAGCTGAATCAGAGCTGCAGCTGCCAGCCTATGCCACATCAAGATCCAAGCCACAGCTGCAACCTATGCTGCAGCTTGTGGCAGTGCTGATCATTAACCCACTGAGTGAGGCCAGGGATCGAACCCACATCCTTATGGATACTATGTGGGTTCTTAACCCACTGAGCCAAGATGGGAACGCCTATTTTTAGTTTTTTAAGGAAACTCCATACTGTTTTCCATAGTGGTTGTACCAGTTTACATTCCCACCAACAGTGTACGAGGTATTCTTTTTCTCCACACCCTTTCCAACATTTATTATTTACAGACTTTTTTCTTTTTTCAGCCACACCCATGGCATATGTAAGTCCCTGGGCCAGGGATCGAATCTGAACTGCATCTGCAACCTATGCCACAGCTATGGTAATACCAGATCCTTAACCCACTGCTCTGGGCTAGGGATCGAACTGGCAATGCCACAGAAACAAGCTGGATCATTAACCCACTGCACCACAGCAGGAATTCCAATTTATAGACTTTTTTAAGGGAGCCATTCTGGCTGGTGTGAGGTGATTCCTTATTGTGGTTTTGATTTGCATTTCTATAATAATTAACTGTATTGAGCATCTGTTCATGTACCTGTCAGCCTTCTAGATTCTTATGCTGATCTTTGCTTGGGCCTTTGGGCAAGTTACTTGACTTCCTTCTGCCTCTTCACCCCTCTCATGGATCAAATTCTTTACCAAGAGTTTGAGCAGACAATATCTTCTGCTTCCTAGAGGATATACCTCAGATTGAAGGCCCTTGAAAATTTATAAAATGATTCTTCCTACTCTGTGAATAGCTCCCAGTATCGTGGCAGCTCTGGATTTGGGAAGACACAGAATCAGTATAGGGGAGTGGTCTTCTCTTATTTGGGGAGCAGAAATACAAAGAAAACTATCCTAGCAGGACCATTTGGAAGTCATAAGCACAGGGGCCCTGAGCAGGACCAGATGGCAGGCCTGACTTACCTTGACCTGGAATGTCGCTCTTCTAGCCGTGGGGGCTAGGCTAATAGTTAGTCTGGTGTCACTGTGGCTGATGGAGTGGGTAACTGTAGCCCAAGAGTATGAGCCGCAGACCTTGCAACAATGGCCTTTTCTTTTTCCTCTTCTTTCTTCCTGAGGCTGGCAGGTAACCAGTTTGTGACCCGGAACACTCTTATTGTACTTTCCTGAACAGTCAAGTTTGATAAACTCATTCAGCTGTAGGGAACTTGGAGAAGGTGGGGCACAAGAGCAAGAGAGAAAGAAGGAAGAGGCAGCCTTGGCCTCTAGTCTCCCATTTTAAGAAAGTATGGCTCTCAGGCTAGAAATCTTGCTATAAAAGAGCCATATAGCAAAGACCTTCATTTTCCACTTACAGAATTTTCTAAAATCTATCTTACTTCTTAAAAAAAAAAAATCACAGCACACCCCTCATTTTCTTTATAGATGGAATGACAGATGAATTGAATTTCTTGGCACCGCAGTGTTTGTTAAACTAGTGGTTCAACCTGCCTGCCTCATCAGTTATTTCAATAGCCTGTGCTTACTCGCGGCATCCCAACCCAAGATGAGGATCCCTCCCCTGAAGTTTCTGCTCATTTCATTCCCCCACTACATTTCTTTTCTTCTCTTCTGTCTTTAGCTATTCCAAATCCTACCCTTGAGAAATTCTCGTGCAGGTGCCCCTCCTTGCTCTGAAATGCTGTGTCTTTACAGTCTTTCAGTGGAAACACTGGCTCCCACCCTAAGGGCAGGAACTGATTTATTGCCTATGCAATTTTCCTAGATTTGGATTTCCATTTTATTATTTTTAACTTTTTCATTAAAGGTCAAATAGGTATCAAAAATTATAAAATAGGTGCAATATACACAGAACACAATGAATACCTATGGATGAAACAACCAATTTAAGTAAAAGAACCAGTTACTTTGAAATCGCCTGGGTTTGTACACTTACTTCCCACCTTCACTCTCCCCTCAGTAAATCCACTGTTCTGAATTTCTAGTTTACTAAAAATCACTTTTCTTCTTTGGCTGGCTTTTTTTGGTAATTTTTCCTTATATATTTGTATCTATATTAATACATTATTTCGCTGTGTTTATACATTTTCTGTGTGTATTCATCTGCGATTTCCTGTTTATATTTCTAAGCCCCATGCATGTTGTAACTGTAATTCATTCATTTGCTTATTACATTCCAGTGTATAAATATACCTCAGTTTTGTAATTCATTCTTATGTTGATGGACATATGTTTCCTTTGTTTGTCTGCTATTATAAACTGTGTCACTGTGAACATTCTTATACCTGTTTCCTAGACACAGGTCCAAGAGCTTCCCTAAACGAGTGGACACTAAGAGGGAATATTGGGTCACAATGTGTGTACATCTTTGATTTTACTGGATAACATCAAACAGTGGTGGATAGGAATAACTAACAACTCATGTTCAGCTTACATTTTTTTCCAGTCAAGGAGTTGTGAATGTTTTTTCATTGTAGTTTGGAATTTATATTTCCTACTTACTAATGAAGTTGCATGCTTTTTCATAAGTTCATTGGCCATTCATGTTTCCTTGTGTGAAGTATCTGTTGCTTTTTTGCTCATTCTTTTGATACTATGTGGTTGGTCCATTTCTCATTGATTTATGGGAAGTCTTTACGTATTCTGGGTGGAAATCCTTTGTCAGTTACCTGTAATATAATTACTTTCTCCCAGTTTGTGCCTTGTCTTTTCACTTTCTTTGTGATGTCTTTTTTTTTTTTCTTTTTAATCCACCTATCGGTTAATATTTATTGAGCAATTTTTTTTTTTATTTTCCCACTGTACAGCAAGGGGGTCAGGTTATCCTTACATGTATACATTACAATGTGATGTCTTTTTACTAGTCAGATGTTCGTCTTTCCAATAAATTAATGTATCTTATCTTTTCCTTTATTATTTGTTTTTTTTGGCAAGTGTTTAAGAAATTCTTTCCTAAGCAGCAGTTATAAAGATATTTTCTCTTTTAGGTATTTTCTTTTAGAGGTTGCTTGGTTTTGTCTTTCCCATTTAGGTCTTTAATCTGACTTGATTTAAGAAACCAGTTAGCTCAGTGTGATGTATTGAGCTCTTTGATAAATCAAGTTTTCATATGCATGTGGTTCTTTTGTCAGACTTCCGATTTTATTTGGAAGATCAATTTGTCCTACTGCCAGTAATTTTTGTATCATTTAATATAATTTTATATTAGTTATTGACATCTGTATGACACACCCTCTCCTCCCTTGTTATTTTTCATTGAGTATCTTGATTATTCTTGAACTTTGTTCTCCCACATAAATTTTAGAACCATCTTGTGAAGTTGCACACAAACACACACAGAGTTGTTTTGATTGGCATTTAGATATTTAGATTAATTTGCTGAAATCGATGTCGATAATATTGAGTTTTCTACATCAGTAATATGGGATATCCTCATGTGTTTAGATTTTCATTAATGTCTTTTAGTGAAGTAAGTTTTATAATTTCTCTCTAAAAGTCTTGGCATATTTACTGTTAGAATTATTCTTAGGTACTTTATATACATCACATATGTATTATTTCTATTATAACTTACATATTTTTATGTCATTGTAAATGGTGTATTTCTATTTATTTATTTTTTGGGGCCACACACACAGCCTGTGGAAGTTCCTAGGCCAGGGACCCACACCACACTTGCAAGCCTGTGCCACAGCTACAGCGGCAATGCCAGATCCTTAACCTGCTGTGCCAAGAAGGAACTTCTGTAAATAGTATATTTTTATTAATTTACCTTTTCTAACCATTTTTTGCTGACTTAAAGTATACTTTGCATAAGATTAGATTTATTGGTCCAATTAAGTTTGCCAGTAGTAGTCTTTTGAAATAATTCTATTTTGTTGAATTTCCTATGGGTATTTTTTTTTATTTCATTAATTTCTGTTCTGATATTTTTTCTTCTACTTTCTTTTAGATTATCTTTTCTATCCATTTCCTTTTTTTTTTTTGTTATGTAAGCTTAACTCTTTAATTTTCCATAGTTCTTTTTTTTCTATTATAAGTATTTAGGCTATAATTTCCATCTACATTCAACTTTGACTGAATGCCACATATTTTGATTGAAGAGTTTATCATTCCATTATAATATTTTCTAATTTTCATAATGGTGGCTTCTTTAAACTGCGAGTTATTTAGAAGCATGTTTCTAATTTTCATCTGTATAAAGGTTTTTATCTAGACATATGTGAGTTATTTAGAAGCATATTTCTTAGTTTTCTTCTATATAAAGGTTTTATCTAATCATCTTTTTTTGTGCTTTTTTTTTTTTGTCTTTTTGCTATTTCTTGGGCCGATCCCGCGGCATATGAAGGTTCCCAGGCTAGGGGTCGAATTGGAACTGTAGCCCCTGGCCTACACCAGAGCCACAGCAACGCAGGATCCGAGCCGCGTCTGCAACCTACACCGCAGCTCACGGCAACGCTGGATCGTTAACCCACTGAGCAAGGGCAGGGACTGAACCCGCAACCTCATGGTTCCTAGTCGGATTCATTAACCACTGCGCCACGACGGGAACTCCATCATCTTTTTGTTATTGATTACCAACTTAATTGCATTTTGGTCATCTGCATGACATTAATCCTTTGAAATGTGTTGAGATTTCTTTTACGACGCAGTAGGTGTTAAATTCTTGTAAATGTTCCAGATATGCTTCAAAATAATGTGTATTCTGTTATTGTTGTTGGGTATATTGTTTCATAAATATCTATTAGACCAGTTGTTAATTGTGTTAATCAAATTAGTTACACCATCACTGACTTTCATCTGCTTAATATATTAGTTTCTAAGAGAAGTGTGCTATATTTTCCCACTATCGGTTATGTATTTGCATATTTTTCTTTATGTTCTTTCAATTTTTATTTCATGTATATTGAACTTTTGGTACTGGATATGTATAAGGTTAGAAGTGTTATATCTTTCTTGTGAACTGTACTATGTATCATTGTGAAGTGACCTTTTTATCTCTACTAATGCTTTTTGCCTTAAAGTCTATTTTATCTGATATTACTATAGGTATATCAACTTTCTTTTAGTTAGTATTTTTCTAGTATATCTTTTCCCATCTTATTACTTTTAACATTTCTATATTCTTATGCTTTAACTAAATCCATGTAGCTATTTTTTAATCTAGTCTAAATGTGTTTATCATTTTACTGCAATGTTTAGTTCATTTATATTTATTGGAGGCATTGACATGGTTACATCCCATTCTGACTGAATTCCACACAGTTTGTTATGTAGTATTTATCATTCTATTATAATAATTTCTAATTTCCATAATAATGACTTATTTGACCTGTGAGTCATTTAGAAGTATATTTCTTAATTTTCTTTATTTCTTACCATCTTTTAGATTTTCTTTCCGTTTTTTCCTTCTACTAGTTTCAAAGTTATATGTTTTGTTTTGTTTTATTTTATTTGTCTTTTTAGGACTGCACTTGGGGCATATGAAAGTACCTAGGCTAGGAGTCAAATTGGAGCTATAGCTGCTGGCCTATGCCACAGCTGCAGCAATGCAGGATCAAACTCACATCCTCAAGGATACTAGTCAGTTTGTTACCGTTGAACCACAATGGGAACTCCCTGTGTTTTATTTTAACTTTGGGGGTTTATCTTAGTAGTTTTAATCGGAGTCTAAAGTTAATGTCTCCACTCTTCCTGAACAAACTTTCTTCCTAACATATATTCTATTTGTGTTTATATGTGTATTTTTCTATTTTTTTCACCCACAAGATGTTGTTGTAGCTTTATACAATCAGTGTTTCTTTCTTTCTTTTTTTTTTTTTGTCTTTTGAGGGCCACACCCAAGGCATATGGAATTTCCCAGGCTAGGGGTATAATCAGAGCTGTAGCTGCTGGCCTACACCACAGCCACAGCAACATCAGATCTGAGCCACTTCTGCAGCCTATACACTGCAGCTCACAGGAACGCTGGATCCTTAACCCACTGAGTGAGGCCAGCGATCGAACCCTCGTCCTCCTGGGTACTAGTCAGGTTCATTAACCATTGAGCCATGACAGAAACTTAATCAATGTTTCTTTGTACTTAGCCAATAACTTAGCACTTTTATGCTTATTATTGAATCTCAGGCCCTTCATATGTGATCACATTGTTTCTATCTAAACTACATACTCTATTGGTATGTTTGGTAAGGAACTGTTGATGTTTATTTTTAAATATTTTAATATGCTTCCTGGCATATTAAATCTATCCTTTCACTGTCTTCTAGTTTTCATTGTTGATTTTAGATAGGTATCTATAAATTCATTTTGATTTCTTTGAAGATATCTGTCTTTTCTCTCTGGCCATTTTAAAGATCTTCTCTATGTCTTTTGTGTTACCTAGTTTTGCTGTGATATTTCTAGGTGTGAATTTTTGTTTATTTAGTCTGCTTGAGAATTGTGGAAATTTTGATTATTTTCTTTCTCCTGGTCTAAAAGTTGTTAGTCATTATCTCTCCAAATGTCTTCTGCTTCTTCTGCTTCTTCCCATCTAGGACTCTGAATAGACATGTTACAGATTTTCCATCAATCCTAAGTGTTTCTTAACCTTGTATTTTCTATCCCTTTATCTTTTCCTGTTGTAATCTAGGTGATATGTTCTGGCGAATCATTCAGTTAAACAGTCTATCTTCAGCCATAGCTACTATTTTATCAAATATATCCAGTTCATTGAGTTTAAAAATTTTAATTATTGTTTCTAGAAATTTTATTTGATGCTTTTTGAATCTGCTTGTACCTTTTTATAGTTTCTTCTTTACTCATACACTCAGCATACTCTTTCAGTTCTTTAAACGTTTATTTTGTAGTCCTTATCTGATAATTCTATTTTCTGAAGTCTTTGTGGGTCTAATTTTACTGTCTGTTGTTTCTGCTTTCAGTCATTGTTTGTTTTTTATTTTATGCATTTTGTGAACTTTGACCAGGAGCTTGTATTCCTTGGCATTTTATAGGTGAGAATTCTTTGAAACTTGGATTGAAATCAGATTCCTCTAGAGAAGATTATATTTCATTCCAGAAGTTGCCTTCTCTGAGAAAACCACCAATCTAGGATCATTTTTATATAACTTATTTAAAAATAAGTATCAGCTAGAGGTTTTGTGGATCTGTGGCTTCAAATTCTCAAAGGAAAAATTTTTGTTCTTTTCCGTGAAGGAGCATGTTTTGCAACAGACAATTTTCCTGGGAAGTAGGGGATGAAGATGAGAATGTATATTTAGCTCACCCTTACCCTAAAGGTGCAACATCTTAGGATGTCAGTTTTATGCAGGGGGCAGTTTTCTCTTATACTTTCCACTTGGGTAGGTTTTTGGTTTTATTTCCTATCCTTCATGGTCCAGGACAGTGAAAACCAGTTTCAGCTCAGTGTTTGGCAAATGCACTCAAAGCAAAGACTAGCTTCTATGATAACTTTCTGGGTTACAGCTTTTACTTGATTTTTGTCTTCTGAGTAGTCCTTCCTTTCTTGCCATTTTTTTAACTTGGTTTTCTAGCATTTTTAGTTTTCAGCAGGAATGTTGGTCAGAGCATAAATAAAAGTCTACTCTTTAGATTTTTAGTGGCGTAGAAGTTGCCTTCTCCTTTTTTATGCAGTTTTAAAATGCTAACATATCAAGGAGTTCCCGTCGTGGCGCAGTGGTTAACGAATCCGACTAGGAACCATGAGGTTGCGGGTTCGGTCCCTGCCCTTGCTCAGTGGGCTAACAATCTGGCGTTGCCGTGAGCTGTGGTGTAGGTCGCAGATATGGCTCGGATCCCGAGTTGCTGTGGCTCTGGCGTAGGCCGGTGGCTACAGCTCCAATTCAACCCCTAGCCTGGGAACCTCCATATGCCGCGGGAGCGGCCCAAGAAATAGCAACAATAACAACAACAACAACAACAAAAAAGACAAAAGACCAAAAAAAATAAAAAAATAGAAAAATAAAATGCTAACATATCAGGAGTTCCTGTTGTGGCTCCTAGGGTTAAATAGCTGTCTGGTGTCCATGAGGATGTGAGTTGGATCCCTGGCTTTACTCAGTGGGTTAAGGATCCAGCATTGTTGTGAGCTGTGGTGTAGGTCTCAGACACAGCTCGGATCACACATTGCTGTGGTTGTGGTATAGGCTGGCAGCTGCAACTCCAATTCAACCCCTAGCCTGGGAACTTTCATATGCCACAGATGCGGCCCTAAAAAAAAAAAAAAAAAAAAAAAAGCAAAATAATAATAATAATACAATAGAATGCAAACAAACATATCTAACCAACTCCCACAGTTGTGATCCAATCAGATTTCTTTCTCTCCTTTTATTTAGGCATTTTCACCGCTAATCAGTACGAGAGGTAATATGGTCAGTGTTGATGTGTGGGGTTGCTCAGAAGAGAGTGAAAGAGTGGGAAAGGCTGGATTATCATTATTGGTGCTTGATTGGAGAAACTTATTCTTGTTGTTCTATGCTGGAAACCAAAGTACATTTTCTCCTAAAAACAATACGATAAATAATTTGGAGATGAAAAAGTATTTGTAGTATAATAATTCATGTGCATATAAATTAAATGAGCTCTGTTAGCTTACTTATAAATTTAACCACCCATCAGTTGAATTCCAACAAAGATAATTTACGTTACATATTGGGAATATAATCATGTGTGATATGCTTTGTATAGTTCATTTTTTATGTATTTATGTCTTATTCCTCTAATTATATTATAAACTCCCTGACTGTAGAGATCATCCCTTTTTATTTCTTTATGCTTTCCCATATGTTCAGACCTAAGGATTCTCACCAGCTTGCTGGTGGATTATTACGGAGGTGGCAACCAGTAAACCATGGAATACCTTTGAAGTTCTTTTATTTTCCTTAATTTATCCTCTAAGAAAGATACTGATTGAGCAGCAGAAAAGACTCAAACACAATTGCAAAAGAAGTGGGGCTTTGACTAATCCACTGATTTGCATCTTTTAATGATGGCTGACTTGCCAATTATTCTATAATATAACTCAACCACTCAGCTAAATTATTAGTCATCAAAAGAACTAAAGTATCTACCTATATGCCAAAATCAAACACAGAATATATGAATACATGACCTTTTGGTTATGTGTGTGCGTGTGTGACTTAGGGTGTATGATTCTAACTTTGTTGGGTATCTGGTGTTATTCTAGAATTATCTGTTTGCATATTTGATTGCTTTTTATGGCCTCTTTCTGTTTGATTTTGAAGGAAAAATATATGGGTGACATTAAAATACAAAAAATAATCCACAGATAACAAAAAAATATTAGAAACCATCCATTTTCCAATTCAGAAATAATGTATAGCTCACATAGTACCAGAGTTCAGGGGGGCAAAATTAATATGTGTTTAAATTGAAAACGATTCTTTTATAAATGAAGTTGACCAAAATTTCCAGCAGGACTGTTGCCTGAAGGAAAAGTTCCTGGGCTCCAACCTCTGTTATGCCTAACAATGAACCATACAAGCCTAGACAGATGGTTGGATTCCAAAGTATTTCTCATGTTACAGTATTTTCTTCCTATTGTCTCTCCTGAATTCCACAGAAGAAAGGGGAAATGCTATAACTTTCAAAAAGTATAAAGAAAATCTTCAGTACATTTTGGGAAGTAACACGTAATAAATATTATCTTGGAAATCTCTTATTCCTTTTTAGAGATTCTTTCTTGGTTAAAATCTGATTGCTTATATTGGACAGTATGGTTTATCTTCCTTACTATCTTTATTATTAGAAATAGAAGATGTATTTATGTCTTTTCTCATCCATGCTCCCTGTTTCAAAGTATGGTAATATTGTCCAGTCAGTGAGGCAGAAATTTGGGACTCATCCTTAAGACCATTCATATCCATCCAACACCAGTACTGGATCTACTCCCTAAACAGGTCTTGGATCTGTCCAATTTTCTATATGTCTGATACCATCACTCTGGTCCAAAGTCCTGATATATCTCTGACCTGGATTATTGCAGTAAGTACCTAACTGATCTACCTACAGTCACCCTCTTCCTCCCTGACCTTAATAGACAATGGTCAAAACAGAATGACCTTTTCCAAATGCAAATCCAGTTGTGTTCCTACTGCTACCAGTAATTTTCTGTGATTCTTAGAGTAAACAAAAATTCCTTACCTGGTGCACAAGGGCCTACCTGCCCAGTCCCTGCTTACCTCTCTTAGCATCACTTCGTATCAACTTTCTCCTTTTATGTCTAGTTCAGCCAACCTGGCCTTCTTTCATTCCCTCCATAGTTCCTTCTATGTTAGGGCTGTTCCCTACCCTCTAACTTCATTAAGATCCTCTTTCAGAGCTGAATTCAGGCATCACATCCTCGAGGAAGCCCCCCCTGACCTAAACCAGCTTTACCCCGATGATTGGGTCAAGTCCTGTTGTTTGCCATCACAAAACCATGTATCTTATCTCTCTTTCGTAGCACTTAGACAAAAGGAAGAGATTTATGATCCTGTGTATCAGGAATTAGGGTTTCAAGTGAGGAAACAAAAGCAAAGAAGACTATTTAATAATCCTCTTCTAAGACTCAAGGCAATACTTCTAAACCACAGAGAAAAGTATACATAAAAATATTATACTTAAGGGTTCTGAAAAGGGCTGGGAACTTTTCAGTAAATAAATATCAGATATTCTTTAGCAATAGACAATCTGGTCTGTCTAGACGCCTGCTAAGTTTGTAATTTAAGACCTAGAAAGATTTTTAACAGTTGTTCCCAACCAATCACCTCAAAATACAGATGAGAAAAATGAATCTCAAAAGTGACTCTCAGAGGTCTCACAAATAGTTAATGGTAGAGAATGGGGTGGAATTAGTCATTGAACAACATCATGTATACTAGTTCTCCTATTTTTTTTAATACATACCCTCTCTGCTTAAAATATTAATAGAAACAAAGCAATTAAATTCATCTGAGTTGGCTAATCTAGTGGAAGACTGTCTATCCTAAGAGGATGATATAGTGCCAGTAAAACATTCCTAGAAGCCTTTAGACAAAGGGGTGATATGCTATTGAAGTTATATTATAGTGCAGTTTTATTTTCTTGTGCATGAGCTCTTGATATTTTCTTATTGCACTCCTAAAATCCTAAAAAAGGATCCTGGGAAAGAGAACCCCCTTCTTGATTTAATTTAAGACTTGAAGAAAGTCAAGTGCCCTACTCACCCATAACTCATTCCAAGGAAAGTTTGTTCTTAACCTTCTCATCCACCAACTGCATTTCTCAGACTCCATACTAACCTCCTTTTATAACCACCATCTCCCTTTTTCAGAGAATGGTGGGAATGGGGGATATCATTACTACAGCCTCTTGTTCCCTCTAGCCTACTAATTAACTCTTTAACCAGCTTTACTGTTTAGTTCTTTTCATAAAAAGAGCGCTAATGGCCAGCTAATACCATGAAACATTGGCTTATAAACACTTGAGCTAAAGGGAACATTGAAAACCATTTAGTCCAACAACCCAGTCTATGCAGGAATATTTTCTGAAACATTTTAAACAGAAGAGATTAAATTTATATTTATGGGAGTTCCCGTCATGGCTCAGTGGTTAACGAACCTGACTGGTATCCATGAGGATGCAGATTCAATCCCTGGCCTTGCTCAGTGGGTTAAGGATCCATCGTTGCCATGAGCTGTGACGTGGGTCGCAGACCTGGCTCGGGTCCTGAGTTGCTGTGGGTGCGGTGTAGGCCGGCAGCTACAGCTCCAATTCAACCCCTAGCCTGGGAACCTCCATATGCTGTGGGTGCAAAAGACACCCACAAAAAAAAGACAAAAGACAAAAAAAAAATTTATGTTTCAATACTTCCAGTAACTAATTTCATGACCTCACTTATTTCTTGATTCACTTATGTGATGCTCTGTCAAGTAACAAGAATGTTGTGTGAAGAACTCGTGTTCTTCATTAACAAATACATGACTGTTTCAGTGAAACAAGTCTGTCACATCCTAAAACTTTGCCTTGGCAATTCTGTCTGTGGTGTGTGTGTGTATATATTTTAAAACCTAAAACATGGAGAGTATATTAGTTAGGATAGAATGAAAATTACAAAATTTAGATTACACAGCTCATCCCTCATTTTTTTGTTCCTATAAAGTCATAGAATAGAAAGAAGATAGAAAAATATTTTCTTGCTGTTTCAACTTTGAAACCATCTTCTTAAAGTGAAGCCATGGGGTAGTGGAGTACATTTTCCCGAACACCAACACAATAATTCACATTTTAATATTCTTAATGATTACTAAAGCAATAAATTATTGTGTTGCATGATTTGCTAGGCAACAGAGGGAGTGGCATCATCCACATATCTGTTGCACTTTTTTCCTTTCCACATTCTCTTTCTTTGATCCCATATAAGAGTGTCTAAGCCAGACAGCAGACAGCGGCTCTACTGTCTGTTCTGGCAAACCCAGAAAGAAAATAACTTCCTTGGTTTTGTATACAGTGTATACTCACTAATGAAAGGGGAACAAACAAAAAGATTTGTTAGGGCACTATACATAAAATAAACATATATATAGTTCCTACTGTATAGCCCAGGGAACTATATTCAGTATCCTGTAAGAAATCATAATGGAAAAGAACTTTGCTGCACACCAGAAACTAACACAGCATTGTAAATCAGCTGTTCTCAAATTTTAAAATGGTGCTAATTAAGTGATTTTTTTTTAGTATTTATTTATCAGATTTTTTGTACTGTCATCTAGTTGTTTTGTTCTTGAAATTACTTAGACTGCAGTAACTCATTATGATATATTTACATAAGAAATCTCTCAACTCTCTGTGTGTTAAATGGGATATAAGTAGATCCATCCGTCCATATGATGGGTCTAGGAAATTGGGTGTTCTGAGATTTAATTTCCCGGTTTTATTTGGCAATGTGCCTGGCAGTGAAGAGCTTTAAATTTGGCATCTGTCATTGCTTATTTTGGTCTAAATTATATGATCCTAAATACCATAAAGAATACTGCACAGGGGAAATCAGCAGTGGGTTATGAGAGTGGTAAACTTCATATTACCCTGTGCTGACGTCTGAATATTAGAGCTGTTAGCCAGATGCTTCCTGTAGACTTCCAGAGAGGCAGAAAGTGTGGTGCCATTGGGATCCAGAGGCACCGATGGTACATGTGCAGAAGATCCATAAATCACAGGCTATATTCATTTCATTTGGCTCCGTGTGATTCCACTGACTTCACGGTGGGTAACTGGGGGCTGCACCAGGACCCTCTCCCTTCTGTTCTCTGATGCCTTCGAGGTGCTGCCCATCTAGACCAGGCCCTGCAGTAATTTCACACACACCCCTAATAAAGTCCTCAGGGGCTGTCATGTATTTTCATGTGTTTGCTCTATTATCCCTCCCTGCTTGAGTCTTACAGATAATTGATGATGCTTCAGTTAATCATCTTTCCCCCTCTTTTGTTCACCAGGTACCTCAGCCTTGAAGGGGCTCTTTGATCGAGGATCGATGTCTTCTCCTGGGTAATTGATCACTGTAGGCCCAGGGACACTCGACTCATCATTGAGGGAGGGTGATCATCATGAATAATCAAAAAGCTGTAGCTGCGCTACTGCAGGAGTGCAAGCAAGTGCTGGACCAGCTCTTGTTGGAGGCGTCAGATGTGTCGGAGGAGGACAAGAGGGAGGACCAGCGGTGCAGAGGTGAGGTCCTGATGGGAGGCGCTGGGGGGGAGGAGGGAGCAGCAGGTTTGCTCTCCTTTCCCCTGCCTGAATGACACGTTCTCATCTCTGCCCTATTTTTCTTCTCTTGGCAGATGACCACCGAGAGATGAGTGGATTTCTAGGGCATGAATGGGACATGGGCTGCGGGTGGACGGGCAGGGGAGGAAGCCCACTTTGTTGCAGTGAATTGCTGTCAGTTCTAATTTTAAGCTTCAGTAAACATGAGGCTACAAGAAACAGTTTAGTTCAAGAAGAACAAAGGGTCCAAGTGGGCTGATGCACGTAAATTTCACTTATTAAAAAATTGAAGCAACTTCTGAATGGTGGCACATACTTTTTTTCAAACTAGGCTTTTGTGCCTCATCAGTTTCCATAGACTTCTACAGTTTCCACAAATATGTCATCTCTTAAGTTCCATCTCCCTTTTTTGATCATCAATACATTTCTCTTGTTTTATTTACATGTCATTTGTAAAATAAATCCACTCACACTAAGTATGTACTGTATCTGTCAGGATTTACATATTTGGCTTTTCTGCTCATTCATAGTTTATGCCATTCATAGTTTTAGATGAGTCTTTATTTGGGACGTTTCAATCACAATGTTAAAGCAACTCTAATTTTTTCTTTATCCTGTTTTGGAGAGGCAGCCTACTTACCTTGGATTTCTCTTTAGCATTCACATAAATTTTCCTTCATTTCTGTCAATTGTGTCCCTTTTTGCTTTTAATAGTTTTCTTTTTTTTAGTGATATGCTCTTCCTTACAGAAATAAGATTCCCATAATTCCCCATCTCTTGTTGTTGTTGATTATGTAATGGGGAAAGGTTCTAGAAGCATCTCTTCCCCATATTTTCCTGTATAGGCACATGCATTTTTACAGGGGAGTTTGAGGTGCCTTTAGAAGTCTGATTTTTTTGTAACCTGTCATCCGTGCTCTTTTCAAGATCAAATGCCTCGTGTCCAGTTGTTTCACAACCTTAGTTTGTGTTCTCTTTCCTTAGCTCGCCAGATACATCAGTGTCTGGTTTGGCTTGCTGCAGGGTTGGTGCTAGTTCTCCGCAGAGACAGTGTGTTCTGTTCTGTTCTTTCTCCTCAGTTTTTTTCTCTTGTCCTTTTACTACATCGTGTCCTTTGTTTCTTCAGCCCACATTCCTTTAACCTTCCTAGTGAAGATGCTGAGCCCCCAATTGGGAAACATTTTCTTTTTCTTTTTCTTCCCAAGTACCTCAGAATAGGAGAAAAAGAAAAAATCACTTTAATTCCAGAAAAGGCACATCATGACTGCAAAATCACTCAATTAGCCATGGCCCTTCAGGGAAGCTGCTTGGGGAAGTAAGTGATCAGAGAGGCAGGCTACTGCTCCGTCAGGGGCTGACCGCTGGGGTGGGTTGAATCTGATAAACCAATGCGGGGGGGTGGGGGGGATGGACCGTGTGCCGAGTTGTGCCAAACTCAGCATTTGCTGATGGCCACTGCTGCTGCGGGGTCCACCGAGCACCATCCACACGGTTGGCTGCAGTCTGAACACAGAGCCCGTCCCTAGGCAGGTGGTTTCTGAGCAGCTTTAGCTCGTGGGTCAGGCTGCCCCACCACCACTGATGTCGTCACCCGCATGTGCTCCCAGAGAAAGGCATTAGTACAGGGTCACTTCAGGCGACAGGGCCAGCCGGCGGACTCGAACATGAACACTGTGGGTTTTATTCTTTTCCCTCTTCCTCTCAACAGCATCCTTTTCCCTTCGAAATTGTCCTAGTCAGCATGAGTGACTAGCCCCAGCAACCACACTGAGATAGAGAAAGAACTGAAATCCAAATGAGATATATTTTATATATTTTAAAAACATATTTCAGAGGCATCTTTTATTTCAGTAGTCCCGCTGGACTGTCCATGTTTTGGCATGATCTGTGGGGAAAGGCTGGTAAGAGGAGGCAAAAATGACTTGTGAAAAATAGATTTGCTCAGAGTTCCTGCTATGGCACAGTGAGTTAAGGATCCAGCATCATCTCTATAGAGGCCCAGGTTGCTGCTGAGGCACGGGTTTGAGCCTGGCTCAGTGGGTTAAGGATCCATGTTGTGGCAGCTGTGGCTTAGATTTGATCCCTGGCCCAGGAACGTCCATATGCAATGGATATGGCCAAAAAAGAAAAAAAAAAAAAAAAGATTATCCTCATGAAGAAATGTTGAAAATATTTAAAGCTATTTAGTACCAAAATAGAGTGCAATTCTGTGAATCCAAAAATGACATTTCTCTTGTCATTTAACTGCTCCTTTGATGCCTGAGCTCAATGCTCATGGACAGAGTGTCCAAATAATTTATCAGTCAAATTGAAATACTTCCCTTTTTCTTTAAGGGCCACACCCATGGCCTGTGGAAATTCCCAGGCCAGGGGTCAATTTGGAACTGTAGCCGCCAGCCTATGCCAGAGCCACAGCAACACCAGAGCTTGCGACAATGCTGGATCCCCAACCCACTGGGTGAGGTCAGGGATTGAGCCTGCATCCTCATGGATACTAGTGGGATTCATTTCCGCTGCACCACAATGGGAACTCCCAACCCGAAATACTTCTGACAGTGAGCAGGTGCTGCTAAGAAGTACTCTGTGATTACGTAGGACTGTCCTAAGCAAACAGAACTGTATAGTCATCCTATTCATGACTATTTAGAACTATCGTTTAAGAGATTTTCTCAGAATTCCCGTCATGGCTCCACTGGTGATGAACCCGACTAGCATCCATGAGGATGCAGGTTCAATCCCTGGCCTCGCTCAGTGGGTTAAAGATCTGGCACTGCCATGAGCTGTGGTGTAGGTCACAAACGGGGCTTGGATCCTGTAGTGGCTGTGGTGTGGGCTGGCAGTTCTGATTCCACCTCTAGCTAGGAACTTCCAAATGCCACAGGTGTGGCCCTAAAAAGACCCCCCCCCAAAAAAAGAAAGAAATTTTCTCTACATGTATATTGAAAAACATTTTCAGAGGTTGAATTGATATCAGTGGTGGTAGGAGGAGATTGTGACCACATAGTTCCCCAGCTTCGTGGTTTTGCTTTCCCTGGGGGAGTTCCATTGCGCAGTGGGTGCTCAGTAGTTCTGGATTACTGGATGGGGAAGGAGGTGAGGAACAGTGGTTTTAGTGTGATATTTGTAAGTCATCCTTAGTAGCCGGTCCAGATCAATCATCCCTTGTCATGGTCCAGTGCGTTATCCCCTTAAAAGCAAGCAGTTCTTCCCCATCGAGAGACTTCCTTACATTTGCCCAGCCAGTGGCAAGGACATCATGAACCAAGGCAGAGTTAGGGGTTCTTCTTTCTCTTCCTCTTCTCCCCCACCCCCCTTTCTGTGTTGTATCTCTTTTGTCCTATTTAGCGTGTCTCATTTAAACATAAGAGTAATCTTTCTTTTAACCATCATGGTGTAATTTATAGAAGTGATAGGACATGATGCCTGTCTTCAGGGAGCTCACGATCCACTGTCCAGAGAGAGGACAGATGTGGCTAGAGAGCAAGGTGGGTTTGGGAGCACTTATGAAGGGCAGCTCTATTCCACTAGGAGATCATGGTGGGCTGATGAGAAGTAGGCAATGTTTGCACTGAATGCTGATTGAGGTCAGTGGGCCTGAGCTTAGTCATGAAATAATTGAGGGAGAGCAATGCAAACAGTGAGGACAGGATGTGCATAAGCATTCAAGAATTTTCTCCAGGGCAGTGGCCTGGTCCATCTTGTTTTTAGCAAAGCGGGGATGGACAGTAGGAAAGATGAAACAGATGAAGTGATTCAGGCAAGAATTACTGATAGTAAAAAAGAGCAAATCTATCTTAGGATCCACAGAATTTCATAACCAGTTAGATTCAGGGAGGAACAGAGGACAGAAATACTAACTTCTGGGTTTCAGACATGGGCACCTCAGTGAATGGTAGTAGCATTCCTCAAAAGAGAGAATAGAGAGGGAGGGAAAGGTGAGGAGTTTAGTTTTAGATATGTTGAGTCTGAGATGTCTGCAAGACAAGCGCATAGAGATTTAGAGCTGGCAGTCACATATACAAGTCCATTATCCCTTATTCAGAGCCCTGGGGGGGGGGGGGTCACGTGTGCTTCAGAATTGAGAAGCTTTTTTTTTTTTTTTCCCAGTCTTTTTTCCTTTTCTAGGGCCGCTTCCTGCGGCATATGGAGGTTCCCAGGCCAGGGGTCGAATCGGAGCTGTAGCCGCCAGCCTACGCCAGAGCCACAGCCATGCGGGATCCGAGCCGCGTCTGCAACCTACACCATAGCTCACAGCAACGCTGGATCCTTAACCCACTGAGCAAGGTCAGGGACCGAACCCGCAACCTCATGGTTCCTAGTCGGATTCGTTAACCACTGCGCCACGACAGGAACTCCCAAAACTGAGAATCTTTTTCAAAATTGAGAATTGTGCTTCACAATTGAGAATTTTTTTTCAAAAGTTGGAAAGGGTAGTATAGTGCATATACTGTGTTACATCAACCCTCCAGTAGAAGCTGGGCTAGAATCTACAGTCAAACATTAAAATTTTCAGAGCAAAATAACTAATCTCACTAAGTAGGATTATAAGTAGCCTCTGGTCAAGTCAAGTCTGGTTTGGGTACTGAACTTAAACAAAACAAAACTACCTTCTGGTTTCCAGAGCTTTCTGGGTTTCCCAAATTTGTACAGGAGATTGTTGACTCCTGTAATTAATTAGGTTTGATGTCTATTAAGAGATTAAATATATCCCCAATGGGAAACAAAGCCATTTCGTATTAAATTGGTATTTTTTGTATTCATTGTCTATATTCAAATGTCGTCCACAGTGAAAGTCTGAGTTGAGGTGAGGTCTCAGAGAAGTAAGAAAGATGTCGTACAAACTGATTCTTTGCATTACCCAGCTGCCACAAGCCCCAAAGGCCATTCCATCTCAGTCCCTTTCTCACTTTACAGAGAAAATAATATTTCCTTCATTCCTTTCTCTGATTCTTCATGCAGAGATAGTCACTGAAGTGCTTCACTTCCTGCTAAAAACCTTTCTTAATGCCTGACTACCCCAGTTTACCTGTAGGGCAAAGTACACCAGGGCCACCCCTGACAGATAGCTTTTTGCTATTATTCTTTGAGTCAGAACCACCAGCTTAGGCCAGCCAGCAAGAGGGGGGAAGAAAAGAAGTTTGCCACTAAGGTGCTTCATCATAACACTGGTAACTCAACAGCCTTTTCTTTGACTGCAATTTCCTTACCTGAACTCTGACCTTTTCAGCTTCACTCCCCAGCGAGTTAAGAACCCTGATCCAGGAGGCAAAGGAAATGAAGTGGCCCTTCGTGCCTGAAAAGTGGCAGTACAAACAAGCCGTGGGCCCAGAGGACAAAACAAACCTGCAGGATGTGATTGGCGCCGGGTTGCAGCAGTTACTGGTAGGAAGAACCACACCACCTGTTCCTCTGACACCCCAGCCCCAAGTGAGGCATTTAGCCTCTAAGTGGGCCAATAGATTAAATTTCTTAGAAGCATAAGACAGCCCCTACCGTTATGGTCAGCTCTGCCAGACTGACTATTGCGGGAGGCGGGGGGGGGGGGCGAGGGGGGGAAGCTTTTAGAAAAGCTTCACTTGCCTGTAAGATCTTCTGTTGGAAAGCCACATCAAGTAAAAGTGAAGGGTAGCTAGTGGGCCCAATGAGACCCTGTCCTGCCAAAATATTTGCATATCCTTGGTGGGACCAGAAGCATGTAGTTTTGATTCTACCATGCCTCATAGCATTTTTATTTTGAAATACTACTTTCCTAAAAGTTGGGTAGCTTAAAGAAATAAATTCACCTCTATTCCATCCATGCGACTTGCTGTCATAAGCTGTTGGTCTGGCAGGTCTCTTTCCTGAGCCCCACCCAGGATAAATTCACTCCCTTATCTCCTCATGCTTCAGGCTATTCAAGTAGGTTTGGGGCCAAAGTCATTGACATGTCCATTCTTCAGCTCAGTTATTGGAAATGAGGCAAACAGATACCTCCACCCCAAATAGGAGAGCGCCTCAAGAAGAACACATGAACTCAAATTTGAGCTCAGATTTCAGCTTGAGATACTGGGGATGCTATTAGGATGTGCCATTTTCCTTTTTGTAGTTGCCCCCCTTCCCCTGCCCCATATTCTCTTAGATAATTATCAAAGAAGAAAGTCTATTAGCTTGTATTTGTCTCACATAAAATACATACATTTGTCTGGAGACCAGGAATTACAACCAATGATAGTATCCTAAAAATTTTATTTTATTGGTTTACATGGAAATATGCTTTGGGGTCATTCCAAATAATTACAGGGACATTGTCTTTACCTAGCAAAACAAAAATCTATAGACACATAACAGCATCGTTGGAGACGTAATAGAAATAGTAATCCCTCCCACATCTTTCCCACCTTCCAAAAAAAAAAAAAAAAAACAGACTGAGGTTAAGCAGACTGGGGACTATAGGCAGGAGGAAAGGGATGACTTAGAAGACATTCAGTGTAGAGCATGTTTAAAATAAGCATGCTTGTTATTAGTGGAGAAGTGGAATGGAACAAAAACTAAAGGGTTTACAAAATGCTCACACATGCATCGTCTCATTTGATTTTCAAAATAGCCCTCAGTGACGATTGCCATCATAATCCCCATTTTGCAGATGACAAAATTAAGGTGCAGGGAGATTAACTTGCCCAGGGGAACAGACCAGTGAGTGGTGGAGCTAAGACTCACAGCCCCTTCCTCCATCCTGCTCCACTTCTCCCTCTAGAAGCCCCAAGGGATGAACTTGAGAAAGTGGAAGCCTGAGACTTGTTTAATGCAACCCGTAGGCTGTCCAGCAGAACTTTCTGCAGTGATGGAAATGTTCTCTATCTCTGTTGCCCAAGACATTAGGCCCTGGCTATGTACATGGCTCTTAAGTACCTAAAAATGTGTCTAGATTGACCGAAGAACTGAATTTCAGTTTCACTGAATTGTTAAAATGAACTTCTGGAAGTTTCCTTGTGGCACCTCAGCTTAAGGATCCAGTTTTGGAGTTCCTGTTGTGGCTCAGTGGTTAATGAGTCCTACTAGGAACCATGAGGTTGCAGGTTCGATCCCTGGTCTTGCTCAGTGGGATAAGGATCCGACATTGTCGTGAGCTGTGATGTAGGTTGCAGACAAGGCTCAGATCCCGCGTTGCTGTGGCTGTGGCCAGCAGCTGTAGCTCCCATTCAACCCCTAGCCTGGGAACCTCCATATGCCATGGGTGTGGCCCTAGAAAAGACCAAAAAAAAAAAAAATCATTTTGCTGCAGCTATGGTGCAGAACTGTGGCATGGGTTCCATCCCTGGCCTGGAAACTGCCACATGCTGCAGGTGTGGCCAAAATAATAATAAATAAAATACATTTCTATGTAAATAGTCACAGGTGGCTAGGGCTACCATTTAATTGGCCAGTTCAACTCTAAAGTAGTGGTGCTTAACATTAGACCTCCCAGCAATAGCACTAGCATCACCTGGAAACTGACTCGGGTTTTTGGGCCCCACATTAGTTTTACCGAAATCAAAAACTCTGGGAGTGAGAGCCTAGGAATTAGCATTAAACAAGCCCTCCAGATGATTCTGATGCATGTTAGATTTTGAGAACCACTGTTGCAAAAAACCTAGGGTGGCGATTGAAGGGGAAAGGTGGAGAGCCTGAACAGGGATGTATGTGGAGAAGGGCTTGGAAAGCTCTGCGTGATTCAGCTGGTGGCTTCTAAGAGCTTTATATGGCTTCCAAGGAAGGTGAGAGCAGGATGGCCTCACAGAGAGAGTGACCCCTGCTTTGACCTTTGGGGCTTAGAAGCTCCTCTGAATTTCCACCATAGGCTGAGAAACTGAGGTGCAGCACGGTCACTATAACCAGGGTTTCACTCCTTTCAGTTCATCCCTCACTTACTAGATCCCCCGCACTGCATTCAAAGCTGATAGCGACATAGGCTGAAAAACTTAAAATGGTGTTTTAAAAACTTCAGGTCTTAAAAAACAAAACAACAGCAGCAAAAGGAGTTCCCATCGTGGCTCAGTGGTGAATGAACCCGACTGGCATCCATGAGGACTCGAGTTCCATCCCTGGCCTCGCTCAGTGGGTTAAGGATCCGGCGTTGCTGTGAGCTGTGGTGTAGGTCGCAGTTGCATCTCAGATCTTGCATTGCTGTGGCTGTGGCCTAGGCCGGTAGCTGTAGCTCTCATTCAGCCGGTGGCCTGCGAACCTCCATATGCTGCTGCTGGTACAGCCCTAAAAAGACAAAGAACAAAACAACAGAAACTTCAGGCCTTGCTGCATTTGGGGGTTAAGATGAGTTGAGAGACAAACTGATCATAATTTTTAGACTGTTTCAGGAGCCTATTCATTATTCCTTCTATTTTTCCCTCGTATGTCACAGATGTCTCAGTTGAGGGGAAGCACAGGCATAGAGAATTTAAGAAGTTTGTGCCCAGCTCACAAAATCACTCAGAGGCAGCTCTAAGAATCAGTGCATTAGGCTACTTTAGCCTGTAATGTGTTTAACCTGGGAGCTTTTTGAACTCTGAGCATCATTTTCTTTAGCTTTCCCAGCAAGCTATAAATTAACCAACCACACCTCCTAAAGACTCTTGGGATACTTTTCCATTGTGTCAGACCCCAAGTGCACAATTGCAAACCACTGTGTTATATAAGTACAGAGAACTACAGCTTCCTGTGAACTCGTGCTACTTTTAATATCTGAGCTTGTCAGGAAATTCCATGAGTTGTTTCTGTTTCATTATCCATTGGTTTCAGTATCATACTTTACTGAAGCCGGATAGCCATGTTTTAATAATCAATTAACTGTGAAATTCCCTCCTTACATAAAAATAGTTAAAGGCTGTTGAGTTTATCATTTCAGTTATCTCTTCTTATTCCTAATTTAAATTTCCGTGATTTTTTTCACCTTAAAATGAATCCTTCCCATGAAAAAGGTTCCCCTCCATTGTAAAAACTAGCATTATACTTGCAGTATAAACACTATCTTTAGGTTAATTTCACACGTAACAGAGCAAATGCAAGCACAGAATTGTGCTGAGTGCCTGAGTTGGTAAAATGAAGGGTCCTTTCTAATGTTACTCTCTTAGGCTGAATCTAAACATCATACGTGTTTTGTGCTTTGCTTTCTGTTCTCCGCAGCCTCCCCCGTTTTCTCCGTCTCCTCCTTTCCCTCCTGCCCCCGCCCCCCAATCTTTTCTCTTTTGGTGTGTGGCCACAGACAGAAATTTATGGCAGGGGCCAACCTCCTTTACACTCCACACAAAGCTTGCTGACTTGAGAGAGTTTGTCCGCTCTCTCCCAGAAAAAACACCTGCAGTATGCTCCCCAAGAAACCAGGAGAGATGGGAGATTAATGTGGCTGTAATAGCTGGGCAGTGTTTTTGGTATTATGCCCTCTCCCCAGGTAGATGAGTCTTTTCCGAGATGATACCAATTATTTATTGCTGAAACATCTGTTGATAACTGCAGCTGCCCTTGTGAAACAAAGCGTATCATGGGGTCACAGGCTATAGGGACCTAAAATCCTGCCTCATGCTAGTTTTAGACTATTCAGCAACACCCTCAAGTCCATGGGTTACCATCATCTTTAAAGTCTCGGCGTGCCGTAGAAAATACTTTGTAAACACTGCCCTGCCCTGCCCTACAAGCTTTGAAGTATTATTTCATCTTCATCGGTAATTTATATTCCAGTGCCATTGTACTGTGGGAAAAAGAGGGGGAACTTTTTTGTTTTCCATTTAATTGTATATCGCCTGACACTTTGACCCATATTATTAGTATTAGTCAGAAAAAGGATTTTCCCCCTCTCTTATTTAAAAATAAAATTTCAAGGGAAAGTAAGCGCTCCTTGAGCTCTTTTCACTCAAAACAATGTTTACACTCTGAGAGGGAAAGATGAAAAGCACAAGCAATTTTTTTCAAGTGTGGGAGAAGGGCATTTCAGTTTTGAAAGAGAACAGTAAGGCCCTTATAAATATCATTCAGCAAAACCTTTGATGGATTTTTCAAAAAGTATTGAAAGCGTTTAGCGTTAGCTTTCTGTTTAGCTTGGTTTGGGGCAGACACAGTAGAGTTCTAACAGTAAAATTGTCCTTGCTTGTGAGGTGTGGACACGAAGGCATTGGCCTCAGTGTGATTGCCAACTTTTGTGATTTCTTCAGTAACTTTCACTCTCCTGAAAAGTGTGATTTCTACATGATGAAAAGAAAATATGAGGACTTCCCACTGTGGTGCAGGGGGTTAATGATCTGGCTTGTCTCTGTGGCACTACCAGTTCAATCCCCAGGCCTGGAGCAGTAGGTTAAGGATCTGGTGTAGGTCGCAGATGCAGCTCAAATTTGATCTCTGGCCCGGGAATTTCCATATTCCATGAGTGCCGCTGAGAAGGAAGGAGGGAGGAAGGAAGGAAGGGAGGGAAGGAGAGAAAGAAAGGAGGGAGGGAAGGGAGGGAAGAGAAAAAAAAATGCCTGATGGGAGGGGGAGGGAGTGGGAGGGATCGGGAGCTTGGGCTTATCAGACACAACTTAGAATAGATTTACAAGGAGATCCTGCTGAATAGCATTGAGAACTTTGTCTAGATACTCATGTTGCAACAGAAGAAAGGGTGGGGGAAAAATGTAATTGTAATGTACACATGTAAGGATAACCTGACCCCCTTGCTGTACAGTGGGAAAATAAAAAAAATTAAAAAAAAAATGGGAACTTTTGAAAGGGAGATAAAGGGCATGTTTGAATTTGCATGTCAGTAGCAGACAGGGTTGCAAGGCCAAGAATTGTTTCATAGACAGTGGTTTTGAGCATTCCCTGCAGATTTAGGGGTCCTGATGCTGGGAGGAACTGGCCTCTCCCAACCCTGTTTATGAGGGGGCAAGAAACCTGAATTTGTGTGGTACCTCTGTAAAGAGATAATACTGTAATCTTTATAGGTTGGCTAACTATAGTACAAGGATATGAAGCAGACTCAGAATGAAGATTTTTTTTCCCATTTCCTTTTTAACTTTTCAGCCATGATAATAGGTAATCTAGGAGTTCTGTTGTGGCTCAGTGGATTATGAACCCAACTAGTACCCGTGAGGATGCAGGTTCAATCCCTGGCCTGCTCCGATTCAACCCCTAGCCTGGGAATTTCCATATGCTGAGAATGCAGCCCTAAAAAGTAAAAAAAAAAAAAGTAATCTGCTGATAACCTTTATTCAGCATACTTTTGGGTGAGTACCTGTGCTAACTTGCAGTGATTTCAAGAGATAGCGAAAGGATAATTTGTTGTTTTCTTATGCTAATATGTTTTAAAATGTTTATGAATGGAGTTTGATAAATTTAGCTTTTAGAATATTTTTTCTAATATATCTCTTTTAGATAATCCAGGTACCTTTAAATTGCTGTTATTTTTATTTTTGAACTACTTAAAATATTAAAGGGTCAAGAATTTAAACAAAAAAATTAATAAGTATAAGAATTGCTTATTACAAGAGCGCAGGCAAATAATATTTTTAAATGTCTAATGCGAGTAACCTGGGGACAGAGAGGTGGAAAGAGCTTTTAGCAAAAGATAACTAACATGAATTTATCAGGAAATGAAATGTCAGGTCAAAGAAAGATGGGAGGGGAGTTCCCATTGTGGCACAGTGGAAACGAATCCGACTAGTATTCATGAGGGTGCGGGTTCAATCCCTGGCCTTGCTCAGTGGGTCAAGGATCTGGTGTTGCCGTGAACTGTGGTGTAGGCCTCAGCTGCAGCTGTGATTCAAGCCCTGGCCCAGGAACTTCCATATGCCACAGGTTTGGCTGTTTAAAAAAAAAAAAAAAAAGATGCTTTGGGGATTTTCATTTGTTCAGCAACTGATTTTCTCAAATGAGGTTTTCATCTGTATGCCCTTTGGGGCTTTAACAATTGAAATCTTTTTCATCAGGATGCAAAAGCAAAGTGAGTACAAACTGTATTTATTCATTCATTCAGCAAAACTATTGAGTGTTATCTTGTGCCAGGCATTTGTTACGGAGCACTGAGAGAAATGCAAGAGGAATAGAAGGCCTACTTCATGTTCCAGAAAAACTACCAAAATGAAGAGCTGGGACAACCCTTTGTCAAAGGCCTGCTTATTCGAATGGTTCCTTCCACTTCTTGACCACCTCATATGTGGCAGGTACTCAATACATAGGAACTTTTCTAATTCCTACAGACTTGGCCACACAACCAAGTGAAAGGTGATTAGAAGTGGCACATGTCAGTCCCAAGCAGAAGCTTTATAAACCATTGCATAGTTCAGCAATTGGAAGTTTTCTTTTGCCTCGTGAATAAGATTCCAGCCTGGATCCTGGAAAGGGCAACATACATGGAGCAGAGCCTCAGAATTGCAGCTGAACTGCACCCAGTGTGAAATATGAACAACCACCAAAAACTCTGTCATTAAAGGCACTGCAATTTGGGGGTTATCATAGTTTTACCAAGTGTTATGGATTGATTTGTTCCCCCATCAAAATACATTGACGTCCTAACCCTCAGTGCCTCAGAATGTGACTTTATTTGAAAATAGGACCATTGCAGACATTAGTTAAGATGAGGTCGTACTGAAGCAGGGTGAACCCTTAATCCAATCTGACTGATGTCCTTATAGGCAGAGGGTCATGTGAAGACACAAGGAGAAGGCCATGTGATAGAGGCTGAAATCACGCAGCTGTGGGCCAAGGAACAGCAGCAATTTCTGGCAACACTGGAAGCTAAGAGAATGGCATGGAACCTTAAAGAGAGCACGACCTACTGACACTTTGATTTCAGATTTCTAGCCTCCAGAACTTTGAAACAATATCTTTCTATGTTTCCAGCCACCCCATTTGTGGTACTTCGTTATGTCAGCCACAGGAAACTAACACCAAGTGAAAGCTGGATTATGCTCATGTGGAATAAGCAAGAAAGCTCTCAAATGATTCTTGTGGTCCTATTCCCTTACAGAGAGGAAGGCAAATTAAACCAAGTCCAGTCAAGAACAGAATTTGTTCCAAAGAACAAATTGATACCAAACCCAAGTTTGCTCTTCTCACTGCACAACAGGCCAGTCGATTCAGAGAAGAGTTGTTGGGGCAAGGACTTTAATGGGAAAGCTAGCAGACGGAGAAGATGGCAGGCTAGTGTCTCAAAAAGCTATCTTCCTCAGTCCAAGTTCAGCTCCTTTTATAAGAGGAAGGGGAGTGGAGGGGCCAGCAGTCACTCACTCACTGTCGCTTGGGGGAAGGACCCACTGCAGTGCTGACTGGTGGCTGAGCAGGACCACTAAAGGTCGCTCTCTGAGGGTTGCTTGCTTACAGGTTCTAGTATCTAATGTATTAGTTTGTCCGTACACATAACTAGAGAAAGTAGATTGGAGAAAACATAACACTCTTCCTACTTTATTCACTTTTGAGCTGTGATACCATAGCCCACTAAACACCTCCCTTTGGGGGTCCCAGAACATCTCAAGTCCATTGGGTCCAAATCTGAACTCATCATCTCCCAGTTCCTTGCCCCTCCCCCAGTCACACTTTGTCCTCTTCCAGTGATCATAGTGTCATTAAATGGTATCATGAATCACCCAGTTACCCAAATGGAGACCTGGGAATCATCTTCAATTCTGTCTTCCGCCTCAACCCTCATATCTTATTGGTTATCAAGCCCTACTAATTTTCCTCTTAAATATCCAAATAAATTTGAGCATTTTTATTAAAGTAGTAGGATTACAAGTCGCTTTTATTCTTTATAGTTCTTTGATTCTGTAATAAACATCTCTTAGCCTTATTTTTTAAAAAGGAAGAGGGTTGAGAAAAAGAGAGGAGCATCTGTTGTTCAGTTGCCCTTAAATCTAAATAGGTCAAATGTTCAAAAACCTAAGTGAGGATAGTAAGGTTACGCAGCATCACTTCTCTAAGAGCGAGGACAAATACTGAACTGCTCATATGCTAATGGAGGAGCTAATGTCATTAATCAAATGATTTTAACCATGCATCTTTCACTGATGAAGTGAGGATTCAAAACACAGTGGTCTTGTTGCTGAATCTTTTTTTTTTTTCCATTTGATACCTTCCTCTTAGCTAAGTATCATTATTCTCCTGTTAAGATTTTGGAGATCATTTTAACGCACACGTGTGCGCACACATACACACACCTATGGAATATACATACATACATGTACATCTATATAATTGATATTCATGAATACAAGTTATTCATTTATTTCTGTATCAAGTGATAGAAAACCACACCTGGAGGGAAATTTGGAGATTGTCTATTTCAAGCCCATCATTTGATAGAGGGGGAGCCAGAGAGAATGAGAAGTGACTTGCTGTAAGTTGCACAGCCCATCAGTGGGAGCAGCAGCACCTAGGTTTCCTAGCCTGAGCCTGGGGTGTCCTCCCTGAGTCTGTACAACCCCATTCTTCACACAGGGCTGTTGTAGGACCGGGGCAGCCTTTCTCTGGTGCATTCCTGTCTTTTTTGCTGTCCTGTAACCTGCCCTCTGCGCTGTTAATATGATTTGAGTTTATAACTCAGAGCAGAATTAAGGCAGACAGAAATTTTGCAGTTTCCAATTATCAACATTTAAAACTTGTTTCCTTAGCTGAACATTATATGTCTTTTGAAAAGAAGCCAGACAAAAGGTTCAGATCCATCAAAACCAAACTGCATCTAATAAGTAAAAATTAGACACCAAGAGAATGGAGCCTTCAGAGGATAAATATTAGCTCCAGGGCCTATGTGTATTCAGACTTAAAGATAGAGTATGATTAAAATCACCAAGGATTTAAACCCTGCTCTAAAACTGTGCCAAAACACTGCCCCTTTTAATACAGTACTTTCAAGTTTCAATGGAAGATAAATTAAAATGGTGACCTGTCCTTAAAATTCTACCAATGAAACTTCGGTTGCCACAGAATCAGGCATGCGAGTTATCCCTTTGATGAAGACTAACCCTGTGGCATGGATTTCGTGTCTTACCATAATGAGGCCCAAAAGCTAAGCCAAGTCTCAGAAGAGTTGTTCAAACTTAGGCAAGTGGGCTGGGCAGCCCAGCTCCAAATTGAAATGCAGAAAATGAACAGATTGAAGTGTTGGGCAGGAAGAAGAAAGAGATGACCTGCAGAAAAGATCAATCCTGGGGATGCGCTTATTCAATAAGTCTTATCAAGTAAGAAGAGCATCACTCCCATGTTTTACATGTTAAGTAAATAAGGAGCTTAAATAATCTCTCTATATATATATCTATATATCTATATACACACACACAAATCTGACACTTTATATTAGCTGAACCACAGTGCTGTTGTCAGTGAACACTAAATACTGACAATTTCATATGCTTCCTTATAATATGCTCTTAACATATATCTTGACGACAAGCCTGCAAAAAAGAACTGATTGTGCCCATTTTTCAGAAAAGGTGATTGGCTCAGAGAGCTTGAGCAATGTTCCCAATCCACACGACGGGGTGTGGGTAAACTGGGATGTGACCCCAGGCTGCCCCTGTGTGCCACCTTCTCTACTTGCCACCATCCTTCCATGATGTAGAAACACCTGTCCTGATTATTAAAACAATTTGCCTCAGAGGGCAGAAACCAAACATTTTTAAGTTCAACAAATTCATAGATATTTGGATTGGTTCTTTCTTTCATCACCTGTTTGTAAAGAAAAAAGAAGGATTTTCGTTATCCCACTGATAATGAATTCTGAATCAGTTGTCTTTAATTTTTTATTGCTTATCAGTAAAAACTTTTGAGCAGGTACCCAGATATGCATGTATTTATTTATTTATCTGTAAGTATGTTATGCATTACTATGTTGTATGTATATATTTCTGTAGGGTAGAAATTTAAGAACAAAGGTTAAATGCATCTTTTAAAATAATTTTTAAAATTGCATTATTGCATTTAACTTGTTTTGTTAAAATTGTAGTTGAATATGTTTATGTTTTAAAATCTTGGCTTAGCACTGTGCTTTGAAGATATGGCTAGCACAGTTTATTTCAGCACTTAGTTCAAATGACTGTAATAGTTGAAAAAATTTTGTCTCAAAGAAATGTAGATCCAAATGAAAGAGGTAGACTGAGATTAACTCATGCTACTTCTATTTCAGTCCAGCCACTGATTATGAAAAATCATTTTTTGAAATTCAGCTAGCAAATTTCCACTTTCCTTACTGTCAGTTATGTGTTTCTGCAGGGTAATCAGATGTTACATTTATTGTATTTTATTTTTATTGAAGTATAGTTGATTTACAGTATTGTATTAGTTTCAGAGTTTCAAAGTGATTCAGTAATGCATACAGATGTATCTTTTTTTTCAGATTCTTTTCCCTTATAGATTATTATAAAATATTGGGTATAGATTATTATAAAATATTGGTTATGCATAATATCGTATATATGTTAATCCTAAACTCCTAATTTATCCCTTGCCCCTTTGGTAACCATAAGTTGTTTTCTATGTCTGTGGGTCTATTTCTGTTTTGTAAATAAGTTCATTTGTTTCATTTCTTTTTAGATTCCACATGTAAGTGATACCCTATGATATTTTTCTTTCTCTGGCTTACTTCACTTAATATGATAATCTCTAGGACTGTCTATATTGCTGCAAATGGCATTATTTCATTCTTTTTTATGGCTGAGTAGTATTCTTATGTATATACTGTATCTTCTTTATCCATTTGTCTGTTGATGGACATTTAGGTTGTTTCAATGTCTTGACTATTGTAAATAGCACTGCAATGAACGTTGGGGGTGTGTTTATCTTTTTGAATTATGGTTTTCTCCAGATAGATGCCCAGGAGTGGGATTGCAGGATCATACGCAACTTGTATTTTTAGTTTTTTTAAGGAACCTCCGTACTATTCTTCATGTAAATTGGCTGTACCAGTTTACATTCTCAGGGTTCCTTTTTCTCTACACCCTCTCCAGCATTCATTATTTGTAGATTTTTTAATGATATCCATTCTGACCAGTGAGATGATACTTCATTGTAGTTTTTATTTGCATTTCTCCTATAATTAACAATGTTGAACATCTTTTTCATGTGCCTTTTGGCCATCTGTATGAGAAGACATTTTGTCTTAGCAAAGGATGTCACAACCCATTCAAACTCTTCATGTGGAAGATTTTTCAACAGATTGAGTTTCCCATTTGTGTAAGGGTTTTTTTCATACATGATGCTTTAGTATGAAAATCTCAATGATGAAAACACTTCCAGTCTCATCGTCTGAAAAATATTTTCAGAATACTTTTTGGATATAACATACTATTGTCAGCTACTTGTCACCAAAGAAAAGGTTGGCAAATATGGAGCACTTGTCTGTTTCAATTAGCAGTAATCATACCTTGGATAAAACTTATTGGCTATGATACTGCCAAAGCACAAAACTAGCACTTGTCTGTTTATAAAAGAAAAATGTCCAGACTCTTTTTAACATTTGACTGTTCTTTAAAGGACTTCGCCTTGATAGCTTTGTAGTCTTTCTCCCTCTCGTTATGAATTATTCTAAAGTATCTATGATTTGTGATAATATAACCTATAAATCTACTTAACCTGGTGTAAATAAACTGCGGTACAGTAAGCTGAAAACAGTCCAATGGGCACGTCCTCATCATCAGCCCCTCCAAGATGAGGAATTCCTCGTGTACCATCTGTGATGAGTCACCATCTGACAGAGGCAAAGTAAGGGGCTGGGGTCTGCCCAGTTTTTTCAATGTTAGTAAAGCTTGATTTCTTTCTCGTTGGTAAACTTTGGTGGAAACTTTTAAATTTTTCTTTATATTTTGGTATCTCAGGTACTGATTTTTAAATATAAGGAAGTTAAAATTTAAAAGTTAAGTAACTTACCCCTAATCAAGCAGCGCCTCAGTGCAATTCGAGCCCCATTTTTTTTGCACTTTCTCACAGTATCTCCCTCTAGTAACTAATTGGACTCACTTCCTCCTGATAATAGTCTCAAACAGATTGGCTTCTTTTCCATACATAGGTATAATCTACCACATTTTGAAAGTATTACTAACTTAATTCTAGGACTTTTTATATTTCTTCACCATGTAAAGAGGGAAAGCAAAATAAGTTTCTTTCATTGGCATTGAAATCCTCCTATCATAGTAGGCATAAATTATTTTCACTGTCATTGTATATGAAATCGAAATCTCTGGGCCTCTGGAGTCGTTGCCAGGTAGAAAGGTAAAAGGGCTTGGGGATCAGACTCCTACCATTCTTTCTCAGTAACTCTCCCATTTTATTACTTTGAATAGAAGACTACGGCAGCTTCTACTCACTCTTTGTATAAGGCCAAATCTTTGCCCTGTATACTTAACATGCACGTAATTTAGTCTTGCTCATGACTTTAATGATTTATGTTTGAGAATCCAAAAACTGCTCAGGGGGGACTGAATCAGGATTACCTGGTATGTGTGTGTGTGTGTGTGTGTGTGTGTGTGTGTGTGTGTGTGTACACGCATGTACATTAGTTGGAGTGGGAGAGGAAGACTGGGGAAAAGTAAGACTCCTTAAAAGTATGTATTCCTGGAGTTCCCGTGTGGCTCAGCGGAAACGAATCTGACTAGTATCCATGAGGATGCAGGTTTGACCCCTGGCCTTGCTCAGTGGGTTAAGGATCTGGTGTTGCTGTGAGCTGTGGTGTAGGTCACAGACGCAGCTTGGATCTGGCATTGCTGTGGCTGTGGTGTAGGCCAGCAGCCACAGCTCCAATTCCACCCCTAACCTGGGAACCTCCATATGCCATGGCTGTGGCCCTAAATAAATGTATATATACATATGTATATATATATATATATGCACACACACATATGCATATATATGTACACGCATAGATTTATATATACATATGTACAAGCCCTACTACCCAGAGATTCTGATTTAGTGAATAACCATTCCTTAAATTAACACTTCCTAGTTTAATAGTTTGAGATTAATGAGGTTTTATTAAAGCAAGGCTAACCCTTATTGTTAAAACATTTATTTCTGATTTGCTTATGTAAATGTGATTCTCTTGGATAATAGGATTCTAAAGTGACAAATCAGTCTATTTCTTTCTCTACTCATGCATAGCTGTTAAATTTGCAACAGGCACAATTAAGCCCTCAAACCTTTCAGTGGTAATTATTACTTTAAGCACAAGTCAAAAGCCCTAGGGACAGTGGGGTCTAAACCATTCTCTTTGCACTATGTACCTGCCGCTATTCTAGTATATGGTTCCAGGAAACAAAGTACCACCTCACCATCAGATACAAAGGTCTTCCAATTCCATCTCAGTTAAGAAAGACTTTGACATTTGACCTGACTTGTACTCTTCGGAGAGGAGGGGCATGTCCCCAGAATCCCAGTAGTTTAGGAGAAGAATGCATCCTCCTTTTCATCAGATAACTCTTCCTCTGGGGGCCCTTATTTTGGGGAGCTTGCAGTTAATGCATTAACTCAGAATCCTAAGTTGTAGTCTAAATATTAAGTTTTAATCTCCAATTCTGATATTCATTTGTTCTATATTTTCTATAAGTCACCCCACCCAATCCACTTAAGTAGGAATTTTCATCTTCGAAATATTTACAGATCAGCTAACACCATGTCTGTCTTTCTCATTATTGTTTTTCCAGTGTCTCTCAGATGCATCTATGAGATACTCAATAAATATTTTGTTGACTAAATAAATCCCCCCTAAACCATATGCCAAGAGTCATTTTCTACACTATAAAGCTGCAGGTGCAAAGTTTTCCCCTATGAATAGAGCGTATTGCAGTGATGAGTTTTCTCTCGTTTTTTGAGATGAAGTTCAGGGGCCCCAAATCACTTAGTTCTGTCCACAGTAAAGTGTTCTGTCACCTAATTTGGACTTGTGATTCTGATTTTCATTTTATGGTTATTTCTAGTGAAAGGGCCCTTTGAGAGAGTATAGTTTTACTGTGGTTTTATAGGCATTTTCATAGTTAGAAAAGAAAGAAGAATCTCAATTTCTCAGGCTTCTCTAATGTTTCTTTATCACTGCACATAATCATGACACTGGCATCACCAACAAATATTTTCATAAAAATCTGGACTTTACAGGAGTTCCTATTGTGGCACAGTGGGTTAATGATCCAGCTTGTCTCTGTGGCATTGCCAGGCACAGTGGGTTAAGGATCACCGCACTGCTGCAGCTATGGTATAGGTCTCAGCTGCAGCTCAGATTTGAGGCCTGGCCTGGGAACTTCCATATGCTGCAGGTGTAGCAGAAAAAGAAAAGGGAAGAAAAAAAAAAGAAAAAAAAAAGGACTTTATACCCAGAGATAAAAGTATATTTTTGAGGCCATCTAGCTTGTAAAATAAAACCTCTCTGTATTCCTTTTGCATGTTTTGATCTTCTCTAATTATTTGGTGTTTTACTCCCTGAAAAAAAAGAGAAAAAAAACCCAACTTTGCTCTATCGATATTTTCACTTATGCCTCATATAGCAAATAAATCATGATCTAAAATCTGAAGTAGCACTAAGGCAGCTCTGCATGCATATAAAAAACAAAGGAATCAGGGAAACAACTAGAGAGCCATGAACTAATTACTTACTGAGCCACTTTTCAAGACACTGAGTCTACAGCAGTAAGCAAGACAAAGTGCCCGGGGATTGACATTCAATGTAAATGTAAAGCTTACATTTTGGTGGGAAGATAGGAAATATACAGCTAAATATAAAAATACATATAATTTAATATTGGAGGGTAAGTGCTTTGAAAACAAAGCCGATTCAAGGAAAGGATGGCAAGTAAATATAGATACTGTTATTTTAGAGTAATGGTCAGAGACGCGACTTTGAAAGGATAACTGGGGTCCAGATCTGATGGGGGGAGCCTTGCAGATAGCCGAGGGAAGAGCATTCCAGAGGGGACGAGAAGTGCAAAGGCCCAGAGGCACATGCTTGACTTGGAGGGTGAGCAGGGAGGCTGCAGAACACTGAGAAGTAATACGAGTGAGAGGAACTAGGTCAGTGAACCTAGAGGCACTATCATATAGGGCCTTGTTGACCAAGAAAACAGTTTTAAATTTGATTTTAAGTGTCGTGGGAAGTCATGTTGACGCTGAGTAAAGAATCAACGTTATTCTTTGATTTACATTTTAAAAGTTTCACTCTGGTCACTGTGTGAGGAATGTGGGGAGAAGAGAGTGAGAACTTGGATGGCAAATGGAGGGATTCTAGGTAGGAAGCTGTTGCTTGTATCCAAGCAAGTTTACAATAATAGGTGCAGCTAGTGGTTGCTCTAGAGGAGATGAAACGTGGTCAGATCTTGTGCCTATTTTAAAGGTAGAGCCAACAACATTGGCAGATGGATTAGATGTGGATTATGAGAAAATAAGAGTCACAAACTGAGAGTCAAAACTCTAAAGTTTTGGAGTTCCCATCGTGGCTCAGTGGTTGACAAACCCGACTAGTAACCATGAGGTTGCGGGTTTGATCCCTGGCCTTGCTCAGTGGGTTAAGGATCCAGCCTTGCCGTGAGCTGTGGTGTAGGTCGCAGATGCAGCTCGGATCCGGCACTGCTGTGGCTGTGGCCTAGGCCGGCAGCTGTAGCTCCAATTCGACCCCTAGCCTGGGAACCTCCATATGCCGCAGGTGCAGCCCTAAAAAGACAAAAGACAAAAAAATAATAATAATAATTAAAAAAAAACAAAACCCTCTAAAGTTTTGTCCTCAGCAAATGAATGGACAAGTTATCATTACTGTATTGGAGAAGCAAGTATAGAAGAGAAAATAAAAAGTTTTCTTTTAAACACGTTAGGTTTGAGGTACCTAACCGACATCCACAATGGACTATTTATTGTCTGGGCAATTTCGTACACCAGGCAGCCGTGAAGGAAAGAGACTCAAGATGCTACACTCAAGTCTCAGTGTAGCTAGAGAAGGGAAGCAGTGTTCGGACAGAGCCCTAGGGCCTTCGACATTTAGAGGCTGGAAAGGAAGTATAGTGGAGTGAGGAAAAGTAGCCAGTGAAGTAGCAAGAAAACCAGAAATTGTGAGATGCCGGAAGTCCCCGGCATGAAAAAGGAGGAAGTGATTTTCATAGCCACATGTTTCTAGGAGTTTGAATAAGATGAAGATTAATAAATGGTCATTGGATTTGGAGGTTGTCTTGAAAAGAGTGAGTTCAGCGGAGGGTTGGAGATGAGAGCTATAGATTTAAGAAAGAGTGGGAGGTGAGGAAGCAAAGACGGTGGGTTTGGACAACTCTTCTGAGATTGGCTGTAAAGAGGGACCGAGAAATGGGACAGGTGCGGAAGGAAGAATGCTGTAGATGGAAAATTTGTGCCCTAACCCCCAAATTCATGTTAAAATCCTCACCTTCCAGGTGCTGGCTTTGGAGAGGGCATTTGCAGATAAGGTGATTAGGCCTTGAAGACAGAGTCCTCATGAATGGGATTCCTGCCCTTATAAGGGAGGTGCCAGAGAGATGCAGAGAAAAGATGCCATCTGTGAACTGGGAAGCAGGCCCTCACCAGACGTCAAGTCTATAGATCCCTTCATCTTGGACTTCCCAGCCCCTAGAGAGAACTTTCTGTTGCTTCTAAGCCACCCAGTTTATAGCATGTTTGTTAAGGCAGCCTCAGAGGACTAAGAGATGCATGGTTAAAAGAGGATGCTTTCAGATAGAAGGTATTATGATATGTTTGTATGCTGCTGAGAACGATCCAGTAGAGATGAGGAAATTAATGATGCAGAAGTGAAAGAAGGTGTTTATGGCAAAATGTCCTAGGGTAAAGAAGGCAGGATAGAATTGAGCATCTAAGTGGGGAGGTGGGGGTTGGTCTTATCCATGCCAATAGAGAAGCAGGCAGAACACATGGGTTACAGCACAAGAGGGCTAGCAAATTTGGGTAAGAGGGCAAGGAAGATCTTGTGTTGCTGATTATTTTCTTAGTAAAATAAGAAGCCGGGTCATCATCAGTGGAGTGCGAGGAGGTTCAAAGGGCAGTGACAGCTTGAGCGGAAAGCAAAGGTGTACGTGTAGCTGGATTGGCAGGCCATGCTGAGGGCCAACTTCAGGTTAGGATCATAAATGTAGAGTGTTATGGTTGTGTGTTTTCTCCAGCCACATTCACTTGCTTGGGTAGAAGCTCAGGTTAGGCAGAGAATTAGATATACTTTGAAAACATGAAGTGACAATAGTATTCATCTTCCCCTCCTGTGTTCAGAACCAACTGAAAGATAGATGCAAAAGAGCAGCCTTTGGAGTTCCCGCTGTGGCGTAGGGAGCAGCTGCAGATCTGACTCAATCCCCAGGTCAGGAACTTTCTATGTGCTGTGGGTGCAGCCATTAAAAAAAAAAAAAAAAATAGAACCTTTATTATTCTAAAACAGGAGAGTGCAGTTAGGTTTTCAGACAAGCGGTTTGGAAAATTCTCTCCTCCGGAGTCATCTTGTTGCTGGCAGGCCCCTTCCCTTACAGTAGAACAGAGAGGAAGATTTGAAGAAAGGTAAGAGGAAGATCTGAGTCAGGTATGCCATTTCTATCAGAAAACTCATTCCAGGAATTCCCGTTGTGGTGCAGTGGAAACAAATCCACCTAGGAACCATGGGGTTGTGGGTTCGATCCCTGGCCCTGCTCAGTGGGTTGCCTTGAGCTGTGGTGTAGGTCGCAGATAAAGCTCGGATCTGGCATTGCTGTGGCTGTGGTGTAGACCAGCAAGCAGCAAGAGCTTCAATTAGACCCCTAGTCTGGGAACCTCCATATGCTATGAGTGCGGCCCTGAAAAGACAAAAGACAAAAAAAGAAAAGAAAACTCATTCCACCTCCAGCAGGGAGGAGGGAGTGTGGGGTGGGGGAAGAGGTGGGGGTCAGGCTGGCTCTGGGGGGCTGGAGACTCTGAAATCATTGGAATTACCTGGAGATCATTGGTCTCACCTGGGCATCGTTAAGAGTCACTGATGCCTGGGTACACTTCCAAAGATTCTGATTTAACAGGGCTGGGGCGCCTTCTGGGCATCTGGCTTTTTAAAAGCTTCCCCAGGTGATTCTAATAGAAGGCCAACATTTTCTGTTAACAAGAAACATGGTTAGAATTGCCAGACAAATATGATAGAAATAGCAGCAAAGGAATCGAGAATGCTTATTAAAAAAAAAAAAAAAAGCTGTTTCATTGATGCACCATGGAATTTAAGAGTTAGGTGAGGACATGACGGATTGATAGTATAGCCAAAAACAAATAACAAAAAAGCAGTAGGGTCAGCAGAGAGTGTAGATGTCTTGAAGGGTTGCAGAATTACTGGAGCTGGGAGCTGGGAGAAAAGGAGATGAAGATCAGAAAATCAAATGCTTGAGTTCGCCTTCTGACTGATGCTGCCACAATGGCAGTTTCTAGGGTATGACTGATCACGGGTGTATGTGACTAAGGTTGACTGCAGAACAGGATCATTGGAGCTAAAGAGGCCATGACAAGAAAGACCAGTGTGCTGGGTGAATCGTGAATGTGGATGTTGAAATCACCAAGAAGGATAACTGGAGTCTTGGTGGCTGTAGCAACCTAGAGTCCAGAAGAGAGGTAAGGCGCAAAGGTCCCCGTCCCTGGGGGCCGTGAGATTCCCCATCATCTTGGTTAAGTGGTGTCTGTTCTGATACTGCTCGCTTTTTCTTTTAACAGACAGCCATCTCCATTCACAGTCGATTTGCCAGGGGGAGTGTAAAGAAAGCAGGGATAGATGATCTGAAATGTTATCTTTAGGTATGGAGACCGAGGAGACGATTATAGCTATTTCCAAAAAGGGCTTGAATCTTCATGTTCCACGGGTAAAACAAGGAAAGGTTGATACACTGTTAACAGGCCCTGGGCATAAACTGTAAGGAAGTTCAGTTTTTTTCTCTCCTCCTCCTTCTCCCATTTCAGTGGGTGGAAAAACATGGAGCATGCCGCGCCTGGTCTCCCCTTGACCTTGAGTAGTCCAGTTGGATCAGTTGACTCTTACGCTGCTTTTATTGTGGATGCATAACTATGCAGGCGTCAATCACTTTTCATTTGTTTATTCTGCTAATTCCTCACCTCGGGACATTTCCCCCCCCTCCCTTTCCCCTGCCTTTTTCCTGTCTCCCAATTTGCTATGCAGCAATAATTTCCCTTTACGCTGCTCCTGCCAATTGCAATGCCAGATGGCTTCGGTTCTGAGTCCCCTCACCCAGCCCCCCTTGAGAACAGCTGCCATTGTCATTGCTGTGAACACATCGCGGCTTTGAACCCGTAGCTGGGACCCAAACTTGCTGCTCAGCATTGGGAGGGGCTAGTGCTAATGCACGGAACCATGAAAACAGCACACACTTTTCCTTGCTGCTGTTCAGCAAAAGCCCTTAGAAAAGGCTCTTTAGCATTTTCTCAATCATCGGTGTATTGAAATCTCATTGTGGAATTTAATTCCTTTACCACCTGACTCAGCCTCCTCGCCATGAAGTTCCCTTTGTGCTGTAAACTCAATTAGAACCCCATATTTCCCATCCTGAAAACAGATGTGAAAGAACTGTAGGGTGTGTGTGTGTGTTCACGTGCATGCATTTATGAGCCTGTCTCTTTAGAAATCCAGCATGCACACTCCCTTATCTACATCCATATAATTTTATTTAAACAGGCTCTCTCAACAAGAAAAACACAATTTGGTGGCTGTTTGGACAAGCTTCCTCTTAAGTCAGCCTCTGAGGAAAGATTTAAAGAACAGAATTCCCGTTTATTTTTTATCTCGAGTTATCCTATGTCAGCTCCATCCCTAAGATTCTGTGACTGTGACACCATATAGAAAGATTGCATTTTCGAGTCCTCTGTGATGGCAGGTCAGTTGCGGGCCTAAAAACCCAAACAAAAAGCATCCTGAATCAAATTCCTTGTAGACCAATATGCATTTCAAAGGCGCTGCCACGTCGTCCGAGGGTTAGGGTTTTTGTGTTGTTTTCTTTTTCTTTCTTTTTTGGAGGAGTGGGGGAGGGAAGGGGACTCTCTTTCATGTTAATCTAATTGTGCCGAACCCAGGCACATGTAGGGAAACTTTCTCTTTCGTGTCCTTCCCTACCACACACTCGGGCCTCCTTTCATTCCTCTACTTCTGAAGTCAGAGCGCTCCCTCGGCGTACATTTGGGGGAAGATTCCCAGGGTGGTGATGTATTCTGCTTTGCTGCTGAGGAATTTACTCTCCCCTCCCTTGGCAGCAAATGAAAGTGGGTATTAATTTCTCAGAGTGCTGGTAGAAGCACGAGAGCGGGGCCGCAAGAATGAGACCCACCCAAATCTGTATGTAATGCACAGCGTGTCGCCGTTTCAAAAGCGGGAGAGAAAAGACAATGACAAGAAAGAACAGATTCTCCTGAGTTGACTTCTCCGCATTTTGTGTCGTCAGGTTTTGGAGAGAGATGCAAGAGGTTCAGGCCCCGAAGAGAGTTAAATTATGCGGCTGCAGGGATGCCAGGTCCCCCAGAATAGGATGCTTCGTTTAGATGTTCCACAATGCTATTGAAGTGCTTATTTTCCTCCTGAAGAGACACAAACAGATGCAAACTTCTGTAAACACTTTAGAAATGAATTCAGTGAGTTTGGCCTCTCAGCAGTGCTCAATAGCTGACAGAAAAATGTCTAATTAGTGCAAGTGGAAATAATAGGGCCACTTGGATTCCTTCCATCCTCCTCCAAGTCTCCTTTTCCAAGGAACTCAAAGGGCCTTTGTCTGGCAGGTCACCCTCTCTCAGGCTTTTGTGCTCCAAACTATTAAGAGTAGAAGGGGGAAAAATAGATGAGACAATGTTCTCTGCTCAAATATACGGCGTGCTCATGAGTGATGCAGAATGGAGTGTTTGCAGCATCCGTTTACAGGTGCTCGGGAGGGATTCCTCCATTGGCAACAGCCGAAAGCAACCCGCACGTGCATGCTGGGAAGGCTGCCTTTCAAGAACCAGCTTTCCTTCACCAACTGCCATAGAGCCTGCTCATTTTCCCTTTTTTTTTTTTTCCACCCTTTCAGTTTCCAGGAACATCGCTCCTTAGATTTGGCAAAGAGAAGAAAGAAGTTCAATGAGATGCTTTGCCATTTTCTGAGATAAGCCTTCCAGATGTTATGTGCATGATCTGTTATTTCCTTTTTACTCTGTTGACTATTCCACTGACATCTATTTTGGGAGCCTTCTTTGGTTGTTGGGATTTTGTCATACAGGAGAATGGGAGCACGTGAACTGAGTTCTTTTTCCTATTTTTTCCATAGTGTTGCCCTTCATTTATTAAACACCCACAATGTACCAGGCTCTGTGCGGAGCATTTATGTTGGGTTGTTTTTTTTTTTTCTTATTTGTTTATTTTAGTTTGCTTTTTAGGGCTGCAGATGTGGCCTGTGGAAGTTCTAGGCTAGGGGTAGAATCGGAGCTGCAGCTGCCAGCCTACACCAGAGCCACAGCAGTGCTAGATCCGATCTGTGTCTGCAACCCACACCACAGTTCAAGGCAATGCCAGATCCTTAACCCACTGAGCGAAGCCTGAGATCAAACCTGCATCCTCATGGATACTAGTCGGATTCGTTACCACTGAGCCACAGTGGGAACTCTGTGCTGAGCATTTGACCTTTTCTTCTAACTCTAAAACAGCACTGAAAAAGGTATTATCCATATTTCACAGATGAGGAAATTGAGTCTTGGAGAGATTAAGTAACTTGGGACAAGCAAATGTAAGAGTTTTGTTTCCATGTTTGTTTTTGTCTTTTTGTCCTTTTAGGGCCACATCCACAGCATATGGAGGTTCCCAGGCTAGGGGTCTAATCAGAGCTGTAGCTGCTGGCCTACACCACAGCCACAGCAACTCCAGATCTGAGCCGAGTCTGCAACCTACACCACAGCTCACGGCAACACCGGATCCTTAACCCACTGAGCGAGGCCAGGGATTGAACCTGAAACCTCATGGTTCCTAGTTGGATTCTTTTGCACTGTGCCACGATGGGAACTCCACCGACGTTTTTCTTTAATCTCTAGATGTTTGATTTGGATGATTTTTAATATCTCCAGTGTCCCCGATTCTACCTGAGTTTTACCCTACCTTCTTGAACTTATGAAATAATAACTGTCATTTGGGGTTCGATTTCTGTTGATTTCTTTTTCTCTTTAGTATGGGCTTCTTTCTGCCTCATAATTTTTGACTGGATGACAGACATAAATTTCACCTTTTAAGATGGCAGGCAATTTTTGTGCCTATAAATATCCTTGAACTTTGTTCTGAAACACCAAGTTAGGAAATAGTTTGATGTATTCCAGGCTTGCTCCTAAACTTTCAGAGTGGGCCAAGAGCCTTCTCCCTCTGAGGTTCATTTCATCTCACTACTGAAGCAATACCTTTCTAAATACTCTGTCCCATACCCCGTGAACAACAGTTGATTGCCTACTCTGGCTGGTGTAAACACAGCTGCCTGAAGCCTGGGGATTGCTTCCTCTGCTCCAGGTGATTCTTTCCTCAGTGTTGGGTGGTGTCTTTCTGTACATGAGCTGGTCGGTAGTGTTCTGCTGAAGACTCCACGGGGACCCTCTGCAGAGCTCTGGATTTCATGCTTTGTGCAGCTCTCTCCTTCTGGTTACTCCACCTTGTGAACTCTGGCCACCTTGGCCTCCGTAGACTTCTAGAAGCTCCGTCTCCTCCACTCAGGAAGACCAGCTCACGGAGGGACCCACTGGACTTGTAGAGCATCCTTTCAGCTCTGTGCGAGAGATGCCCAGTGGGAGTTATCCCCAGGTAATCACCAAATTAGCATTTGTTCTCATGGCCACAAACTTCCACTTGAGAATTTCACATTATTGAAATGAAAGGCCATGTCCCAGAAAATTTTATTTCTCATATTTTTAAATACATAATCAGGACACTCTTTGCAATTGGGATTTATTTTTAGTTGTCCCTGTTTGTTTTTTTTTTTTTTTCTTAGTATTTTCTCATCATGATAAAGGGTACAGTTTCGTTAAAGCCACTGTTTGAACTCAGTGAGTGGTGAATTCAGTCCTCACTCCAAAGAGCCAAATTCCTATGCCCAGATTAGGCCCCTCTCAAAATCACCTTGATCAGACACAGAGGAGAGCAGAAGGAAAACTGAGACTCAGGAGACCTGAGTTGCTCAAGTGTTAGCTGAGGATGTGGAGAACTAAAACTCTGTGCGCTGCTGGTAGTATTATAAAATGGTGTAAACTCTATGGAAAATAGTATAGAGGTTCCTCAAAAAATTAAAACTGTAACTACCATTTAATCTAGCAATTCTCCTTCTGCATTTATATATCCAAACGAATTGAAAGCAGGGCCTCAAAGAGATATTTGCACACCCATGTTCATAGCAGCACTGTTCACAATAGCCAAGCCGTTGAAGCCATCCAAATGTCAATTGACAGATGAATGGATAAACAACATTTGTACATGCAGTGGAATATCACCCTTTAAAAAGGAGAAGTTTTGTCACATGCTGCAACATGGATGAACCTCAAGAACTTTATGCTAAGCCATATAAGCCAGTCACAAAAAGACAAAAACTGTATGATTCCACTTACATGAGGTATATAGGATAGTCCAATTCATAGAAACAGAAAGTAAAATGGTAGTTAACAGGGGCTAGGGAGAAGGGAGAAAGACAGGTTTGTTGTTTGGTGGGTATAGAGTTTTGTATTTGCAGGATAAAAAAGTTCTGAAGATCTAATTCATAACAATGTGAATATATTTAACACTACTGAACACCATACTTTAAAAAAAGCTAAGATGGTGAAATTTATGTTCTGAGCTTTTTACCACGATAAAAAAGAAGAAAAAAAAGAGATTGGAGTTCATACCTGCCCCTGACCCTTTTGACTTAGTAACTTTGGAAAGTCAACCTCTCAGCCTCAGCGGTTTTTTGTTTTTTGTTTTTTTGTTTTTTTGCTTTTGTTTTTTTTTTTTTTTGCCACACCCACAGCATGTGGAAGTTCCAGGACCAGGCATCAAACCCAAGCCACGGCAGTGACAAAGCCAGATCTGCAACCCGCCAAGCTACAAGGGAACGTCTCAGGTTTCCTTGTCTTACTTAGATTTTATAGTTACTATAAATTTAAATGAGATCATTTGTGTAAACATTTTTCATAAACTAGATGGTACCACACAGGTGGAAACCATCAAGGAGGAAAGAGTAGAGAATCACCCCTGGAGAATAAATCTGTCTAAACATTGCATCCTAAGTAGGTACTCAGTTACCCCAAAACTGAATTGAGGCACCTCTGAGAATGGAGAGCAGAACTAAACATTAAGTGTGCCCCTCAAAGAGAGGGGACTCTCTGTGTCTTACTGAGTCCCCTCCACAGGTACATAGTCATGGGCAGGGTGTCAGGAGTAGAGCCTCTATTTTAAAGCAAAAGTTTAAAGGAGCCTGGCAGTGGCAAAAGCTGCAAGTTATGCAGATAGCATCTGAGGTTGCAAACCAAAGGACTATATTTCTGTGTTCCTAGCATAGAAAGGACTCTTTTTTTAAGGCCACACCTGCAGATTTGGAGGTTCCCAGGCTAGGGGTTGAATCAGAGCTGTAGCTGCTGGCCTATACCACAGCAATAGCAACACCAGATCCAAGCTGCTTCTACAACATACACCGGAGCTCATGGCAACACCGGATCCTTAATCTACTGAACAAGGCTAGGGATCGAACCTGTATCCTCATGGATGCTAGTCAGATTCGTTGCCACTGAGCCATGATAGGAACTCCCCCATAGAAAGGACTCTTGACCAGAGACTGTCCTTATCAGACGGAGCTGTGCACACATGAAGTCATCAGTTTCTTCATCCACTCTTAAATTTACATTTTATGAATGTCAAATGGCTAACTTGTTCTCTCTCTCTCTCTCTTTTTTTTTTTGTCTTTTTGCCTTTTCTAGGGCCACTTCCTGCGGCATATGGAGGTTCCCAGGCTAAGGGTCTAATCGGAGCTGTAGCCACCAGCCTACGCCAGAACCACAGCAACACAGGATCCCCGAGCCGCATCTGCAACCTACACCACAGCTCACGGCAAAGCCGGATCCTTAACCCACTGAGCAAGACCAGGGATTGAACCCACAACCTCATGGTTCCTTGCAGTGGATTCGTTAACCACTGTGCCACAACGGGTACTCCTTGTTCTCATTTTAAAACTTGTGTTTTTCAGATTGATGGTTTGACAAACCTCAATAAGTTTTGAGCATCTCAGTTTTAGTTAGGCTTTTTTGGTGGGATGAAACAGGTTCACACAAGCAAACTCACAAAACGAGACAAACATTTTTATAAAGATACATATGGGATAATAAAGGAAACCTGTAACTCTAAGAACAGCACTTGTGAAAAGGTGGCTTTAGATTCAGAGTCATGTGTCTGGATCTTCCCTCTAGTGCTGCCCATAAGTGTAGTTTAGCTACAGTCTACTCCCTGCTTCTTCCAGTCTTGCAACAACTAGAAAACTCTGTGTTTCATGGTTCAGATTAATAATTTCATTTTTCAAACCAGGCCACAGAGTCGTGGGCCAGGTATCAGGTGGGTACTCTTGGGTTAGCCTTGAGCTGGTGGTAGTAAGATGGGGAGAGGGGATCAAGGTCAAGTAGCAGAATACATTGCTGCCTCAAAAACAGAGACTGCGAGCAGAGCAGTTTCCTTAGAAATGATTATGGTGAAGTTCCCGTCGTGGCGCAGTGGTTAATGAATCCGGCTAGGAACCATGAGGTTGCGGGTTCGGTCCCTGCCCTTGCTCAGTGGGTTAAGGATCTGACGTTGTCATGAGCTGTGGTGTAGGTTGCAGACATGGCTCGGATCCTGCGTTGCTGTGGCTGATGGTGTAGGCCGGCGGCTACAGCTCCGATTGGACCCCTAGCCTGGGAACTTCCATATGCTGCAGGAAGTGGCCCTAGAAAAGGCAAAAAGACAAAAAGACCAAAAAAAAAAAAAAAGATTATGGTGTGTCAGGCAGTGATTAATGTTGGGGTTTTGGGAGGATCCAAGAAATTATACCTCTCTTCCCCTCTGGATTCTGAGCGAACCAAGAAGCAAAAGAGTTTGGAAGACAAGAGATTATATATTACCTTTAATTTTGACAAAGACTACATTGGAATATCTAGCTTGATATTAGAGCATGGGGGTCTGCTAGATGAACCCCAGAATTCTTTTGACTTCCCCCATGTAGTCAGAGAAATTACTGAGCTAAGCAGAACCCCATATAGTGTGGCTTTCTAGATAAGACATAAGAGAAGACCAGAGAAGAATCCCTGTTTCCTTTAGACACCTTGTTCCCCAAGAAAATAAGAGCGGAGCTAAGCCATGCATGCCCAGTTTCTTCTTCCCAAATTTCCCAGAGTCATCCACCTCTCCTGGGGCAGAGTGGGTGAAGGAGCAGAGAGGCCAGGAGTGCTGCAGTAATTGAGCTCCCTTCCCATGGAAAGAAACGTTCCCCCTGATAATTGGCATCTGTATCACAGTCTCAGTAGTGACCAACTCAGAACAAAAGGATAAATACGAGAGCACATTATCTCAAACTAAAAAAACAGTGATAGGTAGTTTTAAAGCCTTAAGAAAGTGTCAATATGAAAAGCGAAGGATTATTGTTCTGGTTCTTGGCAGGCAAGGTGTACATGAAAAGAAATAGGATTCTAGGACTCAGAATGAGAGGAATTCCTCAACTAGATGATTAAAATATTGGTTTTTGACCTTTATTTTTTTGTAGTATAATTCTCTCTCTCTCTCTCTCTCTGTTTTTTTTTTTTTTAATGCTTTTTAGGGCAGCACCCGAGGCATATGGAGGTTTCCAGGCTAGGGGTCTAATCAGAGCTACAGCTGCTGGCCTATGCCACAGCCACAGCAATGCCAGATCCCAGCTTTGTCTGTGACCTAAACCACAGTTCACGGCAACACTGGATCCTTAATCCACTGAGTGAGGCCAGGGATCAAACCAGAAACCTCATGGTTCCTAGTGGGATTCTTTTCTGCGGCGCCACGACGGGAACTCCCTAATTCTTTTAATTTTTAAAAATGTTATTGGAATGTAGGTTTAGACCTTTAAATAAATAGAATCTTCCTCTTAGGATTGTTGTAAGGGTCTGGTACCTAGTTTTACCCAATAAGTGTTAGTATTTAATGTGATGAAGAAAGTATGTGTGATAAGATTGTGGTAGGAAAATGGGCAGTGCTTACAATGCTTTCTAGGCTTCATGTGTGAGTTAGCACACCCAGAAAACACTCTGCTTGATTTAGTTTAGCAAATAGAGAAAATACTACTGGGTGGTAAGCTCATTTATGCTATCAGCTGCTGACTTTGAATGCCTTATTTTTGGTTTTTCTTTTTTTTATCTTTTTGCCTTTTCTTGAGCCGCTCCTGTGGCATATGGAGATTCCCAGGCTAGGGGTCTAATCAGAGCTGTAGCCACGGGCCTACACCAGAGCCACAGCAACGAGGGATCTGAGCCGCATCTGATACCCACACCACAGTTCATGGCAACACCCGATCCTTAACCCACTGAGCAAGGCCTGGGATCAAACCCTCAACCTCATGGTTCCTAGTCGGATTCGTTAACCACTGTGCCACGACGGGAACTCCTGAATGTCTTTAATATGATACCTTAAGAGACCAAAAGATAATGTTTTTCCATAAAAGTTTGCCTCATTTATCTCTACTTCTCTCTATGTTATACTTTAATGTCTGTTTCTTATTTTATTCATTAACTATTCATTTTATTTAATTAACATAAATCAAATATGAATATTACTATTTCATTTATTAACTAACATAAATATGAATGTTACTAATCATTTTATTTAACAGATAAATCAAATATGAATTTCTATATTTCTTAATTAAAATGTATGCAATTGGCGTTCCCGTCGTGGCTCAGTGGAAATGAATCCGACTAGAATCCATGAGGACTCGGGTTTGATCCCTGGCCTCACTCAGTGGGTTAAGGATCTGGCATTGCCGTGAGCTGTAGTATAGGTCCCAGACGTGGCCCAGATCTGGCTGCTGTGGCTGTGGTGTAGACCAGTGGCCACAGCTCCGATTTGACCCCTAGCCTGGGAACCTCTATATGCCATGGGTGTGGCCCTTAAAAAAAAAAAAAAAAAAGTAGGCAATAAATGAGGCAGAGAGTATTATGAACTGATGTAGAACAACTTGGCTAAGTGTGATCTTGTTTATGGAAGGAAGAAAGGGAGGGAGAGAGAAAGGAAGGAAGAAAAGGAAAAAGAGGGGAAGGAGAAAGAGAGGGAAAAGGAAGGGCAAGCCAGGTAACCAGTTATGTGTAAATATACATAAAAGGGTGGAGGAAGTTCTAGAAGGCTCTCTGGGAAACCACCATCAGGAAGAATGAGAATGAAATTGATGGGAGGAAGGGAAAAAGATAAGGTAAGGAGTTGGAAAACAAAGGGACACTTTTTTTTGGCCTCTCCCCAGCATGCTGAAGTTCATGGGCCAGGGGTGGAACCCAAGCCACAGCAGTGACAATGCCAGAATGTAACAGGGAAATGGAATGAAAGAAATACTTTATTCCGCAAATGAATCAGACTTTTCTTTATTAAATAACAACAACAGCAGTTATTACTGTCTTTTGGTCCAGTCGCCTCTTGTTTCTTCCAGCTCTGGGTTTTGTTGTTCTTGTTTTGATAAAGACGTGTAGAAGGCTAGCCTGGCCCCAAGACTGCCTTCTTTTCTGCCGGGCGCTCTTTCTGTCCAGTTCAGTGTCCCACTGATGTTCCCCCAGGCATCCCTGAAAGCCTCCATCCTCGTCCGGGACTGCGCCACCGCCTCTGCCATTGTGTTCCTGAGCGACCGGTTCCTATACGGGCTTGATGTCTCCAGTGAGCTCCTGCGGGTCGCCAAAGGGCTGCACAAGCTGCAGCCGGCGACGCCAATTGCCCCCCAGGTGGTTATTCGGCAAGCCCGAGTCTCGATGCACTCAGGTAGGCTTTCTCCTGCTGGCCCTCCTCGTCCTGGAGTCGGCCCGGCTGGGGCTCGCCTTCCCTCCCAGCTCCTTGACTTCTGCAGGGGACAGTGGGCACAGGGGCCCGCAGGCCTTCTTTTGCAGCGGCCCGGTGCTCCCGCCCAGCCCGCGCTTGTCAGCACAAAGGCCTTGGGATAAAGAGTTTCAGAGCCAAAAGCAATAGAGAAAATTGTGAAAGGGGGTGGAAAATACTAATTGGAGCTTTTGTCGTCTAACAAATCTGTCCTGCTGCTTTCAAACAGGGGTATCTGAATTGCTATACTTCTGACCAAGAGCCTTTAAAAAGCAGATTAGAATTCTCCTATTTTCTCGTAGCTCTCCTGTCTCCTTTCTGTAGGGCCACTTGACTATGCTCACAATGGAGCTGACAAACCCACTGAAGTAATTTGAGGTTTTTTTCTATCGCTGGGAACACCGGTACAGTACCTGATTAGGCCTTAAAGTATCTTTTTTTCCCCCCTCTGTCACTTTGAGTGAAATGAAAAATGAGGCCAACATTCTAACTTAGCCTGTAATGTAGAGGGGGGTTGGAGGGGAGAGGGGCCTGCTATGTGTTCCAGCGAAGTTCACTTCCATAGAATTCTTGAATTATTTAAATTACTGATAACCATGAGGTTTAGAAACCCGTAGCCTACTGTTCTCATTTCCAAGAGAGAAAGAACAAAGGATGAAAATAGAAGGCAAGTTGCTTCTCCCAGAGACAGGACTGGCTCGTTTTTTAAATTGGGTTTAGCTATTGCTATTGTTTTAATAACTCTGGCCTCGAAGAGGTTAAAATATCTTTTCACTACTTCATTTCCTTTGCAAAGGAACTGTACTAAAACTGCACTGAATGGGACAGTGGCTGAATACCGAGAGGGACAGAGATAAAAGGGTGTGAGAGAAATGGGCTTGTGGAGGTTAACTTTTCAAAAGCCCAAGTTCATGCACTCTCAGGTTCTTGCAGCTGTGCATAAATTGTACCCACGTTTTATTCTATATTTTTCTAGAGTAACTGCATCAACAGAGTTGAACTTAAGAAAAAATTCTTTCTTCAAATGTCCATGATTTGGGACATTTTATAATGTTGGGGGTTTATATTGTTTAGTGTATGAAAGAAACCTAGTCACTAATATTCCTTCTGACGGCATCAGGTGGCAGTGATGTGTGAGCAGAGCATCCTGTGGGGGGCTGGGCATGCGCAGAGAGCGTGCTAATGTTGGTTCTTATGTAGAACTTGGAATAGAGTTAACAAGGCAAGTTTGCAATAAACGGATTTGCTACTAGTGTGACTTGGGAATCAAGGTCAGATGGTAAGCAGGCAATAAGTGAAATCATCTTTTCACTTGTTTCTTTGGTTGGTTGTTTCTATCATGCCTCTAACCAAGGTAGAGTTTTTCTCCTGACGACAACTGAGCCTTGATACCATCATGAGCAGCATGCTCCTTTGCCCGCACATCTCATGTCTGAAGTGAAAGTCATAGATCATATTCCCCAACAGTTGGGGTTGTCTTTGCCTCAAAGATGTTACCGGAAATGTCACAAGACAACAAACAGCCTCAGAGTTAAGTGCTTATTTGTAAACTTCTGCCCCCAAACATTTTTGAGCCTCTACCGACACTGGGTTTCTCAGAGAGAAAAGGGACTTAGAGCAGGGCTGGTGTCCTAGAAAGAGAAGGTACAGTGAAACAGGGTCTGGATCCTCAGCATTTGAGAATCTCCTGGGATGGAGAAAGGAGAGGCAGATATGAATTATGAGGGGTAAGGAAAAGGATTAAGGATAATACGAGGGGACAGCACAGTCTTCTGGGCTTGCCCTTGTGACCAGCTCTTCCTGGCATCCACCCAGAACCCATTCCAAAGGTCCAAGAATTCAGTATCCTGGGATTTCAGAGACAGGAAAGGATGCCCTGGGCCTGCCCAGCTCACTCTTGCCGAAAATCAGGATACAAAACCTTTCAAGCCACAGTTAGAGATAAAGATCCAGACTTCCAGTTCCATCAACACGGAGGATTGAGCAAGCATACAATCTTCTCCCATGACATAAATAAGGTGAATTAAAAAAATTTTTAAATGCCCAAAATATGTTTAAAGATGTTCAAAGTCAGAACAGTAGACTACTGTGCCTGACACTGTAGCCAAAGGGGTTTTAAACTTAGATATGGTCCTAAGAGAAGGAATTGCCTTTTTTTTTTTTTTTTTGTCTTTTTGCCATGTCTTGGGCCACTCCCAAGGCATATGGAGGTTCCCAGGCTAGGGGTCTAATCGGAGCAGTAGCCACCGTCCTACGCCAGAGCCACAGCAATGCGGAATCCGAGCCATGTCTGCAACCTACACCACAGCTCACGGCAACGCCGGATCCTTAACCCACTGAGCAAGGCCAGGGATTGAACCCACAACCTCATGGTTCCTAGTTGGATTCGCTAACCACTGATCCACAATGGGAACTCCAGAACTGCCATTTTATTTCTGGTGTAGGAACAAGAGACAGGGCCTTGACCTATGTGGAGTGAAATATTTGCATAAAGCTAGAATTCTGAAATGTTTGCACCCCTGTGAAATGGGACTAAACAGCTCCACCAACCCAGAGAAAGTGGTGAGGAAGCTTCTCTCTGAGGAGGAGGCAAAAACAAACAAACAAACAAAAAACCTCCCAAAAGAAATAACCCCAATTCTATGCCAGATGTCTATGAAGAGTTTGAATTTACCTGCAAGAGAGGGAATCCTCCACCAAGTAATTAAGAAAAACTAATTCAGGTCTGAAATTCCTGGGGCCTAGCAAAAGATGACGTACTAAATTATGTCTAGAGAAACATCCACACTCCAGAAGCATCTCTTAATGCCCAGACTACACAGGTACACGTGTCAGTTCTATCGCTGCCATTGGTCACAACAGGTCACAGGGCCAGTTCAGATACAAGGAGAAGGGAAGAATTCTAGATTCCACTTTTTGATGGAGGAATGGCAAGGTCACATTGCAGAAGAGCATATGGGACGGAAGACATTGTTGTGACCTCCCGTGGGAACGCAGTCTACCACAGTCAGGATATGTCTGTGTGTGCGCTTTGAAATAGGGTGGTCAGGGAAGACCTTATGAGACAGTGAAGTGACATTTGAGCAAAGATCTGAAGGAGAAGAGAGCAAGCTTTGGATATATCTGGGATAAATAAATTCCAGACTGAAATAATTTTCAGTACAACAACTTTGACATGGGAACAAGCCTGACAGGTTCAAGGGACAGTCAGGAGGCCACTGAACCAAAGTAGGAGTGATGGTGAGGAAAAGAATGCTAGAGATTGGGTCAAAGAAGTCCCAGGGGCCAGGACATAGGGCATAGAAGCTCCTAGAAGAAAAGGATCAAAGGCTAAATGATTGCATTTCCTACTTAAAAGTAAAACAGTTGTCCACAGGTTAGTCCCCACCTGGGTGGTAGTAACAAGATTAAGTGAACCTCCCTACCCACAACCTAAAAAATCTCTTCCTGATAATTCGGTAAATGGTCCTATTCTCAGGCAACTCTACTCCACTTCTGGAGGCGTGGTTTTCACAGAAAGAGACACAACTTTTGAGAGAGGTTTTCCTTTACTTCTCAAGCCTTACTTTCTATGAATGTATTATTCATTCATGTGAATGAATGCATGAGTATGTGTGTGTATATATATATATATATATACACATATACATATATATATATATGAATCAAATTGCAGTTTTAGATACTCTGCAACTTCTCACCAATTTCTGAAACTTCCTCTTCCTTTTTACTTTTATATATGATGGGGTTATCGATTTTAAATTTTAAAACAGAATGTTTTCAAGAGGGGTTATGGCCACTGTTATAACATGTTAACCTTAGAGCATGAAGAGCACTAGTATTTAAAGCATGTCTTCAGAACAATTATGTGGCATTTCATTGCTTCTTTTCAGGGAAACTTTTAAAAGCAGAGTATATCCTGAGCAGTCTCATAAGCAACAGTGGAGCAACAGGTAAGGTGCTTTCCTGTCTTCACAATGACCTTCAGCCTCCTTCCCTGCCACAGGTCTAGTTTTAAAACAACTTAATGACCTAATAGTTACCACACACTAGACATTCCCAAAACCACCTAGGACTGGCTCTGCCACTGATGAAGTGGTTTGGCCAAGCAGCTTACTGCTGTATGTTTCCGTTTTCTCTAAAGAAAAAAGCAAGAACAGAGCAACCCACCCAAGTCTTCTAATATTTCCCTGCTTTATTGTAGAGCATGTTATCTAATCAATAATAACTGAAAATAAGTAATATCCTGGGCCTCAGAAAGGGCTCAGCCACAGCTTTGAAAAGAATCGTGAATGGAAATATTTTTTTCCCACACTTGGCCATTTTATTTTATTTTTTCATTTATAATGATTTTTATTTTTTCCATTGTAGCTGGTTTACAGTGTTCTGTTGATTTTCTACTGTACAGCATGGTGACCCAGTTACACATACATGTATATATATTCTTTTTTCTCACATTATCATGCTCCATCATAAGTGACCAGACATAGTTCCCAGTGCTGTGCAGCAGGATCTCATTGCTTGTCCATTCCAAAGGCAAAGTCCATTCCAAAGGCAATAGTTTGCATCTATTAACCCCAAATTGCCAATCCATCCCACTCCCTCCTCCTCCCCCTTGGCAACTACAAGTCTGTTCTCCATGTCCATGATTTTCTTTTCTGTGGAAAGGTTCATTTGTGCCCTATATTAGACTCCAGATATAAGTGATATTCATATAGTATTTGTCTTTCTCTTTCTGACCTACTTCACTTAGTATGAGAGTCTCTAGTTCCGTCCATGTTGCTGCAAATGGCATTATTTTGGTTTTTTTTTTGTGGCTGAGTAATATTCCATTGTGTATATATACCATATATATATATTTTTTTTTTGTCTTTTGTCCTTTTAGGGCCGCACCTGTGGCACATGGAGGTTCCCAGGCTAGGAGTCTAAACAGAGCTGTTGCTGCCATCCTATGCCATCACCATAGCAACGCCAGATCCGAGCCACATCTTCGACCTACACCACAGCTCATGGCAACGCCGGATCCTTAACCCACTGAGTGAGTCCAGGGATCAAACCTGCAACTTCATGGTTCCTAGTCGGATTTGGGTTTTTGGGGGGTTTTTTGGGGGGGGGTCTTTTTGCCTTTTCTAGGGCTGCTCCCGCAGCACATGGAGGTTCCCAGGCTAGGGGTCAAATCGGAGTTGTAGCCACCAGCCTACGCCAGAGCCATAGCAACGCAGGATCCGAGCCGCGTCTGCAACCTACACCACAGCTCACAGCAACGCTAGATCCTTAACCCACCGAGCAAGGCCAGGGATTGAACCCGCAACCTCCTGGTTCCTAGTCGGATTTGTTAACCACTGTGCCACGACAGGAACTCCATACGACATCTTAATCCAATCATCTGTCGATGGACATTTAGGTTGTTTCCATGTTTTGGCTATTGTGAATAGTGTTGCAATGAACATGCAGGTGCATGTGTCTTTTTCAAGGAAAGTTTTGTCCGGATAGATGCCCAAGAGTGGGATTGCTGGTTCATATGGCAGTTCTATGCATAGTTTTCTGAGGTACCTCCGTACTGTTCTCCATTGCGGTTGTACCAATTTACGTTCCCACCAACAGTGCAGGAAGGTTCCCTTTTCTCCACACCCCCTCCAGCATTTGTTATTTGTGGCCATTCTGACTGGTGTGAGGTGGTACCTCATGGTAGTTTTGATTTGCATTTCTCTACTAATCAGTGATGTCGAGCATTTTTTCATGTGCTTGTCGGGCATCTGTATATCTTCTTTGGAGAAATGTCTAGCGAATGGAAGTTGACAATTCAGAAGAATACGCTTATGGCTTTAAATTTAAATGGCTTGGAAAATAGATTTTATTTTGCTACTGAGAATCTTTAATAAAAAGATTTTGGGAATTCCCTTCATGGCGAACCTGACTAGCATTCGTGAGGATGCGGGTTTGATCCCTGACCTTGCTCAGTGGGTTAAGGGTCCAGCATTGCCATCAGCTGTGGTGTAGGTCGCAGACATGGCTCAGATCCTGTGCTTCTGTGGCTGTAGTGTAGGCTGGCAGCTGCAGCTCTGATTTGACCCCCGGCCTGGGAACTTCCATAGGCTGCAGGTGTGGCCCTAAAAAGACAAAAAGACCCCCCAAAATTTTGTTTGAAATGGATTTCTTTTGATATTTGATCATACATAAAAAGAAGCAAGTCCTACTAGGTAGGTAATAAATAATTTAACCTCAGATATCTTATCTGAATTTCTGGGTACTTAAGTCAACAAGTTCCCAATAAGTTGAACACAATTCCCAATAGACTTTTAAGCTCAATATGCTTGGATATAAGGATATAATATCATTGGATATAGGATCCCAAGCTCCTTGAAACTTTCAGACATTTCCAATAGTTAATTAACCTGGGGAAGCCTTGGAGGCAGTACCATTGAGGATGAACCCTGAAGTAGGAGCCAGAGGGAGGTGGATCCCAGGTAAAGAGAATGGCAAGTGCAGATACCATGAAGCAAGAGACGGCTGCTGTTATAAGGCACACAGATGAAGCTGCATGGCAGAGCCCAGCTGGTAGGGGGGAGAGGTGGAGACCAGGCAGGAGTCAGTTCCTGTGAAGCCTTGTGAAGTTCCAAAGCAAGGAGTTGGGATCTTATTCTAAATACAGAGAAGAGATTGTCTCCCAGATCTGCATCCTATGTGTTCATGAAGTCTTCTATGAAAAAAAGTTTTTTTTCAGCAGACTATCTTTTTAATAGTTAAAGGCCAAAAATGCTTTTCTTTTTCCCCCTTTTATTGTAGGTACCTGGCTGTACAGAAATGAAAGTGACAAGGTCCTCGTACAGTCGGTCTGCATCCAGATCAGAGGACAGATTCTGCAGAAGCTGGGTATGGTCGTCAAGCACTTGCTCTGCTCAAGGCTCATTTAACCAAGTCTTGCTACCAGATTTTATTGCAGACTTTTCTCATTGTTTCTAGTTGATATAGTTGTTCCTCACTACCCTTGGTTTCCTCATCGAGAATGACATTTAAGATCCCGGGAGTGTTATGAACACAATAAAATATTTTGTTATTAACAAAACAAAATATTTTTCCATTGAGTTTTGTTAAAGAAATTTACGGTTGTATATTGTGACCGTAATGGCAGAGTTCTCTGTATTATTTCTGGCATCTGGCTCTCAGTTCGGCAGGGTTCCATGTGATATAGTGACACCTTATTCTAACCCCACCCTAACACCTTACCCATTTGTTGTTCCTTGGAGGGTATTCCTGAGTTTTACAAGCAAAGTTTATAGTGCCCTAATTATACTTTAAAATGCAAACTAATGTATTTGAAAATTTTTAACAGAGCATAGAAATTGTCTTATAAATAGTGGAGTTATTTGTTATATATTAATATATTTTATATGTATACATGTAATATATTATGATTCTTACTGTTCCCCTGTGAAAAGGAAAAAGTATCTATACAAAAACAGATTAATATTTTTCCAGCAGATTGCTGTCTACTGATTGCTGTCTATCTAATCTAGTCATGAATTTTCTTAACAAAGTCCAACAAATCTTTTTCTGTATTAGTTTTTAAAAGTACTTTCTGACACAAGAGCACAATACTGGCAGCTTGTCCCATTTCCCCTTCTTTTTCAGGGATGTGGTACGAAGCAGCAGAGTTAATATGGGCATCAATCATAGGATATCTGACACTTCCTCAGCCAGATAAAAAGGTTGTCTTGTGCTTATTTTCTTGTTTCCTATATTTGTCTTTGGAAAATTATTTCCTTATGCCATAGTTAGTTTACATTTATCAATTTTATTGGTCCTATTTTTATTTTTTATTACTCAATGAATTTATTACATTTATAGTTGTACAATGATCATCACAATCCAGTTTTATAGGATTTCCATCCCACACCCCCAGCACATCCCCCCCCCCCCAAACTGTCTCCTTTGGAAACCATACGTTTTTCAAAGTCTGCAAAGAAGTTCATCGTGTCCTTTTTTCAGATTCCATGTGTCAGTGGTAGCATTTGATGTTGATATCTCATTGTCTGGCTGACTTCACTTAGCATGATAATTTCTAGGTCCCTCCATGTTGCAAAAAATGCTGGTATTTCGTTCCTTTTAATGGCTTAGTAATATTCCATTGTGTAAATATACCACATCTTCTTCACCCACTTCTCTGTCAAGGGACATTTAGGTTGTTTCCATGTCTTGGCTATTGAAAATAGTGCTGCAATGAACATCGTAGTCTTTGTAAGTCATGGTTTTCTCTGGATAGATGCCCAGGCATGGGATTGCTGGATTAAATGGTAGTTCTATTTTTAGTTTTCTGAGGCATCTCCATACTGTTTTCCACAGTGGTTGCACCAATTTACAATCCCACCACCAGTGTATGAGGGTTCCCTTTGCTTTGCTCCACACCCTCTCTAGCACTTATTGTTTGTAGACTTTTGGATGATGGCCATTCTGGCTGGTGTAAGGTGGTACCTCATAGTGGTTTTGATTTGCATTTCTCTAATGATGAGTGATGCTGAACATCTTTTCTTGTGTTTTTTGGCCATCTGTATGTCTTCTTTGGAGAACTGTCTGTTTAGATCTTCTGCCCATTTTTTGATGGGGTTGTTTTTTTGGTATTGAGCAGTTGGAGGTGTTTATAAATTTTGGAGATTAATCCCTTGTCAACCGATTCACTTGCAAAGATTTTCTCCCATTCTGTGGGTTGTCTTTTCATTTTGTTTAGGGTTTCTTTTGCTGTGCATAAACTTTTATGTTTAATTAAGTCCCACTTATTTATTTTTGTTTTTACTGTCATGACTCTAAGAGGTGGATCTGAGAAGATGTTGCTGTCGTTTATGTCAGAGAGTTTGGCCTATGTTTTCCTCTAAGAGTTTTATAGTGTCTGGTCTTATGTCTAGGAATTTTTTTTTTGTCTTTTTGCCATTTTTTTGGGCCACTCCCGTGGCATATGGAGGTTTCCAGGCTAGGGGTCGAATGGGAGCTGTAGCCACCAGCCTATGCCAGAGCCATAGGAATGCGGGATCTGAGCCAAGTCTGCAACCTACACCACAGCTCATGGCAATGCCAGATCCTTAACCCACTGAGCAAGGCCAGGGATCAAACCCACAACCTCATGGTTCCTAGTTGGATTTGTTAACCACTGAGCCACGACAGGAATTCCTGGTCTTATATCTAGGTCTTTAATCCATTTGGAGTTTATTTCTGTGTATGGTGTTAGGGAATGTTCTGATTTCATTCTTTTACATGTGGCTGTCCAGTTTTCCCAGCACCACTTATTGAACAGGTTGTCTTTTCTTCATTGTATGTTCTTGCCTCCTTTGTCATAGATTAGTTGGCTGTAGGCACGTGGGTTTAATTCTGGGCTTTCTATCCTGTTCCACTGATTTATATTTCTGTCTTTGTGCCAGTACCATATGGTTTTGATGATTGTTGCTTTGTAGTATAGTCTGAAGTCCAGGAGCCTGATTCCTCCAGCTCCGTTTTTCTTTTTCAGAATGTCTTTGGCTCTTCTGGGTCTTTTGCGCTTCCAAACAAACGTTCAAATATTTTGTTCGAGTTCTGTGAAAAATGTCCTGGGTAGTTTGATAGGGATTGCATTGAATCTGTAGATTGCCTTAGGTAGTATAGTCATTTTGATAATATTAACTCTTCCAATACCAAAGCATGGTATATCTTTCCATCTATTTGTGTCATCTTTGATTTCTTTCATCAGTGGCTTATAGTTTTCAGAATACAGGTCTTTTGTTTCTTTAGGTAGGTTTACTCCAAGGTATTTTATTCTTTTGGATGTGATGGTAAGTGGGATTGCTTCCCTAATTTCTTTTTCTGTTCTTTCATTGTTAGTTTATAGAAATGCCATCAATTTCTGTGTATTAATTTTGCATCCTGTGACTTTGCCAAATTCATGGATGGGCTCTAACAGTTTTCTGGTAGAGTCTTGAAGATTCTCTAGATATAGTATCATGTCATCTGCAAATAGGAATAGTTTTACTTCTTCCTTTCCAATTTGGATTCCTTTTATTTCTTTTACTTCTCTGATTGCTGTGGCTAGGACTTCCAGAACTATGTTGAAGAGTAGTGGTGAGAGTGGACATCCTTGTCTTGTTCCTGATCTCAGTGGGAATTCTTTCAGCTTTTCACCATTGAGAATGATGTTCGCTGTGGGGTTGTCATATATGGCCTTTATCATGTTGAGGTAGGTTCCTGTTATGCCCACTTTCTGAAGGATTTTTAATCAGAAATGGGTGTTGGATTTTGTCAAAGGCTTTTTCCGCGTCTATTGAGAGGGTCATATATATGGTTTTTATTCTTCAGTTTGTTAATGTGGTGTATCACACTGATGGATTTGTGTATATTGAAGAACTCTTGCATCCCTGGGATAAATCTCACTTGATCATGATGTACAGCCCTTTTAATGTATTGTTGGATGCGGTTTGCTAGTATTTTGCTGAAGATTTTCACATCTGTAATTCTACATGGGCATAAGACCAGGATCATTTGGTAACTTCCATCTGTGTCTTGCTTGTTCCCACTCACAGCTAGACCCCTGGTATATATTGAGTGTTTCTATACATATTTGTAACTCTCTATTTGTATATTTATTTCTACCAATCCATTTATTTCTGTTTGATTATGTATTTATCCTTTACCTGATTCCTCAGCAAAATTGAGATGGTCAAGTTACCTATATGTAAAATCACCTTCCTTGAGCTGAGTGGGAAAAGACTTTAACTGTTCACATAACGTCTTGATTCAAGAAATTGAGAAGCAGTGTTTACTTGATGTTTTCATTCTCTGTGACTCTGTGAGAATATTCTCCTCCTTAACTAAAGCATTGGGTTATACATTTACGTGAGCTGTGTCAGCAGTGCTGCTGCCTACGATCCTTTTAACCACACAAATGGAGTAGGGACTCTTGCTTGGGCCACTTCTTCACGCCTAGCACTATGGACAAGTTAGTGTTGACAGTCCAGTGAAGCCCAACTAAGAAATAGCTGAATATACGTTATGCCCATGTCCTCAGTACAATGGTCTTACAAGCCCAGTGGCATCCAGTTGAGATGTATCTGTGGGGCCATAATAACAGTAACAATAATAATAAGTAGTAGTAGTAATTCATAAGGAGGGCTAATCATTAACTCTAAGCCTTGAGATTAGAGCAGCAATCAACTGTGAGTTCCTAATCTGTGTTTTTTATTTTTTTTACAGGGCATTTCCACATCACTAGGTATATTGGCAGATATCTTTGTTTCCATGAGCAAGAAAGATTATGAAAAGTTTAAAAACAATCCTGAAATTAACTTGGTAATTGTCACTTATGAAAATCATGGTGCAGCGTGGTATCACCTACAAAACTGTCAACACCTTTTTTCTTTTTATGACCGAGTGTGCAGCATATGGAAGTTCCTGGGCTAGGGGGTCGAATCAGAGCTGCAGCTGTGGCCTATGCTACAGACATGGCAACAGGGAATTTAAGCTGCATATGTGACCTACATCACAGCTTGCAGCAATGCCAGATCCTTAACCCACTGAATGAAGCCAGGAATTGAAGCCACATCCTCACAGAGACTACACTGGGTCCTTAACCCAATGAGCCACAATGGGAACTCCTGCCAGTGTTATTTTTGATGCTTAATTAATTCTCTCTCCAGGAATCAGAGAGCACAGTGTTTCCTCTGTTTGAGTAAAGTAGGAACTGGGAACAGTTCCTCCAGTGTCCTGTTTAACTTTACTATCCCAGCACCTACCACAGACCAGACTTACAGAGGGTACTGAAAAAAGTGACTGATGTAGGAATGAATGAATAAATGAAATCAAATTGATAAATGCTTTGAACCCCATGATTTCCTTCAAATTATCACAAAATTCAATTTTCACACTTGGGCTCTCTCAGTGACCAAGTAAAGGTGTAACAATTTTAAAACTTTAATTACCATCTGTTCAAATCAGAGCATCAGTCACCTGTCCAGGCCCTTATCTATAATAATAATGATTATGAATATTTACATATTGCCTTATGACTCAAAAAGTGTGTATATAGATGTATATGATCCACGTATATCACATCTACTACCTATGATGTAGATAGAGCAAAATGTATCACTCCCATTTTAAAGAAAAATAAACTAAGGTCCAGAGAAACTAAGTGACCTCTGCAGTTTGCACAATGAGTGAGCAAGAGAACTGGAAGCAGAAGCCAGGTCTCTCAGCAGTCCAGCGCCTTTGTACAGACATTGACTGCTCTCCTGCACTGTACTGCAAGTTGAGAGTTTTAATAGTATCAATATTGCCTTTTTTAAAAATACCAAAGCAACAGTAGTAACTGTACTTAATTAGTGCAGCATAAGAGCACGTCCAGCTTGCTGCTGGCCATCTGAATCTTGGCAAAATACTGCTTTTGCTGTCAGACAAAGCAAAACACAGGAAAAGGGTTAAGTCCCTTGTTGAGTGAAATTGCCTCTGATGACTGTTTAATATTGCAAACTGTCCTTCCACCCCGAACCTCCTTGACCCCTTCCTACCTTATTTTTCTCTGGAACACTTAACCACCATCTCAGATACTATCCATTTTACATGTTTTGTGTATTGACTGATCTTCTCCCCTCAGCAGAAAACAAGTTCTTTGTAGGTTCACTATGTGCTCTCTTCTTCATGGCTAGAACAGTGGCTGGCCCTTGGAGATACTCAGTGCATATTTCTAGAATGAATGACTCTTAATTGCTGTGAAATCATATATTAAAGGGTTCTTTGCCATGAAAAATGCAAAAATCATCGGTGAACCTGACTGCAAAATGTACAGAGTTCTGTGAACAAAGAGCTGCACAATCCTCAAAAAAAAAAAAAAACAAAAAAAACATGTGAATAGCTTTGCATAGGCAGGTATTGTGAATGTTTGCACATGCTAGACTTTCTCTGCAGAAAGAGTGGGAATGGATGGTGTGGGGGAAAGGACATTTCAGTGCCCTGGGGTCTTTTGACCCACTTGCTCTTTGTTGGCACTGTTCAGAATAGTTGTGATGAGGCACAGGGCATCCCTCAGAATCTTGAAGAAAAGCAAAGGAATTTTCAAGCCTGTCTTTGGCTAATGGAGAAATAATTGTCATCAGTACACTTGGCCTCCTGTTTTCTCACAGGGCTTGCTGAAGGAGTCTGACCACCGTTTGCTGTCAGCCGCAGAAGCCTGCAAGCTGGCTGCTGCCTTCACTTCTTACACGCCACTCTTCGTGCTCACAGCTATGGTAAACAGAGTGCAGCCCTCGCTGCTCCTCTGCCCAGGGATAGACCTAACCAGTGGGAGGGAAGGATGCAACCTTAAAATAGACTTTGTGTATCTTAGGTAATTGTGATCAGACTTCACGTATGGAAAGGTTTTGCCAGGCAGATTGGGGACATCCTGGTGGGAGCTAAGTTCATGCAGCTGGAGGATATGATACCTGCTCTAGAACAACGGTTCCCAAGCACAAAAGAATTACCTAAAAACCCGTTCAAACTGTATATTCCTGGGCTCTACCTTAGATTCACAAAATCCCTGGGATTCGTACCCAGAAATCTTCCATTATGAAATACTGCCCGTGTGATTCACATGTACAGAGGGGTTTGGAAGCCACTAATGTTTTGACTGTTAGTACATAAACAATGTGTTTGTATGTAGCAAAATTATCAGATCCACATCCCTTGTTTGCTAAAAACTAACAGTAGCAACAACAAATCTTATCATCTTTGATCAAAAAGTGTCAGGGCTACAGTAGGATGGTAGCTAAAACTAATTCCTTACCCCTTCATGCCAACCAGTTGCATATATCATAGTCCCTTCTCTTGAGTCATCAAAAAGACCTCAGGTCCTTGACTCAATGTGTATTTTTTTTTTTTAGAATGCCCGTAGAACATGCTTATTTTTTAAAATGATATTCCTAATGTCCTCCAGGAATGAAATGTTTTTTCTGATTCACCTCTAGCTTCTAATTTAGTGTCTGATTTTGCGTTTGGTATTTTCCCCAGAATATTCGTGGCACATGCCTGTTGTCCTATAGTAGTTCTAATGACTGTCCTCCAGAAATGAAAAATTTGTATCTGTGTGAAGCCAAAGAAGCCTTTGAAATTGGTCTCCTCACCAAGAAATGTGATGAACCAGTTACTGGAAAACAGGAACTCCATAGTTTTCTCAAAGCTGCTTTCGGTCTCACCACAGTGCACCAAAGACTTTATGGGGAGAAGGAGACGGTCCTTGCAGCCAGTCAGCTCTGTAGTGAAGCGATGGGAAAGCTGTACACTTTCAGTACTTCCTCCAAAAGTCAGGAAAGAGAAGCTGTCTCTCAGGAAATCATGTCTGTTATCAGCCGGGTGAAGGAACATTTACAAGTTCAAAGCTTCTTTAAGTTAGACGATAAGTCTTATGTTCCAGAGGGTTTCAAGTGTGGGTTGGAGAAACTCATCATGCATGGACAAATAGATTTCCAAAAACTTCTTGAAACCTATTCACAGCACCACACTTCGGTGTGTGAAATATTTGAAAGCACTTGTGGATACAACAAAAATAAACAGAAAGATACCAAAACAGGAGTCTGTATCACCGATCTAAAAACAGAAACAAAAAATATAGATACTGTGAGTATTATTGAAGACAAACCACGTTCTAAAAAAGGCATGATAGTATCTTCCTCCCAAATGGCTAAGAGTGGTCTGGAGAAACTCAGGAGGGTAGGAAAGAGAAACTGGGCCCATTCTGATGCATTTCGAGTCTCTTTGGATGAAGATGCAGAGACTGAGGCCGAGTCACCAGAGCACAGTCATGGAGCGGGAGCTGTCTTGAACAAGTCTCTGAGTGACAGCCAGAGCTCCAGTTCTTGGAGCAAGTTATCGGCGTTTAGTTCATCTACAAGCTGGGAAGAATTGAATTATCATGGTGATGATAGGTCAGCCAAAAGAGAGACGAGCAAGAAAGAGCATCTTGTGGACACTCGGTGTTCTACTGCCCTATCGGAAGAGCTAGAGATTGATGAGGAAAGCAGAGCTGTACATCCATTGTCTTCAGAGCTCCAGGGTCTCTCTCTCCAGGTGTCCAAGGATGACAGTTCTCAAAGCCAACTACACAAAGACATACCCTTGACAACCTTTTCTCCTCGTAACACAACAGGCCCATTGTTGGCCTCCGGAGGAGGGTGGTTAAAAGGAGCTCCAGAAAGTATTCAGGAAGTCAAGACTATGGGGTCTGGAAACACTTCTGCTCATCCCAGACCCTCATTTGGTTCTGCTTCTTGGTCTTCTGTCTCTGGTTGGCCCAAGGATATGGCCACATATCCTTCGATCCAAGAAGAAGAAACCTTTGAAATAATTGATAAGTTTCCAGAAATTGGCTGTGATGCCAAAAATAGGCATGAAGAAGAGAAGAGAGAGGAAATCAAAGAAGACACAGGCCCTGCATTTAATGATAGCCTGTGCTGGGTTGACCCAGAAGGAGAAACGGCAGAAAGAACAGAAGACATGCCTGTAGACTTCCACATGGCCATGGATGATTCTTTGGGCAAACGTTTCATGATAACACACAATTCGTTTGCCCCTCATTGCCCTGTTCAAAATCCTGACTCAAGAAAAAGCAGTCACTCAGTCAAAGAGTGGGACATTGACCCTGATGCCTCCACGGTAGATGAGGAGAGCCAACGGCTGGACATCAGGGACGTTCACACCACTAGCACATGGGGCTCTCATAGACCATGTGCTTTGGGGCAGCTGTGTGGCCAGGAGGCCGAGAGCCCCAGTTCCTCGGGAAGCTGTAATATTTCCACCCCTGTCCTCATCAAGGACTGCACTACCACAGAGGAAGCAGATGAACCTGGAAAGCTGCTAAACTGCAGCCAGAGCTCCAGCTCATCCTTGGCATGGTGGTCGAAATCACCTGCAATTTCCAGTGGTTCTTCTGAGGGTGAAAACCCATGGTCCTTTCTGAATTCCAGTGGAAGTTCTTTTGTTTCATTACCAGGAATGATGAGGCAGGAGATCCTTGAGGCTCGCACCCTGAAGCCTGATGACTTTGAAAAACTCTTGGCAGGGGTGAGGCATGATTGGCTGTTCCAGAGGCTGGAGAATACTGGAGTTTTTAAGTCTAGTCAACTCCACGGAGCACAAAGTAAGTACATTTCAGTACACATCTCTGTATGTTGGGGCCCTCTGCAGCTCTTGTTATACAGATCACTTAAAGCTCATGAAAGATCTAGCACCTTGATATGCTTGTGAATATATAGAGAAATGGTAGATCAGGAGCCTCCTTTACTCTTTGTGTGATGGACTCTAAAGTTTGCAGAGAATAGAGGCTCACTCAAGCCACCTCATGCGTTGGGTCAGGTTTGCTCTAAAGACACACCAGGCAGTAAAGGAGAATCTTACAGGACTCAGGAGCAATCATCAGTCAGGATTTAAAACAGCTCCGGGAACAGACTTTGTGGTTGCCAAAGGGGAGGGGGAGGGAGTGGGATAGACTGGGAATGGGGTTAGTAGATGCAAACTATTGCATTTGGAGTGGATGAGCAATGAGATCCTGCTCTATAGCATAGGGAACTATATCTGGTCACTTGTGATGGAACACGATGGAGGATAATGTAACAAAAATAATGTGTGTGTGTATATCTATATCTATACATATATATATATATGGCTGGGTTACTTTGCTGTACAGCAGAAATTTACAGAAATTGTAAATCTACTATCATTTAAAAAATTAAAATCTTGGAGTTCCCGTCATGGCACAATGGTTAACGAATCCGACTAGGAACCATGAGGTTGCAGATTCGATCCCTGGCATTGCTCAGTGGGTTAAGGATCCGGCATTGCCGTGAGCTGTGGTGTGGGTCGCAGATGCGGCTCGGATCCCACGTTGCTGTGGCTCTGGCATAGGCTGGTGGCTACAGCTCCAATTTGACCCCTAGCCTGGGAACCTCCATATGCCTCAGAAGCGGCCCTAGAAAAGGCAAAAAAACAAAAAAAAAATTGAAATCTTTAAAAAAAAGCTCCAGATGCTACATAAATGCAGCATCTGTCTTCTTATTACCTACCCACTGACTTTTCTCTATTATTCTCATTCAGATCCTAGGGGGATAGAGTTTGACCCAGTTGCACATCCTTCCAGTGGGCAGAGATTTTCATGCCTGTCCACCTAAGTGGTTTCTTGCTAGCCAAAGGATTGATCAGGTGCCCACTGTTGCAATGAGCAGCTGTCCCTGCTTAAGGAACAGTCCAAGGTCTCTTCCCATAGCAGGGAGTCTGGGCTGGGGCCACTCATAAGTCAGCGTGTCTAACACAGTTTAGAAGTGACGGAGAAGCTGGATGGGAGTTCCTGTTGTGGCGCAGTGACAACAAATCTGCTAGGAACCATGAAGTTGCAGGTTCAGTCCCTGGCCTTGCTCAGTGGATTAAAGATCCGGCAATGCTGTGAACTCTGGTGTAGGTCACAGATGCAGCTCAGATCCTGTGTTGCTGTGAGTGTGCCATATAGGCCAGCAGCTGTAGCTCCAATTCAACCCCTAGCCTGGGAACCTCCATATGCCCAGGTGCCACCCTAAAAAGCAAAAAAAAAAAAAAAAAAAGGTTGGAGAAGCTGGAAAGAAGATCAAAAATATATTCTCTTAGCCCAGAGGATCACATTATAATACCCTCCACAGTACTGAAGAATTACTTGAATGAGAAAAAAACTATTTCAAAAAAAATGCATTTCAGAGGAAACAAACTGTGGATTGCTAAATGCTGTATACTAAATTAGTAGTTCTCACCACTGGTACCACATGAGAATCCCTTGAGGGGCATTTTAGCTTTCGAAAACTTCCAGTGCCTCACCCCAGAGATTCCAGTCTGATGGGTCTGTGGTGTGGATCCAGGCATTCATATTTTTAAGAGCTCTCCAGTGACTTAGGTAAAGCCAGCATTAAGAACTTCTGCTCCAGAGCACTTCAATGTTTTGCCTGCCACCGACAGATCAGGTTGTTGCCAAAGGAAGCACACTTTCTAATACTATGAGGGTTTCCCTCCTTACCGTGAGATTGTGCAGTTTCACAATCACGTCTCTGAGAGTTAGGTAGCTCTTTATTGTCTTTGTGTGTCAATTTATGGGCGAAAAAAACACATCGGAGGAAGCAAGGCCCAAAGTTGAAGAAACTGACCAAGTTACGCATTCTCTCCTTGCTTCTGCCATCAGTTCAGTGCTCTTTCTACTTGTGTGTGCAAGCAATTCCCTTTCCATTTCCTTCCCCAACTTCTCTGATGGAGTCACCCAACCCTGATCACCATCACCCCCAACGCCTGTCATCTCCCTCCCCTGAACCCAGACCTGTGGGTTTATCTCACTTTAAGTATTTTCTCTCCCAAGTCTCCTAACAGGACTCGTAACAGACTCACAACCTAGGCACTTGTTATCACAACCTAGACGCAGGTGGTCCTCATTCACTTCATTTTAACTGGGATCCCAAAATGTTCCCCCGTGAGGGTTCATGTTGGTCTTCCTCCTAAAAAGAAGAGATGCTTTCTTGCTAGCACTGGTCTTCCTTTCTTTAAGGTAGGAGCAACCCTTACCTTTTCCTCTTATCTTTTCCTGTTTCATTTGAGTTCACGTCTTTGTACAGTAACTGTATTTTCTCAGTAATTCTTGGACTTTCCCAACTTAAAATATGTAAGAGAAAAATAGAATTTGCTTTCATGTGTAATCTAGGATCCCTGGAGTTGCCAGGAACCTCTAGGGTAAAATTACTCAATTTATTTCTATCAGTGTAATCAGACATACGTCGCAGCCTCTATTGTTTGAGGTTCCCCAGATAATTAGAAGATGCACATACATATTCCTTATTCCAAGATGGTCTCTGGGGTTTTGCTGTTTAAAAAGCCCTTTTATTTTCCATTACTTTCATACAGAAGCCCTGGCTTTAATATCTTGCCATCAAAAAGAAGAGATTTTGTGAACCAAAGGCTGTTCTTCACTGTGATATCTCAAGATTTGTCTTTTTCTTGTACTTGAGTAACCTTTCAGTAAAAAGTCATAGAAGAGGATAAAATTTGAGAAAATACATTAAAAAGTTGAAGATTTCAAATGAGCTGGATTGGGAACTGTGTTACTTCAATTTTGTGCTTAAATTGTAAGATCTTTTTGAAAAATAATATTCATCTTCTTTTTCCAGATGCTCTTTTGTTAAAATATTCCAAGAAATCTGGACTGTGGACAGCCCAGGAAACTGTGGTGTATTTGGGGGATTATCTCAATGTGAAGAAGAAAGGCAGACAAAGAAATGCATTTTGGGTTCATCATCTTCACCAAGAAGAAACTCTGGGGAGGTATTGCTTAAAAGTATCTGTTTTACTCATGTAAAATGGGCTAATTTTCCCCTTCTGTGAAGTAACTATAAGATTTTGAAAGGGCTGGGAAAAAATGGCTAAAAAGTGTATTTTCAGAATTCAACTCCTTTTTCCTCCTCATTAGTTAATTCATAACAGTTACCCACATCACATCAGCCATTGGACTGGATTTGTTTGTTTGCTTGGCCACACTCACAGCATGTGGAATTTCCCAGGCTGGGGAACAAACCTACACCAACAGTAACAACACTGGGTCCTCAACCCACTGAGCCACAAGGGAACTCCTGGACTGAGTGTTTTATGTACATGATTTTCAACCCACCAGGGAGCATCAATACAGATAAGAAAAATAGACTTCTTGGCCATACGACAAGCCAGAGAGTCTTAAACATTCTCATTAAAAATGCCGGCCAAAAAAAAGGCTAAACTGGCGTTCCTGTCGTGACTCAATGGTTAATGAACCACTAGCATCCATGAGGATGCAGGTTCAATCCCTGGCCTTGCTCAGTGGATTAAGGGTCTGGCATTGCCTTGAGCTGTGGTGTAGGTCGCAGATGCTGCTCAGATCCCACGTTGCTGTAGCTGTGGCGTAGGCTGGCAGCGGTAGCTCCATTTACTAGCCTGGGAACTTCCACGTGCCGCAGGTGCAGCCCTAAAATGAGAAAGGAGGAAAAAAAAAAAATAGGCTAAACTATGACAGCCACACTTCGGAATAAATGGGCGAGCCTGTAAAAAAGGCAGAAAAATCTGAGGCCAGGGATGAAGCATATCCAGGATGTGAGTGAATACTGAATCCTTAAGACACCTTCCATAAAAGTTTTAGGCCAGGGAGGGGTGAGGAAGCAACCAGTGACAAAACTGGAAGGGAATGAGTTTAGAGACCATCGATATAAAGCAGGGACTCAGGAATGGCTACATCCTCAAAAAAGGTTATTTAAAAAAAAAAAAAAAAATCTCACTCCACTGAGGCAAATAACCTGGAAAGTTTTTTGGGCCTTGATTTCTGATGACCACTTTAAGCAAAAACTCACCAGAAAATTAGTGATCATAGGTGGTTCTCATTGGGTTTAAGGCCTAATTTTACACCATATGTGTATTTTATTTTATTTCATTTTATTTTTTAAGGGCCGTACCCACGGCATATGGAGGTTCCCAGGCTAGGGGTCTAATCGGAGCTGTAGCTGCCAGCCTGTGCCACAGCCACAGCAGCGCCAGATCCAAGCTGCGTCTGCAACCTACACCACAGCTCATAGCAATGCCAGATCCTTAACCCACTGAGCGAGGCCAGGGATCGAACCCGCAACCTCATGGTTCCTAGTCAGACTCGTTTCTGCTGCACCACAACGGGAACTCCCATATGTGTATTTTAAAGGGCCTACAAGGCAAGATTTTTAATTTAAAGTAGACCTTGTTCTTGTTCCAAAAAAATATAAGTAATAAAAAGGACGAGGAAAAAGAGAGAAATTGGGTAACTCTTAAATAGTCGAAGTACATTTCTTGAAAAGGTTGTTGATAATAATAATAGTAAACGTAAATTTCTTACTCTGCGACAAGCCCTATTTTAAGTCATTTATGTAGTAATTTAATTAATCCTTACAAAACCCTATGAGGTAGATATTATTATTATCCCCGTTTTACAGATGAGGGAACTGAAACCAAGAGATGTTAAGAAACCTCCCCCACTTCACACATCAAAGTGGTGGAGCCAGGGGTTATGGGTATAATTGTGTCCCCCACCCCAAATTCAAGTTGAAGTTATAACCCCAAGCACCTCAGACCGTGATCTTTAGAAATGGAGTCACTGCAGAATTAATTAAGAAGAGATCATATTGGAGTAGGGTAAGCCCATAATCCACCATGACTGGTATCTTTATGAAAAGAGGAAATTTGGAGATAGACACAGACACAAGATGCATGTGAAAATTGTCGTTAATGCTGCCACAAAGCAGGAACTATCAGAAGCTAGGAGAGAAGCCTGGAAAAGACCCTTCCTAGTGCCTTCAAAGAGAGCATCGCTCTGCTGACACCTTTATCTCAGACTTAGAGACTCTAGAACTGTGAGGGAATGTGTTTCTCTTGTTTAAGCCACCTAGTTTGTGGCACTTTGTTATCGTTGTTCTAAGCAATTAAGACACCAGGATATATCATCGGAGGATCTTAGATGGTCAGTAAAAGAGAGAAGAAGAGACAAGGAAGGTGGAGTGAAAAGGTCTAACATACACCTGATCAGAAAAAGATAACAGAGCAAATAGAAAAGAATTAACTGTTTCAATACATAATTTCTGACAGTTTTTCAGAACTGCCAAAATACATTCATCTTCAAATACAAGAATCACGATGAATCCCAAGTAGAATAAAAAGGGGCAGAAAAAAGAAACTAGAAGGAAAGAAAAAGGAAGCAAAGAAAGAAGGCAGACAGGCAGCATAAGTCTACTTCCAGGTACGTGACAAACTTCAGAACACCAAGGACAAAGAAACAGTCTTAAAAGCAAAAAAAAAGAGAGAGTTTACTTCTAACAAATCTTTACTAAAGAAGAATGATCCCCTCAAAAATGGTCTAAGATACCGGAAGGAATGGGTCTCTGTTCCCAGACTGATGCTTCTCTATGTTGGGCTGGAGGGCCTCTGGCCAAATGTTCAGGAAATGCTCCAGTGCCAGCACCACAGAGTTTGCCCACAGTTCTAAGCCTGTCCAAAGCCTCTGCAGGTGCAGAGGTGTCTCCATACCATAAATGCCTGAAGCACTAGCAGAATGCCCCTGTTATGACAACCCCCCCTCTGCAGGCTGCCTTCTGTTGCCATGTGTGCTGCTCTGCAGCCTCCACCATCAGATTGCCTTTCTGATTCTCAGGAAACCGAACGGCCAAAACTGCAGCCAGCTTGGATTCCTTTATCACTTTGGACTCAGAAATTTCTGGAGAGAGTTGTTCCCAGGTGGCACCGCAAGTTCAGGATCCAGCATTGTCACTGCTCTGGCTCAGGTCACTACTGTGGCATGGGTTCAGTCCCTGGCCCCGGAATTTCTGCATGCTGTAGGTGCAGCCAGGAAGGAAAAAAAAAAAAAAAAAGTAACTTCTAGAGAGAATTGACTCTGGTTGAAGTCTATGACTCTAATAATTCCCTTTGATTTTTGGTGGTCATTCTGGATGTGTGAATCACTCAGAAATTCACCCCAGTTTATAGCAAACATAAACTACAGTAAAACGTAGTACTTGCTGTTTCACTCCTTTCAACATAATCATTTACTGTCTGCGTCCTCTGTCTCTAGCTATACATAAGCTGTTGAACTGTACAAATCATGTCTCTCACTTTCTTTAAAACAATCAGAACCAGCACAATGTTGTGCGTATAATAGGGGCCAAAATTTGAAAACAAATTTTAGTAGAGATGAAGTAATCATAAAAGGAAGGGATAGAGGAAGGCTTCAGATTGATTAAGTGACCTGTATAAGGTCATGCTGCAGTTGGTAAAAGATCTAGTTCCAGAATCATGCACTTTCCAGTATCCGAGCTGGTTCCCTTAACTTACCAAAGAAGTCTGGTAAACTGCTACATAAAGTGGACATTTTCCCTTTATAACAGTATCATCCTGAGTCAGTATGTTAGGATTCTCCAGAAAAACAGAGCCAGTAGGATGTATGTACATATAGGCAGAGACTTATTATTAAGAATTAACTCACATAATTATGGAGGCTGACAAGTCTCAGCATCTGCAGCTGGCAAGCTAGAGACCCAAGAGAGCTGATGGTGTTGTTCTCATCCAAAGGCCGGCAGGCTTCAAGACCCAGGAGGAGATGATGTTTCAGCTCAAGTCCAAAAGCAGGAAAAAAACCAATGTCCCAGCTCAAAGGCAGTCAGGCAAGAAAAATTCTCTCTTTACTTGAACGAAGTTCAGCCTTTTGTTCCATTTGGCCCTTCAACTAATTGCATGAGACTCATCCACACTAGAGAGGGAGATCTGCTGTACTCAGTCCATTGGTTTAAATATTGAACACATCCAGACACATGCCCACAGAAACACCCAGAATAATGTTCGACCAAATATCTGGGTACCCTGTGGCCAAATCAAAATGACACATAAACGGGATCCGAGCCGAGTCTATGGCCTACACCACAGCTCACGGCACCACGGGATTCTTGGCCCACTGAGTGAGGCCAGGGATTGAACCCGCATCCTCATGAATCCTCGTCAGGTTTGTTAACCACTGAGCCAAGAAGGGAACTCCCTGTCACTGAAATATTTATTCTCAAATATTTCACATTTGTTTTTCTGTATTTACTGACACCTAACTCCAAGAAACATTTAAGAGTTATACTCATGGAGATGGGATTAAGACCAATGGATCACTGAAGAAATCAAAGAGGAAATTAAAAAATACCTAGAAGCAAATGACAACAAAGATATGACACTCCAAAACCTATGGGATGCAGCAAAAGCCATTTTAAGAGGAAAGTTTATAGCAACACAAGCCCACCTCAGGAAACAAGAAAAAGCTCAAATAAACAAGCCAACTTTACATCTAAAGCAGCTCGAGAGAGAAGAACAGACAAGACCTAAAGTTAGTAGAAGGAAAGAAATCATAAAGATCAGAGCAGAAATCAGTGAAATAGAAACAAAGAAAACCATAGAAAAGATCAATGAAATGAAAAGCTGGTTCTTTGAAAAGATCAACAAAATTGATAACCCCCTAGCCAGACTTATCAAGCAAAAAAGAGAGAGGACTCAAATCAATAAAATTAGAAATGAAGAAGGAGAAGTAACAACAGACGTCACAGAAATACAAAGGATCATAAGAGACTACTATATGCAACTATATGCCAATAAAATGGAAAACCTAGAAGAAATGGACAAATTCTTAGAAAAATACAATCTTCCAGGACTAAACCAAGAAGAAATAGAAAAGATGAATGGACCAATCACAAGAACTGAAATTCAAACTATGATTAAAAAACTTCCAACAAACAAAAGTCCAGGACCAGATGGCTTCACAGGCGAATTCTATCAAACATTTAGAGAAGAGCTAACACCTCTCCTTCTGAAACTATTTCAAAAAATTGCAGAGGGAGGGATACTCCCAAACTCATTCTATGAGGCCACTATCACCCTGGTACCAAAACCAGACAAAGATTCCACAAAAAAAGAAAACTACAGACCAATTTCACTGATGAACATCAATGCAAAAATCCTCAACAAAATACTAGCAAACCGCATCCAACAATACATTAAAAGGACTGTACATCATGATCAAGTGAGATTTATCCCGGGGATGCAAGAGTTCTTCAATATACACAAATCCATCAGTGTGATACACCACATTAACAAACTGAAGAATAAAAACCATATGATCCTCTCAATAGACATGGAAATAGCCTTTGACAAAAGCCAACACCCATTTCTGATTAAAAATCCTTCAGAAAGTGGGCATAACAGGAACCTACCTCAACATGATAAAGGCCATATATGACAACCCCACAGCGAACATCATTCTCAATGGTGAAAAGCTGAAAGAATTCCCACTGAGATCAGGAACAAGACAAGGATGTCTGCCCTTGCCACTACTGTTCAACATAGTTCTGGAAGTCCTAGCCACAGCAATCAGAGAAGTAAAAGAAATAAAAGGAATCCAAATTGGAAAGGAAGAAGTAAAACTATTCCTATTTGCAGATGACATGATACTATATCTAGAGAATCTTCAAGACTCTACCAGAAAACTGTTAGAGCCCATCCATGAATTTGGCAAAGTCGCAGGATACAAAATTAATACACAGAAATTGATGGCATTTCTATAAACTAACAATGAAAGAGCAGAAAAAGAAATTAGGGAAGCAATCCCATTTACCATCGCATCCAAAAGAATAAAATACCTTGGAGTAAACCTACCTAAAGAAACAAAAGACCTGTATTCTGAAAACTATAAACCACTGATGAAAGAAATCAAAGATGACACAAATAGATGGAAAGATATACCATGCTTTGGTATTGGAAGAGTTAATATTATCAAAATGACTATACTACCTAAGGCAATCTACAGATTCAATGCAATCCCTATCAAACTACCCAGGACATTTTTCACAGAACTCGAACAAAATATTTGAACATTTGTTTGGAAGCGCAAAAGACCCAGAAGAGCCAAAGACATCCTAAAAAAGAAAAACGGAGCTGGAGGAATCAGGCTCCTGGACTTCAGACTATACTACAAAGCAACAATCATCAAAACCATATGGTGCGGGCACAAAAGCAGAAATATAGATCAGTGGAACAGGATAGAAAGCCCAGAATTAAACCCACGTGCCTACAGCCAACTAATCTATGACAATGGAGGCAAGAATATACAATGGAGAAAGGACAGCTTTTGCAATAAGTGGTGCTGGGAAAACTGGACAGCCACATGTAAAAGAATGAAATCAGAACATTCCCTAACACCATACACAAAAATAAACTCCAAATGGATTAAAGACCTAGATATAAGACCAGACACTATAAAACTCTTAGAGGAAAACATAGGCCAAACACTCTCTGACATAAATGACAGCAACATCTTCTCAGATCCACCTCTCAGAGCATTGACAACAAAAACAAAAATAAACAAATGGGACCTAATCAAACTTCAGAGTTTCTGCACAGCAAAGGAAACCCTAAACAATACAAAAAGACAACCCACAGAATGGGAGAAAATCTTTGCAAGGGATTCATCTCCAAAATTTATAAACACCTCCAACTGCTCAATACCAAAAAAACAAACAACCCCATCACAAAATGGGCAGAAGATCTAAACAGACAGTTCTCCAAAGAAGACATACAGATGGCCAAAAAACACATGAAAACATGTTCAACATCACTCATTATTTAGAGAAATGCAAATCAAAACCACTATGAGGTACCACCTTACACCAGCCAGAATGGCCATCATCCAAAAGTCTACAAACAATAAGTGCTAGAGATGGTGTGGAACAAAGGGAACCCTCATACACTGGTGGTGGGATTGTAAATTGGTGCAACCACTGTGGAAAGCAGTATGGAGATGCCTCAGAAAACTATACATAGAACTACCATTTAATCCAGCAATCCCACTCCTGGGCATCTACCCAGAGAAATCCATGACTTGCAAAGACGCATGTACTACGATGTTCATTGTAGCACTATTTACAATAGCCAGGACATGGAAACAACCTAAATGTCCATCGACAGAGGAGTAGATCAAGAAGATATGGTATATATACACAATGGAATATTACTTAGCCATTAAAAGGAACGAAATACCAGCATTTTTTGCAACATGGATGGACCTAGAAACTATCATGCTAAGTGAAGTCAGCCAGACAATGAGACACCAACATCAAATGTTTTCACTGACATATGAAATCTGAAAAAAGGACGCAATGAACTTCTTTGGAGAACAGATGCTGACTCACAGACATTGAAAAACTTATGGTCTCCGGAGGAGACAGTTTGGGGGGTGGGGGGATGGGCTTGGACTGTGGGATAGAAATCCTGTGAAATCAGATTGTTATGATCATTATACAACTACAGATGTGATAAATTCATTGGAGTAATTAAAAAAATGACACATAAACTTAACCTTCAGTCAGCTAGAATGAATAGTGTTCCATTGTTCAGGTGACTGTTACAAAATTATTTGAGTCACAAGATAAGATAATTAATGCTGTCTACAACAGAGAAAGGGTAACATCTTTCAAGCATTTTTGCACCTCACTCTTGATCTCTTCTCTGTTACTCTATAGTAGCGTCACTTTGCATTTCTTTGTGTGGCTTTTCTCCATTCTTAGGTATGTTGGGAAAGAATATAAGGAGCAGAAGGGGCTCTGGCACCACTTCATCGATGTGGAGAGGCAGATGACAGCACAGCACTATGTGACAGAATTTAACAAGAGACTTTATGAGCAAAAGATTCATACACAGATATTCTACATACCATCTACAATATTACTGGTAAGATTAAAGAAATCAAAGGTTTGATTAAATAGGTCCATAAATATATATTAGGTTAGTTTTCTAACCTAAATATATATTTGATTAAATAGGTCCATAAATATATATTAGGTTAGTTTTCTAATGCCAACCTCCCATTCATCTACCTCCACCATCTTTCAGGTAAAATTCAATAAGCTTAGTTACCAGCCTCCTTCATCAGCTTCTTCTGCTTATAAGATATGTAGTAAATATGACCCTCTGTACCCTGAAAGCATCATTTGGGTCCTCCAGGTCACACTTAGATATCTATTGATCCCAGTATCTGGTTCCACAAGGTCAGGTTAGCATTTTTAGCATACTTTCCCTGTGTGTGTGGCCTTTGTACTTTTAGAGAGAGGGAAAGGACCCTAAAGGTCATATCCAATATCAGCTATTCTCTCAACATGATATATAGATCCTGGTTTATATCCATTGAACCCCCACCCCCACCCCTTGGAATCAAATGATAACTAAGCCGTAGCTTAAACACATTCAGTATGAAAAAAAAAAAGTTAATTGTTTTTTTATCTTCAAATAATTCTAATTGTTAGAAAGTTGCCCCAGGAGTTCCCATCGTGGCTCAGTGGTTAACAAATCCGACTAGGAACCATGAGGTTTCAGGTTCGATCCCTGGCCTCACTCAGTGGGTTAAGGATCCAGCATTGACGTGAGCTGTGGTGTAGGTCTCAGTCGAGGCTTGGATTCTCACGTTGCTGTGGCTGTGGTGTAGGCTGGTGGCTATAGCTCCGATTAGACCCCTAGCCTGGGGACCTCCATATGCCATGGGTGCAGCCCTAGAAAGACAAAAAGAAAAAGAAAAAAAGAAAGAAAGAAAGAAAGTTGCCCCAAATTTGTCTTCTAATTTCTGCCTGGATTATAGCTCTGCCTTCTGGGATCATTGAGACCCATCTGTCTTCACTAGGCTATCTATTTAAATATGTAAAGGCAACCATCCCCACTGACTTTTCTTTGGATTAAGAATATGCTGTTTCAACAAGAATTTACTGCATAGCACAAGAAAATGTCCTCAAGACAGTGTAATAACCTATATGGGAAAAAAGAATGGATATATTTATATGGATGACTGATTGACTTTACTGTAGACCTGAAACTAATACAACATTGCAAGTCAACTATACATCAGTAAAGTTAAATTTAAAAAAAAAAAAAAAGAATACCTTGCTTTCCCAAAGATGTTGGATTTAGCTCATTCACACTTAAGAGATTTTTTTTTTTTTACTTTGGCCAGAGATATTTTTAGACTCATGTTTTATTACTTATTTAGTAATAGCTCTCTTCTATTTTGCACTTTCTTTATGTGAAGCACTATGCCGAGCATTTAACAAATGAACATTAACTCTAACCTTTGAAACAATTCTACAAAGTAGATCGTGTTGTACAGAAATGCTTAAGCTGATAGTCCAGCCCAGAGTTCCAGTGCATAATCTACACATGTGCCCCTCATGGCCTAATTTTTATGTGCACACTTTAACTAAAAAAGAGTAAAAATTTTAGCTTCTATTATATGCCACATGCATGTTAAGCACTTTACATGCATCATCTTTTACAATCCACAGCAACGCAGGTTCTTAGCAGCATCTGCGACCTACACTGCATCCCAGACCCTCAACCCAGTGAGCAAGGCTGGGGATCGAACCCACATCCTCATGGACACTATATCATGTTCTTAACCCACTGAACCACAATCCTTTTAATAGTCCTGTAAGGTAGCTATTATTACACCCACTTTACAACTAAGGAAACTGAAATCTAGAGAATTTACAAAGCTAAATGGCAAAGCCCAGGTTCAACACAAGATCTACTGATCTCAAAGCCCACAGCCTTCACCATTATGTTATACTGTCTCCTGTTTCTGGTTTTTCAGATTTTAGAGGGCAAGACAATAAAAGGATGCATCAGTGTGGAACCTTACATACTGGGAGAATTTGTAAAGTTATCAAATAACACAAAAGTGGTGAAAACAGAGTACAAAGCCACAGAATATGGCTTGGCTTATGGCCACTTTTCTTATGAGTTTTCCAATCATAGAGATGTTGTGGTCGATTTACAAGGTATGTGAAACTCAAAATTACCTTTTATTTTTAGTATTATTTATATGTAAATGTGAGATTTTGTAATTGGCTCTACCAATCATTATTTAATAGATTGTTCAGTGCCTAGACTACTATTTAGAATTAATCAGTTTTGCTGTTAGGTAGCAAATGATGCCTGAAAAAAATGTATAAAGCTTCTACAAGTGTCTAAGGTGTCAAATAATTAGTGAGAAGATCTGGCTCACATTCTATTGGGCTTAATTCTAGAGAAACCTTTTTTTAAATTTCACTCAAGTGGATTTGATTGCATATTTTAATCTTTCCACACTTTCTTTCCACCAGCCCTTTACCTTTATTACAGGTGTGATATTGAGTTTCATAATTTGAATCATTAGGGAACAGAAAGTTGTGTGTACTTGAATCTGACTTCCTTTAAAATCTGTATTAACATTTTAATTTAAAAAAAATTTTTTAATTTTGTTTCAGTTTGGTGTTTTAGTTATCGGAATTACTATCCATTATTCTATACTTCATTTAAATGATAAGTGAGTTTTATTATAATTATTTCTAGTAATGATTCTATGAGCATCCTCCAAGATCTTTTCTATCCCCCTTCCATGGCATTTATCATCTTTCATATTATAAATGATACTTATGCATATTGTTTATCAATCTGTCCCCCTTCACAAGAATGTTACATCAATGAGTACAGAGATTTTTTTTTTTGCTAGGCTGTTCACTGCTATATCTTCAGCGCCCAAAATAGTGCTTTGTACAGTATATACACTCAATAAATATTTGTTAAATGAACAGAGGAATACATAAATGAATGAGTAAGACATTAAAGAAACTTCTGAATCATGAAAAATATTGTTATTTAGTAATTATACTAAATGCATGTTATTGCTCTCTAATTCCTTGAAATTTGGTGATTTGGGTATATCATATTTGGCAAATTTAGCTATTCAATGTTCAGTTATTCTTTTTATTTTTTTTTTCTTTTTACAGCCCCACCTGCAGCAAATGGAAGTTCCCAGGCTAGGGCTCGAATCAGAGCTGCAGCTGCTGTCCTGTGCCACAGCCATAGCACCACTGGATCCGAGCCCCATCTGCAACCTGTGTGCAGCTTGTGGCAATGCCAGATCCTTAGCCCACGGAGAGAAGTCAGGGATCAAACCTGCATCTTCATGGACATTATGTCAGGTTTTTAACCTGATGCACTGCAACGAGAACTCCCAGTTCTTCTTCTTAAGCCAATAATTGGAATATGCAACACTGAATCCCTTAACAGAAATACAGTAATCATAAACCACAGGATGACCCAGTTCTTAAAGTGTATATATATAAAGCACTTTGCTTATATTTGCAGAGGATTTAATTCCCAGACATGTTGATTTCTTTTTTAGGTTGGGTGACTGGTAATGGAAAAGGTCTCATCTACCTCACAGATCCCCAGATTCACTCAGTTGATCAGAAAGATGTCACTACCAATTTTGGAAAGAGAGGAATATTTTACTTTTTTAATAACCAGCATGTGGAATGTAACGAAATATGCCATCGTCTTTCTTTGACAAGACCTTCAACTGAGAAGCCAAATAAGCCATAGACAATCTGGAGTGGTAAGGACGACTTAGTGCTGCCCACCAGTGCCAGGCACTCCTCTCCTTCCAGGCCCATGGATTACGGCACAGCCTGGTCCCGTCGGGTTTAGGTGGGGCTGTGGGACTGGTTCTGGCCAGTGATCTGTTGAGAGGAATTGATGAGTATCACTTTCAGGCCCATGTTCAGTTGCCAGTGTAACACCCTCCAGAGTCTCTTTCCTTCTGTGCAATTACCAGAAATACATCAAGAGACAGCTGCTCATCAGCATAAGTCCTACAGTGAGGAAAACGTGAGAAAGAGACCCAACTGACCCATGATGAACACAAAGCACATATAAGACATAAACTTTTCTGGGTGAAACCATTTAGATTTTGGAGCTTTTTGTCGCTATCCATCAAGACTGATACTATTGGTATTTTTTCTTACTGATTTAGGAGTTCTTCACATATATTAAAGAATTCAGACCTTTGTGATATGAGTTCCAGTGTGTGTGTTTTTTGTCTTTTGACCTGTATGAAACCTTTTTCCATGCGGAATTTGTTTTATATAGTTGAATTCATCAGTAGTTTTTATTTTATGGCTTCAAAGTTACATGTCACATGTGGCTTTTCCTTACTCTGGATTTCTTTATTTTTAATCCTCCTATATTTTCTTCTGGTGCATTCACACTTGGTAGAGATATGAGGAAAGAATGGTGCATTTTGATGGCCACCACAGACCATACAGATCTGCTGCTTCCCCCAGAGACAGGAAGAAGGGCTGGAGATTGAGTTAATGACCGAGTGTGCCTACATAATGAAGCCTCCATAAAAATTCCGTAAGTACGGAGCTTGGAGAGCTTCTGGGATACTGAGTACATGGAGGTCCTGGGAGGGTGGCACCCCAAAAGAGGCCGTGGAAGCTCTGTATCGGTGCCTCTTCCCTCCCTTCCCTTGCCCTGTCTGGATGTTACTTCTGTCTGGATGCTCATCTCTATCCTTCATCGTAACCTCATATAACAAACTGATAACTGTCAGTATTTCCCTGAGTTCTGTGAGCCATTCTAGAATATTATCCAGGAGTTCCTGTCATGGCTCAGTGGTTAACGAATCTGACTAGCATCCATGAGGACGCAGGTTTGATTCCTTGCCTTGCTCAGTGGGTTAAGGATCCGGCATTGCCATGAGCTGTGGTGTAGGTCACAGACTCGGCTCAGATCCCAAGTGGCTGTGGCGCAGGCTGGCAGCTGTAGCTCCGATTCGACCCCTAGCCTGGGAACCTCCATATGCTGTGGGTACAGTCCCAAAAAGCCAAAAAAAAAAAGTATTATCCAACCCAAGGGGGATCATGGGAACCCTAATTTGTAGCCATTCAGTCAGAAGCACAGGTGATAACATGGGACTTGGAATTGGCATCTGAAGTAGGACTGGTCTTGTGTGACTGATCCCCTGATCTATGGGATCTGATCTTAATTGCAGGTAGATAGTGTCAGAATGGAATTGAATCATAGGACATCCAGCTGGTGTCAGAGAATTGGTTGGTGGAGGGGGGGAATATGACACATTTGGTATCAGAAATGTTGTGAGTGTGGTAGTAATACACATGAATAGAAACACAAGTATTTTTTCCTGTAGACCATTGAGAAGAATTCTACCTAACAAATACAGAGGGAATGATAGAACTAGGAAATCATCATATTGCATCCCTTAATAAAACAATGGCCTTGGGCAAAAATCATAGATAGCTACTAAGACTACTAGGAGAATAGCTGATGGGGAAACTTTATATTGGAGGAATCGGGATAATGCTCCCTACACCTCAGTCATCACTAAAAGTGGGACAATAAATCAATAATAAAATAATATTTGGGGAGTTCCCGTCATGGCGCAGTGGTTAACGAATCCAACTAGGAACCATGAGGTTGTGGGTTCGGTCCCTGACCTTGCTCAGTGGGTTGACGATCCGGCGTTGCCGTGAGCTGTGGTGTAGGTTGCAGACGTGGCTCGGATCCTGCATTGCTGTGGCTCTGGCATGGGTCGGTGGCTGCAGCTCCGATTCGACCCCTAGCCTGGGAACCTCCATATGCCGCAGGAGCGGCCCAAGAAATGGCAAAAAGACCAAAAAAAATAATAATAATAATAATAATATTTGGGGGAAAATTAAGGATTTTTAATGTATGCTAAATGTTAAATAAAGTTAACTATATGACACCTTTAAAAAATACTAAAGCCAAAAAGAAAAAAAATGGAGGAGTATGTGAAAGAAGCTTGGCTCTTTATTGATAGTGTTGAAGCACAGAGATGGATACAAAGGGATTCATTATACTAGTCTTTCCCCTTTTGCATATGTTTTTAAATCTCCACAGGAAATTTTCTAAATTTAATGCCATACAAAGGGAAAAAATACCAAGAAAAATCCAAATAATTGGGTAGATAGAGATGATGAAGATGAAAACTTAATCAGAAATGAATATAAGGAGTGTTCAACAATGTAAAACCCTGCAGAAAAATCAAGAAGAAATAGAATCACGTATTGAGTGAGAGACTGAGGACAGTGAAAAGAGACTGCTGACAGCAAAAAGAAGCCATTAATTAGCAGAGTGACCTTTTGGATGTTGTAGAATAGGAATCAGCAAGCTATGGCCCATGGGCCAGACCAGGCCGCCATCTGGTTTTGTAAATAAAGTTTTACTGCAGCACAGCTACACTCATTCAGTTACGTATTATCCTGGGCCGATTTCGTGATGCAGTGGCAGAGTTGAACAGTTGTGTCAGAGACTGTGTGTCCTGCAAAGTAAAAAATATTTTTTATCTGGCTCTTTACCAGAACGTTTGGCAGTCCTTGTTGTAGAAGATGAAATCCGAAAAAAAAAGGTCATGGTTGAATACATATAGTCCGTTGATTACATATTACAAAGAAATAAGGATATCTCTACCAACATAAAAGAGGCAAGAATGGGTGAAGAAATTGGAAGTTGAAGGTTATTAATAGAGAAAGAAGTTATTAGCATATGGCAGAACACATTTTTCTTTGTGAGGTCAACAAGCTGGGATACCTGCTAAGTGAGATGAGACTAGCAAAGTCAGAAATTTGAAAAGAATAAAGGTCTTGGAACAATGCATATCTCAGGGTTTTTTTTTTAATTTTTCTTTTTACAGCCACACCTGCAGCAATTGAAAGTTCCCAGGCTACACCACAGCCACAACAGTGCCAGATTTGAGCCACATCTGTGACTTAAGCGGCAGCTTGTGGCAATGCCAGATCCTCAACCCATTGAGCTAGGCCAGGGATCAAACTCACACCCTCACGGATGCTAGTGGGGATTCTTAACCCGCTGAGCCACAGTGGGAACTCCATATCTCCATATTTTAAAAGGCAGAAATAGAACTATTGAAAGGAATTTGCAGAAAACTATATTTTTAAAATCTCTTTATTTACACCAACACCCATATATCTGGCTGAAGAAATTCAATGTAATACTACTGTTGAATACTGCAGGAGAGTCCTTCCCTCATCTCTGCCTCCTCCTCCACCCAAGAGGCAATCACTGCCCAGAAATTCTGGGTTATCATTTCCCTTAATGTTGTTTTATTTAATGTTTTACATTCATATTTTATATAAAAGTAACAATAAAAAATCCGGTATTCGGTTTTTTTTAATTCCTTTAAGCTTTGTATAAATGCCAACCCCCTCAAAAAAAAAAAAAACTGGGATTTAAAAAGAGCCAAACAGACTTTCTTAAAAAGTAAAAATACAGGAGTGCCTTCATGACCTGTTAGTTAAGGACACAGCACTGCCACTGCTGTGGCTCGGGTTATTGCTGTGGCACAGTTTCAATCCCTGGCCCAGGAACTTCTGCAGGTCACGAGTACAGCCAAAAAAATTAAAAATTAGAGTTCCTGCTATGGCGTGGTGGGGTAAGGATATTGCATTGCTACAGCTGTGGCATAGGTTGCAGCTGTGGCTTGGATTCGACCCCTGGCCCAGGAAATTCCATATGCCACAGGCATGGCCGAAAGAAAGAAAGGGAGGGAGGAGAGAAGAGAGGGAGGGATGGAGAAGAGTAGAATACAGCCATTGGTATGTGTAATTTTATAGAAAGGTTAAACACCTGATTAGGCATAGTTTAAGAAAGGATCCTTAAACTGCAAGGAAAATGTGACTTAATCAAAATACAGCAGAAAGATAAATGGGTAGAAAATATAAAAGAATATGAGATGAGGAGGAAAGAAGGGGAAGATCTAACATCCCTCGTGGGGGTTCTAGAAGGAGAAAAAAAGAAGAAGGAGAAGATCTCCCTTCGGTCAAGTGAAGGAAATGAATTAAGGAGAGCATGGGCCTCGTGTCCGAGGCTGCTGAAAGATAAGATGAGGACTGTGAACTCACTGTGAAGTTAGCAATGAGGAGTTCCCTGTGGATCTTGTTAGGAGCAATGCAGTTGAGTGCCAGGGCGTGAAAACTTCACTGGAAAACTGTATTGGTCTTCTATTGCTGCCTAACTTATCACCACCCACTTAGAAGCTCAAAACAGCACACACTTATCATGTCACAGTTCCATGGGTCGGAAGTCATGCTACAGCTTAGCTGCTCCTCCACTCAGTGTCTCCCTGGGCTGTGATGAAGGTGTTGGCCGGACTATGTGCTCATCTGGAGGTTTGACAAGGGAAGAAAGTGCTGCCAAGCTCACCAAATGGTTGCAGAATCACGTCTTTGCAGTTATAGCACTGGGTCCTTTTCTTTTTGGCAGGCTGTTGGCAGAGGACCACTCTCAGCTACTGGTGGGCATCTGCATCTTCTTACCAGGAGACCCTCTTACAGCTCCTCTCATCAGCTGAGCTTCTTCAAGACCAGCAGAAAAGTACCTCTCTCTTTTCTGGTAGGTTAAGAGGGAGTTTTGTGTAGCATAACTTAATAAGCATCTATTCTGATGGACAGAAGCCACTCACAGACTGCACCCACATTAAGGGAAAGGAATCCTTCAAAGGTGTAATTTATGGGGGGTTACTTTAGAGTGTATCCACACACAAGTGTTTAGGAGGGAAGAGAGGAAAACTGTATAGAACACTCCATGCATTTTGCTGGAATAGGGAACCAGAAATGTTTTCAGGCTTTTCTTATGCCTACAGGGACAGTTATCCCCTATATCTTCTTCTCCTTAAAGACTCACCTCGACCAGCACCTCCTTCAGAAAATCCTCCCTGATAATGCTGTATTCTCATTCCCTCCTCCTCCACAACCTAGGTAAGTCACCCCTCCTGTGATCTCCAAATACCTGTGCAACTCTCACTGCACAGTTAGCTTGGAAGCTAATGTACGCTTGTGTCATATGAGCTACACTTCAGGTGAATTATAATTATCTGTTGTGTTATTTATGTATAGCTACATGACAAATTACTCCAAAACTTAGAAGCTGAGAACAGCATTTATATATCATCTTGAAGTTATTGGAGTGCAGCTAGATCAGAAATGGGGGTGTGCGGAGTTCCCATCGTGGCGCAGTGGTTAACGAATCCGACTAGGAACCATGAGGTTGCGGGTTCGATCCCTGCCCTTGCTCAGTGGGTTAAGGACCCGGTGTTGCCGTGAGCTGTGGTGTAGGTCGCAGACGCGGCTCGGATCCCACGTTGCTGTGGCTTGGTGTAGGCTAGTGGCTACAGCTCCGATTCGACCCCTAGCCTGGGAACCTCCATATGCCGCAGGAGCGGCCCAAGAAATGGCAAAAAGACAAAAAAAAAAAAGAAAGAAAGAAGGAAAAAGAAATGGGGGTGTGGCTTTGCTGTAGTGGTGACTCAGAGTCTCTCTTGAGACTCTTTGCTGTCAAAGTGTTAGTGTGACCGCAGCCATCTGAAAGCTTGGCTGGGACTAGAGGGTCTGCGTCCATGCTTCCTCACATGCCTGCTGGTCAGAGGCCTCAGTTCTTGACTATGTGGGCACGTCCACATGACCACATGGCAGTGGCTTCAACCAGAGTAAGAAATCCAAGGTCAGGAGAGGCAGAAGGCACAGCATCTTTTATAACCCAGCTTCAGAAGCAATACCATCACTTCTGTATTTTATTAGTTACGCAGACCAACCCTGGTACCGTGTGGGAGGAGATCAAAAGGGCATGAATGGCAACAGGCAGGGGTCATCAGAGGCCATTGAAGGTGACACTATCTCACTAGCCTAAACTGAGCCTGGGGACCCTTTGTATCCCCAACTCCGCACTTGTTGTTATGGTGTCTGTGTAACCGTTAGCACTTGGGTCATTTTTGCTTAAATAAGTGAGTAAATGAATGAGACCTCAGTGGTAATTCTATGTATGATATGCTCAATAAGTGTTTATTAGCTAAGCATCTCTTGCTACAATAAGGCAAGAGGCAATAATAATTTGTCTTAATTGCAGAAGAAAAGAATGTCTGAGCTCGCCAGACTTCAGAAAACCATTCTGCAATAAGATGGGGTGTGGGTAGATAAGTGGATGGACAGAAGGATGCAAAGTTAGAAGGAAAGAAACACATAATTCCCCTCAGTCCCACCACTATACTTATAAGGAAAATTATTTTGCTTCATTGTGTTTACATTCTTCTGACTTCCTCCCTCTGTTCTTTAATTTCTCATAGGAAAATTGATATTAAGAAATTTTCAAGTAATTATCCTTATCATTTTTTTGAACTTAAACGAAATGATTGATTTTCATTTTAATCTTTTGTGTGTAGAGGTGTGAATGACAACCTTTTTAAAGCTAAGTTTCAAGAATTGAGTTCAATTTAAGGAGACTTAATTTCTGTCCCTTCACACATCAGAAATGTCAGGCTTTTGTTACTGTCTTTCAGCACTGCTATTGTTTTGAAGATGATGCTTGTTCTGTGCAGTTTGGATATACAGATGTCCTCTGCCTAAACAGTTCAGTAGAAACTAGGTGTGAAGTGTAAGAATCAAGAGAGTGAGAGAAAAAAAAATAAATCTCTTTATTATGGTGCATAAACCTTCAGTGTGAGGGAGCTTTGCAGCTGCACGAGGAGAAAATGCATTCAAAACTATAATGCCAGTGTGAATAATCCTTTCTCGAATGCTGCTTGCAGACTGCTCCAGCTTTGTCAGGTGAACTTGAACCGGGCCATCGGATTGGCCCCCGTTCCCATTGCACACTCTGTCTATCACCCCAGGGCATTCACCATCTTGACTGTTGTTTAAAGAGAACAAGCAATCCATCATTGAACCAGGGAGTCACTTTCTCATAGAAAAGTAAAATCAGCATGTGACACTACTCAGCCCTAGTGTTTTGCAGATTAAAATGATACATGGCGACTCACGTGTTACTAGGAAGATTAAGTCAGTTATCTTGTTCTGCTGCTCAGACAAAAGAATTCCCCTCAAGCAGTAAGTGGGAGCTTTACCGAAACTGAAAAAATTGGGCTCAACTATACAGTGGTAAAACAGAGAATTTAACATAAAGACAGAAAAAGACTATTAGTTTAGATCTACACGTTTTTCTCGCAAATGATGATGGTACAAAGAAAAATCCATCCCGAAAGGGGGAGCTATTAATTCTTTGTACAAGCCTCTGCTGCTTGAGGTGCCAATTTTATTACCGGAGATGGACACACAATTTATTGTCTGACTGCCTTAGCAATTGATTTAAATATGGTGAAATAAATGAGCAGCCACTGGCCCTAGGGCAGTTAGCTTCATAAGAGTAGGTTGCAAATCCTGCAGCTACAGTATCAAGTTATTAACACTGTTATTCCATTGTGTGATCTACACAGTAATAAAATTTTAAATGAATCTCATACAGAACTGAGTCTACAATGGAAGGCGGGGATGACAGCCTTTAATTCACCAAGCTGAGACCAATATTTATCGTATTACAGAAAAGAGTATTTTTTAAATAACTGACTCTGTAACTGTTATATTTTTAAAGTAATTTTCAAAAGGAAGAAGGCAAAAGTATCAAACTGTTAATTTTAGATTAAGTAAGTATATTAAAGTTAACATAAGAAAAAAATCATGTCTTTCTTATTAAATTTTTAACTTTATAGTAAAGTTTATGTTTTGCCATTTAGCCCTCACACTAAGAATGACATAGGTTAAAGAGAAAGAATTCTCTTTTAAGTCCTCGTAAATTTTAGGCAACACCGTTGTTGGAGATGTCTTCGTTATTTACATTTTGCCCATACTTTGCCACACCAAATTCTTTCTGAAAGTACAGAGCATCTTTCTAGAAAGTCAATGGGATTTCAGATCAAAGAATGCCCTAATTTGTTACTTTTAACTAAACTTTCAAACATTATTTATCTGTAACAATCTATATGTTCTACATGTTCCGTAAGAATAAGCGGCAGAACTGGCATATGTAATTTTTCTCTGCTAAGGACAGACACCAGAGCTAACCTTTTCCTACACAAATCACCAAAAAGAAGAGGGGCTGTTTAGACACTTTTGTTAGACATTTGACATGGTCTTTTCCAAATAACAGAAGGACCCACAACGACTGGCTTTGAAGGGCCCTGTTCCCAACGTGTTTTCAATAGGGAACATTCTCTTTGGGCTGAGCACCTGGATCATGTGCCACGTTCCCTTGGGCTGGACAGCAGTCGCTGGGCCACCTGCATCGGAGAAGATGGTATGTGAGAGACAGGAGCCTCTGGCCAGCTGTATCCTTCCCCAGCCTTCAGGGCATGTTCGTACAGAGCCAAGCCAGCCCAGACCAGCACGCAGGCATGCATCTGAGTGGCTGGCCTCTTTACCCCACCATGGGGCTGCTAGCGAGATCTTTCAGTGGGTATAGATAAAGGCCCAGGGCCCTTGAAACATGCCTTGTGCAAAGACTTAAAGCCATACATTGTACTGACAAAGGCAGTTTAAAATATCAAAGTACTAGGACTTTCAGACACGCACCAAGGAAGATGACTCGAAATTGAGCCAGATATTAGCCAGAGCTCCACAAATGTGCATGAGCTTGACAACCCACAGCAAATAAACCTGAGCTCCTCCCCTCCTGCCTCCTCTCATCCCTCCATCCCAGCAGCACGGCCTCTGTCCTATCTGAGCTGAGCAAGGACACACCCTCAACACACAAAAATTATTCCTAAGCATCTTGAGACAACATGATCACATATGAAGGCAAATTAAATCTGGCATCTCTAGAACTCTGCCTTGCGAGGTATCAGCTTTGATGACATTCAACTCTTGCTGAGAGTGGAAAAGGGAAAAATGCAAACAATCAAAAAGAAGCTGTTGTTTAAACCCATCGTACGTATATAGGCCAATAACATGTTGTTGCTGTTCACTGGCTAACGTAGTAACTGATTACTGGGAGACAGAGCGCTTGAAATTGCCCTCGATGTCAAGGGATGTCAGATTTTGTCATCAGCAACTTAAAAATTAAAAGACAGATCAACATGAATTAAGTGCTTTGGTCACTTGGTATATGTCAACTGTTTTACTTCCTTGGTAATTTTTGAAGATGAGCCAAAAATACCTCACTCAGAACATGTACCAAGCAGAGTGCATCTCAAATGCTAAAACGGTGAACTGAAAAAGGGATTTGAGGAAGTTCACATTTTGTAAATTTTAAAAATCAGTACAGTTATCAAGAAAATATTGTTTTCAGGAAGCATTTTATAGTTCGGCACAGCTGACTCATGCAAATGAGAGAAGAGAGAAGAGACCCTACCAAGTGGCTTGTGTATTTATTGCAGGGTTTTCCATTGGAAAGACTAATTGTATATATTCCATTCTGCTGAAAATGGCTTCCCTTTTGCCCTGTAAAAGAACCCTAGACTTATTTTCTCTTTCAAATATTATGCTAACAACACGATGTTTCTTATGAAAAGAACTTAGACTCAGAGCCATTGTCATCTAAGTCTAAATTCAAAAATATGACCTTTCAGAAGTTCCCGTTGTGGCTCAGCAGTAACAAATCCAACTAGTATCCATGAGGACGCAGGTTCCATCCCTGGCCTTGCTCAGGGGGTTAAGGATCTAGCATGGCTTTGGCATAAGTCAAAGACATGGCTCAGATCCCGAGTTGCTGTGGCTGTGGTACAGGCCAGCAGCTACAGCTCCCATCCAACCCCTAGCCTGGGAACTTCTATATGCCACAAGTATGGCACTTAAAAAAAAGTATGATGCCTTCTCAGGGAACACACCCACTTTTTTTTTGAGAAAACTGTTTAAAAACCCAGACTGTTAATGGTTCCTTCTCAGTTGGAAAGGTCCTTTTAAATACACTGTCCTGAAGTTCCCACTGTGGCTCAGTGGTTAACGAATCCAACTAGGAACCATGAGGTTGTGGGTTCGATACCTGGCTTTGCTCAGTGGGTTAAGGATCCGGCGTTGCCGTGAGCTGTGGTGTAGGTTGTAGATGCGGCTCGGATCTGGCGTTGTTCTGGCTGTGTGTAGGCCAGCAGCTACAGCTCCGATTAGACCCCCAGCCTGGGAACCTCCATATGCCGAGGGAGCGGCTCTAGAAAAGGCAAAAAGACAATATAAATAAATTAATTAATTAAAAATAAATTTAAAAAAATAAATGCACTGTCCTCAACATTAACTAGAAATGGCCTTTGCCATCACTCATCCTCAGCATGTGGGACAGAAGAAACAAATGAAAAGACACACCCCGAAGATGGTTTCTAGAATAGGCCATTGGATACTAGATGAGACACTGTGCTCGTGGACCCCATGGGCTCCTGAGGCGTTGTTCCCACTGTGGGTGAGAGTGTGCTGGGGGGCTTCGAGATTACAAGGCCACGGAAAACTGCAGCATCTCCACTGGATCACCATCCCGAAGTGATGAAAATGTTGTCTGGAGTTTCCCAGCTGAGAACACTCCTTCAATGACATGTTTCAATTTTTTAATGTTATTATTTCCTTGATTACATAGTCCTTTCTTTGCACATTTTTGGGAGAATAAATCAAGGGAAATGTTTTCATCGTATGATGGCCCCGTAGTTTTTTCCCCCTGCTACGGTCGTGGGGAAGGACTTCACTCAGCATAAGGTGTTTGCCCTTGCCACAGTGCACAGAAATTTAAATTACAGGGCCAGATGGTTGCTTGTCAGGGAGGCTGGAGAGGAAAGAGCATCCAGCCTTCCCTTTTCTTCCAACGTTACCCCACTGCTTCTTATAGCCCCCTCTCCTCATCTCCTGCACCCTCTCCTCTTTCTCCCTTCCGATGGCTCTACGTCCAAAAACGTTAAAGTGAAAAATTGAGAACTTCTGGCACTGAATTGATTCATGAGACTCCACCCATTTTCTGGTCTCTCCTCTTCTGAGAAATACTTTTTAAACATCAGCAGGTGGGCAGGTCACTTCTGGTTCTACCCGCAGTCCCTCTCGTTAGGCCTCCTTGAAGGGCAGAGTCTGGTGAGAACACAGGAATGCACTCTGGCTCTACCACTTACTAAAAGAGTGACACCTAGCCTCTCAGAGCCTTAGAATTCCCCTAAAATGAGCATAAAAAGACATGCTTGTGGCCTTCTGAGGTCCTTGTGAGGACTGGAGGTAATTCATGTGAAGGACTTAGCCCAGTAGCTGGCACACTTTAGTGTTCAATAGAGGATAGGATTTTATTATCATTATTATCCAAATTCTTTCCCTTTGCAGCCCTGCTGAATTCCTTTTCCCAGCCCCACTCTCACTGAGTTTGGTGTCCAAGACCACTTAACTACATGTAACTTTGAACTCTCTCCCAGACACAGGGAATAGTCTTAGTTTTAAAAATGCATTTCAAAGAGTTCCCATCGTGGCTCAGTGGTTAACGAATCCGACTAGGAGCCATGAGGTTGCAGGTTCAATCCCTGGCCTTGCTCAGTGGGTTAAGGATCCGGCGTTGCCGTGAGCTGTGGTGTGGGTCACAGACTTGGCTCGGATCCCACATTGCTGTGGCTGTGGTATAGGCCGGTGGCTACAGCTCCGATTTGACCCCTAGCCTGGGAACCTCCATATGCTGCAGGAGCGGCCCAAGAAATGGCAAAAAGACAAAAAGACCAAAAAAAAAGGCATTTCATTTTTTAAAATTTGTTATTGAAGTATAGTTGATTTACAGTGTTGTGTTTCTGGTGTACAGCAAAGTGATTCGGTTATTTATAAATATGTATATATGTATTGTGTGTGTGTGTGTGTATATATGTGTATATATATGTGTATATATTCTTTTTTTCTCTCGTTCTTTTGTTTTGTTTTGTTTTTTTGCTTTTGCTTTTTAGGGCCACACCCAGGGCAGATGGAGGTTCCCAGGCTAGGGGTCAAATCAGAGCTGTAGCTGCCGGCCTACGCCAGAGCCACAGCAACGCAGGATCTGAGATGCAACTGTGACCTACACCACAGCTCATGACAATTCCAGATCCTTAGCTCACTGAGTGAGGCCAGGGATCAAACCCGCAACCTCATGGTTCCTAGTCAGATTTGTTTCCACTGTGCCACAACAGGAACTCCTATATTCTTTTTCATATTCTTTTCCATTATGGTTTATTACAGGATATTGAATGTAGTTCCATACACACACACACACACATACACAGACACACACACATACACAGACACACATACACACATACGCACACACACAGTAAGCCCTTGTTGTTTGTTTTGTATATAGTAGTTTGTATCTGCTAATCTCAAACTCCTAATTTATCCCTCCCCCACCCCTTTCCTCTTTGCTAATCATAAATTTGTTTTCTATGTCTGTGAGTCTGTTTCTGTTTTATAAATAAGTGCATTTGTGTCATACTTTATTTTATTTTATTATTATTTTTTTTAATTTTTTGTCTTCTGTCTTTTTAGGGCTGTACCCACGGCATATGGAGGTTCCCAGGCTAAGGGTCCAATCGGAGTTATAGCTGCCAGCCTACACCACAGCTCACGGCAACGCTGGATCCTTAACCCACTGAGCAAGGCCAGGGATCGAACCCACAACCTCATGGCTCCTAGTCGAATTTGTTTCCACTGCACCACAGTGGGAACTCTGGTGTGTCATATTTTAGATTCCACATATAAGTGATACGTGTGTATTTGGCTTTCTCTTTCTGACTTACTTTACTTAGCATGATAAACTCAGGTTCATTGGTGTTGCTGCAAATGGCATTATTTCATTCTTTTTATGGCTGAGTAATATTCCTTTGTATATATACACCACATTTTCTTTATCCATTCATCTGTCGATGGACATTTAGGTTGCTTCCATGTCTTAGTTATTATAATTAGGGCTGCAATGAACATTGGGGTGCATATATCTTTTTGAATTACAGTTTTCTCTAGATATATGCCCAGGAGTGGGATTGTATCATATGAGAGCTCTGTTTTTAGTTTTTTAAGGAACCTTCATACTGTTCTCCATAGTGACTGCACCAATTTGCATTCCCACCAACAGTGTGGGAGGGTTCTCTTTTCTCCACACCCTCCCCAGCATTTGTTATTTGCAGACCTTTTAATGTTATCCATTCTGACCTGTGTGAGGTGGTACCTCATGGTAGTTTTGATTTGCCTTTCTCTAATAATTAGCAATGTTAAGCATCTTTGCATGTGCCTACTGGCCGTGTCTATACCTTCTTTGTAGACATGTCTATTTAGGTCTTCTGCATATTTTTTTGATTAGGTTGTTTCTTTTCTTGTTGTTGAGTTGTGAGCTGTTCGTGTATTTTAGAAATTAAGCCCTTGTCAGTCACATTGTTTGCACATATTTAGGAGAAGTCAGTTCTAATCAGGGTGTGACATAGAAATGCAAATAACAAAAACAGCAGCAATAACAGTTTCCATTCATGCAGTTATTTGCTAATATTTATTCATCATTATCATGTCACTTTGAGATAGGTTTAAACCACATCAAATTACTGTTTTTTATGCCAAAATAGTCTTTCATAAGGCTAGTTCATATGGCTCTGCCTGAACAATACTCAACATGATCCTCTCATCCCACTTCTGTCCAACCTCATCTCCAGGTAGCCCCACATCCTCCCAGCCTCACCTGACCGCCCCCCCACAACTGTTTCCCCAGGCTCTTCCCCATGCCTCCAGTATCCTCCTCTACCTCCCCTGCAAACTCTGTCCTTCCAGAGCCAGCTCAAGTGTCTCCTCCTCAGAGAGACTTTCTCTGACTTTCCTCCTACTTCTGTCTAGTTACACGTGCACACAAACACACACTCAGGCACACACACACACTCAAGCCTCTATTACACTGTCACAAACCTTAATGGTGAGACCTCAATTGCACAGTAATTACTTGTTTATGTATCTGCCTTCCCCATTAGATTATGAGCACGTGAAAGTGGAGACTTGTGAGTTCATTTTGTCAGCCCCAATGCCTAGCCTAGCACTTGATCGTTACTAAGGCCTTGTTGAATGAAAGAACTAAATCATTAAAAATCACAAGATTAATTAAGAGGGTAGTTTTATGATTGACCCACTGTGGCATAACTCCTAGTGTAATACAGTATTTAACATTGTGCCGTGCACGTTGCACGTGTTCCATAAATGTTTGTGAGCTGAATGAATGAATGATGGCAGGTGAAAAATCTCTTAATTAGATCCAGAGGGTCCTCTTTATTTGTACAATCCAAATAAGAAAGGCGTTCTCAGACACTGAAAAAAGCTATGCCGACATCTTTGTCTTACAAAGGACTCATCTGAATGATAATGAGTGTGGAAAATGGATTAGCTCTTGGGTGGACAGGGGTTTTTTTTGGTTTGTTTGTTATTTGTTTTTGCTTTTTTGTCTGGGTGAAAAAGTAGAAATGCTTGAGTGTTCCAAGATTTTGATTTTTGTGCTTATTAATTTAATTTTTAAAATTAAACTATTTTTGGTACATGAATTAAAATTGGTAAAAGTAATGGTTTTCAGGGTAATAGTAATGCTAATTTTTATCATTTTATATATCTGCCAATCATGTAACTCTGGAGAGATTGATTACCATCTGCTCTTGGATTCTAGTGATAAGACATCATTACTGCTAGGAGTATTCTACTATGTGGCCAAAATTAGTAATCTAATTGTTAGGGTGATCCATAAATGTTGCTAACCCTCATTATATGTATTATTACATAATGTGCTTCAAATAAAGCACTGAATATTTTCGAAGTAAGCGATAAAGTAGCCCTAATTTATTGGTCTCGGCTCAGAAGCCAAGTGTTTTAAAGTGCATCCAGAAGGCTATTTTTTCAAATCTCATGAATTGGTGGTTCCAGAGCATTATTGGGATAAGCATTAATGAGATTAAGGGTACACTGTAAAACTAAAGCAAAGTGACATCAGAAAAAAATTATTATCAAGGATAAAGAGGGATTTTAATTGGGGACAGTATTGAGTCTGTTGGTCAAATTGATCAAATTGGGACTCTAACAAAGTAGCTGACTCTACTCTTGATGTTAGATGATTGACAGCTATGAGGCCCCACTGCTCACCCTCACTTCTCTGCCCCACATCTGGACAAGCTGATCAGAAAGCCCAGGTGCTCTCTCCTGTGGCACCAGCAGGAAGTTAAGAGCATGTAAACTCCAGCTTGGGAAAAGAACTCTCACACCAGCCCCATGCTCTAAACACCATAAAACTCTAAGCCCATTCTTTCAAACCATTTTATACTCCTTTGGAAGGCTGGCTTGATCTTCCAGAAAGCCCTATTATGTGCGCAATAATCTCTTATACCCTTTTGATGCCTGTCTGGCATCATCAGTCTTGACATCCAAATTGTGGATGCAGCAGAGGATCCCTTGTGCATCTGTAGGCTGACCACAGTAGGGGGAAATTGACATTTGAACAATGTGGCATCATCTGATCCATGAGTACCATGCATCTCTCCGTTTAAGTCTTCTTTAATGTTTCTCATGAATGCTTTCTAGTTTACAACATGGACATTTTGTCCCTATTTCGTTAAATGTTTCCTAAGTAGCTTATATTTTGGTGCTATGCATAGTCTTTGCACTGTACATCGTCTTATTTTCTTGTTTAAATTTCTAGTTCTTTACTAGTACATATAATTGAATTGACATCAGCAGGATGACAGAATAAGAGCTCTCTGCTTTCATCCTCCCACAGTACATTGATTTTTGCAGTCACCCACGGATAAGAGTACCCTTGTCCAGGAGTCCAGCAGAGAAACTCCACCATGCCGTTGGAGCAGAAGAATCCACGAATAGACACATTGAAGAAAGTAAGAGGAACAGTTTCACTTTGCCCACATCCCTCTTCTCTGAAGGCTCAGTGGTAGGAAAGACCCCCACAGCCATGATTTCTTTCATAGGGAAAACCGAGAGCATGTGAGTGAGTGCCAGGGTTCCCCAGCCAGGCAGAATGCTACCCAAGACATTCACCTCTTCCTCACCTCACCCAGATTACTGACGTGATCTACAAGCTTGAGTGGTTGAGAATTCATCAAAGAGATGCTATTAACTGCCCATTGTTCTGCCTACCAACTGATTCACAGGCTGTCAGAAAGCCCATCAGTGAAAAACCACAGATGCCTCCCATGCAGATCTCCCCAAGACCACTCGCATGCACCCCCGATGTCCCCAGTGCCTAACTGTCCCCATCCTCACATAGCCAACTCCTATGGTTGGTGAGCATGAGGACTTGCACACGACTAGCAAGCAAGCACAGTCAGCCAGCCTACTGCTCAGAGATGGGGTGAAGTCTCACCAACTGGAGCATTTCAGAGCACTTCCTTAGGGAAAACAGGAGGCTCTCGGCATCTGGCCAGGCCTTGCAGGATTGAGAGGAGGCATACACTCTTAGGAATTTCCCTACAAAGGAACAAAAAGTGTGCAGCAGGCACACCCATACAAAAGGTCTGAAAAGCATCAGAATCTCTAGCTGGGTATTGGGTGAAGGAATCTCTCTCCCAAAGCCAGTCAGTAAAGCCTGGATGTGACTGCTTCTTCCGAAGTGAAAACAGTAGTTAGACATCAAGCCAGGAACATGAAAAATCAAGGAAACATGATATCACCAAAGGAACACAATACTTTTCTAAAAACTGACACCAAAGAAATGGAAATCTCTAAATTGCCTGATAAAGAATTCAGAATAATTGTTTTAAGGACACTCAGTGTGTATAATACCGTGAGTGCACAAGTAGACAATTTGATAAACAATGAAAGAATGTTATGAACAAAACTGAGAATTTCAACAGAGAGATGGAAGCTCTCTGAAAGAGAAATTAAGAAAGCGATCCCGGCGTTCCCATTGTGGCACAGTGGAAACAAATCTGATTAGTATCCATAAGGACTCAGGCTCAATCCCCTGTCCTTGACTAGTGAGTCAGGGATCCCACATTGCCGTGAGCTGTGGTATAGGTTGCAGATGCATTGCTGTGGCCGTGGCATAGGCCAGCAGCTGTAGCTCCGATTTGACCCCTGGCCTGGGAACTTCCATATGCCATGCGTGTGGCCCTAAAAAGCCCCCCCCCCCAAAAAAAGCAGTCCCATTCACAACAGCATCAAAAACAGCAAAATACCTAGGAATAAATTTAACCAAGGAAGTAAAATATCTATACACTGAAAACCTTAACTTGTTGAAAGAATTGGAGGAGAGACAAATAAATGCAAAGACACCCTATGTTCATGAATTGGAAGAATTTTGTCAAAATGTCTGTACTACCCGAAGCAATCTACAAATTTAATGCAATCTCTATCAAAATTCCAAAGACTTTGTTTTATACGTAGATGATTATGTTGTCAGTGAATAATGACAGTTCTCCTTCTTCCCTTGCAATCTCTAGACCTCGTATTTATAGTTCTTGCCATCCAACACTGGCTAGGAATTCCAGTAGAACACTGAATACAAAAGGGAAAGAGTAAATATCCCTGCTTAGTTCCCAGGCTTAGGGGGAAAACCTAGTCTATAATAACTGTTTTTGTTGAGGTCCTTTATCAGGTTGCCAGAATAACTTCTTTTTATTCCTAGTTGTCTGGGAATATTTATGGTGAGTTGATGTTAAATTTTGTCAAATGCTTTTTCTGCATATATTAATAATAACATGGATTTTCTTTTTCTGTCTTATGATGAATTCTATTGGTAAAAACTCAAATATTGAACCAACTTTGCAGTCTTGGGGTTATCACTATTTGGTCTTAATGTATTTTCTAAATAAGTTGGGGTTTTTTAGAGGGTTTTTTTTTGGTTTTTTTGTTTGTTTGTTTGTTTGTTTTTGCTTTTTAGAGCTGCACCCATGGCATATGAAAGTTCACAGGCTAGGGGTTCAATCAGAGCTACAGCTATGCTGGATCCTCAACCCACTGAGCAAGAGCGGGGATCAAACCTGCATCCTCATGGATACTAGCCAAATTCATTTCCACTGAGCGACAACAGGAACTCCATAAATAATTGAATTTGGGAGTTCCGGTCGTGGCTCAGTAGTTAACGACTCCAACTAGGAACCATGAGGTTGCAGGTTCGATCCCTGGCCTTGCTCAGTGGGTTAAGGATCCAGTGTTGCCGTGAGCTGTGGTGTAGGTCGAAGACATGCTCGGATCTGGCATTGCTATGGCTCTGGCGTAGGCTGGCAGCTATAGCTCTGATTAGACCCCTAGCCTGGGAACCTCCATATGCCTCTGGTGTGGCCCTAGAAAAGAAAAAAAAAATTGATGAATTCAATTTACTAAAATTTTGTTAGGCCGTTTTATGTCAATATCCATCAGGGGATATTTGTCATCTGTTTTATTTATGTATTTAATAAAATAAATAGTTAAGTATCTAATAAGGTATTAAAAACCTATTTTTTGGCCACACCCACAACATTGAGAAATTTCCAGGCCAGGGACTGAACTCATGGCACAGCAGTGACTCCAGCCACTGCAGTGCCAATGCCAGATCCTTAACTCACTGAGCCACAAGAAAACGCCCTTAAAAAAGCTATTTAATAAGTTTCTTTCATTGTAATGTCTTTGATTTTGTTAGTGGGGTAATCCTGGTCTAATAGAATAAGTTGGGAAGTATTTCAGTCTCGTTTATTTTCTGGGTAGATTTGTGTAGATTTGGTATTGTTTTTTTGTTGTTGTTGTTGTTCCTTAAATGCTTGAAAGAACTCCTGAGTAAAAATAAGCTGTGCTTGTGGTTTTATTTTGTTTCTTTTTTTATAGGAAGATATTTTTAATACGTGCTCAATTTCTTTAATGGACAGAGAGTTGAATACAGAGAGGAAAACAGTCATTTTTCTGGTGTGATTCATATACAACATACCTCCTCCACCAGCCTTCAAGGAATTAGAAATTGTGTCTTTCTGGGTTTTCTTTAAATATTTAAAACACACTGGGGAGTTCCCGTCATGACGCAGTGGTTAACGAACCCCACTAGGAACCATGAAGTTGCGGGTTCGGTCCCTGCCCTTGCTCAGTGGGTTAACGATCCGGCCTTGCCGTGAGCTGTGGTGTAGGTTGCAGATGCGGCTCGGATCCAGCATTGCTGTGGCTCTGGCATAGGCTGGTGGCTACAGCTCTGATTCAACCCCTAGCCTGGGAACCTCCATATGCCACGAGAGCGGCCCAAGAAAATGGCAAAAAGACAAAAAAAAAATTTAAAACACAAAGTTTTAACTAAATTAAGAGAAATGATTATTGAAAATATGTCTGTAAGTCTTTCTGTTTTGTAGATAGGTTAATTTGTGCCATATTTTAGATTGCACATATAAGTGATATCATATGGTGTTTGTCTTTCTCTTTCTGACTTATTTCACTTAGGATGAGAATCTCCAGTTGCATTCATGTTGCTGCAGATGGCATTATTTTGTTCATTTTAATGGCTGAGTAGTATTTCATTGTATATATGTACCACATCTATATTATCCATTCATAGCTTGATGGGCATTTAGGTTGCTTCCATGTCTTGGCTGTTGTGAGTAGTGGTGTTATGAACATACAGGTGCATGTATCTTTTTGAATTGTAGTTTTGTCCAGATACATGCCTAGGAGTGGGATTGCTGGAGCATACAGTAGTTCTACATTTAGGTTTCTGAGGAAGCTCTATACTGTTTTCCATAGTGGTTTTATCAATGTACATTCCCACCAACAGTGTAGGAGGGTTTCCTTTTCTCCACACCTTCTCTAGCATTTATTATTTGTGGACTTGCTAAAAATTGCCATCCTGGCTGGTGCGAGGGGATTTATTACAGTTTTGATTTGCATTTCTCTAATAATTAGTGATGTTGAGCATCTTTTCATGCACCTACTGGCCATCCATATGTCTTCTTTGGAGAAATGTCTATTTAGGTCATCTGCCCATTTTTCTTCTTTTTTTCCCAATTCAATGAATTTTATTATGTTTACAGTTGTTCAATCATCATCACAACCTAATTTTAGAACATTTGCATCCCAAACCTGCAGTCCATCCCTCCCCCTACAGCCTATTTCCTTTGGTAACCAAACCTTTTTCAAAATCTGTGAGTCTGTTTCTGTTCTGCAAATAAGTTCATTGTATCCTTTTTTTCAGATTCCACTTGTAAGTGATAGCATATGATGTTTATGTCTCACTGTCTGACCTCACTTAGTGTGATAATTTCTAGGTCCATCCATGTTGCTGCAAATGCCATTATTTCATTCTTTTTTATGGCTGAGTAATATTCTATTGTATATATATACTACATCTTCTTTATCCACTCCTCTGTCAGTGGACATTTAGGTTGTTTCCATGTCTTGGCTGTTGTATATAATGCTGCAGTGAACACTGGGGCACATGTATCTTTTCAAGTCATGGTTTTCTTCAGATAGAAGCCCAGGAGTGGGTCTTCTATCCATTTTTTGATTAGGCTGTTTGTTTTGTTGTTGTTGAGTTGTATGAGTTGTTTGTATATTTTGGATATTAAGCCCTTGTGGGTTTCATCGTTTGCAACTATTTTCTCTCATTCTGCAGGTTGTCTTTTCGGGTTTTTTTAATTGTTTTCTCTGCTGTACAAAAAGCTTATAAGTTTGATTAGGTCCCATTGGTTCATTTTTGTTTTTATTTCTTGGGAGACTGACCTAAAAAAACATTTGTACAGGTGAGTCAGAGGATGTTTTGCCTGTGTTCTCTTCTAGAAGTTTTTATGATGTCATGTCTTATGTTTAAGTCTTTAAGCCATTTTGAGTTTATTTTTGTGCATGGTATGAGGGTTTGTTCTAGTTTCATTGAGAACCTTGAAAATATTGAAAATATTATGCTAAGTAAATCAGACACAAAAGAAAAAATATTATTTCACCTACACAAGGTACCTCATATAGACAAATTCATAAAGACAAAAAAGAGAATTGAGGTTGCCTGGGACTGGGAGTTTGGGGAATAAGAAGTTGTTTAGTGGGTATAGAGTTTCTGTTTTGGATAATGAACTTTCTGGAAGTGGATAGTGGTGACTGCACAACATTGTGAATGTATTTATTGCCATCAGTTGTACGTAAAAGTGGTTAAAATGGTCAATAATTTTATGTTAATCATACTTTACAGCAACAAAAAAGTAATGTTTTCATGTTTAAAAATAGTAATATTAAACAAAAATTTTAAATTCTTAAGTATCCATAATCTAACCAAACTGATTATTATTAATAATATTTAAAGTTTGTGTCTTCATCTGTTAAATAGAAATAATCGTGCCTATTATTATTAACACTCAAAGGGTCATTGTGAGGTTTTTATACAATAATCAATGTTAAAGACATAGCAGTGGCCCTTGCATAAGGTGAGCACAAGAAGAATATCAGCCTTGGAGTTCCCTTTGTGGCGCAGAGGAAACGAATCCAACTAGGAACCATGAAGTTGTGCATTCGATCCCTGGTCTCGCTCAGTGGGTTAAGGATCTGGCATTGCCATGAACTGTGGTGTAGGTCACAGACGTGACTCGGATTCTGCGTTGCTGTGGCTCTGGTGTAGGCTGGCAGCTATATCTCTGATTCAACCCCTAGCCTGGAAACCTCCATATGCCACAGGTGTGGCACTAAAAAGCAAAAAAAAAAAAAAAAGAATATCAGCCTGTTTTATGTACATTATGGTAATCTGCTATTTTTAAGTTAACAATATATTGGGAACATGCTTTCATGTGAATAAGAAATATGCATGATTTCTTATTCCTGTGTACTCTTCCATTGTAAGGAACTAAATGTGAGTGCAAAGTTTAGCTACAAGACCATTTATTATAGTACCAGGTAAACTAGAAAAAAACTTGAAATAGTCTAAATATCTTCTGATAAGGAGATACAGCTTACAAGTCCAGAGTCAAGAGTTCAGAAAGGCTGTGCAGCGGCTATGGAAAACAGTATGGAGATTTCTTTAAAAATTCAAAATAGAACCTATATGATTCAGCAATTCCACTTCTGAGATGAAAACACTGATTTGAAGAGGTATACATACTTCCATGATTATTGCAACATTATTTACAATAGCTGATACAGGGAAGCAACCTAAGCACCCACAGATAAATGAAATATGAAATAAAGAAAATATGTTACATATATACACAATAGAATATTATTCAGCCATAAAGTAAATGAATTCTTGCCATATGCAACAATGTGGACGGACCTTGAGGGCATTATGTTTATTTAGTGAAATACATCAGAGAAAGACAGATACCATATGATCTCACTTACATGTGGAATCTTAAAAAATAGTAACAAAAAAATCACAAGAACACACACACACACACACACAGCTTTCTGTTTATTTAATGTTGTAGCCAAAGAAGAGGGAGTTGACTTTCCATTTACCCTGACTCAAATGAGAAAAGAAGTTGGGTTTGGAGGTTCTCACTGCCAAGTCCTGTTTGCCCCAACAGTGGCTTTAAGGTGACTTTGAAGCAGATGCCCAAGTTAAGGGCAAATCCTACTGGAAAGTCTATATTCGCTTAGATGGAAAAGGAAGAAATTTCCCTAGGATGGAGCTGAAGCTGATAGAATTAATCTAAAATTAAGAAGCAAGGAATCAAGGGGCAGCGAGATTATTCCTTGACTGGTCCCCAGGTTTACTGTCATCTGGCAATTGTTGCTTCTTTGTTTATTGTAAAAGCAAAATAAGGCCTGTTTTAAAGAAGGGAGTCATACTCCAGTCTGGCAAGTACCAAATATGCACCTTGATGGAACATCTCAATCATATTTAATATGTATATTGGTACTTTAATTAACTGCTAATACAAATGTAAAACTTCATATTCTGTTGTATTGTATATGATACAAAGGAAAAGAGCCTTCCTTACCCCACGAATCCAATCCCATTCCCCAGCCCCTACTATTCCTATTTAGCATGTACTCTTTCATTCTTTCATATGTTTTCCTATGCTCATATGGACATGTGGGTAAAAATAAAAATAGATTCACATTTTTATTAACATTGAATTATTCTATACATAATGTTCTAGAAATTGATATTTTCATTTACTAAAATATTGTTCACAATTTACCTCTTTCCAGTTTTGTCCAAGGTAGACTTTATCAGGACAAATGTAAATAAGAAACATTACCTTAATATAGCCCCCCTTGCAAAAAATAAAAACTTTCCAAATTATATATATGTATCTTAACCAAGACCATCTGGAAATAATCCTTCATAAGTGTCTGTACTGTCTCACTCCACAGTTCCTGAATGCTCATCCCAGAACTCGTTCCAAGCTGGCTATATCAGAATCATTTTAATTTTCTTTATTTTTTTTTAAATGCAGATTCTGAGCTCTAGCTTTTCTATGTGATAAGTCTAGAATAATGAGTCTGGAAAAGAAGCTAGGGATTTATTAAATAAAATACAAGTGGTTCTGATGATCAGCCTAGTTTGGACACAATGGAACCATCAGTGTTTCCTGAAGACCCCATTAGCCACATCAGTGGTAGATGAGCTTGTCACCACAGCAAGTCAGCTCCCTTAGCAATATTCCACTCTTACGATGGTGCAGGGTTCTATCATGTGAATTTTCTATGCCTTATCTAACTTACACCCTGTTGATGAACATTTAAATTGATCCAACCTTTTTCTTTTACAAGCAACACTGTAACAAACATCTGAGTGTGTGTGTGTAAATACAGAGAGAGAATAAGAGAGTTTCTGTAGGGTAACTTCTTTAAAATGGAATTTCACGTTCAAGGAGTACATGCTTTTTCATTTTTGCAATAACTCCTCCAAAACCATGTCATATAGGCTCCTCTCTTGTTCCACGATGTGTTATCAAGGGATGAAGTATCTATTTTATTATCCAAATAATTATATTCATTACAATTATAAACTATAAATAATGTCACTCTAGGAGTTCCCATCGTGGCGCAGTGCTTAACGAATCCGACTAGGAACCATGAGGTTGCAGGTTCGATTCCTGGCCTTGCTCAGTGGGTTGAGGATCCGGCGTTGCTGGGAGCTGTGGTGTGGATCGAAGACGAAGCTTGAATCCCACATTGCTGTGTCTCTGGTGTAGGCCAGCGACTATAGCTCCAATTAGAGCCATAGCTTGGGAACCTCCAAATGCTGTGGGAAGCGGCCCCAGAAAAGGCAAAAAGACAAAAACAAAACCAAAAAACCTATAAATAATGTCACTCTAAAGTCAATAGTTATGATTATTCTAGATTTTTACTAATCTGGATTTCTTTCTTTGGTAGTTCAATAGAACTTTTTTTAACCTTTCTCGTTTTTTTACTGAAGTAAGTTGAGAGACAGTATTACATAAGTTATAGATGTAGCAATATAGTGATACACAATTTTAAAGTTATGCTCCATTTATAGTTATTATCAAACATTGACTCTAGTCCCCACAGTTGCACAAGATATCCTTGTAGCTTTATTTTATAGTTTGTACCTCTTACTCCTCTACCCCTAGGTTGCCTCTCCCCTCTTTCCTCTCTCCACTGATAACCTGGTAGCCACTAGTTCTCTATATCTGTGGAACTCATGTTATTTTTGAAATAACTTAAAGTCTGTAGCCTATATAATTTTCATACTTAAAATGCATTGTATATTTGTGACTGAACTTTGTCCCAAAGTCCAGCAAGCCAAACTCTACGATGCAGAGATTTGCAGCAGAGAAACAGTTTATGCACAAAGTGGCCAAGTGAGGAGACAGAAGAACAGTTCTCAAATCTGCCTCCCCCAAGGTGAGGGGCTCGGGATATTTATGGATAAGGTTGAGGCTCGGGGTGGGAGTCTGGGGAGTGTGGGGAAGATGATTGAAGATAAGAAGAAGGTGAGCAGCAGTTCCCATTGTGGCTCAACAGGTTATGAGCCCAACTAGCATCCACAAGGATGTCGACTTGATCCCTGGCCTCACTCAAGTGTGCTAAGGATCCGGCGTTGCCTTGAGCTGTGGCGTAGGTCACAGACCCAGCTTGGATCCTGTGCCTATGGTGTAGGCCTGCAGCTGCAGTTCCAATTCAGCCCCGAGCCTGGAAACTTCCATATGCTGCAGGTGTGGCCTTGAAAAGAAAGAGAAAAAAAAAAAAAAACAATGAAAAAGTGTGCAGACTCAACAAGTGCAACTCAATTACAACCTTCTTCATGGGAGAAAAATGACAGCATTGGCGCGATCTGAACATAGAGTTTTTGGCCCTCTGATGTCAAAAAGTCACCAGGTGGACACTGGTACATGCTCAGTTGGAGGATCAGTGGTCTCGACCAGTCAATATTGGCTCAAACTAGACACAGCCAACTCCAAGTTCCTGAAAGAACAACTTGGATAAACATTCTGCAGGCTACATGACACTTGGAGGACATGAAAGTTTTTGTAAAATTAATTAAAACAGATTTTATCAGTGAAAGCAGGTTACAGTCCTTTTCTTTTTGACTTTTTGCCTTTTCTTGGGCCGCTCCTGCAGCATATGGAGGTTCCCAGGCTAGGGGTCGAATCAGAGCTATAGCTGCCAGCCTACGCCAGAGCCATGGCAACGCCAGATCTGAGCCGTGTCTGCAACTTACACCACAGCTCGTGGCAAAGCCAGATCCTTAACCCACTGAGCAAGGCCAGGGATCAAACCTGCAACCTCATGGTTCCTAGTCAGATTCGTTAACCACTGAGCTACAACGGGAACTCCATAGTCCATTTTTTATTAAGCAATTTATACTTCAAAGGATCTAACTGGTCACTACCCTTGGTTTCACATTAGGCATTTTTTTTTGGTTTTTTTTTGTTTGTTTGTTTGTTTTGCTATTTCCTGGGCCGCTCCCTCGGCACATGGAGGTTCCTAGACTAGGGGTCTAATCGGAGCTGTAGCCCCTGGCCTACGCCAGAGCCACAGCAACTCGGGATCCGAGCCACGTCTGCAACCTACATCACAGCTCACAGCAACGCCAGGTCCTTAACCCACTGAGCAAGGCCAGGGATGGAACCTGCAATCTCAAGAGTTCCTAGTCAGATTTGTTAACCACTGCACCACGACAGGAACTCCAAGGCATTCCTCTTTTTTAAAAAATAATAAAATAGCAACCATTTGTTGGGACTTACTTTGTGCAGACCACATTATATGTTCTAGCTCATTTAACTCTACTTAGAAATAGGGAGCTAAAACCAAAATTACAGTGCTTAAGACCACACACCTAATAAATATTAGAAGTGGGATTTGAACCCAAGCTTACTGATCCCCAAGTCCAGGCGTGTGACACTCAGTATATTCAGATTTAACTTTTTTACTGCAATAGAGCAATGTGAATGGAAGTTCAAGGATATTACAAGGTATCCAGACAGGTGTTACTATCACCTCTTGTTCAAACAATTGTGTTTATATAGAATATATCCTGAACCCCTAACTCCCACCTCATCCAACACCTCACTTCTCAGCTCTTCGCAGCTTTGGAAGATTCTGGGTACAGCTGGAGGAGATGGATTATTCTATTAAAAAGGATCGTTCAGGCAGACCCACATCCATCTATGACAGGGGTTAGGAAAAGGGTTAAAATTTTAACACACTACTTTCTTATCAAAAAAAGAGGGGAGCTTTGAGAGATGTCTGTTTTTGACCACACCCATGGCATGTGAAAGTCCCTTGACCAGGGTTGGAACCCGAGCCACAACAGTGACAGCACCAAATCCGTAACTGCTAGGCCACCAGGGAACTCCAAGATGGATCTTAATTGAATATGCATATAAATTGGAATTTAGAACTGATTGTTCTTTGTGTAAGAAAAAGAAAATTCCTTCATTCATCAACATTTAACTCACCAAATACTTATTGAGAAAGTCCCCGTCGTGGCTCAGCAGAAGCGAATCCAACTAGTATCCTTGAGGATGCAGATTCAATCCCTGGCCTCGCTCAGTGGGTTAAGGATCTGGCATTGCCATGAGCTGTGGTGTAGATGGAAGATGTGGCTCGGACCCTGCGTTGCTCTGGCTGTGGTGTCGGCCAGCAGCTACAGCTCCAATTCGACCCCTAGCCTGGGAACCTCCATATGCCATGGGTGCGGCCCTAAAAAGACAAATAAATAAAAATAAGCTATAAACTTATAAAGGAAAACAGGTCATTTGTTGACGTGGATCTCTCAAAGTGTCTAAATCATGAGAGGAAATCAAACCACCTTACTAAAAGAGCCCTACTTTTGCTACTTGTCATGCAGTTCAGTGACAGAGTTGCATGCTTCCTCCAGCCTTTGAAAAACAAGTTTCATTCTAAGGTGAAGCCAGGAGAACACTGGTTCATAAGGAATGAAGTAAAAATCCAAACTACCAGACTGGGGGTTAATTCAGTCACTTCAGTTCTCACTCCCTCTCCTCTGCCCCACAATTTTCTGTTCTGAGGCCCAGCCTCTCCCCTCGTCAGCAAACCAGACCATCATGTTAATAAGAGTTGATTTGTAAATAGCGTCTCCTTCACCCCATCTCCACCCCCCTTTGGCCAGGCTCCTACTTTTCTGCTCAATGGCACAGATGTGGCTTTCAGCTGACTGGGACCAGGGGGCTATTAGCAGCAAATCCAGTGAGGGAAATTAATGAAGGGGACAACTAATAAAAGACAGCTCAGGACAGCCAGACTAACTTGCTCCGAGCAGTAATTAACTTTTTTTTTTCTTTTTTTTCTTTTTCTTTTCTTTTTCTTTCTTTTTTTCTTTTCTTTTTTCTTTTTTTTTTTTTTTTAGCTCATGAAGGTAAATATGCCATCGGCACTGGTCCAGTCTAACTCTTCTTTATTAAAAAGGAGAGAGCAGAGCTATTCATGGGGAGCTGAGACTTAATCTGTTTTCCTCCCAAGAAGAACAATTTTAAATCACTTGTGTGATTTGTTTTGTGGATCCATGATGCCCACATCAAGAGACACCTTCAAAGATGAGGGAGAAAGGAAGCACATGAAGAAATATGTCTCTAAAGAAGAGAAATAGTCATCCTCTGCTTGGAGGCGGCTTGAGAGCGAGAATCTTTTTTAAAGGTTTGCTTTTCTTCCCTACCTAAAATGATGGACTTTTTCTGTTCAATGCAAGTGCTGAATGAAAAGCAAGATCGGTTTCAAAGTTCATGGCAAGTCTTAGAAGTCAGTGTTAAATATTAGCCTAGCTTGAGGGATATTTCAGTTGCCTTCCTTCAGCCTCCAGTTTCTGTTTTTAAAGATGCAGTTACGAAAGGCGGCTTAAAATTTGGTTTCTCCATCTGTTTCTTTCATTCATTCATTCATTCATTCATTCATTCATTTATGAGATTGATAAAGGAATTCCCATGATGGCTCAGTGGTAACAAACCTGACTAGTATCCATGAGGCTGGGGGTTCGATCCCTGGCCTCAGTGGGTTAAGGATCTGGCATTGCTATGAGCCGTGGTATGGGTCACAGATGTGGCTCAAATCCTTTGTTGCTGTGGCTAAGGCTTAGGCGGGCAACTGTAGCTCTGATTCAACCCCTAGGCTGGGAACTTCCATATGCTGCGGGTGCGGCCCTAAAAAGCAAAAGCAAAAAAAAGATCAAATGTTTGTTTTTCATTCAAGAAGTAAGTTCTGTAAACAAAGAGTCAAGTCAAATTTGTGAAGGAACTGTTAGAGTTATGTCCATAACCTCATAGATGCTCAATGTATGTCTCTCATGTCACAGCACACATCAGTCCTGTCCTCCGATTTATCGCAGACTTTTTTTTTTTTTTTGATCTTGTTTTTTTTTAAAGGCTGCACCCACAGTACACGGAGGTCAAATCCGAGCTGTAGCCACCGGCCTACACCACAGCCACAGATACATTAGATCCAAGGCTCGTCTGCGACCTACAACAGAGCTCACGGCAATGCCGGATCCTTAACCCACTGACAAAGGCCAGGGATTGAACCTGTGTCCTCATGGATACTAGTCAGATTCATTTCTGCTGAGCGGGAACTCCTATGGTAGACTCTACTGATGGCTAGGCAGGCAGCCATGGCGCGTTCCTTCGTTATTCCCACGGTGCATGGGGAAGAGTTGTTTCCAACACGACTTAAAAAAAATTTTTATTACAGTATAGTTAATTTACAATGTGGTATTAATTGCAGGTGTACAGCAGAGTGGTTCAGTTATACATATACATATATCCATTCTTTTTCAGATTCTTTTCCCATATAGGTAATTACAGAATATTTGGTAGAGTTTCCTGTGCTATACTGTAGGTCCTTGTTGGTTATCTGTTTTGCATATAGTAGTGTGTATATGGTAATCCTAAATTCCTAATTTATCCCTTCCCCCATGTTTCTCCTTTGGTAACCACAAGTTCGTTTTTGAAATCTGTGAGTCTCCTTCTGTTTTGTAAAGTTCATTTGTATCATTTTTAAAATTAGATTCCTTTTAAGTGATATCATAGGATATTTGTCTTTCTTTGTCTGGCTCACTTTACTTAGTATGATCATCTCCAGGTCCATCCATGTTGCTGCAAATGGCTTTATTTCGTTCTTTTGATGGCTGAGTAGTATTCCATTGTGTATATGTACCTCATCTTCTCTATCCATTCCTCTGTCAGTGGACATTTAGGCTGCTTCCATGTCTTTGCTATTGTAAATAGTGCTACTGTGATCATTGGGGCGCATTATCTTTCCAAATTATGGTTTTCTCTGGATAGATGCCCAGGAATGGGGTTGCTGGATCATATGGTAGTTCTATTATTTAGTTTTTTAAGGAACCGCCATACTTTTCTTCATAGTGGTTGTACTAATTTACATTCCTACCAACAGTGTAGGAGGGTTCCCTTTTCTCCACACTGTCCAGCATCTATTGTTTGTAGACTTTGACGATGGTCATTCTGACCAGTGAGAGGTTTCCTATCTATTTTTGAATATCAGCACAGCTCTCCTTCTGAAGTTAGATCTTCTGAAAATATATGTATCAACATACACCTGTTCGAGTTGGTCCAAAAGTGTTTCTAAAAACAAATCTATAGTATTTTATAAGAACTTTGAAATTCAGAGCTGGAGGAGACTTTAGAAATAGCTAGTTTTATCAGGCTTATCAGGCTGAGAGATTTACTCATGGTCACACAGCCCATCAGTAACAAAAAGGACCCTCACCACATATTCCGCCTCTTGACTCAATCCAGTGCTCTGGCTTCCCCCAAGTGAAAAGCCTCATGACATACTCTAAGTTAATAAAGTAATTATAGTGTACACTGTCCCCTTATGGGCTTAGGTCCAACAGGATCAAATAACATCACAGTGGGTTTTATCCATGGTATCCCAGGAATCTACTCTTCAATCTAGCCTCCAGAACCTATGGAACCACCTCAGTCCCACTCTGAATAGACTGGGGTAAACACCTAATTATGTGCAGGGCTCTCTCAAGAATAGATGGCTTAAGATAAGGGTACCTGCCTGCAAAACTACTTCTAATCAATCCATAGCACCATGCAAAGGAGAGTACAGCTCCGTATTATTATTTCCCACAGGATAGCAGAAATGCTAGTTGTGGTGAATGGCAAGACTTTATACATGCTTAATTCATCATCAGAAGTATGAAGAAATAAAGTTTAATAGGTGAAAAATGGGGACAGCGACTCTAAATGCTTTAAAAATAAAAATAGCTTTTATTAGATAAGGTATGTAAAGTAATCAAATTCCTAGGAATAGAAAGAATAGTGGTTTCCTGGGGCTGGAAGGGAAAGGAAAGGGAGAGTTGCTGTTTGATAGGCGTAGCATTACAGTGTTGCAAGACGAAAAAGTTCTGGAAATTGCTTGCACAACAATGTGAGTATACTTAAAAGCACTAAACGGTACAGGTAAAAATGATTAAGATGGCTTTTAAAAATCATTCTTAGGGGAGTTCCTGTCATGGCTCAGTGGTTAACGAATCCGAGTAGAAACCATGAGGTTGCGGGTTCGATCCCCGCCCTTGCTCAGTGGGTTAAGGATTCGGCGTTGCCGTGAGCTGTGGTGTAGGTTGCAGACGTGGCTCGGATCCCGCGTTGCTGTGGCTCTGGCGTAGGCCAGCAACTACAGCTCTGATTAGACCCCGAGCCTGGGAACCTCCATATGCGATAGCCCAAGAAAATGGCAAAAAGACAAAAAAAAAAATCATTCTTAGGATGGCTATAGAATTTAAGGCATAAAACTTTCTGTCATGGGAAAACCAAATACAAATAAAAATGGCTTTTGGGAGTTCCCATCATGGCTCAGCGGTGAACCCTACTAACATCCATGAGGACGCATGCTCGATCCCAGGCCTCACTCAGTGGGTTAAGGATCCAGCATTGCCGTGAGCTGTGGTATAGGTCGCAGACACAGCTCAGATGCTGCTTTGCTATGGCTGTGGTGTAGGCCAGCAGCTGTAGCTCCAATTTGAACTCTAGCCTGGGAGCCTCCATATATATACCTTGGATGTGGCCCTAAAAAAAAAAAAAAATGGAGTTCCCGTTTTGCTCAGTGGGTTAAGTGCCCGACATGGTGTCTGTGAAGATGAGGGTTCAATCCCTGGCCTCGCTCGGTGGGTTCAGGATCTGGCATTGGTGCAAGCTGAAGTGCAGATCATAGATGTGGCTCAGATCTGGTGTTGGTGTGGCTGTGGCATAGGCCTGCAGCTGCACCTCCGATATGAACCCTAGTCCCAGAACTTCCACATGCCACAGGTGTAGCCCTAAAAAGAAACAAAACAAAACAAACAAAAAAACCTTTTGTAATGGAATCTTCAAACTATTCAGAGTTAAGCTACCAAGTTTTACAGACTTCTTTTTGCTACCCAAAAATTATACAGTCTTCAAATAAATATGCATCCATATTAATCAAAATAGACTGTTACAATGCAGTAAAAACCATCAAATCTTAGCAGCTTTCAAATCACAAGTTTTTTTCCACTTCATGTAATAATCCACTGTGAGTTGAGGTGACTCACAAAAACCGTTCTTCATATGGTCCCTCAGAAACCCAACCGGCTTTGATATTTTGATCTCACCCTCTCAAGAGAAGAGGAAGAGAGAACAGAGATGGAGCTCCACCCTGTTGTAAGGGGCCTGAGCCTGCGCATTAGGGTTAAAACATCAGATATTGGTGGAAGCTAGACACGTCCTCCACAGTATCAGGCAGCCGGAATTTGTCCAGATGGAATGAAATGAAATCATGGGCTTTGAAGAACAGTTCCAGTGTAGGATAAAAATAGTACCAATGAAATTCTGTTTCCTGAAACACGCGGTAATATTGCCTAGTGTTTGGAAGGCATTGTCCGGACAAGAGTCAGTTCTACCCAAACAGTGATACAGTGCTGAAGGACAGAGGTTGACGGTTGTGAATGCTACAGATTCTGTGAGACACCGTGAAGATACTGTGTGGTGTAAGCATAGCTGGCTTGTTTAGTGTTATTTGGAGACTCCCAGTCCCTTCAAATGTGCTATCGAAATGCTAAAGTGTGTCATGAATACCAAAAAGAGGAGCCCCCCATTTCCGAATCCTCTCCTTCTAGTCCCTTACAAACAGTCTTGTAACATCACTTATTTTGCTGGGGTAGGAAAAGGGAGCCATTGCAGAAAATTAAACCTTGGTGTCTTTTCAGTGGAAAGATATGGAACTAGCCATTATCTGGAGAGCTGTGACCAGTAGTTGTCACCATAGGGATTTGCTCCAGCCCACTTTGTAATGTATTATTATCATTACCATCATCCAAGACATGAGTATTGAGAATTCAGAGTAATGTGAAGGTGATGGGGGTACCTCTGGTTTGTGCCTTCATCATCAGTTCAGCTTCATCTACTATAGTTCAGAACCATTCTGCTCTGGGGGAAAAAAAAAAAAAGCAAACCTCTAGAAGGTCTATACAACGCTCCCCAATGTACAAGAGCGGAATAGTCCAAGATTTCACTCAAACAGAATTGAAATCTCTTTTAAATGATTTGCTCAAGAAAAATAAAACTCAGTTTTCGCTACTTTCTGATTCTTCCCAGATTGAAGATGTCAGAAGGGCTCCCCCAGGTCTGCTGAAAATGATAGGAGCTTCCTCTGCGAAGCCATTGAGAGCTCTGTTGGCAAGCTTGCCTGTGTAGCACCCATGTTGTGCAGATATGGTGACATCATTTTCTTCTAATTCAAGAAAAACACTAGATTTGAACTCAAAACTTTTGTGTTGGAGTTCCCATTGTGCCTCAGTGGTTAATGAATCTGACTAGGAACCATGAAGTTGCAGGTTCGATCCCTGGCCTTGCTCAGTGGGTTAAGGATCCGGCGTTGCCATGAGCTGTGGTGTAGGTCGAAGACATGACTCAGATCTGGCATTGCTGTGGCTCTAGTGTAGGCTGGAAGCTACAGCTCCGATTAGACCCCTAGCCTGGGAACCTCCATATGCCTCAGGTGTGGCCCTAGAAAAGACAAAAAAAAAAAAAAAAAGAAAACTGCTTTACTCTTCTAACAGAAAAATCATATGTTTTTCCTTGTCTATGCCAAGCTGCTGCCATGGCAGTTTAGAGTTAAGAAAGATGTTTAGGTACGTCTGATTTAAAAAAAAATTTTTTTTTGGATCATGTTCTAGACACAGTGATATGAAAGCAGTATCAATGCATTAATACAATAGTTATCTAAACTTTATGGTTAGGCTTTCTCCACACAGTTTCAAAGGTATGTTCCAGGTTTTACTTCATTTGATTTCTTCTCCAAAATTATCTGGAAAGTAAGGCGAAAAATAAATTAACCATATTCTCACATTGAATCAATCTTCTTATCTGTGCTTGCATTTAGTGTTTCAATATGTGTGAAAAGTTGAAGAAACAAAATCAAATTGAAATTATCCAAAATACCTCATTTTTAAAATTATTTTAATGCATAGCAAGATTTATGTCTTACAGAAAGAAAGCAGTGGCAAGCCTCTGGGGTTGTCTTTTGTCACACTGGCACTAGTTTGGCTCCTTTCTGCTATTCTTATACCAAGGAGGCAATAAACCCCCTTGAGAGTCACAGAGCTGCCTGTGGAGCCCTGACGGTGCAAAGAAGCTTTTATGCCAAAATACAATGCACAAAGGGATCATAAAAACATTTGAAAAGGAAGATGACCTCTTTGTCACAAGGAATTAAGCTTTATTGCAACCTGCTGCCATGGAAACCAGCTCCCAGTTTTCTCTGCTTATGTTGAAGGTTCCTATTCCCATTTAACATGGACTTTAGCTCTTTGCCTTAATTGTTTCTTTTTCTTTTTTTTAAGCTTTTTATTAATTTTTTCCCCACTGTACAGCAAGGGGATCAAGTTATCCTTACATGTATACATTTTTCCCCCACCCTTTGTTCTGTTGCAATATGAGTATCTAGACATAGTTCCTCAGTGCTACTCAGTAGGATCTCCTTGTAAATCTATTCTAAGTTGTGTCTGATAAGCCCAAGCTCCGGATCCCTCCCACTCCCTCCCTCTCCCATCAGGCAGCCGCAAGTCTATTTTCCAAGTCCATGATTTTCTTTTCTGTGGAGATGTTCATTTGTGCTGGATATTAGAGTCCAGTTATAAGTGATATCATATGGTATTTGTCTTTGTCTTTCTGACTCATTTCCCTCAGTATGAGAGTCTCTAGTTCCATCCATGTTGCCGCAAATGGCATTATGTCATTTTTTTTTTATGGCTGAGTTTCTTGATCATTTAAGACAAGTGAAAGGTTTTGTTTCTTCACCCCATTGTTTAATGTCTTCAGCTATAGTTCCAGGTCCTGGAGTGAAGAGAAAGGAGAAGGTGGTGATGGAATCATCAGAAAGGAAGGAGAAATGAAGCAAAGTACTGGTGGCACAGGCTTTTCTACAATTCAACAACATCAGAAAAGACATACATTTGTTATTGAATCTTTGAAAGGCCAGCTACAGTCCAAACGGCCTCTCTGGGAGATATGTCCTTTGAAACAACTTTTTGTCTCTTGACTTCCTACGTCTCTGGGATTCAGCACACCCTACAGTGTTTACCGAGGTAACATGACTCTAAAGGGCTACTCTCAAAGGTCCAAACAAAATTAAAGGTACGCCTCCATTGGGAAAAATCTTGAATTCCAAGTCCTTTTATTTCCTAAGAAGTATGCTTTTGTGAGAAAGTTGATATGAAGAAAGCCAATTGCTTATAAAGTTACAGCCTTGAAAAGTAAAAGGGAAAGATAAGTAAAAAGAGAACTTATAAGGAGCTAAACAACCATGGAAGCTCTGCGCCCAAAAGCTCTTGGAACACCAGTCAAATGGCCCCGGCGGGAGTGGGGGGGGGGTGCTGCTCGGTAAGATGTGGGGGCTCGGAAGAGCCACAGGAATGGGACCCAGGTCGCTCAGGTGCTTCCTAATCTTCCTCCTTTCCTGCCTGCTCCCTCCAACCCCCGTCCCCACCCCCTCTCAGGTCCGGGGAGGCTGAGCCTTTTCTCCCACAGGTGAGACCTACCCCGGGCTGGAGCGCAGAGCCAGCGCCTGTCCGGAGGCTCAGGCAGCCCCAGCCTTTCCCGTGGTGTTCCTAATTAAGAATCCAAGCTGGCTGTTCCCCCTTGGCGCTCCAGGGGCTGGAGAGGCCGGGTGCTAGCGAAAGCAGACAGGAGCGCTCCCATCCCCTTCCCTCCTCCCGCGACCCTGGAACCGAGAGGAAAAAAAAGAAAAAGTTATTTATTGTAGCGCAACACCATCAGGATTCTTTCCCACTCCGTCTTCCGACTCACTGCCACCTTGCAGGGAAATAATAGCTTCGGCCACACTGGCTTTCCCGGTCGGCTTTCCGGATGACTGAATTTCTTTGCTCCTCACTCTTGTCGGGGACCATCTGAAACTGCCCCCAAGTTGCGTTCCCAGGGGACCTCCCCGCCTGGCTTCCATTCGGGGACCAAAGAGGAGCTCATGTCGGCATCCTTCATAGGACGAACCCCTTCCAGGCTGGATAAACCAAACTGGGAAAAGAAAAATGGGTACGGGGCGAGGAGGACTGCTCCTGAAGACCTCGCCCCTCCTCGGCCTCCGGACCCCTGCGGGCGCCCACAGCGAGCCACGTGGGGAGGCCCCAAGACCGGCGCACCCCCCCCCCCACACACACACAAGGACTTTGGAAAAGAAACTACTAAGAACAATGAACCCCGGAGGACAGAGGGAGGTGGGGGGGGTGGGTTGAGAACCCTCATCTTTCACCCCTCCCCCTTTTGGGGACATTCCCTAGGTTTAATCATTAAAGTGGATCCTTTTTTAAAAGGAGGCAGCGGCTTAATGCTGCAGTTTCTGACAATCTGCCCCACACACTGTCAGCGAAATGAAAGATCTGGATCGAGCTTTGTTGCTTCGCTACCAATAGCAGAGTTGGGGAGACCAAGCCTCCGATTTCTGGCCACATCAAAGCAGTGATTATGCAAATACCCATTTTTTTAAAGACTAAAATGGACGGGGAATTATTTATCACACAATGAACCCCCTGCCGGGGTAGGAAACAATAGACCAGATAGCCCTTCTAGCCCCAGGCTGGGGGAGCTAAAAAGGGGGTGCTGGAGCCCTCACGTTTTATTGGTCTAACCTAATTTCACTAATTCTCTTTTCACACGTTTTCTTTTGCGGATTCTGAGGCCGGGACTTTCACGCTCCCGGGAGCGCCCTGCATTGGCGCGATTCAAGGGCTGCCTGCTTTATTTAATTAATACATTCAAAGCTCGCCTGGGACCCGAGAGCCTCGGGGTGGGGGGAGGCCGAGGCCAGGCGTGAGGGGAAGGCGCTTTTAACGGGTTCCAGGTGTCGATGCCCAGAAGTCACAACCTGCCCAAGGCTGTGCGATGCAGGGGGTGCACGCGGTGGGCGGGCGCCGGCTTGCCACTCCCAGCCTCTCCGGCAGACCCGGCCCTGCTGCGGCCGGGAGCCCCGGGCTTAGATGCCGTCTGCGGGTAACGGGCTAACCCTAAGGAAGGAGCCACCGAACCCTTGCTCCAATTGGCCAAGGCTGCCCAGGGCCTTCCGACCACCTCACCTCCACCCGGCTGGCAGGGCTCTGCGGCGAAGGCGCCCACCCGGCTTCTGCTCTGGTTGGGGGCGGGGGATGCTCTGGATGCCCGAGCTCTCCTCTCCCCCACCTCGCCTGGTAGCCCGCCTCCCTGCCTCTTTTTCTCCCTGTTCGCCCTCTGATGGATTTCTTTTAAATCTAGTGAAGGAAAAATCCCCCTTAACGAGGCCTGGGTAATTCAGAACAGCAAAAACGCAATCGATGTCCAAAGCCTGGCGGCGTGGAAGCGAAGACCCAGCCAGGACAGGACCAGCCCTCGCACCTCATCGCACTTCGGTAAACACGCCCGCCGCGCCCCTGGTCTGAAAAGATCCGGCAACCCTTGGGGGAAGAACATCTCTATGACTTTGCTTGAAACGTCGCCCAGCAGAGAACTCCAGAAATAGAAGGACCCCTGGGTGCAGACAGAGCACCTTGTCCCAAGGCGGTGAGGGAAATGGATAAAATCGAAGAGCGGCTATATTCCCTACAGCTGAAGCTTCTGCCCTTTAATTCTCACTCCTGGGAGGGAGGGGAGAGGACGACTGGGCCTCAGCCCACAGGCTGTGGAGTTGCTGGGGGTTGGGGAAGAGAACTCCCAGCGAGAAGTGAGGCAGAAAGAACATTCGTAACTGCTAAAAGTGATTAGTCGCCATAAAAAGTAATTGCACCAATTTTAGTGTAAAATAAAGGAGGTAGGGAAGGGAAAGCGTGCGTGAAAATTACAGAAGGTAGACGGAATTTCTGCCGTGTGAGACGTGCTGCTGGTGTATAAGGGGACGTGCAAGCTTGCATTGAAGGGGTCTCTGATCCTGGAGAAATTGTGTAGAAGTGGCTGCTAGATTCAACTAGGTTGCAGCTTAAGTGCTTAGCTGAATCACCATTACTCAAAGCTGTGATTCTTGACCTCTCTCCCCATCCCAGCCTCTCCAAATAAGCCCGTTGAGGTCACCACCTGTTTATGGGATCCCCTCATCCGTTGAAGTTTCTCAAGCACCTGCAGCTGAGGATTTTCCGCCTCAGACCTGTGCCATGAGCTGTTTCCTCGGCAAGTTTTCAAAAAAAGCACCCTATAATCACCATAAACATGATCATCACTAAAAGAACCGTTATTTGGCATCAAAACTGTGATATTTTAAAACTCTCATACTACAGGTGCTTTGCTTGCTGGCTTGGCTTTTTAAACAGTAGAAACAAGACACTAAAACACTAAGGTGAATGTAAGAGAAGTATCACTTTCTCTTCATATTAGCTAATCAAGAGTGACTAAGAATAATACAATCTTGAAGGCTTCCAGCTTCAACAGGGAGTTTCAACAGGTCTTCCAGAGATGAAAACCAAACAAACCCTGAGTTAGTTCTTCCTTTGATTGAAAGTGAAGTTATTAAGATATTCAACACTTAGTATTTTCCATATGGATGGATAGGAGGAGGAGTTTCAGATGAACACCTCAGAAGAATTATCCTTGCTTCACGCAGAGTGGAGGATTTAGCTCAAACTGTAAGCAGATATAAAACTCATGAGGGAGGGGGAGACTGCACAACCAACATTTCTTTGCTAATCTGACCTTTTAGCTTGTGTTGTCCTGATCACCCTTCCCCCAAGAGGCTTAAACCTAGAATGTGGTCAACCTTCACTTGGTCAACTTTCACCCAAGGCCAAAGTCATTCATTTCTGCTTTGGAGATTGGGGTGCAAGTTACAGAATTATGTATCCTGAAGATTGGAAATCGTCTTTGCTTTCTCTTTGAGGAAGTTTTGACCATGTAACTATTTTAACAAAGATTGGATTGGCTAATATGAAATCAGCTTCCAGTAATGAATTTATAAACACTGCTACACTACAGATGGTAGGGCTGGAAGCCACCTTAGAGATCACTGTCCAGTTGCTTCAGCTCACAAATAATCCAAGCTCTGAGAAGTGAAAGAACCAAATTTCTGCTCACTCTACCAAGAAATTTCAACTTCACTTTTTGAAATCAAAGTTTCTGAACTTTGGTGCTTATCATGACTTAATTATCATTTAAATCCCCCCCTTTTTTCCCACTAATCTTGCTTGCTCAGAAATTGATTTCTTAAAAACCAAGTTTGGTTTGTATTGAGAGTTACTTTTATGTCAATGTTAGTGTCTCGAGTAGAGTTCAGCTTCCTATGATCGCTCAGACTTTGTGTGTCAGTGAAATTCTACATACAAACAGATGAAAAACACAAGTCATCTACTTAATTTGATATGGGGAGAATTTCAGAAAAATGCAACTCATTCTTCTAAAAACCACCTAAGCAGGAAAAAATTATAATACAACCACAAAAATTATGAAAATTATACTTTATTTATAGCTTAATCACAAGAACAATTTTCTTGTTCTTCCAATATGTAAATACATACTAGAATAAACTCTGTAGAATATACAAAAAATACATACTTTTCCCATGAAATTTTTCTTTATAATAAATAGAAGGAAACACGTGTGTGGCTGATTCTGATAATGCTCCGTGTCTGCTTAGGTTTTCAGTCTGTTGATTTATTTTTAATCTCTTGAAAGAATGGGGGAGTTCCTTCTCCCCTAAAAGGTCGAGATAAATAATGCATGAAGCAGTCCTCCCTCCTGATTTTTCCCTTTTCCTCCACATTTTTCCTTTTGATAGAGAGTTCAGCCTAAATTTCCACGCTTGCATTCAATCATTACAAAGCCTACAAATTATACAATGACTTCTAACCTGGCCCTCTAACAAAACAACTTTTTCCCCCTTATAAATCATAAGAGACAGATGGCAAAATGGAGAAGAAAAAGGAAAGAGAAGGGCGGGACAATAGGCATTGTGACGAATCTGGGAAACAGAACAAAGTGCACATCAGAGAGGGAAAGTTTGGTTTGACAGGTGAAATTCCCACAGCCCGCAGACAGCACTGGGAAGAAAGCAGATGCCAGCCATTGCAAATCAGTGGATAATATTATTACCAGTAAAATCATTCAGATGCTAAGATACATTTCTTTCTACTCGACATTAACATCTCTATGTAGAAGCAAAGGTGAAGAGATCACAGGAACCAGTTGCATTCCCCCTGGGAGATTCACACGAACTGCTCCGAGAGAGGGGAGGGGCGTCGGTCGGCTCTGCGAACTCTTTAGACAAGCCCCCTTCATCTCTTCCCGGCATCTTGTTAGCCTTAACAAATGCTCCCCCCGCACCTCTACTATTTTCTTTGACAGTAAGCTCCATCATACCAATAAATTAGGGAGCCTGTCTGAATGAAGGAAGCCTTTAGCCTAGGAATGCAACAAACAGCTGAGGAACTAGAACGGCTACACCTGCTCTGAGTAGTGAGACGGTTTCTAGGGCATGGAGCGCGGGGCAGGAAAGGGGTGGGAGGAGGGCTTGATCGAGGGCAGGAAAGGGTACCCACTAAAGCCTGGCGTGTGTAGCAGAGCTCTAGATACAGTCCCTGACTATGGGGAGGTGAGATGCGTAGCGGTGCTTGTCGGGAGGTGGGGACTGCCAATAGTCCATGTCTGAACCCGCCGGACTGGCAGGAGATAAAGTGCAGCTGTAGGGGGAGGTGGAGTTGGAGGATGCGGAGGAGGACGGCGCGGGGCTGTTGGTGCAGCTCCACGTGGAGGCAGGCGAAGGGCTGTCTCCGCTGCTACTCAGCGCGGCGCTAGAGCCTCCCGGGCTCAACAAGACTGCCTCGGAGAAGAGCGCCCCCGGCAGGCCTCCGCCGCCGCCCCCGCAGTGGTCGGCCAAGCGGAGGGTCTCTGTGAGCGCCCAAATGTAGTTGTGGGCAAAGCGCAGGGTCTCAATCTTGGTGAGCTTTGCGTCCTCCGGGAAAGTGGGGAGCACCTCGCGCAGCGCATCCAGCGCCGCGTTGAGATTGTGCATGCGGTTGCGCTCGCGGTTGTTGGCCTTCAATCTACGGGTCTTCTTGATGCGCTGCACTGTCTCGGCAGTTTTGGCGCCCCGAGAAACTGCCCGCGCCCTGGAGGGGCGCCGCTTGCACTCGTGCACCAGACCCAGTAGCCGCGCGGGTCGGCAGACCTCTGTTCCTCCCGGCGAGCGGCCCTGCGCCCCGGGCCCGGCCTCTGCTCCACGCGGCCGACTCGCCCCGCCCGACGAGCGCAGCTCCTCCTCTTCCTCCTCGTCTGTGCTGGAAGACAGCGGGGTCAGAGCTGCTGAGGCGGGGGAGGCCGAGCGGAGCAGCACCAACACGTCCTCTTCCTCCTTCAACTCCAAGGTCTCGGACTTGACGAACATCCTGGAGGAGAGAGCGGTGAAGGAGAAAGAACCGAACGAAGTGTAAATACAGAAGCAGAGGCAAGTTCTTGGTGTCACCGGGACGTCCTGTTGCGCGCTTCGGAGAAGACCGGCTCCGAACAGCGCCAAGGAGTAACGTAAGTTGGGGAGGAAACCCCGCCAGCGCCCGCCAAGCTCAGGAGCGCCCCTCGTTGCGACCCTGTCGCCCGCTAAGTGGGTTCCTAAAGCTGCGGGCCGCCCTGGCGGTTGTGTTCCCTCCCGGGAAGGGAATGCGGCTCCCGCGACCGATTCAGCGGGAGCAAGAGGCTTTCGGGTGTGGTGGGACAGAGTGGAAGGCGCAGCGCGGATACTTACTTACTTGGCTCTCTAAATGTGCCTCAGCGTCGCTATTACTTTAGCCTGTGCTGCGATTCTCCGCGCAGCTCGGAGCACAGCGCCGCGCCTTCTGCGGGTTGGAACCCTGCGGACCTGGCGCTACTGCGGCGCCGCTCCGCGGGGGACCTCTCCTACCCGCGAGGTTGCCAAGAGCCTCGGCGGCCGCGGTGACCCGCCTGGGTCTCGTGTGTTTTGGTGGTGGTGCGTGTCTGTCTGTCAGTCAGTCCCCGGCGGTGCGGCTCCCGGCACGCGACTCTCAGGCACTCCAGTTAAAGCGAAGCTGCTTGTGGTTCAGTGGCTGCGTGTCTGGCACACGACTCTCCTTAAAACCCCTTATATACCACCGAGAAAACAATCAGATCTGCCCCCGGGGCCCCCATCTCCCCCCACCCCCGGCCGCCGCCGCCTCCTCCCCACTCCCGTGCCGGCCCCCCTTCTCCCCCGCTTTTCCCTCTCCGGCTTACTCTTTTCATTGCATTATCATCATTCATTTCTTTCTTTTTTTTTCACCCCCTTCCCCCCCTCCCCTAGGCCCTGCCATCCATCCCCCTCCCATCGCCCCCCGCCTCTCTTTTCCCCCCTTTATCTAATCAGCATAAAATGGTTCTAAAGCTCCTGTTGGAGCTGGAGGCTGCGGTCGGACTGCTGAAGCGGTGGCGGCGGCTTCAGCTCAAGCTGCGGCTGTTGTCGCCGCCGCTGCCCATTGTGATTGGTGGCTCGCGCTCGGCTGGAGCGTGCCGCTAATTTATTAATGAATGGAGGTCGCGAGGCGCAGCTGGCCAATCACGGCGTCCGGGACTCCGGGAGGCCTGCGAGCCACGCGCACCGGAGCCCGCTCCCTTTCAGCGGCTCATTAGGGGCCGGGGCGCTGGCGGCCGCTGGGGAGACCAAGGCGATAGCCCCCGCCGGATCCTCGAGGCTGCACCCCACCCCCCGCCCCCGCCGCGCGCGCACAGGCACCGCACCCGGCGCTGCCCAGCATCCTAGCTCCCGGACGTTGGGATCCGAGGAATTAGTTAATGGGGGTCAGGATCCCGGGGAAAGCAGTTAGCCCTCTGGTGCTGCCGGACGTGTCTTGGCAAAGCTTCTTAGGAGCTGTATCAAGTGGTGACCGATTTTAAAATGCATTCATTTAGTTAAAGGAGGAATGGGGTGTGGGTGGCGAGCTGTGGGCGCTTGGTGGGCAAGCGTGTTTAGGTTCCAGAGAGACTCACATGGGAGAGTGAGGCAGTTGGCAGGTTCATAGAGGTGTTTCCTGCCAGGAGAGATCGAGTGGGGGGGTGCCGTAGATGGGCTTTCAGAGGGTGTGAGGAGAAAAGCGCTCACGTGTTAGATCTAAAAGGGACTCCTCGTTTTACTGTGACAAACTGAGGCTCTGAGCACTGCTACGGCTTTTTAGTTTGGGGTAGGGGTTAACCCGTTTATGGCTGGGCGGTACAGCAAGGAGGCATCCCGCCTGGGTGGCAGCCAGCACCTCCCTCGAGCGAATGGGCTGCACTGACATTTCCATGACCTCTGCTCCGCGCTGGGGGGCGTTGTAGGGACATGGGGCCCATACTCTTGATTCCCCCGGCTTTTCAATGGGAAAAAAGAGCTGAAGGGCTACTGGACTTCGGTGGGAACTTGTTCAGAATTGCTCAGCAGCACTCCCTCACGCCTCCTCCTCCTCACTTTGACGCCCACCCTCTTGTCAGAGTGGCCGACTTCTTAGGGACAGAACCCGAGCCCCCAGAAGTGGGTGCTGGGCCAAGTGTTAGATGGTACACAGAGAGCAGGGGTGGATCTGGACTCCAGAAGATTGGAGAGGAGTCCCTTTTGCAAATGAGGTTTAAGCAAGGCACAGGTGGAATGTTAGAACGTGAAAAGCGGCAAGAGAAAAAGAATAGTGTCTGTGATCTCTGGCTCATTGACGTTGGAAACAAGTTGTATTTCAGAGACAGGGATGATGAAAGTGTTTTGGCGTGGTTTTAATTTGTTTAATGTTTTCTGCAGGGAGGTAATGAGCAGGCTTGGAAGACACAAAGTAAAGAAAATGAAAATTAGAAACCGGTGAAAGAGACTGTTACCCACGGCAGGTTCCCAACCTTCAGACTTCCTCTTGTCTTGAAATTATTTGAAAACTGCCATGATGGTCACCTTGCTGGTTCATGTTTCTGTTTGGCATCTCCTCCCCTTTAAAAAACAAATTCTATTAATTTAAAAGCATTATTTCCCCAGTTCCTTCCTCAGTCCTTTCAGAACAGCTTCATTTCTCCTGGCAGAAGTGCAGATATTTAAAAAGAAATGACAAAAACGTCCAGTATCTCCAGAATACGGCATCTGCCTCGTGCACACTTCCTTGAGTCTCTGTCTCTGTGTGAACTTGCAGAATAAGAACTTCATAAAAGAGTTGGATCAAGCGAAAGATGTGTCAGTAGTGGACACCAGAAGTGCTTACCTCGGCTGCATGCACACACAGTGGCATTATTTTATAGGTGACCATCACTGATACCAAACAAAGAAATACTCTTTACAGCCCTGCTAAAGGAAAACCCTCAAAGGTCTTGACTTAGTGGGCATAAAAATGGAAGAAACACATGGGAGTGCATGCAGGATTTGGGTGTTAATTTTGAAAGAAACAGAGCGAGAAAGGAAATTTCTGAGGAAATAACTGAAGAGCACGTACTGAAGTGATGGGACATATTATGGAGTGCCAGTCTTTGGATAGCTTGCAAAGAAAGAAAAGCCAATAGGTTAACGTAGTACAAGCAAAGGGAGGTTTATTTCAGGAGTTCCTGTCGTGGCACAGTGGCGCAGCGGTTAACGAATCTGACTAGGAACCATGAGGTTGCGGGTTTGATCCCTGCCCCGTGCTCAGTGGGTTAACGATCCGGCGTTGCCATGAGCTGTGGTGTAGGTCACAGACTCGGCTTGGATCCTGAGTTGCTGTGGCTCTGGTGTAGGCCAGCGGCTATAGCTCCAATTAGACCCCTAGTTTGATAACCTCCATATGCCTCGGGAGCGGCCCTTAGAAAAGGCAAAAAAAAAAAAAAGTTTATTTTAGTATCAGCAGGAACCTACTTCTTTGGACAGGTCTTAAATTTTTCATTTGGCTAGAAAGTGCTGGGTTGATTTGATGATAAAATATATTGGGGGAAGAACAGAATCAGGATCCAGTTAAGTGGAGGCCTAAAGGAAAACTGGATAACTCCAAATGAACACTGAGATCAAGCTGGGTCTAACTTAGTGCTTTTGAAACACAATGGATTTTTTTTTTTAGTTGATTTTTAACAGTATTTGGGTGTCTGACTCCCCAGTTTTTATGTTCTCCCAAGATTTTATGTGTTTATGGTGTGCTGAAAGGGCACATGCTTTCCTTTGTCAAAACCCAAACTTTTTATACTATACGTAAAACATTAATAATGCTTATTTAAGTGTATCCTGTGTAGTTATCTAGTAAAAGTAAAATATTATGAGGGTAAATTGCACATTTCTGATTCTGGAAATTTCCTTTGAAAGGAAAAAGTATGCCAAGAAACTTAAGCTTATATACACATTCAAATGACATCAATTGATCTCTATATAAATATAAAGATATTATGGAGTTTATATATAACTTTGTTTTTAAAATTGGGGCTTCTTTGGGTATGTACAGTGGTGTGTGTTTGCAGTGATGTACAAACTACAGGCATTTTTAAAAAGTCACCCTCTATACTGTCTTGGAATTCTAAGAATTTTGGCTGTGTGTTTGCATTGTAGTCTTCAAGAGAAACATCACTCTTGGTAATATTCCTGGACACATTTCCCCTTTGAAGAGTATCGTTTTTTAAAAGAGAAGAACCCCAAGAACAGTCTAACACCCCAGTGCAATCCAGAAACCAGCCATTCACACTCAGTTGCAAAATTCTATTGGTTCAGCATCTTGCTTGGATTTTGCTGAAAGCAAGCCATTTCGATTTGTACTCAGATTTGCGAAGACGTGGCTAATGCCAAATATCCTCCTTAGCTGGACTCTTCTAGCACTCTTTTATCCTAAATAAATTCAAGAGGCGCTTGTGTGGTCTAAAAGATTGTCCAGATGAAACGAGGCTGAAATGTTAGGCGAAGGGGGAGGGGAGCGCGTCAATAGCGGCAGTGAGTTTGGCGGCCGAGGGCCGCTCCTGTCCATTGCGTGAACTGTCCTACAGGGTCAAACTGTTCATCTTCAGCCCCTCTTTCAGTGTGCAATCCTACTTTAAGAGAACAAAAGTTCAAAGCAGGCAGTTATCAAGAAATGGGAGCCCAGTGATTTAAACTCACCCCCAAGCCTTAAAAGAAAGCCCTCCTCGCCGCCCCCCCAGCCGCCCCAGTGCGTGTAGGGAGAGAAAAGTAAGGGGAGGGGGGAAGGGGGTGGAGATCTTTAGAAAGTCTTTGTTGTTTCTAAGAAGCTTGAACTTTGAGACGACCCAAAAGCCCTAAAGTTTAGGGTAGGTGTTGCTGTGGGGCCATAGGCTACATCCCATCCACACTTCGACCTCACAAGTGGCCAAAGGAGACAAATAGTCCCCACGCCCCCCTCTTGCTGTTGCAGGTGAATTAGTGACGGGGTGGGGGTGGGGAAGGACGCTTTTCCCCGAGGGTAAAAGAGCAAAAGTTTGCTCGGCCTCCAGTTCTCAGTAAACCTCCTGCCCGCGAGGGGAGGGAGGGTCTGCGCGCTGCTAAGAGGACGGGATGACTCGTCTGCCCAGAGTAGATTTGGAGCCTGAGTCCTAGTCCGCTGGTGAGCTCCCAGAAAGGCCGAGAAATGGAGAGACAAAGCCAATCCTGAGTAGGTTTAGTTCTCCGCTTGGGACTAGAAACGCAGTTTCCCAGAGCTGGGGAGGCCTTAGTGGAAACGATTCGCCGTTCTCGCAGGGGCCCCCTCACCGGGCCAGAGTTCTTGCTGGTGATGGTGAGCGCGGGAAGCCAGTGTGAGCTCGGGTTTTCCGGCGGCCCCCTTGCGGGGAGCCAAGGAAGTCAAGACCAACAACAACGCAAACTCACACCCCACCTTTTTAGTGGACCCCTGCACAGAATCCTCCTTGTCACCCTGGTACTCCCGTGGGGTCCCGTCCCAGGAAGACTTGTCAATCTAGTCCTGCAGAGGTCTGAGCTAGCATGCGGTGCCGCCGCCTCCTGCCGTCAGCCCCTCCCTCTTCCGTATTTGGGGAGAAGCGGGGGCGGGGATGAATCTATAAGAGGAGACGAGAGGCGGAGAAGATCGTAACGTGCCCCCACCCCCGGCCGGACCCCCATTCCTGAGACCCTTGCCCTAAGCCCGCATAATGTGCTTTGGTGCCCCAAGCCAAACATTCCGGGAATGAGTTTGACACACAAGGTCGTCTTGATGGCGGCGAAATCCTCCCGGCAGGTGCTGAAAGGCTCCCTTCCTTCTGCCCCGACTCCCCCCGCCTCCCCCGCCCGCTCCCGAAAGGCAGCACCCCGCAGGCTTCCCTTCACTCCTTACGCCACCCGCTGCCCAAGCGCCCTTCTTCTTTCCCACGAATGAAAGAAATCACTGTAGGAGATTTTGTCAGTCTCTGCCAGCTTTCTGATTGTTTTCCTCAGGTAAGGGGAAAAGAACAGTCGGCGCGTGAATGGGGGGCTGGGGACCCACTAGAGAAGAAGCCCCCCACCTCCACCCCTCTGTGCCTGCAAAAAGGGACATTGGCTATCCAGGGGAAAGTGCAAGAAAGAGAGCACTAATCGCTGAACCAGGAGACAAACACGATTACCAGCTCCGAGCCTTGAGTCAGAAAGTCTCATAGACTTTAAGATGTTAATCCCCAGCATAATCCTTCCTTTGGCGTGTAGGAATAGTGCAGCCACAAGAGTTGTTTTGTTATTTATATTGGCGTTTAATAAAACTCAGCCAGTGGTGAATGGGCTGCCCACTCTCCAATGGTAATTAATTCCCTATTTCAGTGACCCAATTGTCCTGGGACAGAGCGGTGGGCCCGTCCCGGTGCCCCGTCCCTCTTTGTGCGGATACACGGCCCTCGTGCTTCAACAGCTATGGAAACTCATTCTTTTGATGTCATTCAAGGAGTTTTCCTTGGGCATCTTCTAAACTTCAAGGACCCTTTTCTTTCTCCGTTTCATGAAAAGCAGTGCGAGCTTGACCACCTCTGTAGAATTTAATGATTTGGTGAAAGGACCCTTTGGGGTTTGTGTAAGGAGTTAGACAGAGAGAAAGGAAATTTGGCAGCCTGCTCCCTCTCACGGACAGTCCCGAACCTGAAAAACACAAAACTTATTCAAAGCAACGGATAAAGATCTGAAAGCTGATTTTCCCTCCCCTCTCCTCACTAGGGAAAAACATAACCTCCCCAAACACTGAATTCTTGTCTGGAAATTCTTGTTTGTTGATGATACAAATTAAAAGGGTGAGGTTGGGTAAATAAGTTCGAATATTTCGCAGAAAAAGTTCTTTAATCTGTACCTTGGGGAAACAGTATCATCTTTCTATGTTAACTCCTTCATTCATTTATTCAATCATTCCTTCCCTTCCACATGCAAAATATACTTAATGAGCACCCAGTGTGTGCCAAGCACCGCACCAGCCCCCTGGGAACAGCGCCGTGTACCAGACAGGCACCATTCCTACCCCCAGAGAGCTTACATTCAAATGTGCAGATTAAAGGGGAAAAAAAGTTGCATGTCAGAAAACCCTGTGCTATGTAGACAATAAAGCAGTGTAATGTAACACGGCTGGAAGATGGCAAGGCCACCTTTTATTTTCATGGATCCATTAGGACACAAACTATTCCGGTCGACCCTCGTAGCTGATTTATTTATTTTTTTCATTCTCCCCAAATATTTCTCAAGCGCCTACTGCATGCCAGGCGCGGTGCAAGCCACGGAGAATGCCCTGCCAGAGGTCCCCGCAGGGGCGGCCTAACGGCCGGCGGGCGGTGCGACAAGGCCGTTGCAGATATCACACACAACCCTGAGCCGCGACCGCGACGTCCGGGGCTCCAGGCCGGGAGGGGGCGGCCGCGGCGCGCCCAGGCAGCGCTCCCTGCACAAGTAGCTCTTCTATGTCTTTATATGCACTTCCAAAAAAACTTCGCAAGTCACAGAAACAATTCAGAATTCAACTAAGAAAATACAGAGTGAACCATATGGCCTGGGTGGCTCGAGTCGGCTGCATTTTACTCCAGACAAAGAAGGGATTGAGAGTTGAAGGAAAGGAGAAAAAAACCAACTTTCCGGCTGATGAAGCTGTTGTCTGGAGGCAATGATCCCAAATCTGAAGGCTTTATTCCGGCTCCGACGGAGACGTGATATGTCATATGATTAGCATCTTTCATATTTACAAGAGTGGTATGGGCTGCCAGTCTTGAGAGAAAGGCGAGAGAAAGAAGGGGGCATATGCTGAAATGGATTTAGCATTTGAAAGAGAGAAAGGAGATCGGATAAATACACTTAAACGAGGATTTCGTTTTACTCCTGTTGAGTTCTAATGGATTGTTGATTGAGATTTTAGGGGCCTGGAACCGAGGTGTCAGCAGTAATTTAAAGAAGGCATTCAGTCCTCCAGCGCCTCTTTTCTCCACTTGCCCCCCTCACCCCTCCCACCCTCTCTCATTTAAGCCTCCGAGCCCGTACGGGGGTGGAGAAGGCTTTTAAAACAAAACACAAAACAAGATCTTGCCCTCGCTCCGCTGGGGCGGTAGCCGAGGGAGCCGGAGTACGGAATGGGTTTGCAGGAGGCGCCCCCTACAGCCCGCCGGGGCCCCAAGGTCACACGCCCTTCCCATCGCACCTGAACGTTTTCAGGTCTTGCCCGACGTCCGGGACCCCTGGGCGCGCGGCGAGGTCCTGGCGCCCTCTGGCGGGAGCCCCGAGCCCCTTACCCCGCCCGCCCGTCGCGGCCCCCGCGTTGGACTAGGTGTCACTTCGCATTTCCTCCTGGGTCACCCTCTGGGGCCTGCACCTGCGGCTCGGGTTACAAACGGCCCCTCCCAACCTTCAGGCTCCAAAGCGTCAGAAATGTGGCTTCCGAGTCAAAATCCACAAACATGTAAGACACCTCCCCCGGTAGCTCTGACGGCTGCCAAGTTTGAGCGGCCTCGGGCCCCCAAACTTGTTTTGAGCATTGAACAATTCAACAGCTCGAAGTGATGCCAAGACTCAACCGATTGGGAAAAAGACTTGGACTCCAGACTGTTCAGAGGACTTCGTCTGTGCTCACCTGGTCCATGCCTTATCCGTACAGATCAGTGTTGCCCCTCACGCACCCAGAGCGGCTTCCAAATTCATTCTCCAGACTGCTTGTCACTCCTCTGGTATTTTTTATTCTCTTCCAAACTGCCATTTGATGCTCAGTTTAGCTAGATGTCAGGGATAGAAAATGCGCGCGCACACACACACACACACCACACACACACACAAAAGAGTTCCCATCGTGGCTCAGTGGTTAACGAATCCAACTAGGAACCATGAGGTTGCAGGTTCAATCCCTGTCCGTGCTCAGTGGGTTAAGGATCCGGCGTTGCCGGGAGCTGCGGTGTAGGTTGCAGACATGGCTCGGATCCCACGTTGCTGTGGCTCTGGTGTAGACCGGTGGCTGCAGCTCCGATTAGACCCCTAGCTTGGGAACTCCATATGCCGCCGAAGCGGCCCTAGACAAGGTAAAAAAGACAAAAGAAAAAAGAAAATGCGAGGTCTGTGAAGCGCAAAGTGCCAATCCCCTTAGGCCTCGTCCCCTGGATCCAGGCACCCACGTTCCTAACCCCTGTGCTCATCTCTTTCCTGCTTAAATTTGCTTGTCCTTAACTTTATCAGGCAAATTGTGCTTTCGCATGCGCCTAAGGTAACCTAAGGACTTGTTATTTCACACTTGACCTGTGAATCTCTTACGCTGTCCACATGTACCAACCGTAGAGAGCAATGATAAATATAAAACTGCCACAATGACAAAATGTCATGCAGACTTTAAAATCATTTTTGATGGGTATTTAATTTTTAAAAATCATATAATGCTTAGTTGTGACCCCAGTTTTCAGATAATACATACCTTTGATTGGAGAGGAATATAAACACACACATCCTGGAGAGAAAAATATTCATGGTGCTTATCTTTTTGTCATTGGGTAGTGGTGATTTAAATTTTCTCTCTTACAGGAGTTCCCGTCATGGTACAGCAGAAACGAATCAGACTAGGAACCATGAGGTTGGGGGTTCGATCCCTGGCCTTGCTCAGTGGGTTAAGGATCCCCTGTTGCCGTGAGCTGTGGTGTAGGTGGAAGATGTGACTCGGATCCTGCATTGCTGTGGCTGTGGTGTAGGCCGGCAGCTGTAGCTCCGATTCCACCCCTAGCCTAGGAACCTCCACATGCTGCTACTGTGGCCCTAAAAAAAAAAAATTCTCTATTTTGTTTTCCAAGTAAATTTTGGAACATTTATAATCAGAAATTTTGGGGGGGATTTGTTTGTTTTTGGTTTTTTGCTTTTTAGGGCCGCACCTGTCGAATCGGAGCTACAGCTGCCAGCCTACACCACAGCCATAGCAATGCAGGATCCGAGCCACATCTGCGACCTACACCACAGCTCATGGCAACAGGGGATCCTTAACCCACTGAGTGAGGCCAGGGATCGAACCGCAACCTCATGGTTCCTAGTTGGATTCATTTCCACTGTGCCAAGATGGGAACTCCAGAAATTGTTATTTAAAAAAACACTGGCCATCTGGAAAGTGCTCTGTCTTCATTAAAGATTGGGAGTAAATTTTAGAACAGAGATGTCTGAAGTGGGATGGTGAGTTATGTCACAGAATCTGTCACAGTCAAAATTAAGGTCCCAGGTGTTGGACCATTTGGGTTGACATGGGATAATATAACTTAAAAACCAACATTTAACACTTGCTCTTGGGAGTTCCCATCCTGGCTCAGTGGTTAACGAACCCAGTTAGCATCCATGAGGACACGGTTCAATCCCTAGCCTCACTCAGTGGGTTAAGGATCTGGCCTTGCCATGAGCTGTGGTGTAGTTCGCAGACGCGGCTCGGATCCCGAGTTGCTGTGGCTCTGGTGTAGGCTGGAGGCCACAACTCCAACTGGACCCCTAGCCTGGGAATCTCCCTATAATGAAGGTGCGGTGGGCCCTAAAAGAAAAAAAGACAAAACAAACAAACAAACAAACGTTGCTCTTGCTATAATGGAAACATTGTTACATAGACGAGTTCGAGTTCCTGCGATGGCACAGTGGGTTAAGGAATCCACATTGCCATAGCTGTGGTATAGGTCGCATCTGTGTCTTGGATTTGATCCCTGGCTATACCTTCGGCATGTGGAGGTTCCCAGGCTAGGGGTCTAATAGGAGCTACAGCTTCTGAACTACCCCACAGCCACAGCAGTGAGGGATCTGAGCCATATCTGTGACCTACACTACAGCTCACAGGCAATGCCGGATCCCCAACTCACTGAGCAAGGCCAGGGATTGAACCCATGTCCTTACAGATACTAGTCAGATTTGTTTCGTATCATTATGGCTGATAGTTGGGTTCCTTACTGCTGAGCCACAACGGGACCTCCTGTCTTCTCTATTCTTGATAAATGACACATCTAGTTTTACCAGAAGGATGAGAGCACAGCCCAGGGACTTGATGGATTTCTAAAGAAAGATTTTTTTTTTACCCAGTGTCACAAAGTAGTATATTCCCTTATTTAATACTATTTGCTAATAGGAAATTATTTGTGTCTAACTTTCTTAAATGTGTTGGCTGACTAGTCCTCAGTAGTGATTAAAAACCTTCCTCTTTGTCATTCTTTGCTTAAAAATATAGCAGCTAATGCTTCTATTTTAAAAACAATCAGGACCCAGAAAATGTTTAATTCAGAGTTTTGCTTTCCTCCTATGCTTTTTAGGCTTTTGGCTTTCTCTGTTGACAGAGCCATCTTTACCCTGAAGGAGGTACTGCAGGTTTCTGTTTAACTCTGCATTTTTATAGCACCAGTCACCACACTGAAATTATGTTGTATCATTGTCTTGGGCATGAGACAGCAGGAAGTGGAATAAGAGAAAGAAAAGGATTTGCAAGAGAATAATGGCATTCTTCTCAGCAAATTCCCTTTTGTCCAGGTTTTTTTTTTTTTTTTGGATTTGAGAGTTCATTTTCTCTTGAAGGAAAAGAACGTATAGTCTCACAATGCAATATTATGCCAAAAAAGCAAGAGAGAGTTTCATGGTAAATGTCTATTGAGACATTCTGAAAAATAAAACAGGCTAAAAATAAAAACTAAGACTTTCTATCAATATTAACCCAAACTTGAACTCCTATTCCTGCCCTAAGTAGAACATAGCTTTTCCTTTGCTTTTTACAAATTTCCCAGATGTGGAGAATCTAATCTGCCACCCAAAACTAGAGGAAAGTAGTCTTGTTATTTTCATGAATCTAGTGACCTCTACTCTTGTACTACAAACTCTTTGAGTTACATTGGATTTGAGACCAACATTTTTTAGAAAACAAGTCCTCATATGGTTAAGGACATTGTTTTAGGGCTAAGGGAATTATTCCTGAGAGTAAATTGCTAGCTACACCCAAAGAATCACATGGTATTTTGATTTTTCTCTGAATCTTCCTTTGGCTCTCAGTCTCATAAAATCGATATTAACGTTGCTTACTTTACCCTGTGCTGATGCTTGAAAACAATTCATTTGTTCAAAATAAGTTAATTACAAAATAATCTCATTAAAATAACAGCCTTTTCCTTCCCTCTTATCCCCAAAGCTCAAAGTGTTTCTCTTTTCCCCACAAAATAGGGGAGAAATAAAATATGCCATACAGAATTTTTTTTGACTACTCTGCAGCATGTGGAAGTTCCCCAGGCTGGGGATCAAGCCCATGCCACAGCAGTAACCCCAGCCACAGCAGTGACAATGCTAGATCCTTAACCCGCTGAGCCACCTTTTTTAGGCTTGAATTTTAAAATAGTAATAAATAAAAACATATGCATACAGTCTAATAAGAGGTCAGCAATACATTTCTTGGTTCCAAGCATTTGGCCAAGAAAGAATACCTTGAGAGTGATTTCACTCACAGTTTGCTGGCAACTGAAAATTCTAACGCAATATTGAAGAACTAAATCTGTATCTATAAAACCCAGAGTGAATTTAATCATAGTAGGAGAGCCCAGTCAAAATTTAGGCCAATACGGCATTCACAGGAATTTTTCTATTACCTCCTCTTTATGAGTTAATATTGATCGCATGGTACACCGTTCAAGGCCGGGCCAGGGAAGTGGAGATCAACATCCATGCTCTTGACAAAACTGTCTCCTAAAGGAGCGATTTCTTTTGCAATTTTTTCTTATGTATTCTTTCCCTCTATTTTTAGGTTGCAGTAAGTGGTCAAAGAAGGCAGCATTTTCTAGAGTGCTTTTTTTCTTCTTCTTCTTTTCTCTTTTTAGGGCCGCACCTACGGCACATGGAAATTCCCAGGCTAGGGGTCCAATTAGTGTTGTAGCCGCCAGCCTACACCACAGCCACAGCAACATCAGATCTGAGCCGAGTCTGCGACTTACACCACAGCTCATGGCAACGCCAGATCCTTAACCCACTGAGCGAGGCCAGGGATCAAACCTGCAACCTCATGGTTCCTAGTTGGATTCGTTTCCGCTGCACCATGACAGGAAATCCCTGATCTCAGTCTAGACCTGTCACACTCTTCACAAAGGCTTGACATCTCCAAGCCAGTACCCTCTCTTTGAGTAATGTGTTGATCCTTCTGGAAAGGAAAAGATTCTCTGTGTTCCCCTCAATGTAGACTGTGGCTATTATTATAATGTTATTTAAAAATATGTAAGAGTTCCCATTGTGGCTCAGCAGAAACAAATCCAACTAGTATCCATGAGGATGCGAGTTTGATTCCTGGCCTTGCTCAGTGGGTAGGGGGATTTGGCATTGCCATGAGCTGTGGTGTAGGTCTCAGGCATGGCTCGGATCCTGCGTTGCTGTGGCTGTGGCGTAGGCCGGTAGCAATAGCTCCAGCTCAACCCCTAGCCTGGGAACTTCCATATGCCGCAGGTGCAGCCCTAAAAAGGAAAAACAAAAAAACAAAAAAAAAAAAACAAGTGAAGCACTGGTGAACAGATTTAACACAACAAAACTCATACAATAGAATATTACTCTGCATTAAAAGAATTGCTGACATGTGTAATAACATGGATATTACACATATATCCTATGTATTACACGTATAATATTCATGTAATAACCTGAAAACATGCTGGGTACAAAGACTCAAAAGAGTAGATTCTTTGAGATTCAATATAAATGAAGTTTTAATGTAGGCAAAACTCATCTGTGGAAGTTCCTGCTGTGGCGCAGTGGGAACGAATGTGACTAGTAACCATGAGGTTGCAGGTTCGACTCCTGGCCTTGCTCTGTGGGTTAAGGATCTGGCATTTCCGTGAGCTATGGTGTAGGTTACAGACGCAGCTTGAATCTGGCGTTGCTGTGGCTGTGGCGGAGGCTGGCAGCAACAGCTCCAACTTGACGCCTAGCCTGGGAACCTCCATGTGCCGTGGGTGCGGCCCTGAAAAGACAAAAGACCAAAAACCAAAAAAAAAAAAAAAAACCTCATCTATGGTGACAGAGTGGAGGAGAGGTTATTTGAATTCATGATTTTTGCATGTTAGAAAAATCATTCTGGTGGGAAGAGAGACTGGGGACAATAAGTTGAAGAGCTTATTAGGATCGGATAACTTCCAGGCCTGTGGGACCTATGAGATCTGTTATCATAAATGATTGTGGCACCCATCTGCACATTAGTGTAATTTTCTCTTGAGCACCCAGCAGGCCAGCCGTAACAAAACAGAAAAGGAGGTTTGGGCCAATCCGTGGAAAAACCATGCAGCAAAGAGGCAGTGCAGCCAGGCATTTGAGAATGATTAAATACAACGGTGTCTGGAGACAGGAAAAGATCAAAAGGAGGCTGGTGGAGCCATACGAGGCCAGCAGATGGGGGATCATGATGGAGCTGGGACGTGCGCAAGGGGAAGTGAGGGGGAGGCTGTGGTTGGCGGCATGTTGGAGTAATTAGGTGATGACAAATCCAAGGCAACTTTTTAAAAAATAGAGGCAACGTGGCATGAACTCTAAGATACTCTGCTTAGTGAGAAAGGCAAAGAAGGGTACAGGAAGATGTGTATGAGGCTGCCATGTCAAAGGGGAGACCATTTATATGTGTGTACTTGCATGTGGGTAAACCATTTCTACAAGGAAATGTAAGAACCTCATCACATCACTTGACTCTGGGGAAGAGAACTGCGGAGCTGGGCACCCAGGAAGGAGGGAGACTTGGTACTCGCATCCCTTCTGTTCCTCTTGACTATTGACTGGTGTGTGTTAGTACCTATTAAAATATATGAATCAAATTAAACACAAAACAACGGGAAAGAAAACATATATAATATAATGAATAAAAATGGAACACAGGGAATTTCCTGTCATGGCTCAGCGGGTTACAGACCCAATTAGTATCCATGAGGATGCAGGTTCAATTCCTGCCCTCTCTTGGTGGGTTAAGGCTGTGTTGCTGTGAGCTGTGGTGTAGGTCGCAGACGATTCTTGGATCTGCTGTGGCTGTGGTGTGGCCCAGCAGCTGCGACTCCAGTTCAGCCCCTTGCATGGGAACTTCCCTATGCCATGGGTGCGGCCCTAAGAATAGAAAAAAAACAATACAAAGTGAGGTATTCATGCTTCAAGTATATACATGCTTGGACACATATATGCACCAATAATAGATGGTAAGAGAAGCAAGCCCTGTTTGATTTGCTTTAAAATATAGAAGAAAATGCTTTAAAAGAAGGCAATCAAAAAAATAAAAACAGGTCACTGGACATTCCAGATTATATTATCCAGTGGTTAAACACTTAGTGCCTACTGTGATGGTGCTGATTGAAAGTTAGAAATGCAAAATAGGATTTTGAAGAGCCATTGGCACTAAAGTTATGTGAGTAGCTTCTTGGAGTTCCCGTTGTGTCGCAGTGGTTAACGAATCCGACTGGGAACCATTGATGTTGCAGGTTTGGTCCCTGCCCTTGCTCAGTGGGTTAAGGAGCCGGCGTTGCCATGAGCTGTGGTGTAGGTTGCAGACGCGGCTCAGATCCCTTGTTGCTGTGGCTCTGGCGTAGGCCAGTGGCTACAGCTCCAATTCGACCCCTAGCCTGGGAACCTCCATATGCCGTGGGAGCACCCTAGAAAAGGCAAAACAAACAAACAAACAAAAAGTTATGTGAGTAGCTTCTTCACAATATGTTGTCTATTTTGTCCTTGGTCCTTTATATTCCGCTTGCTTATAGAGCATGCCAGCACTTAAAAGCCAGTTTATACAACATCTAGACTCAGCAGTTATGCTTTGTCTGATGTCCTCCTCCTGTACTCATGTGATGTTACCACATAGGTCAGGGATGTCCTCATTATCCATTCAAAACACTGTATAAGGGAGTTCCCATCGTGGCTCAGCAGTTAATGAATCCAACTAGGAACCACGGGGTTGCGGGTTTGATCCCTGGCCTTGCTCAGTGGGTTAAGGATCCAGCGTTGCCGTGAGCTGTGGTGTAGGTTGCAGACGTGGCTCAGATCCTGCGTTGCTGTGGCTACAGCTCCGATTGGACCCCTAGCCTGGGAACCTCCATATGTCATGGGAGCGGCCCAAGAAAATGGCAAAAAGGCAAAAACAAACAAACAAACAAAAACACTGTATAGGGCCTGGGAGACCTAAAAGAAGTCACAGACCAGTGGGAGATGTCATCTGGTTTAACACACACCCCATCTGTGCTGTAAAGCCTATGAACTTTTCAGACCGCAGAATTGGTCCACCATCGGTCTTCCTCCCCATGCATATCCATCCTGCTTCTCTTCTCACTGCTTGGCCTGATCCTCAAAGGTCTGGCCTCTGCCTCACAACCCAAAGCTTGAAAGCCTGACACAGACTCTAGAAATAAGGAACCTGAGGATGTAGGGGACGGCGCATCTGAGCTCCCAACACATCATGGCCTGATTAGTTCTTTTTTCTTTTCTTTTTTTTTTTTTAAGGGACTCACCTATAGCACATGGAAGTTCCCAGGCTCTGAGTCAAATTGGAGCTGCAGCTGCCGGCCCACACCACAGCCACTGCAGCATCAGATCCGAGCCATGACTGCAACAGACACCACAGCTCATGGCAATGCTGGATCCTTAACCCCTTGAGCGAGGCCAGGGATTGAACCCACGTCCTCATAGATACTAGTTGGGTTTCCTTACCACTGAGCCATGATGGGAACTCCCTCTTAGTTCTTGGCTTATTTAGAAGTACACATTCCAAAAGAATGGCCAAAGAAGCCTGATTTTCTTCCCTCAAGATTTCTGCTAAGTTTCTCCATCAGGGAGAGCTTCGGGGGATAGCGTGATATGTAACTAGTTCACCCATACTCCATGCCCGGGATGACAAATAAAACAAGCTGCACGTATCTGTTCCAGGATGAGCCAGAGTACTCTCCGTTTAGCCCAGGGCTCGCCACAGAGTAGATGCTCAGAAAATGCACTGAACCAAAGAACCAAAGAATGAGTTCTATTCCAAGAAGCCACAAATCCATCATAATTCAGCCAATAAAATCAATATACTTGAAGATTTTATTTTAAAAGGAGCAGTAGCAGGGAAAATGAAGGAGTTCTCTGGTGGCCTAGCAGTTAAGGACTTGGTGTTGTCACTGCTGTGGCTCAGGTTACTGCTTTGGCTTGGTTAGATCCCTGGCCCAAGAACTTCTGCATGCCCACAGTGTGGCAAAAAAAAAAAAAAAAGATGTAATAGATACCTTAAAGCTTTCCCTTAGACAGTCTCCTCTACTAATTCTTTAACTGGAAAGTTGGATGCTTCCTAATTTTTTTTTTTTCTTTTTCTAGGGCTGCTCCCATGGCATATGGAGGTTCCCAGGCTAGGGGTCTAATCGGAGCTGTAGCCACCAGCCTACACCACAGCCACAGCAACGCAGGATCCGAGCCACGTCTGTGACCTACACCACAGCTCACGGCAATGCCGGATCCTTAACCCACTGAGCAAGGCCAGGGATCGAACCCACAACCTCATGGTTCCTAGTCGGATTCGTTAACTACTGAGCCGCGACGGGAACTCCCTGCTCCCTAATTTTTCACATACACACACCCCTTCATTTACCATACTATCAAGACCAAAATTTGCCCAACTGGAAAGTAGAATAGTAAGAAATATTGTTGGAGTTTTCGTCGTGGTGCAGCAGAAACGAATCCAACTAGGAACCATGAGGTTGTGGGTTTGATCCCTGGCCTTGCTCAGTGGGTTAAGGATCCAGTATTGCCGTGAGCTGTGGTGTAGGTCGCAGATACGTATCGGATCCCTAGTTGTTGTGGTTGTGGCATAGACTGGTAGCTGTAGCTCTGATTCAACTCCTAGCCTGGGAACTTCCATTTGCCACAGGTGGGTTCCCCCTCCACAAAAAAAGAAAGAAATATTGATAATTAAGAGACTAATGAGAAAATTAAAAAAAAAAATCAACCTAACTAGAGTTTCAGGATGAAAGGAACTCAGAGGCTTGCAGAGATACTGGATTGTGTTTTTCCTTTTCTTTATAATCAAGTATGCTAATATAAACCAAAAACACAACTTGAACTAAACACACATTTCAATCATGACTAATTACAAAGCAGGCATTTCAAATGAGCGTTGAGCTAATGCTTTTAGAACAATTATTTAATTTTCAAGGTCCAATATCTGTCGAGCAAATCACCAATTTCCATTTCATTCTTATTTAATATAAAAAAATCGAATTAGTGTAAAGCTATTTCACAGCTGTCTTTCAGTTAAACCAAAGTCAAGATCATGCAGCATTTGGGATTTCTTTGATATCTCCAAATCAAACATTCTTTTTTCTCAGATATTAAAGAATAATACCAATTGTTACGTTTTAATTGGAAGTTTTAAGAGGGGCTTCATAATCTCAGATTTTAACTTGTGACTTTTCACAAGTAACTAAATATTGAAGGGTATGTTTCCAAGGATAGAGGTTGGCTGCAGAGTGGAACAATATGAAACATAATTACTAGCTTTTTACCAACTTTTGATAATAAGAATTATCAACTCAGCTATTCCTGCATTTTGTTAATAATCAGTTCCTCTTACATTAAATCCAAATTGCTCTTCTAGTAGCAAATGTATACACCTTGAAGAACTTCAAAGAAAAATCAACGAACCCATTTTTTCTAGCAAAATTTTTTTTCACCAGGAAGGTATAGATTTTTCGAACAAATAAATTGTTAATAAAATGTTGCATAATCAGTTAACCAAGTTAAATCATCAGGAATTGAGGGTTTGGTTTGGTCAAACAGGATTGTAGAATTTGGGGTTTCAGTGTCTTTCACCATTTGATAAAGTGAAGTGACTTACTAAGCAGACAGTACAGTGTAGCAGAAAAGCCTCTGCTGGATTAGTCTGGGTTCCAGCCCTGCCTTGTACTAATTGTGGAAGGTTTGATGGATCACTTTAATTTCTCTGACTCTTGGCCTTGTCATTTATAAAGTGGGGAAAATGCCTTGTCTTCTCCTTGTGATCAGCGTGATGTTTGTGAAGAAATCTTGGAAAAAAGTTAAAACACATACCCTGTGTAAAGCAAAGGCAATTGATGTGTGTGGATTAAAGCCTAGAAATTTCATTCTGTTTCAATATGTGATGTGTAAACTCAAAGACCTTTTTTAAAAATTAAAATCTAGAGAACATTCTTATTTAACTCAATCACTTACTGAACACGTGGGAAATATCATTTTAATATTAATTGCTATCTGTAGATATATGATTGCTCGAGCTATAAAACTGGCCTATTATTTTGAGCATAGTGTAAAATAATGAGAAATTTTTGTTTTGTTTTATTTCGTTTTGTTTTTAGGGCCTCACCTGCAGCAAATGGAAGTTCCCCGGCTAGGGGTCGAATTGAAGCTGCAGCTGCCAGCCTACTCCACAGCCACAGCAACACAGGATCTGAGCCGTGTCTGCGACCTACACCACAGCTCATGGCAATGCCGGATCCCCAACCCACTAAACGAAGCCAGGGATCGAACCTGCATCCTCATGGATACCAGTCATACTGGTTTCCACTGAGCTACGATGGGAACTCCCTAAAATAATGAGACATTTTAATATTTGTTTATTGAGTGGGATACTCCTTACAATTCAATTTGTGTTTAATCTTGGAATTTGAGATGAAAAAGATAAAGCAGGCATTAGTCTGGAAGTTTGGAGATTTTTCTATATCAGGAATTGTTATAGCCTTTTTCTTCTTGAAAATAAAAATACTATTATCCAGGATTGGGAAAGTATGTTTTTGGATCAAAATAAATCGTGAACCAAAAACAACTCTACAGGGGTCAATAACCCCCGATCAGAAGATTTTTTGATTTATTAAATTAATCTTTAAGAGTAGATTCCCCAGCTCCTCTTACTGAGTCTTGGAAGGATGGACGGAAATGACAGCTAACTGTCCCTCAGCCTATTTCTGTTGTAACAGCCTTGGGAAGAAGGGATGGAGGAAGCCTGATTGTCTCTGATGGACGGGCTGAGGCAGGAGCGCTGTTTAGGATCTGACTCCTGCATATGCGCCAGACCTTCTGTAGCAGACATTACGTTCTGGGATGATGCTCTGTGATCCAGTCCAAATAGTCTTTCTCCAGCATGGGGATGATGAGAACCAGACAAAAAACTAGCAACACCATATCCACTGTAAGTCATGTCTACCCAGAGGGGAAGCAAACCTGAATGGCAAATCTCCACCCTGGGCTGAGGGAAGCAACGGAAGAGAGCCTGAGCCATTTCTATCTGTTCCCTTTTTTTCCCCCTCCCACACCACTCTTCTTTTTCTTTTCCAAAGTGCCTGGTGTAAAGGAGTGTTTAGTATGGTAAATTATGCATGTGAGCTAGAAAAAAACTGAAAAGGCTGGCCCAGAAGCAATTCTGCAACACCAATTACAATTCTGTAATTAGGTTTTAGACCTCTGTTAATTTCAATATACTATAAATTATAGAGATATATGCAACCTCGTGTTCACTAAAGCATTACTTATGATAACCAGGATATGGAAACAACTGAAGTGTCTATCAACAAATGAATGGGTAAAGAAATTGTGGTTCACAGTGGGCCCTCTGATTTACAGGTTCTGCATCCACAAATTCAACCAACCAAGGATCAAAAACATTTGAAGAAAAATCTCAGAAAGTTTCCAAAAGCAAAATTTGAATTTGCCTCACTCTAGCAGCTGTTTCCATACACAGAATGTACATTGTACTAGACATTATAAGGAATCTAGAGAGATGATTTAAAGTACATGGGAGGATGTGCTTAGGTTATATAAAATCCTACACACTTTTATATAAGGGACTTAAGCATCCATGGATTTTGTTATCCAGTGGAAATCCTGCAACCAGTACCTCTTGGATACCAAAGGATGGCTGTACGTACACACACACACACACACACACACACAAACTGGAATGTTATTCAGGCATTTAAAAAAACCAAACAAACTAAAAAGGAAATCTTGGAGTTCCCATCATGGTACAGCGGAAACAAATCCAACTAGGAACCATGAGGTTTGCGTGTTCAATCCCTGCCCTCGCTTAGTGGGTTAAGGATCTGGCATTGCCGTGAGCTGTGGTGCATGTCACAGATGTGACTGAGAGAGATCTGGCATTTCTGTGGCTGTGACGTAGGCTGGCAGCCGTAGCTCTGATTCAACCCCTAACCTGGGAACTTCCATATGCCAAGGGTTCGGCCCTAAAAAAGCTAAAATAAAATAAAATTAAATTAAATAGGAAATCTTGCCATTTGCAACAACATGGATGGACATCAAGGGCATTATGCTAACTGAAATAAATCAGACAGAGAAAGACAAGTACAATATGATCTTTCTTAAACGTGGAATCTAAAAAAACCAAAATAGCTAAACAAAACAAAACAAAAAATCATAGATACGGAAAACAGATCAGTGGTTGCAAAATAGAGGGCAAGGTGGGAGAAATGGGTGAAGGGGGTCAAAAGGTAAAAAGAAAAAAAATCGGAATGTCAATTTATCAAATAAAATGATTTTGGCTTTAGTAAAAAATACATATATACTATAAATCAGAAAAAAAAGGTATATAATTGCTAAGATAGAGCTGCCCCTTAACAAAAGTAATATACCATACACCATATTTTCAATCCCTTAACCACCTTCTGTACCCATTACTTATTTCAGATACAAAAATTTATTCCTGCTGTTCAAAATGAGATGAGTACTTGCACTTCATTTATAAGTTTTGTTTTCCCTTTTCTTTCTTTCTTTTTTTTTTGTCTTTTTCTGCTATTTCTTTGGGCCTCTCCCGCGGCATATGGAGGTTCCCGGGCTAGGGGTTGAATCGGAGCTGTAGCCACCGGCCTATGCCAGAGCCACAGCAACGCGGGATCCGAGCCGCGTCTGCAACCTACACCACAGCTCACGGCAACGCCGGATCGTTAACCCACTGAGCAAGGGCAGGGACCGAACCCGCAACCTCATGGTTCCTAGTCGGATTCGTTAACCACTGCGCCACGACAGGAACTCCTCTTTCTTTTTTGAATTACAATATAGTTGTACCCATTTCTGCTGTAATGCAAAGTGACCCAGTCATATGTATGTGTGTGTATATATATATATTTTTTTTTCCCCCTTTCTTATATTATCTTCCTTCATGCTCTATCCCAAAAGATTGGATATAGTTCCCTGTGCTGTATAGTAGGACGTCATTGCATATCCATTCTAAGTGTTTGCATATCCATTCTAACAGTTTGCATCCACTAACCCCAAACTCCCAGTCCATCCCACACCCTCCCCCATCCCCCTTGGCAACAAGTCTGTTCGCTATGTCTGTAAGTCTGTTTCTGTTTTGTAGATAGGTTCATTTGTGCCATATTTTAGATTCCACATATAAGTGATATTATGTGGTATGTCTTTGTCTTTTTCTGACTTCACTTAGGATGAGAATCTCTAGCTGCCTCATGTTGCTGCAAACGGCATTATTTTGTTCATTTTTATGGCTGAGTAGTATTTCATTGTATATATATGATACTGTTTCTTCTTCTTCTTCTTTTTTTTTTTTTTTTGGTCTTTTTAGGGCCACACTCACGACATATGGAAGTTTCCAGGCTAGGGGTCAAATTGGAGCTACAGTTGCTGGCCTAAGCCACAGCCACTGCAATGCCAGATCCAAGCCACGTCTGCAACCTACACCACAGCTCATGACAACACCAGATCCTTAACCCTTTGAGCGAGGCTAGGGATCGAACACACATCCTCATAGACACTGTTCCAGTTCATTACTGCTGAGCCACAACGTGAACTCCAATACCATATCTTTGGACATCTAGGTTGCTTCTACATCTTGGCAGTTGGGAATGGTAGGGCTATGAACATAATGGTAGCACGTATCTTTTTGAATTGTAGTTTTGTCCAGATATATGCCCAGGAGTGGGATTGTTGGATCATATTGCAGTTCTACATTTACTTTTCTTTTTCTTTTTTTTTTGTCTTTTTGCCATTTCTTGGGCCGCTCCCTCGATATACGGAGGTTCCTAGGCTAGGGGTCGAATGGGAACCATAGCCGCTGGCCTACGCCAGAGCCACAGCAACGTGGGATCTGAGCCACATCTGCAACCTACACCACAGCTTATGGCAACGCCAGATCCTTAACCCACTGAGCAAGGCCAGGGATCAAACCCAAAACCTCATGGTTCCTAGTCGGATTCGTTAACCACTGAGCCACGACGGGAACTCCCTACATTTACTTTTCTGAGAAATCTCTGTAATGTTTTTCATAGTGGTTGTACCAATGTATATTCCAACCAACAGTGTAGGAGGGTTCCCTTTTCTCCACAACCTCTCCAGCGTTTGTTATTTGTAGACTTTTTAATGATGGCCATTCTGACCAGTATGAAGTAATACCTCATTGCCATTTTGATTTGCATTTCTCAAACCATCAGTGATGTTAAGCATTTTTTCATGTGCCTACTGGTCATCCATATGGTTTTTTTGGAGAAATGTCTATTTAGGTCTTCTGCCCATTTTTTGATTGGGTTCTTTGTTTTTTAATGTTGTTGTGTATATTTTGGAGATTAAGCCCTTGTCAGTTGCATCATTTGCAACTATTTTCTCCTATTCTGTAGGTTTCTTATCTTTTTGTTTATGGTTTCCTTTGCTGTACCAAAGCTTGTATGTTTGATTAGGTCCCATTGATTTATTTTTGTTCTTTATTTCTATTGCCTTAGGAGACTGACCTAAGAATACACTTGTACAGTTTATGTCAAAGAATGTTTTTCCTAAGTTCTCTTCTAGTGGTTTTTTTTTTTGGTTATCATATCTTATGCTTAAGTCTTTAAGCCATCTTGAGTTTATTTTTGTGCATGGTGTGAGAATGTGTTAGAGTTTCATTGCAGCTGTCTAGTTTTTCCTAGCACCAGTTGCTGAAGAGACTGTCTTTTTCCCCATTGTTTATTCTTGCCTCCTTTGTGGAAGATTAATTGACTGTAGGTGTCTGGGTTTCTTTCTGGGCTCTCTATTCTGTTCCATTGATCTATATGTCTGTTTTTGTGCCAGTACCACACTGTCTTGACCACTGTAGCTTTGTAATATTATTTGAAGTCTGGGAGAATTATGCCCCCAGCTTTGTTCTTTTTCCTCAGGATTGCTTTGGCAATTCTGGGTCTTTTATGGTTTCATATAAATTTTTGGATTATTTGTTCTAGTTCTGTGAAAAATGTCATGGGTAATTGATAGGGATTTCATTAGATCTGTAAATTGCTTTGGGTAGTATGGCCATTTTAACAATATTAATTCTTCCAATCCAGGAGCATGGAATATCTTTCCTTTTCTTGAATCCTTTTTAATGTCCTTGATTAATGTTTTATGGTTCTCAGGGTATAAGTCTTTCACCTCCTTGCTCAGGTTTATTCCTAGGTATTTTATTTTGGGGGATGTTATTTTAACAATATTGTTTTTTATTTCCTTTTCTAATATTGCATTGTTAGTATACAGAAATGCAACCTATTTCTGAACATTCATATTGTATCCTTCTACTTTGCTGAATTCATTGATGAGTTTGAGTATTTTTTGTGTGGAGTCCCTGGGGTTTTCTATATACAGAATCATGTCATCTGCATAGAGTGACAATTTTATCTCTTCTCTTCCAATTTTATTTCTTTTGTTTGTCTAATTGCTGTGGCTAGGACTTCCAGTACTATGTTGAATTAAGAGAGGTGAGAATGGGCATCATTGTCTTGTTGCATATTTTAGTGGGAAGAATTTCAGCATTTCTTCTTTGAGTATTATATTGGCTGTGGGTTTATCATAGATGGCTTTTATTATGTTGAGATATGTTCTCTCTATACCCACTTTGGTAAGAGTTTTTATCATGAATGGATGTTAGATTTTTGTCAAACGTTTTTTTCTGCGTCAGTTGAGATGATCATGTGGTTTTGGACTTTTCTTTGGTTAATGTGGTGTATTACATTGATTGATCTGCATATGATAAAACCATCCCTGGGGAGTTCCCATTGTGGCTCAGTGGTTAATAAACCCGACTAACATCCATGAGGACCAAGGGTTTGATCCCTGGCCTTGCTCAGTGGGTTAAGGCTCTGGCATTGCCGTGAGCTGTGGTGTAGGTCACAGACATGGCTCTGACCCTGCGTTGCTGTGGCTCTGGCATATGCCAGCACCTGTAGCTCTGATTTGCCCCCTAGCCTGGGAACCTCCATATGCCAACAGATGTGGTCCTAAAAAGACAAAAAGACCAAAAAAACCCCCCCAAAAGCAAAAAATTATCCTTGAGAGTTTCCGCTGTGGCTCAGCGGAAAAGAATCTGACTGGTATCCATGAGGATGCAGTTTTGATTCCTGGCCTTGCTCAGTGGGTTAAGGATCTGGCGATCCCGTGAGGTGTAGTGTAGGTCATAGATGCGGCTCGGATCCCACGTTGCTGTGGTGTAGGCCAGAGACTACAGCTCCAATTCCACCCCTAGCCTGGGAACCTCCATATGCTGTGAGTGCGGCCCTAGAAAGACAAAACATAACCATCCTTGTGAACTTGGGATGAATCCCACCTGGTGGTGATGTATGATCTTTTTTATATGTTGTTGGATTCAGGTGACTGAAATTTTGTTGATAATTTTTGTGTCTATATTCATCAAAGATACTGGCTTATGAGTTTTTCTGGTGGTATCTTTGGTTTTGATGGTTGCTTCATAAAATGTCTTTGGGAGTATTCCTTCTTCAGTCTTTTGGAAACATTTTAAAAGGATGGGTATAAGTTCTTTGTATGTATGGTAGAATTTGCCTGTGAAGCCGTCTGGTCCTGGACTTTTGTTTGTAGGGGGTGGTTTTTTTGGTTTGTTTGTTTTTTTTTTTTTTTACATATTCAACTTCGTTTCTAGTAATGAGTCTGTTCAAATAATCTATTTCTTCCTCATTCAGTCTAGTTGGCTATATGTCTCTAGAAAGTTGTCCTCTTCTGGGTTCATAATATTCTCTTATGGTTTTTTGTATTTCTGCAGTATCCATTGAGAGTTCTCCTTTTCCATTTCTTATTTTGTTTATTTGGGTTTTCTCTCTCTTCTTGGTGAATCTGGCTAGAGGTTTGTCAATTTTGTTTACTGTAGCAAGACATGTTTCTACAATGTTTTCTTAGCCTCTTTGCTGAAAACTCCATCTTGTCCTTCTTAACTTTATCCCATCTTCTTGCTTGAAAAACAGTCACAGTGCTGGTAAATGACTTAAGCTTAAGAACAAAGACCTAAAGGCATAAGCTAGTATGTGCCTAAAGGTCAGAGTAAAAGCTTAACCTTCTACCAAAGTGGCTATTAAAATAGTAAAAGAACTTATAAAATAATAAACAAACCCTATATCCTCCACCAATAGCCCCTCCTCACTTGATCTCATCCTAAAGAGCCCAATGAAAGCAGTGTGGTTTCTTGAGGTGGGGCTCTTGGTCCCTGAGACCTCGAGTCCCAGTTCCCACCTTTACTTAAGAAAAATGTCTCTGTGTCTCGTTTTATGTTAACTTTTTTCCTTAAGTTCCACAGCACCCATTCTTCCACCCCATCCTGCTGAGCTGATCTCAGCAGTTTACCCTTTCAAAGAACCAGCTTCTGGGTGGACTTGAGAAGGAGCAAAGGTGGCAGAGTGAGGTGCGTCACAGCTCAATGGCTGTTGGGCCGGGGGTGGGGTTGGGGGGCGGCCCCCAGGTGCTTGAGTTCTTCTTCTGGCCAGTGCGAGGTTTTGAGTCAAAATGGTCTTGTCTTCAACCGGAAGAGATTATTTTATTCAAGTTCAGTTTGGAATTGAGGTATTTCTGTGTTGTCTCCTGAGTGAGGTGATCTTGCTCCTTTTATTGGGCCACCTTCCCCATTAAAATGTGGATATTTCTTTTTTTTCTTTTTTGTCTTTTAGGGCCGCACCCACGGCATATGGAGGTTCCCAGGCTAGGGGTCCAATCGGAGATGTAGCCACTGGCCTATGCCAGAGCCACAGCAACACATGATCCGAGCCACGTCTGCGACCTACATCACAGCTCACGGCAATGGTGGATCCTTAACCCACTGAGTGAGGCCAGGGATCAAACCCACATCCTCATGGATCCTAGTCAGGTTCGCTAACCACTGAGTCACAATGGGAACTCCAAAACGTGGACATCTCTTTTCTACACTTTACCTCCATGATTTGGATTGGAAAAGGCTACTTTCTTTTTGTTCCACTTTCTCAGATTCAACACAGAGAATCTCCTGGGATGCAATTATCCTGCCAACTTCTCCAGGAAAAAAGAAGCAACTGAAAAAAAAAAAAACCAAAAAAACAAACCCTCCCCAAATCAGCTTTTGGTTTTACTGGTTTTTTTTCTTTCTGTTTTTTAAATCTGGTTGGTTGATTTTCTCTCTCATCTTTATGATTTCCTTCCTTCTGCAGACTTTAGGTTCTGTTTGTTCTTTTTCTAATTCTTATAGGTGGTAGGAAAAGTTATTGATTTGGGATTTTTCTTGCTTTTTTGTTCCTTTCTTTTTGGTTGGATGATTTCCTCTTATTTTATGGCTTGTGTCCCCTCTTTTTAGTTTTTTTGAATGTATTGTTTGGTTTTGATTTATGATTGCCCTGTTTTTCAAGTATGTTAACCCTTTCCTTTATCTGCTTGCTTTAGATTGATAGTCATATAGGCTCAAACACTTTTTTTTTTTTTTTCCTGCTTTTTAGGGCCATACTCTCAGCATGTGGAAGTTCCCAGGCTAGGGGTTGAATTGGAGCTACAGCTGCTGGCCTACACCACAGCCACAGCAACACAGGATCCAAGCCATTTCTGCAACTTAACCACAGCTCACAGCAACACCAGATCCTTAACCCACTGATCAAGGCCAGGGATCGAACCCATGTCCTCACTGATCCTAGTTGGGTTCATTACCCCTGAGCCATGACAGGAACTCCTCAAACACATTCTTTTTAAAAAGAGTCTATATTTTCTTACTCTCCTTCCCCTCTTTTGTGATTTTGATATCCTTTTTTACATCTTCATGTTTATTCTTTTGCTGTTCCTTATATTTATCATTGCTTTCACATTTTTTTTTTGATATGTGTACTGGCTTACATAGGTGATTACTTTCCAATTGTGATTTCCTCCATCCTGTATCTTCTTTCGTCTTTCCAATTTAGAGACCTTTCAATATTTATTTTAAAATGGGTTTGGTATTGCTGTATTCTTTAGTTTTTGTTTTTCTGAGAAATTATTTCTATTTTTTTAAATTTATTTTTTATTGTTATTTCCCCCAACACACTTTTTTTTGCCTCCACTGTACAGCAGGGGGACCCAGTTACACATACATGCATACAGTTTTTTCTCCCATTGTCGTGCTGCGATGTTAAGTATCTAGACATAGTTCTCAGTGTACACAGCAGGATCTTTGTAAATCCATTCCATGAGCAATAGTTTGCATCCATTGATCTTTTTCTATTTTAAATGATAATCTTGCTGGGTGGGGTATTCTAGGTTGCAGATTTTTCCCTTTCAGAATTTTTAATATATCTTGCCACTCTTTTCTGGCCTGTAGTGTTTCTGTAGAGAAATCAGCTGATAGTCTTATGGGGGCTTATATTTTTTGCATGTGGAAACTTATGTTTCTCAAGAGAAATGGTCCTGTGTAGGGGGCATCCTTTGTGTCCCAGCAGTACACTCACCTCTTGTCTCCCAAGGTCCACTGACCAGCTAGTGCCAGTGTAGGTCCTAACCTGGGTTTGTGGACCCAGTTCCACAGCCTTCTGGAGTATAGTTGTCTTGCTTCTGGTGTAAGGCTGGTCTAGAGGCTTGTACAGTCTTCCTGGTGGGTGGGGTCAGTGTCTGCCCATTGGTGGATGGGGCTGGGTGGTGGCCTTCTGGTGGGTAGGGCCAAGTGAAGGGGCACATCTAGTGACGGCTGTAAGCTCAGGAAGCCTTTCTGAAGCCTCTCTGCTGATGGGTGGGGCTGTGTTCTCACTCTCTGGGTTGTTTGTCCTGAGGCACCCTAGCACTGGAGCCTACAGGCTACAGGGTGTTGGGTGAGGCCAGGTTTTAGTCCCCCAAACAGCAGCCTCCAGGAAATTTCACACCATGGATGCTCCCTGGTACTTTCAACATGTGTCCTTGTCCCCATGGTAAGCCACAGCCCTCTACCTCCCCAGGAGACCCTCTAAAACCTGCAGGTAGATTTGGCCCAGGCGCCTATGAAATCTTTGTTTTTGCCCTGGGTCTTGATATGCATGAGAGTTTGTGTGCATCCTCCAGGAGTGGAGCTCCTGGGATCAAGCCCCGCTGGCCTTCAAAGCCAAGTGCTCTGAAGCACTGGCTGGGGAGCTTACCATGGGGCTCAGAACTCTTACTCCTATGGGAGAACTTCAGCAATTGTCCTCCAGTTTGTGGGTCACTCACTTGGGGGTGGGGGTTATGGGTTTTCACTATTTTGCGTGTGCACCCCCCTATCATCTCATTGGCTTTCTTCTTTATGTCTTTGGGTATACACTATCTTTTTGGCAGTTTCCAGTCTTTTTAAACTGTTGTTCAGCAGGTAGTTGTGATTTTGGAGTGCTTCTGAGAGGAGAGGAGCTCAAGGACCTTCTACCCCACCACCTTATTGCATCTTGTGAAAATGTGGCTCCTTTCTTGTCCGTATAGTTTACATGATGTGCTTACACTTGTACTCTAAGTAGAGGTAGGAAGTAAATCTGTCTATTAAGGCTACTCCTAGTCTTTCAGTTGTAAGACACACAATTCCAGTGTAGAATAGTAACTTCTGGCTTTTTTACAGATAATAGGGTTGTAGCCTCTCTTACTTCTGATGTCTGCCCCCCTTGTGGCTGAAGTCAGTATGGGGGCTTGCTGTAGGCTTCCTGATGGGAGGGGCTGATGCCTGCCCCCTGGTAGGTGGAGCTGATTCTAATCCCTCTGGTGGGTGGGGCTTAGTCTCTGGATGGGATTAGAGGCAGCTGTGTGCCTGAGGGGTCTTCAAGTAGCCTGTTTACTGAGGGGCAGGGCTGTGATCTCACCTGGATTATTGTTTGCCCTGGGGCTTCTCAGCACTGACCGGTGGGACCAGATTTTCCCAAAATGGCCACCTCCAGAGAAAGCACAGCTGCTGAATATTCCCGAGAGCTTTGCTTTCATTGTCCTTCCCTCACAACAAGCCACATTCACCTCTGTTTTCCCAGGGTGTCCTCCAAGAACTGCAGTCAGGTATGACCCAGATTACTATGGAGACCTCGCTCTGCCCTGGGACCCAGTGCACGTGAAAGTCTGTGTGTGCCTTTTAATAATGGGGTCTCCGTGGAGTTCCCGTCATGGCACAGTGGTTAACGAATCCGACTAGGAACCATGAGGTTGCGGGTTCGGTCCCTGCCCTTGCTCAGTGGGTTGACGATCTGGCATTGCCATGAGCTGTGGTGTGGGTTGCAGATGCGGCTCGGATCCCACGTTGCTGTGGCTGTGGCGTAGGCCAGCAGCTACAGCTCCGATTCAACCCCTAGCCTGGGAATCTCCATATGCCGTGGGAGCGGCCCAAGAAATAGCAAAAAAAAAAAAAAAAAAAGAATGGGGTCTCCATTTCCCCCAGTCCTGTGGAGCTCCTGCACACAAGCCCCACTGGCCTTCAATGCCAGATGCTCCAGGGGCTCTTTCTCCCAGTGCTGGATCCCTTCACGTGAGGGTTTGATGTGGGGCTCAGAACTCTCACTCCTGTAGGCGTCTCTGTGAACCAGTTAGTTTCCATCTGTGGAGCTTCCCACCAGGGAGGTATGGGGTTGTTTATATCACGAAATCGCCCCTCCTACCTCTTGATGTGGCCCCTTTTTCATCTGGAGCAGGATATCTTTTTTAAGGTTTTCAGTCCATTTGGGTGGAGATTGCCCAGTCTTTAGTTGTGAGTTTTGTTGTTTTTAGGAGAGAAACTGAGCTCCAGTCCTTCTATTCCGTCTTCTTAATCCTCTCTCCTAAGCATCTCTCTTCTTTTTTATAGTAACTTCTGGCTAAGCAAGGCCTCTTTGGGGTGATGACTGACCATTAAAGGCTTCTCCCCTCTGTTCTCCCAGATGGTGATGCAGAGTTCGGTTTGGTGCATGCCCTCTCTGGCCTGTGGGTGGTGTCTCACATGCTATCTCTAGGCCTATGTCTCTGTCCTAGGGAATCTACTGAGGATGTGCTGGGTTCCCCGGGTATTTGGAATCTATGAGGGTCTCTGAGGGGCAGTGGGTGACTTCTGGGGCATCTCCTATCCAGTCAGGGGTTGCCCAGAATTTGACAGTCACATCTTTCACTTACAGTTTAGATGAATGCTTAACAGAGCAACTGCTGTTAAAATCATTAACACACATAGGACAAGGCTTGGAGAATTACAACTTTTCTTTGTTAGATTAATTTTCTTCCCAAACAAAAGAAGAGTTCCATTACTTAGACTGGTCATTTTTTTATAGTGAATTCAAATAAATAATTTTCTGCACCTTTAAAATAAATGCTGAGTGACTTGAGTCACCAAGATTTTTTAATTGGTAAAAATTATTTCATCGAAATTATAATCAAGCACTTGTCATTTTTCCATGTAGGATAAGTAAATGTTCCTTTGTTAATGAACAAAAGCCATACAACAAATGGTTTAACTTATGTACATATATATGTATAAAATATAAGTACAGGAAAAAGACTGACGCAATTATCATCTCTGGGTAGTGAATCACTAGATGCTTTTTATTTTCCATTATATACTCTTTTTTTTTTTTTTTGCTTTTTTTGGCTGCCCCACAGCATAGGGCGTTCCCAGGCCAGGGATCAGATCTGAGGCACAGTTGCAACATTCACTGCAACTATGGCAATACTGTATCGTTAACCATGCTGGGCCAGGGATCAAACTTGCATCCTGGCACTCCAGAGACACTGGTATTCCCATTGTGCCACAGCGGGAACTCCTATATTCTTCTGTATTTTGCAAATGTTCTGTAAGGAGAATGTATTCTTTTTATAGTATTTTAAAATCTATTAGGAGTTCTCTTATGGTGCAGTGGGTTAAGGATCCAGTGTTGTCACTGCAGCAGCTTGGGTCATGGCTGTGGTGCAGGTTTGATCCCTGGCCAGGAATTTCTACATGCCATGGGTGCGGCCAACGAATAATTTTTTAAAATAAAATCAATTGTATACTATATTTATCAATAACTACTGTGCAAATAAATGCACAGGAAAGTCTCTCATCTGCTCATTCAATAGATACTCATTGAGCATGTATAATACCAGGTATGGAGCTGGGTACCGGTCATGGCCAGTGCTGAATACTACCATCTCTGGGACTGAACTTTTCACATTTCTTCTTTCTTTTGTACTTCTTAAAAGCTTTACTGTGAATGTGTTTTCACTTATATAAAATGACATGGCATTATATTTAATTTTATTTATTTAATTTTTTTTGTCTTTTTGCTATTTCTTGGGCCGCTCCCGCGGCATATGGAGGTTCCCAGGCTAGGGGTCCAATCGGAGCTGTAGCCACCGGCCTACGCCAGAGCCACAGCAACGCGGGATCCGAGCCGCGTCTGCAACCTACACCACAGCTCACGGCAACGCCGGATCCTTAACCCACTGAGCAAGGGCAGGGACCGAACCCGAAACCTCATGGTTCCTAGTCGGATTCGTTAACCACTGCGCCACGACGAGAACTCCTAATTTTAAATACTATAGTTCAGAAGGAATATGTTGGTATAACTGGGTAGATGTGTTTTAACAGATAAGCTTTTGAGAAATTCACTTACTTATGAAGTAACAGTGGTGTTCCCCATGAAGGCTGTTTCCTGCTCCTTATAAAATTCAGTTCTTTAGCAAACAGAAGCCATAATTTTTAGGAAAAAATTAGGTTTTTTGTCTTTTATCTTTTTAGGGCCACATCTGCGGCATATGGAGGTTCCTAGGCTAGAGGTTGAATTGGAGCTGCAGCTGCCAGCCTATACCACAGCCATGGCAACGCGAGATCCAAGCCACATCTGCGACCTGTAACACAGCTCAAGGCAACCCCGGATCCTTAACCCACTGAATGGTGCCAGGGATTGAACTTGAGTCCTCATGGATGCTAGTCGGGTTCGTTAACCATTGAGCCATGACGGGAACTCCAGAAGAAAATTACTTTTATTACTGAGATTTTATATTACCTTCTACATCTATCTTAACATAGGTAATCATACTTTTTTTGAAGAGCAAATTTTATATATGTTTAACTTTTTTTTTTTTTTCCAGTAGCAAGGGTTTGGGGGTAATAAAAATGTATAGCATAAAATTAATTTGAATTTATACAAATACAAACTATACTGTTTCTTTTTGTAAATGAGATTTATCTTTGGATTTATCTTTTTCATTCTTTTTCTTTTGTTTTTCTTCTGCTTGTTTTTCAAAATAATCTTTAAGGAGATGGTTGAGCTATGGTTCATATTGGCTTGCATGTTGCAATCCATCTTCCCTGCCTGAAAAAGATATGAAATATGAGAAAAACAAATATTACAGTGGTCTCCATATTATTATTTCAGGGTTCATTTTGGTCATCTCCTACACTGGCAAATTCAGAGCAGTTCCGACCTGAACCACCCCAAGGTCAGTATTCATTCAAAAATAAATTATTTATAATACATTTACTTATAAATACATTTTTATTTTACCTTCACAGTGTTGGATCACACGCCCCCATAGTCGATTTTTCCTCAAACAGGCCAAATTTCCCACAATCAACAAATGTCTCCTTCCTCTGGTCAATGCAACATTCATTCTTTGTTCTGAATCAATAAATCCTACTTGTCTTGTCCTCACACAGGACAGAATGATGATCTCCTTTTCAGCGCCCTGAAAAGCATCTACTGTGGACACCTGCACAGCTTTCACATTATCAGGATGGTCAAAGTCCAGTGTAGTGAGTAAGTGACAAAGCTGCGGAGGAAAGAGGACAAGGTCATGAGGTGCAGAGATGGTGAAGAACCCACACCTCTCAACCCTCCCGCAGTGGCCCTTATCATTTAACTAATGGTGAGTGGGTAATTTTTGTTTTCTTTGTTATGAGGCACAGAGATTTGGCTAGTTTCTGACATAACAGGTTAATAACTAGATGATAATGTAAGCTATGAAACAAAATTAAAGTGATGATTGATCTGTTGCTGGGAAGCTCATTTGGATATGCCAATTTAGAGCTGATAAACTAATATGAAGCAAATGAAAAATACTAAAATATAAGTAGTTAGAAGTAACTGGCTTGTGTGTAGATTAATATTTGGTATCTTTGATTTACCGATAAAAAGTAACAATAATGAAATAATATTTTGGAAAATAGATTCAATCCCATCTGTCCCAAAACACAAAGCATACACCATATTTCCTTCCTTCTAATTTGTTTATTTGCATTTTTGCCCCAACAGCTGTAAATGGAATTTAATTAAACCTTGTTAGATTTACATTTAATTATATAGAAAAAAAGCCAGAGTAGGCAAAACTCTGAATGCTTCTCTTTTACTACATTAACTACAGTGCCAAAAGTTTTTCAAGCACCAAACCAACACAAACCAAACTACTCTACAAATGTAATAGCAAGTATTGTAATATATTTAGTAATATAAATACCATAATATGTAATACAAACCTTGTACATCTGGGATTTGTATAATGTTATCACCCCAATCATAGAGCCTGCTATTCCACTCACAATCAGTGATTGAATCAGCTTGAGTGTAAAAGCAGCTTCTGCTACGTTATGAAAGCTGTTATCTCTTTCGATCTGAAATAAGAAACAGAACCTAAATTATATTTCCCAGAACTGCTACGGAAAGACCAAGATAATCACACAAACACAACATAAAATTAAACCAGGAAACTAAACTGTGTTGACTCTCATCAACGCTAATGCCATTTACCTGTTCCAGCCCTTGAACATTATAGAAACACAGGGTTGGAAGCCATTCCAATAAAGGGCTCCTCTCTGTTTCTGAAACTCCATTCACGAGGTTTCCTTCATAAAACAGATCATTAGCAATAGCACTGATTGTAGGGTGGCAACGGTACTGGGTTCTCAAAAGAACTGGCTTGTGACCCTAAGAAATTTAAGTGCAGAAAAGAAAATAGCATTTTTTTTCTCAAGAGAAAAAAATCCAAAATAGTATTTTAAAGTTTAAAAATAATGCCATATTGTGCTCTTAGTAAATAATTATAACTATGATAAAATGGACTATAAATTAAAAGGTTTTTTTTAATTACTAAAAATACTTCCATGGTAAACTCTAACCATCTAATAAGTTTGGTAGCTAACATTAGGCTTTCGTAATCTAAACAGAGTTGGCCTAACACTAAGTTGAAAAGAAATCTGTAAAAAACAAAAACAAAAACAAAAAAAACTTGATAACTCATTAACTTTCCTCCCTGAATACAAGTCATTTTTCATTCTGAATTTTCAAATAACTTTCTTTTCTTTCTTTCTTTCTTTCTTTTTTTTTTGTCTTTTTGCCTTTTCTAAGAAGGGCCACTCCTGAGGCATATGGAGGTTCCCAGGCTAGGGGTCTAATCGGAGCTGTAGCCACCGGCCTACGCCAGAGCCACAGCAACTCGGGATCCAAGCTCCCAGCCGCGTTTGCGACCTACACCACAGCTCACGGCAACGCTGGATCTTTAACCCACTGAGCAAGGCCAGGGATCGAACCTGCAACCTTATTGTTCCTAGTCCGATTCATTAACCCCTGAGCCATGATGGGAACTCCTGAATTTTCAAAGAACTTTCTGATTTTGTTAATACATCATAAACCAACTCCCATTTACTTTAGGGTTCTCCTAGAGTATGTTCTTTATTTGCAAAATGTTCTATGACATTGTTTGAACATTTTTAATAGTTACAAGGTACTCTAATAATAATAAATGTGATAAAATGCAGGATTAGTGATCACATGAACAAAATATCTTCTATGGGGGAAAATATGTGAGAAAATCTATCCCCAAAACTCTTCTGGGGCATAAATTTGTAAAAATACAACCCATCAAATGGAAGAAAATATTTGGAAATCATATGTCTGATAAGGGATTACTATCCAGAATATATGAAAAACTCCTACAACTTAGCAACAAACAACCCAATTCAATATTAGGCAAAAGACTTGAATAGGCATTTCCCAAAGATAAATACATGAAAAGATGCTCAACATCATTAGTCATTAAGAAAACCACAATGAGACACGGCTTCACACCCATTAAGACAGCAATAGTACCATTAAGCAAAGTCGATCAAAAAGAGTTTGTTCCAGTCCATTTTCATGAGCTGCATCAGAACCCTGAATAGTAGGAGGAAGCTGTTTGGGATCTCCAACAAGAATAAGCTTTTCACACTCAAACCTGAAAACAGAATTCTAAATGTTAATCTAAGCAACAAGAAAAACATGCATTGACATCATTTATTGCACTATTTTCTAAAATGTATTTCAAAGAATTTGAATATCATGAAGCATTCTGAGAACTAACAAGGCTTTATAATGCTAATAAGTGCACTAAAAGGCTTTAAAAAATTATGCAGTGAAGAATCCTTTACATAATTTTGGATTTAACAAAGTATGTAATCTGTTTAGTATACAGAGGTGCTCCACAAGTATTCCACCTATATTTGCAAATAAAAAATAATTATATATATGTATGAATATTACTCAGCCATTAAAAGAATGAAATAATGCCACTTGCAGCAAAATGGATGGACCTAGAGATTATCATACTAAGAGAAGAATGGCAAATATCATTTGCTGTCATTTACATGTGGAATCTAAAATATGACACTTATCAACCTATCTATGAAACAAAAACAGATTCACAGATATAGAGAACAGACTTGTTGCCAAGGGGAACTGGGTGGGGGAGGGAAGAATTGGGAGTATGCAGTTAGCAGATGCAAACTCTTACATACAGAATGGATAAACAAAGTCCTACTATGTAACACAGGGAACCGTATTTAATATCCTGTTATGTAACCATAATAGAAAAGAATATGAAAAAAGTATAACTGAGTCACTTTCCTGTACAGAAGAAATTAACATTATAAATCAACTACACTTCAATAAAATTTTTTAAAAACAAAGAAAGTAAAAAAAGAAAAGAGGCACCTTTAATCTGGTTGAGAAATCTTCAAGGTTCCAATAGAATCCTAGTACTAGAACTTTCAAGGCTTTAAGAATTATGTGATCCAAATGTCTAAACTGTGATCTTACAAAATTTTGATATATTAACCCCCCAAATTTTCTTCTGCATTCTTTAAAAAAAAAAAAAAACAGCTAAGCACTTGCATTGCTTGGAATTTTCACAAAAGTTTGGTAAGCTTAAACTGAGGAAATGTTTGACATAATTATAACATCTGAGTGCCTTTGGGAAAGAATCTTATGGGTTACCTTGCAATGGGAAGGAGAGAAGCTGGTTCGGTTATTTGGCTACACTCATCCAGTACAACCACAGGAAATTTAAGGTCATTCATGCATGGAAACGGGCAGGCTGCACAGGTAACTCCAACTACTCGAACCTTTATTACAATAAGAATATTATTAACAACTATTTTTAAAAATTCAGAAATTGAGAGAACATTGTACAGAAATTGAAAGAACATTGTAAATCAACTATAATAAAAAAAATTTTAATTATGTATACATGTATGTGTAACTGGGTCCCCATGCTGTACAGTGGGGGGAAATAAAAAGGGTGTTGGGGAAATAACAATAAAAAATAAATTTAAAAAATAATTTTAAAATTAAAAAAACAGGAAAAAAATTAAGAGAATATATTTACCAAACAACTTGTAGGCTAAAATAAGAAATGAGCTACTCTTTTTTCTTTGGTCTTTTTAGGGCTATAACTGCAGCATATGGAAGTAGGCCAGTGGTCGAATTGAACCTACACTGCTGCCCTATGCCACAGCCACAGCCACGGCAGACCCAAGCCACGTCTGCGACCTACACCACAGCTCACAGCAACACCGGATCCTTGACTCACTGAGCGAGACCAAGGATGGAACTTGTGTCCTCAGATTCGTTTCCACTGAGCCACAATGGGAACTCCAGAAATGAGCTACTCTTAACGTAATTACTCACAATCAGAAGTCATAGACCACTTTACCTCCACATTTTCATTATTCTCACATAAGCAGTGGAAATTCTTCTAAGAGAGTTTTCACTGATGAACAGGTGGTACCAGTGAGCAATAGTAACTGGGCTTCCACTTAGAAAAGTATTAAAGAAACCAGTAGTAATTATTCTCACATATCAGTATGTTGGATAAGAACATAAAATGGTAAGTAGTTCACGTAAATGACTAACTTGCATTAATCGAACACAGTCAAACTAATTTGGTTGGGGAGAAGGGAAGAAAGTCATATCCATAACTGAGATAAAAAAAGCTAGTCTGAAGCCTTCTGAGGGCTTCTAGCACCAAAACTTGTTGGAGAATGGTTACTATTTCCAACTCTCCCTCCTTCCCGAGAGTGTTGCTCATCCACAGCCTCTGCTGTATGACCTGGCAGTACGTCCCGCCAGAGAAGCAGGTGGAGTCTATTTCCCTTCCCTAATGTGCTGGGCTTGGCCATGGGACCTGTTACAGCAAAAGGAATGTGAGCGGACATGATAGGAATAGAAATGTTCCATTATTTGTGTGACCTAGCCTGCCCTGCTGTACTTTTGCCACCTATCAGGAGACAGCCATCATGCCACACACAACTGTCCTCAGAACCAGAGGCTTGACCCATCACTTCAAGCTGAGCCACACCAATTAACCGGTAGCATGATTAAATTTCTTGTCTTAAATTTTTGAGATTTTGTTTAAGCAGCATTTCAACAACAGCTGATCAAAACAGGGTCCCAAGTAGGTCGACTGTCTGAAATCTCTTGCAGAAAGTGACCAGTGTCCACCTGGTCCAACCTCTTCTCCTCCACTAGCTGTTCTTTCCCCTATGCTCTCCTTGCACAGGAGAAAGCAACTAAATGACTTCTTTCTCTCCTCCCAGCTGATGCCCAGGCTGGCTGGATCAGAACTTGATAAAGGAGATGATGCTATCTGTTTTAGCTGGGGATCCTATGTGTCCAGTGTTGGCTCCCAATACCTGGGAGTAAATGAGCCTCCTAGATTCTTGGGAGAGATTTCAGACACACCCTGAAAGCCTTGATTTTCTAGGAAAGCACCAAAAATAAATTTCGCTCGGATATTCTGCCCGGTGTCAGACTTTCTCTTCCTGTGTTTCTCCTAGAAAAAAATCCAAGTTTCATTTAATTTGCCAGGAATTTATTCCCACCTCTTCACTCTCCTCTTAAGTCTATAAAAAGATACACATATAAGAAGAAAGAAAAGATGCCTCTGTCCTGATGAGTTGGATGTGTTCACAAATTTGAAGAATGCCTTGCAATAAAATAAAAAGTGTAGGAATTTCTGTTGTGGCTCAGTGGGTTAAGAACCTGACTGCTAACCATGAGGATGGGGATTTGATCCCTGGCCCCCTTCAGTGGGTTAAGGATCTGGCATTGCTGTGAGCTGTGGTGTAGGTTGCAGACACAGCTCGGATCTGGCGTTGCTGTGGCTGTGGCACAGGTCGGCGGCTGTAGCTCTGATTTGACCCCTCGCCTGGGAACCTCCCTATGCGGCCTTAAAAAGAAAAAATAAAATAAAAAAAATAAAAGGTGCACTGCATAGACATGCACTTTTGTTGATTCTAAACTATCTCAGTCATTTGTTTTATTTAAGGGTAATAAACAGGAATAATATCCCTAACAATAGGAACAAAAGGAATCTGAATATTATAAATTAAATAAACAGACTGAAGCTGTTTCCCCTCACCTGCTTCAGCAGGGTTTTATTGGTCCCCAGTTTATGTTGCTCAATACTTTTTCTCACATAGACTCTTTCCACAGGAGTCAGGTCTTCCTTCATGAGTGTATGTAGTTCTTTTAATTGTTCATTTTCATTTTCTGAGCCAGCATGCAAACTTAAAAAATGATTACATAAAAGAACACCCTTTTATTCCGTTTTCATCGTATCACCAAAAAGTAAAATATAGATTTCCTTAAATTAACCAGGAGAAACATAAGGCTTTCTCTACTCGTCTTCAATAACCAAACTTCAAAGTAAGAGCTATATACAATTAGTATACTTGTGTGAACATTCTGTGACTTTGGGAATTTAGCGTTCTTACCTGTAAGGTAAAATTGGCTTGGCAATCTTCCTGACACTCCCAACTCTGACAAACTTTTCAAACCCAAGACTAAGAAGCCTTTGAAGAAAACAAGGTAAAATAGACGCTGATAATTTAGATACTAGAATATGGAACAAAGTTCATATAATATATACATTATTAAAGTTAGCTTTGTATAACAGTACATTTTATAGTTACATAGATCAATGTGAAATGCCTAAACTCAAAGTAAATACAATACAGCTGAAGACCTTTTTATAAAATGTACCTCAGGCGTTCCCGTCATGGCACAGTGGAAATGAATCCAACTAGGAACCATGAGGTTTGATCCCTGGCCTTGCTCAACAGGTTAAGGATCCAGTATTGCCGAGAGCTATGGCATAGGTCACAGACATGGCTCGGATGCCAAGTTGCAGTGGCTGTGGCATAAGCCAGCAGCTGTAGCTTTGACTGGACCCCCTAGCCTGGGAATCTCCATATGCCACTGGTGCGGCCCTAAAAAGCAAAATAAAAATAGACATAAAATGTATCTCAGAGAATTTTTGTGTTGAAGGATCATTAAATGTTCACGTTAGAATTTATCACAAATGAAAGTGCCCCTGTAGACATAACATGTAAAGTAAGAGCTATCATATTTAGCATCAAGACTTAAGAGGAAGGGTGTCAGCCTTTTTACATACATGACCTTGTTAAATACTCATTACGGTTTCCCACAATATCTCATCTTAGAGATGAGGACCCTGAAACTTAGAAGTCAGTTATTTGGCTGAGGCCACACAGCGGAGGAGTCAGCCACGATTCAAACCTAGGCAAGTCTACCTCAGAGGCTATCAGTGATGGTTCTGTGTGCATTACTTCCAGGGAGCGCTTTGTGAAGCAGGGGCCCCCACCTGCCCTTCCCTCTCACGTGTCTTAGAGCTTAAGCTCTAGGTTGGGAACAGAGGAGAAGCTCAGTGAACATCTGATCTTCTCAAACATCTTCTACCACCTCAAGTGGGAAATAAAGAGTGGAAAACTAAAGAAACTATAGCTCTCCCAACACAGTTTTTCCCAAATAATTTTGAAGCAATGTATCTGTCAATACATGAATAGATTTCAATTTTTGAATTTTTCAGTTTACATCTTGAAAAACATCAGCTATGTTTCAGTCTGAAAAACTAGTTTACCTTTTTTTCAGTGTAAATTTGTGTTAATTCTCTGCTAATGTACAGTATCCTCCATCATACCATGGGGCAAAAAACTGTTTCATTTTTTTCCCAAGAAACTCTGTCTTGTTCTGTCCATTACAATTGAAATGCATTGTCCAAGTGCACGGCTAAATGCTAGTAGCTCTGTGCGAAGAAATGTACAGGTCCAGTACATACAGTTCTATGTAACCGTAGATATGAATTCCTCAGGTCCGCATCTGAACATTAAAGAATATCTTCTAAATGTTTTCTTTTACCTTTCAGTAGTCAGTACTTACCTGCCCTTTTCTTCTAGCTTCTGGATTCTTCTTTTTGTAATTTTTTTTTTTGTCTTTTTGCTTTTTCTAGGGCTGCTCCCATGGCATATGGAGGTTCCCAGGCTAGGGGTTGAATCAGAGTTGTAGCTGCCAGCCTATGCCAGAGCCACAGCAACGCGGGATCCGAGCTGCATCTGCAACCTACACCACAGCTCACGGCAATGCCGGATCGTTAACCCAGGCATCGAACCCGAAACCTCATGGTTTCTAGTCATATTCGTTAACCACTGTGCCATGACGGGAACTCCTTGATTCTTCTTTTCTAACAGTCTACAATGAAATTTTAATCTCAGGCTAAACAATCTAAAGATCTTTCCTGCTTAGTCCCCAGGTTACTTCGCATTGAAGTTACTTGAATCAAAAAATGTCCTCACCCACTGTTTTAGATTACTTAGAAGAGTACACACAGAAACCTTCTATATTAAGAAGGTTTAAAATGTTCATTCATATTTTTTATTCTAGGTCTAGACTTTTTCCTCAGAGAGAATCAGAAATGGAGACAAAAATTTATGTTTAAGGATATTGGTTGCAATATTATTTATAATGGCAAAAAATTGGAAAGAACTTAAAGAGCTATAAAAAATTTTAGTTGCTAAGATTTAATACCATAGAGAAACAATCTGAGTTAAAAAAAAAAAGGGGGGGGGAGTTCCCATTGTGGCTCAGCAGGTTAAAAATTTGACTGGTATCCATGAGGATGTGGGTTCGATCACTGGACTTGGTCAGTGGGTTAAGGATGCAGGGTTGCCACAAGCTGCAGAGTGGGTTGCAGATGCAGCTTGGATCTGGTGTTGCTGTTGCTGTGGCTGTGACATAGGCCGGCAGCTGCAGCTCTGAATCGACCCCTAGCCTGGGAACTTCCATATGCCACAGATGCAACCCTAAAAAAAAAAAACAAAAAAACAGGGCACAAAACAATATATACTATTGAATACCAAGTTTAGAAAACAAAATGAGTGTGTGTGTATATATATATATATATAGTCTATAAATAAATATAAATATTATTTGCATATTTTCTATTATAAGCGTTAACTTATGTAACTGTAAAAGTTCATTTAAAAAAATCTTACTTTTATAAATAATGAATGATTTCTCCTAATCAAATTTCATAATTTATGTTGAAACGCTTATCATTAAACATTGGAATATTGGTAAAATATTATTATAATATTGTATTTTCTTTGCATTTTTAATAAAATTTACACAAAATTTTTACACCTGTAGAAGAGATTGTTCATTGTCTTCCATGCAACAGTAACAGACTAACTTATTAGTTTGTAAGTAGGATAAAAATCAAACACAAAACCTGATGATTTTGGTACAAGGATGGGATCAAAATAATACTAAAAGTAGATCTCTCTAATTGAGACCAAGAACATAATTTAAACTGTTCAGCTATTTTACTATTATTTTACTATACAGGCAGGTGGAAAGAGAATAACATATAACTTGGTTCTACAATATTAGCCTACTTCCAAGGTAACCACCCCAAACTCTTGGGTCAGGGACAAAGGACTTTTACTCATGGCACAGGAAGCAGCATAAGCACCAACATTTCAACAGTGGTCCGCAAGACAAATGCTTACACTGCAATGGACTGAGTTGTAGGAAAAAACACTGAACTCGGGGATCCACTATTTTTATAACAAGCAGTAAGCACCCTGCACTCTGTCCTGGGGGGAGACATTACCTCACCGGTCAAGGTTGCTTACTGCAAATACAATCCGAAGCAATGTGCTGAGTAAGAGTGGTCAGAGCCTTGCATGGTAGATTGCCTCCCCCAGCAATACATATTCTTGGCTGGACTCAAATTTTCACATGAGATCCCATCTTTGTGCCAAAATTGTCAGTTTTTGTATTTGAGTATATCCTACTCACAAAAACTAGTAAGTTAGCCTGTTACTGTTTCATGGATGCTGGTTCTTGCATCAGAGACAAAGGCCTTGCATTTTTGGCCGACCCAGTAAAAAGGAGCAAGGCCCATGGTGGACTGCTTCTCTCAAAAACAACCTAAAACCTAGGTACTTAAATACACCCGCCATACCTACCCAAGAAGTACTCTGTCAACAGCTACATTAGTAGAAGAAGAAATCAGAAGTTTCCAAGGTCTTCCATTTCCAACTGCAAGAGCTTCACTCTTTTCAAATAGCTGAACAAAAAACAAAATCACCACTGCCAGCAAATAACTTTTTCCTGCTCCAAAAACACCTAATTATTTTGAAGGAAGGGGGAAAAAAATAAAAGCAATTTTATCATAAATAAGTCTCTGAAAAGTACAACAAGTATTTTATCCACCTATCTTGCTCTCTCCTTGGATTTACTCAAAAATATTAGTTGAATGCTTATTATGTTCTTAATTAGTACAATGGATAAATATATAAATAAATATTCAAAAGACCTCCACATTTAAGGAGGCCATGGTGTATTTAGGAAGACAGACAAGTAAAGGAAAATGATAATATAGTAACGTTGCTGGGTATCAAAAAAAGAACATCTCTCTCTGCTTTGGTGGACATGGGAATGCTTCCTAAAAATAAAGGTCATTCCATGCAGAGGTATGACAAAGCATGTAGTTGACAAGTATTTCTTTTCTTTCTTTCTTTCTTTTTTTTTGGCTGCCTCGAGACACATGGGGTTCCCAGGCCAGGGATAGAACCTGCATTCCAGTGCCCCCAAGATGCTGCCGATCCATTGCACCACAGCAGGACCTCTCTCCCTCCCTCCATCCCTCCTTCCTTCCTTCCTTTCGCCATGCGTGCAGCCTATGGGGTTCCCAGGCCAGGGATCGAACCTATACCACAGCAATGACCCAAGCTGCTATAGTGACCACGTTGGATCCTTAACCCACTGCACCACAAGAGAACTCCCTGATTACAGCGTATAATAAATAGGCAAGAGACAAGGTATGTGACAAGGTAGGCAAAGGGATAAATCACAAGAGTTCTGCTTGCTATGACTAGGAGTGTGAATTGTATCTTAAAAGCCAGGGGAAATCAATGAACAACTTTAAGCAATGGAATTGACTTCAATCAGATTTGTGTTTTAGGGAGGTGGAGGGGATGCGCTAGGGTTGTGGGATGGAAATCCTATAAAACTGGATTGTGATGATCATTGTACAACTATAAATGTAATAAATTCATTGAGTAGTAAAAAATAAAATTTTCCAAAAAAAAGATTTGTTTTAGAAAAACTACTTGAGTGAAAATATAAAGAAAGGTAAAACTAAAGGTAGAGCAATTCGAAATCTGTGTGAGATAATCATAACAATAATGCACTCTAACTTTACTTAAAGTGCTTCTTATGTGCCAGGCACCATTCTAAGCCCTTTACCTATATTAACTCATTTAATACTTCAAACCTATGAGACAGATGCTATTACAAACCCCATTTTACAAAGTAGGGAATTAGAGCTAAGAGAACTCACACTCTCAATAGGCTATGGGGAGGTGTGGTGAAGTCTTGGATCGAGGAGGAGCAAATGAGTTGGAGAGGAGAGAATCAATATGAAAAACAGGTAGAAACTGGAAGGGACAGCTCAGTGATCTGCTGCCCAGGGGAGGGGGGGCAAGAGTGATGGAGGAAGATTAAGAGAAAGTCACTTAATCTAAGGAGAAAGAATTATCTAGGATGATTCCCAAGTGTCTAGCTTGGTCAATAGAATAGAAATGAAACGAATACTTAAAATAGGACAAAACGGGAGTTCCTGTCGTGGCTCAGTGGTTAATGAATCTGACTAGGAACCATTAGGCTGCAGGTTCAATCCCTGGCCTTGCTCAGTGGGTTAAGGATCCAGCGTTGCTGTGAGCTGTGGTGTAGGTCACAGACGAGGCTCGGATCCCAAGTTGCTGTGGCTCTGGCGCAGGCCGGCGGCTACAGCTCTGATTAGACCCCTAGCCTGGGAACCTCCATATGCTGTGGGAGCAGCCCTAGAAAAGGCAAAAAGACCAAAAAGAAAAAAAGAAAGATAATAATAAAATAAAATAGGACAAAACATATGATCAGCTTTGGGGAAGAAGTCTGTGAAACAAAATGAATTAGAGGTAACCAATTCCAGACAAAAGTATTAGCTCTGAAGAGGGCAAAGCAAAGCTCCTTCACTGGGACAGAACCAACAGAGTAGGAAGAGGCCCAGACTTCGTTAAGTTTGAGAAGGGCAGGACACTGAAATGAGTTTCTGTTACGAACTTCATTTCCTGTTTCAGAGGCAAGATCAATTTCAGAAAGAGAGCTGGACAGGGGCAAGGATGGGGTTATAAGACTGAAGGTTTGGACTAGCCACTATGAAGGATGAAGAGTGAGCTGACTAGGAATTAATTCATTCAATAATAGTAACATGCAGATGTCTAGATCGAATGTGGATACTTTGATAATAATGAGAGTATAATGTTATTCATTCATCAGATATGCCACCTACTCTCCCTTTTAGGGTGGTCAGTTCTCCTCCCACCTAATAGTTTACTAAGGGGGCTCAAATTCGAAAAATCTATTCTGGAATCTTGTTTGACTAGGAAATTACAAGTGAGTAGACAGAGTTACGAAAGCTTACACAATGCATTTAATAGAACTGTTTTCTTTTTTGCTTCTTACCATGTATGATCGTGATTGGGAGGGTGTGAGTTCCCAGTTCCTTCACTTCTTCAGCACTTCCTTGTGATGCCATCATTTGCGCTATCTGAATTAGGGCTGTAGCTTGATCCTTGTTTAACTTGTGTGCGTGAATTAACTCACCAGCTAACTTCAGCGTTGCTCCTATACTGAGCAGTTCAAATTTTGTATTGATATTTGAGAAGGCTGGTGGGATAAATTTTCTCTTATTGACTCTCTTGTTGCTCACTGTAGTTGATGAAGACCTAGGTAAAAAGGCAGCAAATAAAATTTTTTCTTAAATAAGGGGCTTTTGAAATAGGGAAGTAGATCTATTCATAATAGCCTGCACTTTATAAGCATCACAGAGAACATTTTTTTGCAGATACAAATGCATATACACCCCAATTTGGAGGAGGGTAGAAGAGAAGAAAACTAACATTTATTGAAAACCTGGGAGTTCCTGTCGTGGCGCGGTGGTTAACGAATCTGACTAGGAACCATGAGGTTGCGGGTTCGGTCCCTGCCCTTGCTCAGTGGGTTAACGATCCGGCGTTGCCGTGAGCTGTGGTGTAGGTTGCAGACGTGGCTCGGATCCCACGTTGCTATGTCTCTGGCATAGGCCGGTGGCTACAGCTCCGATTCGACCCCTAGCCCGGGAACCTCCATATGCCGTGGGAGCGGCCCAAAGAAATAGCAAAAAAAAAAGACAAAAAAAGAAAACCTACTATATACTGGCATTACACTAAGCATTTTACACATCAATTGATGTAATCTTGACAATACTATAGTTAATTATCTCAAATAGAGATACAGAAACATTAACATTTTTCCCCAAAAAGCACATAGCTAGTAAGTGTTTTATATTGACTTTAAAGCCCATGTTCCAGTAAACAAAACTTGGATAATTAATATAGTCTCCAATTAAAACTTAGATAATTAATATAGCCTCCAGGTAAAACTGCAATAAGTTGGTTTTATTTCTATTTCTATTAAGACTGAATTCATTTCAAAGTAGATAAATAACAAAATGGATATTGATTTTTTTTTTTCCTAGAACTCCACTGTGGTGAAAAAAATGAAACAACATTCCCCTTGTGGCTCAGGAGGTTACAAACCCAACTAGGATCCACGAGGATGCAAACCCAACTCTGGCCCCACTCAGTGGGTTAAGGATCCGGTGATGCCATGAGCTGTGGTGTGGGTTGCAGACAAAGCTCAGATCTGGCACTGCAGTGGCTGTGGTGTAGGCCAGCACCTGCAGCTCTGATTCAACCCCTAGCCTAGGAACTTTCATATACTGGAGGTGTGGTCCTAAAAAGCAAAAAAAAAAAACAAAAAAAAACCCAAATTAGAAACCAGGCTTTTTTGGAGTTCCTGTCTCGGCTCAGTGGTTAACAAATCCGACTAGGAACCATGAGGTTGCGGGTTTGATCCCTGGCCTTGCTCAGTGGGTTAAGGATCCGGCGTTGCTGTTAGCTGTGATGTAGGTCACAGATACGGCTTGGATCCCAAGTTGCTGTGGCTCTGGTGTAGGCTGGGCGGCCACAGCTCCGATTAGACCCCTAGCCTGGGAACCTCCATATGCCTCGGGAGCGGCCCAAGAAATGGCCAAAAAGACCAAAAAACAAAACAAAACAAACCAAAAAACTAGGCTTTTTCTATCATTTTCATGAATTCAATATAATGTTACTTCTAATTTTTAAAAAAGGGGGCATGGGAGTTCCTGTTGTGGCACAGTAGGTTAATGATCTGGCTTGTCTCTGTGGCGATGCTGCTTTGATCCCCAGCCCAGTGCAGTAGGTTAAGGATCTGGCATTGCTGCAGCTGTGGCATAGGTCGCAGCTCAAGCTTGGATTTGATCCCAGGAACTTCCATATGCTGTGGAGGCAGCTGAAAAAGAAAAATAAATAAATAAAAAGGGGGCATGGTGCTTGAGAAATTAAAAATAAAATTTCATCAAGAATGAAATTAGTCGAAGTTCCTGTTGTGGCATAGCAGAAATGAATCCGGCTAGTATCCATGACGATGCAGGTTCGATGCTTCACTCAGTGGGTTAAGGATCCGGTGTTGTGGTGAGATGTGGTATGGGTTGCAGACGCTGCTTGGGTCTGGCATTGCTGTGGCTGTGGCCGGCTGCTCCAGCTCTGATTCAACCCCTTGCCTGGGAACTTCCATATGCAGTGGGTGTGGCCCTATAAAGAAAAAAAAAAAAAGAATACAATTTGTATCAATATATATACTAGATTCAAGCTGTAAAATGATTTTAAAATAATTCTTTTAAATGTTAAATAATTTGTGACATAAAAATAGAGATAAATAAAAAAATTAAAATATTCAAAAGATTCTTATGAAATTGTTCCCGGACAAAAGAAAATTTTACAGTAACACTTATTACCCCAAACACCATAAATAAATGGGAAGATGAATGGATGGATTGTTGGGAAATGTGTATTCCCCTTTCTCTTATTTATTTATTTACTTTTTGGTCTTTTTTTTAGGGCCGCACCCATGGCATATGGATGTTCCCAGGCTAGGGGTTGAATCGAAGCTATAGCTGCCATCCTACACCATAGCCACAGAAATGCCAGATCCGAGCCTCGTCTGCGACCCACACCACAGCTCACAGCAACGCCAGGTCCTTAACCCACTGAGTGAGGCCAGGGATAGAACCCCCATCCCCATGGATGCTAGTCAGGTTCATTATCTGCTGAGCCACGATGGGAACTCCTATCTTTTTAACTACTGATAAACAGTAATCTCATAACCCCTGAAAAAAAAAAAAAAACACTTTGTTAGCAACAATTTATGTAATGTACTTTTACTGCATTTTCATCATCACGATTAGTCACCACTTCTGAAGACCAATGACCCAAAGGTAAATAATGACTTACATTGTTAACAGGTTCTGTGTTAGAGGCAGAGTAGCTGGATTAAAGTAGTCCTGAATATTTTTCAAAGTGGTCAGCTCCGTGCTAGCATTACAAACCAATAATGCATGGACCAATGCTGTAGACAGAATGCAGAAAATGAACATTTAATGTAAATAAAATGGGCCATTAAAAAAACTACTATACTACCTGCTCATTTATACCTTGCATAACTTACATCAAATTTGGATTTCCACACATTAGTTAATGAAAAAGAACAACTGCTTAGAGTTAGTGGGGGGGGTGACACCGCTAACAGCCAGCAGTTCAATTTTATCAGCATAGCATAATGTACAGTAGTGTGTGTGTGTAATTTTTGAACATTTTCTTATATTTCTTCCTCGATTATTTTATAGAAATATATAGAAAGCAGAAAACGAGAATGTTATTATTGCTGAGGAAATTACAGCAACAAATAGGAAAATATAAATTTAAAAAATAATAAATGTTCACTTAATTAGGCTTAACCTGACTGACTAGGTTTATTCAGTTCTGAAAGAAAAAGAATCAAGTTAGAAATATCTATGAAATACCTGAAATGAGTCATTAAATGCTGTCTTTAGTTATGGACCAAATTCAACCATCAGAAATTATTCCAGAGATCAAAATATATAGAGAAATCTACAGATTCACAGAACTGGATAGGGATTCAGCTTACTAAGGCTTCCTTTATTAAAAGAAAAATAAGGTTCATAGCTTACTGTTTTATTAAGAATTTCTCAAGAAAAATGATGCTCTCAAATGAAAACCATACCCTCCTGCTCAACCACTCACAAAATTTCTTACAAAATCTACAAGACCTTCTCGATGTAAAAATAAATGACTTGTTTACTAAATGTACACTAGAATAATAAACCAAGAAAATTTAATAAATCAAGAATCAGACTTATGCAAGAAAATGTTTATATGTTTAATACTTAGAAAGCAGGTATATACCATGTAAAATTCAACCAACAAAATACTTAAGTGAGGGGTCAAGCTTTTTAATATTTTAGCCCTCTGGGACTTGAGCTTCAGAAATGTTTATTTTTATTTTACTTTATTTTATTTATTTTGTTTTTAGGGCCACACCTGCACCCTGGCATATGGAGGTTCCCAGGCTAAGGGTCCAATCGGAGCTATAGCCGCCAACCTATGCCAGAGTCACAGCAATGCAGGATCCAAGCCGTGTCTGTGACCTATGCCACAGCTCACGGCAATGCCAGATCCTTAACCCACTGAGCGAGGCCAGAGATTGAACCGAAACCTCATGGATCCTAGTCAGATTTGTTTCTGCTGCACCACGCTGGAAACTCTCAGAAATATTTAGATATTCAACTTTTCATACACATTTTCAGAAACACTGTATATACAGTAATAGTAAGTAGAGCTTGTTGCTTTTTGTTGGCTTTAATCAAACAGTCCCACACAAAGTTAGGATTCTTGCTTGCATCACGTCTTTCATTTTTTAATTTATTTTTTATTTTTTTGACTGTGTTTTGTCTTTTTAGGGCTGCACCTGCGGCATATGGAGGTTGCCAGGCTAGGGGTCTAATTAGAGCTGTAGCTGCTGGCCTACACCACAGCCACAGCAATGCCAGATCCAAGCCGCATCTGTGACCTACACCAAAGCTCACGGCAACGCCAGATACTTAACCCACAGGGCGGGGCCAGGGATTGAACCCGCATAGTTTCTAGTTGGATTCATTTCTGCTGCACCCAAGACAGGAACTCCCTCTTTCATTTTTTTAAAATAAAAATTAAAATGGGCATAGTAATACTTACTGTTAGTGGGCCAGTTGGAAGGGAAATAACCTTTCAAAGGTAGTAGCTCTACCTCATTGACAGATGACGGTCCAAAGAATGTACTACATGCAATAAAAGTATCCAATTCAAAGTCTAGGGTTTTTGAAACCACCCAAAGATCATCTGAAAAGACAAATGTTTGTAAAGAACTCAGAACTATGTTCAATCCAAAGCCACCTTAGACTTCTTAGATGCTTAGTCCTATATTATTTCTCAAAACACAAAATTGGTTATGGTCATCAACAAGATTCCATCCAAACTAAGACCTAAACACATAACATTTCATTTCCATGTTTTTCACTCAGTTTTATGTTTTTAAAGTTATTTTATAATTATTTTTTTAAAATTGTAAGTAACTCAAAAAAGCCCATCTAATTCATCTTCCTCTTTTAACAATTCATCTCTCTCTTTTTTAACAGTTCTGTAACATCTGATTTTCCCAAGGCAGAATATTAGTCTAAAAAGATGCTCAGTCATGTAATGGTTTCCATGCTCAAAAAAGGTCAGCAATCCTTGGATAGAATACAAGTTCTCTTAATAGACCTCACTTAACAGATGCTCCAGATTAATTAATGTTGTTTCTTCCCCATAGCACATCAAGCACACATGGCTAGTAGGCTACTTTCCAGAATACCTGTACACTAGTTCTACTATCAGGTGAGTTTACACTTATAAAGAATTGACTGCATTTGTTCTCAAACTTACTTATTCTAGGTCTATTTACTATTATAATTATATAAATTAATCACATACTATTTGACCCATTATGAGTATGAAGGAAAAAACTATTAAGAAAACTACATTACTGGGAGTTCCCATCGTGGCTCAGTGGTTAATGAATCCGACTAGGAACCATGAGGTTGCGGGTTTGATCCCTGGCCTTGCTCAGTGGGTTGAGGATCTGGCGTTGCCGTAAGCTGTGATGTAGGTCGCAGATGTGGCTTGGATCCCGCATTGCTGTGGCTCTAACGTAGGCTGGCAGTTACAGCTCCGATAGACCCCTAGCCTGGGACCCTCCCATATGCCGTGGGAGCGGCCCAAGAAATGGCAAAAAGACAAAAAAAAAAAAAAAGAAAAGAAAAAAAAGAAAACTACATTACTGCCTTGGAAAGTCCAATGCATATCACATAAGACTGAAAAATATTGCATTATTTTTTTAACACAGAACTGATTTATTTTTATGTTAACTCTTATCAATACCCCCATAGAACTATTTTTTTAAGGAAATATATTTAGGAAAATATTTTAGAAAATGCTTATCTATAGTATATTATATACCTAATTTATTTAAAAATATTTGCCAATTGAGGTAAAACATATTTAAACAGTTCATTTCCTATTTGCAAATATTTATCTTATTCAATATTCACAATTTTTAAAAAGATCTCCAATTCAAGAGAGTTGATGGAAAAAAGCATTTACCTCTCTTTTCTCTCTAAATCCCATTAAAATAATAGGAGGAATATAAAATACAAATCTAGTACAGTACTGGAAAATAGCCAGGGGTGGGGCAGAGAAAGCCACACTCATTTCAGAGATTCTTAAGGAAGCCACAAAGGGAATGGGAAAAGAAAGATGATAAAATCCTACAAAGCTGGGAAAATACTAATCCTTTACAGATGATAGAAAGGAATTGTGAAAATACACACAGTTTCACCACCAGATTCCTGGATTAACCCCAAGCTTTACCAACCAAGGAGTTATGGATGTAGAAGTTCAGCTGTGACAGTCATTAAAGGATGGTGGAATAAATCCTATCACTCTTGGAGCAGCTGACTCCAAGATGTGTTCTGAGGCTGAACTTGAGAATGCAACCCTCTAAAACAGAGACTTACCAGAAGGGACTTTGAGTGAGAAAAATGGGGGAGTAACCTACATAACTACTTGGTACCAGGGATAGGTAAACAGGTCAGTCCACTGGTAGGTCATGTATCTTATGGGAATTTTGTTCTTAGTAAAACACAATAATCTATATTATGTTCTGGGTTAACATACATTTTAAATGTCAGACAGGTACTATTATTATTACCATTATATACATGAAGTAGGGCTGAAGCCCAGAGAAGCTAAATAAATTATCCATAGGAGGGGGTTGGGATGGGGGTAGGGGGTGAAAAAAAAAGAAAAAAATTATCCATAGACATAGGGCCAATAAATGGCAGGTCTGAGACTGAACCCAATTCCCTGAGCTCATCAGAGCTGACCAGACTGGGGTCCACCTTCTCCCCATATGCATTGCCAGAAAGAATAGTCGATACCACCAGGGGAAAATTAGTTCAGAGGCCAAAATAATGAAACACTTAAGGAGCACAAAGACTTCAAAAGAAAAACAAGCTGGATCACAAGGTCCTACAGAAAAGGAAATATCAAAACAGATAAACAAAGGATTTAAATTTAGCCTGGTAAACAGGTTGGGTTCATCCCAGGTTCACAAGGATGGTTCAACATACACAAATCAATCAGCATCATACACCACATTAACAAAAAAAAAAGTCAAAAATCATATGATCATCTCAATAGACGCAGAAAAAGCATTTGACAAAGTCCAACATCCATTCATGATCAAGACCCTCGCCAAAGTGGGTACAGAGGGAACATTCCTGAATATAATCAAAGCCATTTATGAGAAACCCACAGCAAATATAATCCTCAATGGGGAAAAACTGAAAGCCTTCTCACTCAAATCTGGAACAAGACAGGGATGCCCACTCTCACCACTGCTCTTCAACATAATTTCGGAAGTCCTAGCCACAGCAATTAGACAAACAAAAGAAATAAAAGGCATCCATATAGGAAGAGAAGAGATAAAACTGTCACTGTATGCAGATGACATGATACTATACATAGAAAACCCTAAGGACTCAACCCCAAAACTCCTTGAACTGATTCATAAATTCAGCAAAGTAGCAGGATATAAGATTAACATTCAGAAGGCAGTTGCATTTCTGTATACCAGCAATGAAATATTAGAAAAGGAATACAAAAATACGATACCTTTTAAAATTGCACCTCACAAAATCAAATACCTCGGAATACACCTGACCAAGGAGGTAAAGGACCTATATGCCGAGAACTATAAAACTTTAATCAAAGAAATCAAAGAAGATGTAAAGAAATGGAAAGATATTCCATGTTCCTGGATTGGGAAAATCAATATTCTAAAAATGGCCATACTACCCAAAGCAATCTACAGATTCAATGCAATCCCTATCAGATTACCCATGACATTTTTCACAGAACTGGAACAAACAATCCAAACATTTATATGGAACAACAAAAGACCCAGAATTGCCAAAGCAATCCTGAGAAACAAAAACCAAGCAGGAGGCATCACTCTCCCAGACTTCAAGAAATACTACAAAGCCACAGTAATCAAAACAGTGTGGTACTGGTATCAAAACAGACAGACAGACCAATGGAACAGAATAGAGAACCCGGAAATAAACCCTGACACCTATGGTCAATTCATCTTTGACAAGGGAGGCAAGAACATCAAATGGGAAAAAGAAAGTCTATTCAGCAAACATTGCTGGGAAACCTGGACAGCTGCATGCACATCAATGAAACTAGAACACACCCTCACACCATGCACAAAAATAAACTCAAAATGGCTGAAAGACTTAAATATACAACAGGACACCATCAAACTCCTAGAAGAGAACATAGGCAAAACACTCTCTGACATCAACATCATGAATATTTTCTCCGGTCAGTCTCCCAAAGCAATCGAAATTAGAGCAAAAATAAACCCATGGGACCTCATCAAACTGAAAAGCTTGTGCACAGCAAAGGAAACCCAAAAGAAAACAAAAAGACAACTTACAGAATGGGAGAAAACAGTTTCAAATGATGCAACCGACAAGGGCTTAATCTCTAGAATATATAAACAACTTATAAAACCCAACAGCAAAAAAGCCAATCAATCAATGGAAAAATGGGCAAAAGACCTGAATAGACATTTCTCCAAAGAAGATATACAGATGGCCAACAAACACATGAAAAAATGCTCAACATCGCTGATTATAAGAGAAATGCAAATCAAAACTACCATGAGATATCACCTCACACCAGTCAGAATGGCCATCATTAACAAATCCACAAATAACAAGTGCTGGAGGGGCTGTGGAGAAAAGGGAACCCTCCTGCACTGTTGGTGGGAATGTAAACTGGTACAGCCACTATGGAGAACAGTTTGGAGATACCTTAGACATCTATACATAGAACTTCCATATGACCCCACAATCCCACTCTTGGGCATCTGTCCGGACAAAACTCTACTTAAAAGAGACACGTGCACCCGCATGTTCATTGCAGCACTATTCACAATAGCCAGGACATGGAAACAACCCAAATGTCCATCGACAGATGAGTGGATTCAGAAGATGTGGTATATATACACAATGGAATACTACTCAGCCATAAAAAAGAATGACATAATGCCATTTGCAGCAACATGGATGGAGCTAGAGAATCTCATACTGAGTGAAATGAGCCAGAAAGACAAAGACAAATACCATATGATATCACTTATAACTGGACTCTGATATCCAGCACAAATGAACATCTCCTTAGAAAAGAAAATCATGGACTTGGAGAAGAGACTTGTGGCTGCCTGATGGGAGGGGGAGGGAGTGGGAGGGATCGGGAGCTTGGGCTTATCAGACACAACTTAGAATAGATTTACAAGGAGATCCTGCTGAATAGCATTGAGAACTATGTCTAGATACTCATGTTGCAACAGAAGAAAGGGTGGGGGAAAAATGTAATTGTAATGTATACATGTAAGGATAACCTGACCCCCTTGCTGTACAGTGGGAAAATAAAAAAATAAAAATAAATAAATAAATTTAGCCTGGTAAAGATACTAAAATCAGTAAGGGAAGATAGTAATGGTGCAAAATAAGAACAAGAAAATATGAAAATACATTTAAAAAATACTGGGTTGGAAAAATACATGAGTTGAAATAAAGTTTTAATTGATGGGATAAATAGCAGAATGGATACCATCTGAGGAATAAGCAATTTAGAACATCACATTGAAGGAGTTCCCTCGTGGCTCAGTGGGTTAAGGATCTAGCATTGTCCATGCTGTGGCTCTAGTTACAGATAAGGCACAGGTTTGATCCCTAGCCCAGGAATTTCTGCATGCCAAGGGCATGGCTGCGCCCCTCAAAATACCACGTTGAGGATATCTTTTAGGGGAAGAAAGGATAAAAATCCAGACAGTATAAACATTAATAGATTTACTGGATAGATTCAACAGTGCTAACATCCAAATAATAAAAATCCTAGAGAGAGAAAAGAGGAAAAAATTCTGATGAAATAATGAAGATCAATTATGCAGATTTTAAAAATAAAAAGACAGGAGTTCCCATTGTGGCTTAGTTGGTTAAGACCCCGACATGGTGTCCCTGAGGATGCTGGTTCAATCCTTGGCCTAGCTCAGTTTCAGGTGGCAGATGCAGCTCAGATCCAGAGTAGCCATGGCTGTGGTGTAGCCCTCAGCTGCAGCTGTGATTCAACCCCTAGCACGGGAACTTCCATATGCCACAGGTGCATCCATAAAAAGAAAAAAATTTTTTTAATTAACAAATTTTTTTTAAAAATATGAAATAATAAAGGACTTTACTTTTTAAACCACCTTATAGTGGTATGACTGACATACAAAAGCTGTACATATTTAATGTATATACTAGATAAGTTTGGAGATAGAGGACTTTAGATTTAAAAGGTCCACTGTGCACCCAAAAGGAAAAAAAGGAAAATTCCAGAGTTAGGCACATTTTAGTGAAATTTATGATTATAAAAATCATGGAGGAGTTCCCTCTGTGATGCAGTGGGTTAAGAATCTGACTGCAGAGGTTCAGGTCAATGAAGAGCCTCGGGTTCAACCCCCAGCCTGGTGCAGTGGGTTAAAGGATCCAGCATTGCCACAGTTGCAGTGTAGGTCACAGCCGAGGCTCAGATTCAGTCCCTGGCTGGGGAACTTCCATATGCCACAGTTTCAGCCAGAAAAACAAAACAAAACAAAAAAACAGAGAGAAAATTCTAAGGCTTCTAGCTCAAAAGCAAAAACTTCACACAAAGGTGTAAGAATCAGGAGTGCCATGAGATTTTTCAACAGCAACAATGGAAGCAAGAAGATATGCAACTATACTAAATAACAGGCTAAAATATATGCAACATTTTTCTGAAGGTAATAAGTATTAAAAGAAAAGAGAAGTTGCCACTTTGGCACAGAGTGTTAAGGATCCAGCATTGACTCTGTGGTGGCTCAGGTTGCTGCTGAGACTCGGGTTTGATCTCCAGCCTGGTAAGGGGGTTAAGGATCCGGCATTGACCAGCTATGGTGTAGGTGTAGCAGTGACGTAGGTCGAAGCTGTGGCTCAGATTCAGTCCCTGCCATGGGAACTTTTACATATGTTGCAAGTGCAGCAAAAAACAAACCAAAGAAAGCATTAAAAGAAAATAACTTACCACCTAAAATTTTACATGGAGCCAAACTATCATTCAAATGTGAATGTTTAATAGAAATAGTCTCAGGCATTCAAGACTTCAGAAGGTTTATCATTCAAAGATGCATATTCAAAACAGTTTTGGGGGTTGTTTTTTTTTTGCATTTTAGGGCTGCACTCCCAGCATATGGAAGTTCCCAGGTGAGGGGTCGAATTGGAGCTAGGGCTGCCGCCACAGCCACAACTCAGAATCCGAACTGTGGCTACAACCTATGCCACAGCCCATGGGCAACACCAGATCCCTGACCCACTGAGCAAGGCCAGGGATTGAACATGCGTTCTCATGGATACTAATCAAGTTTGTTTCCACAGCACCACAAGGGGACCTCCTCAAAAGCAATTTTTGATGAAATACATAAGTAAGAGAGAAAAATCCAGGAGATACTAAAAGGGATACATGAAATAAAGATAAATTAAATGCCTTGGATAAGCTTATAGTCATCTTTTAAAAAGGATGTAGCTTATAGCCATCTACATCCAAAAAACAGTGGAAGATAAATCCATGGTACCCAAAAGTTACATGTTTAGACTATTGCTACTTAAAGCAGCCTGTCCTGAATAGACTGTTATTGGTCTGCAACAAGATGCTTGTACTAAGTATTCAACAAATCAACATAATGTTTATTTTAAAAATCTTGATACAAGTAAAACAAAGCAAAATGCAATGAAAGTAACAGTCTGCTAATGACATAGGTGACTGACATTCTGGAGCAGTTTCTCACCTCTTTGGGAACAAGTAACAGTCTGTGACCAGAACCAGTCTGCAGAAATCAACTTGATGGGGGAGGGGCATGAAAGAAAAGGTAAAGGGGAAAAAAAAAGTGATCTGAGTTCTAAGTTCTTACCTTGTTCAATGATACTTTTTTTTTTTTTTTTTTTTTGCTTCTTAGGGCCATACCTGTGGCATATGGAGGTTCCCAGGCTAGGGGTTGAATTGGAGTTAGAGCTGCCGGCCTACACCACAGCCACAGCAACGTGGGATCCGATCCGTGTCTGCAACCTACACCACAGCTCATGGCAATGCCAAATCCTTAACCCACTGAGCGAGGCCAGAGATCAAACCCGCATCCTCCTGGATCCTAGTTGGGTTCGTTAACCACCAAGACACAAAGGGAACTCTGGAGATTTAACTATCCTTTTTTTTTTCTTTCTTTTTATGGCCATACCTGTGGCATCTGCAAGTTCCTGGGCTAGGGGTCAAAGTTTCTGGGAAAGGGACTCATCAATAAAAAATGATTACTATTCTAGCAAAACTGGTAACTAAAGGGAAAAAGATGAATTTGTATCCCTATCTCATACCATATTCCAAAAAAACTTCCAAATGGATTGAAAACTTTTTCATGTACTATGCCATTAAGAAAACCTTGAATAGATGCAAACTACTGCATTTGAAGTGGATAAGCAATGAGGTCCTGCTATATAGCACAGGGAACTATATACAATCACTTGTGGTAGAACATGATCGAAGATAATACGAGAAAAATAATTATATACATGTATAACTGGGTCACTTTGCTATATAGCAGAAATTGACAGAATACTGTAAATTAACTATAATAAAATTTTTTTAAAAAGGAAAGCTTGAAAAACTTTAAAAAAGTAAAAAAAAAAAAAAAAAAGGAGTTCCAGTCATAGCTCAGCAGTAATGACCCTGACTAGGATCCATGAGGACATGGGTTCGATCCCTGGCCTAGATCAATGGATTAAGGATCTGGCATTGCCTTGAGCTGTGGTGTAGGTCACAGACATGACTCAGATCCCGAGTTGCTGTGGCTCTGGCGTAGGCCGGTGGCTACAGCTCCGATTTGACCCCTAGCCTGGGAACCTCCATATGCCGTGGGAGCGGCCCAAGAAACGGCAAAAAGACAAGAAAAAAAAAAAAAAGGCTAATACCTCTGACTATATTAAAAGAGAATTTCTGTTTACCTAAAGATACCCTAAAAAGTAAGTGAGGAGTTCCCGTCGTGGCACAGTGGTTAACGAATCCGACTAGGAACCATGAGGTTGCGGGTTCGGTCCCTGCCCTTGCTCAGTGGGTTAACGATCTGGCGTTGCAGTGAGCTGTGGTGTAGGTTGCAGACGCGGCTCAGATCCCGAGTTGCTGTGGCTCTGGCGTAGGCCGGTGGCTACAGCTCCGATTGGACCCCTAGCCTGGGAACCTCCATATGCCGCGGGAGCGGCCCAAGAAATAGCAAAAAGACAAAAAAAAAAAAAAAGTAAGTGAAAAGACATGAAAAAAACTAGGAGCCAGATAATCACAATAAACATGATTAACAAAAGATTAACATGAAAAATATATAAGAACTATAAATAAATAAGATATAAGCAACATAATAAAATGGGTGAGATATATATAACTAATAAATACATGAAAAAGCTGTTCAATGTTACTGACGAGCAGAGAAATGCAAACTGAAACCAAAATGAGATAATTTAACATCCATTTGACTAACCACAGGACAGTAGGGATAATAGGAGTATAAACTGGTGTAAACACTGTATTTATTTTCTCTCTTTTTTTCCTTTTTGCTGCTGCATGTAGGGTATATGGAAGTTCCCAGGCTACAGATTGCATTGGAGCTGCAGCTGCTGGCCTATGCTATAGCCACACCCACACCAGAATTGTATCACTTGAATAACATCTAAAAAAAAAAATTTTTAAATATGCTTTTTAGGAATTCATTTATATAAACCCATATACAAGGGAAAGCAATATGTTCATGAACATAGGATCAAAATGCTAAGAGACAATTAGATGAGTTAGTGAGGTTACGTTATATTAAATGTTGGTAACTATAAGATAGTAGATTTTGCTTTGCTTTGTTGATTCAGTTACTTATATCATTTAAAATAATTAACTAAAGTAACTAAAGCAAGTTAGGTGAGGTCATGAAACCAAAGATGATAATTACCCAATTTAGTGTATCTAAACTCCTTAGAAAAAAAAAATTTAAGGACTTTATTTCCAAATATGCAAAATTTGGGGTCCAGTGTTGTCATATTGTGCAGCAATGACAGGAGTATCAAGAAACTCACTATATTTGCAGTTTATTTTTGATATTATTATAACTAGAACTTAGTGTGACTTTTTAAACAAAATTAAACAGTTTTTGGTAGCCTATAAATTTTTTTGGAAAACTAAAATTTAAAATATGCTTTTTCAGAGTTTGCTCATGGCTCAGCAGGTTAAGAATCCTGTTGTCACTCTATAGCTCTGGTTACAACTGTTGCATGGGTTTGATCCCTGGCCTTCCACATATCATGGGTGAGCTCAAAATAAATTAATTAATTAAAAAATATGCTTTTCAGAAATTGTGAATTGTTTATTACACAACAATTCACAATATACACTATTAACAGCACTTTTAAAAAAATCTCTTTAATATAAAGAATTTATAGGAGTTCCCATCATGGCGCAGTGGTTAACTTATCTGACTAGGAACCATGAGGTTGTTGGTTCGATCCCTGGCCTTGCTCAGTGGGTTAACTATCCAGCGTTGCTGTGAGCTGTGGTGTAGGTCACAGACGAGGCTCGGATCCCACGTTGCTGTGGCTGTGGTGTAGGCCAGCGGCTACAGCTCCAATTCGACCCCTAGTCTGGGAACCTCCATATGCCATGGGAAGCGGCCCTAGAAAAGGCAAAAAGACAAAAAAAGGAAAAAAAAGAATTTATAGAGCTATATGTAACTGAGATACAAGGCTAGTCAGTCACATCATAATTAGATCAACTTGGAGTTCCTAATTGGTGGAACCACTGGCTCAGTGGTTTACGAAACTGACTAGTATCTAGGAGGATGCAGGTTCGATCCCTGGTCTTGCTCAGTGGGTTAAGGATCCCGCACTGCCGTGAGCTGTGGTGTAGGTCACAGACATGGCTCGGATCTGATGTTGTTGTGGCTGTGGTGTAGGTGGCAGTCTTAGCTCCGATTGGACCCCTAGCCTGGGAACCTCCATATGCTGCTGGAGTGGCCATAAAAAAGACAAAAGACAAAATAATAATAATAATAATAACTAGATCAACTTACCTTTACTATAAGCAGATGAACTTTCCTTACGACTCAGCTTAAGATAAAGTCTGCTCTTAGGTTCGTTATAAAATTCAGGATCTACAGTTGTAAACTTCTTTAGTTTACCATACCGTTTTCTTTGAAAATCAAATCCTTTTCTGCAAAATGAATGACAAAACTGAATTTGAATATTAAGGTAATAATTTTTTTTATTGAGATACAAGTAACATATCAGTTTCAAGTGTACAACATAATGATTTGATATATTGTGAAATTACCACCATAAGGCTAGTTAACACCCATCACCACACAGTTACAAATTTTTTTTTCTTGGAGTTCCCATTGTGGCTCAGCAGTTAAAGAACTCTTGAGATTGCAGGTTCCATCCCTGGCCTCACTCAGTGGGTTAAGGATCCGGCGTTGCTGTGAGCTGTGGCACAGGCCACAGATGAGGCTCGGGTCTGGCATTGCTGTGCCTGTGATGTAGACTAGCAGCTACAGCTCCAATTGGACCCCTAGCCTGGTAACTTCCATAGGTCCTAGAAAGACCAAAAGACAAAAAAGAAATTTTTTTCTTGTGAAGAAAATGGGTGAATAATTTTTGTTTATTTTAAAATAAATTTTCTAAGCACTGAAGAATTCATTACATATATAAATATTTTTTAATAGAAATATTTCCTTGTAATGAGAACTCTCACTTAGTAACTTTCAATCAAATATACAATAAAGCAATGTTAACTAGAGTTGGTATGCTGTATGTTACATCTGCAGGACTTATTTATTTTATAACTAGAAGTCTAAAGGTACAAGTTTAAAAAAAAATCTTTAAAATACAGTATGAAGAGGAAAAAAACAGGGAATGTATATGTTTACATACTTTCATACATATGTACAAAATAAAAATATACTGTGTCAAAGGAAGGAAATAGCAATCATCACAGAAACATCATTAGTTTTAAAAGAGATTGAGGAGTTCCCGTCATGGCTCAGCAGCTTAAGAACCCGATTAGCATCCATGAGGAGGCGAGTTCTATCCCTGGCCTCACTCAGTGGGTTAAGGATCCAGCGTTACTGTGAGCTGTGGTATAAGTTGCAGATGCAGCTTGGATCCCACATTGCTGCGGCTGTGATGTAGGCTGGCAGCTGTAGCTGCGATTCAACCCCTAGCCTGGAAACTTCAATATGCTGCAGGAGCAGCTGTTAAAAAAAAAAAAAAAAGAAAAGAAAAAAAGAAAGAAAAAAAAAAGAAAAAAGAATTTTTAAAAATATTATCCCATTTTCATCTTATATATTATCATGACAAGTAAATGAAAAAATACATGCAAAGTGCTTAGAAGAGTGCCTAGAGTATATAAGCTTCCAGTAAATGTTGTTGTCATTATATTTATTTTTTGGGTAATCCAGCTTTTGTAAGACATGTTTCCAAAAAGCAGTGTTCTATTATCCTATAAATTATGTAGTTTAGGCTTGTGAATGACCACTACCTATTATTCTACACTGACAAAAATTATTCTTGCGATTTGTTCAATAGGGTTTCCCTTAGACCATGATTGTACATAATAGACATGATTGTACATAAAAAAAATATCATTCATGCCAGTAATCCTGATATTGCTGACACTGCTCAATGTGTAGAGGAGGCCAAAGTTAGCTTTAGGGAGTTAGTCCCATTTATAGTTACAAAAACTGAGGTATTCTATCTTTTAGATATTTGTCCTATCTTAACTCTCTTTTTTTTTTTTTTAGGGGCCACACCTGAAGCATATGGAAGTTTCCAGGCTAGGGGTCAAAATGGAGCTCTAGCTGCAGGCCTACACCAGGGCCACAGCAACACCAAATCCTAGATCCCAGATCCCCGCCTTGTTTGCAACCTACACTGCAGCTCACAGCAACCGCTGGATCCTTAACCCACTGAGCGGGGCCGGGGATTGAACCCACATCCTCATGGATACTAATCAGGTTCATTACTACTGAGCCCCAACAGGAACTCCCTATCTCAATCTCTTTGAAAACTGATGATAATTCTATGAGGTTACTATTTTCTATTTTTTGATGTAATTAGAGGCAGTTATTTGGTACCATAATATATACCTCACCAAAAGTTGGCATTCCTCATAGAGGGGTATCTTTTGACTTCTTAAGTACAAGCCAATACTTTTTATATCACTTAAAACCATGCTAGGTAGTGATTCTTCCTGTGTTAAATATCCTGGGGTCACTTCATCAAGCCACTTGAAAAATTTACATTGGTCAGCTTTGGGTCCATCACAAGCATAAAAGAGACGACCCTAAGGAGAAAAAGATATTGAAACTTAGAAAAATAACTTTTTTTTTTTTTTTTACTGTTTTTGTACTATGTTTGTTAAGATTTTTATAAAGGCTACTTGGCATTAATGTAATAAATTAGCCACTATATAACTTAACCTTTTTACTAATAAATTAAAACTTAAAACCACTTTTCCATTTTTTCTCTTCATCAAAAATTACACTATTCTGAGAATATAAGCTTATTTGAAAAATAATATTTATTGATTTCTGATTTAAAACTTTTACTATAGAAAGCCTGAAAGCTGTCCAAAAAACAATTACACGTAACATCTTGGACATTTCTTCCCAGCCTTTTTTCTCACTCACATAAGTGCATGCATGCACACATGAGGATACGCACGTGTGTATTAAGTAAAATTCAGATAACAATACATTTTCTATTCTATAACCTAACCCTTATACACGAAAACAAACTATGAGCAATGCAATATGTCATCAAATAATCTTAGAGAAAAAAAGCGGAGTTCCCATTGTGGCTCAGTAGGTTAAGAACCTGACACAGAAGGGCCTTGCTCAGTGAATTAAGGATCCAGCGTTGCTGCGAGCTGCAGCACAGATCATGGATGCAGCTTGGATCTGGCATTGCTGTGGCTGTGGTGTAGGCTGGCACCACACCTCAGCTCCTAGCCTGGGAACTTTCATATGCCATGGGTGCAGCCCTAAAAGGAAAGAAAAAAAAAAAAAAAGAAAGACAAGAAAGAAAAAAGACTTGTAGTGGCTCTATAATATTATATTCTGTGGTCATAATATTACTTAAGAATTCTTGCTTTTGACAACTAAATTTAAATCCAAATTTACATATTCAACTAATGATGAACTGGAATATGCAAACAATAGAGGAAAGTTGCATTATTATGAGTGGAAGCACAGTCTTATGAAGGAGTACAAACCATCAGTCAATATTACAAATATTTTACTAACTTAACTTCTTCCATAATAATATTATCAGCAATGTAAACTAAATCACTATGCTCTTCTATTCCCCTGGTTAATTGGTTGCATTACTCTTACTGGGGATCACAGACCCCAGCAAGAGTAACATTTACTTCCTTCAGGCTCATTTCTGCATTCTCTGCATTCTCTGTGCCCTGAGGTAGGGACATATTCCCGCCTCAGTGCTCTCACTGTGATTTGTGCATACCCCTCCTAGTTTGTCAGTTATAGTATTATATAAAATTTCCTGGAGTTCCCGTCGTGGCGCAGTGGTTAACGAATCCGACTAGGAACCATGAGGTTGCGGGTTCGGTCCCTGGCCTTGCTCAGTGGGTTAACGATCTGGCGTTGCCGTGAGCTGTGGTGTAGGTTGCAGACACGGCTTGGATCCCGCGTTGCTGTGGCTCTGGCTTAGGCTGGTGGCTACAGCTCCGATTTGACCCCTAGCCTGGGAACCTCCATATGCCGCGGGAGCGGCCCAAAGAAATAGCAAAAAGACAAAAAAAAAAAAATTCCTTTTACATATCTCTCTCTCTAAGCTTTTATCAATAGTGCCTAGGCCTTTGGTGGGATAAGTATTGGTAGGTAGAGCAACAGGAGGGGAAGAGGGAACAATACCTTATTTGGACCTTCCTTTTTAACCATGACAAGTTTTGCAGGGTGATGATGATGGCATGATGGCACGTTATTTTCCACATTTTTCCGTTTGTCTCCGTTTGATGAGTAAAATGATATGTCAACTTTTGAAAGAGCTTTGTGCAGCCTTTGTGCCAACCCAAACAGCAATATATTTAGATGTTCTATAAAAATGTTTAAAGAAAATTTCAGAAACATATAAATACAGATGAAGATTAAGTACAGAACAAATCCCACATTTGTCCCAGATATGTACCATGAGCTAAACTTTACTATTTAGCTAAAACTATAACCTAATTACATCCATTTGCTAAAAGTCGAGTTTTATCCTTGTACAAAACAAAGTATCATAACTAATCATACATCAAACTTAAAATTTCCTCCTTGGAGTTGCCTTGTGACACAATGAGTTAAGGATCTGGCATTATTATCGAACTGGCTCAGGTCACTGCTGTGGCATGAGTTCAATCCCCAGCCCAGAAACTTCCACATGCTTCAGGTGTGGCAAAAAAAAAAAAAAAAAAATCTACTCAATTTAACAAAACTGTCTGTTTAAAAAAAATTTTTTTAAGTTACATGTTAAAAAAGTTAATGCTGTCATTTCCACTTTTAAAATTCTATTTTTATCTGAAATTAAAACGTAACTGAAGTTCCCGTCGTGGCTCAGTAGAAAAGAATCTGACTAGTATCCGTGAGGATGCAGGTTTGATCCCTGGCCTTGCTCAGTGAATTAAGGATCCAGTGTTGTTGTGGCTGTGGCATACGCCTGCAGCTACAGCTGTGATTCGACCCCTGGCCTGAGAACTTCCCTATGCTGCAGATGGGGCCCTAAAAAAGACAAAAAAAAAAAAAACCCTCAAAAAACTTACTATCGAAAACTGAATTAAATCTATAGAAAATAACAAATCACAAATAGAAAATTTAATGGAAAAATTCACAACTTCCTTGTAGTTATATTATTTATATTATCCAGCAATCAATCATAATAAAATAAAAAGGTAATAGCCATACCTATGAGACAAGATGTAAAAATCTGTTTATAATGAGCAGGAGACTGAAAAACAGCTGGTATGTGAATTTGCCTTTGGGGAAGATATGCAGATTTTACTTTCTCCCCACTTGGGAAGCACAGCTCACAGTCACTTATCTCCTGAAATAGAATGATTCAAGTTATTATAACAACTCCAGAAAAATGCTATTTACTAGTAAGCTAATTCTACAGATATGTTAAAGAAAATAAATATTTCTTTTGATTTCCCGAATCCATGAAAACTCTCTTCTAATTTGCTTTTTGGCCACGTCCATGACATGTGGAAGTTTCTGAGCCAGGAATCAAACTCTCGCCAGAGCAGAAACCAGTGCCACTGTGGTGACAACGCAAGATCCCAAACCCTCTGTGCCACAGGAGAATTCCTCATTTTCTAATTTTATTATTATTTTTACATTTTTGGCCACCCTGTATCATATGGAGTTCCCAGGCCTGGGATCAGATCTGAGCCACAGTTGTGATCTAAGCAGCAGCTGCGGCAAGACCAGATCCTTAACCCACTGTGCCAGCCAGGGATGGAACCTGTGTCCTGGTACTGGAGAGATGCCATCAATTCTATTGTGCCACAGCAGGAACACCCTCATTTTCTAATTTTAAATAGGAAACTAAGTATAGGAGTGCCCCACATGGCTCAGTGGCTAACGAATCCGACTAGCAACCATGAGGTTGCAGGTTCCATCCCTGGCCTTGCCGTGAGCTGTGGTATGGGTCCCAGATGCAACTCGGATTATGAGTTGCTATGGCTATGGCGTAGGCCAGTGGCTACAGCTCCGATTAGACCCCTAGCCTGGGAATCTCTATGCGCCACAGGAGTGGCCCTAGAAAAGGCAAAAAGACAAAAAAAGAAAAAAAAAGAAAAAAGAAAGAAAGAAACTAAGTATAGCAAGAAAGGCTATGACATGTCACTTTGACACTTTTTCTTTCTTTCTTTTTTTTTTTTGCTTTTTAGGGCCATACTTGCAGAATATGGAGGTTCCCAGGATCTAATCAGAGCTACAGCAGCCGGCCTACACCACAGCCACAGCAACACAGGATCTGAGCTGCATCCGCAGCTTACACCAGAGCTCACAGCAGTGCCAGATCCTTAAGCAACTGAGCGAGGCCAGGGATCAAAACTGCAACCTCGTGGTTCCTAGTGGGATTTGTTTCTGCTACGCCATGATGGGAATTCCAACACTTTTAATGATATATAAGACTAATTTTTCTTGTTTGCCCCTTAATAAGTTTTAAAATATTTTTGCCTAACTGATGTGAATGAATCATTATGTATCTCTATTTCTGGTTACATCTACAACAAGAATTGTTCATAACTAATGTATAGTAAGATGTACCTTTACCCTAAAAATGATCTGATCAGCAAAACTGAGCTGATAGCTAAAAATGAAAACAATCACATGGAGTTCCCGTCGTGGCGCAGTGGTTAACAAATCCAACTAGGACCTATGACGTGTGGGTTCGATCCCTGGCTTTGCTCAGTGGGTTAAGGATCTGGCATTGCTGTGAGCTGTGGTGTAGGTCGAAGACACAGCTCAGATCCTGCATTGCTGTGGCTCTGGCACAGGCTGGTGGCTCCGGCTCCAATTAGACCCCTGTGCTGGGAACCTCCATATGCCTCAGGAAGCAGCCCTAGAAAAGGCAAAAAAAAGAAAAGAAAGAAAACAATCGCAGTAGTAGTAGAGATGGAAGTGGTGGTGAAACCAAGCTGTACTTTATTAAGTACTTTTTTTTGGTCTTTTTTTTTTTTTTTTGCTATTTCTTTGGGCCGCTCCCACACCATATGGAGGTTCCCAGGCTAGGGGTCGAATCGGAGCTGTAGCCGCCAGCCTACGCCAAAGCCACAGCGACGCATGATCCGAGCCGCGTCTGCAACCTACACCACAGCTCACGGCAACACCGGATCGTTAACCCACTGAGCAAGGTCAGGGACTGAACCCGCAACCTCATGGTTCCTAGTCGGATTCGTTAACCACTGCGCCACGATGGGAACTCCTTTATTAAGTACTTATTATGTGCCAGATACTGCATCAGACACTTTCAAATGTATAATTTCATTTAGTGTTCACAACTTCTAAGAGGGATGTTAAGTCAAACAAGATGTGATTGTACCAAAAGTTCTGGAAAAATCTAAAAAAATAACAGAGCTGTTATCTTCAAGACTAAAATCACTGCATCTATATGATTTTAGTAACTCTTCCATTGAAATTCAGACAATAACTGTTGGAAAAATGCACCAAGAAGCACTGGTACATTTCCTCACCTGTAAATCTCCTCTTACACTGCAGGTGTAGCAGGCAGACTCTCCTAACACATTTTTAATTTCCTCAGTCTTAGAAGTGTGCTTTAAATTCAAAGAAAGTGCTTTCTGTCTGGAAACCAAATCTTGACTGCTAAAATCCTGCCGCTGTTGTTGAAGCATGCATTTTATCTTTTGCAAATGCTCAGAGTCTAAGCTTTCATTCACAGTATCACTCTGTCTTTCACCTGTGTCACTAAAATGCATCTTGGAAACAGCCTCAGCAAAGAAGCCATCTGTTACTTTCTGATCAAGTCTGTTTGGTGTAGTCAACTTGCATTGGATTATGTTTTGATATTTCAGCCACTTGCTTTGAGTAGATGTATTATCGAGAAGTGAAATATCCCTTGGAGTCATTTCACTAGATTCTTTAGAGAAAGAAGTTTCACTTTGGTCCTCAGATCCAAAGCTGAAAGAAGGAAGCTCTGACTCTTCATACAAGTTGACTATGGGAGAATCAGAAGACTCTTGCCTGTCACAGTCGATCACATACGAACAAGAATCTAGGTCAGGTGACCCACTGGTAGCTGGCAAAGTAATAAGTGGAACTCGGATTCTACTTACTAATGAAAGCCTTTGAAGGTTCTTATTCTCCAGAGACTTTTTCATTACTGAAAAAAAAAAAAAAAAGCTGATTAAATAAAAATGTATCACAGACATCATCCAGGTTCTAGAAAACATTGAGTATCCATACAAAACAGCAAAAAATACCAAGCTGCCTTGCGCCACCTCAAAAAAAAAAAAAAAAAATCACATTTTCTCTAGAAAAATGTGATGGTGTTAGTCTCAAGAAAACAAAGATTTCAAAAATTTCCTTGTGGTGCTGTGGGTTAAGGATCTGGCATTGCCAAAGCTGTGGTGCAGGTTGCAAGTGCAGTGCAGGTTTGATCCCTGCCCTGATAACTTCCGCAGGTACAGCCAAAAATAAAAAATAAAAAAATTAAGATTTCAAAGCTTAAGTAACAGACTTTGAATTTTTTTTTTTTAGGATTGATAAACTTGATTGATATTCTTTTTCTTTTCCCTCTTAGCTAAGGATTTCCACCAACGGCCCCCCAATTACTACATTATATGTACACAATACTTAAGTTTTCAAAGTACTTTACAACCAAGGAGGGATGATCACTTCATTTTACAGATAAGACTGCCACCAAAGCCTAAGGTAACATGATGACCAACTGGCAGAGTTAAGATAAGAAGCCAGAACTAGTTTTTTGTTCTCAACTTTATATTCCTTCTCCAGAGACTGAAGTTCGAAGTTCATTTATCAATGTGTTATAGCTTCCTTTATATGGTTATTACACTCATAAACTAATACGTTAACCTTCATGATAAAGAAGATTTTTAGCTTTATTTTGATATTGTCATGTGGTAAGTGTTCAACTCTGGTAAACTCATGTTATGGCAGATTTTAGCTGAGTTTTATAATTCCTTCTCTCAGCAGCATTAGTAATAGATATATTACTGAAAACGTAAAAAGGATTATTTGTTGAATAAAGAATGATTGAGAGGGAAGGATCAATATAGTACAGGAGTAAGACGTGGTGCTCACATTCTCCCACAAACACATCAAAAAAACCCGTCTACATGTAGAATGATTCACAGAGAACATCTACTGAACGCTGGCAGAGACCTTAAACCTCCAAAAAGTGCAAGAAATCCCCCACATAACTGGGCAGAACAAAAGGGAAAAAAAGAGAGAGAGAAGGAACCAGGATGGGACTAGAACTCCTTGAGAAGGGCTGTGAAAGAAGAAAGGAACCCACATCCTAGGAAACTACCTAACCAATTGGGTGATCAGCCAAGACAGAGGGACCTCAATGTCTCAGAGAAAAGCACAGCAGCTGGGCTGATCAAGGCAAAGCAGAGTGAGAGCCGCACAAACCACTGGTACCACCTCCCGGAACACCACAGCCCGAGACACTTGGACAGGGGCTGGGTGCTGAGACTCAGGCTCTGGAGCATAAGAAAAATATAAACAAAATGAAGACACTCAGGAGCCATTCCCAGTTAAAAGAACAGGAGAATTCCCCTGAGGGCGCAAACAACAAAAACGGACCTCTGCAGTCTAACAGACACCAAGTTCAAAAAAGAGATAGTGAAAATACTGCAAGAATTAAGAGCGAATATGAAGGAATTAAGAGTAAATATGAATGCAGATTACTTTAGAAAGGAATTACAAAATATAAGGAGCCAAGAAAAATTAGAAAATTCATTTGCAGAGATGCAAGCTGAGTTAAAGGCACTGAGAACTAAAAAACATTAATTAAGGAAATTAAAGCGGATTCAAAGAAATGGAGAGATATTCCATGCTCTTGGATTAGAAGAATTAGTATTGTAAAAATGGACATACTACCCAAAGTGATCTATAGATTCACTGCATTCCCTATCGAATTACCCATGACATTTTGCACAGAACTAGAACAATCCAAAAATTTATACGGAACCATAAAGGACCCAGAATTGCCAAAGCTATCCTGAGAAAGGAAAAAAAACAAAACAAAACAAGCAGGAGGCATAACTCTCCCAGACTTCAGTCAATATTATAAAGCTACAGTAATGAAGACAGGGTGGTGCTTATATAAGAACAAACATACAAACCAATGGAACAGAATAGAGAATCCAGAAATTAACCCAGACACCTATGGTCAATTAATCTTCAGCAAAGGAGGCAAGAGTATAAAATAGGAAAAAAAAAAAAAACAGTCTCTTCAGCAAGTGGTGCTGGGAAAACTGGACAGCTGCATATAAATCACTAGAAAATACCCTCACGCCATGCACAAAAATTAACTCAAAATAGCTTAAAGACATAAACATAAGACAAGACACCACAAAACTCCTAGAAGAAAACATTCTCCAACATCAACCATACAAATGTTTTCTTAGGTCAGTCTCCCAAGGCGACAGAAATAAAAACAAAAATAAACCAATGGAACCTAATCAAACTTAAAAGCTTTTGTACAGCAAAGAAAACCATTAAAAAAAAAAAAAAAAGACAACCTGCAGAATGGGAGAAAATAGTTTCAAATGATGCAACTGACAAGGGCTTAATCTCTAAAATATACAAACAACTCAACAACAAAAAAACCAACAACCCAATTGAAAAATGGGCAGAAGACCTGAGTAGACACTTCTCCAAAGAAGATATACAGATGGCCAACAGGCACATGAAAAAATGCTCAACATCACTAATTATTAGAGAAATGCAAATCAAAACTTCTATGAGGTACCACCTCACACTGGTCAGAATGGCCATCATTAACACATCAACAAATAACAAAGGCTGGAGAGGGTGTGAAGAAAAGGGTACCCTCCTTCACTGTTGATAGGAATATAAATTGGTACAACCACTATGGAAAACATTATGGAAATACCTCAGAAAACTAAATATAGAACTACCATATGACCCAGAAATCCCACTCCTGGGCATATATCCAGACAAAACTTTCACTGAAAAAGATACCTGCACCCCTATGCTCACTGCAGTGCTATTTACAATAGCCAAGACACAGAAATCTAAATGTCTATCAACAGACAAATGGATTAAGATGTGGTATACACACACACCCACACACACACAATGGAATACTATTCAGCCATAAAAAAGAACAAAATAAGGCCATTTGCAGCAACATGGATGGAACTAGACTCTCATATTAAGTCAGAAAGAGAAAACAAATACCATGTTATCACTTTATCTGGAATCTAATATATGGCACAAATGAACCTATCTATTTTATCTGGAATCTAATATATGGCACAAATGAACCTATCTATTTTATCTGGAATCTAATATATGGCACAAATGACCCTATTTACAGGAAAAAAAAAAACAAACTCATGGACATGGAGAACAGACTTGTGGTTGTCAAGGGGAGGGGGAGGGAGTGGGATAGACTGGGAGTTTGGGGTTAGTAGATAGAAACTACTACATTTGGAGTGGATAAGCAATGAGATCCTGCTGTGTAGCACAGGTAACTGTATCTAATTACTTGTGATGGAACATGATAGAGGATAATGTGAGAAAAATAATGTATATATACATATATATAACTGGGTCACTTTGCTGTACAACAGAAATTGACAGAACATTGTAAATGAACTATAATTTTAAAAAATCTTAAAAAACAAAAGAAAACTCTCACAGTTCCTGTTATCTTTCAAAGTTCAAGGCAGCTCTTATAGTATCCTATTGCAGCTGCCCCGTAAGATCAGGAACCTTGGAATTCCTGTTGTGGATCAGCAGTAACAAACCTGAACGAACTCAATTGGTATCCATGAGGACGTAGATTTAATCCTTGGCCTCATTCAGTGGGTTAAGGATTGGGCATTGCCATGAGCTGCGGTGTAGGTTGCAGACGCGGCTTGGATCTGGTGTTGCTATGGCTGTGGTATAGGCCAGAGGCTACAGCTCCGATTTGACCCCTAGCCTAGGAACTTCCATGTGCCACAAGTGCGGCCCTGAAAAAACCAAAAGTTTTTTTTTTTTTTTAATTAAATTAAGGTAATTTAATTACCTTATCGCCTCTTCACCCTCATTTCCTGTCACTCGCCTTCACTCACTCACGCCATGGCAGCCTCCTTGCTGTTCCACAACTGGCCAGCATTCTCCTGCCTCAAAACCTCTATACTTCCTATTTCCAGGCCCAGGAAATATTCCTCCAGCTATCTGAATGGCTCTCTCTTTCCTCCTTCAGATCTCTCCTCCAATGCCATTTTATCAGAGGTCCTACTTGACCCATATAAAATAGAACTCCATCCCCACCTGCACTCTTATCCCCCTTGCACAGATATTTTGGTCTCCGAGCCTTAAAACCCTCTGAGGTACGACATATTTGTTTATCGTCAGTCTCCTTTCATTGGAATTTAAGTTCCATGAGGGCAGACCTTTGCTTGTTTTATTCACAGACCTATCTCTAACATCTAGAAGAGTGCAACACATAGTAACCACTCCAGAAATATTTGATAAGTGAGTGACTGACTAAATAGACTAATCCTTTTAAGGACTGTGCCCACACACACTGTCTATACTTTCTTATTCAATATTTGCTCCATTTTTAACTAATTTTTACCCTATTTCACTGAAAAGACCCTCAAGTCGCCAAATGGGATGTTTCTGTTCTCGTTTTATGGGATGTCTCAGTAACTGACATAACTAACCCTCTCCACCTCCAGAATCTTGAGTGTGGGATATAACACACTCTCTTCTCTCTTGATGAACCCACCTATTCTCAGTACTTTCAATGTTTCTGTGTGTAAACGTCTATGAACCAGAACCAGCACCCAAATTCTTTTTTTTTTTTTTGGTCTTTTCTAGGGCTGCACCCGTGGCACATGGAGGTTCCCAGACTAGGGGTCTAATCGGAGCTGTAGCCGCCAGCCTACACCACAGCCACAGCAACGCCAGATCTGAGCCTTGTTTGCGACCTACACGACAGCTCATGGCAACGCCAAATCCTTAATCGAGGCCAGGGATCGAACCCTCAACCTCATGATTCCTAGTCGGATGCATTAACTAACCACTGAGCCACGACGGGAACTCCCCAACTCCTTAACATCTCTACCTTTCTGTCTCACAGGCATGCCTTATCTACACCTATCCACATACCAAACCTGTTCCACCCACCATGGGAACTGTGTCCTCCCCAGCCCTGTGCCCCTCATCCCCCACGTCAAAATTCATATGCTCAAGTCATAACGCCCAATGTGACTATTTGGAGAGGGGGCCTTTAAGAGGTAATAAAGGGTAAATGAGGTTGTAAGAGTGGTGCCCGGATCCAGCAGAATGAGTGTCTTTGAACATAGAACAGTCTCTCCCTCTCTCCCTCCCCCAACCCCTCTCTCTCCACGTGCATATACCAAAGGAGGCCACAGTAGGAAGGTAGCCATCTGTAAGCCAGGAATAGATTTCTCACCAGACACTTGGACTTCTACCCTCCAGAGCTATGACAAAATAAATTTCTGTTGTTTAAGCCATCATCCTGCTGCATTTTGTTATGGTAACCCTAGCTGACAAATACACTCCTCCACCTTACCCCACTCAGTAAAGCCCACCTCAGTCCACACTAAGTCAGAAAGCCGGGGTCTTTCTCCTCCCTTTCCTTCACTCTATTCTCTACATCCAGTCGAGCAACAGTTATGCTTCTACCTCCAAAATTTAACTTAAATGGTTATTTATTCTAAAAGAAATGACTCTGTGCTATTTCATTACTAAAATAATTATTGGTTGGTTATTCATATACTTACTTGACCATGTTAAAAAAAATCATCTAGTCTTAAGATTTTTATCTTTCTAGTTTTTAATAGGTTCCTTTGTTTTAAAATTAACCGAAGTTTTTCACTCACAACTACTAAAACTTTGTATACATTATACATTATTTACTTCCCACAAATCAGGTCTGCTGATTTAAAATTATAATCCAAATAATGATAAAAATGTGGAGTTCCTGTCGTGGCTCAGTGGTTAACGAACCCGACTAGGAACCATGAGGCTGCGGGTTCGATCCCTAGCCTTGCTCAGTGGGTTAAGGATCCGGTGTTGCCATGAGCTGTGGTGTAGGTCCCAGACGTGGCTCGGATGCCGAGTTGCTGTGGCTGTGGTGTAGCCAGCGGCCACAGCTCCGATTAGACTCCTAGGCTGGGAAACTCCCTATGTCATGGGAATGGCCCTAGAAAAGGCAAAAAGACAAAAAATACAAAATAAGGGAGTTCCCATCGTGGCGCAGTGGTTAATGAATCCGACTACGAACCATGAGGTTGCAGGTTCAATCCCTGGCCTTGCTCAGTGGGTTAAGGATCCGGTGTTGCCATGAGCTGTGGTGTAGGTTGCAGACGCGGCTCAGATCTCTCGTTGCTGTGGCTCTGGCGTAGGCTGGTGGCTACAGTTCCAATTCGACCTCTAGCCTGGGAACCTCCATATGCCGAAAGAGTGGCCCAAGAAATGGCAAAAAGACAAATAAAATAAAAAATAAATAAAAATAAATAAAAATGTTCTGAATCTTTAGGAGAGAAATCTAAAATTGCTGTATATGGGGGAAAGTATATATCTTTACACAATTGTTTCTTCAATGTAGAATAACTTTTTAATGTTAAAATATTTGTAATTTACTTACGATCATTTTTAACTGAATTCTTATTAGGCTCAGCTATCACTTGAAAATTGTCTTCAGTGTTAAAGCTGAAATCTCCTTTTATCAAGTTTTCTTCATCTGGCAACTAGAAAACAGATCCAATTATCAGTTTAGAAAAAGTGTGTGTACATATCCATATCCATATCTTTATCTCTCTCTATATATACACACACACATATACATACAGTTTATGGTTATAACTTGAGACATAGGAAGACAGAAATACGTTATGAATCAATTCCATTTGAGGAAAGCAGAGTACACTATATTTCATCAATTCTTATGACTCAGGTTTCTTACATCTTAACATCTTTGATATTGGGATGCACCTTAAAAATGACATTTTTACATTTCTATAGCACAGGCAACAGTTGTGACATAGTTGTCATTGCCTGTGCATGTGTAGCAACATGTAAAGGAGTCAGACTGCTCACATAATGATCACTTAAATATGAGTTTCTGCATTGTTAACATGAGACATGTGAAAAATTTTTGTTTGAACATCTTCAAAAAGATTACACTAAAATTTAGCATCGAACAAAAAGTACTGTGTTCACAGAAAAACAAGAAAACAAAGCAGTGTGATATGTTGCAAAAATCTATGCTCAAATAAATCTAAGATTCTTTCAAGAGATATAACATTAAAAATCCCAGTGAAGGTGAAAAAGTTCTGGGGATCTGTTTCATAACACTGCAAATATACATCCCATTACCAGGGTGTACACATAAAAATGGTTAAGATGGTAATTTTATGATATGTATTTTTTTGTCATATTAAAAAAAAAAAAGAACTTTTTTGAAGTTCCCCTTGTGGCTCAGCGGTAACACACCTGACTGTTATCCATGAGGATACAGGTTCAATCCCTGGCCCTGCTCAGTGGGTTAAGGATCCAGCACTGCTGTGAGCTGTGGTGTAGGTTGAGACATGGCTCAGGTCTGGTGTTGCTGTGGCTGTGACATACGCAGGCAGCTGCAGCTCTGATTTGACCCCTAGCCTGGGAACTTTCATGTGCCACAGGTGTGGCCCTAAAAGAACCCTTTAGTTTTAAAAGGGAACTTTTTAAATAAAAAAGGCAGTGAAGGGAGTTCCCGTCGTGGAGCAGTGGAAACTAATCTGACTAGGAACCTTGAGGTCGCAAGTTTGATTCCTGGCCTCACTCAGTGGGTTAAGGATCCAGTTTGGCCATGAGCTGTGGTGTAGGTCGCAGATGCAGCTCGGATCCGGCACTGCTGTGGCTGTGGCCTAGGCCGGCAGCTGTAGCTCCAATTCAACCCCTAGCCTGGGAACTTCCATATGCTGCAGGTGCAGCCTTAAAAAGACAAAAGACAAAAACAAAACAAAACAAAATAAAAAGACAAAAGACAAAAAAAAAGGCAGTGAAAAATCATTGAGTAGTGTTGATTGACTGCTTTCTTTCTTAGTGGTATATATTATAATGGTGCTTTTTATAATCAGTGATAGTATCTTAGAATTTGATGAAATACAGGATTTTTTAAGTTCAGAAGCCACTGTGTATGAGCAATCTGTCACACTTATTTCAAAAAGCTCTCATCTCTCTGTTGGTAAGCCTAGTCATTTTGACTTAGAATATTTTTATAAACTCAGGATATAAAACAAGACCATACTGATGTATGCAAAAATAATTAAAAATAAACAAATGGACATAAATTTCTTTGTCAGTATGGAATACATCCCTATTTTCCTCTCAAAATGCATAGGAAATGAGAAACAGAAACACTTCTCACTTTTGATAAAACTAAGAAATAATGGTAACCCTGAATTATAATATATGAAGAGGATAAGAACAGAGTACAGGCTTAGCAATAGGGAGGAAAGTCAAACCCAAGCACCTACTACAAGAAAGACCAATAAAAAGTTGATTTATAAACCCCAATAACCATGAAAACACATTGAAACTGGAGTCCACAGGGACTGCTGAAAAAGGATACAAAGGACTGAAAACAATAGAAGTTTAGAAAGAGAAAAACCAAAAGAACAGTGGGGAGAAATTATCAAAGAAATGATTTAAAAGAAAAATTTTTATAGGACTAATGAACTTGTACCTACGGGATAAAAAGACTGAGTAGCCAGTATAAGGTGTTAATAAACCTGAAGAAAGGCACACCACAGTGAAATTTCAGAACACCAGGAATAAAGAAAATATGTGAAAAACTTTTAGATGGAGAAAGTATTATTATATTTAAATTTAAAAAGAAAAAAGGCATATCCTATCTGAATTCTGTATCCAGCCAAACTTTCAAACAGAATAAAAAACTGTTCAAGGAATTCCCACTATAGTGCAGTGGGTTTAGGATCCAGCATTGTCTCTGAGGCAGCACGGGTCAATTCCAGGCCCAGCACGGTGGATTAAGGATCTGGTGCTGCTGTGGCATAGATCACAGTTGCAACTCAGATTTGATCCCTGGCCTGTGTGCTGAGGGTATAGCCAAAAAAAGAGAAAGAAAAAAAAAAAAACAAAAAAAACCTGTCAACATGCAAAGCTCCCCAAATCTCCCTGCTCCCTTTCCTAAGAGGTACTCAAGATGTGTTCCAGAGAAACAAGAAAAAAAGATAATGTGTTCAAGATACTGATAACCCAAGCTAGGAAAGAGGCAAAGGGCTTTTGCAAGATGGTGTAGATTATGGCAGACAGATGGAAGATTGGGGGAAAAAATGGAACTAATAAAGATTATATGATAAATTTGTGTGGATTCCTGTATTGAAGAGTATTTTATAAAACTTTGGAGGGTATGGAAAACTCTTTACCCTAATAGTCAAAGAGCACTAAGCAAATTTTCTTAAATGAGATAATAGTAAACTAAGAAAAAAACCTTGGAGTTTCAGTCGTGGCGGAGTAGAAACAATCCAACTAGTATCCATGAGGATGGAGGTTCCATCCCTGGCCTTGCTCAGTGGGGGCAGGTGGGATGGGTGGGTAGGATCCAGCATTGCCACGAGCTTTGGTATAGGTTACAGATGCAGCTTGGATCCTGTGTGGCTGTGGCTGTGGCATAGGCTGGCAGCTGCAGCTCCAATTCGACCCCTTGCCTGGGAACTTCCATATGCTGTGGGTGTGGCCTTAAAAAGCAAAAAAAAAAAAAAAAAACCCTCTAAAATTCTGAAAGAGTCACTAGTTTCATCATGTTGCTACAAATGGCAAAACTAGTGACTCTTTTAGAATTTTTGAGGGTTTTTTTTTACTTGCTTTTTAAGGCCACACCCACAGCATATGAGATGCACTGGGAGTTTGTTAGGAGATGCAAACTATTGCATTTGGAGTGGATAAGCAATGAGATTCTGCTGTACAGCACAGGAAACTACATCTAATCACTTGTGATGGAAAATGGAGGATAATGTGGGAAAAAGAACATATATATATACACATACATATATATATGTAAAACTGGGTGACTTTATAGCAGATACTGACTGAACATTGTAAATCAAGTATAATAAAAAATTAAAAAAGAAAAAGAATTCTAAAAGAAAATATAACCATAGTTACATTAAACTATGAAACTATTAAACTATGAAAACGTTATACATTTATAATAACAAAAATGTTGAATATCTATCTAAAATTTATGATATAGTAATAGTAGGAGTCTAGGGGAGGAATTCAGAATTAACTTATTTTACTTAACATAGACACTCTGATAATTAGCTCTTGCTAAAGATAGTGTAAAACCATGATAATAGCTAATAAAACTATCAAGATTTATTAATAAAAAGCATTAAATGAAGACTTAAGAATTCTGGGCTCGAGAAACCATAAAAGAAAACATTGACCTATCTGATTACATAAATGCTAAATACGTATTTCTGGAAGAAACCATAAATAAAGTCAAAACACTAATAAATTAGGAAAAATGACAAAGGGTTCATTTTCCTAACATAGAATTCCTACAAAACTGTAAAACATTACTGGGAGAAATTAAAGAAGAAATAGAGGGATATATCATTACAACATTGAAAATAGATCGATTTCTGCAAAATTGCAAAATCAATTATTGCAAAAATGTCGATTCTTGGAGTTCCCATTGTGGCTCAGCAGTAATGAACCTGACTAGTATCTATGAAGACACAGGTTCAATCCCTGGCTTTGCTCAGTGGGTAAAGGATCTGGTGCTGGCGTGAGCTATGGTGTAGGTCACAGACGTGGCTCAGATCTGGTGCTGCTATGGCTGTGGCGTAGGCCGGCAGCTGCAGCTCCAATTCAACCCCTAACCTGGGAACCTCCATATGCTGCAGGTGCGCCCCTAAAAAACAAACAAGGAAGTTGATTTTCCCCAAGGTCTCTGTACACAATGAAATTCCAAATTCCCTGCATGCTTATGTGTATGCATGGAAACTGTTAAGCTAATTCTGAAATATAAATGAAAATGCATAAAGCTAAGAACAAGATGAGAAGATTTAAAACACTCAGCAGGTTAGGGATCCAGCATTGTCACTGCTGTGGCTCGGGTTGCTATTGTGGCACAGGTTTGATCCCTGGCTGGGGAACTTCCACATACCCGGGCAAGTCCAAAAAAACGGACAAAATAAACTCTAGAGCAATGAATCAGAATAGAAACCAAACACAGACACCAAATATATGGACATCTGATTTATAACAAAGGAAAAATATGAAGGAACAGAGAAAAGACAGCCTTTTCAATAAATGGTGCTAGATCAACTGAATGTCCACGTGAAAAAACTATAAAATTTTTATCTGTACCTCAATACATAAAAATCAGTTATAAGTCAAATGGTAAAAGGCAAAGTAATAAAGCTTCTACAAGATAATAGAGAATATCTTCAAGAACTTGGGGTAGAGAAAGACTTGTAAAACAAGACAAAAAAAAGCACTAATTAGAAAGAAAAAACAGGAGTTCCCGTCGTGGCTCACTGGTTAATGAATCCTACTAGGAACCATGAGGTTGCGGGTTAGATCCCAGGCCTTGCTCAGTGGGTTGACGATCCGGCATTGCCGTGAGCTGTGGTGTGGGTTGCAAACGGGGCTTGGGGCTTGGATCCCGTGTTGCTGTGGCTCTGGCGTAGGCCGGTGGCTACATCTCTGATTCAACCCCTAGCCTGGGAACCTCCATATGCTGCTGGAGTAGCCCAGGAAATGGCAAAAAAAAAAAAAAGGAAAGGAAAAAACAGAAAACTGAATTGTATTAAAAATTATAAACTTCCATTAAGAGTAAAAGATAAGTCAGTCAGGTAAGATAAGCATAGCAACTAAAAACTGAGGAAGAAAGCTTAGCGAACACTTTATGAGGCAGGATATGGAGAAGGCTAATAATCATAGGAAAAGTTTCCAACCTCATTGTTAGAAGGAAAATGCAAATTAAAGCCAAACTGAAATACTACTACATATCTTACCAGAATAGCTAAAATTCAAAACAAAAAGCTATCAGCACCAAGTGCTGATGAAGATATAGAGCTACAGGGACTCTGGCACATTCCCGAGAGAAATGTAAACTGTAACAACCATTTTGGAAAGCAGTTTGGCATCATCTACAAAAAGTAATGACACGAATATCTAGTGACTCAATTCCACTCCTAGGTAGTGTCTTTAACAGAAGCATATCATATGGGTACACATTCATGACAGTACGTGAATGCTGACAGCATTACCTGTAATAACCCCCAAATGCAAACAACTGAAGAATGTACGGCCGTGTATTCACACAATGGAATCCTACACCCACAATAAAAATGAATAAATGACAGACACACGCAACAATATGAATTTCAAAATTGCAATGTTGAACAAAAGAAGCCAGACATAAAAAATACACTGTGTATTACTCTATTTATATAAAGATTTAAAAGCAAAACTAATATTTGGTACAATCAGTCAAGATGGTGGTTTTCTTTGAGGAGAATGGAAGGCGTAGTAATTACAAGGGGCAGGAGAGGGACTTCTGAGATGCTAGTAAAGCTCTTATTTCTTAAGGGTGGAGCTTGCATAGGCGTGTCTACTTTGCGGTAATTATTGCACTGTGCACTTACAGTCTGTGCACTTATTTTGCATGTGTAGTATGCTTTAATAAAAAAGAGGAAAATTTTTAAATCTCTTTAACAGATACTGCTGTTTTAAATTTTGGCCAATTTGAGGCATGCAGAAGCTCCTGGACCAGGTATTGAACCCCAGCCACAATAGTGACAATGCCAGATCCTTACCACAAAGCCACCAGGGAACTCCAACAGATACTATTTTAAATACATGCATATTATCTTCTCTCCATAACCTTATTCTATTTGGCAGCAATGAGAGGTATTTGGCATCATACTTAGAGGGGAGGGGGTGGATATTAGACGGAAAGAAAATCTACTAGCTGTTAAATATATTTTCTTTTTTTTCACTATAGTTGATTTACAATATAGTGCCAATTTCTGTTGTATAGGATAACCCAGTCTCATATATACATATATACACACACACACATTCTTTTTCTCATATCATCCCCCATCAGATTCTATCCCAAGAGACTGGGCACAGTTCCCTGTGCCATACAGTAGGACCCCACTGTGGTGCAATGGGATCAGCAGTGTCTCTGCAGTGCCACAACACAGATTCAGTCCCCAGCTGGGCACAGTGGGTTAAAGGATCCAGTGTTGCTGTGGTTGAGGACTAGGTCAAAACTGCAGCTTGGATCTGATCCCTGGACCAGGAACTCCATATATTGTGGGGTGTCCAAAAAAGGACTATATTTTCTATATATTATCTGCCTATCTGGTCTTGTCATGAATTCCTAGTATTCCCTGAAGTGAAAGTAATCCTTTAAATTCCTGATCCTAAAAATCTTTCAAATTTTTCTGTCTTATTTAGTTTGGTTTGAGATATTATACTTATCAATTTACTGAACTTTTAAATTTACAACTGTACAATGATTTAAATATACTCTCTTTGCAAAATTTGGTATTGACATAAAGAAAATGATTTGGCAAGATGAAACTTTAAAAATATTTTTACCTGCAAGAAGTCAATCTGCATACAAGTGCTAGGCAACTTAGGTGTCAAAAAACAAGTATTTGTCATGCAGTTTTCATACACGCTATCTGGAAATTGATTGCATTCAAGCTGGGAGCTGTGTCCTCTGACCATCACAGCACTAGCAGCTGATCCTTTCACTTGGTGCCCTTGAAACTCAACAGGCTACAGTAAATTATTAAAAATGAGCATTGCATAAGTATATATATTACAGTGCATATAGACAAAGAACATAATGCATCATTCGGCTATTAAATATTTATTTAAGTAATTACTAAGAGGCTAATAGTGAAAAATCAGGAAATATTCCTATTATCCTAAAACATGTTAAAGGTAGGCTAATTAAAAGTGCAATGATTTAACTGCATTAAAATTCAACATTAATAAGTAGGATTTTATTTTATTACAATCATAAGGAGTTTGGTAATAATGGGCTGATTTAGCCAGAAAGACACAGGTGCTCCTTTCTCTATGCTTCCACTACACATGATACAGCTCTCCATGACAGACATCACATTTTACTCCAGTGAAGCTTCTTCTTATCTGTATACTAATTGTACTACAAGCTCCTTGAAGGCAGCTTCTTATCTGTATACTAACTGTACTGAAAGCTCCTTCTCAGGGTATCACCTGCATTTAACACCTTGCAATCAATAAACATGACATATATGTTTTATATACATACATAGATATGATGTATATGTATATATGTTATATATATAGGATATATATGCAATATAGGAGGCAATCAATAAACACGATAATAGGAAGGGAAGAAAGATGGAATAGAGGAAGCTGTTTCCTTTCTTTAAGGGTTTTGTAAACCATCATGCCATTAGCCAGAGGGAAGCTGGGCTCTCAGCATCCCACAGGATCTGATCCTGTAGCTCTGAGAACAAAGGTCTAAGAGTACCCAGACAGACCTCTACCTCAGGGGGTTCCCACATCCCTTCAGAGGCTTGGTCTGCTTTCAGACTTCAAATGGCTTTCTCTGCTGCCCCCTAGAGGGTTCCGGGATTTTTACTACACAGGGTGACAAAGTCTACCCAGAATGAGGAAAAATAGAGTGCTGCAGAGCCAAAGGAATGAATGTACACAAAGGATGAATTTATCTTTAACTGACAATTTAACAAAATGAAAATAATATATAATCTTAATATTCTCTTATTTTAAAATGAAGATTCTAAATCACACATTTGAAAGGAAAATCAAATCTAAAATGCCTCTTAAACAGGGCTTCTACTGAAAACATTGTTCTGAATTTGAAAACATACACATATCAATTAAAGTCTAAACTTTCAAAGACTGTACATTTCTGCTTTGTTTCATGGGGGAATACAAATTCTCTACAAGCAGATGCCTCACTTTCTTTGCTGCTACGCAGATCTTTTCCAGAGGTCTATTGGGTTTTAGGAATAGAATCACTATTTCCAAAACCCAACCATCTATGTGCTGTTCCTCTTTCCATATTTGCTATAGAGTGGATTGCATTACTGAGAGCCTCTTATACATACTTCTATACATTCAGTCTGAAGTAAAATTGGTGGAATAAAATTAATGAATTAAAAGCTATAAAGATCTTCATTTCTCCACAGAACACTCATTAACTGTACTTTGCATATCTTTGTGTCCAATCTCTCAGGTATCCTACGTATACACAAGGCATGATGTTCATTAGTAACAGAGACAGGCCTCAAAACTAAAAAAAGAGGTCAAAGTCATTAGTTTCTCTTACTCTTAAAACCCATGTTCATTCACTATGCTCACTAAACTTCTGCCTATGAAGACTAAGACAGTTGTGTAAAAAACAGCAGGTAAATACAGTGGGTTAGAAAATCAATTCTGCGCAAATTTTACCTTAGGGTCACAGGTTTTTCTCTCCATTTGTTTAGGAATGAGAGCTCGAGAGTCAGTCTCTTCTTCACTGCCCAAGGAAAAAAACTAGGATAAAACAGCAATAAGGTGTTAGCTAAAATCATTTTGCAGGTGGTTATGAGTATGATGGGAAAATACTCCCCAAACTTAAAATTTGCCCTTTGAAAATACACTTGTGGACCTGCTGTATAGCACAGAGAACTCTACCCAATATTCCGTGATAATCTATGTGGGAAAAGAATCTGAAAGAGAAAAAAAAAATACCAATGATAGCTAGCATTACGATTCATAATAATAATTGATAAGAGCACTTATAAAGGTCTGGTGATCTGGTGTTGCCCTGAGCTGTGGTGTAGGTTGCTGACGCGGCTCGGATCCCGCATTGTTGTGGCTCTGGCGTAGGCGGGTGGCTACGGCTCCGATTGGACCCCTAGCCTGGGAACCTCCATGTGCCACGAGAGCGGCCCTAGCAAAGGCAAAAAAAGACAAAAAAAAAGATCACCTATAAAAATAGAAACTATGTGTATAGTCTTTATAGCTTACCAAATACTTCCCAAACTCATTATTCACTACTAATTTAACTATTAAAGTAATATTACATAGTTAAAAAAAAAAAAGAATACTTGACATCTCCATTTTGCTTCTCTCTATAGATACATACGAGTTACCCCTGGCAAAAGAGTGCTATGGTAGATAAAGTTTTATAATAATTAATTTTAAAACTCAGCATTAGAAAATTCAAATTCTAAACTATTAATTGAATTCTTTTAACACTAGAAAAAAAGGTTGGATACGTTATAACTAATATTTATGTTAATACAAATTTTTAATTCAAAAATTAGTGTGAAATTAAAGAAGGAAAAATTATGAAAAGTGTACTAGTTTATCTGAAAAATGAACCACTGGCCAAAAACAAACAAAAAAAGAAGGAGGGAATTCCCTTGTTGTGCAGCTAATTAAGGATCTGGCATTGTCAGTGCAGTATTTCAGTGGCTCAGGTCACAGCCACGGCAAAGGTGCCATCCCTGGCCCAGGTAATTTCACATGCCATAAATGCAGCTAAAAAAAAAAAAAAAAAGACAGAATGAATCATCTTTTAGCAACCATAAAATACAAGATATAAACAACAGCAACTACTCATTTTTAGTTCAAGTAACTATATAAAATAGCCTTAACTTCTAATATAAACTACTGCATTAGAAAATGAACTCAACTGCATTAAGCAGTTTTTTGAGGGGAGCCTCGCCAGGGCATGTGAAGGTTCTCAGACCAGGGAACAAAACAGAGCCACAGCAGCGACCTAAGCTGTGGCAGTGACAACACCAGATCCTTAACCCACTGAGCCACAAGGAAACGCCTAGAAATAGTTTATATTTAATAAATATGGAGGAAAAAAAAACTGACCTCAAGGAGTTTCCATTGTGGCTCAGTGGTTAACGAATCCGACTAGAAACCATGAGGTTGTGGGTTCGATCCCTGGCCTTGCTCAGTGGGTTAAGGATCTGAAGTTGCCATGAGCTATGGTGTAGGTTGCAGACACAGCTCAGATCTGGCATTGCTGTGGCTCTAGTGTAGGCTGGCAGCAACAGCTCTGATTAGACCCCTAGCCTGGGAACCTCCATATGCTGCGGGAGTGGCCCTAGAAAGGGCAAAAAGACAAAAAACAAACAAACAAACAAACTGACCTCAATAGAAGAGGTAAACTATTTCTTCAAATACTGGTCACTTTCCTTTTATAACACCTATATATAAGCACAACTGCCAACCAAGTGGCTCTTAAAAACATTTACTCATATTTTAGAACTAGCATTTTTTAATATAGTGAGTTAAAAATATTAATTAGTATAGTATCTTCTAGCTCATTTGCTATGTGTAGCTAATTACATTTACAGAAATAAAGTGAAAGTGGCAATAAGTATATCCAACTTATTTGATCCAGTATCAAAGACCACCCTAAATTTAAGTTCTGAAAATATACATGAACAGTTTGTTTCAGGAGCTGTAACAAAAAAGTTATTACAAAATACAAATGTACTTCTATATTAATGCTAAAAAGACATTTACTTTTGCAAATGATTGTAAGACATTCCTCATTAGTGTGAATTATAAAATATTTTGCTTTAAAAATATATGACATTTATTTTGGAAGTTCCCTGGTGGCTTAGCAGGTTAAGGATCCAGCATCATCCCTGCCATGGCCTGGTTAGAGCTGTGGCACAACTTTGATCCCTGGCCCGAGAATTTCTGCATGCCTCAGGCAAGGCCAAAAAGAAAAAAAAAATTATATGCCATATCTACATATATATCTACAATTCCTGGCTACTTTATATTTTAAAAGTTAACTCACCTTGGTGAGGGATTCACTTGGTTTAACTTCATTTTCTTTTATCATCTTAAGAATAGAACATTAATATAAGCCAAAGGTAACAGAAAATAAATTTCTTTTAGACATAAGAAATATATGAATACCATTACTAATATTTAAAGAAATAAAAACTGTGTTAATTAAACACTATTTTTACCTAGGAAGAATTTTCAAAGATCTTAGTACTTGTAAATGTGAAGTAAATATTCATATTGTAAAATAATAAGATATGTCAATTGTACTTATATCAAGAAATCTAGGAAAGCTGTTCTTGACCTTTCAAGTTATCAGTTCCACTTCTGGAAATCAAATCTAATAACTAAAAATGTAAACAATTTACATGCAAAAACATCTATTAGAGTTTTATTTCTAACAGAAAAATGCTAGAAATAATCTAAAGATCCAAAATAAGGAACTGATTGTCCAAAGCATTGGATATACGATGGACTAAGTAACCTCTAAAAGGTATTTTTGGAGCTCCCATCATGGCTCAGTGGAAACAAATCTGACTAGTATCCATGAGGACATAGGTTAGATCCCTGGCCTCACTCAGTGGGTTAAGGATCAATCTGGCGTTGCTGTGAGCTGTGGTGTAGGTTGGAGATGAGGCTCAGATCTGACATTGCTGTGACTGTGGTGTAGGCCAGCGGCTATAGCTCCAATTCAACCCCTATCCTGGGAATCTCCATGTGCTGCAGGTGAAGCCCTAAAAAGACAGGAAAAAAAAAAGAAGAAATAAAAGGTATATTTAAGAGTTTAAATGTGAGAAAATGCAATATGATACTAAGGAGAAAGGATTTAAAACTATTTGTACCCATCAACCTAACCATATCTTGAAAAATAGGTCCCCCAAAGGCTGGAAATGTTAATAAATATTTCCAAGTGTTACGGTAGGTTTTATTTTTTTCTTTACTTTTTTTCTGTATTTAAAATAGGAGGAGAATCTTGGTACTATTTTTTTTTTTTTTAGAAAAAGCCCTGTAACATGGAAAATAGAATATGATGCAAACCGGGCGCAAATGAAACAATAAAAGAACTGTCCCTCCAAAAATGCTAAAAGTATCTCCACTGAGACATATTAATCTGAATAACTTATTCTAGAATTTTAATTCATCCTAATTAGCACTATTTTTTTAAGTACTATTATTTTTTATATTATTTCCATGTTTCCCAAACTGGTATAACAAAATAATTTGGGGTGCTACAGTGAACTCAACAGGGACTCCACAGATGTTTTAAATGTGAGGCAGTAGTTCCCTGGTAGTATAGTGGTTAGGATTTGGCACTGTCACCACCATGGCCCAGGTTCAATCCCTGGTCTGGGAACTGAGATCCCCTATCAAGCAGTTGCATGCTGCAGTTTAAAAAAAAAAAAAAAAAGTGAAGTGTATACACTGTCATTAGACTCTATCATAAACTGAACAAACTACTAACTCAAAGTAGTATTGTTTCAACATCAGATCTCGTGTCATTTCTTTCAGTGACATATCTATGAAGCTGGGTTTTAGGAAACTGCTATGATACAAACCAATGAACATGCAAATCAAGGTGGACCAAGAAACCTTATCTATTCCAAGGTCTGAGAAGTTGGACAGTGTCCACCAAGGGCGCACATTCCATTAGTAACTGTGTTTATTTAAAAATAAAATGCTGGAGTTCCCGTCGTGGTGCAGTGGTTAACGAATCCGACTAGGAACCATGAGGTTTCGGGTTTGATCCCTGCCCTTGCTCAGTGGGTTAACGATCCGGTGTTGCCGTGAGCTGTGGTGTAGGTCGCAGACTCCGCTCAGATCCTGCAATGCTGTGACTCTGGCGTAGGCTGGCAGCTACATCTCCGATTAGAGCCCTAGCCTGGGAACCTCCATATGCCATGAGAGCGGCCCAAGAAATGGCAAAAAGACGAAAAAAAATAAATTTCATTGTGGCTCAGTGGCAACAAACCCGACTAGTATCCATGAGGACACGGGTTCCATCCCTGGGCCTGCCCAGGTTAAGAATCCAGCGCTGCCATGAGCTGTGGCACAGGTTGCAGACACAGGTTGGATCTGGTGTTGCTGTTGCTATGGCTGTGATGTAGGCTAGCAGCTATAGTTCCAATTTGATTCCTAGCTTGGGAATGTCCATATGCCGTAGGCGAAACCTTAAAAAAACAAATAATACAAAATTAAATGTTTATGGTAATCACTTCACAATATATGCATATATCAAATCGTTGTGTTGTACATCTTTAATACAACGTTATACTGTCAATTATATCTCAATAAAACTGAAAGAAAAAAACCCACAAAAAACAAAATGCTTACCAATGATACTTAAATTTCTAATACTACTAACTAAATAAATGATACTGTTAGGTCATTCCTTTTGGCTCATCAATGTGATTAAAAAAAGGCTGAGATACAGGGGAGGTCTTGAACAAAGATAGTTTCAGACCCTCTGTATTTCTTTATCATTATAAATTACAGAACATTCTATACCAGGATAAAGAAATATAGTGATAGAAAAAAAAAATGTACCTGTTGAGGATCCTGGTTCGGATGAGACTTTGGTATAGCTTGTGAAACTACTGTAGTCAATGGTTTCCTAGCTATAATGAACAAAACCCAAAATCTTATTCATCATACATATACTACTACTCTAAAGTTTTTAAAAACTTATTTCTAAAAGTAGATAAAACAATGAATATAATTTAATTATTTTCAAAGTGCAGTATGCCAGGCGCTAGGGAAATGGCAGCAAACAAAACAGGTTCCCTTGCAAAGGGAGGGAGACACAGGATAGAGATAAATTCAGACTGAAACAAAAGGGTTTCACAACATAGGATGATATGATAGTTATTTTAGTACGATGATCCACAGAGATCTCGTGGGACCTAACATTTATGCTGAGACCTGACAAGAAAAAACCAGCTATGCAGTGGTAAAGGTGGTCAGGTGAAAGGCAGAACAAGTGTAAAGATCCTGAAAAGCTGGTAAGCCTGCATAATGGAAAGGAGGACAGGATAGCTAGGCCAAACCAATTTACCAGGTATCTGTTTAAAATGGGACTTTTTTCTTAAAAGAAAATAATGTTTCTTTGGAGTTCCCTAGTGGTCTAGAGGTTAAGGATTCAGCATTGTCACTGCTGTGGCTTGGGTTTGATTTCTGGCCCAAGAACTCCCATATGCTATGGATACAGCCAAAAAAGAAGAAAAAAAAAACTAAAAATAAATAAATAAAAATTTTTAAATCTCAGTGTCTTCTAAAGTCACGAATGAGACTATAATTTTTTTTCAGCCATGCCCATGGCATGCAAACGTTCTTGGGCCAGGGATCAAACCTGAGCCACAGCAGCTACCCCAGCCACAGCAGTGACAACACTGGATCCTTAACCCACTAGGCCACCATGTAATTCCATATAAGATTATAATTTTAAAGTGATTACTGTTTAAAAAAAAAATAGCTATATCTGGTGTAAACTTCATTTTTTGCAAACTGTTTTGTTTCAATATTTTACTGTAAAAATTCAGAATCTACTAAATGAAACAAAAGTAACTAGACTTTAGAACTCGAGGTTATTTATAAAAAGAGTTTTAAAAAGGCACTGGATGGAGTTCCTTTTATGGCTCAGCGGGTTAAGAACCTGAATGATATCCATGAGGATACAGGTTGGATCCCTGGCCTTGCTTAGTGGGTTAAGGATCCAGCGTTGCCATAAGCTGTAGTGTAGGTCACAGATGTGGCTTGGATTCCACGTTGCTGCGGCTTCGGTGTAGGCCAGCAGCTCAGCGTGTTAAGGATCTGACGTTGCTGGGAAGCAGGTTGCAGATGCAGCTCAGACCTGGCATCGCTGTGGCTCTGGCATAGGCCAGCACCTGTAGCTTCAATTAGACCCCTAGCCTGAGAACCTCCATTTGCCGTAGATGCGGCCCTAAAAAGCAAAAAAAAAAAAAAAAAAATTCTAAATTAACATTTCTAAAATATATTAAGTCATCTCACAAAAAAATTAACATACCAAAGAAAATAACCTTCACACATCCTAAAGCGGTGGTAAAACTGATTTTTCTCTAATTCTGTATTTAACAATGTTGTCATTCATTTGCACTCCAATTAAAAAAACTCCATTTTCTCAGATTCTCTCAAGAAAACCAATTTAATCATTTTAAAATATTTATATCAGAAAATAAGTCACTCTTTATTATTCAGACTCTGCCTACTTGTTTATCTGCAACCCCCAAGTCTATACCCTGGTTTTTGAGGTCATTTGCAGACATGCAGAAGCTACAAAATAAGAGTTGCCTGACCTACACATTCCCAACTGAGGTAGGACAAGGCAACGTTCCGCCTTTCATGCTACAAACAAGTGTCCTTTTTGTGGTCTATTTAGTACATTTTTCACATGTGGGGGCTTTTTGTTGGTGACTTTGCTATTTTAAAATGTTCCCTAAGCACAGTACTGCCTAGTGTTCCTAAGTACAAGAAGGCTATGATGTTTCTCATGTAGAAAAAAAGTTTAAGTTTCATTCAGGCATGAACTACAGGGCTGTTGGTCATGAGTTCAAAGTTAATCAATCAACTATACTAAATGGAAACACATAAAATAAAGTTTTGTACAGATCAACTCATGAAAACGTTCTGACTAGAGGTCTGAAGAAACCTAACCCTACATTTCTCCTAAAAGCAACTGCTTATTTTCAACTAATTCACTGCTTAGTTACTTTATAGAACATAACTACTAAAAATAATGAGACTCAACAGTAACCTCTTTTCTAACGTGAGAAAAAAAGAATAAATTTCCCAAAACTAAATTCTGTAATTCCTCTATCTTCACATTAGGAATTTATATCCTTATATGATATTATATAACTATATCTACCCACATTTATTTTTCAAAAGTTTTTTATTTTTAATTTTTTAGAAAATAAATTATAACAATTGTGATCAATTTAACTACTTTTAAAAGAAATATTTTACTAGGTATAATAATTTATTCCTATTTTTCTCAGGGATTCCTTGAGATATTAAAATAGAGTTCAATTTTAACTTTTGGGTATCATAAAATACATTTTTCATTTATATTTAAGAGTACATATTTATGTTCCATAATACTGTTTTTCTTAAGAAAATGCTATTGGCAACATACCATAAGCCAAGTCAAAAGACCAATCAATGACATATTGAAAAGATATTTGCAACATATGTCATAAAGGGCTGATATCACATATGTAAAGAACTCTTACCATCAAAGTGAAGAAAAGGACCAACAATGATTAAAAAACGAGACAAAGAGTAGAGCAGATACTTCATGAAAAAAGACACACAAATGATGCTTAAACACAGGAAAAGCTCGATTTCACTTGCAGTAACAAATACAAATTTAAAATATACCCTCAGGGAGTTCCCCCTGTGGCTTGGCAGGTTAAGAACCTGACTAGTATCCACAAGGATGTGGGTTTGATCTCTGGCCTTGCTCAGTGGGTTAATGGTCTGGTATTGCTGCAAGCTGTGGTGTAGGTTGCAGATGCAGCTGGGATCTGGCATTGCCATGGCTGTGGTGTAGGCCAGCAGCTGTGGCTCTGATGTGACCCGTACCCTGGGAAATTCCGTGTCATGGGCACAGCCCTAAAAAGCAAAAAATAAATAGAATAAATAAGATAAAATATACTCTCATCTATTAGGTTGGTAAAAATTCAGAATTTGGCAATGCTATGGACAAACACACATTCCCATAAGTTATTGGAGGGAAAAACAGTATGATTCCTTTGGGGGAATTTTGAAGTATGTAATAGAGATATATATTTACCCAATAACCCTACTGTTAGGAATCTGCCCTGAAGACACACTTCCAACAACATGCAAAAATTCTGTCCATACGGTTATTCAGATACAGACATACACAGTAACTTATTGTTACATTATTTGTAATAGCAAGATATTGGAGACTAGTTGCATAAATGACAGTTCATTCACACAGTAAAATATTACATAGCTGCAAACAAATAAAATGAGGATGAGTTCTATGAAGTGATATGAATCAATTTCTAGGATATATTATTAAGTGAAAAGAAGCAAGGCGCTAAAGAAATTATAGTGTGGTACCTTATATTAAATAAGGGGAAACAAGACTTTATATATGGAGCTGTTTATTTTTGAAAAAAAAAAATAATAAAACCACCCAAAACAAACAACAACAAAAAAACCAGTTCTCTTGTGGTGCAGTAGGTTAAGGATCTGACATTGTCACTGCAGCAGCTCAGGTTGCTGCTATGGTGCAGTTTCAACCCCCTGGCCCAGAACTTCCATATGCGGGGGCGCAGCCAAAAATACAAAACAAAAAACCAACCAACCACAGGTATGATAAAATGGTTACCTACAGCAGGTGGGCAAGAATAGGATGGAAGGCATAAGAAAAGAATCTGAGTATATGTTTTTATATAATTTTGATTTTTGAGGGGTAATATTTTATATAGTCAGAAATAAAAATAAATCAACAAGGACGGCAAAAAGCCCTCATACAGAATATAATGGGAGTCTCCGTTGTGGCTCAGCAGAAACGAATCTGACTGGTATCCATGAGGACACAAGTTCAAACCCTGGCCTCACTCAGTGGGTTAAGGATCTGGTGTTGCTGTGAGCTGTGGTGTAGGTCGCAGACGCAGCTCAGATCTGTCATTGTTGTGGCTGTGATGTAGGCCAGTGGCTACAGTTCTGATTCAACCCCTAGCCTGGGAACCTCCATATGCTGTAGGTGTGGCCCTAATGTAATGAACTTAACTATATTTAAATCAAATGATAACATAATAATGCTAAAGAAATAAAAGTACCCAATAATTTTGGAACATAATATGCCAACTCTACACTCAGGATGTACTCTAAAAACAAGCAAACAAAAACCAATCAAAAAAACAAAAACAAAACACAAAAAAACAACTTCAAGACAAAGAAAAACTCCAAGGAATTTCTAAGCTTTAAATCTGTAAATATTTTCTTTTTAGGGTTCTGTGGCATATGGAAGTTCCCAGGCTAGCGGCTGAATTGGAGTCACAGCCGCCAGCCTAGGCTACAGCCACAGCAACACCAGATCCAAGCCACCTCTGCAACCTAGACCTAGGCCAAAGCTTGTGGCAATGTCAGATCCTTAACCCACTGAGGGAGGTCAGGGATCGAACCCATATCCTCATGGATATTAGCCGGGTTCTTAACTCGCTGAGCCACAAAAGGAACTCCTGAAAATTCTTTTTGCCAGTAGTGATATCAGTTTAACCATTCAGTATGCACTGTAGAACTGAGAAGTAAATACCCTGATGCTGCTTGGCACCAGGGCCCTCTCCAATGTAAGAAAAGAGAAATACAATTATATAATAAAGGAAAGAAAGGAAGAAATCTGGTTTAGAACTGGAATTAAGAGATCTCAATATGAACTCAAAAATATTTTTTCTAAAAAAGTATCTTCTAGGAGTTCCCCTTGAGGCTTGGCCAGTGGTAACAAACCTGACTGGTATGCATGAGGACACGGGTTCGATCCTTGCACCCACTCAGTGGGTTAAGCTGCCCTGAGCTGTGGTGTAAGTCACAGCTCAGATCCTGCCTTGCTGTAGCTGTGGTGCAGGCCAGCAGCAACAGCTGCAACTCCAAACCGACCCCTAGCCTAGAAACTTTCATATGCCGCGGGTACAGCCCTAAAAAGACAAAAAAAAAAGGATCTCCTAGCACTTGACCAAAAATACATAACAACGGGAATGGATTATAAAACACACACATACACATATTTGGTTATATGTGCCTACATATGCTTATATATATACATATTTTTGGAAGGAAAGAAATGGTTACTTCTGAGGAATAGACTGAAGGACTGTGGTAGGAATGAAATTTGTTTTTCACTATATTATCTCCTATTAGAATTGATTTTGCCAAGCATACATATTACCTATTTAAATACTATGTAATTCTTTAATGTAGCCTCCAGAGCAAACATCTTCTCATCCTTTGAACTATAAAGAGAACAATCCAATATAGTCAAGCCATTCTAACCTTCAGGACTGCTTTCTGGATCATACGTCTGCAGAGTTCCTTGTTGCTTAAAGGAGGTATGTTTCTTTTTCAGTATTTCCAAGCCTTCTAAAGCAGTACTGTGTTCAGACAATGATTTTAATAGGGAAATGCTATTTTCTAATCCAGAAAGTTCTGAAGAACTTTTTGGAGTATTCCAGTACTGTTTGCTCTCTCTGGCAGTTTCTATGTCAGTATTGTCAGGAGGTAAACTTCTAGTCCTTCCCAAATCTTCAGATTCCAGAATATGTGATTCTGTGTCTTTGGATATAGGATACTTTACTCCCAGAGGGTAAAACGAAGAATTGGAAACTTGGGTATGTGATTTATCAAGTGCAAGAAATTCTTCAGAGTGATTCTGACTGGCATTTAATAGTTGGGTGCCATTGTCACTGCTAGAAGTTAATGGTAAAACCTGTTCAGTATTTTTGTGTAAGTCAGTTCCCATAATAAAAGGCTGAGGCTGAGCCTGTTGTGACCATGGATTGTTTTCAGGATCCTGATTAGTGGCTGTGTTTAAAGAGTGAGGGATATGTAAATTTGTGTTTATACTTTCATTTGAGAGAGAAGCAAAATCATAGTTAACTGTGACTTCCTGGGTAGATTTATTAGTGCCTTCATTACTACCTACATTTGCATCTTCAGTCCACTCCAAAGATGCGTCAAGATTGTCTGAGGTGTCACCGTACTCCTCCTCTATTTCTTTTCTAGTGTTTCCAGCTTTCCAAGGTCCTGTGTCAAAACCTACAGAAGTTTTATCACAAAATTGTGATGGCAGAATCTCTTTCATGGAAAATGTCTCTGCAAGTCTGCCCCCACTAGACGTTAAGAGAGGCAAATGGTCACTGCCAACTTCTGCACAGTTTATATTCTCACAGCTTGAATTGTCTTTAACTAAAGTTTCCTTCACCCAACCCTCTGAATCGTGGGAAATTCTGCTGCTTTCCTGTGATTCCTCCTCAGAGTCACTGGTTTCAAAATTGTTCAGATTAAAAGTAATCTCCACAAGTGGTTCATGAATACTGTTCAGATTTTCATTATCAGCATTACTTTTAGAAAACATGTCAGCAATGCCATTAGAGACCCTAAAATCGTTACTTAGTGAAGATTCAATCTGCAGATGTTTATACTCCTTATCTGGGGTTCCATACATGGTTATCTCCTGAGCTTTTTCTGTAATGAGAATTGATCCTTTTATGCCCATCCGGTCATTTTGATTAAAAAGTCTTTTATTATTTTCTTGAATGTCATTTTCTGATAATAAGCTGTCATTTTCTGATAATAAGCTGTCGTTTTCTACGTTGTCACAAGTAACTGGTAAGGCACTGCTTTCACAGAATGAAGGAAATTCTAATTTTACCTTTTGATTCCAGGATTGATCATTATCAACTACTGCCTTGTCTTCATTATACTTTTTTCCCTCTTCAGTACATGTTTCTAAAAACCGCATGCTTTTTTGCACCAAAGCGTCTTTCAAATTTAAATTTATATTACCTCCCTCGGCCTCAGGATTTTTTCCTGTATTATTTCCATCTACTGCAGAAGAATGTGCAGGTGAACGCTGTGAGGATAAATACATGGCCCACCGGCTTTTATTTCTCATGGTATTTTTTGATTGATGTTGGCAGTATAAACTTTCTGTGCTCTTCACCTGAGTGTGCTCTTCCTGTTCAATTAAGCACTCAAGTTTAGCAGGAATTTTTAAATTTCCTTGTGGCTGTATCGGAGGGCAATGTCCTGTAATCTCAGAATTTGGTTCTTTAGATGTACCAGTGGATTTGGATTTCAGAAGAGCCAATATCTGGGCTTTACTTCTAATGTTCTGTGAAACTCCTGAATCGTGAGATACCAAACAATCTCTTTTTATAAGCTCATCGGTCAGTAAAGAACCTGAATGCTTATTTACAGAACTGACAGTAGAGCAAAAATAATTTTCTTCACATAGCATTTCTGGGTTAATCTTGAAGGATGGAGTAGAGACAACTGAAGAAAAAGCTATGCCATTTCTCTCTCTGTCCTGGTTGTCAGGGTCTGTTGGCATATAATTTATATCTTTTTTGCCAACAGTAGAAAACAAAGGAGGTGTGCTGTAGACTGGAGAAAGAAAAACAGGACCAGCTTCCTTAGCCTCAAGTGAAGCAGCTGATTCACTATTTTCTGTAATAGCCATTTTCTTTGGCACTTGACGTGGTCCTTGAAAACCCTAAAAATATTAAACAATTATTAGCTACTCTATGATCTATAAAGGTTTGAAATAAACTGTCTGAAAAAAGAAAAGGAATATGTATGTTTTCCAAAGTAAAATAGTAATAAAGATGTAAAGTTTGCTAACTTAAAATGCAAATTCTCATTTCTATTAAGATTAGGGTTTATGGAGTTCCCGTCATGGCACAATGGTTAACGAATCCGACTAGGAACCATGAGGTTGCGGGTTCGGTCCCTGGCCTTTGCTCAGTGGATTAAGGATCCGGCATTGCCATGAGATGTGGTGTAGGTTGCAGACGCGGCTCAGATCCTGCGTTGCTGTGGCTCTGGCATAGGCTCTGATTCGACCTCTAGCCTGGGAACCTCCGATATGCTGCGGGAGCGGCCCAAGAAATGGCAAAAAGACAAAAAAAAAAAAAAGATTAGAGTTTACTTCCTTTCAACCTAAGCATATAGTATAAAGTACTGTTTTAACAATTCAGTACAGTAGCTTCAAAATTCACTAATTCTTAAAACAATCTTATAAATATAAATTGATTTATTATTTTCAACAGAGAAACTTACAGTAAATTTCCTTTTTAAACCAGCAGGTTGACACCCAAGGGACCGGCCAGAAGGTATAAAGCTCTTTGAATTTAATGGAGGTGCTCCTTTAATGATATCTTGTTTAACAGCTATGCTTCCAGCAACTTTAACCTCCTCAACTGTGATTAAGTATCGATCACTTTCTAAATCATCTCCAGGTTTCACCTAAATTTTAAAGAATATATGTCAACATCATATATATCTAATTATTCAATTTTCTATGTGTTCCAACAAGCTTCTAGCACCAGCAAAGACACAATGGATATTCAATAGTTGTTGAACAAATGAATCAGTAACTAAATTTTTTATTACTATGTACAGTTAACTATTAACAAGCTTTAAAAAATTCACTAATTTGTTTATTCAACAATACATATGAGGGACCCCATGAGGACTTTTGTTACATGCTAGAGATACAAAGATAAGCAAGAAAATATGCCTCCTCTCAAGGACTTCACTTAGAATCCATAAAACTTAACTGTAATTTTTATAATTAGAGCTATTAAATAATCAGTCATATATCTATAAATTAATGTGAATTAGATACACACATAATTACCACAAATTATAAATTGCTAGCTATTTAAATCATATTCAAAAAAAGCATTTTTAATCACTTTAATATAGTATTTGCCACCATTTCTGACTGCAGCATAAAAATAAGATTATCAACCTGCACAAAATCTGTATTATCACAGATAATGTGTTTTTTAGTCATGAAATAATTTTAAATAATAATAGTAGTTGTTAACACCAACTAAGCATCTATTAAATTAGGGCTTTTCCTAGACCTTCTTTTCTTTGTGTGTGTGTGCTTCACTTTTTATTTATTTTATTACTCAATGAATTTATTGCATTTATAGTTGTACAATGATAATCACAATCCAATTTTATAGGATTTCCATCCCATGACCTTCTTTTGATAAGTGTAAAAATTTCACAACTTTGAGTTCCTGTTGTGGCTCAGTGGAAACTAATCTGACTAGTATCCATGAGGACCGGTTTGATCCCTGGCCTTGCTTAGCAGATTAGGATCCAGCATTGCCGTGACCTGTGGTTTAGGTTGCAGACGTGGCTTGGATCCTGTGTGGCTGTGGCATAGGCCAGCGGCTACAGCTCTAATTGGACCCCTAGCCTGGGAACCTCTATATGCCACAGGTGCAGCCCTAAAAAGACAAAAAAAAAAAAAAAATTCCACGACCGCTATTAAAGTCATATAAAATTTAAAAATAACGTAAGTACCATGGCCAAAATCAACATGATGATATGAATAGGCATTTTAACACTTTTAGAATCACTGTACTAAAACTGCTAGGCACTTTACATAAAGTCTATCTATGGTCTACATTTTATAGCAAAGAAGTTAAACATAGAGGTTAGATTAGCTAGGAAGTATGTGAAAGTGGGAAATGAACTTGGAACAAACAGTTCTAAGATCCTTATTCTTTACACTAAAATATGCTTTTAGTTACATTCCCTTCCTTTTTCCAACAGAGGAAAACACAGAACATTTGAGAAAATATTTTAAGTAGGAATGATCTCACATAATATACCCCACTGTAGTTCTATGCTTATCAAAACCGTATAATAGAATCAGAGTCACTTTCCTGATTTAAATCCCAGGCTAACCACTGTAACTCTGTGAATGTGGACAAGTTACTTAACCTTCCATCACTACACTCCTAATCTGTAAGAATCACAGGGTTGTGTAAAGAGTCAATGAAACAATACCTAAAAGCTTTTGGCAATGTCTGGCTAATAATAAATGTTCAATAAATACCAGCTATAATTATTAGTATTAGTACCATTACTATACTATTTAATAATACGCATAAGGTAAAAGGTCTTTTAACAATAACTTAAAAATAAGATACATTAAAATACCTCAAGGCACTTAAGAAATAAACTCTCCAAACACTGTCCTTTGTCATCATATAAAATGGCCTAAATAAAAACAAAACAAATGTTAAAGACATTAAAATGGGACACAATGTAATTCTGCTTTTCTTAAACATCTTCAAAGCAAATCAGAAATTGTTATATAGGACTTCTCTCATGGCACAGCAGGTAAAGGATACGGCATTGTCACTGCAGTGGCTGGGGTTGCTCCTGTGGTATGGGTTCTGATTCCTGGGCTGGCAACTTCCACATGCCACAGGTGTAGGAAAAAAAAATCCTTTTAGGAGTTCCTGTGGTGGTGCAGCAGAAACAAATCCGACTAGGAATCATGAGGTTGCAGGTTTGATCCCTGGCCTTGCTCATTGGGTTAAGGATCCAGTGTTGCCATGAGCTGTGGTGTAGGTCACAGACACAGCTAGGATCTGGTTTCACTGTGGCTGTGGTATAGACCGGCAGCTGTAACTCCAGTTAGACCCCTAGCCTGGGAACCTCCATATGCAGGGGGTGTAGCCCTAAAAAGCAAAAGAAAATAAAGATATCCACATTAAAAAAAAAGATCCTTTTATAAGTACATCATGTAATGAAAGGATTACCTACTTTGTTAATTTATATTTAAAAGTTCAACTATCTCAAATGTTTGTAAGTATCCACTCAGTATGTGCAAGATAACAAAGGCACACACATAAAGAAATTTAAGAATTTAATCCCTACAGGAGACTCTCGGAATGGAATTAGGGAGAAAGAGAATTGGAATGAGTTAGAGGTGGCAAAACAAGAAACAAGATTAGTAAAGAAAGTATTGTAATGGAGTGGTTTGAAGGATCTAGGTGATGGTTAGTGCTTGAAATAAGTCTTGATCACTGGGATAAGACTATTGTTTAAGAAGCATGACGAATAAAACTTATTGAATATGTGCAATATGGAAGAAAAAGAAAAATACGGTGATTATCATTTTCTGGCTTTCTCCTCTGTCTCTCTACCTCTCTAGCCATTTTTCAAGTGTCTTCTCTACTAGCTCCTTAAGCATTGCTGTTTCCATCACTTTGGATAACAGTTGGCGGGTTCCCTAAAATATTAAACTCAGAGTTACCACATAATCGAGCAATTTCCCTCCCAGGAATTGTGCAGAGAAATGAAAACAGTGTTCATGAAAACTTGCATATAAATGTTCACAGGAGCATTATTCATAATCCCAAAAGGTAGAAACAACTTAAAAAGTTCATCAATTGATGAATGGGTAAACAAAATGTGATATATCCATAAAAGAGAGAATTAACAAGAAAAAGGAATAAAGTATTGTCACATGTTTCAACATAAATGAACCTTGAAAACATGCTAAATTGAATAAGTCATTCACAAAAGACCACTTACGGTATAACTCCATTCATGTGAAAAGTCTAGAATATGCCAATGTGTTGAGACAGTATTGGTGGTTGGTTAGGACTGAGGGTTGGGTACTGGTTAGTGCCTTTACGGGATTTCTTTTGGGGGTGACAAAAATATTCTAAAAATAGACTGTGGTCATAGGTGCAAAACTCTGTGAATATTCTAAGAACCATCGGACTGTATACTTTTAATGAGTATATTTAAAAATGTATGAACTGTATCTCAATAAATCAGTTTGAAAATTTGGTATTTCTAATGCTCAATCTTTCTCTTCTATTCTTTACATTCCATAATCCATTGCTGAGCAATATCATCCACACAAATCAGCTCATGTCACACTTCTGTTCAAATCCTTCCAAAGCTTCCACAGCTCCCAAAGAATAAGACAAAAGTCCTTACAATGGGAGTTCCCATCGTGGCACAGTGGTTAATGAATCCAATTAGGAACCATGAGGTTGCAGGTTCAATCCCTGGCATTGTTCAGTGGGTTAAGGATCCAGCATTGCCGTGAGCTGTGGTGTAGATCGCAGATGTGGCTCAGATCTTGCGTTGCTTTAGCTCTGGCGTAGGCCAGCAGCTACAGTTCCGATTGGACCCCTAGCCTGGGAACCTCCATATGCCGCCAGTACGGCCCTAGAAAAGACAAAAAAAAAAAAGTAAAAATTTGTTGAATAAATGAATGAATCTATGCCAAGAGCTTCAAATATCTAAATGCCAAGTACTTCCAATTTACATCAGTAGCCCAGAACTGTTTCCTGAGTTCTAGGACCTTAGAGTCAACTATGTTGAGTTTTTTTATAACCCTGCAACTTCAGTATATTCAAAATGGAACTCAGAATCTTCACTGTTTCCCCTAAACTTGCTTTTCTTTTTCCAGACAGCCTATCTCATTACTATAATTGTAACACAGAAACCTGAAAGTCATTCTGGATTCTACCCATCCCCCATGTCCAAGACCTTAAGATTCTATAATATTCTTAAAAGTTCTCTCTAATCATCCTTCTCCATTGTCAGTGCTAATGCCTGCTTGGTCAGACCCTCACTATTTTTGTTGACATTACTCTATAGCCTCTTTATTATGATTCTAATTCTTTACTGGCTCCCCAAGATGAGCACACAGTCTTTCATAATAGGGCTCCTACCTACCTCTTTAGCTGTATATTCTACAGTTTCCCAACAGGGGCCCTTTGTTGCAGCCATACTGACTTGTTTGTAGTTCCCCAGAAATATTTCATCTTGTTCCATATTTCCACACTGTTATAGCTATGACACCATCTTCAGACACTCTCCCTCCAACATATCGATTTTGTTAACAAAACAAATATTCAAAAAAACACTCTTCATCTGGAAAGACGTCTCTGGACCAGATTATGATGTCCCTCCACTGTAATCTCATAGAACTGTAAGCATATCTCTGTACATATTTTAATCCTTAGGCTCTTAGGTAAAGATGAGATAAAAGTTCCTCGAAGACAAAAACTGTTTTTAATCACTGCATGCTTAAAATGTGCCAGCTTCTGTGTTAAGAGGTTTGCTTTCTTTTTTCTTTTTTTAAAATATTTTTGGCCACTCTGTGGCATATGGAGTTCCCAGGCCAGGGATCAGATCCGAGCCACTGCTGCAAAGGATCCTTGAACTGGGCCAGGCCAGCGATAGAGACTGTGCCCCAGTGATGCCACCCAACCCACTGCACCACAGTGGGAACTGCTATTTGTTTTCTTATTTAATCCCTAGGATAATTTTAGGAAGTATCACTTTCCCTATTTTACAAAGAAGAGACTATAGGCCCGGAGAGCCTAAATAACTTGCCAAGATTACAAATCGAATAAGTAAAGAGCAGGATTCAGACTAATGTCTATTTGACAATAACTGCTCTCCTACATTGCTTCCATATGTCTTATTTGAATTTTCCCACTGCTTACCAGCAATTTATCTTTACTGGATGACTCAATTAATGAAAGATGAATAACACTGACAGTAAGAATTTAAATACATAAAGAAAAGGCATTACTTGCAAGAAAAAGAGTGTAAGCAATAGCTTATATTCGCGAAGAAGGGTATTGTCTAGGATATGAGATTATTAATTTCCCTGGATCACAGAAAATCTCTCTGGAATTAACTTAAATTTATCTTATTTTCCTATAACCTACCAGTGCAAAGTATGCAATGAATATTCAACAAACATGCTATCTTTGAAGATAAAGTTAGATAATACCACAAGCACAACCTTAATACTTAGGATTTCATACTAAAAGAAGGCATGAAAGATAGGCAGAACCCAATCATATGTCTTTTTAACATAACACAAAATCAGTAAGATTTTAAAGACTTGGTGCAGAAGTTCCCATTATGGCTCAGTGGAACAAACCTGACTAGTAACCATGAGGATGCGGATTCAAACCATGGCCTTGCTCAGTGGGTTAAGGATCTGGCGTTGCCATGAGCTGTGGTATAGTAGCAGAAGCGGGTCAGATCTTGTGTTGCTGTGGCTGTGGTGTAGGCTGGCAGCTGTAGCTCCGATTGGATCCCTAACCTGGGAACCTCCATATGCCATGGGTACGGCCCTAAAAGACAATAATAATAATAATAAAGACCTGGCCCTAACTTAATAGGAAAAACATAAAAGGAAAAAGTTTTACAGAACAGCACTGGACAGTAAATGATTTGAATTAGTTTAAAATTATCTAGCTTGTTCAACTTAAGATGACTAAACATTAAGCTAGGATTCAACTAAAAGTTAAACTAAACTAGGAGTTCCCATCATAGCTCAGTGGTTAACGAATCTGACTAGCATCGATGAGGACACAGGTTCAATCCCTGGCCTTGCTCAGTGGGTTAAGGATTCAGAACTGCTGTGAACTGTGGTGCAGACCAGCAGCTACAGCTCTGATTCGACCCCTAGCTTGGGAACCTCGATATGCCATGGTGCGGCCCTAAAAAAAAGTTAAAAAAAAGCAAAAGTTAAACTATTTGTAAATTTAGTAAGATCTGTGAGCTTCCATTGTGGCTCAGCAGGTTAAGAATCTGACAGTGTCTGTGAGGATGCAGCTTTGATCCCTGGCCTTGCTCAGTGGGTTGAGGATTCTGTGTTGCTGCAAGCTGCAACGCAGTTTACAGATGTGGCTTGGAACCAGCATTGCTGTGGCTGTGGTGTAGGCCTGCAGCTACAGCTCCGATTCAATCCCTAGCCTAGGAACCTCCATATGCTATGGTATGGCCCTGAAAGGAACCAAAAAAATTAATAAGATCTATAAGACGAACTTGAAGCCTTAAGGCAAACCTAGTTTTTCTTTTACTTTTCTACTTTAATAAATTAAAAATTAATTTTAAAAATAATAAATAGGAGTACCCGTCATGGCACAGTGGTTAACGAATCCGACTAGGAACCATGAGGTTGCGGGTTCGATCCCTGCCCTTGCTTAGTGGGTTAAGGATCCAGCGTTGCCATGAGCTGTAGTGTAGGTTGCAGACACGGTTTGGATCCCAGGTTGCTGTGGCTCTGGCATAGGCCGGTGGCTACAGCTCCGATTCAACCCCTAGCCTGGGAATCTCCATATGCCATGGGAGCAGCCCAAGAAATGGCAAAAAAGACAAAAAAAATAAAAATAAAATAATAAGTAGCCTTGCTATGTTAAAAAACTTCTCGATGATAATTTCGTAGTGATAGATAAGGAAACCATCTAGAATAAGGACAGAATATGGAGATCTTTAACCTCCTCATTCAGGAGGCCACAATCTTGCCAATGTGTCCTATGTTATCAACTCAACTTTTAAATTAGCAATATTAAGAGAGACAACAGCATGGTTAGGGCATGGTTCATTTATGACTCTTCCACTTCTGAGCTATGCGAAACTGGCAGGCAAGCAACTTCACCTCTCTGTGCCTCAGTTTCATCAACAGTAAAATAAAGACACAAATAGCAACTAATAGAGTTATAAAGACTAAGTCAGTCGACACATTTAAAGCATTATCCCTGGTTTATAGTAAGCACTTGAAAAGTTTTCAAAAAACGAAACAGAGTGGTAGGTAAAATGGGTGAAGGGGGTCAAAAGGTACAAACTTCCACTTACAACATAACTAAGTCATGGGGATGTATGTAGAGGATGGTGACTATAATATACTCTGCTGTATATTTGAAAGTTGCTGAGACTATATCTTAAAAATCCTCATCACAGAGTTCCCTGGTAGCCTAGCAGATTAAGGCTTGAGTAGCTGCTGTGGTGGGAGTTTGAGCCCTGGCCAGGAATTTCATATGCCATGGGTGCAATAAGAACAACAACAAAAAATCAAAGCAAATTAAATAGTAGTAACTGACATTTTATAAGGCACAAATTAATCACTGTGATGTGGAAATCATTTGACAACGTCTGTTTTCACAACACATCAGCTTATGGACATCTAAAATTTTATCATCTACAGAGTTTTCTTAGCACTCAGTCAAAAGGCAAGAGCCCAACTCTTGGACTCTGTAGTCGTCAACCGCTTTGCACTTACTTTGTTTCCTACATGAGCGATCTTCAGAATTCCATCTTGCCATACTTTTGACTTCTTCATCTTTTGATGAGTATATAGGACCTTATTTACAAAAATACAAAGGAAAACATGGTTTCTGTTTCCATGCATGAAATGTTACAGGTGTTTATACCCTTTCTACATACCAAAAAAGTTACGACATTTTTTTATCAAAATAAAAGCACAGGTACCATACCACTAACAACAAAACATCTATTAAAAAAAAGAAAAAAGGAGTTCCCGTCGTGGCTCAGTGGTTAACGAATCCGACTAGGAACCATGAGATTGTGGGTTCGATCCAAGGCCTCACTCAATGGATTAAGGATCCAGCATTGCCATGAGCTGTGGTGTATGTCGCAGATGCGGCTCAGATCTGGTGTTGCTGTGGCTGTGGTGTAGGCCAGCAGCCGTAGCTCCGATTTGACCCCTGGCCGGGGAATTTCTGTATGATGTGAGTGCAGCCCTAAAAGACCAAAAAAAAAAAAAAAAGAAACCAAGTAGTAAAAGGCAAGGGAAGGGAGAAAGGAGAGGTAAAAATCTAAGGAAGACACCAAAAAATTAACTGAGCAAGAAAAATAATTTTGAGCTTCCTAGTCATTGGTAGGATGAGAAAAATTATGCAGTTCTCAAAGTCCAGGAGTCCACAGACTCCTGGAGGTGTCTCCCTTGAGACTTTTCAGGGGTCTATGAAGGAAAAACTATTTTCATGATGTATTTGCCTTTCAATCTCATTCCTTTGGTCATGCTTAGCGGTGGCTCCTAGGGTTATATGCATCCAATATTGCAATATTCAATTTCAGACTGAATGAAGAAGCATGTCTGAGAATCTAGCTGTTTTCTATTATGTCAAATGTTAAAGGGATTTGCAAAAAATGTTCAGCATTGCTACACCTTACAATGTTCCTTTCCATTGTTACTGTTTTTGGAAAGTAATTTATGGGAGTTCCCTTTTGGCACAGTGGGTTAAGGATCCTGCCTTGTCACTGCAGTGGCTTCAGCTGCTGCTGTGGCAAAGATTCAGTCCTTGGCCCAGGAACTTCCATATGCTGTGGTCTCAGCCAAAAAACCTAATTAATTTATGTTAAATGGAATGGTTTTACTGTTTTTTAGCAAATTAATAAACATTTAAAATTTTTCCATTATAATTTCTAATATGAAAGACATGAATAAATATAAGCCCCATAATCAAAAATTCTTGGGAGATTCTGCTGTGGCATGGTGGATTAAGGATCTGGTGTTGCCTCAGCTATAGTGTAGGTCACAGCTGCAGCTCACATTCAATTCCTGGCCTGGCAACTTCCATATGCCGTGGGTGTGGCCATTAAAAAAAAAATCTTTGGGGTCCTCGATAATTTTTAAGAACATAAAAGAGTCCTGAGTCCAAATAGGCTAAGAACAGCTGACCTAGATAGAAGAGGCATGCCAGTCCTCTGAGAAAAAAAATTGTTCCAAGGAACTCTGAATAACCAACGTTGCAAGAGAGAATACAGGGCAATATTTGAGACACACATACTTATACTAAAAAATTATTCACTGTTTATCTGAAAAGTTATTTTGCTAAATCTGACAAAACATTTGTGAAGTGTGGAAGAAAACAGGAATTAGTGAAAAACGGTGAGACTTACAATAAATTCCTGGCTTTCCATTGTTTCTTCTGAAATTATATATAGTCAGGTCTCGGGAGAATAATCAGTGGTCATACAACTATTTATACCACCTAAAATGAAAAATGACAAAAAATATCAACATTGATGAACAGAGTAAGTATCAAATACAATTCTTCCCCACAAACTCTTGACCAGAGAGAGGCATTTAAGTGTTCTGAGATTATTTTACTACCAAGATAAACAACATGGGTGTAATCAAATTATCTGCCACTGAGAATAAAATAGTCGACACCACCCTGTGGAAAAAAAACTGCCAAGTAAAGAGAAACCTAATTAAAATATATGAAATAATTAGTAGGATCCCAACATTTTTCCAGATACTATAAAAATGCGTCAGGAGGAGTTCCCGTCGTGGCGCAGTGGTTAACGAATCCGACTAGGAACCATGAGGTTGCGGGTTCGGTCCCTGCCCTTGCTCAGTGGGTTGGCGATCCGGTGTTGCCGTGAGCTGTGGTGTAGGTTGCAGACGCGGCTCGGATCCCGCGTTGCTGTGGCTCTGGTGTAGGCCTGTGGCTACAGCTCCGATTCAACCCCTAGCCTGGGAACCTCCATATGCCGCAGGAGCGGCCCAAGAAATAGCAACAACAACAACAACAACAATAACAACAACAACAAAAAAAAGACAAAAAAAAATGCATCAGGAAATATGATCCCCACCCCTTGGTTCCTTATAGAAAGAATGTCAATTTTTAAACTTCTCTGAATTGCTACAATCCCCACAAGATGGCTCCCTTGCGTTGCGAATTTTTCCTTCTACATATTACACAGTATCTAAAACCAAGTATACATTATAGTACCTCTCCAGGGAAAAACCCTTTCAGTATCATTGCAATGAGTACTGCAGTTTCCCTATACTATTGGATAGAACTGTTTCCATATGCAAATGTGGAAATCAAAAATCACTGACAGTGAAATGAAGAAGCAGAGATGCCAAAGAAAATTATTATGTTTTTTCATAAACCACTGCCTCAGATCCCTGGACCAACAGCATTGGCACCACCTGAAAACTAATTAGAAATTCAAATTATTGAGTCCCCCCACCCCCCGACCTGTTAAATCATAAAATCTGGGGTTGGGGCCCAATAGCCTGTAATTTAACAAGTCCTGCAGGTGACAGAGATGGGTTCTTAAGTTTGAAACCTAGGAGGATTCAATAAAGCTACCATTTGTCACTCTGGATTGAATTCATCCTTTACGCATACAAAACATATAAAAATGGGCCACCTACTTAGTAATTATAAATTACATATGTTTAGTACTTACTGTGTACCAGACATTGTGCTAGGCCAAGAAACTAAAATGAACAAAATACTATTCCTAGTCTCAAATAATTTTCAGTATAGCAGGGTAATAACAGTAATTACGATAAAATAAAGCAGGGTTAAGCACAGGACAGGCACCTAAGTTGGTCCAGGGCATCAAACAATGCTTCCTGAAGGACATGTCTAAACTGTAAAATAACCATTAACCAAGGAAAAAGGCCAGGGAAGGTTATTTCCAAATAGAAATCAACATGCACAAAGGCCTGTGGAAGTTACAGCAAGGCATAATCCAGGAGTTCTAATACAATCAAGTGTCAGATAATGAGTTGTGAGATACGACTGAAAAAGTGAGCAGTAACAGGATGCAAAGAGTCTTCCATTTTATGCTACGTAGTGTGTACTTTCTATAAGGACAGTAGGAAGCCAGGGCAGGATTTTTTTTTTTTTGGTTTTTTCTAGGGCCGCACCCGCGGCATACGGAGGTTCCCAGGTGAGGGGTCTAATCAGAGCTATAGCCGATGGCCTACCCCAGAGCCACAGCAACATCGGATTCTTAACCCACTGAGTGAGGCCAGGGATGGAACCCACAAACTCATGGGTCCCAGTTGGATTCGTTAACCACGGCGCCACGACGGGAACTCCAAGGCAGGATTTTAAGAATAAGATTACACATGTGACTTGGGTTTTACAAAGATACCTCTGGCCAACAAATAGAGAAAGGATGGGATAAGGGGCTGGCAAATGATATGAAAACTTGCCCTATGACATAGTTCATAGGACATGACCTAGACCTACAGAGGCACTGCCTTTCAGAAATGTGACTCCCAGATTTCCCGGCATGGCTCAGTGGAAACAAATCCGACTAGGAACGATGAGGTTGCGAGTTCGATTCCTGGCCTCGCTCAGTGGGTCAAGGATCCAGCGTTGTCATGAGCTGTGGTGTAGGTTGCAGATGCGGCTGGGATCTGGTGTTGCTGCGGTGTGCGCTGGCAGCTCCAATTAGACCCCTGGCCTGGGAACCTCCATATGCCACAGGTGCGGCCCTAAAAAGCAAAAAAAAAAAAACCCCAAAGTAAAAAACAAAACTCCTATATCCTATACCCCTCCCCTCCAGCCCACAGGATTGCTAGATGCCTAATGAATGTCCAGAAGATAACGGAAAGATCCAGAGAAACATATTCATTCACTGTTGCTTATACAGCACCATATCTCTAGCCACAGAATAAGTTAGACATCCTATACACATAGATGAGACTACATGGTGTCAACATAATACTTGGCATGCGGCAGTTATTAACATTAGATCTCTTTAATAATAATAGTTATTACTTATTCAGCGTAATTATATGCTAGATACTGTTAAAATGCTTAAAATGTTCATACCTTATGGTATAGATATTTTAGCATTGATTTTACAAAAAGAAAACTGAGATATATAACAGATGAATAATTTGCCTAAGACCATAAAGTAAATAAACGGCAGATTCAGAATTCAAAACTAAGTAGTCAAATTTTGGAGCTCATATTTGCAAAAGTTACATTATATGACTATTTACCTAATACCTACTGTGTCAGGCAGGAATGGGACTAGATACTTTATATATAATATTTATCAGTCTCATAATCCTGAATAGTAGTTATTATCATCAATTTACAGATTAGGAATCCAGTATTTACTAATTTAGGATTACTTTTATGCTGTCTAGGAATTACAAAATAAATTCCCCCATTGTTTTCCTAAATTAGAAATATTATACGTGAGATTTAAATTTAAAAGGAACTGAGAAGGAGTTCCCGTGGTGGCTCAGTGGTTAACAAATCTGACTAGCATCCTTGAGGACTCAGTTCTATCCCTGGCCTTGCTGAGTGGGTTAAGGATCCTGTGTTGCCATGGGCAGTGGTGTAGGTTGCAGACTTGGCCTGGATCCTGTGTTGCTATGGCTGTGGCTTAGGACAGCTGCTACAGCTCTGATTCAGCCCCTAGCCTGGGAACCTCCATATGCTGTGGATGAGGCCCTAAAAAGAAAAAAAAAGAAAAAAAAAAGGAACTGAGAAGGTCCAAAGATTCATAAGTGGAAAATTAAGATTATAGGATTAGCATTTTTCGTTGTGGCTCAGCAGATTAAGAACCTGACCTTGTCTCAATGAGGATGCTGGATTCCATCCCTGGACTCACTCAGTGGGTTGCAACCTGCAGAGTACGTCGCAGATGTGGCTCAGATCTGGTGTTGCCCTGGCTCTGGATAGGCTCCAGCTGCAATTCCGATTCATTCAACTCCTAGTCCAGGAACTTCCATAGGCTGCAGGTGTGCTGGAAAAAGAAAAAAATTATAGGATTAAACCTTTAAAAAAAATCTAACTTGATCTTAAAATACTTAAGAGGTGTATTTGCCACAGTCAAAAGTGAGTCAATAGGAAAAATGTTTTCAGCCAGCAGCATCATATATATGAGATGCAAAGATAAAAATCCTGAAAATCTTCATCTCTCCACGTCTGTGAAACAATTCAAATGTTGACATATCTATAATGGGTGAAAACTTCATGTTCAAAAAGTTTTTGGCATAGAGACCCCAGATGTTCTGTGATAATTACATAAGTACAAAAATGCATATCTTCATACGTATACATAAGGTGTTACGCTGTTTCATAGATATATATATATATTCAGTGTTTTCACTAAAAAATGAACTATTCTTTTGCTAAGTTTGACGAGATGTTTTTGGTCCTGTTGTTTTGGAACAAGCCGGATCTTTCGAATCCCTAAATAGTTCACAGATTTAAGAGTTTAAGAGTCACGAATCATATACCCTGTTAAGAAGCCACCCTGTGCAGATAAGTAAAAGCCCATATTTCATTTGAGAGCACTAATTACCATAATCCTGTGTAACCAAACGACAATGGAGAATTGACCCTTCGTCAGTCCTAAAAAGAAACAGCAAAACCGTCTTTGGTTCTCACATGTATGAGGGAACTGCAAAGCAGAGATTGGTGAAGGCGAGGAAGACGGGGCACCAATTATTGCAAGTTGTTCGACCAAGCTGTGAGCCAATCCTGTTCCACACGGTATCCTTATCGTCCGCTTCTGGCGGAGCAAATTTCTTCGTCCAGTCGCGCCAAAATCAGCGACACCGCCTCTCGCCTCTTACTCCCCAGAAACCCCGGGAAACAGCTCATTTCACCCGGCCATTGCACAAAATCCACTTTCGAATCTCTCCCGCGAAAAGCCCTTGACGTCACCAACTCGCGACCACACCAAATCAAGACCCACTATTTAGCCCGCCCACCACTGCCCCAACCAGAACTGCCGTTTTCAAACCGCCAATCAAATTCTTTGCTGGATGCGAGCCTCTGAGGCGGCCGCGATCTCCGAGGCCCCGCCCCCATGCCGAGCCAGCCCACGCCTGTGACGTGTACGACGGACGCACAGCCTCTGGGCCTGTCTTTTCCGAGGCGTAGCGGAGGACGGTGTCGCTCATCCTATGACGCGGAAACAACCACGACTCTAAGGATCGGGAGACGGGAAGGATTGAAGGACGCAGTCTCTGGCCCTACTGTATTTTGGGAATTGGACGGAGTAAGTTCTAAGTGGACTATGGGGTTGCCCTGGCTGGGTGAGATCTAAAGTCCTCAGTGCTTTTTCATGCAGTCCATTCTATCATCTGTCGTCCTTCTCGCCCTGCCCCCTCCCATGAGTCCATCACTTCGCCTGTCCTAGTTCTCTGTGCGCACGCGCAAAAAGTCCTCTGGCAGTCTTTGTAGTTCCAATCGTCAGTGGTTGGGGGCGCTTGCTGTCCGATGTTGGCAGGTTTGGGGCAGTCCCGCATTTTCTGCTTCCACGCGGAAGGACGAGAGGGTAAATAGCTTTGCTTCGCAGGTTTGCCTTTTGGTGGCAGAAGGCTAACGAATGTGAGAGTTTGTAATTTAAAATTAAGTCATTTTCTCGTTTAGAACTTTGCTCCTTGTCATTCGAAGAACTAAAAGTCCAATTAGGGAAAAGAGCCAACAAGTAAGAACTAAATACAGTGTATGAGTGCACTAATAAATACGTAAGGGGAAACAGATGAGGCCATTAATTAGGGAACACGTGGTAGTGGAAAGCTGCAGAGAGTAAAATGCCATTTAACCTGAGCTTTAAAAATTGAATAGGAGTTTATAAAGCAAGGAAGATGAGAAGACTCATTTAAAGCAAAGGCATGGAGACAAAGTGTGTGGGTATCGCTAAATAGTCAACTGTGACTAGTGTTTCTTAACCTTTATGGCATCCATTTACTTGTTAAAATCTATCGTTGATGGGGAAAAAAATGTAATGTATACATGTAAGGATAACTTGATCCCCTTGCTGTACAGTGGGAAAAAAAAAAAAAAATCTATCGGTTGAGCCTCCGGGGAAAATGCATGTACATATTAAACCATTTTGCTATAATTTTTTTGAAAGAAAAGGTGTGAAAGACATTGAAGTGGCCAAGAAAAAAAATAAAACTGGATGTCTTGTCTAGCTTACTCTTCCAGGTTATCTCTGCCTTTCACTGTCACTTAATTTGTACAAGAGTCATAATTTTACCTTTTCATTAAAATTTATCTTTTAAAAATTTCCTGGGATTCACAAGAAATCTTAAAACCCACCTCAAATTCCATAGACTGCAGATTAAGAGTTCCTGAGTCAGAGCATTGACTGCATGGTGACAGGTTGCAAGAGTTTCTACTAAAAGGTAGGCAGTATGGAAGTCAAGCATACCTGAGCTTGCTCACTTACCTAGCTTTAGCCAAGTTACTTAACCTTTGAACCTTCATATAAAGAAGTTAAACAACCCAAAGGGGTTGTGAGGATTAAAACCATGTATGTAAAGTAACGGCATTGTTACACAGTAACTTTTATTCTTTGCTAAAGCCCATGAAGTCCCTTGGTTTATTTAACAGTTTTTTTAAAATATAGATATATTCAGTTATAAGAAGATGCTAAGGAATTTCTAATGTTGAAAGTTTTAACATCAGGATCACAAAATTAGATCTGTTTTAGACATGTTACACAGCTTCTGTGAAGAATGGATGACTTCTAGAACAATTTATAAACTGTTTCTATTATGGGGACAGTAGTTGTGGAAAACGTTAGATGGAGCTAAAAGCCCTTTCGCAGGTTGAATTGATAGGACTTAATGACAGATTGGCAAATGATAAAATGATAATGGTTCCAAATTACTGAGTATGCACTATATAGCAGCCATGTTTAGTGTTTTATTTGCATTATTTTGATGAATTCTTATAACAAGCTATTAGGTAGGTCTAATTTTAATAAACATTTTATAGACCTTGGAAAGATGAGGTAATTAGCTCAAGATCCATACAGCTAGTAAATAGCTTGATTGGCTAACTAAGTAGAATATGTCATCCTTAAATAAAATGAGTATGGTGAGAACAGACATGGGTAGGAAAAATAAAAGTTTGATTTGAAATGTATGGGTGACAGTAGACACATTTGTTACCATTCATAGGACATTGAGAAAGTAAACTGTAAAGATAAAAATTATAGCAGAAGTGCTGCCGTGTACTTCCTCATCTTCCGCAGCTATTGTGTAGGGAAGCTAACTTGTCCTATAGCTTGTTATGTTCTATTTGATGCATGTCTTCCTCTAAAATGAAGGTATATTTGGTTATCTACAGAATATATGTTTAAGATCGAAAATTACAGATAAGTGTTATTCATAGCAGGCAAGATTTTCTGAGCTTAATTCTTTAAGCCACCAAAAAATCCTTAGGAAAAGGAAAGAAGGAGACTATTTGTGCTGAGATGTGAGAATGATCAGAAAAATCTAATTTCTGGGAGAAGTGTGATTTTTGTGCTTATGCAGTTCTGTCCACTATTTTCTTAGATGATGGCTTTGACAATGAAAAGAATTAGAGAGCTGCTAACCTGCCCTTTATAATTTGTAGTTTTTCAGAAGGGAAAGTTAGATCCTGCTGTAGTGACAATCAGAGCTACATTTGTATCTTCTTTATAATCCCATAATTCTGCCTCTTTACAAAATAACTTGAAATGCTTAACACTTTACAGTTTATTAGATCCTTTTAGCTTTTAACCAACAAATGCTGAGGTTGTGATCAAGCTGGAGTCCCTGCATTCACAGTATTTATATTCTAGTGAGGCAGATGAGCAATAAAATTATAATTCCAGGTAGGGATGAAAGCATGTAAGTATAGAAAGTGGTGACCTAAAGGGTGTGTAGGGTTAAGGTTGGCAGGAAGGGGTATTTTAGACTGGGTGAAAGAGAAAGCCCCTATGAGGAAGTGACAATCGGGAGTTCTTGTGGCTGAGTGGTAACGCATCAGACTGATATCTTACATGAGGATGCTTGGTTCCATCCCTGGCCCTGCTCGGTGGGTTAAGGATCTAGCATTGCCATGAGTTGCCGTGTAGGCCACAGACGTAGCTCGTATCCTGTGTTGCTGTGGCTGTGGGGTAGGCTGGCAGCTGCAGCTCCAAATCAACCCCTAGCTGGGGAACTTCCATATGCTGCGGGTGCAGCCCTGAAAAAAGAAAAGAAGAAGAAATAGAAAGTGAGTGACATTTGCAGAGACCTGAAGAACAAGGAAGTTATCCTTACAGGTGTGACAGGGAGGCTAGGGAACAGCAGGAGCAAAAGCCTTGCAGTGGGAAAGGCCTTACTTAGCATGTTGAAGGTGGTTTGTTGTGGTTCCAGCCCAACTGGAAGAAGATGTAAGTGATGAAGGACGTTAGCGCGAGATCACCTGGCCAGATGGAATAAGGCCTGTAGGCCACGGTAAGAATTTCGGATTTTTTTTTTTTTTTCTTTTTAGGTCTGCACCTGCGGCATATGGAAGTTCCCAGGCTGTGAGTCAAATCCCAGCAGCATCTGCAACTTATGCCGCAGTTTGCAGCAACGCCGGATCCTTAACCCACTGGGAGAAGCCAGGGATCTAACCCAGATCTTCAGGGACACTGCGTCGGGTTCTTAACCCGATAAGCCATGGCAGGAACTCCAGAATTTTGGATTTTATTCCGAATATGGTAAGAAACCTGGGGAGGATTTTGTTCAAGAGAGTGATATTTCGTTTACCTGTTTAAATGATTATTCTGGCTGCTATCTGGAAACTGACAATAATGGAAGAAGAGTATCAGCATGTATTAGGGTGTGTTTATGGAAGTTAACGCAGGATTTGGTGATGGTTTGGAGCAGGTGATTGTTATGGAAGAAATGAAGATGTACACCCTTCGTGTTCAGGATGTAAAGGTACAGCTAACAGAAACGCTAATGAAGTGGCTATGGGGTATAAGGAAAGAAGAATTAAGGAGAATTCTGGTGTTTTTGCCCTCAGCCATTTTGTCACTGGTGTTTTGAGATGGAGAAAATTAGGCAACGAATAGGTTTTTTTAACATTTGAGAGTTCAATTTGCACCATTTTAAGCTTAAGATATACTTTTTTTTTTTTTTTTCTTTAGGGCCGCCCCAGCGGCATATGGAGGTTCCCAGGCTAAGTGGTCGAATCGGAGCTGCAGCTGCTGGCCCATGCCACAGCCACAGCCGTGCCAGATCGGAGCCACATCTGTGACCTACACCTCAGCTCGCAGCAACGCCAGATCCTCAACCCCCTGAGTGAGACCAGGGATCAAACCCAAAACCTCATGGTTCCGAGTCAGGTTCCTTTCCACTGTGCCACAACAGGAGCTCCTGGAAAAGAGATTTGTGAAACCAAGCCAAGGAGCTTGAAGCCAGAGACCCTCCCAAAGGATGTCTGTGTAGATGAGAAGAGAGCTCGGACTGAAAGCAATCCTAGGCAGCAGGTAGAGGTAGAGCAGAGTAGGGGGGACCAGAAAAAAAGGAATTGAAGGGGAAGAAAACGCTCCCGGAAGCCAAATGAAGGCAGTGTTCTCAGGGAGTAACGACAGCAAGTGCTACAGAAAGGTAATGTATAATAGGAGATAGACTGTTTCATAGTTTTTCATAGGGTGGTGGGAAGGAAAGCCTGCCAGGATGGGTTGAGGTGAAAGTGTGACATGAGGAATGTGGTAATGCAACACTAATTACACTTGATTGTTTTCTAATGATTAATTTTGACCTGTAGTTCCATTTTATGAGGTACGCTAGTAGCAACAGCTAAACAAATACTTCATTACTTGTATATTTTTAAAATTGGTGCTTGGGTGATCAGCAAGGAGCCTATTCTAAAAATGCCAAAATTCTCCTCCTATTGGTGAGAATGCATATCTGGTTGGGGATTTGAAATGCATAATAGCTTTGTACCCTGTTACTGAATATCACTTTGAGACATATTATTTCTGTTGCTGTCTGCAAGCATCACTATTGGCAGTGACAGATTCTAGCCAACGGACTCAGGAGACACAAATAGGCTTTAATCTGTAACTGTTTACAGAACTTTAAAGGCTACAGGGCAGAAGATACTTAGGGACAGTATCTTTGTCTAGAGTCCCAGGCCCAGCACTAACCCAAATCCACTGATTTCCTCCCAGCTGCCCCTTATCTACAACAGATGTGTATGGCATTTACAGATAAAGGCAAAGGTGTTTGGGGGCACCTTGATACATATATGTAAAAGCTTTAGCCCTTTTGCCTGCATATCTCTTATGTCGTCCTGGTCACAGGCCCAAGGCCAGCATACCAACTGATAGCAGCTCCCACCCCCAGTGCAATGGGAGACAGTAAGACTCCACATCTGTCTAAACTCTTGTTTCCCAGGAGACTGTTATGGGAGACACAGGTTATTCTTTTTAGTGATTACTGTGTATTAGGGCTGGGGGTGATGGGTAAAGCATTTTAGGCAGTTGTAAGTGCAATGGAGAAAGAAATAAGGTGGGGGAGATAAAAGCATCCAGAAATTGCAGTTTTAAATAATGCAGTGGCCAGTACTGCAACTAGTTATAAGTTCAAAAAGCCCACCTTTTGAGTTTGGCTAAGCAACCTGAGGAATAAGGTGATCAAGAGTAAAAGATGTTAGTGTCCAAGTTTCCTTAATTTTTACATTTTGCCTTTGCTAACTTAAACCTTGAGATTGCTTTTTAAGGTAAAAGCAAAGCCAAGTGAGAATTAGTGTCGAAGAGCTTGAAAAACAAAACCTAAAAAACACAAGGCCAATGAAAATTTCCACAGCTGATGGTGAAACTCTGACCTCTAGGAGTTCCTGTTGTGGGAATCCGACTAGTATCCCTGGCCTTGCTCAGGTGGTTAAGGATCCAGCACTGCTGAGCTGTGGTCACAGATGTGGCTTGGATCCTACACCAGTAGCCTGGGAACTTACATGTCATAGGTGCGCGTATTTTCCTATATTGCTGAATTGCTTCTGATTTACAGGAATGGAAACAAAAAGTGGAAATCTAGAAAAAGCAATGGAAGAGGAAAGCACTGAAAAGAAAAAAGAAGTAGAAAAAAAGAAACGGTCTCGAGTCAAACAGGTGCTTGCAGATATTGCAAAACAAGTGGACTTCTGGTTTGGAGATGCAAATCTTCACAAGGATAGATTTCTCCGAGAGCAAATAGAAAAATCTAGAGATGGATGTAAGTTTGTTTCTATAATAACTGACCTAACTTAAAAGTGACCCACTTTTTAAATGATTACTTTTTCCGTCATAGCTGGTTTACAGTTTTGTCAGTTAAGGTGACCGGGTCAGTCTTTTTCCCATTGTTATATAGCAGGGTCTCATTACAAAGGATAGAAGGCAGAATTCAGACAAGCATTTACTCAAAAAACACCCGTTTAAAAGGAAAAAAATGTCAAATTCGTATCAGTATTTAATGAGAAAAAATATTAATTTTGTTCACTTGTTTTCATTATAGATGTTGATATATCACTTCTTGTGTCATTCAACAAAATGAAAAAATTAACCACTGATCGAAAGCTAATAGCCAGAGCATTGAAAAGTTCCGCTGTTGTGGAGGTAAGAATTGTTACAACTTATTTATGTCACATGATATTGTATTATTTATTAACCTTATATACTGTTTTAAAGCTGGATTTAGAAGGCACCAGAATTAGGAGAAAAAAGCCTCTGGGCGAAAGACCAAAAGATGAGGATGAGCGGACAGTGTATGTGGTAAGCCTGGAAAGAAAGCTCAGAGCTGTCCCCAAAGAACCGAAACATTTTTAATATTCAGTTATTAAAAGTAAAATTTTATTTATTATTTAATATCTACTTTGATTTACCATAGGAGTTATTGCCCAAAAATGTTAATCACAGCTGGATTGAAAGAGTGTTTGGAAAATGTGGAAACGTTGTTTATATAAGTATTCCACATTATAAATCTACTGGAGACCCAAAGGGATTTGCTTTTGTGGAATTTGAAACAAAAGAACAAGCAGCAAAAGCTATTGAGGTAGGTCCAGAACCTAAAACAAAAAGAGAAAGAAAATTACCAAGTGTTTTAAACAGTAACCAAAAAAATTCTACATTATTTCATTTCAGTTTCTTAATAACCCACCAGAAGAAGCACCTAGAAAACCTGGTATATTTCCCAAAACCGTGAAAAATAAGCCCATTCCTACCCTTAGGGTGGCGGGTAAGTTGGTTATTTTTAAAGTAGATATAGTTGAAGTAAAATGATGTTAAGGTAAACTAAAATTAATGCTACAATTTTTACAGAAGAAAAGAAAAAGAAAAAGAAGAAGAAAGGCCGAATGAAGAAAGACGACAACATCCAGACCAAAGACTCAAATACAGACACTACTAGCAAGGACACTGTCGATAAAGTAAAAAGATCGAGGACCACATCTGAGGGCTCAGAAGTAGAGGTTACCGAACCCCAAAAGCCACCCTCGAAGAAAAAGAAAAAACGGGAAAGAGCTGAAGTGTCTGGCTTACCTTTAGTCAAAGCAGGGAAAAGGAAGAGAAGTAGCTCCGAAGATGCAGATTGCCTAACTCCAAAATCAAAAATTAAAAAAATGGCTCAGAAAGACAACATGATAAAAGAAGCTTCTGAAGTTTGCCAAGAAAACAAAGGTAGGTATTTCGAGCTTTAAAGTTAGGATTAGATAAATGAGGCTTTCTCTTCACTTTTATTATATGTCTTATTTCTCTTTCATTTAGAATTAGAAATTTCTACTGAAGAGGAGAAGGATACTGGAGATACGAAAGACGGATCCCTCTTGAAAGCCAAAAGAAAGCATAAGAAGAAACATAAAGAGAGGCATAAAATGGGAGAAGAGGTCATACCTCTGCGAGTATTATCGAAGTAAGTCAGTGGCAAAACACGTTCCCGTCGGCAGTTGCCACACCCCATCACCATTGCTAAAGTGCAATTCCAGTTTGTATTGAACAGAGTTGCATATTAGCAACAGTCATGGCCTGTAGCCAGTATCTGCGCTCAAGCTGGTTTAACACTCTTGAAGTTTCAAAAAGGAACCACCGCACTAAAACATGGAAGCACTTATTTTTTTTCTTCAATTTACAGCAAGTGGCTCCATGTTAAAGTAGAGGGTGTTCCTTAGCACATTGCAGGGGACAGCTTGAAAGTACCAGAGACCAGCAGTTCAGTGACGTTTCCTTTAAGTTAAAATGTAAAAGTAAGACTTACCATCACTAAAACATGGAAGCACTTACTTTTAGAGTTTGAAAGCAAGTACATCCACGTTTAAGTGGTGGGGAGCCCGGTCTCGGGGAGGGGAGCAGTGGGAAATCATGATCATCCTTTCGCCTGTAAAGGGAATTTAGAAAATAAACTGGGATCAGAACGAACGTGTCGGTTTGGAGACACCTCCACTGAAACATGGAAGCACTTACTTTAGTTTTAGACAGCAGGTACCCCCATGTTAAAGCAAAGGGGATCCCCTTGGCTTCTTGAAATTAGAAAAGATATCTGCGTGCGGAAGCATAATTTGGATTCACTTCTACTAAAACATGGAAGCACTTACTTTAAAAGTCACAGAAAGCACTCCCAGGTTAAAGTTAAAGGGAGTCCATGTCATCGGGGTGAGAAATAAGTAGGAGAAAGGAAATGGCATACCTTTTAGAAGTTTTTCTTAACCTTCTGGGATTACAGTTTCCTAGGAGTCCAGTTTTCCTGTAGAAGGTTAAAAGGCTGGGACTTTGGGCACTTGTATTTATACTATTCTTAACTCTGGGATTCCTTTTGCCTTTTTATCTCAGAGAATCATTACAAGAGCTCTTTGTTATTCTAATGTATCAGCTCTCAGGGAATGTATGGTCCTGGGTGGGTCTGGATGCCTTTTTTGTTTTTTTTTTTGAAGTATACACATGTCAATGTTAACAGCTAAAACCATTACCGCAGATATCCTCCTCTTTAAAAAAAAAAAAAAAAAAAAATCCCCTATCTGCTTGTTTGATGGCATAGATTAGGGTAACAATGAGTGCTCCTGCCGGGCTGGAGAGCCATTGTGTTTCTATCTGGAGGAGCTCTAGCTGTTTGAAGAAACATCTACATGTTAAATGTATGTAAATAAATAAATTGCTTCCATGGGGTGTTTTTTTCTTCTTAGAAATTCTTTTAGACTCAAGTAAATGCTGAGGAATGTTATCTCTCAAATTGGAAGCAGTTTAACAAATCATCTTTAAATTTTAATTTCTCATTCTCCCCTCTCCAGAGCTGACTGACTTTAGTAAATGTTACTTGTTAGTTAATTTAATACTTTTATTTCCATAAATTCAAATATTTGGAACATACTCAAGAATTCAGATGGCAAATAGGAAACATTTAATCTAAATGTTGGGGCAAAGGGAACTTTGCTTGCTTCCCAGATGGCCTTAGAACTCAGGATATGTGTTTAAAGAAAGATGGGGAGAAGAAGTGGTTGTAAGTCACACAGTGAATGTCTCTATTTAGATATTTACTTTTTATTTAATGATCTGTTGTCACATTACAGGTTTTTTTTGTTGTTCCAGGAGTGAATGGATGGATTTAAAAAAAGAGTATTTAGCACTGCAAAAAGCCAGCATGGCTTCTTTAAAAAAAAGAATATCCCAAATAAAATCGGAATCGGAAATGGAAACAGACCATGGAGTACCTAATAAGTTGGAGATGAAAAATGAAAAAAGTAAACATCACTAATGTATTTTTGTAGCACTATATTGTACTTATACTAAAATGCTCTTTTTGATTTATTATAGTATAAACTTCAGCTTTAAAAACTTAATTATGCAATGATGGTTATTAGAACAGTTACTGATTTGTCAAGTTGTCCAAGCGTGTTATTTATTTCTAGTATAAGAAAATTTGAGGAGTTCCTGTCATGGCTCAGTGGTTAACGAATCCGACTAGGAACCATGAGGTTGTGGGTTTGATCCCTGGCCTTGCTCAGTGGGTTAAGCATCCAGCGTTGGCATGAGCTGTGGTGTAGGTCGCAGACGCGGCTTGGATACCGCTCTGGCCAGCGGCTACAGCTCTGATTCGACCCCTAGCCTGGGAACCTCCATATGCTGTGGGAGCAGCCCTAGAAATGGCAAAAAGACAAAAAATATATATATATATATTTGAATGCCTTTTTTTTGGTCTAGTAGTAAGTGCCTACTTTATGAATTGAGCAAGTTTGTGCAAAGGTCATCACTTCTCACCTGTCATTTCATTCCTTGGTATTAACTACAAGCAGGAACAAATTAAAATAAGATTTTCATGAAATCTTCAATATCAGGATATATTTAAATTTCTATAAGTTTGAAAATAGAAATTTTCACATTTCCACTGTAATTTATATAGAATATTCATAAATATTATCCTATGCATGTTTATTTTCTTTTTATATTGAGTAAAGCACTTTAATACTTGGTTCAGTGAAAAGGGGCATTTTTTAAAGCTTTTTCAAATGCTCTCAACAGTAAAAAGTTTGCACTTATAGTAATAAAAATTTTTGTATTTCATGGTAATCTGCAATAAGTAGTAAGACTTACAACATGGTAACTTTAAATCAGGCTGAAAAAACCTTTATTGCTATTCGAAATGGGCCTCCTAAGTGCTAAATGATTAAATGTAAAGGACTTTTCCTGGTCTTTTTCTTTTCACATCTGCAGCAAACGGTGAAGAGTGTTGTCCCCAGGAGAAGGTTAATGCAACAGGACCTCAGTTTGTGAGCGGTGTGATTGTGAAGATCCTTAGCACCGAGCCTCTACCTGGCAGGAAACAAGTCAGGGTAATAATGCTTTTGAATCTCCAAGATAGTTGTCTTCCTTTTCTCTTAAAGACTAAGCCTTATGAAAATGTTCTGAACGTGGAAAATGAAGCCAATCAAATTAGAGTTTGTTCTCTTGTGGTAAACTGTTTGTTGGGTTTGATTCCACAATAGTCCTTAGGTTTGACCTGAGGCAAATTCTAAAGATGGAAATTCCTCACTGGATCACATTTAAAGTGTACATAGTTTAATGCTTTTATCAGAAGACTACAGTTTGTGCTTATTTTTTTCAGTGTTCCTAATGGTCATTGTATGGTTGGTTGTATGAGAAAACCATCCTATAGTCATTATTAACTAAAAGAGCAGATAAAGTCAAATGCTTTCCCAGTATTCATTTTTTTAGGAAAATACTTATTGCTACAACTTTTTAATAGATTTCAACTACATTAGAGTTGGTCTGAAATTCTTTTTTGTTTTCTTTTTTTTTTTTTTAGGGCCCCAGATGTGACATGTGGATGTTCCCAGGCTAGGGGTTGAATCAGAACTGCAGCTGCCAGCCACAGCCACAGCAGTGCCAGATCCAAGCTGCATTTGCAACATTACACTGCAGTTTATGGCAACACTGAGTCCTTAACCCTCTGAGTGGGGGCTGGGGATTGAATCAAGTCCTCAAGGATACTAGTCAGGTTCGTTCCTGCTGAGCCACAACAGGAACTCCTCAAGTTGTTTTTAAAAATTGTAGTCATCTGTTTGTCTAGTTTGCAGCTAACTAGAGAATTTGTAATTTTTTTTTCAGGTGAGCTTTTAGCTTTCAATAGATATCTTAAAGATTTTGTAACTTGAAGTCAGTACTGTTTTGGAATAATAGCAATAATATGCATGTACTTTTCACTTATGATGTTTTTTGTTTTTTTTTTTAACCTTTTTAAATTGCCACTCCCACAGCATATGGAAGTTCCTAGGCCAGGGATTGAATCTGAGCCACACCTGTGGCAACACTGCATCCTTTAACCCTCTTCGATGACCCCAGGAATCGAACCCATACCTCCTCAGGACCTGAGCTGCTACAGTTGGATTCTTAACCCACCGCACCACAGCAGAAACTCCTAGTTTATTTTAAGTTTTATTGAAGTATAGTTAATTTACAAGGCTGTAATAACTTCTGCTCTATAACAAAGTGACTCCTGGTTTATTTTTATCTTAAAAAATCTTTATAGGAATTGAAATTTTTTTCTCAAAGAAATGCAGGGTTTTTGGAGAAAATAGCCTTTATTTAATATATATATATTTTTGTTGTTGTTGTTGGCCACCCACAGGCATATGGAGCTCCAGGCCAGGGATCAGATCTGAGCCACAGCTGCAGCAACGCCGGATCCTTACCCAACTGTGTTGGGCCGGAGATTGAACCCTCATCCCAGCACTCCCAAGATGCTGCTGATCCTGTTGGGCTAGAGCAGGAGCTCCACCTTTTTTAATTTTTTGGTATATTCAATCCATGCCAATTATTTTTCATAGTTGAAACAACTATAGAAAAGTGTATTTTGAATAGCTCTAAAATTTTTACATGCATTTGCAGATAAATCCATGGTTCTACACAGTTTCCACTTCATATTGTTCTACTCTTTTTTTTTTTCCACTTTATATAGTTTATCATCTCTATCCTTTTGTACCAGCACAGCAATATTTCTTTCTTATTCACGTGTTCCTTTGTGTGGGAGTACCCTATTTTATTTACTATGTTTTTTCCCCCTTGGGCCGCGCCTACTCATGCAGAAGTTCCCTGGCCAGGGATCAAACAGGATCTACAGCACGGAGAACTGGATCCTAACCCGCTGCCGATCCATTAACCCACTGCGCCACAGGGAACTCCCTATTTTATTTACTCTTAAATCTTGTCACCCATTTAGGTGAGAAACTTTCTTTTAAATTATGCAACATGTTCTGTAACATAGCAAGTATATTTGAAGTTATTATAATGACATTCAGCATCATGTACTATGTTGTTTTGATTTTGCATAGACTCTTACCAGTCATGTATTTTAACTTGCATAGGTTGCTCATTCATCTGTAAGCACTTTTTTTTTTTTTTTTTCTATCGGTGGGGGCCTTACCCGTGGCATGTGGAAGTTCCAGTGCTAGGGATTGAACCTGCGCCACAGCAGTGACAACACCGGATCCTTAGCCTGCCCTGCCACCAGGGAAACCTGTAAGCACTTTCTATCTTAGAAATCCTATCCTAAAATTCTATAGCTGTCACTAACACAGATTTAGATTCTCCCTGCAATATTGATGAGGGATTTGATGAAGTATAGTCTATGGGAATGTAGCTCAAGAGCTTTTACTCGCTGATAAAATACTTAAGCAACCTCTTCTAAACAGGGAGAGTCACACAGCAAGGAAAAATTTCACCTCTAATGCTTGCTGTGAGAGCTTATTCCCAGATTTATATTACCAGCTTGCATTCAATAGTTTGGTAGGAATATAGAATTTCAGATAAGATAGATAAAAAATTGAGCGTGTAAATGTGGCTGTGGTTAGTCAGATTACAAAAGATTTAACAGAAAAATTACTCAGTTATATGGAATGACTGACATAAGTTTATTATACTTGTCAGAGCTTTTATTATCTAAATGGTAATTATGTAAATTAACAAATTCTTAGTTTATGGTCACTGAAATCTTAAATAACTGCATTAACCAAGTTAGTAGTTACTTACATTATGCTGGAAAAAAAAAAACTGGGCTGTGATGGCTACTGCTGTCTGTGACTTGCCCATGTGATTATCAGGTTAATTAGTCTTAGAAAGGTTTTAAATCTGAAGATTAGCCTGACATTATAATGGATATTTAGTAAATATCTTTTGAATTGTAGCCATCTATTCTGTCTGATAAATGAATTATAAAACTCTCACTACTACCAATAAATACATTCAGATTTTATCACTTTGTACCTTATTTTTCTTGCTTTATGTCTAAATTTAATGTTGATTAGTTAAGAGAAATGGGAAGATTTGGCAAGTCTGTTTTCTCTCCAGTTCTTTTAATTTTTCTTCTTCATTGAATTAGCATACATTTATTAAGTGCATATTTTGTGATAGGCAGTATTCCAAGTACTGGGTTAAGACCTAGTCCCTGGCTTAACACGTATGCATAGGTTTTTACTACTTATTCTCTATTATTAACTAAAAAACTTTTCTTACGAAATATTTCCAGGTATTGCTCAGTTCTTTCTGTAGTTGAGACTTGAAAAATCTGACACCTAAAAGTAATCTGAATTAGTTGTGTCTTGAAATTTTGGGTTAAAATTAAAGAGGGTGAGGTAGGCAAAATGCTCTTTTTCTTTTTTTTTTTTTTAAAGTGGGGAATCTCCAGTTATTTCTTTAGCTTTATAGATGGAAGTTGATGAATTAAGAATTAGTGTGACATTCCTGCATAATTGCTTTGCATACACTGTAGAACCCGCTGTGAGAAAAAAAAAATGGCTAGGAATGCAGGAATCTTGTTAATTTGCTCTCACAGCAGGCGTTATAGGTGAAACTTTTCCTTGCTGTGTGACTCTCCTTGTTTAGAAGAGGTTCCCTAGGTATTTCATCAGAGAGTAAAAGCTCTTGAGCTGTATTCCCATAGACTACTTGTAAACCTAGATCTTTGTAGGTTTTTTGAAACTATTTTCACCAGTGGTTATAAAATGTTTTACATGTGTTTTAAGTCATAAGTGATTTTGTACAGGTGAGTGGAAACACATCTTCTTTAATCCCTTTTGGGTTTTGTTTTAATTTTACTTTTTATTTTAACTACACTTGGAATTCCTAGATTGGAGGGTTGGGAGGAAGTATTTGTACCTTCTGCTCTATAAATCTTTTTTCCTTATTCAGTATTCTGATTCCAATTAAGATTTTAAGGATGCTGTTGAATGAAAGGAAGTTAGTACAGTGGATATTAAGTTGGTTCTCAACTTTGTCCAAGTCAATTTTTAAGGGCATTTATATATATTTTAGAAGAAATGTTTGATATAGGATAGTTATTCCTTTTTAATAACATGGCTTAATTGTATAATACATTCGGATACAATCAGTGGAATAATTTTAGAATTAGAATGAAACTTTTTTGTTATTAATTTTGATCTTTCTAAACTAATTCAGGATACTTTGGCAGCCATCTCAGAAGTGGTTTATGTGGATTTGTTGGAAGGAGATACAGAATGCCATGCTAGATTTAAAACGCCTGAGGATGCACAAGCAGTAATAACTGCGTATACGGAAATTAAAAAGAAACACTGCTGGAAACTCGAGATTCTTTCTGGTAAAACTTTACAAAACCTTCCTTTTTAAACTAATTATTGTTAAGTGATTGTTTTATAATTTCTGGGTTTTTAGTACTCTAATATGCATAAAGTAGAATTATATATAATCAGACAGCTAATCTGGTTCTGTTATTGACAGTGTAAAGCCTTAAATGTGTTTCTTTATATTCTTATGATCAATGATCAGTTTTTTCTTTTTTTTTTAAGGTGATCATGAACAGAGGTATTGGCAGAAGATTTTGGTAGATAGGCAGGCCAAACTTAATCAGCCTCGTGAAAAGAGAAGAGGCACTGATAAGGTAATCAATTCATATTTATCTTTTTTATTTCTCTAGATTGTGAATTTCCAGAATTAGAATTATTTTCCACACAAGGGAACATAATTATATATATATATATATATTTTTTTTTTTTTAACTAGTGATATAATTTAAATTTCTGGTTGCTTTCTTTGTAGTTTGGTGGTAAATGATTATTTAAAGATTCTCTTGGAGTTCCCATTGTGGCCCAGCGGTAAGGAACCCAACTAGTGTCCGTGTAGACTTGGGTTCAATCCTTGGCACTGCTCAGTGGGTTAAGGATCTCGAGTTGCAGTGAGCTACAGTGTAGGTCGCAGACAAGGCTCAGATGCCCTGTGGCTGTGGCTGTGACTGTGGTGTATGCCAACAGCTATAGCTCCAATTTGACCCATGGCCTGGGAACTTCCATATGCCTTGAGTGTGGCTCTAAAAATCAAAAGTAAATAAATAAAGATTGTCTAAATGGTAAAAACAATTTATTTAGTATGTAGTTTTTAAAGATATGAGCTCTACAGATAAGATTTACAAGCTCTGTATAACATTTCCTATAGCAGTGGTAAGCTTTCTTTCCTTTTTGCTAGAATAAGTTGACAAGTGATATAAACAAGCTAAATAAATACATTAAATAATTTAAAGGAAGCCTCTCTTTCAAAAATTTTATTTTAAATGTCACTAATTTTTTCAGATATTTATTGTTGCTAGTGAGCTGTCTCATTTATTCTTTTAAAACAAATTATTATACATGTAAAGGTTAATGCATCCTAATGTGCTTAGAACAAAATCGGGCACATAGTAACTAATATGACTATCAGTTTTTTGGTGTATTTTATAAAAATCAGAAAAATATAAAAATATAAATGTACATCTTTTATGATTGGTCATTTTTCCTCTGCTCTAGGTTTGATAACCTGGGGTCCTGTCATTTTTCCTCTGCTCTAGGTTTTGATAACCTGGGGTCCTGTTTACAAAATTCCTTTTTCTTAACTTAAAAATCAAGTTTTTTTCATCAGCCTTGCATTGCCCACAAGTAGTGGGATGTAATGATTTGGGGGGAGGTTTCCAAGTGGTCTTTGTTAATTCCATTTCCCTGAATGCAGACTGAATTTGTGATGGGGAGGCCTCCTTCCTTCTTAAGGACTCTTTCAGGTCTGTGAGGTGTTAATTTCAAAGCCTGCTTGAGATTATTTAAATGTTAAAATCTTTAATCCAGAACTCACAACTGAAATGAAGTCACTTTGTTAAATAATATGTCCTTCTAATTGATGTGAAATTTCATTTAAATTGTGTGTGTGTTTTTTTTTTTTTTTTTTAATTGGCCTCGCTGTAGCATACATAAGTTCCTGGGCCCAGGATGGATCTGGAGTCAGAGTAGTGACTACACCAGACCCTTAACTCACTGAACCGTCAGGGAAGTCCTACTTAAATTGTATATATTTTTAAAGCTAGAAGTTAGTTTTTTTTAAAATAAAGATTCCATCTCCATAAATTAGTTTTAGATAAGGAAATAAACATTGACCTAGGGAATTTTGTAAATTCAGTTAGAACACAGTGAGTAGCTCTATCACTGAACCAGAGAGTTCTTTAGCTGATTTCATTTACCTCCGGCTTATCATTAGCACGATTTATTTGATAAATAATAATATCTGAAAGTATGGAGTCCTAGCTGAAGCTATGGAAATAACTAGTTTACTCATCTCATGAAATGAAAAAACTATACCACACGGAATAGCTCCCCAGAGGAGATAAGGGTTAAACCATAATTAGTTTACTTTTTCATTAATTCACTTAATTAATATTTTGGTGCCTGTTTGTGTTCTAGGAACTGGGTAGATCTCCGCGAATAATAAAATCCCCTACTTCCTTGAGGCTTACATTTACTATAGGTCAGATGATGACAAGTGCTGTACAGAAAAATCAAATGAAAAGTGTTACAGGTTACCTCAGACGAGGTTGTCTGGGAAGTTAAGTTTGCAAAGGTGACAGTCAGCACACTCTCGGGAAGCAAGCAAGCGAGCCAGGAAAGTTGGGACGCACAGCTTTGCAGTCGGAGACAACATAAAGTGCTGAGGCCTTGAAGGGAGATAATTGGACCAGGAGGCCAGGGTAGCTGGGGTACAGGAAGCCAGCATGTCGGTGATGGAAATGAAGTGTTTAGAAAAAATTAGCAGCAAAACAAGTCTGACATGCCAGACCACCGTTTCCACGGTCGGATTATATTTGGTCCATAGTTGAGTGCAGAAAAAGCACTAAGTAAAAAATCCTTGTTCTTATTTTCACATTGTGGAGGAGAAGGCTACTGGGGACAGTTTCCTAAGCTCTGGTCAGTTTATACGGAATTAAAGGACAAAGGAATTGGTAAAGAAAAGTTTTATTTTCTGTGTATGGCATTTTTACATATAAAAATCAAGTACAGGTTAATTAAGACCTCTGTCAAAAGATCAGTAAGATGCAGGAAAGATCTGCCAAAGGGGTCTCATTCATTCTTTTTTTTTTTTTTTCGCCACACCCACGGGGTCGAACCTGCGCCACAGCAGCGGCACAGCAGTGACAACGCCGGATCCTTAACCTGCTGCGCCACCAGGGAACTCTTCATTCAGTCTTGCTAGACCAAATCTTTGGAGTGTACTCTCACTTTGAGCACGTTGGTAAAAATTAGATAACAGCTACTGGAGACACAGTGAGGCTTTTCTTATTTCTTTTTAGCTTTTAAAGTATATTTGAATTTTTTTGTTGTTTTTATCAAAATGGTCTTTCCTTTGCAAAGTACTGATATGTCAGATATTAAGCAGGTAAAGGTGGGGTTCATAAAATTTGTGAAGAGCATATAGACGTGACAGTTTTAAACACTTAACGTTTTGACTCACCTCACTGATGAATAGGCTTCTAGTTTAATCTAGAAGTGTAACCTGCCAATGGCCTCTTATCATCAAACATTTAAAGAAACTATTTTAATGAATACTTATTGGAATCTGTGTTTTTAAGAGAATAAGATTTTAATTTCCTCCAAAACTAGATTCTTTCAGTTTTCTATCAAGAAAGCTTTTGGAATATTTAGACATTTTAAATGGTCGTCTTCTGAATTCCACATAATTTCATTTACCTTTAAAATTTTCAAGTATTTATGTAAGGGTTTAGTAAAATGTAAGTATTCTTAATAGCAGATCCTTATTTTGAATATCTTTCAAATTAAGCAAACCCTTTTGGAGCACTTAACCCAAAATATGCTGTCTCATACAAAGAATATAGGTATTTTTAAGCACCATATAATGACTAAAGATTCCATATCATTTAAGAAGTGTTGTGATAATTAATACTCAAGCCCAGACAGATATGAAACAACTAATAAATATTGGTCCTTAACCCTCCTAAAATGTCAAAACAATTACCATCAGAATTTTTTTTTTTTTTTTAAATAATTGAAAGGTTTTTTTAGTACTCTGGAACTAAAGTGAGAGGATTTTAGCTAGTTCAAAGATTTAATATGTATTATATTTAATAAGCCATGATCTAAACAGTTTTCTCTGTAACTGATTTGACCTAAACTTAATTATCTCATTTGTCTAACTCATCACCTTTTTAAAAAATGTTATTCAAGCTAATAGTTATGAAATTTTTTCTAGTCATAATTCTCTTTTTGGTTTTAGGTATCCAGTACATTCTAATTTCTGATTTCTTTTTCTTTAGCTAATCACCAAAGGTGAAAAGATTAGACTCGCAAAGACTCAACAAGCAAGTAAACACATTAGATTTTCTGAATACGATTAAAAGAAATTTTGATTCACTCCCAAGATTTCACTGGATAGTGGAACTCTTCTTAAGAAATTTTTTTTTTTTTAATGGTAGTAATGCATAATGAATGTCTTTCTAAAACCTACATTTAATGAAGAAACAGTTTTGTTCTTTAACTTGTAAATAAGACTTTTCTAGAGACAGGTACATTATATACCATGATTTCCATTAAACATTGTATTTGTTGAAATTATCTGATATAAATCAACCTCAAAGTGATTTAGAAAATAAATGTGTTTTGAACAGTATCCTTAATTTTGTTGTTTTTGTATTATAAAAACAATAACATACTTGCAAAAATAATAATACATAAATGAATGGTTTAGGAAAAATGTAACAAAACTCTCACTGTACTTTTGTAGCTTGCTTTTTCCGTTTGAAATATCTTTTCATGTTGCTTTATACGGAGATGAATGTGTGATATTTCATTCTGCTCATTGTACTTTATGTTTCTGAGCTTCAGTTGGACAGAGCATATGAACTGTTTCCAATTAAAATAGTAAGTTTTAAAAGTATTGAGTTTGTTTTCATAAATGAAGCTAAACATTTTATTTTGGTTAAACTAAATAAGATGTACCAGATGCTGTGAACAGAGGGGAAAAAAAAAAAATCTAGGAATCATCCTTAGGCATCGCTGAAGTCTGTCATTTTATTCAGGAAAATCGGAGTGGAGGGTTGCCAGCCTTTCTAGAAATGAACCTACAATGTTTGTACATGACTGGTCTCTCAGTCTCTCATCAGGATGTCAGAATACTCTGGACACCCATGAGGTTCATTTTCTTGGGCTATACACCCGTTTCTAATTCCATCAGCTTTGTCAGGCAGTGGGGGCCTAATGTGGTTTTCCCTTCTGTACCTTGTGGGAGGCAGAGGATCAAGAATCTATTCACTCCTACTGACCAGAGATTCAAGAAGATTGGCTACATTGTCAGTTGGGATGGCAAGACCTTATTACTGCCAAAAATACATGTCCCGGCAGGTTGCCACTGACTCACTAGTTTTTCTCTCCCCATGAGAGTAAGCATACACACTGAGGGGTGGGGAATGATCAGTAAATATTTGCTAAAAACTGTTAAAAGGATTGTGAATAAATATGGTCCAGTTGATTCCAAATAATCAAAGAAGTAGGGGTATGTCTCACAAATCCAGTTAATCTCAAGGAGGATTGTCCTAAGGTGACTCTGGAGAGGTTATCAGGTAAAATTTCAGAAATTCTCCCCTTGGCCGTCTTTAAAACAAGATAAGCACTCATTCAACAAATATCTGTGTTTAGACACTGCTGTAGCATTTGGGAAATACAGCATTAAGCAAATCAAAGATCCCTCTTGTGCTTACGTTCCAGCAATAGATAGAGACAATGAACAAAAACAGGTGAAAATTACGGATTTGTTAGATAAGCCCTAAGGACAGAACTAGGTGGAGGAGGAGAAAAGCCATTCATTCATTCATTTATTCTTTACTTAATAGGATATTTATTTGGCCTCTGCTGTATGTCATATACTAACACCAAAACATTAGGAGTTCTCGTCATGGCTCAGGGGTAATGAATCAGACCAGCATCCATGAGAACCAATCCCTGGCCTTGCTCAGTGGGTTAAGGATCCAGCATTGCCATGAGTTGTGTAGGTCACAGATGTGGCTTGGGCCTGGCATTGCTGTGGCTGTGGTGTAGGCTGGCATCTGCAGCTCCAATGTGACCCTAGCCTGGGGAATTCTATATGCCTCGGGCTCAGCCTTAAAAAAAACAACAACAATCATTAGAGATACAAACAAAAGGTAAGATGATCTGCCCTTGAGGAATTTACAGCCTTGGGAAGACAGGCAAGTCAACATAAAATTGCAATACTGCAATACAATGTAAGTGACAGAACAAGTTACTCCAGATGGTACTGAATGGCCTCCTGAAAGCAAAGTCAGAATTTGGCATGACCTTTCAAGGTCTCTATCCTTTGATCTTTTGGCTAAGTGTATTCCCTTCATTATCCAACACTTGGCACAAAGTAATTTCTCAATAAATATTTGTTCAGTTGAGTTAAATTGAATGTGTGTCTCAAGATGTTCCCCTAGGTCAGATATAGATTTAGTTGCATAAGAGATATTTTCTCTTCCAAGTTGCTGATTCTCAGTATCCACATTCTCTTAAGTGCCACTACCTGTCTTTGTGCATGTCGATGGGGTTTGCTGCTTTTAACTGCAGAACTATGCTCGACACCACGTTCACAAAGAAAACCTCATTGGTTTTGTTTGTTTTGTCTTTTGAGGGCCTCACTCACAGCATATGGAGGTTCCCAGGCTAGGGCTCTAATCAGAGCTGTTGCCGCCAGCCTACGCCACAGCCACAGCAATTCAGGATCCGAGCAGAGTCTGCAACCTACACCACAGCTCACGGCAACGCCGGATCGTTAACCCACTGAGCAAGGCCAGGGATCGAACCTGCAACCTCATGGTTCCTAGTCAGATTCGTTTCCGCTTCCTCACGACAGGAACTCCCCTGTCGGTTTTTATCTTATTTTAGCTCTGTAATCACAGTGAAGTAGATGCCATTATTATCACCACTTTCGAAATGAAGAGACGGGAGTTCCTGTGGTGCTTCAGTGGGTTACGAACCTGACTAGTATCCATGAGGATACAGGTTCGATCCCTGACATCAGTCAATGGGTTAGAAAACCCAGTAGGTTGCCGTGAGCTGTGGTGTGGGTCACAGAGATGGCTCAGATCTGGCATTGCTGTGGCTCTGGCATAGACCAGCAGATGCAGCTCTGAATACACCCCCGGCCTGGGAACTTCCAGTGCCAAAGGTATGGCCTTAAAAAGCAAAAAATAAAAAAACTAAAATGAAGAAACTGGAGTTCTCTTGTGGTGCAGCAGGTTAAGGATCTGGCATTGTCACTGCATCAGCTCGGGTTACTGCTATGATGTGGGTTTGATCCCAGACCCAGAAACTTCCAACTGCCCCAGGCTCAGCCAAAAGAAAAAAATGAGGAAACTAAAGCACTGGCTCAAGGTCATGGTAGCTGGCTAGTCTAGGATTTCAACTCAGTTTCTCTACTATAGAACCACATGTTTAAAGATTAGGACACCTTTTCTCCCAACCTCTCCCTACGTCCTTATTTCTTCCTTTTCAACCAGTGCTTTGCATTTCTTCGACGGTGAGATGTATGGCAATTTATGTAACTGTGCTTCCACTGGGCTTGTAGTTGTCTGCTCTATTTTATTGCTAAAAGCACATCGTGTCCTCCACCACCTTTGTTGACGTGGATATAGGATAGATTTCTAGAGGAGGAATTGCTGCAAAAGAGATATATTTTATATAGCACATCTGAAATAGTCCAAAACTGTTTGCATTGCTAGCAACAGTTATTACATTCCTGTAAATATTTTCTCCCATTCAATCTCCTGCCTTTCAACTTGGTTACTGCATAGATATTTTATACTTTTACAGAGCCGTATCTTTTAATCTGCTGTTAACAAAAAATTATTTCCCAGTCTGAAACCTGTGAATTCTTTCTGTACTTCATTTCTTGCTTTCTGATATCTAGATTATTGATATATAAGCAGACATCCTTCCTGAGTTAGCATGAGTGAGTCTGTTCTTTGCAGCCAGTACAACCTTAATTAGCAATACCCTTCTTTAAAAAAATAAATCACCCTTTTTTTAGTCTAGGTTCATGAGTTCATGACTTCAGTAATAACTTCTTAAAACCTCAGCAGACTGTGTGTGTGTGTGTGTATTTAGGGCCACAGCTGCAGCAATTTGAGGTTTCCAGGCTAGGGGTCTAATTGGGGGTGTAGTTGCCAGCCTACACCACAGCCACAGCAGTGCCAGATCTGAGCCATATCTTGTGACCTACACCAGAGCTCACAGCAACTTCGGATCCTTAACCCACTGAGCAAGGCCAGGGATTGAACCTGCATCTTCATGGATGCTAGTCAGATTCATTTCAGCTGAGCCACAACGGGAACTCTTGGTAGACTTATCTATTTGATCCCATATAATTCTACTTGCTAATAGTTACATCTTTGGTCTTTTTATTTTTATTTTTTTATTTATTTTTGTTTGTTTGTTTAGTTTTTGTCTTTTTGCCATTTCTTGGGCCGCTCCCGCGGCATATGGAGGTTCCCAGGCCAGGGGTCGAATCGGAGCTGTAGCTGCCAGCCTACGCCAGAGCCACAGCAACGCAGGATCCGAGCCGCGTCTGCAACCTACACCACAGCTCACGGCAACGCCGGATCGTTAACCCACTGAGCAAGGGCAGGGATCGAACCTGCAACCTCGTGGTTCCTAGTCAGATTCGTTAACCACTGCGCCACGACGGGAACTCCTGGTCTTTTTAAAGACATATTTCTGTGTAATCTTGCTTCACTGGATTTAAGAGAGCACCTGTGGCAAAGTTATGCTATTCACTTATATTTTTTTGAGTCACTTTCACCAGTTAGGAAGTTGGGTTTTTTTTCAAATTAACTTTGGGTTCTGTTTGTTTGTTTTGTCTTTTGTCTTTTTAGGGCTGCACCCACTGCATATGGGTTAGGGGTCTAATCAGAGCTGTAGCTGTGGCGTAGACCTACACCACAGCTCACAGCAACGCCGGATCCTAAACCCACTGAGCAATGCCAGGGATCGAACCCACAACCTCAAGGTTCGTAGTAGGATTCATTTCTGCTGTGCCATAATGGGAACTCCATGTCTTGAATCTAACGGATAAGCCTTTTGCTTTGTTATCTTTTGACTGTGATAGATATGGATTTGTATATTTCTATGAGTCTAGTGGCATGAGTAAATAAAAATTGTCATGATTTAAGGAGTTTATTTTATTTTCTTGTACTTGAAGAAAATTTCATGAAGTTACTTTCAAAGTAAACTTTCAAACACACCTGCCTAATCCTTTTTTTATTCAATTTTTAGTTTTTTAGGGGTTTTTTGGTTGTTGTTATTGCCAGCTGTGGCATGTGGAAGTTCCTTGGCCAGGGATGGAACCTGTGCCACAGCAGTGACCCAGGCCCCTGCAGTGACAATGCTAGGTCTTTAATCCTCTGAGCCAGAAGAGAAATCCTGGGAGTTCCTGTTGTGGCTCAGTGGTTAGCGAATCCAACTAGGAACCATGAGGTTGTGGGTTCCATCCCTGGCCTTGTTCAGTGGGTTAAGGATCTGGCGTTGCCGTGAGCTGTGATGTAGGTTGCAGACGCGGCTCGGATCCTGCGTTGCTGTGGCTCTGGGGTAGGCCAATGGCTACAGCTCCAATTTGACCCCTTGCCTGGGAACCTCCATATGCTACGGGAGTGGCCCTAGAAATGGCAAAAAGACCAAAAAAAAAAAAAAAAAGTAGGATTTCTCTTTTTTTTTTTTAATGGGCTCAACCTGTGGAAGTTCTGGGCCAGGGTTTTAATTCAAACCACAGCTTTGATCTATGCAGCAGATCCTTTAACCCACCCCACTGGGCCAGGGAAAAAACCCACACCTCCACAGGGGCCCAAGCCCCCACAATTGGATTTTTTTTGTGTGTGTGTGTTTTCAGGACTGCACCCTCGGCATATGGAGGTTCCCAGGCTAGGGGTCTAATCGGAGCTATAGCTGCTGGTCTACACCTCAGCCACCACAACGCCACATCCAAGCCACGTCTGTGATCTACACCAGAGCTCACAGCAATGCGGGATCCTTAACCCACTGAGTGAGGCCGGGGATCAAACCCACAACCTCATGGTTCCTAGTTGATTCGTTTCCACTGCACCACGACGGGAACTCCTCCTTTTTTTTTTTTTTTGTTTTTGCACAGTTGGATTCTTAACTCACTGTGCCATAGTGGGAACTTCTCCTAATTCTTATTTTAATATAAAATGATATGTACAAAAACAGGATGAATATTTAAAAATAATCATATCTTGTGCATTAGTGAATTCATTATTTAATTGATAAATTATTCTGAACCCCAAATGTGTATGGAAAATAATACATCTTACAGTACTTTACCTAAAGTGTTACAAAATCCATTATTTCTATAGAAGTTTAAATAAGCCCACAAACTAAGGTGGGCAAGAAATATAATTTTGTTTTCCTATAATTCAACTCTATTTAAAGTCCTACATCCCGCAAAAATTCTTTTTTTTCCCCCCTTTTTCTTTATAGTGCCATACCCAAGGGATATGGAAGTTCCCAGGTTAGGGGTCGAATTGGAGCTGTAGTTGCTGGCCTACGCCACAGCCACAGCAATATGGGATCTGAGCCCTGGGTCTGCGACCTACACCACAGCTCACGGCAGTGCCAGATCCTCAACCCACTGAGTGAGGCCAGGGATCGAACCCGCAACCTCATGGTTCACTAGTCGGATTGTTTCTGCTGCGCCACAACAGAAAATCCCCACAAAGGTTCTTAATCTCAGACAATTTAGGGTTCTATCCCTTGCACTTGGTGTTGAGTTAAAATTCCTGAGGCTCAGGCAATACCAAATTGAGGGGACCATTTGTCTCCAGAAATACATCTGAAACCACTCTCCCAATTATGAAGTCCCACGTCTTGAATTCACTCCAGGTGCCCAGGTGCCTAAGTATTCCTGTATACTTGGCCCAATAGTTTTTACACTACTTCTAGGCCATGTATAGGACACAAGAATAATTCCAGAGCTTTTTTGGAATTTGCCCAGCTCATAAAGTAAACACTCAGTGATTACTGATTCTCTTCGCCTGTCAATCAGAGTAAGACTAGGTCAGCATGGGACACAGCAACGTATTACAGAATAAGTGTGCAAAAGGAGCTCTCCTGGGGCTTGTGTTGCTGCTGAGGCATGGGTTCAATCCCTGGCCTGGGAACCTCCACATGTCACGAGAGTGCAGCAAAAAAAAAAAAAAAAAACCCGCAAGAAGGAATGAGAAAGAAATGGTATTGTTCACATTTTTCTGGTTGTAAGGAATAGAAACTAACTGCATTAAAGAAGCAAAGAAAAAAAATTATTGTAAGAATACAAGGGGGGGGAGTTCCCGTCGTGGCTCAGTGGTTAACGAATCCGACTAGGAACCATGAGGTTTCGGGTTCAATCCCTGGCCTTGCTCAGTGGGTTAAGGATCCGGTGTTGCCGTGAGCTGTGATGTAGGTCGCAGACACAGCTCGGATCCCACGTTGCTGTGGCTCTGGCGTAGGCCGGTGGCTACAGCTCCGACTCGACCCCTAGCCTGGGAACCTCCATGTGTGGCGGGAGCAGCCCAAGAAATGGTAAAAAAAGACAAAAAAAAAAAAGAATACAAGGGGGGGCACATGAAATCTGAGAAAGAAATAGATGAATAGTAAAACCTTAAGAAGTGCAGAAGCCCCTCTTGCTCTGGACCTCAGGACAGTAGGAGTTTTAAAAAGGAGATGTCAAGTTACCATTCAGTTAACCCAGCAATAATGCATTCCAGGCTCGTGAACTCTTGGTTCAAATTTCTCAATTCCCAAGAGACTGATGAACAAAGCCTGGGTCAGGTGCATTCTTAGATCAGTCAGCTGTGGGCAGAGAGTAGCTTTTCTGAGTACTCACATTAGGACTATGGATTTGAAAAGTTTTTTTTGTTTTGTATTGTTTTTGTTTTTTTGGTCTTTTAGGGCCACACCTGAGGCATATGGAAGTTCCCAGACTAGGGGTTTAATTGGAGCTACAGCTGCTGACTTACGCCGTGATCATAGCAACACCAGATCTGAGCCACATCTGTGACCTACACCACAGCTCACGGCAATGCTGGATCCTTAACCCACTGCATGAGGCCAGGGATCGAACCTGAGTCCTCATTGAACTAGTCAGCTTCGTTTCCACTGAGCCACAATGGGAACTCTGAAAGTATTTCTTTTTCTTTCTTTCTTTTTTTTTTTCTTTTTGCTTTTTAGGGCTGCACCCGTGGCATATAGAGATTCCCAGGCTAGGGGGTCAAATAGAAGCAGTAGCTGCTGGCCCAAGCTGCAGCCACAGCAACGCCATATCCAAGCCACATCTGCAACCTGCACCACAGGTCATGGCAACGCCAGATCCTTAACCCACTGAGAGAGGCCAGGGATTGAACCTGTATCCATATTAGTCACACTTGTTAACTGATGAGCCATATTTCCTCTGAAAGTATTTCTTTCTTTTTTTTTTTTTTTGCCATTTCTTGGGCCGCTCCCATGGCATAGGGGTCCAATCGGAGCTGCAGCCGCTGGCCTATACCAGAGCCACAGCAACTCGGGATCTGAGCTGAGTCTGCAGCCTACACCACAGCTCACAGCAAAGCCGGATCCTTAACCCACTAAGCAAGGTCAGAGTTGAACCCGAAATTCATGCTTCCTAGTCGGGTTCGTTAACCACTGAGCCACGACGGGAACTCCTGAAAGTATTTCTTAAAGAGGGTTGTTAGCTGATTACCCTAACTTTACTACTGTCATAGTAATAAGTTTACTGTCATAGTAGTAAAGTTGAGAGAACAGCATATGTAAAACAAAAATACTTAATTTGGGAGTTCCCGTCGTGGCGCAGTGGTTAACGAATCCAACTAGGAATGAGGTTGCGGGTTCGGTCCCTGGCCTTGCTCAGTGGGTTGACGATCCGGCCTTGCCGTGAGCTGTGGTGTAGGTTGCAGACGCGGCTCGGATCCCACTTTGCTGTGGCTCTGCTTTAGGCCGGTGGCTACAGCTCCGATTAGACCGCTAGCCTGGGAATCTCCATATGCCGCAGAAGCGGCCCTAGAAAAGGAAAAAAGACCAAAAAAACAAAAAACAAAAAACTTAATTTGGAATTTTCCCAGTGTGTTTGGGACACAGCAAAGACTCTGAACAGCTGAAAAGATTGACAGAAAGTAGGAGAAGATAAAGAATGGGATAGGTTGATAAGGATAGGTCTATGGAAATTTTTTGAATATCCAACTCACGGTTTTGCCCTGCAGGCAATTAAAGATTGTAAACAAAGGAAAGATATCGTGAAATATCCATCTAATAACACCAATATCAATATGTAACTCTTTGACGTGAAGAAGGAAAAAAAACAGGTATCAGGGAAACAAGATTAGCAAACCAGGAGACTATTTCAGTCCTGAGGAAGAGGAGTTCATTGAAAATGGAAAGGATATGAGGCGTGCAAAGTCTAGGTCTGAGGAAGAGCTGACAATTCCTGGGGCCTGATCAGATATAAATGTTGATGTATATGAAGAACCAAAGCCTGAGATTTTAGGCTGGATGGCAGAACACAGCAGGTGATTTTTTTAAAAAGGTTGAGATGAGGGTCGATGTTCAAGAGGTAGTCTGATGGGATGGAGGTGTGATTGTTAGCTTTTATTTATTTATTTGTCTTTTTCCAGGGCCACACCTGAGGCATATGGAGGTTCCCAGGGCTAGGGGTCAAATCGGAGCTGTAGCCGCTGGCCTCTGCCACAGCCACTGCCACAGCAACTCGGGATCCGAGCCGCATCTGACACCTACACCACAGCTCACAGCAATGCCGGATCCTTAACCCACTGAGCAAGGCCAGGGATCGAACCCGCAACCTCATGGTTCCTAGTCGGATTCGCTAACCACTGAGCCACCACGGGAACTCCGTGTTAGCTTTTAAATATGTGCTAATTTGGGGGTGGAATTCTACGTGGAAATGTCCTACAGATGAACACATAGGAACCATGATCAGATAATAGCAAGAGGTCAAATAGAGGGATTTGGGTTTCCCCCATGTAGCTGTGCTATTGAAGCTGTGGTGCTAGAGCAGTATTCTGGAGAAAAGTGCGTAAGGTTACATGTGTCAATCACTTATTTGTAACTATAATATATTTGCAAAAGCACAGAGCTAAATTAAAACCCAAGGAAAGTGATCTAAGTAATCATTGTGCTGCAAAAAGCACGTGTTTACGTCTTACAGATAGCAATTGTCCTCACAACTCCCTTTTCAACTTCGTATTAAAGTACAATGTATAGGAGGTCCCGTCGTGGTGCAGTGGTTAATGAATTCGACTAGGAACCATGAGGTTTCGGGTTCGATCCCTGGCCTTGCTCAGTGGGTTAAGGATCTGGCGTTGCCGTGAGCTGCGGTGTAGGTCGCAGACGCGGCTGGGATCCTGCGTTGCTGTGGCTCTGGCGTAGGCGGGTGGCTACAGCTCCGATTCGACCCCTAACCTGGGAACCTCCATTGGCCGCGGGAGCAGCCCTAGAAAAGGCAAAAGACAAAGAAGAAAAAAAAAAAGTACAATGTGTAGACTGAAAACCTTACTTTATAGCTTATAAAGATCAATGAAATTTTCCAAAAGAAGCACACAGGGGTAACCCGCACCCAAATCAAGAAACAGATCAGCACCCTAGCAATCCCTCTTCCACTCACTCCCACTCCCTTCCCAGGAGAGGACTCAGCATAGATTAGTTTCACCTGATTTTGTGCTTAACACAAACAGTCAAACATTGAGATGGTATTTTACATCACTGATTTGCTCATTCCAGGATTATGTCTTAAAAAAAAAAAAAAAACAACCTCCTAAATCATCAAAAAGAGACTAGTTGTTTACATTATGGTACATTTATACATTGAATACTTCGTAGTGATTAATATAGGAGTGGATAAAAACCAGGTACACACCAGTAATATAGTATGAGCCCATCTGGGTAAACATATTAAAGAGAATTTATCTCCTTTTAAAAAGTGTAGGTGTTCCCTAGTGGCTCAGCAGGTTAAGGATCTGGCATTGTCACTGCTGGGGCTCTGGTTCGAGCTATGGCCCAGGTTTGATCCCTGGCCGGGGAACTTCTCCATACTGCAGGTGTGACCAAAAAAAAAAAAAAAAAAGGCATATATTATATATGTGCTGTTATATACATGAAACACATTTTAGAATAATACACAGGAAATCGATCACTGATACCTTCAGTGAAGAAGGACTTAGATAAAGGCAAAGGCTTTTATGACTTTCTGTCTTATAAACATGTATTACTTGTATTTAATTTTTAAAATATCAATAGAAAGTTGAAGAATCCTCCAAATACAGTCCTTACATTTAATTTAAGACCCCTTCTTAACATCTATGCAATAGACATGGGCCCTTGAACTTAAATTGTAGTGTCTGAATATTCTAGGAGCAAATGGTGACCCACTTAAAATTGTTTACTTAAGCTGCTAAAATTGTTGGTTTTAACTTTGAATCAGGCCATTTCACAGTCATCATTTTCAAGCTCCTAGAATAAAATTGGGCTGACAATTAGTATGCATATCTATCACCCAGGAAATCCAAACAGTTTTAAAAGAAAGGAATGGTAAAAACAAAAAGAAAGAATGTTTGGAAGCTTTAGCTGCTATTACTAAGGAAACCAACTTTATTTGCCCTTTCTCTAGATTAAAAAAAAAGACAAAACAAAAAAAGTTTGATTAAAGGGTAAGGAGGAAGACTAAATAAAGGAATGAAAATATATTTGCTTTTAAATTATCTAAAGTACTGGAAAATAATTTTAATTTCTTATTTAAAAAATTCTTTCCCTTTTAATATATTTCAGTTACATAAATAACACAAATTCAAAGGGAAAAATTTAGAAAACAAAAGAAACATTTTTCTTAACTTTTTTTTTGTCTTTTTAGGGCTGCACCTGTAGCACATGCAAGTTCCCAGGCTGGGGGTCGAATCTGAGTTGCAGCTGCCTGCCTACACCTCAGCCCCAGTAATGTGGGACCCAAGGTGAGGCTGAGAACTATACGACAGTTGACGGCAATGCTGGAGCCTTAACCCACTGAGTGAGGCCAGGGGTCAAACCTGCATCCTCTCTTTTATTTAAAAACAAAAAAACAAAACAAAAAAAACCCTCTTTTATTTAAAAACAAACAAACAAACCTCTTTTATTTAAAAAAAAAAAAAAAAACCCTGCATCCTCACAGATACTAGTCAGGTTCATTACCACTGAGCCACGACGGGAACTCCCCACTAAATATTTCTAAAAGCTTTTTATTCCCCTCCTGTAAACTTAATGTGGTTTTGTGTGTGTGTGTGTGTGTGTCTTTTTGCCTTTTCTAGGGCCCCTTCCTGCGGCATGTGGAGGTTCCCCGGCTAGGGGTCGAATCGGGGCTGTAGCTGCTGGCCTGCGCCAGAGCCCAGAGCCGAAGCAATGCCAGATCTCAGCCGTGTCTGCAACCTACACCACAGCTCAGCTCATGGCAACGTGGGATCCTTAACCCACTGAGCAAGGCCAGGGACCGAACCTGCATCCTCATGGCTCCTAGTCGGATTCATTAACCACTGCGCCACGACGGAAACTCCAACGTAACGTGGTTTGTGCCATGCCTGTCAACAACCTACTTTGCTATCGTGACCATGACTGACTAGACCAGAGCCAAAGGCACACTTGTATGGGCTCACCTGGGGGAATCCAGTTCTGTCCAGTCTGTGTGCTACTGCGCCCAACATTGTCTTCTTTCTTGGGTGATAGGTAGCTGAGGGCAAGCTGAGCTCCTTGGTGGTTCTCCCACAGGACTGCTTTCATCACAGGCTTTTTTTTTTTTTTTCTTTTTAGGGGCCACAGGTGCAGCATATGGAAGTTCCCAGGCTAGGGGTTGAATCAGAGCTGCAGCTGTCGGCTTATGCCACAGCCACAGCAACGCCAGATCCCAGCTGCGTCTAGGACCTATGCCACACCCACTGAGCGAGGCCAAGGATCGAACCCACATCCTCATGCATACTAGTCGGATTCGTTTCCGCTGAGCCACAATGGGAACTCCCGTCACTGGCTTGACTGGAATGGCTGATGAGCTGATATCTGTGTCATATTCTGAAATTATCTGCGGATGTCTCTCTCCAACTGCTTTAAAGAACTTAACCTTCCATCTTCAAAACGCAGTAAGATAAACTGGAAGAAAGGAACACCTGATTAGAAATTTCTAAGACACTGCATTTTTCTTAGCTCTGCCTATGCCTGTCCTGCTTCTGAGTACCAGCTGAACTCTTGCTCACCACCCCTGCCAGCATAAATTCTCACACATGCTGTTTCTTTCCAATTGTGCCTTCCATGTTTCTGTAATCTGATTAAAAGCACTGCTCTTCCAAGAATAAGCTGTCTGCAAGCTTCTGATCACATTATGCTAGTCACCTGCATTCCTCACTGATCCTACCGAGGCTCCACCCTTCAGGACTGCTCTCTGCCTCTATGGATCTATTGGGTTTGGCTGGATCTGTCATTAGTCTCAGGTTTGATATGTATCAAGATTTCTTAGGTTACTCTTAAAGAAGAAAGGCTGCCCTCAATTAATGTCAATGAATAAATAGATTTACCAGCTTAACAAAAAGACATTTCCTCTATTACATGTTTATCCTCTCAAACCATAAACTATCCAGCTTGGGTTCAAGGCAGCCTGAAAGTCATTACCCTATCCATTCAATTATGAATGTATGTGGGGAGGGGCTTAATTTGTGTATAATGTATTTAATTCTACACAATGTCTAGTAAATATCCATTTTTTTCTTTCTTTCTTTTTTTTTTCTTTTTTGCTGCATCTGAAGCATGGGGAAGTTCTCAGGCCAGGGAACTGAATCCTCACCCCAGTAGTGGCAATGCCAGATCCTTAACCCACTGTGCCACCAGGAAACTCCTATCCATTTCTTTCTGATTATAAAATATAGTTAAGTGAAAAAACAAGTTCAAGAGGAGAGGAGTTCCCATTGTGGCGCAGTGGAAACGAATCTGATTAGGAGCCATAAGGTTGCAGGTTCGATCCCTGGCCTTTGCTTGGTGGGTTAAGGATCCAGGGTTGCCGTGAACTGTGGTGTAGGTTGCAAACTTGGCTCGGATCCCACGTTGCTGTGGCTGAGGTGTAGGCTGGCAGCTATAGCTCTGATTAGACCCCTAGCCTGGGAAATTCCATATGCTGCAGGTGCGGCCCTAAAAGGAAAAAAAAAAAAAAAAAACAAAAAAAACAGCAAGCTCAAGAGGAGAATGAGGAGTTCCCATTGTGGCTCAGCGGGTTAAGAACCCAACTAGTATCTATGAGGACCCAAGTTTGATCCATGCCCTTGCTCAGTGCGTTAAGGATCTGGTGTTGTGGCGAGCTGTGGCATAGGCCAGCAGCTGCAGCTCTGATTTGACTCCTGGTATGGGAACTTCCATATGCTGCAGGTGCGGACCTAAAAAAGAGAAAAAATTATATATATAAAAAAAGCAATTATACACATATATGCAGATAAAAAATTTATATATACATATAAAAACATGGACAAACACAAACCAATTTAACACTGGTCATGTATGCAGAGTTGGATGGGGTATGGATTTTCACTTTTTTTTTTTTTGTCTTTTTGCTATTTCTTTGGGCCGCTTCCGAGGCATATGGAGGTTCCCAGGCTAGAGGTCGAATCGGAGATGTAGCCACCGGCCTACGCCAGAGCCAACGTGGCATCCGAGCCGCGTCTGCAACCTACACCACAGCTCACGGCAACGCCGAATCGTTAACCCACTGAGCAAGGGCAGGGACCGAACCTGCAACCTCATGGTTCCTAATTGGATTCGTTAACCACTGCGCCACGACGGGAACTCCGGATTTTCACCTTTTTTTTAAGGCCACACCTGTGGCATGTAGAAGTTCCCAGGCTAGACGTCGAATTGGCACTCTGCCGGCCTGTGCCACAGCCACAGCAATGCCAGATCCGAGCTGCATCTGCGACCTATACATGGCAATGCCGGATCCTTAATCCACAGAGTAGAGCCAGAACTTCAGTAGGGATAGAACCTGAGTCCTCATGGATACTAGTCAGGTTTGTTACCCCTGAGCCACAACGGGGACTCCTGGATTTTCAGCTTTTACTTTATGCATTTCTGTATTAATCAACAATAAAAGCTACTACAGTTGCTTCCTACGTCAGGCACTGTTATAAGCACTATGCATTTATTAATTTATAGCAATCCTATGATATAGATACATTTTACCTCTGGGGAAACTAAGGATCAGAGAAATTAAAACATTTGTCCAAAGCCATACAGCTAGTAAATGGCCGAGCTGGGATTTCAAAACAGATCTTCAAGGCCTAGATCTGTGCCTGGTACATAGGACGCTTCAAAAAAGATGTGTTGGTCCTCTCGATAATATGCAGAAAAAGAACTCAACCAAAATTCAACATCCTTTCATAATAAAACTCTCAATGAATTAGAAGACTATGTATCAACATCATAAAGGAGCAACACCTGGCATAGTCAAATTTATCCTAGGGGAAAAAATCCCCCATGAATATGCCTCACAGGAGAACTTATTCTTTTTTTTTTTTTTTGTCTTTTTGCCATTTCTTGGGCCACTCTCTCGGCATATAGAGGTTCCCAGGCTAGGGGTCCAATTGGAGCTGTAGCTGCTGGCCTACGCCAGAGCCACAGCAACTCGGGATCCGAGCCGCATCTGCCACCTACCCCACAGCTCACGGCAACCCTGGATCCTTAACCCACTGAGCAAGGCCAGGAATCGAACCCGCAACCTCATGGTTCACTAGTCGGATTCATTAACCACTGAGCCATGACGGGAACTCAGAGAATTTATTCTTTAATCTCAAAAGAGCCAACTTTCCCACCACTGGGAGAAGCAATCCCTGTGCCTGCAGCTGGACTCCACTGTATATGAGGGTCAAGTCATATGACAAATGAATCTTTATCTGCTAACCACACGCATGTGTAGCACCATGGATCACACTCAGAGAGTGTGACAAAGAAGTCAGGGAAGAGCATATTCTCATTTCCCAATTAAGGAGACATTTCCACACGAATCACTGTGCTCTCACACTGGCCTTCTCTCCCCTCTCTCCTATCCTTCACTCTCCCCTTTTTGAGCTTGTGCAGTTTGCTATTTAAGATCAATGCACAGATTTTCAGAGTTCCCGTTGTGGCTCAGTGGTTAAGGAATCCAACTAGGAACCATGAAGTTTCGGGTTCAATCTCTGGCTTTGCTCAGTGGGTTAAGGATCTGGTGTTGCCTGTGAGCTGTGGTGTAGATCGTGAACTCAGCTCAGATCTGGCATTGCGGAGGCGGACGGCTACAGCTCCAGTTTGACCCCCAGCCTGGGAAACTCCATATGCAGCAGGAGCGGCCCTAGAAAAGACCAAAACAAACCAAACAAACAAAAAAATGTCAATGCACATATTTTCGTTTTCATTTTCTTTTTTGGCCACCCCAAAGCCTATGGAGTTCCTGGGCCAGGGATCAGATCAGAGCCAGAACTGTGACCTAAGCCTCAGCTCTGGCAGCCCTGGATCCTTAACCCACTGTACCGGACCTGGAATGGAAACTGCGTTGCACAGTGAGAATTCCAATGCACATATTTTCTTACTCTACTATAGTCGATGGGCCCATAGGACCACAATAGCAACTGAAATAGTGGGAACAGAGAAAATACAAGAATGATAAGCATCCGCTGGCAAGAAACCAATGTAGTGATTTTTTTTGGGGGGGGGTATATATCAAGTAGGAAGCCCTTACCCTTCTTTTCTCACCATCCCAATGACTTACTCGCATTTCTCATTACTTACTGCTATTTTGGCCAAAAATTAGTGTTGACCCTCATACATGTTGAATGAAATCCACAGGGTCTGCTTATCGATACTTGGCTCTCTCCCTTGCTCTTGGAGTCCTGGACAGGTTTGGAAAAGTTTCTCTCTGAAATCATCACTTCCTAGGTTATCAAGTCTTGGCAAAATTCTTACACTGATTTGTAATTCATAAAATCTTCCCTTGATTTACATTCACCGTGGTGTCCTTGAGTTATGTGAACCCTGGCGTGATCTATGGGGCAATTATAGATGGCTTCTTGTACTTGGAGAAAATCAAAGTTAAAAAGAAAAATAGAACTCGGGATTAGTACTGGACAGTAGAGCATCCCATTTTCCCTTTCATTTAGTACCTTTGACATATTTAAAATATCAAGATTTTCAAGAGCTATTTTCAGCCTTGTTACTGCTACAGTTAAAGGTGAAATTCAAGTCTAGAGGCAGTTGCCTTAAATGAAGCTGACATCATACGCAGAGGATACAGCAAGCCGACCTCACTGTTTTAAGTGGTACAGGCAAGTGGAGGTTCAGATATGTAGTTAAGAAACCGTGATTCAGAAGAGCCTGAACTACTTTTGCATGACAGAAATTTGGTATGTTGGAGGTTATTTTTTCCAGCACAGGTTTACATTAGAATTATTTTACACTGCGATTCTGGGAGAAATAGGACAGGGAGTTGTAAAAGCACATTAAGTATCCACACAAGAGGAGAAAGTCATAATAGGGCAAATAATTATTACATGTCTTATTTACAACAATTCTTGCTTTACATGGCTTATATTGCCAACAATATAAACCCATGGATTCTGTTTCTATATCCATATTCATTTTGGCCGTCAGCCTTTTTTTTATTGTTTTTATCACATCAGTGCCTCATTGTAAATCTCTCAAGATCCCCTGTTTACTGGCTACCATATCTCCCAGTTTCTCATTCTGGGCTCACGGTCAACTCTCTAGCCTCAACTTTTGTTATTCCCTAACATGACCTTCTTCTTGAGCCAAGTTAATTGGCAGATAGCACCCAGCATATGACTTGCTAGTTCCTCTCTTTTGGCCCTTGGAAAGGCCATTCTCTAAACCTGGAATGGCTTTTCCACTCTCTGCCAATCCATATTCCTCACTTCCTCTTGGTGCTGATCCAAAACTTAATTTTCTTCAGGGAGTCTTCCCATTCGGATCACTTCTTCCGTGTGTATCTTCTAATCACTGAAGCTCTGCAGGGTTTCTTACTAATTTCCTTAAATTCCTTCATGCGATGGTTGTCTCTGCAGAACTGGGGCCAATTCTTTGTTAGCTGAGTTGCATTTAGCACATGGCAGCTCTCAACGCTGTTTTCTGCACGAGATTCAAAGGCAATTGCCACTCTTTGTCCTAAAAATCTACTTTTAAGCCGCTAAAAAGGAAACACACAGAAGACTGTAATATGTAAAAATGATACGCATATTGGCTAAACTAATACATGGATGCGTGTCTATAAGTGAAAAGAGTAGCCTCAAATCCTTATTAAATAAGGGTAAAACATAAACACACAACAAATAAAAATTGTAGGAGTTCCCTGGTGGATCGGCAGGTGAAGGATCTGACAGTGTCACTGCTATGGCTTAGGTCACTACTGTGGCATGGGTTTGATCCCTGGCCTGGCAAGTTCTGCATGCCCCAGGTACAGAAAAAAACTGTATGGCAAAAATAATATGTATACACTGATTCCGATTTCAAGCCAGTAAAATATTATGTACATTTACTTCCTACAATGTAAATGGTGTTAGAGATTAATTTTTTTTTCTGTAAATTTGGGCGGTTTTAATTGAGATACAGTTGGTTTACAATATTTTATTAGTTTCAGGTGTACAACATAGTGATTCACTATGTGTATAGATTATACTCCATTTAAAGTCATTGCAAAATAATGGCAATATTTCCCTGTGCTGTGCAGTAGAGCCTTGTTACTTATTTTATACATAGTTTGTATCTCTTTGTAAATTTGCTTGGGTATAACAAAAACCAAAACCTAAGAGATGAGTGATTGACATTGACAAGTTCTGCTTCTTTGATATGTCGGAATAGGCTCCTCCCTGCCCTCTTTTCCTTTCCTCCACAAACCCACAAGGATTGATGAAGAACCTATTCTGGGCAGGAGGTCACTGGAGGCTGTGATCTATGAGCAACTGATGATTCTGATGCTCATTAGTGTTGCAGAAGTGCAACGCCAGGGCCTGAGAGTCACTAGTTTGGTGGTTCTCAAACTTTACTCTGTAGCGGAACCCCTGGAGGGCTGATTAAGCTTGCTGAGCTCCACCTGCAGAATTTCTGATTCAACCGGTCCTGGCGGGGGACCGACACTGTGCACCTAGAACAAGTTCCCTGGTGATGCTGATGCTGCTGGTCCAGGGACCACGCTTTGAGGACCACTATTCTTGTGATCATCTCATGATTATACATGGAAGTGTATTCTTATCTTACGCAACATATTTTTGCATGTCATTTGGCTTCCTCTACTTGCTTAAACCCCACATCATATTCCCTTTGAGGTGAACTATTGTCTGCCTCCAACACACCCGCTCTCCATTTATCCTTAATTTTTCCTCCCCTAAGGCCTCTAAGTAAAAAAGACCATCATCCTCTAAATAGCATTTCCCCACATCACTGCTTCCTAACTCACCTCTGCCAAGAAAGAGAGAGCTAAAATTAAAAGTTTTCCAGAGCCAGTTTTGGATGACTCTGCTTTAGTTGGCATCCAAAGCTGATGTTTAATCCTAGAGCTGTGAGACCCTGCACAGGCCTGAAGAAGTGTTTAGTTACACCACACGTCTGGCCCCCATCTGCGTATCATTGAAATGTAATCTCCACTGATCCTGTTGACTTTGAAATGGTTTGAAGAAGTAGGAGGGGACTTAAGACCCTCCTTGTGTTGTTCTCATCTTAAAGGGTTCTTGAAAATTGATTTCATAAGGACACAAAAACTGTAGAAGAGACTGTGGGTGCTGGTTTGAGAATGTGCGGGCTCTCAGAAGTGAGAAGAATGCTGTCACCACATGACAAATGTTCTTGCAGCAGCTGGGAAGACATACATGGCTTCCAAAATGATACAGTGTATTTTTGTCTGCAGTCACGTAACCCCTGCCTTTAAATATCTAGTTTGCACTTTGAAAGGATGGTCTAAATACCAGATCATTTAACATTTCTAATTACTATATGAAAAATAAAAAATCGCAAATCTTCGTTTCTTAAACTTTCCTATCTCAAGGTTGAAGCCAGAAACAGCATAACATGTTCCTTGCTGATAGAAGGTTATTTTGGCAGACTTGCACAATCTTTATTTCTTATAGTATGATGTGGCTATATTTAGTTAAGTCATTCCCTTCCAAACTCTTGAAATAATTTTTTTTTCCTCTATGGCTCTTAGAAGAAAAGGAGAGACCTATCACTATGAATGGGAAATGGCCACAAAAGTGTTTATAATACAGTGGAATTTCTGAAATGAGGTCTAAGGTTTCTTCAGTTGCCAGGATTAATGCAGTATTGTTTCTGGCCAAATGAGGAGGACCAGCCTTCTGCAAAGTGACTAGTTTATATTCAGGCCTCCAAGACTGTCCCATTCCATGCCCTTTACCTCCCTGGGTGGCCAATCTGATGCTCACGCCTCCTCTCATGAGTGTACTTTTTTATTTTTATATTTTTTTACATTAAAAAAAATTATGGGGAGTTCCCGTCGTGGCGCAGTGGTTAACGAATCCGACTAGGAAGCATGAGGTTGCGGGTTCGGTCCCTGCCCCTGCTCAGTGGGTTAAGGATCCGGTGTTGCCGTGAGCTGTGGTGTAGGTTGTAGACGCGGCTCGGATCCCGCGTTGCTGTGGCTCTGGCGTAGGCCGGTGGCTACATCTCCGATTCGACCCCTAGCCTGGGAACCTCCATATTCCGCCGGAGCGGCCCAAGAAATGGCAAAAAGACAAAAAAAAAAAAAAGAAAGGTTTAAAAAACTATCTGCTGGCACTCTATTAGTCTTTTTGAATATATTATTTAATACTTAGATTTGCAGTTAGGTGTTATTAGCTGCATTTTGTCTAAGGAAATTCATGCCGATAGAATTAAATTGCTTAATGAAGCTCTCACAATTAAGTGGCAAAGTTAGGAGGAAGGTTTCATGTTCATCTGACATCAAAGCCCATGTTTTACAAACATGATAGCGTTTATAAAATAGAATATGGGAGTTCCCGTCGTGGCACAGTGGAAATGAATCCGACTAGGAACCATGAGGTTTGGGGTTTGATCCCGGGCCTTGCTCAGTGGGTTAAGGATTTGGCATTGCCATGAGATGTGATGTAGGTTGGAGACTCAGCACAGATCCCATGTTGCTGCGGCTGTAGCTCCTATTGGACCCCTAGCCTGGCAACCTCCATATGCCATGGGTGCAGCCCTAAAAAGCAAAAAAAAAAAGAATATAAACATCAAGCTTATAGTCCGAATATCATTTCATTATTCTGTGCGTGGAATATTAAACATAAATAAAGTATTTAAATTGTGTATTTCCGTGGCAAGAGATTTCTGTGATGTTTCTTTCATTGAGGTGAAAATGCTATCCAAACACAAGAAAGTCCCCTAAAGTAATGCTGATCATTAGGAACCCAAAGGAATCACTCAGTACCAATCTGAATGTCGTGGGCACTTGCATCATGCAATTAGCTCATGAGAGTGGGAGTTTTCGCTTACCATGTCTTAATGTGCGTCTCCTCAAGGGCAGGATGGAGGCAGGGGTAAAAGGCAGGCACTGGTGTCCGGCAGGAGGCCAGGTGCAAGATGAGAAGCGACACCAGCTGAGACCCATCCTTCCTCTTCGACCTTGACTTACTTTTTTTACTTTTACCTCCAGCATCAACCTTCTCTCACTTGGTAGTTTCCTGTTCTCTAAACGAAATGGATGAGGCTTCCTAAATTGCTTTGATTTGTTTTTGTTTTTTTTTTGTCTTTTTTTGTTGTTGTTGTTGTTGTTGGTATTTCTTGGGCCGCTCCCGCGGCATATGGAGGTTTCCAGGCCAGGGGTGAATCGGAGCTGTAGCCACCGGCCTACGCCAGAGCCACAGCAACGAGGGATCCGAGCCGCGTCTGCAACCTACACCACAGCTCACGGCAACGCCGGATCGTTAACCCACTGAGCAGGGGCAGGGACCGAACCCACAACCTCATGGTTCCTAGTCGGATTCGTTAACCACTGCGCCACGACGGGAACTCCCTAAATCGCTTTGAGAACATTATAACAATATGATACTTCAGTTCAAGGAGGTAGCTTTGTTTTTTTTTTTTTTTTTTCTTTTTTGGTGGCACCCACAGCATGTGGAAGTTCCCAGGCCAGGGTTCAAACCTGTGCCATAGCAGTGACCCCAGCTGCAGCAATGACAATGCCAGATCTTTAAGCCAATGAACCACAAGGGAACTCCTAAGGAGGCAGCTTTTTTTCCCAAAAAACCTAAAAGATAGTTTATTCTCCATTGTTGATGACACCACAAACAAGTACAGGTGAAGTGCATAAATACATACATTAAAAAAAGAAGAAAGATGTAGAACGATATATGCCAGGAATTAGCACTGTTGCTCAGATTACAGCTCTTGGATTTCTTTTCCCTATTTTTTCCCCTTGTCTATTTTATAATGTTCTTAAGTGAGCAGGTTTTGATTTTTATTTTTTAATTTTTTTTTTTTTTGGTCTTTTTAGGGCCACACCTTAGGCATATGGAGGTTCCCAGGCTAGGGGTCGAATTGGAGCTGTAGCCATCAACCTACACCACAGCTCATGGCAACGCTGGATCCTTAACCCAATGAGCAAGGCCAGGGATTGAACCCCTGTCCTCATGGATGCTGGTCGGGTTTGTTAACCTTGGAGCCACAACAGGAACTGCAGCTATTATTGCTTTTTTAAATAAAGATTACATTTACTTTCAAATATATATATGTATATATATATATATATATATATATATATATATATATACACATATATATATGATGAATTACTAATATATTTAGAAGTGGAAAATAATACATAAATTGGAAAGGCTATATAAGGACAGATGCAGCACCAAGGTAGAATTAAAGAAAATGAAAATAATAGGTGAACAGTTAAGGAAAACCTATAGAGGATCTAGCATCTAGACTTCTGCAAGCTGACTCTTGGGAAAATTGGTTCAGTGGATGAACCCTAATGGTGTACAAACGGAAAACTAAAACAACCACTTAGCTTGATATGTCAACCTGATGAAACTCTGATGGATGGGTTAACAGTAGTCAAAGACCTGGAATTCCCTGGTGGCTCAGTGGGTTAAAGCAGTTATCAAAGCTGTGCCATGGGTTCAGTCCTTGGCTGGGGAACTTCCATATGCCCTGGGTGTGGCAAAAAAAATAAATAAATAAAATCAAAGATACAGGTAAATTAATATCCAAGTAAATTCCATAGGACATTGCTATCATTAAAAAAAGTATGTTCATGAAAACATGAAAAAAACATGAAAGCTGTTTAATTACGTGGAAAAATGTTAAATGAATAATTGGAAGGCGAAATTACTTTTTTTCTTTTACAGAGAGATGAATTTTTTTAATATTTATATTTCTTTTTTTAATTGTTATTTCCCCATACAATTTTTTTCTACTGTACAGCATGTTGACCCAGTTACATATACATGTATAGATTCTTTTTTCTCATATTATCATGCTCCAGCATAAGTGACTAGACATAGTTCCCAGTGCCACACAGCAGGATCTCATTGTGAATCCATTCCAATGAAATTATATTTAAAGCAGGAATACAAATAAGGTTTTTTTGCGTGTGTGTCTTTTTAGGGCCGCACCCACAGCATATGGAGGTTCCCAGGCTAGGAGTCAAATCAGAGCTTCAACTGCTGGCCTATGCCACAGCCATGGCAACAATGGATCTGAGCTGCATCTGTGACCTACCCCACAACTTGTGGCAATGCTGGATCCTTAACCCACTGAGCGAGGCCAGGGATCAAATCCAAATCCTCATGGACACTATGTTGGGTTCTTAATCTGCTGTGTCACAACGGGAATTCCTAGAAGGAATTTTAAGACATGAGACAAAACATTCATTATTTTTGATCCAAGAAACCAAATCTGAAAATTTGACCTAATATTATAATCCAAAAATAGGACACACCTTCAGGGCTGTTTATAATAAGGAAGAATTGGAAGAAGCTACAGGGGAATAGTGATTGAAATATTAATATATACTCTGCATTATACGACCATTATAAATGCTACTTTTGAACACCATGTAGACAAAAGGCAAAGCTGAATGTTCAATATAGATAATAGATTATTCCCAATAATGTCATTATGTAGAAATAAGCATGTCTTGCAAAATACTGGAAAAGAAATATACAAAATTTTAGCATTGGGAATTTCCACCGTGGCAAAATTAATTAGGACTCCAACTTCAGCATCGGGTTTGATCCCTGGTCCGGTGCAGTGAGTTAAAGGATCGGGTACTATCACAGCTATAGCGAGGGTCACAGCTGTGGCTTGGGTTCAGTCCCTGGCCTAGGAAACTTCCATATGCCTCAGGTGCTCCCATAAAATGAAAAAAAAAAAAAAAATCATAGAACTTAGGGAGAAGTGATTGGCGTGATTTTGCTGCTGAGCCACCCATGCCCCCCTCATGCAGAAATTCCCAGACTAGGGATCAAACCTGAGCCACAGCAATGACAATGCCTACAATGCCTGCTGAATCCTTAACTGCTAGGCCAGTAGGGAACTCCTTCTATTTTCTTAAGAAAAAAAGAAAAAAAACTTACAATTTTTTTTAATGAGTGTAGTTTATAAAGGGAAAAATTATCTTTAAAAAATCCACTCAAAAAACAACTCCAGGAGTTCCTGCTGTGGTACAGTGGGCTAATGGGCTGGCTTGTCTCTGTGGAGGCACAAGTTCGAGCCCGCAGCCTGGTACAGTGGGTTAAGGATCTGGCGTTGCTGCAGCCGTGGTGTACATAGCATCTCTGGCTCAGATTTGATCCCTAGCCTGGAAAATTTGTATATCATGGGCACGGCAAAAAAAAAAAAAAAAAAAAGAATATAATAAATCTTAAAAAAAAAAAAGAAAAAGAAAAACAAGAGCAAGAGGAGTTACTTTATATGAGCATGAGTTTCGGTTTTTGGACACAGGTAACAAGTGGCAGAGTTTAAAGCCCAGCTCTGCCACTTGATCCCTGTGTGAATATGGCATTACCTCTCCCAGTTTCCTCAACCATGAGAGGAAACTAATGATGGGATATTAGCACCTATCTTAAGAGTTTTTAAAGATTAATAATGGGTTAACGATCCGGCGTTGCTGTGAGCTGTGGTGTAGGTTGCACACGCGGCTGGGATCCCGCGTTGCTGTGGCTCTGGCGTAGGCCGGCGGCTACAGCTCTGATTGGACCCCTAGCCTGGGAACCTCCATATGCGCGGGAGCGACCCAAGAAATAGCTAAAAAAAAAAAAAAAAAAAAAAAAGATTAATAATGGAGTGCTTAGAACTGCATCTAATACATCACATGTACCAAGTGAGAACTCCTTAATTGTACTTGTTGAATTTATTATTAAGCAGATCATCTAGATATCTAGTCAATGGGAAAAGAATGATCTACAAATAAGACATATATTGATTCACAAGTAAGCTACATAATTTTATTTAAAATAAATAAATTATAGGAGTTTGCGTTGTGGCTCAGCAGTAACAAATGCGACTAGGATCCATGAGAAAGAGGTTCAATCCCTGACCTTGCTCACTGGGTTAAGGATCCTGCATTGCTCTGACTGTGGTATAGGCTGGTAGATGTAGCTCCAATTAGATCCCTAGCCTGGGAACTGCCAATATGCCACAGGTGTGGCCCTAGAAAGCAAAAACAAACAAACAAATAAATAATAAAGTTTATGGCATGTGAGTTTGAGTAACTTGAGCCATTCTTGGAGAAGATATCAAGGGCCCAGATCTGAAGAAAGAACTGACTTTGACCTGTGCTGCCCTTTCGAAAGTCTCCTTGGCCCAACAATCCCCCAATCTTCTCAATCTTTCTCAAACTTGCTGCTGCACACCCCAGTAGAAACTCCTATGAAAGACATGAACAAAAATAAGTGCCAGGTAAACTATGATATATGATTTACTTTTAACGTTCAAAGAAAATGCAAATTAAAGCAACAATGGAACATTTTCTCTTGCTTTGAAAATTGGCAATTAAAAAAAATTTCTACTGGGGTTCCCGTCATGGCTCAGCGGAAATGAATCTCACTAGTATCCCTGAGGACTCAGGCTAGATCCCTGGCCTTGCTCAGTGGGCTAAGGATCCAGCGTTGCCATAGCTGTGGTGTAGGTCGCAGGCACATTTCAGATCTGGCATTGCTGTGGCTGTGGTGTAGGCCAGTGGCGGCAGCCCCAATTAGGCACCTAGCCTGGGAACCTCCATATGCTGCAGATGCAGCCCTAAAAAGACAAAATCAAAAACAAAAATAAAAAGACAAAAAAAAAAGTTACTACTGGAGTTTCATGGTAGCTCAGCAGGTTAAAAATTTGGCCTTGTCACTGCTGTGGCTTGGGTCCTTTTCAGTCCCTGGCCCAGGAACTTCCACATGCCATGGACATGGCCAAAAATAAAAAATAAAATAAATAAAATAACTACTTAAAGTTGATAAATGTCCAATGAGAAGAAAGTGCTCATATGCTGCTGAGAGTTATGCATTTGACACTTTCAAGAGAGCTACTTAAGAATTTTTTGAAAAGCTTCAAGAAATTTCCATCCTTTTCCAGGATTTTTTTCTCACAAGGAACTAAACCAAATATATGGGAATGGTCAAGGAAAATGTTTGGTATATTCATAAAGTAAAATAAGATGTAGCCATTAAAGATACTATTTCTGCGGAGTTCCCGTTGTAGCTCAGCAGTTAGTGAACCCAACTAGCATCCATGAGGACATGGGTTCGATCCCTGGCCTTGCTCAGTGGGTTAAAGATCTGGCATTGCCGTGAGCTGTGGTGTAAGTTGCAGAAACAGCTTGGATCCCACGTTGCTGTGGCTCTGGCGTAGGCCGGTGGCTACAGCTCTGATTCAACCCCTAGCCTGGGAACCTCCATATGCCGCATGAGCAGCCCTGAAAAGACAAAAAAAAAAAAAAAGAAAAAAAGAAAAAAAAGATACTATTTCTGAAAAGTTTGAAATGACATGCTAAAAGAACTATGTTGAGCAAAAAAATGTTGGGTGCAAAACTTTATATAGAGTTTGAGCCCAATTATGTTACATATATCAGACAATACATAAATTAGAAATAAAAAGTCAGAAAGAAGCTTTGTTAAATACGTTAAATATTTCAAGGAATATATGTTAAGATTTTAAACCTTTCCCCATGTGGCTCAGCAGAAATAAACCCAACTAGTATCCATGAGGTTGTGGGTTCGATCTCTGGGTTAAGGATCCGGCATTGCTGTGAGCTGTGGTGTAGGTCGAGGGTGTGGCTCGCATCTGACGTTGCTGTGGCCATGGCCTAGGCCAGCAGCTATTTGATCCCTAGCCTGGGAACTTCCATATGCCACACCTGTGGCCCTTTAAGCAAAAAAAAAAAAAAAAAAGAAAAAAAAAGAAAAACTCCAATGACTTTCAATGTCAATGAAAATGAAATCAAAAGTCCTTACAGAGGCCTCTCAGGCCCTCTGCAACTACCCCCACCCCACATCTCTCTGACCTCTTTGGCTACCCTTGTTCACTCCTTTCTTGCCACGTTAGCATTTTGCTTCTTTCTTAGGTCATTTGCCTCTGCCTTTCCCACTGCCTGGAATGCTCTTCCCTGAAATAACTGCAAAGCTTGCTTCATCACTTCCTTTAGGTTCCTGTGTAAATGTCAGCATATCAAAGAGAACTTCCCAGATTCGACCATTAAAAATAGCACCATTTCCATCCATCAGTCTTCTGTCATTCTCTGTGCATTTGCTGTTTTATTTTTTTCATAACCCCTTCAACCACCTGAAATAATACATATTCATTTGTGACATCTGTTTCTCCTCCTATCCCCTTGGCTACAACACATAAGTCCATTGAAACGTGATTTTCTAAATGTGTTTTCACTGATGTACACAAAATTAATGTTTTGAAAATTAAAACACAATTACTATCAAGAGATGATTGATGTGTTCCCCTGTCTGAATTATCTCAAAGATTTATAATAAGGGCACCTTAAATTCATTTCTTCTTTACTCCAATTTTGATAGCTGAAAGGTTCCAAAGTTTCCTAGTGCTATAAAATAATGTGTTGAGGAGTTCCCGTTGTGGCTCAGTGGTTAATGAATCCAACTAGGAACCATGGGGTTGTGGGTTTGATCCCTGGCCTCGCTCAGTGGGTTAAGGATCCAGCGTTGCCATGAGCTGTGGTGTAGGCTGCAGATACGGCTCAGATCCCGAGTTGCTGTGGCTGTGGTGAAGGCCAGAGGCTACAGCTCCGATTAGACCCCTAGCCTGGGAACTTCCATGTGCTGCAGGTGCGGCCCTAGAAAAAGACAAAATAAAATGAAATGAAATAAAATAAAATAATGTGTTAAGCTGAACTGTACAGTGAGAATTACTAGACATCTGCCATACAAAGTACTACAATGTATTAGAAATATTTTGATTGGTTGCATTAAAATTTAATATATATTGGTTAACATTAATTTATCCAGAAGTTGATAATATCACTTACGATAAAGAAATATGGCAGCAGATGTTGTTTGATATTTTTCTAGGGTTGTGTCTCTGTGAATATGACTACTGGGGACCTCCAACTTGATTTCAACCTCCTTGCTGCAGATTGTTCTGATAATTACCTAGAAATACTGGTTCTACGGAGCATCCCACATACGGTTGTCTCAGGCGATTTAGATGGACCTACTATTATGATCCTTATTAATGTGCATATGTTCTGAGATAGTTTAGCTCTCACTGGCTTTGTGATCTTGGCCAGGGACTTAATTTCTAGAAACTGCAATATCCTTGTCTGTGAAATAGGGATAATAATAGTGGGCAACTAGTATGCTTACTATGGAAAGTAGTAAGAAAATCAGATAATGTCTAGGAGTTCCCATTGTACCTCAGCAGGTTAAGAACCAGACTAGTATACATGAGGATGTGGGTTTGACCCCAGGCCACTCTCTCAGTTAAAGATCCGGCATTGTCGCAAGCTGCAGGCTGGCAGCTACAGCTCCAATTCAACCCATAGTCCAGGAACTTCCATATGCTGCAAATGCAGCCCTAAAAATTAGAAGAAAAAAAAAGACATTATCTATCAAATACTTTAGGAAGAAGCAGGAAAGGGACTAGTTATGAGGGAATGTAGAAGAAAAAAGATCAAAAGATCCACATTCACTGAATTTGTGCTATGCCTATGCACCTGGAAGCACTAAGAGCTTTATGTAAATTTAGAGCCTGGAGGTGAAGAGTTCCTGCTCTGGGACAGACCACCTGGTTCTCAACCAGCCTTTGACACCACTGAGTGATCTGGAGCAACTTGCTTAAACTGGAGCTGTTTCATATAAGCATAATGAGACAGACACATTAGTCATTTAAATTTTTCTGATAGCCAGAAAACTTTCTTTAAAGAAAGTTAAAGAAACAAGTGAAATCAATATACACAAAACGTTATTTCAACATGCAGTCAATATAAACTAATGTTAATGGGACACTTTACAGTCTTTTAATCTGTGCAATCTTTGAAATCTTATGTGTGCTTCCCTCCTACATCTCAATTCAGACAAGGTACATTTCAAATGCTCAATTGCACCTGGGCTAGTGACTACTGTGTTGAATAATGCAGGCTTAACCTTCTGCCTCAGTTTTCCTACCTGTAAAGCCTGTGAAGGAACAGTATGATCTGAACGGAGGGGAGGTGCGTGAAATGGGAGAACAAGGTGAAAAGGTAGAAACTTCCTGTTATAAAATAAAGAAGTCAATGAGGAGTCCCCATTGTGGCGCAGCAGAAACGAACGGGACTAGGAACCATGAGGTTGCAGTTTTGATCCCTGGCCTCGCTCAGTGGATTAGGGATCTGGCGTTGCTGTGAGCTGTGGTGTAGGCTGGCAGCTATAACTCCGACTCAACTCCTAGCCTGGGAACATCCATATGCCGCAGTTGTGACCCTAAAATGCAAAAAAAAAAAAAAAAAAGTCAATGAGAGGTAATGTACAGCATGGCGACTATAGTTAATAATACTATACTGAGTATTTGAAAGTTGCTGAAAGAGTAAATCTTAAATATTACCACGAGAAAAAAATTTTGTAACTATATATGGTGGTGTGTGTTTTTTTTTGTTTTTTGTTTGTCTTTTTGCCTTTTCTAGGGCCGCTCCCGCGGCATATGGAGGTTCCCAGCCTAGGGGTCAAATCAGAGCTGCAGCCACTGGCCAGAGTGGTATCCAAGCGGTACCCAAGTCTGCGATGTACACCACAGCTCACAGCAACGCCGGCTCCTTAACCCACTGAGCAAGGCCAGGAATCAAACCTGCAACCTTATGGTTCCTAGTCAGATTCGTTAACCACTGAGCCACAAAGAGAACTCCTATGGTGATGTATGTTAACTAGACTTACTGTGGTGGTCAGCTTGCAATATACACGGATATGATTGTTACGTTGTATACCTCACACAAACATAATGTTATTTGTCAATTATACTTCACTAAACCAAGATAATAACATTTAGGAAACAGTACCTGTTTTAAGTGATTAAATGATACATGAAGCGCTTAGCACAGTTGCAGAATTTAAAAAAAGCAAAACCCTATCCAAAAATGGCTGGGTGGTCTGTAGGGAGAGAGGGGAGCTTGTTGCCACTCAGAGCAGAGGAGGGGAGATCCTCTGACAGGAGACTGAGGAAGGCTGTAATCGTAAATTAGCCAAGGTCGCAAGGTTGCTGATAGCACACATTTGAAAGGGATTATAAGATTTTACCCAGTAAAACATTAAAGCTCTATCATTTTGCTGAGACTCTAGCTTCCTTTTACTTTTTCTTTTTTGGCTACCCCGAGGCATATGGAGTTCTGAGGCCAGGGATCAGATCCGAACCACAGTTGTGACCTAAGCTGCTGCTGAGGCAATGCCAGATCCTGAACCCACTGTGCAGACTGGGGATCGAACCCGTGTCCCGGTGCTCCTGAGACACCACCAATCCTGTTGGGCCACAGTGGTAACTCCTAGCTTCCTTTTTCTAATGACTTATGTGTACTCCCATCTTCTTTTACAGGTGCTCATTTTTGCAAGAGAAAATGCCGAATAGGCAACTGCTCTTAAATTATAATATTTCTTTCTTTCTTTATTGGCCGCAGAAGTTCCAGGGCCAGGGATCGAACCTGTGCCGGAGCAGTGACAACTCCAGATCCTTAACCCACCGAGAGCCACCAGGGAACTTCTTAAATTATCTTAAAAAGTTTTTTTATTTTCCTGTGGTAAGTCCACTTAACATGAGAGCTACTCTCTTAAATTTTTAAGTGTATAATACATTACTGTTGAATATTTAAATTATTAATCGACTTGCAAACAACTCAGTGAGAAGAGTATTTTTATCTCCATTTTTCAGGCTAGGGATCTTATAAGTGAAGTCTAGGGAGAGAAGCTGAGTTATCCAAAGGTCCCCCAAAGAATGAACAAGGATTTGGGCCTGGATACCTCTGTTTCCAAATCTCATGCTCTTTTCATTTCACCATATAGTGAAGAGTACGTAGACTGTACCAGATACAAATCAATTGATTTTCTGATTTGTCTTTTCGCAATACCATACATTAACACTTTTTCCTAAATAGGTATATGTTCAAATATTTATTTCTGTTTGGAGGATTTTAATTTTTTTTTTGTCTTTTTGTCTTTTTGCCATTTCTTGGGCCGCTCCTGCGGCATATGGATTTTAATTTTTGAATCACTACTAAATACTATACACCAATACCATTCCTTCCCAGAGCCCAAAGGATCATGAAGAAAGTATTCTGAGTAGGCAAAAATGCTGTCCTTAAGTCTACAGCCCTAGAGTTCATGATCATTCTCATAAGAGAGTCTTTAGGACCTCGTTCTGAATTTGTGTTCTGCATACTGTGACAGAAATGCTCATGATGTGTCTTCCAAACTTTTAACAGGTCAGGAGTTCCCGTTATGGCTCAGTGGTTAATGAATCTGACTAGGAACCATGAGGTTGCGGGTTCGATCCCTGGCCTTGCTCAGTGGGTTAAGGATCCAGCGTTGCCGTGAGCTGTGGTGTAGGTCTCAGACGAGGCTCAGATCCTGAGTTGCCGTGGTTCTGGTGTAGGCCGGCCAGCTATAGCTCGGATTAGACCCCTAGCCTGGGAACCTCCATATGTCACGGGTGAGGCCCTAGAAAAGACAAAAAAAAAAGGCAAACTTTTAACTGGGCAGAATGGTGTTATAAGAAGAACAGCTGCCTCAGGTGGCATATTGACAACAGGAATAATGACAAGTGATTTCAGGTCAGCAACGTAGGCAACAGAAAAATATAGAAGAAAGCTTAAGTACTTCTCAGAATATTAATGAGTAATGTAGAATTGTCATACAGTCTTAATTTTTTTTCAGAAGGCAGGGAGGTGTTAATGCATATTAGAAATTTTTCCACATGAGATGATTAATGTAAAAGTATTGTGGGTACTTATAAGGAACACTTTCAGCTATCCTTAAATATATCCATCCATCCATCCATCCATCCATCCACTAGGCCCTGTATTCAAATTGAACTTAGTATCCAGGGAGTTTACATTCAAGTGGGAAGAATAGACATATAAATCATCACCACATTGTGACAATATAATGTAATATCTGACACATCGTAGGCACTCAAATATTTGTTGAATGAATTAACAGGTAAAATGAGAGCATAAGACAGAGGAATTTATTTTTTTAAATTAAAACAAAAATTTTTTTTTTTTATTGGCTGCACCTGCAGCATATGGAAACTCCAGGACCAGGGATTGAATCTGAGCCATAGCTATGACAATGCTGGATCTTTAACCAACTCTGCTGGACCAGGGATAGAACCTTCACCTTTGCAGTCACCTGAGCCACTGCAGCCAGATTCTTGTAAACAAGCAAGGCTCTTTGGGGATCCTGGGCACAAAACCCTTTCCTGTGTCCCAGTCAACAAGTCCCTGCAGTAAAACAGGAAAAAAAAAAAAAAGAAAAAAGCAGTGAGAGCCTAAAACGAGATTGTGGCAACTGTGAAGAAAGAGAAGACTGATACAAAGGCAACTGATATGAAGAGAATTTAATAACCGATGTGAGGGATGAGTAGACAAAGACAGGAAGGAGAGTGGGATAATTTCTAAATTTCTGGTTTGCGCTATGAGAACAGAGAAGCAGCCAGAGTGGTTGCGGACATGCTGAGTTGGAGATGTGCACTGGGAGTGAATAGCTGACCTGTAAAGGATGTCTTATCTTCATTCTGGTCTTTCATTATTATTCTCATAGCCCCTTAAAAAAAAAATGATGCATAGAAGTGAAGAAATTATCTCAAGGACACAAACTGAAATTTGCTTGCATGTCAAGTTTTAAAAAATAGATATTTATATTAAAAGCTAACAGATAAGCACATTTAGCAGAAATAGGAAAATAATTGTTTCATTTGGGCACCTAGACATTATTTTCTTTGTCACTGAAATAACTATTTCACTCCTGTTCTTTCTGATCTATTTTTACAAAGTCACATTTATGTGCCATCTGCAACCCAATGAAATTTGCCATTCAAATTTCCCTAGTTGCCTACGAATATTCTACTTCTATTTACGGCTCCTTAGATCACATTTTAATTAATTAACAAAATAAAAAAGGTCAAATGCATGTTTTCCCACCTATAAACCCAGGTCTAACTTGATTTCCTGTGCTTGCGCTCCCTCCACTACCTCACCAAGAACGAATATCTCTAAGGAAAAACATTTTACTATGTGGAAGAATCTTACATACATGTACAATTGTTTTCTATCCTAGTTTCCTCTTTTAGCACAGCGCTTTTTGACAGTGTTATTTCACAGGTTCTGAGATACTTTGTAGAGCTGTTTCCACAATTGTGAGGAGAATGTGCCCTCAATTTGTAGTGTTCCGCAGCCTTCCTTTTCCTTCAGTGTCCTAACTGCTCTGAAGGGGTCATATTCTCTGAATACACTGAGAAAGTCCCTGTCCTTCAACAGGAAGTTATTTCAAACATTAGAGTGAGTCCATAAGAGTGCTTACCCGTTTGACCTACTCAGATAGCTGGTTTTCACACTGGCTTTTCCCGTACCAGGCATTCTGCCCTGGATGAGCTGGAAACTATCCCAGTGGAGAAGGTCAGAAGTCTTTTAGGTTTCCTTCAACTTAAGGCGACACTTTTGGGCTCTTAAGTTCAAATTGAATCATGTGGACCAAATGATAACACATGCAAATGCAATGGGGCCTTTGAAATTTACACATTTTCTGTGGCAAAGACTGTCCTGAGCCTCATCCCGGACCCTATTCATAAAGTTACCGTTATACTCCTGCATCCAGGCTGGGCCTATATAATTTCACCTCACAAGCCTTGACTTTGGGGGTGGGGGGGCATGCCCATGGCATAATGAAGTTCCTGGGCCAGGAACCTTCACCACAGCTGTAACCAGAGCCACAGCAGGATCTTTAAACAGCTGAGCCACAGAGGGACCTTTACTCATCTGGACCCACAAAAATACCTGTGTTCTGGAAATGCTGGTAACGAGCCTCTGTTATAAAATAGAGATCAGCAGATAATTGGAAAATGAGAGGTCAGGGGGCCCTGTGTTTTCTGAAACTTGATCGAAATGAAAGTTAATAATAGTTAAAATGCCATTAACATATATATAATATGATGTGTATAATGCTATTTGGAGAGTTATGTAACTAAGGAAATATAAGATCATAAATTAACATGAAAATTTCTACTAATCTGTAAGAAGTTACAATCTCTTAGAGAAAAAAAAGCATGCACCTTTGAGAAGGGTTGACCTTTTTATTTTAGGGCTATGCTGGTGGCATGTGGAAGTTGCTGGGCCACGGATTGAACCTATGCCACAGCAGCGACCCAGCTGGATTCTCCATGGCTTTTTTTTTAAAATTATTTTAAAGCCACAGGTGCGGCATATGGAAGTTCCCAAACTAGGGTGGAATTGGAATCAGAGCTACAGCTGCTGGCCCATGCCACAGCCACAGCCACACAGGATCTGAGCCACATCTGTGACCTACACCACAGCTCATGGCAACGCCGGATCCTTAACCTACTGAGCGAGGCCAGGGATGGAACCTGCATCCTCATGGATACTAGTTGGGTTTGTAACCACTGAGCCACAAGGGAAACTCCCCCTCTGGATTCTTAACCAGCTAAGCCACCAGGGATCTCTGAGAAGTGCTGACTATTTCTGAGAATAGTAGGTTAAGAATTATGTGGTTGTTTCTTTGCTTCAGATTTGGTGCAATGGTCTTGAAACTGAGCAGGGCTCCGTGGGCCTCCTGGGCACAAAAGGGGCCTTTTTAGGAAAGGGGCCTCATTCAGCCTCCATGGCCTCTCCTGGGTTCCAAGAGGCAGGTTGAGACAGTTGCAATCAGGGAAGTGGGGGGACACAGAGACAAGGGAGGAACATTCAAGCAACAATAGTACAGCCGTGGGGCAGGGTGCTGGTTCCCTCTCAAGGGGATACACCTAATGACATAGGCATCTTCTGCATCTAAGAGAAGAGTTATATTCCTTATGCTTCTTTTGGAAATGAATATTTTAAGATTGAACAGCGTGGAGCCCTTCCTTGTGCCTCTCGGTTGTTTGATTGCACCCTAACTAAACACAATCACCTGTGAGCTGAAGATTAGGCAGCCTGAGCACAATTACCTATGGGTTAAAATTATTAGCACATGATGTTTTTCAGGAACTTTCCTAGTTTGTTCTAATCTCTGATCAATAAGCCCTTTTCACAAGTACTGTTATTCTAGGCAATAACCCAGAAGACCACCATCAGGATCATGCTGAGATTTCCTGACTCTGGTTTTGATGACTAAGAGTCCCCCAAAGAAAAAAGAATGCATGTCTGTCCCAATCCTGATTCTTATCTCAAATCCTGTTTTTCTCCTTTTTGACTGAAAACCCCCTGCAGTTCTTTCCAATGGAGGGCACAGTCTAAGGCATTAGCCTGCTGTGGCCTCCTTTGCCTGGCAAAGCAATAAAAGCTATTTTTTTTTTCTCCTTCACCCCAAATTCCATCTCTGCATTTCTATTTGGCAGTGGTGGATAGAGGTCGAGTTTTGGCAACAGTCTCTCCAAATTACTTATTACAAACACACATACCTCCCAACACACACACATTCTTCCACACACAGAGTTTGGTGGAATCTCAATGCAGTCAGCTATCTCTGCTGATAGGTTTTGATCCAATATTGTTTCAAGTTGTGCTTATTTAAATCACAAGCTTTATTGAGTTCTTATTAAATGTAATCCCTAGGCACTGGGAATTCAGAAATCAAAACAAAACTCGGTCTTAACTCCTGGGAGCTCATAGTCTGGTCGGGGAGATACCTCTGTAGACAGACAAATTACAGATGTGCAAGTATTAAAATAGAGCTAGGAAAAATTCCTGTGGGGACATAGAGAACAAAACTCTATGTGCCTGAGAGCGTCGGGAAGGCTTTCTCAAGATCTAGGTCTTGCAAGGTACACAGATGATAGGTGAAGAAGAGAGGTGAGGGCATCTGGACAGAGGCATGTGTGAGGCTGGTCACAGGCAAGGCTGGCTTTTAAGATCCTAGGAAAGGCAGGAACAGAACAATAATGAGGAACAGAAGGAGACAGGCTCAAAAGGCCAGTTGTGGAGAGGTTGGGAAGGGCAGGCACTAAAGGGAAAAAAGCTGACAACGAAGTAATAACTGGAAACAATTCTATTAGGACAACAACCATACCTGAAATAATTGTCTAAAGTATATGTGAATGGCTGAATAGCATTCCATTACACATCCCAATATATGGAAGCTCTAAGAATGTAGGCACTCAATTTTTCTTTTAGACTATTTAGGTGGTTTCCCGATTGTTATGGTTTATTTGTTTATGTTTTTACTATGAAAAAGTGTACTGCAGTAAAAAAAAAAATTTGCTCTTGTTTAAAGTCAGAAGTTATATTTTAAGGTGGTTTTTTTTTTTTTTTTTGGCCATAACCGCAGCATGTGGATGTTCCCAGGCCAGGGATCAAATCCACGCCACCGCAGTGATCGGAGCTGCTGCAATGACAATGCAAGGTCCTCAACCCCCTCTACCACAAGGGAACTCCTTAAGACTTTTTTGTACAGAGTGACAAAATATCCTTTCAAGAGTTTGTACCAATTTACATCTCTATCAACAAGGTCTGAATATTCTTCCTGAATCTCTGGGGGAGTTCTCATTACTTGGAATCTCTTCTCTGACTCTTTATAAGTGAAAATAGTATTTTGTCATTTGACTTTGCCTTCCTTTTATTTCTAATGAGTCTAAACATTTTTGTTTTAACTCTGCTCATTGGAAATCACTGTTTTTTTTGTTCATTTGTTTTTTTGTCTTTTTGCCTTTTCTAAGGCTGCTTCCTGCGGCATATGGAGGTTCCCAGGCTAGGGGTCCAATCGGAGCTGTAGCCACCGGCCTACGCCAGAGCCACAGCAATGTGGATCCGAGCCGCGTCTGCAACCTACACCACAGCTCATGGCAACGCCGGATCCTCAACCCACTGAGCAAGGCCAGGAATTGAACCTGAAACCTCATGGTTCCTAGTTGGATTCGTTAGCCACTGTGCCACGATGGGAACTCCTGGGAATCACTGTTTTTTGGTGAGTTTTCCTAATACCCCTCCTCCTTTTCGATAAGGTACTTGTCTTTTCCACATATTAAGGACATTGAGACCCTCAGTCCATACAAGCTGCATAAATACTTTTTCTTGTTATTTCTTTTTTCTTTTTTGCTTTTTTAGGGCTATACCTGTGGCATATGGAGGTTCCCGGGCTAGGGGTTGAATCAGAGCTACAGCTGCTGGCCTATACCACAGCCACAGCAATGCCAGATCTGAGTCGTGTCTGTGACCTACACCACAGCTCACAGCAACACCGGATCCTTAACCCACTGAGCAAGGCCAGGGATGGAACCTGCCTCCTCATGGATCCTAGTCAGATTCATTTCCACTGCACCATGATGGGAACTCCCTGTTTTTTCTTTTCTTGCTCAGACACATAAATATATACACATATTAATATCTATTATACATTTTTATACCCAAATTATAATAGAGTGAGTTTAATTTTTAATTTTTTTGCTTTTTTTTCAGCCGTACCCTGTGACACATGGAAGTTCTTGGAACAGGGATTGATTCTAAGCTGGAGCTAAAACCTACACCACAGTTTCAGCAATGCAGGATCCTTAACCCACGGTGCTGGACCACCTCCAAAGAGACAAGCTGGATCATTAACCCACTGTGCCCCTCCTTTAGTGAGTTTTAACCTAAAGAAATTTATAATTTTATGTAGAAAAATTCTATCAGTCTTTTCCATCTTGTTCTTTTATAGCCATCATTCTTAAAAACATCTTTCTCCATGCAAGATGTATATTAAGAAGGGCTTTTATTTCAAAGCAAAGGGATGTAGATTTTATCCTGAGGGCAATGGAAAGCCATCAGGCCTTTTGAAAAGAGAGAATTTTAAGGATGATAACTCTGTCTGAATTATTCAAGATGTTCCAGGATAGAAAAGGCTCTGCAGGGTCATTGTTCAGAAACTACAATATGCTAAGGGTAGCTGAAAGCCTGGACTAAAGCCACGGGTATGCAGAAAAAGAAGCAGGACGTTACCGTATTAAGATTCCCGGAGTTTGGTGAGAGGTTACAGAGTGTGAGAGATGTGGAGAGGCCTAGCGTGACTCTGTGGTTTCTGGTTTGAGCCACTCAGTTGACGGTGAGACGCTTCATCCAGGTTCGGAATGAAGAGGAGGGAGCAGGTTTAGAGTATTTGTGTATCCTCAATGGGATGGATAAGAAAAAAGGGAGGTGGTGTTCTTTAAATATCTCATATTCCAGGGACTGAATAATGCCATTACCTAACCCACCAGGGCAAAAACTTCCCAGGAATGCTCTTCACTCTTGTGGATGGTGATAAGTGATATCAGGATTTATGAAAGTAAGAATGGGAATATTTCCCCACTAATAAGATTACCTTATAAATCCATCTATCCATGTCTATCAATGTCAATATCTGCCTCTATTATTTACCTGCATGTCTACATAAACCCTTCATATTGATATGTTCCTTCTTTGTTGACCTGAATTAAGTACCTACACCAGGCTACTAGAGATGCAAGACCCTGACTTGGATTTCTATGTGCCCAGCCATGATACAGAAGATCAGGAAGTCATAGCTGAATTACTGTCACTTACTTGCCTCATTAAGTTTCCTCGATTCTGGGAGTTCCTGTCGTGGCTTAGTGGTTAACAAATCCGACTAGGAACCATGAGGTTGCAGGTTTGATCCCTGACCTTGCTCAGTGGGTTAAGGATCTGGCGTTGCCATGAGCTGTGAAGAAAGTCACAGATGAGGCTCGGATCTGGGATCTGGTGTTGCTGTGCCTCTGGTGAAGGCTGGCAGCTACAGCTCTGATTAAGCCCCTAGCCTGGGAACCTCCATGTGCCGCGGGAACGGCCCAAGAAATGGCAAAAAGACAAGAAAAAAAAAAAAAAAGGTCTCCCTGATTCTGCAAAATAAAGGGTTTCTCTTTTAACCATCTTTATCCTCAGCCTCCTATATTTTTCTTTTCTTTCTTTTTTTGTCTTTTTTTGCCATTTTCTTGGGCCGCTTTGTATGATGCAGCTTCAGTATAAGTTTTTCATATTTGAATATAAATGTAATTCTTTTTTTTTTTTTTGCCTTTTAGGGCCACAGGTGTGGCATATGGTAGCACTCAGGCTAGGGGTCAAATCAGATCAGAGCCACAGCTGCCAGCCTGTGCAACAGCTGTAGTAACGTGGAATCTGAGCTGCATCTGCGACCTACACCACAGCTCACAGGCAATGCCATATACTTAATCCCACTGAGCGGGGTCAGGGATCCAACCCTCATCCTCATGGATACGAGCCACAACAGGAACTCCCAAACATGAATTCTTATCCAAACATTTGAGAAACGGTAGTGTAGTGTTTGAATTATAGCGTAGAATTTGGGCTTTAAGATTTGAACTAGAGTGCAAATCATGTCTCTCCAGTCTTCTAAATAAACTTGACAAAAATATTTAATTCATCCCACAAATATGTATTGAACATCAATGTATCAGGCACTGTTCAAGGTGCTGGAGGATCTAGGTGTTTAAAACAGTGAACCAAAGCACCTCCCTGTCCTCATGGAACTTACCTTCCAGTGACAGGGACATGTCAATAAACAAACAAATAGGAGTCCCCGTGGTGGCGCAGTGGTTAACAAATCCGACTAGGAACCATGAGGTTGTGGGTTCGATCCCTGGCCTTGCTCAGTGGGTTAAGGATCTGGCGTTGCCCTGAGCTGTGCTGTAGGTCGTAGACACGGCTTGGATCCTGTGTTGCTGTGGCTCTTGGCATAGGCTGGTGGCTACAGCTCTGATTAAACCCCTAGCCTGGGAACCTCCAAATGGCATGGGTGCGGCCCTAAAAAGACAAAAAGACAAAAACAAAAACAAAAACAAACCAAAAAAAACCCCCAAAACAAGTAAATAGATAAACTCCATCAGACAATGGTAAGTGTACAGGAGGACGTACTGCAGGGCAAGAGGAGTAGGAAGGGTGGAGGGTTATCATCTTACAGGCTATAGAGATTTTCTAGGGGTGCTATAACAAAGCACTATAAGCTGGGCAGCTTAAACCACAGAAATCTAGGAGTTCCCGCTGTGGCACAGCAGGTTAAGGGTCTGCTGTTGTCTTTGTGGTGGCACAGGTTTGATCCCTGGCCTGGGAACTTCCATAGGCTGCCCCAAGAAAATAAATAATAAACAACAGAAATCTATCGTCTCACAGCTCTGGAGGCTAGAAGTCTGAGAGCAATTTCTACAGGGCTGGTTCTTTCCAAGGGCTCTGAGGGAGATTCGGCTCCATGCTACTCTCCTAGAGTCTGGTGGTTTGTTGGCAAACTTTGGCATGCCTTGGTTTGTAGGTGCCTCATCCCAATTTCTGCCTTAATGTTCACATGGCATTCTCCCTTTGTCTGTGTCTATGTCCAAATTTTCCCTTTTCATAAGGATACCAGTGATGCTGGGTTGGGGACCCACCCTGCTCCAATCTGACCTCACCTGAACTGATGACATCTGTAACAACTATTTCCAAATCAGGTTACATTCTGAGGTCCTAGGGATTACGATTTCAACATATGCATACTTTTTTTGGAGGGGACACAGTTTATCCCGTAATATAGGGCAACCAGGGAGAACTCACTGATGAGGTGATATTGGCACAGAGGGTTGAAGGAAGTAAGGGAATGATCTGAACAGATATCTGGGGGAGGGGTGGTCCAGATGCAAAGAGTCTGAGACCAGAGGAGGCCTAGAATGCTGAAGAAGTAGAAACAAGGCCAGTGTGGCCCAGGAGAGTGAGTGAGGGGAAGGCTGGAAATAAGGTGAGAAGGATGGTAAGCAAAGATGGAGGAGGGGTTACATAGATCTCATCTTTCATTAAAAGATGGAAAGGAAAGAAAAAGATGGAAAGGCCTCAGTTCTTAGTCTGAATGAAAAGGGAAGACACAGGAGGGCTTTGAGTGCTGCTAGCTTGCTCTGTGGCAAGCCACCTGCAAGGAGCAAGGGGAGAAGAATGCAGACTGGTTAGAGAATTTTGCTATCAGGCAGGTGAAAGATAACGGTGGCTTGGGCTGGAGAGTGTGAAGGAAACACAGAAGTGGTCGGATTCTGTAGGAACTGCTGGTAAAGCAAATGTGCTCTGTAGAACAAACAAGGAATTAAGAGCTCGAAGGTTTTCGTCCTGAGCACCCGAAGGTGGGAAAAGCTCTATCAGCTAATTTGGTGGGGAAGATAAAAAGGAGCTCAATTTTGTACATAGTTTGAAACTCCTAGAAATCAAGTAGTGGTGAAGGCAGTTGGCAATGGAAGTTTGAACTTAATGGAGAAGACTGAGGCTGGTGTCACTCATTTGGAAATACATATCAGAATATAGATTCTAGTTAAAGCTGGGGAACTGTGAGATAGAATTGAGGAGTTCTCATCGTGGCTCAGTGGCTAACGAATCCGACTAGGAATGATGAGGTTGTGGGTTTGATCCCTGACCTTGCTCAGTGGGTTAAGGATCCCATGTTGCCGTGAGCTGTGGTGTAGGGTGCAGCAAGGCTCAGATCCCACGTTGCTGTGGCTGTGGTGTAGGCCGGCGGCTACAGCTCTGATGAGACCCCTAGCCTGGGAACCTCCATATGCCGCAGGTGCAGCCCTAAAAAAGACAAAACAAACAAACAAACGACAACAACAACAACAAAAAACCCAACAATTGAATGAATACAGATAGAGAAGAAAAGTAGGACCAGAACTGAACTCTGACACCTCAAAGTTGACAAGTCTGGAAGATGAGGTGACTTAGGCAGAGCCACCAGTGAGGTAAGAAGATTATCAAAAGGGAATGATGTCCAAAAGCCAGGGAAGACATTTTCAAGCAGGAAAGGGAGGAGTTCCTTCTTGGCACAGTGGGTTAACTCATTGTCACTGCAGCTGCCCAGGTTGCTGCTGTGGCGTTGGTTTGATCCTTGGCCCAGAGACTTCCACATGCTGCAGGCACAGCCAAAAAAGAAAAAAAAGAAAAAAGAAAGGAGTCAGTTAAAAAAAAAAATGTTGTTTTTAGAGGTCAAACCAAATGAGGACCGAGAATTGATCATTAGCTGTAGTAACATAGATGGGGGGCAGTGTCCCTGGGAACCTTGTCAAGAAAAAGTTTGTTGGAGTAGGTGGAGGAAAGCCTAAATGGAGTGGGTTCAACGGGGAATGTGAAAAGAGGATCTGGAGATACTAAAATTTTGTAGATCTTGTTACAGTCTGGAACACTAGCTAGAGGGGAGGCTATGGAGAATGGTGTCTGTGGTAAAATAAAATCTTTTTTTTTTTTTTTTTGGTGGCATATGGAGGTTCCAAGGCTAGGGGTCTAATCAGAGCTGTAGCCACCGGCCTGTGCCAGAGCCACAGCAACGTAGCATCCAAGCAGCATCTTCGACCTACACCACAACTCACTGCAACGCTGGATCCTTGATCCACTGAATAAGGCCAGGGATCGAACCCGTAACCTCCTGTTTCCTAGTCGGATTCGTTCACCACTGAGCCACAATAGGGACTCCAAAATCAAATCTTTTTCAAAGGTGAGAGTATCTTTACATGGAGATCCACAAGAGAGGGAAAACTAATGCATTAGAGAGGGAACAAATAATCCCTTGAGGGTCGTCATCTCCTTATCCGTAAAAAGCCATAATAATGCCCATGAAGGGAGATAACGACCAGGTCTTGTAAAGTGGTTTGCACTCAGTCAATGACAGCTCCAACAACATCCCTGAAAAAATGATGCACACGAGGCTTGCCCCTGTGTGGGGTTGCAGCCCTCCTGCCACGAGACCTGGCACAGACTGAGGTCTGCAAGACCTGGTCTTGCTGTTCAAGTTCTTCGCAGGGCTCCAGAAGACTTGCTGACCGCCTTAGTGCGGATGGGGCCGTCACTGTGCTGTCCAGTAGCTGGAAGGTGCTTTCTCTAGTGAAGAAGGTGGAGAGGCAGAAGCTGGGTCTCTAGGTGGGCGGAAACGCCCAAAGCCTGGAAGACACACCGCTTCAGTCCTTTCATTCACCAGCCCCCATCTGACATGGGTTGAAGTCGCAGTGGCATTTCACACCGCGTTCACTCCAGAAATTAATTCCTCCTTCTCTAGAGGGAGTGGTTGGCAGAACAAAGAATGTGCGTCTGTGGAGGCTAGTGGTGGGTGGGTGCCTATCACAACGCGAAGGGGGTGAATGCGTGTGTATAGAGAATGTGTGCACGGTATGAATGGAAAGCGCCGAGTGCGTGTGGCGACCGGCAGGGAAGAGCTGGACGCGCCCCAGCGGCCGGGGGCCTCCCGAGGGGACGTCTGCCTATGATGCGGGAGCGCCCGCCGAGGAGCCTCCTTATCCCCACCCACCTCCCAAACTCCAGCAGTCAGTGGTGCATATAGACATATTTCTGGGAGCTGTCCATGAGCTCATCCTTCTCCGGGCGATAGCGGCAGCCGCGAGGGAAGCAGCCTCATTTCTCCCGGCGCCGCTAGAATAAGCCCCGCCGCTCCCACATTCAGACACACGCGCCGCGCGCGGCGCTGGGAAGGAGCAGCCGCCGGCCCAGCCCCGCGGCCAAGGTCGCGCCCGACCCCGGCTCGCCATGGCCCCGAGTCTCCCCGCCGGGAGGTAGGTGGGCGCGGGAAGGGGCAAGAGGATCCTGCCAGGGCTCCGGTCGGGCGAGACCAGGGGGCAGCCGCCCCTTGCACTCTGCGGCGGAGGAGCCGGGCGGGGCCGCGGGCGCGGCAGCTGCGGAGCTCCCGGCCCATCTGGGGCAGCGGGCCGCAGGCCGGGCGCTGAGGAGTCGCCGAAGAGCCGGACGACCCGGGCGTGACAGCAGGAAGAAACCGGAGCACCAGGAAGATGGCTTCTCCCACCTCCCCAGCCCCGGAAGGCGGGGCCTCCACCCCGCCGAACCCGCCGCGGATTCGTCAGGTGGGTGCACAAAGTGCGGGGAGGGGCGCCGCACCCCATTGTCCTTGCCTCCCCCAAGGACCGGGACCTCGCTCCAGGGCAGAGAGTGACCTGGGAGTGGGACTGACACGGGCATACTTGGCCGCATCGCCTGGCCCAGGACCACTCTCCGAATCCCTCTTTCTCAATCTCGCTTCACCCACGGACACAGAAACACGCACACATACAAACACTCCTAGAAAAATACGTTTTCCAAAACCTGGCGTGTAACTTCTGCACACACACACGCACACGCACATACACACCCCGCAAACTCATCCCCCCACCGCACACAGGCACACGCCCAGCTGTCACATGACTCACTGCGGAGCTACCCCATTAGAAGGAGCCGGTGGTGCCCTCGGGGGAAATCCACCTTAGACCCCAAAGCCCTGAGGACCTTGAGAGGGGCTGCTGGAAGCATTCACTTCTCACCCATGGGAGAAAAGGAACCGTGTCTAGAGGTTGCTTACCAGTTCTCAACTTTCGGACAGAGCACACCCAACAATTGCAGCCCTGTATTAGACATTCGTACTAGAAAACATGTGTTCCTGCTCTCCCGACGTCTGCAGAGAAGGTTTTCCCCAGCACTGCAAGGGGCGGGGTGGGAGGGAGGGTGATGCACATTTCCTTGGCTGCCTGAATAAGCCCTGTTTTCTGTTTTTATGGTAATATTAAAACATGGGAGTACTCCATCTGGTTATGATCTGTGATTTGGTATCTAAAAGAGCTTTTTTTTTTTTTTTTCTCCTGCCATTGCCAGGAGCTACAGCATTAGCACTTTAGGGTACTGCGGTAGTAACACAAGTGTCAGCTCGCCCAGTTCAGGGTAGTGTATGGATGTGAGAATATGATCCACTGATTGCAAATAGGCAACCTCTTTACCAAAGAGAATCCAACACCTGTTAAGAAATAGGGTACATTTGGTTGATGGAGCAGGAAAATAATTCCCAACAGAATGGTTTTTCTTCAAGGCATTGTGGAAAATTTGAAAAACCCAGAAGCTTTAGAATTTGTGCTAAATTTGGTTGACACTTAACAAGGTCTTTACCACATTTTTGGGAGAGCTTTTGTGTGCATTTTTGATGCAGTGTCTAAAAATCGATGTGTACTTTTTTTAAAAATGACACTCTGTCTCAATGAAATTGTTAGTGTTTTAAACTCTTATAGAATCCAAGACTCTAATTTATGGCAATGCATTTTAAATTGCACTTGGAGCTATTTTTTTTTTCCTGAAAAATTGTGGTGGCCGTCATCATTATATCTGTATTTGTGATTTTTATGCGTCTAAGAATGAAGGTGAAATTATTGCTGTTTGCAGAATTAGAAAAGTCATGTCCTATATGAAAGATCATTTTTATACCTATTTGGCTAAATATGTATGTATGTATGTATGCGTATATAGTTTATGTATGTGTGTGCATATAGTTATATAAGCATTGAAGAAATAAAATGTTAATTTAAATAGAATGTATGTACCTATAAATTTCATTCTGTAGTTAGGATAATTCTACTGGTCTAAGAAATAGTATGTATAAAAATAGTTACTAGAAAAAATTGGCATGAAAGGTCATTGCTATTTTGCAGAATAGATACTCTACTTAGAGGACCTCATAATTAGAATCTGTGTAAATGACATCATGCTGCAACATTCAAGTAATTGACTGGTGTCCTCTGTCCTCTGTTCAGCCTTTCATTTATATGACCTTACTGAAGCACTCTTAATGATTGGTGCATTAATTTGCATAGGATGTAGAAATAGGTTGCTGGAATTATTGCTCATTCCAGTCTACCTGATTCATCTAGTCAGGTGGAACAGAAGTATTGATAATCTCTGACTGCAGCATCACCACTTTCCTGCAAGTGATTTTGAGCAAATTAGAAATAAAAAAACAGAAGGGATAACAGTGTTTTCGGGCAAAGTGGTGAACTATTTTAGGTTCCAGTCCCAGTATATTTTAACTGTGTCACTGTTCCCTGACATATTTCTCCTTGTACTTTAGTAGTTCTTTTTCAGATCGAATTTGCATTGAATCTGAATTGAATTAAAATCTGAATTATTGTTCTCTCTGTTTTTTTTTTTTTTTTTTGGGTGTACTCATGACATTCAGAAGTTCTTTGGCCAGGGATGGAACCCACACCACAGCAGTGAACAGAGCCACTGCAGTGACAACACCAGGCCCTTAACTCACTGTGCCACGTGGGAACTCTGAGGTGTAGGTGTTTTTAATGATGACAAGCATTAAAGTATTTGAAATTTGAGTTGCTTGTAGAGACCAGTTCCGCATTCTTTTAAAATATATTTATTTCTCGGCTTTTGAAAAAATTTTTAATTGGCACAGTTTATTGTAGCCTAGAAAGTCAGCAAGATTTTGAGAAGAGACAGGTGATTTCATTACTCAATTACAATGAATACAGTCTTAAGGGTGTTCTTGAGTTTTTTCACAATAACTACAAGAAAAGAATTTAATTACACCTACACATAGCTCAAGATAAACCTTTAAGTTCTGGAGTTGAGGAATGGATGGTGTGGAGAGAGAGACATTTCAGTTCGGAAATAAACTTTGAGATTCGTATATACAAACACGCAGATATATATACACAACACTCCCACTCCTCACCCATGTATACTGTACAGATTGGCACAGCCCTATTAAGAATATGCTATGATAGGAGTTCCTGTTGTGGCACAGCGGAAGCAAATCCGACTAGGAACCATGAGGTTGTGGGTTCGATCCCTGACCTCACTCAGTGGGTCAAGGATCTGGTGTTGCCGTGAGCTGTGGTGTAGGTCGCAGACACTGCTCAGATCTGGCATTGCTGCGGCTGTGGTGTAGGCTGGCAGCTGTAGCTCCGATTCGACCCCTAGCCTGGGAACCTCCATATGCCATGGGTGCGGCCCTAAAAAGTAAAAAAAAAAAAAATACTATGACAGAAAGGTTTTAGGACTCAAGTTATCTTGACATTTTAATCTAGACGAATGCCTAGTTAATTTGAGTCCTTACTGTATCATTCATATATTTAATTGTGTTTTTTAAGAGGCCAGACCAACTTTCCTTCAGCAGTAACCCAATGTGATACCATAGTTACGAAATGGAAAACAAGACTATTATTTTGGATTAATTCAGTAAAGTGTATTTTAGAGAAAGGACAGCTGGGAAAAAATAAAGACTTCAGAGTCCATGATTCCAAGTTAAGAGCATTTTAGTGATTAGCAGTGGTTACCAAATAAGCTGAAGGTAAATCTTTTCAAGGAGTGGCTCATAATTTGCTTTGTTGAGAAGAGGTGAGGAATCACTTGATTTCTCCTCTACGAGATGATGCAAGTTTTTTTTTTTATCCTTGAAAGGGTTTTCTGATGTTGGTAGCCCCATCAGCAGAGGGTCATTTCTGGCATGTTCCTCACAGGAGGACACGAGGTCCTCTGATGCCTTTGAAACCTTTATTCTTTCAATGGAGGCTTCCGCTCTTAATGCTTCCCTGTTCTCCTTGCCTGGGCGATGTTATTGGTACTGGTTGTTTTGCTTGACATCTTCAGTTATGGTTTTCACCTGAAATCAGTAAGACTGTGTGGCCCACCGTTACCAGGTTTTAGGTGATCAAATGCATCTGAGCCCACCACTCGGTGCTCACTGGCCTGCCAGAGCGCTGCCCCTGCCACCACCACTGCTGCCAGGGACTCGGTCTCTAAGGGCTCCTGGGGACGGCTCCACTTTTTGTTTTGACCATTCGTCTAATATGAGTTTAAATAATACTTGAGTTTGCATATACCTACAAAGTAGCTCTGGTGGCCTCATGGTTAAGGATTTGGCACTGTCATTGCTGCGGCTTGGGTTCGAACTCGGAAAAAAAGTCACTGTATGACTGAAATAATATTTGCATCTCCTTGATATACAAGATATTTCTGTTCCCCTTTAGTTGTTTAAAATGTTATTAGAATGATATATCAGAAACTGTATATATATTATTTTTACAACTTGATCTTTTGGACCAAGTTGTTTTTTTTAGAGCTTTTGGAAAATGCTGCTATAGCATGAAATCGCTAAAGTAGCTCCATGCCTTTACACAGTGCAGTTAAAATCTAGGTTTTCAGAGTTCCCATCGTGGCTCTGTGGTTAACAAATCTGACTAGGAACCATGAGGTTGTGGGTTCGATCCCTGGCCTTGCTCAGTGGGTCAAGGATCCGGCATTGCCATGTGCTGTGGTGTAGGTTGCAGACACGGCTCGGGTCCGCGTTGCTGTGGCTCTGGTTGTAGGCTGGTGGCTACAGCTCCGATTCGACCCCTAGCCTGGGAACCTCCATTTGCCACAGAAGCGGCCCTAGAAATGGCAAAAAGACCAAAAAAAAAAAAAAATCTAGGTTTTCAAAAATGAAAAGATCAAGGGAAAATGGGCTTCAACTTCATTCTGTCATGTTAAGGGAGAAAAAAAGTTAATATTTTCTGTCTTCTCAGGCTCTTAAATTTCTAGATATTTAATTTTTCCATCTTTTAAGAAAAGGGTTATGTTTATTTTATACACAAGATAATTACGATACAGATGTTTCACTACTTTTAAAAAACATTTAAGTCAAATTAGCTACCAAAGTACAAACTTCCTGGATTTCATTGTGTTTATTCATTTTCTGACTTTGTAAGAGAAAAGATTAAGGTAAATTTGCAACTAGGTTTTTAAATAGTTTATACATATATTATGGATCTATATGATTTCTGTGGTCATTGCCAGAAAACTTAAATCAATTAATTAAATGAGCGTTTATTGGTATCTTAAAGTTAAGATACTTTGCTAGAATCTTTCTGGGCCTTAACTTTCTGATGATCTATGACAGGAGTTTCCAAGGCATTGATTGTTTTGAGAATTGGAGAGCTATAAGACATCCTTTATAATTGGTGCCAATAAAATTTAGTGTCTTTTTCTTGTTTCATGATCAATCCTTCTCTAAGATCTTGTTGGTGTTAGTGTTATTTCATTTATGGCACCAAACCAGTGTTCCTTCTTATTTTGCTGTAGAAACTCAGAGAACTCCCATATGGTAATAATAACATACTTACAATGGGCCAGGTGTGATGAAGCACAGTTTTCCCAATAGTCCTCTATGAAGGAGATATTATTATTCCCATTTCTCAGATGAGAAATGGGGTTTTAGAGAAACTAAATTACATTCTAAAGGTCGAAGCTAGTGAGTTGCAACTAGTAAGTTGCAACCCAGGGATTTAAAACTTGATCTTGATGCCTCATTTCATGATCACTATTATTTTATTGTCTTTCCCTTCTAACTTTTTTCTTTCTTTTTTTTTGGCTGCACCCAGGGCATGTAGAAATTTCCAGACTAGGGGCAGAACCTGCACCACAGCAGTGGAAATGGCCAGATCCTTAACCACTAGGCTGCTGGGGAACTCCTTCCCCTTCTAATTTGTGACTATTGGCGGAGATTTTCTTGGCACTCTTACTACTTTGAGCCACATAACCATTCTCAGGAATTCTTTAGGTTGCCTTGATTAGCTGTAGTATTTACAACAAAGTTGAAATAATTTTCATTACTCCTTTTTTTTTTGGTCTTATTTTTAGGGCCACACCTGAAGCATATGGAGGTTCCCAGGCTAGGGGTCCAATCCGAGCTGTAGCCGCCAGCCTATGCCACAGCCACAGCAACACAGGATCCGAGCGGCACTTGTGACCTACACCACAGCTCACAGCAATGCCGGAACCTTAACCCACTGAGCGAGGCCAGGGTTTGAACCCTCGTCCTCATGGATGCTAGTTGGGTTCGTTAACCACTGAGCCACGACAGGAACTCCATAATTTTCATTATTCTTAATTCATCAAATGAGAATAACTTAAATTCTATTTCCACTTCTATATTCTCTAAGAGAGCATTTCTCCAGCCTCATGGTTGCTGAGAGGAGAGACTAAGGCCTTTATTTAGCTTTTGCTTCTACTGGGAGCTCCTCAACTCTTCCTCTAGTTTCCATGATGGTCCTGAGAAAAATAAATCTGAGAATGAGCTGGGTTAATGGAGAGTCTTCTTGAACAGGCATAAATAAAGGGTAGACTTTTACAAGTTTTTCAGTTTCTTCCAATATTAATTCCATTCTTTATGATTGCCAAGATAAGTTATATTTTGAATTTTCATGTTATGCAAAGTTCTTAAGTGTCCACAAAGAGAATGATTTCCTTTAGACAGTGAAGGGATAAGAGAAAAATCAAGAAGTGAATATAGAGATATGTCGATGTAATTGGTTTAGATTTTTTAATTTTGTTTTTTAATTTACATGCAGTAAAATTTACATTTTTTACAGTTTAATGAGTTTTGATAAATATTTAAAGTTTTGTATCTACCATGACAATCTAGTTCCCTGAAATATTCCCTTGTGCTAATTCCATTGTACTCAAATCCTCCCACCTCCAGCCTCTGGCAGCCATTGGAGCTGTCCTCTGTCCCTATTTTTGGCTTTTGCAGAATGTCATATGGTTGGAATCATCCAGAATATAATCTTTTGATACTCACCTTTTTTTTCACTCAGCTTAATATCTTTAATAGCCATTTAATTTCTTTCATTTGTCTATACTTTGTTCTTTTTTCTTGTGGATTGGTATTTCATTGTATGTGTGTACCATGGTTTCACCATTCAGATGAAGGACATTCAAGTTGTTTCTAGGCTGGGGCAATTATGAATGTAGTTGCTATTAAACATCAGTGTACAGGATTTCTGTAAACAAAAGTGTTTTTTTTTGTCTTTTTTCTAGGGCTGCACCTATGGCACATGGAGGTTTCCAGGCTAAGGGTCTAAGCAGAGCTGTAACCACTGGCCACAGCAACTCGGGATCTGAGCCACATCTGCAACCTATACCACAGCTCATGGCAATGCCGGATCCTTAACCCACTGAGTGAGGCCAGGGATCGAACCTGCAACCTCATGGTTCCTAGTCGGATTCGTTAACCACTGTGCCATGATGGGAACTCCTAAACAAAAGTTTTCACTTCTCTTGGGTGTATACCTAGGAATAGGATTGCCGAATCATATGGTAAGCATATGTTTGACTTTATAAGAAAATGCCAAATTATTTTCCAAAGGCTATACTACTTTTGCATTCCTTGCAACAATAAATGAGAATTCCTATTGCTCCACATCCTTGTTAACATTTAGTATTGTCTTTTTCTTCTTTAGTTGTTTTATTACATGTGTAGAGGTATCTCACTGTGATTTTAATTTGTATTTCTCTAATGACTGAGATATTGAAACTGTTACCAACATTTTCTTTGTTGAAGTATCCAAATATTTTGGCCGTCTTTTTTATTTTTGGCCATCTTTTCAAAATTGGGTTGATGTGTTCTTTTTGTTGAATTTAGAACTTGCATTCTGGATACAAGTTCTTTGTTAGATATATGATTTGAAAATATTTTCTCTTAATCTGTTTCTTCTCTTTTTTCATTGTCTTTTTAGTGTCTTCCTTAGAGCAAAGGTTTTTAATTTAAGTCCAGGAGTTCCCACTGTGGTTCAGTGGGTTTAGAATCTGACTACAGCAGCTCAGTTTACTGTGGAGGTGTGGGTTTGATCCTGGGCTCAGCACAGTGGGTTAAGGGTCTGGCATCGCCACAGCTGCAGCTTAGGTCGAAACTATGGCTCAGATCTGATCCCTGGCCCAGGAACTCCATATGCCAAAGGGTGGCCAAGAAAGGAAAAAAAAGAAGAAAAGTGGAATGAGAATTTTCCGGTGCTCTAGTGGTTAGGATTTGGCACTTTCACTATTGTGGCCGATGTTCAGTCCCTGGTCTGGGAACTGAGATCCCACATAAAGCCACTGAAGATGCAGCCAAAACAAACAAACAAACAAACAAACAACAACAAAAAAAACAGAAAAAAAAAAGACAAGAAAACATGTCACATTGTTACCCTATTTGGCGAATACAAAGAGTTTGCATGCAGAGGCTTTAAGAAAACAGTTTCTAAATCAGCTATTTTGAATATGGAAATGAGATCAGCAATAAATGGGGACTTTATGCTTCATTCACTGTAGGCTTTGGAGAGGATTAGCATTTCATCTTTTGATAAAAAGTTACTATATGGGTAGATTATAGTGTGTGTATATATATATACACATATATATATATTTAATTTTTTTTGGTCTTTTTTTAGGGCTGCACTGGAAGTTCCCAGGCTAGGGGTCCAATTGGAGCTACAGGGTCAGGACTATGCCAAAGCCACAGCAATGCCAGATCTAAGCCTCATCTGTGACCTGCATCATAGCTCACAGCAATGCCAGATCCTTAACCCACTGAGTGGGGCCTAGAATTGAACCCTTATCCTCATGGATACTAGTCAGGTTCATTACTGCTGAACAACAATGGGAACTCCAGATTATAGTATATTAGGGAGCTAATTATCTGTGCCTAGTGACACATAAGGCATTAATTTCAATAGTCTGTAACCTAGCTTTTATTGCAGTGATATATAGTTTGTTATCTATTGCTGCATAACAAACAATCTCAAACATAGTGGTTTCAAACAACAATAATCATATGTTTTACTCATTAATCTGCAATTTGAGTAGGGCTTGATGAGGACATTGGGAATCAGGGGTTACTGGAGGGCTGGAGGTGGATTCATGGCTGGGGATGGCAATCATCTCAGGTTTGCTCACTTATGTGTCTCATGGTCCATGAGATGTTGGCTGGGGCTGTTGGCTGGGACATCTCTATGCGTCCTCTTCATGTGGCTTCTTATATTCCTCACAGCACAGTGACTGGATTCTAAGAGTAAGAGTTCCCAGAAATCACAGCAGGGGTAAATGATGTCCGATGACCTTGTCTTGGCAATCACATAGAGTCACTATTGGCATACTCTCTTGGTTGAGGCAACCACAGAAGTTCAGCCAGGTTCAAGGGGAGGGGAGTAGACCCCGCTACTCTATGAGAGGGATGACTATCAACATTACATTGTAAGATTGCATGTGAGATGGGATATTTGAGCACTTTTGAAAATATGATCTACCCCAGAGAACTAAGTTAATCAAAATAAGCTGTCGTGGCTCAGCGGAAACAAATCTGACTGGCATCCATGAGGATGCAGGATTGATCCCTGGCCTTGCTCATTGGGTTAAGGATCTGGCATTGCTGTGAGCTGTGGTGTAGGTTGCAGACACGGACACGGCTCGGACCCCGCGTTGCTGTGGCTGTGGTGTAAGCCAGCGGCTACAGCTCTGATTCGACCCCTAACTTGGGAACCTCTATATGCCGTGAGCGCAGCCCCAAAAAGACAAAAAAGAAAAACTGCTATATTCAACACATTATTTTTGTCATTGGATCAGAACTAGTTTTGAAAGAACCAGTTTAAAAAGCATTTCACAGAAAATATTTTCCCACTGTATGCAAACACTGTACTTCTGCGTGTTGTCTGATTTTCCATTGCTCAATAGTCCTGGACTTGGGTTTTGCCCTTGGAGTTTGGAGGGCGTTACACAGTACCACCGCTAGACACAAGACGCTAGAGCCTCCCACTCTGGTACCCTTTCCTACTGAATAAGGAGTGCATGGGCCCCTGTTCATGTTGGGCCAGCATCATTATCAAAACAATGCTCTGGGAAGTCAGCATCTAGAGGGTCTGGTCCCGCTGTCCTCAGCTCTGCTTCCTGGACTGGACTGGGCTATTCCTCCCAGTCTGTTCTCCTCAGGGCAGACTGTGAGGCCAGCGTGTGCACTGCTGGCCTAGGGATGCCTGTTTTTAAGGGGTGTAGACAGAGCCTGACAGTGAGGCTAGGGTATCCATATGTCTTGTGCAAAATCTGGTTTAGTCATTTACTAGCCCTCTGATCTTAGGCAAGCGACTTAACCTATATGTACTTAGTTATGAAATGGGGATCATAGCAGTATCCATTGCAAAAAGTTAGCTTAAGAATTAAATAACACATGGCGTTCCCATTGTGGCTCAAAGGTAATGAATCCAACTAGTATCCATGAGGTTGCAAATTCAATCCCTGGCCCTGTTTACTGGGTTAAGGATCTGGCCTTGCCGTGAGCTGTGGTGTAGCTTGCAGACATGGCTTGGATCTGGTGTTGCTGTGGTTGTGGCTTAGGCCAGCAGCTGCAGCTCTAATTCAGCCCCTAGCCTGGGAACTTCCATATGCCATGGGTGCAGCCCTTAAAACACACATGCACACACACACACACACACACACACACACACACACACACACACACACACACACACACACAATGCATTTTGCTCAATGCTGGCACTTGGTAAAGACTAGAAAATTTTAGCTATTGCTGTTATACAATAAATATTTAGCAAATATCTTCCCTTTCCTGGGAACTGCTCTAGAGGAAGAGAGATTCGTTTTCCTGAGGAGTAGGCATAGAAAGTCAGAAATCAGGCTTATACAGCTACACTGGTTGCTATTTGAATAATTCTGAGTAAATTATTTAATCTTGTTAAGCCTTAGTTTTATAATCTATAAAATGCAAATAATTACCATTCTATCTCATAAACCCATTATTGAACTTCAATGACATAGTATTTGGGCAAGTACCTTTTTTTTTTGTTTTTAGTGGTTGTACCCGTGACATATGGAAGTTCCTAAGAATTGAATCCAACGCATAGCTCTAACCTATGCTGTGCAACTCTGGATCTTTTAACCACACTGCTTTGAGGTAAGATTGAACCTGTGCCTCTGCAGCAACCCAAGCTTCTGTGGTCAGATTCTTAACCCACTACACCACAGTGGGAACGCCTGGGCAAGTACTTTCTAAACAGCAAAATTATATATATATTTGTGTGTGTGTGTGTGTGTCTTTTTTTGCCATTTTCTTGGGCCGCTCTCGTGGCATATGGAGGTTCCCAGGCTAGGGGTCGAATCGGAGCTGTAGCTGCTGGTCTACACCAGAGCCACAACAACGCAGGATCCGAGCTGCGTCTGCAAACTACACCACAGCTCACAGCAACGCCGAATCCTTAACCCACTGAGCAAGGCCAGGGATCGAACCCGCAACCTCATGGTTCCTAGTCGGATTCGTTAACCACTGAGCTACGCCAGGAACTCCGAGATGTATATGTTATTGCGAAAAAGCATGTAATTTTGATTTGAGTTGTTTGCAACCTAAGCATCTTGGTTAACCAAGTGAACTTTTTTCTAACAGTTTAAAAGGCTCAGCAGATTAAGAACCCAGTTAGTATCCATGAGGATGCAGGTTCAATCCCTGGCCTCCCTCAGTGGGTCAAGGATCTGGCATTGCCATGAACTACAGTGAAAGTCACAGACGTGGCTTAGATCGAGTGTTGCTATGGCTGTGGGGTAGGGGAGCAGCTGTAGCTCTGGTTCGACCTCTAGCCTGGGAACTTCCATATGCCACTGGTGTGGCCCTAACAAGAAAAACAAATAAATACAAAATAAAAACATAATTCTATTGTACTTTTTTTTTTCTTGGCCTCATCTGTGGCGTATGGAAGTTCCTGGGCCAGAGGTCAAATCTGAGACGTAGCTTGGACCTATGCCACAGCTGTGGCAATGCCATATCCTTAATCCACTGCACCACAGTGCAACTCCTACTATGTTTATTTTTTTTAATTGAAGAAGTCATATAAGGAAGTGGTAATAAAGTTATATTTTTATAGATGGGTATATGTGAAAAGTAAACCTTACTCCAAACCCAAATTCTGCAATCCCCTACGCTTGAAGCAACCACTTCCTATGTATTCTCTCTAGAAATAGTCAGTGTTTATAGAAACATTTATCTGTGTACATATTCCCCCTTCTGTTTACATAAATGGGAGCCTACTATTCATATTGCTCGATACTCTGCTGCTTTCATAAAAATTTATTCTTGTCATCATTCCAATTTGGTACACACGCTTCATCTTTCATTGTTGCTCATCTTTTTATTAAATGAAAGGAGTGGAGTTCTCACTGTGGTGCAATGGGATCAGTGGCATCTCTGCATCTGCAGTGCCAGGATGCCAATTCAATCCCTGGCCCAGCACAGTGGGTTAAAGAATCTGGGTTTGCCATAGCTATAGCGTAGGTTACAACTGCAGCTCGGATCTGATCCTTGGCCCTGTAACTCTGTATGCCACAGTGTGGGCCAAAAAAAAAAATACACACACACACACACACACACACATATAATAATTGATTTCATTCTTTATGAATAGACATTTAGTTTCTTTGTAGTATTTTGTTGCAGTGAGCAACTCGTACATTTGTATTTAAGAATATGTGTGTGTATAAATGGGACTTTGAGCACATTTTTTTTTTTTTTTGGTCTTTTGTCTTTTCAGGGCTGCACCTGCAGCAAATGGAGGTTCCCAGGCTAGGGGTCAACTCAGAGCTACAGCTGCCAGCCTATGCCACAGCCACAGCAACGCCAGATCCGAGTTGCATCTGCTACCTGCACCACAGCTCATGGCAACACCAGATCCTTACCCATTGAACAAGGCCAGGGATCGAACCCGCAACCTCATGGTTACTAGTCGGATTCATTTCCACTGTGCCATGAGGGGAACTCGAAGGCTGCTTTTTACGCCCTCTCACTTTTGAGTACTATATCCAACAATGTAGAAAACCCTGAGTAGCAATCTCAATTATGTCAGTTTTGGTCTTAGGTATATACTTGTCAATCAAGCTTTATATTTTGCTAATCCTTTTTTATTTCCTGTACTTTTAAATGTTAACATGAGCAAATGTCAACACATTAGGAAAAGAGCCATCATAATCTTGTAATGCTTCATTGTGGATTACATGTACTTTGGCTGAAATCTTTTATTCATTTAACTGGATTCTTTCCTTAGATCACTTTAGACTATTCAAGTTCCAGAATGTTACCAACAAGTACTATTTCTATTCACTTTTCAGAATCTTTCATTATAATTCTTAAAAACAATTAATGATCAATATGTAACAACTTGGAAAGCAGATAATCCATGTCTTTAGATGTCAGATTAGTTAAGTGGATGCACAAAGAATATAAATAATCTGCTCAGGGTTACCTAGCAAATGAATGGCAGTCTGAACAAGGCCTGATTAGGAATTATTTGCTCTTTAACCAACAGAACTTTATTTCACTTCAAAAAACAAGATAGCGATCAATCACATTTTCAATTTTAACCATCATTTGGTAGAAGGTATGCTAATAATGTAATGTTCCTTTACATTTTCACTTGGATATAGACAGTATATACTTGTATATATGAGGAGTAGTCCTTTTTTTGCTTTTTAGGGCCGCACTCTCGGCATGTGGGGGTTCCCAGGGTAGGGATCTAATTGGAGCTACAGCTGCCGGTCTACGCCACAGCCACAGCAACGCCAGATCCGAGCCGTGTCTGTGACCTATACGATATCGCATGGCAATGCCAGATCCTTAACCCACTGAGTGAGGCCAGGAATTGAACCCTTGTCCTCATGGATACGAGTAGGGTGCGTCAACTGAGCCATGACAGGAACTCCCGAACTCTCTTATTTCTTAAAATAAGAAATCAAATTTAACATTTCAGTTGTAATCTGTACAATACCCCTGAGTGGTTTAGGAGATGACTTCCTCAGATTTTTCAAAATAAAACCCATCATTATATAAAATAAATTATGGTTTATTTGGAGAATTCTTCCTGGAAAGGAAGTTCGAACTGTCCCTGCTCTCAAAAATCTTAGAGTCCCATAGAAGAAGAAATCAAGCAGTGTACACAGCTTACTGTAAAACAGACAGAATATGGTAAGTACAATAATTGAATACAAAATACAATGGGAGGACAGATAAAAGGTGTTTATTTTGGTTGGAGGAAATCATATTAGATTTAGTGAAACAGTTGAATCTGAGTTGGGATATTGAAGAATGGATTTCATTTTGACAGGTAGAGATTAGATAAAACACATTTCAGATCCAGAATGAACAGCATGAAAAAACACACAGAGATGGGAAAATATTGGAAGGTAGGCAGAATGGCTAGGCATCAATCCCGGTTGGTTACAGAGTAAGAGACAAGAGTGATTAGTGAAAGATAAAACAGGAAAGATAATTGGCATAACATTATGGAGAGTCTTCAGTTTACCAGAGTTTGGTCTTTGTTCTTTAGAATCTAAATACCTCAACTAGGGTTTGGCTTTATTTTTTACCTCCCTCTCATCTTCCGATACCTTCAAATAAAATAGCCATCATCATCCTCACCTAATCATGGGTAAGCCATGTTCTCACAATCTTAACTAAACCGTGCTTAAAAGTAACTTTAGGAGTTTGCATGGTGGCTCAGTGGATAACGAATCCGACTGAGCAACTGTGAGGTTGTGGTTCGATCCCTGACCTTGCTCAGTGGGTTAAGGATCCAGCGTTGCCGTGAGCTGTGGTGTAGGTCACAGACATGGCACAGATCCCGCATTGCTGTGGCTCTGGCATAGGCTGGTGGCTACAGCTCTGATTGGACCCCTAGCCTGGGAACCTCCACATGCCATGGGTGCGGCCCCGGAAAAGGCAAAAAGACCAAACAAACAAACAAACAAAAAAAGTAACTTTAGGAAACATTGCTATTTTCATCGATTTTGTAACATAAATCTAAGAACAATGTGTTTACTCTCTGCACAGATAACTTGATGCCATGCTGCCTTAGATTCTTTCTGTCTTCTAATCGGATTGCCTTCTCTTGAATAGAAATTCTGGAGCTGTCACTGCATGTTGGGATTTTAGTTGAAGGAATAATTTATTTCAAAGGCTGAACAATAATAGATTTCAGATCATTGTTCTTACTAAGATCCTTTTGTAAAAATGTAACTTGTAGAAAACTCAGGAAAAAAAGAACACTGTAAGTTACTTCGTATCTGGTTTGGCTCATTTGAGAACCAAAATATTGTATAAGTTCTGGGAATTAGACTCGATATCTTTTTGTAACAGTACTTTAAAAAGTCTTTTAGGGGAGTTCCCATTATGGCTCAGTATGACGAACCGGTGTAATATCCATGAGGATGCAGGTTTGCTCCCTGACCCTGCTCAGTGGATTAAGGATCTGGCATTGCCATGAGCTGTGGTGTAGGTTGAAGATATGGCTGGGATCTGGCCTTGCTGTGGATGTGGCCTAAGCTGGCAACTGCAGCTCCGATTCCACTCCTTGCCTAGGAACTTTCATGTGCCATAGGTGCAGCCCTAAAAAGAAAAAAAACAGTTCTTTAATTCAGAGCTTTATGAAGGTACTAAAAGAATGCATAGGGAATAATGGAACTCACAGTATGTAATGAAAATTACATGTGTTGAAAGGTACAAGTTAAGCACATTTTTGCAATTATCAATACTATTCAGTGGGGTTTTGATATGAAGTTCTGTGCCTCTTCATTATCTCTCAGTCCTGTCTGGATTTCCTTTCTTCCAGATACAGCCTGATGACATTCTGAATCCCAAATCTTTCCCAGAAATGTCTGTGCTGTGGTTGATAAGTTTATTTTTAAGGCCATTGTCATGATCTGCATATTAATCTTATTTGATGCTAATGTGTGATTTAATTTGAAAGTTGTTTAATTAATTAAAAATTAACTTAAATGTTATTTAAAGTGCTAAATTTTATCATCTGATTTCTCGGGTATTTTGCCTCTGTCACTTTACTCTGCAAATCTTTTACTATTATATATCTGTTTACCTGTTAATGATATTTCTTTCTTTCTTTCTTTTTTTTTTGTCTTTTTGCTATTTCTTGGGCCGCTCACGCGGCATATGGAGGTTCCCAGGCTAGGGGTCCAATCGGAGCTGTAGCCACTGGCCTACGCCAGAGCCACAGCAACGCGGGATCTGAGCCGCGTCTGCAACCTACACCACAGCTCATGGCAACTCCAGATCGTTAACCCACTGAGCAAGGGCAGGGACCGAACCCGTGACCTCATGGTTCCTAGTCGGATTCGTTAACCACTGCACCACGACGGGAACTCCTGTTAATGATATTTCTAATCAGTGTCTCCTGTCTTGAGAATGCATAGTTGGCCATGATCATCATTTAGTGAGCTGTAGGTGATGGAAAGGATGTTTTAAGTTACAGCTTTCTAGATTCGTTTGCTCTTTCTCTCTCTCTCTCTCTTTCTCTCTCTCTCTCTCTTTCTTTTCTTTCTTTCTTTCTTTCTTTCTTTCTTTCTTTCTTTCTTTCTTCTCTCTCTCTCTCTCTCTCTCTCTCTCTCTCTCTCTCTTTCTTTCTCTCTCTCTCTCTCTCTCTCTTCTTTCTTTCTTTCTTCTTTCTTGTCTTTTTAGGGCTGCACACATGGCTTATGGAGGTTCCCAGGCTAGGGGTCCAGTCGGAGCTGTGGCACTAGCCTATGCCATAGCCACAGCTATGAGGGAGCTGAGCCGCGTCTGTGACCTACACCACAGCTCGTGGCAATGCCAGATCCTTCGCCCACTGATCGAGGTCAGGGATTGAACCTATGTCCTCATGGATGCTAGTCTAGTTTGTTAACCGCTGAGCCATGATGGGAGCTCCTAGGTAATTTCTTTCTTTCAAGTATAGTTCATTTATAATGTTGTGCCAACTTCTGCTGTACTCAGTTTTATATATATATATATATATATATATATATATATATATATATATATATATTACACATTCTTTTTTTTGTCTTTTTTCTAGGTCCGCACCCACGGCATATGGAGGTTCCCAGGCTAGGGGTCTAATCGCAGCTGTAGCTGCTAGCCTATGCCACAGCAACTTGGGATCCGAGCGAGTTTGCAACCTATACCATAGCTCACGGCAACGCCGGATCCTTAACCCACTGAGCAAGGCCAGGGATCAAACATGAAACCTTATGGTTCCTAATCGGAATCGTTAACCACTGCGCCAAGATGGGAACTCCTACACTTTCTTTTAAAATGCTATTTTCTGGAGTTCCCGTTGTGGCGCAGTAACGAATCCAACTAGGAACCATGAGGTTGCGGGTTTGGTCCCTGCCCTTGCTCAGTGGGTTAACGATCCGGCGTTGCCGTGAGCTGTGGTGTAGGTTGCAGACACGGCTCGGATCCTGTGTTGCTGTGGCTCTGGTGTAGGCCGGTGGCTACAGCTCCGATTCGACCCCTACCCTGGGAACCTCCATATGCCGCAGGAGCGGCCCAAGAAATAGCAACAACAACAACAACAACAAAAAAAGACAAAAAAAAATTGCTATTTTCTCTAGTCACTTACGATGGAGCATGATAATGTGAGAAAATAGAATGTGTACATGTATGTGTAACTGGGTCACCATGCTGTACAGTAGAAAAAAAGAATTGTATTGGGGAAATAACAATTAAAAAAAAAGAAAGAAAAAAACATTATTTTCCATCATAGTCTATCCCAGGAGATTGGATATGGTTCGCTATGCTATACAGTAGGACCTCATTGCTTATCCATTCTAAATGTAATAGTTTGCATCTACTAACCCCAAACTCCCAGTTCATCTCACTTCCTCCTCCCTCCCTCTTGACAACCACAAGTCTGTTCTCTCTGTCTCTGAGTCTGTTTCTGTTTTGTAAACAGGTTCATTTGTGCCTTTTTTTTTTTTTTTGCCTTTTAGGGCCATACCTTCGGCATATGAAAATTCCCAGGCTAGGGACTGAATTAGAGTTGCAGCTGCCAGCCTACAGCAATCAATAAGCTGCTGAAGCACAATGGGAACTCTGCCATATTTTAGATTCCACATCTAAGTGCTATCATAGGGTTTTGCCTTTCTCTTTCTGATGTACTTCACTTAGTATGAGAATCTCTGGTTGCATCCATGTTGCTGTGAATGGCATTGTTTCATTCTTATTTATGGCTGAGTAGTATTCCAGTGTGTATGTGCAGGACATCTTCTTAATCCATTCATCTCTTGATAGATATTTAGGTTGTTTCTATGTCTTGACTATTGTGACCAGTGCTGCTATGAATATAGAGGTGCATTATCTTTTTGAATTATAATTTTGTCAGGATATATGCCCAGAAGTGGGATTGCTAGAGCATATGGTAATTCTATTTTTAGTTTCCTGAGGAACCTCCATACTATTTTCCACAGTAGTTTTACCAATTACATTCCTACTGAGAATGTAAGAGGGTTCCCTTTTCTCCACATCCTCTCCAGGGTTTGTTATTTGTAGACTTAAATTAATATGCCAATCTGACTGGTGTGGGGTTGCACCTTATTGTAGCTTTGATTTGCATTTCTCTAATAATCAGTGATGCTGAGCATCTTTTCACGTTTCTAATGGCCATCTCTATGTCTTCTTTGGAGAAAAGTCTGTTTAGGTCTTTGCCCATTTTTTGATTGGGTTGTTTATTTTTTGTTGTTGCGTTGTATGAGTTGTTGGTATATTTGGGAGATTAAGCCCTTGTTGATTGCGTCATTTGCAACTATTTTCTCTCATTCCGTAGTCTGCCTTTTCGTTTTGCTTATGGTTTCCTTTGCTCTGCAAAAGCTTGTAAGTTTAATTCCCATTTGTTTATTTTTGTTTTTTTATTTCTGTTGCCTTGAGAGACTGATCTAGGTCATTTCTTGATGAGAGCTAGGCTGTTAACAGAACCCCTTGGGCAGACTGATGGTACCTTGTGTCACACATGATCCGATGCAGAATCTCTGGGAATGTGCCCAAATGCCCAAGTTTAGGGAATGAATGGAAGCCCGATGAGAAGCCAAAGATGCAATCATGCTCATTGAGAATGGTATCTCATAAGTGAAAAAAATTAGAGGAAGCATCAAGATCTGAGTTCTTGTCAGAAATTTATTTTTTTCTTTTATTTATTTATTAGTCTTTTTGCCTTTTCTAGGGCTGCTCCTGCGGCATATGGAGGTCTAATAGGAGCTGTAGCCTCTGGCCTACACCACAGCCGCAGCCACATGGGATCTGAGCAGCGTCTGCAACCTACACCACAGCTCACGTCCACTATGGATCCTCCTTAACCCGCAACCTCATGGTTCCTGGTCGGATTTGTTAACCACTAAGCCATGATGGGAACTCCTATTTTTTTCTTTTAATGGAAATTAGACATTCTTCTTTACTCTTCTTTTGCTTTTTATGGCTATACCTGCAGCATATAGAAGTTCCCAGACTAGGGTTCGAATCAGAGCTGCAGCTGCCGGCCTGCACCACTGCCACAGCAATGCCAGATCCAAGCCGAGTCTGCGACCTCCACCACAGTTCAAGCAATGCTGGATCCTTAACCCACTGAGCGGGGCCAGGGATCAAACTTTCATCCTAGTTGGGTTCGTTACCCCTGAGCCACAACGGGAACTTCTAAACAGACAGTCTTTTATTTTACCTGAGCAGGTCTGAAAATAGTTTTGTTCTCTTAAATGTTTTATTTCATGTAGCCTAAAGTAGTAACAAATCTCATTGACTCTTCTACCCTATTTTGTATACAGGTTATTTATTTCAACAGTTTTCCTTTTTAATACATGGTAACTTAGCAACTACGTGGTATTAAAAATCAGACTCCAGGAAGTGCAGTTTTTCAAATTCATTAAACTTTATTCAACTCTTACGGTAATAAATATAGAAAGATCACATTGTCTATCCACAGTTTATGATCTAATATAAATTGGGTTTTCTGACCTTTTTCTCACTGTCCCAAAGGATAGGCTTATAAAACTAAAAGCAATCTTCCCACAGGTTTTATGAATACCGCATTTCTCTTTTGATGTCTGTCTTTACTTTAATATCATAAGGTTATTTTACTGTAGTTTATTTGAGGATCAAGAAGGTCAAACGTTGGAGTTCCTGTCGTGGCGCAGTGGTTAACGAATCCGACTAGGAACCATGAGGTTGCAGGTTCGGTCCCTGCCCTTGCTCAGTGGGTTAACGATCCGGCATTGCCGTGAGCTGTGGTGTGGGTTGCAGACGCGGCTCGGATCCTGTGTTGCTGTGGCTCTGGCATAGGCTGGTGGCTACAGCTCCGATTGGACCCCTAGCCTGGGAACCTCCATATGCCGCGGGAGCGGCCCAAAGAAATAGCAAAAAGACAAAAATAAATAAATAAATAAATAAAAGAAAGTCAAACCTTTTCTGGAACTAGATTTGAGCTGGTTTGACCAATTTGCCCCATGAAATGGCCAATTATCATGAACAGGACTATCACAAACATGAGCAAAAATGTTATATGCATGGAATTTTAATATTGCTTAAATTGTGTGAGCTTGTGGATTTAGGAATAACAGGTATATTTCCCATAAATTGTATGGACTAATCACTTTCACAATGCCAGTTTATAAAGAACTATCTGGGAGTTCCCGTTGTGGCTCAGTGGTTAACAAACATGACTAGTGTCCATGAGGACACAGGTTCAATCCCTGGCCTTGCTCAGTGGGTAAAGGGTCTGGCGTTGCCATGAACTGTGTAGGTTGCAGATGCAGCTCAGATTCCTGAGTTGCTGTGGCTGTGGTGTAGGCCAGCAGCTCTAGCTCCAATTCGACCCTGAGCCTGGGAACCTCCATATGCTGTGGGTCCTTCCCTAAAAGACAAAAAAGAAAAAAAAAAGAAAAACGAAAAAAAGAAAAAGAAAAATATCTGCTTTATACATTTGCACCATTGAGCTAAAAATAATATTCAGTAAATCAGTAAGTTCAGTGTTATCCCCTGTCCATGGTAGTTATCAGGTATTTCTATAGCTTTGTTAGAAGTTCTCATACATTTTTAAAAATACCAATGAATAAATATTTACTGTAAGAAAACACGAATTATAAATATAAGAAGCTAACATACAAGAATAACAAGGCCGTTGATTAAATCAGACTACTAATTGGATAAAAGACCTTGTATGCCGACTTAGAAAATCCGATCTCTATTTTGATAAAAGCCTGGATTGTTGTATCACTGACTTAATTCTTTCATCTGAGAGTACAAAATATTTTACTCATGAATGTCTCTTTCATGGCCACCTTCTTCAGTTATAAAAGAAAACCAGGAACACACTTCTGTCTCCAAAGATCGTGTTTTCACATACTCCACATACTCTTGCTTTCTTCCTTCCTATTTCAGAGGAAGAATTATCCTGTCCTTGATCAAATGTCTTTTGCCTGTTGTAGAACTTGACTGTCCAGGAGTTGCTTTTCATTGTTGCAGAGACTGAGGCACGGGTGAGCCTGATGTTGAGGTTAAGGAAACCCAGCTGCTGTGGAAGGGAGAGAAGGGTGCTTTGGTTGAGAATTTAGCACACTGACAGCCCTAGTTCTTCTCGACCTCTCAGTAGATTTTTTTTTTTTCTTTTTAAGGCCGCACCTGTGTCATATAGAGGTTCCCAGGCTAAGGGTACAATCGGAGCTGTAGCTGCCAGCCTACACCACAGCCACAGCAATGCCAGATCCGAGCCACGTCTGTGACCTATGCCACAGTTCACAGCCATGCCAGATCCTTAACCCACTGAGCAAGGCCAGGGATCGAACCTGCAACCTCATGGTTCCTAGTCTGATTCGTTTCCGATGTGCCATGACGGGAACTCGTAGATTTTTCAGTTTTGATTCTGTTGATCTTTCTCTCCTTCCTGAATCTCTTCTCTATAGGAATGTAGAGCACCGTCCACATTTTCAACGGGATACTGAACTCTTCCGAAGTAATGAGGTGCACACTTAATGAAGCCTGAGGGTGTGCCAAGCTCTGTGACAAGTTCTTTACGTGTATTATTTCATTTCATTCTCTCATCCTTTCTATGAGATGGGTGCAATAATTACCCCAATGTAAAGATAAAGAGACAGGCTTTATAGTTTGCTTAAGATCACACAGCTTAGTAAATGGCAGAGTGAGAGATTCATACTCACGTGTGTGTTAGGCATCAGAACTCGTGTCCTTAAACGGAGCATATGATACCACTTCATCGTGCCAGGTGCCATGGTAGGGACTGGAAATACAGAGGTGAAAACACCTCAAATACAAAGGTGAAAACACTCAGTACTCATGGAACTTATGGTATAGTTATATAGCATGTATATATTATAGGGAAAACAGATGGATGGTGATGCTTTTGATATGGAGGTATGATCCAATGCAGTGCAGGCTTTTATTTGGTAAGGGAATTCAGCAAAAGGCCTCAAAGAGAAGCTGGTGTTTAAAGGAAGAGTAAAAGTTTGCAACATGACTAAAGGAGGAAGAGCAGGTGCAGAACCACAGAAGTAGAAAGCACATTGGATTCTCAGGAGTCATTGGCAGTTCTGAACGGCTGGAACAGAGACTTTGGAGATCACAAGAGAGGAGACCAGTGAGTCAGTCTAGAGCCAGAGATCATAAAAAGCCTTTTTTTTTTTTTGGTCTTTTTAGGGCTGCATGTGCAGCATATGGAGGTTCTCAGGCTAGGGGTTGAACTGGAGCTGTAGCCGCTGGCCTATGCCACACCTATCTGGATCCCTGACCCACTGAGCGAGGCCAGGGATCAAACCTGTATCCTCATGGATACGAATCAGATTTGTTTTTTCTGAGCCATGACAGGAACTCCTAAAAAGCCGTGTTTATTATCATGACTCATTTGTGGTTTTCTTCGTAGTGTTTTCCCAGGCAGTTCTTTATTTTTGTCGTCCACCACTTCCTCTTCCTGTCCTTGTTATCTAGGTATTAGTGTCTCTCAGAGTTCTGCTTTCAATCTTTGATTTTCTTCTCTTATGTATTTATACTTCTTCCCAGACCCAGTCATCCACTCCTACAGCCTTCATTACCACTCAAATGCTGATCTTTCTCCCATGACTATCTTAGGATCAACCCTTCTCTCTCTCACTCCCCCCCCTTTTTTTTTTTTTTTGTCTTTTTAGGGCCGCACCTGAGGTGCATGTAAGTTCCCAGGCTCAGGGTCAAATTGGAGCTGTAGCTGCCAGCCACAGCTATAACCACAGCAATGCAGGATCCAAGCTGAGTCTGTGACCTACATCACAGCTCATGGCAATGCCGGATCCTTAACCCACTCAGCAAGGCCAGGGATGGAACCTGTGTCCTCATGGGTACTAGTTGGGTTCTTCATGAACCACCGAGCCACATCGGGAACTCCATATGAACCCTTCTCTTGACTTGATATTTTCATCTGACCTCTGTAAACCTTCTCCATTTTATTCTCCAGATCCTTCAAACCTAATATGCCTAAAAGAATGTCACTGTTGGCTCCCTACCCCACAAAAAGTCTCAGATATGTGGACCAGATAGAAGGAAAAAATAGAATTTGGTTTTATAATGTACTTTTAATTATTAAGGTATTTTAGAGCACTTTACTATGTGATGGATAACTCAAATATGTGTTGTCTAGAGGTTGTGATGGCAAATGGAAAAGCATTATGTACTGAAAAAGAAATTAAATCTGGCTGTGACTCTTAGTGAGGGATGAAGGCTATAACAGATCCATAATTAAGATATTTTGCCTACCTGTTGTTTTTCTGAAAAGTTCTATGGAATTATCTCAGTATTAAAAAAAAAAAAAAGAAGTTCCTATCGTGCTGCAGTGGTTAACGAATCCGACTAGGAACCATGAGGTTGCGGGTTCGCTCCCTGGCCTTTCTCAGTGGGTTAGAGATCCGGCGTTGCTGTGAGCTGTGGTGTAGGTCGCAGACGCGGCTCAGATCCCGAGTTGCTATGGCTCTGGTGTAGGCCGGTAGCTACAGCTCTGATAATACCCCTAGTCTGGGAACCTCCATATGCCGTGGAAGTGGGCCTAGAAAAGGCAAAAAGACCAAAAAACAAATAAACAAACAACCACCCATACCAACCCCTTCAGCTTTGGGGTCTCCTTTTACTGTCTTATTAATGTTTAAAAAGCCATGCTCCCAGGCCACTCGAAAGGTTGGGTACATGAAAGGTTGGGTGGGAGGAAGGATGCTGAGGAAAGGGTAGAATGGATGAAAGTAAAAGAGAGTCCTTTGTCATCCTGGAGCTGAACAGGAGTTTGGGTGTCCTGAGGAAGGCAATGTCTTTACACCTGGAAAAAAGGCTGTGAGCTTCCAAATTAGAATGTGGGAGAAGTGAAAAGTGCTAAAGCTACTGCTCTTATCAAAGGGGGAGGGTAACAATCAAATTGTGAATCCTGAAGTGAAAGTGTGAGGATTTTTCCTGTCTAGCTAGCAACTGCATGCAGGTGAGAGAAGCAGCATTGTGAGCTTTAATAGAAAAAATATCAAAAGCAAACCGTTGTTTGAGTAAGTGATTCATCTGGAATCGCACTGATCTAAAACTCATGGCATCCAGAATGATTGAAATAAGTTTCTCCTAGAAGAGAAGTGAAAGCATCAGAGAGGGAATTTGCATATCTTGCATGTATTACTATTGGATTTTATTTGTTGTCCTCACATTTAACAGAAAAAAATATGATCTTATAAAAGGTTTTTTAAATTAACTTTTATTAAAGATTTCGGGCCAGTTGTCACTGCTGTGGCTCGGTTCGATCCCTGGCCCAGGAAACTTCCACATGCCACGGGTGCGGCTGAAAAAACAAAACAAAACAACACCTGGGGCAGTTATGGAGTTCCCACTGTGGTGCAGTGGGTTAAGGATCCAGTGGGCGTTGCTGCAGCCTTGGCATAGGTTCACGCTGCAGTTCAGATTCGATCCCTGGCCTGGGAACTTCCATATACTACAGGTGCAGAAGGATTTTGCTTTATTTACTTTTATGTCCACAGATTCCTATATATGCAGACATAGTATTTGAGTGCTTTCTAACTAGCTTCCACCCTTTGGTATGCTCTAAACTGCTTCAAGGCTGGAGGGACAGTTCCAGCAAATATAATGTAGTTGCAGTTTTTCTTGTGTTTGGCCTTCGACTCTCTCTCTTTTTTTGTCTTTTCTAAGGACACTGCCGAGGCACATGGAGGTTCCCAGGCTAGGGGTTGAATTGGAGCTGTAGCTGCCAGCCTACACCACAGCCACAGCAACGCAGGATCTGAGCCGCGTCTGCGACCTACACCGCAGGTCACGGCAACGCCGGATCCTTAACCCACTGAGCAAGGCCAGGGATGGAACCTGCAACCTCATGGTTCCTAGTCGGATTCGTTAACCACTGAGCCACCACGGGAACTCTGCCTTCAACTGTCTTTTAACTCATCCTTAATTCTGGTCCCCAAGGCTTATAAATTTGAACCACCTAATAGTCTCCCTTTCTCTGTCTCTCTCTCTCTCTTTGCAAATGATTAAGCTGTAGTGTAGAATCACAGCTCTTTTATGGAAGAATCTACCTAAAATAGACACACACGTCAAGATGTTTCAATTAATAGTGCCTTAAGCCATACAGATATCTACCATTTACCGAACGAATTGGGTGGAAATTATTAGTCCCAGGATAGTTGGTTAATTGGTTCAATAATGTTACCAGTGACTGAAGCTTCTCTGATCATTCTCCTCTGCAGTCCTCGGGTGTTATGTCATTTCTCTTGGTCACAAGATGGCTGTCAGAATTCCAAGCATCATGTCCTTATGTTGTATCCAAAGCCAAAAGCTGGGTATGGAGAGGGTGACAGGTGGTGACCAGGCCTTTGTCTGGTCATGCTTCTTTTTTAAGGGAGGGGAATTTGTCTTAGAAGCCATCCTGCAAAGCCTCCTTACATTTCATTGTTAGAGCTGGATCATGTGTCTGCCTACCCTTGGAACAATCTCTAAAAATGAAAAGGATGCCGTGTGTTGGGGGTGGGTACACAGTCATCCAACCAAAATGGTTGGGAAAAAAATAAAGATGTTCGGTAGCCAACCAATAATATTTGCTCTTTCTATATAGCTAGAACTTAATTTAATTTAATTTAGTTTTTTTAGGGCCACAACAGTGGCATATGGAAGTTCCTGGGCTAGGGGTTGAATTGGAGCTGCAGCTACTGGCCTACACCACAGTCATAGCAACACCGGATCTGAGCCACATCTCTGACCTATGCCACAGCTCTTGGCAACGCTGGATCCTTAACCAACTGAGCAAGGCCAAGGACTGAATCCCCATCTTTATGGATACTGGTCAGATTCTTAACCTGCTGAGCCACAATGGGAACTGCTCAATTGAATTTTATTTTTTATTTTTTCCACTATAGTTGGTTTACAGTGTTCTTTCAATTTTCTACTGTACAGCAAAGTGACCTAGTCACAAATCTATATATATATATATATATATATATATTCTTTTTCTTACATTACCCTCCATCATGCTCCATCACAAGTGACTAGATATAGTTCCCAGTGCTATACAGCAGGATCTCATTGCTTATCCATTCCAAATGTTAATTGAATTTTAGATCTCCTGAATCTGCAATTAATTTACTGGGTATTTGCCACGATTAGGTTTAAAGACTGAACCTTACGTTCAATTTATCTACCTCTATGGAGGGAAAAATTGTTTTTAAATTCTTTTTCTGTTTAGCTCTTTCTACGAGGGCTTGATATAAACTTCATGGTTGATGTTTTCATGGTGATCAAAAACATTGTCATCTAGGAGCATTCCTTTAAAACTTACCAGCAAAGGCACAAGTTCAGAAGATGATCACAGGAACAAACAAATATGGTTCTTGTCAATTGCTGAGAATGTGTTTTGAAAGAATTTATTCAATTGATGTTATACATGCATTGCATTTCTGAAGTTATACCTGCTTCTAAATTTTAAAATATCAATAGAGGAGTTCCTGCTGTGGTGCAGTGGGTTAAGAATCTGACTGCTGTGGAAGCAGTGGCTCCATCTCTGGCCCAGTGCAGTGGGTTAAAGGATCTCACATTGCTACAGCTGCACTGTAGGTCACTGCTGTGGCTCAGATTCAATCCATGGCCATATGCCGTATGCCACAGGTGTGGCCATAAAATTAAAAAAAAAAAAATCAACAGTAGAGATGAGCCTCAATTTTATAATCAACCTTCTGTGGGAATCTGTTAGAGACAGTCTATATAATAATTCTTACATAACTATTCTCTTATCTTTTCAGTTTGAAAGTTATGCAGTGAAATCTTTAAGGTGGGCTATCATTAGTTCATTCAACAAATATTTTTTGGATGCCTGCTATGTATCAGGCAGTGTTTTGGGACAACAGCAGTGACAAAAATGGAGTCCCTGCCCTCGTGGATCTTATATTCTAGCAGGTAGGAAAGATAGAAAACGAAGACATAAAAATAAATATATGCCGTCTCACCCCCATTAGGATGACTTCTGTCAAAAAGCAGAAGGAGTTCCTTTTGTGGCTGTGGGTTAAGAACCTGACTAGTATCCATGAGGATGTGGGTTTGATATCTGGCCTCGATCAAGCGTTGCCGCAAGCTGTAGTGTAGGTCGCAAATGGGGCTCAGATCTAGAGTCGCTGTGGCTGTGGTGTTGTCTGCAATTCTTACTTGACCCCTAGCCCTGGAACTTCCATATGCCCCAGGTGTAGCTGTGGAAAGGAAAAAAAAAGGCAGAAAATAATAACTGTTTTTGAGGATATAGAGAAATGGTGCATCCACTATGGAAATTAGTATGGTAATTCTTCGAAAAATTAAAAACAGGCATTCCCTGGTGGCTTAGCAGGTCAAGGACCCAGTATAGGCTTAGTTTTGAGCCCTCACCCAGGAACTTCTGCATGCCTCTCAGTCAAAAAAAAAGAGAGAATTTTCATATGATCCAGCAATCCCATTTCTAGGTATAATCAAAAGAATTACAAGCAGGAACTTGAACAGAGAACAGATACTTGTACATCTCTGTTCATAGAAGCATTATAGCCAAAATGTGAAAGCAGCCCAAGTGTCCATCAATGGAATAATAGATAAACAAAATATGATACATACAGTCATCTCTTGATATGCACAAATCAGTTCCAGGACCTCCTCGGTTACCAAAATCTGAGGATGCTCATGTCTCTTATAAAATGGTGTAGTATTCACATATCATCTGTGCACATCCTTCTGTATACTTTGTTTTTATTTATTTATTTTTGGTCCTTCTGTATACTTTAAATCATCTTTAGAATATTGGTAATACCTCATACAGGGCAAATGCTATGTAAATAGTTGCCTGCCATGTGGCAAATTCAAATTTTGCCTTTTGGAGATTCTGGATTTTTTTTTTCCAAATATTTTCGATCTGTGTTTGGTTGAATCATGCATGTGAAATCTACAGATGTTGAGGGCTGATGGTACATACAGTGAAATATTATTCAGCCTTAAAAAAGAAGGAAACTCTAACAGGGGCTACCATATGGATGAACTTTAAAGATATCGTTATGTGAAATAAGCCAGCCACAAGAGGACAAATACTGTCTGATTCCACTAATATGAGTACCTACAGTAGTCAAATTCATAGAGACCGAAGGTGGAATTGTGGCTGCCAGGGGCTGTGGGAAGGGGAGAATGTTTTTTATTGGATATAAAGTTTCAGGTTGGGAAGATGAATTGAATTGAACACTAAAAAATGGTTAAGAGTTTAAAAAAGTCATGTGATGATAAGGGCAATGAAAAAGATAAAACAAGACAAGTGTGGGAACACATGGGATGTCTGGGAAAGAGGGACCGGGGGAGGGCTTGGATTGATATTTTGTATTTGGAGGTCTGAGAAGACCTTCCTAATGAGTGACAGTCGGGCAGAGGTATGAAGTAGAGGAGGGAGGGGACACACCTCTGGGAGAACAGCATTTTAGGCAGATGTTCAAGCTAATGGGAAGGTCCAAAGGTAGGACCAGCTTGGTGTGTTCCAGGAGTAGGGAGATTGCCCATGTGGCTCAAGCAAGGTAGGTGAGGAGGAGAGTGGAGGTATGTGATCTCAGAGAAGTGGGGATGGACAGGTCGTATTTCAGGCTATGACACTGAGCATGTATGTGGGAATTACATTTCTCTGTAATTGTAGGCACGGTGTCAATGTCGGTTTGTTTGAAGGCATATGATTGTATTGACCTAAATCAAATGTGTTTTCACTCTCTATACCTCTACAGTTAACAGGAAAACATTTTGTCTTTTGTTGTTGTTGTTGTTTTTGGGTTTTTTTTGGTGTTTTTAGGGCCACACCTGCAGCATGTGGAGGTTCCCAGGCCAGAGGTTGAATGCAGAGCTGCAGCTGCTGGCCTATGCCACAGACACAGCAATGCCAGATCCAAGCCGCTTCTGCCACGGAAACCACAGCTCATGGCAATGTCGGATCCTTAACCCACTGAGCAAGGCCAGGGATCGAACCTGCGTCCCCATGGATGCTAGTCAGATTAGTTTCTGCTGAGCCACGATGGGAACTCCAACAGGAGAACATTTGTATTGACTTAAACATTCCCTAAACTATATTCAGTATGATTCTTCCTCACACCTCCAGGCCCCCAACTCTGCCCCCTCTTGTCATTCTTCTAAAGGAATATTTTCTCAGAATTTTCGAATTACAGAATTAATATTGTGTTTATATATTCAGAGTCAGAAATTAAGTTTAGTTTAAGAATTCCAGGAGTCCCCATCGTGGCACAGTGGAAACGAATCCAACTAGGAACCATGAGGATTTGGGTTCAATCCCTGGCCTTGCTCGGTGGGTTAAGGATCCGGCATTGCCATGAGCTGTGGTGTAGGTTGCACATGCAGCTCGAATCTGGTATTGCTATGGCTCTGGCGTAGGCTGGCAGCAACAGCTCCTATTAGACCCCTAGCCTGGGAACCTCCATATGCCGCAGGTGCGGCCCTAAAAAGACAAAAGGCCAAAAAAAAAAAATTCCATTATTGCAAAAGTTAAAAATTATGGAAATCAAAGTATAATCTTTATTATTTCAGTATTGTGGGTAATTCATTAGAAAATATATACTAAGATGAGTTTTCTCAGTGTTTATAAATATCCTGTTATAGCTTACTATGGACTTTACATATAAAAATTAAATAGCACATACATGGTTCAGTATATAGTTGCTATAGTAGACAGAATAGAGGGTTATTGCTAAAATACTATTATAGGGAATTCCTGTTGTGGCTCAGCAGGTTAAGAACCTGACATAGTGTCCATGAGGGTGTGGGTTCAATCCCTGGCCTTGCTCAGTGGGTTAAGGATCCAGTGTTGCTATGAGCTGTGGTGTAGGTTGCAGATGCGGCTCGGATCCTGAGTTGCTGTGGCTGTGGCTAGGCTGGTGGCTGCAGCTCCAATTTGACCCCTAGCCTGGGAACCTCCATGTGTCTGTCGCAGGTGCAGCCGTAAAAGGAAAACAAAAAACAAGATACTAAACCCTCTGCTTGCAGTTCCCTTTGTGGAATCCGACTGGTATCCATGAGGATTTTGGTTCAATCCGTGCTCTCGCTCAGTGGGTGGGGGATCTGGCATTGCCTTGAATTTGGTGTAGTTTGCAGGTGTAGTTTGCAGATATAGCTTGGATTCCACGTTGCTGTGGCTGTGGTATAGGTCGGTAGCTGTAGCTCCGATTCAACCCCTAGCCTGGGAATTTCTGTATGCCATGGGTGAGGCCCAAAAGGCAAAATAAACAAACTCCCCCCAAAACCCTATGCTAATTATGAAATAATGTGTGATAGTAGAGCAAGCCTAAGGTTTAGCCTCAAAAGACTAGATTAAATATGTATATTATTTACTGGATATATACTCTTTGGAAAGTATGAATCCTCTCTGAGCCTCAGTTTCTTCACTTGGGAATAATATCCACCCAGCATGGGTGCTGTAAGGATTCATTGAGATATTGTAAGTGAGGCACACAGGATACACAATTAATTGCTATTAAATTATCATTAATGACGTCATTCAAATAGGAATCATTCATGCATTTATAGGGGCTCTACTCTGTCTAGGAGGGGAATAAGGGTGGAAATCTGACTAGAAGGGGCAGAGACACTGGGGAGATTTATCTTGAGCTGCATTTGCATAGTAAACATACTATTTTTGTTAGGTTTTATGTTTTGGGAGGCCTCCTCAGAAGTAGGGCTCTTTAGGCACCAGTATATATTTAATTATTCTGAAAATTATGGCATATTTTAATGATTCATAATTAGAGAAAATGGGAGTTCCCATCGTGGCGGAGTTGTTAATGAATCTGACTAGGAACCATGAGGTTGCGGGTTCCATCCCTGGCCTCCCTCAGTGGGTTAAGGATCTGGCGTTGCTGTGAGCTGTGGTATAGGTCGCAGACGCGGCACAGATCCCGAGTTGCTGTGGCTCTGGCGTAGGCTGGCAGCTACAGCTCCGATTCGACCCCTAGCCTGGGAACCTCCATATGCCTCGGGGAGTGGCCCAAGAAATGGCAAAAAGACAAAAAAAACAAAAAACAAAAAACAAAAAACAAAAAACAAACCCACAAAAATCCCTTATCTCGCTTTTGCTTGTTAAGGATCTGGCATTGTCCCTGCTGTGGCTCGGTTTTGATCCCTAATCTGGGAACTGTCACATGCCACAGGCATGGCCAAAAACTAAACAAAAAACAAACAAACAAAAAACTAAATTAGAGAAAATGCTGTCATATATATTACATTAGTATCTATGGTATCATATTATATACAAATATATATGTGTATATATACATATATATGTACATATATATTGCTTACAAAGTACCAGACACTTTTATAATGCATTACGTATAGCAGTGAGCAATGTACCAGCTTGAGAGAGCCAGTTTCTAAAATATCAGGAATTCTGTGAGCCATTTGTCTCTATGCTGGTGACTTGAAATTCTCTATGTTGTAGGCAAGCTCTACAAAGCAACCTTATCCAGCAGATTAGTTGTTAAACATTTACCATCATGCCACTGGGTGTGTATCAACCCATGTTAATCTCAAATGACTCCATAGTGGTTCTTGCTGTGGCCCAGTGGGTTAAGAATCTGACTGTGGTGGCTCGGGTCACTGTGGAGTTGCAGGTTTGATCCCTGGTCTGGCTCAGTGAGTTGAAGGATCTTGCAGGTTGCACCTGCGGCTCAGGTTCAAGCCCCTGGCCTGGAAACTTCCATCTGCCACAGGTGCGCCATAAAATTAAAAAGAAAAAAAGACTTCATTAAACTGGTACCGTTATCATTCTCATTTTACAGATGAGGGAACAGAGGCCAGGGAAGTTAAGGTCAATGGCCCTTGGTCAATCAGATGATAAGTAGCAGAGTAGGGATTTTATAGGGAATACTCAAACTCTGCAGTTCATGGCCTCGAACTCTTTGCATTGCCAATGTTAATTATTTCCAAAGAGATGTTCTCTCCTTGCAGTGTCTTCTACAAAAAAGAATGCAGCCTCACAATTAAAGGTTGGAGCATGCTCTTTTTTTTTTTTTTCTAATTGAAGTATAATTAATTATCATTGCTAAGGCTGTGATCATTTCTGCTATACAACAAAGTGATCTAGTTAGACATAAACACACACCCACTGTCTTTCAGATTCTTTTCCCACATAGATTATCACAGAATATTGGGTAGTGTTCTCTGTGCTATATAGCAGGTCCCTGTTGGCCAATCATTCCACATACCACAGTGTGCACATGCCAATCCCAAAATGGAATGTACTCTTGAAAGTCATTTACGTGGGTCTTTATCAAAACCAGACAGTATGGTCTACTCTGGAGTGGAATGAGCCTGGATCTCCCTCTGCATCTAAATAGCATTCACTGTTTTTCCTGAGACTCAGATTCCTCATCAAAAAAGTAAATAATTTGGATTTGATTATATCTAAAATGTCTTCCAGGAGTTCCCATCGTGGCGCAGTGGTTAACAAATCCGACTAGGAACCATGAGGTTGCAGGTTCGATCCCTGGCCTTGCTCAGTGGGTTAGGAATCCGGTGTTGCCATGAGCTGTGGTGTAGGTTGCAGATGCGGCTCAGATCCTGCATTGTTGTGGCTCTGGCGTAGGCCAGTGGCTACAGCTCTGATTCGACCCCTAGCCTGAGAACTTCCATATGCTGCAGGAGCGGCCCAAGAAATGGGAAAAAGACAAAAAAAAAAAAAAAGTTAAAATGTCTTCCAGGTATAAAATTTCTTATTTAACCAAGCCTATCCAGTCTGCTTCATGGCCATGATGTTTGGAGACTCAGTGTCAGCTCCATGTCTAACCTATAGCTCTATCGGTGATTAGTATTTGAATCCATTGGTCATTTTTCTCTAGTTTTTTCATTCATGCATATTTTTTGCACAAAGTAGGTAGGTTTTAGACTAATAACCTATCACAATTAAAGTTGGACTTTAAGCTTTGTGAGAACGGAAATTGTTTCTGTTTGGTTCACTAGTATAGACTCAGCATCTAGCTCAAATTAGACATTTGTTGAATGAATAAGTGATATTTTCTTTGATTCAATTTCAATTCAAATCAATAAGGATTAATTTTTTTTTTGTCTTTTTGCCTTTTCTAGGGCCGTTCCCGCAGCATATGGAGATTCCCAGGCTAGGGGTCCAGTCGGAGCTGTAGCCGCCAGCCTATGCCAGAGCCATAGCAACGTGGATTCGAGCTGCATCTGCAACCTACACCACAGCTCAAGGCAACGCCGGATCCTTAACCCACTGAGCAAGGCCAGGGATCGAACCCGCAACCTCATGGTTCCTAGTCGCATTCGTTAACCACTGAGCCATGAAAGGAACTCCAATAAGGATTAATATTATGGGTATAAGTTGAATATATTAGAGGTGGAAAGAAGTTGGAAGATTAGACACAGATCAGTTATAGGATGGGATGTGATAAGCATGTATGTATATACAGAATCTGGTAGAAAATGGGAAAACCTAATAACATTGCTTTCCTTTAGAGATGAAGAGTTTGAGTTCAGTTGTAAGCCTGTGCACAGTCTCTCCTTAAAAGGAGATGCCGTATCTTACTTTTTGGATGAGGGAGCTAACTCCCCAAATTGGCTTACTGATGGGACTTGACAAGTTATATAAAACGTTCTACTTAGCCTGATAAGTGATGGGAACATTCCTGCTGTTCCCTCTTTCTAGTTAAGTTCAGGGCCAAAATGCGCCCCAGGGATGGCTTAATGCTTTCTGTCTTCTGTGTTCAAAGTCATTAATCGCCAAGTGCTGTTTACTGAGAAAGTATGTTGGGAAGAAACTCTGTTAGACATATGTAAAATCAATGAAAGACAAGTAACCTGCCACCGTGCCGCTGTAATCCTTGCTTTGCTTGGTGATACACAGATGTAGAGAGTGATCTGAGAAAGCTTTTGAGGTTGAGAAAAAGAATGCATATATGTATATGTGACTGGCTCACTTTGTTAAACAGTAGAAAATTGACAGAACACTGTAAACCAACTAGAATTGAAAAAATAAAAATCATTAAAAATCAAGCAAGCAAGCGAGTAACCAAGCAAGCTTTTGGGGAATCTGACCAAGAGAATGTGTCCCTTCATGTTATCAAGGAGGATCTCCATCATTTTCCCTGCAGGACCTCAAGGAATATTTCTTTCATTTTCCAATGTCTTTTTTTTTTTTTTCTGGGGCCACACTTGCGGCATATGGAAGCTCCCAGGCTAGGGGTTGAATCAGAGCTACAGCTGCAGGCCTACACCACAGCCGCAGGAACACAGGATCCGAGCTGCATCTGTAACCTACACCATAGTTCAAGACAACACTGGATCCCTGGCCCACTGAGTGAGGCCAGGGATTGAACCTGGATCCTCATGGATCCTAGTCAGGTTTGTTAACCGCTGAGCCACAAAGGGAACTCCACAATGTCATTTATTATAATGGAAATTTATTTCATTAAATATTTTTCTATTAGAAAAGGTGTTCATGCTTATTTATTTATTTTTTTTGGCCACACCCATGGCATGTGGAAGTTCCCAAGTCAGGGATTGAACCCGAGACACAGCAGCGATCCAAACCATTGCAGTGACAATGGCAGATCCTCAACCTGTTGTGCCCCAAGAGAGTTCCATGATTATTTTTAAAACAGAAATAAAAAGTAATATAGGGAAGAAGAAAAAAAAATTCTTCCATTGTTGTACCACCCGAAATACAACCACCATTATTGTGAGACACTTGTTTCCATTTTTACTTGTGTGGTACTTTGTTGCTGTGAGTAGGAAGTAATCTGGGCATTTTGCCCAGTTTGGTTTAATTTCTGTTTATTTGTGAAGTGTCTTAGATTGCATTACACTTATTAAATCATTACTGTTATTAGCTGTTACTAATGATACATCATCACGTGTTCTTATCAATCTTAGACTGAAGCAATAAAAAGTGTATTCCCTAGGGCAGTCTCATGGATTATCTCAATTATGAATTGCCACACAGTGGAAATACAACTCTAACTACAATGAAGTTAAAATTCCCTGGGTTGTAGTTCTCTAAGCATTTCTCCTCAAGGCTCATTGCTTTCTGCAATATCAGAATGGTTCTCCTCTCATGCCCTAATACACTGTAGCCATTTGTTTCCCCAGTTTTTCTCATCTCTTCAATCTTTTCTATCTCTACCTATCAAGACTGAAGTGACCTTCAAAAACTGCCACCAATTTTACTTCCTACAAGAAGCCTTTCCTTATCACACTAACATCCACACCAAACCAATGAATCTCTCATTTCTTTAACCCCTTGTACTACTTACTATCTATATAGTTCATAGGTAATTATAGTCTCTTTCCTTTTTAAAACAAAAATTGTGATTAAAAAAACTCATAACATGAAACTGACTATCCTAACCAATGCTAAGTGTACAATTCAGTAAAGCATACCCATGTTGTTTTGCCGTCATCTCCAGAACTTGTTCAACTTGCAAAACTGAAATTTTATACCCACTAAAAAAAAAGCTCCAGGAGTTCCCATCGTGGCTCAGTGGTTAACGAATCTGACTAGCATCCATGAGGATGCAGGTTCAATTCCTGGCCTTGCTCAGTGGGTTGGGGATCTGGTGTTGCCATGAGCTGTGGTGTAGGTCACAGACGTGGCTCGGATCTGGCGTTGCTGTGGCTCTGGCTAGGCCAGTGGCTGCAGCTCCTATTTGACACCTAGCCTGGGAACCTCCATATGCCTCGGGTGCTTCCCTAAAACAACAAAAGACAACAAACAAACAAACAAAACTCCACATTTTCCCGTCTCCCCCAACCCCGGGTATCCACCATTCTACTTTTTCTTTCTATGAATTTGGCTACTCTAGGTACCTCATGTAGGTAGAATCATATAGTATTTCTCTTTATGTGACTGGCATTTCATATATTTATATTTTCCTTGATTTTAATTATTCACATTTGCATCTTTTCTTTCCTACCAGATTTTCAGGTACCTGAAAGATATTGTCGGGGAGTTCCCATCGTGGCGCAGTGGTTAACAAATCCGACTAGGAACCATGAGGTTGCGGGTTCGGTCCCTGCCCTTGCTCAGTGGGTTAACGATCCGGCGTTGCCGTGAGCTGTGGTGTAGGTTGCAGACGCAGCTCGGATCCCGCGTTGCTGTGGCTCTGTCGTAGGCCAGTGGCTACAGCTCCGATTGGACCCCTAGCCTGGGAACCTCCATATGCTGCGGGAGCGGCCCAAGAAATAGCAACAACAACAACAACAACAAAGACAAAAGCCAAAAAAAAAAAGATATTGTCATGTACATTTTCTTTTGTTTGGCTGTACCTGTTGCATGTGGAAATTCCTGGGCCAGGGATTGAACCCATGCCATAGCAGCAGCCCAAGCTACTGCAGTGAGGTCAAATCCTTAACCCCTGAGCCACACAGAAACGCCTACATTTTCTTTTTTTTCCTTTCTTTCTTTCTTTTTTTTCATCTTTTTGCCATTTCTAGGGCCACTCCTGCGGCATATGGAGGTTCCCAGGCTAGGGGTCGAATCAGAGCCGTAGCCATCGACCTACGCCAGAGCCCCAGCAACGCAGGATCTGAGCCGAGTCTGCAACCTACACCACAGGTCACAGCAACGCCAGATCTTAACCCACTGAGCAAGGCCTGGTATCAAACCTGCATCCTCATGGATGCTAATTGGGTTTTTTAACTGTTGAGCCACGACGGGAACTCCCAGATTTTCAGATTTGACCCATATGTGTCAGGCAGGCATACTGGTAAAGCCGTGAAGGCTACTTATATGTAACATTTCTTATTCCTGGGTTTAAACATTTTTTTTTCCTCAACAAATTTTAAATTTGCTGGCAGATTGAATGTCAATAATTTGTCTGGAAGGCATTTGTACTAAGTATTCCCTAAATTCTCCCCCCCTTTTTTAGGTTTCAGAATAGAAATAAGCCCCTTGTATTACCAGTAGCTTTCATTAATTAATTAAGTCATGATGTTTTATAGTGCTTTACCTAACTTAATGACATAGGCCAGATTACTTAATTTACCTAACTGAATGACATAGCTGCTAAATTTATCTTAAAGAAATTTAAAATATAGAGCCATAGACTTTAGAAAATAAAGTTTTTGGGAGTTTACCTTGTGGCTCTGCAGGTTATGAGCCCGTCTAGTATCCATCCAAGGGTGTGGGTTCGATCCCTGGCCTTGCTCAGTCGGTTAAGGATCTGGTGTTGCTGTGAGCTGTGGTGTAGGTAGCAGACCCAGCTTGGATCCCACATGGCTGTGGCTGTGGTGTAGGCCGGCAGCTGCAGCTCCAATTCGACCCCTTGTCTGGGAACTTCCATATGCCATAGGTGCAGCCCTAAAAAAAAGCAAAAAAAAAAGTTATTTTATTTTATACATGAGGAAATTGAGTCCAGAGAACGTGGTTTGCAAAAATCTGTGACGGATCAGTGTCACTTCCCCTCTGGGCTGGTGCGTTTTGGGCACCTACCAGTTGGGGAAGACATTTTTAGTCAGACAGGTTTTCTCTGCAATCACATCATTTCCGTATATGCTGAATGTTGGCAAGGTTAAGTCTCTTTCTCTTTTTTAGAGGTAACATATCCCTTTTTTTAGAGGTAACATATCACCAGTATTGGACCAGTTGCCCTGGATGAGCTCTGCTGAAGCTGGAGAGAAAGAAGTGGTTAGTGTGACAGGTTGCTGTTCTCTTCCTTTAAGGAGCACAGTTAAATGGTTCTGATGATTGAGTGTCAGGGTGGAGGTTGTGGTGGCTCTTTTATGAAAGTCACTGCAGTGTTTTTAAGATCTTGGGCTCTGATGATGCATTGTCTGGGTTCAAATCTTGGCACTGAATCTTGCTTGCCATGTAATCTTGGACCGTTCACTTCATCTCTCTAACCCTCAGTTTTGTCATCTGTAAACTGGGGGTAATATGTGTAGCATAGAGCTGTTGTGAGGATGAACTGATGCCTACAAAGTGCAGACACTTTACAATGCTTGATTTAATACCACATCGAGTGTTCTTGCTGTGGCACAACAGGATTGGCAGCATCTCTGCATCTCTCCATCCCTTGAGAGTTAAAGGATTGCTTCAGCTGCAACATACGAGGCAACTGGGGCACAGATCTGATCCCTGGCCTGGGGACTCCAGATGCCGCAGGGCAGCCAAAAACAAAAATCCCAACAAAACAAAAACAAACCAATACATCAGACTATTGTAGGTCCGTCCAGGAAATATACACGTTTTTTTTCCTGTAAATTTTTTCTGCCTTTTACTGAAGCACATCTTTTGAGTATGCTTGTATATATATTTATTTATTGGGTTTATTCTTTATTGGGTGTTATTTGTATGAAATTTAGTGTCTATCAACTATCTTAGTTATCAATTCCTGTGTAACAAACTGTTCTAATATCTAGTGGACTAAAACTTCAGCAGTTGGGTGTTTTGGTTCATGATTCTACCATTTGTGGGGCACTTGGCCTATTAGCTTGTCCTGGTTCCCTTGGCATCAACTAGGGATGCTTGACTGCGGTTGAATGGCCCCTTCGAAGATGGTCCACGCACGTGCCTGGGAAGTTGGTGCTGGCTGGGAAGGAGATTTGGTTCTTGCTCAGCTGAGTTCCAGCTGACTGACCTCAGCATGGGGATAACTTGGGCTTCCGCTAGCTTGGTGGTCTCACGGTAGATGGACTATGTACATGGGGATTAGCTTCCAAATAGGCTGTTTTCTTTCTTTCTTTCTTTTCCTACTTTTTTTTTTTTTTTTGCTTTTTAGGGTCACACCCACAACATATAGAAGTTCCCAGGCTAGGGGTCACATTGGAGCTACAGCTGCTGGCCTATACCACAGCCACAGCAACTTGGGACTGAGCCACATCTGCGACCTACACACAGCTCACAGCAACACTGGATCTCTGACCCAGTGAGCGAGGCCAGGGATACAGGCCACATCCTCATGGGTACTAGTCAAATTCGTTTCCACTTCGCTGCTGCGGCAACTCCCAGCTGCTAATTTTCTTAAGCCTTAGGCTTAGTTACTGGCTCAGAGCATCTTCTGCTGTATTGTATTGGTTAAAATGTGTTGGATTCGAGAAAAGGATGTGAAAAGCAGGAAGTGTGGTTCCTCAGGGTTCACTGATGTCACAGACTGTCACACCTTTCATCTAATAGAAATTTTTGACTACCCTTGGTGTATAGGAGAGTATTCATTTATTGTTCCCACAGATATTTCTTGAACATCTAGCCTGTGCCAGGGCTTTTAGTAGGAAATGGGGATATACAATTAAACAAAATATGTAAGATCTTTGCCTTAATAGAGCATGCATCAGACAATTAAACAGTGATTTTTATTGACTTGTGGTCAGATGGGTGCCCTAAGAATGGTGAGCTACATGCTGCCAGCATTTAGCAGGGATCTTAACTGTCGGTTCAGGAAAAATCCGAATTGTGAGGTTAAAAAAAATAATACATTCTATAGGAGGAGTTCAGTGAAAGGAGAGAAGCAGAGTTAAAGTATCTAAGGAGAAGTCTGTTTTGTCTGGATACTAAATCATGTGAAACACTTGAAATGGTAAGGTGCAGGGGAGGAAGCATTCCGGCTGAAAAAACTTAGGGCTGGGAGTGGCAGCAAGGATGTGAGTGAGTGAGGTGAGTGGTGAGTGGTTCCTTTCTGTAGCAGTAGTTCGGGGTGAAGGATGGGGAGTGGGGTTGTACTGCTTCTCTGCTGCTCTCTGACTTAGAGCCATGGGTGGGTACTTACAAAACAGCAAGCACAGTGGAGTGCATTTGATGCTCATGGATCTCGGGATTGACCCTTTGACCTTAAGGTTATCAGTAAAATTCCCAAGTGATTCCAGAGAGGGAGAGGCAAATGTACATGGAGTTATATATACATGTATGTATAACTGAATTTCTTGGCTGTACACCTAAAACTAACATAATATTATAAATCAACTATACTTCACTTTTTAAGAAAAGTAGGTAAAACATATGCATGGGATGGAAGCTTTTAAAGCTTTTTAACAGCTCTGCCCACACCCCCTTATGCTAAATTACCAAATTCCTTATGGTCCCTGGAGGGGGAGAGACAATTTCCTCCTTCCTCCTCTCCAGTCACTCTTTCTGATAAGTCTGTGTTGCCTTCTCTCTCTCTTTTTAAAAATTTTTAAATTATAATTTTTTTTTTTTCTTTTCAGGGCCACGCCCAGGGCATATGGAGGTTCCCAGGCTAGGAGTCTAATCAGAGCTGTAGCTGCCGGCCTACACCAGAGCCACGGCAACTCTGGATCTGAGCCGCATCTACAGCCTACACCACAGCTCACGGCAATGCCAGATCCTTAACCCACTGAGCAAGGAGAGGGATCGAACCCGAAACCTCATGGTTCCTAGTTGGATTCATTTCCGCTGTGCCACAACGGAAACTCCAGTGTTGCCTTCTCTTTTGTTAGCAGAGGAAAATATTAGAGAACCACCGATTTAACTGAAATATGCTAAGAAGTTTCCAGAAAAAAATATTTCTTGAAAACATCATTGTCTTTGTGGGGATTTTTTAAAAATATCTTTTTCTCCTTATTCTTTCTTTTTTTATTTTATAGTTTTCATCTTTTCATTATACTTTATTTACAGTGTTCTGTCAATTTCTACTGTACAGCAAAGTGACCCAGTCATACATATATATATTTTTTCTTTTTCTTCCATTATCCTCCATCACATTCCATTGCAGGTAACTAGATATAGTTCCCTATGCTATTCAGCAGGACACTGAATGTATGTAACCATTGTCCAGTTTTGTATTCATATTCAAAGTAGGAATTCTTATCAATTAGAATAAAATAGGGGCCTCGTCACCTATTTTGGCATAGTCACCTGTGTCATGAAGTTGGATTAGATCTGGTAGTTTAGGTTTCATACTATATTTCTGCTTTAGGAATGAAAATATGTGGTTTGGGTTTTATTTTTCAAATGTATTAGTTTAATTTTTAAATATAAAAAAAGCATACACTGACATATATTAATAAAAAGTACAATAATGGGAAACTACAAATTTATGGTAAACCAAAATCTCCATTTACTTCAGGCCTGCACCCCACAGGTAAAATCTGCCAAAGAAGAGTATGCAACAGTAGTACTTGGTTTTCCTTCAGATTCCCTTTTTTTTTTTTAGGGCCGCACCTGCCATATATGGAGGTTTCCAGGCTAGGGGTAGAATTGGACTATAGCTGCCAGCCTGCACCACAGCAACCCCAGATCTGAGCCTTGTCTGTGACCTCCACCACAGCTCATCACAGCCCCTGAGCAAAGCCAGGGATTGAACCCACGTCCTCATGGATACCAGTTGGGTTCATTAACCACTGAGCCACGACTGGAATGCCTCCCTTTAGATTCATAATCCTGCACCTCCAGGGCTCTTAATGCTGCCCAGAAATGCCACTGCACTTCCCTCAGCCCAAGTACTCAGATTTCAGAGCCTAGCACTGTCACAGTGGGCACGGGGAGGGGTGGGCTTGTTAGAACAAGACATGCAGGAGTACCTCACCTCCAAGGCTTCTGATTCAATAAGTCTGGTGGGTCTCAAGATTTGTCGTTTCTCATAAATTCCCAGGTGATGCTAATGCTATTGGTCTGGGCCCTACACTTTGTAAACTAATTTCGTTTCTCCGTTCTCTTAAACTTCTAATATCTCCTCCTTCACCCTCACTCTCACCTTGTCTCTGGATTCACTGAGAGAACGTCCACAAGCTCCCATCTGCACCAGTGTGCTCTGTCCACCTGGTACAGCCAAGCACATAGCCAGTTCCAAGTTATTATTTGTGTATTTTTTGGCCATGCTCACAGCGCTTGGAAATTCCTCTGCCAGGAATCGAACCTGTGCAGTAATCTGAGCTGGAACTGCTGCAGTAATGATGCCAGATCCTTATTGAACTGTGCCTCAAGGGAACTACATTCTTTCCTTTCTTCTTTCTTTCTTTCTTTCTTTCTTTCTTTCAAGTCTTACCAAGTGTCTTTACAAAAAAAAAAAAATTTCAACTTATATAGCACACTTATTCTAATAAATACAGCTCATATCACTTTATATATAGGTTGCTACTTAATTGTTCATTTGAGTTATACAGCTAAAAACAAAATTGAAAAGCCATTGGAGTTTATGACCTTTAACATCCCCTGCAGCTGAATCATTTTCAGACTTCATGTAATATGGAATAATGAGACAGGAAATGAAGTGAGACCGAATAATGCTTAAGAAGGAAAGAGGTGGTAGTGTTTCACATCCATGGAAATATTAAGTAGACTAAAACTGCAATATTTATCCTGTTGGACAGAAGGCCACTGTCAAGATGAATTTCCATGCGGAGTCGCTTCTCAGTCACCACATCAAAAGATATTATGTAGGTGAGACATCGTCTGAATTAATTTTTTAAAAATTCACTCACTACTGGGTGGAGGTTAGATGGAATAAGGACAAGAGTGTTAGCAAGACTTGTTAAGATAGTATAGCAATCCATGGAAGAGATCATGGTAACTTGGATTAGAGTACTTTCAGTGAAGTTAGAGAAAAGTGGATGATTATTGAACATATTTGGGAGACAGCTGCAGACTTCCTGATGAATTGGCTATAGTGGGTGAAGGAACATAAGGAAACAATAAGATGCCAGGTTAACAACAGTTTCACACTGTTCATTTCCCCTGAACCTAATTGGAGCTAAATAAATATTGGTAAGTGTGTGTGTGTGTGTGTGTGTGTGTGTATATACACATATTTATTTATTTATTTATTGGTAAATATATATATATATTTGGAGCTCTTGTTGTGGCTCAGTGGTTAACGAATTCGACTGTGAACCGTGAGGTTGCGGGTTCGATCCCTGGCCTCGCTCAGTGGGTTAAGGATCCGGCTTTGCCGTGAGCTATGGTGTAGGTTGCAGACATGGCTTGGATCCCGTTGCTGTGGCTCTGGCGTAGGCCAGTGGCTACAGCTTCGATTCAACCCCTAGCCTGGGAACCTCCATATGTCATGGGAGCAGCCCAAGAAATGGCAAAAAGACAAAAAAAAAGTATATATATATATTTATATGTGTGTGTGTATGTATGTATTTATGTGTGTGTGTATAATATATATTTATGTGTGTGTGTATATATATATATACATATATATATATTTTATTTATTTATTTTTCTTTCTTGCATGTGGAGGTTCCCAGGCTAGGGGTCTAATTGGAGCTATAGCTGCCAGCCTACACCACAGCCACAGCCACAGCCAGATCTGAGCCACCTCTACAACCTACACCACAACGCCGGATCCTTAACCCACCAAGCAAGGCCAGGGATCGAACCCACAAGCTCATGGTTCCTAGTCGGATTTGTTTCCACTGTGCCACGATGGGAACTCCAATAAGTATGTGTGTGTGTGTGTGTGTATAAATATACTTTATATTTATATATACTTAAGGTTTGTGTCTCAAATATCTCAAATATTTTGTTTAAACAATTGACTAGTTGATTCAACGATAGATACTTAGGATAGTCTTCAATCTCATTAGTATGACCTTGTGTTTCCGTATTTTCTTCAGAAGGATGTGGGAAATTCGACATACTCCCAGTGGATTGGATCACTGTTAGGAGATTCTTTCTAGCTCTAAGAAAGCCCAGGTAGATGTCAGGTTCATTTTTCAATTAGTGGTTTCACTGTTTACTTCTTTCCCTGAGACTAACAGTTTGCCCTGAATTCGAAACCTGGTCTACTTTAGATGCCAGTGCCAAAATTAGCATTAATGCTCATGCAGGGTCAGAAAACACCTACATACTCTCTTCTGGATTTATCAGGAAAGTATGCTTGGTGTTTCAGGGCTGGGAGAAGAACTATACAATACAAACATTTCGAAACTAAAACAATAGATTAACATTTAATCCTTTATTAAATCCTGGTATTTTTCCCCCCAGCTAGGATAATGAGGTAACATCTCTTACATGTCACTTTTGTTCTTTTACTCTTCTTGCTCTCTTATCTCTTATTAGCCTTTCTCTAGTGACGACTATTTTTATCTTTTTTGGCTACACCTGTGGCATATGGACGTTCCTGGGCCAGGGACTGAATCTGAGCCTCAGCTGTCGCAGCTGCAACCACATCGCTTCCTTAACCCACTGTGCCACAGCAGGAACTCCTGTTTTATCCTTTACTTAGCTGCCAGTGAGATCTTTTTAAAACTCAAATTTGATCCTGTCATTTCCTTGCCTGAAACTATTCAATGATTCTTTATTGCCTTTAAGATAAAGTCCAATCAAGAACAGACTTGTTGTTGGTAAGGGGGAGGGGTGGGAGAAGGGATGGATTGGGAGTTTGAGATTAGCAGATATAACTATTATATATAGAATGGATAAACAAGTCACACTGTATAGCACTGGGAACTATATCCTGTAATAAACCACAATAGAAAAGAATATGAAAAAAAATCCAAATTCTTATTAAGGCTTCTAAGATCCTTCAGGGTCTAGCTTGTCTCCTCTTGAGCAGGGCCCTAGGTCTCTGAATGGACCATGCAAATTTTGCTTTTCATATAAATTCCTTTGTTTGAATTCCAAGTTTTCCCCTTCCAGTCACCCAGAAAGTCTACTTCTCCCTCTAGAGTCATTTTTTTTTTTTTTTTAAGGCTGCACCTGCGGCATATGGAGGTTCCTGGGCTAGGGGTTGAATTGGAGCTGTAGCCATTGGCCTACAGCAACTTAGGATCTGTGTTTTGTCTGTGACCTACACCACAGCTCATGGCAACGCCAGATCCTTAACCCACTGAGCAGCGCCAGGGATCAAACCTGAGTCTTCATTGATACTAGTCGGGTTCGTTACTGCCGACCCACAACGAGAACTCCCTCTAGAGTCATCTTAAGAGTCACCCCTCTATGGGACCCTTTTCTGAGTCTCCCAGGTTGAATTGATTTGTCCTTCTTTGTGCTCCTCCTCCACCTTTGTAAGCTTTCCTTGTTGCTGCCTCTAAGAGTTTAGTGCATTTCTTTGTCTTAACATCTGTAACATCCTTGAGGGCACAGACTATACCTTATTCATTTTATCCCCAGTTTCTAGCATGGTGCGTGGTGCACAGACGGCACAAGATACATGTGACTTGAATTGTTAAATGAATGGTAATGTTTTTCATGGGAAAAGTCATTCTTTTTTTTTTTTTTTGTCTTTTGTCTTTCTTTTTGTTGTTGTTGTTGTTGCTATTTCTTGGGCCGCTCCCTCGGCATATGGAGGTTCCCAGGCTAGGGGTTGAATCGGAGCTGTAGCCACCGGCCTACGCCAGAGCCACAGCAACTCGGGATCCGAGCCGCGTCTGCAACCTACACCGCAGCTCACGGCAACGCCGGATCGTTAACCCACTGAGCAAGGGCAGGGACTGAACCCGCAACCTCATGGTTCCTAGTCAGATTCGTTAACCACTGCGCCACGACGGGAACTCCCAAAAGTCATTCTTAATAAATAAAAATCTTAGGAGTTCCCATTGTGGCTCAGTGGTTAATGAATCTGACTAGCATCCATGAGGATGCAGATTCTATCCCTGCCCTCGCTTAGTGGGTTAAGGGTCTGGCATTGCCATGAGCTGTGGTGTAGGTTGCAGACGTGTCTCAGATCCTACATTGCTGTGACTATGGTGTAGGCTGGCAGCTACAGCTCCGATTCAACCCCTAGCCTGGGAATCTCCATATGCCATGGGTGCAGCCTTAAAAAAAAAAAAAAAAAAGAAAGAAAGAAAGAAAAGAAAAAAAAAGAAATAAAAATCTTGAAAAAAAAAGTTGTCTTTTGGAGTTCTCATCATGGCACAGCAGAAACAAATCCGACTAGGAATCATGAGGTTGCGGGTTCTATATCTGGCTTCTCTCAGTGGGTTGAGGATCCGGCATTTCTGTGAGCTATGGCGTAGGTGGCAGATGCAGCAGAGATCTGGTGTTGCTGTGGCTGTGGCGTAGGCCGGCAGCTGTAGCTCTGATTAGACCCCGAGCCTGAGAACCTCTATATGCCGTGGGTACGGCCCTAAAAAAAAAAAAAAAAAAAAAAAAAAAAAAAAAAAAAAAAAAAAGACAAAACATAAAAACAAAAAACAGAAAAAAAAAAAGAAAGAAAGAAAAATCTTGGTTGCAGGCTACTTTTTCTCGCTTGGCTGTTTTATTTTTCAAATTCCCACCACCAACCTGTTCCTTTTAAATGTGGTTAGCTGTCAGTATTTGTAGTCCAGGGTTGGGAGAAAAGGAAAAGCAAAAACAAATGGTTGTTACCAAAGTGGCAAGAGCATTATTCTCAAAGGACTGTTATCACATATGACAACTGTTCTCTCTCTAGCAACAACCATTTATCTGTGATTGTCTATCCACAGATCCAGCTCTGCCTTTCTCACCCAGGCATGGGCATGAACACCCAGGAGAAACAGATGAGCATCATTCCCTTTTGTTCAGTGATCTAATAGTTCCCACTGGGTTTTTCCCTCACCTATAGGCATTGCTCTTTGCAAAAGCACTTTCCTGTTAGGCTTCTTCTTTCCAATAAGTCTGACGCAGGTAGAGAGCTTCTGTTTCCTTACGTGTCCTTCATCTGGACAAGGCAAGCCTGTTCTGTCTATGCTCTCTTAGGGCTGGATCTGGGAAGTGCGGGCAGCAGAGCCACTGGCTGTCCCCTGCCACAGCCCACTCACTCAAGGCTGGGGGTCTGCAGAATGGTCGAGTGTAAGCATTTACAGTCAGGTTTTTGTTCTGGACATAATTTTATAACTATATTTTTTATTCTCCGTTTCATTTGGATTTCATTATAGTTCCTGTGAGATGGCTGGTTTGGGAATCTTTAAAGTTGGCGTTCTATTCAAACAATTCTTGAAGCATTTTTCTTACATTTTACTTGAGTAAGTCACTGTTTAGAGCATAGAATAAGCACTTAGACAGGTGAAATAAAACGTGCTAAGTACCACACAAACTTAGGGAGGGCTTCGTAGTAGAGATGAAGTCCACCCTATGTTAGCACTCTCCTCATCGAACTTTTCACTGAGTGTGTGTGTGTGTGTGTGTGTGTGTGTGTGTGTGTGTGTGTGTGTAGGTTGGGTGTGGAGTTGGGTGGACCCGAGATAAGGCTGATTAAGGTAGGTTGGGGCCAGAATGTTAAGGGCCTGTTTGCCTTGATAAGGAAGAGCTTGGGCATTATCCTTTGAACAATGGTTCTCTGTAATAGATTTACAAGTAGAGAAGTAACATGATCAGGTTTACTTTGGTTCTTCTTAAAAAAAATAAATAGATAAAACTAATATTGAATTCACATCCCCTCAAATGAAATGCCAGATGATGCAAAATTCCACAAACAGATTTTGGAGCTGTACAGGGCTACCTCAAATCAGGTCGAAGCGCAAAGGTTGACTCTGATCTTTTGCATAAAGAATATGGAACTTTAATCTTCCTCAGGCTGAAAAAGCAATAATGCTGTTGTCAGGAAATGGGCTGCTTCTCCAGTCTCAGCATTTAAATGGTGTTCTGTGATCCTTTCTTTCATTTGGGACAGAAACATGAAAATACACGCAGTCTATGGCTGATACCTGATAGGTCCATTATAGTGGACTCCTATAGGAGTCACTTTATTTGCTGCATCATTATCAGTCCTACACAGTGAATTTTATTTAAAAATTAGTATTTTTCTGGTAACGGCATAATACACTCTTGTAAAAACTTCAAACACTGTAGAAGCATATTAAAGGAAAGTACAAGTCTTTTATAGTTCTTTGCCTAAAGATAACTTCCTTAGTATACAGTCTCCCAGCTTTTTCACATGTATGTTATTTAAACCAACACCACATGTAGATGTATATTATTCTGTAGCTTATATCTTTCACTGAATATTTTATCTGATTTTACTTTATTTATTTATTATTATTATTATTATATTGTCTTTTTAGGGCTGTGCCTCAGCATATGGAAGTTCCCAGGCTAGGGATTAAATTGGAGCTGTAGCCACTGGGGCCACAGCAACTCAGGATCTGAGCTATGTCTGTGACCGACCTATATTGCACCTCACAGCAACGCCAGATTCTTAAACCACTGATTGGGGTCAGGGATTGAACCCACGTCCTCATAGATACTGGCTGGATTTGTTACCACTGAACTGCAACCGGAACTCCTTCACTTAATATTTTAGATAAAATAGCACAAATGCATTTACTTAATGCCTACAGAGGGTTACATTTAATGGGTAATTCTACTCTTTGGGGACATTTCCATTGTTTCCAGTTTTTATGTTACCTATAATATCCTTAGAATGAGATCCTAGAAATCCAATATCTGTCAGACTATGTGTATCTTTAATTTTAATATATTGCCAAAATGTCCTCTACAGTTACCTCACAAATTTAAATTTCCGCTTAAGGAATATGAGAATGTCTGTTTCATCAAATGCTTGCAATGCTAAATATTTCCATTCATTTTTTATCTTTGCCAATCTTATAGCCAAACATATTTCATTGGGTTGACATTTACTTCTTCATTTGTTGTTAGGTTAAACATATTTTTGTATGTTTATTAGCCATTCATATTTTCCTTGTTTGTGAATGTCTGTTCACAGCCTTTGGCATTTTCTGTTGGTGCTTTGGGCTCTTTTTAATTGACTTGTGAGGCCTTTTTTTTATTATTACTTGTCATGTGTGATCAAATAATTTTTTCTTGGAATCCTGGGATTTCTTTTAAAATAGTCTTTCCTTATTATATTTATAAATAGGGAGTCATATTTACTACTTTCCCCCCTTCATTATATACTTCTTCCCTGACTAATTCTTTTTTTTAGATTTTTATTTTGTCTATTATAGTTGATTTATACTGTTCTATCTATTTCTGCTGTACACCGAAGTGATCCAGTCATATATTTCCCTAATTATGAAAAAGAAAAATTACATATATACCTATTGTACAGGTAATAAGACATAAACATCAAATATAAATTCATACATAAAACTATAATAACTTTTTTTTTTTTGCAATACAGTATTGATCTTACCCTCTGACCCACCCTTGTTCCTCTCTTCATCCCTTGAAAAGAATCTACTGAAGGTTCAACTTTACAGTTGCTAAGATATTTTGGAAGTTCTTAGTTAAGGTTACACATATTTGGGATGGCAATTAAATTAGCATGTATGGCCAGGTTTTGTTCATCATTAAAATGTACAGTAATTAAGAAGAATGAAAAAATCCTACTGAAGAGTAGTTTTCTAAATATATTTAAAGAGCAGTATTTTGTGTTGTACTTAAGACTGCTTTTTTGGCTTATCTCCTACATATGATGCAAATAAAAGGAGAGTACAAAGAAAATGTTATTTGGACTGTAGAGGTAATTCATTTGGGGCGAGAAAATGCCTTTAGATACCTGCCTCTTTCTAATGTGCATGATTTTCTGGATCAAGAAAAACATCATTATTTTTCTTGTGTTGGAAAGATGCAAATGTCCTTTAGCTTTTGCACATGCTTTACTGTTCAATAATATTTTATTTCATCTGAAATTTTGTAAAATAGGAAAAATTGTTGACATGTTTGACTCTAAATGAATTTATTATATTTTATTACTTTCAAATAGGTTTAAATGATTATTTTAAACTTTAATTATGCACAACAGGCAAAGCCTGATGAAGTTTATTAAAGTTATTCCAATTTTTTGGTGACGTGATTCTATTTTTCTGTAAATATTTCAAATATAGTCAATATCCAAATTTAAGCAGTAACTCGGTCTATAACTGCATTCGCTTTTTTATAAAATCCCTAAAATGGGAATCCCCATCATGACTCAGCAGAAATGAATCTGACTAGTACCTATGAGGACGCAGGCAGCTTTGATCCCTGGCCTTACTCAGTGGGTTTAAGGATCCAGTATAGCCATGAGTTGTGGTGTAGCTCACAGACGTGGTTCAGATCCTTCTTCCTGTGGCATAGGCCGGTGGCTACAGCTCCAATTCGACTCCTAGCCTGGGAACCTCCATAAGGCATGGAGCCCTAAAAAGACCCCCCCCCCCAAAAAAAAAATCCATAAAATGAAGTACAGTATGTTATATTATTTCAGGAACTGAGTGCAATTAATAGTATTAGACTCAGATCGCCCCAAAAGAAAGCAGCAACTGTAACCGGGTCTTTTGAGATTGAGGAATTCCTATGAATGGGAGTTATATATAATGAAGGTATCAACATCCTGAGGTGATACATTCTTCACCCAAAACTCTGTGGGGATTTTCAAAGTGAGAAATTCTTTTGTATCTTTGAAACCAGGAAAATCAAAGGAATTTCTTTTAATCTGGTTTACATCCAGGCCAGCGAGTGGCACTAATGAGGAACAAACACATTAGCACCAAAAGGAAATGATAATTAGAAATGAAATCTTAATCCAGGGACCACAGGCTGGGATCTCTAAAGCCTTACAATTGGACTTTAAATGGAAAAAATCACATTTAAATGTGCTAAATGGTAGGATACAAGAATTTTTGCATGTGAAAATGAGTTGTTTATGCTCAAATTGGTTAGATGAATACCTTTTGTTGGGAGTGAAAGGTGGTTTTTCCCTTGGGGTGAGGGGAAGCAAAGTTTTACCTGAAAGCACTAAATTTAAGAGTAGATTTATTTTCTAGGTTAAAAGCTAAATAGTAAGTGTTGACAGTTAAGCAAATTGACTTTGCTCTGAAGTGTTTCTTTTAATGGTGGTTCTCTAATTTCTGGTTCTACTTACTGGACTTTTTAAAGTTAATTAAAAGTATTTTTAAAGTAATTGATTAATTTTAATTTTTTATTAATATATGTGGATTTCCAGTGTTGTGCCAGTGCCCCTTAATATTGAGAATTAAAAGAGGCTGGAAGTATGGAGAGTGATAAGACAGAAGTAACAATAGGGTTTAAGTAATAGATTTTAACCCTCCAGTATCCTAGAGTTGGAAAGGAGAAGCATTGAGATACAAGACAGAGATGAGTATTTCTGAATCTAAATACTGGTAACTGCTGATGTTATCAGGGTGATCCTAAGCACAATGAATCAATATTCTGCATTTCAGAGATTCCCAAAGAGGTCAACATATGTACATTTGCTTTTTTTTTTTTTTTCCTCATTGATAAAATGTTCTGGCTATGATGAGTTCTACATTAGCTATTGAAATACAGTAAAAGCTGTTTTCATACACACATTTTTTTGGTAAGACATCCTCCAAGTGGTTCAATATCTTCAGTACTTTAAGAAAATGTAGTGATTAATATTGTATGATGGAGAACACTAAAAGCTCTTCTGGAACACGCTCTTATTCCTGAATTTCTGTACCAATTTACAAGAGATACCCGAGGCAAAGACCAGTTTCTATTTTTTATTTATTTTTTGTCTTTTCTAGGGCTGCACCCACAGCATATGGAAGTTCCCAGGCTAGGGGTCGAATCAGAGCTTCGACCTACACCACAGCTCACGGCAATGCTGGATCCTTAAGCCACTGAGCAGGGATCGAACCCGCAACCTCATGGTTCCTAGTCAGATTTGTTAACCACTGAGCCAGGATGGGAACTCCTAAAGACCAGTTTTTAATCAGGAGCTAAGCTACTGAAATTGCCTTTCTGCACAAACATGTTTCCCATGTAATAATCGTTAGGCAGCAAATTAAAGTGATCATTGTAGTATTTTATAGAGTAAATGTGGCAGCACATGTCAGAAATGAAATTCTATGTCTGCGAGTATGGTAGGTCTAATGCAGGCTTGTTACAGCTGAACCTTCTGTGGAAAGAGAGAGAACATCTTCATAACAAACCTGAAGCACATCCTTCTTTTAGGAAAGTGAGTGACCCAGTGGCCTTAATTTCTGGAGAGGGCTAGTTCACACGCATAAATTCTTCTTGCTTAAATCCACTGTTTTGTAGTTGGCTGTATCTTTGTCTTCCGGTTAACCTATAAGATGTGTTAATTTTATACACAGAAGACATTCCTGTTTGACCTCATTTCCTTTCCTGTAACTCCCGCTGTTGTTGAGGGGTTTATACAACGTGATTTGTGATTTTGTCTTGAATGTGTAATAAGAATGGATACATAAAAGACACTCACCTGCATGCTTTATGGTCTCCTGAAGCAAGGCAATGGAAAACCACCTGGTTGGCGAACATTTTAAAACACTCATGATTTTTAAATGCTTGGAAGTATTGGAAACAAGAATTGCAGATAATCAACTTAGTAAATAACAGTTAAAAGTAGAGGTGTGTCTGTAAAAAAAGGCATTGCACTAATCATGCGTCTGAGTCCATTTAGTTGAATTTTTTTTTTTTAAGGAACCCTGCACATTTCATCAGATATCACCATCTATAAAGTGATATCATTGGTGAGGGATATGTGAGGATTTCAAATTTCTGGTGGGAAAATGCCTTGATTGACTTTGCACTTAGGTAGTAAACAAGATCCATAAATATTAATGGCTAACATTTGCTTATGGACCTAAATGAACTTTGAAATTTGGGAGAATCCGTTACATTAAAAAAAAAAAAAAAGGGATGGAAAAGCATCAGCTGTTTACTCTAAAACTTCCCAAAGTCAGCTCTTCCCAACCCTGCTGTGCTTTGTGAGCCGCATGCTCTGCTATTGAATGGAGTCGCTGGATTGAAAACAATGACAGCAGTATTTTCTAGGACCACACCATCATGTTCGGGATGGTGCTGGATAATAAGGATGCACATTTTTGACAATGAGATTTATCATAGAACATCAAAGGTGTTCGTTCCACCATTAGTCAACTCTAGTCACCTTCTAACACGTTTTTCTTACGTCCATAATTTTTTACTTGGCAACTCAAGGAAGATGCCTCCCACCTCAAACTTTTTTGATTCCCTAGTGTTCATGAAGGAGAACCATTTAAACAGATCCATAGTAAATAAGCCTGTTTTCTTCCATGCAGTAGAGCATGGATACTATGAGGTTTTATTTTATCTGTAAGGGCATTCACTTTCTCTTGAAGGAAGTAGATACTGAAGGGATAAGCCTCAGTTAACTGAAGAGTAATTAATAGGAGGAGTCTGTGTTTATAGAAAGCCCCCAGAGCCTGTGTCCTATTCCACAGAATCCGTGATGGAGCACATCACAGAAGACAAAGGGGAAGGGATAGCCCTTCAGACAGAAACTCACTAAGTAAGAAATATCCACCTCTTTTTTTTTTTTCCAGAAAAATCACCCTTCAGACTTTTATGTACTCAGGTCTGGGTGAGTCATAACTGCAGACAGGAATCTCGGCACACAGCCTGTTAACCAGATTCATTCTTTGCTATCTAATACTACTTATTGTTTGCTATCTAATTACTGTTTACTGCTAATATAACAATTTGTATCTATTATATGTGTCTGTGGGCAAGGCGATTTTTCCAAAGCTCTTTCTGCCACCAGCCAGCACAGTCTTTCCAATCTCAGCAGATGGAGCGAGACCTGTGCTCTGGGCCCAGGAGAAACCCCCAGGTGAGGCCTTGAGAGGCAGTGAGGTACACTATGAAGGAAAGGTCCCAGGGCTAGGGAAAAAATCCTGGAACCGAGGACAGAGGAAGGTGAGGGACCAAGCTCGTTGGGAGGTTATTGAGTACAGCATTGCTATGAAATGAAGGCAGTGGTGGGAAAGAGAGACCCAGCCAGGAGTATTGCTTAGAAACGAGGGAAGGATGGCGTTCCCATCGTGGCTCAGTGGTTAACGAATCCAACTAGGAACCTTGAGGTTGTGGGTTCTATCCCTGGCCTTGCTCAGTGGGTTAAGGATCCAGCGTTGCCGTGAGCTGTGGTGTAAGTCGCAGACATGGCTTGGATCCCGCGTTGCTGTGGCTCTGGCGTAGGCTGGCAGCTACAGCTCCAATTTAACTCCTAGCCTGGGAACCTCCACATGTCGAGGGATTGGCCCTAGAAAAGGCAAAAAGACCAAAAAAAAAAAAAAAGAAAGAAAAGAAAAAAAAGAGGGAAGGAGCAGCTGTGAGCACCCTCGAAGGCCAGGCCTAGAATGAACTAGAGGCACCTATTGCCCAAAAGTTAATAACCCAGAGAGCAAGTATCTGTCTTGTTTCATTCTTTTCCCACATTTGAGTGGGATGCTCACTTATACATGTAATCTAATGAGGTCGAGGAACCCAGAGTGAGGTTCCTAACAGTGTCCCCTATAGAACTCAGAAGACTGATGAATGAATAAAAGATTGATTCCTCCCCCCTGCCCCAGGCCCCCCCCCCACCCCCGCCTGATTTTGTCTTCTTAAGAAACTAATTGGAGTTCCCTGGTGGCTCAGCAGGTCAAGGATCTGGTGTTGTCACTGCTGTGGTTCTGGTTACTGCTCTGGGGAGGGTGGAGGAGAAAAAAAAAAAGCCTACAATTTTTGGGAGTGTGTATCAGATTGTACCATGTATACAAGCAGTCTTGGCTTCAGAGTTTATCCTCAGGTAATAAGTCCTAAGAATTGTAGCAGAAACACCAGAGCATACCCCAAACTTTATTTGCCCTATTTTTTTTTTTTTTTTGATGGCAGGCTTCCTAGCTCTGCTGTAACATCCCTTTGTGAGCCTTAGCACATCCCCCACAAGAAAAGGTCCAAAACTTTGCCCCACTTAAGTCCTTAACAACTCCCTTGGGATTCCTTATGCAGATGGACCTCACTTCCTACTTTGGAGATAAGATCTCTGCCATCTGGTGTAAGCTCCTTCCACACCTTAGGTATCTCAGGGTGCATTCCTGTCCCTACATTTTTGCTCAAGTTGTTTCCTTCACCAGCACCCCCCCCCCCCACCTCCGCTTCTAATTCCATCCCTTCCCCCCTGCTACTTAATCCTTCTCATCCTTTGGGATCTAATCTAATCCATAACTCCTCTGCAAAGTTTTCCCTGATGTTTCCTGCCCACAATGATATCTGTCCTCTTTGAATTTCAATGAAGTCTGTCATAAAAAGTCTTAGAATGACTAAACTGGCAGCTCCTTAAGTCGCCTTCCAGTCTAACCTCATCGGTTTAGGTATTTGCCTAGTCCTTGAGCTAGTTAATGGCTGAGCCAGGACTAGACCTCTGTTTTCTCATTCCCAAGGCTGTGTTAGCTGCATCAGGTTATGTTAAAAATTAAAGCCCAAGTGTTTCTTCTCTTTTACAGGGTGACTGACTCTGGTATATGGCATTCTAAGTACTGGCAGCTTTCCTCTGTCTTTGCAGGCATGGTCACATTTCATATTGCTACTTTTCCTTGGAGGAAGGGGCTGGGCTGGTTTGTGGGAACCAGGAGGCCGTTGGGTTTAGCAGGGAGAGCTTGAGACTGGAGAAACAAGGAATCTGGGTTGGGAGGACAGATATCAACTGGCTCTCAGAGAGCTGACGACTTCCTTCTTTGTTCTATTTCCATACCTTGAACAATCTTCTCTTATTGCTTGGGCCTTGACAAAACTGATTTCCAAGAGTTCACAGGTTTTTTCTTCCACTGGACTGTGACCAGCTTGAGGACAGGTCCATGAAGGCATCAATATCCTTTGCATGGCATAGTAATTCAACCCCAGTTAAAACTGGTTCACCTGCACTGAAGTTACAGCCTCTCTCTGGGCCCCCGTTTCCTTTTTGCCATAAAATAACACTTTTGCATCTAAAGATTTCTAAAATGCTTTTTCGTTCTAAATCTCTATAAGCAGACAAAAGCTTCTTGTAAATAGAGGTAGCTGTCAACTTGTGGGCTGAGTTGGGTCCATGTTATGTTTTTGTTACATGTGTTTTGGGGGCTCAATTATGTCAAAAATTATCAGTACCCAGTAGTAAAAGCTGTCACATCAACATACGGATTTCTAGGAGTTTCCTTCATGGCTCAGCGGTTAACTGAACTTGACTAGTGTCCATGAGGGTGTGGGTTTGATCCTTGGCCTCGCTCAGAGGGTTAAGGATCTGGTGTGGCTGTGGCTGTGGCCGGAGCTACAGCTCCGTTGCCACCCCTCGCCTGGGAACTTCCATATGCTGCAAGTGTGGCCCTGAAAAGCAAAAAACAAAACAAAATAAAACAAAGCAAACCCCAAACCACGAAAAACCTCGGATCACCAGATGTGCAAATCAAATGTACCATTTAAGATGTTTTTTTCAGGCTCACCTAGTTTATCATATAGATCTGCCTTTACTAATTTTTAGAATAAGTGTCTGTTTTAATTTTGAGCTAAAGTATACTGTTGTCCTTGTATTAAGTTTTGTTGGAAAAATAGCAATACAGCCCTAGCCTCCATAAAATCATAGCCTCTTGAGAGTGGAAAGAGAAACTTGTACATGGTTTATAGGGAAACAAACTGAGACGAGGGAAGGCTTTTCTCTGCTATCTCTTTGACAATTTCATAGAGTTCAATCAATGACATTAAGTTCTTGTGTGTGAGAAGGTGCAAGGACCCTTCCAGCCCTTAACTGCTGACAGACTGGGCAGGTTGGGAGGAGACATAAACAAAGAGGGGAGGTGCGAGGTAGTGTGAGGTGGAGGAGAGGGGGGTGGCTGTGTTAAAGCCACAAAGTGAAGACAAAAAGTGAAGGGGGTGCCGCAGTTCAAAAAGACTGGGAGCATAACAAGTAACCTACTTGACTCAGAAGGCACTTACTGAGCATTATTTTCCCCCTGTGATTTGCAACCTTGCCTAGCCTTGCCAATCCTGGTAAATCTCTTTATTATTTCCTAACCATTGTGTTCGTAAGTTTTCTACATTATTTATCTATGTAACATCATCTTCTTTATTAGGCGGTATTATTAAAGTGATTCATTATGTTTACGGATGGGTTTTAGAAGGCAAGAAAATATCCTCTACTCCTTAATAAAAATAATAACTGTGAGTGGAAAATGTAGTCTGGGCAGGCAGAGTTCCTTTAATTAAGGGCCTTCCTTGCTGGGAGCTCAGCTAGCGCCTGCCTGAGTCAGGAATGCAAGATTGACGTCTGGCTAAGAAAGCCTTCACCAAGCGAAAATGGGATCCAGCGTCAAGCCAGTGCACAAAGGGGCTGGAAAAGAAAATAATCACTGGTGGTCTCGTTCTGTATTGCTGCGAAACACTCTTTTTCTGTATTACAAAGCCATGTCCAAGTATTTCTTGTAAACAGAGAGAGCATATTTCGTAAGATTATCAAGAAATTGATATTATTTATTCCCCGATAATACACACGCACAAACCCATGCATTTTAAAATATGCCTGTACATAAATATCTCCATACAAATATGCAAGAATCTGCCTATTATTGCCTGGAAACAGAGACAAGTCTGGGATAGGAGGGACCTTTCCTCTTCATTCTATCCTTTTCTGCATTGTTTTCTTTACCGTGTACATGTAATGCAACACAGCGTAAATGAAAAAGAATGAGTTTTTGTGAAAGTGGGGTCATTTCACCTTTTCCATCTGTGATTACGTCATTCTGCCATTCCCGTGTTACAATTTCATCGTTAACAGTTTAGCTTGGTGCTTTCCTTGAGTTGTCTTAACGGCAGTGACATTTCTTATCATGAACTTTCTAACGATATTAATGAGAATCTATGTTAATGCCCCACCATGTGTCAGGCAGGCGCGTCCAAGCATTTTACGTGTATTAAGTCCCACAAACCCCAGGGAGATGGGATCTACTATCATCTCTGGTTTTATAGAGGAGGTAGTGGAAGGAAGTAGAGCTAGGATTGATAATAGATCACTTCTGAACAGTTCATCTTTTTCTTGGTGTTTTTCATCACCTTACAAAGTAATCCACAGTTTACCGGTGTTTTGCCTGCTGGGTTTCAGGGTGAATCATATTTTTGTGTCTGTAGCCGTCTTGTCATAACACAGGAGTAGAGTCTGTGGATTGAGAAATGGTCTGTGTGGTGAAAGACAGACATTTAAAGGGCTTTATAATTTTGGGTTAGTAATGGTAGGAAAAGAAAACGTTTTCCTTGACCCTCGCAGGGTTCCTGGCTGGGTCTGAAAAAAATGAGACCGACATCACAGATTAATAGGAGAAAGTATACAAATGTATTTAATGTCTTATATGACATAGGAGCCTTTTTAAGGAAAGATCTGTAGAGGCCTGGGTGTCTTTATTTTTTGAGATCTCACTGTATTGATTCAGTAAAATCTAGATTGCTTGTTTAAAAACAAAAACAAAACCTAAAACACCTGAGTGTCTTTATGCTCAGTGGATAAGGGGAAACTTAGCGAGGCCTGTCCATTCAGTTTCCTCTCTGTGCTCTTTTCTCTTTGGAGATGGGGCGCCTCTTTCCTCTGGCTGTAGGGGAGGCATCTCTCACAGGAGGGATTTAAGGGGAAGGTTAGAAAGTTCTCAGATTCCTTCAGCTTAAAAGGTTTAATAAGTCAAAGTGCCACATTTTGCGTATCGGGTCCCGATTATGAACGTTGTCACAATCCTGCCAAAGATGCCGTGTTTTTAGGTGTGTGGCTCTGCATCACATACACATTTTAACCTTAGAAAAATAGACGATAAATTTTATTTATCGTCTATTTTGGATTCGAAGTGCCTAACTATATTTTATTCTCTGTTCAGTTTTGAATGGCATTCCTTCCAAATTTGTTTTTCAATTTATGATTTTCAGAAAACAATAGAATGGATTAGATCTACTAAAAACCATCCGAACAGTCTTTACAAGGCAGCAAATCTTCCTAATTACCAAACTTGAATTGCTAGTTTCTTTACCTTCCTAGGAATTAGTATCAGACAATAGAGAACAAAGGCAGGGGTTGCATAAAAGTCAGAGAAGTCCCCCTGGTCTGTTCCTTGGTGGCAAATTCCATCTCAATACTGTCGAGAAATGGGAGGTGAGTAAATTAGCACGTGAAAGCAAGGCCCCTTTCTCTCTCTTCCTCAGCTTCTGTGGGTTTGATTGGCTTTAGTGGTAACCTTCCAGCATTTTCCTGTCAATCAGGCTTGAAACCTTATTTGATGAATAGTGGTTATGAGAGCGCCATGCATGGCAGAGGACTTTATACTTTTCAAAGTGCTGCTCCATCCCTGATGTATTTTGTTCTTTCTTCCCTTCATCTTCTCTCTCTCCAGTTTGTGTTACGTTTCTATTGATTTCCTGCCTATTATGTCTTTTAGATTCAACCCCTTCATGCCAGTAACTGATACCATAAAAATCACAGCATGGTGGGGCTGGAAGGATCCCTAGAGGTCATTTAATATGAACGTCTCATCTGTTAAATGAAGAAACAGATACAGTAAGAGTTAAGTAACTTTGGCAAGAGTATAGATTACCCCTGCCCAGTGCACAGCTCCCTGGACCCCTGCTTTCCAGACCATAGATAACGTTCTGATTCCTAAGTTCTTCAGGAGGAAAATTTTTTTCAAATTCCATTTTCTTTTCTTCCTTCCTTTCTTTTTTTTTTTTTGTCTTTTTACGGCCGTACCTGTGGAATATGGAAGTTCCCAGGCTAGGGGTGGAGTCAGAGCTACAGCTGCTGGCCTACACCACAGCCACAGTCAGAGCAACACGGGATCTGAGCCGCATCTATGAGGTACACCACAGCTCATGGCAGTACTGGATCCTTAACCCACTGAGCAAGGCCAGGATTCGAACTCGCCCCTTCATGGATACTAGTCCAGTTCTAAACCTGATGAGCTTTTTTATTTTATTTATTCCCTTTTTTAATTTATCCCTAAATAAACTATTCCCTATTTTCTTAGAACATGTATGTATTTTCTTTTTAGAAATTCATTACATTGGAATATATGTAGCTTTTGTAATGTACTGAAGTTTGGGGTGTATAGTTTTTATTCACCCAGATTGCTTAAAATATCTTTGGTTAAAATTGTGCCACTTATTTTTTTTTTTTGTATGCTTCTTCACAGTGTTTAATACAGTGTTCTGAGTTGGTTCTCAGTTAATAAAAATAAAGTTCTCTTCCAAGTTGAGTGCAAAGATAGTGCTTGGAAATATTTCTTTCAAGAACAGCTGCTTATTAAGTGGTTAGTGATCTTCCTGTATTTCCTCCATTACTATACACTTATTTTTGCATATAATTGTATTTTTTTCTCATGTCACTCTATTACCTATTGTAGAGGAGAAAAAAATAATCTTTTCTCTATCCTTTTTAGTTCTGGACTCTGACCTTTTAACAAAAGACAGATTAATGAGCGAAAAGCATACACGTTTATTTAATATGTTTAATATAACATGAGAGCCTTTATGAGGACATGAAACCCTGATGAAAGAAAACAGTTAAATTTGAGTGTTTTCATGCTAGATTTGTTGAAGAGTGGAAAGTTTTGGAAAGGTCTCAGTGATGGGACAAAGGATATGAGGTAAGTGCAGTAAACTGGGGAAAAACGTAGCAAAGGCCTGTGCATTCAGCTTTATCTCTGTGTTCCTTTCTCTTTGGAGATAAGGATGATCCTTTAGTCTAGGTATAGGGAGGGTTTTATGATCTGTTTTAGAGGAAGGTCAGAAAGTCCTTGCACTTGCCATTTCTCAGATTCCTTCAGCTTAAAATATTAAATATGTCAAGGTGCCATATTTTGGGGCAGCATATTCTGAACCCCATGATATGAACTCCTTGAAGGGAAGAAAAACTGTGCCTCTGGTGCACAGCATATAGTAGGCTTTAAAAAAAATATGTCTTTCATTTAATTTTATTGGAGACACCAAGCGTTTTAGGAGTACTTAGGAGCACAGAGGAAGGAGTGATTCATTTTTCTACAGGTGACACAGTGTTCCAGAAGCTGGACCAACATTTGAGCTGGTCCTGGCATTTACTGGACTAGGGGAAGGACATTTCAGGTAAAATGAATTGTGTCACCATGGTAGGGAGATTTCCAGCATTTTAGATGTGACTTTTTCCAAGTTGCCTCAGTTGACCAGTGCATTGAAAGACTAAAAACATAGACCTCTAAGGGCTAGTCTGTTTCTTTGGAATAAAAGAAGTAAAAAATATTTTCTTAACTTTTGATTAAATAAATCATTGGAAAATAAGAGTATGCAAGGAAGTATGTTGAAAATTAGATGAAAATTACTAAGCTCAAATCTGTACTCTTAATAAAGTGAGGTCACTTATTTGGTTACGCAGAATAAGTTCTTATTTAAAATTGCAATAAGCTCGATAATATAATTCTGATTATACTTTACTTTTGTAAGATTTTCAAATGTTTAGTGTCAGTTTTTAAAAGTCAGATTAAAAATTTAATGGAAAATAATAAAATTAAGCCATGAGTTACATTTTCTATATATTTTGACACGCTAACCCGTACTCTATTTTTTTAATACTTCAAAATTAAAGTTTTAGCCACTTGAAAACCATAGTATTTTTCAATGCTTGTGCTTCTGAGCTTCTGGTTCCCTCTAGTGGCAGGAATGAACTATGCAATCTTAATTCAGTGTTTTGAAAATGCTCAACGCTACTTGATATAATTAATTCTCTGCATATTCAACATTTCATTAGGAGAAAATTAAGCTTGCAACTAATGGGAAGGAAGAACAAATCTGGATTAATGTAAAATCATAACTGGAAATATTGTGGGAACACTCGATGAATATTCAATTCATTAGAGCAAAAGAATCAGTGGGCTTTGGTTTTCAAAAGTTATTAAGGTACATAGTTTGGAGTGAATGCTGTGGAAATTTTATCTAGGAAGCTAAGTGTATCAAATCAAGAGGATATCATGGACATATAGAGTGGAGTGATAATTTACATGGTTTCTTTCATGTATAGATTTTCGATAATTAGGGAATTTCGCCCCTGGGAGGTAGTAGTCTGTGGCATTCAAAAGATAACTAAGTGCAGTGGAATTTCCCCTGGTCCCAGAGATCAGATTATAGCGGTACAAAGAATAAGATAACTGATCAGGCTTCTTTTGAAAAACGCAAGGCAGAATTATGCAGCTGAAATCTTTAATAAATGATCTTGGTTCTAGCTTAAGATCAGTCTTTGATCAGCAGTCATCAGTGGGAGGTGGTGCCTGTAATACTTTAAAGGCCCTTGTTTGCCACCACCCCAAGGACATTACCAAGATCCGGAGTCTGGAGGCTGAGTTTGGGCAGTTGCTATAAACTCTGACTGGCTGTTCTTGCCATTTCTCCTTGCTGGGCTTCAGTTTTCTCCTCTGTAAAGTGAAATAGTAATAATTTACTGTTTAGTAGTTTGATTTTGTGCCTTAAATGAAATGTGTAGATAAAACTCTTGCTAATTTTAAAACAACCTTAAGAATTAGGTTATTATTAACAAGTAGGACTTGTTAACTATTGTTACTAGGCATAGCATGAGGAGATGGAGAGATGGAGGACCATTCAGAAGGGATATTTCAACCAGGCTTAGGGCAATTGCCAAGAAATGTTGACAATTTTGCCAGTCTCTGAGTTCAAAACTGTAATGCATAAAGGAGGCTAGGCCAGAAAGGTAAATGAAGGCATGCATGGAGAATTAGTTTCCCAAGGGAAAGGGACTAGCCTTTTTCTCTGGATCTGTGAACAGTGTTTATTTTACACTTTTCTCTTTATACTGTGTAACTGCTAGGGCTTCCTTTGGGTCTTTGTTGGGAGTCCTGGGGGGGAGGGGTAGTGTTTTCATTCACCTTTATGATTTGTCCTTGAAACTTTTCTAAACACTCTTTTATATCAATTATTACTGTTGTGGCACAGGGGAAATGAATCCCACTAGTGTCCGTGAGGATGCAGGTTCCATCCCTGGCCTCGATCAATGGGTCGGGGATCCAGCGTTGCTGTGAGCTGTGGTGTGGGTCACAGATGAGGCTCGGATCTAGTGTTGCTGTGGCTGTGGTGTGGGCTGGCAACAGTAGCTCTGATTAGACCCCTAGTCTGAGAGCTTCTATATGCTGCGAGTGTGGCCCTAAATAGAAAAAAAAAAAAAAATCACTTTGCTTAGGATACAGCCATGAAGATCTAAGGCCCATGAAAAAAACCTCTGCTTTTCCCTACTTGAACCTACTTGACTTGACACTGTCAGACTCCAAGGATTTTTCTGGAAGGGAGGGTCCACCAACTTGAGGTGGACTAGCTAGACCATCTGGCAAACAGAAAGCTTTCCCTCAAAAAAATCATTCCCTTAGAATTCACACCCCTCTCTTCCACGGAAATATTTCCCTGTATCTAATAACTGGTCTCCTGACTGCACTCTCACTCCCCTCTGATCACTCAGGAGCTTGGGGAAATCTGGACTTTTAAGTAAGCCAGAGGAACCTTGTTTGTGTCACATTATTAAAATAACTTAAATCAGAGTTCCTGTTGTTGCTCAGTGGTAACAAACCCAACTAGCATCCATGAAGGCGTGGGTTTGGTCCCTGGACTTGCTCAGTGGGTTAAGGATCCGGCGCTGCCATGAGCTGTGGTGTAGGTTGCAGACTCGACTGCATTGCTGTGGCTGTGGCGTAGGCTGGCAGCTGCAGCTCTGATTTGACCCCTAGCCTGGGAACCTCCATATGCTGCAAATGTGGCCCTAAAAAAGCAAAATAATAAATAAATAAATAAAAATAAAATAATAAAATAATTTAAAGCGATGACAATTGCAGGTATTTCTGAGACAAAGATTCTCAACATGGCTTGTCTTTGCCTGCACTGGAAATCACCTTTTTTTTGTATTCCCTATGCCCCCTAGTATTTTCTAACCTCTCTTTGGACTCAGAATGCTCAGGATGTGCTCTGGCTTCATATCTGGGCCCAGAGTTTCTACTTCAGTTCTAGATTGAAATTAGAATGAAAAGGCAACAATGGTCCAAGGGGCTGCATTGCTTGGATTCTGGCACAGCCTTTGTGCTCCAAGTCTTTTCTTTGACACGAACATGCAGCCTCCCCTGCTAGGGTCCACCAACCCATTTCCACCTAGTTCTGACATAATTGCTTTTTTTTTTTTTTTTACTAATTTATTTTATTATTTTATTAAATTTTTTTTTAATTTTTATTTTTGTCTTTTTGCCATTTCTTGGGCCACTTCCGTGGCATATGGAGGTTTCCAGGTTAGGGGTCTAATCGGAGCTGTAGCCGCCGGCCTACGCCAGAGCCATAGCAACTCGGGATCCGAGCCGCATCGGCGACCTACACCACAGCTTACGGCAACATGGGATCCTTAACCCACTGAGCAAGGCCAGGGATCGAACTCACAACCTCATGGTTCCTAGTCGGATTCGTTAACCACTGAGCCACGACGGAACTCCAGACATAATTGCTTTTGTAGTGAGTTCTTGGTTAGTCCAGTTCTTTCAATCACTATTTCTGGGTTCCTTTCTTCTTAGACTACTCACCATCCATACATGAACAACGATGTGCATTGTCTCCTTTGATTTACATTATCTTCATGGGATGGGTCACAAGGACCTTATTTTACAGATGCGCCTACGAAGCATTTACTGACTCGCTAGTGTAGGGGAGCAAAAATTCTGCTTCCTACTCACCTCCAGATTCTCTGGCTGGGGCCCTATAAATCAGATTGACAAATACAGATTAACAAGAGGAAAGCAGACACGTTTATGTAACCCAAGTTTTATGTGACACAGTACCCTTCGTAAGGAAATACGGACCTGAAGAAACTGTTAACCCTGAGAGTTTTTTTTTTTTTTTTTTTGTCTTTTTAGCTATTTCTTGGGCCGCTCCTGCGGCATATGGAGGTTCCCAGGCTAGGGGTCCAATCGGAGCTGTAGCCACCAGCCTAAGCCAGAGCCACAGCAACGCGGGATCCGAGCCTCGTCTGCGACCTACACCACAGCTCACGGCAACGCCGGATCGTTAACCCACTGAGCAAGGGCAGGGACCGAACCTGCAACCTCATGGTTCCTAGTCCCATTCGTTAACTACTGCGCCACGACGGGAACTCCTTTTAACATTTTTTTTTTCTTTTTTTTTCCTGAGAGTTTTTGAGCCAGGTTTGATAACGTGTGACAGTCATGGAAAAATGTGAAGGGACCAAAGGACTTGAGCTGAGGATAATAAACTGGGAAAACTTAGCAAAGCTGTTGCTCTCTTGTCCCTCTATCTTTGGAGACCAGGATGCTCCTTTCCTCCAGGTATAAGGAAGGCACTGCTCACACGAGGGTCTTAGGAGTTGTTTCTGGAGAAACAGGGGAGGTCAGAAAGTCCTTCTTGCACCTGCCATCTCTCAGATTCTTTCAGCTTAAAATATTCAAAGCACCAAGGTGCCATATTTTGGGAATTGTGTTCACTAGATAACGGCAGAGCCTTGAGAAGGCTCCACATCTCCAAGATCCTGGTCTGTGTTCTCTCACTGAATTACTGTCTCTCTTTTCTCTTCTTGACCTCTTACCTCTTCTCCTTTTGCCAAATGCCTATCCGCCTGCGGAGATTTTTCAGGGACAAATGTTGAGTGTTTACTACTTCTGCATTTCCTATGCAGTCTCTCATTTAATCCTCATAACCTTTTGGGGCAGGTACTATCGTTATTATTATTGTTTTTTTTAGTATTAATTGCAGTATAGTTGATGTATGATATTATATGTTACAGGTGTACGATATAGTTGAGTCACAATTTTTAAAGTCTCAACTCCATTTTTAGTTATTATACAGTCTCGGCTATATTCCCTGTGTTGTACAAACCACGAAGCTTATATTACGAATGAGGAACTGAATGAAACACAGAGAAGAGAAGGAAGAGATCCAGAGCCATACTCCTAGTACTTGATGACAAGAATATGTGAATCCAAGAAATGCGACTCCAGAGTTCTTGCTGTCAACCCTGGTGCTGCGCAGGCTTTTTTGTGTATCTGCTTAAAAATCCTCCTCTGATCTTGTCAGCATATCTTTTTCCTTTCATCACCAAAATCGCATCCACTATCTCTATTCCGTTATCAGCTGCCTACTCTGCCACCCCCTGAATTCTGGCTCTTTATCAAAACGTTTTTATTTTCTTTTATTTAAGATCAGCAATTATCAGTTGTCTAACATGTTTTCTTTCTTTTTAACCTTCACTTATTCTTGGCTTTAAGTCTTGCATCGTTCTTGGCACGCTCTCCTTTGTTTTTTGACACCTCAACCAGACTGGTTCTTCTCCAAATCATTTATTCAGGCATTCATTGATTTAGTTTGTGTGTGAGTGTATGAGAGATGGTGAGAGGGACCATTACTAGTTATCAGAGATTGGAAGATAGGTTCTGGGGTGTTTTTGTTTCTTAACCTGATTACTTATTACATGATGTGTTCACGCTGTAAAAATTTGTCAAGCCCTATATTATGATTTGTGCACTTTATTAGTCTTCAATAAAATATTTAAAAACAAGCAAGTGTAGAAAGTTCCCTTGGAGTTCCGTCGTGGCTCAACGGTTAATGAACCCAACTAGCATCCATGAGGACGCGGGTTCCATCCCTGCCCTCGCTCAGTGGGTTAAGGATCTGGCGTTGCTGTGAGCTGTGGTATAGGTTGCAGACGCGGCTCAGATCCTGTGTTGCTGTGGCTGTGGTGTAGGCCAGCAGCTACAGCTCTGATTGGACCCCTAACCTGGGGACCTCCATGTGCCTCGGGTGGAGCCCTAAAAGGAAAAGACAAACAACCACCACCACCACCACCAACAACAACAACAACAAAAAAAAAAAAAAAAAAGAAAGAAAAGAAAGTTTCCTTGTGGCGCAGTGGTTGAGGATCTGGAGTTCCACATCTGTAGCACAACTGAGACATTGGTTCGATCCCTGACCTGGGAATTTCCGTATCCCTTGGGTGCTGCCAACAACAACAAAAACAATAGGTAAGCACCATGAGGAGTTTAAGGTCTAGTGTGGGAAAGACACACAACTGATTACATTACAATATGATTATAATGCTATGGCAATTTACTGATAGGGGCGAGGATACTTGTGGTTCTAGGAAATTGCAAACTGAGTAGTGAGAACTGAGGTAGCAATGCCACAGTTGCAGGTTAAAAAAAAGTTTAATAAGGTCAAAACCTTTATTTTTTTATTTTTATTTTTTTTTTATCTTTTTAGGCCCGCACCTGCAGCATATGGAAGTTCCCAGGCTAGGGGTCGAATTACAGCTCTAGCCGCCGACCTATACCACAGCCACAGCAACACCAGATCCGAGCCTGTGTGAGACCTACACCACAGCTCACGGCAACACCAAATCCTTAACCCACTGAGCGAGGCCAGGGATAGAACCTGCATCCTCATGGATACTAGTCAGGTTCATTAACCACTGAGCCACAATGGGGAACTCCTGTAGCTCTAATTTGACCCTAACCTGGGAATTTCCATAAGCCGTGGGAGTGGGCCTAAAAAGAAAGAAAGAAAATGAAATAAAATGTAAAGAGCGTTGCTAAGCTTGAAAGATCCATAGCCATCCATCCACCCACTTGTGGTCCATAAATACTTATGCTTAGGTTCTGCACTAGGAATGACAAACTCGGTCTCTACTCTCAGTGCGTTTCCTCTCTAGTGCAGTTTATGAGATTGACAGTGAAGCAGTTAGTCAAGGTATGATGATTGAACCAAGAAACAACATGGTGATATTGAAGTTGAGACCTAACGTAAATGAGTAGACCTTAGCCTGGAAGCTGAGGCCAAACCTAGAGATCACGTTAATTGCTGAAGATTTTATCCCAAAGGCAATTTTGTCCCTGGCAAGTGAAAGGATTAGATCTGTCATTGAGGCAGGCTCTCTATGACTGCCAGGGCTAGATTGAAAGCGAGGGTCTCAGTTCAAAGGGTGTTGATACAGTGGAGATATAAGAGTTGGAGGCCTGGCTTTGCTGGCTGCCTTGGTGACAGGGACACAGGATGGCTTCCGTAAATAGATTTCTCAGGACCAGGTGTTGATTGCATGTCAGCCAGAGAGTGAGGGGTCAAGGAAGTCTTCCATACTTCTGACACGGTCCTTAAAGATAGACCAGACTCTGAAACAGAAAATGTGGAGTTCCCATCATAGTTCAGTGGTTAACGAATCCGACTAGGAACCATGAGGTTGCGGGTTCGATCCCTGGCCTCGCTCAGTGGGTTAAGGATCTGGTGTTGCTGTGAGCTGTGGTGTAGGTCTCAGACGTGGCTCGCATCTGGTGTTGCTGTGGCTCTGGCGGAGGCAGGCGGCTACAGCTCCAATTCGACCCCTAGCCTGGGAACCTCCATATGCCACGGGTGTGGCCCTAAAAAGACAAAAGAGAGAATGTGAGTGCAGGTCTTGTTGTAGGGAAAATTGATGAGCCTAGTTTTGGTCTTAATATGATGAAGGTTCAGGATGGCTGAAGGTCCACAGCAGGTGCAGCTAAACTAGGGAGACGGGTGAGGAGCACATTTTGGAGACATTCCACATCTGTCTGCACATTTGGGATCTATCCGTGAAGGCCACATGGAGCTCTAAGGGCTTCGTCTATTCCAAGAGTTGTGCTTTTATTTTCAACATTCTTTCATTTACTGATCTCATTTACCGCCGGTGCTTTAATCACTATTTCCATGCGGAGGATTTCTGAATCTATGTTTCTAGATACACATCTCCAGAGATGCATGTACAACACTTCCGTTGGCCTACTTGGGGATGGGTGCCCTTGGTTCTCCTGTATCTTTCCCTGGATATCTCACTCACCCCTAACCTTTAACATAACTCCGAGTTCCTGCTGTGGCACAGTGGGTTAAGGATCTGGTGTTATCTCTGTGGCAATGCCCTAGAAAAGACAACAAATAAACAGACAAAAAATTGTCACTTACTAAGCTAGAATGATCTTTTTCCTTTTCTTTTTTTTTTCTTTTTTGCTCCCTGCCACCAGCATATGGAGTTCCCAGGCTAGGGATCAGATCCAAGCCACAGTTGTGACCTGCCCTGGAGCTGCATCAACATAGGATCCTTAACCTACTGTGCCTCGCTGGGGATTGAACCTACACCCCAGTGCTCCAGAGATGCCGCCAATCCTGTTCTGCCACAGCGGGAACTCCTATAATGATATTTTATAAATAATCTATATACAGTTTAATATGGGCCAGATATTGTTTTAAGTACTTTACAAATATTAATCATCTAATATCAGCAACAGATAAAATAATTATTATCTCTAGTTTACTGATGAGGAGATCGAGGTATTGAACTATTAAGCCACTTGCCCATATTTTTGATTCAGGTAGTTTGAAAATGATGTTTTGAATGTGTAGGCTAAACTATTTCTCTAGATTTTCTTCAGGCTTAAAATGAAAATAGTGGGGAGACTAAAATATTGTAGCCCAGTTCATACTCTTCAGTGTTTTTTAAAATGTTTACTTATTAAAAAAATAGAGATTGGTTATACTAATCTTTAAATATTATCATTACATAGATGCTATATAGGGCAAGAAGTAAAAGAAAACCATAGAAAGGATGCATATGTATTATTTCTTCAACTAACTCTGATGAAGTTCCAATTTTATAAACTGACATTTTGTGAAAATTTTCTAATATAAAGAAAAGTAGAATAAGTCAGTGAAAATCTATATACCCATCAGTATTTTAACAAAATATTTAAAAAGCAGTTAGAGAGTTAAAATGCTAAATTGGGAGTTCCCATTGTGCAGCAGGAAAATGAATCTGGCTAGGAACCATGAGGTTGTGAGTTCGATCCCTGGCCTCGCTCAGTGGGTTAAGGATCTGGCATTGCCGTGAGCTGTGCTGTAGGTCGCAGACGCAACTCGGATCCTGTGTGGCTGTGGCTCTGGCCACAGCCAGCGGCCATAGTTCTGGTCGGACCCCAAGCCTGGGAACCTCCATATGCCACCAGTGCGGCCCTGAAAAGCAAGCAAACAAACAAACAAAAAGGCTAAATTGAGTCTCTAACACAGTATCCTAGCTTTAAGAATTAAGATTCTGCCATATGTGCTTCATCTAAAATATCTTAGTGTCCTTACAAACACGATGATTGTCTGCCTCTGAATATTTAACTATACATCTCTAAAAACTATATCAAACAAAAGTGACAACTTCTTAATATCATTCAATCCAGTCTATGTTCACATTTTTCCAGTTGTCCCCAAAATGTTTTTTACAGCTAATTAGTTCAAGTCAGGATCCAAGCAAGGTCCACATATTTATTGCATTTGGTTGTTTTATTTTTTGGATCTCTTTTAATTTAGGGCAGTTCTCACTGCCTCTCATCCCCCACCTTTTTATGATCTTGCATTGTGGAGAGGGAAGACCAGTTGTCTGCAGACTGTCTCCTTTTTGAATTTATTAAAAAGTAAAGCTCTATTTTATTATTAATTTGTTTTATCTTGCTCCTAGGCCCTGGTGATCTCAAGCATTTCTTCCTTTTCTTCCTTAATTTTTGCTATTTGTAACATCTCTTTCTATTCATTGAAACCCTTATTTACCTTTTACCTTCTAGTGGTAGATACCCCTCTGTTCTGCCTTCTCAACTTTTCCTACTCTATTTTTTGTTCCCTGATGGGTACTTCTGACATGGCTTTTACCCTCTACGTGCTTGATAACTCTAAAATTGTTAGTTTGATGTCATGATCAGTGTCTTCCGTTCAGTAATTCTCAATCAGGAGTAGTACTGCCCCCTAGGGGAACTTCTGGAAATGTGTGGCAATTTCATTTGTCAGAGTGACTGGGGGTTTACTGGCATATATATTGGCCAGAGGCCAGGGATGCTAAATGGTCTTCTCTACTTGGATTAATCCTGAGCAATTAAGCATTATCTTGCCTAAAGTTATGGTAGTGGCCATGTTGAAAAACACTACGCAGATGACCCTAGTTAATATGCTCTTTTTTTCTTTTTCTTTTTTTCTTTTTAGGGCTGCATCTGTGGCATATGGAAGTTCCCAGGATAGGGGTTGAATCAGAGTTGCAGCTGTTGGCCTAAGCCACAGACAGCTTTGAGCCACATCTGTGACCTACACCGCAGCTTGCAGCAACGCCAGATCCTTAACCTACTGAGCGAAGTGATGGATCGAACCTGCATTTTCATAGATACTAGTCGGGTTCTTAACCCCCTGAGCCACAGTGGGAATTCCCCTAGTTAATATACTCTTGATTGACTGTTATACCAGCACATAGTAAGTGCTCAATAAATATTTGTTGAATAAATGAATTTTGAAATTTGACCTTTTAAAGAAGACTATTTAGCCCCCCCATGACACACACACACACACACACACACACACACACACACACCCGCACACACTACACAAAACTATTTTGTTAGAATTCCTTTATTTTTTTTTATTTCTTTATTTTTTTGCTATCTCTTGGGCCACTCCCGTGGCATGTGGAGGTTCCCAGGCTAGGGGTCGAGTCGGAGCTGTAGCTGCCAGTCTACACCAGAGCCACAGCAACGGGGGATCCGAGCCGCGTCTGCGACCTACACCACAGCTCACGGCAACGCCGGATCCTTAACCCACTGAGCAAGGGCAGGGACCGAACCCGCAACCTCATGGTTCCTAGTCGGATTCGTTAACCACTGCGCCACGACGGGAACTCCTAGAATTCCTTTAATTTCAACTGAGAAAAACTCAGTTAACACTGGATTATGTAATTAAAAATTTCAGGGATATCTGCCTTCAGAAATTGCCGGATTTGAGTTCCCTGGTGGCTCAGGGGGTTAAGGATCTGGCATTGTCACTGTTGTGTCTCAGGTCACTGCTGTGGCATCAGGTTGATCCCTGGCCCAAGAACATGTGATGGTTGTGGTCAAAAAAGAAAAAAAAAAAAACCCAAACAAAAATTGCTAGTATCATGGGCTTTAATGGTATTATTTGCACTTGATTTCTTTTCAGCTGTTGGCTTTCTACTCTGACTATTGGCTTTACTTTCTGATGGGCTCTTTCCTTAAGATGGTGCCCAGCAGCAGCTTAAGGCTTATATCCCTAATGCTGAAGTCCAGCAGAAAAGAGAACTTCCTTTTCCTAACAATTACAACCCACACTTTAATCTTATGGGTCATTTTCATCACCTGCTCAGACCTAAATCAGTCACTGTGCAAGATTGTTTATTTTCCCTTACTCGAGGTGGGCATTGAAGTTAGCCCACCTGCACCAGAAGCTTTTATCAAATTGTTTATTTTCCCTTACTCGAGGTGGGCATTGAACTTAGCCCACCTGCACCAGAAGCTTTTATCAAAAGAAGAGGGGAGGGGAGTTCCCTTGTAGCTCAGTGAGTTAAGGGTCTATTGCTTGGCTCTGGTTACAGCTATGGTGTGGGTTCTATCCCTGGCCGGGGAACATTGCATGTCATAGGCACAGCCAAAAAAAAAAAAAAAACCAAAAAAACCCAAAAAAACAAAAAACAAAACAATAAAAAGAAAGAAAGAAAAAGAAGAGGGGATGGATGCTGAGCAGAAACTAAACAATAAAACAATACAACAATACACATTTCCACTGCTCAAAACTATCACTCAGTACAAAATACCAGTCAGATATTTTCACCCAGTTGCCATCATCTGAACCAGGCATGGATTTCTTTTCTTTCTTCACTTCTGGGGCAAAGGGAATGGGCAGCACAGAAACATTATTTATAGACTAAATTTTCTTATTATATATGTCTTGGATATGCAATTGCTATTGTTAAAAATTAAACGTCTACTCATTGATAGGATTTTTGGCCATTGTTGTTACCTTAGCAGTTATTAAGAGTAACATTGTTTTTCAACTTTAAAAGGACTTAATTGCTCAAAAAAGCTGGGATTTCTGACCCAGGCAATCAAGTACTCCTATTACTGGAATGCCTTTTTCCATCTCCCCTTTCCCATACCAAGTTCTGAAATATTCTCTTTGCCTTTTAGCTGAAAATAATCAGAGGAAGAAAGGAATAGGGCCAGAAAGGCACAAAGGGGAAAGGAGACGGGGACAGGGCAAGGAAGAAGAAACCTGGGAAGACCACACCATGCAGATTTGTTGAGTGGCCACTGTTGAAGAGGAGTGAGGCATGTCTTTGTAAGGCATGTTTAACTTCATGTGTTGTCCTTTCTAGCTGCGTTGATATTACTCCATAGTCAATAGGCATATACATTATTCAGTCCCATGAGCGAGGCCAGGATCGAACCCAAATCCTCATGGATACTAGTCGGTTTTGTTTCCACTGAGCCACAACAGGAACTCCTTATTTTGCTTTTAGAAAAACAAACAAACTTATTCTTTGCCCTTTGAGATCCATGTATGCTGATGGTTCACATTTATGTTGCTAGCTCAAAATTTTATTTGGGTTCTAGACTTGTGCTTCCACCTGACTTTTGGATATTTTTACCAAGATGTCCTGTAATGATCTCAAAGTCAAGATGTCTAGGAGTTCCCGTTATGGCTCAGTGGGTTAAGAACCCAACAAAGTCTCTGTGAGGGTTTGTTTTCCATCCCTGGCCTCGATCAGTAGGTTAAGGATCTGGCATTGCCATGAGCTGTGGTGTAGGTTGCAGACACAGCTCAGATCTGGCATTGCTGTGGCTGTGGCTGTGGCCAGAAGCTGCAGCTCCAGTTCGGCCCCTCGCCTGGGAACTTCCATATGCCACAGGCACAGCCGTAGAAAGAAAAAAGAAAAAAAAAAAAAAAAAAAAGGAAAGAAAAAAAATCAAAGTCAAGATTTCTAGACTTAAACTTATCTTTTCTTACTCACATGCTCTGCCTCTGTTTCAAAGTTTGTAAAAAGAGAACCACTGAGTTTCTTACTATCTTCAGTTATCCGTTGCTACAAAAATTCTGCATAACTGTTCACTCTGAAAGCTCGGTGGCTTAAAATTCAGTTATCATTATGGCTCACAGGTCTCAGCTGGTTTCCTGAGTGTAGTTTGAGGTCAGCTGCCCTTTGGTTGTGTGGTTCTGCTGATCCTGGCTAGGCTTTCTCGTGTTTGAGGGTCAGCTGCCTATAGGCTGGTCTAAGATGACCTTAGTTGCATAACTGCGCTCTTCTTCATGTGTCTTTCATATGCATGTTTCTCCTGTCCCTCTAGCAGGCTAGCCTGAGCATGTTTTCAAGCAAGCTTGGAGAGTATGCTTATAGTGATCACAGAGAAGCAAAGGAAGGTGGAAATTCTGTGTCCCGTTACTGTTTGTTTCAAGCTTGCTGTTGTCCCATTGGTGAAAGCGTGTCTCCTAGCCCAGCCTAGAGAGAGTCCAAGTAGGAGGGAATCTTACCCTATATAGTTATAGGATAAAGAACATAGATATGGGAATCCATTTATTTTTTATTTATTTGCTTTTTTTTAGGGTGGCAACCAGGTCACATGGAAGTTCCCAGGCTGGGGGTTGAATCAGAGCTACAGCTGCCAGCCTATGCCACAGCCACAGCAACGCTGGATCCTTAACCCACTGAATGGGGCCAGGGATTGAACTTGAGTCCTCGTGAATACTAGTTGGTTTCGTTAACTCTGAGCCACAAAGGGACCTCCTGGGAAGCTGTTTAATTGGCACTATTAATGGAATCCATTTACTGTACATGTCTAAGTTTAACTCATAGTTATTCTTGGTTTCTCTATTCCTATTTACTTATTTATTTACTTATTTTCTGTTTTGGCCACCCTGGGGCATATGGAGTTCCCTGGCCAGGGATCAGATCCAAAGCTAAAGTGTCGACATACACAGAAACTCGGGCAACACCAGATCCTTAACCCACAATGTTGGGCCTGGGATTGAACCTGTGTACCAGCGTTGCAGAGATACCACTGATCTCATTGAGCCATAGTGGGAATTCCTCCCCTTAATTTTTAGGCAGTCCGTTGATCATGTGAGCCCTGCAGATCCCCATCAGTTCGGTTTCCGTTCTCTGAACGTTCTGACCCATAACCCCAGCGATGTTTTAGCTGATCTGGTCCCATGCCTCCGTCGGGAGCTCTAGGGAGTGTGGACACAGTTTGGGTGAGCCTACTGCAGATGCTGTGCGGTTTGTTCACCCAGCATTGGCTAGGGTATCAGAAAGCATCCCAAAGACTCATGCTCCATTCATCAGTAATACCCCTGGTGAAATGGGAGGGGAGCAGTTTTTACTGGAGCCAATGCTGATGAAAATTCCAGTCCCCCATAGAACAGGCATTAGCAGAGAACTGGATGCATCAGCATTGGAACCAGACTGTGGAGGCCTCAAACAGTGGGGTCACAGAAGGTCAGTAAAGCAGACCTTGGTTGGGAGGTACTGTCTCTCTGTGGTAGCTCCTCTTGACTGTTCCTCTGCTGATACCCTGCAGAGCCTTAAACGTCCCACTTTCTACAAGAACAGCAGCTGGTGCCACAGGCTCAACATTTCCAAAAGAAAGTCTCTTGTGGCCAAAACGGGGGTGGGGTGGGGGGCGGGGGTAAGATATGGGAGTATTTCTACCAGGAGGATGCAATGAGGAAGTGTTTTAGGAGGACTGTGGGAGTTCCTGTCACGGCGCGGTGGAAACGAACCCAACTAGGAACCATGAGGTTGCGGGTTCGATCCCTGGCCTTGCTCAGTGGGTTAAGGATCTGGTGTTGACATGATCTGTGGTGTAGGTCGCAGACGAGGCTTGGATCCCGAGTTGCTGCGGCTCTGGCGCAGGCCTGTGGCTACAGCTCCCATGAGACCCCTAGCCTGGGAACCTCCATATGCCACCAGTGCGGCCCTAAAAAGACAAAAAACAAAAACAAAACAAACAAACAAAATAAGGAGGACTGTGACCTCAGGACCATCGTAGTGGAAGTTAGCAAGTGTCTCATTTGGATCTAGCACCAGTGTCTTCTTTTTATTTATGGTCCTGGGGCCCAGGGGATGGAAGAAGGATTCCATACTAAAAAGTTCGCTGCTGACTTACATTATGCGGATCCGAGGAGCTCTAGAGCTTTGTGGCAAAGGCCCCAAACGTGCTTGGATCCAGCAGACACTGCACGTTATCTCAGAGTGCCCTACTGTGGTCCATGCAAGCTCGTTCTGGCTATTAGGAGGGATGGAAGACTTCAGTGTCTGCATCCCAGAAGGACATAGGACAGAATGAGCAGATAGTGATCCTTGGCCCAGCAGAGGGGGCAGTAGGGCAGTCGGTGTGGGCAGCTTGAGGCAACCCTTATTGGGAGAACCGCACTGAGGGCTCTCTGGGAGTCTGGACACTGACAGCCTCGCCAGCTTTAGGTCCAAATAAGACATAAATATCCATAAAGTACCTGGTACTTGATACGTTGCAGGTGCAATATAAATGTTTGATTTCTTGTGTTTCTCTTGGCTTTAATGTTTACTATCAGAGCTATCTTTCTAAAACACAGATATAAGCACACCATTTCTTTGTGGGTTCTTTTGTTTTTTGCTTTTTTGCTTTTTAGGGCCACACTAGTGGTATATGGAGGTTCCCAGGCTAGGCATCTAGTCAGAGCTACAGCTGCCGGCCTACACCACAGCTCACAGCAACGCCAGATCCTTAACTCTCTGAGCGAGACCAAGGATCGAACCCACAACCTCATGGTTCCTAGTCAGATTTGTTTCCACTGTACCGCAATGGAAACTCCAACCATTTCTTTGTTTTAAGCCACCAGTCCCTTTACTTTACATCAATAGTTCTCAGATTCATGTGTGTTAGGATCACCTAGAGGCTTTTTTTTTTTTTTTTTTTGGCCCTGCCTGTGTCATGGAGCTGGTGGCTCAGAGGGTTAAGGATTCAGCTTTGTTGCTTCTGTGGTGTGGGTTTGATCTCTGGTCTGGGAATTTCTGCATGCTTCAGGTGCAGCCAAGAAAAGAAAAAAAGAAAAAGTAGGGCATGAGAGACTTCCCCAAGGTAGAGTCAGGACCTGTGATCAGCTGGGGCAGGTAAGAGAAGAAAACTAAAATTGATGACTTTTAAGATTTCTAGGGGTTCTCTCATAGCTCAGTGGATTAAGGGTTGGCATTGCCCCTGCAGTGGCTTGGGTCGCTGCTGTGGCTCCGGTTTGATCCCTGGCCTGGGAACTTCCACATGCTGTGGGTGAGGCCAATATAAAACAAAAAAGATTTCTAGATTAAGAGACACGGGAAGTGTTAGGTATCATTAACTGAGATGAGTGTGCAGGAAAAGGACAGGCTGTAGGGTAGAGGTGGTCAGGGAAATGGGTAGGAGGGTTGAAGCTTTTTCTTTACTGGGTTTGCGTTACACTGGGGATATTCAGGTTGAGAGATGTAGCGGGCAGATGGCCACTCTGGTCTGGAGCGCCCAACAGAGGTCAGAGTCAGGAAGTGCAGGTTTATAGTCACGGGATTAACAGGACTGGAGCCTTGGTGGTGGATGTGACTGCCTGGTGGCAGTGGTTTTCCAAACTTAAGCATTAGAGTCACCTGGAAGCCTTGATAAAACTTATTGCAGGACCTCGTCCCGGGATTTTCTGGTCAGTCTCGGGTGGGCCCAGGTGATACAGATGCTCCTGGTCTGGGGACCACACTTGGGAGAAGCATCAGCCTAAAGAAATAAGCAGTGAAAGAAGAGAGCTGAAGGTGGGAACTGGGGCACTGCCCAGGTTAAGGAGGAAGTGAAGGAAGAGGAGCTAGTGAGAGCTACTTAGACATATATCTCAGCGTTCCTTTGCATAGCAATAAAAATAATTGTACATGAAATGTGCATTCCCCTTGTGGCTCAGCAGTAACGAACCTGACTAATACCCATGAGGATGTGGATTCGATCCCCGGTCTCGTTCAGGGGGTTAAGAATCTGGTGTTGCCGTGAGCTGTGGTGTAGGTCACAGACACGGCTTGGATCTGGTGTTGCTGTGGCTGTGGTGTAGGCAGGCAGCTGCAGCTCTAATTTGACCCCTGCCTGGGAACTTCCATATGCCACAGGTACAGCCCTAAAAAGACACACACACACACACACACACACACACACAATTCTAATCAAAATATAGTGAGGTAAAGGTTAGTATTCTTTTTTGTATGATAGAGAATTTCTACTAAAATGTCATAAACAGAAATTAACTTTTGGCAACATTTTCTTGTCTGTTTAGATATCTTAGTCTAATGGATGCATCTAGTGCCTAAATATGCTCAACAGTTTTTTTTTTTTTTTTTGGTCTTTTTGTCTTTTCTTGAGCCGCTCCCGCAGCATATGGAGGTTCCCAGGCTAGGGGTCTAATCGGAGCTGTAGCCGCCGGCCCACACCAGAGCCACAGCAACTCGGGATCCGAGCCACGTCTACGACCTACATCACAGCTCACGGCAACCTCGGATCCTTAACCCACAGAGCAAGGCCAGGGATCAAACCCGCAACCTCATGGTTCCTAGTCGGATTCGTTAACTACTGCACCATGACGGCAACTCTGTTGTTGTTTTTTAATTAGAGTATAGTTGACTTACAGTGTTTTGTCAATTTCTGCTGTACAGCATAGTGACCCAGTCACATATATATATATGCCTTCTTTTCCTCATACTGTCTTCCATCATGTTCTACCCCAAGAGACTGGACATATTTCCCTGTGCTGTACAGTGGAAGCACATTGCTTATCCATTCTAAGTGTAATAGTTTACATCTACCAATCCCCAACTCCCAGTACATCCCATTCCCCCCACCTCCCCACTCAGCAACCACAAGTCTGCTCTTCATGTCTATGATCTGTTTCTGTTTTGTAGATAGGATCATTTGTGCCATATTTTAGATTCTAAATTTAAGTAATATCATACGGTACTTCTCTTTCTCTTTCTGACTTATTTCACTTAGTATGAGAATCTCTAGTTGTATCCATGTTGCTGTGAATAGCATTATTTTGTCCTTTTTTATGGCTGAGTAGTATTCCATTGCATATATGTACCCATCTTCTTAATCCATTCAACGGTTTTACTTTTCTCTTTTCTCAATTTTTTTCATTTTGTTAGACATGAGTCACTTGCTTAAGACTTTATTTTTTTTGCTAATTGTATGTGTGTAACTTTTAACAATACTCAGTAGTAAACATGTATTAAACTGTACTATGGGAGTTCCTGTTGTGGTGCAAAGGAAATGAATCCGACTAGTAACCATGAGATTGCAGGTTCGATCCTGGCCTTGCTAAGTGGGTTAAGGATCCAGCATTGCTGTGAGCTGTGGTGAAGGTCACAGATGAGGCTTGGATCCTTTGTTGCTGTGGCAGTGGCATAGGCCAGTAGCTGTAGCTTCAACTCCTAGCCTGGCAACCTCCATATGATGCAGCTGCAGCCCTAAAAAGCGCCCCCCCCCCCCAAAAATCTACTATGTATCAGGAAGTACTAGGTGTTGTGGGAAATTATAGAGGTAAGTAAAATGAGGCTTCTGTTCTCAGGGAGATCATATATAGTGAGGCAAAAATTTGAGAAGACTGTAAATGATAATCAAATTTAGTTTGTTAATCAACCACTCTGATCTAATGTTCCAAATTAAGGGAGTTTTAGGCAATAGAAATATATGTATGTTTCTTCCCTTCTCTAGTGTTAGGAAAAAAACATCAGTGTTAAATATGCATATTGATTATAAAATGCATCCCTACTTTAGAAATATTAAGTATAAAAAGATATATATTTCAGAATTGAGAAATTGTAATTTCTATGTGTGTGTCTGTCTGATAGCTATCTATCTACCCACCTATCATCTACCTGTGTTTTGGCTATTGATATATATTTCTTTTACTTGTATATTACTTAAGAGAATCTCTTATTCCAGGATTACTTTCACGGTCCTGTAACTGGTCTACCTGTCTTCCGTCACTTCTGCTTATTATTTGCAGACTAATATTCCCCATCGCCAGTTCTCATCATATTGGAGGGAAAACAGTCTGTTCTGGCCCTAGGACCACAGCTGCTCCTGGGATTGTCAAGACAGATGATCTTTGTATTGGGCACAAACAAGACCAAGGTCCTGCTAATAGCAGTGAAACCTTGAAGAGCCAATTGGGGTGGCTGTCACTGGCTCTTGTCTCTTCTGTGGTTGTTGGAATTTGAGAGCACAGCAGGTGAGGTATGGAGTCCAGCACACTGAATATAGTATACCAGAGTTTGAGGCGTATCCTTGATGTCTTTAGTGAAGTCCCTTGTAGTCTTAGTCAGTTTCTGTAAATGAGGGTAATAACAACTCTAGCTCCTTCTCAAGACTGGGGTTAAGAAGAAATCATTCATTGAGTAATAATAATAATAATAATGAAGAAATCAGCTGTGTATATGAAAGTGCTTTTGAAAGGATACATTGTTTCCCAAATGTAGAAGTTAAAATTTCTCAGTACCCTGCTAATTCAAGGGCTGTCTATACACAAATCCTGAAATATGGGTGTTCCTGTCGTGGCTCAGTGATTAATGGACCTGAGTGGCATCCATGACGACTGGGCTTTGATCCCTGTCCTCCCTGAGTGGGTTAAGGATCTGATGCTGCCGTGAGCTGTGGTGTAGGTCGCAGACACAGCTCTGATACCACGTTGCTGTGGCTGTGATATAGGCCGGTGGCTGCAGCTCCAATTCTACCCCTAGCCTGGGAACCTCCATATGCTGCAGGTGGGGCCCTAAAAAGATAAAAGACCAAAAAAAAAAAAAAAATCCTGAAATATTGTGATTTCCAACCAACTGTAATGTCACCAAAGATCTGTGGAAGATATAATGAGACCCACAAAGCTAAGGGTTGGGGAGACACAGGTAAATAGCACCCACAATTCCTTTCCTGAAGGGGTTTTTCCTGTCTGTCTCCTCTGAAGCAGGTCCCTGCCCCTTGTTTACTCCTTGCAGTAGCTGTGTCATGGAACCAAATCTTTGAGAATGGATCTGAGGCTGCTAGTTTGTTCCTGTTTGTGACTGGGGGCTGAGGAGCCGGATGAGGGACCAGGCTTGAGGGAGTTCCCGTTGCAGCGCAGTGGTTAGCAAATCCGACTAGGAACCACGAGGTTGTGGGTTCAATCCCTGGCCTCGCTCAGTGGGTTAAGGATCCTGTGTTGCCATGAGCTGTGGTGTAGGTTGCAGACGTGGCTCGGATCCCATACTGTTGTGGCTCTGGCGTAGGCCAGTGGCTACAGCTCCGATTTGACCCCTAGCCTGGGAACCTCCATGTGCCGCTGGAGTGGCCCTAGAAATAGCAAAAAGACAAAAAAAAAAAAAAGAAAAAAGAGAGAGAGAGACCAAAAAAGAGAGACCAGGCTTGACTGTCAGATCACCGTGCTGCACACCATTGCCTGGAACTGCATTTGTTGCTTTGCTGACTTTTTTGTATGGGGAAATTGAATTTATAATAACTTCTGACTTTTCAACATGACCTTTTTCAGGCAGCACTTACCGCTTATTATTACCACTGATTTCTGAATTGCTGAGCTAGCTTAAATTGCCCATTCTTTATATCACGTCGAACCTCTAGGGAAATCTAGTTTGTACCAAAGTGGTCAAAAATGAAAGCCTGCTTCTATACAAGTTTTCTACATTGCCATTCAGTTTGCGTGATATGCAACTTCCATTTATCACTGCTGTCTTCCTGGACTGTGGAAACACTCTTTGGGTGAGGTTCTGGTGTATTTTCTATAGCTACACACGTCTTGTAAATGTGGAATAGGTAAGTGATTTTTGGGGATAATTCTGCATTTTCTTTAAAAATCAGCCACCTTATTCTTTTTATTATTATTATTTTTAATAGTTATTTCCCCAACACAGTTTTTTTTTTCCCCACTGTACAGCACGGTGACCCAGTTACACATGCATGTGCACATTCTATTTTCTCACATTATCATGCTCCATCATAGGTGACTAGACATAGTTCCCAGGGCTACACAGCAGGATCTCAATGCTAATCCATTCCAAAGGCAATAGTCTGCATCTATTAACCCCAAGCTCCCCAACCACCCCACTTCCTCCCCCTCCCCCTTGGCAACCACAAGTCTATTCTCCAAGTCCATGATTTTCTTTTCTGTGGAAAGGTTCATTTGTGCCATATATTAGATTCCAGATATAAGTGATATCATATGGTATTTGTCTTTCTCTTTCTGACTTACTTCACTCAGGGTGAGAGTCTCTTGTTCCATTCCACCTTATTCTTTTTGACAATGCAGTATAATAGTACACAGATTTCTCATTTTCTTCTGACTCACACAATTATCTTAACTTTACACACGCATGAGAGACAGTCTCAGATTCTGTCACTAGATTTAGCATTTTTCTCAAAGTCCCAGAGAGTGGAGTACTGTCCCTGATTGTTTCACATAAACATTTATATATATTTTAATTTCAGACCTTTTCACAATTACTTTCTGAGACAGTCTTCCCTTGCCTTCACCTAAACATAATCCGTAAATTGGATTATGGAGGAAGATTAAGACAAATTATGATAGAGCTTGATTTTTCTCTTTTCCCAGAACAAAGGGTTTATTGCGGTGCATCTTTCAAGGTTTCTTTTCTCCCAGGAATTCTGCCAGCAGAGCTGAGCCCTCTTTTCTACACTCAGTCCTCAGACGTCAGTGAAAACTCTGCACTTGGAAGGCCCATTAGTCTCAGAGAGGCTGGCAGGAAATGAATTTCCTTGTGCATCTCCAGTCAAGGACAATGCCATTAAGGGTTGCAAAACTACAATATCTCAGAGAAGAGATCTTCAAATTCTATTACTGCTGCACCATTAAGACACTTTCATTTCATTTCCACCCAGGGCTAGAAACACAAGTAAAGAAGCACGAAAGTTAAGGTAGAACAAAATTGTGATTATGAAAAAAAAGAAACAAATTCGAAAAGGAGATCTCTATATTGAATTAGCTGTAGAGTAGATCTCTGAGTGTTTGCTATTCTTTGATGATCACAGTTGAATCTGTTTTTAATTTCCAGTGGTATTTGCTTTTTAAAAATGCTATTTGGGAGTTCCCGTTGTGGCTCAGTGGTAATGAACCTGACTAGCATCCATGAGGACTCAGGCTTGATCCCTAGCTCAGTGGGTTAAGGATCCCTAGCTCAGTGGGTTAAGGATCCGGTGTTGCTGTGAGCTGTGATGCGGCTTGGATCTGGCATTGCTGTGGCTGTGGTGTAGGCCAGCGGTTACAGCTCTGATTCGACCCCTAGCCTGAGAATCTCCATATGCTGTGGGTGCGGCCCTAAAAAAAGAAGAAAAGAAATTAGCTCAAATAACTTGTCCAGGGTCATACAAGGGCAATTTTCAGACTTTAATATTAGTAAATAAAAATGCCATATTAAACTTCTTTTGCTTCTCAGACATATATCTTTGGATTTTATTTGGTTCTTCCTGAAAATATTCCAGTTGGTTCTCACTGATTCTCAGGACAGGCTATATTTCATCCCTTTTCACAGGAAAATATTACTCCCCTTAAGAACAGCTTTAAGTGTGTATGGATAGACACAGCCCATAATGTGGTTGAAGCTGAAGAAATGATTACTCAGTTTGACAGTGTGGCCAATAAAATAAAAAAGAGGGAAAGAACCAGAAATACGGGGAGAGAGGAAGTCTTCAATATATTATATAAGATAATATATTATCTTGTAGAAATAACCTACATGTAGCTTTGGTAAAAACAGCTGTTTGCTTTTGAGAGAAGTCCACCTTCAAGAGTCTAGGGGCCGTGGGGAGTTCCTAGGGGCCGTGGCTCAGTGGGTTACAAACTCGACTAGAATCCATGAGGATGCAGGTTTGATCCCTGGCCTTGCTCAGTGGGTTTAGGACTTGGAGTTGCTGTGAGTTGTGGTGTCGGTCACGGATGTGGCTCGATCTGGCATTGCTGTGGCTGTGGCATAGGTTGGCAGCTGCAGCTCCAATTGGACCCCTAGCCTGGGAACTTCCATATGCCTAGGGGCTGTGGATGCAAATGATGGGAAAGTTTGTACATCAGGATGGCTGGTGGGAATATTTATCCTTTTTTTTGCTGCTTAGTCTCTCACTCTTCCTTTGTGACCTCTTCTTGATCCCTTATATGTCTTTTTGCCTCAGTCTGGATTATGAACAGCCTTACTGGTGACCCTCAATGGTTGAAGCTCTTGGAAATGGTGACGCTTTCTCACACAGAACCTGACGAGAGAAAGGGAAATCTAAGCTTCAGTAATGAGTACTGGGCATAGCAAGGTCAGTCTTCTCTGCCAGGCTGCTGTGGTCCTTATGCTCTTGTACACATGTTTGTAGAAAGAGGTAAGAGGTGCTGGAATGACTACAGGAAATACATTGTTTCCACTTGGTAGTCTTTTGGTTTTGTTTTGTTTTTATTTTAAGCTTTTCTCTCATTCCCATGTTACCATCCTTAGTAGTCAAGGTATCTGCATTGTGGGTAGATTCTTCGTTGAATCTATCCTGGGAAATTGAATTTTCTTTTTTCCTGAATATGAAGCTTGTTTTGTAAAAGGTTTCAGCTTGTATCCCTGCCCTCAATTCAGAGAGAGTCAAGGAAGATATTTAAAGAATTATGCTTAAAATTTCTTTTTAAAGTATAATACTGGACACAGGAAAGAACATTTGAACATCTTACTCCTTTACTCTTTCTTGCTCCTTATGCTTTGCTTTCTAGAATCCTCATAAAGTGGATGCAGTTATCACGCATTACCAGTTGGAATCATAAAGCCTTTAATATTAAATTCAGTGACAAGAAAAATCAATCTTATTTTGAGACATCCTGTACATTTTCCCCAACGTTGACCAAAATATTTTGGCTTGTCAAGTCCATTATTCACTGTGTGTAGGAAATATGGCAATAAGAGATTTGGTTGTAGATGTTCGTCTTTTTTTAAAGCTGTATTTTTTAAGAGCAGTTTTAAGTTCCCAACGAAATTGAAAGGAAAGTACAGAGGTTTTCCATATACCCCTTGCCCCAACACATGCATAGCCTCCCCCCTCGTTAATATCACGCAGCGGATTGGTACATTTGTTATCAAGGATGACCTTCCACTGACACATCATTATCACCGAAAGGCCATAGTTTGTTTATTTATTTATTTTTAGGACCTCAGGAGCCTCCTCTGCAACCTACACCACAGCTCCTGGCAATGCCGGATCCTTAACACACTGAGTGGGGTCGGGGATTGGACCCGTAGCTTCATGGATACTAGTTGGGTTTGTTACGGCTGAGCCACAGTGGGAACTCCGGCCCTGGTTTACTTTAGGGTTCACTGTTAGTGTTATACATTCTTATTCTGAGTATGAACAAATGCAAATGACATATGACAATATGTCATTATATTATAGGGAGTATTTTCACTGTCCTAAAATACCCCTCTATGCCTGCCTCTTCATCCCCTACTCCCATTTGTGGCAAGTGCTGATCTTTTTATTGTTCCCATATTTTTGCCTTTTCTAGAATATCATATAGTTGGAATCATGCAATATGTAGCTTTTTCAGATTGGCTTCTCTCGCTTAGAATTATGCATTTTAGTTTCTTCCATGTCTTTTCATGGCTTCACAGCTCATTTCTTTTTAGTGTTGAAGAATATTCCATTGTTTGGATCTACCACAGTTTATCCATTCGTCTACTGAAGGATGTATTGTTTGCTTCCAAGTTTTGGCAATTATGAATAAGCTTCTGTAAACATCCTGTGTGCAGGTTTTTGTGTGGACATGTTTTTAGCTCCTTCGGATAAATACCAAGGAGCACAATAGCTGGATTATGAAGTAGGAGTATGTTTAATTTTGTAAGAGAGTTGCCAAACTGCCTTCCAAAGTGGCTGTACCATTTTGCATTTCTGTCAGAAGTGAATGAGAGTGGCTGTTGCTATACATCCTTGTCAGTGTGTGAGGTTGGCCAGTCTACTCACTGTGCTATGGTCTCTCATTGTTTTAATTTGCATTCCCTTGATGACATATGGTGTGGAGCATCTTTTCATATGCTTCTTTGCCATCTGTATATCTTCTTTGGTGAGATGTCTATTAAAGTCTTTGGCCCATTTTCCAATCTGGTTGTTTTCTTATTATTGAGTGTAAAGGGTTCTTTGTATATTTTGGATATAAATCCTTTTTAGATGTGTCTTTTGCAAATTTTTTTTTTCTAGTCTGTGGCTTGTCTTCTAATTCTCTTCACATGGTCTTTTGCAGATGTTTTACTTTTAGTGAAGTCTATCTATGAATTATTTTTTTCACGGATTATGCCTTTGGTATTGTACTCAAAGTCATCTAGGAATTTATCTTCTAGGAGTTTTATAGTTTTCGCATTTTATATTTAGGCCTATGAACCATTTTTAGTTCACTTTTGTGAAGGGTGTAAAGTCTGTGTTTAGATTCAGCTTTTCGCACATGGATGTCCAGTTATTCCAGCACCATTTCTTTCTTTCTTTTTTCTTTTGGCCTTATTAGGGCCACACCCATGGCATGTGGAGGTTCCCAGTCTAGAGGTCAAATTGGAGCTGTAGCTGCCAGCCTACGTCACAGCCACAGCAACACAGGATCCGAGCTGTGCCTGTGACCTACACCACAGCTCATGGCAACGCCAGATCCTTAACCCACTGAGCGATGCCAGGGATCAAACCTGCATCCTCATGGATGCTAGTCAGATTTGTTAACCCCTGAGCCATGACGGGAAGTCCTAGAACCTTTTCTTGAAGAGGCTGTCTTTGCTCCATTGTATTGTCTTTGGTCCTTTATCAAAAATCAGTTGAGTTCCGGTTGTGGCGCAGTGGTTAACGAATCCGACTAGGAACCATGAGGTTGCGGGTTTGGTCCTTGCCCTTGCTCAGCGGGTTAAGGATCCGGCGTTGCCATGAGCTGTGGTGTAGGTCGCAGATGTGGCTCGGATCCCGAGTTGCTGTGGCTCTGGCGTAGGCCAGTGGCTACAGCTCCGATTCGACCCCTAGCCTGGGAACCTCCATATGCCACAGAAGCGGCCCTAGAAAAGGCAGAAAGACCAAAAAAAAAAAAAAAAAATCAGTTGACTGCATTTATGTTAATCTATTTCTATGATTTCTATTCTGTTCCATTGTATCATTCCATTTTGCTTATTGCAGCTTTAGAGCAAGTCTGGAAGTTGAGTAGCATCAGTCTTCCAACTTTTTTATTATCCTTCAATGTTGTGTTGGCTATTCTGGGTCTGTTGCCTCTGCATACAAACTTTAGAACCATTTTGTCAATATCCGTAAAATAACTTGCTAGAATCTTGATTGGGATTACATTGAATCAGTAGATTAATTTTGGAAGAATTGATATCTTAACAATATTGAGTCTCCCTATCCATAAAGATACAGTTATCTCCCCACTCGTTTCTAATTTAATTTTACTTTTAAATTGAAGTATAGTTAATTTACAATGTTGTGTTTCATTAGTTTCAGGTGTATTGCAGAGCGATTCAGTATATAACTGAATTACATATTATATATATTCAGTTATATATATAATTCAGTTATATATGTGTGTATATATATATATGAATTATTTTTCAGATTCTTTTCTCTTATAGGCAATTATAAAATTTTGAGTAAGTACCCTGTGCTATATGGAAACTCCTTGTTGGTTATCTGTTTTATATTTAGAAGTGTGTATATGTTAGTCCCAAACTCCTAATTTATCCCTCCCCTCCTTCCTCTTTGGTAGCTGTAACTTTGTTTTCTTTTCCTCTTTTTGCTTTTTAGGGCCGCACCTGCGGCGTATGGAGGTTCCCGGGCTAGGGGTCAAATCGGAGCTGTAGCTGCTGGCCTGCACCACAGCCACAGCAATGTGGCATCCAAGCCACATCTGTGACCTACACCACAGCTCACGGCGGCACTGGGTACTTAACCCACTGAGTGAGGCCAAGGATCGAACCTGCATCCTCATGGATCCTAGTCGGGTTCGTTAACCACCGAGCCACGAAGGGAACTCCAAGTTTGTTTTGTCTGTGGGTCTATTTCTGTTTTGTATGTAAGTTCATTTGTATTATTTTAAAAAGAGTCCACCTACAAGTGATATCATATGACATTTGTCTTTCTCTGTCTAGCTTCTCCATTGATTTAGTTCTTTGATTTCATTCATGAGCTTTTCTGGTATGGATCTTGTGCATATTTTGTTAGATTTATACCTAAGTATTTCTTATTTATTTATTTATTTTTGGTGTTAATGCAGATGTTGTTGTGTTTTTAATTTCAATTTCCACTTGTTCATTGTTGGTACATAGAAAGCAATTGACTTTTATATATTAACTTTGTATCTTGCAACCTTGCTATAATCATTTATTAGCTTTAGGAGTTGATTCATTTGATCCTTTGGATGTTCTACATAGGTGATCATGTCATCTGCAGACAAAGATAGTTTTATGTCTTCCTTCCCAATCTGCCTGTGTACCTTCTATTTCCTTTTCTTGCCTTACTGCATTAGCAAGGACTTCTGGAACAATGTTGCAAAGTGGGGAGAGGGGATGTCCTTTCCTCATACCTCATCTTAGTGGGAGGTGTACATCTTTTTTTTTCTTTTCTTTTTGCGTGTGAATAAAAGAAAAGATTTAGAGAGCACCTGCTTATTATGCCAACACACCATTAGGTTTTTTAAATACCTCTGGTTGTCTGGGACATATAGGTATAAAATCAAACACTGTTATTTATGACATTTGGTTTACATATCTCTCCTGAAATTTAATTTATTTCAGTCTCAACCAATAGACATTTTTTTTTAAGTTTTGTCAAATGTGCAATGGAAAAATGGAAGTAAGATCAGATAAAAAAGAAAAATATAGCTAGTATTCAGAGTTCTTTACAAGTGAAGTCCTTAATCTACTGTTTCTAATTTACTTTTTGCTATCTCCTGGATAAACCCTTTATTCAGGGCAGATGTATGTGTTGCCTGTTTCCAAAATACATTCCCTTAGGCTTTTTATTGTTATTGTTGTTGTAAGGAAGAGATACACTCAGGTACCTCTTAAGATGAAGGGGTTTATTGGAAATATACCAAGAACCTTGACTTTGTTTTTTGGTGTCTTTCTGGGTGAGTGCTCTCTTCTTTTTCTTCCCTAATCAGTCTTCTCCAGAATCAATTCTGGAGGAAGATAGTCTGATTGGTCTAATTTCCATTGCCCCGGAAGGAAGAGTCCTTTGAATCAGGCCACCCCATGGGTCAAGACTGTGGGGTTGCTTGGGTCGGGCCCACTCTGGTTTAATCAGTGGCCATTTCCGAGTAAAGAATAGAATAGCACCACCGTCATGGATGAGCAGTTTCAGTGGGAAGAATGGGATTTTCTGTGTGACCCTATGACTGTTATAAGTCCAAGACATATCTAAGGTATTTCCACCTCTCTGCCTTTGCTGACACTTATTCTCTTATCTATAGGGTCTTCCCCATGAGTTTATACATATTCTGATTTTACAAAGCTGAAATATTAGTGAGTTAGGTGGGCAAAGCCTGCCCCCAGTATTGCAGTCTACTGACATCTTCAATTTTTGATTTTATTTTTAGAGGATCATCACTAAGCACAGTGATGGTTTGAAACCAAGGAGGTGGAATCAGACCTAGAAAGGAATAGCTTTTTCAACAGGCTGAAAGAATGCAAAAATAAAAATACTTACATTTATAAAATTTGGAGTTGAACTTAATCTGGGCTTAGAGGAGGTAGGGAGAAGCAACATGGAGTAACAAGGACAAAAGGAGTTCCCTTTGTAGCTCATTGGGTAAAGAACCTGATGTTGTCTCTGTGAGGTTGTGGGTTCAGTCCCTGGCCTCACTCAGTGAATTAAGGATCCAGTGTTGCTGTGGCTGTGGTGTAGGCTAAAGCTGCAGCTCCAATTTGACCCCTGGCCCGGGAACTTCCATATACCACAGGTGCAGCTGAAAAAGAAAAAGAAAAAAAAAGGACCACAAAGACCACTGAATCCTTTAGATCTCACCATTGTCTTATTCAGGTATATGTGGTGTATATCCCCTAGCTCCCTTATACTCTAGTAAATTTGTGCTTTTTTTTTTTTAGTTGAAGTATAGTTGATTTACAATATTGTATTAGTTTCAGATGTACAGCAAAGTGATTTGGCTATACATATATATATTTAAAAAATTCTTTTCTATTATAGTTTATTTATAGTTTCTTGTGCTACATAGCAAGTCCTTGTTGTTTATCTGTTTTATATATGGTAGCATTCATCTGTTAATCCCACCTTCCCAGTTTATCCCGCCTTCCCTTTGGTAACTGTAAATTTGTTTTCTGCCTATGGGTCTTTTCTGTTTTGTAAATAATTTCATTTTTACTATTTTTTAAATTAAAATTTATTTATTTATTTACTTTTTGGCCATGCCTGTGGCATGCGGACATTCTTGGGCCAGGGACGGAACCCATGCCATAGCAGTAACCAGAGCCATAGCAGTAACAACACTGGATCCTTAACCCACTGAGCCACTGGGGAACTCCAATTTGTACTATTTTTTAGATTCCACATGTAAATAATATCATATGATATTCATCTTTTTTTGGTCTGACTTACTTCATTTAGTATGATAATCTCTTAAGTCCATCCAGGTTGCTGCAAATGACATTAGCAAATCTGTGCTTTTGATCTCTGCGCTGTGGGCCACAACAGTTGGTATTCACAGTAATTTTTTGACCATTTTTTTGTCAGTTCAGATGTGACGTATTTACAAGAAAACACAGTAGTCAGAATAAGCTAGAGAAAAAAGAAAAAAAAAATGGTGGGAGAGGACCTGAACCAAAAGGTGCAGGACTTGTAAGCAAATCTTACTCTCTTTGTTCCATGGAAGCAGCACCAGAGAATTACCCAAGGTGGTGACAGCAAGCGATTCACTGAGGAGTTCCCCTGATGGAAAAGGATTTGGCTTATTTGCTCTTCTAATATAGTAGAGATAGTTTACCTAAATGTGCATTGGATTGCCTGGTTTGTCCCTATGGAAAAAAAAGAATGAAGAAGAGAAGACTACTTTAGACATTTTGGACATAAGAAGGGTGGTAAAACATAAAAGAACTTTTGCTGGTGAGAAGGAATGAATGGATTCTTTGTCCACAGTGACTTTGAGGTACACAGAAATAATCTGTCCTCAATGATGTACTCATTTGCTTTCTCCAAGTATGATCTTCAACCAAATGATCTTGAAGCCTGTCTTGTTGATTTCTGAGCCAGCTAACTAGATTGCAACAGTGTAGGTGGCTTTTTTTTTTTTTTATTACTCAAATGAATTTATCGCATCTGTAGTTGTATAATGATCATAGCAGTCTGATTTCACAGGATTTCCATCCCACGGCCCAAGCACATCCCCGCACTCCCCAAACTGTCTCCTCCAGAGACCATAAGTTTTTCAATGTCTGTGAGTCAGCATCTGTTCTGCAAAGAAGTTCCGTCTGTCCTTTTTTCAGATTCCACATGTCAGTGAAAGCCTTTGGTGTTGGTGTCTCATTGTATGGCTGACTTCACTTAGCATGATAATTTCTAGGTCCATCCATGTTGCTAAAAATGCTGGTATTTCGTTCTTTTTAATGGCTGAGTAATATTCCATTGTGTATATGTACCACATCTTCTTGACCCACTCCTCTGTCGATGGACATTTAGGTTGTTTCCATGTTTTGGCTATTGTAAATAATGCTGCAATAAACATTGGAGTACATGTGTCTTTTCGAGTCGTGGTTTTCTCTGGATAGATGCCCAGGAGTGGGATTGCTGGATCAAATGGTAGTTCTATTTTGAGTTTTCTGTGGAATCTCCATACTGCTTTCCACAGTGGTTATAGAAGATTTTTCATCCTAGATAGGTGGTCTCATTGACTGTTCCCTTCCTTTTAAGAGTTTTTAGTGGTGGGCAGAAATAAGCTTTTTTTTTTTTTTTTGTCCTTTGTCTTTTCAGGGCTGCACCCGCATCATATGGAGGTTCCCAGGCTAGGCCGAATCAGAGCTGTAGCTGCCAGCCTACACCAGAGCCACAGCAACGCGGGATCCGAGCTGTGTCTGCAATCTACACCACAGCTCATGGCAACGCCGGATCCTAACCCACTGCACGAGGCTAGGGATCAAACCTGAAACCTCATGGTTCCTAGTCGGATTGTTTCTGCTGTGCCAGGAAGGGAACTCCAGAAAGTAGCTTTTCCTCAGGAACATGCTACGTATTAGGACTAATTTAGCAAAGTATTGCCTCTGTATTTTTTTTAATTTATTTTTTTCCCACTGTACAGCAAGGGGATCAAGTTATCCTTACATGTACACATTTTTTTCCCCCACCCTTTGTTCTGTTGCAATATGAGTATCTAGACATAGTTCTCAATGCTACTCAGCAGGATCTCCTTGTAAATCTATTCTAAGTTGTGTCTGATAAGCCCAAGCTCCCGATCCCTCCCACTCCCTCCCTCTCCCATCAGGCAGCCACAAGTCTATTTTCCAAGTCCATGATTTTCTTTTCTGTGGAGATGTTCATTTGTGCTGGATATTAGAGTCCAGTTATAAGTGATATCATATGGTATTTGTCTTTGTCTTTCTGGCTCATTTCACTCAGTATGAGATTCTCTATCCATCCATGTTGCTGCAAATGGTATTGTCATTCTTTTTTATGGCTGAGTAGTATTCCATTGTGTATATATACCACTTCTTCGGAATCCAATCATCTGTCGATGGACATTTGGGTTGTTTCCATGTCCTGGCTATTATGAATAGTGCTGCAATGAACATGCGGGTGCATGTGTCTCTTTTGAGTAGAGTCTTGTCCGGATATATGTCCAAGAGTGGGATTGTGGGGTCATATGGAAGTTCTATGTATAGATTTCTAAGGTATCTCCAAACTGTTCTCCATAGTGGCTGTACCAGTTTCCATTCCCACCAACAGTGCAGGAGGGTTCCCTTTTCTCCACAGCCCCTCCAGCACTTGTTATTTGTGGATTTATTGATGATGGCCATTCTGACTGGTGTGAGGTGGTATCTCATGGTAGTTTTGATTTGCATTTCTCTTATAACCAGCGATGTTGAGCATTTTCTTATGTGTTTGCTGGCCATCTGTATATCTTCCTTGGAGAAATGTCTATTCGGGTCTTTTGCCTATTTTTCCATTGATTGACTGGCTTTTTTGTTGTTGGGTTGTATAAGTTGCTTATATATTCTAGAGATTAAGCCCTTGTTGGTTGCATCATTTGAAACTGTTTTCTCCCATTCTGAAAGTTGTCTTTTTGTGTTCTTTTTGGTTTCCTTTGCTGTGCAAAAGCTTCTCAGTTTGATGAGGTCCCATGGGTTTATTTTTGCTCTTATTTCTATTGCTTTGGGAGACTGACCTGAGAAAATATTCATGATGTTGATGTCAGAGAGTGTTTTGCCTATGTTTTCTTCTAGGAGTTTGATGGTGTCCTGTCTTCTATTTAAGTCTTTCAGCCATTTTGAGTTTATTTTTGTGCAGGGTGTGAGGGAGTGTTCTAATTTCATCGCCAAGCATGCAGCTGTCCAGGTTTCCCAGCAATGCTTGCTGAATAGACTTTCTTTTTCCCATTTTATGTTCTTGCCTCCCTTTTCAAAGACTAATTGACCATAGGTGTCAAGGTTTATTTCCGGGTTCTCTATTCTGTTCCAATGGTCTGTCGGTCTGTTTTGATACCAGTACTACACTGTTTTGATGACTGTGGCTTTGTAATATTTTTGAAGTCTGGGAGAGTTATGCCTCCTGCTTGGTTTTTGTTTCTCAGGATTGCTTGGCAATTCTGGGTCTTTTGTGGTTCCATATAAATGTTTGGATTGTTTGTTCCAGTTCTGTGAAAAATGTCCTGGGTAATTTGATAGGGATTGCATTGAATCTATAGATTGCTTTGGGTAGTATGGCCATTTTTACAATATTGATTTTTCTGATCCATGAACATGGAATATCTTTCCATTTCTTTACATCTTCTTTGATTAAAGTTTTATAGTTCTCAGCATATAAGTCCTTTACCTCCTTGGTCAGGTGTATTCCGAGGTATTTGATTTTGTGAGGTGCAATTTTAAAAGGTATCGTATTTTTGTATTCCTTTTCTAATATTTCATTGCTGGTATACAGAAGTGTGACTGCCTTCTGAATGTTAATCTTATATCCTGCTACTTTGCTGAATTTATGAATCAGTTCAAGGAGTTTTGGGGTTGAGTCCTTAGGGTTTTCTATGTATAGTATCATGTCGTCTGTGTACAGTGACAGTTTTATCTCATCTCTTCCTATACGGATACCTTTTATTTCTTTTGTTTGTCTAATTGCTGCGTGCCTCTGTATTATTCATTCTTTATAGAGTATTTGAGGAGTCTTTCTAGCTGCCAAACCTTAAAAAGAATCTTGGTAAATTAGAGTATTTATTTTTTTTGTCTTTTTGCCATTTCTTGGGCCGCTCCCGCGGCATAGGGAGATTCCCAGGCTAGGGGTCTAATCGGAGCTCTAGCTGCCAGCCTACTCCAGAGCCACAGCAACGCAGGATCCGAGCCGTGTCTGCGACCTACACCACAGCTCATGGCAACGCCAGATCCTTAACCCACTGAGCAAGACCAGGGATCGAACCGGCAACCTCATGGTTCCTAGTCGGATTTGTTAACCACTGCGCCACGACAGGAACTCCAGAATTAGAGTATTTCTAAGAAAGACCCTAAAGGTTAGAGAAAAATTGTTGAAATGTTGAGGACTCTTCCTGTAATCTTTTCTTTAATTGAGAAGATGGGTTAAATTTATTTCATGTAGCTCCAGAAAGCAGATGTTGGATTATTGGGTGGAGGCTGCAGAAGCAGATTTCTGCCTAAAATAAGAACTTTCCAACACTTAGGGTTGTTTGAGAGTGGAATAGCTACCTTGTGAAGCAGGGTGTATTACTTAGCGGCCAAAATAAAATTCCATAGACTAGGTGGCTTCAACAAGAGAAAATTAATTTTCTCCTAGTTCTGGAGACCAGAACCCCAAGGTCAAGGTTCCGGCTGATTCACTTTCTAGTGAGAGCTCTCTTCCTGGCTTGCAGGGGCTGCCTTCTCATTATATGCTCACATGGTCTTTCCTTGGTACATACATGGAGGGACAGGTTGAGAGAATAAGTGAGTGCTCTGGTGTGTGTTCTTATAAGGACACTAATTCCTATCAGATCGGGGCTCCACCTGTATGACCTCATTTAATTTTTTTTTTTTTGTCTTTTTGCTATTTCTTTGGGCCGCTCCCGCGGCATGTGGAGGTTCCCAGGCTAGGGGTCGAATCGGAGCTGTAGCCACTGGCCTACGCCAGAGCCACAGCAACGCAGGATCCACCAGATCGTTAACCCACTGAGCAAGGGCAGGGACTGAACCCTTGACCTCATGGTTCCTAGTTGGATTCGTTAACCACTGCGCCACGATGGGAACTCCCTCATTTAATCTTAATTGCTTTCTTAGCAGCTCCATCTTCAAATACAGCCACACTGGAATTAGGGCTTTGACATATGAATTTTGGGGGAACACAAACAAAACAGGAGAATCTTGTGTGTGGAGTTTTAAATAGACACTGGTTGCCATCTGTCAGGTAAGTTTTAGAGGGGATCCTCCAACTAGGAGAGTCTTGACCAGATGATCTCAGTTGCCTTAAAACTGAAGGAACAAGGTCAAGTTGTAGATTTTTGGAGACAGGTATATATTGTGGCACACATTAAAACAAAAAAAAAAGATTTGATTTTGTTCTGCAAAATTCTTAGGAAACAAAATGATAGGTGTTGGAAAATCAAAGTGGCAATAAGGAAAACCTTTTACCTCTAGAGCTGCCTGTACTTGGTTAGATATGAGAACTGTAAACCTTGCAATCTACTAGATAGAATTTCCAAATACCTCAATCTCCATAAATAATAGAAATGAAGGAAATACATGTCTATTTGCCAGGTAGCTGACTCTTAAAAGGACAAATTCATAATATCATTATAAATATGTTAATGGATATTGATAACTACTTTTTGAGAACATAAACTGCATTTCATTTTCTTCAACATGTCCTAACAGGGTTTCTTTTTCAGTAGGCAATGAGGGAAACTTTGCATCAGTTAGGGTATCAGAATTGAACCTAATAATAACTAAACACTTGAGTGACTTGAAAGCATTCTTATATAAAGGTCATATCGAACTGGGATTTGAATCCTTTTAGCATGAAAAATAGATGATAGTCTGCATTGTTCAGTGCTGTTGATGACTACAGAATGGTCGCTAAGAGGATAGTAACCTTAGGTGTTGGGTGTTTACTTTGGAGCTCACAAAAGTTTATACTTTATGCTAACTGCAGCAGAAGAAAACTTGGTCTGCTGCAAGATAGGTAAGGAATATATAGATGCCACATATCATGTAATTTTCCACCTTCCCTGCTTAGTTGATTTGCCACTATTTAGAAACAAAGAGAAATAAAGAGGCAGAAGGAAATAGAGAAATAGAAAAGTTTTGTCCTGATATAAAGGAGGATGTGAATTTCACTTGCATGGTATGCTATTCTTTTGTCTTTGTTTTATTATAAATTTGATACATGCTTATTATAGAATGCTTGGAAAAGAGTGCATTATTTTTAAACTTGCCATCTGTTACCTCAAAACCAGATTTTTTTTGGATAACAAGAACTCATTACTTTTGGTCCAAAATTATAAAATAAAACCACAACAATGTGGTGTACTTTAAAAAGAACTTCAGTTTTTAGAGTTAAGAAACCTAAAAGAGGGAGGGAGTGGAGAGGTTGGGGAGCTTGGGGTTAACAGGTACAAACTATTGTCTTTGGAATGGATTAGCACTGAGATCCTGCTGTGTAGCACTGGGAACTATGTCCAGTCACTTATGATGGAGCATGATAATGTGAGAAAATAGAATGTGTACATGTATGTGTAACTGGGTCACCATGCTGTACAGTAGGGAAAAAAATTGTATTGGGAGAAATAACTATTAAAAAAGTAATAATTACAAAATAAAAAAATACTGTTCCTGAAGGTAAAAAAAAATACATAAAAATAAAAAAAGAAACCTAAAAGTATTAAAATATAAGGAAATCTTCAAATTAATTTGGTATCTTTCAATGCCATTTATGACATTTTTCCCCAAGAAATTAAAACAAGTCACAAATGAGCCAAAAGTCAAGGTGTTAAGATGGTTCTTATCAAGATTATTTCTTTTTTTGGAGTTCCCGTCGTGGCAGCAGTGGTTAACGAATCCAACTAGGAACCATGAGGTTTCGGGTTCGATCCCTGCCTGGCCTTGCTCAGTGGGTTAAGGATCTGCCGTTGCTGTGAGCTGTGGTGTAGGTGGCAGATGTAGCTTGGATTTGAAGTGGCTGTGGCTGTGGCGTAGGCTGGTAGCTCCGATTAGACCCCTAGCCTGGGAACCTTCATATGCCACAGGAGGGGCCCTGGAAAAAGGCAAAAAAAAAAAAAAAGAAAAAAAAAGATTATTTCCTTTTTTTTTTTTTTTGCTATTTCTTGGGCCGCTCCCACGGCATATGGAGGTTCCCAGGCTAGGGGTCTAATCGGAGCTACCAGCCTACGCCACAGCCACTTCAAATCCAAGCCAGATCTGCCACCTACACCACAGCTCACGGCAACGGCAGATCCGTTAACCCACTGAGCAAGGCCAGGCAGGGATCAAACCCGAAACCTCATGGTTCCTAGTCGGATTCGTTAACCACTGCGCCACGACGGGAACTCCTTCCTTTTCTTTTTGGCTGTGCTCATGGCATGCAGAAGTTCCTGGATCAGGCATCAAACTTGAGCCACAGTAGTGACATCACTGGGATCCTCAATGCACTTCACCACAAGAGAACTCCTCCAGATCATTGCTATGAAAGGCTGAAATATTATTTATATTTTGGCTAAAGAGTTCAATTATATATATATATGTATTTTTTTGGTCTTTTTGCCATTTCTTTGGCCGCTCCTGCGGCATATGGAGGTTCCCAGGCTAGGGGTCAAATCGGAGCTGTAGCTGCCAGCCTACTCCAGAGCCACAGCAACGCGGGATCCGAGCCGCATCTGCAACCCACACCACAACTCACGGCAATGCCGGATCGTCAACCCACTGAGCAAGGGCAGGGATTGAACCCGCAACCTCATGGTTCCTAGTCGGATTCGTTAACCACTGCGCCACGATGGGAACTTCAAGAGTTCAATTATATTATAGGCATATTAGTTATACAATAATAACTTAGAAAAGTACTTATAAGACAAGTTGTTTTTACCATCACTGTTTATCCCGAAAACCCTCTGGTAAGAATTTTATCTCATTATGCCATTAATTATTAAAAACTAGATAGGAACTGTTTTATATTTTGTTTTATCACATTGCTGAATAACCAATCATGGAAACTCCAAAGACTGGAATATCCTTAGAGATGATTTTGTTCAATTCCACCTTTCATAGATGATAAAACTAAAGCTTAGATAGAAATAATTTCCTCCATTGAGTAACTAGCTGCTCGTTTCCGCCCCCTACCCTCCAACCCCTCCATGTTTCATCACATTTCATTTGTAGGGTTTCTGGAGTAACTAATTGTTGATTCCCTACCCCACTCCATGAGTTGGAAGACACATTTAACGATGCAAGCGAGCCCTGAAGTGCTTCTATGACAAAAGTAGATTTCAAGACAAGCCATAAAAGGTCATGAAAATACTTTGGAAGGTTTTCACTCAATTGATAGTTTATTTGCATAGATTTCTCCCTTGGATGTCTTAAAAAAAATCAACTGCTGTGTATTAACATATCTCATTTATAAGAATTTGATATATCTAATATAGTATTTTGATAGACAAGACTCCTGTTGTCTGGAAGAGGAATCAGGTCATTTGTTGGAAGATATTCAATTGCTTAAATGATTAATGAAAGCAGAGTATATAGTGATCTTATTTGTTTAATGTCTTTTCCTAGCCAATAAAGTAAAATCAGTCCTGTAACAAATATTCCTGAAAGTACAATTTAAGTATAAATAAGTCTACAAGATCTAGAATGCTTGTAGCACAGTGTAGTAGCCAAGCCTGAATTTATACTTAGTGATTTTCAAGCATCAGGTTTAATTTCTTTCATCAGTAGGATTGGTGGCTATTTTCTTTTTGAGCCAAAGGAGGTTCTGGATGCAGAGGTAAGAAGCACTTTCTTCTGTTGCCTCTAATTATTCTAGCTGAGAATCAATTCTTAAGTGCTTTTATCAAAGAGTGAACTTGCTGCCAGGAGCCTTATTTGCCTGCCAGCATGAAGAGTGTGGATATAGATTTCTGATTTCAAGGTAACGTAGATCTTTCCAAGGAGGAGCCAGTGGCAGAAATTGACTCTATAGGCCACGGTGAGACAGAATAATAAAATGAGCCTGAGCTATAGAGTTAGAAAATACTAAGTTTGAATCCCAGTCCCAGGACCTGCAAGCAGTATGACTTTGTGAGATAACTAATTGCTCTGAGCCTTAATTTGGCCATCTATGAAATGGGATAATAATATGTTTTTTTATGAGAATCAAATGAATGTCAAGCACCAATGGCAGTATCTGATGTGTGCTGCATATCGTATTTCCTTTCCTGTCTCCCTGCCAATCCATTTCTACTTCCTCTGGTTTCCTTTGGAGACTGAACAACAGTGGGGACAGAGAATATTGGGCCATTGCATAAGCCACATTATCATGGGCTTCCAATACATGTAGGAGGGGGATTGAGATTACCATTCTCCACTGTGCCCCCTTCCTAATCTCTGCTCTAACTGCCAACAGTGCAAATCCAATGAATTTCAACTCCCAGAAGCCTCATCGTTGGCTTCTGAATCTTGACATGATGGTAATGAGTCCTGCATTTCAGGGTCAAGTGATCCAAGACTGGTCCCAGTTGCTTGTAGAGTCCCAGTGCTCAAGTGAGGTGGGTTACTGGTTTTCTCTATCAAAGATGAACAAGAGCCACAGATGCTAAAGATAGATGTCAAGATCCAGGGATAGGATCAGAAAGGACAACTGTACTAAAATGCTAAAAATGTAATATAAATTTTACTATTTAAACCATTTTTAATTTTACTATTTAAAATTTATAATCTAAATTTTACTATTCAAACCATTTTTAAGTAAGTGTACAGTTTAGTGATGGTACATACATTCACATTGGTGTGCAACCATCACTATTATCCATCTCTAGAACTTTTTATTCTTGCAGAACAGATACTCTATACCCATTGAACAGCAACTCCCCACCCCTAGCCCCTGACCACAACCATTCTGCTTTATATTTTTATAAATTTGACCGCTCTGGAGACCTCATAAGTGGAAGCATACAGTATTTGTGCTTTTGTGACTGGCTTATTTTGCTTGCCGTGATGTCTTCAAAGTTCGTCTCTATTATAGCATGTGTTAGAATTTTCTTCCTTTTCATGGCTGAGTCATATTCTATTGTGTGTGTATATATATGTATCACAATTTTGTTTAGCCATTCATCTGTCAATGTGTAATCTGGGTTACTTCCATCTCTTGGCTGTTGTGAATAATACTTTTATAGACATGGATGTATAAATGTCTGTTCCAGCCTCTGTTTTTAATTCTTTTGACTACATACCAAGAAGTGGAATGACTGAATCAAATCATGGTTATATTTATAAGTTTTTGAGGAATTGCCAGGTTTTTCTTTAGTGGCTACACCACCTTACATTTCTACCAGCAGTGCACAGGGTTCCAGTTTCTCTGTTTCATTGCCAACACTTGCTTTTTTTGTTATTGTTGTCTTTTTGCCATTTTCTTGGGCCGCTCCCGCGGCATATGGAGGTTCCCAGGCTAGGGGTCGAATTGGAGCTGTAGTCGCCGGCCTACGCCAGAGCCACAGCAACTGGGGATCCGAGGTGAGTCTGCGACCTACACCACAGCTCATGGCAACGCCAGATCCTTCACCCACTGAGCAAGGCCAGAGATCGAACTTGCAACCTCATGGTTCCTAGTCGGATTCGTTAACCACTGTGCCATGACGGGAACTCCTCTGTGTTTTTTTGATAATGTCATCCTAATGGGTGTGAAGTGGTAGATTAATCGTAAAGAACATAAATTGTGATGAACACTGAGTAACCTATCTCATTTCCTACCATAGGTTCTATTCACATATTAGATGCTTATTGAATGACTGAGCAAGAATCCATACTTCATATATGAAATACCAATAGAAAATAATCCAGGACGTATTACAGTACAACTTCTTCATCTATCCATTCATGAAATGGAGTGTGGGTCATGCACAATGTTAATTATTAAGAGTTTCAATTTCAATTAAAAGTGAAGCCAAGACAAATGTTCTTCTCTCAAATAGCTCACGTTCTGTTTTCTCTTTAGGGAGGAAAGCTAAGCCATCAAGATATGATAGTTTAATTAAACTATCCTTATAAACCTCTAACCCTTTTGGCTTTAGAGTCCATATTTTTCTTTTCTTTTTCTTTTTTTTTTTTGGCCGTACTCATGGCATACAGAAGTTCCTGGGCCAGGGATCAAACTTGTGCAACAGCAGAGACTGAGCCATTGCAGTGACAACACCAGATCCTTAACCCCCACGCCATCAGGGAACTCCTACAGTCTGTATTTTTCAAGTCGTATTATAATTAGTAAGATATTATATTCTAGTTTTGCAGACAAGTGTATTTTCTTTGACAAATTAGTAAATATTATATATATACGTATATATGTATTGCTGTTGATATTTTATACTGTTTTATACTGCATATATATGTGTGTATACACACACACACACACACACACACACACACACAGTATATTGTCTCTAGAATGGTGGTAGTTATATGCCTCTATGAGAGAATTGAGAAATAATCTTTCACATCATTTTCTGTGTTCAGATGAAGAACCCCTGTTGAGAAAGTCTACCTCAGTGACTTTCCACTTTTGAGTGAAATAATAAAATTGAGCTTCTGAACCTGCAAAGCTGAGAACTTTTCACTGGATCATGGTAATGGCAGAAACATGCAGCAATCAGTTGACTCTAATGTAACATTACTGCTTCCACTTTCTCTTAGATTCAGAGAGATAAGGAGGACATATATTTGCAACTGAATCATAGTCTGATTTTCTTCCTGTAGAAAGAAGAAGGGGCTAATTTTTTTGGTGCCAATATTACAAAAATATTGTAAACAATCATGCTGCCATTTTGTTTTTCATGCTCAAACTGCATGTTGAACTGCCTTGTCTGATCACAAATGTACAGTATCTTGCTTCTTGGATCTGCATTACTCTTTCTACCTATTTAATTCCATTTATTAAGCAAGTATTTATTGAAATCTTACTATGTCCCCAATACTGTGCTAGGTCTTGATAACTCTTTCTACTTATTTAATCCCATGTATTAAAAAAATACTTATTGAGCTCTTACTATGTCCCCAGTATTGTGCTAGGTCCTGATAACAAAAAGGTGAGCAGATCCTGGAGTCCAATAGTGGTGAAAGACAAGTGAATAGGCAATTATAATTGCTAAGTATTAATAAATGACTGAAAGAACAATAAAGAGACCCCTAATCAGACTAGAAGAATTAGGGGGAGACTTCCTGGGGAAACCGATAACTAAATTAAGAGGTGTCAATTTAATAGGAGTTAGCTAAGCAAGGAAAGGGAAAGCTCTTTTTTGGAAGAAATGGTACATACAGTCCCCGTGTGTGTAAGAATGCACTCTAAAGAAAATGACAGAATGTGAGTGTTTGAGACCAGATTGTGAGGGTGTGAGATAAAGCCAGAGAGATAAGCAGGAGCTCACTAATCGAGGGTATTATCCCTCTTCAGGACTTTGCTAACTTTTTGAATATATGATGTGGAGGAAGAGGGTGACTCCCTAGTTTCTGGCTTGGTTACTGGATGAGATGGGAAAAGTAGGAGTATCATGTTTCCTAGGGAAGATGGTAAGTTCAATTTTAGATAATTTATTTTTGGGGTGTCTGTGTGGCACCAAGAAGGCTTCTGGGGTGAAAAGTGTAGAGGCAGATTAGGGGAAATCATTGCTGTTGATGTTTTAATTGCCGCCCTCATTGCCCGTTCTCTTTTAGAATGCCACTATCAAATAAATAATTTGTGAATTACAGATACTTCCTTTGGGATTGGATCCAAAGAGTATAATGAGAAAGAATATATGACTTGCTGCTTCCTGGGAGCATAATGGGCTGAGGTAGCATCGTTTGGATGATTGTTTTCTGCCAACAGCTAAATAATTGCTCTTTCCTATTTACTTCAGTATACATAGGGCTATATATACATAGATATGTCTTGATATATCTGTTGATGTGCTCATCTTTAGAAAGTAGAATTAGTTGAAGGAGAGGGGAATATTACTCTGTATAACTTTATATTATCAGAATTTTTCTTTTACACAGAGCACTTTATTTTTATGTAAAATAATTACGGGGAAGTTATTGAATAAATAATTGAGTAAAAATTTTGAGGGCATTGGGTTGATAAAAAAATAATTGAAAATGTGGGGAAGTTTTAAAGCATAATTTAGAAGATATGGAAAGGAAAAAAAAAAGGCTGGAAGTAAGATAGGAGGCTTGGGGATACTTCACAAACTACATGGGCGGGTCTTCCTGACTTCCTGCCGCCCTAAGTGGTGTATTAGGGATCATGTGCAAAGAATTTTTGTCATTCAGTTTTTATTTATTTTCTTTTTACAGCTGGACTCACAGCATATGGAAGTTCCTGGGCTAGAGACTGAATAGGAGCTGCAGCCGCAGGCCTAGGCCACAGCCATGACAACACTGGATCTGAGCTTCATCTGTCACCTATGCTGCAGCTTGCGGCTACATCGGATCCTTAACTCACTGAGTGAGGCCAGGGATCGAACCTGTGTCCTCACAGAGACTACGCTGGGTCCTTAATCCACTGAGCCACAATGGGAACTCCAGTTATTATTTCTTATTCATTCTGCTGTAGCAAGCCTCCTACATTATACCTGTTGGCAAGATTGATGCTCAAACAGTAGTCACGGGTAGTTTTAGTGGTTAGAGCTAATGTCTGCTATGGTTGGTCTGATTTCTGGCTGTTATTATCACTTTTGCTTTAGTTATTTATCTTCTCTGGCATCACTGGTTTAGGAAGCCTTTCTTGACATCCACCTCTTCTTCCTTCTTTTAAGTCAAACTTTCAGCTCCTTCTCTGTTTCTCTTGTTTGTGTCCTCTTTGTCAGACTTTGTGGAAAGGCCAAAGAAAGATGTACTTATTAAATTTGCAGATGACTAAGTTTTAATTCCTTAAATAGTAAAACTAGGATTTATATTTAGGCTGAAATGATGACCAATGTTGAAAAGATGAAACTCCACAAGGGTACATATAACCACACACACACACACACACACACACACACACACACACACAAATAGATTTAGCATTCATCTTCTTATGCTAAAAAAAATATACATCTATTTTAAGAACAATTCAGTGGAAAAGGTCTAGTGATTTTAGTTGACTGCCTGCTCTTTATGAGCCAATAGTGTAGAGGACTGCCAAGAGAAGTGGATACAAATCTACACTGCATGAATAATAGTTAAGTGTTCAGGATAAGGTAAATAATAATCCCACTTCTCTGTGCTTCTCAGACCACATATATTTGGAGTCTTGAGTCCTTAGATTTGGGTTCCATATTTCAAGAGGAAGCACTGGTACAGTCGAGCATTTTTGGAAGTGGTTAGGCAGGGCAATGAAGAGAGTTAAAAATTATGTCAAACAGGAAATGGCTGAATAAATGGGGAACTTAATTGCTCTGTTCAATTATGTGGGAGAAGGACTACACAAATTTTATGTCACTCCAGAGAGCAGAACTACAACAATGGGGTTGGGGAATTTGAAGAAAGCACGTTGTAACTCAATACGAGGAAGAATTAATAAAACAGAGCTCTTAAAATTTGAGTGAGATTAAGTGTTGTCAGTAATGTAGAGATGATGCTTCTTTTCCAATTCAATTTGAATCAAACCCCAGTAGAAAACAAACAAATAAAAATGGGACTTTTTTTGAAAGTTGGGGCCAAATTTCAAAAATTACCTGAAAAAAACAAATGGACAAAGACAAATATCACTTATATGTGGAATCTAAAAAATAAACCAAATTAGGGAATGTAACAATAACAAAAGACAAATGGGCATTAATAGCTTTAAAAATGGAAAAGGGAGGAGTTCCCGTCGTGGCTCAGTGGTTAACGAATCCGACTAGGAACCGTGAGGTTGCGGGTTCGATCTCTGGCCTTGCTCAGTGGGTGAAGGATCTGGCGTTGCCATGAGCTGTGGTGTAAGTTGCAGACTCGGCTCGGATCCTGCGTTGCTGTGGCTCTGGCATAGGCCGGCGGCTACAGCTCCCATTGGACCCCCAGCCTGGGAATCTCCATATGCCTCGGGAGCGGCCCTAGAAAAAGCAAAAAGCCAAAAAAAAAAAAGGGAATGTTGTTTAATTATTGCATAAAGCAACAGTGATTAAATTAAATGACACTGGTATAGACAAATCAATGGAATAGTTATCTCAGAAATAAACTCTAACGTCAATAATTTAATAAAAAACAAAAGTATAATAATTGAGCAGAAATAGCAGGATTATTTAACAATTTTTTTTTTTTTTAGGACAATTGGTGTCATAATTGGGGAAAGGCAGACTACTCCAAAAAACAGTCCGGGTAGTTTAAATTGTTAAATGATTAAAGAAAATTAAATATAAAAATTAGAAAAATTGGGAGTAAATATTTAGAAAACTTCTGGATGTGGGAAGAATGTTTCTGTGTTATGTTTTACTGTAAAACCTATCAAACATGAAAATAAGTAGGGTGAATAGTATGACAAATACCCACACATTCCTATATAAGCTTATTAATTGTTAATGTTTTGCCATATTTCCTTAATATTCTTTTTAAAACATTTCGAAATAATTACAGCCATGTTGTTTTACCTATACATTCTAAAATAAGAATATTTTGGAGTTCCTGTTGTGGTTCAGTGGTTAGCGAACCCGACTAGTATCCATGAGGTTGAGGGTTTGATCCCTGGCCTCGCTCAGTGGGTTAAGGATCCAGAGTCGCTGTGAGCTGTGGTGTAGGTTGCAAATGCGGCTCGGATCCCGTGTTGCTGAGGCTGTGGGGTAGGCTGGGGCCTACAGTTCTGATTGGACCCCTAGCCTGGGAACCTCCATATGCTGTGGGTGCGCGCCTAAAAAGACAAAAAGACCAAAAAAAAAAAAAAGAATATTTTTCCTATATAAACATAATGCTATTATTTTCACATCTAAAAAAATAATAAAAACTCTCTGATATTTTCTAATACCCCATACACATTCAGGTTTTCTCAGTTGTCCCCAAAAGGTATATTTTTTGTTTGTTTGTTTTTAGCTAATTTGCCCAAAACAGGATCTAATCAATGACCTACATAGCTCTTACCATTTAGCTATTATAGATCTTATTCCTCTGTTAGTCCAGGAACGTCCCCCACTTCTTTATTCCTCCTTTTAAAAAATTGTATTTACTTTTTGAAGAGTCTGGGTCAATTTCTGGTAGAATTCCACTCACTGTATTTATATGACTGTTCTGGTATCATCAAACTTTTTATTAATATTCCACTGTACATTTTTTAAACTGGAAATTTCTATCTCAAGTCATAACTAAAAGTCAATAATACATTCTTATCAAGAATATTTCACAGGTGATGCTGTGAATATTGTATCACATTATTTTATGGGTTGCATAATACCTAGTTGTTTTACTTTTTATCATGCTAAGCTCCATCCTGGATTAATGGTTCATATGAGAATTGCCACATCACTCCATTGTAAAGTGATGGTTTTTCCCCTTGAGAGAAGTAAATATTCTGTGTGTTGATAACTTGGCAGCAGATTGATATCCATTCCCTTGCCAACCTTATATTCAATGCTTTTAGCATCTCTTGCTGACTCTTGCCTGAACCACTTATTCCATTACAAGTTGCAAAATGGTGATTTTTCCAATGCTGTCCATCCTTTTGTATTCATTAATTAGAATTCTTCCATCAAGAAGAGCTTCCCTTCGTCAATGGGAGCTACTTACTCTAAAGTAGAGTTCTCTGTGGAAAAGAAAGAATTAATACTTAAATTTCTTTCTTTACCAATTTTTAGAGTAAGGAATTGGTATAACCGTCATCTCAATTAGTGGCACCTGTGGGGTTTTTTTTTTTTGTTGTTCCTATGTTGTCATTAGGATTTTTATATATTTAAGTATATCAATCAATTATAGTATTTTCTCTCTCCTTCCTTCCTTCCTTCCTCTTTCCCTTCCTTCCTTCCTTCCTTCCTCTTTCCCTTCCTTCCTTCCTTCCTTCCTTCCTTCCTTCCTTCCTTCCTTCCTTCCTTCCTTCCTTCCTTCCTTCCTTTCTTTCTTTCTTTCTTTCTTTCTTTCTTTCTTTCTTTCTTTCTTTCTTTCCTCTACCCACAGTATGTGGAAGTTCCTGGGCTAGGGAATCAAACCCTCAGGGCAGTTGTAGCCTGCCCCACAACTTTGTACTCTTAACTTTCTGAGCCACAAGGGAACTTCCAATTATCGTATTCTTTATGATACCGTGATTGTGTTTAACAAAGATGGCTACACCAATATCTTTGGTCCCAGATGTTTTCTTATGCTGTGATGTTGACACTTCTCCATCACTTCTGCCCAGAACTCTCTTGGGACCTGGGCTTTTGGTGAAATCTAATCACCCTGAAGCCACTACATTGAAAGAACATATGGAAAGACACCAGAGCATATAGAGTTAACTAAGAAATCCTAATTGTTCCTTTCCTTAGCTGTTCAAGTCCAGGCAACAGACATGCAACTGAACCAGTTCTCGGTAGATTTCGTCCTCCAGCTTTTGAGATGCTCAGTTGACAGTGAGTAGGGTAGACACCAGGTGACCCACTAAGCCCTGGCTAGACTGAAGATTTGAGCAAAGAAAAAATGTTGTTTTAAGTCAAGTTTGGTGTGGGTCTTGGTAGAGCCACAGTAACTAGAACAGATGCTTTGATGAACTTGGGAGTGCCCCCAGATTGAATCCTATGTCCTTTGACACAATGCCAAAGCTCTTCAATAGTTTTCTTGCTTTCTGGCATAAGACAATGTCCTACATTCACCTTATACATCCTCTGCCTCAGGTCTTAAGTCAGCCTTTTCCCCCAAAAAACTCTGATTCTTTTGAGTGGGTAATGGTGTTTAGGTTTCAAAATCTGGGTATTAGGAATGCTTTCAAGTTGCAATAGAAAAATTACAAATTTGATGACAGTAAAACATTTCAGCATGTTTCCCAAAAACAGAATTGAAAGGCAAACATGAAGCTCAATAGAATGGACAATAAGAATACTAAGAATCCAATGAAAATAAAAACAACGAATAAGCAATTTTCAAAAGCTAGAATACCAATGAATAGTAAATATTTAATCATGTTTAACTTTCTAGTAATAAAAAAGAGAACTTATACTATTATTTTCCTTTATCAATTTAGTAGATATTCTTTAAAAGAAATAAGCCTCAGGAGTTCCCATTGTGGCTCAGTGGTAATGAACCCAACTAGTATTCATGAGGACGCAGGTTCAATCCCTGGCCTTGCTCAGTGGGTTATGGATCCAGTGTTGCCATTAGCTGTGGTATAGGTCACAGATGTATCTTGGATTCCTCACTGCTGTGACTGTGGTGTAGATCAGCAGCTCCAGCTCCAGTTCAACTCCTAGCCTGGGAACATCCATATGTCGTGGTTGCAGCCCTAAAAAGCAAAAAAAAAAAAAAAAAAAAGCCTCAATGTTGACAAGACTGCAGTAAATCTGTAATCTTTTACACACTGGCAGAAGTGTCAGTTAATTTTTGACTTCTGCTTAGTAATTGGGCAATATGAATTAAGTTGCAATATTAAAAATTTACCACTGGGAGTTCCTGTTATGGCTCAGCGAATCTAATATCCATGAGGACACCAGTTTGATCCCCAGTCTTGGTCAATGGGTTAGGGATCTGGCGTTGCAGTGAGCTGTGGTGTAGGTCACAGACTCGGCTCAGATCCTACATTTCTGTGGCTGTGGTGTGTGCTGTCAGCTGCAGCTCTGATTTGGCCCCTAGCCTGGGAACCTCCACATGCCCTGGGTGCAACCCTAAAAAGCAAAAAAAAAAAAAAAAAAAAGTTATGACCACTTCTCTTAGAATAGGGCCAGATATTCTGTGACAAAGAGGTACCAAATAAAGTGTCTTAAAAATAAATTAATTTTTCTCTCATACGACAATCTGTAGTGGATGGCCTGGGTTGGAAGAACAGATCTGCTTTTTGTGATTTTGGGGGGGCCCTGTTTCCTTCCATTCTCTTGCTCTGCCATTTCCAAAGTATTTCAGCTGTATGGTTGAAGCTAGTTCACAGGCAAGTCTATGTTCAACCTTGCATGAAGGGGAAAGAAAGAAATCTAGGACAAGCAATTTTCTTTCAAGCCAGAGAGGTAGGATTCTGCTTACAAGGGCCACACCTACTTGCAAGGGAGGTTGGGAGCTTAGTCTTTGGACAGTCAACTATGTATTTGGCTTCAACATTATTACTTTGGAAGCAGACCATATCTTTGGATTCAGTAATTCCATTTTCTGATCATCTGTCCTAGTGAAATAAATCATTTATAGAAAATGTGTTAATTACTTACAGAACCATAATTCAGTCAAGGAGAATAATGTTCAAAATGTTACTTGCTGTTGAGAAACATCTTGAGAAACATCCCTGCATGATTACTGAAGTGTTTTAGAGGCTGTGTTAAGGAATTAAATGAGATGGGGAAATAGTGGAGGGAATTAAGTAAAAGAAAGATTCAATTTGGCTAAGAACAGTCTGTTTTCTGTATGAAAGACAGAGTGGAGCCAGTTGCCATAGTCTAGGACGCAAATTTTGATGTAGTTTAAACTAGAGTTGTTTTAGCAGTAGTAGTGATAGTCTTTTGAATATTAAATTTTTATTAACTGTATAGATTTTGGAAGGAGCGTTGTGTCTGTGAGGCCACACTTCCCACTTTACTTACCCGTACAGTAAGAGATAATGATGAAAGATCACTAAGTGGGAAATATTATTTTAACATGTTCAGGAGTTTGTGGCGCAGTGGAAATGAATCCGACTAGGAAACATGAGGTTGTGGGTTCGATCCCTGCCCTTGCTCAGTGGGTTAAGGATCCAGCATTGCCGTGAGCTGTGGTGTAGGTCACAGACACGGCTTGGATCTGGTGTTGCTGTGGCTCTGGCGTAGGCCAGCAGCAACAGCTCTGATGAGACCCCCTAGCTTGGGAACCTCCATATGCCATGGGTGCGGCTCTAAAAAGACAAAAGACAAAAAAGTTCAAAGTTAATTATGTTTATAAAGTCAAAGGTGAGCAAAATGCTGAACAAAAATGCTAAACAAAAAGTCACTTCTCAGACAGAAAAACATCATTTTCATCTTCTTTTATCTTTGTTTATTAATATTTCTCCTACAGAATAAGCAAAAATATTTTCACTTTGTTCTTTACATTGAAAGTGGATTGTATTTTTTTGTGCATTTATTAAAGCATATTCTCTGCATATCCTCTTTGTTATGGAAACAATATAATCTAATAATAATCATTTTATATGTAGTATTTAAGTCGTATATTTCTTTTGTACCAAGCTTGTGATCTTTACCCCTGAGAAGATTACCAGGTTGCTTGTGACCATGGAATTCAACATGCGACTCCATGGGGCAACTAATTTCCATTTGATCTCTCTTGGGAATAAGCCACATAAAGAATAAACTGTTGAGTCAATTCATTTATACTTACTATTTATTGAACACCTATTATGTTTAAGTCCCTGTAAATAATACCAAGGTGCATGACATTCAGTGGGTGTATAAGCCGGTTAAGGAGATCCTGATTCTACATAAATATCTGAAAATGCAGTTGAATAACCAAATTCACAGAAAGTAATACAGTTAAAGCAGACAGAGCAAATTCTCTTCTAGATTAGGGAATAATTACATTTCTGGTCATTGCTGCCTAGCTTGACTATGATTTTGCTTCATAAAAGCTTAATAACTTTGGTTATTTTTACCTTAAAGGTTATATTGCCATTTCTCATAATGAAATTAGGGTAAAACATGGTTTTGTAATTGGCCTTCAGATTCAGTATTAGACACAGAACATTTATAAGGAGACTTGATAATGCTGTTACTTCCTCAACTTATTACAGAAATGGAATTAGAAGCCCCGTGCCAAATTAAAAAAAAAAATCTTGAAACTATGCATATTGTTCAAATATTCACACCCAGCCTTTGTGCCGGGTACCTAGTAGCTGATCAATAAAATGTTACTGAATGAATGAAGGCAAGCCTGAATAAATGATCCTGACTTTTTGCCTGTCTGTCTAGGTCTACAAGTCTATTTCTCTTGGACTATACATGAGTCCTTTAACAGTGGAATTATTATAACTGGCTCTGAATTTAGTGGTTCTCTCCCTGAGATCTTTTTCCATGAACTAAAATCAGTAGTAACTAGCTTAAATAAAACCTTCACAAAACTCACTGATACTTTATGATATACATAATATCATATATATATAGGTAATATGAATGATGATCCTCTCAGAAAGGCGGGGGAGGTGGTGGTGATTTGCAGATGAAATCACTCCTCTGGTATTGGCGTCTTGACAGTGGCTCATTCCTCATCTTCCCTGCATTAGGCGTGGAAGTCCAGTTACTTCCCATATAGCTGATACATTCTGGCTGCAAACTAACCCAAGTGCTTTTCTTACTTATTTTTTTTCCTTCTGCTAGAAACAGAAGGCAGAAAAATTCTCGTGAGGAAACAGCAGTTCCTTACTCTGTACCACCTGCTTAAATGTAACCTAAAGGCACCCAAATGATGCAACCTATGAGTGTGGAAGGGGCCGGCGGATGGGCTGTCACGTCTGGCTGATCTGATGTCACAGCAGATCATGTGGTGCTGTGTGGGCAGCTGGGACTGGCCCGCCGAAAGCACATGGATTACAGTCTGAGGCTGTAATGGGAAAGTCGGCTCCCCGGCTACTGGCTCATAGACATCACCCTGTGGGGAAGCTGGGGGCTCTCCGATTTGCCCCGCTCCAGAGCCGCTCCTGCTGTGTGACTCACTGGCACATTGCTGAGACAAGCTGCTGCTCCCAGTAAGTGCTTAAAGAAAATCTTTATTCAGAGCATTTTGAAGCGGAAAGGAAGCCTTGGTGTTGATGGGGGTTCCTGGAAGCCCTTTGTAAAATCCTCTCCCAGAATCTGGGCTGGGCAGCATTGCTTTTTATGCCATCCTGGAGTTAATAGGCAGGGCTGATGTGCAAATGTCCTCCAGCCCTGATTTTGGTTTGTCCTCCGTGTGATGTGTTTTTCTGAATTTCGTTTTCTATTTTTATAATTGTAGGGTAGATTTGTTAGATCTGGGTAAAGTGAATTGATTTCAGATTCGCAGACCCTTGGTATTCTCTGTGTGGTAAGCGGGGAGAAGGGTGGTGGCTCCCTTGATTAGAATCGCCGCTTATGTTAAGATGTCTGTGTCTGGGCTGGAGAAATATTTAGCGGTTGCCGCCTCTTTTCTGCTTTGGGTGAGGGAGAAAGCAGAGTGAACCAGTAGTGAGGGGCATGTAAAATTAGGTAGTTGCTGGTAAATTGCCTTTTTAATGGTCAGATGTATGTTAGGTGGCGTCAGCTGGCAGAACAGGTGCGGGTAGTGGAAGAATGATGGAATTCTCGTCCCCTTACCCCAGCAAACAAATTTCCTTTCCTGTGTCAAAAGCCCAGTTAAGAAGTGGTGAGAAGTGCAAGGGTGCAAATTTGTAAGCACTATTTTTTTTTTTTGCTGGTAACAAACATCACATTCCCACACTCATGCATCAGGAGAGAGCCTCACCGTGGTGATGTTTAGGTGTGGTCTTTTTGGAGAGCGAGGGAATACAATAGCATCTTACTGCTCCTTCTGGGCATATAGCACTACATTTGTTTTAGAGACTGAAAATAAGTGTGGGTGGTTGGTCGGGTCTATAAAGGGAAATTTAGGAGGATAAATTGTTTATTTATCTTAGCACCTTTCTGTGAACATTTGACAGAGTTTTAGGTCAAGGTATAGGACGTCCACTTGAAAAGCAATGGCAAATAAATAATTAGGCTCTATCTTTAAGCACTGAAAAATATTTATACTTTTTTTGTTTCATTTTGAGTCTTTTCTGTGAATCCTTTCTGTGAGTTTCTGCACAAACTGGAGGCTTTGGGGCCAAAGACTGATTCCAGAAACACTTAGGTATGGAAGAAACTTTTGGGTGGGAAAGATGGTGAGATGAGAGAAAAGAAAGTAAGCTGAGATGAGGTCTGTTCTTTTTCATAGCCTTTTGCAACCGGCAGCTTAAGTCACAGAACATCAAACAACAGACAAGAGCTTGCCCCACCCAAAGTGTTGTGAACATGGATTATTCACTTGCCATTTTTATTCCACTGAACTGCAGGAGCACTAAGTGCACAGAAGGTTCTAATTCATCCTGTGAGCTCTGTGAACTAGAGTACGAGCCAAATAAAAGGAAGCAGAGGAAAATAAAGCTTCCCCCTGCCCTGCCCCACCCACCCACCTTGTCCTGCTTCCATATAATGTTTTTTTTTGTTTTTTTGGCCACGCCCTCAGCATGTGGAAATTCCCCGGTCAGGGATTGAACCTGCGCCACAGCAGCAACCTGAGCCACAGCAGTGACAGTGCTGGATCCTTAACCCCGCTCAGCCACCGGGGAACTCCCTTCCTTCCATATTGTTGAGTAAAGCTAGATTTATGCTGGAAAGGGCCCTTTCTCTGCTTGTAGTTGGTTAGTTATTTCAGAGGAGCTAAGGCACAGGATGCGCAGCTGGTACTTGCAGGGGAAGAGTGGGTGAGCCTGGGTGAGGAACGTTTTCAGAGGTACCCTTACTGATCCAACCCTCTCGCTCTGCCGTCTCTGACCAGCCTGAGACCACACCCCCTTTTTTGGCCAAGTGCCAAACATCATCTCTCTCTGAAGGGGAGCCTAATGAAGCGATGGCCACGCTTGGGCCTGTTGATGCCTTGGACGTAAAACCGAGGAGCCCTCATCTCTGCAGGCAAACCCTCCCTGCTTCTCAGGGTAGAGATGCCCATGTATTGGAGTTTTAGAATTTCTTTCCTTCAAAAATTAATACACTGCTGTGAAAAGAAATGGAAGGCATTTACCCATTTCCATTTGCTGTGTTTGTGTTCCCCTGTCTTAATCGTCACTCTTGGCAGGTTATGATTAATGCAGAGAGGCCATTTACACCCCAATCGCTACTTTTCAGGGAAGGTGATGCAGGTAGAGAATTAGGGCTGAGCCAGACTTAAGAACGGACACTTCATCTCCTTATTTCACAGAGGGGCAGACTGGCCAGAGTCATGCATGTGATGAGTGACAGAATTAGGACCAGAACCCAGAGCTTCTGGCAGCTCTCTGCACCTTCTGCAATCACATCACTTGAGTGTTCCTATAGACTTAGGTGTTTTTTTGATTTCAGGTTGTTTTTCATTTTATTTAGCTGTGATATTACTAGAATAGTAAAATCACTGCATTTCACTTTCCTAAGAATGTCTTGGAAAATCCTTAAAAATAAAATTAAATTTCACTCTCTTAGGGGTATAGGATGTATATATTCATTGTGGGTCATGTGAAAAGGTCTCAAATATCTGATCATTAATTTTCTGATTTTTGCCTTACCAGGAATGAGGTTCATAAATAAATTAATGTTGATTTATCATTAATATATTGTTCAATTTTGGCAAATCAAGTACCATAAGAATATTTAGAAACTTCTTCCCATTTGGGTAGTTTTCTGAATCATATTAATGTTCTTTCTTTTTTTTTTTTGCTTTTTAGGGCTACACCCTTGGCACATGGAGGTTCCCAGGCTAGGGGTCGAATCAGAGCTGTAGCTGCTGGCCTACACCACAGCCATAGCAACGCTGGCTCCTTAACCCACTGAGCGAGGCCAGGGATCGAACCTACAGCCTCATGGTTCCAAGTCGGATTTGTTTCTGCTGCGCCACCTTGGGAACTCCTTAATGTTCTTTCTTTATGCAGGCCCTACTTATGGTGACTTTTAAAATCAATTAAGATGTATTTAAAATAAAGTTTCGGGAGTTCCTGTCGTGGCTCAGTGGAAACAATCTGACTAGGAATCTTGAAGTTGCAGGTTCGATCCTTGGCCTCGCTCAGTGGGTTAAGGATCTGGCGTTGCCTTGAGCTGTGGTGTAGGTTGCATCCATGGCTTGGATCTGGCTTTGCTGTGGCATAGGCTGGCAGCTGTAGCTGCGATTAGACCCCTAGTCTGGGAAACTCCATATGCTGTAGTTGTGGCCCTAAAAAAAAAAAAAAAGAAGGCAAATAAATAAATAAAATAAAGTTTCAGAGTTCCCCTTGTGGATCAGTGGGTTAGGAACCTAACTAGAATCCATTAGAATGCAATTCAATCCCTGGCCTGGCTCAGTGGATTAAGGATCCAGCATTGCCACAAACTGTGCCACAGGTTGCAGATGCAGCTTGGATCCTGAGTTGCCGTGGGTGTGGTGCAGGCCCCAGTTGCAGCTCTGATTCGACTCCTAGCCTAGGAACTTCCATATGCTGCACGTGTGGCTTAAAAAAAAATAAAGTTTCAGCTTGAATTACTATTTGGATCACTGCTAGACCCTAAAGAGATTTTCAAAAAAATACTTGTTGATTGAATGATAGAATATACAGAGCACCACAATGCCTGCTTCTGAGTATAATGAAATTTTAAAGGTAATGCAATGTTGTGCTGTTCCTTAATGGTATTAGGTGCACATCTGTTAATTATTCAATCTGATTTTAGTCAGGGTGAGATTCACATATTTGTTTGAAAGCAACATAAATATGAATAAATGTCACATGTAATTCATCTATGGTAACACCATCTGTAAAAGCAATAAAAACATAATTAGATAGGGTGTTGTTTAATCACATTTTTTGGAAACCTCAACTGTCATGCAGAGGCCCTCTGATTATATCCTTAATATGCACTAATCAGTGTCTACTGATCTGGGCAGGGCATCTTTTCATTCTAGACATTAAACTATAGTGATATATTGGGAAAAACTAGTTTTGGTTGCTTGGAGTAGTTGCGACAAGAATAATTGGAACACTGTTCTAAAGAGCCTGTACTCTCTAGCTCAGAAACACATGGCTGCATGTGTGACATTTCTAAATGGTGACTTATTCAAGGAACCTCTAGTTGATTTTTTATTTTAAGCTTCAGGTTATGGAGGGGAAAAACAAAAAACAGAAAAGGAAAATTAGGCATTAATGTTCCTAATCTGGAGAGGCAGAGACTCCAAATAAAGGTACCGCTTATTTTAAAAAGATGTAACTAAGAGGAAATGAAAAAAACAAAAAAGAAAGATGTTTAGTGGTGCCTCAGTACCGTGAATAGCTGCTGTCTTAGTTGTAAATTTTACTCTTTAAGGTCTTGGGCCTTTAACCAGTTCCATTTAGGCCAAAAGCACAAGCAAGTATCTCTTGCTGTAAACAAAGCAACAGACTTAAGTTAATGCTAATGTGTTCACAGCCAGAGCCAAAAGCTTTTCAGGGTTATTATAACACACTGGGCTCTTAGCCCATCCATCTAAATGTCTAAAGTAGACTAAAGTTATGGATCTGTCCATTGTATACATCATCCCACATGAGAGCCAGATGCTACTGTTTACTGTGTTAGTGACTGTGCAGCTTCAATGTGAAATCTGAGATTGCTGTTAGGGGTCAATGGAAGTTATAGATTGATTTTTCTGATCATGAATTCAAGCTTCTACCCTCCAGTCTGTTTTGCTTAAGGCTGCTTTTTTGGAACAGTCTCTTAAATGTAATTTACACTCAACTGTCTAAACCATTTAGATGAAGGGCTTCCATGTGAAAACTGTTTATTTATTGTCTTTTGGGCTTTGGGTTCGATGGAGGTCTTCAGCATATTTTTATCCTTTGTCTTGAGCCTGGAAAAGAATAGTCATGAAGATCTATTGCACAACACCACACTTGAAAGCACCGTGGTACAGCCTTTGGGGAGATGGGGGTAGAAAAATAGGTCTGTGTATATCGACTTAGAAAAAGACTCTATTGTCCTTGGTCAAAAAGAAAGTTCCGTCATTCAAGACCCAGTATTGGGTTTTATTGACTCAGACCCCTTGTTTTAATCCTATTCTATTTGATTTGTGCCTTTTTATCATATTTTGAGCAAGTATCCTAAGCAATAATAATAATAACAATAGTGACTGCCATATGTTGAATACTTCCCATATGTTAGGCCCTGTACCAACGTTTCATTGATTTATGGACATTTCACGGTTAGGTAAATTTGCACCAAATCACATGACTTGTCAGCTGAGATTCCAACCAGGTCTTTCTAAATCTAGAGCGAAATATAAAGCTCTTATAACTTATGCCTGTTGTTCCAACTATAGAATTCTATTGCATCGTGTACACAAACATGAAAGTTGTCACAAAGCTCTTTTGATCTACGTACCACATAGTTTTGGTGGTGGCTGGGGGGATGTTAACTTACAGGTGAGGAGAGAATGCCTTTATTTTAGGTAAGATTTCATTATGTTAATAAATTGTGCTGTGATATGGTTAAAAGGTATGGGGAGTGCTTAGAAGTAATAGTTAACCTGCGTTCTATTTTTTTTTAATTGTAATTTTTTAAATTGGAAAACAAATATACAATTTGGAATGGATTTGAGGCAAATTGTGCCATAAGCAGATTTTCTTTAAGTGGCTAAAACAAAGTTTAAAGCACAAGTAACAATAAAAGAAGCTGTTTCTGCTGCAGGACCAGCATTACGAAAAAATATTGTACGAGTACCCGGATAAAACACCCGTTTTGCAATAGTGCAACTTTTAAGTACCTATTGTTGACTGTCTGTAGTCCACGCAGAGTTACAACTCCACACTTTTACAATAGCACGCTGACAGTTCCTAAAGAAAACTACTGAAAAAAAAAAGACATAACCCAGATGTTCCCTCATTTGACCAACTCCATCTAAGTTTAGATGTGCAGAGGGCTTAGAAATACACAGAGTAAGCCACATGCAACATGTTACTTGATCAGTTTTCTAAAATAAGGTTTCAAGACAATGACAGTAAGATAAGGGAAGAAAACACGGAGGAATGAGGTCCTAATTACTATACGTGCATTTTTATTTTATTTTATTTTTTTGGCAGTAGGGGAAACGTTTTACGGATAAGTTACAAAGAAAAGGCAAACAGTTTTGTACAAGAAATTTAACACATTCTCGGCTCAGATCCCACATTGCTGTGGCTCTGGTGTAAGCCAGCGGCTACAGCTCCGATTAGACCCCTAGCTTGGGAACCTCCATATGCCATGGGAGTGGCCCAAGAAATGGCAAAAAAAAAAAAAAAAAAAAACCAGAAACAACAACAACAACAAAAAAAACCAAAAAGGAGTTCCCATTGTGGCGCAGTGGTTAACGAATCCTACTAGGAACCATGAGGTTGCAGGTTCGATCCCTGGCCTTGCTCAGTGGGTTAAGGATCCAGCGTTGCTGTGAGCTGTGGTGTAGGTCGCAGATGCGGATCGGATCCTGCGTTGCTGTGGCCCTGGTGTGGCTTAGACCCCTAGCCTGGGAACCTCCATATGCTGCGGGACCGGCCCTAGAAAAGGCGAAAAAAGACCAAAAAAAAAAAAAAAAAGAAAAGAAATTTAACACAACATCTTCACTTTGCTGTCAACATTTGTACAAACTCTTCATAGTTTACCTGACCATCACCATCAATATCTGCTTCCCTGATCATTTCATCAACCTCTTCATCTGTTAACTTGTCTCCAAGGTTTGTCATCACATGGCGAAGCTCCCCGGCACTAATATAGCCATTGCCATCCTTATCCAACACAAAGAATACTTCTCTAATTTCTTCTTCACTGTCTGTGTCTTTCACTTTTCTTGCCATCATTGTCAGAAATTCCAGGAAGTCAGTTGTGCCGTTACCATGAGCCTCTCCTTCATTAATCATGCCCTGTAACTCTGCTTCTGTGGGATTCTGCCCAAGAGACCTTATTACAGTTCCCAATTTCTTTGTTGTTATAGTTCCATCACCATCCTTGTCAAATAGTGAAAAAGCTTCTTGGACTTCTGCAGTCTGCTCTGCAGTCAGTTGGTCAGCCACTCTGCAAGTGCTACCGGTCTCCCGCTTACTCGCTCGGCTCGGACTTGTTAGTTCTATTTTGAATATCTAAAAGTCAGTCCCTGTAGCAAGTTCCTAATGAAAATATCATAAGCTAACAAAATTTTGCATTAAAGGACCTTATTATCAAAGAGTAGTTCTTTCAGCTTTATCCAAAACATGGTAGGCTTTATAGTAGTCTTGCAATGATTAAGGACTTTGTAAAGATAATCAGTATAGCTTAATGCACTGACAAAAATAATGCTCCGATAAAAATATCTACCCTTTGTTGCGGGTCTTGTTTAAGACACTTAAACAGAACAATAACACTAAAGTCTGAAAAAGTTCATTACCATATTTGTAATATTTTCCTCCTTTTGTGTTCATGTCCCTGAACTTGAGTAGCCAGTCGCCCATGTACCTTAGATTGCTTTATGTTCCTTGAGAGAGGGGCTTTCTTGAGTTTCAGCATTGCCTTCTCAGAGGTGGGTGCAGTGGCTGTACAGGGTGTTATGTTCACAAAGGTGTCATCCACCAGGAGGCTAGAGCTCTATAGGTGGAAGCTTAGTGGTTAAAACTCCAAAGTATGATTTCTTTAACTTTTTTTATTTTTAAACTTTAAAAATTTTTATGGCCACACCTGTGGCATATGGATGTTTCTGGGCCAAGGGTTGAATCTGAGCTGCAGCAAAGGCAGATCCTTTAACCTACTGCACTAGGTCGGGGATTGAACCTGCACCTCTGCAGTGACCTGAGCTGCGGCAGTCAGGTTCTTAACCCACTGCACCACAGTGGGAACTCCGCTTCGATTTTAAAGATAATACATTGTAGGAAAATAGAAAAAAATCTAAGTAACCCAAACTGAACTGCTTGTTCCTATTTTTTCTTTTCTTTTTTTCTATTTTTTTTTAGTGTCACACCTGTGGCATATGGCAGTTCCCAGGCGAGGGGGCTGAATCAGAGCTGCAGCTGCCGGCCTATGCCATAGCCACAGCAATGCAGAATATGAGCTGATTCTGTGACCTATCATCACAGCTCATGGCAACACTGGATTCTTAACCCACTGAGTGGGGCCAGGGATCAAACCGGCATCCTTATGGATGCTAGTTGGGTTCTTAACCCACTGAGCTACAAGAGAAACTTTTTTTTTTTTGTGCCTGTGGCATACAGAAGTTCCTGGGTCAGAGACCAGACCATGCTAGTGACATAAAAAACACTGAATTTTTAATTGCTAGGCCACCAGGGAATTCCTCATGCCTTGTTTTTTAACAAAGCAATTTGGCAAAGGCTAGCTGTTTAGAATATCTACGCATTGGTGCAGTGTTTGAGACACTTAAACGTATACCCTGAAAAATGCTATTAGAGGCTCATAAAAAATAGGCTCCAGAAAGTTTTACATGATTAGATCTTTTTTCATCTTGGTGTTGGGATATCAACTCTGTAATTCATAACTTTTCCTTGTAGCTCAATATTATTGGGTTATTATGAGGGAAACATTAAACTACCTGTAATGAAGAATGAAGCTGAGTTACAAAGTAGATTTTATATAATTTTACAGTCACATTTTTTTTTCCCAGAAAAGACTTATTTCTCCATGTTGTGTATTTGATGCTTAATAAAACTGTTGGTATCCATAAAAACATGTTCTTAGAGGTAAAGTTACTTTTAGAATAATACTGCAGAATTTTAAATGCCTCATCCTGACGTTGTATGGGATTTAATATCAGAAAAAAACTAAATCTTATAAGAACATTTGGGAGTTCCCATCGTGGCTCAGTGGTTAACGAATCCGACTAGGAGCCATGAGGTTGTGGGTTCCATCCCTGGCCTTGCTCAGTGGGTTAAGGATCCCGTGTTGCCGTGAGCTGTGCTGTAGGTTGAAGATGCGGCTCAGATCCCACATTACTGTGGCTCTGGCGTAGGCCAGTGGCTACAGCTCCGATTGGACCCCTAGCCTGGCAACCTCCATATGCCACTGGTGCGGCCCTAGAAAAAAACACAAAAGGACAAAAAAAAAAAAAAAGAAAAAGACAAAAAAGAACATTTGGGCCAAATGTTACCAAAAATAGTTGTTGCTCTAAAATTTCACACAGGGAATGACATTCCATGATTTTCTACTTGTTATGTACTCTGGCTTCATTTTCCATTTGGGACTGAAAAGAAGAAATTTAGAAAAGAATATTTGAAAAGGAGATGTTGGTGCTTTATAAGCTCCCAATATGCTGCCTCAGTTAGAGCTAAATTGCTGCTGTAAAGAGACAACTCTATGCTTATGTTTAGGCACTAATCTGTTTAAGGTATTCACAATTTAGTTTGGAAAAAGGCAAATCTCCCTAATGATAGCTAGCCAGATTGATGTTAGTTATGTAACACCCAGCTAGGTTGGAAGGACAGAAAATGATCTGTAGCAACTGGACTGTAATACAGGTCTCCTTGGTGTGTGGGACCGTTTTGAAAGGTGGTTGTGCTTTTCAGCTTGACTACCAGAGAAATAAACATGAAGAGGTTTTGCTGTACCAAGGAAAGGCTTGGAGCACAGAAAAAAAATGTCTGAATCAGAATAAGCCAAACATAAGTCAGGAGGTGAAGGAGATGGTGGTAAGCTGAAGTGGCAATCTTTTATTTATTTATTTATTTATTTATTTATTTATTTATTTATTTATTTATTTAATGTCTTTTTTGTCTTTTCCAGGGCCTTACCCTTGGCATGTGGAGGTTCCCAGGCTAGGGAGCTGTAGCTGCCAGCCTACGCCAGAGCCACAGCAACACAGGATCCGAGCCGTGTCTGTAACCTACACCACAGCTCATGGCAACACTGGATCCTTAACCCACTGAACCAGGCCAGGGATAGAACCGGCAACCTCATGGTTCCTAGTCAGATTTGTTAACCACTAAGCCAGGAAGGGAACTCCAGAAGTGGCAATTTTTTAGACCACAGTAGCTCTAAAACCCACAACACAATATTGGATTAGACAGATGGCTAGAGATTTCTGATTTCAGATCTATCAGGGCAATTTTCCAATATAAATCTGGTAGGATACCTAAGTTAGATTATTTTAAGCTGTGACTGATAATCAAGTTAATGATGAGTTTTGATGATACGTGATATACCCAGGTGTCTATACATTGTTTTTTTCTTTAAATTTATGAATGATTATGTTCTTGAATTTATAATATACTATTCCTTTAAAACATAATAGTTGATTTACTATAATATACTGTTCTAAATTCAAAAGATACAAAAGGACAAACACATCTTTCTTCCCTGGTGCTCTAGTTCCCCTCCTCAGAGATAACAGCTGTTTTTAGTTCCATGTGCATTTTCCAGTTATATTTCATATACATATGTGTGTGTGTGTGTATCTTGTTAAACACAAATTGTAGCATAATAATACACAATTCTGTCTTTTTTCACTTAATATGTCTTGAGCATTGTTCCATTGCAGTACATATGACGTTGCCTTATTCTTTCAGCAAAATTATGTTATGAAACATTTCAAACATACACAAAATTAGCATGTATAAAGGACCCCCAGGTATCTATTATCCAGCTTCAACATAACGTGTTAATATCTTGACAATTTTACTCTATGGTAGAAGATTAGGAGATTATCCTTAACTTTGTTCCATGTGATATTGGCCTACTCATTTCGTTAAAAAGAAAAACTCACCGATTAGTGATGTTTAATGATATATTTATGAGTGAAATGATATGTTGTCTGATGTTTGAGATTTACTTCAAAATATACCAGAAGAAAAAAATATGTGTGGGAGGAATAGCCTGAGTCAAGATTGGCAAAATGTTGAAGTTTGGATGAATGCAGATCCAGTGTATTAATTCCCTGCTGTTGTGTATGTTGGATGATTTCCATAAGAATACCTTTGCTAAACTGGTTTCATCTATAGCTTCCCTTTTTTCTCTGGAGTATTCTAAAATAAATCCAAGATATCATGTAATTTCACCCATAAATACTTTAGCATGTATTCCTAAGACATACTTAAAACCCACTATAATGCCATTGTCATCTTAAAAAAATTAATATTTTTAACATAATTTAAAATCCACTCTATTTTTCAATTTTCCTGATTTTCTCAAAAATGCCTTTTTTAAAGTTGTTTTTGGAGCTCCCATTGTGGCTCAGTGGGAATGAATCTGACTAGTATCCATGAGGACGTAGGTTTGATCCCTGGCCTGTCTCAGTGGGTTAATGAATGATCTAGTGTTGCCATGAGCTGTGGTGTGGTTCGCAGACAGGGCTTGGATCGCACGTTGCTGTAGCTGTGGTGTAGGCTGGCAGCTGTGGCTCTGATTTGACCTCCAGCCTGGGAACCTCCATATGCCACAGGTGCGGCCCTTAAAAAAAAAAAAAAAGTTGCTTTGTTTGAATTAGGAGCCAAATTAAATCCACATATGGCATCCATTAACTCTTAAACTTTAAAAATTCTCTTACTTACAAAAAAATGCCATTTATTCATTTAAGAAACTAAGTTATTTATACTGTAGGAGACTCTACCTTCTGGTTTTGACTGTTCCCTCCAGGTGTTGTACAGCTTGTTCCTCTATCCCTTGTATTGGAGGCATGATTGGATTCAGAATGAATATTTTTTTCAAGAATCCTTCCTAGGTGGTGCTTGCTGTGTTCTTGCTGTATCACCTTTAGAGGCTCATGTGTCTCACGTTTTATTTTGAGAGATTCTAAGATCGATCAGAGGATTTGGGTGGGTGAACCTGCTCTGCTCATTATAAAGTTTTTCATGAACATTTTATCTACAGTTTTTGGCATCCAGGGATTATTACTGCCTCAGTCCATTATTCCATTAAGGGTTGCAAAATGATTTTCCATTTCTTTTTTGCATTTATTGCCTGGGATTGTGTACAAAGAAGTTCCCCACATCAACTTTTTGATTAGTTTAAGTACATACAGTTGGTTTATTCTTTTAAAAGATCTTATAGCATTTTAGGAGTTCCTGTCGTGGCGCAGTGGAAATGAATCCGACTGGGAACCATGAGGTTGTGGTTTGATCCCTGGCCTCACTCAGTGGATTAAGGATCCAGCATTGCCGTGAGCTGTGGTGTAGGTCACAGATGTGGCGGCTCAGATCTGGTGTTGCTGTGGCTCTGGTGCAGGGCGGCAGCTACAGCTCCGATTCAACCCCTAGCCTGGGAACCTCCATATGTTGCGGGTGCGGCCCTAAAAAGACAAAAAAAAAATCTTAATTGCATTTTAATGTAACATAATTTAACTAGTTCCCTATTTATGGATATTTAGAGTGTTTTCTTTTTCATTATAAATATGTAAGTATAAGAGGAGGGAACTGAAGGGAGTTCCCGTCGTGGCGCAATGGTTAACGAATCCGACTAGGAAACATGAGGTTTCGGGTTCGGTCCCTGCGCTTGCTCAGTGGGTTAAGGATCCGACGTTGCCGTGAGCTGTGGTGTAGGTTGCAGATGCGGCTCGGATCCCACGTTGCTGTGGCTCTGGTGTAGTCCGGAGGCTACAGCTCCGATCTGACCCCTAGCCTGGGAACCTCCATATGCCGAGGGAGCAGCCCAAAGAAATAGCAAAAAGACAAAAAAAAAAAAAAAAAAGAGGAGGGAACCGAAATGTTAAGATATCTGTATCTGTTTATACATATATATATATATATATATATATAAATTCCCCCCCCCCCATCTGCAGCATGTGGAAGCTCCTGGGCCAGGGATCAAACCCACACTGCCGTTTTAGCCTGAGCCACAGCTGTGACAACATCGGATTCTTTTTTTTTTTTTTTTGTCTTTTTGCCATTTCTTGGGCCGCTCCCGCGGCATATGGAGGTTCCCAGGCTAGGGGTCGAATCGGAGCTGTAGCCACCGGCCTACGCCAGAGCCACAGCAACGCAGGATCCGAGCCGCGTCTGCGACCTACACCACAGCTCATGGCAACGCCGGATCGTTAACCCACTGAGCCAAGCCAGGGATAGAACCGGCAACCTCATGGTTCCTAGTCGGATTCGTTAACCACTGCGCCACGACGGGAACTCTAACATCGGATTCTTAACCCACTGTACCAAACGGGAACTTCCAAGATTTATATTTTAATAGAAAATAATTATTGGATTTTTTTTACTTTCTGCATATAAGGTTTAGTATAAATATGAGAGTTGAAGTCACATAGACCTCTAATTTATCCATGGATCATTTATTAATCACATGACCTTGGGCAGGTTATTTGCCTTTATTCAGAGCCTCATTCTCTTCATTTGTATATCAGGAATAATAGCAATATCTGATTCCTGATTGTTTAAAGATGAAATAAAATCAAAACACTTGGTACAGAGCTTACCACATAGTATATGCTCTGTATAGTGAACTTTGTTAATATTTGAGCATTAAATGAAATAGCACAAGCAAAGTCCATCAGATAAGCCCCTGGAAAATAGATGCTCAATAAAAAGTGCTACTTTTCTCCCCTTCTTCGCTTCACATCTGAGCAGTAATAATTATTTCTTTCCCAACTGAAAGGGGGCATTATGTTATTCTGGTATTAGCTTTTATGGAGACCCACCTGGAATTTCTGGGGTCACAGCTTCCTGTCATGGTGGCCTGGCTATAATCCCAGAAATGCCTACTTTTCAGTCCAAAAAAAGAATCAGTAGAGTGCAAGCAATCCTGCGTTTTCACCATGAGCTGTGTAACTAGCGTTCCTCTCCTCTGCCTTGCCCTCCCTGCCAAAATAGAATCATGACAAATTAACCTTCCCATCAAAGCTTACTTTAGAATAACTGGCGTTTGCCTGAAAGTTAATACACTAAATTGCTTTTGTTAGCAACTTGTGAGAATTACTTTTCCATTGGCGTGCCTTTTCCCTATGAATGCTTCATCTTAGTGAGCCCTTCATCTTAGCTTTATTCCTCCAGTTTCCCCTATCCAGTCACGGCTCTTTCTTCTGTGGACTTAGACTTTGAGCATCTCTTCTCCTTACTTTCTATGCTCATCTTTCAATTTTCAGAAGCCCCATCTGTCCAGCCAGTAAGGAGATGTTTTGCATGGCTCCTTTGTCCATGCAATTAGATAGAGCTGGACTTGCTTAGCATTACCTCATTTCTTTTTCCTGTGTCCCCACAAAAGAGCTGACAAGCATTGTTCATTCACTGGTCTCAGTTTTTTGGATATACAGAATGCAGAAAGGTTAAGTGATTCGAAATGATATATCGGCGATAATAATGGACCCTGGAGTCGGCACTGCTGACTGGAAAAGAACAGCTTTAGGATCAGGTTCTTTTCAATGAAATCTGCTGAGGGCGCGCACACACATGTAAGTAATAGCCTGGAAGACAAGAGGTACTTTTGGTCATTTTAGTGATGCTTCTTCTCCTTTGGCAGAAAGATACCATGAACGTGTGCTGAGTCCTTAAAGATCGGGGAGGATAACTATCTTGACGAATTTGAATGACTTTTAAACATCAAAGTGTGTTTTTGGTTAAGACGAATGCCATTTGGTGTTTTAATTGAGATTCGGAGCATCACAAACTCTCGCAGAAGGGCCTTACTACTTAGAAAGTAAACTACAAAGCAGAGAAAAAAGATCAGGAACACAGAAGCTGCTTGTTTTTTTCAGTCACTTTGCAATTAATGCGTGACAAGTTAATTAGTTCAGATGTCAGTGACCAGCTTTAGGCAATAATGACCCATGGCTCCCTTCAGTCCAAAGAATCTCTCTATCTAGGATGAAGGATGATTTAAACAATTATATGTAGCAGTTGAAACTTCGTCTTGCACATTCTTTGTACCTGGGACTCCTTCAGAGGAAAACCTCTTAAAAATTTGGAGCTTGTGAGCCTTCTTTGATGGTTTTGCACCTCTCTGGATGTTGGGCAAGAGATTGTTATTCTCACCCATGAAGGACCGGTGTTATTCCTCCCACTCTCATTCATGTCATGATAATTTATTAAGCAGCTACTATGTGCAAGGTCTGGTTGTCATGTGCTGGAGGTACAAAGGTCCTGCTCTAATAGCTGGCACAAGGTGAGACATTTCTGCCTGAAATAGCAGGCTTCCCAGAGTGTGGTCTGTGGCCTCTCCTGGGGTCCCTACCCCAGCTAGTGAGTCAGAATCTCAGGGTGGGTTTAGGACTCTGCATTCTCATCAGGTGATTCTCACGCACTGGTGCAGGTAGGGGTGAGGTGGTTAAGGGGGAGAGTAACAGCCAGCATGCAATGCAGTGCGTCCCTCGGAGAGAGCTTTCAATTTAGCGTTAATGTTTCTGGGAGGCTGCTCAGAAAGGGCTCACCTTGCCTGGCTTGAAGGAGCTTCCCCTGGAGGGGGCCGGCTGAAGGGCTTCTATACAGGCTTCATGGAATTGGTATGAATTCTGTCCTCCACCATGTCTTAGTCCTGGACTGAGAGGCAGATCCTGGGTTAGGTCAGCGGGGTGGTGGGGAGAAGGGCCGAGGGCTTGTATCCCTAGAGTCTGTACTTTATTCCCTGGAGTGTTCAAGGGGAGAATATAGCTGACAGCTAATATATTGAGGATTCATTTAAGGAGAGAAAAAAAAGTGCAGAGATAAAGCCATATGAGCTAGTACATACACAGAGTCTTGTTACACCTAGGTGCTTAGAAGCATTATATATATATATATATATATATATATATATATATATATATTAATCCATTCATCCCAAAACCTTATGGGGTAACTTTGCACATAAAGAAACATCCTCACTTTGCACATGAAGAAACAGAAGTAAAGCCCCAACTCACCCAGCAGAGCCAGGATTCCAACACAGACAAGTGTGGGGCGGAAGGTAAGCGTATCGGTACAGGAGTCAGTTGCCTCTTAGAAACATCATCATTTGAAGTGGTAAAGCAGGAGTTCAAATAAAAGAAAAAAAAATAATTTTTTTTCTTTTATTTGAAGTGGTAAAGTTGTAGCTCAGTGGTAACAAACCAGACTAGGAACCATGAGGATGCGGGTTCGATCCCTGGCCTCATGCAGTGGGTTAAGAATATGGTGTTGCCGGAGTTCCCGTCGTGGTGCAGTGGTTAACGAATCCGACTAGGAACCATGAGGTTGCGGGTTTGGTCCCTGCCCTTGCTCAGTGGGTTAAGGATCCGGCGTTGCCGTGAGCTGTGGTGTAGGTTGCAGATGCGGCTCGGATCCTGCGTTGCTGTGGCTCTGGCGTAGGCCGGTGGCTACAGCTCCGATTCAACCCCTAGCCTGGGAACCTCCATATGCCGTGGGAGCGGCCCAAGAAATAGCAACAACAACAACAACAAAAAGACAAAAGACAAAAAAAAAAAAAGAGAATATGGTGTTGCCATGAGCTATGGTGTAGGTTGCAGACATGGCTCGGATACCGTGTGGCTATGGCTGTGGTGTAGGCCAGCCGCTGTAGCTCTGATTCGACCTCTAGCCTGAGAACTTCCATATTCTGCGGGCGTGGCCTAAATAGACAAAAAAAAAAAAAAAATTGAAAAAATGGTAAAACAGAATTACACACTTTCATGCTGTTCTACTTGAGCATTGATTTCTCTCAGCATTTCACCAGGTATCTTCTCTTCCCCCACTGGCCACACAAAGAACACTTCTGGAAGCCGTGACAGCTGCCCTCTTAAATGCCTTTAGGACTGGTTACTGCTGTTTTAGAGAAAAAAATTACATGCTGCTTTTTGCTGTTACCTTACAGTCTAGCTGCACGTGAACAGTCCCTGTTACAAAAGATTTGAGCCTTCACTGCCTGAGTGGAGACTGGGTGCACTTTTTGAGAGATTAAAGCCCCAACATCTCATTCTTTAAGTAAGTGTATGACACTAAAAAACAACCCCAAAAAACCAACCAAGCAACACCCCCCCCCAAAACTCAAAACTCAAAGCTGAACAAACTTTCAGTTTCTTTTCTTAAAAATTTTTTCTTTTATTAAAAAATGTTTATAGTGTCTTTGATTTGAGTTTAATCTCAGATTGGTTCTCTAAAAGCTTTCATAGTGTGTGTTCATTGACATGGATGATTACTAGCAAGTTTAACAAGGAAAACACTTTTGATCTCTGAGCTTCTGACACGAAGAGTTATTTGACTTGAGTTCTTTTTCAGGAGCTATTTAACATTTTTACATTTGTACCGGTTGACAGAGGCCTGGCTTATACACCGATCTGAAGTTGTCTTGATTCTGAAGGAAACTGGTGAATTGAGAACATTCTCTCTTTTTTTGGTAGAATCAGGAGAAAGAGAGCTGCTATTTCTTGGAAATTTTGCCCAGCAGCCTAGCAACATAGACATCTTCCTGGCCTTCTTTTTGGAAGAGTTACATCCACAAAACATTATCCCAAACTGAACAAATCATTGTTAGGTATAGGTTTGCTGCATAAACACTTTTTCTTGCACTCAGGAATACCCAGGCCTAAATGGGTCAGCTCTTACAGCTTTACTGAAGGGCATGTTTTTTTATGACTAGGAAAAGATGCATGCACTTCTGATAGACCCCACTGAATATCCAAACCCAAATTATTTTTATTAATTTCAACTATTTTCCATTAAAATAATACATGCTTCTTATACAAATTCAATAGAAGAAGTGTTTGAGTTGTTCCCGTCATGGCTCAGTAGAAACAAGTCCGACTAGTACCCAGGGTGGTGCAGGTTGGATCCCTGGCCTCTGTCAGTGGGTTAGGTATCCGGCATTGCCATGAGCTGAAGTGTCGGTCACAGACTTGGCTTAGATCCTGCGTGGCTGTGACTGTGGCCAGTGACTACAGCTCTGATTCCACCCCTAGCCTGGGAACCTCCATATGCTGTCGGGGGGGGAGGCCTAAAAAAAGACCAGGAAAAAAAAAAAGAAATGTTAGAAATAAAAGGTTAGTGACCCTCACTCCCAAGTTATTTTTAATGTTCTGGGATGTTCTATTTCCCTTAAAATAGCATTTCCACTGAAGGAAATAATAGTTTAAACCTCTGAAAACTAGAGTTATGATTCATAAGAGTAATTTAAAAGTTTTTGGAGTTCCCATAGTGGCGCATTGGAAATGAATCCGACTAGGAACCATAAGGTTGCGGATTTGATCCATCCCTGGCCGTGCTCAGTGGGTTTAAGGATCTGGCGTTGCTGTGAGCTGTGGTGTAGGTCAAAGATGTGGTTCAGATCTGGCATTGCTGTGGCTGGGGGGTAGGCCGGTGGCTACGGCTCTGATTAGACCCCTAGCCTGGGAACCTCCATATGCTGCGAGTGCAGCCCTGAAAAGAAAAAAAAAGTTTTTGACTATCAAGAGATTATATTAGTTTCCTATTGCTGCCGTAATGAATTTCCAAAATGTAGTGGCTTAAAACAACACAAAATTTATGACTTTACAGTCTGGAGAGCTCAAGTCCCAAGTGGATTTCACCAGGTTGAAACCAAGGCGTTGGCGGGGCTGTGATCCCTCTGAAAGCTCTAGGGGAGAATTTGTTTCCTTGCCTTTTCCACATTCTGGAGGTTGCCTGCACGTCTTGGCTCCTGACCCCATCTCTCATATTAAAAGAACATTATTCCATCCCCTTGGTTCTGTCCTCATGTCACCTTCTCCCCTGTTGACCCTTTTGTCTCCCTCTCAGAAGGATGCTTGTGGTTACAATGGGCCCACCAGGATAATCTCCCACCTTAGATTCATCAGCCTACAAAGTCCCTTTTGCCATCCTGGGTCACATTCACATGTTCCAGGGGTCAGGATGTGGGCATCTTTGGAGAGGGGTGTTGCTTAGCTACCACAGAGATACACAACTGTGATTTGCTCAGGGATTTCGTGTGGGAGAAATTCCTATTAAATTAGCACCTCTTGGAGTTCCCGCCTTGGCTCAGCAGAAACGAAACAGACTAGTATCAGTGAGGACGCGGGTTCGATCCCTGGCCTTGCTCAGTGGGTTAATGATCAGGCGTTGCCATGAGCTGTGGTGTAAGTCGAAGATGCAGCTTGGATCCCGAGTTGCTGTGGCTCTGGTGTAGGCCAGCGGCTACAGCTCCGATTGGACCCCTAGCCTGGGAACCTCCACATGCTGTGGGTGTGGCCCTAAAAGACAAAAACAAAAACAAAAATAAATTAGCACCCCTCTCTCAACTCTTATTTCTATTTTCATCCAAATATCAGTAGCTACGGGGAACTCCCGTGGAGGTACAGTGGGAATGAATCCGACTAGGAACCATGAGGTTTCAGATTCGATCCCTGGTCTCGCTCAGTGGGTTAAGGATCTGGTGCTGCCGTGAGCTGTAGTGTAGGTCGCAGATGCGGCTCGGATCCCACCTTGCTGTGGCCCTAAAAATAAATAAATAAATAAATAAATAAAAAGACAAATATCAGAAGCTCCATTAAGGTCTCACATTTGGTTTATCTGAGAATACCTGACAGTGACGGGAAATGGGCCACAGAGCAACATTTACCAAACTGGAGCTCTAGTGGCCCATGAAATGTTAAAGATGTTTTGTGTTAAAAAGTGTTCCGAGTCAAATTTGATCCAAAGCCATTGCATGCTCCTTCCCGCCCACCTTCCTCTTAAATACACAGTAGCATATGGGAAAGGTACTGAGAATTCTTGCTATTTGTGATTCCAAGTATATTTTACAATGAAATCTTTTTTTTCCCTTTTTGTATTTTTTTTTTTTATAGTGGATGCTTAAGCTTATTAATGATCTCCTCAAGGATACCTATGTATGATGCTTGGGAAGTGCCATCCCTAATGTGGTCTTTCATTCTAAACCTTAATTATATTGCCCTGGAAAAATAAAATAAAAAGGGTATATTGGAGCTGACTCTAAATATCTTCTAAATAACATCTTTCCTATTTCATTCTCTCTCTACTACATATGAGGAACTTAGATTTTTAAGACTTTTTAAAACGTATAATGATTTTTATTTTTTTCATTATAGCTGGTTTACAGTGATCTGTCAATTTTCGACTGTACAGCATGGTGACCCAGTTACACATACATGTGAAAACTCTTTTTTCTCACATTATCATGCTCCATCCATAGGTCCCAGTGGATTTTTAAGACTTTAACCAACTCTCATAATTTAACTTCAAAACCCGATGTGAAAAATAACTTATGTTTCCGATAACAAATATTTAGAATACTATTTCCGGCATGTTTTGTGACTCTGGCAACATAAAATTGTTTTGAGAAGTGAGATAATGTCTTGATGTTTTTTCAAGGTATATAGAAAAATTTATTGTTGGTTGTATCTCTGAATCACCAGACTGGAATCCATTAATTTCTTTAAAAAATGTATTCATTTCCCCCCCTATTTTGCAAAGGTAATTCCTCTAAAGTGGTCCAGAATGGTACTTGATAACTTTTGTTGACTCACCTGAAAGCTCTCAAGAGTGATGTGAAGAGTGCTTTAGCCTCCTCTGCTGGGTTCATGGAAAGATGGCCCTTGGCATGCGTTGGCATTGCAGTCTTTGTTAGATAAGACTTTGTCCCTTTCTTGTAACACTGATCATTTAAAAAAAATTTTTTTTTTTTGTCTTTGTAGGGCCGCATCCGAGGCACATGGAGGTTCCCAGGCTAGGGGTCCAACTGGAGCTGTAGCCTGCAGTCTCTGCGAGAGCCACAGCAATGCGGGATCCGAGCCACATTTTCGACCTACACCACAACTCATGGCAATGTGGGATCCTTAACCAACTGAGCAAGGCCAGGGGTTGAACCCGTGTCCTTATGTGTACTAGTCTGGTTCGTTAACTGCTGAACCACGATGGGAACCACAAAAAAATATTTTTTTTTAAATTATAGTTGACTTATAATGTTGTGCTGATCACTTTTTATTATACATTATTTGTTGTCTATTATGAGTTATCTGCACAAGGTTCCTGAGGGTAGGAGCCATCCATATATCCCTTTTGTGCCTGTTTCAATGCTTTTCCCTTAGCAGGAACTGGACCAATGTTTGTCATATGAATGAATGAATGTATTAACTTAGAATGAAAATCCTAGCAATATCAGATATGTTAATGACCCATCGGTTGATCCATCCATTTATATTTCATCCCTACTTAAAATCTGAGGAAACAGGGAGTTCCCATTGTGGCTCAGCAGGTTAAGAGCCTGACATAGTGTCTGTGAGGATGCAGGTTTGATCCCTGGCCTCGCTCAGTGGGTTAAGGATCCAGCGTTGCAGCAAGCTGTGGTGTAGATTGCAGATGAGCCTCAGGTCTGGTGTGGCTGTGGCTGTGGCTTAGGCTTGCAGCTGCAGCTCCAATTTAATCCCTGGCTGGGGGAACCTCCATATGCCACAGGTGTGGCCATTACATTTTTTTTTCTTTTTTTTTTTTTAGAAAACTCTCTAATGTATATGTAGAGTAAGGGAAAAGCTAAATTAAAATTAGATAATTAAGGCAAAAGAAAGATAAGCATTAGAAAATAAAATGGATTTAGGACTGAGCCTAGTTCTGAAAAATCTGTACCATAACATCTTATGAATTTGCAAGGGGAGAACATTGCTTCAGTTCTAGGCTTACTAGAAGCCTATGAAAGAAGCAGTTGGTTATTTGATTTTCAAGATCTATAAAATTATGATGTCAGTTGTTCTCATCAAACATAGGTATTTCTGGAACTAGAATCAGAGAGACGTTCTTCTCATGGTATATCAGAAGGAGTTTACTGTGTAATATAAAAAATAATGTATTCAGGAGTTCCCGTCGTGGCTCAGTGGTTAACGAATCCGACTAGGAACCATAACGTTGCGGGTTCGGTCCCTGCCCTTGCTCAGTGGGTTAACGATCCGGCGTTGCCGTGAGCTGAGGTGTAAGTCACAGACGCGGCTCGGATCCTGCGTTGCTGTGGCTCTGGTGTAGGCCGGTGGCTACAGCTCCAATTAGACCCCTAGCAGCCTGGGAATTTCCATATGCCGCGAGAGCGGCCGAAGAAATAGCAAAAAGACAAAAAAAAAATGTATTCAGATTATCTTTGCACTAAACATAGCAGTACGTTTCAAAAAGAACTTTTTAATATTACTCTCCGTTTATACTGATAGCATCCCCACTATGACCTAAATAAAGACTACAGCTGTAGAAAGGGATAAGTAGTGGTTCATGAAATCCTATTATGGAAACAAAATTGCCAGACAGCTATCAAACATTTTTTCCAAATATGTTCTTAGCAATCAATGGGGATATGACATTTCACTAGCAGGTAAAAGAAAAGAATGTGGAACAATGCAAAATCTACTGCCTAATTATTAGGATAAATAAATTGTACTCAATAGAATCAATTTTCTGAAGATGGGGCTCAAATATTGATGAGCCTCATTTATTTTTATTTATTTTTATTTTTTTTTACTTTTCTCTCTCTCTACAATTACAGAATGCAGCAAATGGGACCAGTTTTTAAACATCAGGGAAAATTCAGTTAAACATAGAATATATTTTTACCTTAGGTTGCAATTTAAGTTCCTTTTCAATAGAATGAAATAGACTCTAGTGAGAATTCACAGATACCAATTATCCCAGAAAATGATGACTTAAAAAGAAGGTGAAATAAAGACCAATTAAAGAAGGGCGTGCACCTGGAGCCCTCCCTTGGGGATGGGAAAGTTGGCTGGGGCTGTTTAACTGCAGGGATGTGATAGATGGGAAGAGCATGTCTTTGGGGAAATTAACCATCATTTGCTTCCTGTCTTATGCGCCTGTGCGGATTTTATGTTGCCGTCTTTGTTAACAGTGGTACCACCAGTGTCAGTTTGGGAATATCTGTCAACCTGCAAACATTTACTGAAGAGTTTACAAAAATGTGAATTCTCAAAAGTTATTCTTGGATCTTAGGGATTTTCTTGGGATGTTGTCCTAATATTGGAAGTTCTTTTTTTTTTTTTGGTATTTCTTGGGCCGCTCCCGTGGCATATGGAGGTTCCCAGGCTAGGGGTCGAATCGGAGCTGTAGCCACCGGCCTACACCAGAGCCACAGCAACGCGGGATCCGAGCCGCGTCTGCAACCTACACCACAGCTCACGGCAACGCCGGATCCTTAACCCCCTGAGCAAGCGCAGGGACCGAACCCGCAACCTCATGGTTCCTAGTCGGATTCGTTAACCACTGTGCCACGACGGGAACTCCCTAATATTGGAAGTTCTTGTTACCGAGTCCAAACCTGGTCTGCTCACCACATGATGAATTGTTGGGGCAAGGAATGATAATGTCTTTATTTGAAAAGACAGCAGACTAAGATGGTAGATTGATGTCCTAGAGAACCGTCTTACCTAAGTTAGAATTCAGGCTTCTTTTATACAAAAAGGGTAGGGATGTGGTTGTCTGTTGCAAACGTCTTGGTGTCAGAATCCTGCATCTGTCATGAATGGAATGGTGACCTTTAAAGGTCAGAGCCATGAGAATGGGGTTGGTCTCCTGTATATTTCAGGCTATGGGCAACATTCTTTTATAAAAGGTACAGAGCCAGCACACTAAGCACAGACCACAGAGCATAAAGGTTAAAGTGAAAGAAACAGATCCAACATAGAGTTAGATTTGTTCTTCCCTATTGCAATCTGAGGTTGGGATAAAAACTGACCTTGACCTCTTCTCTTACTTCTGACTTCTAGTGTTGGTGCTGGCAAGGGTAACCAGTCAGATCTAGGATGGTAAATAAGCCATTTTATTTGGTCTCCAATTCCTTTGAGTCATAATACATTGAGGAGTTTTAAGGCTATATAAGAAATTGTAATTCTGACCCTCAAAATGCTTTTTTTCTCCATCTCTTCACTTTTTTTTTCCCATAGCCTGGGCATATGGAAGTTCCTGGGTGAGGGATTGAGACCACACTGGTCCTTAACCCACTGTGCCACAGTGGGAACTCTTTACTTCTTGAAACTGTAGTCTTCCCCAACTTTTTCTGCTTCCTTCCTCCCTATTGACTTTTTTTTTTTTTTTTAAAAAGCCACCAAACTTGTGGTAATTTATTATAGCAGTGCTTTGGTCTGAATGTTTGTGTCTTATTTATTTGTTTATTTATCTGTTTAGGGCCACACCTGGAGCATATGGAGGGTCCTAGGCTAGGGGTAGAATCAGAGCTGTACTGCTGGCCTACACCACAGTTCACTGGCAACGCCATATCCTTAACTCACTGAGTGAGGCCAGGAATCGAACCTGCATCCTCATGGACACTAGTTGCGCTTGTTAACCGCTGAGCCACAATGGGAACTCCCTCCCTATTGACTTTTATTAGGCCAGCCACCCTTTCTACTTCACTGACTGGTTTCTAGCAAAATCACCGAATCCACCAGCCTCTTCAATCTGCATCTTAATTTTCCTGTGCCCCATTTTTTATTTCTAAACCTGTCTTCTTTCTGTCTGAAGTCCTCTTCTCTCTCTTGATCTCCTCCCACCCCTGTGGCTACTTCTTTCTGGTATTATAAAGGGTCCTTTCTTGACTTTTTAGAGATTGGTGTTCATTTTTGCATTCCTCTGAGTTTTCTCTTTTTCTGGCAATCTCATTCATTCCGAGCTTTCAACTGTTTGCTGTTGACCCTTGCTTTAGTCAGAATGAGGCTAAGCTGCTGTAACAAAGAGGTAGGTAGGGTTTTTTTGGGGACACATCTATGGTATATAGAAGTTCCCTAACTGGGCTTGAATTGGAGCCACAGCCAAGATAGATCCTTTAACCCACTGAGTGAGGCCAGGGATAGAACCCGCATCCTCACAGATACTAGTCTGGTTCTTAACCTGCTGAGCCAAGACGGGAACGTCCCAATAAAGATATTGCACAATCCGAAGTAGTGCAGTAGCACTGTCTCTGTGTTCCGATATCCAGGAGGTAAAGGTAAGAATTTCCTTCTAAGGAAGTCATAAAGAAGTTGTACTTGATGTTTCTGCTGAAATTGCATTCATGAGGATAGTCTTCTGGCCACATGTAGCTTCCAGGAGCACTGGCAAGTGAGTGACCATGTACGCTGTGAAAATGATGAATTTATTAACTACAAGGAAGAAGGCACATTAGTGGTCCCTGCTAAATACTTTTGGCCCCACTATCTGATATGATAGATCCATCTACTTTGTAAGGTCTTCTTTTTTAATGGTTCATCATTTTTCTTTGTAGATTTCAGCTTCATTGAGGTATTGAGCATTGACATATACATTTTTATTTATGTATTTATTTATTCGCTTTTTAGGTCTGTGCCCGTAGCTATGGAGGTTCCCAGCCTAGGGGTCTAACTGGAGCTGTAGCTGCTGGCCTATGCCACAGCCACAGCCACACCAGATCCAAGCTGCGTCTGTAACCTACACCACAGCTCACGGCAACGCCAGATCCTTAACCCACTGAGTGAAGCCAGGGATCAAACCCACAACCTCATGGTTCCTAGTCGGATTCGTTTCCGCTGCGCCGTGGCAGGAACTCCTGACATATAAATTTATAAGATATTTAAAGTGTACATTGTGGTGATTTTACGTATATAAAAGAATGAATTCTTCCATCTAATTAATTCACACCTGTGATGTTTTCTTCCGTGTGTCCTGCCGACACCTCAAACTCAAATATGTCAAAACAAACAAAGTTGAACTAATTGTATTTTCCAAGTCTACTCTTCCTACCCAACTTTATCAGTCTTAGTTAGTGGTCATCACTCTGCTGTTTCAAGTAGAAATCTGTCTTTTTTTTTTTTTTTGTCTTTTTAGGGCCGCATCCGTGGCATATGGAGGTTCCCAGACTAGGGGTCCATTTGGAGCTCAGCCGCCGGCCACAGCCACAGCCACAGCCACACCAGATCCAAGCCATGTCTGTGACCTACACCACAGCTCATGGCAATGCCAGATCCTTAACCCACTGGCCGAGGCCAAGGATCGAATCTGCATCCTCATGGATTCTAGTTGGGTTCATTAACCACTGAGCCATGAAAGGAACTCCAAGATTTGTCATTCTTGATTTTTTAAAAATATTTGATTCCCCATAGCAAATTTGTCACCGAGTCGTGTATATTTTAATTATTGAGTCCATCCTTCTACCACTGTCTCTGTCTATTCAGAGCCTAAAAAACTTTTTTTTTTCTTTTTTTATCTTATACTGTTTCTGAACCTCCTGTCTGGTCTCCAGCCTGAAGTTGCTTCCTTAGATGACTCTTCCCCACACAGCCACTGTGTGGAGTTTTCTAAAGCACATAAGGATGATCTCCTCATTTTAAAAGTCTGTAATGACTCTCTGTTTGCTCCTGTGGGTCTTCTTTAAAAGTCACTTTTAGGGAGAGAATGCCCCCTCCCCTTAAAAAAAAACAAATCCTACACAAAATATCCCGTATAAAAAAATATGCAGAACTTCTCACTTGGGCATTGTCCTTAGAGTGTCATGTGGAAATTTCTGGCCTCAGGATTTTAATTCTAGTTACTTGCTGGTAATTAGAAGACCCTCTAACCCTTCCCCAAACTTAGCTTAGCCCACGTTTCTATCATCTTCTCTGCACCAGTTATGTGGCATTAATCACTCCTCTCGTGGGTCTGTGCTGGCTCCTGTTCCTTCAGGCTGAGTGGCGCCTGCCTGCTGTTCACTGGCTATGCCGTGGCTCACCTGAAAGAGCACGAGCTTTGGAGCCAGGCAGACTTGGATTCAGAGCTCACGTGTGCCTTGGTTTCCTCACTAGAACAATGGATTTAGAGACTCTACATAAAGTTCTCAGGCCATAGGAGAGCTTCAAAATAACAGTTCCTTCCCACTCCTTCTCAGATGTCACTTCTGTATTGTTTTAATGTGTGTGTGACTACTGCAGGGAGAAGGCGGTTTCCCCATCTGATTTTTTTTTTTTTTTTTGGGCCACACTTACAGCATGCGGAATTTCCTGGGTCAGGGATCAAACTCACCCACAGCAGGGACCTGAGCCACAGCAGTGACACGGCCAGATCCTTAAGTACTAGGCCCCCAGGGAACTCTTCCCCAACCTGTTTTTATAGCATTTGGTAATGCTTCTATAAGAGAACTTTTATTATTATATATATTTATACATGTGGTTGTCTCATCTCTTGGACTTTGAGCTCTTTGAAGGTAGGGGGTCTTTACTTACTCACCTTTGATCCTTGGTGCCAGGCAAAAAATAGACATAAAATAAAAGTCTTTTAAACTTAGTTGCATTGAGTTGAATTAAAATGGATTTGTAGTAGAAAAATAAAGGTCAACCAGTTTCCTTGGCACTGACTTCCCTCTCCATAAGGAGTGGAATAAGACTTTGATGGATGTGCATATGCTGTTTTGTAATAAAAAGGAGCAGTCTTCTGATTCTGAACATGAAATAGCAACTGCTGGACTGTGAAACAATCTGAAAAACTGCATTTATCCTGGAGTGTTTTGTTTTGGCATCAGCAGGGGAGAATATTGCTCCATAGTCCATGCTTATTGAGCCATGCAAGGGATTTACAGGAGCATCTGTATGGAGGCCAAAGTTAAAGTGGGGCACAGTCCCAAAGAAGTGACATGTGAGACAAATTGATGTGCTCAAGCATTCAGATTTGACAACATAATCTGCTATTTTTATAGAGGACATTTTGGCACTGGGTACAGGGTGTGTGTATATGTGACAAAATCAGGCTCAGCATCCACTACCCCCATTAAAAACAAACAAATTCCTCTTCTTCTCTAATTCTTTTTGTTAATGTGATAAAAAACAAAACATAAAATTTACCACCATAACCATTCTTAGGTGTATAATTTAGTAATGTATATTCACATTATTGTGTAACAGATCTCTAGAATTTTTTCATTTTGTGACAGTGAAATTCTATACCCACTCAACACCAATTCCTCCTTCTGTCTTCCCCCTGCCCTTGACAACCAGCCTTTTGCTTTCTATTTCTGATTCTGACTCGATACTTCACATGAGTGGAATCACACAGCATCTGTCCTTTCGTGCCTGGCTTATTTCACTTATAATGTTCCTGAGGCTCATCTATGTGGGAGATTTACTTCATTTTTTAAGGCTGCATACTATTCTGTTTTAAGTATATACTACATTTTCTTTATCCATTCATCTGTCCATGGACATTGGATTATTTGGATCATTTCCATTGTGTTAATGCTGTCATGAACATGGGTGTGCACATATCTTTGAGGTCCTACTTTGAATTCTTTTTGATAAAAACCCAGACACAAGACAGATGGATCATATGGCAATACTATTTTTCATTTTTTAAGGAAACTTCATGCTCTTTTCAGTAATGGCTGTACCATTTTATACTCCCACCAACCGTGCACAAGAGTTCTACTTTCTTGTCATTGTTTCCAACCCTGTTATTTTCCATTGTTTAGAGAGTGTCCATCCTGATGGGTGTGAGCTGATGTCTCATGTGGTTTTGATTTGTGTTTCTCGAATGATAAATGATGTTGTGTATTTTCGGAGCAATGTCTATTCAAGTCCTATGTCCATCTTTTTTTTTTTTTTTTTTCTTTTCATGGCCACACCCACAGCCTATGTAAGTTCCTGGGCCAGGGACTGAATCTGTGCCGTGGTTGTGGTAATGCCAGAGCCTTTAACACACTGATGGGCCAGGGGTTGACCCTGCACCTCTGTAGTGACCCGAGCTGCTGCAGTCAGGTGCTTAACCCACTGTGCCACGGCAGCAACTCCCCAACTTTATTTCTTTTAATGACATTACCAATCTTTGTATTATACAAGTCTAAAGTCCTAAAATGATTTCTCTCTTCCCTTGTCCCCTATAATTAATAGGTGCCTAAGACCACTCAATTCTTTGGTAGTTCTTATGGTCACTACCCCTCCCCTCCATTCTGCTGCACACCTGGTTTATCACTCCTCTCTGAATTTCTCTTTCCTCTTTATTTGATATCTCTCACAATTCCAGGCAAGTTGATATACTGCCTCTAGTTTATGCTTCTCAAAGAAGCACATGTCTAATCATGGATCTGTTCAGAATACTTAAGGTTTCCCCATTGTTGTCCCCAAATGTCTAAATTTTTCTAAAATCTGGCTCTGCCTTACATTTCCAGCCTATCCTCTCTTCCATTCCCTACACGGACTTCATAGTTTCATCAAATTGGGTTAATTGCTTTTTTTCTTTATTGCTGGATAGTTTCCTGACTTTGTGTTGGTCTTTTTGCTTGGAATGCATTAGAATGGGTTAGAGACCTTGTTTGATATTTCACCTCCCTGTATGCCATCTTTTGCTCTTATTTCTCTATACTCACTCCTAGGGAATTCAGCTTTTTTTTTTTGTCTTTTTGTCTTTTTGTCTTTTTGCCTTTTCTAGGACCGCTTCCGCAGCATCTGGAGGTTCCCAGGCTAGGAGTTGAATCAGAGCTGTAGCTGCCGGCCTACGCCAGAGCCGCAGCAACGCGGGATCCGAGCCGCGTCTGCAACCTACACCACAGCTCACGGCAACGCCAGATCCTTAACCCACTGAGCAAGGCCAGGGATCGAACCCGCAACCTCATGTTCCTAGTCGGGTTCGTTAACCACTGCGCCACGACAGGAACTCCATGCAGCTGCTCTTATTACACATCACCTTTGACTTGACTTCCCTTATATGCCACAAAGCTGAGTATTATAATATCATTTCTTTTCTTTAAAATGTTTCTGCTATTTATTCATTCTCCAATATTGCCATCACGAACTTATGAGGGACACTCCACACCCTTGAATGGATTTGTCCAATCTGTAACATTCTCCTTTGGTTCTGGTTTGCTTCCTAAAGGAGGTTGTTCATAAATGTGAGGTATTTAGGATTGGATTCACACTGGTGTTTAAATGTCTCTTCATTGCCCTAATATGGGACATTCTTTTAACGTCATACTCCAAATTACAAACAGCACTTTAGAAAGACAATGTTTTTGGAATATTTCATGCTCATTCCTATTGCATCTTTGCTCAAGTGAACATTTATACTTGAAGAGCAGTCCCTTGACTCTTTATATTCTTCAATTTCCAATTCAACTTCCCTCTCTCCTAAATGGATCTCTGTGTTGGCATCTTTTCTATTGTATTATACTTATAAAATTAGTATTTTATAATTCTCAGATTATTTATTTTTTGGTTTTATTTTTTCAACCTATTTTATTTTATTTTATTTTATTTTATTTTTGTGGCTGCATCTGTGGCATATGGAAATTCCCAGGCCAGGGATTGAATCTGAGCTGCAACTGCAACCTACACCACAGCTGTGGCAATGCTGGATCCTGTAACCTACTGTGCCAGGCTGGGGATCGAACCTATGACTCCACAGTGACCTGAGCCCTTTCTGGGGTGCTGGGAAAACTGGACAGCTACATGTAATTCAGTCAGATTTTTAACCCACTGAGCCATAGTGGGAACTCCTCAACTAATTTTGTTGAGTCAGGAGGATTTCCTTTACTTCTTATGTCCACCTACCATTCCCCTGCATATGCCCTACATTAGCCTACTATGGGCTAAGCATGACAACAACAGCAACAAAAATCAGTGAAACAGATTTGTAGAGAAAGTTAGAATAGTATAAGTTATTTAATATGTTTGAGGTTAAATTTCCAGGCTAAGACGTGTTTTCTACATTTTCTTCTTTTTTTTTTCCTTTTCTTTTTTTTTTCTTTTTTAGGGCCGCACCCAGGCGAGGGGTCGAATTGGAGCTACAGTTGCCGGCCTACACCACAGCCACAGCAATGCCAGCTCTTTAACCCACTGAGCAAGGCCAGGGATAGAACCCACAACCTCATGGTTCCTAGTCGGATTTGTTTCCACTGCACCACAAGGGGAACTCCATTTTACATTTTAAATAACAAAAAAATTCTCCTTCCCCTACTTAGGAATTTCTGTAAATGAACTGGTGTTTACATGTATTCTCTTTAGAGTTCTTCTGATGCATTCCTTGTTAGATTATAAGACCTTTTTCTCTGGTAAATCCTAAGTGAGAGTATTGGAATGGAATCCAGACAGGAAGAAAAACACATGGTCTCAATCAAGAAAGCATCAGAGAGAATTAAGCAGGAATTTGAAGAAAAGACATATTGTCATCTGGGCTCATTGATTTTAAAAGAAAACATTTGGGTGCATGTAATACTTAAAGCCACTTTCTAGACCCTTCATCCTGGAAATTAAAATAAGTTATTTATTTATACCGACTCCAGTTTTTCTCTGATTGTACATAGTGGTAAATTTGAATTGACTTGGCACAATAGCATGAGATATCTAATAGAAAGGCCAACAGGTACTCTAGAAATATCTACTAGAATTTAGTTTATCAAAGGAAAATCTTAAAGGGAGAAGCTTTTGTCTTACTTTGGTCTTACTACACAATTGTTTTTTCCTAATAAATATAGAACTTGAGAGATTGATTCCCTAAGCTTTTATTGTTCTTGACGTTCTTTTTTCTTTTCTTTTCTTTTTTATTTTTATTTTTTTGTTTTTTTTGCCATTTCTTGGGCCACTCCCACGGCATCTGGAGGTTCCCAGGCTAGGGGTCTAACCGGAGCTGTAGTCGCCAGCCTATGCCACAGCCACAGCCACGTGGGATCTGAGCTTCGTCTGTGACCTACACCACAGCTCATGGCAATGCCGGATCCTTAACCCACTGAGCAAGGGCAGGGATCGAACCCGCAACCTCATGGTTCCTAGTCGGATTCATTAACCACTGATCCACAACGGGAACTCCAGTTCTTGACTTTCAGTTATTAAATAGTCTTCCTTTTAATAGGAGAAGAACAATGATTACAAGTTAGGTAATCAGTTGAGTCTTCCATCTTTATATTGGACAGCTAAGCATAGGAGGAAATGTTGGAGAAACTGGGAATGTTTCTTCACAGGATTTCAGGATCCTGGAGAAGGTGCCATTTCTAGGAATGACCACAAGATGGTGTAGAGTTAAATACCCTAAACATACCTAAGTGTCATTCATTCATTCATTCACTCAGTAAACAAGCATTTAATAATCCCCAGCTGCATGCCAGAAATAATGCCAGGCACCAGAGCTACTGAAGTGGTTTAGATACAGTTCCTGTCCTCAAGAAACCTAGAGTGTAGTAGAGAGAGATGTATCTGTAAGGAAATGGGGGCAATAGAGTGTTATAGGGGCTGTGCTAGAACTTTATATGACAAAGAATGGGGACCCAAAGAAGGAATGGGCACCACTTCTTTTTTTTTTTTTTTCCTCTGTCTTTTTAGGGCCGCACCCACGGCACATGGAGGTTCCCAGGCTAGGGGTCGAATCGGAGCTACAGCACAGCCTACACCACAGCCACAGCTACGCCAGATCCAAGCCTTGTCTGTAACCTCTACCACAGCTCATAACAATGCCAGATCCTTAACTCACTGAGTGAGGTCAGGGATCGAACCTGCGTCTTCATGGATACTGGTCAGATTCATTTCCTCTGAGCCACGACAGGAACTCCAGAATGGGCACTCCTGCACAAGTTAGGGGAGTGTGGGTTTGTAAAGGAGCAATAATGAAAATGATTCTTTTTTTTTTTTTTGGTCTTTTTGCTATTTCTTTGGGCCGCTCCCGCGGCATATGGAGGTTCCCAGGCTAGGGGTCGAATCGGAGCTGTAGCCATTGGCCTACGCCAGAGCCACAGCAACGCAGGATCCGAGCTGCGTCTGTAACCTACACCACAGCTCAGGGCAATACCGGATCCTTAACCCACTGAGCAAGGGCAGGGACCGAACCCACAACCTCATGGTTCCTAGTCGGATTCGTTAACCACTGTGCCACGACAGGAACTCCCTGAACATGATTCTTAAACAGAATCTTATAAACTAGGAAGTAAACTACATAGATTGTAGAACTGGAGGAGGTGGGGCCTGGGAGTAGCAGTGGGGTCTTTCAGGCAGAAAGTGATGCATGAATGAAGGACCAAAAATTGAAGAACCAATATGACCTGTTTAAGAAACTTTAAGCAGTGTAGTGTGATGAAGGCACACAGGACAGGAGATCATGGACAATGCAGATCAGATACGGGATGGCCTTCCGTGCTGTGGTGACGTGATAGCTAGGTCACTCTGGTAGAGGATGCATTGGTGGTGGCAGGGAGGCAGGAGATAAATAGGGAGAGGGTTGGAGACTCCAGAGAGAGACGATAAGGGCTGATACTGGAGGAATGAGAGGTTAAACCCATGTGATTCAGGACTTCAACTCTCTGGAAGAGGTAGTATTTTAGGAAGGCATCCAAGAGTTCTAGCAAAAATAATAAATGATTGACCCAGATTGGAGTTACAAGAGAAAGAGTGATTTTAGGAGTGAAACATTATAATGGGTTCATAATGAACTTGTGTCTGAAGGGTTCATTTTAGGGCTAAGAGTTCAGGGGTGGGGACTGGGTGGGGAAAAAGAATGAGAGTGCCGAGAAGAGGCTCCACGTGGGAGGGGTGGGGTAGCACCAGGGCGAGGTCTGCTGACTTGATTTGAATTATGTTTTTGTATTACTTGTGTTCCTGATGGGGTGACAGAGAGTTAGATTGAAGGCATATAGCTGAACCTCAAAATTTTTTTTTAGTTTGTTTCTAAACATTAATGACATAAGTGTTGACTCTGCAGCTTGGTTTTTTATTCCTACAAATACATTGACTATGACTGCCCGTCCACTCTCTGGGCACAGACCATGAACTTGGGCTCTTCATGGCTGTCTGACACTGGGCAAGTGAATGATTCTTTCCTCAGTTTCCTCATCTTAAAATGGGAAAATGTATTAAGCAGGGAGCTAATATATAATATTCCTTTTCTTCCCCATGAGTTATGCATTAACTGAGAATGACAAAGGATTCAGGGAAACGGACAGCAAAATACTAATTTTAACACTGAAAAATCTGGATGAAAGGATGTGGCTTAAATGTGTGGAAACAATGTTGCTTCCGGAGTTCCTGTTGTGGCTCAGCAGTAACAAACCTGACTAGTATCCATGAGGATTTGGGTTCAATCCCTGGCCCTGCTCAGTGGGTTAAGGATCCAGCGTTGCCGTGAGATGTGGTGTGGGTCACAGACGTGGCCTGGATCTGGTGTTGCTCTGGCTGTGGTGTAGGCCTGCAGCTGCAGCTCCAATTACACCCCTAGCCTGGGAACTTCCATGTGCCGCCAGTGTGGCCTAAAAAGACAAAACAAAACCAAAAAGCAATAAAACAAATGAGCAAACAAACAAAAACAGTGTGCTTCCTAATATTCTCTTTCTCTCAATGGAGATCGACAATTTATCCTGTTAGAAGGGAGAATTTCTGCTGTATTTTGTGAAAATTAAAAGCACGTGTCTGGACCAAAGGCTCCCTTCCCAGATGGTCACACCCCTGGCCTCATGCAGTTTATGGCCATTAGGGGTTGCACTGCTTCCTGGGAGCACCTTAATGGCAGCACCTCTGGCCTGGAGCCCTCTGTCCATCTGCATTCTTTCGGCACCCACTGGCCTGCTCAGACTGAAGTGTTGCCAGAATTTCCACCCTCTTGCCTTAGGGCATTTTAAACACCTGCTGGGCCAGCTTGCAGCTGTGTTAAGTTTCCTGCCTGGGAAGTCCAAGCAATACCAGTTATAGTTTTTGATGGGGCCCTGATGGCTGGTTGCATAGGTTTTAAGAAGCCCCTCAATTCTTTTTTTAACCCCAGAGACTATATTTTTAGAGCACAGTTTTGTAGAACATAGAAATTTTTTCAGAATGTAAACATCAAGCTATAGCAGAAAAACCTATAATGATAATAACTAATACTTCTGTAATACTTACTGTGTGCCAGGCATCGCCATCATCAAATCATACATACCAACTTCATCACGACAACCCTGTAGGTAAGGGCGATTATATGCAAAAAACCTAGAGGCCCAGGAAGGTTAAGTGACTTCTCCAAGATCCCACATCTGGAGAGTGATACAGCCAGGGTCCAGATGTAGGCTGTCTGGCTCCATATAATCCCTGAGCTCAACCACCAAGTTACCCATCTCTTCGACAGTAGGTGATGAGTAACAGTGGGTGCAAATATCACCGCTGTCACCCTCCCAGTTCTTTGCTTTCTCTGGTCCTTCTTCCACTTTCCTCACGCCCTTAGTGGTTGTGTTTCAGCTTTCTGACTCAATGGGGATCTGCTGCCAGGTTGGGCTCTCGTAGCCCTTCAGCTGCAGGTGTCTCACTCTAGCCCCATCATCAGCAGGAAATGCCTTCATCCTCCAGGCCTGTAAAGGGGAGCTCTCCTCTCACTTTCTGTCACCAATAGGGGCTCTTGTGGATGACCGCCCTCTATCTCTAGGTTCTCCACCTTTAAAGGAAAAGCAGAATTTCCCTGTTATTCTCTTCTCTATTTTTGAGAGATGAGAAAGTAACGATGGTGGTGTGTGTGTCTGTGTGTTGTGAACGCCATACCTTAATCCTTTTTTAATAAGAACACACCTGTCCCTCCTATTTCCTCCTCCTTTTCTTTCCCCAGGAAGGTGAACTGCTCACCATGAGGGTCAGCAGTTTTCCATGAAGAGTTCACAATGTGAGATTTAGAAAAGGGTTCTGTGGCAATTGCATTTGGGAGAACCCCAGATTAAAGCAAGTTAGACAGGCTCTTTTCCTTCAGAACTTTTCAGAGCTCTTAGATGCTCATATGATTTAGAATCTTCTATGTGCTAATGAACACATGAATCTTTATAGAGAAGATGGAGCATTTATTCTTTTCCAAGTTTATTTGATCAAGGAATTTTTTTATGTTATTTTTTTTATTTTTATTTTTTAGAACATCTCCAAAAGCTGATGTTCTATGGCAGGGGCCTTGGGAAACCCGGGTGTGGATCATGAAGCACCCAACCAAAGAGATTCCTATAAAAGTGGCCTGAAATTGTCTTACCATCCATCCGCACTTTAATAACTGCATCTATTTGACCTGTTTTGTTAATCTTTAGATTTGGGAGTATTTAGAGGTCTTTAAAAAGTGGGGATGCTTGAGGTGATGCGAGTGGTGTTATGTAGCGTGCCTGGCCCTGTGGAAATGGACCACCTTGTCATTTTGATGGCCTCTGAAGGGATATGAGAAGAATCCTCTGTTGTCTTATTTCTGGGACTTAAAATGAGCGGTGTGGGTGAAACTCGGATGTGGGTACCTACTCAAGAGGTGAGTTAATTCAGGATCACTGGAGCTGTGTTGAGCTTACTCATTTCTATTTAGACTCCAAACAGAAATAGATCATTAATGTTTTGGGACTTCACATTTTTGGACTGTTGTTTAGATGTTTGGTTTTGTTTAAACTATATCTAGCATTCGGAGTAAATGCACAGCCTTGAATAACTCACCTTGTTTTTGTTAAGCTAAATCATCTAAAATATTCTTTTAACAAAGTAAATCTTATTCAAACAAACTGTTTCCAGTGTTTTACAGCTCTCTATTGGTAAGCTATAGTTCTTGCTAGTGTTTCTCTGCTCTGGCTGCTTCTTAATAAGAATTAAAAAAATATTTTTATAGTTTATTTACAATGCTCTGTCAATTTCTGCTTACAGCAAAGTGATCCAGTTATATATATATATATGAATAAATATATGATTCTTTTATTTTAATTATTTTATTATAATTATTAAATATATATAATTCTTACTTATGATGGAACATGATGGAAGATAACATGAGAAAAAGAATGTATATATAATATACATTATAATATACACAATATACATGTAATATACATTGTAGTATACATATACATTCTTTTTCTTGTGTTATCTTCCATCATGTTCCATTACAAGTGAGGAAGGATTTTTTTTAGAGGTGTATTGCTAAAGACAGAATTATTCTGACACTTGTTAAAATGGTAAGGAAGATTATTTAGGACTGTTATGAATGATGTCGAGACTGTCGTAATAGAAGTGAGAGATCAGGCTCAACTCCCAGTATAGCAAAGAGAGCTGGGGATTTAGAACCAGTGAGTAGAGTGAGGGAGTCGGTGGATGGAAAGTTACTCAGGTAAACATCAAATGTAGGAGGGTTCTTGCAGAAGGCAATCCAGGGTGGCTGGATATCATGAGTGGGAGATGAAGAATTTGAGCAGATATCCAGGGTTAGAGATTCTCTCTAAATTGACTTATAATTCTTGCTAAAACGTGGTTATCTAGTCCCAGCAAGGATTGGGGGGCAAAATTGAGGCTTAGTTGAGGGCTCAAAGGAGCCTAACTGAAGAGGGTTAGAGGGGAGGGTGGAGGGAGTGGGATGGGTTGGGAGTTTGGGGTTAGTACATGCAAACTATTACTTTTTTTTTGCTTTCAGGGCTGCATATATGGCATATGGAAGTTCCCAGGCTAGGGGTCTAATCGGAGCTACAGATGCTGGCCTACGCCACAGCCATAGGAACGCCAGATCTGAGACACCTCTGCAACCTACACCCCAGCTCACGGCAACACCAGATCCTTAACCTACTGAGCAGGGCCAGGGATTGAATCTGCATCCTAGTTGGATTTGTTACCTCTGAGCCACAAGGGGAACTCCTGAAATTAGTTTTCTATGAAGTGAAAGAAAGTATTCCTCAGACTTACTGAGCATTTATATTTCAAAAAGTCAGGAAATTTCAAATCATTGGTGTATGTAAGACAGTCTACCTCTGAGCTCACCATCAACATATTATGTAAAATGTATTCTCTGCTACAATGGCCATAGCAGTAAGGGCAGATGCTCATGGTTTGGCTTAGGCAGCTTGAAAAAACATTAGAAAATATTTTTCTTGTATTCTCTCATCATGTTTAATTTCAGAAGACTATATTGTCCAGAATTTGGATATTCTGGGCCTTTTACACATTGTACAAGGCTCTAACTGGGATTTAAAAAATTAAATAACATGTTACTATGCTGCAGTGATTTACTTAGTCACCTCCTACTGATTAGAAACAGAATAACAGAATGCCACCCCTCTGAGTAGGCTGGGCTTAGAGTGTCATTAAATATGCAAACAGAGGAATATGGATAGTAAGGGGTCCAGTGATCCTGAAACTTCAATGTGCATACAAAACACCTGGATCTTGTTAAGGTGCAAGTTCTGGAGTTCCCATTGTGGCTTAGTGGTTAATGAATCCGACTAGCAACCATGAGGTTGCGGGTTTGATCCCTGGCCTTGCTCAGTGGGTTAAGGATCCGGCGTTGCTGTGAGCTGTGCTGTAGGTTGCAGATGAGACTCGTCTGTGGCTCTGGCGTAGGCCAGCGGCTATAGCTCCGATTCCACCCCTAGCCTCGGGACCTCCATAAGCCATGGGAGCGGCCCAAGAAATGGCCAAAAAAAAAAAAAAAAAAAAAAAAGATGCAAGTTCTGAGTCCATTGGTCAGAGATAGGGCCTCAGATTATGCTACCGTCATGCTGATTCTGCTGTTCCCTGGATGTGTAACAAAGAACTACCTTAAAAAGAATAGCTCTAGTGCTTTCTTGAGCTATTTATTTACTTGTCTCTCCTAAAATTAAGGTGAGTAGTTGCTAGTTTCCAAACATATATATATATACATTTGTAGGGGAAGGAAAAAAAGAACTCTTCCACAACCTTCTACCTTCTGCTACTGGGATGTTCAAATTAGACTGAAACCTGAGTTCCCCTTGCGGTGCAGCTGAAACAAACCCGACTAGTATCCATGAAGTTACAGGTTCGTTTGCTCCCTGGCCTCGCTCATTGGGTTGGGGATCTGGCCTTGCCATGAGCTGTGGTGTAGGTTGCAGACGTGGCTCGGATCCCCCGTTGCTGTGGCTGTGGTGTAGGCTGGCTGGCGGCTGCAACTCCAATTCCACCCCCTAGCCCGGGAATCTCCCTATGCCATGGGTGAGGCTGCCAAAAAAAAAAAAAATTGACTGAAATTGAAAAAAGACAGATTAGGAGAAAAGGCATACAAATCTTATTTGATGTTAATAGTTTGTCTTTTTGCCATTTCTTGGGCTGCTCCCAAGGCAAATGGAGGTTCTCAGGCTAGGGGTCGAATCGGAGATGCAGCCGCCGGTCTACACCAGAGCCACAGCAATGCAGGATCGGAGCTGTGTCTTCGACCTACACCACTGAGCAAGGGTAGGGACCGAACCCGAAACCTCATGGTTCCTAGTCAGATTCGTTAACCACTGTGCCATGACGGGAACTCTGATGTTAATCGTTTTTATGCGCACTGAGCCCTTCACAGAAAGGAAATGAAGATCTAAAGAAGCATTAGCCTTAAGAGCTTATATAATCTTTTAACAAAGGGTGATAAATGTTGGATACTGATTAGACAAAGGAAGAAAGGGACCATAAATTGTGGGACAGTAAATATGCAGAGAAAAGTAATGGAAGATACTTTTAACAGGGTTTGCTTGTGCATCATCTTGGTGTCATCTTTAGCAGGTAGCTGAGGGCAGAGATCACTTTCCACATTCTATAGTTGCTACTTTTTTTTTTTTGGTCTTTTTGCCATTTTCTTGGGCTGCTCCTGCGGCATATGGAGGTTCCCAGGCTAGGGCTCCAATCGGAGCTGTAGCCGCCAGCCTATGCCAGAGCCACAGCAATGTGGGATCCAAGCCTCATCTGCAACCTACACCACAGCTCACGGCAAGCCAGATCCCTAACCCACTGAGCAAGGCCAGGGATCGAACCCTTAAACCTCATGGTTCCTAGTCAGATTCATTAACCACTGCGCCACGACGGGAATTCCACATAGTTGCTGCATTTTGATTGCCTTCAGCTCAAAACAGTTTTTATGCCAAAGTGGCATATTTGGGGGTAGCATATTTTGATCCCTTCCACATTCTTGTCACATAGTGAAGAAAATCAGAATTTTAATTTATTCCTTCCAGGCAGAGAAGAGGACTGTTATTTCATGAAACTGTAGTGCATTATTTATAGGCATCCTTGCTTTCTTCATTCTAGGATCTCTTGTTAAAAAGTAAACTTTTTTTTTTTTGCTTTTGAGGGCCACACCTGTGGCATATGGAAGTTCCCAGGCCAGAGGATGAATCAGAGCTGCAGCTGCCAGCCTACACCAGAGCCACAGCAACATGGGATCCAGGCTGCGTCTGCAACCTACGCCACAGCTCACAGCAACGGCAGATCCTTAATCCACTGAGCGAGGCCAGGGACTGAAGCTGTAACCTCATGGTTCTTAGTCAGATTCATTTCTGCTGCGCCATGATGGGAACTCCCAGATATTTATTATTAAATTTGTTTTAACTGATGGACGAGGAAGTCATAGTTTGGAGAAGTTAGGTACCTGCGAAGAAAGAAGGGAAATTTGAATTCAGATCAGTTTGATTTTCAAGTTGTTTCTAATCTATAAGAACAAATTTGGGAATGGTAATAGGAATGATGTCAAGGTCCTTTATTTTCCCAGGAGGATTTTTTTCTTCACTTTCCATCCTTGTTCTCATATTGACTGAAACAAAGGGAAAATTACGAAAGATCAGCTGGGGTTAATGATTCCATTTAGGACTATGGCTGTGAATAACATCTTTCTTTCTTTCTTTCCTTTTTTTTTTTGTCTTTTTAGGGCCACACCCATGGCATATGAAGGTTTCCAGGCTAGGGGTTGCACTGGAGCTGTAGCCACTGGCCTACTCACAGCCACAGCAATGTGGGATCCTTAACCCACTGAGCGAGGCAAGGGATCAAACCTGTGTCCTCATGGATGCTAGTCAGATAAGTTTCCGCTGAGCCACAATGGGAACTCCTGTGAATAACGTCTTTGAGGACAAGGATGATTTAGAGAATATTTACACTACTGTTGTCTCCCTTGAAAGTTTCTTTTTTATTGACCTGGAATATTGAGTCATGATTATGTGCTGCAAATGCTCATTGATCCTTTCTAAAGTGTATTAATATACATACACAAGTATTTTCTGTAAATGGCCACACTGGCAGCAAAATACTCTACATAATTTTTTTTCTGGTTAAAAACAGCAGCAAAAGCTTGATGTATAAGCTGCCAAGACCTGAAAGAAAACCAAAAGCAAAGCACCTGAAGGATCCTATTTCCTGAACAGGATGTGCATTTCCCAGCTCACCTAACCTTCAGAGGCCGTGACTCCAGTGATCCTAGAATCCCACCACACTCATCTCGTTTGCAGTCAGCACGATCAGTTAAGGGATAGCTGCCAATACCACGTGTCACCCATATGTATCATTCTTGTCTGTACTGTTTTATCATTTTACTAACAAACTTGGGGACTATAGACATAAATGTAACGTCACAACTTTTATAGTAGCTTGTTCTAGAGGGGGGCATAAGTGTGGGAAATACCCCATTTAATTTCCTCTCTGTTCAGGAAAAACAAACAGGAGCAGATGTGGGCAGTGGTGGGGTCTGATGGGATGCCAGGATCTTTTTCTGCACGTAGTAGGTGAGCGAGGGTTGTCTTCTCTCCCGTCTGCAACCTCATTGCCACGTGGCGTGATACCATAAAAGCGTGCGTTGGGTCCCACGAACTAGATTCAATAGTGAGCAAGCACAAGAGCAGCCATGCGATCTGGAATGCCACTTCTGGGCTCCACTCTCTTTCATGCCTTCCTGCAATCACCAGCCTCGGGGAGGTCCATCTGAGGCCAGGATGATGCTGGTCTGGAAGCAGGGTTTCTGACCTTGTAGTTGGGTCATGAGATGGGAATCCTCTGTTATGTGACAGACACCGGAACAAATGATGTTCTGGTCATAGGCGCTGCCTCGAAATTGTCATGGCGCTGGGCTAGATGGGTGCTTGACCCTGCAGGGCAGAGCTGTCCATCCAATATTTATTTCCGGTCCGTCCCCATTGCCTGAGCACCACTCAGTGCACCAGGAAAGGATGGTATCTCAGGCCCTTGAGTTCATGAAGGACACTTCTTGCACAGATTCAGATGGAGATGTTTGAGGTGTGGCTCAAGCAACTTCAGGAATTTGGACGCTTGGTAAGGGTTTGTCCCACGTGATCACCCACCTCTAGGAAATGTGATTTAGCTGCTCTTAGAGTGTAGATTACAATCGGTGTGCACCCACATTATCCCACGGCCTACCCTCAAGTCTTTGACGTGAATGACAGGCAAGTATGTCAGGCCAAGGGCTAAACCGTCCCTTGGCTAAATAGTTCCTGGGCAAAGCAAAAGAGACGAACTTAGAGGTTTTCTTAGCTATGCTCTCTCAAAGAGTTATTGTTTTAGATAAGATACTTACGATTATTTGTTTCGATATTTACATTAAAATACCATGCCTTTACATGCTTAGGACTCTTCCTTTGTGCTTTCTAGATTTGGGAACGAGTAAGAGGAGGTGGGTCCAGATAGATGTTGATCTTGTGAGTTATCCAGTCTCAGCAGGTTCTTTCTCGCGTCCAGGAAAGCTCCAGCCCTCAGAGGAGCTGCCTGGGCCAAGGCTTGTGCCCTTCTCTTGGCTCTTATTTGCTGCCAGCTTATACGGCAGAAAGCCAGATATTTTGTTCTGCTGCCTGAAGTGTCCTTTGTAAAGTCTCTGCTGAGGAACAAGTGTGTGTGCGGTTGGCATTGGGACAGCTGCATGGATGCTTATCTGTGACCACCCTGCCCGGCCACATCCCCTTTCTGGGGCTCCCTTTTCCTGGCTGACTTCCACTTAGATTGATCAGAGAGTAGTTCCCATTGAGGCTGAATGGTAATGAACCCAAATAGTATCCATGAGGATGCAGGTTTGATCCCTGGCCCCTCGCAGTGGGTTAAGGATCCGGCATTGCCGGGAGCTGTGGAGTAGGTCGCAGATGAGGCTTGGATCCAGCGTGGCTGTGGCTATGGTGTAGGCTGGCACCTGTAGCTCCGATTCAACCCCTAGCCTGGGGACTTCCATATGCCTTGGGTGTGGCCCTAAAAAGCAAAAAAAAAAAAAAAAAAAAAAAATTAGATCCTTAAGAGGGCCAGCACTCTTCTGGGTTGACGACTAGCACTCTCCCGAATCGATGACCTTTGTTGCTTGAAAAAAATAGTAATGAAAAGAGGAAATGTTGCTTATTAAATCTGTCCTCGTCTCTAGGAGGGTTGTTTGCTCCCTGGTGGAGGCGCATCCACTGGCTCATCCCTGCTCTGCCAGTCATGGAGGAGCCATTCTCTGCAGAATACAGAATACCATTCTCTACATCGGTTGGGTGGTACCTACCAGCAAATCTGCTCCAGTCTGTGGGGGAAAATAGCTCCAGTGAAAGGAGGATTCATGTCAGAGTTTCACTCTTACAGCGTCCTGTCACTCCAAGAATGAGACACTTATTTGATTCAGGGCCATTGACTGTGTCCTTTCCCAGTCACTCTCTCCTCCACAATCTCTTGGAGTCATATATACCATTTAATTGTGACCCCGGGTTTTTTTTTCTTTTCTTTCTTTTTTTTTGTCTTTTTGCCTTTTCTAGGGCCACTCCTGTGGCATATGAAGGTTCCCAGGCTAGGGGTCAAATCGGAACTGTAGCCACCGGTCTACACCAGAGCCACAGCAAGTCGGGATCCGAGCCGGGTCTGCAACCTACACCACAGCTCACGGCAATGCTGGACCATTAACCCAATGAGCAAGGCCAGGGATCGAACCCACAACCTCATGGTTCCTAGTCGGATTCGTTAACCCCTGTACCACGACGGGAACTCCGTGACCCCAGTTTTTAACAGAGGTTTTTTTTTTTTTCCTCCTTCCTCTTTTTAAAGTTTTAATTTTGAATACCAAGAAGTAATTGAGAAGATGTGGGTTCTGGTCCCACCCTGCTACTAACTGGGAAAGACACGTGATTCCCCTGGTTCTTTGATTAAGTATCTGGAAAAATGAAACAGTTAGGAAAAAAAATGATTACTGATAGCCTTAGGTCTAAAGTTATATCACCACCATATGGTTACAACATAAGGCAATACTTGCTAAATTAGGAGCTTGCTTAATTATGTGGGTTTAAGAAGTACCAGCAGAATCCTCTAAAAGTTCACATTTTAAAGTGGAAAGATTTTACAGTGGCTAGTTGGGATGTGAGTTCTGCTTTCCACGCTTGGGTGACTGGGGTCATTGTGATTTGGGGTCCTTAGCCAGAGGGGCTGCCAAAGGGAACAAAAGAATAGCTTCACTGTTAATGCTGCTGGACTTTTCTAATGGTAAACAAACTTCCTTTGACATGCACAAGTTTCCAAAGCTCTGCTTTCCGTAGGGAAGGTAGTTGCAGCAAGAGGAGCAAAGCCTTTCAATTTAATTCAGTGGGTGAACGAACATGAAAGCCATGCATAAATCTTAGAAGAACTGTGCTTTGCTGGCAGGCAGAGAATTCTTCCTACCCTCTGATGTGGGGATATGCAGGAGGAGCCCAGGAGGTCCCTGGGAGGGTGCAAACCAATTAAGTAAAAGTCTTGAGCTGAAATAGCTTTTTATCATCTGAGTGAGAAGCCACAGATTTAAAGAAAAGGACTATTGTTTGACCGAGACCTAATTAGCCGGGCTACACTCAAGCTCTTGGATTTATGTCTTCTTAGGGAAAGGAAAGGTTGGAATGGTATATGGCCTACCAATTAGATTGGAATTCCTTGAAATTTGGAACTTCGAAATTCATTTCTGAGGAATTTAGGATTCTCCGAAAGGCTGATTGTATTTGACTGGAGAGGATTTAGATTGAGACCCAAACTAAACATGTGGTTACCTGGATTTACTGAGGGGTCTATTAAATATCCTCTTTGCTGCAGGCTTGGTAGTTCACATGGTTTAGCCTATTAAAGGGCATGGCCTCTGGAGTAAACAATAGGTGGGGTTTCAAATTTGCTTGTACAAAATCTCAGCTTTATAAATAGCTACTAAATAGCTCTTGGCCATGAGGGGAGTTACTTGAATTACTTGAGTTTATATATAAAGTGGGATACTTTATGGACTATTGAGAAGATCAAATAAAAGTTATTGGTATGATCCATGTCTCCAGGGGCCTAGTGAGGCTCCTAATCTTTATTGATAGGATGTTTTAAAATAATCGCTCTGTCAGGTTGGCAACATTTTATCTTACCTGGGCATGGAGACAGTTCTTTGTTAAAAAAAAAGCAAACAAAAAGGTGCTGAGAAAAAGGGGATGGGACTAAGAGCTATATGGAGAGCAAAGAAAAAAAAAAAAATCCTTATTCTCTGCTTTCTTAAGAGCCCCGAACTTGGCACTGAGTTCAAATCTAGATTCCGATCTAGAGTGTGCCACTTAGTATGTGACTGGTCCAAGTTATTTAACTTCTCTGCTTCAGTTTCCTCATCTAAAATGGTGAAGCAGGAGTTCCCATCGTAGCACAGTGGTAAACAAATCCGACTAGGAACCATGAGGTTTCGGGTTCGATCCCTGGCCTTGCTCAGTGGGTTAAGGATCCGGTGTGGCCGTGCGCTGTGGTGTAAGTCGCAGACGCAGTTGGATCCCGAGTTGCTGTGGCTCTGGAATAGACCAGTGGCTACAGTTCCGATTCAACCCCTAGCCTGGGAACCTCCATATGCTGCAGGAAGCGGCCCTAGAAAAAGGCAAAAAGACAAAATAAATGAATAAATAAATAAAATGGTGAAGCAAAACAAACAAACAAAAACAAAACAAAAAAACCCCCCAAAAACCCCAAAAACGGTGAAGATAATTGGTCCTACACCTGACCCACAGTGAGTTTGGAGTTTGGAGCAGAGAAGGGTTTATTTGCAGGGCCAAGCAAGGCGAACAGGTGGCACGTGCTCAAAAGTTCCAAATTCTGTGGTTTTCACGGGAGGGTTTTCAAAGACAGTGTAAGGCAACAGATCGTAGGAGGGGTGATCAGTTCTCGGACCTGCTGAGTCGGTAGGCGGTGAGGTAACAGGGTGATGTTTCTGAAATCTCAAACTTCTCGTTGCAAACGTTCTGGGGTCTAGTGCTGGTGGTCCGCCTGCACTCACCATCCTCCACCAGGTTGGCTGGGGGGTGTCTTGGTTTCTGTAGAACAACTCAGGTTGTTATCTACCTCCCTTTAAGAGGAGCTAGGAGCCCTGTGATTCTGTTGTCCTGTTCATTAACTGCTTGAGCCTGCTCTTTGGAACTCCCGGAAGGCCTAGGGGACTAAAGCTCTTTTTTTTTTGATTCTACCAAGAAGAAAGGGGAGCAATGAGGGGTGGGAGGGGGGAAAGGGAAGGAGAAGAGTTTGTACCCTGGAAGGTCTTGCAGCATCTTGCGCAGTTTCAATTCACCCTTTTCTCTGCTACTTCTCAGTTTTGAGGGGGAACATGTGTGGGACAAGAAAAGGGAAAAAAAATCGGGATAAAGAGGTTAATCATAAACTCGACAGAGGAACTCAGTTTTAGGAGGACTCGATTTCGCTCGGGTGATTGTGGAGATGAGAGGAAGTAAGGAGTGGAAAGGCGGTATCTGGCATGTGCTCAGCACCCAGTAAAAGTTAGTGGTTATTGTTAGTTCCACCACGAGCATTAAACTGTTGAGCGGTCGGTATGGAAATAGGAACAAAGAGCTTTAATGTAGTGTGTTTGACAGATTTAAGGAATGATGCATCCTCTTAGAGTAAATTTATTTCATTATTTTTTAGCACCTATTACTTTTTGATTTCATAAGAGATAGAGATGGTTTGTCCAACGAGGGCCGTTCTAAAGCTACATTTTAAAGGATGCTAATCTTCCATGTGAAAGCTGGGCTTCATTATTTCTGGAGTGTTCCTGGCCAAGGCAGATGAGAGTTTTAATTTTTGGAATGCTAACAAGGGCAGCTGTATTCCAGAGTCCCAGTTGTTTTTATGGGCTTTTAGAAAAAGCACAGAAACAAAACTAGTGGGGAAAATGTTTTGAGACTCCGAGTTGAGTCTAAAACCTTTGAGAAGGGCTATTTCTTTTCAAGTTAGATGGCAGTAAAATTAATCAAGTACTTAAGTGTGAAGTCTTATGACCTAATTGTGTGGTTGGATTAACTAGTTTTTTCTTTGCCATTATTTTATGTATTTGATATGGAAAACATTCTTAAGGCATGAGATAAATGTTTTTCCTATGAATAAAAAAAATTAAATGAAGACTGTTTACTCTAGAGGATTCAGGAGATGCTAACATTTAAATGCAGTCTTTATACTTAAAATTATCACACATGTACTTTTAGCCATGAAATAAAGATTTTGGAATCTATTAAATGCCTTGCTATTTTATAATTTTTTTCTAACCTATATTTATGTTTTTTTTCCCCTAGAACAAAAGGTTAATAAGCTACCTACCTCTTCCCCCCCAAATATGTTCTATTCCTTTTTTTTTTTTTTTTGGCTGTGCCTGTGGCATGCAGAAGTTCTGGGATGGGAATCGAACCTACGCCACAGCAGCGATCCAAGCTGCTGCAGTGACAATGCCAGATCCTTAACCTGCTGCACCACAAGAGAACTTAATGCCATATTTCATTTTTAAATTTTTAAAGTGATTTTAAGAGTTACTAATTTTTACATTGTTGGTGTGACTATAATATAAAAATCTAAAGGGTCTTTCAATAGAGAAAAAGGCCAGGATGAAGAGAGGCTGTGTGCAGGTAGTGGAAACATTCATGATTTAGAGTTTTTTATCTTTCAAATATTCTCATTAAAATATTAATGATCATGTATTACTCTTAAATTACAGTTGTAATTTCTAATTTTATGTCAGGTGTGATAACTTCAATAGCCCAAGATTTCAGCATTATCTTTAAAGGTTAAAAAAATCTTCTTTTTTATTTTTTACTCCTACATAATTTTGGGGAAAACATCTAACTTTAGAGCATCTTTATACATTTTTGATGTAAAATGACTATAATTGGTCAACTTCATTTTGTGTATTATAAGGAAAATTAACATTTGTAAAGAAAGGAAGGTCAAATATTATGTGATACAATACTGTTATTAAAAGAATTAATAGGAGTTCCTGTTGTGGCTCAGTGGTTTATGAATCTGGCTAGCATCCATGAGGACACTGGTTCTACCCCTTGCTCAGTGGGTTAAGGATCTGGTGTTGCTGTGGCCGTGGCATAGGCCGGCAGCTACAGCTCCGATTCGATCCCTACCCTGGGAACCTCCATATGTTGTTGGTGTGGCCCTACAAAACAAAAAGTAAAAAAAAAAAGATAAAAGAATTAATAAGAGATAAATGATAGTACAGTCAGGGATCCCCAAGAGCCTTACATTTATATGGGAATGCATACAACCAGAAAACTAAATGTAGAGGTCATGAGAAGAAACAAGGATTAGGTAGGATATTGTGGAAAAGAGCCAAAAATTATTTGCAGAAGGAAGAAGACAGATCCAAAATAATAAGGAAGGACTAAAATGAGAGTTCTGGTTAATAAGTGAGTATTAGCATTCATTTAGCATTCAACAAAGATTTTGTTCCAGGAGTTCCCACTGTGGCTCAGCAGGTTAAGAACCCAACATAGTATCTCCAAGGATGTGAGTTCCATCCCTTGCTTTGCTCAGTGGGTTAAGGATCCTGTGATGCTGTGAGCTGCAGCGTAGGCAGATGTGGCTTGGATCTGGGTTGCTGTGGCTGGGGCTGTGGCCAGCAGCTGCAGCTCTGGGAACTTCCGTGTTCCACAGGTGTGGCCGTAAAAGGGAGAAGAAAGAAAGAAAGAAAGATTTCATTCCAGGTGGTATGAGGATATCCCTTAACCAGACACATCACTCATTCTTAGTGCCATCTCATCATTTTGACATGGTGACATTTTGAGAAGGACCAATAACATTTTCATTAAATGATAGGGATTTCTTTTTAAAACAAACTTTATTGAGGTATAATTGACATACAAGATTGTAAGATATTTAAAATGTACATCTTGGCGATAAGATATACACATACATTGTGAAAGGAATCTCCCCATCTAGTTAATTAACACACTGATAAGAATTTTTAAAAATTGTTTTTTAGGCAGGCATTGCCATCATCTGCATCTATGCCTTTCCTTTTGTCTTCCTCCTTCAAATTCTGATTCGAAATAGCACATTCTTACTTTAGATATGTTCACATAGTAAGTGAGATCTCAGTGTATAATGATCTTAGAGACTGCCACTTGTTTATTCAACAAATATTTGTTGAGATTCTCATGTTCCAGGTGCTGACCAGGCCTGGGGGGAGGGGTATGACATTCCATTTCTTAACTTCTGCTACTCTGCCGTCTTTAAGATGACTTTGCACTGTGGGCGGATTTTTATAGGTTAATTTGTTGAGGTGATCGGAGTTCTCCTTTGTGACTGTTGACCTTAGGTACTGCCTGTATTGCAAAAACAAAAACAGACGGTATCTCTTATTAGGGTTTTGGAAAAGAGAAAAACTTCTAAGTTCAACAGGTGATTAAAGTGTTGGAGTCCAGGAGTTCCCTTCATGGCACGGTGGTTAACGAATCCAACTGGAAACCATGAGGTTGCGGGTTCGATCCCTGGCCTTGCTCAGTGGGTTAAAGACCTGGCGTTGTCGTGAGCTGTGGTGTAGATTGCAGATCCGGCTCAGATCCCGTGTTGCTGTGGCTGTGGTGTAGGCCGGTGGCTACGGTTCCAATTGGACCCCTAGCCTGGGAACCTCCATATGCCGTGGGAGCGGCCCAAGAAAATTGCAAAAAGACAATAAATAAATAAATAAAATAAAATGTTGGAGTCCACACCTCCAAGGTTTTTTTTCTCTAATGTTTACTTGGTCAAAAGTGATTCATTAACTCATGCTGTATTTTAAAATCACATAAAAACAACTGGGTGCTCTGCCGATGGCACTTTCTGAGTGACTGTTAGGAGTAGAAACTAGGGATTCGTTAGCCTTAAGAATGGGCATTAAGAATGGGCATTAGCTAAGCCCCTTGCATTATGCCAACTCTAATCTACCCATTGGTACAGGTTACTTTGTTGGCTGCCAAAGTAGTGGGGAGACCTCTGGCTCAGCATTTTAAGTCATAATCTCCCCAAAGGACTGTGTACAGTCATGAAAGTTAATGTGGAGAGCTTTACAAATTGCAGTAAAGAAATTCACCCTCCCATCTTTCATTTTCTCAGAACGTTTTTTTTTGTCTTTTTGTTGTTGTTGTTGCTATTTCTTGGGCCGCTCCTGCGACACATGGAGGTTCCCAGGCTAGGGGTCGAATCGGAGCTGTAGCCACCTGCCTACGCCAGAGCCACAGCAACGCGGGATCCGAGCCGCGTCTGCGACCTACACCACAGCTCACGGCAACGCCGGATCATTAACCCACTGAGCAAGGGTAGGGACCGAACCCGCAACCTCATGGTTCCTAGTCGGATTCGTTAACCACTGCGCCACGATGGGAACTCCTCAAAACGTTTTGAAAGCTCTATTACTTGCTGTTACAATGGATTTTGGTCGATACCAAACTCACCACTGTAGAAGGTCTCAAGGAAAATGCTTGTGTATTTTTTTAATTCCGTTTTTTTTTTTTTAAATCTCTTTTTGAAAGAGTTCTAGGTATATGAAAAGCATTACTTTGACGCATAAAAAAGATGTACTTTGTGGCTCTCATCTCACTCTATTGTCAGTTTCGCCCATGAAAAATAGATGGATAAACTACAACTGCTGAAGGCAAAACGAAATGTGGTGTGGGGATGTGGAGGAGGGGAACATAATGAGTCACTTGAATGAAGTTTTGCCACAGTTCGAATTCATAAAAGGGTCTAGGCCATGACCCACTAGACCCACTACCCTGAACGCGCCAGATCTCAGAAGTGAGGCAACAAAGAAGCTCAAACCTGCTGAACCCCATTTGTACTTAGATGAGAGAATTTATAAAATGTATGATGATAGAAAATACTACAAGATATCTAATTTAATTTTACACCGTGATTTTAAAAAATATCAATATTGTGATTTACCTAAGATCTCCTGACATATTTATTTAAAACCTGGATGAGTTTCACAAATTTCCTTGCAGCTTTAACAAAATGTCTATTATTGGTAGGAATGGCCTAGTAGGTTTCTTATATATTCATCTCCTCAAAAGTCATTGCTTCATCTTTTAAAGAAATTAAGTACTCTGTCCTTTTCCATATGTTTCAATTGTTTAATCATAGAGTTTTGTGGGAAATTAAGATTACACACATGCACACACAAACACATGGACTTCTGGCTTTACTTAACTCTTCGGTGGATCACTCTGCTGTATTTCTGAAGCTTTCTGTTGTAAGAAGAGTCAGCATTGCTGTTTTTCTTAAACTAATAGCAGCCATAATTATTTTTTAATTGGCGTGTGGTATATGGTACAACAAGGAAAAAAATCAAGGAGAAAATAACTTTTGGAGAATTAAATATTTTTTAACTGTTCGTTATTGGGCATTTACTTTGTGACCATAATTTATGTCCTTTTACCTCCTGTAAATCCTAGACAGGAATAATCCTAAAGCAGTGGGATACAATGGGTGTTGCCTATCCAGAGGCTGGGTAAGAGCATCAGAATCTTCATCCAGAAGAGGTCCAGTTAAGGTCTTAGTTAACATACCTGATGGAACCATTTATGTGAGTGTGTATAATGACAAGAAAAAGATAGAGTGACTAAATCCAAACTGCAGAGTAAGAATGATAGGAAATTGAATATTCTTCAGGTACCTTAAACATAATTATATTTACATAGTAAACTAAGATTCATATATGGTGTTATTTCTTTTTTACTCTTTTATTATGACTTGGTTTTTGTAGAAAAATGACAAAACATTAACAAAACACCAATAAGCAAAATGAAAATAATAAGCTTCATTTATTATCCAACCACCAAAAAATTAAATTACTTATTTATTTATGTATTTATTTATTTTTGTCTTTTGTTGTTGTTGTTGTTGTTGCTGTTGCTATTTCTTGGGCTGCTCCCTCGGCATATGGAGGTTCCCAGGCTAGGGGTCGAATCGGAGCTGTAGCTGCCGGCCTACGCCAGAGCCACAGCAATGCAGGATCCGCGCCGCGTCTGCAACCTACACCACAGCTCACGGCAACGCCGGATCGTTAACCCACTGAGCAAGGGCAGGGACCGAACCCGCAATCTCATGGTTCCTAGTCGGATTCGTTAACCACTGCGCCACGAAGGGAACTCCACAAAAAAATTAAATTAATTTTTGATGTTAATACTGGTATAAACTTTACATGTATTTTTCCTCTTGTTTATTATTGTTTTTTAAAGAGGTGGGAACTGGGTTTCCTTGCCGTGTACTAGAAAATTGGCAGAATGCTGTAAATCAGCTATAATGGGAAAAATAAAAATCATTATAAAAAAATAAAGAGATGGAAGTTTTATGCTGTGGTCCTAATGTTAAATTCTTAAATTTTTCTTAAGAGTAAATTATGTCTAGAGTTCCCATTGTGGCTCAGTGGTTAATGAACCTGACTGGTATCCATGAGGACACGGGTTCGATCCTTGGCCTCGCTCAGTGGGTTAAGGATCCTAGGCTGTCGTGAGCTGTGGTGTAGGTCGCAGACACAGCTTGGATCCTGCGTTGCTGTGGCTGTGGTGTCGGCTGGCAGCTGCAGTTCCAAGATTCCACCCCTAGCCTGGGAACCTCCATATGCCTCGGATGTGGCCCTTAAAAAACAAAGAAAAAAAGGAGTGAATTATGTCTATAGGAAAACTGTGTTCTTTTCCTTTCCCCTCACAATTCTATGTGGTCTGCTGATAATGTCGTGGTGGTTTACCAGTCTTGGTCTGTGTCACAATAGGTAGTTCCTTGCATCAAAGCTTATCATAAATTGTAAATAAATCTAAGTTTCTGCAAGTACTTCAAATTTACTTTTCATTAAAAATTGAATTCTATGTCTTGCTATTTCATTAATTTTTAAATTCATTAAAAATTGTTTCTATGTCTTGCTATTTCCTAGATGCATGCCATACTGAGTTTCTAAATTCTCCTTTAATACACTCCAAAAGACCTTATGTGTTTTTCTGAAATGTACTGTTTCTGCATTGATAATGATTTCCTTTTTTGAGGTCTTTTAATTTTTTTTCTTTCATTTCTTTTTTCTTGAACTCCAGCAGATCATGTTTTATCTCCTTTGAAAGTATTTCCTTGTCTTCCTTAAGTACTTACATTTCTACTTTGTGCTCTTATTTTATAAAGGCAATTACTTTTTAAATTTCTTAAAAATTATGTTAATATATTTGATTAAATTTGTCTGTCTTTAGGAACACTTTTCTTAATTTGTTTTCTATTTCTTCTGTTTTTTTTCCTCCATTTTTCATTTTTTATTCCTTTTTATGGCTGCACCTGCTGCATGTGGAAGTTCCCAGGCTAGAGGTCCAATCAGAGCTGTAGCTACTGGCCTACACCACAGCCACAGCAATGATGGACCTGAGCCTCACCTGTGACCTACACTGCAACTCATGGCAACTCTATATCCTTAACCCACTGAGCAAAGCCAGGGGTTGAACCCGTCTCTTTATGGATACTAGGTGGGTTCTTAACCTGCCGAGCCACAGTGGGAACTCCATATTTTTTGGTATTCTATTTGTATGAATTCTGTTTTAAAAATTGAGTTATAATGGATAGATCATAAAACTTACCATCTTAAGGCATACAATTCAGTGTTTTTAATAGCATATTCATAGAGTTGTGTAATTAACATCACTATTTAGTTCCACCATATTTTCATCACCCCCAAAAGATACTCTGTACCTGTTAATAGTCACTCCCCATACTCATTTCCTTCAGCCCATGGCAACCACTAATAAACTTTCTGTGTCTGTGGATTTGCTTATTCTGGATATCTTATATAAATAGAATCATACAATATATGGCCTTTTGTGTCTGAGTGTGTCTAGCTTCACTTAGACTAATGTTTATAAGTTTCATCTATATTGTCATGTATCAGTACTCCATTTCTTTTTCTAAATTTTTAAAATTTTTAAACTTTTTTATTTTTATTTTTGTCTTTCTGTCTTTTTAGGGCTGCACCTGCAGCACATGGAGGTTCCCAGGCTAGGGGTCTAATTGAAGCTGTAGCCGTTGGCCTACACCATAGCCACAGTAATGCCAGATCCAAGCTGTGTCTGCAGCCTACACCATAGCTCATGACAATGCTGGATCCTTAACCCACTGAATGAGACCAGAGATCAAACCCGCAACCTCATGGTTCCTAGTTGGATTCGTTTCTGCTGTGCCATGATGGGAACTCCCCATTCCTTTTTTTTTTAAATAATGATTTTTATTTTTCCATTATAGCTGGTGTACAGTGTTCTGTCAGTTTTCTACTGTACAGCAAGGTGACCCAGGTACACGTACATTATCCATTCTTTTTTCTCACATTATCATGCTCCATCATAAGTGACTAGATATAGTTCCCAGTGCTATACAGCAGGATCTTATTGCTTATCCACTCCAAAGGCAATAGTTTGCATCTATTAACCCCAAATTCCCAATCCATCCCGCTCCCTCCCCCTCCCTCTTGGCAACCACAAGTCTGTTCTCCATGTCCATGATTTTCTTTTCTGTGGAAAGGTTCATTTGTGCTGTATATTAGATCTAGATATATTTAATATCATATGGTATTTGCCTTTGTCTTTCTGACTTCACTTAGTATGAGAATCTCTAGTTCCATCCATGTTGCTGCAAATGGCTCCATTCCTTTTGATAGCTGAATAATATTCCACTGTATTGATATATCACAGTTTTTTTTTTAATTCAGTCATCAGTTGACACATATTTGGATTGTTTCTACCTTTTTGCTGTTATGAATAATGCTACTATGAACATTTATGTGCAGGTTTTCATGTGGATATTTGTTTTCATTTCTCTTGATTATACCTAGGAGTGGAACTGCTAGGGCACATGGTAATTCTGTGTTTAATCATTTAAGAGACTGCAAGACTATTTTCCAAAGAGGCTGCGTTTTCACTGGCAGAATATGAGGGTTTTGACTTCTCCACATCTTCATCAACACTTGTTACTATTTGCCTTTTTGATTAAAGCCACCCTGGTGGGTAGGAAGTGGTAACTCATTGTGTTTGTGACATTGAATATATTTTCATATGATTATTGGTTATTTATTATCTTCTTTTGGAGAAATGTCTATTCAGATTTTTTTTACTTATTTTTAAGTAGAGCTTTTATTTATTATTATTGAATTGTAAGAGTTTTCTATATGTTGTGGATGTTAGACCCTTATCAGATATATATATAATTTGCTAATATTTTCTCTCATTCAGAGGGTTTTTTTTTTTTTTTTTTTTAGTTTTCTTAGTGTCTATTGACACAAAGTTTTTAGTGTTGGAGTTCCTGTCATGGCGCAGTGGTTAACGAATCTGACTAGGAACCATGAGGTTGCAGGTTCGATCCCTGGCCTTGCTCAGTGGGTTAAGGACCTGGCATTGCTCTGAGCTGTGGTGTAGGTTGTGGATGCGGCTCGGATTCTGCATTGCTGTGGCTCTGGTGTAGGCCGGTGGCTATAGCTCTGATTGGATCCCTAAAAAAAAAAAAAAGTTTTTAGTATTAATGAAGTCCAGTTTTTCTATTTTTTCTTTTGCTGTTTGTACATTTGATGTCTTATGTGAGAAATTCTTGCCTAGTCCAAGATTGTGAAGATGTACATCTATGTTTTTTTCCCAAGAGTTTTATAATTTTATCTCTTACACTTAGGTCTTTTATCCATTTTGAGTTAATTTTAAGTATATGATGTAGGGTAGCGGTCCAAAATAAATTTTTTACATGTGGCTGTCCAGTTTTTCTGGCAGTAATTCTTGAGAAGACTATTCTTTCCACTTTAATGAGTTCTTGGAATCCTTGTTGAAAATGAGCTGACCGTAGACCCAGAAGTTTTTTTCTGGTCTCTTAATTCTATTCCATTTATCTATATGTCTATACTATGTCAGTACCATACTGTCTTATAGAAAGTTCAAAATTAAGAAGTGTGAGTCGTCCAACTATGTTATTTTTCAGTATTGCTTTGGCTGTTCTGGGCCTCCTCTTTTATTCCTTTTTTTTTAGCAATTTGAGAGTTCTCTCTCTTTGATCCATCTAATTAAAAGTTGGTCAAAATATTTATCTTTTCAAAGAATCAACTCCTGGCTTTGTTGATTTTTTTTTCCTCGTCTCTGTTTTTACTTATTTATGCTTTAATCTTTATTTTTTCCCCTTCCTTCTGTTTGCTATTGTTTTAGTTTGTTCTTCTTTTTCTCGTTTCTTACCGCGAAAGACTAGGTTACTGACTTGACATTTTTTTTTTTTTTTTTTTTTTTGCTATTTCTTGGGCCGCTTCCGCGGCATATGGAGGTTCCCAGGCTAGGGGTCTAATCGGAGCCGCAGCCACCAGTCTACGCCAGAGCCACAGCAACTCGGGATCCGAGCCTCGTCTGCAACCTACACCACAGCTCACGGCAACGCTGGATCGTTAACCCACTGAGCAAGGGCAGGGATTGAACCCGCAACCTCATGGTTCCTAGTCGGATTCGTTAACCACTGCGCCACGACGGGAACTCCCTTGACATTTTTTTAACATAGATGTTTACAGCCACATATTTCCCCTGCTATTGTTCCAACCCATGTGTTTTAATGTATTATATTTTCATGTTAATTCATCTCAAAGTATTATCTAATTTCCCTGTGATTTTCTCTTTGACCCATTGGTTTTTTATTTCCCACATATTTTTTAATTTCTAAAGTACTTCTGTTGTGGGTTTCTAATTTTGTTCTATTATGGTTGAAGAATATACTCTATATGATTTCCTTCTTTTTCAGTTTATTGGCTTGTTTTTATGCCATAATATATGGTCTGTCTTGGAGAATATTCTATGTGCAAAATGATTTAATAAACATTTTTATAGTTTTAATTTTGAATGTGATAAATATTGATAGATATTATTCATAACTAAAGCTTTTTGAGATTCTCAGTAACCCGAGAACAGTGAATGTGAACAGATCCTAAGCTTAAAATGATTAATAACCACTGACCTAAAGGAATGTTGAGAAATGACCCTGGACACACATTTGACTCTGATTATGAAAGATGGTGATTGCCTTGCAATAAGTATAGACTTTCCTCTGTAATCAATACGAAGTCAGTGTCAGTTTTTAGGAGGAATGAATAATTGCAATATCTGCTGCATTCCTGGGGCATAGAATAGTCCTTAGATGCTCAGCAAATATTTGTCAGATGATAGTCTGAAGTGTGGATTGAGAAACCAGAGGCAGGAAAACTGGTTTGTTTTTAGATTTTAGGGAAGAGATGCTTAGATGAATGAGAGCCATTCTGAGAAATTATATTTCAACTCTCTAATTACTTTGTAATATTGGCCTTTATCAAGAAAAGAAATGTGAAATAGTCCCTGGATATTTTTTTTTTCCCTGTAGAGCATTCAATGTCTTTCCAAGAGTTTACCATGATTTCTTAATGAATGTAAGCAATCCTTTGCTAATGCAATTTTTCAGATTTTGTAGTTTGAATAAATAGAAAGCCAATATATAAACTGAGCACAAAGCAGCTTAAAGGGATTCACTGTGGTGATAATCACAGTATCTCTTCTTTAAAATAGGGGATCCTGCTTGGAGTTTCTGTGTGCTTTGAAACATGTCAATTTAAACCTATGTAATTTAGCATATATTGTGAGGATATTTTGAGATTACATAGCCTATAAATCAAAATTCCATAAAAAAACAGCTGGAACACTCAAAATAGGATAAATTAGGGAGGTTTCATTTATGTTGCAACTATTTAGAGAGGTAAATAAAGAGGAAGAAGAGACCAGGGGAATGGAAAATATTTGAAAAGCAAGAAAAAAAAAGTGTGTGTGGGATGGAGGGCACAGGTGTAGGCTTTAACTTTGAGATGAGATGTACCGCTTCCTTCAACCCTGCAGGAAGGGATTAAACAAACAGAAGTAGCAATAGATATATTGAAGCCCAAAGTTGATGAGAAAGCCCATGCTACTTGACTGGGACTAGACTAACTCTTGCCTTGGATTCTCACTGATCGCAAGAGGTCTCTTGGCTGGTAAGGGGGAGAAGTTATCCTCATTCTCTAGCCAAACAAGGCGTCATTTTCTTATTGTCGAGAAAGAGACACGTGAACAGGTCTACCTGGGGTTAATCTTCCTTTCCTCGTACACCCAGGCATCAGGTACCACATGCTGGTGTCCTTGAACCCCATTCCCATTAACAGAGATCATGTGTTGTACTGGAGAGATAAGTACAATCTAGTTGTACCAAAAATGACACAGGAGATCTCTTGTGGCTCAGTGGGCTAAGGATCCAGCAAGTGTCACTGCAGTGACTTTGGTTGCTGCTGTAACGGGTTCAATCCCTGGTCCAGGAATTTCTGCATGGGGGGGGGGGCATGGCCAAAAAAAAGAAAATGACAACGAAGTATTTACTCGACTTATACTTCAAAAATAGCTTTGGAGTTCCCGTTGTGGTTCAGTGCGTTAAGAACCCAGCACAGTGTCCGTGAAGATGTGGGTTTGATAAATTAGGGAGGTTTCATTTATGTTGCAACTATTTAGAGAGGTAAATAAAGAGGAAGAAGTGGCCTCACTTAGTGGGGGAAGGATCCAGCATTGCACAAGCTGCGGTGTAGGTCGAGGATGTAATTTGGATCTGGTGTGGCTGTGGCCGTGGTGCAGGCTGGCAGCTGCAGCTCCAGTTTGACCCCTAGCCTGGGAACTTCCATATGTCGCAGGTGTGGCCCTAAAAAGAAAAAAAACAAAGCTTTGTGGAGTTACATGCGGTGTATTTAATATGCAGAATTTGATAAGTTTTGACATATGTGAGGGACCACGAAACCATACCACAGACAAGATGGCGATCATATCTGTCACCCCCAGTTTCCTCGTGCCCCTCTGTGCGATCCCCCCTTCCTGCTCCTCCTTTACCCTCAGGCTTGTTGTCACTATAGATTGATTTGCATGTATAATGTTATATAAATGGAATTCCACAATGTCTACTCCTTTTTTAAATCTGACTTCTACTTAATAATTATTTTGAGATCCATCTATATAGAATATTAAAATACCAGTTAGGCTCTCAGTTTAACATTCAACCCTTTCACTTGCTTTTGGTAAACATTCTGTCCCATTTCTTTCTGGTGTTAAACATTCTTTTTCTTATCCACCTTGCTAAGCCAACAACCTCTTCCACCTTCCCATGAACACAAGCATTTTCCCCCCTTCCTTGTGATAAATAAAGCTTCAGAACAAAATTGCATTACTTTCTCCCTGTTTTCACCTTTTTTCCTCTCATCTCAGGGATGAAGAGTCCAGCTGGGCTCTGCTATGTTTGTTTCCTTTTTTTTGCTGTTTCACTCTGTTGCTCATCTCTTTCTTCTGTACCTTCAACCTCTTTCCATCACTGCTTCATTTCCCTAAGCCTGTGAGTCTTTCTCATCCTAAAATAAAACATCAACAATCAAAATAATCACAATAATTAAATAGAAGAATGGTCTGCTGTCTGTACTTTACCCCTCCTGCCTCATCTGTGTTTCCTTCTTCACTCAAGCCTCTTTAAAGCAGGGTCCACACGGGACCAGCTACGGAATTTGCAGAGCCAAGTACAAAATGAAAACGCAAGGTCTCTTGCTCAAAATTATGAAGAATTTCTAGGAGTTCCTGTCGTGGCTCAGTGGTTAATGAATCCGACTAGGAACTATGAGATTGCTGGCTCGATCCCTGGCCTCGCTCAGTGAATTAAGGATCCGGCATTGCCGTGAGCTGTGGTGTAGGTTGCAGACGCGGCTTGGATCCCGCCTTGCTGTGACTTCAGCATAGGCCGGCGGCTACAGCTCCGATTTGACCCCTAGCCTGGGATCCTCCCTATGCCATGGGAGCAACCCTAGAAAAGACAAAAAAAAAAAAAAAAAAAGAATTTCTAGATGGCGGGAGTTCCCAACGTGACTCAGTGGTTAACGAATCCGACTAGTATCCATGAGGACATTGGTTTGATCCCTGGCCTCGCTCAGTGGGTTAAGGATCTGGCATTGCCATAAGCTGTGGTGTAGGTTGCAGACGCGGCTCAGATCCCACATTGGTGTGGCTGTGGTGTAGGCCGACAGCTACAGCTCTGATTGAACCCCTAGCCTGGGAACCTGCCTATGCCATGGGTACGGCCCCAAAAAAGACCAAAAAAAAAAAAAAAATCCTAGATGGCTACAGCAGAGGATTAAACCAGGCATGGGCCAGGGAGCCTATGTAACTCCATAGGTTGCTCATCATGAAATTGACTCCAGGTCTACACTCCTCATTTCTACTCACTGAATTCCCATTCACCTCTCACCCCACTGCAAGCTCTCTCGTACCTCCTTATTCTTGCCATGTGAGATCCCCACTGAGCTAACATCAGTGAATATTTTTCAGTTCTTATTTTGAACTTTTTGCATTAAACTGATCTTCCTACATATTCCTGTCTCCCTTCCATGCATTGGGGTTGCTAGAAAATTATTCCTTGAGTGAATATATGACCGTTCTTGGACTTCTGCTCATTAGATTCTTGGGGCCCTGTCTTCTCACTTACTCCATACACTCATCCTAGTCCCTCCAGGTTTTCATGTAAGTTTGTGACTTCAAAACCTGTATGTCGAACTCTTTCCCTAACTTTAGACATCCCCTGCCATTTCTATGTGTATCTGAGGCTTCTAAGCTATCTTCACTTGGCCTATCAATTGATACTTCATTTTTTTGCCTTTTTCCAGGGCCCCTCCTGTGGCATATGGAGGTTCCCAGGCTAGGGGTCCAATTGGAGCTGTAGCTGCCGGCCTACACCAGAGCCACAGCAACACAGGATCCGAGCTGAGTCTGCGACCTACACCACAGCTCACGGCAACACCGGATCCTTAACCCACTGAGCAAGGGCAGGGACCGAACCCGCAACCTCATGGTTCCTAGTCGGATTCGTCAACCACTGCACCGAGACAGGAACTCCTCAATTGATACTTCAAATTGAGCATTTCCCAAACCAAAGTCATCACTATCTCCTACTCTTAACACTTCTCTTTCTCCTATGGTTTTTTTTTTTTTTTTTAATGAAAGTTCCCTGGGCCAGGGATGGAATCTGGGCTGCAGCAGTGACCCACACCACATCTTGCTGGATTCTTAAGCCACTGCACCAGGTTGTGGATTGAATTCACATCTCTGTAGCAACCCGAGCAGTTGGATCCTTAACCCACTGTGCCACAGTGGGAATTCCCTGCGGTTCTTATTTTTAATGGCATGTCTAGGCACAAGATGCTAGGGAGGACTCTTGAGGGAGAGATTATATTTTCTGACCCATGTAAGGAGCTCAGGCAAGATGTCTAGTTTGAAATAGGACTTGAAAGATAAGTAAATCTGGAAAGATAAAAGTAAGGTGGAAGTTGCATAAAAGCATTATTGCTTTTTTTTTTTTTTTTTCCTTCTGGGGAAAAAAAACCCCAGATATGATTGTGGTAGCCAGTTTCTAAGACGGTCTCTAATGATTCCCACCACCTGATATTTATGCCCGGTGTGGTGCCCTCCCACACTGAACGGGGCTGATTTGTGCAACATACAGAGCATTGCTGCTGTAATGAAATTTAATTTCTGAGTCTGGGTTATAAAAGATACGTGCGCGTTCCTGTTGTGGCTCAGCAGTTAACGAACCTGGCTAGTATCCACAAGGACATGGGTTCGATCCCTGGGCCTGCTCAGGATTAAGGATCTGGTGTTGCTGTGAGCTGTGGTGTAGGCCGGTGGCTATAGCTCCGATTGGACCCCTAGCTTGGGAACCTCTATATGCCATGGGTGTGGCACTAAAAAAGACCAAAAAAAAAAAAAATTAATAATGGTAAAAGCTACGAGCATCTCTCTTGTTTTCTTGGATCCCTAGCTTTAGCAGAAGCCACCTACCTTGGTGTGGGGCACTCAGACCTTCCACACCTGAAGAGGGGTCCGTCTATGAAGGTCTCTAGACAAGAGCCATGTGAGTGTCCCTTCTTGGATGCGGATCCTCTTCCCCAGGCAAACCCTCAGGTGCTCGTAGTCATGGCCTATGTTTTGATGCAACTTCCTGAGAGACCCTGAGATAGAACCACCCAGCCAAGCCACTCTCAAATCCTTGACCCACAGAAACTGTGAAATAGTACATGTTTATTGTCCTAAGCCATTAAATTTTGGAGTAATTTGTTACATAGCAATAGATACCTAATGCAGAAGGCTTTTTGCTGTATACCTCTTTATAGGGATTGAGCTCTTGAACCATGGGAGCGTATTATCTATATAAACCAATGCAGCCACAGCAACTACAAAGGGAGCTCTGAAAATGCAATCCCTGCTTAAGTCCCCCGATGTTATCCCATTACATTTTTGAATTCCATGCCCTACCCGGTCTATGTGATCGGGTTCCTGTTTCCCTCTTCAGCATCTCCAGCCAGGAGATCCTTAGGGCTGGTTCCCTTGGAATTGATCTGTGTTCTGACCCTTCTGATCTATGTTTGTCCAGGATCAACAAAGATCAGCTTCTTGAATGGAAGCTCTAGCGGAATTCCCCAAAGCAGCTCTTCAACCAAAGTGATGTTCTCTATGTGTTTCTAGCACAGTGGGTCACACACACACTTTCAGCTTTATAAAAGTATAATTAAAATATAATAAACTGTATGTATTTGAAGCATACACTTTATCATAGATTTCAGATAAATCTGAAATCATCACTACAGACCAGAGAGTGAATGTATCTATGAAGCTTAACTTTGCTCCAGACCCCTTCTCACCTCATCCCCCTCTTCTCCAGACAACTTTGGACAAATTATACTTCTCTGGACAAATTACACATTTCCATCATTCAGAAAGTTCTATTAGAAAGTGCTTGTGGGAGTTGCCATCGTGACTCTGAGGTAATGCACCTGCCGAGTATCCTTGAGGACATGGGTTTGATCCCTGGCCTCACTCAGTGGGTTAAGGATCTGGTGTTGCCGTGTGCTGTGGTGTAGGTTGCTGGTACAGCTCAAATTTGACCCCTAGCCTTGGAATTTCCATATGTCACAGGTTTGGCCCTAAAAAGCCAAAAAAAAAAAAAAAAAAAAAGAGAGAAAGTGCTTGTGTAAGTTTGATAAAGAATATCCCATTTTAGGAGTTCCCATTGTGGTGCTGCGGAAACGAATCCAACTAGGAACCATGAGGTTTCGGGTTTGATCCCTGGCCTCACTCAGTGGGTTAAGGATCCAGCATTGTCATGAGCTGTGGTGTAGGTCGCAGACATGGCTGGGATCTAGTGTTGCTGTGGCCGTGGTGTAGGCTGGCAGCTACAGCTCCGATTAGACCCCTAGCCTGGGAACCTCCATATGCTGTGGGTGCGCCCCTAAAAAGACAAAAGACAAAAAAAAAGAGAGAGAGAGAATACCCCATTTTACTTTGTCGTAGTTAATATACTTGTTGTTTACAAAGTCAGAGGGCACTGGAACCTAGTAGTGCAGGGAAACAATTCTATCTATTGGCAGTTGTGGTGAAATAACTTTTGGGTTTTAGAGATCTGTTTGCCAGATTGGCTGAGATATAGTGTGTTTATACCACTGGGCAGAGTGTGAAATGCCAACAGCAAAGCAGCATGCATCTTCCTCCAGGAAACTAGTTTCTGACTGTAGTTAGAAAAGTTGTCTTTATAGGTTGAAAGAAAGATTTGTAGTTTTTGACTGAGGCAGGAGAAAATAAAACCTGCTGCTTCCATTTAATTATCGCATCCAAATTTGATCAGAGCATCTTCTGTCTGTATCCTCTGACCCTCCTTCCTTTTTTCTCTATTTGATTAGACCAGAGATTGGTAATGTCCCTATAAATTTTTCAAGGAAATTAATGGAATTAGGAAGGGTCTTATGTGCTCCTTTTCACCTTCACTTAGAGCCCTAGACTAAGGGAAACATGGAATAATAGCCTTTTCCTAGAGAATAGCTCTAGTTGTTTGTTTCTTAATATAAACGTTTATTATTAAAAATTAGAAGTTCCAGAGTTCCTATTGTGGTGTAGTGGAAACGAATCCGACTAGGAACCATGAGGCTGAGGGTTCGATCCCTTGCCTCACTCAGTGGGTTAAGGATCCAGCTTTGCCATGAACTGTGGCGTAGGTCGCAGAAGTGGCTCGGATCTGGCATTGCTGAGGATGTGGCATAGGCCGGCAGCTGTAGCTCCTGTTCAACCCCAGCCTGGGAACCTCCATATGCCGCAGATGCAGCCCTAAAAAGCAAAAAAAAAAAAAAGCAAAAAAGTTATAAGTTCCTGCTGTGGCGCAGTGAGTTAAGAACCTGACTGCACCAGCTTGGCTCTCTGTGGAGGTGTGGGTTTGATCCCCAACACCGTGCAGTGGGTTAAGGATCCAGCGTTGCTGTAACTGTGGCATAGGTCACAACTGTGACACAGATTCCATCCCTGGCCCAGGGAACTTCCATATGCCTTAGAGGTAGCCATAAAATTTAAAAGAAAATTAGATGTACAGATAAGCTTAAAAAATAGTAAACGGCATGACTATGCTTAACATACAGCATTAACTATATAGTTTTTTTATAATTACATTTTTGTTACTTATTTCATATTTTAGCATAAACTGAATGCTCATTTTTCTTTATAAGAATGAAAATATACCACACATTTTAAGTCTTATTTACCTACTATATTGCGAATGCATTATTTTATCGCACATGTTCTATAGCACAATTTTCTTTTTTTTCCTTTTTTTTGGTCTTTTTGTCTTTTTAGGGCCTCACCCCTGGCATATGGAAGTTCCCAGGCTAGGGGTCTAACCAAAGCTTTAGCCGTTCAGACTACACCAGAGCCACAGCAACTCCAGATCCAAGCCGCATCTGCCACCTACACCACAGTCACGGCAACGCCAGATCCTTAACCCACTGAGCGAGGCCAGGGATTGAACCCACAACCTCATGGTTCCTAGTCCGATTCATTTCTGCTGCACCATAACAGGAATTCCTATAGCACAGTTTTAAATAACCAGTGGAACTGTATACTGTTTTTTTTTTTTTTTTTTAAAATAAAACTTGAACATAGCAGCTATAGTGGGTAAAAACATTTTTTTTACAGTCCCACCTATAGGGACAAATACACAGAAGTAATTTCTAGCAGTGTTAGGGTCAAGATTGCCAGCTTAGAAAAGATAAAATATGAAATCTTTTTTTTTTTAGTTGCTGAAATTCGCATTAGTAGTTTAAAATGCATGTTCCATCTCAAATTCTGGATGCTGTTTACTAATTGGAAACCTGATCTGAGGGGTGGAATGTGGCAGCTGTTCAATGGTGCACAGCCATAAGCATGTGGGTTTAGGATCAAAGGATGCCATATCTCATTGAAACTTTGGGAAAAATTAGGCGCTGTTGATTTTATCAATAGAGGTAGAAAATATTTAATTTTTAAAGGAATTCTGAGAATATAAAAAGTATTTCTAGATAAATTCCTTGAAAATACGAGTGTCTTGTACAAAGGGTACAAACCTTTTATTAGTTTGTAGCCGAAGACAGTAAGTGCTCACGAAGGCCTCAGGCTGGGTTACCCTTTATTTTCTTTTGCCCTGGAGGAGATATTGAATAGAACCACGAGGTATTGAATGCCTGTGGTTAGTGGCCCCTTTCTGGTTGTCCTGGGAGTTGTGTGCCTACTCACAGTCACTTGTGTTTGCTCCATTTGGATTTGTTTTTATAAGTGTGCAAACTGATTAATGTTACACAGGCACATGAAACATATCCGAAAAAGAAGTTATGTCTATGAAAAATGTAATGCTTTGGAAAGTGTTTATAAAGGTGAGTCAAGGTGGGCCAGAAAACAATAAATGTGTAGAGACTCTTGAAAAGTCTGTATTTAATTTAGATGGACTCACATTTGGTTTGACATTTTCCCTCCACTTAAAGAAGCTGAAATTTGAAATAGTAGCCTATCCCTTGAGGATGTGGTTTATGCAAGGAGGTAGGCTTGGAACTCCATGTTGCAGACATGAAATTATTATTATTATTTTTTCTCTTTTTTTTTGGTCTTTTAGGGCCGCACCTGTGGCATATGGAGGTTCCCAGGCTAGGGGTCGAATTGGAGCTGTATCCTCCGGCCTACACCGGAACCACAGCAATTTGGGATCCTAGCTGCATCTGCGACCTACACCACAGCTCACGGCAATGCCAGATCCTTAACCCACTGAGCGAGGCCAGGGATCAAATTCATGTCCTCATGGATGCTAGTCAGGTTCGTTAACCATTGAGCCGCGAAGGGAACTCCCATGCAGACATGAAATTAAACAAAGGGTCTTGGCCCTACTCAATAAAATGGTGAATAAATGCACTTTTAATTAAGTTAAAATAAGTTATTTTTTATCTTTTAAAATAATTCTCTGTTCTAACTTCTTCAATTTATCAGTCAATAGCTAGACCTTATACCTGGATAAGGAAATAAGAGAGTGAGCTTATACTGTGAGTGGTTTTCAATAGAGAGTTTTAAAAACTGGTTCAGTAAGGGATCAACCAAATTTGGTCTCATTTCATAAATTCCCCTGAGTGGCTGTGAAAATGTGACTTAGACTCATCAATACTTTCGGTAAGTAATTATAGAAAGACTTGAAATTCTGATAAAAGGTTTTCAAAAAAGCCATGGACAATATAAATTTGTAGTCTTTAAAATTCTCTCTAGTAGTCTCATCAAAAAATGAAACAAACTGGCCGATTTTGACATAAATTATTAAACTTGGTCTGTGGGTAATAGAATAGATTAGGAGATTCTTTTTTTTTGGACTGGGGGTTGTAACATTTTGGTGAAGGGCCAGATAATAAATATTTTGGCTTTGTGAATTGTTTGATTACATAGGCAACATGTAAATGAGTCAGTATGGCTGTGCTCCAATCAACTTTGTTTATAGGCACTAAAATTTGAATTTCATATAATTTTCACGTCGTGGTATATTCTCCTTCAGATTTTTTTCCAACCATTTAAAAATATAAAAACCATTTTTTGCTGACAGGCTGTTTAAAAACCATGTGGTAGGCTGGATTTGGCCTTTGGACCTTCCTTTGCCAACCCCAGTCTAACCCTCTTTCTAGTTACCCAGCATTGCCTTTTCATGATCTAATCAGGATGGTTCAGTATCACAGAAACACATTGTGTTTGTATTTGCTTACACATTTTTGGGGGCGCATATTTTCTCTTGCCTGGAATAACTTTTTTTTTGGTCTTTTTGTCTTTTTAGGGTCGCACTTGCAGCATGTGGAGGTTCCCAGGCTAGGGGTCCAGTCAGAGCTGTAGCCACTGGCCGACACCACAGCCACAGCAACTCGGGATCCAAGCCGCATCCGCAACCTACACCACAGCTCACAGCAACGCCGGATCCTTAACCCACTGAGCAAGGCCAGGGATCGAACCTGTGTCCTCATGGATGCTAGTAGGGTTCTCTAACCGCTGAGCCATGACAGGAACTCCTGGAATAACTTTTGTTGTACCTTCTAATCCAGAATTAGCTTAATTCCTCCATCCTTCCTCATAACCTTCCCAGCTTTCCTCAGATGTCTCCCTTGCCTCCAAATTCTTTTAAGTGCCTTTGGTCTTTTTCCTATGATCAGTATGAGTTAGTCCTTTATTATTTCAGATCTGTGAGCTTTGATTCTTTCGATTATAACTTCTTGGATCAGAGGTCATGTATTATACCCCCGTGATTCCCCTCAGCACAGCACTGAGCCCACCGACGGAGAAAGTTTTTAGATTGGCTTGTTTGCTATTAAAATACAATATTCATTATTCTTTCATTAAGCTTGAAAGCATTTTTATTTGGGTCTTTGGCCTCAATATCCTTCTTTCCCTCTGTTTTTACTTGCTCTTTCTCCGCTGACTTACTGTCTTGTCCACAATCATGCTCAAGTCTCCTCTTTACAAAAAAACTAACAGCAGTAAAACTTTCTGTTTATATTGGTATTCATCTATTCCTTACTGAGTGAAGGAATTAATTTTTTTCCTGCGATAGTATTTTTTGGCTATCTAAGGGGACAGGGATGCGGTGGCCCTAACTTCCTCTTGGGAACACTTTCCTACCATGACATGTGATGGTGGAGTCCAGATAGAACACAGCCTCTCTGGGCTGAGGAGGCAGAGATCAGAGTTTGAACCTGCTGAAGCAGCCAGGCAGCATAGGATCTTGAAGAAGAGGAAAATCACTCACGTCTTCTTGGGGACCCACTGTGCATCCTTGGCCAAAGGCAGGCCGGCACATGTGTCAGGCAAGACTCCAGGAGGCCCAGCAGAAATTGGCTGCCCCAGGGCTGAGAGGTGAACATGATCCAGAGCTTGCATTGTGCTGGGGGGTGTTCAAGTTCTGGTCCAGCGAGAGTGTAGACACCACCTTGGACACCTTAAGTGTTCAGTGGAGATCCCCAAAAGAGCACATTTCAGTGAATGGGTCGAGGAGGGTTTAAGAGCGATGCTGTGAGTCTATGTTTGAAATGACTAGACTTGCCCTCCCAAGGAATGCAAAACTGATCCCGATGGGACCAAAAAAATCTGGGAATATTTTAACTGCCTTCCAGAAAAAAAAAACTCAACTCACTGTTCAGGAAGATGACATGATCCAGACTTCCTCTCATGTATCCCCACAATGTCCACCAGACATTAAACAAAATTACCAGTCAGGTGGAGAAGCCGAACAAGACCCATGATCGCAAACTATTGCATTTGGAGGGGATAAGCAATAAGATCCTGCTATATAGCACAGGGAACTACATCTAATCACTTGCAATGGAACATGATGGAGGATAATGTGAGAAAAAGAATGTGTATATATATATGTGTAACTGGGTTACTTTGCTGTACAGTAGAAAATTGACAGAACACTGTAAACCAACTACAATGGAAAATATAAAAACCATTTAAAAATAAAATAAAGAAAAAAATGCAGTCAATAGAAAGAGAACCTGAGTAAATCCAGATATTGCCATCCCACAAACAGCCTGTAGTGCCTTTCTCTGTTTTTAAAAAGTTAACATTTAATACAACGTTCAAGATCCTATTCAAACGGTAGGAACATTTCAGGAGATTTCCCTGAATTTCCTCCAACTTGAAATAACTTATTTCTCTTTTGACTCCTTACTAATTGATGTTCCTTCCATGGTACCTAATGATGTTAAATTATAGTTACCTCTATGCATGTTTTTTTTCTTGGTTGAGGTCGGGGATTGTATTTCCTTATCTTTTTAGTTATTAATATACTTAACCACCAAATTCATAAAGTTATTTTTGAATATAGGAGCAAAAGATATATGTGTTCTATATTTTTCCTGCTTTAAAAATATTTACTTTCTGAAATATTTGTGTTTACTCATGTAATATGTCTATGAGTAGAAAATCTTTCTCAATGTCATCATGAATCATGAGTTTTCATAAAGGTTTTCATAAATTAGCAGGCTAAAATGCTTAGTCTTCTTTCTCTTTGTATTAATAGAAAAAGTAATTGCTTATTGTTTTTATCCTAGAATATTTGAATGTACATTTATTTATGTTTATCTTCTTCACTAGAATGTAAGCTCCTTGAGGACAGAGACTTTGTATTAACAAACAATTTTCAACAATTTGTGGCACGTAATAAATACATGTGCCAATAGTAAATGCTCATTAAATAGTTATTAAATTTCTTACATTGACTGGTATTTGGCCAAATTTTGATAAATGTGGTACACATTTTACCATTTCATTATAATTTATTTTAAACCATTTGAGTGTGTCTAGAAAAGCCTTTGGAGTTTTTAAATAATTTTTCTCAGAAGTGATAGTTGCAACATAAAGCCTATCAACTAAAACCTATATCTTTTTTTTTTTTTGTCTTTTTGCTATTTCTTGGGCCACTTCTGCGGCATATGGAGGTTCCCAGGCTAGGGGTCGAATCGGAGCTGTAGCCACCAGCCTACGCCAGAGCCACAGCAACACAGGATCCGAGCCGCGTCTGCAACCTTCACCACAGCTCACAGCAACGCCGGATCCTTAACCCACTGAGCAAGGCCAGGGATCAAACCCGCAACCTCATGGTTCCTAGTCGGATTCGTTAACCACTGCACCACAACGGGAACTCCTAGAACCTATATCTTAACAAAAATTAAGATAGTAGTCTTTTTCTTGTTAGTTTCTTTCCAGATGGTTTTAGCTGTGGATTTTATTTGTTATCTATACATATCATACTGGCTAATTTTATTCTCGCCTTGATAACAACTCATGAATCAAAACATCAGTAGGTGGGGAACTGCTATTTATATGAAAATTGGTTAATAGAATTTTTTTTTTTTTTGTCTTTTTGCCATTTCTTGGGCCGCTCCAGAGGCATATAGAGGTTCCCAGGCTAGGGGTCCAACTGGAGCTGTAGCCGCCGGCCTACACCAGAGCCACAGCAACGTGGGATCCAAGCCGCGTCTGCGACCTACACCACAGCTCAGGGCAACGCCGGATCCTTAACCCACTGAGCAAGGGCAGGGATCAAACCTGAAACCTCATGGTTCCTAGTCGGATGAGTTAACCACTGCACCACGACGGGAACTCCAATAGAATGTTTAATGTCATCATATTTTAAAATTAAAATGGACCTGACCCTAGAGATTCATGTAATGATTAAAAAACAAAATTCCAGAAAGTTAAAGAGAGTGGTTCACTGTCAGAGTAAGTTGATATTTTCTATAATTAATAAAATTTTTTCAAACCAAAATATATGAGGATTTTTTTTTTGCATTCTGAAAGTAAATGTTTGCATTTTAAAATATAACTAACATAAATACTATCAAATCATATTTTTTGTGGAAAATTTTAGCAAGGCAAACAGCTCTAAATTATTTTAATTTTGAGATTTCCTTTTGACTTTACAGAAAGGGAGTCCTGTCTGTTGTTTAACCCCTCACCCTTCCACTCCTCCAAAAAGAAACAAACTAACAATGCTCAAAGAGATAAATCCAGCCTTTGTTCCACCAGATTCTTTCAACCTGGCACTGGCACTACCACTGGCGTGGTCTGATTATAGTTAATCCACTGCCTACAACATGACAAATGTTTTTGGTCCAAGTTGAATGGCAAAGGCTTTTCCAACAGGAACAGCAGTCGTCAGCTGTCGTTGTGGTACCAACATGTATCATGTCAGGATAGCCGAACAAAGAAGAGGATGATTCAGAATGCTGACCCCAGTACACTGAACCTTATTGATTCTGATGGGTCTTCTGAAGGCTTGTTAACAGTGATGAAAAAAAGAAATCATGGCATACACCGCCCATTATATTTGGTCCCTTTGATACAAATTTATCAACTCACTTACATCAAGTCATGTTATGAATTTGTGAATTGCAAAATTCCCAGCTCTCCTGTAAATGACATGTTTCTCGTCTACTTAAAATCTCAACTTATGAGTGTTTCCTTAAAATAAACCAATTTCCCTAGTTTTTTAAGCTTGTGAAATAGCAACTATTTCAGATATAGTTCTTGGATTCTATGGGTACTATTTCTCTCGAAGTACTTATTCAAAGAGATAAACTTTAAATTCATGTGAACACTCTGCCTACTATTAATCATCTCTTGTCTGGGAGACACTGTCCTCTTTTCTCCCTGGGCTGAGTGATGGGTGATGTTGCTTCTAGAACAGAGTACAGGCTATTGTACACATTTAGAGGTGTGTGTTCTCCATGGCCTCTCATGCTCCTTCTGGATATTGTGGAGCCCACAGTTCTACAGAGCTGCGTTGAATAGAACAGAATAAATTCTTATCTCAATTGTATATTACATGTCCCACTTTAGATTTGGGGGGTATCATATATTTTTATCTATTTTTTCCCTTTTTTCTTTCTTTTTTTAGGGCCACACCTGTGGCATATGGAAGTTCCTGGGTTACGGGTCAAATTGGAGCTGCAGCTGCCAGCCTATGCCATAGCCACAGCAATGTGGGATCCAAGCTGCCTCTGCAACCTGTACCAAAGCTCACAGCAATGCTGGATCCTTAACCCACTGAGCGAGACCAGGGATCGAACCTGCATCCTCATGAATACTAGTTGGGTTTTTAACTTGCTGAGCCACAGTGGGAACTCTGGGTATCATATATTTTTAAAAGATTCCCCCCCTTTTTTTTTTGCTGGGTTCCTGATTTTTTCTTTTTTTCCTTTTTAAAAGTGACCAATTATTTTAACTGTACAAAAATCAATGTGAGAAGGGAAAGAACACCATGATACTTTCTTTATTAGTAAAACATGTCATGATACAATAGGTTTATGTTTTAATTTATCCTTGAAAAGAACTGTGTTTACGGTCTTTCACATCCCAGCTGTTAGGGAATTACTAAATCCATAGGGAGTGGTGTGCATTATGTCACTGGCATGAATTATTTGAGTTTAAAGAAACATGACGACAGCCAGTGCTGGATGAATCCATATCTTTCCAGGATTCAGGGTTCCAGAGTTCTGTGGGACTGTGATGTTTTCTTGGTTGAGGGCCATTTTCAATTTATTTCTTCTTTTATAGCTTATTAGGTGAAAACACATCATTCTGTAGCATCTTGCCTCTTGACTATCTAGCCAAGCTATGCTATGCAGAGAGACTAAGTAGATGAATAAGTAGATGAAATAAATAGGCTTAGGAAGTGTGAAACTAACAAGATGTAGTGGTTTATAATATGATCAGACTGCCTCCATTCTTTTGGACCTCCTTTCCTTCCTTTAAACACAGTGCAAGGAGGTACAGACACAGTATGCCTTGCCAATAGTTGTGTTCTTTCACAGTGGGAGAGAAGGGAAGAGCTTCATTTTACCTTGCTGCTCTCGGATTTCCTTTCCTGCTCTCTCAAGTTCTCTTGAAATTTGGCTCCTCAGTCTTTGAAGCCCCAGATTCTAGAATAAGAATAAGTATACAAGAGCATGGTGTGGTTTTGCTACTTCCACTTACATGAGAAGACCACCTACAAAGAGATGATACTTGGCCTGTAGAATATTGTGTGGCTTTCCAGGAATGCACTATGTAATGGATCCACTTTTGTAAATAATTCCCAATGCTATAACTCTGAAACATAAGGATTATAGCAGGAATTAATGGTATACATTTCTGTTGGCTCTCAATGTTAAGGGCCTACCCAAAGGTGCTTTAATCCCTCTAAGAATTCTTTTTCATTGGGAGAAGGAAAATCATGTAGAGTAGGAGAGAAACTGTTCTAAAGAGTACCTAAACATCTATTTTTTTAGAGACCTTATCGTGTTCTAGGTAGCTTTCCTATACAGTCATCTGTACTTTTCACCATAGCCCTGGGAGTTGGTGTTTTTAACTCTATTTTCTAGAGGATATTGATTGAGATTCAGAGAGGTTATATGACTTGGCTGATGCCACATAACTAACTAGTAGGAGAGTCTGGTCTTGAATCAAGGTCCATTGACTCCTCGTGTTTTGTTGTTCTTTTTGCTCTGTACTCCCTTTGTATCCTAGTGCCTATGTTATAGATTATTCTCATGCTTTTTTCTCTTTCAGCTCTGTAAGTTAATTATTATTCTTTTATTGGAATTAGGGTGGCAATATAATTTATTCTCAAAGAAGGACACTTTTGAGAGTGAAAGGGGGTGCTTTAATTATTCTAGGAAAACAGGCTCATCCTACAACTACCGCAGGAAAAATAGAATGTACACAAATAGAAACAAACAAACAAAAAACCCAGAGCTAGCAGTATTAAAGGGAGCAACTCTCAAGACAGAACTTAGTTCAAATCATGATTCTGCTATTTATTAGCTAAATAATTCTTGTCAAAAATATCTCACCACCATGCCTCAATTTTCTCATATGAAGTACAGGAGTAATATTATTAGTGACCATTTTATAAGGTCACTGACTATTTTAAATGAGTTAATTCATGTATACCATTAAAGCAGAATAAGCAGAGTTCCTGTTGTGGCTCAGTGGTTAACGAATCCAACTAGGAACCATGAGGTTGCAGGTTCGATCCCTGGCCTCCCTCAGTGGGTTAAGGATCCAGCTTTGCCGTGAGCTGTGGTGTAGGTTGCAAACGTGGCTAGGATCCCGTGTGGCTGTGGTGTAGGCCGGCAGCTACAGCTCGGATTAGACCCCTAGCCTGGGAACCTCGATATGCTGCGAGGTGCAGCCCTAGAAAACACACACACACACAAAAAGGCAGAATAAGCACTTGGTGAGTTTTAACTATTGTTATAAATAGAGAACTTTGAGTGACATCCAAACACTTGTCTGAGGATAAATATAGCTTCATTCGTTCTTAGAATTAAGACATTAGTTTTTCGGAAGTATTACGTGATAAGTTCTCAATAAATAATTATTAAATGAAAGAATATACTATGATTATACTATTCAAGAGGAGTAAAATGCACTATCATTCATTTGTGTTAGAAAGGTTTTTTTTTTGTCTTTTGTCTTTTTTTTTTGTTGTTGTTGTTGCTATTTCTTGGGCCGCTCCCGAGGCATATGGAGGTTCCCAGGCCAGGGGTTGAATCGGAGCTGTAGCCACCAGTCTACACCAGAGCCACAGCAACGTGGGATCTGAGCCGAGTCTGCAACCTACACCACAGCTCATGGCAACGCAGGATCCTTAACCCACTGAGCAAGGCCAGGGATCAAACCCGCAACCTCGTGGTTCCTAGTTGGATTCGTTTCCGCTGAGTCGTTAACCACTGAGCCACAATGGGAACTCTGATAATTTGTATTTTAAAGAGATGTAACAGGATAGAGATGCGTAGGTGAATTTTGATGGCGCTGGGGGAAGATAGGAGAAAAGTTGCATGGAGCTTCTGGGAGGGCAGATTCAGCTGGAGATGAGAGCTTTAGATAATTTCTCTGAGCCAGAGCAACATTGGATTTCAGGTGGAAGGAAGGGCTGGAAATGGAAGAGGCCCTTAGACAAATGTGTTTTGCAAAGATTTGTTTATTGACCTTGTAGCTAGGAAAAGAGAAATAGCTCTGGCAGGGCAGGAAAATTTGGCCCTTGAAATCAGACTATCCTTATTAATTTTGAGCAAGTCCCTTGGGCAAGGAGCCTCAGCTGCTTCACTGGAAATCTAGGGATAATAATATTTCCTTTATGATGTTATTGTAAGAATTAGAATGAAGAATGTGTGTATACCTGAGTATAATGTTTGCTCATAGTAGAAATTCAACAAATGACAGCTTTATAGTTTGAAGGATTATAGCAACTGCCTGATTCAGAATTCTGAAGTCAGGTACTTGAAAGCACTTTGTGCCTGTAAAGTGCTTTACAAAGATATGGCCTTGCTATGAATATTGACATTTGTCCTAGTTACAAGCCCGACCCCTGGGTGTTCTGTTCTTTGGAAACAGTAGTGTCCATTTCACATGGTCGGAGCAGCAAGGATTCAAAGTTGAGGTTGTGACTGTTTTATTTGGTTGTGACTGCTTTATTTGCTAAGTGGGTATTGAGGTTACCCTTTAAAGTAGAATTCTTTTTCTTTTTTCTTTCTTTCTTTCTTTTGTCTTTTTGCCATTTCTTGGGCCGCTCCCGTGGGGCATATGGAGGTTCCCAGGCTAGGGGTCTAATTGGAGCCATAGTCGCTGGCCTACACCACAGCTCATGGCAACGCGGGATCCTTCACCCACTGAGCAAGGCCAGGGATCGAACCCGCAACCTCCTGGTTCCTAGTCAGATTTGTTAACCACTGAGCCACGACGGGAACTCCCAGAATTATTTTTCAAATTCCCTTTAAAAAAATCCTTTGAGTCATGAGGCCCTAGGAGACGAGGCTTAAGTAGTTTTAAGCTTAATAACAATCTTTGAAAAACCAGTTCGATTCCATATATTTGCCTACATAATGCTGCTGCATCAGTGGCTCTGAAGATGAGAAAAGGATCATCCTCATGCATAAATATCCTATTTATTTATTTGTTTATTTATTTTACAAATTATTCATTAAAACAGATAATATATCCAAAAAATAATTATTTCAACTGAATTTTTGATAAATGTTTAAAGTTTTTAGTTAATTGTTTTTGTTTCCTTAAGAGCTCATTCTAATTTTGATCTGATGAATAGACCTAGAAATATGAATTTCAGTTTTCTCAGAGATAAAATGGAGATAATACTACTTTATACGGTTGTTGATTGGGCTAACATAATAAAAGTTATGCTTAGAAAAGTGCATTATATCTACAATTATGAGATGTTATTACTGCAAATATGAATAATAAATGCACCTGAAATCTTAACTTGCTATAACCTCAGGAAATTATATTCCCATGATAATTATCATTTATCAAACCCTACATTTTATATATACTCTCTCTTCTATAATGGTCTTGCAAGATTCTTCTTCCCTTTTTAGAAGTAGAAGGAATCTCCACAGAGGTTGAATTGTTTGTTTAACATAACACAGTTGGGAAATTTAAAATCAGGATACAAACACAGCCCATGTGACCCCAAAGCTTGGGCAGTTTCTACTATGTCATGCTGATTCCTAGTCTCTAAGCTCAGTGATGTCCCAATTCAAGATGTCATAGTTGACTAACTATAAACATATTTCTTAACCTAATTCTTTCATTTCTCGAGCACATACCATGTGCCAGGCCTGTAAAAGACCCCAGGATACAGCAGCGCATACAACATTGGCTCTGTCTTTGAGAAATTCTGTGGACGCCATACATTTGTATAAATGGTATCTGCTAGTCTTTTCTTTTCAGGAAGATTGATATTATTGACTGACACAGAATTTGGGGGCCCACTTATTTTCTCTGGGTGTGCTAGAGAATGTTCCACAATTGCCTAAGAATTAGACCTAGGAAATACAGTAAAGTGCAAATATTCAAAGCTCCATGGCATTCCTCAATGGAAGCATGATGGTCTCTTGGATTTAGTTGCTGCTCCAGTTTTTCCACCATCCCTTGGCTATGCCAGCATGACTTCACAGGAGTAGAAACAAGAGGGGAGTCTGTTATACTTATGATGGAGATGTGGTTTCTTTGAGTCACATCAGTGAAACACGCTCTAGAACATATGACAGGCTGTATCGGCTGAGTGCCAAGTTGGCTGGATTTCTTCCCCCCCCCCTCAAGCTTCATGACCAACAAGTGATAAAATTTCCAGCAATTCACTAAATTCCTGGCAGGGGTAATGTACTGGTTCTACAACTGGTGACATCAGGGTGCTGGTGCATTAGACACATTTCGTACAGTAGTTTTATAAGGCCACTTCCGATGGAGACGCTGAGAAATGAAGCATCAATATACTGCTAAGTGACTTTGGGGTAATTTCGTTATCCTGAGTACTCTTAAATATATTTTCCTAATGGAAGTTTTTATTGTGATAAGCATTAAGCCACTTAGTTTCGTTGCTATCACATTCCATTTGTCTAAGTAAAAATACAGATGGCACTAAAAACTGGCTTAATGCCTCATTAGCCTAATGCCACGGTGGATGATATGAATGCAGTGCTTAGGGAGAACTCGATACACTCTTCATAAAGCCTGTGAATCTTCTCTTCCACAGACTTGAGTAGCTAAGCCTATTTTCAGTTTAAGAGAAAAAAAATAATCCTTCAAAGCAGGATTTGTAAAATGAATTTTCATTCATTAGTGAAGATCAGGATTACTTCCCCCCCCCAATTTTATGACCTTTTAGGTGAAGAATGTCATGGACGTCTCCCCAGAGTGGCAGGAAGTGATCATTGTCTATTCTTCGGGGGAATGAAATAGATTTTGAAAATGCTCCACTGAGGTCACGGTTTTGCTTGTATGCTCCTCAAGAGCCAGAGCTGGCAGATGCTGGCACTTCTGTGTTTTTCAGACAAGTGATGCAGTCACGAGAAGAATCCAAAGGAAGACTTTTTCGTTCACAAGCAACTGCATTGCATGGTTCAGTTACTTTGAAGGTCTGCCTACCGCCCCCTATGTGTCCCCAAACTAAAGAATAGTACAAGACTCTGATGTTTAAGAAACGCCCACAATGGCAACAGCAGCAAACCAGGCAGGCTGTCCAGTCAAGTCGCTTCTTAGGTATTCATGGATTTCACAATCAAAATATGAACACCAGTGGTTTAAAAATAGTTATCGTGGTTGGCAGTAATTTTAGGAACATACTAGAGAACCGTTAAACTCTGAGAGCATGTGTCAAATTGAAAGCACGCAAACCGTCTGTGTTTCGACGTTGGCACATTGCGGCCCCGCACTGCCTCTGATTGTGTTGTGTTTGTGAGTCAGCCTCTTGCTTGGTCTCAGCAAGCTGCACAATGGAAGCATTTGTTTTCTGCCTCTTGTCGCCCCACTGCTTCAGTTCCAGGCCACCATGCCCGAACTCTAATGGAGAGAAAGGAACCCACTTGAGAATGCTTTTAAGGGTCAGCAGGATTGTGGGACTTGGAGCACAGTGCTGACTTAATTTATGTCTCTTGGTTATTTTGAGAGCTTAGCTGTTCGTATGCTGTTTCCCAGCCACAGAGGGAAGGAGCTACAATGGACTTTCAAAAGCTATTTCTTTGGCCATGTGTCATATAGCCTATGGGTTGAAAAAGTTCTGTTTAGAGCAAAGGGACTCATTTACCAGGGTCATACTCTCAAGGGCAAGCCTGCATTTTCTCCTACATTCTGTTTGTTGCCAAGCCCTTTGCTTTGTCTAAGCAAGGGACGATTCTGAGAAGGTATTATCTGTGTATTGGAAAGAAAGTTCAAACCACTTTCACCAGAACAAAGTAAAGAGAGGGAGAAAAAAGAAAAGATTGAGGAACACATAAAACCTTTCAGCTTGGCATTCCTGTTGTGGCTCAGCAGATTAAGAACCCAACATAGTGTCTGTGAGGATGTGGGTTCCTTCCCTGGCCTCACTCAGTGGGTTAAGGATCTAGTGTGGGGAGTTCCTATTGTGGCTCAGTGGGTCGCGAACCCGACTAGTATCCCTGAGCACGCGGTTCGATCCCTGGCCTTGCTCAGTGGGTTAAGGATCTAGCGTTGCCATGAGCTGTGATGTTGGTCGCAGATGTGGCTGGGATCTGGCGTTGCTGCAGCTCTGATTGGACCCCTAGCCTGGGAGTTTCCATGTGCTGCAGGTGCATCTCTAAAAAGGAAAAAAACAAAACCCCCAAATCCCCAAACATCTCCGCTCAATGAGACCTCGCTCTCCTTGAAGAAAAGATGCTAGTAACCTTTTTCTCGAGGTAGGAAAATGCTGCCGTTGAGTTCTCATTTAGGGCATCTCAGTTCCTGTGAAAGGGGGGTTGGAGAGCTTTTGGCCAATGTTTTCATTGCTGCTATGGGGCTGGTTGGACAAACACTGTGAATGCTAAGCTCACACCGGCAGTTTTGTCAGTCGTCACTTCTGCTGTCACCAGCCTGAGAGCTTAGTAGAGGGCTTCTCTCTGTATTCAACCTTGGAATCCTGGCCATGGCCACTGCCCTGCTCTAAGGACAGCTCCTGCCACAGAGTCATCACTGGCTTTGTCATCCAACTGACCTTTAAAGGAGAGCAAACCCCTTCACTCCAAGTGGGAGGATGCTGAGCACATTAACTACACAGACGTGGAAGCACAGCCTCTTGTATCCTTGGTGAAGGTTGCTCCCCAGTCACGAATTCCCTTCGTCAAGTTCTTGTCCCCAGTGCGCTCTGTCACTGGTTCTTTTCCAGCTGGTGATGTGACCAGTCTTCTTTCTCTTGCAGCCAAGACTAGGGTTCTCTCTCGCTGAGCTTCTCTGATACCTTGTCACTGAGGAAGATTTAGAGAGTTGGCAATGGGTATTCAGTTTCACGGAAGCAAAACAAAAACTGTACCTGCCTCCAAAAACCTTGTATGACTATGGCTTCTGATCCCTCATGACAGAAGTTGCTCCACTCGCCTGGGTTTTCCCGTGAGCCTCAAGTTCAGCGACTCAGTCTGCCAACCCTCTCTTTCTTCTCCCTGTGCCTCTTATTGCGCCTTTGTCTTTGCTACTGTTTTCATGCATCCCTCTTCCATGCGAGGAGTTCAAATAGGAAATACCTCCTGTCTCAAGCAAAAAGTTATTTCCATACATGATGATAAAGAAAAGAGGCTGATTTTCTTGAACCTCTTAGAAGCAAGCTCTTTCCTATTCACATTTCAAAAAGGTATTGAGAAGATTGCTTCTTGGAAATTAGTGGGCCATTAAAATTCCCTCATCTGTGAAAAGGAAGGGATGAGAGCAAATGATCTCTTGAGAGTCTTCCTGGCACTAAAAATTTCCATGCCCTGATGATGGTCTGTCTTCTGGTGGGAGAGGACAGATGGATGCCCAGCTTCCGTACTGCACAGCTCTTTGATCAGTGGCTTGAACATCTGTCTGGGATCTCTGCTTCCACTGCACACAAATCCCACTGCTCACCCTTTCAGCCAGCAGCAGAAGGCCACTCCATAAGTTATCAGGTCTCTTGTCTCTGGAAGAGCTTTGTAGTCTTATTATTTCCAAGAATAATATAAGAGCTGGTTTCCTCCATATCTCCTTTCTGAGACTGGGGAATGTATTTTGGGGTAATGGACTATATATATATATATATATATGCATTCTTAAGTATATCAAAAGAACAGAGATTTAATATCTAGTCATGTTATTTCTTTACAAAACAAAATATAAACTTAAAAGGTAAGAATAGGAGTCTCTTGGTGGCGCCATGGGTTAAGGAACCAGTGCTGTCACTGCAGTGGCTTGGGTTATTAATTATAGTTATCCATAGTTTTTTATTATTTTTTTATTACTCAAATGAATTTATCACATCTGTAATTGTATAATGATCGTAACAATCCAATTTCACAGGATTTCCATCCCAAAACCCAAGCACTTCCCTCCACCCCCCAAAAATCCGTAGTTTTCTGAGATCTCCTTAGTTTAACCTAATGCTCCTTTGGTGTTCCAGGATACCATGTATTGTCATGTCTCCTTAGGCTCCTCTTGACTGTGACAGTTTCTTCAGGCTTTTCTTATTTTCCATGACCTTGTGAGTGGGGAGCACCCATGAGGTAGATTGCAGGGTACTCCTCCATTGAAATGTACCTGATGGCTTTCTCCGGGTTAGATTGGGTTACATGTTTTTGAGAAGAGGATCACAGAATAAAGTGCTGTTCTCATTACATTACATCAAAGGTACTAACTTTCAATACAACTTATCACTATTGATATGAATTTTGGTCACCTGACTGAAATAGTGTTTGTCAGATTTCTCCAAGAAAGCCAATTAATTTTAAACCTGTGTCGACTCTTTCTTCCGATAAGAATTCTAGCTTCAGAAAGGAACTTGGTTTATTTATTGCCTATGGGCTCAGGCTGGTTATTTTTATTTAAAATCGAGTAAAAGAGATACTATGAATGCTCAGCCATGAAAAAAGAAGGAAATAGTGGCATTTGCAGCAACATGGATGGACCTAGAGGTGGTCCTACTAAGTGGAGTAAGTCAGGTAGAGAAAGACAAATATCATATGAAATCACTAATACGTGGAATCGAACAAAAATAATACAAAAGAACTTACAAAACAGAAACAGACTCAAAGATTTGGAAACCAAATTCATGGTTACCAAAGGGGAAATGTAGGGGCAGGAGGGATAAATTAGGGGGTTGAGACTGACGTGTGTACACTGCTGTATATAACATAGGTGAATAACAAGGACCTACTGCCTGAAGGTGAGAGCTCCAAGGTCAGGGACAGTGGCTCATTCACTTTGAATAACACCTAGTACATTGTAGACTCTGTAACAGGTGCTGAATGAATGAATGAGTATAACCACACTTGGAAGGTATCTGCTGGACATCTGCATGCAAAGACGAAAACATTGAAATTTATTTTTGTTTTACTGCCCACATTCCATGAACCTCTTAAAAAATCTTTTATGGACATTTTCACACATGCCCCCAAATAAGGAGAAGAGTATAAAGAAGCCTCCATGTATCCGATCAGCTTCGAAAATCATCACCATTTTGCTAATTTTGTCTCATCTGTCTTCCAGCCTACATTTTTTGCTTTGATTTTGCTGGAGTATTTGAAAGAGAGCACCAGCCATCCTGTCATTTTGCTTGTAAATATTTCATTAGGCCTATACCTAGTGAGTTCCTTTTTTTTTTTTTTTTCACCATGCTGTTATCACACCTCTTTAATATAACTGAATACCAGAGTTCCCATCATGGCTCAGTGGTTAACAAATCCAACTAGGAACCATGAGGTTGCGGGTTCGATCCCTGGTCTTGCTCAGTGGGTTGAGGATCCAGCGTTGCCGTGAGCTGTGATGTAGGTTGAAGATACAGCTCAGATCCCACATTGCTGTGGCTCTGGCATTGGCCGGTGGCTACAGCTCCGATTCGACCCCTATCCTGGGAACCTCCATATTCCTCGGGAGTGGCCTTTGAAGAGGCAAAAAGACAAAAAAAAACCCCAAAAAAACAAAACAACCAAAAACCTAAATACCAAATATCTAATATTCATATTTCCCTGATTTTCTTAAACCTGCCCTCTTTTTGGTTTATTTGTTCAAACCAGAACCCAAACAAGACCTGTACATTGTATTCAGGTATAGTGAGGCCTTGTTTAATCTTCACACATAAGGGAGGGTGATTTTGTCAAAGATGGATAAATGATGGTCTGCATAAAAAATGTATTTCTGCTTTGCTTTTTCTCTGTTCTACTGAAACGTCTAATAACATTAGGCCTAGAATTAGCCATTTACATGACTGAGCATTTTGGTTCAGGCATCCATTTATTCAATTTTTTTTTTTTTTGTCTTTTTAGGCCACATTGGTAGCACATGGAAGTTCCCAGGCTACGGGCTGAATGAGAGCTGTAGCGGCTGGCTTACACCACAGCCACAGCAACACCAGATCCCAGCCAGTGTCTGCGACCTACACCACAGCTCACAGAAACGCTGGATCCTTAACCCCTTGAGCGAGGCCAGGGATGGAACCTGCATCCGCATGGATCCTAGTCAGATTCATTTATCACTAAGCTGCGATGGGAACTCCCATTTATTCAATAAGTATCTAGTGAGTGTCTACTCAGTGTTAAGTACTGTTCTGGGCACAGAACTTAAACATTTACAACAGCAGCAGCAATCCCTATGTCATGGAGCTTGCATTTTAGGGGCTGGACACTCTGCAGGTTTTAGTTGTATACTTGACCTGGGGGAGAGGAAAGGAAGTTCACCATTAAATCCAGAGGATTTAACTGCTGCAGATTTGGCATTTAGGAGCTAAGATGGAATTCTTAAGCCTTCAAGTATTTTGTGGTCTTCAGGTCCTTATTAGAATATTGTTTCCGGGGAGTTCCTGTCGTGGCGCAGCGGAAATGAATCTGACTAGGAACCATGAGGTTGCAGGTTCAATCCCTGGCCTTGCTCAGTGGGTTAAGGATCCATCATTGCCATGAGCTGTGGTGTAGTTTGCAGATGTGGCTTGGATCCTGAGTGGCTGTGTCTCTGGAGTAGGCTGATTAGACCCCTAGCCTGGGAACCTCCATATGCCACAGGTGAGGCCCTGAAAAGACAAAAAAAAGAAAAAGAAAAGAATATTGTTTCCATTGTAGTTATTTCTTTCTAGCCCCCGGTCAAGCTGCCTGCCTTCTCACTAGAAGAATCTCCTTAAAACTCAGTTTGGATCATGTCATTCCCTTACTGAAAAACCTAAGGTATGACTTGTCAACTTGTCATATTCTTTTTTTTTTTTTTTTTAATGGCTGCTCCCACGGCATATGGAGGTTCCCAGGCTAGGGGTCGAATCTGAGCTGTAGCCACTGGCCTAAACCAGAGCTCACAGCAACACGGAATCCCAGCTGCTTCTGTGACCTACACCACAGCTCACGGCAACGCCGGATCCTTAACCCACTGAGCAAGGCCAGGGATCGAACCCACAACCTCATGGTTCCTAGTCGGATTCATTAACCACTGCGCCACAACGGGAACTCCTGACTTGTCATATTCTATCAGTAAAGGTCAAACTGTATACCTTGATACTTAAGACCTTTATGTCTGACCCTAGCTTATGTTTTCACTTTTATCTTCCTGTTTTTTTAGCTCTACTGCAGCCAGACTGGTCTCTTGAACTTGTCTTGAGGAGTCCTGCTCCCTATCTTTACATTAGGCCGGGAGTAACACGTTTCCTGGTCTTTGGGTCTTTCTTTTCCCTTCTCTCTCCTTCCCTCCAACTTTTCTATTCTTTCCTCTTAACTATTTCAAAGCTCAGCTCAAGTTTCCTCACTACAGTGAAGATAGCACATCACCAAGGCATTTGATGCCTGATGCACCAATATGCCAATCAGTTTACATTGCCTTCATTTATCCAACCAACTGTGGCTAAGACCTAGTCTTTATAAATCAAAAAGATCTGGATTTGATTTTCAGTTCAATCACTTATTAGCCATATAATCTTGGCCAAGTCCCCTTATTTTTCAGTTTCACTTTCCTTGTCTAGGGAATGTAAATATAGAATGATTTTTATGGGGCTGTTTTTTTTTTTTGTCTTTTTGCCTTTTCTAGGGCCGCTTCCGTGGCATATGGAGGTTCCCAGGCTAGGGGTCGAATCGGAGCTGTAGCTGCCGGCCTACACCACAGCCACAGCAATGCGGGATCCGAGCCTCATCTGTAACCTACACCACAGCTCAGGGCAATACCGGATCCTTAACCCACTGAGCAAGGCCAGGGATCGAACCCACAACCTCATGGTTCCTAGTTGGATTCATTAGCCACTACGCCACAGCCACGGCGGGAACTCCTTATGGGGCAGTTTTGAATAGGAATTGAGATAATGTATGTAAAGTAGTCACTGCAATTTTTGGTACTTAGAAACATGCTGTAAGTGATAGGTCATTATTATTATTAGATTTTTTTGTTGAATTATATCATCTCCAACTAGATTGAAAGGTTCTTATACTGCCCTGCACACTGCTGATGATACATATTATTTTGTGGGCATTTTTTCAGGTTTCTAACCTACCACTTTTAGCCTCTGGGGTTCCTCCATAGTTGTCTGAATTTTGGCCCAGTTGTTCAGATATGGTTTTTAGTAGTCCCTTGTGACAGCTGTAAGATATGAACAGAAACATATATTCTGAAAAAGTGACTAGAACATGAAGGAAACAACTGTAGCCATCATTCCCGTTTAAATCGTCATTAAATTAGGCAAAATGATTAAATTAGTGAGTCTTTGTCTTTGCATGGGGTTTTCTATTAAGTTTAGGTTGGAAAGAGGTGTTGAGAAACTGATGCTGAGAGATTGTGTCTTATTAATATTTTATTGTTGCAAATGGTTTTCCCAGTTGTTTCTTTGCCAACCTCAAAGCAAAATTCTCTGCCTTGAAAGAAGAAAAATCAAAGGTGTGATGTAATTCACCACAGGAAGCTATTCACAGTCAGAAGCCAGGAGAATCTGGTTAAATTGTGGATCTGAAGGAGGCCAAGACAGTGCATTTTTAAAGTGAGCTGAGCACAAGACACTGCCTCATTAAACGTGGAGGGTTACAGACTCACAGTGAAGAGGAGAGCATGTAAATTGCTCTTGATTCTCTTGGAGAAGAATAAACACGTCTGCAAAGGCCCAGCCCTCCCAAAGGAAATAATGCGTGTTCTGTCAGTGGTGCTCAAATGATTCAAAGGCTCCACAGAACAGCCCGATGGGAGCTGGATGCAGGGACTTGATGGGGTAGCTCTGTGGCACTGGCAGTCTCTTGAAATTGGGACTAGAATTAGAAGTAGTTGAGCGCAGCCAGTTCTAAATGTCACATGGAACACTTTGCTCAGCATGCGGGGTACAATGCTGATTTTCCTCTTGTGTTCTCCATTGTTGTGTGAGATGCTGAATCAGGTCCCTGTGAGCGCATTCACGAATAGAGGGAGCTGGAAGGCAACTCCTTCCACAATTACTCTTGTGTCATGTTATTGCCTATTTGCCTTGAACTTTAATTGGACAAGGTTTTTGTGAACTTGTTTTATTCTTTTGACACCTGGAGGCGATGCTTTTCTGCTTTCAATTTGATTGGCCTTTTCCATGGAAACACCTTATGAATGCTTAAATGTTGTACTTTCTAAATTGGGGCTAAAGCACAGAGAGGACTGTTCATGATACACAAAGTAAACTAGGGGAAAACCTTTTCTAAATAGTATTATGCAACCTATGTGATCACTATGGTTACATACATGATTCTAAAGGCATTTGAAATAATGGTTCTGATTTAAGTGAATACTTGCTTATGACGTGGGTAGCTCCTAGTAAAATTATGTGAATGTGGGCACTGCCTCTGTTGAAACTTTAATCCTTTAATTTAAACATAGGGTAGATCAACTAGATAAGGGGAGGGGAAGAGAAATGATGGTCATTTGATATTGTACCTACTAGGGGGGTCTCTTAATGGGAGTTCGAAGGGCCTCATGGGAAAGTGAAGAGTGACAATGCCTTGGCTTCGTAATGCTCTAGAATAGTCTATAAGTAAGAGAATGCAAATAGGACAAAGGGTCCAGGAAATTGCTTCACATAGACAGTGGTCCTCAAACTTTCACTTGCGTCAAAATCACTTGGAAGTCTTGCTAAAACACATATTATTGGGGCCATTCCCAGACTTTCTAATTCAGAAGGTCTGCAGTGGGGCCAAGATTTTCATCTCTAGTAGGTTCCTAGGTGATGCTGATATACGCTGGTCCAGGGATCATTGAAATAAGGCAAGAATTCTTGCCTTATTTTCTCAAATTTTAATATGCAGAAGGAGCATCTTGCCGAGGTTGTATAAACTCTTAAAAATTACACTGGGATGAAGTGCAAGACTATGATTTTTTTTTTTAAAGCACACTTGTGATTCTGTTGTAATTGGCCCAGAGACACTGCTCTAGGGGCTCCAAACCACTGGACTATCACTAACCGCTTAGTATTCAGGTCCTTCATGTTTTCATAACTATTTATAGCATGACTATTAGTTAAAGACTGTTAGAGTTCTAATATTCCTTGAAGAGTGAGGGAAAATAAAAAGAAAGAAAAGAAAATAGAAACATTATATAATGTTTTAATAATTTAATGCTACCATAGGTCAAATCACATAAAATAGGATATATTGTGATATAATATGATGAGCATTTAGCAAAACATGATATAATATAACACGACTATGGTATGAACAAGTTGCCTAATCTCCTGATAGCAAGTAAAATGTAAATAAACCAAATCTTTTAAAGAAGGCAGCAGGTACAATTAAAAAAAAAAGGGCTAAAAACCCCCAGACTTTGGAGATGGACAAGTTCTGGCTTCAGCACTTGGACCCTAGGTGTATAACTTAACCTCTACTCATCTATGAGAGGGATTTAGTAATTCCCATCTTACATGTCATGAAAAATAAATAGATAATATATATAGAGAGAAGAAATGATAGGACACATTCATCTCTCATCTCTTTGTTTTTTCCACTGGAGTTTAATGGTGAGACAGTAGATGCCTGTCCAGCTTAACATTCCTTGGCCAGCAATTTAGCCAGTGCTTTTGTATGAATTTCAAACTAACTCTGAAAGTAAACACCATCCCTCAAGTTTCTTTCATGTAAGAATTATGAATGTAACCCCTGAAGATATGAATTAAATTTAAGAAAATTTAAAACTGATTTTGGATATTGTATACTCGAAAGCATGTCTTTGATTAAATAGATATATGGTGTATGCATATTGTCTGGAATCTAAGAAAATATTTAAACAGATGAGGTGAATTTGTACATACCGGCATGGCTAAGGACAATGCAGGCAAAAAAAAAAAGCAATGTTATATAAAACAGTATTATATAATATATGATAGTAGCTATATATACATACATATACATGTATGCATACATATAATACACACATACACATATATACACATACATACATATATATGTGTGTGTGCCTGTGTGTGATTCTAGAAGTAGTGTGGTTCTTGTTAAGCCTGGTTATTCTGAGAGCATCTTTCTCTTTACTTTTATATGCTTTATACATGGAATGTCCTTCCGTATACTTCATATGGTTCCTTTTTTTTTTTTTTTTTGTCTTTTTGCCATTTCTTTGGGCCGCTCCCATGGCATATGGAGATTCCCAGGCTAGGGGTCGAATCGGAGCAGTAGCCACCAGCCTACGCTGAGCCACAGCAATGCTGGATCCGAGCCGCGTCTGCAACCTACACAACAGCTCACGGCAATGCCGGATCGTTAACCCACTGAGCAAGGGCAGGGAACAAACCCGCAACCTCATGGTTCCTAGTCGGATTCGTTAACCACTGTGCCACGACGGGAACTCCCATTTTTTTTTTTTTTAATGAGAAATAATAGACAAAACATTTAGCCGGGATTCTTGAAAAGATTTTTTTTTTTTTTTTTTTGCTTTTTAGGGTTGCATGCTTGGCACATGGAATTTCCCAGGCTAGGGGTCTAATTGGAGCTACAGCTGTTGGTCTGCACCACAGCCGCGGCAACGTGGGATCCGAGCCGTGTCTGCTACCTCCACCACAGCTCAGGGCAACACCAGATCCCTGACCCACTGAGTGAGGCCAGAGATCGAACCTGCATCCTTATGAATACTAGTTGGATTCGTCTCAGCTGCGCTACAACGGGAACTCCCTTGAAGAGATTTTCATGGAGAGACAGTTTAAAGGGAATTGAATCAGGTTAAGGGGATCATCAAGGGGGGGGGGGTGATGTACCCTGGGACAACCACCATCACTCAGGCTAGAGCTAGAAGACCAAGGTGGAGGAAGCTTTATTACTAGGATGTAGAAGAGGGACCTCCAATGGAAGCTGTAATGCCAGAGCAACGCAGCCACTGTCTGAATATAAAAGCTGGAAAGGAACATGAAGGATAGATATGTTAATTTCTCTCCTATTCCACTCTGGGATCAGTTGCTGGTGCGTCTACTGAGCAAATACCAATGGAAGCCAGTGGGTAAGAGAGCTTGTGTGCCAGCCTGTAGAGGTCAACCTCACAGGGTAGAGAACAGAGCAGAGAAGAAACATGAACAGATGGGAGCTCAGGGGTTCCTAGAAAATAACCAGCACAAGCAGTTATTTCTTTTGTAATAAAATTAAAAAAAATGAATTATCTTGAGGTAAAACATGGAGACAGCTCCAATTAGACCCCTAGCCTGGGAACCTCCACATGCCACAGGAGCAGCCCTCAAGAAGGCAAAAAGACAAACAAACAATCAAAAAACAAAACAACCCCCCCCCATGGAGACAGGAAAGTGAGACAATCTGCATGTATGTAAAGGGGAACAGCAGGGAATTTGGTCCGGTTGGAGGATGAGTATAGGGAAGTCGTGATCATGTTGGAAAAGGTATTTTGAGTCAAATGGATTGATAAAGGGTTTTTCATGACAGTTTCAAGGTTATAGACCTGATTCACTGAATTTGAAAGTATATTTGAAAGGTCTCCTATAGAATTGTTTCAAATTAAAAGGGCATCTGTAGGAGTTCCCGTCGTGGCGCAGTGGTTAATGAATCCGACTAGGAACCATGAGGTTTTGGGTTCGATCCCTGGCCTTACTCAGTGGGTTAAGGCTCCGGCATTGCCGTGAGCTGTGGTGTAGGTCACAGATGCGGCTTGGATTCCGCATTGCTGTGGCTCTGGCATAGGCTGGCGGCTACAGCTCCGATTCGACCCCTAGCCTGTGAACCTCCATATGGTGCGGGAGTGGCCCAAGCAATGGCAAAAAGACCAAAAAAATAAAAATAAAAGGGCATCTGTAGAATAGTATGAAAAGCCAGATCTCAGTAGGGAAAAGTAATGAAAACTGAAGACAGGATGTCATCGTGGATTGAACATTGACCTAGGACCAGAGACACAATGGCTAGAATCCTGGATCTGTGTTAGCACTGTGAACTTATTCAGTGTAGACTCTGACCTCTTTCCTCATGGACTAAGTGTGCACAATATTTCACGTGACTTTTGTGAGATGAAATGAATAAACATACATAAAATGCTGAGGAGGAGGTCTAGACAGTGGTGTCTGTCAGTGGTGAGTGCCGCATTTATGCCGGGCCCATCCTACCTACCGTCTCTAAGCCTCTGAGTAACCTCACTTCGGGAGGAGGATTCAGGCTCAGAGTTCAACCGTTTATGCAGGGCCTTTTGTTAGCAAGTGGCAGAGGCAAGCCTTGAGGCTGGACACATAAGATCCTAAAGCCAGGCTCTTCCTGTTAAATTGCCATTCACATTTTTGACCTTTTCTCCCATAAGGCAAAAAGGCACTTAATAGAGCTTTCTGAGAAAAGCCAAAGGATATAAGTGGGTGGTGAGTTTTCCCTGAAAACTATTCAGGTTGGTTCTTACAGGTTCCTAATGCAAAGGAATGAAAGTCTGAACACTGTGTGGGAGGCCCCATAATTTCCAAATGGAGGGAGACACTAGAATCAAAATCTGCTTTTTTTTTTTTTTTTTTCTTTTTAGGGCTGCATCTGTGTCATATGGAGGTTCCCACGCTAAGAGTCTAATTGGAGCTGCAGCTGCCAGCCTACACCATAGCCACCACAACGCAGGATCCTTTACCCATTGATCGAGGCCAGGGATTGAACCTGCAACCTCAGGGTTCCTAGTTGGATTCATTTCTGCTGTGCAATGGTGGGAACTCCAAAGCCTGCTTTTGAAATGTGTCTCAGGAAGTCCTCTGAATCACCCTCACTGTCATTAACTCCAGGTGGTTCAGCATATCATAGTCTGTCCAATTATATCAACTTCTCTAATGGGAAGACTCAGGAAGAATTTGTGAATTTTCCTTATCGTTTTAAAAATTGTGATGTAATTAGAGAAATGTCAAAAACTTTTAAGAGTCGAAACTTTCTACAGAGAATAAACACAAAAGCAAAGCACAGGAATTAATAGTGGTGATGTATATCAGAGAGAAAACAATGAGAAGGAAGTTCCTCTCAACAACTGCAAGAAAAAGCATTAAGTACTTCATAATGAGCTTAGCAAGGGGTATGTGTACATGGACTACGCAAAGAAAACAGAATTTTTTTTTTTGGAGATGAAAAGGGAGATTTAAATAAGGGATGGATGAGATGACAAGTAATTGTTGGGATGTCAATTCTTATCATCTATAGATTGAATGCAATCTAATAAGTCCAACAATTTTTTTTTGTCTTTTTGTCTTTTTCTAGGGCCGCACCTGTGGCATATGGGGGTTCCCAGGTTAGGGGTCGAATCGGAGCTGAAGCTGCTGGCTTACGGCTTACACCCCAGCCACAGCAAGGTGGGATCTGAGCCACGTCTGCGACCTACACCACAGCTCACGGAAACACTGGATCCTTAACCCACTAAGCGAGGCCAGGGATCTAATTCTCAACCTCGTGGTTCCTGGTCGGATTCATTAACCACTAAGCCACGACGGGAAACTCCCAGTCCAACAAATTGATACTAAGCTTCAAGTGGAAGACAGGCATAAATATAAAAGTATATTCTGGGAGTTAGGGCTAAGGAACAGAAAAGAGAGATATATATTGAATTATTATTTATAGAAATCTGACAATAATTTAAATGCCATTAAAAAGAGAATGGTTATGTAAATCATGAAGCAGCAGCTCAATGCACAAATTTTCCTATGTTAAAATGACATGTATGGGACTTCCTGCTGTGGTTCAGTGGGTTAAGAATCCGACTGCAGCAGCTTGGGTTGCAGTGGAAGTGCGGATTGAATTCCAGGCTGGCACAGTAGGTTAAAGGATCTGGCATTGCCACGGCTGCAGTGTAGGATGCAGCTGCGGCTCAGATTCAGTCCCCGGCCTGGGACCTTCCACATGTTGCAGGTATGGCCATAGATAAAGAAATAAAAGACATGTATCAACAGTTATCAGTCACATGGAAAAATAAATAATATGAAACGGAATACAGTGTTTTGTATTTATAGTGTATTCTCTATGCTAGCTTTAAAGGAGAACGTATTCATATTCATAGTAGGTGTATATTCAGTGATAATAAATAAGTTTAAATGAGTACCTATTTGTATTCATAGATTCAAAAAAGAAAGAACATGAATAAATAAAAACTGTGGTAGTGGAATCAGAATGACTTTCGTTGTTCCTAAAATTATTTTACTATTTTTGTAATGTTTTAACAATAAAAGTTTTAATATAGGTTATGTAAACTTTCATATAGAAATGGCAAAACCATCAGCCAAGTGTAGTGGCTAAATGTGGTTTGGCATACTAAACTTGAACCAATAAAAATAAGTCTCAAGTATGAGCACAAAAATTTTATCTTTTTTAAAAATGATTTTAATTTTTTCCATTATGGTTGGTTTACAGTTAAAGAATCTTATCTTGTTCTCAATTATCTTGACCATCTGAACTCTACTCATGTTGTTTAAAGTTCTCTATGAGTAGATGAACATTATCATAGATTCTTAAATTACTCCCTCTTCTATCTGCTATTTTCCCATCCTTTCATCAACTCTGATTTGTCTGCTCTTCTAAGCTCTTGGAAGATTTACTTATTTTTATTTTTTAGTTTTATTTATTTATTTTTTTGACGGGAAATTATTTGCTTGTCCAGTTTTATTGAGATATATTTGACTATATAATATTGTATATGTTTAAGGTGTACAATATAATGATTTGATATATGTATACATTGCAAAGTAATTATCACAGTAAGATTACCACTTCACATGGTTGTAATTTTTTCCCTGTGATGAGAACTTTTAAGTTTCACTTCTTATCAACTTTGACATATACAATATAGTATTAGATTTACATATTTTTTAGTTGCTCTTTCACATTTATAGTAGAGTGGCCATTTTCTTATAAACAAATTTATTAGCACCTACTACCAACTAATTTTTATTAGAAATGTAGAAGCTATTCTTAATGGTAAATCGAAATGATTTCAAACTTATGTTTTCTTTTCTTTTCCTTTTGTAGGTAAGTAACTGAACAGGGACATGAAGAACTGATATTTCAAATGACAACCATGTTGCAAAAGGTACTTTTGGCATTTTAATATTACTATAGAAGGAATGCTATAAAAAAGACGCGAAGATTGGAATGCATAAATTCTATTTTGGTAAAAATAATTCTTTGTGTAAACAAATTTAAAGAAGTTATAGTTTTAATAATATTTTAATTATGAGAAATGTGGTACTTATGCTAGGACGTTTTGTAGTCTAGGAAATTATTGTCAGTATTATTGGGGAGTGGGAAATAAATGGACCACTTTATCAACATATTCATTGGTGGAATGAGGGAGGTGGGGAAAGAAATTAGATGCAACAGACAAAATGAACAGATTAGGATTTGTGCATCAAAGACGTCTGTTTTTCTCTAAGGGCTTATCGTTTGTTTTCTGTGACCCAAAAATTATCTTCAGAATTGCTCATAAAATTGATTGCTCTAAGCTTGTCCATAAGGCAGTTTGATTCTGGATAATTCAAATAGACTGCATCATTGTGAAGAATTCTTCAGATTCTATTTATATGAAAAAATTAAATAAAAGGGGGGAGGGAAGAAAGAAATATTATACTTACAGAAATAATAGAATGTAAAAGTCTTGGATATTGATCACATGCATGGTTTGGGAAAAGCCGATTTCTTTTTAAAGTTATGAACCTTGTCTAGATGAATGTCTTTATTTCAAAAAAGAAATCTTCAACATATCATAGAAACCCTGACCTGGTTACGAGGGAAACAATTGTATTGTAGACTATTAGATGAGCTGTGTGACACAGTTAACATCGGAGGTCATGCAAAAAGACCAGTGACATTTTAGATGCAATGAAAAGTGTATTGTCTCTTTATAGTAAGTTAAGAATTCGTTCCAATGAATAGAAAATATGAGAATACTAAAAGAGAAGACATCAACTTAACATCTGTATAAAATCACAATTTAAAAGAAATTCTAATTTTGCTTAGAAATTTCCTGAAGGGCCTTAACAAAACTCAGGGCAGGTGCTAGGAAGAGGCTTAATTTGAAGAGAAGTTAAAAAAACATGAGGGAAATAATTTTGCGCCCAAAAGTTTATACTCTTCTAATGACCATTGTTGAATTAGCCTGCATTTTCTCTACTTGTGGCTATTTTTTTGACTGTCAAGTGAGAATTAGACAATTTTATTAATACTGATAACGAGAGAGCACTAATCAGCGTGGGCTATTTTTAGGAAGGGCAGATATTGCCCTGTCTTATTATATTAACATATTATGATACAATTTGCCTCACTTGAGATACCAGTGAGACTTACAAGTGTAAATGCTAAGTCAGCAATTGGGTAAATGAGTCTTAGAAATTCAGAGCAGAGATCTGTGGTAGATTTTGGAAACCATTGTCTCACAGTTGGTAACTAAGACGGTGGGGAATAAAGGAGGCTGCTTTTATAGAGATTATAGTATGATCTCAGAGCACCAGTTCTAATATTTGAAGAAAAGAAGAAAATGATCGGTTGATTTGGAGTGTCAAATGTTGCTGACAGGTCAAGGCAAATGAAGACTTCAGCAGACCCACTGGGTTTTTCCGTATAAAGGTCCTAAGTGGCTCTGGCAAGGGAGGTGGAATGGTGGGGACATAAGCCATCCTGGAGCGGGTTGAAGAATAAGTTGGAGGTAAGGAGATGAAGTTAGCAAAAAAGATAGTTCTTGTGAAGATTTTTGTCTGTGAATAAACATGGAGCAAATCGGTAGCTGGACCAGGATGTTGGGAGGTTAAATGTTAGTAGGAACAGTGCAGAGAAGGGGACAGATTAAAGGCATGGGTTTCTGAGAAGGAAGGAAGAAAGGGACAGAGTAGCAGTGCAGGAAGAGGGATTACCTGCAATTGATGGGAGGAATCCATCTCCACTAAGGCAATGGCAGTAGGATCTGTACAGACACACAGAGGCTTAGAGACTTGGTGGGAGAAGTTTAGGGGACTATCCATAAAGGTTTCTATTTATCTCTATGAAGAGGGTGTGGCCTGAGTAGTTAGGAAGGATTTGAGAAAGTGTGAAGCAGTAGGTGTGGAGAATGGGAGAGGGAAAGTTGCACCGGGGGGCCGTGTTGTTAGACGAGGCTAGAATCAGTGACTAGGAATTTGTAGGGTCATCAAACTCCCTGAATTTTGCCAGTGGTCTTAAGCTTCAATTTGATTGCAATTCTCAGATAACCATGGTAGATCATGATAAGCCTTAGATGGTAAAGGATTTATTTAAACCTGGTGTATAATGACCCGCTCCTATAGAATTTAAACTGAGCCATATTTTAAGACATAATTGTAAGTATGGTATCTTTCCTGAATTTTTATGAGTATATATGTGTTCCTAAGTTACTATATGTATGAGTATTTCAGAAATCAGAGATATTTTGCCTGGAGGAAAGGGATAAGAAAGATACTGAGTATTCTTTTCTTTTCTCCAGTACTCATTTTTGCTGTATGTCTCTTAATGTCAGGATTTTTATGGTAAATTTTAAGAACACTATTTGACCTTAAAGAAGAGATAATTTCCCAGGCTAGGGGTGGAATTGGAGCTGTAGCCGCTGGCCTACACCAGAGCCACAGCAACGCGGGATCCGAGCCGCGTCTGGGACCTACACCACAGATCAAGGCAATGCTGGCTCCTTAACCCACTGAGCAAGGCTGGGGACTGAACCTGCAACCTCATGGTTCCTAGTCGGATTAGTTAACCACTGTGCCACAATGGGAACTCCGAGATAACTTTTTATTTTTATTGAAGTATGGTTGATTTATAATGTGTCAATTTCTGGTGTACAGCAAAATGATTCAGTTTTATATGTGTATACATTTTTTTCTTTCTATTTTGGTTTATTATAGGATATTGAATATATTTCCCTGTGTTATATGGTAGGTCCTTGTTGTCTATCTATTTCGTATATAGTAGTTTGTATCTATTAATCCCATACTCCTGAGTTATCCCTCGCCTACCCCCTTTGCCCTTTGGTAAGCATAAGTTTGTTTTCCATGTCTGTGTGTCTGTTTCTGTTTTGTAAATAAGTTCATTTGCATCATATTTTAGATTCCACATATAAGTGATGTCATATGGTATTTGTCTTTCTCTTTATGACGTACTTCACTTGTATGATTATCTCTTGGTCCATCCACTTTGCTGCAAATGGCATTGTTTCATTCTTTTTCATGGCTGAGTAGCTTTCCATTATCTGTATATACTACATCTTCTTCATCCATTCATCTATTGGTCGACATTTAGGTTGCTTCCATGTCTTGGCTATTGTAGATAATCCTACTATGAACATAGGGGTTCATATGGGGGTGCATGTATCTTTCTGAATTATAGTTTTGTTGAGATATATGCCCAGGAGTGGGACTACTGGATCATAATGGCATCTCTTTTTAATTTTTCAAGGACCTTTCATACTGTTTTCCATAGTGACTGCACTAGTTTATGTTTCTACCAATAGCGTAGGAGGGTTCCTTTTTTCCTCACACCTTCTCCAGCATTTATTATTTGTGGACTTTTTGATGATGGACATTCTGACTGGTGTGAGGTGATACCTCATTGTAGCTTTGGTGTGCATTTCTCTAATAATTAGCGATGTTGAGCATTTTTTTCACGTGCCTTTTGGGAGATGATTTTTTGAAATTCAAAACTTCTATCTTATTTGCATTGCCTGAAAAGAGCCTCCTGTCAGTAGCTACTCAGGCATCTTTAGCTCGGCATGTCCTTCCTACTCTTGCAAGCACCCTTTGGACAGCAGATTTAGACTATGGAAGAATTAAATAAGCCTGAAGATGAAAGATTTCAGTTTGTTGACTTTGAATTATAAGAATGTTAATATGCTCATTTAACTAGAAACTCAAAATTCCTATTTTCCAATTTGATTTTTAAGAGTGTTTGTTTGGGAGTGTAGAGCTTTTCATAAAGCAGAAGAATTTTTCTATAGACTCTCGGGCTTTTTATAGCTGAAAACCACTTTGAAAAATAAAATCTGGTGTAAATAAAGGTAAAAAGAGAACTATTCTGGTTCCAGTAGAGATGGGGGATCTGGAACCCACTTACTCTGGTTACCTCTTTCCCATCTTCTTTATCCCACTTTCAGGTAGGTCCCTGGAGACGTCAACCATTGACCCTCCAAGGAATATTGTTTGAAAATTGCAATGCTAGATGGTTGCAACTATACTGGATTTCATTAAAATATAAAGTTCTTAAGATAAATTAGCTGTGTCTTTCAGATAATTTTTCTCTCTAATAAAAAGATAATTTTTTTCTCTAATAAAATAGGCAGGTTAGTGTTTACTTTGACCCAAAGTGTATAATTATCTTTTACTGCTAATTTTAGTAATACTAGATCCTGATTTTGGCTAGAGAAACTTCACAAAGCCATTGTTGTGTATGTTTCAAACCTGGGGTTTGAGAAGCCAGGCGTTCATTTTCATTAATTCTGCAGGTCAGGATGACCAAAGTTCGTAAATGTGGACTCGTTTACTAAATTCATGAGTAGGACTGTTCTTTATTGTCCTCAAAGGATGGACATATGATTATGGCAGGGGGGAGTTATCTGCCTTGATCTTGAGCAGCCATGAAAAAATTATGTTGGAGAAGATAGGAAGATGTTGTCCTTCCGCTCAGGCCTGACTTTGTCAAGGCTGACAGTATCCATAAACTGTGGAATTAGATGTTTTCGAGAAAAGAGTAGTATCCTTTTGGGAACTAGAGCATGGACAAGGTAGATACAGGGACTGGTCAAAAGAAAGCCAGGTTGGAGTATGTAGAACTTGCTAACAGAATTTATGAAGTCAAACTAATATGAGGTGGTATTGAACACATGATTTGTGCCACATGAAATGTCAGATTGTTTACTTGAATGATTATTAATGGTCATAGCAAGTGAATGAGGTAACCATTATGACTTGAATTTATATTTCATGAAATAAAGTCTCACAGAGGCTCATTTGTCCAACTCACACAGTACATTACCAGCACATGTGGTAGAGTCAAAATTTAGATCCAGATCATTTCTGTGGTCTAGTGAAGTAAGACTCAATAGCCAACTGGGATTAGAAGTAGTTGTAGTGAAGGCAATGTCCTAAACTCTTAGAGACATAGCAAGAAGAGGACTGGTCTTCCACTCCAGAGTGCTTCACTTCCCAAGAAATTAATTACCTCTGATAGTTCACAGAGACAGGGGTGACTTTTTTTTTTAACTCAATGAATTTTATTAAATTTGTAGGTGTATAATGATCATCACAACACAATTTTATAGCATTTCCATCCCAAACCTCCAGCACATCCCCCTACCCCCCAACCTGTCTCATTAGGAAACCATGAGTTTTTCAAAGTCTGTGAGTCAGTATCTGTTCTGCAAAGGAGTTCATTGTGTCCTTTTTTTAAATTCCACAAGTAAGTGATAGCGTTTGATGTTAGTGTCTCACCATCTGACTGACTTCACTTAGCATGATAATTTCTTAGACCATCCATGTTGCTGCAAATGCCATTACTTCTTTCCTTTTAATGGCTGAGTAATATTCCATTGTGCATATGTACCACATCTTCTTTATCCACTCCTCTGTCGATGGACATTTAGGTTATTTCCATGTCTTAGCTATTGTATATAGTGCTGCAATGAACATCGGAGTACACATATCTTTTCAAGTCATGGTTTTCTCTAGATAGACGCCCAGGAGTGGGATTGCTGGATCCAATGATAATTCTATTTTTAGTTTTCCGAGGAATCTCCATACTGGTTTCCACAGTGGTTGCACCAATTTCCATTCCCACCAACAGTGTAATAGGGTTCCCTTTTCTCCACACCCTCTCCAGCACTTATTGTTTGTAGATTTTTTGATGATGGCCATTCTGGCCCATGTAAGGTAGTACTTGATAGTGGTTTTGATTTGCACTTCTCTAATAATGAGTGATGTTGAACAACTTTTCAGGTGTTTTTTGGCAGACAGGAGTGACTCTGGACAGTCCAAGAGTTTGTACCCTTGGAATCTATTGCCTTTTTCTTTGCCTTTAGACAATCCTTTCTCTAAATACTGTGGTGATTGGAGGGCTGTCTCTTCAGGGCTCAGGCTACTTGGGGCTTATGCCACCAAGAACTTTTAATGCTGAGGTCAGATGGGAAGAACTCTGGCTGCTGAGGCTTCCCTATGATGTCCTTGACTTAAGAGTCTGGCCAGCGATGGGGAGAGTTTTGTCTTTTTATTCCAAGATTCATTTCCCTGGGAAGGAAAAGGTGCTCAGTTCTGGGCTGACACTGTCTACTCAGGTGTGTATCCCTGAGTCACACCTGAAGGCCTACACGTCCTAGTATATGAAGTTTTCTTTGAATTATAGAGAAGTAAATAATGAAAGGAAATAAGAAAAACTAAAAGGGTTAACTATGACATTATGTGCGCTAAACATAAAATTTATAGGCTTGAGGAGTTCTCTTCGTGACTTAGTGGCAGCGAACCAGGCTGATATCCATGAGGATGTGAGTTTGATCCCTGGCCCCCCTTGGTGAGTTTAAGGACCTGGCATTACCGCGAGCTGTGGTGTAGGTCACAAACGTGGTGGCTGTGTCTGTGGCCAGCAGCTCCAGCTCCAATTCAACCCCTAGCCTGGGAACTTGCATATGACATGGGTGTGGCCCTAAAGACCATTTATAGAGTTGAATTTTGAAGAGGTTTTTCAGGATTTATTTAAAATGCATAGGGCTACTCGGAGAAAATAGCAAAGATGAACAAACTTCTCAGATATTGGGGAATAGAATACCTTGCATTGACATGTTTATCGATAATATGTATTTTTATTTGCATGTGATTTCAAACACATTTTTAATACTTTAGTGGTACCAATTTCTTTTTGTGTGTAAATCAAATGTAATATTTGAGACTTTCTTCCAGTGATGGAATATTGACCCTTTGTTCTGATCAGTAATTATAACATAATTTGCTTTAATTTAGAAAACTCAAACCCTTAATCTCTGTATCTTCTGGAATATTTTTTTTCCTGGAGAACATATATAATTGGGAGTAGTGATAGAATTAAATTTGTTCATATTAATCAATTTCAGTGTTGTGAACCATTAAATATAGTCTCTCTCTTTCAGCTAAATTTAATAGATATGTTATCCTTATATTATTGTAATGGTATTCTACATACAGTTCTTGTAACTGAAGAATCTTCTTTTGTTTCATCCTGCTGGCTGTTTTGTTATATTTTAGTTTTGGTTAAAGCTGTTTACGACTGGCATCAAAATCCTTTTTCTGTCCTCACTGTGAAAAAGAGAGCAAATGAAAACTCAATAAGGCACAGTACTACTGATTTTTCTGAAAGAAAAGAAGAGAATTTCTGGAGGAAAAGTGTCCACTCTATGATGAGATTTTTGGAGTCAATGCCTCACTCTCTGGTCAGTCAATGTACAGCACAGACCATCTAGAAAGAATTGGTATCTGATAAAGTGAACAAAGCTCTATTGAGCTAACTGATTCTTTTTTTTTCAAAGCAAACTTTGCCTTCCCCTCCCACAATCCCTCCATTTAACTTGTATAAATTTGTAAACCCATCAACGCTAGTAATTCTTTATTACAGTTACTATATTGGTCACAAAACTAATCGGAGGTACAACAGTAACATTTGTGTTAATTATTTAGTGTTTAAATTTTTGCAAAGACAGAAACACCAGAGTAAGTATGTTCTTCTTGGGCAAGTGGGAGAGCCTTCCCCTATCCCCTCTACCCCCCCCCCCCCCCCGCCCCCAAGCCCTGCCTTCCCAACTGATACGAATCACAGTGATCCGCAGTGTCAAGTTCACACACTTAGAGGCAAAACATATGAGGAAAGCAGGACCTCATCAGTGGACTAAAGCTGGAAATCCTGATCGCACAGAAAAGATCAGGCCCTTCTCAGCATGGATCTGGCCCTTTTCGTTCTGCTTTCATCAGCTGGGGCTGTTCAGTGGTGCGAGGAAAACATTGTAAAATGCTTTTAGAAGTGCTTCTGAACTCATCAAATAATGGTAAGAGTTGCCAATCTTACAGGAAGAGGCCATCAGAGAAAAGCTTTTTTTCAGCTCCACAGGGAACAGTGAACGCCAGTTAGTGAGAGCTGCTCTAAAATAAAATACTTATAAGAAGGGGATACTGAAGTATGCATTGTTGTAAAGCTTAAATGAAACAAATGCTTCATTGCACATCTAAACCTAGTATCTGTAAAGGGTATCTGTGGTTGCCAATGAGGGAGGGAGAAATTTTGCAGATGGATAAAAAGAAACTTTCAACAACCTAGCTTAGTTCTTTGGCAAAACTCCATTGCACTGGGAATTCTCCAGCAAAATGGGTTGAACTTGGCAGATCTGCAAATATGCATATTTCTACTCTGAACAATCAGGCAAACATAGAGACTTCCAGAAGAAGTAATTATCTTTTGTCTTTTTTACCTTAGAAAGAGGGGAATATTTGGAAGACAATTAACTGCTAAGAGATTTTTAGAAGCAACGTTTGAAAAATGCTGAAAGGAAAACCTATATTTAGCCTTTTTCAAAAAGTTTTTAATACCCATTTCTGCTCCCCAAAATAATTGATCATCATTAACATAAGCCCAAGCCATATGGTTTATAATTTGAAGACATTTGTTTGTTATTTGCTGTTTGCCTTTTAACTAAAAAATTCGATTTCATTATCTTTTGTTTTTCTTGGTGCTTGTTGCTATAGTTTCATCATTATGAAACCGACGTCATCAGTTCTCTAGGTATTTATCTGTATGAAACTAACCCTGTTCAGTGATTCAGATTATTTGCATTAGAGACAAATAAGTCACAAAAGAATAGAGATGAATTTATCTCCAAAGAATATCTTCAGAAAGCATTGGCATATATGAAAGTGTTCTGTATGTATCAATATTAACAGATAATATGTATTTTATAGTATATGTGGTTATGTGCATATGTATGAGATGGGTGATGACATAGCCTTTTTTTTTTTTTTTGGGCTGCCCCATGGCAAATGGAGTTCTCGGGTCAAGGATCGGATCTGAACCACAGTTGCGACCTATGCCACAGCTGTGGCAATGCCAGATCCTTTAACCCCACTGTTCCAGGCTGGGGATCCAACCTGTAACCTGATGCTGCAGAAATGCCACCAATCCCATTGTGCCACAGCAGGGACTCCAACATGGTCCATCAGAACAAGTTATGATAGCAATTTGAAATAATTTGACTTAAGGGTTTTAAATTCCAATATACATATGCTAAGCGTTTTATCAAAAAATTAGGAGTTACCGTTGTGGCGCAGTGGTTAACGAATCCGACTAGGAACCATGAGGTTTCGGGTTCGATCCCTGGCCTTGCTCAGCGGGTTAATGATCCGGCGTTGCTGTGAGCTGTGGTGTAGGTCGCAGACACGGCTCGGATCCCGCGTTGCTGTGGCTCTGGCGTAGGCCGGCGGCTACAGCTCCGATTAGACCCCTAGCCTGGGAACCTCCGTATGCCACGGGAGCGGCCCAATGAAATAGCAAAAAAAAAAAAAAAAAAAAAATTAAATCATACAAAACAGTCGAGGAGTTCTCTTGGGACACAGCAGGTTAAGGATCCACCATTGTCACTGCAGTGGCTTGGGTTGCTATTGTGGTGCAGATTCAGTCCTTGGCCCAGGAACTTCCCATGAGCCTCAGGTACAGCCAAAACAACAGCAACAACAAATCCCCCCAAACAAAAAACCCCACAAACAGCCATTGGAAAGGACTGACTTATTTGAAATGTAAATCCTTGATTTTCACATTTTATAGAATTTTTTAGTTACAGGTGGGGTATTACAAAATATTTAATAGGCACATTAAAAGAGAACAGGCACTTGTAAGAATGGACTGGTGGTTAGAGAGCTTTTTAAATAAAATGAGTAAATTTACTTGTTCTGAGGTGGAAATATGGCCAAAGTAAAAACAAACAAACAAACCCAAAAAGCAAAAAAGAAAGAAAAGGAAGGAAGAGAAAGAAAAACATACTTTCATCTATTTCTGTGCATAGCCATGGTAAATATCAGAAAAACTCTTTGGTAAATAGGACCCTGTGGGTGGACTTAGGAGATTATTATAAATATGTTCTGTACTGTTTGATCATTTTTCAATGAGTGTGTATTAATACATATGTGTTAAAAGACACATATATGCACACGTATATTTTAAGGGAGTGTGTATGTATTTTAAAGGGAATAACATAGAAGAAAGACCACTAATCCTGACTTTGCTATTGGCTGTGTGCCCACCAAAAAAAGTAAACAGATCTGCTTATTTTACGTGATTATGACGAAAATCATTTGAAATCATGGGTGTGGAAGGGAAGATGCACTTTTCTGTTGCTTAATGAGGATAGTGACGACTAGAAAATGTAGCGGCTCTATTGAGACAATTAGGCTAAGAGCTTTTCCTACAGGTCTGACCCGTTGCAGAAAGTGGAGAGGTAGGTAGGGCAGGGTCAAGAGAGGGGCCCTGACTTGAAGTTACTTCTATTTATAATTGTTACTCTGAAAGGACTGAGGAGTCACAAAACATCCGTGTGTTAGACAAGATTGTATATGGTGGAGTCACAAAAGTACATCATTAGCCATTATTAGCGAGTGGAAAAATAATTAGCAATTAGGTTTCTTCCCTCATCACGCCTGTAGAGTTTTGGTTTGGGTTCGTCAGTTTTACTTCCTGTAAATCTGCATTAACATTCCCAATGGTCTGTATCCTTCAGGAATATCTTAACCGCGACATCTAGGAAAACATGATTAGGGAAAAAAAATGTACTGGACTGAAAATTCATCAAGTCTCTGAGTTCTCCTCCAGATTAATAATTTTCTGATATAAGATGCCAATCAGAGATTGGAATAGGATACACTGCATAAGCCCCAGGTTGTTTCCATGACAGTAAAGGAATGAATATCAGCTTGTGGTTAGAGAACATTACGTGGTTGTTGATGTCTATTATTGCTAGTTCTTCCCCGTGTAACTCTCCACATCATCTGGTAACACTCGTGCTATGTTAAATAGTGCCCGAATAATACGTGTCTATATCAATTAAACATCTCTATGAAAAACCATTCATCGGCACTTCAGGATCTTTCGGCGGTACAGTTTCATAGCAAAATGAAACTTATTGTAAAGGCTTTTGACCAGTTTAACTCCTTTCCCTGTTGAATAGGTAAAGGTATTCTCATTCTTACTTTCTAAGCAAGGTAATTAGACACCGAGAGGAAGGTACCATTTGCTTAATATGATAACCCTTAATAAAAATTAAAAGAATAAATACAATCTCTACCATTCTAAAAAGAGGTAGAAAGGAAGGAAAAGAAAGTTGGAGGAACAGAGGGAGTGAGAGAGTGAGAGAGACTTTCCAGGGTATCATATGAACACTTTGTCAAGTCCGTATGAGCCCCTTTTAAATGGAATATTTTAATGTTAAAAATTGATTTTAGTTTGTGTTTTTTTTTTATTCTCCCCAAATGTTGTTTCTGATCAGGTTTCATTTTTGAGTAATACATTTTGAAAAGTACACGCTCTTGATTTTTCCTGGTTAGACTTTGGAGGGTGTGTTTGAGGTCAACACCTTGAATTCTCTCAGTCTTTCAGAAGTCTCTTCATATCCTCCATTCTCTCCAAAGCAGACAGACAGATGGCCAAAAAGCACATGAAAAGATGCTCAACATAACTAATTATTAGAGAAATGCAAATCAAAACTACAACGAAATACCATCTCACACCAGTCAGAACGGCCATCATCAAAAACTCTTCCGTTGTTATGTCATCATCATAAATTTGTTCGACATGTATCATCAAGCTGTACATATGTACCAGTTATTCTTTAGCCTGAAAGCCGTAATTGGAAATCATGTAAAGGTTTTAGCGTTTGGAGTGGAGTTTGATAAGAGGTCCAAGTCTGATAAAAATGGGACAGTTTGCTATGACATCTAGATATAATAGCACCTTCAAGATATTTTTTTTTCTCTATTTTTGTTGTCTTATATCAGGGAGCTTTTCACAGATACCTATTCTGTGTTCTTTTCAATGGAAATGTATTATTGCAGTAATAGCTGACATCTTTAGTGCTTATTCTTCCTGCTAAGGATCTTAAGCACATCATACTTGGAGGTAGATTTTTATTATTCCCATTTTGTAGAGGTGGAAACTAAGGCTTAGCAGGTCTGTATAACTTGTTTGGGTCACATCACTTGTGGCATAACTAGGCTTAAAATGCACAGCTGTCGGATTTCAAAACTCATGCTTTTAGGAGTTCCTGCTACGGTGCAGTGGGTTAAGGATCTGGCATTGCCATAGTTGTGGCATAGGTCGCAGCTGTGGCTCAGATTTTATCCCTAGCTCAGGAACTTCTATGTGCCGCAGGTGTGGCTGAAAAAGAAAAAAAAGAAAACAACAACAACAACAACAAAAAACTCATGCCTTTAACCATAAAATCAAACTGGAAGCTATATATCTAAATACATAGATAACTGTCATATAGAAACATAATATGAAATATCCATTTGTGTTGCTTTTATTGCATCGAGTCATTGACAAGATTAGCATAGGGTAAAATGAAACGTGATTGCATGAGGTTGCTAATGTGAACTACACTCTGATTCCACACCTGCTTGCTTTTGTTTTGGTGACCTGAGGGGGCAAAGGCCCCAGCACATGTGGATTCAGGCTGGGAAGGAGTGGTCCTTGCTGTTTCCTAAAATTTAGAGCTTATAGGGGCCTTAGGGAGCTAGTCCAACCCATGACTTTTTACATTCAAATTCCTGGATCACAGTGGAAATGATGGTCTAGGAAGAACTTGTTTCTTCTGTTGGAGGAGAGATGTGTTGGGGATACCCAGAGGAGCATGTGAATTTGAAGATGTGAGTCCTAGTTTTGGAAAGCTTAATGCGACACAGTCCTGATCTCAGTGGTAATAACTGGGGCATCTGGGGCTGAATCCCAATGATGGCTGTTTCCTTCTGAACAGTTACTAGACAATACATCTAGATTAATGTTTGTGGCTAAATTTAGGATTCTTTTTTTTCTTCTTCTTCTGATTTTCCCAAGATAATAAGTCTCTGACTTCTAGTGAATTGAATTTTGTTATAAAAAGGAGCTTTCAATTTCTTCTCTAGTTATGATTGCTCTTTCTACTTCCTTATATGTTTTCTAGAGAAAGCTCTTTCTGAGCAGTAGCTTCATCTGTTTTCTTAACCTCAGGATCCTCAGTGCCTTGAAGCTTATAATGGGAGCTCAGTAAACATATAGAGATAAATAAGTGGTAAATGCCAAACTTGGTTTAAGGATGCCTTTACTGAGAACATGAGACTTGACAGGAAAATTAGACTCTAAAGAGATTTTTTTTTAAAAAAGAATAAGTTAGGGAGTTCCCATCGTGGCTCAGTGGTTAACAAATCCGACTAGGAACCATGAGGTTGTGGGTTCCATCCCTGGCCTTGCTCAGTGGGTTAAGGATCCCGTGTTGCCGTGAGCTGTGGTGTAGGTTGAAGATGCGGCTCGGATCCCACATTGCTGTGGCTGTGGTGTAGGCTGGCGGCTACAGCTCCAATTAGACCCCTAGCCTGGGAACCTCCATATGCTGTGGGAGTGGCCCTAGAAAAGGCAAAAAGACAAAAAGACAAAAAAAAAAAGAAAAAATTCAGTAAGTGCTAAAAAAAAAGTAAAATAAATAAGATAAAAAAGAATAAATTAAAATTGTCAAAAAATATAGGATGGAGTGTGTCTTGAATAATATTCTGAGTTTCAAAAACTGAGAAGATAATATGAATTATTTTTTAGTTTGCATTGGATTTCAGGATTTCATTTGCTTTCATTATTTAGGCTCTGCAATTTTGTGGGCATGTGATTTTGCTTCATTATCAGGTACAAGTATACTTATTACAGCATTTGATTGTTAACACAGAATTTTATACCTAGAACATCAAAATTAACATATGCAAATTTTCCCCTTTCCTGCATACTTTTTAGTGTTTTTAATTGATATTTAGGTGCTACATTGAGAGAAGCTGATGTATGAGCTTCATTCAGATAAAAATGTTGTTGAAACTATTTAGTAAATATATTTGTTTTAGATATTTTTGGCTAGTGGATTCTAAATGTTACATTTCCTAAATTAATAAACCAGACACATGGATCTGTGGCATATTTGTGTTCTGATGTGGTTTTGAAGAGGAAATGTTTAACAATATACCTAATAATTTATGAATGTAGGTAATAAAAAATCTGCCTTAGATTCGGTTATTGAACATTAATGTACTCAATGGACGATTGCCCCTTAATTGCCGAGCAGGTCTGTGAGTCTCAGAAATGGAAAATTAGAAGAATGTGTTTATTAAAATCATCTATGGTGCACTGTACTGAAACCATAGTTATGAAGCAGAAGAAATTGATCTATAAGGACTTTACGAATAACCAATGCATAAATTAAAACTTCTACCTTTAATCTATTAAATATTTAAGTATGTCAATGAGACATTTGCAGTCTAAGTGCATTTTGTGGGGATTTGGATAACAATGTGACTGAGAGTAAGTGTCAACTTTCTGCTAAAACTATATTCTCCTTAATGGTTAATACCTTGTCACTTTTCCATCTCCCATTCCTAGCACACGGTCTGACACATGAAAAAAGTAAAAACGAAAACATCCATCTGCATTTTTCAGTAAGTGAGTAAATGAGTATATGTGAGCATATCTTCAATCATGGTAATAGCGTCAGGATTTCTATTTCATGTATTTTAATGAGTCATTCAGTGATTAAATTACATATCTCCTTACTACATATAAAGTACTGTGATGGCACTTCAGTGGAATTTAGATGACTTAAACAGGGCCCTGCTTTTAAGGAACTTACAATCAAAAAGGAAATGTACAGAGACAGCTTAAATTCCAATTCCATAATGTGGTAGGAACAGAGGCGGGAAGGCTCAAATAAAGAATAATGGGTGTTTCAGCAAAAGGAAAAACATGTGCAAAGGCACGGAAATGTGTGGAACATGCCAGTTCTAGAAAAGCAAGAAATTCAGGAGAGCTGGACCTCAGGGTTGGTGCACAAGACAGTTTGAATAGAGGGGCCCAAGAGTCACACAACTGCTTTCAGCTACCATCTTCCTGCCAATGCACCAAGCACCATAGTGAGGCAGAACTCATGAAAGTCTCTTTATTGATAGCCCTTTTAGATCTAATCACACTTCCCATAACATATGACACTCCAGGTCAATTTTATAGTCTTTTGATGCTCCCACTTCCAATGTTATTTCTCATTCTCCTAGTTTAGATTTTGCCTCATAACTTAAGATTTGAGGCATCTTCTGCTCCACCACCAACTCTGCCATGGGTGGCACGTTCACTGTAGATACTAACTGTAGGACCACATTGGAGATAAAGTTAGGGGAAAAAAAAGGACGGGGCTCAGATCACAAGGGATCTGTCTTGCATGTGTTACATGTTGAAGGTCTGGTGAGGAAGAAGTAGCCTTAACAGTAAACTCAGGCTGTTTGGTTGTAAAGATTCCTTGTAAGACGTCATGGATCTTGCGGAATTCGTCGTGGTTCCGTATTGAATCCTTTACTTTGTAGGTTTAGCAACTCGGTTCGTCAGCACATCAAGAATAGGGAAGTCACTTGGGGTGAGTTCATGTGGACTGACCTCACAGAAAGTGATGTGTAAGACAGGATTCCAGGTTCTGTCACTGTGTTTGAATAGTAGTGCCAGCATGAGTGTGGGATTCTAGCTTTATAAGCCAATGACATTGTTCGGGAACCAGATATTAACAGAAGGTTTTTACATAAGCATGAGACCAGGGGAAAAGGAAGAACATGGTATAATTTAATCGTTGGCGGCATCAACCTAGTATCCCAAGACTCCCTCTGCATAAAAAGGATTATGTGGCCAGCAGGTAGAATTGCAGGTGACCTGGGGCCTGTGCCTCATTTCCCTGGCTTGAGCTGGCACTGTCAACATCTTTCTTCTCTGACCCTGCTTTGCCTGTGAGGCCACTGCAGTCCAGATCCTTCTCTGGGGAGAGCATTCGTCTGATTGGCTGTATGTTCAGGAGGTGCATAGTTTTTATTTCATGGGCCTTCTCTGACTTATTAGAAGTGGCTGCCTAGAGTGGTCTGAGAAGGACTTCAGGACTCATGCAGGCTCAGTGGACTAGAGTGCCTGGGAGATTGTGGTTGGGTGATGCTCTGGGCTCCAGGGGGGAAGAGTAGGCATAATTCACTATAATATTGCCTTCCCTGCATGAGTAATTCACCTTATGTGTGGAAACTGAAAGAGCATAAGCAGAAAAGTGACACCATCAGATTTTCACTTAAGGAGGGACATAGAGTGATCCAGTCACTTGCCCAGATTTGTTGCACTCAGTGTCACTGAGTAGCTAAGGGACATGGCAGAAACATCTAACTTTAGACACTAGTTTTCTGTTTGCTTTCACTAGGGCTAAGCGCATTTGTTGTTCAAGTGATCACTGTTTTTCCTCTTTGAAGAATAAGGAGAAACCATTAAAAAATCTTGGCCTTATTGAGCAAAGCCGAGGGACTTTTAAAATTCAATCAACACTCCTCAGTTTTAAAGTGGAAAATTCTTGCTTAATTCTGGAGTTCCCATTGTGGCTTAGTGGTAACAAACCTGACTAGTATCTATGAGGATTCGGGTTTGATCCCTGGCCTCGCTCAGTGGGTTAAAGGATCTGGCATTACCCTGAGCTGTGGTGTAGGTAGCGGACATGGCTCGGATCTGCATTCCTGTGGTACAGGCCGGTAGCTGCAGGTCAGGTTTGACCCCTAGCCTGGGAACTTCCACATTGCTGTGGATGTGGGCCTAAAAAGCCAAGAAAAAAAAAAATCTTGCTTAATTCTGAGTAATGGTTAATCAAAAGACAAGTCCATCATATTTGGTGGCTGAATCCACTTGTGCCTTTTAATTTGAACACTACTGAATATTATTCAGGCCATTCCACTAAGTCCTTTTAATGCTCACTATCTCATTTCCATGTTTACATCTTTGATGTATAGTTTTGTTCATTGTTTTATGTCATGAATAAGTGGAGTCAATTTGATAAAAGACTATTTACTTGTTAGAGTGTCATTTTAAATTTTGCTGTAGGTGGGATTAAGCAGCCCCGGCTGTAGCATGAATTGAATGCTCATTAACTGCACTGAGACCCTTCCTTTTTTTTTTTTTTTTTTTTTGGCTGCACCCATGGCATGTGCAAGTGCCTGGGCCAGGGACTGAACCTGCACAATAGCAGCGATCCAAGCTGCTGTAGTGACAACACCAGATCCTTAACCTGCTGCATCACAAGGGAGCTCTGAGACTCTTTCTTAAGGAGTTTTTTTTCCTGGAAATAGGGGCCTTTTTAATGACCAAAGTCTCATTTGCCTGTTAAAGATTATTTTAAAAATATCATCTATAAGCACTTTGTTTAGGGATATAATTTATTATAAGAATATAGATAGTATCAATCAACTTATGACCTACAGAATCCTTTGGGAAAACAGTACCAATGACATTCAAATTACTATATTTTGCAAATTATATTTTGTCACACATGCTCTGATGTAGTTATGATGACTTTAAGTGTTGTCACTGCAGCAGCTTGAAAGGACAAGTACCTTATCCAAAGGGAGGAAGGGTATTAGGAAAACTCACCAACAAATTGTGATTTCCAGTGAGCAGATTGAAAAAAAAAATGTTTAGGGAGTTCCCGTTGTGGCTCAGGGGTAGCGAACCCAACGAGTATCCATGAGGATGTGGGTTTGATCCCTGACCTCGCTCAGTGTGTTAAGGATCCAGCATTGCTGTGAGCTTCAGTGTAGGCTGCAGAGATGACTTGGGTCCTCTGTTGCTGTGGCTGTGGTGTAGACCTGCAGCTTGCAGCTCTGATTCGATGCTGGCCTGGGAACTTCCATATGCCGTAGATGTGGCCCTAAAAAGCAAAATAAATAAATAGGTAAAATAAAAGTAAAAAATAAAGTGGTATTTGAATCTGAACCCAGGCCTGCCTTAAAGACAATGCCTACAGTCATTATAACTACATAGGAGCATGTGTGATGGAATATAATTTGCAAAATACAATAATTTGAATCTCATTGGTACTGTTGTCCCCAAAGGATTCTGTTGGTCATAGGGTGATTGATACTATTTACATTCTCTCTCAAAATCTCTTAACCTGAAGATTATGCCACATCCTAACAAATAAAAATGCATGGCAGTAATACAACTGATATTATCTGTCATTTTCTTACTGTTTTGCATTTTACATTTATGTTGCTTGGCATGCCAGCAGAACTGTTGCATTTGGATTGCAAATGATTTTTGTATCCTGTAATTTTTTTATGGTTTAATTTTCATGCCAATTATTTTCTGATTTTGAAAAGTTGTTAGTTTCCCATGGTGATTTATTTTCCTACGTTCCTACCTGTGTTTATTTGGTTGTTGTTTACTTGGCTACTTCTAGAACTGAAATTAGTGTTTGCTTATTGTCATTTATGCAAAATTATTTAAGTTTATGGAGTTCCCTGTTGGCCCAGTGGGTTGAAGATCCAGTGTTGTCACTGCTATGGCTCTGGTTACTGTGGTGGCATGGGTTTGATCCCTGGCCTAGGAACTTCTGCATGCCATAGACACGGCCAAAAATCCCCCCCAAACCCACATATATATATACTGCTAATCTGGGATGGCAATATGCTTGCTATTGAATTTCTATTTTCCTCACTTTGTAGTTAATAAGTATTTACCATTTCTACATGCAAATGCCCTTTTGGATTGACTGAAATGGAACTCTTCCCAGCTTAGTGGAAATGTCTTAGTATGCTGAGATATGCCTTGTATTGTCCTCTGGCCTTAACTCCATGTTGTAAATTGGCAGAAGCCTATCTTTTATATTAAATGAATCTATAGGTGACAGTGAAGGCTTGTAGCAGCTATATGGAAGTGTAGTTTATACTTCCATTAGCTTTAGTCGTTTCATTTCTTTATCACAGATGTTTTTCTTTATAAGTATTAAGTATGCTTTTAAAAAAGAAGTGGTATTCTTAAATAAATAGAAAAATAAGCTTAAATAACCTGTCATTAACATTTGTTGAAATCTAACCCTCCAGGTGAGGAAATAAAACAGTTTTTTTAATCAAAGCCAATAGAAGATAACTAAGGTCACTAATTTTAATGTATATAAATTATTTTTAATGAACCTAACAGTTTGAGATGCATAGAGCTTTTTTTTTTTGTCTTTTTGCCTTTTTCTAGGGCCGCTCCGGTGGCATAGGGAGACTCCCAGGCTGGGGGTCGAATCGGAGCCATAGCCACTGGCCTACGCCAGAGCCACAGCAACATGAGATCCGAGCTGCGTCTGTGACCTACGCCACAGCTCACGGCAACGCCGGATCCTTAACCCACTGAGCAAGGCCAGGGAGCGAACCCAAAACCTCATGGTTCCTAGTCGGATTCGTTAACCACTGCGCCACGACGGGAACTCCGAGACGACGGGAACTCCGAGATGCATAGAGCTTTTAATATTCTCTTTATTTTTCCCTAAGACAAATGAAATGAATGCATTACTAAATAGAATTCTCTTAGCGAAAAATAATAAGAAAAAATTCCTAAACCAACATTTTGCTCATATTTCTGTAATAGGGAATAATCCTTTGCTTACTTTTATTAAGTGTCTGGCTAATGCTTGCAAATGTAGCTAAGCACAGCCAAACTAAAGTTCTGGTAGGGAAATACAAAAGTGAATTTTAAATGCATTAAAATGTCTGCCATCAGGAGTTCCTGTTGTGGCTCAATGGTAATGAACCTGACTAGTAACCATGAGGATGAGGGTTTGATCTCTGGCCTCACACAGTGGGTTAAGGATCTGGTGTTGCTGTGAGCTGTGGTGTAGGTCCCAGATGTGGCTTGGATCCTGCGTTGCTGTGGCTGTGGTGTAAGCTGACAGCCGTAGCTCCGATTTGACCCCTAGCATGGGAACTTCCATATGCTGCACATGCAGCCCTAAGAAGCAACAAATAAATAACTTAATTAAATTAAATGTCTGCTAAAAATGAAAATTGAACATCTTAATGAAAAAATTTGTCTGGATAAGTATAAATATCTAAAATGATAATATTGATGACTTAATCTGCCTATATTTTTCCTCATGCAGATATTAATAGAATTTAATATCATTTACAGTATAATAATAAAGTGATAGAATTTTAGGTCTCCTGGAAAGGATGCTTATAGATCATTCAAACTGGTGATTATATTTTAAGCGCTACAGCACCTGGCTGGTTAGTGGCAAAGCAAGTTTTTTTTTTTTTAAATTTTTATTTTTAAAATTTATTTATTTATTTATTTATTTTATTTATTTTTTCCGCTGTACAGCATGAGGACCAAGTTACACTTACATGTATTCATTTTTTTTCCTCCCTTTGTTCCGCTGCGATACAAAGCGAGTTTTAGAATGCACATCTCTAAGCCCAGAATGTAGTTCTTACTCAGTGCTACCTCTGATTCTGGTGTATAATATCCACTAACCATTTTATATGATACAAAGTCAAGCTGCATTACTAATATCGAGGAGACTTGGCTCATTTTTTTCATGAATATTTATAAAATACATTATTGTGTATTTATTATTGTGACGGTCACAACTCTGGAAATGGTGTCAGGGAAGAAACATGATCTCATGACATTTGAGTGGGAAATGTCAATATTTACATACACCTTCCCAGAGCCAAACAAAATGTGTTCCTATCAAAAAGCGGTTAGCTAAGAAATAGTGTTTCCAAAAGATTACACACATATCAGAGGATTTGGAGTATAATAGTAAAGAAATAAGATTTATTTTTTATTAAGATCTATGCTCTTGGAGTTCCCGTTGTGGCTCAGCGGAAACCGATTTGACTAATATCCATGAGGACGCAGGTTCGATCCCTGGCCTTCTTCAGTGGGTTAAGGATCTGGCGTTGCCGTGAGCTGTGGTGTAGGCCACAGATGTAGCTCAGATCTGGCATTGCTGTGGCTGTGGTGTAGGGCAGCAGCTAAAGTTTCAATTTGACCCCTATCCTGAGAATACCCATATGCTGAAAGTGAAGCCCTAAAAAGCCAAAAAAAAAGATCTATATTTTTAAAATCCGAACAAAGTAAAACGATCTTCAAGGATTTTTGACTACTGATGATTATGTATCATTTCAGAATCAAGATTTTAAATTCTCTTGCATTTTTTGAAGGACTTTCCATATTGGGTAAAAATAGTGTGCAAAGTGGCACAGAAAAGCCATTTATTTGTTTACTTCCCTAATAGATGCAGCATGTGTAGATTTGATCCTGAAATCAAACATGGTCTGTTCTATCCTTATTTAATTGAATTGTCATGTTTACTTTGTAGACTTGCTCGAATTCTGTCTATCCTTCATTGTATATATGCACACATACTTAAGAATCAAGAATTCTCTCTTCCACCCTCCTTCCCTTTCTGTTTAATATTGCTCTAAAGGCCAAATATAAAAGTGTTAAATTTTCATTTAAAATTCAACCTTAAATCAGAATTTTGGCTTATATAGCTCAGGGGTTTCTGGTTAAGAAATATTCAGGGAACCTTATTTATTTAAATGCCTCATGTTATCCCAGTGTTTTTAATGATGATTAACCCAAATGAATAATTCTAAGTATTTTTTTTTTATGAGAACATTTTCTGCATTAGGTTTCTTTCATTCTTTTTATAGTTGCTATTGTATAGTCACTGATTCAGCGTTAGGTAAGGGTATTTTGTTGTTGTTGTTGTTGTCTTTTTGCCATTTCTTGGGCCTTTTCCCTCGGCATATGGAGGTTCCCAGGCTAGGGGTCGAATTGGAGCTGTAGCCTCCAGCCTACACCACAGCTCATGGCAATGCCGGATCCTCAACTCACTGAGCAAGGCCAGGGATCGAACCCAAAACCTCATGGTTCCCAGTCGGATTCATTAACCACTGAGCCACGACGGGAACTCCAAGTAAGGGTATTTTTAAGAAATGTGGGAATGAGACAGGTTGGGGGGTGGGGGGATGCACTGCGGGTTTGGGATGGAAATGCTGTAAAATTTGGTTGTGATGATTGTTGTCCACCTATAACTGTAATAAAATTCATTAAGTAATAAAAAGAAAAAGAAATGTGGGATACCATTTCTCTGTTATCAGATTTTTAAGGGTGAATTTAAATACGGTTCCACATTTTTGTGTTTTCCTCTATTTGTTCCTGTGTTTAAATGTTTGTTACCATGGCAACGAAGAAGAATTTATTACTTGTTCTTGCAACATGTCAACATGATCTGTTATGCATAGTGCTTAGAACGCACAGCAATTCAGCTCTTCAGTTCTCTTTCATTTGTCCTTGAATACTGAATATGTCTTCCGGGGGCATCATCTGACACACAGAAGAAGGAACAGAACTCTGGTCTGGAGGTCAGCAGATGGGATGCTCATTCCAGCTCCAGTGCTGTTTAGTCTTATGGCCTTGATCACCTGACCAACATCTTTGGGCCTCAGTTTCCTGAGTTGTTAAATGAAGATGTAGGACTGGATGACTTTGAAGGTCCTTTTTAGTTCAAATATTGCTCATTCATGAAATTGTAGGCCTGCTCTAATTGACCTTGGGAGCGTCCCAATCTACAAGTCTCTAGAACCCTTGGTTCTCTTTCACTGGACAGTGAGAGAGGGAAGACTGGGTCTTCCCTTTGGGATTTGGGGGAAGAGTAAGTGGTTTTCGGATAGATGTGTATTGGGTTGCCCTTGAGTTAGACTTGTCCTGACCTCTGGCATTTCTTGAGTGGTTGGTCTTTCAATCTTCTTTTTCATGGAGCTCAAGGGTCCTAGGTGTGCTTATCAGGCCACATTCACTTCTGTGACTGGGTGTTTTACTCTCCCTCTGAGCCAGAGTTGAAATAAAATGATAGAATAATTGACAATGAAAAGCCACCAACTATGAAATGCTGTTCAACTGATGTAGTAGCCCAGCTAGGATTTCTGTTGGCAAAATTGTAACTTTAGCAGTGTTCTCCCTTCAGACTTTGTGGTAAAGTGATACAAAGAAGTAGAAGAGGACTTGATTTAAAGACCTTTGAGTAGGAAGAGCTCACTTCTCCTATGTGTCTCTCCTTTACTACTTATGCAGAACATTTCACTTGACACTTCTGGTCACCAAATGTGTCGGGTTTTTTCCCCCACACCAAGCAGTTGTGCTGCACTAGCCAAGTGCCCTACAATGTAACTCAGTTCTGACAGTGTTTGCCTGGAGACAGTGTTAGATCCCACATATTGAGGGCTCGGTCCTACCAGACTTCCCCTGCCCCTCAGATGCCAATGACAAGCCCAGGTGGAAACTATAAATTGGAGGTTCCCATGCTCCCCTCCTCTGGTTTGATTGATTTACTAAGGTGGCTCCTAGAACTCAGCAGTACAGCTTACTTCTCTTTGCTGGTTTTTATAAAGGATATGAGACACAATGCAGATGAACACCCAGATGGAAGAGATGTGCAGGGCAAGCTATTTGGGAAGGGGACATGAGTTTCCATCTTCTCTCCCAGCATCTCTGTGTGTTCACCAATCTGGAGGAGGCTCTTCAAACCCCCTACTTTGGGGATGTTTTGGGAAACTTCATCATGAAGTATGATTCTTCGTTAGCTCCATTTCCAACCCCTCTCCCCTCTCTGGGGAAGAGTGAGTGGTGGGGCTGAAAATCACAAACTTCTGATCGAGGCTTGGTCTTTCTGGTGATCAGCCCCCATCCAGGATCCCACCAAGAGTCACCTTTTCAGAACCAAGGCACGCCTGTCACACAGGAAATTCCAACTCTGTGTCGGGAACCAGGGTTAAAGACCAAATATTAGAACAGAAGGTGCTCCTAGTGCTTTTATCATTTGCATGGGTTTTAGTTCTGTTCCAGGGACCAGTGACAGAGATCAGTGTGTGTATGTGCATGTGCGTGTGCGTGTGCGTGTGTGTATGTGCATCTCCCCCCTGCCCTGGCCACGCTGACTGCATGCAGAAGTTCCTGAGCCGGGAATCAAACCTGTGCCACAGCTGTAGCCAGAGCCACAGGAGAACCGTGCCATATCCTTAACCTGCTGAGTCACAAGGGAACTCCAATGTATTTTCTGTTATCTCACAACACTAACGTGCATATGGAATAACATAGTTTGGCCTGGGAATGCTTGAGATAGTAACGAAAACTGCTCCACTGTGGTGCCACAGAGTCAGAGATGCGGTGAGTCACTTATTTGAAGCAAAGTTTTCATAAAGAGGGCTTATTTGGAGTTTCCAAAAGCAGGTCTTGATGTTTGATGCCGAGTTAATGAATTAACCATTTCACACTGTTCAATATCAATGTTGTATTTTAGTTAAGTATGGCCAAACCCTGAAAAAAAATAGCTGTAATTAACAATGACTGCCTAATATTCACTGTCACTGATACCAGCCTAGCAAAACTCAAGATGCAGTAGCAGAGGGAACAGAGTTCTTTTCTTTTTTGGGCCGCACCCACGGCATATGGAGGTTCCTGGGCTAGGGGTCGAATTGGAGCTGTTGCTGCCTGCCTACGCCAGAGCCACAGCAACGCCAGATCCGAGCCGCGTCTGTGACCTACACCACAGCTCACCGCATCGAGGCCAGGGATCGAACCCAAAACCTCATGGTTCCTAGTCGGATTCCTTTCCTCTGTGCCACGACGGGAATTCCCAGAGTTCTTATTTTAGATAGTCGCCTCTTTTTCTAGTACTATAAAGGATAAGTTTTTTTTCATACATAACGCTGAGATTATTTTTCTAAGTATGAAGAAATACCTTGAATTTCCTGTTAGAAAGGCATAGAATTAAATGCCGCAAGATATTTCTAAAACGGAGGTGTATTTCCAAAATGGAGATGCAGTTTCATTCATCACTGTACTCGAGTGGACACATTATTCTATTTTTATTTAGTTTTCTATTTTTTATTTATTTTTTTTTTGCTGTGCTCATGGCATGTGGAAGTTCCTGGGCTAGGGATAGGACTTGAGTCACAGCGGTGACAATGCTGAATCCTTAACTTTAACTGCCCGGCCACAGCATCATTCTATTTTTCGCATTTTTTATTGGGCATTTAATAGCACTAGATTCAAAGCCAATACTACTTAGCACATAGCATTAAAGAGATCAGATAAATTAAATTTATTTATATTCCAACACTTTAAATAATTGCTATAGAAGATAATAATGAGTTTTAAAAATGTCTTTAATGTTGCTTTTTTATCTTTCCAAATAAACACTAAAACAATAGCTCTAGTAGAGAGTGTTGGGTGTTGTGGGTATTTAAACTGCTAACTGAAATGTTAAACTCTGTTGTATGGAATTACTTTTGGAAGCTGATTATTAAGCTGATTTTGCCATATTGTTTTAAATGAGCATTGGGCTGATAAAATTCCAACAAATAGCAAGCTTAAGTAACACATGAAGGTGGGGGAAAATAACATGAACTAGATATTTTTGAAAAGAAAACTATCTTTTGCAAATATGAATTAGATATTAAGTTGAAGTTCATGACTGCTCTAAAATTAGAATGTTCATTTTAAATACTCCAAAGGGCCAAGTGCTGAAAATCTGGACAAAATGGGAACCAAAATATTAACATTAGGTAATCTCTTGAGTGAAGTTGTAAAAAAAAAAAAAAAGAATTGGTCACTTTTGCTATGTTGTTAAGATATTTTAGGTATTGGAATAAAGAGGAATGAGGAATTTGGAAAGGAATATAATGAAACGCCCAAATTCTTGGAATTTGATTCAAACCAAAAAGAAATGATCTTTAAAATTCAGCACAGATTTTAAAATAATGATTCTTCCAGTTGTGAAACATTTTAGTCACACCTGTTTTAATGACCCCAGAGATAATTCTTAAGTCTTGGTCCCGAAAAATGTAAGGATGATATGTTAACTATGTGGTTTCCTATTTAATTGCTTTTAAATATCTTCTTTCCAGTTTTATTGAGAAATAATTGACATGCATCGTGTGTAAGCTTAAGGTGTATAGCGTGATTTGCTTTACATATATTATGAAATGATTGTCCCCAAAGTGTCAGCTAACATCCTTCTTCTCATATAGATACAATAAAAAGAAAATAAGAAAGGAAAAAAATTCTCCTTGTGATAAGAGCTCTTGTAATTTGCTTTCTTAGCAATTCTCCTGTATAGCATATGGCAGTGTTAGCGGTCTTCAGCTTGTTGTCATTCCATCCCTAGTACTTACTTATCTTATAACTGGAAGTTGGTACCTTTTGACTACCTTCCTCCCGTTCCCCCCTCACCACCATCTCCACATCTGGTATCCAGAGAGCTTACCTTTTCTCTATGAGCTTTATTTTTTTTAACTCCACATATTAGTGAGATCATACAGTATTTATTGTTCTCTGACTTATTTCCCTTAGCATAATGCCTCCAAGGTCCATCCATGTTGTCACAAATTCTCATTATTTATGGTTAAATAATACTCCATTGTATATGTTTATACCACAACTTCTTTATTCATTCATCCACTGATGGATATTTAGGTTGTTTCTATGTCTTGGCTATTGAAAATAATGCTGCAGTGAACAAAAGGGCACAGATATCTTTTAGAGTTAGTGCTTTTGTTTCCTTTGGATATATTCCCAGAAATGGAATTGCTTGATCATATGGTAGTTCTGTTTTTTAATTTTCTGAGGATCCTCCATACTGTTTTCCACAGTGGCTGCTCCAATTTACAATCCCACCAACAGTACACAACGGGTTCCCTTTTCTCTACATCCATGCCAGCATTTGTTATCACTTTTTTTTTTTTTTTCCCCCGTCTCTTCTAGGGCTGCATCCACAGCATGTGGAGGTTCCCAGGCTAGGGGTCTAATTGGAGCTGTAGCTGCCGGCCTACACCAGAGCCACAGCAACACTAGATCCAAGCTGTGACTGGGACCTACACCACAGCTCACGGCAACGCGGGACCCTTAACCTACTGAGCGAGGCCTGGGATCGAACCCGAAACCTCATGGTTCCTAGTCGGATTCGTTTCTGCTGTGCCACATCGGGAACTCCTCGCTTGTCTTTTTGATGATGTTTAATAGGTGTGAGATGATACCTCATTATGATTTTAATTTTCCTAAAAATGACTTTGAAATTAATTAAAAAACATATACTGACATTTTAAAACTGAAGGCTTTTTAGGTGTCTTGAAACGTTTGAGTGGTTTATTCATTGATAACACTTCATCTTAGACAACTCGTGCATAATATGGATACTGCTTGGTGAAAAAAGTTTTTAAAAGCTGATTGACTATTATTATAATGACCCCCAAATGAAAACAATAAAAGTATTTAATAATAAAGAAATTGCTAAATAGTTTTTTACCCATAAAATGGAATATTATCTAGCCATTCTAAAAGTTGTTTTTAGAAGAAATTTTAATGACATGAAAAATGCTCATGGTTTATTAGTTAAAAAGTGCATTCAACATGCTCTCAACTATATTATCCATATGCATAGAAACATATGAAAGAAATACACATATGTAAAAAGTGGTTTATTGGATGCCTACCATTTTTCATCAACTTTTTCTTTAATTTAAAAATTTCATGGAGCTCCTGTTGTGGTGCAGCGGAAACGAATCTGACTAGGAACTGAGGTTGCAGGTTTGATCCTTGGCCTTGCTTAGTGGGTTAAAGATCTGGCATTGCTGTGAGCTGTGGCGTAGGTTGCAGATGCAGCTCAGATCTGATGTTGCTGTGGCTGTGGCACAGGCTGGCAGCTGTAGCTCCAATTGGACGCCTAGCCTGGGAAGCTGTGTATGCCGCAGCATGTGGCCCTAAAAAGCCGAAACAAAACAAAAATTATGACAGTGAAATATTTATTACCTTTTATAATTAGAAACTACTTTTAAAAAAAGTTGATCAGGAGTTCCCTTCGTGGCTCGGTGGTTAACGGATCCGACCAGGAACCATGAGGTTGCGGGTTCGATCCCTGGCCTTGCTCAGTGGGTTAAGGATCCAGCATTGCTGTGAGCTGTGGTGTAGGTCGCAGATGCGGCTCGGATCCCGAGTTGCTGGGGTTCTGGAGTAGGCCAGCAGATACAGCTCCGATTAGACCCCTAGCCTGGGAACCTCCATTTGCCACGGGTGCAGCCCTAGAAAAGGCAAAAAGACAAACAAAAAAACCCCCAAAAAATAAATAAATAAAAAAATAAAAAAGTTGATCAATTCCAAATGTCGTTACAAACTACAGTGCTGAAAACAATCATTATCAGTAATATATGTTAAAAGCTGTTTTATTTTTTTCTGAAATGTGTGGGGAAGAAAACAACAGTCAATGAAAAAATACCTTGGATCACCTGCTTCAGTTCATCTCTCAAGATTAGCAGTCACTCTCTTAGAAGAGTAACATTCATCTGTTTTGCATCTGCCATGTTAAGTTGCATGACATTTTTAGAAATGTGTATACTTTTATTTTATCTTCAGTACAGAAGGTGTACCTGCCTAATGCAGATCCCATTGCCTATATGGATTTTGTTCTGAAACAAAGATTTCACAAGGTTGGGAGAAAACAATAGCTTACATCTGGCAAATCCTCACCAAGATGAACTTGCAATAATCCTCCTAATACCTAATGATAATAGTGTTAGCAAGTACCTCAAAGGAATTTTTAGTCAATAAAATTCAATGGTTCAATAAACATTTTAGGACTACTTGAATGGAATAAGGTTGGAAGAACTTTGAGAAATTATTTCGAAGAGTTAGCTGGTACTGAGTATAATAAGTAGTTTAATGAAAGTTGTAGAGCAATAAATAAATTTCTTTCCTGGATTTCTCTCGTAATCGTCCACAGTTGAATGAAAACTGTGGTCAGCTGAGGGAGAAAGTTTGGAAAAAAAAATTTTTCCCTGGCTTGCTCAGTGGGTTAAGGAGCTAGCATTGCCGTGAGCTGTGGTGTAGGTTGCAGACACGGCTCGGATCCCTCATTGCTGTGGCTGTGGTGTAGGCTGGCAGCTACAGCTCCGATTGGACCCCTAGCCACAGAACCTCCATATGCCATGCGTGCAGCCCTAAAAAGCCAAAAAAAAAAAAAGTTTGTAATGATTATGAAAAGAAAATATAGTTGTACTGTGCTTTTTATAGAATAGTTCCAAGTAAAGTCAGGCATTAGTTTGTGTTCTGAACGCCTACACAACAATTTCAGAAATAACTTCTTTGAAACTTTTCTTTACTCTCAACCAACAGTGCGTCTTTCCTATGTCTTCACATCAGCATCATTAAAAAAAATTCAGAGACTTGGATTCTGTGCCTGGAGAACCTGATTTCACTAGAGTCATGGTGATTATATTGAAACCACACAAAATGAAACAAATCTTCCTGTAGTTATTTTGATGTGTAGCCCTAATTGAGAATGACTGGGCTGTACATGCAAGTCATTGAGAATACGAAGAAATGAGATGTCAGGCTGGTCCTAAAACTGTTTACTCTCTGAAAGAGCTCAACACTTCTATTTCTTTCTTTCTTTTTACAGCGGTACCTGCAGCATATGGAAGTTCCCCGGCTAGGGGTTGAATCGGAGCTGCAGCTGCCAGCCTACACCATAGCTTGCGGCAATGCCAGATCCTTAACCCACTGAGCAAGACCAGGAATCGAACCCACATCCTCATGGACATATGTTGGGTTCTCAACGCACCATGCCACAATGGGAACTCCTAAAATATTTATGTTTCTAATAGAAAAGATATTTTCCCGTCACGAGCTCTCTTCCCACATGTTGATAGGTTTATGTCTACTGTCTAAGGTTCTGCCGTGGCAGGAATGCAAGGGCAAAGAACAGACAAATTGGTTGAGTGAACTGTGTCAGAATCAACTGTCAAAGATCTGAAATGGGCAGGAGAGATTCCTGGGTGTCTGTTCAATGGAGTGCTGGCTGTTTTCCAGCAGACCTTCCAGGAATTATCTGATTTTACAAGGGTTTGCATATTTAATTCTCTTTAGAGGCCGTTTTACAACTTTGTAGAGGTCGAAGTTACTTTGTAGAAAATTGATAAGAATGCAAATGATTCTTTTCCAGAGAAATGCTAATTAATACATTTTGTCCAGTATGAATACAGTTAATTTCTGTCTGGTGGAAAAGATAAAATCCCAAACATAATATTTTATTGCCAAATAGGATATTAACCAGTTTTGCACAATTTAGCAAATTCTTTCAGCATTTAGTGTCCATTGTAGTCCATGTGTAAGTCTATTTCTTCAGATTCTCCTTTGAACCAGTTTTAGCATCTTACTGATCTTGTCATTAATTAGCTACGTACAATCATTGATGTGTATCATCTAATATTCGAATGATAGTTATGATTTTACTCCTTTGAAAATGATGCCTTCTCAACTATAAATCCTTGCATGATTTAGATTTGCCTTTGGAAAGGATTTCCCATCAAGGATATTTCTATGCCTGCTGCTCTTCCACGTGGTGGCTGTTTTCTCACTTATCACTACTTGCAGCTGTAGCTGGAGGTAGGATATATGTCCTCCGCACCCATCACGGCTTCTTTCATACATTGAGATAATCCTTTCTCTGACATCACACAGAAAACATTCATAAAATCATCTACCCTGGCTTTTTCTGAAAAATCTATTCTGGCAGATTTATTGACAGAAATCAACTATCCTCCAGCTTTTGATTACATCATAATCATTTTATGTCTTTTTGCGAGGCTATGGCCATAAACCCCATTGTATTCACTAGAGAAACATTCCTTGCTACCATGGCAACAGGCAAAATATGTCAAGAAATACGTCAAGGACATAAATTGTACTTATTTCTTGACCTGTTGTGTGGAGATGTGACTTTGCTCTTGAAACGATTCGAAGATATCCTTTCTTGCTTTCCAGACCAGTGAACTTTCTTATATCAAATGATCAGGGCCAATATAAGGCTATCTCTAGATACTCTTCATGTTTAGTTAATAAAGTCCCTGTGGCCCGCAGTCTATAAACTTTAGAAGCATTTTCTGATTTTTTAATAGTCTTGTAGGTTCATTTTGATGTAAAAAAATGAAAAAATAAATTAGAATGTGCATTTTTGTAAATGGAAAAAAAATTGCCCAAGAATAGAATCATCTATGACAACATATTAAGTTTTAAAATAATAATTATAATTGCAATTTTAAATAGTGCAAATACAGAGAAAAGAATAATACATTGGAGTTCAGAATAAGACTGTTGCCATATTTTTTTTCGAACTAGCTTTTGCAGTAATTATAATTGACAGGAGCAAGTACCTTTCATTTTCCTAAGCTGATGCAATTAGGAAATGTTTTAAATAGGAAAAGAATGTATTCTCATGTCATTAGCACTTATGATAGAAAACACGAATGACACTATGAAATATTTCCATTGTCAATCATAAAATATGCATTTTTCTTAAAACATCTAAGGTAGGATTTTTTGGAATAGAAATTGTTAGGGGCTGAATTGTGTCCCCTCCAAATTCATATGCTAAAGTCCTAGGCTCCAGTCCTTCAGAATGTGACTGTATTTGGGGACAGATCCTTAAAGAGATAATTAAATTAAAATGAGGTCATTAGGATGGGCCCTAATGTAATATGACTTGTCTTTCTCAGAAGAGATTAGGGGGGCTCCCCCTTGTGGTGCAGCAGAAACTATTGCCACTAGGAACCATGAGGTTGCCGGTTCGATCCCTGGCCTCGCTCAGTGGGTTAAGGATCTGGCGTTGCCATAAGCTGTGGTGTAGGTCACAGATGCTGCTCAGATCTGGCATTGCTGTGGCTCTGGCATAGGCCAACAGCTACAGCTCAGATTAGACCCCTTGTCTGGGAATCTCCACATGCCCCCGGTGTGGCCCTAAAAAAGACAAAAAAAAAAAAAAAAAGAAGAGATTAGGACCCACCTAGAGAGAAAACCATTTGAAAAATCCAGGGAGAAGACAGCCATCTTAAGCCAAGGAGAGTGCTTTCAGAAAAACCAACCCTGCCTACACTTGATTTTGGACTTTTGGCCTCCAGAATTATAGCAAATAAATTTGTCTTGGTTCAGCCACCCAGTCAAGTTTTTTTTTTTTTTAATTTTTTTCAAGGGGGAATAAGGAATCATGTATATTAAAATCTGTAAGTAGGTTAATTTGTGCTTACCAGTCAATATTTATTTGGCTCCTTTTTTGGGTCAAAGTCAACTTCTGTGTTTAAGAAATCCCTGATTTATACTACTACACATCTCTTCATTTAAAAATGATTGACATACTACTATTCCTTAGACATATATCTGTTCTAATATGGGTTTGCAACGATCAAAACAGATTGCTTTTAGGATTAGGGGGAAAAAAAATGAAGAAATGAGCAGATCTTTGTGGGAGGGAAGCTCCTAAACTAGCAGGCCTGCTGTGACAAATATTCATCCTGCTTTTTGGATTCATTCTGTAACTGTGTTCATCTGCAGCCATTACATTAATCTTTCTTTCTTTTCTTTCTTTTTTTTTTGTCTCTTTGCCTTTTTCTAGGGCCACTCCTACATTATATGGAGGGTCCCAGGCCAGGGGTTGAATCGGAGCTGTAGCCGCCAGCCTACGCCAGAGCCACAGCAACATGGGATCCGAGCAGCGTCTGCGACCCACACCACAGCTCATGGCAACGCTGGATCCTTAACCCACTGAGCAAGGCCAGGGATTGAACCTGCAACCTTATGGTTCCTAGTTGGATTTGTTAACCACTGTGCCACGACGGGAACTCCTAATCTTTCTTTTTTGTTTCTGTCATCATCCACATGGGCACTAGCCAGCTGGCCAAAGCTTATTTTCCCCTAAGAGATCATCTTCCATTTCTTCACCTCAAATGACTGCCTCTAGGTGAACTCAGAGATCATTGAGTCTGAGTTATATTGAGCGATTGTTCCTGCATCCCAAGGTAGGCTCGCTCCTTAACAGTCTGCACTGCAGACTCAGCCTTGATGTCCGCTCTCTGTTGACTACAAGTCTGGTGACATCCCTCTGTGGGATGAAGACTGGCAGAGTGGCCTGTTATCTCTTGCTCCCAGAAAGGAGAGGCCATGCTCTTCCGATGTTGGAAGAGCACTCCCATACCCAGTTTATAATGAGTGAGAATTAAAAACTCCTCAGGTTGCCCAGCAAGAAGACAGTGATGGAGTCTCTGATTCATGGGGTGCAGTCTCTTTGACTGTCTGGCCACTAGCAGAATAAGGCACTTGTTGCTTCTAGGCCCATACAATGGAGCTGCTGAATGATAAAATTTGGGGGTGGAAAGTCTTCTCAGACTGGGAGGTCACCTTTGTCCAGTCATTTTCCTGATGATTGAAAATGGTCAAGTGTTGTTTAGAGGTGAATACCAGGCAGAGGAGTGAGGGTGTGAGGGGCAGAGAGAGAAGGCTGGATTTTCGTCCATGGGGGAAAAAGAGATAGAAGAATAAGGGTCAAAGCTCAAAGTGACAAAAGACAACAGACAGGAAGAGCAAGTGGGGTCTCCGGACATTTGCAAATGTAAAATGTCTTAGGAAGGAAGTTAAATTAAGCAAGGATTGAGAATAACTGCCAGGATTTGGTTAGAGCACACCTGGAATAGGCTTCAAGATATCAGGGAGTAGATGAGCAGGAAGTTTGATGATTTTTTTGTGTGTGTCTTTTTAGGGCCACACCCACAGCATATGGAGTTTCCCAGGCTAGGGGTTGAATTGGAGCTGTAGCCGCCAGCCTACCCCACAGCCACAGCTTCGCCAGATTCCAGCTGCATCTGTCACCTCCACCACAGCTCATGGCAATGCCGGATCCTTAACCCACTGAGCAAGGGCAGGGTCCTCCTGGATGCTACTCAGATTGGTTTCCCCTGAGCCCTGATGGGAACTCCTCGTTTGATGATTTGTAACAGCCCTTTCCTCTCTGTGATGATAAGAACTTTTAAACCCATCGTGGCCCCTGTATGTGACCAGGAAGAAAGCCTGGTGCAGATGATTGAGGACTTTGCTGGGAATGTGGTTGAGCAGAGCAGAGAGAGCCATGGAGACCAGAGTCTTAGCGGTTGGAAATAGAGAGGCTGGAACCCTGGGAAATTGGTCTTAACCCTCAATCCCACGTATCATTGGCTCACAGCATCACTCAATGGGGATTCAAGAAGCCCTATGTTTCTGGTAAGTTAGTGACAAGCTTGATTGTATACCACTTATTTTCTGTGCAGGTCTAAGATTTTTATCCTAACAAGTTCCACAAAGTCTCCTCTCTCACTTGAAATAGCTACAGGTTGGTCTCACTGCCTGGATTGTAGAATTAGGTGACAGTTCCATCAGACAGCATCCTATACTGATTTATAGCCCCAATCCTGGTATCTCTAATTATCTTAATAGGAAATTGCACATATTTTACAGATGGAATTAATTTTCACTCATATTTGGAAGTTGTCATGAAATGAAACAATGAAAGCTTCTTTGACGCTAATGACTTGGAAATTGCTGCTTAATATAGGTGCTGAAGATTCATTGTAATTCATATTTTAAAAGACAACAGGGAGTTCTCTTGGGGTGCTGAGGGTTAAGGATCCAGCATTGTCACTGCAATGGCTTGGGTTGCTACTGTGGCACGGGTTCGATCCCCAGCCTGGGAATTTTCATATGCCAAGGGCTCAGCCAAAAAAAGTTCTTGTTAAAAAAACAACGGAATATCAGTGTTCCTGCTTACAAGTACTAGCTATTTATCAGCGAGTGTTGATTTGTTGTTTATTAGTACAAGGGTCAGCCTTTAGCCTGATGAGAGTGATAAAGATAAAATATTTGGCTGAAATGGGAAGTTCCCATCAAGGCTCAGCAGAAACGAGTATGACTAGCATCCATGAGGATGCAGGTTTAATCCCTGGCCTTGCTCAGTGGGTTAAGGATCCAGCGTTGCCATGAGCTGTGGTGTAGGTCACAGACATGGCTCAGATCTGGCATTGTTGTGGCTGTGGCATAGGCCAGCAGCTACAGCTCCAATTTGACTCCAACCTGGGAACCTCCACATGCTGCGGGTGTGGCCCTAAAAAAAAAGACAAAAAAAGAAATATTTGGTTGAAATGTTGAACAGTCTTAAACAAGGTAGCCTCACTCTCATGTCTGCAGCTGTGGCTTTCTGCCTACAAAGGATATAAAGTTTAGTGTTAAGCCAAAGTTTGAGTTGTTTATAATCAGATTTAATAGAATATTTTAAGGCCAATGAGAAAGAAACTTTCTTGGGACGTCCCATTGTGGCTCAGTGGGTTATGAACCTGACTAGTATCCATGAGGATGTGGGTTTGATCCCTGGCTTTGCTCAGTGGGTTAAGGATCTGGTGATGCGATGAGCTGTGGTATGGGTCACAGATGCAGCTCAGATCCCATGTTGCTGTGGCTATGGTGTAGGCTGGCATCTGCAGCTCCGATTTGACCCCTAGCCTGGCAACTTCCATATGCCACTTCCAAGTGTGGCCCCCCCCCAAAAAAAATAAGAGAGAGAGAAAACATCTTGAAAATAGTTCCCATATTACTTAATATAATTTCACTTTTTAAAAATCTCTTCCAGTTAGGTTTCATACTAGATAAGATTCAAGTTTCCCTAAAGTAAAGCTAAAGGAAAATATTAGTAAAAAACTTGAATAGAATTTTTAATATAATTTTCCTTCATTTAATCAAAGGAGTCAACTTCATGTAACCTTTGATATTCTTCTGTTTCTTCCTGCATTCAGGAAAATGTAAAAATCACTAATTGATTATTTGACAATTTCTCCTTTCATCTTTGCTTCTTTATGCATGTTCTACCATTTTGTTTATAATTTCCATAGTATAGGAGGAATAAGGATGGATCAGGAGTTAAGGGGTATGACTCATGAATAAATTAATTGTAAAACACCCAATTGTTTTGGATGTAGGCAGAGACATTTGAATATGGAGTGGAGAATTAGATGATATTAAGAATTACTGTTAATTTTGTTGGATGTAATACCAGTTCATGGTTATGTAAGCAAATGTCCTTATATTTTCGAGATGCATACTGAAAGATTTAGTGATGACATGCCAGGACGCTTATGCCTGGACTTTGCTTTAAAATACTTTACTGAAGGGAGTTCCCATTGTGGCTCAGTGGGTTAAGAACCTTCCATAGATGTTCCCATCGTGGTGCAGTGGAAACAAATCTGACTAGTTTCCATGAGGATGCAGGTTTGATCCCTGGCCTCACTCAGTGGGTCAGCCATCTGGCATTGCCGTGAGCTGTGATGTAGGTCACAGACATGGCTTGGATACCCCATGGCTATGGCATAGGCCGGCAGCTGTAACTCTGTTTTGACCCCTCGACTAGGAACTTCCATATGCCGTGGGTGTGGCCCTAAAAAGCAAAAAAAAAAAAAAAAAAGAAAGAAAAAAAAAGAAAAAAAAAAAAAAAAAAAAAAGAAGAAGACCCTGTTAGTATCTGTGAGGATGCTGGTTTGATCTCTGGCCTCACTCAGTGGGTTAAGGATCCATGAGCTGCAGCGTAGGTCACAGACACAGCTCCTGCATTCCTTTGGCTTTGGCTAGCCCAGCAGCTGCAACTCCAATTCAACTCCTAGCCTGGGAACTTCCATATGATGCAAGCGCGGCCATAAAAAGCAACAAAACGAACTTTACCCAAGAATAAAAAACTTAGATGAAGCCAAGATTAATAATTATTAAATCTATGGAAAGAAAATAGGGATGATCACTTTATAAATCTTTCTCTGCTTTTTGTACACCAGAAATTCTTCAAAATAAAAACTTCAGGAGTTCCGGTCATGGCTCAGTGGTTAACGAATCCGACTAGGAACCATGAGGTTGCGGGTTCAATCCCTGGCCTTGCTCAGTGGGTTAAGGATCCAGTGTTGCTGTGGCTGTGGTGTAGGCTGGCAGCTCTAGCTCTGATTTGACCCCTAGCCTGGGAACCTCCATATGCCGCGGGAACAGCCCTAGAAAAGGCAAAAAGACAAAACAAACAAACAAACAAACAAACAAAATAAAAACTTAAAAACAAAACTAGAGATGGGTATTTGATATCAGACCCATAGTTGATCACTTTGGATATGTCAACAAACCCTTCTAATTCTCAGATTTTCCATGTTGAAACTGAATAACAAAGAAAGGCGTTGTAACAGTGAGTATTAAACAATACAATTCACATGAAAGAACTCTGAGAAAAGTAGAAAATGATTCCATCAATAAAGTCCAAAGTTATTAATGTAAATGTCATCACTTACCTTTGGCCTGTCTTTATGCAAATAATTTTTTAAAGATGCAAACTGAAAAATTATGGTAGATCTAAAGGAGAGTAGCTGAGAGTTTGACCATCTGGAAGCTGTAGCATATTAGCATGGCCAAAGATGCTGGGGAGACTTAGCCTAGAGGTAGGGCCTGTTGATTTTGAATATTTGAAGTTGTGGAAATAGAATCAGTGTAATTCTGGAAGGCAGAATATGACCAATTTATGGGAGAATAGAGCGGAATGCTGGGGTTCAGAATTTAGAAGAACTTCTTCATTTTTTGCTTGTTAGGGCCTCACTCTTGGCATATGGAGGTTCCCAGGCTAGGGGTCGAATCGGAGCTGTAGCACCGGCCTATGCCAGAGCCACAGCAACGTGGGATCCGAGCCTTGTCTACAACCTACACCACAGCTCATGGTAATGCCGGATCCCCAACCTACTGAGCAAGGCCAGGGATTGAACCTGCACCCTCATGGTTCCTAGTTGGATTTGTTAACCACTGAGCCACGACGGGAACTCCTGGAAGGACTCCTTAAGGAGAATTTTCTCGCCATAGAATGTAATTATCTTGTAAAATAAGACTGTTTCCGTGGTTGAAGCTCTCAGTCCAATCTCAGTAGAAGCTGCTGAGGTGTTTCTGTCTTTACGCGGGAGGTTATATGCTCTTGAGCCCTGAGCAACCTTCCAGCTGCCTGTGGTTTCATTGATTCCTGTTGCTCCATATCTTCCTATTTTTCACTTTACCCTTGGCCTTACTCTCTCGCAACATTCTTTTCTTTGCCCTCTGGTCTCCTCATTCCTCTTTGAATTTTTAGTCAACGTCTCTATTTTTTCAACATTTAAGTCAATTCCGTGGTATTTTATTAGATTCCATTATCACATTTTCTCTTTCAGCTGTAAAGGTCACTGCCAATCCACCTCCTCCCTTCTCCCAGGCTTATTGTGTTTATGTCTTCATATTTTGTTAAACACATAGTTACATAGTAGGAAGATGATGTACAATTAATGTCTACTAAATAACCATGGAGGGAGTTCCCGTCATGGCGCAGTGGTTAATGCATCCAACTAGGAACCACAAGGTTGCAGGTTCGGTCCCTGGCCTTGCTCAGTGGGTTAAGAATACAGTGTAGCCGTATGCTGTGGTATATGTTGCAGACGGGCTTGGCTCCCACGTTGCTGTGGCTGTGGTGTAGGCCGGCGGCTATAGCTCCAATTCGATCCCTAGCCTGGGAACCTCCATATGCCGCAGGAGCGGCCCCAGGAAAAGGCCAAAAGACAAAAAAATAAAATAAAATAAATAAAATCACCATGGAACATTTTCTACACATCAGCCAATATTTTGGATATTGGAAATACAGCACGGAATGAAATAAGCAAAAGATCCTTGCTCTCATGGGGTTATGTTCTTGGAAGAAGCCGGGAAACAAACAAGTAATAATGTACTGGTTAGACAGTAATAAGTGCTATAGATAAAGGAATAGGGAGTGTAGCGGAGAGGATTTAAACACATAAATAAAATGGACAGGAAAGTCCTTTCTGATTAGGTGACACGTGAACAAAGAGCTGAAGGAAATAAGAGAACTGTGTGTTATATCAGAGGAAAGAACATTTCATATGCACAAAACAGGGAGAGCAAAGTCTTTGAGTTGGAACATGCCTGGCTTGTTCCAGGAATTCCAAGAGGGCCACTGTGGCTGGAATGCGCTCAGCAAGGGAGGGTGTAGAAACTGCAGCCAGAGGGGTGTGTGTGTATGTGTGTGTGTGTGTGTGTGTGTGTGTGTGTGTGTGTGTGTGTGTGTGTGTGTGAAAAGCTGCAGTGCTGCCACACAAAGTGTGATGTTCAGTCTCTAGCTTTCCTCCTACCAAGATATAGGGTGCACATGGGGGATTTTTAGCTGAGAAGTGACAGGATCCAAATTGTACTTATTAAAAACAATAAAGAATCCTGATGTCTTTTACTCAGGATTTACACTCTAGGAGGTGAACGTGAAAAAGAAAACAAAACGAACAAAAACTTAGGGTTAAACTGTCAAGACAAGTATGATCAGATCTTTTGTCCATTTGAATAAATATTTGGGGGCACCTACCATGGGACTATTGCACCTATTATGGTGGTCAGTCTTGGGAGAAAAAGCTAGCTGGGCCACATCCCTGCCTTTGAGACCAGCCATCTGGTATCTTTCCAGGTCTGTGATTTTTGGGGAATACAGTAAGTGTAACAAGGATGACAGTAAACACCCTTTGAGAGTCTTCCTTGGTCAGTATTATGAAGAATATAAAAATATGCAACACGACCATGGCGTCAAGGAATTTACTGTTATTCATTGCAGGAGACAAGGAAAGATATATAGAAATTAAAATTTAAGAATGACAAAAGAATAACAGTGATATAAAAGAGAAAGTTTTATCTTTCCTGGGACAGAAAGATTTGCCAAATTAATGTCACTAGTTCAGAATGATAGTTTCAGTGATTGCTATCACCATCTATCAGTGATGGATGCTTTTCTTCTAGAGCATTACCTTGTCTGTCTCTGGGCTTGTGTTTGTAAATGGAGGAACCTCTGTACAGCACTAAATGGCAGATGATTCGGCCACTAAGTGTAAATAGCTCATGTGATTTGAGAAGCCTGAATAAGAAGAAAAACATTACTATTTATTGAGCTCTCACTATGTGCTAGGTCCTATTCTGGGCATTTTTTTTCTTTTTTGTTTTCTAGGGCTGCACCATGGCATATGGAAGTTCCCGGGCTAGGGGTTGAATCAGAGCTGCACTTACTGGCCTACAGCACAGCCACAGCAGTGGCAGATCCGAGCCACATCTCCTACACTGCAGCTTGCTGCTTGTGGCAATGCCAGATCCTAAACCCACTGAGGGAGACCAGGGATCGAATCTGTATCCTTATGGATACTAGTCAGGTTCTTAGCCCACTGAGTCACAACAGGAACTCCTCGAGGCATTGTAATGTATTAACTCATTTTATTCTTGCAACTCTAAGCAGTGCTATTACAGCTCTAATTTTATAGATATGGGGTCCATAACTTTCTAATTTTTTGGGGGGTGTTCCCAGTCTAGAGGTCTAATTGGAGCTACAGCTGCCGACCTATGCCACAACCACAGCAATGCCGGATCCTTAACCCACTGAGCGAGGCCAGGAATTGAACCTGCAACCTCCTGGTTCCAAGTTGGATTCGTTTTCACTGAACCACAACAGAAACTCCTAACTTTCCCCAAATCTTTTAATTGGCAATGCGGGAGCCAGAATTCTCCAAAACGGTCAGTATGCTGCAGAGATCATGTTCCAAATTATGCTGCTGATAAAATTTATTTCTACTTCAACAGTTTTTTCTTTTATTACCAACAAACAGATCCGAACTTGTTTTCAAAGAGTTTACAAGCATTTGAAGGATTAGATGACATAGTGGTAGATATTGAAAATCTTGCCTTTCATTATTTACCTTTTGAATGGCAAGCTCTGAATTGGAGTATCTTTAAAAATACCCAAGATATGTGAGTACAGACTTTATTTGTGCGATCACAGTTCTTATCTCTCTCGATTTGGGCATCTTTAGGTCTGAGAAGCTTGATTTCCTTGTATCAAGCAGTTAGTGTCATTACTCTGTCATATTCTGGAAAGAATTCCTATTCTTTAGGCCTAGCATTCCCTAAGTGTTCTGTTGGTTATGATGTTTTCAAACAGCTCCTTTAGTGGATGGATTATAGAAATGAGGAGGTCCTTGAGAAGAGATAAGCTCTGCCATTTAATAGCTGAATGGCCTTTGGCAAGTTATTCTATCTCTTTGTAACACAGTTTCCTCAGCTATAAATGAGGGTAATGATACCTCATGGTGTTAAATTTGGAATATTAACTGAAGCACTATTTTAAAGCACTTGGGACAGTTCATGGTACATACTAAGCAATAATTGAAAATCCTGTTTATTATGTTCATGACTCCAAAAGTCATATATTTTCTTCTAGCCAAAATATCAGAACCACATAGCTTAATGTGTTCAAAATAACCCTTTCACAGACTTTAAATTATTTGATTTTTATAAGACCCTTTTAGATGAGTAATGCTATATTACTACAAATATGTATTTTTAAAATGAGAAACTTAAAGGTCATGGTGATTAGGTGACTTGTCCCTGGCTGCTCATCTAAATGTGGGTTAAAGGTGAGCTAAAGCTAGGACTTCAATGCATCTCTCTCGACACCTTCTCCCGACTTCTGTTCCATCATTCTGTATTGTTTCTTTTCAGGAGTCCTATTCACTTGCGGTGTATATTCTATCCACCCCCATGTGTGTTGTGGTGTGTTTGAGTGATGGGTTATACCTTAACTTGGCTTGTCAAGTTCAGCAAACTCAAACTAATATCTCATCTTTTTGCATATTTTTGGTTTTCCCCAAAATGGTATATTTTAAGTTGTGTTTTGGTCACACACAAAAAAGCAAGTTAAAAACAAAACCAAGGGAGACAAAAAAAAAAAAAATACATTGGAAATAACCGTGTTACTTTTTATTCTGATCAATGAGACAGTGCCACCTAGTGGATTTTTTTCTAGATAGCTGAATTAAAAAAATTAGAGGAGGTTAGAGCATATAGTGGAAATAAATGAAAAATGATGAAAGGAGAAATGTAAGACATGGGATCTGTTTACCATTTTAGAATCTCTAGTATACTGTTAACCACCCATCAGTGGAATATTACACTTGAATGCAAGCACCATAATTTTTCTTTTCTGTTCATTGCTGTATCCCCCAAACCCATATCAGTGCCTGCCACACAGAAGGAACTCAGTAAGTATTCATTAAATGAATGAATTGTTAGAGTTGACTTATTTTTAAATTAAAAATATTATTCATAATTTTCCTTTTGCTGGAGAATTTCCTATAGTTCATATATAAAAACAAGCTTGTCATTTTTATTTGTGCTTTATGGTTTTGTATCCTAGCTCCTATTGTAAAGTTAGCTTGCTAATATTTGGTGGAAATTAAAACACATGTGTTTTTAAAAAACTGAAGTAAGGCTTGGGGAAATATTTCCATGACTAATTTGTTAAATTTGCTTGGGAAATGGCAAGCCAGTTGGTAGAAAATGGGGAATCTGCTCATAGGCATATAAATCCAGTCAAATTCAGAAGCAACTAAATTAAAAAATATATAATATCAGAGAAAATCACTCTTTAACTTTTATTTTAAAACTGGGTATTCCTTAAGGTGACTCAAAATTCAGAAAGTACAAAAAAAAATGTGAAAAGTCTCTCTCCCTATTACTGTCCTCCAGCTACTCAATGCCCTTACCTAGAAGCCATCAAAATTGTTTTCCCATGTGTCCTTCCTGAGACATCTTAGATGTGTGCAAATGAATATATCTGTTCGCCAAATTGTACCTGTTATTATAAAACTAATACACATCTTAAAGCTATTATTTTAAAGAACAAAATTTGATGGAAAGCTTACTTGTCTCAACTTTAAAAATATGCTTTTAATGATTAAAAATGGCAGTGTTGGGGAGTTCCCGTCGTGGCGCAGTGGTTAACGAATCCGACTAGGAACCATGAGGTTGCGGGTTCGGTCCCTGCCCTTGCTCAATGGGTTAAGGACCCGGCATTGCCGTGAGCTGTGGTGCAGGTTGCAGACGCGGCTCGGATCCTGCGTTGCTGTGGCTCTGGCGTAGGCCGGTGGCTACGGCTCCGATTCGACCCCTAGCCTGGGAACCTCCATATACGGCTCCGATTCGACCCCCAGCCTGGGAACCTCCATATGCCGTGGGAGCGGCCCAAAGAAATAGCAAAAAGACAAAAAAAAAAAAAAGCAGTGTTTATAAAAAAAAAAGGCAGTGTTTTCCTATTGAAAAAATTCCTTTGGGAATTCCCTGAATTACGTTTAAATAGGAGTTATTTCAGTTTTGTTAATTTCCTTCTTTCTTATTTATTTATTTGTTTTTTTAGGGCCTCCTTCGTGGCACATGGAGGCTCCCAGACTAGGGGTCCAACTGGAGCTGTAGCCACCGGCCTACATCACAGCCACAGCCACAGCAACCTCAGATCTGAGCTGTGTCTTCAACCACAGCTCAGGGCAACGCTGGATCCTCAACCCACTGAACAAGGCCAGGGATCGACCCCGAATCCTCATGGATATTAGTCGTGTTCGTTAACCACTGAACCACGAGGAGAACTCCTGTTAATTTCTTCAGTTTTCACAGTAAATTTATATTTGCATGTACGTTATTTACACAGATTCTTGGCATGTTGATTGACAGTTGAACCAGGTTGTTGTAAATGTCCCCCACCCCTCTCGTGTTTCCATGGCCTTTGTCATTTGCTGCAATCACATCAGCAGGCAAGAGAAACACAGTTACAGGCATTTTACCTTATCACAAATGTTATTTGCCTGTTTTTGCCTAATTTATTTTGCTATTAAGAAAATGGTAGAGGAGTTCCCGTCGTGGCGCAGTGGTTACCGAATCCGACTAGGAACCATGAGGTTGCGGGTTCGGTCCCTGCCCTTGCTCAGTGGGTTAACGATCCGGCGTTGCCGTGAGCTGTGGTGTAGGTTGCAGACGCGGCTCGGATCCCGCGTTGCTGTGGCTCTGGCGTAGGCCGGTGGCTGCAGCTCCGATTCGACCCCTAGCCTGGGAACCTCCATATGCCGCGGGTGCGGCCCAAGAAATAGCAACAACAACAAAAAAGACAAAAAAAAAAAGAAAATGGTAGAGATCCAAGATACATATTCATTTGACAAGTCATTCTTAAATACTCCTGTGAACCTAAAACTATGCTAAAGACTATAGAAGTCACTAATAATTATGCAGACCATTTGTGGTACAAATTCTACCTAGGAACATATAAATAAAAGAAGCTCATGACATTTTAAAAATTTGGATCTCTCTGGAACAGACTTGTCATTGCCAAGTGGGAGGAAGGATGAGAGTTTGGGATTAGCAGATGCAAACATCATGTGTAGAATTAATAAACCACACGGTCCTACTCTATGGCACAGGGAGCAATATTCAATATCCTGTGGTAAACCATGCTGGAAAAGAATATGAAAGGAATGTGGGGCTGTTCAGCGGAAATTAATACAACGGTATAGGAGTTCCCGTCGTGGCGCAGTGGTTAATGAATCCGACTAGGAACCATGAGGTTGCCGGTTCTATCCCTGCCCTTGCTCAGTGGGTTAAGGATCCAGCGTTGCCATGAGCTGTGGTGTAGGTTGCAGACACGGCCCAGGTCCCGCGTTGCTGTGGCTCTGGTGTAGGCTGGTGGCTACAGCTCCGATTCGACCCCTAGCCTGGGAACCTCCATATTCCGTGGGAGCAGCCCAAGAAATGGCAAAAAGACAAAAAAAAAAAGACCCCAAAACCAAAAACCAAAAAACAGTATAAATCAACTATACTTCAATAAAATAAATGTAAAAAAACAACTCCTCAATCTATACCCAAACCAAAAAAAAGAAAAAAAAGGCTTTATCTGAATACACCCAGGGAATGTCTAGTTACCTTAAAAAATACCTGGTTATAATGAGAACTGACGTCATTAGCATCATTAGCATTTCCGAATGCTGGAGGCATTGACAGAAAATGAGAATACCCATCAATATCATACACTGGGGTTTGGACTGTCTGACACATGCTCAGTTGGCTCACTTGTTGTAGGACTTCATTTAGCATAACAATCTCTGAATCATACCTACAATGCCAGCTCAGTATTTCCATTTGGAATAAAGGAACCCAAAGTGAAGGGATCTATTGGAAATCTTTAACATTTGGGGGTTTGTGGGTTGTTTATTTTTCTTCATGGAAAAGCAGCAGTTTTAGTTCAGATAGCTTAAAGCATATTGATTTGTCCTGGAGGCATCCTTTCTGTCTTGGGGAAAGCATAGCCAAATAGGGATTCTTATGTCAAGGCATGTGATTTATTTATATACTGGAGCACAGAGTTTAATGCTTGAATTCCCATTAAGAACTTAGGATCAATGGGTGAAAGGGGCAAGTACTTTCAAGCTACCCATACCATTGTAGATAAGATTTTGGCATTTTTAAAAGTTGAGAAAACGTACTGAAAAATTATCGGAGGAGTTTGGCTACTTAGTCATGAAAGTTATTAAAAGCATCATTAAGATATTTATTTTCTTCATGTGTATTATACTGCATTAAGCTCAAATGGCAGAAGAATAGTTAATATTGTGGGGAAATGTTCATGCTATTTTGTTGAGTAAATAGCACATATTAAAGCATATTAGAAAGGAATGTGTACTGTGTTAATCTAATTTGGTTAAAAAGAAAAGAAGTGTATATGATAAATGCACTGGAAAAAATGAAAAACTATACATCAAAACTTTGGTAGATGTTTTCTCTGTGCCTCAGTTTAAAAGTTTAAAAGTGAGGATAATGGGAGTTCCCATCGTGGCGCAGCGGAAATGAATCTGACCAGGAACCATGAGGTTGTGGGTTTGATCCCTGGCCTCTCTCAGCAGGTTAAGGATCCGGTATTGCTGTGAGCCGTGGTGTAGGTTGCAGATGTGGCTGGGATCTGATGCTGCTGTGGCTGTGGTGTAGGCCGGCAGGTGCAGCTCCAATCGGACCCCTAGCCTGGGAACCTCCATATGCTGCAGGTGCAGCCCTAAAAAGCAAATAAATAAACAAATAAATAAAAGTGAGGATAATGACAGGACCTATTTCATAGGGTTGTTATGAAAATTAAATAATAGTTATCTAATGTTTAGAATAGTGCCTCCTTATAAATGATAGCTATTATTATCTTTATCGCTGTGAATAGTGTTTTTATAGATTACTGTTCTATAGACTTTTTGTTTCCTTACTTTATTTTCCTAATTTTCTATAATATACATATTATTTTTATGATTAAGTTATTTAAAAATATATTATCTACTTCTAAGATTTTTTTTTTAGTTCCTAGATGCTGTCATCCAAACATCAGAGGAGTAGATAAGAGCTTGTCATTCCCCTTTGCTGCACAAATTCATATTGTAATTCATCAATTATCTGAGGATTGTCTTCTCTGAGAAGCTATAAGCTTCACTGAGTAAGGCCGTGTAGGTCTTGGTGATTTTAGTTTCCTCTTTTGTCTAGTGCTTTTCCAGTTCTTAGTCTATGCTCAGTAAACGTTTGTTGAATGAGTCAAAGTTAAGGGTATGTTCAAAGCAATTCATAATCACTTAGTGCTTTATGGTTTAGTTTTATGTGTTATGTCATTTAGTGATAATATTCACAGATACATATTTTTTGGGGGGTGGGGTGGGGCACATCCAAGGCAAGCAGAAGTTCCCAAACCAGGGATCCAAGTATGCCACAGCTGTAACCAGAGCCACAGAAGTGACAAAGCTGGATCCTTAACCCACCGAGCCACGAGAGAACTCTAATTTTATATTTATTTGCTTATCCTTTTTATTACCTCCTATTTATAAAATACAATTAAGAAATTTTTTTTCCCATTAATTTCTTACATTCTCTCTCTTTGGGGGGAGAGGGTGTTTAAACTCACAGTAACCCAAGTATCAGCAATAAGACAAATTGCTACACTGAGACAGTTTTACTTGCCCGACATATGAATAATTAAACTTGGTAACCATTTTTGCAGCTTTTTATCTTTCTTTTCTTTCTCTAGACCTGTGAAGGGGGATGGCAGAGTCTAAGTCTTGTAATGAACCCCTAACTCTGAGATTAGATGTCAGCAGAAAGTTGGGATTTAGCAGGTGGCTAATTCTTATCATCTAGGTCATAGATGCTGATTCGCAAATGTGCAGCTTCAAAGGAAGGGGTTTTCTCTGTGACAACTCTCTCCTAATAAACTCAAAGGCCCTCCCCTCGTTCTCCTCTCCCTCCATCCTTCCCTTCCCCTTGCAAATGTAGGCAGGTTCAATTAACAGTTAACTGCACAATGATGGAACAACTGCTGGAAAACTTAGAGATGTTGGGAGAGAACCAGATTCCTGTTGTTCTTCTCTTTTCTGTTTATTTTCACTTGTGGTCCTGGTGTCCTGGTGGGAGGGTCCTTGACTGGAAGTTATATGATTAGGATTCTGGTCCTGGATTTGATTCCTCTAGGATTCTGTCTCCTCATCGTCACAGTAATGGCATAGGCATCTAAAGACGCTTTCAGCTCTGTTGAATTGTTCTAATTTTATTGTCTGTGTGTGTTTGTGTGTGTGTGTGTGTGTATGTACACGATAATGTCAACATTAATGAAATTTCACAAAATAATTGTAAAATGCAGCCTGTAATGATTTTTTATTATCTCCTCTACCTTGTTTTGCTATAAACATTCAGGGGATGGACTAGGGGCGGTATAAAGAGAAGATGGCTCTGAGTGAGCATAATTTAATTTGTTTTCTGGCATTCTTGGGTCACATTTTTTAATTAGGAAAGCAGAGTTGGCATTCAGTAACAAGCTTTATGGCTTCAAACCTAATTTGTGTGTCCGATGTAATTTAGATGACTTCAGACTATTTACGTGAAACGGGAATGGGTATTGGCAGCCCTTTATTAGAGAAGCCTGAGGTATGGTTTTCAGTCCCTCGAACTAATATATATATTTAGCAAGGACCAGAGAACTCATGGAAGAGGGTTATCTACAGAGAAATCAGCCATTAAACCCTCTTCCTCTTCCGGACAAGCCCTTCACTTAATTGTTCTGGGAGGGCTGGAGCTTGGGCTTGCTTCTCTTTGTTATGGCCTGTTTCCTCATTGACAAGAAATAATATATTGTATTAGCTGCCTTGTTGATTTGTCTACCATGATCTCACCCACAGGCTACTGTATAAGTATTTACATTTCTCATTAAGTGATTTTTGCAGTGGATAGACCTGCCAAACAGTATTTTCTTTAACTTGGGTGAATCAAATCCTCCATTCATTTGGAATTTTTCAAACATGCAAACATTCTATCCTGTCTTTGTGATAGGATAGTGGGAATTTATTATTAATAATGATATATTTAATGAGTGCTACAGCAATAAAAGGCACCCTTAACTTTGAGAGCCTAGGGCCTTATAAATTCTAATTTTCTCTTCTCTATCTCTTCCCTCATTGACGGTGACTTCTGAATGGGTAGGTCCCTGAGGTTTGATGAGCAGGATAGTTGCTTGCACATGAGAATTGAGAAGTGATTCCAAGGTTAAGGTGTAATGTAGAAAAAGAGACGAAAAGACTAGCACGTTTTCAGCAAAAAGAGCTGAGGTAGAAAGCACAGAATGAAAAATATGACTCGTAGAGGACATTAGAGGGAAAGAGAGGTACCAGGCATCAGTGGACTGGTGAGAATGACAGCTCACCTTTCAGGAAGAGTAGGATTTAGTGCAGGTGACTCTCCCTCTCAGGGCTGATGACCTTTTAGGGAAAGGTAGCTTACTGAAAAAGGCAATGCTGTAGTGAAAGCTAACATTCTTAGACCAAGGGTGTGATAGCCAGGGTTTTATGCAAGTGATTAATCCACTGTGTACCAGTCAAAATGTGCTAGGTTATATATATACTGAAGTAAAAAATAACAACCAAACTTAGGGATGCCTAACTACAAAGATGGATCTCTCGCTCATATCCCATGTGCATCTTGGGTGGGTGGGGCCTCTGTTCCACAGTGCCCTCCTTCGAGGCACAGGCTGGCAGAGCTTGGACCATGTGGAAGAGCGCCATCTGCCAAGGCACTGGGGAGCAACGGGTGAAGTGGGAACTGACTGCGAAAGGCTTCTCCTTGGGAGAGAGGAAGTTACTTCTAGGCACGCTTCATTGGCCACGGCATATGCAGGAAAAGGGCAGTCCCACCGTGTGCCCAGAAAAGGAGAAACAGAAATATTGGTGAATGGCACCAATCTCAACCAAATGGAGTGAAATATTTTCAGTTACTGTTTGGTATCAGGATTTTAAAAGTAATACCTTAGTTAAGGAAAAATGGACATAGGGACTAATCACAAAAATTATTTAATAAATCCCTGGCGCAGGGCTGCTATTTCTTTTTCTTTCCTCTTTTTTTTTTCTTTTTAGGGCCCTACCCGTGTCATATGGAGGGTCCCTGGCTAGGGATCAACTCTGAGCTGTAGCCACTGGCCTACACCAATGCCAGATCCAAGCCATGACTGCGACCTACACATACCACAGCTCACGGCAACGCTGGATCCTTAACCCACTGAGCAAGGCCAGGGATCAAACCTGTGTCCTCATGAATACTAGTTGGGTTTGTTACCGCTGAGCCACAATGGGAACTCCAGGGCTGCTCTTTCTTAGCTGTAACCACACAGCAGTTACTCTGAGACCCGTACCTGGGAATGCATCCATGAAAGCAGTGTGAGCAGCCCCAATTTAAGAAACTGAAGTTTTTTTTTTTCTGAAAGTATCCATTAATTGCAGATCCTCACTAAGGAAAAGTTCATTCCCTCTGTAAAGGGATAAAATGATTTAACATGAGCACATGAGCCAACATGGGACCACACTCCCACCTCGCCTTCCGTCCGTACCAAGAATTCAGTTCAACAGACTCTGGTTTGAGAAATACAAGGTAATGTCATATATTTTTAGTAAGTGATGGTGATGTTGTAATGCCGTGTTATAGATGAGGAACCAGGCTCTGACAGGTCAAGTCACATTTCCGAATAGCACAGGCTTTGCCTCTCTGGCCTCCAAGTGTGTGTGCTCACCTGCATCCTCTTGCTAGTTTGCAGCAAGCCTGGAACCGAGCATACTGAGGGCTGGGGCTGTGGGGATCACGAGACAGATGCAGCTGGACCACCCCCCCCCTCCACTGGACACCCCCGCACTAATAATCTTTCAAAGAAGTGTGTTTATTTTGTTTGTTTGGGTTTTTTTGGTTTTTTTCTAGGGCCATATCTGTGGCACATGGAGGTTTCCCAGGCTAGGGGGCTAATCGGAGCTATAGCTGCGACCTATACCACAGCTCACGGCAATGCCGGATCCTTAACCCACTGAGTGAGGCCAGGGATTGAGCCCGAAACCTCATGGTTCCTATTCGGGTTCATTAACCACTGAGCCATGACGGGAACTCCAGAAGTGTTTTTAAATTAGCAATTTTCGTGGCTTTTGCTACAGAAGCCCACTTATTATTGTTGTTTTTTTCCTGGGCCTTGGAGAGGGCCTTTTCCTGAGGCTGGGAGCCAGGGATGTCCCAGAAGATGAAGACCAGAGCCCTTCCCAGAAAAGCACCCTTGCCCAGCAGAGTCCGCCTCCTGATGCCTGGATGTGGTGGGGTGGGGTTTGGGGTGGGGGCGTGGGGGGTGCGGGGGCTTTTAGGAGCCAGAGAGCTGGGAAAATGTGCAGGCTGAGTGATGCGTCCTAAGTGCCGTGGAAGTCAGAACAGGGGTGTGACGAGGGGCTGTGAGGATTCTTGTAAATTGAAGACTGCCTGTAACTTGATGAAGGCACCCACAGCTAATGGACTTTTAAAGGAGCGCTGAAAGCAAATCAAGTGAGGAAGATGGCATGCGGGGAGAATTAAAAGGCAAATAGGGTGAAATTGTCAGTCAACCAGATGCAGCCATTATTCACCATTTCTAACTTAGAAACAAGTGAGGTCTAGATCATGTATAAACCAGGAACACTCTGATATTAACTAATTTGGGGATTTGCAACAGTAAAAAAAAAAAAAAAAGAAATCTGCTTTTTCTTCAAATTGACTGCTAAGCAGTGCCAGGTACTGTGCCAGATGCAGATATTTTATTGACTCCTCGCAACAACCCTATAAGGTAGGTTTTATCATTCCATTTTATAGGTAAGTAGACTGACGCATAGAGAGATTAATTTCTCCCCCATTTATGTGGCTACAAAGCCATGGTGCTGAGCTGCCATCGTCTGCTTGCCTTTGAAATACATTTGCACAGGTGATTATTTTTCAGTAGGTCAATTCTTCTTTTAAGTTGAAGCATTATATCTTTTCTTAAGGTCTCTACTCACCCCACATTTCTGGACACCCTTTCCCAGTTAACACTGATAGGAAACCAACCAATGCAGGAACGGCAGTGTTTTCTCTCCCAGGATTCACTCTTATCACCAGGTCCCACAGGCTGAGTCCATATTATCTTCCATGTAATATTGTAAGCCCTTTGGGTGTAGGAACCATAGCTAAAGAGTTATTTAACCCCCATTATTATTCTTGGTGTAGTGACCTTCAATTAATGGCTGGCTATATGAAGTGTAGTTATTTTATGGTTAGGTGTTTATGTAGCTCATTAACTGATGACATATGCCCCAAATTTTAAGGACAGTCTTTGCCTTGGGATCTTGCTAGCAAATAAGATGCTTATATTTTGTTCTGAGTTATGTCAAAAAAATCACTAGAATTATTTCAACTATGCCTTCGTAACCTTAAGATGTGAATAAGAGAAGCACGCAGGCACCTGCAGCCCAGCCACAGAGGGAAGGCCCCTGAAATCTGTCCTACTGAAGGTTATAATTTTCTTGTTTCCAGACAGTATATCATTAGCATAGATGTTATAAAGTGAACAAATTAATTTATAATCTGTAAAAATTCGTGCCATTTATAATAATCAACCAGAGAGCTTGTGAGAGCTAACGGAAAGCATGCAGGGCTGAGTCTGTCAGGTAGGCTTGGGTTCGCATACAGGCTCTCTTACTAATATCTATGTCACCTGAAGCAGCTTACAGAATCATTTTGAAACGAACTTTAAAAAATGTTATTACATGGTCTTTGTAATTCCTAGCTTGTAACGTTGTTGTGAGGCTCAAACAGGTAAAACATCTAGACCTTAGTAGGCACTCAGGAAACAGTAATTGAAGCCCAGCACTCAAGACTGCTTTGAGAAGTCAGAGAACCTAATGGAGATGCCATCATTTCTCTTTTTCTGGGGAGCACATAGTGGCAGATAGGAGAACCTTATATCTGCCAACCTAGTGATGAGATTTTAAAATGTCTGGTCTCGGAGTTCCCGTTGTGGCTCAGGGGTAACAAACCCAACTAGTATCCATGAAGATGCAGGTTAGATCCCTCACTTCGCCCCGTGGGTTAAGGATCTAGTGTTGCCCTGAACTGTGGTGTAGGTTGCAGATGTGGCTTGGATCCCACGTTGCTGGGGCTGTGGTGTAGGCCAGCAGCTGTAGCTCCAATTCGACCCCTAGCCTGGGAACCTCCTTATGCTGCGGGTGCATATGGAGGTTTTAAAAGTTAAATTTTAAAAGTTAAAAGACTAATTATACAGTGGAGAAATAATTTGCCACATGGGCTACTACTCAATATATAATGAGATATCACTAAGAAAAATATAAATATAGTAGAAAAATGAACAAAGGCTAGAAATAGGCAACTCAGTAAAGAAGAAATGTAATTGATCAATAAACTTAAGGATGTTTTCGTGTTCAGTCTCACAAATGACTTGCTGCTGGGTCTGCAATAGATGTTTCCTTCCTTTCCTCACAAATTTTATAAGCTTGATTCCTTTTCCCTCCAGTCTTCACTCAAATGCCTGTCCACTCAGTAACCTTCTGTGTCACTGCTTACTGATCTGCCTCTATTGGAATAGAGGCTTTTTAAGATCAGGAATCTAATCTCTGGATTTTTTTTCTAATATGTCTATTGTTTGGTCACAGTGGATTCTAAAATGTTTGTTGAATTAATCTGTGAATGAAGAAATTAATAGAGGGTAAATTGAAACAATTACATACAATATTTACCTATTGAATTGAAAAATGTTGAAAACAGAAAATACACAGTGTGGGTAAAATAATGTGTTCTCATAAATTAGCACAATATTTCTGCAGGAAAATTTGGCAATTTGAAAAGTGTGTACCTTTTCGATCAAGTAATTCCACAATTTGGAATTTATTCCAAGAAAATTATCAGGTAATGCACCAAGATACACACATATGGTTTATCAAATTATTATTTATGATGGGGAAAGTTATTAGCAGTGAAATATTCATTGATAAATAGGAAATTGATATATTTTGATACATCCAAACAACTGAATATCAGTGACTAAAAATGAGGTATAGATCTGTATTTCTCCACAGAAAAAGTTTGTGATGTAGTAGGGAAAAGAATAAAATTATAAAGAAGGATGTGTAATATAACCCTGCTTTTATAAAATGTCTACAAGGATATTCACCAAAATATTGACAGCACTTAATTCTTTTGTCTTTTACGTGTCACTCTGCTTAATTTATATGGCCTAGTTCATTTCTGAATGTTTTATACTGAACATGGATTATTTTGATAACTAGCTAGTAAAGACAGCTTTTAAAAATGGTCATAATCTTCTTTAATAAATCAAGTGAAAGAAAACAGATGAAGTAACTTCTTTGTAAATTCCTTTTCCTTTTAGTTTTTCTCTTATTTCTTGTTGCTGCCACCTAGTGGACAAAGAGTTGTTTACTTTTTTACTATTTGAGATTATAGTGTTGTTTTGGTCCCCCCTCCCCCAAAGACAGCTCTTTCAATTTAAGAGTTTAAAAAAATCACCAGTGGTTAAAACAAAAAAAAAATCACCAGTATTGTACTAGTAAATGTTTAACAACCAGCTCTCCAAAAACTATACATCCTCATAAATTTTAAACAAATTTTACTCACAAAAAGATGCACTTAATTTATGTAAAGGTAGCTCACAATTTATAAATAGTGATCAAATAGAAAATACTCTTTAAGCTATGTATACCTAATTTATTATCACAAAATACTTTCATTGATTTTCGAACTCATGTGTCTGTAGTTAACTGATAGCTGCAGTTAAACCAGGATTTTTTTAAATTGAAGGAGAGTTAATTTACAATATTGTGTTAGTTTCAGGTGTACAGCAAAGTGATTTAGTTATATATATTTTCAGATCATTATCCATTATACAATATTAAATATAGTTCCCTGTTGCTACACAGTACATCCTATTGCTTATTTTGTGTATAGTAGTTTGTATCTGCTAATCCCATACTCCTAATATATTCTTCCTCCTACTCTTTCTTCTTTGGTAATTGTAAGTTTGTCTTCTATGTCTGTGAGTCTATTTTTGTTTTATATATAGATTATTATTTGTATTATTTTTTAGATTCCTCATATGTGATAGCACATAGTATTTGTCTTTGTCTGACTTATTTCATAAGTATGATATCCTCTAGGTTCATCCATGTTGCTGCAAATGGCAATGTTTCATTATTTTTTATGGTTAAATAGTCTTCCATTGTGTATGTGTATGTATATGTATATGTGTATGTCATACACACACACACACACACACACAAACACACATATAATCATAAGATATATTTCCATGTCTTGGCTATTGTAAATAGTGCTGCTGTATTTTTCAAATATTGGGGTGCATCTATCTTTTCAAATTAGTGTTTTCATCTTTTCCAGGTATATACCTAGGAGTGGGATTTTTGCTGGGCCATATGGTAGTTCTGCTTTTATTTTTTATTTTTTTAAGGTTTTATTGAAGTATTACAATGTTGTGATAATTTCTGCTGTACGACAAGTTGATCCAGTTATACATGTACATGCATCCATTCTCTCTCAGATTCTTTTCCACATAGATTATAACAGAATATTGGATAGAGTTCGCTGTGCTCTACAGCAGGTCCCCATTGGCCAATCATACCACATACCCCAGTGTGCATATGCCGATCCCAAACTCCCAGTCCATCTTTCTCCCCATTCCTCCCCCCGCATCTGTCCCCTTTGGTAACCAAAAATTTGTTTTCGAAGTTTGTGAGTCTGTTTCTGTTCTGCAAATAAGTTCATGTATATCCTTTTTAAAAATTCTTTTTTAGATTCTATATGTGATATCATGTGATGTTTGTCTTTATTTTTAGTTTTTAAAGGAAAATCTACACTGTTTTCCACAGCAGCTGCACCAATTTACATTTCCACGAACAGGGTAGAAGGGTACCCTTTTCCTCGCCCCCTCTGCAGCATTTAATAGTTGTAAACTTTTTGATGATGGCCATTCTGACTGGTGTAATGAGATACCCTGTTATGAGTTCAACCATGATTTGGCACATAGAGTTGTATCCCGATCCACTAATTCTTTTCCCAATTCTCATGAAATCTTATATATGATCTACTGTGTAACCGTTTCTCACTCTCATACAAATTATATTTATTAAACTCAAATCTCAGCTTTAAATTAGCATGAAATCAAGCCCTTATATGTAGCCCTTGTAAATTCTGTTGGGTAAATATTCCCACCATGGTCAATTTCTGTCTATCACTGTGACATCACTGAACATGGATTTGGAAACAGACACATAGTATTTTCACCATTCAAATATGATAAACCTAGATAATAGTAAAATTTAAATATAGTAAAATAGGAAGGAATATTTGAAATGTACATTTAGCTTTGCTTTTATTTTTAATTTTTATTTTATTTTGTCTTTCTAGGGCCACACCCATGGCATATGGAGGTTCCCAGGCTAGGGATCGAATCTGAGTTGCAGTTGTTGGCCTAAGCCACAGCCACGGCAGCACCAGATCCAAGCCACGTTTGTGACCTATACCACAGCTCACAGCAATGCTGGATCCTTAACCCACTGAGCAAGGCCAGGGATCGAACCTGCGTCCTCATAGTTACTAGTCAGATTCGTTTCCACTGCGCCACAATGGGAATGCCTATCTTTACTTTTAGTTTAATGTATTTAACCGTAAGTTTATATAACTTAAATGTTTGTTAATAATTGGCTAGCAAAATTCTTGAAAATTTAACGTTTGGCTCTTGCAAGCCTATGTGAGCCAGCTCTAGCATGCCACTGAGTATAGCTATTGTTTTTGCTATCTGATTATCTTGACTGTCTTAGGAAAACTCTAGAACCATGAAAGAGGACCATACTCTGAGTTTCTAATTTGTATTTGTGTGGCCTATTATGGCATTTTTTATTGTTATTTGCCATTAGTACATGTTAAGGAAGAGTAATTACTTCCTTAAAATGAGCAAATTAAGGGGATTCCTCTTGCTTAACATGTGTTTTAAGCCTTTGAGCTTCTTGTTCATAAAAAAGGAGGTGGAGTTCCTTAGCGGTACAACAGGTTAAGGATCAGGTGTTGTCACTGCTGCGGCTCAAGTTCGATCCCTGGCATGGGAAATTCCACATGTCATACAAAAAAACTTTTTTTTAAAAAAAGAAGAAAGCATAAAAGATATACGGAAAGTTCTCAATTTCTGAGGGAAATTATTACCATGCAGAAACAATGATCAGAACTAAAACATCTCTTGGAGATGCTTTAATTACGTCATCCTTTTAGTTTTTTAAATTGTCTCTTCGTGTTGTCTCATTTGACCCTCTTAACCACCCTGTTGAGGGGGATATTATTATTCTCATTTTGTAGGTTAGGAGACACAGAGAGGTTAAGTGACCTGACCGAGTTCAAGAGGGACTAGGAGAGCTGGAATAATAAAAATTATAACAGCAGCAACGGTGTCCCTATAGGAAACGGCTGACCACTGGAGATACACTAAGCATCACTCTAAGTCCTTTGCAGGTAGTATTTCGCCTAATCCTTTCAACACCCCTATAAATCTCTATTTTTCAAGTAAGGAAACTTGACCCAAGAGGTAGAGCAATTTGTCCAAGAATGTGGAAGAAGGGGGGAACATGGGGTTCACAGCCCGGTATGCCTGACCCTTGACTCTAACTAAGGCATGCTATACCTCCTACGCCCCATCAAAATTTTTTTTCTTTTATCTTTAAATTAAAAAAAGTTTTTGGTTGGTGCTGGCAGCATGTGGAATTTCCCAGGCCAGGGATTGAACCTGTGCCACAGCAGCGACCTGAGCTGCTGCAGTGACCATGTTGGATCTTTAACCCACAGCACCACAAGGGAGCTCCCCCTCTGTTTCTTTTCTTTTCTTTTTCCTGCTTTTTAGGGCCGCATTCATGGCATATGGAGGCTCCCAGCCTAGGGGTCCAATCAGAACTTTAGCCACTGGCCTACACCATAGCCACAGCAGCGCCAGATCTGAGCCATGTCTGCGACCTACACCACAGCTCATAGCATTGCTGGGTCCTTAACCTACTGAGCAAGGCCAAGGATCGAACCCGCAACCTCATGGTTCCTAGTCAGATTCGTTTCCACTGCACCATGACAGGATCTCCCCAACAGCCGTTTATAATCTGTACTCTGCATATGCAGGTAAAGAACTAGAAATGCAGTTTAATATTTAAATGTGTAATGGGTATTAAATGCAGTTTAATACCCATTCCTAGGCAGGTGTAATTTATTACAGCTTGAATATTATAAAAATAGTTCTAGGAAAATATTAAATACTATCTTTTTCCATAAACAGGTTTGTTTTCCCTTTTCATTTCTTAAAATTTCTGTTATTTGAACAGCCTATGGGGAATTTTTAGTGTATTTCCTTTAAATAAGTAAGGAAATTATGATGAATGCCTTTTAAAATTTCATTCCAGAGAGTTCCTGTCATGGCTCAGTGGTTAACAAACCTGACTAATATCCATGAGGATGTGGGTTTGATCCCTGGCCTTGCTCAGTGGGTAAGGATCCAGCGTTGCCATAAGCTGTGGTGTAGGGTGACAGACGCGGCTCAGATCCCACGCTGCTCTGGCTGTGGTGTAGGCTGGCAGCTGCCGCTCCGATTTGACCCCTAGCCTAGGAACCTCCATATGCCGCGTGTGCAGTCCTAAAAAGACAAGAGCCAAAAAAATAAAATAAAATAAAATAAAATAAAATAAAATTTTATTCCAAATTTGTGATAGAAATAACGTTGACTAAAACTATTACTATTTCTAAAACATAGATACTATTTTGATTTCTGTTTTTCACTTTGTCTTTAACTTTTTCCCCCTTTTACTTCCTCTGACACTTTGGACCTGCCTTGATCACCCTTGACCTCACCTGAGTGTCATCTCACCCAAGATTTTATATGTGTAGTAATTTCTCTTCTTTTAACATTTTAATACCCAGCAGGAATATATACCATAGCTATTCTTTATAATACATAATTGAAGCTGATTTCTTATAGCAGATATACTCTATCATAGCACATCTTGATGGGGTTTCATTTGTTTGTTGATTTGGGTTGCGTGTGAGTTTCTTTCTGCTGACTTGCTACACTTAATATTCTGCTCTTTGGGGGACCGTGTATTTTTAAACATTAGCCATTGAGTAGTACAGCTTCACTGTTCTCAGCTATACATGTTCCTATTTTGTATTATTTCAGAAAGAAGTGAAGTACTGAATTCAGGTATTGGATTCGATGTGAGACTCAAAGACCAGCCTTCTTTTCTGAGGTGGCAGTGATGGAGGCGTTGACAGCCAGGGCCATCCTACCTACATCCCCAAGGCTCCCCACATGGGTGTGGGGAGAAGCCCTTTGTTAGCTTATCGAGAGGCTTACATATGTTTCGTTTACATTCATTTCAGAGCTTTGGCGTTAGCATGTCCCATCTGGGGCTCTTTCTGATAGATACTGTAACTTCCTATTAGGAAAACTGATCTCTTGGCATCCTGTAGAGGTCTAATCACTGACTTTTCCCTGGATCTCCACTTTTCAAGAAGGTAATTCTTTTGCTTGATTGGCACTAACGCTTGCCCCTTGAATTTTGGTCTGGATTATTACAGGATGTTTGGTGGTTTAATATTAAGCATCTCATATAATTTATTTTATTGTGACAATAAATAGGCACCAGCCGCAGAGATTTTATCCACCTTGTTCAAGTGTCCCAATTTTTCAGTTTTCTGTGAGGTGGTTGAAGTTACATAAACAGATTATTATTTTTTTTGTATAAGTGTAAGGCAAAAAAAAAAAAAGATTAGAGAACAGGATAGGTTGGCATTTTAGAGATGAAGAAAAATGCAATAATTTCTGTCCACATTTTAGACCCAAATAAGATTGCATTGCCTAATTGCTATTACCACGTGACTGATTCCTCTTTATGGAATTACATTTGCCACTGGATATTGATACCTTCCTCTCTCCCTCCTATTTCTTTTCTTTCTTTCTTTTTTTTTTTTTTTGCCTTTTTAGGGCCACATCTAAGGTATATGGAAGTTCCCAGGCTAGGGGTCCAATCTGAGCTGTAGCCACGGGTCTACACCAGAGCCACAGCAACGCGGGATCCGAGCCAAGCTGTGTCTGTGACCTACACCACAGTTCACAGCAATACAGGATCCTTAACCCACTGAGCAAGACCAGGGATTGAACCTGCGTCCTTATGGATGCTAGTCAGATTCATTAACCCCTGGGCGATGATGGGAACTCCTTTTCCTTTCTTTTCCTTTCCTTTCTTTTCTTCCTTCCTTCCATCTTTTCCAAGAGTCAGTTCAGTAGTACATCAGCCCTGAAAAAGCATAGTTCCCTCTAAAGAGTTAGAATGGTAAAAAGCACTTCCATTAACTTATTTCCTGAACAAAAGCAGAATATTATTTGAACTCCACTTATGTCATTTACTGTCCACAGGGAATAATGAGATAAAGTATTTAAATGGAAGGAGCCCCGATTCTTATATCTAATCCTCAATTCAAATATAAGCACACTAGTAAGAACTCTAAATTGTTAAACAGGTGGTGGCCTTGGACTTCAATCAGTAGAAGGTAGTACTAGTTTCCTACCCCAGTAATTCCTGGTTTTCAACCTCCATTGATTTCTTAATAGATTTAATTTTATTTGACCATAAACTGACATTTATTTCTAAACAAAAAGAATAGCAAAATATAAATATAGTCTTTAAGAAGACAATATCTTCTCAAACTAGAAGGGTGCTAGTTTTAGAAGTGAAAAAGTTCAAAGAATTAAAAATCCATCTCTGCTTTTTATGTGTAGACAAAAACTCTATGTAGATACAGTATTTTAAATAGGATTTGTCTGCTCATATTAGTGTAATGTATTTGGAAAATAATTTGGAAATTATATGAGAAACATGAAAGTGTACTGAAGCAAGAAGTCAACTTCTAGGAATTATTCCTAAGGAAATAATCCTAAATATATTTAAAAAAACCCTATGTGGTCAAATATATTTATAATTGTGAAAAATGTAAATCTTTCTCAAGAGGTATAAAGTCACACTAACTATGCTAAATCACATTACAGTTACATTAACAAAAACAAGGCAATAAAATGAAAATTTATGACAAATTAAGTAAAAACCCCAGAAATTTCTTTGATGCAATTGTTACAAAGTTCAATAAAAATAGGCAATGATTTAAGTTATTTACAGACGAAAACTCGATATGCTAATAGTGGTTGTAGTTTAAATATTTTTCATCTTTTTAATTTTTATTTATATTTTATTTTAGTTATTTAGTTTTGCTTTTTGAGCCATACCCGTGACTTATGGAAGTTCTCAGATGAGGGTTACAGCTGCTGGCCAGGCTACCGTTGCCGGCCTGTTGCCACAGGCACAACAATGTGGGATCCGAGCCTCGTCTGTGACCTACACCACAGCTCATGGCAACACTGGATCCCCGACCCACTGATTGAGGGCAGGGAACCTACATCCTCATGGACCCTTGTCAGACTCATTTCTGCTGCACCACAATGGGAACTCCCTCAACTTTTTTTAAATTAAAAAAATCATATTACTTTTATAATAAAGAATGTGAAACATGAGAAGCTGCCTTGCTAACCCAGACATAGATATCAAATTAACTTAGGCCTAATGCTTGTACAAACCATCTTTCACCACTATAATAATTCAAGATTATGTTCAATGTAAGAATTTTTAAGAGTGAAAGGGCCAGAACATTAGAGGTCACATAATCTGCATTTCTGCTTGACATGTAGCTGTAACAACTTCAGTAGCAAGGTAGACCAAAACCCTAGTGTTTTAATTCTTAGTCCAAAATCTCTTAAACCCCCCAACATTCTACTGTAAAAAAGCTTTCTTAATGAAGGTGAAGTTATTGTTTACTTGTTTACATAAGGAATTACCAATTTATTACATGGTACACATACAGCCTGATACAATGGGATTCTAGTCTGTTGTGTCATGAATGTTACTTATTGAAAACAAACGTGTTATAGGCAGTAATATACTGGTTGTAATAAAACATTAAATATATAATTACCAATATTTATGTAGGATTTGAGGATGGAGGGAAAAGTAAGGGCCCATATCTCTATTTAGGGAAGTTTGCATGATGTCATCTTGACACATCACAAGTTATATTTTTAGGAAATTAGGATGCTAATTGGACTCTTTTCCAACCAATTTTTTTTTTTTTGGTAGCAAGTACAGGCATTTATTAACTTATTCATTCACTTAATAGGTACTTATCCAAAAGCTACGATGTGCCATTTGCTCTACTTAGTACAGGAGAGGTATTGATTAGAAAACATACATCGCAACACTGAAAATAATTCCTTTTTTATTCTTCTCTCCAAAGAGGACCGTTGCATTTTATAAATATTAGGCATCCCAAAACAATCATTGTGGATGATCCCTAAGTCATTACCTCTTGGGGTCTTGATGAAAAAACTAAAATCGAGGGAAGGAAATAAAGTGGATAGAGACATTGAGTGCTCTGGTGTTAATTTATATATAAATGGCTAAGGACCGGAAGGTATGCACTGTCTCCACTATGTAGTTTATGATATAGGTCTTTAAATTTCCCTAAAGTGAAACTACAATATTGCCCTTGTCTTAAAGATTTAATATGTACCATGTAAGGTCAATAGTTTTTGAGTTGACTATACTTAAAAAGCATGTAATGATAAATTATTGCTAATATGTAGAGACAAGTATTTGTCTCCGTCCAATGATAATGGTTCTTTTATTGGGAAAAAGCCAGTTGAAATGCACAGTGGAAACTTAACCCCTAAAGAAGCAGATTTTCTGGGTGGGGGGAAAAGCTTCAACATACGAAATGTTATTAATGACGCTCCCTACTGCCACAAATAAGAGGCTATTCCTTAAGATTTAAAGTTATTTTTGAGTCTCTAAGGCTTTAATCAATTTTGCCTAATTGAATTGATGCAAAACTGGAAAAGTGAAGGCTTGGGAACCTTGTGAAGATATTATGGGATACACACACTGGATAGGTAGATAGATAATAGTTTGTTCTCCTTGAGATCATCTCTGTTTGTAGTATTATTGCCTTTTATGACCAGAATTCATACCTCAAATGTGTAGAAATACATGTGCATTCAAGTCTTCATGTTTATATATAGTGGTACTATTACTGAATCCTGGCATTAAGAGTAAAGAATGGAAGGAAAAGAAATACTGGCTAAGAGACTCTAGGAAGTTTGGGAGAAGAATCGTCAAACCCAGCTGCCAACATTTCTTTGGTCCATGAGAAGTACCATAGGTCAGCCCAGTTTGAAAGACCCCCTTGTTTGACATCTGCCTCAGCAACAATTACAAATGCTCCTGTAGTCTGGAGCCAAGGCTTAGACTGACTTCATGTTTAGCAGTGGAAATAGCTTGACACCAGAAAAACAGAGTGCATAATGGAAACTCCGAGGAGCCTTTTGTCGTGTTGGTCTCCTGTGGTGAAAGCTGGGAATAGTAATAATTTATTTAAAATATCCTAGGTGGAGACAAAAGTCTTGGTGTATCCAAGCCACACCACTCAGATGAATAGCGTCATCTAAGAGAAAACCATCATGTAATAATGTGAAGCCCATCTTTGTCAGTAAGGTCAGGAGGTGCCCCTAGGCTGAGGACCTACCTTGTGTTTCAGCGAGCCTCTTTCTGGGGCAGGGTTGTCTAAACGGGATGACTGTGGATGAAATGTATGTAGGGGAGATTCTAAATCAGACACGGGAGCACAGTGAATGGTTCCTGTGTTTTTAAAAATTGTGATGGTTATCTTTTGGTATCTCATTTTCAAACCTACTCAGAAGGACAGAAAATAGATGAGGAGTATTTCTTCAGACATAGGAAGTTTCTATTTTCTAACAGTTTTTTTTGGCTCCCCAATATAATCTCTCTTTATTTCTTTTCGCTGCCTGATTGTTTGGTGTTTGAAAGAACCAGAACCCCAGACATCTTTTATTTTAAAAGAATTAGTTAGTCCTAAACTTTGGTGTAATCATAATGCCTAAAATTAGATGGTATTTAGCTCAAGACCAGAATTAAAACAATTTAAAATAAACAAACACTATTATCTTGATAAATTTATTTTTTAAAATATAAATTAGCAAAGATCCTTAACATTAAAATTTAACTCTACCAATGTTTGACTTAACGGTAGCATTTTTATGATATTAGGAATAATTTCTTTTATTATTTATTATTTATTTATTTATTTTTTTAGGGCTGTGCCTGTAGCATATGGAAGTTCCCAGGCTAGGGGATGAATCAGAGCTGCTGCTGCTGCTAGCTGATGCTACAGCCACAGCAACTTGGAATCTGAGCCACATCTTTGACCTAAACCACAGCTCAGGACAACACCAGATCCCCGACTCACTGAGCCAGGCCAGAGATCAAACCCGCATCCTCATGGATTCTAGTCGGACTAATTTAGGCTGTGCCACAAAGGGAACTCCCGTCTTTTATTTTATATATTGACTTGTCAAGTTTCCACCCATGCTTTTCTCCTCTTAATCGTCACAACATCCCTATGAAGATATTGAGGTAGGTATCATTACTCCAGTTGTATAGATAAAACCAAGGTTCATTTTTTGTCCTTAGGACACAAGTTCCAGGTTCTTCTCCATAGGCCACATTGCCTTATCATCAGATGCTGTCACAGTCAGGTTTGTAAGGTAGTGCAAAGCTCAATTTCCACATCAATCTCGTGTAGCATTGTTTTTTAAGGTATACTGTAAATTCTTGAGATTATGTAAATTACATAAGTAACTGCTATTATAATAGTGAGCTTAATAGAGACAAATAGGCTCCAGATAAAATTCCATTACAAAGATGTCACAGAGAGGAGTTCTGTACCAACAGCTATTTCCTCATCTGGGCAGACAGCCCATGGAAAGTGTTTGTCTGATCTAGTTGCAGTGAATTCTGTGTGAAGAAAAACAAGGGCTTTCTCTGGATTCTAAAAGTCAGTATAACAAAAGCAGCAACACTCTTGTGTGCTACTTTGAGTGTCAGGAAAAGACCTGAATTAAGGCGTGTTTTTTTTTTTTTTTTTTAGGTATATTAAGAGTGATAGTTACTTGTTCCCAATCGTAAAAATTTTACCAAGCAGAAACTGTTTTTACTTCAAAATCACCAAAACAAAGCTACACATATAAAGATTCTGAACACAGGATGGAGAAAGGAGAAGTATATTTTTAATTATCTCCTTATTTCTTTAATGTTGTCTAAGTGTTTTTAAATGCCTTAGAGATGGGGCCTTGGCTTACCTATAGGTAGAAAATACAAATTTCCTTGTGCAGGAGTTCCCGTCGTGGCTCAGTTGGTTAATGAATCCGACTAGGAACCATGGGGTTGCAGGTTCGATCCCTGGCCTTGCTCAGTGGGTTAAGGATCCGGCATTGCAGTGAGCTGTGGTGTAGGTTGCAGACACGGCTCAGATCCTGCATTGCTGTGGCTCTGGCGTAGGCCGGTGGCTATAGCTCCGATTAGACCCCTAGCCTGGGAACCTCCATATTCCGTGGGAGCGGCCCAAGAAATGGCAAAAAGACAAAAAAAAAATTGCCTTGTGCAGACGGTGTCCCCTGTACCCAGAACAAAAGCACATGGCATTTTCCCCCATGTTTAGGACTGTTGAAGCAGGTGTCTGTGGGTCAAATGTTTGTTAGCAGGTTCTACTCCTTTTTAAAGTCACGTAAGCTAATGCACTGATGATCTTCAAATAAAAATTTCAAGCATGGTTATGATGGCCAGAGTAGACTGAAGAGCTTTCAAGGGTTGAAATAATGCAATGGTTCGCAACCCTGTCTGTCTGTTATAATGACTTGAGGGTCCTTAAAATATACCGACACTGGAGCCCTTATCCAGAGATTCTGATTTAATTTGTCTGGGGGTGGGGACCTGAGCCTAGGAATTTTGGGGAAATTTCCAAAGTACCTATAATTGTAGTTCCTCGTGGCACAGCAGAAACGAAACTGACTCGTATCCACAAAGATGTGTGTTCGATCCCTGGCCTTGCAAAGTGGGTTAAGGATCTGGTGTTGTCAGGAGCTGTGGTGTAGATCACAGATGCAACTCGGATCCCACGTTGCTGTGGCTGTGATGTAGACTGGCAGCTGCAGCTCTGATTGGACCTCTAGCCTGGAAATTTGCATATAATGCAGGCGCAGCCCTAAAAATAAAAGGATACCTACAATGTGCAGCCAGAGTTAAGAACCACTAATCTAGTCTATGGGCCTCAAACTTTGGTTCCTTATAGGTAATGGGAACTGATAAGGGAAACCTATGTCTAAGCACCACCCTAAATTAATGTAGCAGAATCTATGGGGAGAGGGCCTGCCAGCATCTGTACTCTTAAAAACCTTTGAGGGAGTTCCCTTGTGGCTCAGCGATAATAAATTTGACTAGTATCCATGAGGATGCAGGTTCGATCCCTGGCCTCACTCAGTGTGTTAAGGATCTGGTGTTGCCATGAACTGTGGTCTTGGTCACAGACGAGGCTCGGATCTAGTGTTTCTCTGGCTGTGGCGTAGGCGGCGACTGTAGCTGTAATTCAACCCCTAGCCTGGGAACATCCATATGCAGCATGTGGGGCCACTAAAAAGCAAAAACAAAACAAAAGAAAACAAAACAAAACAAACAAAAACACCTTTGAGAATCACTGATTTATGGCAAGAGTAGAATGATATAACTTCACTAAACCTTAATTAGACTTGAGTTTTAGTGTGGGTGATAGAAAAGGAAATTATTTACTCTTGGAATCTACAGTAGGTTACTGCTAATCATTTGTGTGTTAAAGCGTTATTGCTTTTTATACCCCAGCTTTTTTTTTTCAGCTATTAGATGAATGTTTCCTGATTATTTACTTTGTTTTCCATCATTTAATTTTTTAAAATACTGCTTCATAGTCAATTATCTGGGAGAAATGTTTAAATAGGCAGTGGCTTGTTCTGCCTCTGTTGTCCTGGTGATGAGATTGACCTTTCTAAGCGGTCTCAAGCTCTACTGTACCCTTCTCTGAAAGCAACATGAGAATGTATTTGGCTTAATTCTTTCTCTTTCAAAGCCAAGTGGATGTCCAAGTATATGCTGGTTTTATTGATTAACTCTCTTAATTTTTGATAATGTTTTTTTCTTTTCATGGCTGCACCTGCAGCATATGGAAGCGCCTGGGCCAGGGGTCTAATTGCAGTGGTAGCTGCCAGCCTATGCCACAGCCACAGCAACACCAAATCTGAGCCACATTTGTGCTCTGTGCTGCGGCTTGCAGCCATACTCAATCCTTAACCCACTGAGCAGAGGCCAGGGATCAAACTTGTATCCTCTTGGAGGCTATGTCTGATCTTAACTCACTGAGCCGTAATGGGAACTCTATTAATTTTTAATGATCTTGATGCTACTAAAGCCATTTCCATCTTTATAGTTATGCTGTATGAAGCAAAAATATTCTTTTCTGGGACTCCATCTATTTCACGTGTCTACTATTGCCTCTTAACCTCTGATAGTCAAAATAGCACAGCACCAAAGGGAATTTGGTTTGGGTGGGTTTCAGTAAGATTACTTAGATTTTGGTCATTCTTGAAACTACAGAAATAATTTATTATTTCAAAATTTTGATAACTAAAATTAATCCATGGGCCACAGTAGGTGAGTAGCACTTGGCCTTAAAGTGGATGTTCAGAGAACAAGCAAGGTTGAATTTCTTTCCCAATTCATTCTTTCTCTCCACAACTTTTTTCAGTCTAGATGGGTCCCTCTATAAAATGGAAATAATAAAACACTTGCATTCCAGCCAGGGTGCAACAGGTTAAGAATCCAAATGTAGCAGCTTGGGTCACTGAAGAGGTTGTGGATTTTATCCCTGGCCTGGGTAATTTCCATATGCTACTAGTGTGGCCCTAACAAAATAAAACAAAACAAAAAGCACTTGTTAACGTCTCACAGATTTTCTTTGAGGAAAAACAGAGCGAAGAGAGCCATGTAAAATATGGAAGCTTAACTATGTCACTGTAGAATGGGATCTTTGCAAGAATCAGTTGTAACTCAAAACACCTAACATTGCTTTGAAATACAAATTGAAAATATGACAAATGATAACACTCACATACTAGCACAATTTCATCTTTTGTGATCCTTTGCAATCTTTACCCCCATTAATTATAGTAGCTCATGAGTTACACTTACTGATGTGAATGGCTTGTAACCACCTCATAGTGATTACACACAGTCGCCCTATACATCATGCTAATGGCTGCATTATATTAATATTCAACTATATCCCTGCTGGGAATGCTTGTTATTTAAAATAAAAGGTGACACTCAATTTTAACTATCCTTTTGTCTTGCTGATATTTTGAATCACATTTGTTGGAATATTCTTGTTATAGTAAACAATGTAATGCTATTTTTTATAATAATAGTTATTGTCTGATTTGACACAAATCATTAAAATTCATAAAAAGAGTTTCGGTGACATTTTCTAATAAAAAAACCTAATTCTGTATGTTTACATAGGATTACAACTGTCACATTAAGTATAAAACAAAACAATTGAAATGTATAAACATCTTCAATTAAATAATTTACTTATCTGCATCAATTAAGTTTAAAAATACTTTAGGAAGAAACTATGATGATGCCTCTGAGCACTGATGCTGTGAAGTCAAATTATATCATAAATGTTTGATTAAATTTGTATCTTTTGCTTCTTGAAAGATTACATGATTCATTAGAAAATTAAAATATACCAAAATAATTTTTGTTTATGCAATCTGAGTATAACTCTTTTTGAATGTGTTTTTCATTATGAAAAATTTACTAGTAGAAAATTTAGCAAATCATTTATATTAGTCACATTAGTCTGTAAATTAGTGTTAGTGTTTTATTTTTCTTTCTAGTCCTTTTGGATGTGTATGTACTTTTAAAAGCAAATTTGTGAGTGTGCTAAAAATTATTCTTTCAACTTAATTATGAGATTTCTTCATGTTTATAAATATTCTCAGAAAATATTCTCTTATCAGTGTTGCTTTTCCCCCCCACTATTTCAAGTAATGCTATAGGGGACATTTTTGTACAGAGCTGTTATTTAGAGAATTAAAGATACACACGTTTGAATATCACCGAAAACCATAGCCATGTAGAGAGCAGTAGATACAGAAAACAGGATATTCTACATAAGACCTAAAAAAAAATCTATTATGTAATTTTTTTATAAACAAAAAATAAGTGGTGTTTGAGTGACAATGCATAAAATGTTATAAAAGCTATTAAATGAAAGTGTTAGTTCTCTGGCCCTTTCCTCTCGGAATGGCCAAATTTCATTTTCAGCCTGAATAAGCACTGTCAATAAATGTAAGAAAGCTTGATGAGAGCCTTGGGGTTAGCATGTCAGGGCAAATTGCTGGTTCTTTTGGCATAAGAGTCATTTGGGGATATTCTGAAGACACATTAAGCAGTTTCGAGTGGTCGGAGAAAATACATTCTCGGCAGATAATTTAGAAATGTCTCAGTTGAACTCTTCATGAAATAAGTACTTACAATTTTAAAATGCTGAAATATTATGGTATTGTACTGAGTTCCAAATAAAAGTAAATTCAATATAATCTCTACCCTCCAGGAAGGTACAACTTACAAGGTGGCATCTATGGCCTGGCTCTCCCTTGTTAGGTACAAGGGCTGGGTTATGGTTTGCATCTTCCTGTGGCTGGAAGCCCAGGGTCAAGGCTGAGACAAACCCATATCTTTTCTTTTTTTCCCCAAGTGAATAAAAGGATGCTTAAAGAAGTTAAGCAACTAACCCCTAGCCACATAATTCTGTGCTTGAGCTGAAACTTGCATTTTAGTGTTCTGGTTTGATCACCTTTCCTCTCATCGCCATTTAGGACAGAGGTTCTGAAGTCTCTTTGCTTCATTTTATAATCAAAATAGAAGTTTAGGTGATAAAAGTTGTCCATCATTACATTGCTTTTGCTTTTTTTTTTTAATCTGTGAAAATGGCTCCTGAAATGATGCATACACTTCCAAAGGTGTAAAAGAGTAAAAAAATGATCAGAGATGAAACCAAAGCTGTGGTAAGTCAAGAGTATTCCTTTTGTAAGAAATGTCAAGCTGGTATATTTTTGATGTTATATTGATTTTATTTTAGCTGGATCCTTCCTTTTTAGCTTGTTAATCACACTCCGACAGATCTTAAATGTAAAATCCTTGGTATGGGAGGGAGAAACAGAGAGCAGCTTACTTATTTTAATATTTAATCATTTCCTCTCACAGTTGGAGGTGAATAGACCAAGGCTTGTGGACATGTCAAGGAAGACTGTGGAATCTATTGTCTCCCATAAAGGGAAATCTAACTGGTCCGTTTTGTCTGCCATACAGACATCTTTCTCTGTTAGTCGATGGTAGATTCCTTATGCTAGGAGGTAAAATGAGATGATTCTTAGAGTGATTTTTTTTTCATCTTTGGCTTTTTGTATTCCAGAGAGATTTATTCGGTCACAGAATATGTAAATTTTGAAGGCACTGAACTTACTTTCAGTTAATTATGCATCTGAAGGACAGTCCTATGAATCATTAATTATTATTTAACATGAATTATTAGTAGGGTAGTACAGTTCTTGAATTAAGATCTGTATTACTGCACAGGGTTCAAAGAGGTAGGAGGGCTGATAAATGATGGTCAGATGCATTGATCCTTGTAGCCGCAGATTTTATTTTCGGATATGAGAGCAGTTTGACTGGGACATCTGTCACCTCACCCTTGACAGGGTTCATCAGGCTGCCTGGACAGTGCTTTCTCCTGTCTCAGCTCTCTGATGTCATGCCCTTGGCTGAGGAGGATGGTATCCCAGAGAAAAGAGTGCAACCCTAGGTCACGCTTTTTCTCTTCTACTTGCCTCTAGTAAATCTATCCTGCCACCCAAGTGAAGAGCAGAGGGATGAGGGTACTGAATTTCTGCAAAAATAGATTCCCCATAGAATCGTTTTTTGTCTTTTTCTCTTTTCCCATAGTGTGACTGCTGTTGCCAATAGCAACCACTGTTTTAACATTCACGGCAATTTTTACTACAATGGGAAGGAATTCCAAGTTAGAGGTTATATGCGTTTTCCATACAGTGCACAATCCCTTATTACTTAATTAGCTTAGTGTACGGTTAACATTTTAAACAATCTAGTCCAGAGAGTTTAATGTTTTTACTTAACTTTTAGTTGCTCATTTCCCTTCTGGAACTGACCTTTCTTGATTGTTTACCCCATTTTAAGATGGTCCTAGATTTCTGGAGAAACAGAGTCTTTTTGTGTCTTGGCCTCACAGCCTGAACTCTGAATGACTCTCTTCCTTAATAATAACTACCGATTAATTTAGCCATAGGACTTTGTAAAGCCCAGGAACTACACCGGAGGCTCTGCACACTTTGTCTAGCCTTTGCTTTAATCTCGCAAGGTCGGTGTGATGATCCATATTCTACAAATGGGAAAATGAGGCTCTGGGAAGGGTCTGCCCAAGGCCACATAGTTAACAAATGGTGGTATTGCATCTCTCCGACTCCAGGCACTGGAACTCTTTTCTAGAATCCACAGTGACTCTGACTACTTGCAGCACTGCTTAGTTTTCTGGCTATAGAAATGCCCTAAATACACTTTGCCCTGTACATGCAGCATCTCGTTTCTCCTGAGGAAGAGTCTCCCATTTCCTGCGTGGCCAAGGTGGAGGTATTGCCTAATCCCCAAATTCTCTTTCTCACTTTCAAATCTCTCTCTTCCCTTCTTAGCCTTTCAGCCTTCTTTTCTGACTTCTCATGTCATTGGCCTTGCCCTGGACTGGAATGTTAAATACTTTTATGCTGTTTCCAGAAGAAGCTTAGATGCTGCAAGGGTAAGGCTTAAGGAAAATAAAGGTTACGGAGGAAAAGAATGGAAGAGTGAGCTGGAGGCTGAAGCTCTGGAGAGGCAGAATCTGCACTGAAAGGTGTAGGGGAGAAAAACTCAAGCAAACCTCTTCTAGCCAGTTTTTCAAAATATTTTGTGACGTTATTTGTTCATACATTTAAATGAGTGTTTGCCCTGCACTTGTGCACCGATATTGTCTTGCTCTGTCCTTGGAGGATATGGACAGCAGTTATTCAGCAACCTCCTTTTGTATTTGATGATAAGTATTATGTTTCTTTATAGCTGAGTCCTCATGTGGTACTTTAATATACCAGTCTCATTAGTGATGAATATAAGAGGGCTGAGAGCTAATTCTAAATAATATCTTTGATGCAAGGATTTGTGATATTGTTTTATTTGACAATATTGGTGAACTATATATATGATGTAAATTTCTCTCTTTGTGCATTATCTTTCTATCTATATAAATGATAAATGATTCAGGGCAGCTTACCAAAAAAATATGTATTACAAAATGCAAAACGATAAATGGAAATTTAAAATCATAATTAAAATAATGATGAAATCAAGTTAACATATGTGAAAGTATGATTTTAAAAATGAAAAACCCTGACTCCTGAAAATATAAAATGAATGCATGCCACAGATTTCATTCATCTTATTATTTGATGAAAGAACCAGTTATATGTTAAAAAGAAACTATCCAAAGAACATTTCATTTTTATTAGATTTATTACAATTTATTAGACTGCTGGATCAGACACAAAACTGGTTACTGTCCAACGGGGCCATAAACCATAACCTTTAAGTTTCACTGAACAGACAGTATTTATATTTCGATGGAATAAAATCTGCATTTTAACTTCTCTCCCTCCAGAATTACAAACAGCTACTAAATACAATGTCAAGAAGTTCTCTTGTGTCTCAGAGGGTTAAGGATCCGGCATTGTCTTTGCAGTGGCTGGGGTTCGATCATTAGCCCAGGAACGTCCTCATGCTGTGGGTGCAGCTAAAAAAGAAAAAGAAAAAAAAAAAAGAATGTTGAGTGTAGTGCTACACTGAAGGCATACCCAGTAATCTCTTTTGCCTATTTCCAAGTTTCAGATAATTTTTCGGACAAATGATTCAAAAATTTAGTGTGAAGAATCAAGATCAAGGTGGAAAATGGACCATAAGTATATAGTCTACCTGTAAGGTCCTATGGAATTGATATGTTTGAAGTTTGGCTCAGTGGTTAACGAACCCGACTAGCATCCATGAGGATGCAGGTTTGATCCCTGGCCATGCTCAGTGGGTTAAGGATTCGGCGTTGCCCTGAGCTGTGGTGTAGGTTGCAGACGCAGCTCGGATCCCGCATTGCTGTGGCTCTGGCGTAGGCTGGCAGCTGCAGCTCAGATTAGACCCATAGCCTGGGAACCTCCATATGCCACGGGAGCAGCCCAAGAAATGGCAAAAAGACAAAAAAAAAAAAAAGAAAAGAAAAGACAAGTTTATCCTGAGGGGCCTCATATTGGGGGTCAGGGGTTGGGGGCTTGGAATTATATAGCCCACAGTCCTCAAAACGGTCCTCTGGCCAATGCATTAACAGATGTCACAGGGCTATTTTCTTAGGATACCCTGTGATGGAAGCCTCGAACATAACATGAGAATCCACCCAGAAAAAGCAGTTCCAGTGGGACAGGGATAGGGTGAGAAGGGAATGGAAACAATAATTATAGTCCAAGAATCCGACTTTAAGATGGCCTATATGATCCATTTCTAGCGAAGGTTCTTATCAAAAGGATGCAGGGGAATCACCCAAGGTTCTGCAGGGCCTTTTCACAGTTGTGCCAAGAGCAGTGGAAAATTTAAGGGAGAGGAGTCTTGCCAGGGCAGGAACAATAAAGTGATATTGGAAACACACTTAGCCTAGTGCCTGGCATGAAGTAAGTGTTCAATAACTGTAGCTGCTATGATCAATTGTTATAATTATTAGTCTTTTTTTTTTTTGCTTTTTTGCTTTTTAGGGCCAAACCCGGGGCACATGGAGGTTCCCAGGCTAGGGGTCGAATCGGAGCTATCGCTGCTGGCCTACGCCAGAGCCAGAGCCACACGGGATCTGAGCCAAGCTGTGTCTGCGACCTACACCGCAGCTCATGGCAATGCCGAATCCTTAACCCACTGAGCGAGGCCAGGGATCGAACCTGCAACCTCCTGGTTCCTAGTCAGATTCCTTTCGGCTGTGCCTTGACATGAACTCCATAAGTATTACTCTCATTATAAAATAAATCTTTATATGCTTCTTAGATATTCAAGTGGGGGTGTCAGATGGACTTAATGAAGTTCAGAGGGGAGAAGGGACCTTGTGATGAGTGTTTGAGAGTGGCCAGTACGTAGGTGTTATTCAAGCCAGAGGAGGGCCTGGATGGGAAGCGTAATGAGCGGTCATGGCCTTGGCAGTAGGAGAGCACAAGTAGTGAAGGTGGAGATGGTAGTAATTCATCTTCCCCAAATACAATTTCTTCAAGCAAACTTCCATACACGTAGAACAATAGAGAATTGAGGTTATTTCCTCTGGAATGCAGGGTTTTCATGTTTTCATTTTTAATACCAAATGAGCAGATGCAATTTGAATTTCATAAAACTCTAGTAAATAGGTATGGTAGGATAGTTTTATCTCTGTTTATAGTTGACAGATTATGGAAGAGCAAAGTGATGTGCTCAAGATTTAAATATATGAATGTGTAAGTATAGATTTATATTATACAATAATACATTAGTAAATGCATATTATATATTTATATGTAATATAAATATATACTATCTGTAGATAGCAGAGTTAAATCTTGGCCAAGTGTTTCTGACTAGTTGAGTGCTTTTCTTTTGTTATTTTTATTTTTTGGCCATGACTGTGGCGTGTGGAAGTTCTCTGGCCAGGGATCACACCTGCACCATGGCAGTGACCTGAGCCACAGCTGTGACAATGCCAGATCCTTAAACTGTTGAGCTACCAGGGAACTCCAGTGCCTTTCCATCTTATCTTCTCTCCCCCTACTCTGTCTGTCCTCCCCTTGCCAAGTTTTGCTGTGTTGCTTTTGATAAGGATCCAATTAGACACCATCACAGAGAGCTGATTAGTATTTTCTTGGATGCCAGCTGCTGCCTTCCTTTCAAGCTGGCTTCCCATGCAAACTCAGTATGCACGTTCCTTGTGCCGTCATTTAGGATATTGACTGACATACTAACTAATGCAGATTCAGGGCCACTTCTGGCCATTGTTCCTTCCGTCTAGATTGTCACACTTTGGGTGATGGGTTGTGTGATGTAGGTGCATTTCCATGAAGGAACTGGATGAAAACCAGAAACTTATTCCTTCCAGGCCACTGTACTGTCATTAGGGGTCAGTCACTGTCCATTTGACGGGAGAGAGAACTGAAAGTAAGCGTCCTTCATTATAATCTTAGGAAAGCCTCAAACTACTTATGCTACCAGTTCTCATACTTGAAAAAGCAGGCCATTAAAACATAGAATAATTAAAGCAGTGCCTCACACTGACCTTGTCACTTGATTCTCTGAGACATAAAAATTGTTTGCCACCTCCGTCAGCTTTTGATTTGTGGTGTCTTTGAAAAACAATTCAACTCAAGTATTGGAAAGAAGCCAGGAGACCCATCTGCTGAGAGTTTGTCTTTCTAAATTGGGAGCAGGGCGTAGTGCTGAGGGAAATGACATACCTCTCTTATGCATATTTTCATGAACCTCCTGGGTCTCTAGAGAATCCACCCAGGCACTGTTAAATTGTGTCATTTGTGGGAACACAATGGCCACGGCCCAAATTGGAACGCAATGTAGATTTAGCAAGAAAACGTTTCCCATTAGAAAAAGGGGGCCCTGCTCATTTCCTGTGTCCGATAGAAAGAGCTAGAGGGATCCAATCAACAACATAAAATGCCAATTCAGAAGGCCTACTTTCTCATGTTCCTGAATTAAAATACCACCTGACATTTCATATAGATGATCACACAGAGTGAAATGGAACTGTAAATGTTTGTGAAGAGGGGGGACATAGAACGAAGAGAGGCTATAAATGAGCCTGGCCTAGTCCCATTTCTCCTTCCATCTCTGCACTATAAATAAACAGTAGCAATAATAGCCAGACTTTATTGAGTGCTTTCTAGGCAGCAGGGACTACATATGGATTAGCTCCTTAATCCTCTGGATAATTTTATTACCTCATTTTATAGATGAGCACAATGAAGTTTAGAGAGATTAACAAATTGGTCTAGTTTCATTTTCTAGCTAGTTTTCTCTAGAGAACTCACAGTCTCCATCGAATTGTTTTCTGTGTCTTCTCTCCAATATAGCCCCTCGCCTGGCCCTGGAAAACATAGAAAAAGAAGAAGTGAACACAAGTATGGCCTGTGCCTATTTGAAAGTGGAGAGGCAGGGTTATCATAAGAGAGCACGTACCATCGGAAGGGACTTTCAGTTTATCTAGTCCAACATTTTCATTTTCAGATTTTAGCTATAATTTCAAGATAATAAAGTCAAACATTTAGTCAGAAATAAAAACCTGGACTTGAAACTAATATTGCCCATTCCCAGCCTAGTACTTTTCATATATCACATTACTTTTCTTTATTTCAAACCCAGAAAATATACTCCTCTCACCCCCCAAATTTAAGCAACAGCTAATTATCTCTCTGACATTGTCTTTTTGTAAAGGAATATACTGCTTAGGAACGTCCATTTAGCCACCTGTATAACATGAGTATATTGTTTATTTATTTTTGTCTTTTTAGGGCTGCACCTGCAGCAAACAGAGGTTCCCAGGCGAGGGGTCAAATGGGAGCTGCAGCTGCCAGCTAAGCCACAACCATAGCAACACCAGATCTGAGCGCGTCTTCCACCTACACTGCAGCTCATGGCATCACTGAATCCTTAACCCACTGAGTGGGGCCAGGAATCAAACCCGCATCCTTGTGGATACTAGAAGTGTTCATTATTGCAGAGCCACAATGGGAACTCCCGAGTATATTCTATTGAATGTTTATGTTCGCTTAATAGGAATCATAATTTTCCTAAGCTCATAATGATTATTTTTACAATTTTTTTTTGCTAGAGTGAATTTGAACTTGCCATTTCTCCTTCAAATACAATGATGATATATTTGTAGTTTTCAGATTGTCAAGTAGAGTTGAGGTAAATATAAGCTTGAAAGGAAAACAGAAACTTATTGGATTCTGAAAAAAAACATTCTGGAAAACACTACACACAACTTTAAATGATTTTTTTCATTGCTTTCTGTGTTCGATAGTATGGGAAAAATGGGTTTAATTAAACTGGAGGAAATAAATCAAAAGGAAGGGCTGATAACTATTTATACTTGATCTTAGCCAAAAGGCCAAGATGTGATGATAACTATTTAAAGTAGCCAAGACATGGAAGCAACCTTAATTCCATTGACAGAGGAATGAATAAAGAAGATATGGTACATATATACAATGGAGTATTACTCAGCCATAAAAAATGAATGAATAATGCCATTTGCAGCAACATGGATGGACCTAGAGATTATCATACTAAGTGAAGTCAGTCAGAGAATGACAGTATCATATGATGTCATTATGTGTAGAATCTAAAAAAAAATGATAAAAATGAACTTATTACAAAATGGAAACAGACTCACATAGACTTAGGAAACAAACTTATGGTTATCAGAGGAGAAACATAGAGGGGAGGGGTAAATTAGGAATTTGGAATTAATATATACACACCACTGTATACTAACAAGGACCTTCTGTATAGCACTCATATTCAACATTCTGTAATAACCCTTATGGGAAAAGAATTTGGAAAAGAAGAGATATGTGTATATGTATAACTGAATCACTTTGCTGTATACCTGAAAGTAACACAACATTGCAAATCAACTATACTCCAATATAACATAAAAATTAATAAAAAATGCATCAGAAAAACATAAAAAAAGGAAGTGACCTATGAACTGAAAGCAAACATCATCAACCACTCTAATTTTTCTTCCTTCTGTAAATGATATATAGCAGGATTGGAAGCAAAAAACCTTTTACCATTCTTTCTTTGCTTTTTTTTTTTTGCACAAATGCCTTCCTTAATGTTGATAATAATCAGGCAGCGTGGCTCAAGGCGGTTCTTCTATATCGTGATACTCAGATACTTCATGTAAACTATCAATTATTAGATTACAGCACCAATTAACTACTTTATAGGGCATTCTCTAAACATGGTAAATGGGCATCATCTATGGGTATGTTTGATTATGACAGATCTGTTCATCTTTAGTTTTTTATTATTCAGAAGACCTCGGGTGCCTAAGCAGTTGTTCCTATTATTGATGTTTTTCAATTTGAAAATATGATATGCCAACGCAAGCTTCTGACATTTCTTCATTTCGCTTTTTGGAGACTTGTTTCTGCAACCCACAAATTCTTGATGCCTTCCTTTTGTAAGGATGCTAGTATGAAGTTCAGTGAGGAAGTGATTTAGGAATTAAAAGGTTGATTATAAGAGCCCTGGGATTTACTAGCTGTGTAATTTTGAGCTGGCTGCTTCTCTCAGAGACACCTTCCTCATTTGCAATCTGGGACTGATCATAGAGGCCTCAGTGGCTTGTTTATATCCAGTAGTGTGTGAGAAATTATGCAAGAAAATTTACAGTGACACATAAGGTGATGTTAGAAATGTAAGGTGATATTCATGCTGACATTGACCTTTTTCTAAAGACATTTTCATTTCAAACCAGAGAGACTTGTAATTTTCTTTCTTTTTTTTTTTTTCCTTTAAGAGAGCTCTACAATCACTACCTTAGCATTGACTGTTTCTTGGTGTCCCTACTATACTTTAAATTTACCTCTTTTATTAAGTCTACCTCTTTGAATCTCTACCCACAACATGGAGATGCGTTTATGTGAATATTTATGTATATCTCCCATGGATTTAGGGAGCAGGGAAAAAGTGTCTTGGTCATCTTTGCATCCATAGCATCGAGTACAGGGTTTGCCAATAGTATGCTCTTGCAAGTCGCTATTGAATTAGATTTCATTTGGAAGACAAGAAAGCAGGAATTGTATGTTCTCTTCTTTCACTTGATTTTCTTAAATAAAATAGAGTTTGCCTTCAAAAAGAGTGGTTTATACTGGGCCAACTTTATTTTAAACATTAAGATTTTTATGAAAGGGGAAACAAATAGTAGGAGTTAGGTTGTATTCATATGCCTTTCTTTCATCTTTATTGTAACCTTTAAAAAAATGAGTTGCTGTCAAATGACTGCTTCGGTATGGAAAACAATTACTTTTTGTTATGAATAATTACCTTTCTCCCTTAAAGAATATTGTTGAATACTACAGATGTGATAAATTCATTTGAGTAATAAAAAAAGAATGTTGTTGAAATAAATAATAGCAAAGTACACTTTTCTTTTTCAACAAGGTACAACCTTGTTAGAAAGTACTTTGTGAATTCAATTTCAAGAATAACTTTATATTAATTCTAAAATATAGAGAAACTTGAAAAGTGAGTTTGAATCATTGACTTTATATCTTCTGAATTCTTTTTTTTTTTAATTTATTTGCTTTATGGGGCCATACCTGCAGTATATGGAGGTTCCCAGGGTAGGGGTCAAATTAGAGCTGCAGCTGCTGGTCTACACCACAGCCAGAGCAATGCAGGATCCGAGCCACGTTTGCGACCTACACCACAGTTCATGGCAACGCCAGATCCTTAATCCACTGAGCGAGGCCAGGGGTTGAATCCACATCCTCATGGATACTAGTTGGGTTTGTTACCACTGAGCCACAATGGGAACTCCTGAATTACTTTTAAATACCTATCTTTTCCTTTTCATATCTATCTTTATTCTCCTTTAAGCACTTAGAATTAATTTGTTGATTTTTTGTAAGATTCTTTAAAAAAGTATTATTAGTCTTTTTAAAAGTTTGTTTTCTTCTACTTTCATTTAAAAATTCCTCTTACTCTGAGTTTGCAGTGTAATTTTGTTCCATTTAAAAAAATTGTGGTAAGATATACCTAACAGTAAAATCCTACCATTAAAGCAGTTTTAAGTGTGCAGTTTACTGGCATTAAGTGCATTCATGGGGCTGTGAAAACATTACCACCATCCCTCTCTGGAATTTTTGCATCTTCCCAAGTTGAAATTCTGTTATCTATTAAACAATAACTACTCTTTCCTCCGTTGTCTCAGTCCCTTGGCAACCACCTTTCTACTTTGTATCTTTTTGAATTTGATTACTCTAGGTACTTTATGTTAGTGGGGTCATTAAGAAAGTTGTCATTTTGTGACTGGCTTATTTTACCTATCATGTCCTCAAGCTTCCTCCTTGTTGTAATGTATGTCAGAATTTCCTTCTTTTTTTAAAGGCTGAATAATATTTATATATCACATTTTGTTTACTCATTTATTCATCAATGGGCATTTGGGTTGTTTCCATTCATTTAAAAAAAATTTCCAGTAATGTAATGGTTCCGGGACTATAATTTTAGCAATTTTAAAATGCTTCAATTAGTATAAAATTTACCTAATCCTTTGACTTTTTATACAAGTGAGACTATAGAGTGTGGTTAGGCTCCAAATTGGCTCCAAATCTTGACTCTGCAGATTACAGGCCATGTGACCTTGAGTAAGTTAGCTCCTCAGGGCCAGGAGTCTACATTTTTACAATGGAAATAATAATAGCATAACATTTGATCGCTATGAGGAAATGACACTTAGTTCTGCCTGTGAAAATAGTATTGCACACCAGACTCGCCACTTCATTTCCTTTAAAATGCATATGTGCTAGGCGCTCTAATCAGGTGTCCTGTTAAGTGATCTAGTGTGTGCTCGCAGGTGGTATAGCCCTTCCTTTTTGGGTACTTAGGGTAGGATGGGAGCTGTGGTAGGAATTAGTAAGCATAATAAAGCAGAATTCATGTCATTAAAGATAATTATAAAGTGAAGTTTTCTGATTGTGAGATTTTTAATTGAAAGAGATAATTTCAGAATAGAGGAAATTGGGAAATCTCTCAGTGATTATGTGCCTGAAACATTTATGTATGTATTTCATTTAGTCTTTATGAAAACCTATGTAGTAAGATTATTGTCCCCATTTTTAAACATGAGGGCACTAAGAATTAGAGAGAGCTTACAGCTAGTAAGGGTTAAAGTTGAGTATGAGTCAAGATCTGCCTTTTGACCAAGTTTGCACACACCTGTGCTCACCATTTTATTACAGCATGCCTCAGGCTGAAAGTGTAAATATTTGAGATAGATCTGGAAGAGGAAGTGGAAGAAGAATGCAGAGAAAGGACATTCCAGATAAAAATGGCCGAGGTGCTCAAGTGAGGTACATGCATAAGACTTCACTGGGAAATGCATAAGAGAAGAATGAGCAATAAGGCTGGAAAAGCAATTTGGACATGAAATTATGGAGTAGATCTCCTAGGCAGAATGCCAGTTTGTGTTTGAGTTGGTAGGTAATCGCAAGATAGCAAAGATTTAGGTGCAAAAATGTCAGAGTTGCCTTCACGAAAACTGACCAGTAGAAATACGGAGAATGGGGAAGGGGGTGGGCGGAAGGTTAAGAACACTGATGAAGGGCATCAGAAGTTTACATGAAAAGGGCTGGATTAGGTGATAGCTTGGAATAAAAAAGAAAGGGTGATCAGGAGACATGGCAGAAGTGAAATCTGAAGGATTAACTATCTTCTTGGATGAGAAATAGAGGTGAGAAGGACTGGCTAACGTTTCAGGTTGAGATGGCATATAGAATAATGGATTTATTAATGGGAATAATAAGATCAGAAGGAAGAAGCAGCTGGGGAGAAGGTTGCCAATTCTGTTTTTGGTAGTTTAAGTGTCTAGTCATTAACCCTTTTGCTAACATACCTAAGTAAGAAATACTGGGGGAATACCAACTTCATTGGAAAATAAAAGAGGTACTGCACAATTTAAGGGCAAATGAGAGTCTGGGTTAAGGGTAGGAATTTGGGATTGTGAAGCATTGCCTCTTCCTTAAAAACAAATTCTTAAATTCCAAGGTTGAGAGGAAACCAGATTGTGTGATTCCAACTTTATTCATTCAGTAATCATAAGATGCATTTTCCTAGGATGGAGGTTAAGAATGGGTTTCTCTGCCTTTCAGCAGTTGTCTCTGCTGATATGATGCTTGTAGAAGCAGTGGGACTTTCACTTTGACCCCAGAGAACAGCTAGGATAAGGTTGAAAAATCCAAACAAAGCTTTGCCAAACTCAGCTTTTTCCAATGTGTTCTATGAAACAAGGATTTTCAGTCCATGGAAGAAAAAAGGGTCTGTGATGAAAAGAGTTTGGAAATGCTGGAGTTAAACAAAGGTAAATCATTTTTTTTAATCATAAAAACTTATTTTACTTCATTTTATTTTTACTGGATTTCTCAGTTTTAAAATTGTTAATATTCACGGTCAATCACTGAGAGGAAGCTATAAAGTGCTAAACATTTAAGAGATTTTGGAAAGGAGATTAATTTTTAAAAATTCTAAGCATGGCATAGATACTTTGGTTCACAAAATATTGCTAACTTATCTTTAGTTGGGGCCTGCGATAGGCACATTTTCTTTTTCATGACTCCCAGACTCTCTTTCCTGCCAACGTCCATCCCAAAACCATCACCCAGAATCCCAATCCTAATATCTTTTAAGATTTTTGACCAAGGTAGTCAGGCCAATCCCTCTCTCCTGCTTAGCTGGTGTCTGTCTTGATTTTGTGTGTAGATCTACTTCTTTCTTGGAGCTTTGACAAGAATATTTATCTCACTTGGATAATATTCTTCCCCATAATGACGGTGTAGCAGTATTAATTTTGTAGGTTTTAACCTAGTAATCATATCTCGATACAATACAATCTTATAATCTTTGTTATGGGCTGAATTGTGTCCCTCCCAAATTCCTGTGTTGAAGTCCTAACCCTTCGTACTAAGACCATATTTGGAGATAGTAACTACAGGGATAATTAATTCAAAATGAGGCTGTTAGGGTGAGCCCTAATCTAACATGGTTAGAGTCCTTAGAAGAAGAGAAAATTCGGACATAGACACATAGGGAGAGAAGAGGATATGAAGATGCAGGGAGAAGACAGCCATTCATAAGTCAAAGAGAGAGACCAGAAAGAGAGCCTTCTCTCACAGCCCTCAGAAGGAACTTTGACCTCAGACTTCTAGCCTCCGTAACCACAAGAAAATACATTTCTGTTGTTTAAGCCATTTATCTGTGGTACTTTGTTATGGTAGCCCCAGCCTAGCAATCTAATGCATTATTCTATTTAGAAATACATGTATATTTGTGGAGTTCCCATCATGGCTCAGTGGTAACGTGCCCAACTCGTATCCAAGAGAATGAGTGTTTGATCCCTGGCCCTGCTCAGTGAATTAAAGATCTGGGGTTGCTGTGAGCTGTGGTGTAGGTCGCAAATGTGGCTCGGATCTTGTGTTGCTGCGGCTGTGATGTAGGCCCGCAGTTATAGCTCTGATTCGACCCCTAGCCTGGGAACCTCCATATGCTGCAGCTGCAATCCTTAGAAAGAAAGAAAGAAAAAGAAAGAAAGAAAGAAAGAAGAAAGAAAAAGAAAGAAAGAAAGAAAAGAAAGAAAGAAAGAAAGAAGGAAGGAAGGAAGGAAGGAAGGAAGGAAGGAAGGAAAGGAAGGAAGGAAGGAAGGAAGGAAGGAAAGAAAGAAAGAAAAGAAAGAAAGAAGAAAGAAAGAAAGAAGAAAGAAAGAAAGAAAGAAAGAAAGAAAGAAGAAAGAAAGGAGGAAGGAAGGAAGGAAGGAAGGAAGGAAGGAAGGAAGGAAGGAAAGAAAGAAAGAAGGAAAGAAAGAAAGAAAGAAAGGAGGGAAGGAAGGGAGGGAGGAAGGAAGGAAGGAAGAAAGGAGGGAAGGAAGGGAGGGAGGGAGGAAGGAAGGAAGGAAGGAAGGAAGGAGAAAGAAATACATGTATGTTTGTAATAAGATGTGTAGAAGGGAAACTGTCATTTCTTTTAGACTGAGGTGAGCATCTTCATAGAGAACATTTTTGAAGCCCTGTTAAAGGATGAGGTCTTTGAGAAAAAGATTATAGAGAAGAAAATTTATCAAAGGAAGAAACCTCAAGAAATGATTATTTTGAAGGGAAAAATAGAGGAAGAGGAGAATGCGGGAGACATGGCCAGTGAGAGGTAGGACAAGAAGCATAAAATTGGTGGGAAAAAAGTTTTTGTGAGAGGTGAGTGATCTCCAGCATTAAATTTTGAAATGGGATCATCATCTTTGACAGACACTGAAAAGTCTTACTGTTATATAGAACTAACATATAAAGTGATCAGAAAGGCGTAGTAGTCTAATTTGTAGGCATAACATGAATTGAACTTGTCTCCATCTGCAGATGGGGAGAAAATGACATAAAAGCTGGTGGAATTTGAAACGAAACCACCAAGAACACACTGTTTACACCATTCAGTTAAGCAGTTCTAGAAAGTCCCATCATTTAGGGTACATTTTGTGGTTCCTCCTGGTAGTTCAAGGAAAAACAGAGATGGAAAAGCTGTTTTGCAGTCTGTGCAGTGGAATTCATTCTTTTAATCTGGCTTATTAATTGCAGGACTGTTTTATCCTCTGTTTGAAGAATGCAACAACATACACCATGGCAACCAGTGCACCAGCCTCACACAGCATTTCAGCCACCCCAACAAGACTAATAATAGTATTCATTTTCATGTCTCTTATTAACTCTAGGCAGTATTTTTAGCCATCTTTAAAGTCAAATTCTTTTTATTAGCTTGAAGAAAAATTGTCATGCCTAATTGTAAAAGAATTTGCATTTCCTCACATCATTATATATTTTATTTTGTTCAACATATTAGGTTCTAGTTCATATGTACATATATAAAATAATTGTTCAGACAGTGACAAAAATGATTGTTTTCTTAGCATTTGGGTGCCTTAAATCTCTATTTACCTGAGGCACACAGACTTTTAACATCATTGTGTAAAGTGTGGGCTAAAAAATGGAATTCCCTTTTGAGATTTATCTCCTGCTATTTCTTTCCCCCTTTCTCCATATTTTAATGGATAAAATGCAAGAGATAGAGCTGAGTTCTAGGAGAGCAAACAGCTGCCTTTTCCTTCCTTCCTTCTCATCACCCTGACATAATTCAGGTGACACTTTAGGAATTTTCAGGACCTCAGGGTTATTCAATAACCCAGATGCTTTTCTATAGATGTGTGGAAGTTAATAAAGACAGAAGTTGTAGCAGGTTAAGGACCCGGAATTGTCACTACTGTGGCTCTGGTCACTGTTGTGGCAGGGTTTTGATCCCTGGCCTGGGAATTTCTCCATGCTGTGGGCATGGCCAAAAAATAAATAAATACAGACAGAGGCTGCTTAAAAGAATTTATATTTTTAGTATTCTCAAAAAAAAAGATCATGATAATTTGATATCCTACTACCTAAAAGTCATTAAATAGGTCTCAAAATTTTTTTTTTGCCTGGGCAGAGGCTCAGTCAATATGGAATCATAAACAAAATTCTCTTACAATGTGTTCAACTGTGTAAAATTAAAATAAACATCTTGGCTTTTCTGATGTGTGGGGAGAGGAACAGGAAGACTGATGAGTGTAAAGACATGGGGTCAAGATCTGAACTTGATTTAGAGCCGAGGTCTTTATTACTAGACCCCTGGCTTCCTATGTAAAGAATGAAGATGACTTGGTGTGTAGAGCTCCAGAAATTCATCCAATTCCCGTAGGTTACTGACTTTTTTTGGGTAAAATTCAGCTTTATTGAAGTATATAATAGTGATTTGATATACATATACATTGTAAAAGAATTTCCTCCTTCCCACCTAGTTAGTTAACATATCCATCACCTCCCTCTTTTTTTTTTTCTGGCCACGCCCATGGCATGTGGAAGTTCCCTTTCCTGGGTGAGGGATCAAACCCACACCACAGGGGTGATCTGAGCCGCAGCAGTGACAATGCCTAATCCTTAACCTGTTGCACGACCAGGGAACTCCGTCACCTCACATTTTTATCCTTAAAAAAATAATTTCTTGTTGAGATCATATAGGTTCTCCTCTCTTAGCAAATTTCGATGCTACGACATGGTGTTAGAAACTCTAGTCATCATGCTGTACCTCAGCTGCTCAGACCTCATTCATCTTACAGATGAAAGCTGCACCCTTTTACCAAACAACCTCTCCCCGTTTTCCTCACCCCCAGCTTCTGGCAGTCAGTTTTCTTCTCTCTTCTTCTGAGTTTGACTCTTCTTTTAGATTTCACATGTAAGTGACACCATACAGTATGTGTCTTTCTCTGTCTGGCTTATTTCACTTAGCATAATGCCTTCAAGGTCCATCCATGTTGTTGCAAATGTCACTGACTATGATTAAAGTCCATCCCCGCAGTCAGGCGTGAGTTCATGCGCCCCGCCCCGGGCGAGAGTGCTCGGACTGCCTTTGGGTTCTGGCTGCTCAGTGATGTTACCAGTATATGTTAGATCCACAGGCAGGACCTGACAGATGGCTCAGTGAACTCACCCTTTTTCTACAGCGATTTCCCCTCAGCCATGCCTATTATTTTATCATGAAACAGTTCAGAAACATAGAATAGTTGTGTTGTGAAAAGTTCCTATACCCACCGCCTAGACTGTGTAATTAAATGCTTATGTAACTGACTTTTAAAATATTGGTGATGTTATTATTTGAAGCTGGACTGTACTCCTATATCTGCTGTTAAGATCAACGTATGTATATTTCTAACCTGTCTATTAAATCACCTAAGGGCCTCCCTCAAAACTCCATGTTTGCAATACTATTCTGTGCCTAAACCATGCCAGCCGAGGTGTAGTTCCAGCTAGTACTCAATTGAGTATGTCTGCAAACTTGTCATGTTTCACTCTCCCAGGTTTTGAGGCTACCCTACAGCTCCCACCTGTGCCAGTACACTAAGAATGCAAACACAGTCTGTTTTCTTCCCCTCTTCTCTCCAAGGGTGAAAAACAGACAGCAAGAGCAAAAAGGTTTCTAGGAAAGGCTCTCTCATAGCGGTGTGCTCTCCTTCTGCAGCTGTTGTGGTTTTAGCAGAAAGATACCTCTTTCTGAGCTTTTATTGAGATGAGTCCTTATTCTCCGTATTTGTAAAGAGGTTCTCATCTGGAAACTTCTTTTTTCTTTCTTCCTTTCTTTCTCTCCCCACCTTTTTTTGGCTTTTTTAGGGCTGCACCTGTGGCATATAGAAGTTCTCAGGCTAGGGGTTGAATTGGATCTGTAGCTGCTGTCCTTTGCCACAGCCACAGCAATGCCAGATCTGAGTCGTGTCGGTAACCTACACTGCAGCTCACAGAAATGCCAAATCCTTAACCCACTGATCAAGGCCGTGGATTGAACCCGAGTCCTCATGGATCCTAGTTGGGATTGTTACCACTAAGTCACAAAGGGAACTCCCTCATCTGGGCATTTCTGAGGCCATTTGCTATTCCACAGGGACCTGCTTGGATTAGTGTTAGTTCTTTAGTAATACAGCTGTCTACCTGCAGTCTCATGACTCAAGTTATTTGCTAGATATTCTGACTAGGAAGGTGGGATTTGGGGCTAAAGATTTAGAGAACTTAGGTTCTGATTAAAAAAATATCCTCTGGAAGTTGTCTTGTGGAGCAATTGGTTAAGGACCTGGCATTGTCACTGCAGCGATGTGGGTTGATTTCCCGGGTTCAGTTCCTGTCCTGGGAACTTCCACATGCCCCAGGTGTGGCCAAAAGGAAAAACAAAATATACTCCAGTCTAAGTTAATAGAATCAGTGTTTTAGATTAGTTTCACTCTCTAGTTCTGTTTATAATTGAATTGTGCATACATTTAGAGAAATGTATAACTTCTATATATAAATAGCCATTTTTTTTCTAGTTGAATAAGTCATGGCTGTACATACCATTCAAATGCATTTTAAGATTTAAAACAGAGTATAAGCTTCATTTATAAAAAATATCAACTTAACAGCATTTGAAGTGTTTTCTAGTTGAATAAGTCATGGCTGTACATACCATTCAAATGCATTTTAAGATTTAAAACAGAGTATAAGCTTCATTTATAAAAAATATCAACTTAACAGCATTTGAAGTGCTTACAATGCTAGGAAGGCCTGTGTTTTGGTAACCCACATGAGAATAAAACCAGCCAATTGTAAAAACCCCAGAAAGGTAGCCAGCAGATGGTTTTCTCATGTTTTTCCAGCCAGAGAAGTGCTGAGAATGGGAAAAGAAACACATGCCTAGAAGAAGTGGCTTTTACTCTGGGGAAGAATCTTCCTGGTGATATTTGGCTTGGAAAACCTTCAGCGTCTCTAAGATGCCCTACATATTGTGTGACTGCAACAGATATCTTTGTAGGTGACATTTTTACGGAAGGCAGTAACAGAATGTCTGCTTTGAAGGCATGTCACTGTTAAGCATTCCAGTGTTACTAGAGTAATAGTGTTATGGGTGATGAAGTGGGTGCCGCTGTTCAGAGTGAACACTGAGCACTCACAGGCAACAAGACTGTGCAGAGCTCCACCTTTTCTGCTCAAATTTCACTTAACCTGCACTTTGGCACATTAGATGGCTATCAACCTACCTTGCATCTATCTCATTCAGTTTTTCACAAATCAGCTACCTGATTTATTTCAAGATATGGCATGCATCTGGAGTCCCACCTTCCCATCTTGTTCATATTAGGTTGGCATACAGGGCAGATTGCTGCTTTTCTGGCTCAAAGTCCTACTGCAGTGCTGCGGGCAGTGCTGGGCTGTCAGCAGGTAGCAGCAATAGCCACTATGCTTACCCCTCCCAGTTGGGAGCGCAGGCGATAAGCAATAACCCTTTATCCTTTGTTTCAGATACTAACCAGGTTCAGATTGGAGGCTGACTTTCTGACCTGCCTTTGTTAGAAGGTGGCATGTCTTGGGGAGGGGAATGGCACACTGAATATGGCAGGACACTGAAACAACCAACTGGCTCCCAGGCCAGCAATTCCAAGATACCTGGGGAAATTATTGCCAACAGGACTGCTTGGCCATGGGGAGGGCAGTACCAAAAAGAAATTTGATTCAGGGAATACTATTTTTCATGTTTGGTTTCTGAGGGAACAACTGTAACATGCAGGTCTGTTGCCCAACTGCCAGACACTAAACTTTGTAACATTTTTTCAGGTATACATTGTGATCAAAACTAGGGAATTTGTGGAGTCTCTGTTGTGGCACAGCAGAAGCGAATCTGAATAGGAACCATGAGGTTTTGGGTTTGATCACTGGCCTCGCTTCAATGGGTTAAGGATCCGGCGTTGCTGTGAGCTGTGGTGTAGGTCGCAGACACGGCTTGGATCCCATGTTGCTATGGCCGTGGTGTAGGTCGGCAGCTGTAGCTCTGATTCCTAGCCTGGGAACCTTCATATGCCACAGGCACGGCCCTAAAAAGCAAAAAAAAAAAAAAAGGGGTGGGGGTGCATTTCTGGGAGTTCCCACTGTAGTGCAGTGGGTTAAGAATCTGACTGCCGCAGTTCCAGTCCCTGTGGAGGCATGGGTTCGATCCCTAGCACAGTGGGTGAAAGGATCTGATGTTGCTGCAGCTGAAGCTAGGATTTAATCCTTGGCCCAGGAACTTACATATGCTGTGGATGTGTCCAAAATTTTTTTTTTAAAAAGGGAATTTCCTATATATCATTTCAGATTCCAGGAAGTGACAGTGCTAATGTACAAGCATACAATATAGAAACAGAGGAGGTGACTTAGATACCAGAGCAGAACTAGCTTGACAAAGGAGGAAGGGGCTCCAAACTAGGACATAGTTTATGCTCTAGCGCCATCTCAGTGCCCAAGTAAAAAGAAATCAGTGGTTTGCACTGCAGAGTAATAATAGCTGTACATACGTGGCTGCTTTGAGAAAAAGGTAATCTTTTAGAAGTTGTTAAGGAAGCATACCTGAAGCAGGTTAATTTGTTCATTGGCTATTTGCAGAGCATCTTCTATGTACCAGGCACTATTCGAGCAACTGGTATGCAACATTAAACAAAACGGAAAACCATTTGATCTCATACATTGTGGTAGGAATCAAGTGTCTTCAACAGACCTTTGTACCTGTTATTTGGTGACCTTGTTACAAGCATTGCTTCTAGGATGATGGTTGAAGTACCTTAAGCAGGTTATCCACTCCTTACTTATGTGGACTTGTTATCCCATGTTGCGTAGCTTCTGAGATGTGGAAGCAAAGATTTAGGGGATCAATGCAAGAAAAATTGAGCCGAGAAGAAATCCAGCATATTCTTAATCTCAAAGAGAGAGGAAACAATTTGCTATAGGCCAATAAAACAGAGTCACCTCCAGTCCCCAGATTTAGGGATGAAAATTGGAGGATGATATCTGGAGATACACTCGGGATATATTTTTGTTTTTTTTATTAGGGCCATGCTGGTGGCACATGGAAGTTTCTGGAACTGGAGCTGCTGGCCTTTGCCACTGCCACAGCCACAACAACACCAGATCCGAGCTGCATCTGTGACCTATACCACAGCTCACAGCAACACAGGATCTTTAACCCACCGGGCAAGGCCAGGGATCGAACCTGTATCCTCATGGATACTAGTCAGGTTTGTTACTGCTGAGTCATGGTGGGAACTCCCAGCTTTTGTTGTTAAATAGTAGCACCTAAAATACATACAGTGCAACATGATCTACAAACTTTTTTCACCCAGCTTAGCCTTTTGGAACCTAACAGAAATGGAAAAGGTAAGGTTAGCCTGGCTGTGTGCATGAGCACAGGTAGATAAACCAGAGGAAGGAGACTAGTCTTTATTCTATTCATAATTTTTAACCAGAGACTGATACATACACTTTTGCTGGGTAACCCAAATGGTAAAAAAAAATTAAAAAAATTTAAAAAAAAATCATCTGATGGGCGTTGACTGAAAAAACAAAGCACAACCTGAATGTTGAGAATTATGTTTTATTTGGCAGAATTCTGAGGACTTCAGCCTGGGAGACAGCCTCTCAGAATAGCTCTGAGGACTGTCCCAAAGAAATAAGGAAAGAGCTAAGATATGAAGGATTTTTTGCAACGACAACCAGGCTGTTGGAACACCAAAAGATTATAGTTAATTAAAGAAAAGCTAGGCATCTCAAGTTAATGTATGTAGCACTTTTCTGTGCATAGGAAGAGGCAACTGTCTGGGCTCATTGAAAACATTCCTCTGATACGCACCTTAACTATCTAAGGATAGCATCCTATTTTTCCCCATCCTGAATTCCCTTCAGGGTGTGCAATCCAGGGGCAGCAGTAGTTGACGGCTTGATGGCCACATCTTTTGTTTACTGATATGGCAGGTGATTTTCTTTGTCCACAAAGGAGAGAAAAAGGGTTTGGTCTTAAAACAGAGCAATGGGCTCAGGCAGATTTTCTAGGTGAGCCAGATTCCAAGGGAATGATTCTACTCAACTCTGCGTAGGCAAATACTACTTTATGTGTAGTTAATATATCTCCAAGTTCTGTGTTTCTCAAAGTAGGTAAAATCCAACACTATGATCACAGGTAACCCTGGAGATTTAGTTCTTCTCATAAGTAAAAAAAAAACAAGACACAGTTATCAATTTCCCAAGTTAAAAATTCTGGACAGTGTAACAGAAACTCATAAATAACTTTAATAGGACAATTGACATTATCATATTAATGAAAATGTAGAAAGTCTATAGACACAAACATATGATAAACCATGTGGTTGTACTGATTCATTGATTCCCTGTAGCCATAATATTTACCTACCAAATTTCCTTCTGTTTCTAGTGCTGTTTTATATTTATTGTAGCTAATTGATTTTGGGGATAAAAACAAGCTGTGGTGCCTCTGAAAGACTCAGTAGCCTTGTACAGTACATTCCCATTACAGTTTCATAAAATAAGTCTTAGATTATCAGATCTTAAGAAACAGCACAGTGGGGCAAATTTTAAATGAAGAGTTTTAGAAAACTTCCTACAGCTTTGTGGTATAGTCTTATCAACTCCCCCAAATGGTGGAAATTCACCAGAAATCTTAGAAGGAATACAGCTTACAAGGGAAAGGCAGGAGGTCAGGGAGCTTGACAGTTTAATGGTGATATGTGGTATGTTAACAGTCTGCCAAGTTTTGTGCTGTGGGAATACTACATGCTTTTAAACCAATGGCTCATAAGGAGGCACGTGTATGCATGCATGCACACAAACTAACTTTGGATAGTTCGTGACTATCTTTCCAAGATGAAATTGAAAATTAACATCTGGAGTTCCCATCATGGCTCAGCAGAAACGAATCTGACTAGCATCCATGAAGACTCAGGTTTGATCCCTGGCCTTGCTCAGTGGGTTAAGGATTCGATGTTGCCATGAGTAGGTCATGGATGCAGCTCAGATCCTGCATTGCTGTGGCTGTGGGGTAGGCCGGCAGCTACAGCTCTGATTTGACACCTCCATATGCTGCAGGTGCAGCCCTAAAAACATTTTTAAAAATAAAATTAGCATTTAATTTCATAGCTCAATAGTTATTAGTGAAATAACAATATCTTGTCTACGGCCATATCACCCTGAACATGCCCGATCTCCTCTGAAATCACAATATCTTAGTAAACTGAATTCATAATTTTCTAAAATAATATACATATTAAGCCAACACAGTAGCTTTGAGGCTGTCAGAAGGCTGATATGATCAGAATCTCTAAGGTATGAGGCCCCACACTCAGATGTTAGAGGACACGCCCTTCTGAGTATTTCTTTGTTCTTTAATGCCCAGCATGTTTGTGAGAGGGACCTTATTTTTTTAAGCTTGGTGAATTTTTTTTTTTAATCTTGGTGTAAATTAGAGCTACATATCCATATTTGGGTTTGTTCCAGAGAGAGAGAGAGCCCAGTTTATCTCTGATGCATCCGTGTGGATCAATGTTTCATGTTTTCAAATGATAGGCACTTCAAAAAAGGAGGAGATGCCAATTTGGGGGGCAAAACAGACAAAGAAGGGGATGAACCCCAATGCTTGTTCGTATAAATCTTCTACCCTCATCCCAAGACAGCACACATATAGAGCACCTGCATTTTCTCTCTCCCTGCATCTCACCCTACCCCTGGATGTGTATGGCTCATGTGATGGTCATTTTGATGTGTCCACTTGACTAAACTAGAGTCCCCAGTTATTCTATCAAATTCTGATCTAGGTGTTGCTATAAAGGTATTGTGTAGATGGGTTTAAAGTCCATTATTTTTCTCTTTTTTAAAAATGTATACATTCTTTTTATCACATTGTCCTCTATCATTCTCCATCACAAGTGACCAGTGATATACAGCAAGATCTCATTGCTTATCCAATAGTTTGCATCTATCAACCCCAGATTCCCCATCTGTCCAACTCCCTCCCCCTCCCCCTTGGCAACCACAAGTCTGTTCTCTGTGTTCATGAGTTTCTCTTCTATGGAAAGGTTTATTTGTGCTGTATATTAGATTCCAGATTTAAGTGATATCATATGGTATTTATCTTTCTCTTTCTGACTTACTTCACTTAGTATGAGAGTCTGTTGTTTCACCCATGTTGCTGCAAAGGCATTATTGTGTTCTTTTTTATGGCTGAGTAGTATTCCATTGTGTGTATGTCTTCTTAATTCATTCATCATCTGTCAATGGGCATTTAGGTTGTTTCTATGTCTTGGCTATTGTGAATAGTGCTGTGATGATCATAGGGGTGCATGTATCTTTGAATGAATGTTTTGTTTGGGTATATGCCTAGGAGTGGGATTGCTGGATCATATGGCAGTTCTATATTTAGTTTTCTGAGGTACCTCCACACTGTTTTCTGTAGTGCTTGTAGCTTTTTTCTTTTTCTTTCTTTCTTTTTTTTTAAGTTTTTTAAAAATTATAGTTGATTTAGGGAGTTCCTGTTGTGGCTCAGTGGTAACAAGCCTGACTAATAGCCATGAGGATGTGGGTTCGAACCCTGGCCTTGCTCAGTGGGTCAGGGATCCTGCATTGCTGTGAGCTGTGGTGTAGGTCGCAGATGGGGCTTGGATCCCTCACTGCTGTGGCTGTGGCATAGGCCAGCAACTACAGCTTCAATTTGACCCCTAGCCTGGGAACTTCCGTATGCCACAGGCTTGGCTCTAAAAAGCAAAAAAAAAAAAAGCACAGTTGATTTACAGTGTTTCTTCAGTTTCTCTTGTACAGCAAAGTGACCCAGTCTCACACAGTTCCCTGTGCTGTACAGTAGGACCTCATTGCCCATTCATTCCAGATATAACAGTTTGCATCCAAAACCCCAAACTGCATCTCACTTCCTCTCCTCTCCCTCCAGCAACCACAAGTCTGCTCTCCATGTCCATAATCTGTTTCTGTTTTTAGACAGGATCATTTATGCCATAGTTTAGATTCCACAAATGAGTGATTATAATATGGTATTTGTTTTTTTCTTTCTAGCTACTTTACCTAGTATGAGAATCTCTAGTTCCATCCATGTTGCTGCAAATGGCATCAGTTTGTCTTTTTATGGCTGAGTACTATTCCATTATATATATATATATATATATATATATATATATATATATACACACACACCATATCTTCTTTTTTTTGCTTTTTTAGGGCTGCACCTGCGGCATATGGAGGTTCCCAGGGTAGCGGTCTAATCGGAGCTACAGCTGCTGGCCTACACCACAGACTCAGCAACGCAGGATCCGAGCTGTGTTGTGATCTACCCCACAGCTCATGGCAATGCCGGATCTTTAACCCACTGAGCGAGGCCAGGGATCGAACCAGCAGCCTCTTTGTTCCTAGTCGGATTCATTTCCACTGTGCCATGATGGGTACTCCTCTACCACATCTTCTTAATCCATTCATCTGTCATTGGGCATTTAGGTTGTTTCCATGTCTTGGTTATTGTGAAGAGTACTGTGATGGACAAAGGGGTACATGTATGTTTTTGAATGAAAGTTTTGTCCAGATATACGCCCAGGAGTGGGATTGCTGTGTCATATTGTAGTTCTATATTTAGTTTTCTGAGTTATCTCTGTACTGTTTTCCATAGTGGTTGTACCAATTTACATTTCCACAAATGGTGAAGGAGGGTACCCTTTTCTCCACACCCTCTCCAGCACTTATTTGTTGACTTTTTAATGATGGCCATTTTGACTGGTGTGAGGTGGTACCTCATTGTAGTTTGATTTGCATTTCTCTAATAATTAGTGATGTTGAGCATTTTTTCATGTGCCTATTGGCTATCCATATGTCTTCTTTTGAGAACTGTCTATTTAGGTCTTCTGCTCATTGTTCAAATTTTTTTTTTTTGAGTTGTATGAGTTGTTTATATATTTTGGAGATTAGGTCACTGTCTGCTGCATCATTTGCAAAGATCTCCCATTCTGTGGGTTGTCTTTTCATTTTTTTTAATGGTTTCCTTTGCTGTGCAAAAGCTTTTGAGTTTGATTAGGTCCCAATAGTTTATTTGCGTCTTTATTATCTCTCTAGGAGGTGGATCAAACAAGATGTTGCTGTGGTTTAGGTCAAAGAATGTTCCGCACATGTTTTCCTCTAGGAGTTTTTATAGTTTCTGGCCATATATTTAGGTCTTTAATCCATTTTGAGTTTATTTTTGTGTATGGTGTTGGAGAGTATTTTAATTTCATTCTTTTACATGTAGCTTTCCAGTTTTCCCATCACCACTTATTGAAGAAACTGTCTTTCTTCCACTGTATGTTCTTGCCTCCTTTGTCATAGATGAGTTGACCATAGGTGTTTGGATTTATTTCTGGGCTTTCTATCCTGTTCCATTGATCTATATGTCTGTTTTTGTTCCAGTGCCGTATTGTTTTGATAACTGTAGCTTTGTGATATTGTCTGAAGTCAGGAAGCTTGATTCCTCTATTTCCATTCATTATCTGATTTTTAAATAAGAGAGATTATCCTAGATAATCTTGGTGAACCTGGTTCAATCAGTTGAAAGGCTTTAAAAACAGAACTGAGGTTTTCTTATTGAAGAAGAAACTCTTCTGTGGCCAGGAGTTTCAACCTGTGCTTGAGATTTCCAGCCTGCATTTCCTGATGGCCTGCTCTATGGAGTTCAGACTTACCTACACAGCCCTGCAGTTGCATAAGTCACTTTCCTAACGATGAATCTCTTAGTTTAAACCTCCTACGGATTCTGTTTCTCTGGCTGTATACCTTCTACATGTCATGCATTGTTGTGGGTGTTAGGAGCACAGAGGTAAACACCACCAATTTGCCGGGTATGCAGAGGTTACATTCTAGTGGCAGTTACATTCATGGGCTTATCCATGCACACACATGTATTTCCACATGACAGTCTGAAACATCTTATTCATTGCTTTGTAGGTTTATATGCTGACACTTGGACCCAAATGGGGCACTGAATGCATTAAGAAAAACAGATATTAATCTAACCATTTTTCTCATAATAGTTTTAACTTGATCTAACAGACATTTTCATAGGTTCTTTCTGACACTGAGGAAAGGGCATTTCTTCTTGCATGTTTTTGTCACATACTGCAATAAAAAAGTAGATGGACATAATTCCCTTCACTTGTAGACTCATTGCAACAAATAGCAAAAAGAAAAATGACGTGATCATTTGCAAAATTCGAACATTTATATCCTAGCTAGGTCCAATAACTTATAGGAGAGTAAGTTAAGAACTACTATGGAATTCCCTTTGCTAATAAAGTTTTGGCAGCACTCAAAATGCAAGTTTTCATGAGCAAGTCTCCAGTAGTTTCAAAAATGCTTTGTGATATGTCTGTTGGATTTTTGCTAGTTTGGTCTATTTTCATGGGGTATATCAGTGAGGATTCCACATCCTTTCCGACTCATATACTACTGGTGGGAATGTAAAGTGGAATAATCACTCTGGAGAAAATTATGACAGTTTCTTAAAATTTTAAACATGCACCTATCATACCCAGCCATTCCACTACTAAATATTTACCCAAGATAAGTGAGAGCAGGAATCCATACAAAGACTAGTATGCAAATATTTACAGCAGTTTTATTTGTAATAACCCCAAACTTGAAACAAACCAAACATCCATCAAATGGCAAATGAGTTAAAAAAAAAAAAGACAAACTATAGATGATCTCAAAATGATTTTCTAAATGAAAAAAGCCAGACATAAACACACATAGTGTTATTCCATTTATATAAACTCTAGAAAATGAAAACTAACCCATAGTGACAAAAAGAAGATCAATGAGTTCCTGGGGACATGTTTGGATGTAGGGAGGGAGAGATTACAGAGGCATGAGGAAACTTTTGGGGGTGATGGATATGTTCATTACCTTAACTGTGGTGATAGCTAAGATATGTTCTATCTGTATACATATGTTAGTGCTCATTAAATTTTACTCTTTAAATACGTTCAGATTACTTTACACCAATTATACCTCAATAAACCTATATTTTAAAAAAGAAGACATGTATACTCATTTTACACATCAAACATGGATATGCTTATAGAATGCCATTGGAGCACCTCCTTTCACTGCATCATTTGCTAGTTTGTATCATAATATTTCATTCATTTTAAATCCACATACATTTTAGGGCTCTCTCCTACTGCTTGTGCACTAGTGTATCTTCACTAGTCAGGATGATGATGGAGTTTATTTTCTTGTAGTAAGAACATGTAAAAGTTTTCAAACTGCACATACATCCTGCTCAGAACCGAGTCTTGGATCTTGCCTTTCTCAAGCCCCTCCCCTGACCCCTGGAAACCACTGCTAACACAATAGGCTTAACAAACACACAAACACCTCTTCACCTTGAAACCCTTCAGAGGCAGAGGTGACGTCTCCTGGATTTTTCACCCTTGGGGCCTTGTTTCTAGCCAAACGCTAAAAAGACTCGACAGAACTCCCCTGCTTTTGGGGAATGTGGCATTTTGTTCTATTCTCACAGTATATATGCACACAAATATTTTGGCTATGATTTTCTAATTGTGGCATCCGTTTTCATAAAACTTTGGTGCCATCGACTACTTTGTTTAATTATACAGCATGTGGGAAATTGTAACATATACAAAGGCTATCTTTTCAGCACGTGGTTCTAAATGGACTTAATTCCTCACATTTTATTCTCAGAAGTTTCAGGAATTATACAACGTCCATTAGTTGAAACTAATATTTTTATAGAGTCTGGAACACTGCGAGTTTTTCATAAGCCTCGGATAATCCAGTGGTAATAAATAATTGCCATTTTCAAGGTACATTTGACTGTTTTGCCAAGGGCAGACTGACTCTTTCAAGCAGAAGTCAATTATGCCTGCCTTTTTTAGGTGCAGTTCTCCCCTCACCCTCTGGGCCCTGAGGGTATAATTCAGAAGAGGTCTTGTGTCCAAAATGAGTGATGATGTTTAACAACTGTAATACTCTGTGCCATTTGCCAGAAGTGTCCTCTGCCTTCCATTCAATCTCAGTCACGTGGCAGTGTGTTCATATGCATTTGCCAGGGTTTTCCAGGATGACTTTAGGTTGAAGTGTTCGTGAGGAAAGAAGTGCCCAGCAAGCCTAGTTTAGAGTCAACACTGGGTGTCTTTTTCATTTTTATGGCGACTGTTGTCTATTTCAGCTTTTCCTGCATTGTGTTATGCAGAACACCAGGGGTTCATAAGCTGTTGATAGGTGGTTCGTTAAAAAAGAATTGGGTGTCATGGTGAAATAAATTTGGAGAATTGTTTTAAATGAAGTTGAACAGATTCCTCTGTTGCAGGAATTCTTGGAAACTTGCATAAGTCGCTCTATTTTTAATCTCTAAAATAAGCATATAGTCCATACATTCACTAAATATATTTGATAACTGCATCTTTTTTTTTAATTCAAAAATACTCAGTTTTCATCTTGCAGAAAGTGAACACACTTCTAAATTAATTTGGAGAAATCTTTCTGCACATGCTTTTTGTGTATTTTTATTTTTATTTATTTATTTATTTATTTTTTGTCTTTTTGCCATTTGTGGGGCCGCTCCTGTAGCATATGGAGGTTCCCAGGCTAGGGGTTGAATCGGAGCTGTAGCCACCGGCCTACGCCAGGGCCACAGCAACGGGGCATCCGAGCCACGTCTGCAACCTACATCACAGCTCTTGGCAATGCCAGATCCTTAACCCACTGAGCGCTGCCAGGGATCAAACTCGCAACCTCATGATTCCCAGTTGGATTCGTTAACCGCTGAGCCACGGCAGGAACTCCCTTTTTGTGTATTTTTAAATTGCAAATCAAAATAGGAGAAATCACACACTACTGTATAAAATAGATGGTTAATGAGAACCTGCTGTATAGCGCAGGAAAATCTACTCAATAGTTTGCAATAACCTATATGGGGGAAAAATGGATATATGTATATGGATGACTGATTCACTTTGCTGTACACCTGAAACTAATAAAATATTGTTAAATATATAGTTAACTGCACTCCAATAACATTAAATTTAAAAAAGAAAAAAACACAGTAGGATAAATTAGAACCATAATTATGAATTTAGCAAGAGTATATAGCCTTATCTCTACACTGTGTATGTATAAGGTATATATATAGATAAAGTATTGCAACACAGATATGAGACAAAATGCTGTAGATGTGCACATTATATTTTTTAAAACATTAAAATAAATAATTTCCTGTCATGGATTGTATTCTCCCATATTCCTGTGCAATGCAGATAGATGCTAAGAGATCATTCCTTATGGTTGAAAATATTTTACCCAAATTTTAATAAAAAATAATGATAAGGACCACAGCTTCAAAAGAATACCTGTAATATTTTACTTATATTTGTATGTCATAGTTTACCAAGCAATTTTAAATACATCATTTAATTTTGTTCTCATAATCACACCACAGAGAAGACAGGCCCAGCCTGACTGTCTTTTACACTGAGGAAATGGAGATCAGAGAGGTTAAATGACTTGCTGAAGATCACACAGCCTGATCTAGGCCTGCCTCTCTGCTTCTCATCTGACAGAGGAGGCAAAGGGACAAAATTCCTAAAATCTGTACATAGTTTTGAAATACTTGGTTCACTGCTTCGGTTCACTAAAGAACATCTAAAATTTTATACTGCAAAGCAGTAGGAGATTTCTAGCAATATACCAAGTCTCCCCTTTACCCCTACTCCCTCAAAACAAACAAACAAACAAACAAAAAAAAACAAAGAAGGGCCCATATCCACTGTCAGAATACCAACCATGAAGGGTTTGGCTGTGGATTTTAATTATATTTGAACTCCCTGGAATTCTTTCTGGCTTTTCTTGGCAAACATCATAGGAAAGCTGATTTGGGAATGTGATATCTGGAGGGTCTTAGAAATGACTGAGGTCCAGAGAGATAAGGGGACTTATTCAATAACAGATAATAAAGTTGTGGCAATCGGGGGTAAAGTCTGAGTTTCTTTTTTTTATTAAAAAAAAAAACCTTTTATTTTTATTTGTGTATTTCTTTGTCTTTTTAGGGCCACACCAGCGGCACATGGAGGTTTGCCACAACCACAGCAATGCCAGATCTGAGCCGAGTCTGTGACCTACACCACAGCTCACGGCAACGCCAGATCCTTACCCCACTGAAGGAGGCCAGGGATTGAACTCACAACCTCTTGGATACTAGTTGGGTTTGTTAACCACTGAGCCATGACGGGAACTCCAAAAATACCCTTGAAAGTATAGTTGATTCATAGTGTTCTATCAATTTCTGCTGTACAGCAAAGTGACCCAAGTCTGGGTTTCTTAATTCACTGTCCAGTATTTTCCCCATCATTCTACACTGGAGGAAGATAATCTGGTGAGTGAGTTGCAAGTTTTTCAGGAATTAGAAAGATGTGGAAAGATGCAGGAGAATAGAAGTTGAGAAAAGTTGAGTAGCTACCGATAGAGTTGTAACTTGGGTAAACCAGGAACACTAGATTTGTACACACAGCTTCTGGTGAAAGTGTGTGGGTGGTTCCAGTGAACAACCAGCAAATCAACTCAAAACTCCAGATACCTTCCTGGGCTACGTGTTCTAGTTTCACGACTGAACAATGACATGAGCAGTGTGGATTTTATGATTCTCCTTACTACCCAAATCATCATCTCTGTGTAGAGGAATGTAAGCTGATCATGACTACTTATTTTTCTAATTGTTCCCAAAAGACACAGGAATAATTTCTGCAAAATTTTGAGCTCATGTCTGATGGTAAAGATATAAGATGACTGTTGAACATTTTCTTTCTTTCATTGCATTTTCTTCTTCTTTTCTCTTTAAAAATAATGTGAACCTTTATAATTGACTATTAATAAAAATACCTTTATTATACAGAAAAACATAAATGATGAAGCAAAACTACCAAAGGGAAGACTGTGATCAAATGATTGACATATTCTTGAATACTCTGGGGATGTTTCAGATTAATAAATATTTAACAAGCTTTTTCCTTCTCTATCTCACCCTCCACTACCCAATTAAAGCATTTCAAGTGTCCCTCTAGTTCTCATTAAGTGAAAATTATTCAAATATCATTTTGCCTTTGATAATAGAGACCACTCATGCTTCGTGAATTTGATCCTGCACTGGATTCTGAGGCACCACTGAGTCAATTCCACTTATAGCTCAGGTTATTCTTCAGTCAGTCTTATAAGGATTCCTTTTCTGCATTGACACTTTTCCAGGACTCTTGTCCCCTCTTCCTCACCTCTCAGATGAATGGTGATGAGATAAACCAACACCAAATGGGTATCTTGAGTGACAGTGTGTTTCATCTATCTCCAAATATTTACCCCTTTGAAGGTATCTCCCCAGTCCTTGCCAGGCACATGCTAAAGGCAGAAGCCATCATCTCCCTCTCTTATTTTTTGTATTTTATTGTTTATAAAATTCTACCCCCTAAGAATCCCTTTAATCCATTCCTTGAGCTCCACATTGTAGATCTTTGGTATTTCCTACTCGGAAGCGTGAAACAGTCTGCTGTTTTCCTCTTTTCTGGGCTGGCTCCTTTGTGGGGCCCTTTGGACCTTCTCTGTTTCCAACACTTCAATCTCTATAAACTCTAAACACCTTGGAAGGACATAAAGTTCCCTTGTGATTAGGCTGTTGTTCATCTTTTCAGCCTCATCTCCTCCCACCCCCTCTTAGATTCTGACAGATTGGCTCTGGGAAACTACTTACAGTTCATCAAGAAGTCTCTTTCTCTCAGGCATCTGTGGCTCTGTACAAATTCTTCCATCCATCTGAAGTGCCTTTGGCCTCTTTGTCTATTGGGGGACACTTATTTATCCTCCACATGACACTCCTCTGTTCAGTGATCTTCATGGTCCTGCTCCCATGGCATACTTTTGCAGACTTATTATTTTTTTTAATGGCATGCATCACATTATATTTTAGTGGTTCTGGTAAACTGAATGTTCTGTTGTTGGAGTTCAGCTCCTCAAGTATGGAAATCCTCGTGGCATGAGAATTGTTTTTGAGCATTGAATCTTATCTTGCAATTCTTTGTACCTGTAATTGCAATAGTAAAAAACAATAACAACAACAAAAAAACCCCTTAGAATAAACAAAACAAGAAATGTGTGAACTTTTATGAAAACAAAGTATATCCATTCCTAAGGTCTCAAAAAAAGACATAAACAAATAGAAAGGCAAACCATGTTTTACGTGGGAAAATTAAATGTTATATACATTTTTGCTGGGTTAATCTATGCATTTAACATAACCCCCAAAATAATATTACTGATTTTTTCCTTTTTTTTTTTTTTTTTGAGCTGGACAAACTGAATCTAACATTCAAATGAAAAATAAAATTATCAGAAATTGACTACAAGATTCTGGAAAAGAAGACTAATGCAAGGGGAGAAAGCTAGCCTGGATATTTAAAATATTTTAAGATGTTATATTAAATATTTAAAATATTAAATATTTAAAATCCAACACCATAAAACAAAGAACATAGTATTGGAATATGAAAAGAGATAAATCAATGAAACCAATTGGAAGGCAAGAAATAGACTGGGACACATATGAGGATTAAATATATGATTAAGTTGACATCTCAAGTCTGTAGGGACCATTGATCAACTATGAAGAAATAATCTATGTGACACCACAATAAATGACAATGAATTAAAGATTTAAATATGAAGAATGAAAGCTTAAAAGCAATACTTCAATAAGCCATTGGAGAATATTTTTATAAAATTGGAGTAAGGAAAGTTTTCTAAGTATGACATAAAAGCAATAAACCATAAGAAAAAAAATAAGTTCAACTCCAGATAAACAGAATTTCTGCATGCAGAGATCACTATAAGTCAATTCACGAAATAATCTCTAAACCAGGGGAACATTTGCAACTTGTACAACAAGGACTAACTTAATAGGACTAATTTATCTAATATGTAGAGGGTTCTCACATATCAATAAGACAAAATCCAATGAACCAATAAAATAGGTAATAGAGTTCCCATCGTGGCTCAGTGGTTAACGAATCCGACTAGGAACCATGAGGTTGTGGGTTCAATCCCTGGTCTTGCTCAGTGGGTTAAGGATCCGGCGTTGCCTGAGCTGTGGTGTAGGTCTCAGACGCAGCTTGGATCCTGCGTTGCTGTGGCTCTGGCATAGGCTGGTGGCTACAGCTCCGATTTGACCCCTAGCCTGGGAACCTCCATATGCCGTGGGTGTGGCTCTAGAAAAGGCAAAAGGACAAAAAAATAAATAAATAAAATAAAATAGGTGAAAGAAATGAGATAGACACATCAAGACATATCAAAACTGCACTTCCTGAGTAGGGCTTGAACATAGCCATGCTTTAGACTGGGACTTGAACCCGTGGTCCCTGCCTTAGAGGGGGCTCGAACCCCTCTCTTTAATTAAAACCATTTACCTAGTCTGAAAACACAGAACTCATCTTAGGAATTAATGAAGCTTAGGTTCTTCTGTCTCAGCGCATAAAGAATTCAGCGAGAGGCAAAGCAACAGGCTATTAATATAGGATGCTTGTGAGAGCTACAAGCTGGCAGGCAAAGGATGCTGCTCTAAGAACTTAATGGGCTAGTTTTATAATCAAAGGAAAAGTAGGGAGGGGAAGAAGATCACCTCCTTCCTCATTCCTGAGTAGATGTTAAACTTACATCATCAGCTCCTCCTTCACGGCTGGTGGGAGAGTTTTCTTGTCCCTTCATGATCAAACTGGGACTGTCACGGTGCAGTGGAAATGGGTAAAAAGGCAGTATCATGTACTAAGATATGGTAAATTATTTTAGGTTTAGGATGATGCCACCCTTTTCAATATTTTCGCTTTTAGTGTGTGCTGAGGAGTATGTCTTAAGAATTATTAACTTACTGACCTTACTGGGCAGGATGTGGGTCTCATTTTACCATTGTTTTTTTGTTTGGGGGCATGGCTGTGCTTTTATGGCATGGTTTTGTTGTTAAGCAAATCTGCTTTTAGAGTGATCATATACTTTCTCAGGTCTTCCATACTTTTTAAAAACTTATGATCCCCTAGTGGAATTAACTCTTCAAGAACCTACTTTGTGCCTTTACTTTGTCCCTATAAATATCATAATTAAAATGGTGAAAGTTAAAGGTAGAGAATTCTAAAGACAACAATTGGAAAATAAAGCGTTACAAACAAGGGAATCCCTGTAAGGTTGTCAGAAGATTTTTCTGCAGCAACTTTGCAGGCCAGAAGAGAATGCCATGATATATTGAAAGTGCTGAAAAGGGAAAACCTACAACCTAGGATACTCTACCTAGCAAGATCATCATTCAGAATTGATGGAGAGATAAAAGACTCCACAGACAAATGAAAACTGAAAGAGTTCATCAATACTGAACAGACCTAAAAGTAATTTTAAAGGGTCTTCTTTAAGTGGAAAAGAAAAGGATTCTACAGGAAGTAAAAATTTATAGAAAATGAAAAGTCCCACTAGTAAGGGCAAACCTATAGTAAAGGCTAAATAATAATAATAATGATGATGATGATGATGATGATAAGCAAAGACATGAGAGAGATAGTTAACAGAAAAGAAAAGAAAAGTGTCTCTGCAGCATATGAATAGAGGCATGACTTCATTCACAGGAGTAGTGCACATTGAAACTCATTGGGGTATCATTTTTTTTTCTTTTTACAGCTGCACCTGCACCATATGAAAGTTTCTGGGCCAGGGATCAAAGTGGAGCTGCAGCTGGGGCCTACATCACAGCCACAACAACACTGGATCTGAGCCGCATCTGTGACCCATGCTGTTGTTTGCTGCAATGTGGATCCTTAAGCCACTGAGTGAGGCCAGGGATTGAACCAGCATCCTCACAGAGACAATGCTGGGTCCTTAACCCACTGAAAACCACAATGGGAACTCCTGGGGTTTCATTTATCATCTTTCAGATTAGCAAATATGAAAAAGTTTGATAATTTGTGTTAGAAGATGTGGGAACACAGTTTTTCTCAGAGATTGTTGGTAGGGGTATAAGCAGGTACAATTTTTATAGAGGGCAATTTGGCAACATTGCAAATAAACATACCCTTTGATCTAGTGATTTTATATGTAGGGATTTAATTCACAGATATATTGAGAACCAAGTTACTGTATTTCCTATATTAAAATATAAATAAATTTTGCAATTAAAATTAAATTAATTTTGTTTAAAAAATCTTTATTTCACTATCTTTTAGACCAGTATTATTTATTTCTTCTCCCCTTTCTCCACTCTCTGTTGGGGCAATGTGTCTCCCTATATTTTTCTTCCAACATACAAGACTCTGTCATGAATCCATTATGAATCTGACAAATGTATTTACTCAGAAACTCATACTTTAAAAATTGTTAACTGGAGTTCCTGTCGTGGCTCAGTGGTTAACGAATCTGACTAGGAACCATGAGGTTGCGGGTTCGATCCCTGCCCTTGCTCAGTGGGTTAACGATCCGGCGTTGCCGTGAGCTGTGGTGTAGGTTGCAGACATGGCTCCGATCCCACGTTGCTGTGGCTCTGGCGTAGGCCAGTGGCTACAGCTCCGATTGGACCCCTAGCCTGGGAACCTCCATATGCCGCAGGAAGTGGCCGTAGAAAAGGCAAAGAAACAAAAGCAAAAAAAAAAAAATTGTTAACCATTAGAAAATTTAGAGGAAGAAAAATGGCTATCCTTCTTGCCTCCTATTTTGAAATGGAAATGTTATCATTTTATTTAGCCTGAGAAAGTAAATGGTCTAAAAAAATTATAGATAACACCACACATTGACATATACTATGCATTGTTTTTCCAAAATATCTTATTTATTTCTTTATTTTGGCCACATGCACGGCATATGGAGATGCCTGGGGCAGGGATCAAACCTGAGCCACAGCAGTGACAGTGCTGGGTCCTTAACCTGCTGAGCCAATAGGCAACTCCTAAAATACATATTTTTGAAATCAGTGAATTTCCTTTCATGCTTTGATTGAACATTGGTCACTTATTTTAACTTATAAGCAAAATAGAAAAACGTACAATACATGGAGTGACTTGACTTGACCAGGACTGTGTGGAGCCCTTGGTATAAATATTTTAACCTTGGTTTTGGCCTCTGGGGAGCAGAGTAAGCTTTAAGCTTTTTAGAATGGAGTTGTCACACATATGGTCACATTCTGTGCTGTCCTGCAGAAGCAGGTGGCTGAGTCTGACCCTGCCCACCCCCCCCAAAGATTTACCCTTTTCTGACAACTACACTCAGAAACTGTGTATAATCAATAGTTCCATTACAGGACACCCAGCGTGCCATCTGCTTAAGTGGGTAGATGTCTTTTTCCCATGTGCTTTATTGAGAGTGTTTTCTTCTCCCCATCCCAGGAGAAAGAGCTCTGAGAGACAATGGGAATGTTGTCCAGTATAGCAGCCTTGAAGAGCTGTTGAAAAACCCTAGCTCTTTTTCTTTTAGGGCCCACGACGCTGGCATTGAAAATGCAAACAGCACAGCATTCTGACAGCAAGGCTTATGGGTTAGAGAAGGACTATTAGGACCATTCCTTATTGTTTTTGTGAAGTATATCATACATACAAAAAGAGTGTGTAAAATCTATGTCTTAAAGAAGGATTATAAGTGAACACCCATGTCCCCACTACCTATGATTTTTTTTAAAAAATGAGAATTAGCAGCTATATCAGAAGCCCCCTGCTGATTCTCTTTGGATCACATCTCTTTGCCACCCACCCTCTCCAAGAGAGAGCCACTATCCTGAATTTTGTGACTACTATTCCTTTGCTTTCATTTTAGTTTTATACTTTCCTTAATTGTGTACCTTCTAAAAAATGCATGTGAATGGCTTCATATTGCTTGTATTCTTCTGTGACTTGCTTCTTTTCCATAGTATTTGAGATTCATCTATGTCAAAAAATAAAATTTTCTTCATGTAAGAAAATAGTATTCATCATGGTACAACTACAGGTGTGATAAATCCATTGAGTAATAAAAACAATTAAGAAAAAAAAGAAAATAGTTTTCAGCATCACATCATATTTAATTAATTTATTATTTGGCTTGCTAAACAGAGAACAGGTGTACTGAATTTATTGACAGTGTGAAAGTTTGTACCTGGAAGTAAAGCATTAAGATTTAAAAACAGAAGCAAAAAAAAAAAAAAAAAAGCAAGTGAATAAAAAAGGCAATATTATACAAACATAAGCATATAAAGTGAGACCCACTATGGGAGTGGGCTGCAAACTAAATATGAATTGCTACTGTCATATGGTGGTAATATGGCATGAAGAGATGAACATGGAATTGTAGGGTGCTGTTTCTCCACACCACTTAAATCCAGGATAGTGAGTTTAGGGATTACAGTTCACCTCCTCTAAAATGTTTCAGTTTTGGAGTTCCCGTTGTGGCTCGGTGGTTAATGAATCCGACTAGGAACCATGAGGTTGCGGGTTCAATCCCTGGCCTTGCTCAGTGGGTTAAGGATCTGGCGTTGCCGTGAGCTGTGGGGTAGGTCTCAGACGCGGCTCGGACCTCTTGTTGCGGTGGCTCTGGTGTAGACCCGTGGCTACAGCTCTGATTAGACCCCTAGCCTGGGAACTTCCATATGCCATGGGAGCAGCCCTAGAAAAGGTAAAAAGACAAAAAACAAAAAATTTTCAGTTTTAAGAACAGCAAACATTTTCTTCCTTGGAGCCACTGTCATGTGCAGTTTTAGTTCTTACATCTTATAGTGATTTTTACCCTGATAATATTATATCTGCACCATTCACTTCTTAAGATTTTTCTTTTTCTTTTTTTAATCCTGAATGGAATTTTTTTTTGTTGTTGTTGTTGTTGTTTGTTTGTTTTTGCTTTGGGTGCCACACCCGTGGCATATGGAGATTCCCAGGCTAGGGGTCCAATCGCAGCTACAGCAACATCAGATCCGAGCCGCATCTGCGACCTACACCACATCTCACAGCAATGCCAGATCCTTAAGCCAATGATCAAGGCCAGGGATCGAACCTGCAACCTCATGGTTCCTAGTTGGATTCATTTCCGATGCACCACGATGGGAACTCCCTTTGTTTTTCCTTTTGAACTAAATGTTTAATGGACATAAACTCAGGTTGTAATTTCAGGATTTCCTATTTGCATAGAACTGTAAACACTGCTTTGTATGCTACAGTTTATTAGCTTTTAAAGGCAGTTAAATGGAGGTTTTTGTACATAAGTCTTGTATTTGTAAGTAGAGAAAAGCCTCACATGATTACTATCTGTTTGTTTTGCCTTAGGATTTAGTTCTGATATGCTGTTGGAAATGATATTTTAACTTTAGTCAAGACTGGAATTTTTAGGCAGGAAATTGAATTCTCATACCAGAAAGAATATTTGTGACTTCTGATTATAAGCCAGTTTTAGGCTCAGATTTTGAAAAATCATTTACAAAAAATAAAATAGAAGAGGTGATACACAAATGTTGGTTTAATTATGCTTATTATGTCGTTGGGGGTCCTCGAAATCTGCCTTTGGTACTTAGCATTTTAATGCGAATTTAAAAAGAATGAGGTCCATAAGTAGAAAAGTAAGACATGAGTCCAATATTATGTGGAGAGAACATCTAATGGAATGAAATGGTTATTTTTCATTTTGTATCATTAATGGGATAATTTTATCATCTACTCTCTCAGAGTCTCCATTACTTAAAGTAAGCACCATTCTTGCTGGCCATTGGCAGAAGTGGGGCTGGGATTCTCTGTTCCATGTCTATCTAGGTGGTGAATGGGAGCAGTCCCCTACAGCTGCCCCACAGACCCAGCCTGTTCACTAGGGAAAAGAGCTCAGTGACCAGAGCTAACAATGACAAGCTGCAGGATAAAGCAAAACACTTGCAGCTGCTGGTCTTCAGCTGCCTCACTTAAGGGGCCTTCAAGAAAGAATTCAGTGTTCTAAACAGCATGTTTTAAATAACAATACAACACACCTGCCCACAGTCGTCTACAGGGAGGGCTCTTGGGAACAGATTCTTCTGCCATGCCCGAACCAAAGATTTTTAATTATAATCACGCAGACATGAAGATAAAGGAGGCCTCAGTTCTGGTGAGTGGTTTTGTTATGCTTTGTCTTTTGAGCTGCTATTAGAATCCCAGCATCGAAGTGGTATCAAGTGACTCCTCAAAATGATGGCACATGCATGCTATTCCTTGGTTTAAGTGTATTCTGGAAACTACAAGGTCCGAAAAGTCTGAAATGGTTTAAAAGAGACATTCGTCATTTTAAAATTGTATCTGTTTCCGATGGGCTTCTTTACTGTCTGGATACCTTTTTAGTTGAAGTACCTCTAACTTTAAAGCAATGGGCACAAATGTTAATCTGAAAAAGGTACAAAAAATACAAAAAAGTGTGCTAAAAGGCTGCAAACACCAGGATATTTAGGGATGGTTCTCCTGAAATCTAGAGGTTGAAGAAAGCGTAGTGAGAATGTTTTGTGTAAATTTAGCTGTAATATAATGTAATAGAGCTTTTCTATTTCCAGACGTCCTGTGGTTCTAGAGCCTGCATTTAGTTGAGTCAGAGGATGGAGGGTGCTCTTTCTTGCTCAGTTCTAAACTTCTGAGGTTAAGAAAATGGTCTTGGAAAAAAAAAAATTCAAGGAGGTCCCTGGTAGCCAGCCTAAGGATCTGGCATTGTCGCTGCTGTTGCAAGTTTCGATCCCTGCCCTGGGAACTTTTGCAGGCCATGGGTGCAGCCAGAAGAAAAAAAAAGGGGGGGGGGGGTCTTTGGAATTAATTTGGAATTATGTCTTGGTGAGATAACCCACAGTAACTCAGTCTGATAAATCAATTTTGGAAATGCCTCATTTTGTATTTTAAAAATGTTTTTACCTTTACGAAATTGGTGTGTGTTTCTAACTGTCAGCCTGTCTTCATTAAGGAACCCAAACTTTTTGGTAGATTCCATGTTTTTCAAAGCCCTGTTTTTGAGAGAGATCACACACACACACACACACACACACACACACACGCATGCATACACACACTCTGTTATGCTTGTGGTAGAATATGGCAGTGCTTTGGTTGAGAACAAATAACATAAGAATCCACACATGGTGAAGAATTGGGAATTCAAAAGAATTGAAATTGTGCAGCCGCTAAAGAGGTGTACTTTTATCTTTCACTTTTATTTTGCCTGGTTTCCCATTTTGGGGGAATTGCACTGTGCTATCCTGCCTTGAAGAAATTCTTGATAGCAGGAACACTGTGTACTTTTTTGTAATAAATGTGCTTTCAGAGAAGTGTTTGGTGTAATGCGAATCAATTTAATCACTCATCTGCTGTCCCCTTAAAAATTGTTCCTGCTGTTACAAAAGGAATCCTTTTTTTTTTTCCACAGAAAAATTTTAAGTGTAAAGATAAGCCCCCAAAGAGAAAAACACCCCTACTCCCACTGTATTGTTAATATTGGGGGTTTTTTTGTTTGTTTTTAATGCATATATATTTACAAAACTCATTTGTTTGCGCATTCATTCATTCACTCAACGAATACATGCGGAGCTCAGACTGGGTGCCTGATGTGGGTGTGAGATGGGGGATGGACACTGCTGTGAACAAGGCAGGTAAGGTCCCTGGCCTCCTGGAGCTGGTGATGGGGAGATAGTCACTAGACTTGCAAGCAAAGAAACAAATGAGATCACCAATGGTTGTAATAAGTGCTGTGAAGGAAATAAAACAGCATGTATGATGGAGAAGAACCACAGGGGTTCTCTTTAGACCTGATAGATGGACACCAACTAAAGGCGATTTATCAAGAGCAGACCTGAAGGATGAGAAGGAACTAGTCAAGGAGAGAGCATTTCAGACAGACTACCAGGTAGACCACCGTCCACCACTCTTTGTACAGAATGCAGATTTTTTTTTTAAACGTTTGAAACATAATATGGTTACATTCACATATTAGGAAACATTTTCTGCAGTGTCCGGGGCAGCACCTTGTAATCCAACACATGACTATTTCTGCAGTGAAGCATAAGAATAATCACACTCTGTGAGATAAATAAAGCCTCTGAATAGTCTCATTGCCAATTAGGTTTTGGTGTTAAATGAATTCTGGTCAGATCAGGTTTTTCTGCCAATGAAGTTGTATGTAAGTTTTTGATTTTGGGGGTACTTTTCAGGCTGCAAGAAAATAGGTAAGGAGACTGTGGAGCAGTATTTCATGATACAAAACACTGTAATTAATTTAGTTAATGCCACATTTTTATATGTTTAGAATTTCCATTTAAGTGTTTCTAATTTAGACCGTTGGGATGAATGCTCCTCTATCCATGAATTTGTGCACATCAATGACCTTTTTAGAACATATTAAATTGTTATAAAGGGATGTGCAAAAGGGTTTTGATGTAGGCTTTTTATATAGATTGGATACTTCATCAAAACTGGAGACCTCTCAAAAGGGCTTTCTAATTCTGTAACTTGGCTGAGAGTAATTATTTTCATAATATCATATCCATGGCTCAAATTTAATAACTTCTAAAGGCAATGGCAACAACAACGAAAAGCTTCTCTTCGCTTCTGGTTATTTTTCACCTTAATGTCTTCCCACCACACTCCTCCATTTGTAAACTGCAGATAGAGAGAGATTAGATTATTAACCATTAGAATGTAGCTATTCAGGAAAGGGCAGAAATGTAATTGGTTTCTTTTCCATATTAAAACAGAATGACTCAGGATCTGGGCTTATAGAAAAGCATCCTTTATTTAATTATAAAACCATGGGTCATATTTGTAGACTTCTGGACTCTTGTGGTCTTTTCTGAGCCTTCATAGATCTGATCCTGCATCTGACCTTCCTGATTAGAATCAGCCCAGGGATAACTCCAGAATATTAGTCTTCACATTTTCTCCTGCTCAGAATGTGACAGACCCTGTCCTTCAGAGCAGTAACTCTGTCAGTCCCTTGTATCAGCTCAGGCTTAAGTGTATATGATATCAAGGCCACATTTCTGCTATGTAACCTCATAATTAACCATACCTTCACTTTCAATCGTGCCTGTGGTTTTTTAAGTGTGATATGGGTTCTGATGAAATCTTCAGAATCAAAATGTCAAATTGCTGCTGTTGGTTGCAAACATGTAATTTTGTTGTTATCTCTGTTAATTCAGTATGAAATATACTACTTGAGAAGCGTGTCAACTTTAGCTACTACAATATGAAATTCAAGGATTCTGCTATTGTTTGCATATATTCCAAGAGCCAAATGAAATCCGTCTTCTATTTTTAGCCATGTAGAACACACTTTTATATGTGTTTATTGTATACGTGTAGGATGGGTCCAAGCTCCAAGTTTATTTTTATTAATTTGCTAATCCATTGGATCTCACAGACCTTTCATCCATAGCTGTCTGCCACTGAGATCTGTATAGTTTAGAAATTGAAACATCAACATTATTCTTCTTGGAATAAATGAAAGGAGTCCGTGGGTGTGAGTTGTGGCTGGTTGCTAAGAATATCTAATCAGGTTGCATTGCTATAGCAACAGTGTTGCTAGGACTTTAAAGTTTCCTTGCAATCCGTTGGAATTCATAAGTGAAAGACATTGTTTATCTCGGTGGTATTTTAAAAGTGATCCTAGCTAGCATAAGGCAGGAACCCCATACTTTGGAAAGGAACTGATATTCCCAATGAATTCCACTCTAGTTTCAGATTAGTTCAGAGTATGTAATCCACGGTACTGGGGTGGTAATTTAGCAGCCTGTTTTTTGGACTGTTTAGATTTCACAGATACTACCTAATTCAAGGTCATTTCCATCTGATTTTCCAAGGGTTCACAAAGGAGTCAGACCATCAATCATCACACACTGATTATTTGAAAGGAAAAGTATCATTTCATTTCTCTGTCATATATCAGAACACTCAAAGACTCCAAAAATTATATTAGTGTTTATATTTCTCTCTTTTCCAAAATGAAAATAACGTGAAATTATTCTAAGTACATATTTCTTATTCAAAACGCAGAAAGCTTAGAAAGCATACAGCAGATAGTTAAAAATTTCCAAGAGTTAACTGCTTTGTACATCTCATGGTAAAAACCATGTATAGCCATAGGTGCTAAATAGATACACTACATGTAAGTGTTTCCTTGGCAGTGTGTTTTTTTTTTAAAGATATCCTTACACTGATTTTTTCAATCTGCTTCAACGTTGTCTTCATGTTTGCCCTGTTGAGGTTTTGGCACTTTTTTCTTCACAAGTCCACTGAAACATTGAAATGGTTGAAGCTAGTCATAAAGTTGAAATTCTCTGTTTACTAAATATCTGCTCTGTCCTGCTCCAAGAGGTATTCAAAATATTTGGTTGAAGGATTCGGTAATCACCATCTTAATGAAACATAAAGCCAGCATTTTTTCTTGTTGTTATCAGTCAACTTTTGAGTGTGGGAAAGAGACCGTGCAACTGTTTCACTTCCGTCTTGTAGTGAGGAATTTTGACTCAATTTATGGAATTAAAATAAGCACATATTTTAACAGGCTGAGCACTAAAGCTTGAAGAGCTGATTTAAGGTTGGCTGAATATGGGCTTGAGTCAGGCATGAACTATAAGTAGCATTCTCTGTCTATTTATCATTTCTTGGAGACCTGTAAATGAAAAATAAAATGACACATTAGTGAAGCTTTCATAGGATGGCTGACTAATCAATAAAGACTGAGCTGCTTGTGGACTAAGAGAAAATGATAATAGCCAACATTTTTTGAGGACTAAGAAGGTGCCAGGCACTGTTAATAAGAGTTTCCTTATTAACTCACTTAAGCTTTACGATACCATATAAAGGTTCTATTTCTACTGATAACACTATGGCTGTTCTATTACTATTACTATTCTACAGATAAGAACATGCAGGTAGAATGAAGTTAAAAAACTTCCTAGGGTTGCATGGCTGCTAAGCATCAGAGCCAGAATTCAAACCTGAGGCTACTGTGAGAGCCCTTTTCTAAAAACCACTGTGCTTTACTCTGAGGGACACAGACTGGGTGGTTGTTTTAGGCAAAGCCATGCTATTGGGGTTTTCATGGACCATGATTTTGTCCACACTTTTGTTGGTCTAGAAACTTGTTTTTGTTTTTTGTCAGTTCCTCCCAAGGTGCACTGTCTTTAGTGGTTTGTTGCCAGTAAGTACATGCCCAAACCATTGCCACCATTACAAAGGAAGATACCACTTTTTTGGAAACAGGCTAGTCATCTCCACAGGGCAGATCTCATTGTCTTTGCACAGAGCTACTCAGGGAACCAGCTTACACGTCAGAAAGTTCTGGTGAAAATGGAAATAGAATGAATATTTCTCAGGATAAGATGTTATTTTCAATGTATCTGATTTTCTTTAATTCTAGGAATGTATGACTGTCAAAGGAAAAAAAAAAACAAAAAACAGTCATCTTTGTCTTCACCATAGTACTGGATAAAAACTACCCAGTTGGTATTAACTGGCCTTTCTGCCTTTCTTTCTTTCTTTCTTTCTTTCTTTCTTTCTTTCTCTCTCTCTCTTTCTCTCCCTTTCTTTCTTTCTTCTTTTCTTTCTTTCTTTCTTTCTTTCTTTCTTTCTTTCTTTCTTTTCTTTCTTTCTTTCTTTCTTTCTTTCTTTCTGGGGCCACACCTAATGGCATATGGAAGTTCCCAGGCTAGGGGTCACATTGGAGCTACAGCTACACCACAGCCACAGCAATGCGGGATCCAAGCCTCATCTGCAACCTACAGCACAGCTCACAGCAGTGGCGGATCTCTGACCCACTGAGCGAGGCCAGGGATTGAACCCACATCCTCATGGATACAAGTCATTTATCCATTCATTCCTGCTGCGCCACAACGGGACCTCCCTTAACTGACTTTTCTTCATGCATGTAGCTCACTTTCTGTTATGATAAATGACAATTCACTTCATTTGCTGACCAACTTGAAGAGGTTAAGGCAATATTGTGAAGTGGTTTAGGACCATGGCTTTTCCAGGCCAACAGACTGGGTTCGATTGGACTTTGCCATTTAGTAGCTATATGTCATTGGGGAAGCTACTTCTCTAAGCCTCGGTTTTCTCATCTTTACACATGGAAATAAGAAGATGGGAATTCCTGTTGTGGTGCAGCAGAAACGAATCCAACTAGGAACCATAAGGGTGCAGGTTCGATCCCTGGCCTCCCTCAGTGGGTTAAGGATCCAGTGTTGCCGTGAGCTGTGGTGTAGGTCGCAGGTGTGGGTCAGATCCTGAGTTGCTGTGGCCGTGGTGTAGGACAGTAGCTGTAGCTCCAATTTGACCCCTGTCCTGGGAACCTCCATATGCCATGGATGCGGCCTTAAAAAAAAAAAAAAAAAAGTTACTACTCTCTGCTGTAGATTGAATGTGTCTTCCTGCCCAACCCCTTCCCCCAATTCTTATGCTGAAAATCTAATGCCATGGTGATGATATTAGGAGGTGATTAGGTCATGAGAGCAGAGTCCTCATGAATGGGATTAGTGCCCTTTAAAGAGACCCCAGAGAGCTCCCTTGCCTCTTTTGCCATATGAGGCTACAATGAGAAGTTGGCAGTCTGCAACTCAAGAGAGGGCCTTCATCAGGACCTGACCATGCTGGTCCTCCAAAACTGTCAGAAATACATTTCTGTTGTTTATAGGCCAACCAGTCTGTAGTATTTTATTATAGCAGCCCAAAGGGACTAAGAGTTAGTGTAGTAACTGTTAGAGTTACTGTAAAGATGAAATGATGAAAATACAAAGCACTTACTATTGCATCCAACCACATAGGGCTTTTAATACATGGAAGCCAATATTCTTGTTATGTGGATTGGATTTGGGAGAGAACATTTCCGTAAATGGGGATAATATACAATTGTATCTATGGCTTATGGAGCAGGTTTAAAGAAGTTTTAGAAATAGTCCTGGCATCTAAAAGTATGTGACTTCTTAAGTCAGAAAGAGAAAACAAATACCATGTGATATCACTTATATGTGGAATCTAATATATGACACAAATGAACCCATCTACAGAAAAGAAACAAACTCATGGACATAGAAAACAGACTTCTTGTTGCCAAGGGGTGGGGAGAGTGGGATGCACTGGGAATCTGGGGTTAATAGATGCAAACTATTGCATTTGGAGTGGATAAGCAATGAGACCCTGCTGTATAGCACAGGGAACTGTATCTAGTCACTTGTGATGAAACATGATGGAAGATAATATGAGAAAAAAATATATATGCATAACTGGGTCACTTTGCTGTAAGCAGAAATTGATAAAACATTGTAAATCAACTATAATAAAAAATTTTAAAAAGATAAAATAAAATATGTGACTTCTGGCAAATTCATAACCTCTTTTAAGCCTTAATTTCCTCCTTTTCTTTGAGAAGATACCGTAAAATCTACTTTTCAAGGTTGTGATGGAGTTTAAGGATAAGGTGAAAATAGACTTAGCTCAGAGCCCTAAATAAATAGTAATGGCTATTTTATTTTATTTAAGAGTGTAACTACATTTTTATTTTTAACATAATTTAATTAATTTTTTTTCAGGGCCACACCCATGGCACATGGAGGTTCCTAGGCTAGGGGTTGAATCTGAGCTACAGCTGCCGGCCTACGCCACAGCCAGCGCAACTTGGGGTGCGAGCTGCATCTGCGACCTATACCACAGCTCAGGGCAATGCCAGATCCTTAACCCACTGAGCGAGGCCAAGGGTCAAACCTGAAACCTCATGGTTACTAGGCAGATTTGTTTCCTCTGTGCCACACTGGGAACTCCAAGAGCGTAACTACTATTTGAAATTTCAGAGTCTTTCTTTCCTGATCATATGCAAACTTTGAGAGCATCTAACCTGTAGCCCTCTATGCACAGTTCACTGCATTTTTAATTGTTGATCTAAATGTTATGATGTAACATATTCACAAGAGCCTTCATAACATGTTTGTTAGTTTCTCTTTTTGCTGCCTACAGTGTTGTTGACCTTAGTTCTACTACATGATAACGAAAAATACATGGATCGTTGGATCATATAGAATCATGTTCCATTTTCCATGCAAACTACATGGTCTAATGATTATTGTTATGGAGCAGCTGGCCTACACCACAGCCACAGCAATGCGGGATCCGAGCCGTGTCTGAGACCTACACCACAGCTCACAGCAATGGCGGATCACTGACCCACTGACTGAGGCCAGGGATCGAATCCGAATCCTCATGGATATTAGTTGGTTTCATTTCTGCTGCAAAACAACGGGAACTCATTTTTGGTCCCTTTTTTTTTTTTTTCTTTTTCCGTTTTTAAAAAAATTATCCTTGATTTACAATGTTGTGCCATTTTCTGCTCGTACAGCAAAGTGACCCTGTCATACATATAATGTTTTTTACTTTCATGAATATTTTTGCTCATTTATTTCCTTGAGCGTTCAAGACAGTTCAGCATAGATTTAAAGGGTTTTGCTCAAGATTTGAAGAATAACATCTTGTGCATTTGGGGAGACAAGCAAATGGTTAATAAGAAGATAATAACATGATCTTTATTAGTAAAACACACACATGCAAGATTTTCAGGGAAAAAAAGAGATGTAGACGCATTCCAAAAAATCCTCAGAGAGGATTCTCCTCACATAGCTTTGTTTTTTCCACATTTCCTAGTGGATGACAGGCTTCTGGTCATTAAGGGCATTTAGGGAGCCGTCAGGAGGCCTGAGAGAGATGGACGTCTCATCTGATGTTTGGCTCATAGAATCTTCCATGCGCATTTTTAATATCCAGGAAGCACAACTCTTGTAGATGTTTACCTATCAAGTTTCTGCCCCGTAACTCAGAGCTCAAGTGCCAAATGGCAAAGCAGGACGGTTTGGGGGAAATGAGAGTGCCGTGATGTTGTTTTTGACAACTGCCCTGTTCATTTTCAGAGCTCCTGCTACCTCTCCTCCACTCCAGGATGCTCTTCCTTGGGTCTCCTATTCTCCGCAGGGCTGCCACCTCTGGCCCTGCAAAGGACTAAGTGCTAATGCAGACCAGACCTGAGAGCATGATTTTTCCCTCTGCCTCTTACAGCCATGACTCATTTCCCCCACTGTAGGGTCTGTGCTTCTCAAAAGGGCTGCTGACAAGACCCAAAGGAGTGAAAAATTATACAGTGGGAAAAGGAGTCCAAGGTAGCAGTGCGGAAAGGAAGCTGGGTTCTGGTTCTGTAGGGACCACCTATAGGTTTTGCCGAGGAGGCTGTGGAGAAACCAGGAGGGCCAGCAGGTGGGAAGGGGCTACCCTGCCGAGGCTCAGTCTCTGGGGGGCAGAGGAGTGTGGGTTGTCCCCCGTGGTCCTACCTCACAGCTTTTGGAGGGCTTGGGGACATGTCTCCGTACCCCCAGCCTGACTCCCCTCTCCAGCAGGTGAAGGAGAATTACTGTTAGCGTTCTCTACCCTCCCCTCGCCTCATTTCTGAGCAAGTATGTACTTAGAGAGGTGGCAGACTGCTTCTGGAAATTTTGTGCACACCTGTAGTAAATAAACAGCTCTTAATTTCTAACATAAGTGTCTCAGGAGTTCCCGTCATGGCACAGCAGAAACGAATCTGACGAGGAACCATGAGGTTGTGGTTTCAATCCTTCGCCTCGCTCAGTGGGTTAAGGATCTGTGGTATAGGTTGCAGACATGGCTCGTATCTGGCGTTGCTGTGGCTGTGGTGTAGGCCGGCAGCTTTTAGCTCTGATTCGACCCCTAGCCTGGGAATTTCCATGTGCCTGGGAACCAGCAGCCCTTAAAAGCAAAAAAAAAAAAAAAAAGGGGGGGGGGGTCTCAAAAAGCTTTGTAGCTGATTTTTGATCTCTATGTAGGCTCCCAAATGTTCTTTTGCAAGGGTTGATTTTCCTGTTTTGTTTAGTTAAATATGAAACTTATTTCATAGTCCTTGTGTATATCATGTAGCTTACATTTTCCCAAGCACCCATTTCACTCTCAAGAAATGTTTTGAATGTTTGGAAACTCTGACTTCATCAATTTGTTTTGCGCCCGACATGATGGTTGCCAACATGAACTCTGCAAAAAGTAAAAGTAGAGGAAAACAAAGGGTGAAGCCCAGTGCGTTGCTCATGTAGCATAGGAGGCTTTGATCTGTTTTCTTTAAGGAGAAATTTCTTCAAGACTGAAACCTCTATCTTGGTCTATCACAAAAGAGAAAAGCTAAAGCAACACTGAAGAAATGAGAACTCTGATACATTCCCTGAAGACGCTATGATTTAGTTAATGGACTGTCTCTTCATGGAGCATGCCGCAACAATAAATCTTTTAGAAACTCATATTATTTGGGTTCCATCCAAACCTTGCATTTGCATCTCCCATTAACATGCAGATTTTGATACGGACCTTTAATGCTCCAATTGTTTTAAGTGCACTTGAAAATGATTAGGAAAACTTGGCTAGGGAGGTTGAATTTTAGCTGTAGCATGCAGTTTTTATGGAAGCCCCTGTTAACTAGACACGCAGAGCCACTAGTATATGAGATTCATACCAATTGCTCTGAAAAGCTTTTTCTCCCTACCTTTATTTCAGTGTCAAATGACCCATCAGACCTTATCCTCAGATATTGGAAACATTCATTTTCTAAATAATTGGTTGTGGTGGGTGTAAGGGCAAAGGGCCACGGAGGCCCTCCTTCTTATGTGAATTTAACGGACACAAAGAAGAAAAGTTCAAAGTCATACATGTGAAAACAATGGGAATTTATCACAATTCTCAATGCTATTTCCCTTGAAAATAACAGGGTGAAGGGTTTAGTGTGTTTGATTTTTAAAGAGAGCTTTAATTGTCAGTCAGTCTTGATGTCTGTGTTCAAATTGACAAGATCAGTATTCTGCTGCCTGAGGCAGCTGGCTGAAATTGATGATATAAAACACCAGCAACTTGACAGGAAGCCACTTTACAAAGCTAGTGGTTGTGACTGGGAGAAAAATTGCAATTAAGGCTATGTTGGGGTAAGGGCCATACTTTGAGGGATACTGGTCATTGACCATCAATCAAAACACCAGCTTACATTTAAAATGTGTGATTTTTGCTTTGGTAGCAAAATGTCTAAGGAACAATTGTGTTGAGAATCAACATCATAGGAGTGGATCACATCTTCTTAGGAGAAAAGCCTATGTGAATGCAAGGAAAAAAAAAAAAAAATCAGTTGTTCTTTACTATTTGATAGTTCACCAGTCCAGAAACTTAGAGTTAAATGCAGAGTCTTAAGAGTGCTTCCTTTAGCACTTGTGCCAAACGTGATAAGTGAGATGATTTCTTAGGGCCATGGCCAGGGTTAACCAAAGCAAAACTATGAGGAATGTACCACTTCTAGCATTAGCATGGTTTCCGCTCCCATGATTTCACAGAAGCACAGGAGCCTGGGGCATGGGAGATATTTCTCCAGGTTGTCCCTGACCTTGTTTCAGCCACCAATAGGCAACTGTGCCCTTTCAGATCTTCCTGGTGGCCTAATCCGTGGATGGCAACCACTCTTTTCACTTTCCTCATTTTCTCGGGATGTGAATAGACAGAACTGTGTTGCCGATTCTTGCAAGGATGTCCATTTCTTGTGCTAATTCCTGCAATTCTCTGTCATTATCTATTAGTCTTTTTATCTAAGTAGACACATAAATCCAAGGGGTAGATGATGCTCCTAAAATATTTGACTTCATACCAGATTAACCAGCTGTGGGGAACTATATGACTTCCTTATTCTTGAACATTTACGATAGGATTTCAAAAATTTGTATTTAAGGTAGAATTAAAGATGTATGTACATATTTACATTTAAAAATATATGTACTTCCAGGTTCTGTATATAAAAAGGTAATAACCTATTGGTGGTAGGTAGGTTTAAGAAATTTTTAAATATCCTAGTTAAAAATATTTTGTATTTATCATGGAGTTCCTGTCGTGGCGCAGTGGTTAACGAATCCGACTAGGAACCATGAGGTTGCGGGTTCGGTCCCTGCCCTTGCTCAGTGGGTTAAGGATCCGGCGTTGCTGTGAGCTGTGGTGTAGGTTGCAGACGCGGCTCGGATCCCGCGTTGCTGTGGCTCTGGCGTAGGCTGGTGGCTACAGCTCCGATTCGACCCCTAGCCTGGGAACCTCCATATGCCGCGGGTGTGGCCCAAGAAATAGCAACAACAACAGCAACAACAAAAGACAAAAAAAAAAATTTTGTATTTATCAACAGTATTTAATGTTCTCGTTAGTTCTCTGTCACTACACATATAGTGTGAAATAGATAAACAGACAGCATGTTATTTTAATCACACTTGTAAATAAAGTTGTGAACCCACTTTTTGTATTTAAAATCTGCCTTAGATATATAAAAGTCAGTTCTTCCAAGCAAAATATCTTCAGTTAAGTGTTTCTATTTGATCTTGTATAGCCTTTGATATTTTGGATAGAAATAAAAGAAGTAAAACAAAACACATAAAATATTCAGAAAATTGCCTTTCTTTCTGGAATTTCCCTCATGGCTCAGTGGACATGAACCCAACTAATATCCATGAGGATGTGAGCTCACTCCCTGGGGGCTCTGCTCAGTGAGTTAAGGATCCGGCGTTGGTGTGAGCTGTGGTGTAGGTCGCAGACGTGGCTCAGATCCCTCCTTGCTGTGGCTGCGGCAAAGGCTGGCAGTTGCAGCTCCAATTCAACCCCTACCCTAGGAACTTCCATGTGTCACAGGTGTGGTCCTAAAAAAAAATTTTTTTTTAATTGTACTTTTTTTGATGATTGAGTAAATATAACTATTTTTTGCTCATATTAGTATTTGGATCCATTATTTCAAAAAAATTAATCTTAGAGTTCTCTTTTGGTACGGAAGGCTAAGGATCCAGAATTGTACCTGCAGCAGCTTAGGCTGCTGCTGTGGCATGGGTTCAATCCTGGCCTGGGAATTTCTGCATGTCACTGGTGCAGCCAAAATAAAAAAATCAGTCTTCAAAAAAATTGAAAAGTATATCCTTCATGAATACAGATTAAAATCATTTTGAGCATACAAAATACCTTCTATATGTAAGAGCTAGTCAACAAAATTTCAATATTTCTGAGAATTTGGTTTTGGACCTTCATTGTGTTTTATGGAGAAAGGCCCCATTTTCCTGCTTTCTAAAGGAGTTAGATCACTAATTAATAAATTTGAAGTAACATCACTATTTTTTGATGACCATAAAAATCCAGAAAAATAGGGGCCGTATTCCTAAATACAACTAATATACTTATGTTGTGGATTTTATTTCTAAACTAAATATAGTCCCCTAAGGCATTCTCTATCATCTAATAAATATATAGATGCAGCTGTATAGGTAAGGAGCAAACTTCAAAGATTAGATGTTATTAAGTGCATTAATGATGTACTAGCTTTGCTGTGATTCAGAAGACCTGGGTATCTGATTAGGTTTTCAGTGATTAGACTGACACTAGCTGTGCAGAATTTTTTTTTACTTTGAGTATTTATAATTTAAAAATCTATATGCAAGGCATTTCCCATTTTCACAGTCTTGGATTTTTTTTTTTTTTTTTGACTCCCTGAGCCAAAGAAATCTTTCACTTTTGCTTACAAAACAGTTTTAATGATAAAAATGTTTCTGGTCTATATTCCACCAAAAGACAAGAAAGGAGTCTTAATGAATTTATTTGAAAAATGGAGAGAATAACTTAGTTCATTTAGAAGATAGAGATATAACATCCGGGTGTTGCTTTGGGTAAGGGAAATAGAGAAAATACATACTTTTTCTTTCTTTTTACGATTTCGGGCAGCTATCCATTTATGATAAGGCAGAAACTATAGCATTAATTAATAAATAATGTCGTGGAACACATTCTTTGGAATGCAGTTTGTGGCTTCTTGCCCAGGATAGTGGAACAGCTGTTTCTGCTGAATTATTGGAATGTGAGAAGCAATGATGTAAATGCTTCAAAGCACAGAGAGTAAAGGGATTTTTCTTTTTTTTGGTCTGAAATCCCAATGAATAGAAGCTTTTATACACAAAGAAAGAATTCAGAGAGCCCTGTACTCTTTGAGCACAACACTTCTTCGCCTTGCACATTCCCATTATTCTACCAGATCCTTGGTGTGAGATGTTTCAGGGGTTTCTGGTCACACAAGACTCTTCTGTTCTTCCACAAATCACTCAGAACCAGAAACCCTTTGGTCAACTTAGGGTGCACCCCTGTAAGTTCTCTGCAGGGAAAGGGCGGTGAGCAGTGCCAAGCTGGGGTGTGGCTGGCAGTGTGGCAGGTAGGGGCCCTGGAATTGAAGGACCTCAGAGCCATCCCAGCTCTGCTACTTTGTAGCACTGGGACCTCAGTCAAGTGACTTAACACAGAGCGCATATTGCTCATCTCTGCCTCTATGTTTTATCAATAGCATGAGGATAGTTGATAAAATTATGCTATTGATAATTCTATCAATAGCCTAAGGATAAAAGACTTGATCTCAGAGTGTCCTTAATGAGTATTAACAGAAAAGGCTTATGTATGGCTCATGTAAACACTGAATGAACAATAGTTATTTTTATTAGGCATTTTATTCCAAAGCACTTTTCAATCGGTTTGTTGTACAGAAGGTGACAGTTATGATACCGAATAATTTCCGGAGTTCTCTGGTGGCTCAGTGGATTAAGGATCTAGCCTTGTCACTGCTATGGCTTAGGTTGCTGCTGTGCCATGAGTTCAGTCCCTGGCCTGGGAACTTCCACATGCCTTGAATGTGGCCAAAAAATTAATTAATTTTCAGAATAAGGTATTGAATTATTTCTATTTAAAATACATACTGGGATGGAAGTCAAGCCAGATCCTGATCAGGCTTGATATATTTGCTGTGTGATTTAGAAAAGTCATTTAACTTCTCCAAATCTCAGTTTGCCTATCTGAAAAATGGAGTTAATAATGGTTTCTGTTGCTTCTGTGCTTATTACATTCTAGATACTGCGCTAAGTGTTTTACATGCCCTTGGTGATTTAATCCCCCTAACAACCTTAAGTGATAGGAACTATTTTAACATTTTACAGAGGAAGAAACAAGTACAGAGAGGAATCTGATTTCATTCACTTAAAGAGCACTTACTGAGCATTATTCTAATACAGACACTTTTTCTTGATGCTAGAAATGTAGCCATGAACAAGAGACAAAAAGGCAGGGGCTGGGGTCCTTATAGGCCTATGTTCTAATAGGAAAAGGGAATGAAGAATTTTTTTTCTTTTTAGGGTCACATCTGTGGCATATGGAAGTTCCCAGGCTAGGGGTCGAATTGGAGCTGCAGCCGCCAGCCTATGCTAAGCCACTGCAATGCCAGATCTGAGCCATGTCTGTAGCCTACCCTGCAGCTCATGGCAATGCCAGATCCCTAACCCTGAATGAGGCCAGGGATCAAACCCACATCCTCATGGATACTAGACGGGTTCTTCACCCACTGAGCCATAATGGGAACTCCAACAAAATTTAAAAAAAAAAAGAAAGAGGAGTTCCTGTTGTGGCTCAATGGGTTTGATCCCTGGCCTTGCTCAGTGGGTTAAGGATCCGGCGTTGCCGTGAGCTGTGGTATAGTTCGCAGACGCGGCTCAGATCCTACGTTGCTGTGGCTCTGGCGTAGACCTAGCCTGGGAACCTCCATATGCCATGGGAGCCGCCTAAGAAATGGCAAAAAGACAAAAAAAAAAAAAGAAAGAAAGAAAGAAAGAAAATATATCATCTGTTGGAGTGGTTAGGGCAAAGAAGAAAAAGAAAAAAGAAAAATAATGCAGTGAAACACATGTGATGATTTATAATTTTAGGTGGCGTTACTAGGGATGGCCTCACAGAAAAAGGTGATATTTGGGGGGTTTGGGTGGGGATGGGGGGGGTGGTTAAAAGCTAAAAGGACTGAGGAAGTAAGAATCCCAGGAAAAGGAAAGAAGTAAATGTTTGCATTTGCAAATGCTTCCCTACGCTGCTGGCATAAACCTACCTACCTAGTTGGGCTCTTGAGAAGATCAAGTGAAGTAATGTGAATAAATCTTGTAAACAATAAAGCACTAGGTAAGTAATAATTATTATTCAAAAGAGGAAGAGAACGTTATGATACAATTTGGTATCAGACAGGTCTATCAGGTTTTCTCAACTGTTTTCCTGTCCTTTTGTTCCTTAAAAACTACATTTTCAAAAAATGTTCTAGTGCAGACAACGATGTGAATTCACTTCCTAAGGCGATTTCAATAGAAAAGACACATCACTCTGCTGCTGTTCCATGTGATGTAGACGCTTCACTGAATTTCAATAGCTCCTTAAAAAGTGTCAGAATAGTTCTTTGCCTGTAATGGAAACCAAATATATTTTATAAAACCATTCTTGATTTCTCAAATGAAGGCCGTTTGAGAGATCAGAGATTTCCTTGTCCTCTTCCTGATATTAACTTCCAATGATACAGCTTATTCAGTTCTTTCTTTAATACTCCATTAATTATTACATCATCCATATGATTCAGCCTAACTTGATTCAAAATTAGCACTGAAAACACTTGCAAATTTTGCTTCATGGTTCTTTAATGACCCAGTTGAGACCAAGCTGGCCAAAATGACTGATTACTTATTCCAGTGACTAAATTCAATATATCCACTCATTTTCCTTTTTTTTTTTTGTCTTTTTGGGTCCACACTCACGGCATATGGAGGTTCCCAGGCTAGGAGTTGAATTAGAGCTGTAGCTGCCAGCCATAGCCACAGCAACACCAGATCCTAGCTGTGTCTGCGACCTACACCACAGCTCACGGCAACGCCAGATCCTTAACCCACTGAGTGAGGCCAGGGATCAAATCCACAACCTCATGGATACTAGTTGGGTTCGTTAACCACTGAGCCACAACGAGAGCTCCTCTCAGATTTTTTTTTTTTTTTTAAGGTAATTTGGCTTTAAGTAAGAATTCTTCCAATATGTTTACTGTAGTTTAGGAGTCTGCAAAATTAAGGAATTCATTAATGAGAAACTATACAACTGAAAGAATAATATTAGGTATTAATTCTGTTAATAGTAAGGACTGCTCTCAATTAAGTAACTTGATACTCTAGGTGATCCTTCATAATTCACTTATTTTTTTCAGAAAATCTTTAAATATATAATATTAATTTAAGTTTTGTGATGACAAAGTTTCACAAATATATGGGAGGGAGGTGGAATAGAGGGCCTCTGGTGATGGACCCTGGGTTGAGAAGCATATTCATGGTAGAATTAGGGAAGAAATTTAGGCTGTTTTTGAGAGGTGCAGATAGGAAAATTCTGTGGCCATTTTTCATTTACCCTTACTGGATTAGATCTCATTTTATTTATTTTGTATAATTTTTTTAATGTCAAGAAACATTACCTTGAAAAATAACTTTGTCATTGTTATAAGGAGATGCCTTTCTGAAATATACACAAGTGTTTGTCATTTATTGACTGACACATTATATTACATATTTATGGCAACCTCTCTATTTTCCTATTTAACTGTTTATTACATCTGTGTTACATAGAAACATATATTAGGTAATTAGAGCCACGGCTTTTGACAAGAAGCTTGGGATCTAAAGGGAAAGAAAGGACAGAGCTGTTGTAAGAACTATGTTTTAAAATATTAATAACAACTAAAGCATTGAATTTTTTTTTTTTTCTTCTTAGGGCCACATCTGTGGCATATGGAAGTTCCCAGGCTAGGGGTTGAATCGGAGCTACAGCTGCTGGCTTACACCACAGCCACAGCAGCGCAGGATCCAAGCCACATTGGCGACCTACACCACAGCTCATGGTGACACTGGATCCTTAACCCACTGTGTGAGGCCAGGGATTGAACCCGCAACCTCATGGTTACCACTCAGATTCATTTCTGCTGTGCCACAACAGGAACTCCCTAAAGTAATGATTGTTTAAGTAGTGCTTCAGGGTTTCCCACACTGAAGTCACAGTTCTTGGATTGCTTTCTTGCTGTCTCCCATTTTCCTCTTTTTTCCAATCCTTTGGAGTTTCTAAAAGATTCTCTGTTTGGGTCATTTCTTATTAATAGATAAAACCTTGTGATTCTAGGAGTTCCTGTGGTGGCTCAGCTGTTACAAACCCGACTAGGATCCATGAGTGGGTTAAGGATCCAGCATTGTTGTGAGCTGAGGCATAAGCTGCAGACACGGCTCGGATCCAGCATGGCTGTGGCTGTGGTGTAGGCTGGCAGCTGCAGCTGGGATTCAACCCCTAGCCTGGGAACCTCCATATGCCCTGGGTATGGCCCTAAAAAGAAAAGAAAACAAACAAAACCAAAAAAACCCCTTATGATCCTTTGGTCAGGGAGTCCAGCAAAGTTGCTTCTACAAAGAATATGTGTGTGTGTACATACGTGTGTGTGTATTTTTCCCCCTATGTAAGAAGGGAAAATAGGGTAGATTATGAATTGGTCCCTATGATGTTACTGATCAGATATATTTAATAACACACATAAATTGACTGACCAGTATTTTGGGGGCAAGCTCAGCAACATTGCTCCCGTCATTTATGAAATGCAGGTTTTACCAGATTGTGAACTAAGGCTTAGGAGACAAAGCATTATTTTTATTGAAATCTATTCTAGTTCCTCATCCTTAGATTGGACATTTCTTGCCCATATTGCATTTGGTAATCCGTTCCAAGATGACAGCATTTTCCAGCTGGAAGAGGCTCTAGTATAAGCCCATCACTTTTCTCAGAGACTCAGGGTGGTTCAGGCCTAGAACCCTGGTCACATCCTGCAGGCATTGCCTGCTAGTAGGCACTGACTATAGTGAATGAATTTTACAGTATATATCATTCATTCAGAGCCAATCATGATAGGGAAATTAAAAACTAGAAATATAATTGCTATTTCTATCAATGTGGCTGGCACAAGTTCACTTAATCTTGAGGGAGCTCAGGAAATGGCTTCAGTGTCATAAAAATCATGGCCTATTTTTTAGCAGAGACTTCATATCACTTGTCATTGACTGGGTGATGCATGATGAGTCCTGGAAAATTAGCCCAATTCCCCTCGTTATGACAGGCACAGCGTTGCTGAATTTCAGGAGGTTGGTATAATCTACACAACGGAGCTACAGCAAAAGAGATGATTTCTCCTTCCATCGCTTGAATTTTTATAAAATTAATAAATGTTAGGATTATTATTATTATTTTTAGAAACCTGCACATAGGTCCAGGGGGTGTCTACTATTCAAAAATCATTTAGACTATGAGTGGAAAGGAAATGAGTGCGTTAGTCCATGAATGTGGACCAAAGAATAGGGTGGCTTCAAATCTCAGCTTACATTTCACACTATACTTTCTCATTAAGCCCTATCTCATTTCACTAACTCTTCACCAAGAGCCCAGGCCAGCAGGAGCCAGACGCTGCAAGAGCAGCCCCCGCCACCTCAGCTCTATCACGCTTCACCTCTCTTCTTCCACGCAGCGGTTCGCCTGGATCGCCTTGGTCGTCACCCAGCGCTCCACGCATGCGTACTTTACTCTGCTGCTGGGAGGCCTCTGTACAGATGTGCTAGTGGCTGGTTCCCTCACTCCTTTCAGGTCCCGAAACAAATGTCCCTTTCTCAGTATCGTTATGTCTGAATACCTCACCTAAAATATCTGCACCCCTATGACTCTCTATCACCTTATCTGCGTTGTCTTTTATCACCCTGGCCATATTCCATCTTCATTTGTTTAATTGTTTTTTGTCTCCCTACATTATCCCACATGCTCCATGCCCAGCACCCAGATCAGTCCAGGCATTGGTGGGTGCTTAATAAATAAATGGGGGGGAAATCAATGAATTCCTTCATGAGAAGGTCATTTTGAAAGGCAACAGTGAAGGAAACAGATAAAGTCCCTTCCTTCAGGGAACTTAAAATATTTAGCTTTTTATTTTAGTAACTTTACATGTATTCTACTCCATTAACCCAGAACATATGCTCGTATCAGGCTTAAAGAGACCAGGAAATGAGCACAGAGGCCCCCCCCCCCCCCAAAAAAAAGCCATAAAGGAATTCTCAATTTGTCAACAGCACAAAATTGAGTTTTTACCCAAACAGCATCCTTCTCCATTGCAGAGGCAGTGTTTAATAATGAGTCATTTATGTTCATCTGTTTTTTACTTACAAATTATGACTATATGAGACATTCTTTCTGAAAGACAGATGAAATCGTCTGTTGTTCAACTTTAGGATCCCAGATTTCTTTTTCCCCATTAAAATTTTTCTCTCTACATATTTATTTTGTCAATTGGTTACATAAAAGAAACATTCTTAAGAGGGTCCAGAAATTTTCCTTTGTCTACAAAAACGAACAAATGAAACACTAAAAAGAGAAAAAAAGAAAATGCATGACACTTAAAGAATACTCCTCCAAAGTGTCGCTGTTGGAAGTTGTGTAACTGTAGCAGTAGTCATGTGGCTTGTGGCTGGCACAATAACTGTGGCATATGCCAGGACAAACCATTCTCCTGTCTTTGTAAGGACTGTAGAGCTTATATGTTAAAGACATAAGGCAAATTTAAATACACCTCGCTTCTTGGCCTTATAAAGGACATGCAATGAATGCCATGTATAAATTATTGTTTGAGCCAGAAGATATTATATTATTGGCTCTAAATATATTATTGGCTCTAAATATTTTTTAGTCACAAAATTTCAGGCCCTGTGATAATAGTAAAAAGCATGAGGAATGTATTATTAAAAATGAAAATTCCTGTCATGGCTCAGTGGAAACAAATCTGACTAGTGACCTTGAGGAAGCAGGTTCAATCCCTGGCCTCGCTCAGTAGGTTAAGGATCCGGCATTGCCGTGACCTGTGATTTAGGTCACAGACACAGCTCAGGTCTGGCGTGGCTGTGGCTGTGGCTATGGTGTAGGCCAGCTGCTCCAGCTCCAATTTGACCCCTAGCCTGGGAACTTCCATATGCTGTGAGTAGAGCCCTAAAAAGACCAAAAAAAAAAAACAAAGCAAAAAAAAAGTTAAAGATTAATCTTTTCCAGCATACATTTTCTTTCAGGCTTTAAACTAAAGTCTATTTACTTAAAAAAACAAACAAGCAAGCAAACAAACAAAAAGCTTTTTAAAAAGCAGTTTTGGAGTTTCCCAGTGGATGAAATGTCCAGCATTGTCACTGCTCTGGCTCTGGTTACTGCCATGCAGTGGGTTTGCACCCTGGCCTGGAAACTTCTGCATGCCATGGGTACAGCCAAAAAAAAAAAAAAAAAAAAAAAAAAAAAACAAAGACAGACAAAAGACGAAAAAGAAGAAATGTAAATTTAAAAAATAAAAAAATAAAATTTATGTTCTCATCAAAATTAAGAGTAAGGTACAGAGATTTTCCAAGAAACCTCTTGTCTTTATGTTCATAGTTAATCTACTTGTGTCAATTTTTAGTTTTGTACCTCTTGTGTTTTGTGGCATAGAGTTAATTTATTACTCTGGGAATGTTCTTTCAGTATTATTCAAAAGCTAAAATTCTGAAAGTTGTCTTTTTTTTTACCCAATTTTTAACATCCACAATCCTTGTTCAAAGTACCACTCAATATTCCTCCAACCGTTTTCCAATTCTTTTCCTTTGCTTTTTTCTGCTCTCTTCCCCCATTTATTCTAAACATAACAGCCAGGATCAAATTTCATTTCACACTTTTTTTTTTTTCCTTTTTAGGGCCACATCTGCAGCATATGGAAGTTCCCAGGCTAGGGGTCGAATTGGAGCTACAGCTGCTGGCCTACACTACAGCTCACAGCAACGGTGAATCTTTAACCCAATGAACAAGGCCAGGGATCGAACCTGCATCCTCATGGATTCTAGTTGGGTTTGTTAACCACTGGGCCATAAAGGGAACTCCCTAATCACACTCTTTAAACAAGGCACCAAGTATGAAATGGCTGCCTCCACGAACAACCCCCCCTTCACCCCTCACAACCACACCCATGATGTAAGGATGTTTATATGTATATGTGGACTTTGGAAATCTCCCTGGGTATTCTTTTTTTTTTCTTTTTTTGTCTTTTTGCCTTTTCTAGGGCTGCTCCCGCGGCACATGGAGGTTCCCAGGCTAGGGGTCGAATCGGAGCTGTAGCCACCGGCCTATGCCAGAGCCACAGCAACACAGGATCCAAGCCATGTCTGCAACCTACACCACAGCTCACAGCAACACCAGATCCTTAACCCACTGAGCCAGACCAGGGATTGAACCCTTAAACCTCATGGTTCCTAGTCAGATTCGTTAACCACTGCGCCGCAAAGGGAACTCCCTCCCCAGATATTCTCATATCTTATCCACCACTTCACTCCTGCCATTGCCTCCACACACATTTCTTTCTTTCTTTTTTTTTTAAATTATAGTTGATTTACAAGGTTTCTTCAATTTCTGTTGTACAGCGAAGTGACCCAATCACATACAGTTCCCTGTGCTGTACAGGAGGACCCCACTGCCCATCCATTCCAAATGTTACAGTTTGCATCCATTAACTCCAAATGGGGTCCTTAGCCCTGGCAACCACAGATCTGCCCTCCATGACCACGGTCTGTTTCTGTTTTGTAGACCAGATCGTCTGTGCCATATTTTAGATTCCACATATAAGTCATATCATATGGTATTTGTCTTTCTCTTTGTGACTTCATGTAGTATGTGAATCTCTAGTTCTATCCGTGTTGCTGCAAATGGCATTATTTTGTCCCTTTTTAATCTCTCTTTTTAAAAAAAATTATTATGGTTGTCTTATAATGTTCTGTCAATTTCTGCTATACAGCAAAGTGACCCAGTTACACATATATATACATTCTTTTTCTCATATTCTCCTCCATCATGTTCCATCTCACTGTGACTGGGTATAGTTCCCTGCTATACAGCAGGACCTCATTGCTTATCCACTCCAAATGCAATAGTTTACATTTACTAACCCCAAACTCCCAGTCCATCCCACTCCTTCCCCCTCAGCAATCACAAGTCTGTTCTCCATGTCCATGAGTTTGTTTCTTTTCTGTAGATGGGTTCATTTGTGCCATATATTAGATTCCAGATGTAAGTGATATCACACGGTATTTGTCTTTCTAACTTAACTTCACTTAGTATGATAATCTCTACTTCCATCCATGTTGCCGCAAATGACATTAGCTTGTTCTTTTTTATGGCTGAGTAGTATTCCATTGTACTGTATCTTCTTAATGCATTCATCTGTTGATAGGCATTTAGGCTGTTTCTATGTCTTGGCTATTGTGAATAGTGTTGTGATGATCATAGGGGTGCATGTATCTTTTTGAATGAATGTTTTGTTTGGGTATATGCCTAGGAGTGGGATTGCTGGATCATATGGCAGTTCTATATTTAGTTTTCTGAGGTACCTCCATACTGTTTTCCATAGTGGTTGTACCAATTTACATTCCAACCAACAGCAAAAGTGGTACCCTTTTCTCCACACCCTCTCCAGCATTTGATATTTGTTGACTTTTTAATGATGGCCATTCTGACTGGTGTGAGGTGGTACCTCATTGCAGGTCTGATTTGCATTTCTCTAATACTTGGTGATGTTGAACATTTTTTTTTCATGTGCCTGTTGGCCATCCATGTCTTTTTTTTTTTTTTTTTCAGAAATGTCTGTTTAGGTCTTCTGTCCATTTTTCAATTGGGTTGTTTCTTTTTGTTGTTGTTGTTGAGTTGCATGAGTTGTTTATATATTTTGGAGATTAGGCCTTTATCTGTTGCATTGTTTGCAAAGGTCTCCCATTCTGTGGGTTGTCTTTTTGTTTTTTTTTTTTTTTTAATGGTGTCCTTTGCTGTGCAAAAGCTTTTGAGTTTGATTAGGTCCCATTGGTTTATGTTTGTTTTTATTGACCTTATTCTAGGAGGTGGATCAAACAAAATGTTGCTGTGATTTATGTCAAAGAGCATTCTGCCCATGTTTTCCTGTAGGAGTTTTATAATATCTGGCCTTATATTTAGGTCTTTAACCTGTTTTGAGTTTATTTTTGTATGTAGTATTAGAGAGCATTCTAATTTCATTCTTTTACATGTACCTTTCCAGTTTTCCCATCACCACTTATTGAAGAGACTATCTTTCTTCCACTGTATGTTCTTGCTTCCTTTGTCATAGATTAGTTGACCATAAATGCTTGGATTTATTTCTGGGCTTTCTATCCTGTTCCATTGATCTATATGTCTGTTTTTGTGCCAGTACCATATTGTTTAACTGCAGATTTATAATATTGTCTGAAGTCAGGGAACCTGATTGCAGTATTGCTTTGGCTAGTCAAGGTCTTTTGTGTTTCCTTACAAATTTAAAAATATTCTGTTCTAGTTCTGTGAAGAATGTCCTTGGTAATTTGACAGGGATTGCATTGAATCCGTAGATTGCCTTGGGTAGTATAGTTATTTTGACAATATTGATTCTTCCAATCCAAGAGCATGGTATATCTTTCCATCTGTTTGTGTCATCTTTGATTTCTTTCATCAGCATCTTATAGTTTTCAGAGTATAGGTCTTTTGTCTCTTTAGGTAGGTTTATTCCTAGGTGTTTTTTTTTTTTTCTTTTAGATGCAGTGGTAAATGGAATGGTTTCTCTGATTTCTTTTTGTGATTTTTCATTGTTAGTATATAGAAATGCAGTTGATTTCTGTGTATTAATTTTGTATCCTTCAACCTTGTCAAATTTATTGATGACTTCTAACAGTTATCTGGTAGTTTCTTTAGGGTTTTCCAAGTATAGTACCATGTCATCAGCAAACAGAGATAGTTTTACTTCTTCTTTTCCAAATTGGATTCCTTTTATTTATTTTTCTTCTCTGATTGCCATTGCTAGGACTTCCAAAACTATGTTGAATAGTAGTGGTAAAAGTGTACCTCTGTCCTTCTCTCTATGAAATCTGTAAGGGGATCTAGGGAGTTGAGGGGAAGAGGGTCTCACTTTGATGGAGGGATCCAGAATTATTCTGTGGTTTTATTTTAGTTTTTCAGAGATGTGGAGGTATGAGTGGTATAACTAAGAGCAGTGTAACTTTAAATAGTGAGAAATAACACATAGTTGAACTTTTGTAGATTATTTCACCTTTATGTATGTTAATTTCCTAGTTTATAAAATTAGGCCATCAGGGATATACATTAAAATAGGAACAGGCTGGTTAAATAAATAAAGTGATGCTGGATGGGCCTAAGAAGAATTGCATCGTTTCCTAATTAATTTGCACTCTGCCATTTGATAGACACAGATATAAAATAAATTTCCTAAGGAAAAAATCCCCAAAACACAAGTGCCATGATATACAACAACTGACACTTGGGACCTGATATGTGGAAAACAAATGCCCTGCCAAAGGGAAATACAGCAATTTAGGTCTACTTCCTGTTGCCAGGTAGCAATGAGAGCTTGCTGGTGCCAGATCTGAATTCTCAAAAGAACGAAGAAATTAGCATTTTGATTCAAAATCTCCTGACTTTTTGAAATGAGTTCTAAGAAAACCAAAACAAAACTGTGTAGGTCAAACTGAACACAATGAGACCACACAATGAAGGCATATCCAGCCCGAGGCCTGCTATAATATGTTTCCTAAAGACCAGATCACCTCTAAGTTTCCTTTCTTTACTCCAGAGCTCTCCTCTAAGTTCCTTGAGGGCAGGAACTGTCTTCTTTTTAACTCTATCAACAAATCATTGCTACTGTGGAACAACTGACAATTAGAAACATTTTAATCAAAATTCTCATTGGATTGCATTTTTTTTTTTTTGTCTTTTTGCTATTTCTAGGGCCACTCCCGTGTGGCATATGGAGGTTCCCAGGCTAGGGGTCAAATCGGAGCTGTAGCCGCCGGCCTACACCAGAGCCACAGCAACTCGGGATCCGAGCCGCGTCGGCAACCTACACCACAGCTCACGGCAACACCAGATCCTTAACCCACTGAGCAAGGGCAGGGACCGAACCCTCAACCTCATGGTTCCTAGTCGGATTCGTTAACCACTGCGCCACGACGGGAACTCCTGGATTGCATTTTTATGGGGAAATTTAACCTACAGAGGTATTTTTAGTGGACAGAGAACATTAATAATTCTGAAGGCAGCCATTTATAAGAAAGATCCCAAGTACTAAGCTGTGGACCATATTCATATCTGGTTTAAAAAGATTTAATTTCCAGGAGTTCCCGTCGTGGCGCAGTGGTTAACGAATCCGACTAGGAACCATGAGGTTGCGGGTTCGGTCCCTGCCCTTGCTCAGTGGGTTAACGATCCGGCGTTGCCGTGAGCTGTGGTGTGGGTTGCAGACGCAGCTCGGATCCCGTGTTGCTGTGGCTCTGGCGTAGGCCGGTGGCTACAGCTCTAATTCAACCCCTAGCCTGGGAACCTCCATATGCCGCGGGAGCGGCCCAAGAAATTGCAACAACAACAACAAAAAAGACAAAAAGACAAAAAAAAAGATTTAATTTCCAAAAAAAAAAAAAACAGTGTTAGAAATAGCTGGAGAGTATGGAATTGCATCTGGAAGTGCAGGACCATGGGGAATCAAGGAGAAGGGAATTATTCATAATAGTGGACCATGCTGACCAGCATTTTGGAGGAAAGAAATAAATGGTTAGTCCAGGGAAGAAGCAATTTGATTTGGCTGAGAAGAAGTTATTAGAAATCTTTGAAAGGGTGGCCCTTTGTATGAGTTGGGATAGAAGCCAGGTTGGAGAAGGTTGATGGAGATAGAATGAAAAACTGGAAACTCCAGAGGATGTCACTTTCCCAAGAGCTTGAATACAAAGAGGGAAGGGACTGGAGTTAGAGTGGAGGAACCCACTGGTTTCAGGGAAGACGGTGTTGGAAATGCGGAGCACCTGTGCTTGCTTGAAGTCGAGAGTGATGTACTCTCTTCACTGTCACTGGTGCTTTGGGAAGTAAGTAACTTCTTTTGACTTGCATGTCTGGTGACATATATGAACGCTTCTATGGTATGAATAGTTGAAACATAAAATTTCATGCTGGCTTCTGCATGGGATGATTAATAAAACGATGACTCATTCAAGCATATTCAGAATACAACCAGAAGTTCAATACCTTCCCTAACTCACAGGTTTCAGGAGATAAACTATCTCTCCTATGTGTGAAGGTCGCTCTGACATGTAATAGTGTCTCCAGATTCATGGTCTTAGTTCCTTAAAGGTGGGTTGTACTTCAAGAAATACGGCTGTGGGGCCCAGCTGAACCAAGAGTGCTCTGTGGTTATTTTTGCTGGCTAAGCAGAACCTGATCTCTACCTCTTTATGTATAGCCCTTCTTCTGAACTCCACGTCTGTCCCCTTCCTGGAGCCACCATTACCTGAGCTGACCTGCCTGCTCCTACCCCTGGGACTCTCACACTATATCAGGTTGCCAGGAGCTAAGCAAGAGCTCAAGTCCCCAGGTGTCTTACAGCTGTTTTCTTTTATCTCCACTGAATAGTCTGACACACCTCCATTTGCAAAAAATTTTAAATTCCTGTTAGCCTATTATTTGCTGAAATTAAACATAAATCTTCTGTGGGGAAACATATAGCAGATAAACAGATATCTGTCTTTTTTGGTTGAAATTGGAACATAGAAATGTAGCTCATAAAGAGGCGGGGAGACTAGTGGATTTATCTGGAAGTGGGGACTTTGGATGACATGATTGATTTCTTTGTTTATACTACACTGTTGTGTTGTCATGTAATGCGGCATAGTTTTGTTGATGTTAAAAGTATCAAAAATGCGATGGTGTAAAAATAGGCATTCCTCCAGCTTATCCATTTATTTATTTATTTCAAATTTCAAATTCATTTGTTTCAAGTTTATTTCTTTTGTTCTGGTAAAGGTATTAAAATACATGGCTGACAGTATCCATCCAACCAACATCATTTAGCACCTTCGTGAATTATGCCTTAGTGGCGATGCTAAACAATTTGCACATGTTCACTTGTATCTAGCAGGGTACATGGCCAATCAAATGATTGCAGTAGAACAGCAGGTGCCGTAATAGGGGGTGCAAAATGCAGTGAGAGCACAGAGTGAGCAAGCAACTAATCTAACAGGACACAGGTTTCTCAGAGGAAGTCACCTTTGGCATAAGACCTGAAAGAGTACAGGAGGGAGCCAAACAAAGAGGGGGTTCTGAACAGATGGAGAGGTAGGTGACACTGTCCCAGAGGTCAGTCAAGACACACTAATTCAGAAAAAATAGAGAGAACATTTGTTAGCTCTTGTTCATCCAACAAACAGAGTAAGCATGTTTTATGTGCCAGGCACTGTACTAGCCACTAGAAGTTATAAAATGCAAAGTGACTGTCTTCATGGT